>NC_080687.1:42839946-45339946 GCF_030445035.2 Dasypus novemcinctus | reverse complement strand
GTCCGGGGTAGAGATTACTATATTTCCCAGAATAGTAAAACAAATGTGTGCACAAAGGGAAAGGGACTGAGAGCTCAAGGGCCATGGAAATGGTCAGCCTATCATTTGGGACCAGCTGTGGGCTTTCCATAAAGAGTGTGTGTGTAGTATGGGTGGGACCAACAGAAGTGAGTTTGAATTCTGGGGAAGTTTATACCCCAGGGGTGAAAAGATGTTTATTAACTAGTCCCATGGTCAGTGTTGAGGCAAGTGGTTTAGCCAAAGTAAGATGGATGCTGAGACCGCACATAAAATTTTCATAATCAGCATATGATGCATTGTATTTCAAGGCTCTATAAAGAAAAGAAGCAGCTCCTTTAAAGAGTAATTGGTCACTGGAGACACAAGTAAATATTTAAACTAGTTCATTATTCTAGAATGTAACTGTACCTGTAAATTAAAATATCTGATATCTAAGAACTTTAACCCTTTGAGTTGTGGATGAGTGGGGCATGGAAGCCTGGCTACTGAATATAGCACTAGAAACTTACTACGTTTTTCTTAAGAAAATCACTACAAAAGAATTTCTGTCTAGCAACAATATTGATTTCATGCTCTGGGCCCTGACCTTAAGGACAGCAGTTGTTTAATTGTTGTTGCTCTTGTCTGTTCTTGGTTTTGTTTTGTTTTTGCCTCAGGCAGATCTTAGGTTCAGAGGCTAAAATTAATTACATTCTACAACTATTTGAGTTTTCAGTATGCTAGACTCCTCTTTTATTTATTATTTATTACTCTTTATCCTTTTTTATGTATATTTAATCCAAGAAAGTAATATTCTATTGTTTATGTCTTTCTGGCTTGTACTTAATTTCATTGAATTAATACAATGTGTTACTTGTGTACACAGCATAAGCAAGATCAGGATTGTGTCAGTTCCCTCCCTATGAAGGATGATACTGAAATGGAGGCACCAGATGACAAATGACCAAAGTAGTCGGTAGTGTACAGCACTCAATTCTAGATTGAAACTAAGTCACTGTATGACCAAGAGATGTATCTAAAGGGGAGGGCAATATGGAAATTCCCAAGACTCACCAGAACCAGAGAGAGATGAGAAACAGAGCCTCCTACAAATAGGGTACCTCAATGGCAAGACTGAGCAGCAGATGAGAAAGGGGCTTGTAGCAGCTTCTTCAAGACTGAGTGTATCTTTCTGTTCTGTGAAGGTTCAAATGGTGTTCCGCTAGGATTTGAGTCAGATTGTGATTGAGTCTCGATGCACAGTTACCAGATGCAATGGCAGACCTATTTCCTTATACCACCTCAGTGATGGACACTCACGTTGCCTGCAATTTCTCACATTCTAGCTCACATTTCCTCTTCTATATGTGGGAAGCTCTCCCTGGGAAATGTCAAAGAATATGTATGTACTCAATTTGATTTTGTTGTACCAGATTTTTCTTCAGAATGTCTGTAGTAGTTTACAGGCTCAGCATCAATGTAAAAAATTTATATCTCTGCCCCAGCCCTCTCAACATTTAACATCATCTAGATTTCTAGTAACTATCAGTTTAACGGGTATAAAGTTATGATTAGCATGTTATTAATTATTAATGAATTTGAAAGTCTCTTCATAAGCTTGTTATCCTGTCTGTTCTTGAACACTCCATTCTGAATTATTTGCTTCATCCTGTGCCAAGCTCATATATTCTTTCTTATGGTTATGTCTTGACATCTAGCAGTATTAGATTCCCTGTTTTTCTTCTCTTTTCCAAGGTTGAATTCCCTCTTGAAAAATAGTTCCATCCAGTTCTGTCTCTAACCTCTGACTCTACAGACACTAAAAATCAGTCCAAGGAACAAATGGAACAGATTCCATACTCATATATCCAGTTGCCTGCTCAACATCTCCATAAGGATAAATAGTCAACACCTCAAATACATGAAATCTAATATAATAAGTCTAATACTCCTTTCTCCCAAACATGGTCAGCCCACAGTTCTTATGTTGGTAAATGACAATTGCAACCCTTAGTGTCTAAGGCAAAAGTCCTTGAAGTTATCCTTGGCTCCTCTCTTTTTCTCACAGCAATTATTTGTTATATCAGCAAATCCTATTTACACTCTATCAAGATTGTTAAATGCTTAACATCCCCTTTGACTATCCTTAGCCTGTCTCTTATATTTTAACCTTATTAATGTTATCTGATAAGTTATTATTCTAATAACTTATTTTTGTTTCATTTATTTATTTGGGGTAGAAGGTTATAGTTACAAGGCCCATATTTGTAGGTAATTTTGCAAAGACCAAGTTTTAGTTCTGATCACCCATGTTTCACCTAATCATTTGAACTATAATGAGAATATATCCTGCCCTCAAGTACTAAAACCAGTATCATTTCTATCAAATTGTGAATATTATATTCTTGAAAGGGAAGGGAGCCTTCTTTCTTATTAAGTATTTAATTACTTCTAGAAATCCGTCTGTCTATTTGCATGAATTTTGCCTGTGCTCCATAATTTTCCTGCTTTCCTCTATTGCAGTCTTCAGAGAATACTGCATATTATGTTTAGCTCTACTTCCAGGAGTCATCCACTTCCTAAGATAGTGCACAGACTCTGATCTGCTATTGTGTATCTGTCCTGTATGATACCACTTAGGTCCCTTCCCAGGGTATGATGAGGTAGAATAAAATATAAATTATATAAAAGATGCATGATGAAAATATACCAAATAATAATGTAAATTAACTTTAGAGATCTTTCATTTATATCATATATGTTCTTTGATAATATAGGATGATTGATAAGCACAGATATAAGTGAAAACATAACGTTTATTTTACCTTTCAAGAATGGAGGAATATTCTTCAGTGAATTTGGAACTAAGGGTTCCAAAATACAAAACAAAATCTTAAGTAAATATCCCTTTAGGGTACTTTTCTTCCTTATTTATCTTAATTTTCTCACTTATTAAATAATGATATTTCTACTTAGAAGTAATAGGGTTATTTTAAAGGTAAATTAATTAATATTTCCAAAATGATTTAAAACAAATTGAAATGTAAATTAATATTTCATAAAATGAAATAATAAAGCATACAATTTAAACATATAAATATAAAGCTATGGATAGAAAAATGAAAACACTATATACATGAACAATTTTAAAATGATTGTCAGTCATTTATCAAACATTCTTGAATACCTTATATGTGCCAATCTCTGTTCCAATGTCTGGAACAAGGATTTGACAGATGCTATTTCAATATAATGAAGGATTTACCAGTAAAGTACATAAACATGAATTCAGGAACAGATAATTCCAGATCTCCTTGAAGTGGATTTGATGGCAAGAAACCAGCTTTTCACAGTGCTAATTATCCACTGTCAGAACATGGACAAGTAATTACTTTCTAAAGTTTGTAGTAATACTGCTGCCAGGAAGTAAATATTTGGCTCCCTGAGAAAAGGAAATTGATTTGCCTTAGAATGTCTCCTTTTTGTCAAATCCACCTGCTCCCCAAATTTCAAAAGCATTAAATATGGGGCTATCAATTTCCTTTCAAAGGTTAATAAAATATATCTTCCTCAGAACCATGGAGAAATTCCAAAAGTTGTAAACTTATAGGAATTGTATTTTCTCCTCACAGGAGAGAGTTATTTACCTCCCAAAGTATAAGAATTCTGTTCCCAAGGAAAATTTGATTACATTAGGGAGATTAATTGTATCTCCTTCTCTCAGAAGAGGAGGAGGCAACATATATTTAAGCTCTCAGATTCCTATTTTGATGGGATTCCTCTTCTGAAGGGCCAAAATTTCTTTGCATTTGCAGGTATGTCCATCTGGCTCTCATCACATCATGCCCAGAGAAAGAACTGGAGCAAAGAGCAGCTGATGAGGTTATCATTATCATAATAGCAATCCGCCTTTATGCAGAAATCTTATGATAATATAAATAGATATAGATACTAACAACTTATCAAGTACTTGGCATTTCATGCTCAGTATATATATGATATTCAATTTATATTATATTTGAAATATAATACTTGAAAACTGTTGGGTGCCATGCAAATATGTATTGATGCATATAGTTATATAGTTATGACTATGCATGTTACAGGTGGAGACATTCTGACATTCTTTGGGCCAGCACACGCTATTTAGTATTTGCTATGTTCCAGTACTTGAACTTGCCCCTCGTCATCTACACAGTATTGAAAAAAAAAAAGTTTTTCCTAGCTACAAGCTATATCTTGTGTTACATCTTTAACACTCTTACTAAATTTACTTTAAAAAATAATGTATCTAAAATACTGTATCTGATCATATGTCTCTCTTTATTAAAACTTCTAGGGAATACACACTGTAAAAAAAGAAAATGAACAAGAGAGAGAATCTAAAAACCTTCAACAAAGTCACTACTCACATCATTATTTAGTCCACTCATTATCTAGTCTCATATCCAATGATACATTCCCTACACACAAAATCTTTACCCAAATATAAAGTTTGCATACCTTTCATAAATTATTACATATAAAGAAATCATTAAGCTTTTTTCTTCAACAGTATCATTTAAAAATTATCCATGTTATTACAGATGCAAAAATATAATTTTGAATGAAATAATTACTCTATTATTTATTGCTACATATTATTTAATAATCGGGATATACCCATACACCTGAATATATTCAGTCATTCTCTAATCATAAACATTTAAGTTACTTCCAAATTTTTTATATTATAACCATTTCAACTTAAACTGCTATAACATTTCTATACGAGCTTCTCTTGTACATGGACATACTTATTTCTGGGGTTCACGCATGTATTTTTTAAATTTTAATATATACTCTCATTGTTTCTGCCAAAATGTCTGCACTCTTATCAGTTCTTTCTGTGAGAATCTTCACCAGCACTTGAAATAATGCAAACTAATGAGTTGATTTCTTGCCAATGTAATCGTGAAAACACGTATCTTGTTATCCTGACACTGTGCGTCTTGTCATGAGTGTTGACCATTTGTATGTCCCCTGTAGCTAGTTGCTTTTTGTGTATTTTGTGCTCATGTTTCTCTTGAGGTTTTCTCTTTGTCTTTTTATTGATTTATGACAGATAATTTTCAGAGAAAAATAGAAAATGGTATATATTTTCTAGTATATATGTATATATGTATGTGTGTTTGTGTGTGGATGCATGTTTAAAGGCTTTAGAAAGAGGTCTGGAAAGATATCCTCAAAAATGATAAAAATAATAATAATTATTATTATTATAAGTGGATGGGGAATTCTTTTAGGGATGGTGGTCTGGAAGGATATCCTCAAAAATGATAAATGATTATTATTATTATAAGCGGATGGGGGATTCTTTTTTTAAATTTTTTGTCTTTATTTGATTTTTTAATGTTACATTCAAAAATATGAGGTCCCCATATACCCCCATCCCCTTCCCCTACTCCTCCCCCCGTAACAACAACCTCCTCCATCATGAGACATTCATTGCATTTGGGGAATACATCTCTAAACTGGGGGACTCTTTTAGAGATGGTGGTCAGAAGAAATTTTAGCCTTATCAAAAATACATTAACAGCTCTAGGAAATAATCCATTATTTATGTAAATAATTTTACAACAGAAAATAAGGTATAAATACATGTCTTTAAGCATCTGTGAAGGAGACCAAAAATTGTTTGTACCAATGCTTTTGGTGCTATGATTTTATATAGTATCCATGCCTAATTACAAATAAATAGTGGCCATCATAAACCATTCTTCACTGGTTTTCCTATCTCTCACTGTAATTCAGGGTTTCTTAACCTTTTTTGTTCCATGGACCCCTTTGCCAGTCAGGTGAGAACCACAGACCCTTTACTAAGTCCATATTTACTGTGCATTATTTTAATAAATATATCACAACCACACCAAAACATCCCCCCAATAATAATGTTTTTTTAAAAATTTTCAGTGCAAGTTCACAGACCTCCGAAAACTTCCCATGAACCTCTGGTTAAGAACCCCTAAATTTCAAATTACTGTAGCAATTTTCTTAAGTGTCCATGAAGTTAGTAATAACAGTGACCAAAACAGCTTGTCTGTTTGTTGGGTGATGAGTTTAATATTTAAGAAGTCTTCATTATATTGCATTGACTTAAAGGAACAATGGCAATGAAAGATGTTTGTGAAATTAAACTGAGATACAAACCTGTGCATATCCTCAACGTCAATGTAAATGACAAGGCTTTGGTTAAACAAACTAAGTAATCTTTTTAAATTGTTGAATCCTTATATGAACCTTGTAAATAAATGCATATTAATGTTATGAAATATATGTAGTTCAATAACTAGAGTTATCTCACAGAACATTATACCTCTAGGAAATGAGATATTTGTCCTTCAACTGTTGCCTTTCTAGACCAATGCTTGGATAAAGATTACTGTCAATTACACATGTAATGGAGTACATTTTCAGTAATTACTGGATTAAGATTTTGTCATTACAGTTTGCAAATGGCCAATTTCTTTTCATAATTATGTAGTAATTATAGTCAAAATGGATTATCGGGACAACCACTTAAACAATTTGTTATTTTTTTTCCTTTTCAGGGAAAACAAATGACCTTTGGCCAATGAACACTTTATCACAACACAAAAATCCTCCTGAACTTCCGTCTGGACCAATCTCATTAAGTCCAAAGCATAACATAATTTAAATATCTGAGTTATGATCCATTAGCATTACTTTATAGATAGAAGTTCTGTTAGTAAACAGTTAAAGACAAAAAATCAGTCCCTTAATTTCACTGTCTTGCATACCATTTACTCTGCACATTTAGTAAGTTACTGAATGCTGCCAATCATTTTCTCCTCTCCTAACTTGACCCCTTCTGGTTTTAATACACTTGCTTATGCCATCACCCTTTTTTCCCCATTCCTAATGGTTATTTTTGTTCTTAATTCTTCTAAATTAGAGAAATTAAAATGTAAGCTCTCCAACAGAAAAAACTTTACATCAGAGTTTTCCTATTAACTGGTGGATAATATTATCAAACTAGATTCATAATCCAGGTTACTTATTTATTCAACCGATATTAATTATGTATTCTTCCTAGCTAATTTTCTTATAAATTTAATCCATATTTTAACATCATGTTGCACATTATAATCAGCATAAGACCCTCTTAAAAAGAAATATTATATTAGATTTTATTTTTTTTTGTTTCCAATCACACTGCTCTGCACTTAAGAATCTGCACTTTCTTAAGAGACCTAGAACCCCCATCAATTTGTGTGTTTATATGAATGGATATTTTTATTGTTATTTGTTATTGGGTGAATCAATATAAAAGTTTGAAGTACAAATATGATTTGATTATGCCAAAGTTGTTTGCTTCAGCTGCCTTTGAATGCTTTGGTAATTGCCTTCCACAAATATCTTATCCATCCATGCTGCTGTGGCAGGTCCCAATTGTCTCATAAAAAAGGGTGAAAGATAAAAAAGAACAGATGGTTGATATCAATCTTTACCCTTTCCAATCACGTTTTTGTAATACTTTTAAATTTTTAAACAGTTTTTTATATGTAGAATAATTATGAGGAAATTGCTTAGAATTCCCTTATACCCCATACTCAGAGTACCCTATTATTAATATCGTATATTAAAATGGTACAGTTCTCACAATTAATGAGCCAATATTGATACATTATTATTAACTAAGTCCATACCTTATTCATATTTTACCAGTTTTATCCTAATGTTCTTTTTCTGTTTCCAGATCCTTTCCAGGACACTAAACTGCATTAATCATCATGTCTGTTTAGCTTAGCTTCTCCATGGCTGTCATGGTTTCTCAGACTTTCCCTGCAGTTTATGACCGTGACGGTTTAGAGCATCACTAATCAGGTATTTTATAAAATGTCCTTCACCTGGGATTTTTTCCTCATGATTAGATTATGGTAATGTGACTGGGGAAAGAAAGTAGAAAGGTGAAGTGCCTGTCTCAGTTTGCTAAAAGCTGCTGGGAGCAGTATATCAGAAATGGGTTGGCCACTCAACTGGGAGAGAATGGCCTCTTCAACAAATGGTACTTGGAGAACTGTATATCTATTTCCAAAAGACTGAGAGACGAACACCATCTCATGCCTTGTACAAAAATCAACTCAAGATGGATGAAAGATATAAATATAAGAGCCAAGACCATAAGGACTTTGGAATATAATGTAGGGAAGCATGTATAGGACCTTGTAGTAGTAAATCATGAACTTCACACCCAAAGCACGAGACAAAAGAAAAAAGTAAATAAATGGGACCTCCTCAGAATAAAAACCTTTGGCCCCTCAAAAGAGTTTGTCAAGAAAGTGAAGACAGCCTACTCAATGAGAGAAAATATTTGGTAATCATATTATCTGATAGGAGCCTAATATTCTGCATATATAAAGAAATCCTTTATCTTGAAAATAGAAACCCATTTAAAAAATGGGCAACTGATTTTAACAGACACTTCCCCAAAGAAGAAATACAAATGGCTAATAAGCACTTGAAAAGATGCTCAACATTACTACCTATTAGGGAAATGCAAATCAAAACTACAGTTAAATAACTTCTTACACCCATTAGACTGGTGGCCATTAAAAAACAAATGAACAGAGTACTACAAATGTTGAAGAGGATGTGAAGGAATGGGAACCCTCATCCACTGCTGGGAATGTAGAATGATCTAGCCATTGTGGAGGACAGTTTGACGTTTCCTCAAAAAAGTACCTATAGATCTGCAATATGACCCAGCAATTCCACTGCTGATATATACCCAGAAAAATTGAAAACAAGAACATGAACAGATAAATGCACACCAATGTTCATAGTAGCATTAATCACTATTGCCAAAAGTTGGAATCAACCCAAATGCCCATCAACAGATGAATGGATAAACAAAATGTGGTATATACATACAATGGAATATTACTCAGTTGTAAGAAGGAATAGAGTATTAAAACACAAGATAATATGGATGATTCTTGAGGACCTTATGTTGAGTGAAGCAAGCCAGGAATTGAAGGACAAATATTATATGACCTCTCTGATATGAATTAAGCAAATTGAGCAGATTCTGAGGGCTAGAGTCTGTAAGATAGGTTTACAAGCAATAGAAAGAGAGAAGAAGGTTGTGAGCCAATGCCCACATGGGTGAAATACATGATAAGGTGGAAGTGAGTAGTTGTGCAGTGAAGGGATATGACAGGGGTGTAGGTATACTATTGGGTTGGGCAGAGCAAACTTGACAGGGGGCTAGGGTGGGGAGGATAGGATGGGTTGGATGGTTCATGGATCTGCGGAGTTGTTTGGGGAGGGAGCAGGTGAACAATAGGGATTCGTGGGTAAATGGTTGAAACTACGATGTTGAGAAAACTCTTTTGGCAATATGACAAAAAAGGCTTACCTGTTTAGGATGTTGGATGGGGGGGCATTTGGGACAGGGCACACCTGGGGCTGTCTTCTAGAGAAAGTGTGAGTTATCATTTTATTATAATGTGTTGTATCAGTGGGGGAAGATTCACAAAATGAATGGGAAGGAATTGGACTCCCATACTAGGAAGGCCCTGTTCTCAGAGGGGAGGGTGTCTCTTGAGAGCATAGGCAGTTACTCATAGGGGAGAACAGACTAGTGTGTCAAGCCCTCAGCATTGTTGCAAATATCTATGAATCTCGTCCTTCAAGGAGTGAAGCCTGGTGGTCCCTGTGGGCACTGAGGGTAGGGGGAGGGAGGAATAGAATAGATGAAAGAGGGGTTAGTTAAGGAGCAATGGAAATGTTCTGCATGGTCTTGCAATGATGGATACAGGCCATGTTAAATTTCACTAAAATTTTCTAAAAGTGTAAGGTCTAAAATTTTCTAAAAGTGTAAGGTCTAAAATATAAACCATAATGTAAAGTATGGACCATGGTTAGTAGCTGTTTCAATATGTGTAATCAGTTGTAATAAACATAAAATGTCATTAAAAGGGAAGGGGGGAAAGGGAGAGGAAATTTAGTATGTGGAAGTCCTTTATATTCTGTATGTGACTTTACTGTGACCTAAAACTTCTTTGAAGACATAATGAAAAAATAGTGAGACACTGAGGAAGAAATGGAAGAAAATGCCACTGTACATACAGGACAACCATTACTACTGTGGTGAACAGCAAAATATCAAAAACATTTTTAATACTTTTCATTTTTTTAATACCCATGTTTAAAATTTTATTTTAGTTTTAGTTTTACTTTATTATCATGTATTTATTTCTTATGTTTAAACCTATCATTACTATCTCATTTTCCTATTAATTGAATTTGGTAATATTCTTGGCTTCATTTTTTAAGAAGTTTTGGATCCCAGAAAGATTTCAACTATGGCATGGGAGGATCATTTGTGTGGGGTGTCAGTAATGGGAGATACAAGGGAGGAAGTTCATCTGGGCAAACATATAAAGTATACAAATATATTCAAATGTTCATGGGGCATTGGCACAGTGGGTAGAGGATCACACAACAACCAAAAGAATACTGAATTTCCATCCTGGGTAGCTCTACCACATTCTCTAATGGAACAGCAGCAATCTCCCACATACAGGGGCAGTGACTAGTGAAAAAGGATGGTGCATTGATGGGCCCTTGATGTTGATGACTAAACTTATGAGCCTTTTGCTCTTGAAATTGCAACTTAGCCTAGTGTTATAGGGTGCCTCCTGAGAGTCTCCATGTTGCTCAAATGTGGCCACTCTCTAAACCAAGCACAGCATACAGATGCATTACCTTCCCCAGTGTGGGATATGACTTCCAGGGATAAGTCTCCCTGGCATTGAAGGATTACTTCTAAGCACCAGCTTATGATGCAACTGGAAAAAGACCTTGAATAAAAGAGGGAAATGGTAGATAAATGAGTCGATATGGCTAAGAGAATTCCAAGTGAATTGGGAAGTCATTCCAGAAGTTATGCTTAGGTACATCTGCTACAATCAGCTAGATGGGACCAGGGAACTCCCAGCTTCTGGAATTGAGAGCTTCGACCCTAATTTCCACCTCCTATTTATTGGAAACTACCAAGCAGCTGTTTGCTATCAGAACTGCAACATCATCTACAATAATAGGGAACAACTGCAACATCTAACAACTGCAATATCTACAATAGAACAGGTGTAACATTTACAATAAGGAACAAGTAAGCCAGTTTGCCACAACATTTCCCCCTTTTTCTTTTTACAAAGTCTACACAAATAACATTTCACTGATTAACAAAGCTTCCTGCATGATATTTTCACTTTTAGATCTGAACAATATTCACTAAATTTTTTTCTCAATACATTTGATCCCAGAATTATTCAAACTTAAGAGATTTATATAAACATTCAACAAGGTACATTTATATATCACTTACAGTTCATCAAATTACTTAAGTACACAATATGTTACATTATTAAAGTTCTGATTAGTATTAAAGCATTTTATACATAATCCATAACTGCAACAAACAGTAAGACTTCTAAATAGCAGACATTAAATAAATAGACTTTCATTTCTCATGGGTTTAAGATTCCCAACTAACAAGGCTGTGTAGGCCAGTACTTGATCAAAAATGATCTCATTTTCCCTAGTTTATATAATGCTCTTAGCATCTTCACTGGACCTGGGACCACATCCAATACACAGACTAAATCAATATCCACCTTCTCCCTCTTTTTTTGTATTTTTTAAAGCAACCTGCTGGAGGTCCTCCTACTCCCATGAAGAACCTTTCCTAATTAAAACATCTCAGTGAGGGATAAAAGATTTTTAGTATTCCAACAATATTACCAATTTTATTTACATGAAAAAGCATTGTACTTTATCAATTACAGCAGAGAGTATACTTTCTTCTTACCCAAGCATTTAAGAATTTGATTCAGCAGCAGGGACCTTACAGCTTGTCCCAATTGTTTGCCTTTTCCAGGCCTTCAAATACCATTGTCCCTGATGTTTCTTAGTAGGGTCACTGCCACAAGTTTCTTCTATGCAGCCAGATTCACTGCCATCAGGCCAGGGCAAAAAGTCTTGAACTGCAAAAGTCCATTGTTGAACTTTTCACACAGTTTTTGTACTTTTTGTATTCATTCAGGCTTGTTTTACTTTTACAAGGTACATCTCCTGAATGCTACCACAATACTTTTACAACTTGCTGTATGCATACTAGTTCTGTCCTGCATATCTCCATATTAACCATTTTATTTTAGGGCAAAGTACACCTTATAACATTACAGTTAGCATTCCTACAAACTTTTTACCTTTTTCAATATTCTCTGAACTTTTACATCTTTCTGCCATTTCTGATTTTATAAAACTAACATTTTTATTTTAAGACAAAATACACCTTATTACATTTAAGTTAGCATTTGCACACTTTTTACCTTTTTCAATATTCACTTAACTTTTACATCTTTCATTTTAGCCTTCCTTTCTCTTTTTCTTTTTTTCTTTTTTCTTTTCTCCTTTCTTTTTCTATCTTTTTATCTTTTGCACACACTGAAACAATTACAACACACACTCTGATATTGAACAAACACAAATGCAGTTCCAAATCTATTAATCTAGAATTACTTCATTGCTTCCTTTTATAATTCAACATTTCTTTTCCATTTTTCCTCCTCTCAATTTCCTTCTTAATATCTTTTTGTCCCCAAGTCATACTTGCTTTATGATGCCATGCTTAAGCAAGTTCTGTAGTTTAGATACTTTGATGTAAAGCCATTCTAGTCTTCAGAATGAGACCCAGCCATGCAATCTTCAGCGTCTGTCTCTCCATCTGCATGACTGGAGGTTCTGAGTTCCACAGAAACTTTTGTTGTCTCTTGTTGTCCATGGCACCACTCCATCCATCGAGCTGGCACCCACACAGGACATTCTCCATCTCCTGGGGAAATACAGTCAAACCCTGAGGGACTTTGAAGGCTTTCCAAACCACTAGGGGCTCTGTGCTCTTACACAAACTTTAGTGTCACTAGAGGTGATCCTTCTTCCTTTCAGGTCCCTGGTCCAGCCCCAGTTGCTATGAGCCTTCTTCCCTTCACACCCCACATTGGGAACCATTTGCTGCAATCAGCTCACAGTGGGTTTGCATGAAGGGAAGGCAATGCAGAACTTCAAGAAATAAAGGGCAGAGAGAAAGACATGAGAGGAGATAAAGATGAGACCAGGGGACTCCCAGCTTCTGGAACTGAGAGTCTTGACCCTAATTTCTACCTCAAAACTACCAAGCAGCTGTCCTCATCAGCATGGCAACGTTTACAATAATTGGGGGCAAGTGCAACAAATAGGGAATAGGTAAGCCAGTTTCCCACAACACACATCTCAGCAGGATCTCACTGACTTCCAAATTAGACACTGCCCTAAATAGTGGGGCTCCTAAAGGCTCTGGACACACCCAGACCCTATGGCCAGGGTAGAGAGCTCATGAGTTTGGTGCCTTATCAGCAGGCCCTATTTTGGGTTCTGTGCTCCCCAGTGTGACAGAATTGGGCTCAGTTGTGGTTTCTCTACACATGGTTCTTCTGTCCCTTCTATTTGAACCTGTAGTAGGTGCTAGAGTTGGGAGGTGTATGTCCTAGAGACTTGAATTCTTGGACTGCCCATGTGCCTACTGGGTCCTGAACTTCCATAGAGTTGCAATACCCACTCTCCAGTTCATTAAACTCACCCAGGACAACTAACAAGGAGGTGAGGATGGACAACCACTACATCAAGGAACCGAGAGGGTCTACAACTGCAAACAAGGGAGCCCTATCCATCAGGCATATGGAATCGAAACTCCCTCTCAATTAGAGGTGGAGTGGGCATCACCATCCCAGAATCCTCAGGATGGGGGAATAAAATACGGACTAGAGTGGACTTACTGGTATTCTACTATAGACTTATTGTGATTCTAACAATGGGAGAAATTATATGATTGATGTAGATGCAGTAGCCACTGGAGTTGCTGAAGGCAGGGAAAGGGAAAAAGAGGTGTAAAAAGGAGGCATTTTTTGGACTTGGAATTGTCCTGAATGACATTGCAAAGACAGATATAGGGCATTATATATCCTGCCATAATCTACAGAATGGAGGAGGAGAATGTAAACTACAATGTAAACTATAATCCATGCTGTGTGATAATGCTACATAATGTGTTCATTAATTGCAATGAATGTACCACACTAATGAAAGAAGTTTTTAATGTTGGGGTGAGTGGGACATGTAGGGAGTGGCACATATGGGAATCCCTTATATTTTTTTAATGTAACATTTTATGTAAACTAAGTCTCTTAAAAATAAATAATTTGAAAAAAAAAAGATAAGAAAAGAATATGGTTGAATGTAATTTTATGTGGGTGGAGAAAAGCAAAGTAAAATTGTGGTATCCAATGTAGGAAGATGCAACGGAAATAGTGAGAGGAGTGAAAGGAGGAGGAAATATTTATAGTTCTTGTTATTGTCATTGTGTCAGAATGAATTATTAATTATATTTTGTACATTGTATTAGTTTTCTATTTCTGCTGTAATAAATTTCCAAACTTGGTAGTTGAAAACAACATTAATTTCACATTTATCATTTTATAATTTCAGATGTCAGAAGTCCTAAATGGGTCTCACTGGGCCATAATTAAGTATCAACAGTGTTCCATTCCTTCTGGAAAATCTAAGAGAGATTCCATTTCCTTGATTTTCAGCTTCTAGAAGCCTCCTGCATTCATTGTATCATGTCCCCCTTCATCTTAAAAGCCAGCATGGCTAACTAGTCAAGACTTGTTCATGCATTATCATCTTCATTTGGACACTGACTTTCAGCCTTATGATTACATTGGGCCCACATGGACAATCCAGGATAACCTCAGTAAATCAGCAATTTTAATGCAGTCTCCAACCCAAAATCCCCATTGCCATGTGAAAAAACATCTTTGTAATTTCCTGGCATAAGGATGTAGGCATCTTTGGTTGACCATAATTCTGCCTACCATAAATTGTTATGTATGAAGTCATTGTATTAAATTTCATTAATTAGAATAATTCTCCTGAAGAAAATGACAGGTAGGGTGGGTAGAGAAAGAAATAACATAGGCAGAGCATGATGGATTTGAGTGATAAGTATTAGACTACCCAAACTTCTTTATAAGCTTTGTTATTTTATATGAAAAAAAAAACAAACAACCAATCAAAAGCATCATTTGAATACTTCAGGGATGAACATGTTCATTAATTTCTATATAAATAGAACCTGAGTCTGTGCAGCCTGAAAAAAAGCAGTTAAACAAAAGGACATGTTGTTTCCCTATACACAACTATTCCCTAATACATGGTAATGACACAATTACATAAAACAATTTTCATATAAAATGATCCATTTTAAATTTATCTGATGTATAAAACTCTTGCAAATGTTTGCTTAATGATTCCATAGAATAAGTTCAAATGATTTTATATATATATATTTTGTTGACAATTAATTCTAAGAAGCTTCATGGAACTATTGATGTTTGAAATTTTCCAGAGGCTCTTTCTCTATGAATTCATAAATCATTTCTTTTTTAAGTGATTTTTCTACCTCTATATAGACCATAGTTTTAAATACCAAGGTTTAGAATTCTGGGATTGTAACTGCATGTGTTTGTTTTTTTTACTATGTGTTTTAAAGGCATCATGTAAACTTTAATTATGTATGAAACTATATTGGATTTCTTGTTAAATACAAAGGAAGACATGTTTTCATGATTCATTCTTTCTTTAATAAACATTTCTAAAACTGTACTGGTCATACAGTTTATCAACGAAATCTTACAAGAAATGAAATATGTAGGAGGAAAACACTAATTAGGGAACTTTTCTTAACCAAATACCTGTGGAACTCCCATTAATGTCAATCACAAGGAAATGTGCCTTTCAGCTATAAACACAACCTTTTTTTTCCCAAAGTTTTAACAAGCTGCACTACATTGTAAGTCCAAAAGTTTGTTTTCTTTGAAAACAACTATTTAAGTTGTTTAGATGATAATTATAATAGAAAACTGTGGTTTTTACAAATGATATTTTTGAAACAATTTGTTTTAAATCAATTTTATATTCACAAAACTGCATTATCTTTATAGATTAATTTTCAGTTGAATTTTAGCCAAGATTGACCATTAGTTTCATGTAAATGTAGCTTATTTGTTTCTTTATAAGTTATATTTAATTGATTACATTTGAACTGAGTAGTACAATAGAAACTTCAAAGGTGTTCTCAGAAATCTATAAGCACTGCAGTGGACTAATTTAATATATAATTTACTAAATATTTAAGGATGTCACCATGCTGTGCCAAAATGTAAAATCATTCTCGATACTGTAAATACAACACTGTATACTATTATTCTTGCTTTCAGTACAAAAATGAAAAAAGAGAACAGACTAATCATATCTTCTATTGAAAGCATGCATTAAACTCTGCTTAGCAGTTATGTAAAAAGAAAAAATTAATTTTATCAGCAGAAAGTAATTGCTCCTAGTAACATATAATAAACATTACTTCCAAATCATCAATATAGACTCTTATCTGTATTGCATGGTGATTCTAACATATTGCAGGCTTAAAAATACCATGGTATATGCTCTACTATGATACTGTTCCTGGTTTATGTTGATGTTGACCGTGTCTTCAAATTTATCTATAAGGTAGAATGAATTACAATTGAAGGAGCTGTGGTCTAGAGTTGAAATTTTGGAGTTAATGTTTCTTACCAAATATTTTCCAAGTATCAGCAATGTTACCTGCTTTTAACCTTATTTTATAGTAAGTCATTGGAGTGACTAACTTAGTTCTTAAGGGTATGTGCAAATAGTTTTCCTGATCCTAACTCACAAACTTTTACTCAAAAAATTGGGTATCTATACAGTAGTTTTTAAAAAAGGTAATTTTAATAAATGACTGGATGGACTTTTTGGTTTCAACTTCAATATGTAAAGAGCTTGGAAGTTATACCTACTATAAGAAAAAGCTGGACAAATAAAAAATCAATAGCTTTTCTTGGACCCATCAGAGAACTGAGTTAGCAAGGCCAACCACCACCCTGAATTCCAGAGAGACAGGCAAATCCAGTCACAACTAAGAATTGCTTCTCTGCAGTAGAAGGTCTTAGAGGCATAAACTGGTAAGATCTCCTAAATGGCAATTTTCATAAATTCTTGGAGACTGAGCATGGACTACCTTGAGAGTGAGAAATTCCTTGGGATATCCATCTTAGATGGTGCCTCATAGTTTTGTGGATTTTGCTCCCAGGAATTCGATCAAGATCTCAAGATTTAAAGCCAAGAAAGGTCCCCTTGTGACTCTTGCAGGGAGGAGGGAGGAGTAACTCTTGTGAAATAGACTCAAAACCTCCTCCATTACAAAGGACTACTTTTCAGGAGGAAGATTTCACCAGAACCATGTTCTAGAGTCATGGGTAAGGCCATTCCTTTCATTTTAGTACCCTCTGGCCTTCCTGCCATACCTAAGAGGTGAGGGGGTGGGAAACACATAGAAGAAAATTTTGAGAAGATCATATACCAGAGACATAGGTCCATTAAAGCACTGAAATTTAATTAGAAGATTATATAACACTTCCCTTCCTATGTACCATGCCACTATATCAATAGGGCTCCAGCATAACAATTGTGTATTTCAGCTAAAAGAGCTGCAAGTAACAAGTATTCTCTGAGGAAGAGTACTTAGAGAACACAAAGTCAAAAGAGAGACAAAAATATGTAAACATTTGAAGCCATCAGCATCAGCAGTTTTATCATACATTAAACAAAGACTGACTCCTAGCAGATTAATATAATCTTCACACTATAGGCCTATTCACCTCAATTCCTATTTTCCAAAATAACATGTCCAGGTTTCAGTAGAAAAAAATACAAGGCACCAAAAGGGAGGGAAAAAAAAAAAAAGCCAGTTTGAAGAAACAAAGCCAACCTCAGAAACAGATTAAGATAAAACAGATTTTGGATTAACCAAGCTGGGTATTTAAAATAACTAATTAGTATATTAAGGTGCTAATGGATACTGTAGACATCACACAAAAAGGCAATGTAAGCATAGAGATAAAAATTCTAATAAAGAATCAAAGGAAATGCTATAAATCAAAATACTATAACAGAAATGAAGGATGCCTTTGAGGGGTCCATCGTACAGTTCAAAAGGCTGAGGAAAGAATCAGTGAGTTTGAAGCTAGATCAATAGAAACTTCCTAAGAAATGCAAGAGAAAAAAAAGGATGAAATAAATAAAACAAAGAAACCATAACTATCTAAGAACTATGGGACAATTTCAAAAGATGTAAGATATGCATAAATATAATACTAGAATGAGATGAATAAGAATATAAAGTAGAAATATTTCAGTTAATAATAACTGTAATCTTTCCAAAAATAATGAGAGACATGAAATCACAGATGCAGGAAGATCAGAACGCACCCAGGAGAATAAGTAAAAAAAGAGAGAGAGAGAATAGAACAAAACTAGCAGACCAAAACAAAAGACAAAAAAAGCCTACATCAAGACAAATAACTTCAAACAAAAGAAAAAGAGAAGGAAGCCAAGGATTTGAGGAGGGGTGGAACATTTTACCTAAAAAAGGGACAAGAGTAAGAAATACAGCAAGTTTCTTGTCAGAAATTATGCAAGCAAGAAAAGAGTAGAGTGACTAAAGTGTAGAAATAAAAGGCCCACCAACCTATATACTGTAAAATGATCCTTCTACAGAGAAGAAATTAAAAACATGAAAAGAGACTCAACATCACTAGCCATCAGGAGAATATAAATCAAAACAATGGATACCATTACCTACCCACAAGGATGACTGTAATAAAAAAGACAAATAGTCACAAAAGGCAGTGAAGATATGGAGAAATTGGAGCCCTCCTGCATTGCTGATGGAATCTAAGATTGTGAAACTACTTTGGACAATTTCCCTCTGTGTTTAGGTTTTTTTAACAGCAGTTTTATTGAGATAATATTCACATACCATACAATCCATGCAAAGGGTACAATCAATGGCTTTTTGTATAACCATAGAACTGTGCATTCATCACCACACTCAATTTTAGAACATTTTCTTTAAATCAAAAAATGGCTTAAGCAGAGTTCCTCAAAAATTTAAACAGAGTTGCCATATGACCCAACAATTACACTCCTAAGTTTTTACTCAATAGAATTGAAAACAGATGTCCACACACAAGGTTTTATATGTATGTTAATAGAGGCATTTTTTAAAATATTTATTCATTCATTCATTCATTCATTCATTTATTTAATTTCTCCCCCCCACCGTGGTTGTCTATTCTCTGTGTCTATTTGTTGCATCTTCTTTTTTGTTCACTTCTGTTATTGTCAGTGGCATGGGAATTTGTGTTTCTTTTTGTTGCATCATCTTGTGGTGTCAGCTCTCCGTGTGTGCGGGGCCATTGTTGGGCAGGCTGCACTTTCTTTCACACTGGGCGGCTCTCCTTACCGGGCACACTCATTGCACTTGGAGCTCCCCTACGTGGAAGACACCCCTGAGAGGCATGGCACTCCTTGTGCACATCAGCACTGCACATGAGCTGGCTGCACACGGGTCAAGGAGGCCCGGGGTTTGAACTGTGGGCCACCCATGTGGTAGATGGATGCCCTAACCACTGGGCCAAGTCTACTGCCAATAGAGGCATTTTAATAATAGTAAATAAGTAGACACAACCCAAATGTCTATCAACTGATGAATGGAATATTATTCAGGAATAAAAAGAAGTGAAGTAAAAGAAGTGAAGTATGTATGTATGCCTAATATGGGTGAACCTAAAAAAAAGTATGCTAACTGAAAAGAAAGCATTCACAAAACATAATACATTTTTTGATACAAGTTATATGCAATGTCCAGACACAGAAATTAGATTCAGGGGTGACTAATGTCTAGATGGAGTTTAGAGGGGAATGACTGCTAATGATTACTGGTTTTCTTTTGAAGGTGATAAAAATGTTCCCAAATTGACTGTCTAAAATAATAATAGTAATTATATAGTACTGGTTGACTATAGTGCATGGATAAGTGAAAAAAATAACACCAATTTAATCAGGGATGAGAGGAAGGAATAGTTAATTCTTATTATAAGGTGCCTGTATTAAGAGTAGAAAAGAGGACATTAGTTAAATTTGTGTTTTCCAATCCCTAGGGAAACCACAAATATTTTAATAAATAGGTATAATTGATATACTGAGATATGATATACAATGCAATTATATAAAATGTAATGCACTGCAACAGTTTATTGGCACTGCAACAGTTTGAAACCTTTTGTCAACCCCAGGTAAGGTCATGTTTTGGAGGTAATCTATTGGAGTGAGTGTGGTACACTTTGATTGCATTGGATTCATTTAGAGGCCCTGATTAGGTTGCTTCTGTGAGGTGTGATCAAGGGTGGGTCTTGGTCCTCTTGCTGGAGTCTTTCATAAATGAAAAGCTCAAAGCAAAGGGGCCCAGAGAAAAAGGTGGCAGAGACAGAAAAACCTGGAGGGGCTGAGAAAGAGATCCTGGAGGCCAAGGGCTGGAATCAGTAGAACTCAGAGTTATGGAAAGAGGCCCCTAGAAGTTGAAAGTAACAAGGCCTGCAGGAGAAGGGGAGAAAAAGCCATATACCTTGATTTGGGGAGAGCTGACATTACGTCCTGCCATGTGCCTGATCACTCACAGCTGACTTTTGGTGAGACAGCATTTCTTATGATGCCTTGATCTGGACATTTTCACAGTCTAAGAAATGTAAGCTTTTATCCTTATTCCAATACCATGCAGTTTTGACCACTGAAGCATTCTAGTATGTTTTAAAGTCAGGTAGTGTGATTCTTCAATTTCTTCTTTTTTCAATACGTCATTGGCTATTCAAGACCTCTTGCCTTTCCAAATTAATTCCATAGTTATTTTATCCAATTCAGTAAAAACTGTTGTGTAATTTTTATTGGGAGTGCATTAAATTTGTAGATTAGTTTGGGTAGTATAGTCATTTTAATGATATTTTGTCTTCCTAATCATGAACAGGGAATATTCTTCCATTTATTTAATTCTTTTTTGATTTTCTTTAACTGTGTTGTATAGTTTTCTGTGTATAAGTCATTTACATCTTTAGTTAAATTTATTCCTATGTATTTGGTTATTTTAGTTACTGTTGTAAATGGTATTTTTTTTCTTGATTTCCTCCTCAGATTGCTCATTATTGGTGTACAGAAATGCTACTGATTTTGGCACATTGATCTTATAATCTGCAACTTTACTGAACTCATTTATAAGTTCTAGAAGCTTTGTTATACATTTCTCAGGGCTTTCTATGTATGGGAGCTTATCAGCTGCAAATAATGAAATTTTTATTTATTCCTTTCCAATTTGGATGCTTTTAATATCTTCTTCTTGCCTCAATGCTCAAGAAAGTTCTAACGCAGTGTTGAATAAGATTGGTGATAGTGGTCATCCTTGTCTTGTTCCCAGTCTTAGGGGGGATAGCTTTTAGGATTTCACCTTCATATATGATGTTAATTGTGTGTTTTTCATATGTACTCTTTATTATATTCAGAAAGTTTCCTTCTATTCATACTTTTTGCAGTGTTTTTGTCAGGAAAGGGTGCTGTGTTTTGTTGAACACTAATTCTATGACTATAGAGATGAGTATGTGATTTTTTAAAATATGTTTATATGGTGTATTACTTTGTATGGTGATTTTCTTATGTTGAACCAACCTTGCATACCCAGAATGAAACACACTTGGTCATAGTGTATTATTCATTTGATGTGATGTTGAATATGATTAGCAACTATTCTGTTGGGGATTTTAGCATCTTGGTTCATTAGAAAGATTGATCTGTAATTTTCCTTTCTTTTGGCATCTGTATTTGGCTTTGGTATTAGGGTAATGTTGGCATCATAGAATGAGTTAGGGAATGTTCCATCTACTTCTATTTTTTAGAAGAGTTGAGCAGGACTGGTGTTAGTTCTTTCCAGACTAATGCCAGTAGACTTCACCTGTAAAGGCCTCTGGTCCTGGGTTCTTCTTCGTTGGGAGGTTTTTAATGACTGATTTTATCTTTTTACTTGTGATTGTTCTGTTGTGTTCATCAGTTTCTTCTTTCACCAATGTAGATTGCTTGTCTGTTTCTAGGAATTTGTCCATATCCTCTAAATTGTCCTTCTTGTTGGCATATAATTTTTCAAAGTATCTTCTTATGATACTTTTTATTTCTGTGGAGTCAGTTGTGACATCCCCTTCCTCATTTCTTATTCTGTGTATTTGCATCTTCTTTTTTTCTGTTAGTCTAGCTACTAGCTAGTCATTTTTATTGATCTTCTTAAAGAACCAGCTTTTGCTTTTGTTTACTTTTTTTTAGTGCTTTCTTGTATTCTATTTCATTTAGTTCTTCTTTAATCTTTGTTATTGCCTTCTTTCTACTTCCTTTGAGGTTAGTTTGTTGTTCTTTTTCTAATTCCTCTAAGATATCTAGATCTTTTATTTTAGCTCTTTCTTCTTTTTTGGTACATGAATTTATGGCTATAAATTTTCCTTTCAGTACAACTTTTGCTGTATCCCATATGTTTTGATAGGTTGTGTTGTCATTTTCATTCATTCCAAGGTAGTTACTGATTTATTTGCAAGTTTCCTCCTTGATCCACTGTTTGTCTAAAAGTGTGTTGTTTAACTTCAATATCTTTTTCCCTAATCTGGTTCTCTGGCCCTTACAGATTTCCAGCTTCATTCTGTTGTGGTCAGAGAAATTACTTTGCATAATTTCAATCTTTCTGAGTTCATTGAGAATTTTTCTGTGGCCTAGAAAGTGGTTTATCCTGGAGAATGACCCATGTACACTCAAGTAGAATGTATGTCCCACTGTATTTGGGTGCAGTGTTCTGTCTATATCTATTAGATCCAGATCCTGTAATGTATTATTCAAAGTCTTTGTTTCTTTATTGATTCTCTGTTGAGACATTCTGTCTAATGATGATAATGGTGTATTAAAGTCCCCCACTATAATTGTAGTGACATCTATTTCTCCTCTTAGTTTTTCCAGTGTTTACCTAATGTATTTTGAGATGCCCTGGTTAGGTGTATATATGCATATTGCTCTTTCTTCTTGAAAGATTACCCCTTTTACTAATATATAGTGTTCATCTTTGTCTCTTACAATAGTTTTACAGTTAAAGTCTATTTTGTCCATCATTAGTATAGCTACTCCTGCCCTTTTTTGGTTATTGTTTGCTTATAAGATTGTTATCCAGCCATTCACTTACAGCCTCCTTGAATCCCTGGGTTTAAGGTGGGTTTCTTGTAGACACCATAAAGATGGGTCATATTTCCTTATCCATTCTTCCAATTTGTGTCTCTTGACTGGTGAGTTTAATCCATGAACATTCAGTGTTATTACTTCCAAGGAATTACTTACATTAGCCATATTTTCTTTGGGTTTATGTATGTTATATGGTGTTTTTATTTCTCTTTTTATCTTTTTAGTTGTTCTTACACTTTCCTCCAACTCTCTCTCCTGTATTTTCCTTTCAACTTGCAGAACTCCCTTTAGTATTTCTTGAAGGACAGGTTTCTTACTGGCATAGTCTCTCAGTTTCTGTTTATCTGTGAATATTGTGAACTCTGCATCATTTTTTATTGTCACCTTTTCTGGATAGAGAATTCTTGACTGAAAGTTTTTCTTCTACTCCCTTAATTATGTCATACCACTCCCTTCAGGTCTCCATGGTTTCAGTTGAGAAATCATCACTTAATCTTCTTGAGCTTCCTTGTATGTGATGTTTCTCTTTTCTCTTGCTGCCTTCAGTATTTTCTTTGTCTTGAGCATTGGACCATTTGACAAGTATATGTCTTGGACTAAGCTTTTTGGAATTTATACTGTTAGCAGTGTGCTTGACTTCTTGGACATGCATATCATCTCCCTCAATAGGATTGGGAAGTTTTCAGCCATTATTTCCTCCAACACTCCTTCTGTCCTCTTTCCCTTTTCTTCTCTCTCTGGGATGCTTATAATGTGTATGTTTGTGCATTTTGCATTGTTGTTCAAATTCCAGAGTCCCTGCTGTATTTTTCCTAGTTTTTTATCTATCTGTTCTATCTGTTTGATTTCAGATGCACTGTCTTTCACACTGCTAATTCTTTCATCTGCCAGTTCAAACCTGCTGTTGTGTGCTTATAGCGTATTTTTGATTTCTTGGATTGTGCCATTCATCACCATTACACTGTTATCTTTTTATGTATGTTTATAATTTCTTCCATATATTCTCCCAATGTTTTTCTTAATATCCTTAATCTCTTCCTTCGGTTCATTATGTTGGTCAATGATATTTTTTTTCACACTTTTGATTAGTTGTTCAATGTTCAGCATCTCTTCCTGTTTTTTAGTTTGTTCATTGGACTGGGCCATGTCTTCTTGTTTCTTAGTATGGTTTGGAATTTTTTTGTTGCTGTCTGGTCATCTTTTTATCTTGATGGGTTTATTCAGTTGATTAGCTTCTCTCTCTACTATAGGGTTTATTTAGTTGCTGTTTTGGTGCATTGGTGCATGTTTATATTTTCTCTTTGACATTTTGTTCTTCTTATTCTATTTTCTTGCTGTTGTCTATGTTTCCTTGAAGGAAAAAGATTAGGGCCAGAGAAAGCAAATGAGGTAAGAAAAGAAAAAAGATAATGCTAATAATAATAGTAAAAATTAGAAGAGAAATCATATAAGACGTAGGCAAATGAATATTTAACTCATGTAACCAGTGTAGGGTAATAAAAATAAAAAAGTGCTTGACTTATAATGAAATGGGAAACTGACTATAGAAAGTATTTAGAATGAATCAAAAGGTCAGGATGATGAGGAGAGAGTGAGACAGAAAAGAAAAGACAAAAAGAAAAAAGTTAGTAATAGAAAGAAAACAGAATAGAAGAGTTATGGGGAAAAACAGAAAAACTGAGGACTAAACAAAGAGAGATGGAATGTGAAAACAACAACAGAAAGCAGAAGATGGATCTAGGAAGGAAAAATATATAGCATTGGTAGACAAAATGTGTATATACAGAAAGGGGGAATTCAAGGAAGAAGAAACACAGCAAACAAGAAAGAAACCATCAGCACCTAATTTAAAAAAAAAAAGATAGGGGGAGAAAGAGCAAAGAAAGATAAGGACATAAAAACTAACAAACCACAAGCAAGAAACTAAACAAAAACAGAGGAAAAACAGCCTTCCCTTTTAGGCCCCTGAGATGCTTCTCAGGCTGCCAGTGTTCATCAATCATTACCCTGTGATCCTCCCTCTGTAGGCTTTGAAGCAGTTTTGAAAAGTAAACTAAGTTAAGTTTTAAAATGAAAGTAACCTTTTTTTTAGGAAAAATAAGAAGCTAATAAAAGAATAATGCCTATGTTTTCCCTGTCTTAAACTATCAGATGGATGTTTGATATCTCGATGGATCACTACTCTACGAGGCACTGGGAATTGAACTAAAGACCTCTTATACTCAAGGCAGAAATGCGTCCACTGAGCTAAACTTTCTCATTGGGTCAATTAGCTCTTCAGAAAGCTATCTGTTCACTTTCTCTCTGGAAAGTTTGACTCTTTGAAGTTGGTAAATTTCTGCAAATTAGGAATCTACCCCTGCCTCCTTTCTATTCTTATTGCATTCTTTTCCAGGGCAGCAGGATGCCATAGGACCTTGGTGACTTAACTCACCACAGAAAAAAAATGATTCTCAACCCTCTTCCACCCTCTTTCCCCCCAGACAACCTTAAATAGGCTCTTGGAAGCTTATTAAGTGTATCCTGCTGCCTGCCTCCCTTAGGGGAGTTGAAATTTTGATAGTTTTCAGCACTGGACTAGTCCATTGCCTGATTCCACCTTCTCCTAGGAAAGAAGGCTACCTCAGCAGATTTCCCACTCCTGTTTTCCTGGTACCACCTCGAGCGAGCTGGTATGCTCCTCAAAGCTCAAAAGGGGGTCCAGGCAACCAAAACCACAGAAAGGAAACCCCTGCCCACCCTTTGCCAGAACCCTCTCATTCTAGGAGAAGGCTTCCTCCCGGCTGGGTGACTGGCAGGAATTGAAGGTCCCCATGACTTTTTGCCTTGAGGGTGGGCTTAGCAGTCCCACTGTTCCAGCCTCAAGGTCAAGAAACTCATGGTTTTACCTTGAGCAATTTATCTTTTTGTTGCACTCTCTCCAGATTGATGCCCTGAAGCCTCCTGCTCTGTGGGTTCCAAAAACAGCTCACTTGGGCAGGATCTGCCCCCACTCAGCCATTTTTTGAGTGAGAGAGATGGTGAGTGTGCACTTAAACTGATGCTATCTTGTCCCTCCCTCAATCATATTCTTTTTATAAATCCTTTTGGATTTGCTTGCTTTTTGGTTCTTGTATGCATTTCTAAGAGAGAGTTTTCCATATACATTCACCCAGTCTACTAAAATTGTCACCCCAAAAATTTCCATGGCTTTTTCATCTTTGCACCAAACATACTTCATACACCAACAGAACTATATGGTTCTCAAATAAAGATTTGATCTTTAAATGAGTCTTCTCTGTATAGTCTCTCTAACATCCTATAAAATTATAGCAATGGTGATAATCATAGCTGTGGTTTGTTCGATGATACACTGAATTAACAATAGCCAACATTCTAAACGTTTTACTTAAATTATCTGTTTTGCTCCCAAGTTCTCTATGAGTTAGTTATTTCCTTATTGTAGAGGTGGTGAAACTGAAGCTCATAAAAGTGAAGTTATTAATGAAAAATCACTCTGCAAGATAGTTGCACAGCTATTGTTTCAAATTATTTATGCTTGAACCTCAACCAAATACATTTACTCTAATATTATGGAATATGCCAATGACTGCCTAGTACAACAGTCATGCAAATCCCCTTTTCCTCATTCCCTTATAGCCGCAGAGATCTTTCAGGCTACTTCTAGGAAATTGTCCTTTAAATAAACTTATTTTAATTTAATAATTTTAATAAGAAATAATTTCATATGTCTTTAAATTCAAAATATATATTAAAAGATTCCTAGAAATAAGTTGCCTTCCTGTTTCATACCCTCTAAGTAGTTTATCAAACCCTTTAATATCCTCTTTAATTTAATTCTTATGTATCCTTCCAATATTTCTTTATGCAGAAATAAGGAAATCAAAATATATATTCTTATTTTACCTTTTTAATACAAAGATAGCATAGCATATATAGTGTTCAACCATTTGTTTTATTTTCTTCTGAAAATTTCCAAACCTGCAGAAATGTGAAAGATTAGTACATAATTACTCATATACTCTCTACTTAGATTCATTAACAATTTTGTACAAGATTTGGAAATATTATGATTAGTATACTTATTAGTAATCCTGTCAGGACCACAGATTGAAATATAAGAGGAAGAAATAAAATAAATGATAAGTAAACTGGAAATGCAACAATTGCCAACTGTCATGCAACAATCTAATGCTTACTTGTTATCTGAAAGAAAAATTTGTCATTTTAGTAGCCAGTGTTCAAACACTTCTGTAGGCAGCAGGTATAATTTTGACAGCAGCACATCACAGAAATTTTCAAGATTTTGCTATCCATTTTGCAGCAGTTTGGTATCATTTATGAATTCCCAAAACAGATATTGGATTATGTTTGTACCATTTGTTCCTCTGGGCATATTAGATTGTATTAAATTCAGAGGTTTCATTTTTACTTGATTAAATTATGAGTAAGGCTTTGATTTGGCCATGTCAGTAGGATGTTGAGTCTCAACCCCCTTGATGGATGGGGATTCACAGAGAAAATTACACAACAGAGGAGGGAGTTGAGTTTTTGCATGCTGGAACCCTAGGGAGAGACCCAAGCTGTTTATCTGAAGAGACTAGAGCCCTGAACATCTGAGAAAACCCAGATAGAAATGAGCCCTGTGGAGAGACACAGCCTTATGCTTACTTAAAACAGAGAATGTAAAAGGCTGGGACCTTGGAGCCTTAGGAGGGAGAGGAAGACTGAATCCTCACAGACACTGGCAACCATCTTGCTCCATCTTGTGACAACAAAATTTGGTGAGGAAAGTAACTTACGTGTTATGACTTTGTGATTGTAAGCTTCTACCCCAAATAAATACCCTATATAAATGTCAACAGATTGCTGGTACTTTGTATTGGTATCCTTTTGGCTGACAAATGCACATTTCCCGTCTGTAAGGCATGTTGGAGAAGCATTTTTCTGGGACCTGGACGGTGTTTGGTTTTACATGACTGTATTAGCCAAAGGGGTGCTGATGCAAAATACCAGAAATCTGTTGATTTTTATAAAAAGAATATTCATTTAGGGTAGAAGCTTACAGTTCCCAGGCCATAAAGCATAAGTTACTTCCCTCACCAAAGTCTATTGCCATGTGTTGGAACAAGATGGCTGCCAACATCTGTGAGGGTTCAGGCCTCCTGGATTCCATCTCTTCCCAGGGCTTATTTCTCTCCAGGCTCAGCTGCTCTGTTCCTCTGTGTGCTTTCTTTGGGGGCTTCAGCTAAAAAATTCACAACTACCTTCTCTGCAGTGTGGTTTTTCTGTGAGTTCCAGCCCATCAAAGGGGCAAGGAATCAACATCCTACTGACATGGTCCAATCAAAGCCTTAATCATTATTTAATTAAAAAAACCTCTGAACCCAATATAATATAATATGCCCAGAGGAAAAGAGCAGTTCACAAACATAATCCAGCATCTATTTTTTGGAATTTATAAATAATGCCAAACTGCTACAGTGATTTCTAACTCTTGGAATCTTGAGGCCCTGAGAGCAGAGACCCTTTGTCCCTGGATTTAGAGGCAGTCTTTAGTTTGAGAAAGACTCATAAAGAATTTGAAAATAAAATTTATTTGTATAAAAAAGGAAGTGTGATGTTTCCAGTGTTAAGAATAAGTTAAATTGAACCAATAAACAAACAAAACATGAAGATAACTTAATTGAACAAACTAACAACTCAAAACAGCACACATAGATTAAAAGACTGAAAATTTATTAAAAAATAAAGGAGAAAAGTTTCAACAATAAAGACCAAGTTTTTTTCCCCCTGAAATTCAATGACGATGATTTGTAATGATTTAAACTATTAACCACAACAATGAAATCATCAACAAAATTTAACCTACATGGATCAGTGTCTTCACAATTGGACGACATACATTGTGTTTCATAAATTCCATCCATAGATAAACTCTTGCTTGTGTATGAAAATAACAAGATATTAAGTGGAGATCAAAATTAGTCTGGCTTATATTTTTGAAATTGTATTATCCTTGTCAAGTGATTGAATACCATAGGAGACAATAATGTTCATCCTCAGGATTCACCAACACAAATTCACAAATATCTATATATTGAAAATAACCTCCAGAAGAGCAATAGACTTCTAATTTCATAACCATAACTTGACAATATGATAACAACCCAGGTAATAGAATTGAACAGAGGTAAATAGAATCATTATTAAAATATATGAGATAATTACATACCATTTAATGAATAATTATAAACATAGTCACTCTTCTATATAATCCTTCACTGGCCTTGGCATCCTGTGAAACTCTGCCAGAGGATAATTGGATCCATAAGGAATGGTTTGGCTACAAGTAACATAAGAGCAATAAATTATGGCTCAATACATATTAAATATTTTATCATTTAACAATATATCTTATGTTAAGCATTTAAGGGCTAGTGAGGAATGTAAAAAATGATCTTAAAAAGTCTATGCTACTTTTGTCATTCTTTCCTGCCAATCTTAACACACTTAGCACATTAATTTTTAAAACTCATGCTTTGTAGCTTTATGGTAGGATAATGATCACCCCAGCTACAGGTATGTTGCTTAAAATTTAAGAAAAACGAAGAAGGAAAGATCAGTACCAGCTTCAATTGTCTTTTTTTATAATAAAGCATAGAAATTCAAGAAGTTCCCTAAAAAGACTTATTCTTGATCTTCATTTGCCAAAGATTCAAATGCGATCTCAGTTCTTATAAGGGTAGACTATTTTTCTTTGGCTTAACCTACACACAGATTCAAAATCTTAGATAAATCAATCCATCAGACTATTTGAAGGCATAGAAGAATGACCTGCTGTAGTTTCTTATTGTAAATCATTTGGTTCTTGAAAGAAATTTATAACATTGCACTCACTGGAGTCCCTGAAACATGGGATAGCTTGAAGTGAAGCAGTAAACCACAAATTTATTGCTTTGAGGAGTGATGATTTGGAATCCCAGGTGATTCATACCTTGGAAATTAACGTGGAAATCTTAGAATGATAGGACTTCCAAAACATTATCATAAATATTCCTCAGTTCCTTGATTGACTCTTAAATTGTACAAGTACTGTTTAGCTTGCAAGGAATCCAGTGGAAAGCAACATCTGGAAAGATCAAGGAGTGGAAGTTTTATCACATAGTTTGGAATTAGATTTAGAGGGGCTAATTTAGATGGACCATGTTAAAATTCATTTGTGGTAGGTTGAGTTATGTACCCCAGAATACAACATAATCTTAATCCAGTCCTGTAACTATACACCATTGTAAATAGGATATTATTTTTAGTTAAGGTTTGGGGAATGATTAAGGTTTGGTCTTAATCCTATTCCTGGAGGCATTTTGAAGAGAAAGCCATGTGAAGAAGAGGAAGCTTGAACTCAGCAGAACCCAGAGGGGAAAGGATAGGACATTACCATGTGACAGGAAAGCCAAGGAAAGTCAAAGATTATTGACTAGTCAGAATGCTACTGAACCCAGGAGGAAGCAAGTCTTCTAGCCTCTGAAACAATGAGCCATTAAATTCAATTGTTAATCCAAACCATAGTGTGGAATTTGTTATAGCAGCTGGGAAAGGAAGACTCCAGTGAAAACATAGAAAACTCTATCACAGGACAAATAATTAAATCCCATGTTAAAAGATTCACATTAGAATGAAAAGAAAACCAAAATAGACCCACCCAAATAATCTGAAAAGCAATAAAATATTGTTAGACATGAAAAACAAACAGCTATGATCAAAAAAAAATATTGTCAGTAGAAATAGATTCTGAAATGACCCAGATGATGGAATATAAATAAAAAGGTTTAAAAGCAACTATTCATATTCTTTTTATAAAGTGTTAATGGAAAGGGTTGTTAGGAATAAAAATATATGCAATTTCAACAGAGACAAACAATGTATAAAAATAATTCTAAAACTGAAAACTACAATATCTGATATGAAAATTTCACTAGATGAGCTTCACATCAAATTGGCAGTTGAAAAATAAATGGCAAGTGAACTTGAAGATATCTGAATAGATTATATAATCTAAAGAACAGAGGGTGGAGGGGATTGAATAAAAAATATATACAGACGATGGGAAAGAAAAAAATATATGTGAAGATATTTTGGCCAAACATTCCCCAAATAGTTATATACATCATATTACTGATAAAGGAGACTTAGCAAAGGCAGAGTAGGATAAATGCACCAGAGAGACACACATATTCATGCAAACACACATATGCATACATAAACATACACATTCTACTTAGCACATCATGTTCAAACTGCTGGAATCCAAATATACCCAGTAATAACTTTTTCAAAATGAAGATAAAATCAGAACATTTTCATGTAAGTAAAAGCTGCAAGAATTTGTTTTCAACTCTGCACCAAACACACACATACACACACACACACATACAAACAACAAAATAAAGCTTTTAGACTAAAGAAAAATAAAACTACAAGTAAGCTCAAAGTTACAAAAATAAATGAAGAACATTGTAAATGTTAAGTCTATGTATAAATAAAATCCTGTATATATTTGTTCTTAGAAGTTTCTTGATAGACAATTTAGAGCTTAAAGCCAAAATAATAACAATGTAAGGTGGTTATGTTTGTGTATATATAGACACATACACAGGCACACACATAAATATAAATAATTTGGTGTGATCATATTAATATCAAGTAAAATATCTCTAAGACAATGTCCATTATCAGACATTAAGAAAGACTTTTAACAATAAGAGGTCAATTTCTGAAGAAAAGGGAAAAATTATAAATTTATATCACTCTCACAAGTTGCTTGTAAGCACACAAAGTAAGCATTGACAGAGCTAAAGGAAAAAATAGAATATCCATTATCATAACTGATAAAACAACTAGATAAAAATCAGTAAGGATATAAAACATCTCAACAACAACATCAACCAAATTAATTGTGGCATTTATACAACACTAATAAACAAATGAGGAAAGCAAATTGCTTTGAAGATAATATACACCCCATTTTAACAATAATACAAATCTCAGAATAGTTCAAAAATTCAAAAGCTAACCAAGTATTTTCTCTTAATACAATGGGGTTGAATTTGAAATTAATCACAAGCTATGTCAAAACAAAATACTGCATATCTGCAAATTAAACAGATGTCTAATAATCCATAAGTCAAAAACAACCATGGGATTTGGATAAAACTTAAAATAATAGTAAAAATACAACTTATGGAAATGTGTAAGATACAACTAAAATAGTACAAGAGGGGAATTTTATAGCTTTAAATTTTTAAAAAATATCTAAATTTCCACCTTAAGAAGCATATTAAACCCAAAGTAAGAAAAAGAATGGAAATAGAAATGTATGAAATAAGAGCTAGGCAAAATTTGACAAAAATAATAAAATTTGTCCTTTGAAAGGTTTAATAAAATTAACAAGCTCCTAGTCTCCTAATCAAGAAAAAGAAAGGAAACACAAATTATCAATTTATGAATGAAAAGGGTATAGCACTACAGACCCCACAGATATTAAAAGAACACTGAGAAAGGCTTCCACTGTGAAATGTAAAGTATAAGAACAAAGACTTTTTCCTCTGTTACAATAAAAAATAGATCATTTTTTCTTCAAATTTATCATAAAAGCTGAAATAGCAGAACAACTAACTGGCCCCAAATCTAAGGAGAAACAAGTTCCATATAGGGAGAGATGAGACTAAATATTTGCTTGACTAATAAAAATGTAAGAGAACACTGGTAAGAAAAGTTTATTTAAATATTGGGTAAAAAGGAGAAGGTTGTGGATGGGCAGATGGGTCATTGTAAAGCCTCTGAGGAATGTAGTTATTGTGAGTTTGCACCCTCTTGCAGACTCTTTCTTTATAAACTAGAAAATTTGGTTACTAACCAAAAAGTTCATAAGGAAATATAAAAAATTGTTTATTGTGTAACAGACCTCCACAGAAGAATAGCACCCATGTAAGAGAACAAAGAACCTTGTCCTAGATCCTTCTCCCTTATCTTCACTATGAACCCAAAGCCTTAATCTGTGTGAGAAAAGGACATCAAGCACTGCTACCCTTAGACCATTAATGAAAATTCATTGCAACTAGGAGAAGAGGGTAAAGGGGGGAAAAAAGAAGAACCTTTAGATAATGGAAGGGTAGGGATACACACTAAGCCCCCAACTATAGCTAGGGGAAGGCAAGGAGAACTGAAAATATCACATACATGAGACCCAGGAATATGGTATCTGAGATTGAGAATTAATCTGAACATCAGAGAATACTTCTCTCTCTCCCAACAGATGCCAACCACCAACCCAAGAAGCTTTGAATAACAAGTAACAGAAAAGTACTGCTGGGAATGGAATAAACAGGATGGAGAGAGTGCAAAGTTGTCTACTCTGAGACATAGCAGAAGGGAAGTCAGACTTGAAAGGGCATTGCTCTGGCATTCCAAATCCCACTGTAAATGATGGTATTGCTATAGGAATTTGAAGCCGGTAGTGTACTGAAGGCAACCTTAGCAAAAGCAACCTCAATTACACTTCAATTTCCAAATGAAATCAAACATCCTCAGTAGGGCCAGTCATAAAAACCATTTATCTCAGTCTCTACCCTTCTACATAAGATGTCTGACTTACAAAACGAAATTAAAAGGCACAAAGAAATACATTACCAAAAGACAAAACAATCATCAGAACAAGACTGAGATATGACAAAGATGTCATAATTATATGGCACATGATTTTAAATAACTGTAATATATATGTTAAAGGTACAATGGAGAAAGGTGGACAACATGCAAATATTGATGAGCAATTTCATCAAATAGATTTAAATTATAAGAAAGAATTAATGGAAATGATAAAAATGGAAAATACAGTAAGATAGATGAAGAATATATTTGATGGCTCATTGGCAGACTTAACACAATCAAGGCAACTATTAGTGAACTTGAAGATAGGCAAATATAAATTATCATACCAGACAGAAAGAGAAAACTACTAGAAATAAAATAGAATAGCTCTGGGAAAATAGCTAATGGTCTAAAACATGCAATTGGAATCGATAAGAAGAAGACAGAGAAAAAGGAATAGAAGAAATATCTGAAGAAATAAAGGTCACTAATTTTACAAAATAATTGACAGACACAAAACTGTAAATCTAAGAAGCTCTGAGACCATCTCTAAGAATGGCTAATTTTTAAAAAATGACAATAATAATTATTGATAGGTACCTTCATTCATTGCTAGTAGAAGCACAAAATACTTTATAGCCACTTTGGAAGATTGTTCCACATAAAGTTAATTATAGACCTCCATATGACACAGTAATCATATTCTTAAGTATTTATCCAACTGAATTAATAACTCTGTCCATTTAAAACCCTGTGCAGGAGTGTATATAGCAGCTTTATTCACAAAACTGTGGCACATCCATATAATAGAACAGTATTCGATGATATAAAACAACAACTATTGATTCATGCAACAACATGGATGAATATTAAATGTATTTTACTGAATGAAAGAAAGCAGACCTGAAAGTCTTTAAATAGTGATTCTATATTCATGACATTTTGGAAATGGCAAAACTATAGATATAGAAAACAGTTTTGTGGTTGCCAGAGATTGGGAGAAAGGGAAATTAAAAACAGGAACCAAGGGGAAAGTTTAAGAGTTATTACAAATAAAAAAGTTTATTTCAAAAATTAAAAACAACCACAAAGTAACATTTTAAAACTATATCAAAAGACATCAACTGTTCTAGCAATAATTATTTTTGTGGAAGAAGCTGAGATTGGTCCCAATATTTGAATACAATTTTATTTAACCTACAATTGTCAAAGTTTTACCGAGATGATGTTTGTATTCCTGAGTACATCCATTATATATTCAACCAAAATCCATAAATTAAAAAATAATGATTAGATGCAATAAATATCTAGCAAGCGTTAATAAGGAAATTTAAAACAAATTATAATCAAAATGCGTGCTACTGGTAAGAAAGGCCATACAAAGAGAGCCATGATGAGATTCCAATAACCTTAAGAGAATATGAAATAAATGTTAACTCAAGCACAATTAAACTGAATCTTGGAACAATGGAACCTGGTGTTCTCCCATAGCTACCTGTTTATGTTTGTAGGTTTCCTTGATTCCAGTAATCCACAGGCCCTTGTCAGTCACTTACTTTTTAAAGTAACTGTTGTATGATAGAAAAAGTGATTAAACTTGAATAATCACACTTGTTTTGAATCTTTACAGCCTAGACAATTCATTTATTACCCTCAGCTTCAATTTGAAATTAGTGTAAAAATTAAAATGCCTCACAAAAAGCTGTAAAGATGAGCTATGATCATTTACATAAACATATAGGGTGTGTGTGTGTGTGCCCATGCATAAAAGTATACATGAAATTTTAGTTGTAAAATATTGTAACCCACAAAGGTTTTTTATTACCCTATGTACCTGTATATGGCCATCACCATTTCACACAATATTTAAGCTCAGCCTTTCTTATCGCGGTCCTTTATGCTAAGGCAAGCAAATGCTGAAGTGTCCATTTTCCCTTCCTTTTCTTAGATTTTAAGCCAGTTGGTTGTTTAGCTCTGATAGATTTAAGAAAATATGCTTAATTAGACAACCTGACAAATTCTCTCTGTAATTTTGAAGTGAAAAGCATCTCTGGTACCACCCTCTCTCAATAGTCCCTTGCTCAGGCCAAGAACTAACTGCCCTTAGGTCATGCTTAGAATTTGCCCCAATTAAGTAATGGCTGGCAAGAGTCAATTACTCACAGAAGAGTTCTTAACTCTTTGAATTCAACTTCTCAGTCTTTATTCAGCACATCTTTATTTGGTTGTTATATCTGGACTGTGGTGCTGCCTTACAGACATATTCTCTCCTTCTTAACCATTAGGATATCTTTCAGATTTTCTACCTCTGAATCATTTTCTGATAATTTCTGCATAATTTTTATATCTGCCTTTCAGATACAGTGTTTCCTTTTTTCTAAACAGACTTTTAACACAGTTTATTTTGCCTTTAATTTCAAATACTATTTTTTCTTAAAAGTTTTATTTGGTTATTTTCTTTCTCCTGTTTTTTGTATGGTGACTTCTCTCATTGTTTCTATGCCTAATTTGATTAACTGATTATTTAATTTAGGCACATCTATTCTGTGTAGTCTTTCAAATTACTGCTCAATGATTTTACATTTTTGATATTTGGTTCTCCGTTTTATATGAAAATGTGTGTGTTTTGTGTCTATATGTGTGTGTAGACGTTTACAAAAAATTGATTATGGCTGGGTTTTATCATTTTTATAAACTCCTCTTTATAAGGGATTTTCCCCCCTTTGGGAATGTCCTTCCCAAATACTTTTGATTTTGCTTTTATCTGGTATTCCAAAGAAATTATTATCCAAGTACCAATTTTACTGTTAACTCCTTGGTTTTGTGCTTTAGAACCTCATAGCTAGTGTAAATCCACAATGTAAATCTTCATGAGGCCCAAGTCCAGGCTTTCACTTCCTTAACACATATTTTTCCCCTTTATAGGCTCAGCCTGATAGTATACACTGACATATATTAGAGCTAATAGAAAAATTCCTTAAATTTCCCTTTTCAGCCTTGTGTCACCCACTCAGTATGAAAATTAGAACCCAGTCCCCCCTTATTGCCTAGGCCCTGTTTGAGACACCTTAAACAGTTCTGTGTTAATTGAATATCATCACTGAGTTTATTATTTTTTCTTCCCTCCCTCCCTTCCTTCTTTCCTTCCTTCCCTCTCTTTCTTTCCTTTCTTTACCTTTCTTTCAGTTTTATTTTATTTTTATTCACTTATGTTTTACACTATATCCATCATGTATCCGTGTAGTCAAAGATGTGGTTTTTAATTAACTCTTCCTGCCACATTGACAAAAATGAAAATATACCCTGTATTTTCTCCAACCGATATTTTTATATTTTCTATCATTAGCATGCCTTATTTGTATGCAGAAAATATAAAAATCAACTCAGAAAAGAAACGAAATTTCGATCAAAATTGTTATTTATAATTGTTATAACGTTCTCTAATTTTTCCTTTTCCATGGAAAATATGGCTGTTTGTGCACCAAGTTGAAGGAGTCTTGTTGACTTTGAAATACTTGTATTGAAGATTGTTGTATTTAACATAGACCTTAATGTTTATGTGAAAAGGAGGCGATAAAAAGGAACAAAGAATAAAGACATTTGGGATTCTATCCAGTTTTAATAGAGAAATATTCTCTGTCCACTAATACCTAAAATATTCTAAATTGCTGTAATTTTCACTATGAATTTATGCTCTCTCTCATTTGGATGTTTATTATTAACTAGGTAAATATTTTGCCTCTAGCTTACAGATTTTCAGATTCTTCAAGTATGTACCATTTACCTCATTGTGAGGTTAATAAATTGTCCTGATTCTTCCAGAAGTCATAGTAACGCTGTTAGTATTTACTTAGTGTCATAAAAGTTAGATTCAACTTTCTAAATACACACATTGACAGTATTAAAAACCCCAAACAAAATCTATGTAGATTACATAGGTAAAGCGTTCCCTATACACATGGGAATTTCCACTTTAAACTTTGCTGAGCTCAGAATCAGCAAGTTAAGATATCAAGTTACTCTGAACTTTTCCTTATTCACCCATCTTACTGAAGGAAATGTAAAAGTGAATTTTTTTTGTGGGAGAAAGGGAGTTGGTCAAAGAAGTTCTGAGGCTTTGATGCTATTTGTAGGTGATGAGCTGTAGTGCCAATCCACCCACTCTTATATAATTGTCAAGGCCACTGAACTTTTTAAGGCTTAAAACAAAATGTGAATAAGTAACTTTTCCTTTCAAAGTTAAATGTTTTGATCTCCAAGGGGGAAAATGAATAAAAATACAGCAGAGAATGCAGAGAAACTGATGGAAAAATCTCATCATAAATTAATTATGTTTTGCGAGCTTGGTTCTGTCATATGTTTTCTGAATTCACTCTAGGGCATCCTAGATAGGCTAGGTAAGGCAAGTAATTCTGGGTGTGATGTGTGGCTGATATTCATTTTCCTCTAAGACTAATCACCCTAGCATTTTTTACATGACTAATGAAAACTGTTACATATTTATGAGTTGAGAAAGTTATCTTTTAAGAAATATAATAATGAAAATCTAGAATTATTTTTCATGAACACTTAAAGATGAGTGTCAGAACAGGGAGATGTTCTTTTATTTATACCTTCTGAACTATAGCTAAACAAGTAGCTAACAAATAACGCATGCCCACTGATAAATGTGCAAAAGAAAATCAAATGTAACCATCATTTGTAGGGACAATGTATATATTGAAGCAAAGGAATTGAATTTTTAAAAATCTGTGCAGAACATCCAAAATTAATACAATATAAAGCTGAAAAACAATGATAATTAAACTTAGGTTTTAGAAATTGCATCAATAGAGGTGGAACATTATACAAATGTAGTTGAACTTATTATGAATTGAATATTGAAGAGACTAAAGTTGATTTTTTTTCCTTGTTACAGAAAAGTTCAATTGGAAATTATTTGTTGTTAAGATAACAAATCAAGAATGTACAAGCAAACAGATTTTATGTATATTATGAAAGTTAATTGACCACACAGTTTTGTCAGCAATAACTTTTTGATTAAATTACTGCTCATGACTTTGCCAAGTCATTATGAATCATTAAATCTTCAATGACTTGTGCAAATCTGTAGTTACCAGCATCTTTTCCTTTAATTGTCTAATTTTTTGCATAGGTTATAATTTTAGGAATGAATATATAAATGTACTAATCATAGCAAGACATAAAATGAGGTAATATATATGATAGCAATATGCAATGAAATCCAAATTAGGTCATTTGTTATTTTACAAATAACAGACAGACTTAATGGTTTAAGCAATAAAATCTTTTTGATCAAGAATGAATAAAACATTCATGAAAATACTTTTATTTTCTTGATCACTTGCCTTTAGCTATGACTTTGCAATGATTAAACAGACAATCTCTTTGTTCAATGGCTTAAAAACCGACAGTATATTTGCATTTGAAATTGTCTAAGGCCCTCTGTGTACAAGTTGTTCAGCCACTGTTTTCAGAGAAAGACTTAAAAATTTCTGAAAGTAAGACAAAAATGTTATGAGGAAGTAAGTAAGAACTATCTTGCAAATCAATAATGTCTTGAATTTCAAGTGGATTATCTCTGCAAGGTTAAAAATCTATTCAGAAAATCATTTGTGATAGTTTTATGTATCAACTTGACTAGACTAAAATACCTAAATACTGATCTAGTTACTGTGAAGATGTTTTGTAGATGACTAACATCTGTAGTCAGTTGACTTTAAGTAAAGGAGATTGCTCTTGAAAATGTGGGGAGGCCTGATCAAAGCATTTTAATGTTTAAAGAATAAAAAGACTGAGATTTCTCAGAGAAGAAATTGTGTCTCAAGAATGCAACAAGAATGTAACTCCTGCCTGAGTTTCCAGCCTGCTGACATTTACTAGAAATTTCTAATTTACCTTTAATGGCCCCTATAATCATGTGTCAATTCCTTACAATAATCCCTCTCCCTTTCTCTCTCTCCCTTTCCTCCCTTTCTATCTCTCTCTCTCTCTTTCTGTCTTTCTCTGTTTCTCTCTCTGTCTCTGTCTCTGTCTCTGTCTCTCTCTCTCTCTCTCTCTCCTCATATGTGTGAATCCTATGAGTTCTGTTCTCTGAAGAACCCTAAGTGATTCATCAATTTTATCCATTGTCTTTAACAAAAATTTTTTATTGTATCCTTCTACCATTGGATAAATATCCCCTAAATAAATGAATTCTGTTGACACCGGGAAAAATAAGATAAGGAGGGCAATACAAATAAATATTGACTAATATGTTTAAATTGTCTCCATCGTTTTAATTTTATTTTATCCAGGGTATTCATTCAACATCCTACATATATTGTTGTTATTGACACTTATTCCATCCTAATTTGAGCATATTGATGGCACTGGCAGCCTGTTCACTCCTTTCTGAAACCATAAGCCTAAATTCAGGAAAGTCTGATAAAAGTGAGAATTGAAAATGGGATGGCAATGACCTCATGAAAAATGACATTTTTGGAATTGCTATATATTATTTATAATAGTAAAAAATTCTAAGAGCATAAATATCTGTATTAGATAATTTTGATTGGATGCCTGAAATGGATTCTACCATACAGCAATTTTGACTGATTTTTAACCTAAACGCTGCATTTGTCTCTGGAGCTAGAGTTCCAGAAGTGAATTAAGTCTTGACAATTAGGTTCGGTCTTGAGAGATTCAGAGCGTGACAGCAGGGTAAAATTGTTATCCTCTGTTGCTGCTATCAATTCTTGGAGAGACAAAGATTTCCTGTGGCAGCATTCAATGTCATGTCCATCCTCCATCTTTTTGTGTCAAGAAAGAGTTGCAATGGTTCCAGCATCTGACTATGACTACCTAATTTCTAGCCAGTAGTCATGGATATTCATTCTCCAACCTTATGGGTATGAAAGGCAGTTACACAGCAGCTTCCGGCTGTTGATTTAGCTCTACTGGCAGCCTTAAAGGAAGTTGCTAGCCTTGAGGATTAACTGTGAAGTCGTCACTCAAAGAAGCCCAGCCTAGAAACTTATCCTCCAGACCTTCAGGTAAGTCTTTAAGTAGCTTGAGTGATTTCATTTTCTTGGTCTAAATATAGTGACCAAATAATGAAAATAACTAATGACTAGCTAAAACATATAGATCACAAAAACTGGGTGAGCAGTGAAATCAATTAAATACAGGGTGAGAGTTCAAAAACTAGAATATGCTTTGGAAACGTCAGTGCTAATTTATGATATTAGGTATTAAAAAAGAGAAATTCTAATAAAAACTCAGGAAATTATATGACATATATATTGATAATGGATAGATAGAATAATATAGTGTCACAAAATACTAAAAGTTGTTAAATCTGGATATCTGAGTGAGAGAGTATTTTAGAGTTCTACATATTATTTTTGACTTATTTTGGTAATTTTCCTGTAGGTATAAAGTTATCTCAAAATACAAAAATAGGACAAATATATAAATAATTGAAAATGAAAATAAAATAATTTTTAAACAAGATAAGCAGTCAATTGACATAGATAATCCTGAGCACATAACCTAGTTTGGCAGTAGAACTTAAAAATAAGTCTCCATTGGCACAAGTTGAATAAAAAAACTTTAAATTCAGGGGAGTTCAATAGGAATGAGAAAGCCACTGGTTGACAGCTGCCATTGCTCTGAAGAAAGATATATTCTTCCAAGTGGGCAAGCCTCTAAATGTTTCCCAGCAGGATGCTGCCTGCCAGGTATTACTCTGTGTGCCAGCAGGTGTAGTAGATTTTGCTACATGAATTATAGCTCATTCAGGTCATTACTAAACACCACAATATCAGAAGAACTGACTGAAAAGCAACATAATAAAGGCCAGGTTTAATATGATTGTGATCATACTATGTTGACACTGTCCGTTCAGCTCTTAGATTGTATATTATGGTTGATGACCAAAAGAACATTCAAAAGAAGCACTTTAAAGAGTGTCCTCCAAATTGAATTACAAATTGGGGCTGATACCAGAAGTCTGGTGACTGAGTAGACTGGCATTAAGAAGTGTCGGGGAATTAAGAAAGAGTATAAATTATGGGAGTAAAGGGGGTTGATATAGGAGGAGAGCAAGCATGCCAATGGTGAGGAAGCTTACTAACACCAGAATAACTACATATGCTTGTGGAGAGTACCTCATAAGAGATGAAACTCATGCCAAGTTTACTTAGGAGCATATTGGTTGATGGGTTGTGAGATTAATGTCCATACACAGAAGGTTGTCAGTTAATCTCTAAGAGTGTCTACTCCAGTCTCATACACTTTTCACATAACCATTTTAATACATGAATTTGCTTACAAAGTGGGTGATTTGACATCCCTGTGTGAGAGAGGTTCTACATAAGGAGACCTGTGGAGAAAAGGGGACCTTAGAGAGAGACCAGAGCAATTAAGGCAGACCTGAGAGGGAAAATCAAAATTGGAATGGTTTTGAAGGCACACATTTAATATTTCATGGTGTAAAATTTTCCCTCACACTGTCTCCAAATAAACAAGATGAGTACCACTCGTTCTCAACATATAAATGAGAATTAGTCCTATAGGGTACCTCACCTCATCAGAAAGGTCTCCTACTCATTGTGTCATCAAGGTCAAAGGTTTTAATAAAGGAGGGGATAAACACTTTGACTTCTTTGTTCCTGCATCCAAATTATAAATAATGAGGAACCTCATTATTTTGGCTCAGTCATTTTCCTTTTTTGGTATCATAATTTTAGTCATAAAAATATAAATTTTGTGTGTTCACATCTCATTGATCAGTTATCCTAATTGATATTTTGGGATGGACAATATTTGATGTCTAGTTAAACTTGCCATCTGTTCTCCCTGCCTTGCTCAGTTTTAAATGGAACATGCTAAAAGCAATATTTTTTAGATAATTTCCTTTATATTATAGAAGTATCTCTTTTACCACTATCAGGAAACTGATTTTACTAGTAAAATAATAGTGGAGGTGGAGTTTTTACTTTAGGGTGTCTATATAGTAGGGGACATTAGCAGTCAAAAAGAACCCTAAAAGGTCTAAAGGGAGAAGAAGAATCATAGCCACAAATGGATTAGAACACAGAGATTGAATAATTGAAGACAGGGAGAAAGTATGCAGAGTCCTCTTAATCACCCTAATTACTTATTCCATTCCAAGAGACTTAGAGCCTCAGTCATTGCTACAATGTCAGCTTTTCTTCAGTTGTATGTTTGATTTACAGAAGTGTCCCACACACCCAGACCAGTGGCTGAAACATAGAACTTGATAGTATTTCTTTAATGAATTAATTAGGGATTGTACCAAATCTTTGTGTCTGTGGTGTCACACATGGTGTGTAGAACACAGAAGACCAATCTCTTTAATATGCCATAGTCATATATAGAAGCAGGTAATATTGACTTAGATAGCTACCATTTCCTTAATGAGTCAAAGTTTTTCAATTCAGGTGACTCTGAAGACTACTGGTCAACCAATAGGAATAACTCATTGGATCAGATTAGCATCACTAGTTACAACCACCCTTGTATGTGGAATAGTACCATATAATTTCCCTATATTAAGTGCCCTGAGTGAAGAGTTTTATGCTAAAAAGAAGCTGAATGTGGCAAGAGTCAATGGCAATATTGTCAATGTAATTATGATAATACACAAGAAATATTTGAACTGCAATGTGTTTGCATGGGAGATATTCTTATATCAAAAAAGACTGTTAAGTCCATCTTTAAAATATCTGTTAGGATAAAAATCAAATTTTACCAAAAGGAGATAAAAATTTCTCATAGAAATCTTCTATTCAACACTTTTCTCACTAGAGAACTATTTTCTAAGTTTCCTTTTGAGAATGTAAGCAGCAGTTATTGCATCTGATAGATTTAATTACTATAGCTACATGGGTCATAAGTCACTGACAAAAATACTTGGCTATTAAAATTACTGTGGCAGAATGGTTTTCACATTGGAGAATGGTAAAATATTACTGTTTATTAGCTATCAGCTTAACAGATTGAGATTTATTTTCCAGTTGTATTAAGTATTCATTATCTCTTTTACTCAACTTTTGGAAAGAATTCTGTAGGACAAACCCTGTCTTGTTTAAAACTATTTTATCAATGTCTTCTAAATTATGAATATCTCCAAGTAAAGAAATTCAGGTCCTGCTTTACAACTTTTTCCTTATGGAAAACTTAATGGAGTATAAAGTGAACAAAAATTAAAATCACCCTTATTTTCATGTTTATTCATCATATAAAACGAGTTTTTGCCACATGCCAATCAAGTAAATGTAGAGAAATGATATCTAAAGAAATATAATAACCACTATTTCAATTTTAAAAAGAACATTTGAAGGACTAACTTTTAAAATGTAGAAAATTTTGTTCTATACCAGAGGTCAGCGAACTAAGGTCTATAGACCAGATCTACCCTTCTCTACTCTGCTTGATTTAATATGATGTACAAGCTAAGAATGCTGTTGTGGTTGCTGTGGTTTTTGCATATTTATTGATTATATAAGTATATACATAATATCCTTAAGTTTGTCTCTTGGACTGGAAAGCCTAAAACATTACTACCTTGTCCTTTATTGACAAACTCTTCCTACCCTAACTCTATAGATTTATTAACCTGGTCATTAAATCATTATGTCAGCATATCTAATCTTAATCTCTTCTTTTTCAAGTGACAGGAGAGTTAAACTATCTAATTTTTCAGTAATTCAAAACTAGTCCTGAATCTACAATCTCATTTTTTAAACTTACCAAGGCATATCAAGAAATTTTGTATCAGTGTAATGATAATAATAATACTAATTATAAGAATAATAATATAATGATCCATAAAGCAATTTCATACAGATTCTAATATTTACTAGAGGCAAAATCCATGAATTAAAAAGAGTTACTTCGTAAACATACGTTATAGAAGGGAAAGAAATTAGTCTCAGAGGGGTTAAGTGACTGGCCCAGAGTTATAAGTCTTGTATTTATTATCTGACAAACAAATAGATACTCTCTTATTTTTTTAAAGATTTATTTTTCCTAAATTTTCAATTAAATTATAAAGTATTATTCTAATAACATATATACAACCCAAATTAGAAAGTATTATTCTAGTAATATATACAACCTATATTTACCCCTTTAACTACATTCAAATATGTATTTCAGTGTTGTCCATTATGTTCTCCATATTGTGCTATCATCACTACCATTCATTACTAAAAGTTTCCATTCTATTTTTTTTAACAGAATGGCAGGTCCATAAGGACACAACTGTGCATTCTGATTTTGAATTAATAACAAATGACTTGAGAATTAATTTGAAAAATGTTTCAGAAAACACAAAAGTTTGGTTATAATTTCAGAGTCTTAAACATCTAATTATTTTTTCCAGTTATCTTTGGAATTGAGCAACTTGGAAGGAAAATCTCTGGGAATGAAAAAAATTGGTAGGAAATATTAGTAGATCGCAAAGCTTTTCCCAAAAATATCAGCAAATGATATGGCATTCTTTAATTCTGTATATTATTGATCTACAGAGTTACTATTTTTCTTTTCTCTTTAATTAAAAAAATTTTTTAGTTTGTGTCTTTATGTATTCTGACCCACCTCTTTTGTTAATATTTCCTTGCATAGGTTTAAAAGAAAAGCACTTTCCATTTGTGTTTCAGGTACTTCTTAAGCATAACTTTTGGTTCCAACTTTTAAAAATTTTCTGTTGTTAGGAGGTAGACATTCAGAGTTCCAGATTTGCCATTGCATATCAATCATCTGAAATTTCATATTTTTAATGCCTTTTAATTTTTCTTATGTATTCAGGAAAAGCATTTTAAGATTGACCTCCTAATTGATTACATTTTCTTCATTGGCATTTCTGCTCCTATCTACATAAAATTCATTTTTAAATTTTCTATTAGATTTCAAATTCTTATACAACATCATTTTGTCTTACCCAGCTCCCTTCTAATCCTAACCTATTGCCTTTCATGTTATATTTATCTCATTTTATGTTTTCTTCATTTCTTATTAAGAACGAAAATGCAGATTCCTTAAAATAAAGTTTCTATGTCTATTTTTCAAAAGCTTGGATGACCTTTCAATCTGGAATGGACTGATTAACAATCTTATCTCAAGATCCATAATAATTGCTTTTTTCCCACTTCAATTATTTTGAGAATGGGCCACTATATTCAGATCCAGTGTTGGCCTGGAAGACAGATTAATATTCACAGCCCCAAGTTAGCCTTCTGGTATCAAGCTTATATGATTCAGCAAGAAGTAAAATGAATATATTTCTGATTCTGCTTCTTAATGTGAAGGATAGTTTAGGGCTTCTAATTTAAACAGTATGTAGTTCATCCCTTGCCCAAAGCATTACATGAAAATTTCCAAAGTACAAAACTTCCAATATATATATTTTTCTATATCTGTCCCTTGTTATTACCGAATTCACATCCCAGGTGTGCAAGGCGCTGCCAACTGCCCATCTCCAACTGCTACTCTTTTGAATCATAAATAGTTACCATTGTTACATTAATATGTGGTAAGGGACAGTCAGTGATTTGAGGAATTATGCATCCTGGATCCTCAAAGACTGTCCAGGACTGCACGAGCAGCCAAGACTTTAAATTTAAATCTACCCACTCAAGTTCACAAACGCACCAATCCATCCCTCCAGGTTCAAGGGCATAATCTAACCAAAATTTCACCTGCAGAGAGTGGTGATCCATATTCCAGCTCTACAATAATCTCAGGTCCTTTTTCTAGAGACTCAGGATCACTGAATACATAACTTCTTCCCAGATCAAAGGTTTTTAAAGGTCAGTGTGCCTTTATTAAGCCAAGGAAAACAAAAACAACTTCATTAAAACTGGCAAATACAGGTGTGATAGTTAGAAAACTTTGATTTCATCTGACAGAAACTCAGTTTAAATGGGTTTATTAAGGAAAATAATGCATTAGCTTAAATAACTCAAAAGTCAAGGAATAGAGTTGGATCAAGTTCTGGCTGTATTTAGAGATTCCAACATTTCACCCAATAAGTGTTGCAATTTATCTGTTTTGCTCATTTTGGCATTTGTTTCATCTAAAAATTTATATGATGAATATGATTTTCAAGAAAAAAAAAATTATATGTCCCAGTATTTCAGCAGTCCTGGATCTACAACCTGTAAAATTTGACCATAGTAAAGAAAATCTCTTCTGCATATTTTCTGCAAAATCCTAGGATTCACTACTTGTACAAACTTAGATCATATGGACATTCATGAAACACTCACTGTAGCTACAGAGACTTAATATACTGTTTCACAACGTGTGATCAGAAGTTCCTCTCATAAAGGTGAAGGTGGGATATTATTTTAACAAAATGAACACCAGAGAATATTTGAGTGGTTGTTGCTAGACTAAACTAGGGATAGATTCTGGATAGCCAAAATAATAAACATTCGTGCTGTTATAATAAGGACTTTAGCTTATATTAAAGGTGTAATGAGATGCAAATGAAGGTTTTATGCAGAAGACTAATACAGTCTACACATTTATAGCTTGATATTGATGGATTGAATAGAGACAAAGAGAGATATAGGGTGGGAAGACTGTGGCAATTTTATTGGGAAGAGATGATGGTAGCATGGACATTTTTGTTTTATGGAATAATATAATCTCCACTGATGAGCCTTGAAGGAGCAAAAGAATTTTATGAGTTTGGTACGTTGCTAACTTGAGGAACTTGGAGAATGTTTTTCTATTTAATAAGATAGGCAATATTGTTTTAAGTATGGGGGTTAAGCTTTAGGGGTGTTGAATTAAATATGAAGATAACATCAAGATTACCATTTTAGGCGTGCAAAGCTTGAAATGTAAAAGTGATTTTCAGTTTGAAATATCAAGGATAAAGCTATCTATAAACATTTGGAGTTATAAGAAGAGGTATGAAGAGGGCATATAAATAAATTTAGGAGTTATCTCTGATAATTTAACTTATGGAAATGAGTAGAGCCAAAGGAAAAAAAAGTTCAAGACTGGAATATTCCAACATTTAGATTTCAGTTATAGAAAAAGAATCCAGCAAAAGATAGAGAAAAGAGAAGCTAATGAGGTGGAAAGATAAACAAAGATATAATTGTGGTATTATGGAAGCTAATAGAGGCATTTGTAAAAAGGAAGTGAATGGATGACAACATCTGATGCTATTGAAGCAATACTATCTGTGTCCTTGGATTTGGGAATATGGACATCATTAATGACCCTCACAAGCAGGTGCAGTGGCATAATTGGAAAGCTGTAGTGGACTTGAATTTACTATAAGAGTTTGAGATATCATATGTAGTCATGGCTCTTAAGAAATTTAGAAATGCAGAGGAATAGCAAAAGGGGGCAATAGGTGAATGGTGATGTGAGATCATCGGAAGATTTTTTTGTTTGCATTGCCATCATAAAATATGTTAAAGCATTCATTACATGATGGGAATAACCCAACAAAAAGGAGTCTTTTGATGTAGGTCCCTGTGTTTGGCTATGTTGACTCCTGGGGTCTTCTAAACTATGATCTCTGCTCTATCAAACACAATTATGATTAGCCACTGCAGTAACTTATATACTTTTAGAGATACATTTTAGCTAAGTGAGATAGTGAGACCTCATGTTATTTCCCAGGGTTATTGTATCCATGGAATAGAAATTCATTACATGGGATTTATTTTCTGTTCTGTGGATGTATTAGCCAAAGGGGTGCTGATGCAAAATACCAGAAATTGGTTGGCTATAATAAAGGGTATTTATTACAGATACCAGGCCATAAAGCATAATTTAGTTCCCTCACCAAAGTCTATTTTCACATGTTGGAGCAAGATGGCTGCCAATGTCTGCGAGAGTTCAGGCTTCCTGGGTTCCTCCCTTCCAGGGTCTTGCTTCTCCTTCCTCTGTGAGCTTAATTCCCAGAGCTCCAGGTTAAAGCTTCACCATCAAACTCCTTAACTTTGTCCTTTGCCCTATTTTTTATCTGTGAGTCCCTACCTACCAAAAAGTAGGGACTAAATGCCCTACTGGCACAAGAGGTTTACATAATTACTTAATCAAGTAAACCTGTGAATCCAATATAATCTAATATGCCCAGAGGAAAAGACCAGTTTACAAGCATAATCCAGTATTTCTTTTTGGAATTCATCGATAATATCAAACTGCTACAATGGGTAAAGAGAATTGTATCCAGAATAAAATTCATTTAAATATCCTAAATAGTTGGTTTCCTTAGAAGATAATGTATTAGTATTAGGCTTTATTTTGGAACCAATCAATCAAAACAAATCCCAAAATAATAGAATATTATGAACTCTTCCTTGTTTGGAATTACTCAGAAAAAGGAACAAATAAATAAAAACTTTCCCTTATAACTTGTGTCATGGTGGAAACTCTATGAGCCTGTTTTAGTTTGACAGAGCTGCTGTGACAGATAACACAGAATAGGTTGGCTTAATGACAGGAATTTATTGACTCAGAGTTTGAAAGGCTGGAGGTTCAAAATTGAGACTTCAGCAAGGCCACGCTTTTTCCCCAGTCTGTTGAGTTTTGGTACTGTCTTGCCATGATCCTTGCGGTTGCTTATATTGTATCTCTGCTTCCCTTCACATTATGTCTGGACTTTAAGTTTCTGCTAACTTCCAGCTTCCTCCTGTGTGGCCTTCTCTGACTGACTATGTCCAAATTTCTTCTGTTTATGAAGGATGCCAGTAAAATGGATTAAGACCTACCATGATTTAATTGGATTCTACTTTAACTAAAAAGAGCATCTTCCAAAGGTCCGTTTTACAAATGCTTCACACATACAAGTATGAAGGTTAAGATTAAAACCATATCTTAGTTTGGGATCACATTTAAATCTATATAACCCAAAAAGAATGAAAGAATATACCAAGGTGTTGTAAAAAAGATTCTCTTTCATCTAGGTTCATTTGAAAGACAACAAAGCAAAGTAGATTACAGCAAGTATTCAAGAGCCTGGATGCCTGCTTTCAAATCCTCACTCTGCCTTTTTCTCTCTGTATGGCTTTGGGCATTTAGCCTATTCTTCCTCTTTAAAAACTAAATGGCTAATTCGGGCAAAATTCTTGGAAGAGTACCACTCATATAGTAAGCACTCAACAATGTATTGTGCATTGAACCAAGGAACTGAAGATGCTCAGAAAGTTCTAACTTGAATAACAGGGTGGATGCCATTTCACTTACAAGAATGTGGAAGACTGTTTAACTACTACCTCTTTTTAACCTGTCCAACTATATATTCAGCATGAAATAACACAGGGCTAAATTATCTTTAAGTATGTCACAATTCTGTGAGTCAACCTGTGGTAGGTGATGAATCAATCTGTGATAAGTGTGGTAAAGTAAACATGGTTTTTTATAAACTGTCTATATTATTTGTTGAAACCCCACATGCTTTTTGTTTTCCAAACTAGGTGGGAGAGAGCTGGCAGACAAGCTCAATTTTTTTGTGGATCCATGTTCTACATCTGTTGAGAAACCACATGCCCGCATAATTTTTGTATGTGAGGTAGAACTAAAACTTAGTCAAATTAGCTTTGCGCCTTCCTTCTTGAGTATATCTGCCACAGTAAAAAGATGTTTCCCCAAAATATTTCATAGTATAATTAAACCTTCAAAATATATTAGCAATTTGAATCAGTTCATACACCTCCAAACTTCTTTAAATGCTCCAGAAAGGTGGCTGGGGGCTCATAACTATCCTGAACAATTATTTTTTTACATCTCTTTTTATCCATCAAACACATTGTACAATAGTATCATTTAAAAAAAAAAAAAAAAACTTTTCTTGATTTTATAATGCCAAACTCTGATGATTATCTTCCCATTTCTTTGACGTTCCACATTGCCCATTAACATTAATTAATCAATAGTTACCTAGATTGGAGTTGTTTTGGAGACTGGTCTTGAATAATGGAAAGTTCTGTATTTGCCCTCTCATGAGTAGCAACTAACTACATGTGGCTAACAAGCACTTTAAATGTGGCTAGTGCAACTGAGAATCTGAATTTTAAATTTTAGTAAAACCTGCATGACTTATATTTCCTATATTGGACAGTGAAGTTATAGTCTATTCTTTTCTCACTCAATTGGATCTACTCTAAAAGTTTTAACTAGCTGCTTTCATACTATTTTCCAAACTGGTCATTTAGAGCTCTTCTCTTATTTGCCACAAACAACTCATAGTAAAAACGTCCCAAATTGTGCTCATTATGTGGTTCCTAATTTTTACACCATTTGCTCTATTTCTTAACTTGGCATATTGAAGACTTGCTAGTCGATTATATTATTTTGATTCAATTATCTTAAATATTACTTAAATCTGTTATCTCCTTTTACCCTCATTGATAACTCCCTAGCTTAGACTCTTAGAGTATATTTAATTACTTAACATATTAGCTGTCTTGATGAAATCTTGGAATGTGGTAACAAAGATTCAGAAAAACTCAATGTTTTTCAAATAGTATTTGCCACTGTGCTTTCTTCCTCTGTGTTCCCATTGCACCTTTTCAAAATGTCCATCATATTACATGAGGTCTTATCTGTTTATGTCTCTCAACCTCAAATTTTTATTTACTACTTTGTAATCTCCTTAAGGACAGAACCATAGGAAAATTCTATATGAGAATGGCATTAGTCATGTAGCAAGCTTTCAATCACTAGTTGAAGACATACATGTATGCATTTTAAAAAGATTACTTACAATATCAACATTTTAGCTCAAAGGAATATTTCACAGTTGAGGAATTTCAATCAATGAAAGAAACATGTAGAAACTAGTGTGAGTCATACCCAAAATAAATAAGTAAACTGTCTTTAAACAATCCAGGAAGAAAATACAGGCTTAAGAATTCCTAGAAAAAGAACAAAAGCCTGTCATAGAAAGATACATTACATGTTCTAAGAGCATGAAGTATGTTTTTAAGAATGTTGTGTGTTGAGTATTCAAAATAATTTGTCACAATTCAATTTTAGACATATTGCAAGAAATTATTTTGATACCATGGTGCATGCTTTTACCATCCTGTGTAAGGCCAGAGTAATTATAAGGGCATGAATAAAAGTTGCAGGTAAATAGATGAACTTTCTAGAGAGACACTGCCCTCTAATCTTATCACCTATGGTAACAAACTTCAATAAATCTGTGCCTACATGGGAGGTCAGGGCAATAAGGAGCTTCTGAAAATGGGGAAGAGCCTGATTGTGAGATGAGAATAGAGTAAAAGGGAGAAAGGAAAAGAAATGTTATTAATATAAAATTAGCAGATTTATTTTTAGACTCTCCAGTTGTAGTAATGGAATGGCTTAAATGAGCATCTCAGGCATGCCTTTAGGATTACTTGGGAAACATAATAGAGCCATAAAACATTCAAATATCTGTTTGACTAAGTAATTTTTCCTCTTGAGATCATTCCTGTGTAATAATCCTAAATATGAGAGTAGTTTAGAAAAAATTTTGTTATTAGTTTATTTAAAAGAAGGAAAACAATTATAACCATCCAAACTTAATGACAATAGGGATAGTGTCAATTTATTTATTAATTTGTGTGATACATGGCCTATATGTTTATAAGCATACTTTCATGTTTCTAGAAGATTCATTTCTGATTGTAGGTTCATCTTTGTCTGGCACCTGGTAGCATACCTAAGTAGCACAAAGATTTAATAAACACTTCTCTGGTATCTTTAAAAATGTTTATACTATCAAAGCAAATAGAATGCTTTTATAAAATTTAATCATATGTTTAATAAGAACAAGTAAACTTACAACAAACATTTTTTTATAAATCAACTTGAAATAAATATGTCAACACACTTTATCATTGGGTGACAAGAATATGATTGGATTTTGATTCTTCTTATAAATTTGTAAAATTTATATTTGATTTTTCAAATATTACATATTTGAATATATTGCAGTTAAATTATCAAATATTCCAAAATGAACAGAAGTTAATTTATAATGAAAACATAAAGTACATTCAGACTGGTTCTATGCTAAGAGAAACCTTACCAGTACCACTACTTTGCATACAACCTAGTCTTCAGAAGAACTTTTTGTTTCTTTGCTTTTCTTTTTTTCCTTCTAAGGAAATTCTGGGAATTGAATCCAGGACCTTTTACATGGCAGGCAGGCAGGCAGCCACTAAGCTACATCTGCTTCCCTCTTTGCTTTTTTAAAACATTTTTTATTGAAGTTTTATCATTCATGCATGAACATCCATAAACAATAAGTGTATAAAATATAAGTTGTGAACTTATAAAACAAACATGCATATCATCATACAGGGCTCCCATACATTATCCCACCACAAACACCTTGAACTGTTGTGAAACAATTGCTACAAACTCTGAAAGATCATGGTCAAAATATCAGTGTTAACTATAGCCAGTATCTTACATTTGGTGTCTTTTCCCTCCAACCCACTGGCTATCTGCTATGAAATTTTGTGAGTAGAATCTTTCATGTTGCTGAGGTGGTTGCCTAACCATGACTGGCAAAGCAGACTGCCTCCGACCTTCCAGAAGAATTTTTAAACGGCTTAGTTTTTCACCATTGACAATGGGGAAAGGATAAACTTTTCAAGTATGCACAAATTTTGAGTTCAGACGTAAATATTTTGAAATTCTTTATTTTTCGTCCTCTAGATATTTGACTCAGGCTATAGTAGAGAAGTCCAAAATATTTTAAAGTCACTTGCCAGAAATAGCATATGACCTCCCATAAAACACAATGTGTTCTGGGAGAGTATTTTATGCTTCTACTACACACTGCCTCTGCATTTCAAGGCACAGGTCTGAGCACTCTGCACCCTCAGTGACATGTATGCAAGTAAAGTATTAAAGCTTAAGGAAGGGAAAGGGATTAAAAAATCCCAATTTCGTCTCCTCTTTCCTTTATTTCTTACTTTTCCTTGTTTTTGTTTCTTCTACCTGCAATACACATTTAAATGATCTAAAAGGGATTGTGCACATACCCCAGGGCAACTCCCCTGTATAAACCTCTCCCTTTGAGTCTGAGTAGAACCAATCAATTATTTCTCACCAACAGAACATAGGAAAGATGAAGGGATTTGTAGATGTAATTAAAATCCCCAATCAATTGACTTTGAGATCATCAAAAGGAGGATTGGCCTGGGTGAGTCTGACCTAATCATGTGATCCCTTTAAAAGAGGGTCCAGTTCTGGCCTACAGTTGGAGACTTGACACGACAGAAGCTTTCTCTCTCCATTGCTGGCTATGAAAAAGCTGCTATGACTACTATAGCCTTTGGGAAAGGGGCTCTGTTGACATTCAAGGGAGCCTGGAAGCCGACCCTTCCCTGTTCAGTCCTCCAGATAAGACCACTCAGCAGAACCAACACTTTGAATTTAGCCCTGTAAGACCCTGAGCCAAGAACACAGTTTAGCTGTGCCAAAACATCTGACCTATAGAAACTGGGAGATAATAAATGAGTGCTGCTTCACACCACTAAATGTTGTAATTTGTTGTGCAGCATAGAAAATTAAGTCAAGGATGAATTACTTATATACATCTTTGAAGTAGCATTTGGAAAATATATGGATATTTTCATTCCACAAATATTATTAATTCAATCTGAATGCATTCAACATACTTGATTTCTTACAACAATCCTATAGGCATAAGTATCACTATTTTTGTTTTGTTCTGTTTGCCTTTTTCTCATTGGAGAAAACTGATATTCTTAGAGTTTAGACAGAAAACTCCACAGATTGTGATTTACCAGGATTAGGATCTAGGTACATCTGATTCTTTGCCAGTTGCTGGCCACTGATTTTCAGTCAATGATTGGAATAGGGGACATGATGCAGGGGCATCTGTACCTGTAGAAAGAATTAATGGGACGTTATAATAAAGAAAGATATTGGCAAATAAGAATTTGTTTCGACTTCTGTTTTTGCATTTTATTACCATCATAAATTTTGGAAGGAAAGTTCTAGGTATATATGGACTGAATTGAAAATAAATCATATAGCAAAATGTTACTGATCTAAATGTTTTGGGGACAGAATGAGACAAATAACATTGCAAGTCTAGTTTATCAGGCAAGAATGTTTGAACTGAGCTGGCAGCGTACCTTTCAAAGGCCGAATTGCTAAGAATAGTGCAGAACTGGGGCACTGCTTAGAATACAGTGTAGGAGAAATATTCCATTAGTTATCACAAGCAAAATCACTATTTCTACTGATAAGAAGAGATTGTTAGGATGACCCAAATAAGTTCTTTTAAAAAAGCCTATGCTTTAACCGTACTACTGTGATTAATGGCTCTTGCTTTATTCCAGCATAGATCTCTCCTTAAAGAGATGAGAAAGAGGCAAGTTAGAATTATGTAAGGCAAAAATCTGAATGCAGTTTGTTTTTCAATTTTCAGAGCTTGCAAATCACTATTCGAGTTGCATAACTCTTAAAAAAATAAAACAGAAATATTGGATAAGTTATGACAGAGTAATATATCCTAAACCCATTGCTATTTATCCTGTGGAAATTATCACAGAAGAAAAGGAACTGGGTTGAGTTGAAGAAATTGTTACTAAATGGATAGAAGGAAATAAATGCATAGACTTGGTCTTGATTTTCTTTAGTAAAAATGTTTCTGGATAAAATGATGACCACGTTGGATTTATATTAGCAGTTTTTCCTACCTTCTAAGAGTTTATTGAGGCTCAGATAAGATTGTTCAAATTAAAACATTTAAAAATGGTATAAAGCGTAAGATAAATACAAGGAAGTTTTGTTATTGAATCAGATCTTCAGGAGACTGCTTTTTTCCCCCAAACAGGTTCAGAATGGAAAAACAAAATGACTTGCTTCTTGTATTTGAGATTGTAACTACAGGGTTTTGCTTTTGCTAGCTCTCTAGAGTGTTCTTAAATTTTATTAAAATTTTATTAAATTTTATTAAAATCTTAAAATTCATAAAAATACCATTTAGTTTATCATGTAAAATTGCATGTATGATAATTAAGCATAAGTAGTTGCTATTTCCACTAAGAAATCATAGTAAACTAAAGCACTGAAACTTTTCTGTTCTGAAAGTTTAGTAAAAGTGACCAAAGTTAAAGGTTGTGATTCACAAGGAACTAAAGAAGTAAAACGAGTAGTATTCTGATAATCAGCATCCCAATGGGTACCAGGTGATATAATGTTGACATAAAGAAGCCTACTTGCTTTGTCCAAAAGTCCCCTGTCATATCTCTGCAAATTTGCTACTAATTCTGTCTACATTATGCTGTCAGAAAGCTAAATATTCAAATTACTGTCTCCTCATTACTAAAATAAACTGGTATTAAAATAAAATTGATATTTCTAAGCAATAACCAAAGTATTCTTTTTTTTTCAGATACATCTCATACCCTGACCCTTCCATCTTGCCACTGTAGAACACTGAATTATCTTCATTCTATTCTTTTAATTTACAGAAGATTAATGAACATTTTTTATCTGACCCAAAACATGTTGATCCCAACTAATGTCATCTCTTTTTATTCATCTATTGTAATTTTGTGCTTTTCTTATGTTGATTTCATAGTTTAATTTACACTGAACAAAGTTTTACTGTTTTTTCCCAAGCTTAACATTCCACCTTTCTGTTTGATCAAGGCAGAATGACTTAATTTACATTTTCTGAGAGTGAGGACCTCAAGGAAGAATTAGGAAATCTGATTTTTTTTCTACTTTTAAATCTTTTTCTTTACATTCATTAACTTTCTTATATAATTATAATAAATTCTGTCATATGAAGTATTCTTGTTACTTTCAAGCCTAATCTTTTCTCTTTAACCACACTCCTTCAACTGTCCTCTTTCCAACAACTTTAGCTTCTCCTTCTCCCTCAATTCTTATTGTGTATAACATTAAGTTCACCTCATCTCTAAGGAATAAAAAACCTACAGCTCTGAGTTTAAAATGGCATCTGAATAAGTTCTGGATCCATCCTTTCTATAGACCATGGAAATAGGAAAAACATAATACCTCTGAAAACTAAGTTTAATAGTCAACTGGTTTCTCAAAATATGGAAATATTTCCACTGAAATCATGATATATAGAGATCAATTAAGCCTCAACTTGGTTATCATATGCTTTACCCCTTGAAACAGAAAAAAAATCTACTGGTTTGAAAGAAGATATAGAGATGCTACACTGCCCTCCAATCTCCTGTCTCTACTTTGGAGATCAAGAGAATATTAGAGAAGGCCCTTATGACAGTGTATATTAGGAATTTTCACGAGTGTGTGTGTGCATGCCTGTGCATGTGTTTGCTTATATATTCTGGGCATTTGTTCAAAATGCCAAAAAATGAGCAGTGTTTCTAAAAGAAAAGGTCCAACCCTATATATAATGACTATCTGCTAGAAAATGGAATCATAACATGTACCTTCCTGACGTTTGAGAAAATGAGTTTCTACTAATACAGAACTGCATATCAAACAAGACTGAGAACAAGGCACAAGCCAGAATTAACTTCCTAACTTATCACACTAATCATGCCTTCCCTCCACTATCAATTCCCTTTACTCGTATATAATATGATTTGACAATGGATGTCTTTAGGAACTTCCCATCAGGTCCTTTGTCATGTTACTTACATAGTCTTCAACTTCTCTTCTCCAAATATCCCTGGTATCCTCTAGTTAAGCTCTAACAATACATCAAGCTAACAATGTATCAGGTATCTCCAGAGCTATTCCTTGAACAGAGTAGTCATTCAAAATAAGAAACTCCATCCATTTCTTCTGGTTCTATTATTTGTTGAACTTAAGAAGGTATTTACCTACATGATGATTGTTATTAGTGATATTAATCTACATGTCATGTCATACATGCCATATATCTCCCCAAGCCTACTTAATATATGTTGTTTATGAATGGGCCAGTGTAACTCTCAAAGTCACTCTAGTATGGGTCATGCTTCCCATTCTGTGGCCAATCCCATATACTTTACATTAGAAGATGTGAAATAATGGAAAAACTCTAGTTAAATTGCCTAAAAATGTGGCAAATTGTCTTTCTTAATCAAATTCAAACACAGGGCCTCTCTTGAATTGGAATATTCAGTTGCTCAAAATATTTGCTATCGCCCAAGGTTTTCTTCTTTTAACATACCAAACTTAGCATAAGAGCATTTTTCCCCAAGCTACATAATCTTATTTTAATAAGATATCTACATTAGGTCCTGAAGACAAACAGAGCAAAAGGAATTGCCTCTTTCTTGTATCTCTTATTGGCCAGAATTAAATCACATAGCCAGGATTAAAACACTGTTCACAATGGGAATAGAACCACTTCATTTGTTTATAACCAGAAATTGCATCTCATGGCTTGTGATGGGGCTGGCCTCCCGTGAACAAGGGTGGGATGGGAAGAGATTTGAGGTGCATTAAAAGGATAAAGAGTCCAGGAATTGAATGCTGAGTTGGCCACCAACCATGCCTCACTTTTCTTTCTACCAGTCGAAATTAAAACTCAAAAAATCCACATGGCTTTATAACAACCTTTTTCACTTGTGATGAAGATAATAGTCCCTAAAACTCTGAAACAAACAACAAAACACATCAGTACTTTTTCTCTGAAACTTAAGTTATACCACAATGCATTTTTACTGTTATTACATATGTGCTGATTATCTCTAAAAATGGGCGCTAAGCTCTCTGAAGACAAGGTCTGACTTTTCTAGCAACTCTCTTTCAACCTAACATAATACTGCACACAAGAAAATGACACAATAAATGCACTAATTGATTGAAGTGAAGAAGTGTTACATTTACATTTATTTTATGCTTTTACCCCAAATATTGCTTTGCCCATAATTCTGTAAGAAATTTCAGAAAAAAATGTTTTCCTATGAACAAACATGAAACTGAAGGACAGAAGGAAAAACGGATACTTAAGGGGACACTACCTTAAAGGCACACTTTCTCTAAAAGAAAGGTTTGTTCCTGGGGATTTTTAAATTTGGGAATGCCAAATAAATTATACAAGAAACTCTCCTTATAATAGTGATATAATGTATGTGTCAATTTATTAACTCAGTTTTATGTTTCAAAGCTTGTTAAAATTGTATGATTTAATAATTATACGGACTTTCATTAAATAAATTGTAAATCAAATTACAACTGTTCTGCAAAACATTTTTCTGTGATGCTTTTGGGAGAGCAATCAAAACTTTTGCATTATCTCCATATGTAATAATCCTTCTAAAAGGTGATCTTCTAAGGCCACATCTTGCAAAGATGCGTAAATTCTTTTTTTCTTTCTTTCATAATTTAGGAACTAGCAAGACTTTTCTCACTAGTTTTTAGCTGGGAAATATATCCACCAAGGCAATCAAGAATAAATTAACCAACTCAATCAAAGGTAGAAATCTTAAATTATAAATGCAGCATTACCTAATTTATATGACCAAGCTTGGGTTGTGTGAAGAAATTGCATTCCTCTCTGGCATAATTCAGTCTGAAATGAAATACATATATAAATATATATGCACATAATTTTAAAATTGCAAAGTTATAATATATAACTTTGTGAACTATGTGAAATATGAGGAGATAGAGGACCATATGAACATGATTAATATTAGAGATCTGCATTATAGTTAGAAAAATAATATCCAAAATCAAATTATACCTTAGAAAAGTGGTTACCAACTATTTTTAGGCATTATCCTCTATTTCAAGTGACAACTTACATTGATGCCCCACACACGAAACAGATTAAAGAAGAAATATTAAGGTTGATGTTAGACTATAACTCTAGAATTTGGATATTTATGTATATCTTTCTCTTATTAATTGAAGTAGCTCCTGAAGAACTTCCAAGGATTCCCTGACATATAAAATAGCAGTTTTGAAAAATATGTAAAGTTTGGAGAAGCAGAAAGACTCCCAAGATTAAAGGAACTTATTAAAAGAAAACAATAAAGGTAATTTTGGGAAAAGTACAAATTAGAAAAGACTACTAGAAAGTAAGCAAAATATTATTAATAACAATGAAATGCTAATTTGATAAACATCTCAGTGTCGAATATATTAACAAAATCATCTTATATTGAAACAAATCTTCTTAAATATAAATAAAGTTAAGCTCCTAAAATTTTTTTGCATGTAAATGATGAAGAGCTATAATTATTAAAATCTAAGAAAAACTTAGAGGACTGAATTCCCAAGTTAGAAAGAGTAAGTGATATTTATTTGCATGTTCATATTGCATATGTAGAAGACAAAGTAACTGAAAGGCTATATATTTATATTTTCTAAATTTCCAACACATATTGTAGACTTGAAAACATAAAATTTTGAAATCGAATTGTCCACATGCATGAATAATAAATTTTATATTTACGATGTATGTTTTGGATTTATGATAAATTCAGCATTGTAGAAAAAGTGAAAAAAAATGTGAGCCAGATTAGAAATAAATATAGTGTTTAGCAGTGTGCAAAAATTAGAATGGTAAATGGTTTACTGTACTATTATTTTGTATAGACAAAGAATGGAAAAAATATTGAAATGGCAAACAGGAATATTCTAGGAAGAAATAAGAAAAGTATTCAAAAGTGGCAGGGAATTACCCATAAACTTAGGCTGAAAGAACAAATTAGAGTATTTATCCCTGTTTAGATAATTTTCTCTGAAAGGTAAAAATGCTTTTACTTTCTTTTGTTAAATTGGCTTCCTAGTCAAGCATCCTCCCCTTGGAAACTAATGCAACTGCCTTCAAAATAGAACTCTGCACAGAATGGTAATGCCATAGAGCAACGGAATTTAAAACTATGTGTGAGTTGAAAAGCTTATGAGTAAAGGTACATTTATCTGCCAAGATCTCAGTGTTGTGTTAAATCCCAAACATTCAGCACTGGAGATCTCAGGGGACTACCGCAGACTTTAATCAAAAGAACATTTTGCGGTTTGGTTTAAAAGGTCAAACTTGCTAACTTATCCTTATGTGATGGTAGTTTAGTAATGGTCTAGTAACTTGGCTTGTGGTTTGTCATGACCCAGATGATTTTGTGGCAATAGGAAATAGATGTGAATACTTTCAGCCTTACTCAACCATTAAAAAGAGCATTAGCACGGCTTCTGTGTCAAAGACAGTACAGCTCCATAGAAAAAAATGGTCTAAGAAGTTGCAAATAAGACTGTTTCAAGAATATTAAGGCTTTTTCTTTTCAATAAGCATCTGAGTGTAGTACAAAAATATAAACATCAGGGTGCTTCACAACGAATGAAAAAGAAAAGCTATAAACTAAAGCAGATGTTTCTCAGAATATATTTGCGTATTTCAAATGTATTCACCTATTAGTCCTGAATATTTTCTCTTAGATGGAAGGAGAAATGGCCTCTCATAAACCCACTAGTATGCATTTCAAGAATGATAGGAACACAGTTACTTGACACAGGAAGGAGTGTGAAGTGAGTTGTCCAAACTATACAGCTAATAATGGAAATGTTTGGTACCACAAAACCAGGGATAATCATCTCCTGATTTAAAACACCATGCTCTCAGAAATTGTGGTGGGAAGGAAGAAGTCTTGGGTCAGACACTTGGATGCATTGCAAATATGAAGATACCAAATGTACCATCTAAGTTATTATATATGTGGGTCCTGGGACAGATAGTACAAATAAATGGGCAAACACAAAGACAATGCATAATCAGGGCATTGCTGACTTCAGGTTGGTTTAATTTTTACAGGACTATAGATGAAAGTACAGCAATTTTAAAAAATGTATAGGTTAGTTACAGTGACTACATAATTTATATACTTGCTTTTCATAAATGTCAAGAATATACAGATCAGCCAATTCTTCAGATAAAAGCACTGTGGTAGTTTTGAAGATATACCCACAAAATCTTTGATACTGCTCCCTTCAAGAGGCAGAGCTTAATTCCCTTCACTTGGGCATGGACTGGACTTAGTAACTCACTTTTGGAGAATAGAATATGGCAATGGTGACAGGATGTCACCTCTGAATTCTGGTCTAATGAAACTGTAGCTTCTATCCTGGAGGCACTATCTCACTCTACTGTGCTCTCTCTCAACATATACTCTCCTCTGGGGGAAGCCAGTTGTCATAGTGTGTGGATACCCTAGTAGCCTCTGGAGAGGGGCCCAAATGGCAAGAACTGAGGGCTGCCAACCTCCACCAGACTAAGCTTAGGAGCACGTCCTTGCCTAGTCAGCCTCGATAAGAATGGAGGTTTGAGCAACAGCTTGACTACAACCTCATGAGTGAACATAGGCCAGAACTGCCCAGCAAAGCTGCTTCTGGATTTCTGATCCAGAAACAGTGAGATAATAAACATTTACTATTTTAAGGCACCAATTGGGGTAACTTGTTACCAGTAAAGATAATTTATATGTGAACCAAAATGCAATTAGAATTTAAGGCAGAAAATATATTCATATTTATATTGCATACTTTTTACAGATCATTTCTATTTAAATAAAGAGGGAACATGTTCAAGGGCAGTGAACATGTACTCTTACAATTTTACATTAAGTTAGGGAAATTGTTACCTGATTTCATTCTAGTCAGTTTAAGAGATCCTTGCATTTGAAAGGATTGCTTTAATTTACTGGACCCTGATGCCTGATGAAGTTTTTAACAGTGCCAGTTGTTATTGGTGAATCACTTCCTTTTTTTTTTTTTCATTTTTGCTTTTGTGTATATTAAATTAGGCAATGAGAATTTAAAAGAAATGTCTAGACAGCAAGAGCAAAACAAAAAGAAAATTAAAAACCTTCCAAACCTATTTAAATACATGATTTTTGCATGATTGTTATCAATGCATATACATCATTCCAAGTTATTTTTTACTGGTTACTTCATATGATCTTTTGTTCCCCACTGACCCATGTTAAGGTTAAAACTATTTTGGCTGCATAAATATATCACAGTGAACTTAGTCTTTGGCCAACTAAACAATTTGATGAGGGAGACAGAGAAAGACCAAAATCAGAAGTTTAGGATTATTTATTTATTTATAAGCATGTGTTTGAAGTAACCATTCCCAATGAAAGTCATTTTGCTATGGTGAATACCATCTACAGTGTCAGTATGCAACACTGAGTCTTAAAACATTTATTAAATAGAAAATTATGTTACAGATAATTCAGTCTATCTAACCATCCCTCTCTCTCAATCCATAAAACATATGAATTTTTTTTTTTAGTAATTACAGCTCTTCCTTTCAGGCACATCTAAGCCTTTCCTACAAACTCTCTTATTTAATAATTACAAAAACCTGGTGAGACAGGACTTATTAAACCCTTTTAAAAAGGAAACAGGTACTCAAAAAATGAGTCAAACTTACATGCAAATAAGTGGGCAGACTGTGGTTTCATCCTTGGACATCTGCCCAGTCCCTGTTCTGAGAGTCTAAGCCGCCTCACACACTGAGTGGGGGGAAATGAAGAATTTGGGATTCTGAGAGCTGGGTTCTATTTATTATTCACCCGTTAGGTAGCCTGATATTTTCAAGTAAGTCAATGAATGGGTCTAGGCCTGAGATACTGGACTGAAGTATTTGCAGTATTTGTTTTGATTTTGAGGAATACCTGGGCAATTAAAGTTATCGATTCCAACATTTCCAAACAGGTTTTGCCAGGTAATTCATCTAGAAAGAACCCCATAGAATCAGTAATTGCTCACATATCTCTGTATAAAGCTTATATGAAAAAACCCTTTCAGAATTTAGGTCATTTTTTCTACGAAGATGCATGTTAAAACATGGCTATACTTAGAAATATTAAAACCATCCAAGAGTAGAAATTTTGGGCTGCAATAATTTTTAGAAATGATTTACATATTCATACACTCTTATAACTATAATCTCCTTTATCTGTTTCTTTGTCATGATTCATTATTTTGTAAAATATTTTCCTACTTCAGTTAATGTATGTTTAATGTATAGTACCTGAAATCCTTTATGAAATGAAGTGGGGATATAAATAAGTAAATTGTCCTTCTCCTTTTTCTTAAATTATGCAATCAACATAACTCATCAGTCACCTTAACTGTTTAACAATTTTAGCAAACAATTTTTAAATTATTCAATTCACATAATTGTGAAACCATTCACCTGAACTGTATTTAAACCATATTAGCAACCAATATTTAAATTAAATAATTAAAAATACTAGGAAAATCATAAGAAATGAGAGTTTTTTTTACATGTCAACTTAAGAAACAAGACTAAATTTTCTAATTTTGAAACATATTGTTTAATCTCAGTCTGTGATAATATTATACCTTTAGTCACTGTTAGGTAAAATATGCATACACACACATACACATACACACACTTATCAGGACTCACGAAAATCACATTGTATCTGTTGACATAAGTCTTTTAAATTAGTGAACCACAAGTCAGTTAAAACTATTGAGCAAAGTAAAATAAAAATAACTGACTGATTAGATTTTCCACCTGCAATTAATTATTTTATATGTGTAGCTTCAAAATTAATAAAAGAATCTAAAACTAATGCAAACATATATATATATATACCCTTATATGGGAAGCATCTTTAATTTCATACTTTTCTGATACATTGTTTCAGAAATTCTTTGAAGAAAGCATACATTATGAAAAATATGCATAATAGTGGGTAACTTCAGCTGTGTAGGGATTGTATATAACATATACACAAGCTTGTGAGTCATCACTATGTCTAACTCATTACAAAATTGCTTCCTAGAATCATCTTCCTAACCACTGCATCTTCTTTAATGTATAATATAAAAATAATAACAAAAAGATTCCAATTTTAAATCCCATCTTTTGATTGTCAAATGGTTTAAACTTAGGAACTGTGTTCATCTTCCAAATCATTTTTTTAAACTGAAGCATTTTATTAACATTAAGCTAATAAAATAGCAATACTATAGAGAAGCAGACTTGGCCCAATGGGTAGGGCATCCCCCTACCACATGGGAGGTCCGCTGCTCAAACCCTGGGCCTCCTTGACACGTGTGGAGCTGGCGCATGTGCAGTGCTGATGCGCGCAAGGAGTGCCCTGCCACGCAGGGGTGTCCCCAGCATAGGGGAGCCGCATGCGCAAGAACTGCGCCCCATAAGGAGAGCCACCCAGTGCGAAAGAAAGTGCAGCCTGCCCAAGAATGGCGCCGCACACACGGAGAGCTGGCACAACAAGATGACCCAACAAAAAGAAACACAGATTCCCGTGCTGCTGAAGGATAGAAGCTGTCACAGAAGAACACACAGTGAATGGACACAGAGGGCAGACAACTTGGTGGGGGAGGGAAGAGGAGAGAAATAAATAAAAAATAAATCTTAAAAAAAAATAGCAATACTATATTATAAGCATAGTCATTCTCTTCAAAATATAACCACTTTGTTCATTTTCCCTTGCAATCTTTGAAGTAATAGATGTAAGCTTTATTTATCCTTAAAGCATCTGTCTGTGGATAAGTATTTCATAAGAGGAGCTGTAGAATCACAAGTAAAATCTCAAGTAGACACTATACCAAAGTACTACACCTAAGAATCCTTTCTCCTCAAAGCCCTCCTGCAGGGGAGACAAGTTTACTGTGACATCCTAGAGGGAATTATTTTTGAGGCCCGAGGTACTTCTTTTGATCTTAAAGACACCACTGTTCTGAAGGTATGTTCTGCACGTACCTCTCACTAACTAATTGATGGTTATTACACTGGTGTTTTATGTTAATACAAAAGACTAAACAATGCTTCCAAAAACTGTTTTCTTAAATAATATTTTAAAAATCAACTGTACAGAGTGATGCAAAGCCTCTTTCCTACAATAAATTCTAACCAATTGTGGTTAACACCTTGGGCAAAGTGTCTGGAATGCCGAGTCAGATTTTTGGCTTTAATTTTACCAACCAGGAGACTCTGGCAGTCTGCTTTACCTGCCAAACCTCAGTTTCCTCTTCTTTGACATTCTACCCACATTCTGATGGGCGTAAGGAGTATGATATCTCAGGAAGCATATAAACCCCTTAGTACAACACACCTAGTAGTGCTCAACGAATAGTTAACTAGAATTGAAATTTTGTGAGGAGCGGACTTTTATAAACAAAATCCTACCATTTTTCACTAGTAATTAAGCAAACCCCTTCACGTACTTTTATTTTCTCAACTTTTACACTCACAACATGGGCAATCTTAAAGTACTCATATTGTTATACCAACATTTTGCTGTTTTAGGGTTGTTTGTCTTTTCTAAAGAATTAGATAATAGAAAAAGAAACTAGACGGCATACTGCAAGAAATACCAGACCATAACGTTGGAAAGAACTGGATTCATGTAATTCAGCATACCAAGAGCAACCAAAACCATCCCAGAAAAATAAGAACAAAAATGGTTAGAAGATGAGGTAACACCTTGTAAAATTGTAGGTTAATCTTCAGTAAATTTACTAGAAAACAACCCGTTTGTTTCATAATCTTCATCAAGGACTTTTCCTACTCAACATATTTTGGATGATTTTGCTTAATATCTATTATTTACCTAGGCTAGAAGGAAGAAATAAATAAATCTGTTGCTTACTAAAGTAATATTTACTTGAATTGGATATAGCAAATAATGTCAATGATAAAACATAGGTAAAAAATTTCAGATATAGATCCATTCTGGAAACTGTATTTTATGTGTATTGGTTTTAGAAATAATTAAAAATATTATAGTTACACACAGAGCAATATTAGCAGTACTAGACTGTATATCAGGAGACTTGAAATGTATCTATGGAAGACAACATTTATAAGCCTCATTTCCATATTCCTCAAATTGAAAGAATGACAGTTTCTTTCTAATGGATTAAAATATGTGAAAAAAATACTCTTTCAAAAATAGATTACCTCTGTATTTTAATATCGCCAAACCTGAATCGTGAGAAATCACGAAGAAGGGTTTTATGAGGAGCCAAAATAACTAAAAAGAAATGTCATTATCGATTTAAGTCAAAGTAGATATTCTCTCTAAATGTTTACGACAGTCCTATTTCTGATCTATGAGTTAGAGATTTCAACCAAACTCTCTTCCCAGTTTCTTTCTTTTTCTCTCTTGTCATGGCTCTCTCTATCTTGCAAATTGCAAATTCTATCATATACACACAGAATGAAATTTGAAAGTTCAAAGATTTTATGTCATCAGAAAATCATGTATATGTACATTTCCAGTCATACGTGTGTATGATCAAAATTCATAAAAATGTTAAACAATTCATGAATTCTTAATTCTCTTAGAGTGATTGATGTTTACTCTAAACATAAGTTATGTAGTATTCAATTTTTTCATTATTAATGTAAGGGAAATAGTGATGATTTATTCAGAGAAATGAACACGACAAGGGGAATTCAGAAGTAATGTCCATCATCTTTTATATCTCTTGTGTCTTACCTATTGGATGTTTATCTCACCATGTAATGGGGGAAAAAACAGGGGCTGAAATATGAAGAGGGTACAACATCAACTTTATGAAACAGGCATCCATTATACAACTATTAATATGATCTTTTTATGACTAATTTTACAATATTCAAAGGTGTCCTAAGTATATAGTACATTAGGGGGGTGGGCATAGAGACAGTACAGCAGCAACTGTTACAGTTCATTCTTAGTACATATATATAAACACAGAGATATATGTAGTTTAAGGAAACAGTCTTATTTTTTGTTTGTTATATTTGTTTGTGGCAGTAGGGACTATTGCCTTCATGATTTTTTGGACATTTTTCCACTTAGCAATTTGAGCCTAAAGGTTATTGAGAATTCCAAAAGAAATTTTGAAAAAAGTAGATTTTCTTCTCTCTCTCTCTAACACACACACAAGCATTTAAATAATCAGCATTCTCAACTCTATATCAAAAATCTCTAGATATCTTTTTTTTCAATGACTTGATTTATAGACAATAATTTCCTGGATCATCTAATAAAAAGTTATTCAGTTTATTCATGGAAAATACAGGCTTAGAAAATTATCATCTGTATATTGGTTAAAAAGGATTAGAGATAATAGAGATGCTGTGTAATACTGTAGGTGGTGACTAAATGGGACATAAGAAAAAGTTATTATATTTTGGTGTTTTATTTTTCATTATTTATAATTTTATTTTCCCTAAAACTGCATTCTCTGATTGGTCCATTTCCAGATGCCATGATTAAGTGTCCAAATTTCTAAGATTCTGCGCTTTTGGTTTAATTTGTTTTATTTATATCAGAACAGCTGTTATTTCCTGAAATATAGATTTCATCAATCATTTTCCATTTCAATCAATTCAGATCACCCAATTTTCTATGGAAGCCTAAATCTATGGAACATTTTAGAAGTTTTCCTTCTATTTGAAACTAAATGTTGACATTGGAGTTGCAAATTCTTTAGCCGATATCACTCTGAAACTTCCCAATTGGACCAAGGTAATGCATTACACAACAGGCCACTGTTATTGCTTATTGCATAATTAAGTATTCACTAATTGTTCTTACAATAAATATTCATACATATCTTTACAAGATTTTATTAAATACAGGTGTTTCATGTTTCTTAAAAGTCAGTTTTAAATTTTGTTGGTATGTTTATTTCCCCAACCCAGATGTCAGTGGATAGGAACAATCCTATGCTTTAGTTTTGCCCTTTATTGTTCTCCAGGTTTCTCTCTTCCTTCTCCACCTCCCCCTCCACTTCTTCCCCCTCCTCCTCCTCCTCCTCCTTCTCTTTCTCCTTCTCCTTCCTTGTTTACCTCTCTGTACAAAGTCCCTCAGAAACTTTCAGATTTCTATCCATGAAAAGTGGTAGCTTTTAATTTTTCTCTATACATGATCATGTAGAATGCAAATCTTCCATGTGATTAAGGGGTAAGTTTCTGGGCCAGTGGCCAGTCTCATAGGCAGCTGCCAGTCACACTGCCCAGGATGTGGTACACAGCCAGTAAGGTCATTTGGTCTATCACCCAGATAGGGGCCCTCAAGCCCCTTGATCAGAAGATTAGCCCTTAGTCATGTTGGCAAACAGCAGCACTAATCCACGGGCAGCTGCATTGGCTAGGTGTTTTGTGTTGGGAGAATAACTGAGTACCAAAAGTTTTTTCTGCTTCCTTTTATTATCATCATTGCCTGAGCCATGAGCCTGACACCCTTAGAGCTTAGGAGAGAGCAAATTACAGCAGCAAAGGAAACAGCACAGGAGGTAGACAAGGTTGCTACCCTTGTCAGCGTAAAAATTACTATTAGGCAACTAGGGTTTCATGCTGAGCGATGACCATTTTCCTTCCTCAAACCTCACAAAAGGCCATCATCCATGGACCCATCCTGGGGTTGCTGCAATTACAGAAAATATTCACATGGCTGTCTCATAGAACCAGTGATAATCATCAGTCTAGACACAGTGACAAAAGAGCTCTAGCCAGACTCTTGGTAATTGAGATTCAAGTATCCATCCAGGTAAGGAACTGTGTAGTTGCCTTCTCCACAGATGGGAGCCCCAGAGCGCAATTGCCAAATACAGACTGAACTTGACAGCACATCACCTCAGGGTGTGGTCAATTACCAACAATTTTTATCTTGGAGATGACAGCATTTTAGAGAGGAAAAAGGTGGTAACACCCAGCAAGGACCACATGATGCTGTCCGAGCGGGTCAGCATTTAGCAGCTCGATCCCAGCAGCCTTTGTTAAATCATTGAACCAGCTAGTTAGTCAAGGAGCAATTAGTTGAAACTTACCAGGTATCCCTGGTCATGATTTAGATGATCTTGTTCATGACGCCAATTTTTTTTCATTTTAAAAAAATTTATTGAAGTATATCACGTATATATTGTAGCAGTTTTGTAGCAGTTTGATATAATTGATGAATTCCAAAAAGAAATATTGGGTTATGTTTGTAATCTGATCTCTACCTAGGCATGATTGAGTTATGATTAGGGCATAGTGAAGAACAGAGTTGGGGGCTTTTAATGTTGAGTTTTGATTTTGGAGTTTGGAGCTGAAGACTTAAACTGGAGCCCTGAGAAGTCAGCATGCAGAGGAAAGAGAAGCCAGCCCTAGGAAGGAAGGAACCTTGAAGCCAAAGTAATGCAAGCCCCAGGAACTTAGGAACCCAGGAAGCCAAAACCCTCACAGACGTGAGCAGCCATCTTGCTCCAAATAGACTTTGGTGAGGGAAGTAACTTATGCTTTGCTGGCCTGGTATCTGTAAGCTCCTACCCCAAATAAATTCCCCTTATCAAAACCAACCAATTTCTAGTATTTTGCATCAGCACCCCTTTGGCTACTAATGCATACATAAACATACATAAGCAATAGTTGTATAGTAATAGTTGTGAACTTACAAAACAAACATGCATAGCATCATATGAGACTCCCGGAACTCACCCTGCCACCAATACCTTGCATTGTTATTAAACGTTTTTAGCTAATGATAAAAGAGCATTGTCAAAATATTACTACTAACCAAAGTATTTTTCCCCAAGCTACCCTATTATTACTATGATCTTTATATCACTTATACATGAACATACATAAACAATAAATGTATAGTAAAAGTTGTGAAATTACAAAGCGAACATGCATAACATCATACAGGGGTCCCATACATCAACCCTCCACCAACACTTTGCATTGTCCTGAGACATTTGTTAAAAATTATGAAAGAATATTGTCAAAATCTTACTACTAATTATAGTCCTTATCTTACATTAGGTGTATTTTCCCCCTACTGAAACTATTATTATTTTTTAAATATATTTTTTGACAGAAGTTGTAAATTATAAAACAATCATGCATATGTGCAGAATTTCCAAACAACACTCCCTCTGTCAAAATACCACACTGTGGTGGAACATTTGTTACAGATAAGAGAATATCAACTGATAGTTACCATATCCATAGTGTACACTTGGCTCAAATTTTCTATACTACCCCATTATCAACACGTACATCTTTGGCATAGATGCAGTAATATTATATTATTACTGCTAACCACAGTCTATAGGTCACTCCAGTTTTATTTTTCCCATGATTCTCCACATTCCCAACACCCTACAGTAGTGAAGCACATTTGCTCTACCTCACAAAGGACACTCTCACTTCTGTACCATCAACCACAGTTCTCATCCACTTCTTGGTTTACTGTGCTATCCAGTTCCTAGATTATTCTCTAGCATTCTGTCAACTGGCATTTAAATACCTAGACTACAATTTCCAGCCACATCCCCATTTACAAGCTGGCTGTTACTCACTATTTGTTACCATCCACTTGATAAATTTCCACTCTTTTACAGTAAAGCTAATTAAAACCTCTACGTACATTAAACATCAGTAGTCCATCTCAGTCCTCCTTTTATCTCCTTTAAGAATCCCCTATCTACCACCATGTCTTAAAGATATTTTCCTACAATCACTTCTAGAAGCTTTATGGTTCTTGCTTTTATTTTTAGGTTTTTGATTCATTTTGAGTTATATTTTGGATAAGGTGTGAGATAGGGTTTCTCTTTCCTTATTTTGGATATGGATATCCAGTTTTCTCAGCACCATTTGTTGAATAGACTGTTCTGCCTGAGCTGTGTGGCTTTGACAGGCTAGTCAAAAATCACTTGACCATACATATCAGGGTCTGTTTCTGAACCATTAGTTTGGTTCCATTAGTATACATGTCTGTCTTTATGCCAGTACCATGCTGTTTTTACCACTATAGCAAGGTATTATGATTTAAAGTCTAGAGATGAGGGTTTGTTTTTCCTTTTTAAGATGTTTCTGGATATTCAGGACTACTTACCCTTCCAAATAAATTCGATGAGCATGTTTGCAATTTTTTTAATTTAAAAAATGCTGGTGGAATTTTTATCAGGATTGCATTGAATCTGTGTATCAATTTGAGTAGAATTGACATCTTAATGATATTTAGTCTTCTAATCTGTGAGCATAGGATATTTTTCCAATTATTTTGAGCTTTATTTCTTTTAACATTGAGTTGCAGTTTTTTGAATCCATGGATTTGCATTATTGGTTAAGTTTATTCCTGATTATTTGAGTTTTATATGTCATATTTTATCTTTGTCACTCTTCTGACACTTTTAGTTACTTATATTGATATAATCTTCATTTCTAGATTCTCTTACAGGCACCTCTCTCCTGTCTTTACTTTCAGGCTATAGCACACCCTTTAGTATTTCCTGAAAATATGATCTCTTGGTTAGAAATTCTCTCAGTTTCTCTTTATCTGTGAATATTCTAATCTTGTCTTCATTTCTGAAAGACAATCTTGCCAGATATAAGATTCTTGGCTGGAAGTTTCTCTCTTGTTGTATCTTAAATATATCATACCATTGTCTTCTTGCCTCCACAGTTTCTGGTGAGAAATCAGCACTTAATGTTATTGGGTATCCCTTTTGTTTTGGATTGCTTTTCTCTTGCTGTTCTCAGAATTCTGTCTTTGGCTTTTGACATTCTGAATAGTATATGTCTAGGAATTGGTCTATTTGGATTTTTTTTGGATGAGAGTACATTGTGATTCTTGGACATGGATATCTAAGTCCTTCAATAGGATTGGGAAATTTCTACCATTATTTCTTCAAATATTCTTTCTGCCACTTTTCCCTTCTCTTGTCCTACTGGAACACCCATGACATGTATGTTTGCACATCTTTTGCTGTCATTTAGTTCCCTGAGGTCTTGTTCAATTTTTTCCTTTCTTTTCTTCATCTGTTCTTTTGTATGCTCACTTTCAGAGACCATTTCTTCAAGTTCACCAGTCCTTTCTTCTCTCTCCTCAAATCTGCTATTGTATGATTCAAATGTTTTCTTCATTTCATTTATTTTGCCTTTCATTCCCATAAAGTCTGCTATATTTCTCTGTATGCTTTGCATTTCTTTTTTGTGCTCATCCAATGTCTTCTTAATAAACTTAATCTCTTTAGCAATCTCATTGAATTTATTAATGAGATTTATTTGAACATCTATGATTAGTTGTCTCAGCTGCTTTTCATCATCTATTTGGAGGCTTATCTTGTTCCTCTAACTGATCCATATCTTACTATTTCTTGGTATGGACTGTAATTTTTTGTTGGCATCTTAGCATCTGGCTTCCTAGAGTATTTATTCTGGGTGTAGTTTTTCTCTTAGTTTAGGGCTTCTGTCCTTTTTCCCTTGCTGTTTATGCAGTAGGAGATAAGGATGTAGTTGGTGTTATAAGCTGTGGAGACTCAAGTTGCCCTCTTTGCCCCAGGCATGAATGAAGCTTCTCCCAGTTTTTTCCTTTGCCAGGGGTAGGGACCGGGCCACAGCTGGTGAATAATCCAAGTCATGTAGGCCTAGACTGTCATTGCCCAGAAAGACTGATGAAGCTTCATGCCCGTTTTTTCTCTGCGTGGTGGGGATGGAGCCACAGGTGTGGGTCCAAGATGACCACAGTTGCCCCAGTAGACTTTTGATTATTGTGCCAGCCAAAGATACCTTCAGTTACTTGGATAGACTGGTGCAGGATCCACTAGCCTCCTCCTTCCTTGAGGTGGGCCTGAAGCCTAGGCTAGGGCTACAGGTAGATTTGGGTGCAAGAAACTGACTCCTACCATCACAGTGATTTTTGGTCAGCCTGGTTTCCCCACATGGTGGAGGCAGAGTCAAAATGGTGACAACTAGCTTCTCTCTGACCTGGACAGGTTCATACTCTAGATGTTCCTCGGGTTATACTCCAGCCAGCCGAATTCACCAATCATTAGCTGAAATTGGTGGCCAACTGTTTCTTCCTCCTCATTTTGGGGAAATGGAGCTTCAAAATCAAACCACAGAGTAGCTCTTTGGGCAGACTGTTCTGCCGAAGTCAGATAATCGTTTGCCTCCATGGCTTGATTAGTAATATCCCAGAGGGGCTAGTGCAGTTCCCTGCAGCTCTCTCCCTCCTGGAGGTGGCACTGGGCCTAGGCTAGAGCTACAATCTGATCTGGATGGAAAGAAGTCAGTTCCTACCAGCACTGTGATTTTCAGTCTGTCCCTCTTACCCTTGTGACAGGTGTGGAGTTAAGATGGCGACTACTGGCCCCTTTCTGACCTGGATAGGTTCAAACTTTGACTGCTTTTAGGATTATACTTAGCCCGCTGAATTTACTCATCAGTAGCTGAAGTTGGCGGCCAACCATCTCTTCCTCCCCCATTTTTGGGAAGTGGAGCTTTCAATTCCAGCTACAGAACAGCTCTCCATGCAGCCTGTGCCTCCAGGGGAGGATGCGACCCAGCTCTCATGTGTGGAGCACTCTACTTATGAATCTTCTCTGCAGATGGGCAGTCTCCTCCTTCCTTTCCTTCAAGAATGTTGCAGGATGCTCTTCTGGTCTCCTAGAGCCCCCAGACAGGTGTTTCAGCTAGCTCCAGATAGTTCTGGGTGTTTACTAACAACCCTGTATCAGGAGCTGACTCCAGGAGCTCCTTACTCCATCACCATTTGCTTGTGTCCTCCCATTATTTTAATTATCTTCGATTTACTCTGTTGGTGATGATTTCCAGCTATGGTTATGGGTTGGCTGAACACATGATACCTGACATGGGATAGATGAGATCAATAGCAGTTTATTAGTTACATATCCTCACAGCCTAGGAGAGGAGGATACATCATTCAGTTCAAGGGGCTGTGGAAAATAGGATTGATGGTGACCAGAAGGTGGAGTATCCCCTGGTTCCTGCGGGAGGATTTAATTGGCTTGTTTGAATTATTCCATAGGCTGGCAAGGAACTGAAACATGTTGTTCTGAAATAAGCAGGAACTGAGCCTGGTTACTATCATAGGCAAGGTTGTTTGGTTAAAGAATTTTATCTGTGGGACTGGAACAAGGAAGGTAGTTTGTAGTTAGGCCATTGGAGACCCTCCCGATTTCACCAGAGGTCAAAATGGCACATAGAATAGACTTTAACTTTGGAACTAAAGACAAAGACCCAAATAAATTAGGAAATGCATGATATTTGTTAGTAGGAAGATACAATGTTATAAAGTTGTTATTTAAGCCCGTGTCAATCCATGGTTTTCCAATCAAAATCCCACCTATATTATTGGTAACCCCTTTAGTGATATTAAACAAGTTAATGTTAAAATATATATTAAAAAGAAAAAGCACAGGATAACACTGTCTATTTTGAAGGAAAAAAGATGAAATTCTCCAAATTAAGTACAAAGGCTTGTTATATATATATGTACAAATATATACATATATACATATATTATTGGTTATTGGTGAAAATTGGATGACATGTAAGAGAAAAGCCAGGCAACATCATAGTCTTGATATCTGGTGAAATAAAATACAAATATTCAGGAAATGTGGTTCTTCTATAAATAGGTCTGATATTTTCAGTATGTATATTATATGTTTATATGTGTCTGTGTATATATGTATGTATATATATGGAAAAATTAATGCAGATTCCACCACCCACACACAAACAATACCAGCTGGGTTAAATAGTAAAATGTTAGTATTAAAATTTAAAACTTATTAAAAGAGAAAAGTTCCTCTATGAAGTTAGTATGTGTGAGATTTCTTTAAAAATAGGAAAAACTCAGAAAACATAAACAAAAAGAAAGGGTTATTTAAATAATAATAATATTTAGGAAACACAAAATCAAACAGAAATTGTAAAAAAGACATTTGAATTCCCTTTACTCGTTTACTCTTTCCATCAATGATGTGTATAATTATTTAAAATCATTAAGAAAAATGCAGATAACCCAAGGAGAGGGGAAGCAAAAGATAAGCAAGCAAGGCAAAGTAAAGGAAATACTAATCAAGTATATTCATTCAAAAAAACAAAAGATCGATCTTACTAGTAATTAGGAAAAATGCAAATGGAAACCACAGTGATAGCAAACCGTACCAAACAGATGAATACAACTTAAAAATGACAGTGTTTGAAAAGATATTGAACAATTTAAAATGCATTGTATATTCACTGCAGCAGACAGACTCTTAAATGATCCCTATATTTTCCATGCTCTGGTATCCATGCTCTGTAAAATTCCTTGAATGTGACCAGGATCTGTAACTTGCTTCTAACCCACAAAGTATTGCCATTGTAAAGGAATTTTAGAAATGAAATTAATTGAGTTAATCAAATCAGTTCATTTATATTTATCAAAAGACAGATTTTCCTGGATTGAATGACTCAATATTTTTAACATGTTATAAGTCTTCAAATTGATTCCACACAATCCCAAATAAAATTCTGGCAGCCATTTTAGCAGAAATCACTATGATGATTCTAAAATTATATGAAAATTCAAAAAACCTATATAATCAAAATATTTTAAATTAACAAATTTAGAAGTCTTACTATTTGATTTTATGACTAAATACAGAGTTAAAGCAATCAAGGGAATGTTATATCAGCCTAAGGTAGACATAAATCAGTGGAGCAGAAAAAAGCATACAAAAATAGACCAAGTTATATACAATCAATGAATTTTCATCTAGGGTGCCAAGTGGATAAAGTAATATTTTTTTCAACAAATGGAATAGATGAAAATATATGGGAGAAAATGAACAGCTATTATTATAACACCATACACAAACATTTAACTAAAATTGGATCATATACATAAACCTAAAAACTAATACTATAAAATTTCTGAATGATATATAGAAGAAAATGCTAGAGATATTGAAATTCTAGAATAATTTAGGGTTTATATTCATAAGTGTAACACACATATATATTTGTATCTTTGTACACTCTAACAGAATGTTATTGTTGTTTATAAAGATTTATTTTATTTATTTCTCTTCTCTTCCCCCCCACTCCTGCCTTTGTCTGCTCTCTGTGTCCATTCGCTGTGTGTTCTTCTGCATCTGCTTTGTATTATCAGGCAGCACTGGGAAATTGCATCTTTTCTTTTGTTGCATTATCTTGCTGCATATCTTCCCTGTGTGTGAGGCATCACTCCTGGGCAGGGTGCACTTTTTTCACATGGGTCCAGCTCTCCTTGTGGGGTATACTCCTTATGTGGGGGCTCCCGTATGTGGGGGTGCCTTTGCATGGCACAGCACTCCTTGTGCTCAACAGCACTGGGCATGGGCCAACTCACCACATGGGTCAGGAGTCCCTGGGTATAGAACCCTGGACCCTCCATATGGTAGGTGGAAGTTCTATCAGTTGAACCACATCTGCTTCCCTGTAACAGAATGTTGAAAAAAGTTTCTTGTTGTCTTAGAATTTTGACTAAAGTTCTCAAAACTATGAATAGTAGATTCACACATATTCCAAAGAGATTATTGATGATAGAGGGATTTCAACAATAAGAGTTGGTGGTGTACTATACTTCTAGGGAAAAAAAGAAATTGTATAGCCAATATCAACAAACTGGACAGAATGGAGAGAATACGTATGTGTCCTAGTAGCAGTCTAGTATTTGAAACACTTCCACCCAAAAGATATTGGAATCCACATCATGCTTTCCATTGTGACATAAAATTTATGCTTTCCTTTCTTTATTCTATTACTGAAAGAGTGAGGGAGTCAATGAGATGGAAAGGGAGTGAAAGAACGTTACTTTCTCAGCACAATTCCATAAATTACTGTTCAAGTTTGAAAGTTTTCCTTGTGTGTTTGGAGGAGGGAGCTGTGAGATGGGCTTCAAATTAAATGTCAGATTGAAGTTTTAAAGTAGCATTACTTTAAATAATTAGATTAGAAAATGTGTTTTTCTATTTAAAAGTGACCAGAAATTTTGGAATCCACTCAGAATGTCCAGGGATAAAGAAAGGGAATCCAATAGAACACATTCAAAAGCAGATAGAGGAAAAGAAACCATTTCCTGTACCTCAAGTTCTGATTGTTCAATGAATCAATTACTACACTCTCTTTATAAGAGTTTGTTATTAAGGTCATGCTTGTGTTTCTGCTTTCAACCCATTGCTTTTGTCATTTTAAGAACTCCCTGAGGGTGATGTCACTGAATTTTATGGTTTCAACCAAGCCAGTGCCTACATTTGTAACTATGCCCCAGGATTTCCCTCTGAGAAATTTCTGTGTCCAACAGCTTGGTAGACACCTCCACTTTTTAATCTAAGGTACCAGAGAATCTCAACATTTCCAAATCTAATATCATCTTCATTCCCCTAAACTACTTACATACCACCAATAATACAGCCTTAAAACATATTCATTAATAAAATATTCATATCAAAAATTAATGATATGCAATTGGGAAATAAATAGGTTTTCATGAAAGCATGTCATAACTGGGCTGTGGATTCCTTTAATCCGTTAAGATTGAAGAAGCCTTCTTTAAGGAAAAGAAGTTCAACCAATTATCTGAATTAGCATTATATGCCAGATAATTGGATTGGGATGGAAGTTAACTTCAGGAAACAAGACTTACATTTTTGTCACAGACCTAAGATGGAAAGCAATGTGCTTTATTCAAGGAACTGAACACATGACAACATAAGGGTATACAGAGAACAAGACAAATGTTGGAACAATAAAGGCTGGAGAGTTGACAGGAAGACAGAGCCACATTCAAGGACAAGTCACCTGAGCAAATGCCTGAGTGCCAGTCTTCAAGGGAAACCAAAATATTCCCGAATAGGCTGAAAATCTTGCTGTCTGTTAACTCAGTTTTCAAAACGAGTATCTAGAATAATTGCCAAAATGTAAATAGCGCCTACAGTGGGCATAGTACCATCTTTGAAACAAACAGATGCTATTTATTTGAAATAAGCTGTTAATAGAATCTAGATTGTGACTAAATCTGTGTAAAGTACTTCAATTGTTGGAAACTGCAGAACTAGCAAAGGAGAAACAATATAAAATGAGAGAAAATTCCAAATAAGAAAAAAAACTTAATTATACTCCATAAATGTAATGAATTCTTCATTCTAGACATAAAGAAAATGGCATTTTTACTAAGGTACCCCAAGTACCAGTGATGTGGGCTATGGGTAGAAGGCTCTTTGTCTCTTCAGAGATAACCCAAGCTGTTTGACTTGTGGGTGTGGAAAGGTAAGAGGCTGCAGTCCTGCCCTTAGGGACAATGGCAACGGCTCCAGTCCCAGGAAACAGTTTAACAATGCAAGGGCTATAAACTTTAAGTATTTAGGGGAAATGCAAAAACCAAATATGCTAAAAGCTTATCTAGAATATCTGGAGTCCATGCTAAAAGCTTACCCTAAGATGTGGAAGATATATATGCTAATTGAAGCCTATTGAGAACTGAAACAAAGGGGACCATTTGGCCTTTCCTCTCTGTATAAAAGACATTTGAAAATCTTGTTCAGGGCTCGGGATTCAAACAGAAAGCCCCCGAGTCCGGCCGGCCGTCAATAAACCATTTTTCCTTCTCAAAATCATTCCTGAGGCTCAATAAACCATTTTTCCTTCTCAAAATCATTCCTGAGTCCTGGCCTCTCTATACTCAAATAATTGAACTTCTCTCAAATTCTACAACACCAGTACTTTAAGGGAAAGGGAAGAATTCTTCAACAGCATTAAATTTAACCAGTTAAAAACACAAAGATCACATGAATGTGACAAAATCCTTATTACATGCTTGAGTCACATTTTCTAAGGCATGCTCATTATTCTATAAGGGGAGGAATTCAGGATGGATTCACCAATTCTATTCACATTATCTCTGGATCCACAAAGGGTCGTTGGCTTTCAATCTGCCTCCGTGGGCCTCTCAAAATAAACAATATTTCCATGTGACCACTATTAAATAGCTCACCTTTCCCTTTATTCCAGGGTTTTCTTCTCTACTTCCCCTTCAACCTTTTGGCCCTTTTACTCTGTCTGCTTTCTTCCTGCAATACTTTCCTCCTCCTCACCTTCCCTAATGATAATCAGTTACTCAGTTTCATTGCATTCATCCCTGGTTGTACTGGGTATTTTTGATCCTCTAGAGATGAGTATAAGACAATCAAAACTTGTATATTGTAGCACTCCAAATTTCTACTCTCCTTCCTGATTTCATTGTCCTCTTAAATGTATCACCCTTTTAAACATTGTATTCTTAATTTTTGTTGTTTGTCTTTTGTCTGTGCACTAGAATAGAAGAGCCATGAGAGCTGGGCATTTTTATATATTTCATCAGTTTCAGTACATACTTTCAACCCCAGCAGGGGGTGCCCTCCCCCAAATCCTAAACTTTGTTCTGCCAGAGAACTACAAGGAGCTTGAGGAATCTAAATTCAAATCTAATCTCCCCAGACTTTAAGAAAGTGGATTTGATAAGTTGGAAGACAGAGTATAGTTAAGAATTTGTTACACTGATTTTTTAATATATCAATGGTTTGTGGGTTTTTTTTTTTAAAGATACATAGATCACAAAAAAAATGTTCCATTAAAAATTATAAGAGGTTCCCATCTCTCCTCCCATATCAACAGCCTTTTTCTTTCCTCTCCCTGCCCTCAGTAACTATCATGGCCACTTTCTCCACATCACTGACACTGATTTTTAATTACTGAAATGCATAGATGTGTGTTACATGGGCCTCCATTTTGTACTTGTGTCATCCCTCAGCAGGGTACTTGCCCATATATCCTGCCTATGGCAAACACTACAAGTGAACTAATCAGCATCCATTCCTGCTTGTCATTCTTAGAAGAAAAAAAATAATAAACATTATGGGTTTTTGTCTTCTGAATGGCCAGGTCTATCAGATGTAAGAGCGTGCATATAGATGACTGATGATTGGTTTGGGGATTGTTAGAGATAAAATTTTGGATATATTAAGTACAAAGTGTATGAGTTTTGTATTGCTGCTGCAACAAATCATCATAGACTCAATAACTTAAAACAATGCACATTTATTGCCTTACAGTTGTTTTAAGTCATAAGCCTCTTACATTTCTCAAGGCATTGGAAGGGCTGTGTTCCTTTCTGGAGGCTCTAAAGGTGGACTTCAGTTTGTTGAAATTAAAGTACTGATGTCCCCATTTCCTTGCAGGCTGTTAGCTGGGGGGGTTACTCATAGAGTCTCTCTCTGGTCTTTGCCCTTAACCTGCACATTATGAAACCAGTACAAGAGTGTCAAGGCCTTCTAAAGTCACATCGTACTGCCTTCTACCATAGTCACATCTCTCTCTGACCATAGCTGGGAAGGTTTGTCTTCTTTTAAGAACTCAAGTGATTAGAGTGGGTGTACACATATAAACCAAGATAATCTTCCATATTAAGGTCTGAAACCTTAATCACACCTTTTTCCATGTAAGGTAAAATATTCCCAGGTTCCAGCAAGTAGGACATAGGCATCACTGGGGAAGCCATTATTCTGCCTACCACATGAAGTGACTGTGAGATAGCCAGATACGATGAACATATGTTTAACGTGTATAATGCATAATAACAATTTTATCTAGTTTTCTCATAATGTTTAAGAACATGAATACAATTTTTGAAAAATATTTCACAGTTCCTATATGTACCATATTTTCTCAATCCCAAGTCTAGAGTTTATCTTGTGATTGGAAAAAGAAGGAACAATATATGCAAATATTAGGATGTCTATAACACTCAATTGAGAAATTTCCAGTCTATTTCAGTTTTTTCTAGTGTATCTGAATGTTTTAAAGAAGTAAATTTCTCTTAGACTCAGGAATTAAACAAAAACTAGAAACTATACTGATCCTCATCTGCATCATTTTCCTAGCCATGGTCCAAGTTAGGCCATCTTATGATCCAGGCATCTGCCTTCTGATGGATAAATCTCGAATGGATGAATGGACACTATCCATCTTATTATATAAGAAATGGCTGCTGCTGAACTCACACTCACATTTGTTTTGTTGCTCCCATGAGAGATGTCATAAGCAATCTAGTTGGTTGCTCCAAGAACTGTATGAATAAGGGTTGGACCTTACCCTTTCTCTCCCACTCTCAACACAATTCCTCTATATCGGGAGCAAGCTTGACCTAGACTGTGTCTGATCAGTTGTATCTGAAGCAGGATATTTTTCATTTATGCTTTTTTTCATAATTCACATCCAGAAAAATGTGGGCAAAAAACTATTCAAATGTCAGATCAAATGAAGGCAAATGTAATCTTCCAAATCAGAAATCACTATTTATGGTTCAGCTGTTTTATTTGACACAAGAAACAATTTCTATAAGAGAAGAAAACATTTCTCTGATTTGACTGAGTGACAAGGACAGTATTATTTGTATCTATCACCAATTGTTTACCTAGATATGTTCACTCTCAGAAACATAAAAATATGTATGACTTGTGTTTATTTTTTTCAAATGTAAGATGTCATAATAATATTAATTCACAAGCTAATACCTGCTTTGCATTTTCTCATATGGGCAGTAATTCTCTAACATCAGTGTGAGCATGCTTCAAAATCATCTGAAGGACTTGATAAAACACAAATTGCTAGGAGCTATCTTCAGATGGTCTCTATGGGAACCTGAAAACTTGGATTTCTAATAAATTGCCAGGTCATGCTGGTGATTCTATTAGATAAGAACAAATAGAACATTTAGAATTATCCTACAACATATTGAGATGATATTTTTTTTTAAGATTTATTTATTTCTCTCCCTTCCCCCCCACCCCCCGCCAGTTGCCATTTGTCTGTTCTCTGTGTCTATTTGCTGCGTGCTCTTCTTTGTGCACTTCTATTGTTGACAGCGGCACTGAAATTTGTGTTTCTTTTTGTTGCGTTATCTTGTTGTGTCAGCTCTCTGTGTGTGTGGCACCATTCCTGGGCAGGCTGCACTTTCTTTCATGCTGGGCGGCTGTCTTTATGGGGCACAAGTGTGCGTGGGGCTCCCCTGCACAGGTGACACCCCTGCGTGGCACGACACTCCTTGTGCGCATCAGCACTGCACATGGGCCAGCTCCACACGGGTCAAGGAGGACCGGGGTTTGAACCACAGACCTCCCATATGGTAGACGGATGCCCTAACCACTGGGCCAAGTCCACTTCCCTCGAGATGATATTTTATAAAGATGATGGCTACAGCCCCCAATCTCAGAGAAGATTAATAAATTTGTTTTATATAATGCAGGAAGAAGATTCTGAACTGTTAAGAATGTGACAGTAGAAAGGGCAATATATGCAATACTCTCTCTTTCTCTCCATTATGTGCATTTATATGTACCATAAACAAGATTGGAATTCAGCTAGCAGAATTTGCTGATCAACAACTGAGGTGGTGCCAGGCCACTTCTCCCCTGCTTTCAGAAAAGAAAATTACTGCTTCCACCTGGGGAGTAGGTCCAGGGGCTACTCACCTCACCACTAAGGGATGAGCAATCACTTCTGAAACATAGAGGAATCCACTCATGAAACTTCACTGCAGATTATCAGTGCCCTTTCTCTGTTCTTTCCCTGGATGGTGCACTATATTCTTCAGATATCTGGAGTCCCCAACAGTTGATGCATATAGATCCTGGATGATTATTAGTTGCCCTATGGAATAAGCTAATTGTTGGAGCTTCCTATCCTGTCACCATCTTGGGGCCTCAACCTGATTTGTGATACTGTTTAATTGCATTTAAATTTTGTAATTGTCTCTGAGATTATACTCTTCAGTTTATCTGTCTTTTCCTGTTTCACTATCATACTGTATTATGAAGTCATTGTAACATAGGTCTTAATATGTAGTAGCACATGTCCAACATTGTGGCTCTTCTTTTTCAATGTTAAGTTAGCCTTTGTGGGCCTTGTTTTAGTTTGCTAAAGGGCTGGTGATTTTACGTACGGGGTAGCTTTTATAAAGGGGATTTATTCAGGGTAAAAGCTTACAGTTCAAAGGGCATGAAATGTCCAAATCAAGTCACCATGAGAGATGCTTTCTCAGCAATGTGTGCTACTATTGATACTGTTGTCCAGCCATGAGATAAATCAAGTGGCCATTGATCTCTACAAAGGTCTTTGACTTCCCCTGGGCTTCTCTGTTTTCCTACAGTCCTCTTTCTCACATGGCTGACCAAATATGGTAGAGGTCTTTTGTGTGTGTGTGTGTCTCCATTTATATCAGACCCAAAAAGAGGGCAGAGACTTAACCTGAGTCATGCCTCACTGACATAGTCCAATTGAAAGGATCTCACATCCACAGGAATGGATTAGTTCAGAAACATAAACTTTCTTGTTTTGGTATTCATAAAAGAATTCCAAACTGCCACAGGCCTTTATTTTTCATTTTTAAAAGGTTTCAAGCTCGTTGACATAAAGCCTAACAATATTACGAATAATCACACAATTTTTTTTTCGCTTTTTTGCATCTAATTTTGTAAGTGAAATTTTATGTTTTAATACTGATATTTTTGTTGTTTCTGGAGCATGGCTATGAAAAACAGTGGTATTATGAACGTTTTTCTCCCAGTACACATGGGCATGTGTTTGTTTGTTTTTTAATACCTATGACATGGGGTAGGATTAGTCAATGGGTTCTGTACATAGACAATTTTAATAGATAATGCCAATTATATCATACAGTAGTGTACCAATTACTATGTTTCCTAGTGTTGTATAAATGTTCTCTTTGATGCATATTTTTGCCAGGTTTGTACTGTCAAAAATTTAAAATTCTTGTTATTACAGTGTGCTTGAAGTGTGCTTGTACCCTGTGGTTTTATTTTATATTTTCTAGATTATTAATAGAGTTGAGCACCTGACTGGGTTTCTGAATGACCGCAAGAAGAAGGACCAAATTCACTGAAGCACTCTTACATAAGAGAAAAATTAGCCACAGAATATTGAAATCTTTTTGTATTAGTAGCTTAACCTAAACTCTAATAAAATAATATGACTTTACTTTTTCTGATTTTGTTAAATATCACTGTAGTAGAAAATCATATCCATAAATGGAGAAAAAGCATTTGACAAAATGCAACATCCATTTATGATAAAAACTGTCAGCAATCTAGGAATAGAGGAGAACTTCCTCAATCTGATAAAGAGCATCTATAAAATTCCTACAATTAACATGAAATTTAAATATGAGAGACTGGATGCTTCCCCTAAGATCCAGAACAAGGTGATGATGTCACTGTTCACCAGTCTCATTCACCATTGTTCAGAAGTCCTCGTTAGTTCAAAAAAGGGGGGAAAAAAGTAATCAGATTAGAAAGAAAAAATTTACACTGTCTTAGTTTTGCAATTACATGATTGTCTATGTTGAAAATCTTAAAGAATTAACAAAAACTTCATGGAAATAAGTGATTATACCAAAATTGTATGATACAAGTCTCACAAACAGAACCCAAATGCTTTCTTATATAATAGCAATGAATGATTTGTAGGTATGTGTGTATGCACAGGATTAGTGTACAAACATAGATTTCCTTGCTCAGTCAGGGGCAAGGCCCTAAAAAAGTATACATCTCAATAGCAATGAGTACACCTAATGTCCAAATCTTTGTTTCTATTACTATTGTCTAAAACCATGATTTGTCTAACTTTTCCAGGATGATTTTCAATACATACGCAAGAGTGAAAACATACATGAAACAAAATGTGAAGACTGAAAGATATAAAGAATTTTTTTCTGAAATGTCTTCCACATTATTTTCTCTCTATAACAATTCACTTTTTCTTTTTCCTTTTCAATTGTTTTTTTTTTCACATTGCTCTGTTTGCTTAATACATCTTGAAATATATCTACATTTAAATCTACATCATGTTTAAGTGAATAATATCTTTGTATTTAAACTCTCCACTGTTTGAATATATAGTGTATTTACAATCTTTAACTCTTAAAATAGATGATGCACTCTCAGTTCTATTTCATCTGTATATGTGTCTATCCTCATGCCACTAGAACACTGTTTTGTTTGTTTGTTTTACGTCTTATCTCCTTTGAGTTAATTTTTTTTTAATTTTTAAAAATTTTCTTTAATTATTTTTTCTTAAAGATACATAGATCACAAAAAAGTTACATTAAAAAAATATAAGAGGTTCCCATATATTCCACACCCCATCCCCCCAATCCTCCCACATCAACAACCTCTTTCATCATTGCGGCATATTTGGTGAATACATTTTGGAGCACTGCTACCTTGCATAGATTATAATTTACCTTGTAGTCTACATTCTCCCCTGGTCCATTCAGTGGGTTTTGGCAGGATATATAACATCCAGCATCTGTTCTTGCCATATCATTCAGGACAACTCCCAGTCCCGAAAATGCCATCATATCCCATCTCTTCTTCCCTCTCCCTACCCTCAGCAACTCCTGTGGCCACTGTCTGTACCTCAATGATACAATTTCTTCCATTGCTAGAGTCACGATAGTTCTATAGTAGAATACCAGAAAGTCCACACTAGTCTAGATTTTATTCCTCCATCCTGTGGACCCTGGGATGGTGATGTCCACTCCACCTCTAAATCGAGGAGGGGCTTAGATTCCACATGGCTGATGGATACAATTCTCCTGCTTGCAATTGTAGATACTCTCAGCTCCCTGTTGTGGTGGTTGACCATCTTCCCTCCCTGTTAGCTGACCTAGATAGGTCCAATGAAACAGAAAGTAAGTGCTACAACTCTGCTAAAGCTCTGGACCCAGCTGTCACATGGCCAGATCAGAGATTAAAGTCTCCTGAGTATATACTGAGTGTCAACACTGAGGTATACTCAACACGAGTGCCAACCACAGGTTCGATAAAATTGACAGAAGAGGCATGTGTAGAAAGGTCACATCTGAGTCCAACTTTGTCATACTCAGGAGCACAAATTCCAAAGTAGGGCCCACTGACAAGGCAATGAACTCTAGAGCCATCCGCCATGACTGTAGAACCTGTAGCACACTGTTTTAATTACTTAAGCATAGTAATTTCTGAAATCATTAAATGTGATTTCTTCAACTTTCTTTTTCTTTTTCAATGTTGTTTTTTATATTCAAGGCCCCTAGCAATTCCTTATGAATATGAGGGTCAGCTTTTTCATTTCTGCAAAAAGCTTGCTTAAATTTATCCACACAGCTATGGCCAATTGATATTTAACAAGGGTGCAAAGTCCACTTAATGGGGAAAGAATAGTCTCTTCCTCAAGTGGTGCTAGGACAACACAAATCCAAACACAAAATAATGTGGACCTCTATCTCTCACCATATGCAAAAATTAATTCAAAATGGGCCAAAGATCTAAATATAAGACAGAATGATATATAACTCTTACAAGAAAATATAAGGAAATATCTTTAAGACTTCGAAGTAAGCAATGTATTTGCATTTTTGCATTTTACACCAAAAGCACAAACAACAAAAGAAGCAATAGATAAATGGGACTTCATCAAAGTTAAAAACAAAACAAAACATTTTCTGCATCAAAGGAAATTGTCAAGAAGTGAAAGACAACCAAGAGAATGGGAAAACATATTTGGAAACTATAAATCTGATCAGAATTTAGGATACGAAGAAACTATGTATCTGGTAAGAATGTAGGATACAAAGGTCTCCTACAAGTGAAAAACAAAAAAAAACCATACAACTCAATTTAAAAATGGGCCAAGTGTTTGAATAGACATTTCCTTGAAGAAAATATTCAAAAAGCAGTAAGTATATGAAAAGATGCTCAACATCATTTAACATAAAAAAATGCAAATCAAAACTACAACGCGATCCCCCTTTACACCCACTAGGAAGGATATTATTAAAAAAAAAGCCACAAAATAACAAGTGTTGGCAAGGATACAGAGAAATAAGAATTTCATACATTGCTGATGGAAATGCAAAATGATTCAGCCACTATGGTAAAAATTTGGCAGTTCTTTAGGAAGTTTAACATAAAATTATCATTTGGACCCAAGGATCCCACTTCTAAGTATGTACTCAAAAGAATTGAAAGCAGGGAATCAGACAGACGTTTGTACACCATATCTATCACAGCAATCTGCACAACAGTCAAAAGGCGGAAGCATTCCAAGTGTCCATCAACAGATGAATGAATAAACAAAATGTGGTAAATCAATATAATAGAACATTTTTCAGTTGTATAAAACAAGTACAGTGTTGATGCATGCTACAAATGGGTGAGCTTTGAAAACAAAATGTTGAGTGAAATAAGCTAGACACAAAAATTCACATATTATATGATTGCTTTTATATGAAATACTTCCAATAAACAAATTCATAGAGACAGAAAGCAGAATCGTAGAGGGAGAGAGAATGGGAAGGTATTGCTGAATGAGTATGAATTTTGGCTTGGGGTTTGAAAACAGTCTGGAAATATTGGTGAAAGTTACACAGTATTGTCAATGTACTTAATGTCAAATAATTGTCTAGGGTAAATCTTGAAGGACAGGCACTGAAGGACAAATATTACATGACTTAGCCGATATGAATTAAACAAATTGAACAAGTTTCACAGAGCTAGAGGCTGGAACACAGGTTTACAGGAGACAGAAAGGAAGAAAAAGTTTGTGAGTCAATGCTCATATCTATGAAGTGGAAGGGTGTAGTTGTGTAGTGGGTGGGCATAACAGTGGTGCAGTGATGTATTGTGCTGGGCGGTAATGGTCTGTGAGGGGCGTAGCGTGGGGAGGATGCGTTGGACTCTCCATGGAACTGGGGGGAGGGTTGGGGGAAGGAATAGTAAACTATGGAGGTGTGTAGTTATGTGGTTGATACTAAAATGTTGGGAATGTTCTTTTGGCAAACACGGTAGGGAGAGTTACTGGTTTAAGGTATTGGATGTAGGAGACCTGCAGGACAGGGTGTACTTGGGGCAGGTTTCTAGGGAGTGTGCAGTGTTGTCATAGTGTATTATATCAGGGGGTGGAGACTCACATTATGAGCAGGAAGGTGTTGGATTTCTATCCTGGGGAGTCCTGCTATAATCTCAAGTAGAGGGGCAGGAGTCTTCTGAGAACATTAGACAGTGCCTTGTAGGGGAAGACAGGCCAGTATATCAAGCCCTTGATGTTGTTGCAAGTAACTATGAATCTTGTCCTTCAATCAGTTAATCATGGTGGTTACCCTGAGCCCCAAAGGGAGAGGGAGGAAGGAATAGAATAGATGGAACATGAGGCATTTTGGGGGCAATGGAATTGTTCTACATAACCTTGCAATGATGGATACAGGTCATATTAAACTTCATCAAAATCTATAAAAGTATACAGTCCAAAATGTAAATCATAATATAAATCATATACTATAGTTAGTAGCAATATCTCAATATTTGTACATAGTTGTAACAAATGCACCATCTACATGTAATATGTTATTAACAGGGGAAAGGATAAAGGCGGGGAGGATGTTGGGTATATGGGAATCACCCATATTCTATATGTGACTGTTCTGTAACCTAAATTTTTTTGAAGACAAAATGAAAAAAATAAGATATCACTATACAAACAAGACAAGAGATCTTACAGTGATGATTTTTAAAATAATTTTATATTTTTAAATTTTTTATTTCCAAACTTTTAAAAAGAATTTTGCGTTTTACTTGTTATTTTTAAAACTGCCATTATTGTATCATTTTCCTATTAATTGTATATGGTTATTTTGTTGGCTTCAAATTTAAAGCTTGGATCACAGAAGGGTTACAACTATGGCAGGGAAGGGTCATTGGAGCTGGGTGTCAATGATGGGGGTGCACTGGAACAGGTTCACCTGGGGTATACCTATAAGGCTTATAAATGTGTTCAAGTACTCATGGGACATTGTCACAGTGGGTGGAAATTCACACAATAACCAAAACACTACTGAATTCTTATCTTTGGAAGCTCTGCCATATTCTCTAATGGGAAGGGAAGACTCCCCCAAGTATAGGACCAGTGACAGTGAAGGAGGATGGACCATTGATGTGCCCTTAATAATGATGGCTGCACTTATGAACTTTTACCTTTGAAACTGAAACTTAGCCTTGTGTTATAGGGTGCCTAAGCATTAACTCCTGAGAGCCTCCTTGTTGCTCAAATTGGTCTCTTTCTAAACTGAGCATGTAAAGGTATTATCTTCCCCCTGGCATGGTACATGACTCCCAGGGATGAGTCTCCCTGACACAGAGGGATTACTAGCAAGCACCAACTTGCAATGCAACTGGAAAAGACCTTAAACAAAAGGTAGACAGGGTAAAGATAAATGAGTTTTTATGGCTAAGACACTTTGAAGTGAGTTGGGAGGTCATTCCAGAGGTTAGGCTTATGCATGCTTCAGCAGGACCTCACTGATTAATAAAGTAAACATTGCCTCATATAGCAGACCTCCTGAGGGCTCTTAAGACATCCAGACACTATAGGCAGGGTAGATAGCTTGGGAGTTTGGTGCCTTGCCAGCCTAAAGGTTTAAGTCTCTTGAACATATACCTATCAAATCTAGTACTAACTGTAGGGTCAAATTAGAAGGAGCAGAAGAGACATGTGTAGGGAAACCACAACTGAATCCAACTCTGTCATACTGGGGAGTATAAACTCCAAAGTAGGCCCCAATGGTGAGGCACCAAACTCCAGAGATATCTGCCATGACTATAGGACCTGGGTATCTCCAGAGCCCTCAGGAGCCCCACTATTTGGGGTAGTATCTGCTTTATCATTCTATGAGAGCCTGCTGAGACATGCACAAGTGTCACCACAGGGATGACCTTCTGACTCACCCCGAAACCACCCAGCCATTTGCTCATTTGTGCTTGGTACTAATCCCTTGGTGCCAGGGAAACTCATCCCTGGGAGCCATGTCCTATGGTGAGGGGAAGGCAATGCAATTACCTGCTGAGTATGGCTCAGAGAAAGGCCACAATTGAGCAACATGGAGGCTCTTCGGAGGCAACTCTCAGGCACCCTACAGCATAGGCTAAGCTGCAATTTCAAGAGCAAAGGCTCATAAGCATAATTGTCAATTTCAGGGGCCCATCAATGAACCATTCTTCCCCATTAGTCATTACCCTGCACTTCGGGGATTGTTGCTGTTCCATTAGAGAATATGGTAGAATTCCCCAGGATGGGAATTCAATATTCGTTTGGTTATTGTGTGAATTTCCACCCACTATGACAATGCCCCATGAACATTTGAACATATTTATGTTCATTATGTCTATGCCCAGGTGAACTTCCTCCCATTTACCCCCATCACTGATATGATACACCAATGATCCTCCCCTGTCAGTTGTAACCCTACTGTGGTCCAAACTTCTTCAAAAATAAAAACAAGAATATCACTAGATATAATTAGTAGGAAAATGAAATAATAATGATAGGTTTAAATATAAATAAAATGCATAATAAATTTAGAAAAACTAAAACTGAAACAAGTTTAAAAAATTGGGATTTGGAAACAACCAGCAAGATGGTGGTGGAGTAAGGAGTTTCTAGTGTCAACTCCTGCTACAAGGCAGTTAGTAAACATCCAGAGCTATCTGTACCTAGCTGAAGCACCTGTTTGGGAGCTCCAGGAGACCAGAGGAGCATCCTTGAAAGAATGGAAAGAGGAGAGTGCCCATCTGCAGAGAAGATTTGTGAGTAGATCACTCCATGTCTGGAGGCTGGTGCCCATCTTCCCCTGGAGGCACAAGCTGCCTTGGGAGCTGTTCCATGAATAGAATTGGAAGCTCTACTACCCCAAAATGGTGGAGGAAGTGACAGCTGGGCCCCAACTTCAGCTATTAATGAGTTAATTCTGTGGGCTAAAGTATAATCCTAACAAGGGCTAGAGTTTGAACCTATCCTAGTCAGAAAGAGGCTGGTAGCTGCCATCTTAAATCCATGCCTGGCAAGAGTGGAAGAGGGGTGGATTGACAATCACAGTGTGGATAAGGACTGGCTCCTTTCCATCCAGATTAGACTGCAGCTCTAGCATAAGACACAGCCCTACCTCCAGCATGGAAGAAGTGGGTGGACCCATGCAAGCCTCTTTGGGTAATTACCAGCCAAGTCGTGGAGGCTGGTGATCATCCTACTTTGGAAGTGCAAGCCACCCCAGGAGCTTATCTGTTGCTGGAATTGGAAGCTCCATTTCCCAAAAACAGGGGAGGAGGAAATGGTTGGCCCTGGATTTTGGCTACTGATTAGTAGACAAGGCTGGCTAAGGAACAGCTGGAGTGTGAATCTGTCCAAGTTGGAAAGAGGCCAGTAGCCACCATTTTGACTCCACCCACAGCATGAAGGGAAGCCAGGTTGGCCCAAAAACACAGTGATGGTAGGAACCAGTTTCTTTCACTCAGATCTCCCTCCAGCACTAGCCTAGGCTTCAGCCCCACTTCTGGCAGGGAAGAGGATGGTGGGCACTGCACCAGACTATCCAGGTAAGAGCAGATACATTTGCTGGCACAAACTGAATAATCGAAAGTCTACCAGGGTAACTGTGGTCATTTTGGACCCACACAGCATAAATTGCTGCCCACACCTGCAGCTCCATCTCCAGCCCAGTCAGGGAAAAAGGGACTTCATTAGTCTCTCTGGGCAACTACAGACTAGGCCTGCACAACTTGGATTATTCCACAGAGCTGTGACTCTATCCCTACCCCTGGCAAAGAAGAAAGTTGGAAGAAGCTTCATTGGTCCCTGGGGCATTGAGGGAAGCTTGAATCTCCACAGTTTATAGCACCAACTACACCCTTGGCTCCTCTTGCACAACTAGAAAGGGGGAAAGGGCAGGAAACCCTAAACTAAAGGGAAAAACTCTATCCAGAATAAACACTCTGGTAAGTCAGATGCCAAGACACCAACGAAATTTTACAATCCACACCAAGAAATAGGAAGATATGGCCCAGTTAAAGGAACAAGACAAGCCTCCAGATGACATAAAGGAGTTGAGACAACTAATCATAGATGTTCAAACAAATCTCCTTAGCAAATTTGATGAGATGGCTAAAGAAATCAAGGATATTAAGAAGACACAGGATGAGCACAAAGAAGAATTTGAAAGCATACATAGAAAAGCAGCAGATCTTATGGGAATTAAAGATTTAATAAATGAAATTTTAAAAACAAAGGAATCATATAATGGCAGATTTGAGGAGGCAGAAGAAATCATTGGTGAGCTTGAAGAATGGGCCTCTGAAAGTCATACAAAAGAACGGATGAAGAACAAATGGAAAAAAATTGAACAATGTCTCAGGGAACTAAGTGAACTAAGAAAAGGGCATTGAAACAAATGTGTCATGATTGTCCCAGAAGAGACGAGAACAGAAAAGGGACAGAAGGAACATTTGAAAAAATATGGTACAAAATTTCCCATCCTGAGGGATGAACATACATATCCATGTCTAAGAAGCACAATGTACTCCCATCCAAAAAATCTGAAGAGACCAACTCCAAGACACATACTCATCAGAATGTCAAATGACAAAGACAGAGGGAGAATTCTGAAAACAGCAAGAGAAAGCAATGCGTTACATATAAGAGATGCCCAATAAGATTAAGTGCTGATTTATTACCAGAAACCATGGAGGCAAGATGACAGTGGTATGATATAGTTAAGATATTACCAGAGAAAAACTTCCAGCCAAAAATCTTATATCGGGCAAGATTGTCTTGATTTTCAGGAAATACTAAAGGGTGTGCTAGAGCCTGAGAAAAAAAGATGGGTGAGAGAGACCTGGAAGAGAGTCTAGAAATGAAGATTATATTAATAAAAGTAACTAAAAGTGTCAAAAGAGTGATGAAAAAAATATGACAGATAAAATTCAAGTAGTCAAGAATAAACCTAACCAATGATATAAAACATTTGTATTCAGAACACTGCAACTCAGTGTTAAAAGAAATAAAAAAGGCCTAAATAACCGAAAGAACAGTCCATGCTCGCAGACTAGAAGACTAAATATCACTAAAATGTCTATTCTACTAAAATTGACAGATTCAATGGAATCCCAATAAAAATTCCACTATCATTTTTTTAATTTTAAATATGATTATCAGATTTACTTGGAAGAGTGAGTGGTCCTAAATATCCAGAAACATCTTAAAAAGGAAAATTGAACCCTCATCTCCAGATTTTAAATCATATTGCCTGGCTCTAGTGGTAAAAACAGCATGGTACTGGCATCAAGACAAATACATAGATCAACAGAACCAAATTTATGGTTCAGAAACAGAACCTCATATGCATAGTAAAATGATTTTTGACTACCCAATCAAATCAAACTAACTCAGCTCAGGCAGAACAGTCCATTTGAAAATGGTGCTAAAAGACTGGATATTCATAACCAAAAGAAGGAAAGAGAACCCCCATCTCACATCTTATCCAAAAATTAACTCATAATGGATAAAAAACCTAAAAATAAATCAAGAAACATAAAGCTTCTACAAGAAATTGTAGGAAAATATCTTCAAGACCTGGTGGTAGGTGATGGATTCTTGAAGGAAATAAGAGGAGGATTGAGATGGATTACTGATGTTTAGTGTATGTAGAAGTTTTAATTAGCTTTACTGTAAAAGTGTGGAAATGTATAGAGTGGATGGTAACATATAGTGAGTAACAAATAATTTATAAATGAGGATGTGGCTAGAAATCATAGTCGAGGTATGTAAATGCCAATTGACAGAATGCTAGAGAGTAATCTAGGAACTGAGTAGCACAGTAAACCAAGAGGTGATGAGAACTGTGGTTGATGTTATGGATGCAAAAGTGCCCTTTGCGAGCTAGAGCAAATGTACATTCACTACTGCATTGTGACAGAAGTGTGTAGAAGCACGGGAAAAATACAACTGGTATGTCCTCTGGACTGTGGTTGGTAGTAAAAATATAATATTCTTGCATCTATGCCAAAAATGTACTATGTTGATAATGGAGCAGTATGGAAAATGTGTGCCAGATGTACACTACTGACATGGTAGCAATCAGATGATATTATCTTACCTGTAACAAATGTTCCACCACAGTGTGATTTGTTGATGGAGGGGTGTTGTTTGGGAATTCTGCACATGTGCATGATTGTTTTATAAGTTTAAAAATTCTGTCATAAAAATATATTTTAAAATAATTACAGGGTGTGCTGGGGGGACATACACCAAATATAAGATAAGGACTATAATTAGTAGTAAGATTTTGACAATATTCTTTCATAATTTGTAACAAATGCCTCCTGACAATGCAAGGTGTTGGTGGAGGGTTGATGTATGGGACCCCTGGTATGATGTTACGCATGTTTGTTTCATAAGTTTGCAACTTTTACTATACATTTATTGTTTACATATGTTCATATATAAATGATATAAAGATAATAATAATAGCAAAGTGGGTTGGGGAAAATACTTTGGTTAGTAGTAATATATGACAATGCTTTTTAATCACCAGGTAAAAACATTTAATAACAATGCAAGATATTGGTAGGGTGAGTTATGAGAGCCCTGTATGATGCTATATATGTTTGTTTTGTAAGTTTACAAGTATTATTATATACTTACTGTTTATGTATGTTTATGTATGAGTGATATACTTCAGTAATTTTTTTAATTGGGATATTGAAAAAAATAATAAAAATATTTAAAATAATTTTTCTAGACATTTTGCCTTTCATCACCATAATACCTGTTGTCCTGCATGTAAAGTGACATTTTCTTCCATTTCTCGCCCAGTGTATTACTTTTTTCATTTTGTCTTGAATGAAGTTTTAGGTCACAGTGAAGTCACGTACAGAACATAGGGAAATTCCACATATACAACATCCTCTTCCTTTCCCCCTTCCATTATCAATAACATTTTTATGTGTGGATGGTATATTTGTTACAACTGATGTGCAAATATGGAAGCATAGCCACTGACCATGAACAATGGTTTACATTATGGTCTACACTCTGGACCACTCAGTTTTAGAAATTTTTGTTGAAATTCAACACAGCCTGAATCCAACATTGCAAGATCATGCAGAACCCTTCAATTGTCCCCTAAAAATCCCCTCTTCCATCTACTCTATTCCTCCCTCCCCTCTGTTCAAGGTCCATGGTGACCACCAGGCTTCACTCCTTGAAGGATAAGTTTCATAGTTACTTACAACAACACTGAGGGCTTCATACACTGGTCTGTCCATCCCTTTTAGGAACTGCCCATGCTCTTGAGAAAACACCCTCCCCTTTGTTTGAGATCATATCTGGCCTCCCGAGGATGGGAGTACAACTCCTTCCTGCTCATTACTTGGGTCTCCATCCACTGATACGACACACTATGACAAAAAGATCACTTGCATATTCTCTAGAAGACTGCCCCAGATGCACCCTGTTCTGAATGCCCCTCCATCTAGCACCCTAAACCAGTAACTCTTCCTTGTCATATTGTCAGAAGAGCTTTCCCAACATTGTAGTTTCAACAACATACCCACAAATCCCCAGTGTTCACCAACCCCTTCCCCAACCCTACACCAGTTCCAAGGACCATCCAAACCACCCTCCCCACCCTACCCCCTGTCTAACTTGTACCACCCAACCCAATAGTATCACTACACACTTGTCATATCCCTTCACAGCACAAAAACTCACTTCCACCTTATCATAGATTATGCCCATAAGGGCATTGGTTCACAACCTTCTTCTCCCTTTCTATTTCCTGTAAGCCTGTCTTCCAGACTCTAGCTCTGTGAGTCTGCTCAATTTGCTTAATTCATATCAGTGATGTCATATAATATTTGTCTTTCAGTGCCTGGCTTGCTTCAGTTATATATAACAAAAGTTATCCCATGTGTTAATGCTGTATTCCTTATTTCAGCTGAGTAATAGTCAATTGTATGTATTTATCACAATTTGTTTATCCATTCACCTGCTGAAGGGCATTTGGGTTGATTCCAAATTTTGGCAATAGTGAATAATGCCACTATGAACATTGGTGTGCACATAACTGTAGGTGTCATTGCTCTCAATTCTTCTTGGTATGTTACACAGCAGTGGAATTGCTGGATCTATAGTTATTTTTCTGAAGAACTGCCATACTGTCCTCCAAAATGGTTGCACCATTCTACATTCCCACCAGCAGTGGATGAGGGTTCCCATTCCTCCACAACCTCTCCAACACTTGTAGTTCTCTGTTTTCTTTAATAGCCATCAGTCTAACGGGTATGTGTAAGATGATATTTCATTCCAGTTTTGATTTACATTTCCCTAATACCTAGTGATGTTGAGCATGTTTTCATATGCTTTTAGCCATTTATGTATTTTCTTTGGAGAAGTGTCTATTCAAATCACTTGGCACATTTTTTAAATGGATTGTTTGACTTTTTATTTTCGAGGTGTAGGATTTCTTTATGTATGTAGAATATTAGGGCCCTATGAAATATATGGCTACCAAATATTTTCTCCCATTGAGTAGGCTGCCTTTTCATTTTCTTGACAAACTCCTTTGAGGTGCAAAAGTTTTTAATTTGAGAGGTCCTATTTATCTTTTTTTATTTTGCTGCTCATGCTTTGGGTGTGAAGTTCATGAAACCATTTCCTATTATAACATCCTGTAGATGCTTCCCTACATTAACTTACACGATCTTTATGGTTTTGGCTCTTATATTTAGATCTTCCATCAATCTTAAGTTAATTTTTTATAAGGTGTGAAGTGATATTCCTCTCTCATTCTTTTGCATATGGATATCAATTTCTCCAAGCACCATTTGTTGAAGAGGTCATTCTCTCCCAGTTGAATGGGCTTGGTGGTCTTGTAGAATATCAGTTGACTGTATATACAAGGATTTATATCAGATCTCTCAATTCAGTTTCATTAATCAGTATGTCTATCCTTGTACCAATAACATGCAGGTTTGATCACTAGAGCTTTGTAGTATGTTTTAAAGTCAGGTAGTATGATTCCTCCAATTTCATTTTTCTTTTTCAATATATCTTTGGCTATTCAGGGATGCTTGCCTTTCCAGATAAATTTTTCCAATTAAGTACAAAATGCTGTGGTACTTTTCATAGAGATTGTGTTAAATTTGTAGATCAGTTTGGGTAGGATAGACATCTTAATGAAGTTTAATCTTCCTATCCATGAACAGGGAATATTCTTCCATTTATTTAAGTCTTCTTTGATTTCCTTTAACAGTGTTGTGTAGTTTTCTGTGTATAAGTCACTTGCATCTTTAATTAAATTGGTTCCTAGGTATTTCATTCCTTTAGTTGCTATTGAAATGGAACTTTTATCTTGATTTTCTGCTCAGATTTCTCATTATTGGTATACAGAAATGCTACTGATTTTTGCACATTTATCTTACAACATGTGATCTTTGCACATTGATCAATGTGCAATTTTTGCCCATAGAGCTTGCAACTTTACTGAACTCATTTATAAGCTCTATAAGCTTTACTTGTGATTGGTCTGTTGAGTTCATCATTTTCTTCTTTTGTCAATGTAGGCTGCTTGTGTGTTCCTAGGAATTTGTCCATTTCCTCTAAATTATCCATTGTGTTGGCATATTTTTCAAAGTATCCTCTTATGATTCTCTATTTCTGTGGAGTCAGTAGTTATTTCTTTCCTTGTTTCTTATCATATGTATTTGCATCTTCCCTCTTTCTTTTTTTGCTAGTCTAGCTAAGGATTTGCCAACTTTATTGATCTTCTTGAAGAACCAGCTTTTGGTTTTATTTTTTCTAGTGCTTTCTTATTTTCAATTTCATTTAGTTCTGCTCTAATCTTTGTTATTTCCTTCTTTCTACTTTCTCTGGTGTTAGTTTGTTGTTCTTTTTCTAATTCCTTCAGGTGTGCAGTTAGATGTTTGATTTTAGCTCCTTACTATTTTTTAATATAGGCATTTATGGCTACAAATTTTCCTCTCAGCATGGCTTTTGCTGCATCCCAGAGGTTTTGATAAATTATGTTGTCATTTTTGTTTCAGAGCAGTTACTGATTTCTTTTGTGATTTCCTCTTTGATCCATTCTTTACCCAAGAGTGTTTTGTTCATCTTCCATATCTTTGTCTCTAATCTGGTTCTCTGTCCCTTAACAGCTTCATTCCATTTTGGTCAGAGAAATTACTTTGTATAATTTCAATCTTTTTTAATTCATTGAGTGTTGTTCTGTGGCCTAGCATGTGGTCTATTCTGGAGAATGGTCCATGTATACTTGAGAAGAATGTATATCCCACCATATTTGGATGTGTTCTATAAATGTATATTAGGTCCAGATCCTCTAATATATTATTCAAAGTCTTTGTTTCTTTATTGATTCTCTGTTGAGATGTTCTGTCTGATGGTGATAATGGTGTATTAAAGTCCCCACTATTATTGCAGAAGCATCTATTTCTTCAATTACTTTTTCCATTGTTTGCCTCATGTATTTTGAGACACCTAGCTAGGTGTATAAATATTTATGATTTTTCTTTCTTCTTGATAGGAGAAGAAAGAACAGCATTAATATAGTGTCCATTTTTGCCTCTTATAATAGCTTTCCATTTAAAGAATATTTTTTCTGATATTAGTATAGCTAGTCCTGCTCTTTTTTGATTATTGTTTGCTTGTAGAATTTATTTTGAATCATTGACTTTCAGCCTCCTTGAATCCCTGAGTCTAAAGTGGGTAACTTGTAGACAGCATATAGATGGGTCTTATTTCATTATCTATTCTGCCAATCTGTGTCTCTTGACTGGTGAATTTAACCCATTATCATTCAATGTTGTTACTGTCAAGAAATTACTTACATTAGCCATATATTTTTTAGGTTTTTTTTATATCTTATGTTGTTTTTCTTTCTCTTCTTATCTTTTTAATTGTTTTTACAATCTTCTCCAATTCTCTCCTGTTTTTTTCCTTTTAACCTGCTGAACTCCCTCATTTTTAAATGCCAATTTTGCTGGATCGAGAATTCTTGTCTGCAAGTTTTTTTTGTTTTGTTTTGTTTTATTTTGGTTTGTTTTTTTTTTAGCACCTTGGCTATGTCATACCTGGGCTTTCTTGCCTCCATGGTTTCAGATGAGAAATCAGTACTTAATCTTTTCAAGCTTCCCTTGTTTATAATGGTTCTCTTTTCTCTTGCTGCTTTCAGTATTGTCTTTGTCTTGAGCATTGGACAATTTGACAAGTATATGTCTTGGAGTAGGCCTGGTAGGATTTATACTCTTTGCAGTGTGCTGCACTTCCTGGACATGTACATCCATGTCCTTCAGTAAGGTTGGGAAGTTTTCAGCCATTATTTCCTCCAATAACTCTTCTGTCCCCTTTCCCTTCTCTTCTCCCTCTGCGATGCCTACAATGCATAAGTTTGCAGCTTCATGCTATCATTCAAATCCCAGAGTCCCTGCTGGATTTTTACCATCTTTATCTATCATTCTATCTCTTTAATTTTAGCTGTATTGCCTTCTGCATCACTGGTTCTTTCCTCTGCATGTTCAAATCTGGTGTTATGTGCTTCCAGAGTATTCTTCATTTCTTGTATTGTGCCATTCACCACCATCATATCCATCATCTTTTTATGTATATTTACAATTTCTTCAGTGTGTTCTCCCAGTTTCTTCTTAATATCCTTAATCTCTTCTTTCAATTCATTAAGTTGATTAATGATATTTGTTTGGACATCTCTGATGAGTTGTTCATGCTCTGCATCTCCTCTTGTTTTTTAGTTGATTTGTTGGACTGGGCCATGTGTTCCTGTTTCTTAATATGGGTTGTGATTTTTGTTGTTGTATAGGTATTAGTTTATCTTGATGGGTTTGTTCAGTTGGTTAACTTCTCTTTCTACTCTAGGGTTTTATTTTTTGTTTGTTTGTGTCTGTAAGTTTTCACTTTGACACTTTGTTCCACTTATTCTATTTTCTTGTTGTCTATGTTCCCTTGAAAAGAAAATTAGGACAAGGGAAAGGAAAGAAGTAAGAAGAAAAAAAGGACAATAGTAATAATGATGGTAAAAGTTAGAAGAGAATCTGTATAGGACCTAGGAAAATTAATAATTAACTCAAGTAAGAAGTGCAGAGAAATTAGAATATAAAAGTGGAGTACAAACAATGAGCTGAGAAACCAAATACAGAAAAATATATAGGATGAATTAAGAGGTCAGAAAAATGAGAAGAGGGAAAGAAAAAAGGACAAATAGAAAAAAAAGTTAAAAAAAGAAAGAAAACAGAGAAACAAAGGAGAGATAAAACAAAGAAAAAGAAAAATTGAATACCAAACAAAGAGAGGTGGAATGTAAGCACAACAACTGAAAGCAGAAAATAAAAAGATGAAGGAAGGAAAAGAAATAGCATAGGTAGACAAAATTGGTAAACAAAAAAAGGGTAACAAAGGAAGGGGAAACACAACAATGAAGAAACAAGACAGCCACAACTAATTAAAAGGGGGGATAAAAAAAGAAAAGTAAAGGACAAATAAACAAAAACCATGGAAAAACAATCTTTACTCTTAGGTCCCTCAGGAGTTTCTCAGGCTGCCAGTGTTCATCAATTACCCTGCAGCCTGCCCTCTTCAGTTTTTAAACCAGGTTTTAACAAGTAAACTAAGTTGAATTTTAAAAAGGAACTTTTTTAAGGAAAAATAATAGGTCCTAGAAAAGTTAATATGAAAAGAATGACTGTTTTTTCCCTGTCCTAAAGTATCAGCTGTATGTCTGATAACCCAGTGGATCACTCCTCTAAGAAGAGCCAGCATCAAACTAGGGGACCTTGTATATTCAAGGTTGGAACTCCTTCACTGAGCTAAACTTTCTCCTTGGGTCAGTTAGCCTTTCAGAAAGCTCTCCACCCCCTTTCCCTCAGGCAGGTTAGAATATTTGTATTTGGCCAATGTCCTGCTGATTAGTTGCTTGTCTCTCCTTATCCCCTATTATAATTGCATTCTTTTCCAGGGCAGCTGGGTGTGACAGCCTGTGGGAATGGATTCCCCCTCCCCTCTCCTGGCCAGGTTGAGGTCCCTTGCTAGATTCAAAGGGACCAGGTGACCGAACTCACTGTAAACAAACCACTTTAAACCCTATTCCAGACCCCTCCTCCTCCTCCCAGGGGACCCTGAAATAGGCCCTTGAAAGTTTATTGAGGCTTCCTACTACCTGCCTTCCTTAGCAGAGTTGGAATTTTGTTAGTTTTCAGTGCTGGACTAGTCAGTTGCCTGCCTCTGCCCCTGCACTCTCCCGCCAAGTTCCTCTCTCCCAGGGCAGTTGGGTATGTCAGGCTGCCTGAACAGAGTCCCCTCTTCTCTCTTCCTGGGGCCAACTTGGTGCCATCTGGTATGCTCCCCCAAGTTCAAAGGGGGCCCAGGTAACCACACTCACAGAAAGGAAACCACTTTACATCCTTCCTTCCAGAGAACATTCCCTACCAATCTGTGATTGGTGGGAGTCAGAGGATACAAAGAGACTATAAACCTGCTCTTCCAAGCCACAGGGGTGAGGAACTCAGTTTTCCCTTGGATGCTCTATCTCTTTGTCCAGTTCCCTCCAATCAATGCCCTGAAGCCTCCTGCTCTTTGGTTCCCAAAACAGTAATCTAAGTATCTTTAAAAATATATGTGTGTTCAAAAATAATAATAACAAAATTGTTAAAATGATGTTTAGTTATGTATATTTTACCATAATTAAAAATAAATGATACAATGAATACTGAAAGAAATATATCATCTCACTCATGGGTTAGTATATCTTCAAGATAAATTTTTAGAAATGGAGTTGCTGGCTTACCATTAATGTGATGAAAACACTCAAATCACTTTTCACTCAAACATAATTGTTTTCACTCCCGTTGAAAATAAATAACAATGATATATTCTCTTCAAAACCATCTATATAATGGGGTAGTCAACAATCTCATCTTCGTTAATCTCTCTACAGTTCCAATTTGTATTTTTATAATGAATACAATCAAGCATATTTCCAAGCATATTATTGGAAAATATTATGTTGGTTTTTTTTTTTTTTTTAATTCTTTGACCATGTTAACATTTTTTTCTGTTTTGGTATTGCTATTTTACAGATTTAATTGAATTGTTTATGTAGTAAGTAAATTTGAGATATGGGTTAAAATAATCTTGCTGTGTTTCATTTTTACTATGCTTATGGAGTTCTTTTTTTGACATAATAATTTTAAAATAAAAATTTTTGCATGTTAAAATGAAACTTTTTCCAGTGTGTTATCCCTTTCACCTTGCTTCAGCCTTGTAGATTTTTTTTGTCTTACATATTCATATTAGTTAGACTTCCTATCTGTGGTGTTTGGGGTATTATTATACCTGAAAAGATCTTCCACTTGCCAAAGTATTTTTAAATTTTCTAATAATCTCTTCTTTTACATTATTATTTTTATATATGAAAACTCAATTTTCTAAACACAGTTATTAAATATTTACATATCCACCAATGATTTGACAATCATCTTTATGATATAGGAAACTCCCATTACCTGAGTTCTTTTTTTTTTTTAAAGATTTATTTAATTATCTATTTCTCTCACCTTCCTCTCCCCCACCCCAGTTGTGTGTTCTCTGTGTGTATTTGCTGTGTCTTCTTTGTCCGCTTCTGTTGTCAGCAGCATGGGAATCTGTGTTTCTTTTTGTTGCGTCATCTTGTGTTAGCTCTCCGTGTGTGCAGCACCATTTCTGGGCAGGCTGCACTTTCTTTCACGCTGGGCGGCTCTCCTTATGGGGTACACTCCCTGCGCATGGGTCTCCCCTATGCTAGGGACACCCCTGCGTGACACGACACTCCTTGCATGCATCAGCACTGCGCATGGGCCAGCTCCACACAGGTCAAGGAGGCCCGGGGTTTGAACCGCGCACCTCCCATGTGGTAGATGGATGCCCTAACCACTGGGCCAAGTCGGCTTCCCAGGAATGCTTTTAATAAGAGACTATAAAACATTAGAATTTTTCTCCACCTATATAAAGGAAATAAAGGTAACTGTATTTTCTGAATTATATGAATTTGTGCCTTTTTATTTAGTCATAGGAAAACAAAATATAAGACTTTAGGTTTAGATATCTATATTTATAATGTCTATCCATTTATACATATAAAGTATTCATGTATATCTCTTTATCTCTATAGTCTATTACATCTACCTATCTACCTATCTATATCTGAGAGTTAATTTCCAAGGGTTACTCTGATAAATTACCACTAATGTGGTGACTTAAAACAACAGAATAAGGTTATCAGAAGGGTTGCCCTTATGCACAACTCAGCAGAGTCCCAGAGACAGATAAAGTAGATACAATCCCAGGTATTGGTTCTTCTGAGGGCTACAGAGACCCACAGGTTCTATGGTCATGGCAGATGGACTTCAATGCCATGTTAGATGGCCCTACTTTGGAGTTTGTGTTTCCGTGTGATGGAGCTGGACTCAGATGTGATCTTTGTCCACAACCTTCTCCTGTTACTTTTACTGGATCTGTAGTTGGTGCTGGGGTTTAGCGTATACCCAGGGAACCTGAATCTCTGGACTGACCATGTGATAGCCAGGCCCTGAGCCTCAACAGACTTGCAACTCCTACCCTCTGGTTTATTGAACTTACCCCACTCAGCTAACATGGAGGTGAAGAAGGTCAACCACCACACCAGGGAGCCAAGATTGCCTACAACTGAAAGCAGGAGAATTGCATCCAGCATCCATGTGCAATCTAAGCCCCCTCTTGATATAGATGTGGAGTGGACACAACCATACTAAGGTCCACAGGGTGGAGGAATAGAGTCTGGATTAGAGTGGACTTACTGATATTCTATTCATGAACTATTGTGATTAGTAATTGAAGAAAATATGGCATTGGTGTGGAGAAAGTGGCCATGGTGGCTGCTGGGGGTAGGGAGTGGGAGGAAGAGATGAGATGTGGGGGCATTTTTGGGGGTTGGAGTTGTCCTGGGTTGTGCTGCAGGGACAATTACTGGACATTGTATGTCCTCCATGGCCCATAATAGGACAGGGGACACAAAGAAATACAAAGGATCAAAATTCAAGAAAGAAAATGACAAACCCTTCCTAGGAAGGAAAAGACCTGTAGCAATTTCTGATCTGGCTGAATATCTTGGTACTGTGCATACTCTAATGTGACCATGTGGCTAGATGGCAATAGTACTTTTCCATGACACCTAGTCCCCAAAACTTCATTGACTACTTTTATTTTTAATTACTCCTATTACATTGGTATTATCAGTCTATACAGGACAGAAGGAGAAAAGTATAAAATCTGCAGCTAAATTAAAAACTCCTAATATAAACACTCTGAATACTAAATTTGAGTGATAAAAATACTAGATATAAAGTTGACTTGTAGATTAGATACAATTTAAGCATTCTTTTTTTCATGAAAGCATCAGTAGATAACTTTATTCTCAAAGAGAGCTCACAATTCTCCTTTTTAAATGCAAATTCAGTGTTTAGGTATTTCACAGAAGTAATTATTTGAAATGTATAAAACAGGGAAATGCACATTTCATAAATCCTGAAATAAAATGAGACTCAATAATCTTAACCTCTTGCATATTTTAAAAGTTGAGCAAGCATTTTCTAGTAAAGGAAATCAATAGAAAATTATATGAAAAAAATTAAGAATAAGAGGCAAAAGTCTGAGTGAGGAGCATATGTGAGTAATAGTTAATACTTCAACTGTACTATTAGGCAATTTCAAATAATTAAAAGTTCAGCAGAAAACTGACTGTGAGGATTACAATATATTTACAAATATTATGTTACATGGTAACATGTCAAACAACTGGGGTAATCATTAAATCACTCTGTAATGCACTGTGGCCCATTAATTCTTGAGTTTTTTTGTGCCATTATTGGAAATATATGAGGTTTCCTCTAAAAATATCACCTGGCAATAATAATCTGGAATTTGGCAAACAGTCATTTGACAAACACCTTATATATATAAATTTATATAGTCTTTTTGGAAAATCTGAAAGGTAAACAATAGGAAATTAGTTATAAACCATGTACCTGATGCATTTCATAGTACCAGGAAACTCTTGGAAGTAGGAGTCTTGATCTGCCAGATAAACTCTGACAACTGTGAAGCTGTCAAATATGAACTAACTCAGCCATCAACAGAGAATAAAAATAGTAACCATTTTACAGGGTTTATTGGGTATCATTTAAAAATACTTAGTATAGTGCCAGCACATATTAATCACTCTGTTTGTTACATTTTAAATAAAATAAATCAACCAATGACTTTGAATTACAAGTTAATATATCATTTAAATTTTTTAAAAAACTTTAAAACAATAACATAATTGATACATTAAAGTAATAAAGGACTGATATTCTGCAATTCAGACAATCTCAAGATAAATGATTAGAACTTAAATATTAAGGAAACTGATTATTAACTTCTATCAAAAACAAATTTTTCTAAGATTTATTGTTTCAATGAGACTTTGATGGGAGAAACTTGGTCAATTGAAACTCTTTGACTTCACAGTTAAGTGAAGATTTTAGAGTGGAAGAAATCTAAAGCCTATCCAACTCTTAACTTCTTTCTGATTTTGACATGCATTTAATAAAATATTTTGTTTTTAGGCTTAGTTTTAAGGGGCTAGAACACACATTTCTTTGTAATTACTAATACTATTTTAGTAATATTTTTATAATAAAGGGTTTTCCAATGCTGCTTGTACTCACTGATATAAGAGAAAATAATTTCCAGAAGGTTTTGTGAAAATAAATATAACATGATAAAAATTGCTTACATTTACTGTGCATTCTCAAAATACAAGGTACAATTCAAATGGCTTTGTTTAAATTACTTTACTTAATAGTCTCACAAATCATATAAGGTAAGTATACATCTTTTCCATATTTGTATAAGAAAGAAACTGAAGCTTAAAGAGTTTAGTTAAAACAGCACTTAACGGGGAGCGGACTTAGCCCAGTGGATAGGATGTCTGTCTACTACGTCTTCCGCAGTTCAAACTCCACAGAGCTGGGGTGGAGCTGGCCCACGTGCAGTGCTGATGTGTGCAAAGGGTGCCCCCGCTTAAGGGAGCTCTGAGTGTGCCCCGTAAAAAGAGCCACCCAGCATGAAAGAAAGTTCAGCCTATCCAGGAATGGCACAGCACACATGGAGACTTGACACAACAAGATGACGCAATGAAAAGAAACACAGATTCCCGTGCTGCTGACAGCAACAGAAGCAGAAAAAGAAGAACATGCAGCAAAATGGACACAGAGAACAGACAACTGGGGGCAGGGAAGGGGAGAGAAATAAAAAAAATAATAATAAATAAATAAATCTTAAAAAAATAAACAGCACTTAAGGCTAGAAATGGAGCCATCCAAGTTTAGACGACAATGGAAAGATATAGAATGCAAAACTGAAGGTTAATGGAGGAAGATTATGCCTGATAAACTTTTATTACTTTCAAGTGAAAACAAAATTCAGGCCCATGTGGAAGAGTGCTTCAAGAATGTACTGTTTGGCCTGTCTAATACAATGTTAAGGGTAGTTGAGATCTGAGATTGGAGCTTCCTAATTGGATTCCTTGACTTCCTTCGGTGATATTAAACAGAGCATGGACAAATCTAGCAGATGGCAAAAGGTCAACTTAAATAGATAGACCAGGTGGAATTGGATGACAAAATTGAAATAGCTAGAAAAAGAAGGCAATATGGATTTTAGGACACAGACCAATACATCGCCAGAGAACATAAAGGCAGCTGTAACTAAATAAAGGAGGGAAAAGATCTGTTAGTAAGAGAAGTGATTTCTCTTATTGAAGGATTAGATGACTAAAGAATCTGCCAGCCAAAATTGGATTGAAATAAAGTCCTATAAAAATAATACAGAATACAGAAAAAAACAATAATGTGTATCATGATAGTAGCTCATTGAAGGAATAAGCTTATATTTCCTACTAAATCTTAAACAGAGGCATGATTCCTCTTTACAAGCCTGGAAAATAATCTCTCCATAGTAATACCCATCATTTGAGTTTTTATAAAACACAGAGATTTAACATTATAGGATGCTAGTTTAATTATTAGGAAAAACAATGAAAACTATTAAAAAATCAGAATTATATAGAAAGAGTATTTAATAACCAAAATAGTGTGAAATTAAAATTCTTAATATAATACCAAAAAATATGTTAGAGAATTTAAATTTTTAAAATATTATCAAAAGTGACAAACAAGGGTGACCACTATAAGCTTTTTATTTAGTATTTTTATTTGGTATTAGCATACATAATATAAATAAAGATAAAATAATCTTGGGAAAAGTGTTAAATAAATATTTCATATCTTGAAATGGTTATGTGGTTAAATTAAACAAGATGATATAACCAAGAAAACAAATTTAATATATTGTTAGAGAAATTTTCCTAATGATAAAAGATTATGATACATTTTGTTTTTAAAGGTCTGAACTCATTTGGCATGCCAAAATCAGAAATCTGAATTTTAATCCCATGTATGTGATGTAATAAAGACCTTTATGAATCCAAATATTATATATCAGCCTCCCCGGGTTTTAAGTGGGATTACTTTTTCATATTTGAAAAGAATCATTCCTTTCATACAGAATGTCATGTGCACCTCAGAATACTTACCAGTTCTGCCTAGCTCAAAACTAAGTCTCCCTACCAACCACAATTACTAGGATTTCAATCCCTACATGTTTCCTAACCATGTGCTGAATGGGTTGGGGAGGAGAAAAGTGGGAAGAAGAAGGATGCTCTGTTGATAAATACTGATCTAGATGAAGGATATCTCTTGTATCTTAATCCTATATTCAAGAATCAAAATATATAGCTATGCGCACATATGTACTTATAAGAATGTACATACATATACATATAATATTTCGTGCACATTTACTTATAGGTGTACATAGCTTATATTCACAAGAAATTGTAATTGGCACAAAGAAAAATACCTTTCAAGTACATTGATTCTAAAGTTATAATCTGGGAAGTGGATTTGACCCAGTGGTTAGGGCATCCGTCTACCACATGGGAGGTGCACGGTTCAAACCCCGGGCCTCCTTGACCTGTGTGGAGCTGGCCCATGTGCAGTGGTGATGAACGCAAGGAGTGCCGTGCCACACAGGGGTGTCCCCGCGCAGGGGAGCCCCACATGCAAGGAGTGCGCCCCGCAAGGAGTGTGCCGGGTAAGGAGAGCTGCCCAGTGTGAAAGAAAGTGCAGCCTGCCCAGGAATGGCGCTGCACACACGGAGAGCTGACACAGCAAGATGACTCAACAATAAGAAACACAGATTCCCGTGCTGCTGACAACAACAGGAGCACACAAAAAACATGCAGCAAATAGACACAGAGAACAGACAACTGGGGCAGGGGTGGGGGGAAGGGAAGAGAAATAAATAAATCTTTAAAAAAATAAATAAAGTTATTATCCAACAATTAAGGAAGTCATTATGTAAATGTGCCTTCATATAAGTGGGATAAAATGAAAGAATGACTATGAAAAAATTACCAATTTGAATTGACTTATAAAACCATATTAGTATTACAGCTATGTTTTAATATAATTTATAAAGAATTTGTCATACAGGTGATATATGACTGACAGGGAGCTGTACAGAACATATGTCCAGGGTGCATGGTAATGTTTGGATATACTCATAGTGGCAACAATTAAAAACCACAGTAGGGGGGGTACTGGGTTCCTGGCCAGTGGTGCTCTGTCGTGGTCCCTAGGGGAGCAGCGACAGTCTCCCAGGTACAGTGGTGGGGACCGGGAGGGAGTGAGGGTTCAACAGTGAGCCCCTGATACTAATGACTATGCTTGTGAGCTGATAAACCCAAAATAATAACAAGGCCTAGAGCAACTTTGTGCCTGGGAATTTCCTTCTGTCAGCCTTCATGTTACTCAAATGTGGCCAGTCTCGAAGCCAAACTCAGCATGTAAATGCAATGCCTTCCCCCCAGCGTGGGACATGACACCCGGGGATGAGCCTCCCTGGCAACGAGGGACCACTATCAACTACCAACTGATGATGCAACTGGAAAATGACCTTATACGGAAGGTTCAATGCGGATCAGCAGAATATCCATGTCTACATAAAATACCATGTCTTTAAAATGCTGTTTGACCTAAAGTAAGGGGGAAATGGAAAGGAGAAAGGAGTTTATATGGCTACGAGTTTCTAAAAAAGAGTCTGGAGGCTGGCAGAAGGTTTGCCCTCATGCACAACTGAGCAGAGTCAGAGAGACAGATAAAGCAGATACAACCCCCAGATATTGGTTCCTTTGAGGGCTAAAGAGACCCATGGGAGTTATGGTCATGGCCGATGGGGTTAACTACCAGGGCAGATGGCCCCTCTTTGGAAATGGTGTTTATGTGTGATGAATCTGGACTCAGATGGGATCTCCCTTCATAAGACTTTCATGCTAATGTGCTGGAGGTGCAGTTAATGTTGGGGTTTAAGATATATTTAGGGGATTTGAATCTCTGGACTGACAATGTGATAGCCAGATCCTGAGCCTCAACAGACTCCAGCACCTACAATCTGATTTATTGGACTTACCACACTCAGCTAAGATGGAGGTGAAGAAGGACAACCACCACACCATGGAGCCTAGAGTGATTACAACTGAAAATGGGAGGATTGCATCCAGCATCCAGGTGGAATCTGAGCCTCCTCTTGACATAAAGGTGCAATGGACACAACCAATCCAGTGTCCACATAGAAGAGGTGGCATTGGATTGGGAAAAGTGGACATAATGGACAAAGGGTATGGGGAAAGGCAGGAAGTGATGAGAGGTGGAGGCGTCTTCGGGACATGGAGCTGCCCTGGATGGTGCTTCAGAGGTGATCACCGGACATTGTAAATCCTCACAGGGCCTACATGATGGAATAGAGGAGAGTATGGGCCATGATGTGAACCAATGTATATGAGGTGCAGAGGTGCCCAAAGATGTACTTACCAAAAAAAAAAAAAAAAAAAAAAAAGAATTTGTCATAGATTATAATCAGAAATAGTATCATATACCTTAATATGAAAATAGCTTAAGAAATTAAAATATATACCAATGATAAATTATAAATGATTCAGAAATATAAAAATATACTTTGGAAATTTTGAAAATGGTAACTATTAATGTCCTCATTATATATCTATATACACACACATATATGCACATACTGATACATATGCTGATATATACACATAGACATATATACACACACACAATACGGCAATAGCTTTACATACTTATCTCATTTCATTTGTACAACTTCCCTAGATTTAGATGTTTTCTTTGATAAATGAGGAATCTGAAGCTCAAAGGAATGTATAACTTTTCCAATTCTAGGGAGCCATGGAAGAAACTCTTAGACCCTTCTTGACCCTCTTTCCAGGGCATTTTGGAGTTGGTCTGCTCCTTTCATGGGCCCTGACTCAGATAGAAAAGACCGAGTCATGATCATCTGTCATTTCCTTCCTCCCAGAATGTGCCCTCCAGGCAAGAGTAGCTTGTGATGATGAAAGGAGTGTAAGAAACTACAGAGCTGGATAGTCTGAGGAAAAGGCTTGCTGGCTTCAAACACTGAGTGAGGAAGGTCTCTCTCCTGAGAAACAAGGAACAACCAAACTCCTATATTAATAGTGGAAGATATTAATACATTATTTCCAATAATGGATAGCATATCTAGGCAGAAGATTAATAAAGAACTATACAACTATACTCTAAACAACTAGACCTAACAAACATATGTAGAATACACATTCAGCACACATGGATCATTCTCCAGGATAGACCACATGTTAGCTCACAAAATAAGCCTTAATATATTAAAAAATAATGAAATCATATAATGTATATTTTCTGACCACAATGGAATGAAATTAGAAATCAATACCAGAAGGAGGAATGAAAAATTAACAAATATATAGAAATCAACTAACGTACCCTTAAACAACCAATGGATTAAAAAGGAAGTCACTTGAAAATACAGCATACCAAAATTTAAGGGATGCAGCAAAGGCAGAGCTGATAGGGAAATGTATAACTCTCAGTGCTTATATTAAAAAAGAAGAAAGGTTTCAAATCAGAGATCTCAACTCTAAATTGGAAGAAGTAGAAAAAAGAAGAGCAAACTAAGCATAAAGAAAGTAGAAGGAAGGAAATAAGATGGAGTGGATAGAAATGAAATAGAAAAATTGAATCAACAAAACCAAAAGTTGGTTCTTTAAAAGACAAATGAAATTGACAAACCTTTAGCACTACTGACAAATATTAAAAGAGAGGATACAAATAATGAAAATCAGAAATGAAAAGGGATACATTACTACTGACACTGATGAAATAAAAGGCCTATAAGAGGATACAATGATGAACAACTGTATGCTAATAAAATTAGATAATCTGGATGAATGGACGAATTCTTAGAAACACACAAACTACCTAAATTGACTCAACAAGACATAGAAGATCTCAACTAACCAATTACTAGTAAAAAAGATTTAATCCCTCATTAAAAACCTCCCAAAAATAATAGTCCAAGACCAGATGGCTTCACAGGGGAATTCTATCAAACATTCCAAGAAAACTTAACTCCAATTCAGCTCAAACTTTCCAAAAAGTTAAAGATGAAGGAGCACTCCTGTTTTAGTTTACTAAAGGCTACCAATGCAATATAACAGAAATAAGCTGCTTTTACAATGGGATTTTGTAACATATAATCTCACAGTTTCAAAGCTGCAAAAAACATCCAAATCAAATCAAGGCATCTGCTGAAGCTCTTTCACTAAAGGTCAGGTGCTGGTAATCCTGAACTACTGTCACATGAAAAGGCACAACAGTGGCTCTGCCCTCCCTGACCTCTTCTCCAGGCCATGTTGCTTTCAGTTTTTGCTCTTGCTTCCTGGGTTCCTCTCTGTCTCTGAAGCTTTTTCCTATATCTATGGGCACAGGAATGGATTAGATTTAAGAACAAGATTTTCTGTGGGCCACAAAAATTTCAAACTGTCACAACTCCCTAACTCATTCTACAAGGCCAATATGACCCTCATATTAAAGCCATATAAAGATACCATAAAAACAAAACAAAACAAAATAAAAACCAAAAAAGTACATATCAATGTCTTTTGAAGGTAGGTGCAAAAAGCCTCAACAACATACTAGAAACCAAATCCAACAGCATATTAAAAGATTATGATTATGCATCATAATCAAGTGCATTTACCCCTGGTATGCATGCAAGGTTAATTCAACATAAGAAAATCAATTAATGTAATACACCACACTAAGACAATGAAGGAAAAAGCCACACGATTACCTCAATTGATACAGAAAAGGCATTTGAAAAAATCAGCGCCCCTTCATAATAAAAACACTTAGAACACTAGGGATAGAAGGCAGCTTCCTCAACATGATAAAATGAGTATATGATAATTCCACAACTAAGGATATTAATAGTGAAAGACCAAAAGTTTTCCTTCTAAGATCAGGAAGAATACAAGCATACCCACTGTCATCACTGTTATTCAACATTGACATGGAAGTTTTTGCCAGAATATTTAGGCAAAAGGAAGAAATATAAGGTATCTAAATAGGAAAGGAAGAAATAAAGCATTCCCTATATTTAGGTGATATGACATATAAACAGAAAATCGTGAAAAAATCACAAGGCTCCTAGAGTTAATAAACAAGTTGATCAAAGGGGTGAATCAGAGTTAGACTCATTTATGAGTTTCTGCACATGGTTCTTCTGCCCCTTTTATATGAACCTATATTTAACATTATGCCTGTTAAATAAATGTCTCAGACACTTAAATCTTCAGGCTGTTCATATGCTGGTTAAACCCTGAATCTCAGCAAATTTGCAGCCAACACCTATTCTCCAATTCATCAGACTCACACAGGACAACTAACAAAAAGATGATGACAGACGATGCCCATCCCAAAAAAACAAAGACTATCTGCAACTGCAAGCAAGGCAGCTCCATCCATCTACCCCAATGGATCGAAGCCCCCTCTCAACAGGAAGCAGGAAGCAGGCATCACCATCCCTAAATCCTTAAGATTGAGGAATGAACAAATATAAGGGGGAATGCAACTATGGACTAAAGTAGACTTATTATTATTTTAGTAGTGGAAGAACTTGTAACATTGATATAAAGCCAGAGGCCACCAGAGTTTGAGGGGAAGGAGAGGGAAGAATAGGTGCAACATGGGGCATTTTAGGGGCACTGGCATTGTTCTTCATGATATTGCAGTGACAGATGCCATTACACATTTTGTCAAAACCTTTGAAATTGTGCAGTGCAAAATGTAAACTGTAATATAAACTATAGGTCATGGTTAGTAGCAATGCTTCTATACATGTCTATCAATTGTAAAAATTGTGCCACACTAATGAAAGATGTTGATGATGGGGCAATTGTGAGAGGAGGAGTTGGGGTGTATGAGAATCCCCTATATTTTCAATGTAACTTTTATGTATCTAAAACGTCTTTAAAAATACAATTTAAAAAATTAAGGCTTCTACTTTAGAGTTGATACTGAAACAATGATTCTGATGATTAATTTAAAAATTAGATCTGGTAGAATTTCTTGGAATTAGGTTGAATATTTTTACAAAGAGATGTGCTGATAACATATTGTCAGGAATGGAACCCTTAGTTTGTAAGAAAGGAAATACTGCACCAACTGAAAGGATACATCATTTTTCAGAAGGCTTTCCTTACGTAGGACAAGAAAGCCACAATTTCAGTGGACCCTCAACTACAATAAAACCTATTTTAGAGCCTAAAAAAGAACAACATTCAATAATTGGTAGTATTTTTACAGACAAGCAATGAAAATCAGAAAAGGAAATGAAGAAAAAAAAAATCCCATTCACAATAGCAACTAAAAGAATCAAATATCTTGGAATAAATCTAACCAAGAATGTAATGTACACAGTAAACTAAAAAACACTATTTAAAAAATCAAAGGAGATTTCCATTTCATATAAATGAAAGGATATCTATAGATTGAACAGGATCCCAATCAAAATCCCCACAACTGAATTCAGCTTCTTATGCATAATTATTTTGTAAAATCACAACTTCTCTAATAAAAAATTTTTAAAAACTTTCTTACATCCTTCTGGCAGATATGGAAAAGCCAGTCATCAAATTTATATGCAAGTTTAAGGGACCGTGAATAGTGAAATTCATCTTGAAAAAGAAGATTGAAGTTGGAAAACTCACACTTCCCAATCTTAAAACTTATTACAGAGTTACAGTAATCAACACAGCATGGTACTGGCACAAGGACAGACTCGTGGATCAATATAGTTGAATTCTGAGTTCAAAAATCAACCCTTACATGTATGGCCAATTGATTTCTGATAATAGGCAAAGACCACTCAATTGGGTTAGAATAATCTCTTCAACAAAAGGTGCTGGAAAAGCTGAGTCTCTATTGGGAAAAAAAAAAAAAAAAAGGAGAAACTCTATTCATGCCTTATACAAAAATCAACTTAAAATGGATCGAAGTCCTAATATAGGAGCTAGAACTATCAAACATCTAGATGAAAACATAGGGAAGCATCTTCACGACCTTGTGTTAGGTAATGGTTTCTTAGACTTTACACCCAAACCATAAGCAACAAAAGAAGAAGAAGGAAAAAAACAGATAAATGGGATCTCATTAAAATTAAAAACTTTTGTACCTCAAAGGAATTTATCATGAAAATAAAATGACACCCTATCCAATGGGAGAAAACATTAGGAACTCTCATACCCAATAAAGGTTAAATATTCAGAATATATAAATAAATCCTTCAACTTAACCAGAAAAATACAAACAACCCAAATAAAATGTTACAAAAGACTTGAACAGACATCTCTCCAAGGAAGATATACAAATGTCCAGAAAGCACATGAAAACATGCTCAACATCATTAGTTATCAGGGAAATGCAAATCAAAACCATCATGACATACCATTTCATACCCATTAGAAAGGCTGCTATTAAAAAATGGAAAATAGCAAGTGTTGGAAGGGATGTAGAAAAATAAAAACACTCATTCATGGCTGATGGTAGGGTAAAATGGTACAACCACTGTGGAAGACAGTTTGGCTGATTCTTCAGAAAGCTAAGTATAGAATTACCATATGACCTGGCAATCCTGCTAGTACTAGGTTTATACACAAAGAATTGAAAACAGGGGACTCAGATATAAGCACAACAATGTTCAAAGTGGCATTATTCACAATTTCCAAAAGATGGAAGCACTGCTTTCACTACTATTGTTTTGAAGAAGGAGAATATTTTTCTAGAATGCTCACAGCTTGCTTCTTAACTCTCTGTTTAAGTAGAACTGAGTCACGTATGTACCACTGCTCCAATCAGAAGCAAAATGGAAACACTGCTATCACTTTCTGAGGTTCAATGTGCCTGAGACTGGGCACATTGATACTTGAGAAAAATCAGGAATCTCTTCTTCAGGAAGAAGAGGGAGCAACAGATAAAGCAACCAACTGTGTCTGCCATAGGAAGGAAATAACATATACGCTATGAAAGAAATTGTTAATTGGTTAGAAAAAGATAAGATCTGATTCCCCAAAGACTGTGAGAGTATTTTCAATAGAAGATTATCTAATTGTGCATAATATAAAGGTGAAAAGCACAATTAATGTTGGTATCCTTAGGGAAAAAAGGAATAAGGAGATCAAGATCATACAAAGGAAATAATCACTGTAAACTACTTAGGGAAATCACTGTATTTTTGATATGTTCACGAAAATGGTCTTTTTGTCTTATATTTTATAATTATATACCATTTACAGGACATCTTTTCATGAAGGACAAACCAAAACATTTATCAGGAAAATAATAGGAAGATATCTGAAAAACAGCATAATTAGAAAGAGACAAGTTTCAAATCTTAAATTTTGTATGAATACACTACAAATTGCTCATTAAAAATATTATTAAATATCTCAAAACTTATGCTGGTTTAGGCTGAGAATTTGGAGCATTTATATATTTAATAATTTGTGATTAAGATTAAATATGCGCCCATTCTCTCTGTCCCTCGGCGTTAGCTGTTAATCAGTCTGCTTTATTTTCTGATTTCCAGGACTCGAATTCCTTGCCATGTCGTCTGAAGAAGGGAAACTCTTTGTGGGAGGGCTCAATTTCAACACCGATGAGCAGGCATTGGAAGACCACTTCAGCAGCTTCGGGCCTATCTCGGAAGTGGTCGTCGTCAAGGACCGGGAGACTCAGCGGTCTAGGGGTTTTGGCTTCATCACCTTCACCAACCCAGAGCATGCCTCAGATGCCATGCAGGCCATGAATGGAGAGTCCCTGGATGGCCGCCAGATCCGTGTGGACCATGCGGGCAAGTCAGCCAGGGGAACCAGAGGGGGTGCCTTTGGGGGTCATGGGCGTGGTCGCAGCTACTCTCGAGGTGGTGGGGACCAAGGATATGGGAGCAGCCGGTATGACAGTCGGCCTGGAGGATATGGATATGGATATGGCAGGTCCAGAGACTATGGTGGCAGAAACCAGGGTGGTTATGACCGCTACTCTGGAGGAAATTACAGAGACAATTATGACAACTGAGATGAGGCATGCACACATAATGTAGATACACAAGGAATAAAAATTCTTCTGATCCAGCATCGTCCTTCCAAATGGCTGTATTTATAAAGATATTTGGAGCTGCACTGAAACGTCTTTGTTTTAGTACATCAACTTCTATTTTTGAATTGAGCTCCCAGGGTAGCCTGTCAAAGACCTTTTAAAAAGCTCCATGTGTTTCAAAAGTTTTCCCTTCCATTTAAAGACAAATTCTGGGACATTGTAAAGTCTGGGTATTTTTCTTTTGCTAGTTTTTTATTTTGGGCTCTCAGGATTATTGGTTCTGGCAAAAAGGTTTGGTCAGGAAGATATTTTTTTAAATTAATATGCATCTAGGGACATTTTAAAAATTTGTACACAATGTTTTCTTAACACAGTTAGGAAGCAGTTTCTGAACGTACCTACAAGAAATCTCCATCAAGAACATGATTGCTAAAAGATGTTTTTTACTCTGTGTTATAAGACTACCACCCTGATTATATAGAAGAGCTTCTTTAAAATGTTTGTGAATGTCATCTTTTTTAATACTGGAAGAAAGAAATATTCTGTTGTGTCTCATAGTGTTTAGGATGTCCTTCATGGAGCTGATTAAAAAGTTGGAATTTGAAAAAAAAAAAAAAAAAAAAAAAAAAAAAAATTAAATATGCATATATATTGGAAAACAGATGTAGTTCAAGTTGTTGGGTGCCTGCTTCCCATGTTGTACAAGTTCCCAGGTTCAATCCCCAGTACCTCCTAAAAACAAAATAAACAAATGGAAAACTCAGCTCAGGGGAGTCACTGTAGCTCCATGACCGGCTTCCACATGTCTACATATGAGATCCTGGGTTCAACTCCCGGCCCCAGTACCTAAAAAAAAAAAAAAAAAAAAAATTATTAATTACCAAAATTTAAAAATAGAAATTTATGTAATCTAATATTAAAGAAAATTTAGTATTACTAATCAAAGCCCGTTATTGAGCATATGATTAAAATCAGTGAAAGAAGATGGATTAAGAGAATAGCATCATACAAAATATTCTCTATAATAATACAATTAGCTAAATATTTTGTGATAATATTTGTGTGTGTTCATGCATATGTGTGTTTGTGTATCATTATGTACACACACAGATAAAGCAAAATGAACAAATCAGTTTCTTTCAAACTGACTATGATTCTAGCTATTATTTAAAAAATAGGGATTTATTGGAACATCTGATAGCTCATAAAATTAATGATAAAATATTAAATTAGACTTGAGAAATATATAAGAATTAAGGCCATACCTCAGGAACTATAATCTAAAGAGGTCATTATTCCTATTTTGGCACTCTGATCCCTGTTATTGCCTTGGAAATAAATTCCAGATAATCCAATTGTGTATTGTGTGTGTCACTTGCTCTTGATTTGAAATGCTTAACAGTAATCTAGTTGTCTGAGCTATGGCCCTATGAGGCTGAATCCTAGTTTCAGGGGCAGTGATGGTGGAAACGGATTACCTGTTCCCCAGCTTCAGCTTCTGCAAGAATGCAGTCACTGCCCACCATCAAAATCACACACTGGTCTTTGAATAGGGACTCCCACAAACACAGGAATGGGTTACGGGAGCTAGGCATGAACACATAAGAAATGTCCACTGGGGAGCCATATCTAGATGCGCATATATGTATATAAAGACAGAAAATAAATACAACAGTACGTTCTCAGGCTAAACCCTGAGTTGTGGGTGATCCTGGTTTTGTTTGCAAATCTAAATTTTTGTTTTTATAAAATAAGCACAAATTATCTATGCAAAACAATTAGTGAGAAGGAAGCACACCTAATTTTTAAAAACTTTGAGAATCTTTTTATCAAAATCAATAAATACACATTAAATTATTGCAAAATTGATAAACATAGCTATAGGAAGTAAAGTGATGGAAACAACTACTTGAAATGCAGCTACAGAGGCTATCATGGGAAAAAATGTTTTAAATTTGACTTTAAAGATGATGGGAATATATTGATTTTATTGTTAACAAAAATAGGTACTTACAAGGTTTTTGATAAAATAATTTCAAAAATTTTGGTAATCAAAGGATGTATTAATCCTATCCACATATCAGGCAAAGATTATGAAGGATTTTGAAGATAAATGAACCTATGCTATTAAAAGATCAAGGTTTCAGACAGCTTGGTCCAACAGATCTGTCTCTTGCTTCGACAGTGTTTGGACAGAACAAATTGTGAGTTGCTATGTGGTATATCATGGAATCACAGGCTCAGGCACAACATAGACTTTAAGCAAAAAAATGACCTCTTCATTACTTGCATAGCACATAGGAGCTAAAATAGCTGGAAAAGAGATTCCATTGTGGCTGCCTGCCTGGGGAGTCTGACTGCTTGGGTAAGGGTCAGTAAATGGCAGCCTGGCTTTCCCTAAGAGAAAAAAGACAAATCTGTGCTGCCCTAGGGCAGGGTATCTATACATTACAGGAGGAAGGGGCCTTGCGCCTGAGCAAAAAGCACTTACCATGCAACTTTTATACAGAGTTCCTGCCCTGGCAAAGCAACTGGGGTTGCTTGTTCCTGGTTTGGGTTCTAAGTATGGGCAGGCTTTTCCATTAGATCTAATGTATCTACCAGCTTGTGAAATGGAATTATATTGAAATATCTGCACACGACCAAACCAAAGGGAAAAAGGAATGGGTTAGGCGAGATGTGTCAGTGACTTCTCCAGAACAGACCTGGGGATTATCCCTGTTTCAGCTTCTGACTACCCTCCAATTTTCTCTCCAACTCTGAACAATTTCTCAGCCATCCCCTGCTTCTGAGATTGGTACTGTTTTTTTGTTTTTTTTTGTTTTTTTTTTTAGGAGAAACCGGAGATTGATCCCAGGACCTTGTACATGGGAAGCAGGTGCTCAACACATGAGCTACATCTGCTCCCCAATGAGAGCTGACACTTTTGTTTACTTGCTTTTAGGAGGTACTGGGAATTGAACCAAGGACCTCGTGCATAAGAAGTAGGTTCTCAGCCACTTGGACTAAATCTGCTCCCCAGTTACATTATTTTTTGTTTTTGTTTTTGTTTTTGTCCATTGAAATGGAGGCCTCCCTCAATCACCTGGTCAGTCTGCATCTGCTGGTCTCTTACACCAACTTCTGCCTCAGTGCTTTTACTTCAGCTGCAGTATGTGGCCTTGAAGGATATGGAACACTTCTTGATTTTCTTAAAAGTGCAAAACCAGCATGGCCCCACACCCTCTTCAGTACATGCAGAACTCATCCCAAAATCAAGGAGAAAAGCCTATACACCATGGAAGCAGTCATGGCCCTCGAGAAAAACTTGAACTAGGCCCTTTTGGATCTTCATGTCAGGGATTCTGTCCGTGCAGACTCTCATGTCTCTGACTTTTTGAAGGCACATTTCCTAGATGAGGAGATGAAACTCATCAAGAAGATGGGAAATCCATTGACCAAGGCCTGGGTGAGTATTTCTTTGAAAGGCTCACCGTCAATCATGTGTAGGAGCCTTCAGAGTCTAAAGAGCTTCTGGGAGGGGTGCCTGCATTCCCTGGCATTTGCACTTCTGCCTGAGCCCCTCCTATAAGCCAGGAGACATCTTTTTACCAAGCACCTTGTAGCCCTCTAGCAAGCCATGAACCAAGTGAAAACAATAAAGTTTTTTGCACCGGGGGTGGGGTATAAGGGTGGGGGGGGAGGGTGTTAAGTTTTCAGCTGCATTCAGAGAAAAATGAAGAATTTCTGACTGTGATATTTTCATAATCTTCATAGTTTATAGATTTTTATAATCTTATACTTTCATAGATTTTGAATGCTTCTGCAATGAAATTGTGTTTCCTTCCTACAACCTGCTGTTATGATTTTTCATGAATGGCATGATATAAAAACATTAATATTAATTAATTCGTTATGTATTTTAATATTTTCAATCTCTTTACCACTTTAGATCTACATTTCTGGTCCTAAGCTAATTATTCAATACAACCTCTGTGAAGTACTGTGACATATGTTTCTATTTATATGGTAAATTAATGCTCAAGAAGCACTACTTATTAAAAATAGCATGAAAGATCAGATAGATAGATAGCTATAGATTGAAATAGGCATATATATTCAGAGATCAGAACTGACAGGAAAGCACAATTTCTCATGGATAATTGAGCACATAAGCATGTGTTTTATCAAAGAGACCTACCAAATTCTGAAAGCTTATAAACAGGATTTTAAATTGTTCAGTGGTTGGGGGAAAGAAGAAAAAGATTGGATCAGGCAAATTGGAAAGTTGAGTTAAAGATACCACATGAACCCAAGAAAACTAAAAGCCAGCTTCTCAGGATCTGAAGTTAAAGAAAATAAATAATGACTTTCTCTACAGAGGGAGCTCACCAGGAATCCCCTGTGTCTCAACTTTGCTTCTGGGTAGAGACAAAGGAAAGAAAACAATCTCCAAAGTTTCCAAGGTTCACTGTACTCACGTTGATTCAGTGCTGAAATTCATAGTACATATAGGGTCTAAAAGTATTCAACCCAAAATTGAAATTAAAATTGTACTAGGATGGAATCAATACCTTTTTATGAAGAAGTATCACAGAATCTCTATAGATAATGTACAAAGAACTGAATTTCAAAAGAAAATTAAAAATTCTCATGCAAAACGTTAAGAAAAAATGATAATAGTTTATAAAATCTACTCTTGATGATGAAATTGATGATGATGATAAAATTTAAAAACACTCAGAATCAGAACTAAAAAGAATTAACAGATGCATAATATATATATACAATATTTTTAAAGCAATAGAAGAAAATGAAGAGCATAAGGAAATAAAAAAGTAATTAAAACTGATCAAAAAGATTTTTTAAAAATTATAAAGTTCTGGAACTGAAAAATAAAAAAAAATACAGACTAAAATTTAAAATGCTGTCAACATTTACAGAACTTTTTGGACACAACTAAAAAGAGAATTAATGACCTAACTAAAGAAATTACAGGGAATTCAAAGCAGTGAAAAAAAAAGAGTGAAAAAAAGTAAAATATTAAGAGAATTTATGAGACGTGGAGTAGAGAGTGAGAAACCTGACAAAATATATCTAAACAAAATTATAGAAAAAAGAATACAGGCAATGAAATATTCAGTTATCTAAAGTTTAAGTACATTTAGAACTGATGAAATAATGTATCTATAAACTCAGAAAATAAAATCCAAAGAGAATAGATACAATTGTTTTATTTAAATCTACAACTCTGCACATTAAATATACAAAGCAAAACCAACAAAATAGCAAAGAGATCTTACAAACAGTTCATGAGAACATAGTATTTATCTAAAAAGGAAAGACATTTAGACGAATATCTGACCTATGGAAGCCAGTAGACACTAGATTAATATTTTCAAAATGTCAGAAGAAAACAGATGTTAACCTAAAAGCATAAAGTTGGTGGAAATGTCTTTCCATAATAAGGAGGAAATAAAGGTATTTCAGAAAAATAAAAACTGAGTTTATTGTCAAAATGCTTTAATCAGAGAGCTTTTAAAGTCTGTATATATGAAAGAAGGAAAATAAACTCAGAGAGATGGAAGGTATTATATGCAAAAAAGGATGATGGACAAAGAAAATGTGTATTTGTTCCTTAATTGGAATTAAAAAGACTGAATGAAATAATGACAATAATATCTGAAGTAATAGAGTTTACAAAAAATCAACATTGAACTAAAATCCTTTAAAAATTAGTAGTTAATTCAGGAAGGAGATTATTAGAGCACAATAATTATAAAAGAAAAATTGTAAGTTATACTTAAACAAAATTAAACTCTCATCTAAAACTACTGTTAAAAATTATTACCCAGCCACACACTGGGAGAAAATATTCTTAAAGTATATATATGATGCCACGCTTATATACAGAATGTACTAAAAATTATAAAAATTCCCCCAAATTAAGAGAAAAGAATGTCAAAGAATTTGAACAGATGTTTCACAAATGCCTCAAGGTTGTTGAATTACGGGGAACAGGGAGCAGATTTAGAGACCGATCACTGTTTTAATCTGAAAGTTTTTTTGTTTTGTTTTGTTTGCATTTTGAATCTTGGAGGTCTGCATAAAATTTCATTTTATGATTTTTTCTTAGCCCTCAGATTCTTAAAATTTGTGACATAATTTGGTAGCTTCTAGCTAGAACATAAAGGATCAATGTTATCTGTAAATGTATATAGTTTTTAAGGAACATTATCCATTACTTTCATAAGTGAAATGCATTTATCACTATGGGCCAAATAATCTGCTGGAATGCTCTATCCAATAAATAATTTAAACAAGATTTTAATTACTCCCCTTAGAGATTAGTAATACATGTAGTTATTTCAAAACACATTTTGTTTCACGTATTTAAAACCTCTTGGAAATTTTTTTGTTGCCAATTAATTTTCACTCATTCAAACATTCTGGTCTATACTAATCCATATAAGCCTTGCTACAGTTTGGTTGGAAGAGCAGAATGCTCGAAGGCCAGTGGGACTAACATAATATTCTTTGTATTTACACAAACAGAATCTATTCATTATAGAACCTTTTCAGCAAGTCAATATTTTCTTAAAATGTGCATCTGAATGCTATGAATTCTTTAGTTTAAATATTGTAATTCTAAATGTACACATTTACTCCAACCAAGAAGAAAATTAGTTTTTACAATAAACTCTTATAGGTCAACAAATTGCTATCGCTTCTTAACAGCTGTGACTTGCCCACAGTTAGTCTCCAATTTTTAATCACACACACAAAAATGAAATAAGTAGATATTATATAATGAATATCTTCATATTTCTCATGTCTCTTTTATTTATAGTCACTTGCAACTAGCTACAATCTTGAAATACTCACTTCCCTAAACCTGGATTATTATGTACTTTATTTTATTTATTTTATTTTTTATTTTTTATTATGTACTTTAAACTCTGACTCTATTCCTCTTAATTTACTCCTTGCTTCTAATACTTTGCCTTGTTTCTGATCCTGAATAATAGAAAATGCCCACTGTTTTTATCTTTTGTGATTTAGCCCTGTTCAAACTTAGAATAATTAAAAGGTTTTAAATTCTCCAGGTTGCTATACATGACTCTTAATTTCAATCCTTATATTTAAATTTTTTAAATTAAAAGTATATTTTATATTTTTATGTAATGAAATCTGCTTTATCTCTTGTTTTAAACTCGTTAAAGAGTAGGCAGAACTCAACATACATTTACACCTTTTGACTATTGCCTTTCTCTTTTCCTGTTTCTTCCACCGTGGAACACAGGTATGAAGCCTAGAGATAGATAAGCCCTTTAGAAAAAACGAAGATGAATGCTACCTGCCAAGGAAGGTAGAATGGAAGGCTAAAAGGTACAGGGTGCCTAAGGACATTGTGGAGCTGCCATGCCTTGTCTAATCTGCCCATCTCTACACAACCTATGTAACAAATATATCCTTATTTGATGAAGTCAAATTGCTGATTCCTGCAGTATAATGGAATTCTAACTGGTAGATCAACTGCAGCTATTTGTTGATTCATCACAGAATTTAGGAATTGAGATGAAATAGCAGATATGTGAAATGAAATATAAATTAAAATTTGTTCTGCTTTTTTCCTATGTTGCCATAATTTACTACAAATTTCCTAAATTAAAAAAGTATTGATATTCAATGTTAAATATATTAGTGGAAACAATACTTTGTTAATGAAATACTTTCAGCCCATTAACAAAGACTGATGAATAAATATATTTTTCTAACCCCAAATAATCAATATAATTTTTCTGTAAATCTAGAATATGGAAAATACTTTTCCATGTTCATTCAGTTGATTTTCAAATTAAGTTAGCTTATCTGGATTTCAAATGGTCATGATTCAATTTGTTTTTATTCATCCTGTTTGGAAAACAAAAAGAAAATATTTTGAACACAATAAATATTTATATGGACTTTGTTTTGATAGCATTATTTCTATAAATACTACCTGACTAATGCTGCAAATTTTCAAAAAACACTCAGAATTTTATGGAAAAATATTGTGGAAGAAGTGTGTGCTATTTTTGGTCAGATCTGCAGAAAGCCAGTTGAATTTCTGTAACGCAGCCCCTTTGGGAGAAGAGTCACTCAAAGCAGTCACAAATTCTCTGCAAACAGAATTTATAGGGTTAAATTATGTAGTTTGTCAGTTCCTAGATTTTGAAAGGTAAGATGATAAATATAACAAGATATTTTAAAATATTTTAATCAATTAAGCTTCACAGGTCTTCCAGTTAAAATTAAATGTACAAGACTTGTTTAAGGAGATTTTACTCATTCTTATTAAATAGGAGGCATTACACAAAAAAAGTCCATAATCCTGAACATGTATGGTTTATATCCCTAATGTAACTTTGGCCACACCAGCTCTGTCCTCCCAAAGAACACTTGGTTTCTTGGACATAATATTTAGGAACAAACTTTTTCTATAACTCATTTTTTTTAACCATGAAGAAGGAAAATTTCAGCATAATATTTGAAATTCTCTAAGTGCTTTTGATTGCAAACTTATATTTCTCTCTTTACCGGGTTGCTTATCAAATGCAATCAAAACTTACAACTTCACAATAAAGTTTAGTCAAATTTACACACAAACACACACACATATCAGGCATATTTTTATTTTTGTGTTATATGTGGATCCTAACTCCTCAACCTGATTATAAGATTTTTGAAAGGAGGAATTATACCTTTAATCTCATCAGTTCTCAATAATGACATAATAAACATTGCTCACTGCATTTACAATTCAATCAAAATTTGTATAAATCTTCTTAGAAGCTTATGAAATAGTTTGTACTCATTCACAATTTTTAAAAAAAATCAACATGAGTCAATATTTTTCTGTAAAATTAAAGTTTTCTTTACATATACAATTGTACATAAGAATTAACCCAGGGAAGTGTTTAATAATGTTCCTCACAAAAATTTTTATTCCTATGTTGCCACAAATTAATAAAAATATTCTAAGGTAAAACTGTATATTCAATGTTAGATGTATAGTGAAATAATACTTTCAGTTAAGAAAATATTTTTTCAACACAATTACAAAGGTTGATAGCTTAAACATACTGAAGTGCTTCCATACAAAAACACTTAGAAAGGTTTTCCACATATAGATTATGAAAATCTTAGAAAGAAAATACTTAATTTAAAATTATGGAAACTGTGCTCTTTGACTTGTCATAGTATATGGAATTTAAAAGAAATGCATACTAAGAACTACAAATCCCTGGCATATGCTAATAATAACCACAGAGAAATAGCAGCAGAATACATAATAAAAGATTAAAGTGACACGAAGTTTTCACAGATGTATTTTCTGTCATAGAACTTTTACGTTTCTAGTAAGAGCGTATAATGAAAGATTAAAGTGATCCTGAGTTTTCGTTGATGTATTTTCTGTCATAGAAAGCTTAGGCCATTGTTTTTCCAGCACCTCAAGTGGTAAAATAAATAACTTCTAGGCAAACAAAAAGTTTCTGTACACCAAGATAATTTAGTATCTGTTCTGGCAGATGACATATGCAATTTTTCATTCTCTCTGAGTCCACCTGAACAGGTGTCCTTGTGTGTTTAAATGGTTATTAAAATACCTCTATGGAAGTATTTACCTGAAGGCTCTAGGAAAAGTGAGATGTCTTCTCAATTCCAAGAGAAATGCAATTTAATAAAGTTCATTTTAAGCTCTATTACACCTCAACTCTATTTTCTCCTTGGTTGTTTCAGATGAAAGGAATGAATGGCTGTGTTGGAAGACAGATCTGTGGTGTCAAAGACAGTATGTGGATTCCCATCATCAGAACTGTGGAAATAATTCATAGACAGTCTGTAAAACCAACACTAAAAATAGGTAAAAAGACTCTTTAGAAAAAGGAGATAAGTAAAAACACACCTGGATTCTTAATAATATTTCAACAAAGTGATTTCTGTTCCTTGAACATGCTAAATATTTTCTTGCTTTTTCTCTGACTGGAACACTTTTCCCTCAAAAATCTGGGTAATGTCTTCCTTGCTACCCTCAGGCTAGTGCTAAACACATTCTCTCAGTGTGGTTTACCTTACCTTCCCCTTCTGCCAGCACTCCTAATCCTTCTTCCCTATTCTATTTTTCCTTTACCCCCCATATTTCTCTCCTCTATCACACTCGAATAGTTAATTTTTTTTTTTTTTTTTTTTTTTTTTTAGTTTTCTGCCCCTTCCCAGAGAATGTCAACTCCACAAAGGCAGGGATCTTTGCCCTGTCATCTGGCAGATGTTCAATATCTGTAGGGTTTAAGAGTAAATAAAGAGATAGTTACTAATTCAGTAAATATTTATTGAATTTAATATGTGCCAGGTCCTGTTGTCAACACTAAGGATAGATATTCTCTCTGACTTCAGGTAGGGATTTTTTGGAGTTCAGCTAAGGAATTGAGCTAAAATCCTATACTGAAAAATAGGTTAAAGTTCCTAAGAAGTATAAGCAAAGGTTTTGTTTTAGAATATTGAGTCATTTTGTTTGTTGTCCTAATTTGGTTTTCCGATTATGCCCCACATCTTTCCACATTCCTTTTGTGTCCCATATTTTTCAAGATAAAAATGGGAACATTTCATTGATTGTCAGAATAGTCAAGACATACTTATAAACAAGTGACAATTAAAAATAATGAAAATTAGATGCAACAAATACATCTTTTATATGCAAGTGAAGGAGAAGTGGAATGATGATTACATCTCTTAATTTTATGTTATACCTTTATCAACAACTGCTTGTTAAACCAAATTGAGTAAAACATAGCTTAAAATGTTATTAGAAATGTTGAACCCTTAGAAGAAAAGCCTTTGCACCTTTCCTTGTGGGCTTAAGAGCATAAATATCCCATGGAACAGCGAGCAGAGAGAAAAGGGTGCAAGTAAAAAAAAAAAAAAAAAATTGCTGGTTGAGACTCTGCCCTCTTTCAATTTCTTTCTTTTTTGCAGAATGAAGCAAAGGCTAGAAAAGTGAAAATTGTGTTGTAGAGGAAAGTATCATCAGACTTCCTGGGTTGCATTTGAATATGATCAGGAATAGGTCAAACACAAGACAGTCTGTGAATCTGTACTGTCTAGTTCACAGAGTCACTTATCTCCTTTCAGACACTTCTCTCACTCACAGGATAATTTGTTTTTGACGAATATCGTAACAGCCTCTCTAAGAAGATTGAGAGGCCAGGTCTGTTTGTACAATTGTGCAACTAAAAAAAACAGGTAGGAAATGTCCTCTGTGTACTGTAAAAAAATAGTATATAAAATTCCAATGCATATGTTGATTTTTGATAAATATTAAAAAATGAGAAAGCAAAATATGCAATTATGGTTTTGCTGTGGTTTGGGTCAGTTCTAAGCTAAAAGTGTATGTATCATTTATTTCTTATTCAATCTAGCACATTGTAGCAAGACAAAATAAGAGAAGGAATAGAGGTTGTGTGATTCTCTAAGAAACACACAGAGGTGTGGTGGGCCCAGCATTTAGTGTGTGAAGTGCCCTCCTGGACATCCATTCCATATTCTTTTGCCACAAGAAGAATCATGATCAGTCACCAAATATTTGAGCATTCACCCCAAAATTTATATAAAAGAAAGGATGCAATTTAATACAAAGCTACAATTAACCCTATAAACTTTATAATCCTTAGGTATATCTTTCTTTTATATTTAAGATTTTCACTTCTTCCTATATTGAAGACTTAGTGGAATCATTATATGCCTGGAATATACTGGTACCAGGTGAGCATTTTCTTATTCCTCATCAAAACCCTTGACATGGGCTTGTATATATATTCTTCCATGTCTTGAGTCAGGTGTTACTATTACTTAGCTAGCTTGCCTTTCAACCAGATTACTTCTGACTACAATCTTTTTTGTTCTCACCAGCTGTACACTGAAACATCTGTGCTTCCTCCTCTTCCACTCGGAGTAATTTCCAGGGACTCATATTTAAAGGAGAGTGAAATGTTGTTTCTAATTATAACAGCAATCTGTTCCTCAGCAGTTTCACACTCTACTTACATTTCCTACTGTGCTTTTCCAATAGTTTTACCCTTTCTTCCATTTCTCTAATTTTTGTTTTAAGCCTATAAAATTGCTGGTTAATGGAATAAATTTAAAAGTGCATTACTTTTAGTGTACTTTGAAAAAAGACTTCTTATTTTGAAATAAGTTCAAATTTACAGGACAGTTGCAAAAGTAATTCAAAACCCATACAGAGCTCCAATGTCCTTATTACCTGATGCGAGAATTACCAACTTTTTGAACCACAGAGGATTATTTACACTGACATTTTACATTGGATTTGAGTTATTTCTCCAAATATCAAAGACAAGGTACACACTTGGGGTATTAATGAGGATGGTTAGTCCTCTGTATTTATAATCTTCTGCCATTTTTCCACCAATGGTACGATGAACCAGCAGTCATGGCTAGAAGAAGGGGAAGGACCCACATCAGCATGAAGTTCTTTTCAAGTTTGTTATTTCAATTCTAGCACACAACGATAACTATATAACAGAAGGAAACACAAATTTAAAAAATATGCTGCTTTCTTTAAGAAATGTGACAAATTTCCACTAACTTTGTAACAAAATATGTGTTCAATTTCCAAAATATAATACATAATATAGTCTGAGAATTGCCTTTTGCAGATTTAAGCCTGATTATTAACTTCATGAAATGACTGTTACAGTCCATAGAAAAAGCATCTCAACATAAATCAGGCAACTTGATGTGCTTCATGCTACAATTTTTATATTTTGTAATGCAAAAAAAAGTCCAAAACAATGTTTTTGTTTAATGTTCAGAAGTTTCATGTCCAAAGCAGAAAAAAAAAAGTATAATCCAAACATGTTTTATTATCAAATAGGTTGATATTATTTATAAAATAAAAATAAAAATTGGAAATTATTTAAAATTTATTTTAAATATTGTTGTCTCATAATATATTTTGATACCCAGAGTCTAGTTTCTTCATCAGATTTTCTTGGCAAACAAACATACATATTTTCCCACAGGAATGTTACTATTATCTTATTAATTTCTAATATTCTATACTCTTAGTAATTTATTTGTGATCTTTTTGAATAGATAAAAGATCAATAAATGGTATGTCATTTACCATGAAAAAGAATCTTATCTTCCAAAATATTATCTTATTGTAGTTTATATACAAAAAATTCTTAATTCTTAATTAGTAGTTTAAACCTGTTTCCTTATTTAATTTGCTTATTGAACTAATAATTTCTAATTGATTCTTTTGGATTTACATATATATAATCAAGTCATCTGAGAACAATACATTTGCCTCTTTTTCATATTTATATCTCTTGCTCAATTCTTGGCTCCAAAAACACTTTCTCTTATTTCCAGAGCAATGATAATAATAAGGTGATTTTAAACTTTTTGTCTGTGTTCTAATCTTAAAGAGAATGCTTTCAGTGTTTTAGTATTAAACTTTTATTTCTGGTTTGAGAGAGTTCTCATAAATATTCTCTTGTTCAGTATGGCACATCATACGGAGGGAACTATTATCATGGGGGTTGGAATATTCCTTTTGAAGTGAGAGATTGTCCTGACAATGTATAATTTACATTTTCTCCAAAATCTATTTCATTCAAAAATCTGTATTGTAATTTTTTTTTTTTTAATCTTTGGTGTATATTACTTGTATATCTCAGAATTTGGCTAGTCTTCATGTTCCTGGGTACTACCCTCTAAATCCTTGGACTTTCCCCTGATAGGAGCATCTTTTATTATCCATGGTGGGCCCAAGACCACACCTGATACTTTATCCATGAGATGACTCAGAGTGGAGGTGGCCAGGCTAATAGTTTTGGACTGAGGGCTGACCAGGTTATAAAAACCAACCACCTGATTAGGGGGCTGAGGCTTTGAGCCATGCCATATTGTTGTAGACTTTGAGAGAGGCTCAATTATTTGTGTATAGAGAGGCCAGGACTCAGGAATGATTTTAAGAAGGAAAAATGGTTTATTGATGGCCAGCCGGACTCGGGAGCTTTCTGTTTGAATCCTGAGCCCTGAACAAGATTTTCAAATGTCTTTTATACAGAGAGGAAAGGCCAAATGGTCCCTTTGTTTCAGTTCTCAGTAGGCTTCAATTAGCATATATATCTTCCACATCTTAGGTAAGCTTTTAGCATGGACTCCAGATATTCTAGATAAGCTTTTAGCATATTTGGTTTGCATTTCCCCCAAATAAAATTTATAGCCCTTGCATTGTTAAACTGTTTCCTGGGACTGGAGTCCTTGCCATTGTCACTAAGGGCAGGACTGCAGCCTCTTACCGTTCCACACCCACAAGTCAAGCAGCTTAGGTTATCTCTGAAGAGACAAACAGCCTTCCACCCATAGCCCACATCAATATCAGCCCAAACTCTGGGGAGAGGAGGGCATGTTGGAGATTGAGTTCAACCAAGCAGATATTGATTCAATCAATCATGCCTATATAATGAGACCCCAACAAAAACCCTGGACACTGAAGGCTGAAGGATGAATCCCTAATAGGAAATACACATGGATGTACTGCTGGGTGAAGCACTGGGACCCCAGAAGGAGAAGACAGGGAAGCTTTGTATGGAAACTACCCCTCCCCTACCAGACTTCACCTCAAATGTCTCTTTTGTCTCATTTTTGCTGTAATGAAAGTATAATAATCAGGATAGCACTTTTCTGTGTTCTGTAAGTCATTTTAGTGAGTTATAGAACCAGAGAGGGTGATGGGAACCCTTGAAATAGTAGCCAGTTGATCAAAAGTGTACATGGGCATAGGAGGCGGACTTGGCCCCCAGCATGGCGGGTGGTGGCGGCTGGAGGCCGCCGTGCCCATGTGAGGACTACGGCGCCCAATGGAGGCTGTGCCGCAGCGTCGCGCACCTTCTGCACAACCTGTACGCATTCCGCGAGCTGCCGGCCTGCGAGCAGTGGCGCCACGACCTGGACAGCTGTCCAGAGTGGGAGGAACCCCGCAGCTCCGAGGCCAGCATTCCCTCTGTGAGAGCGAACGAGCAAGAGTCCAGGCTACCCGGAAGCACGCCCTGGTGTGGACCCTAAGGCAGAGCCCCCCTACAGACTGGCACCGCCCACTGCCTCAGGAGGACAACGTGTAACCTGCACCCTTGCCCTTGGCCTGTGTGGCTTCTTCGCAGCTGTCTGAAGCAGGGCTGTTGTGTGACCCTCAGGACTGACCTGCCCAGTCTTTCGGGCCTCTTCAACCTCCCACCTGGCCTGAGCCTCGGAGCGAGACGCCTGTAGCCCACCCCCCGGCTCCATCCCTGGTTGCATTCAGATCGAAAGACAATTGCACCTGTTCCACAGCTGCTGGGGTGGCAGACAGTGGTGAGGTATCTGTCAGCAGCAGAGCACAGAGCCTAGAACTCTCAGGTGAGCTGCTGAGGGGTATCCCTGATCTGTGTGGACACATGGAAGGGTCAGAGTAAGGTGGTGTGGGAGGCTGAAGTGTGCCTAATAGACACGCGTTCCTCATCTTGAACCCAGTGTAAATAGGAACTTTTGAAAATATTATTTTTAGTCAAGGTGTAGCAAATTAAGCCAGCATGGGCCTTAATCTAGATGGAAGCCTTATAAAGAGAATTTGCAAGTCAAAGACGCAAGAGAGGACATTGCCATGTGACAGGAGCCAGAGATAAATAAGCCAAAGAACCCCAAGGACTGCTAACTGTCAGCACCAGAGCCCTACAGATTTGGGGGAGAAAGCCTGGTGTTGCCAATGCTTTGATTTGAATTTCTGGCCTCTGAAACTATGAGCCAATAAATTCCTGTTACACCATTCCTCTGTGTAGTATTTCTTGTAAGAGCTTAGCAAACTAAGTCATTCCTTAAATGGTTACGCTGCTGGGAATATCTGTCCTGGTTCTTGGGAAACAGGCCAGTACATCCCAGGCCTGGAACTGCCCAGATATTGCCCACCATGGACATCCAAAGTGCACAGCTCACACAGCTGGGCCCACACACTCAGGCTCACTGAACACTGAGAATGACAAGGCTGTGACTAGGCGGCAGTACTCACTGACATCTCTGCACCAGCTCTCCACCTTTCAGGCCTACAAGTAGGTCCTTTGGAGACTGGTTTCAGAAAATGCATGCAGCTACATATCACACAATATTCTATCAAAAGGATCTGAGGACTCTGCTTAAAAACCCTGAACTGTGGACTTTAAGTCTCCTTCCCTCAAAATTTCCCATGACTGTTTTTAGAAAAATGTGGACTGAATCAAGAGCCATTTCACACCTTGGATTCTAAATCATAGCTGAGAACTGGATCCACGTTTGTTAGATTTCACACCAAAAGTTATTGTGGTCAGGCAATATTAAAATTTTGTATGCTTCTACTCTTGTAGATGACTTTTAAATAGGCATATAAACCAACAAGAACCCTAGTTCCTGGAGAGGACTCTTGTTACTAATAAATGAGTCAGCGCATTGCTTCATAGGAGCCCTACTGTGTGGTGGGGACCGGCTGCTGAATGCCACACCCATGGCTGGGCCCAGCCTGGCCCAGGCAATGGTTTAGATACTTTTTAATTCATTCTTCGAAGCAAAATAATCATCTCTTCAGAAGGGCATAAATTAAAGACAGATCCCTTTCTGCATTTTCTCCTGTGCAGTTTGAGTCACTCCCTGGGTCTGTTTATATGCCCATTGATGGCGGGAATATGTGCACATCTGATACTCAAGATGCCAAACCCTCTCTCCCAGGGGCGCACCTAGATATATCTGAGCCAACCATGTTATCTCCATCCTCTCGCTGGAGGTGGCTGGTGGAAGAATAAGCATTTCTGCCCAATGAGGAGAGAAGGAAAGGCTGCTAATCTTGTAGAATGGTTTCCCTCATATGTCACAGGAAATACAGAGAAGGGGCATCTGAATTTTGCAGTCTGGGTAATGCCTGGAATTGCAGCAACCATCCTGGGCCTACTGGAGTAAGGCTAGGTGGCATGGGAAGAGCCTGGGAGCCTTGGCCCACACACTTAGGAAGCTGCAGGCTTTCAGGGGCTTCCCCTGGCTAGAGCCCCTTTGTCTTCTTTACCTGCTGAGGCTGTGCTGTGGTGGGCCAAATGCTACATGGATCTGCATGCACTGATAGGAATCTGTTAGACTTTTTACTCTTTTCTATCCTCCAGACATTTAAGTCTTCCTGCTACAATGCCACTTTTGCATTTTTCCTTCCTACCTTACTACCTGGCAAGTTCCATATCAACAGTTACTCTCTTTGGACACAATGTATGTGTGGATTCATTCTTCACATCATTTTAGGGCCGACTACCTGCTGGGCAAGGATTGTGGTTCTGGGATTACAGATCTTGAACCAGACAAGTTGCTTTCACAGAATTTAGGTTCTTAGGGAGACAGACATGAGCACTTAAACATGAATAAATAAGAATTTGAAAAGTGCTATGAAGAAAACAGAGTACTAGGATACAGTAGCATTTCTCTGACTTTTCAGACAAAACTCATAAGTATTTTACATTATGATCTGGTATAACTTTACATACAACATGTAAAGTTGAAACAGGTTTTACAAAACAGTATTTGTACTGTGTGTGAAGCACTGATGTTTTCAATGCCACTCAAACTGCTCTATGTACAACTTGGGTGAAAGTCAAGGGAAGTGAGTAAAAGAGCAAATCTTAAGGATTAAAAAAAAAAAAAAAAAGTGTATGTGGTCCTGAGAACTTGGAACTTGCAGCTGGTATCTGAAGTAAGGGCAGTTTGTGAGAATTCTGACCTAAACCTGTGAAGTTAGTCTAACTCAGGGAAAAGTTAGAATTTTATTGTAAAACCATAAAAATTATTAGTTTCCATTTTTCTGTTTGGCTAAATTCTGTGTAAAAAATACAAGCAGGTACTTAATGACTTCTAGCCCCATATCAACCAAAAGGGGAAAAATTATCTGTATTAAAAATTAATGAAAGCACTCTAATTATTAGATTCTTTCCTAGTATGACATGTATATAAAATTCAATGACGAGATATATATCAGGGTGATCTATTCTATATGTTTCTCCAATTAGACATCAACACTTCCTTGCAAAATAGAGTATTTCTCCTTTATTTTATTTCATTCCCCACAAATTTTTACAGAATGAATATGTGGAAACTTGCATTTCAACAGACTATTATCCTAATTATTTCCCTTCAAACACAGTTGAATTTTGAAATATGGAGAATAATAGAGGTTTTCAAATCAGGGCAATGGTTTGAAGCCACTTGTTCACTCTGTGTGCAACTTGGAGTATGAATAAATGGAAGGGAATAAAAAGATAGAATAAATGATGATGAATATCATGTATATGTGAATTAAACCAAATGAAGTATTTGTATTTTGTATATACCTGGTAACAGTCTATGGAACATTAATCCAAGCTATTTTTCTCAAATGCTAAGTCATAGAAATATATTCCTTCATTAACAAGAATGTGCCCATTCTATTCACCTATCATAGTTATTATGTATAAATAAAGATGAGTGTTGTGTCTCTTATAAGGTATACTAATTCATATTCTTCAACAAGAGTTGCTTTATCAACTTAGTTATAATTCTTATTAAACCTGTATTTGTTGAAAACAAACACAAGTCCCTCTGGTAAATATTTATGTTAAATATAGATTTATTCTTCTTCATATTAGTAAACAAGAACATTTTGGGGATTGTTTTATGTGAAGCAGAAAGATTTCACAACAACCTCTACTCTTGACAAGATATCTTTGGGTAGAAAGAAATGAATCGTTTTAAGCAGGGACAGTTCTTGTCATGACACTTGTCCGCTGAGAGTTATTCAGTGATGCAAAGCTGAAAAGGGCTCTGTGCTTATGGTGAAAAATAATTTCCAGGACTTGACAGGGAAAAATGTACTCATTCCAAACCTAAGGCAGGAGTTTCCTTAGAAGAAAGATACTTAGTGAGCAAATTCATCAAGACCAAGATCATATATTTCTCCCTGCAGCCTAATAGCTGATGTTGCACTCTTCCTGCAAGCAAAGAACTGTACTACCAGTGCTACAAAACAGAAGCACCTGTAAGTCAATGGGAGCACATTTTTGCTCAACAAGAGATCTTGACAACTAACAACCAGCTACCATCTGTGTGAGACACAGTTCTAGTTTTTAAGATTCATCAAGTGCCCTTCCCAGCCTCCAGCTTCATCACCAAATAATACTCCAAAGTCTGGCTTCTTCAGTTATAGAATTATAAACTCTTAGAACTGAAAGCCTGGTGGGCAATTAGCTGAGGCAAACCCTCAGATAATTGCATAAGCTAAGTAAATAACAGTCCAAGGTCATACAGCTACTTTGGAAAAGTGACCAAAATAAAATTCGGGTTTCAAAATCTTTGATTAGTGTTCTTTATTCTATGTTGCCTCTATTATTAGTTATTTTTTAAAGTGAAACTTAAGTTAAACGAGTCAGAGGAAGTTTCTGAATTAATGTGCCCTTTTGAAGATATGAATATTTGATTTTTCCCTATATGCCTACTTCTATGCCCATCCCAAGAAATTAGCAGTAGTTTTAATTTTATGATGAATTTTCCATGCTTTTTTGCCAGATATCCCTGGTGAATGAGTGGAGAAATCTTTGAGTTGGCAGACCAAGTTTAGGGAAACAATCTGTAACACTGGAACAGAGTGAAGCTAACTGGCACATATGGGGAGTGAAAACATGGACCTGGCCTCATTAGCACCGTGTGCTAAAAAATGGAGTTAAGCAGCCAAGTGTGAAGGTGAACCAGGCATGGAGAAGGTCTGGGCACCCTAAAATGGAGATGTTTTGCTTCACTGTGGAGTTTTTCCTAGATGTAATTAAAGTCTGATCCTTTCCAGCTGTAGTGGCACAGATTGTTTAAAGATAAATTCAATCTATAATTAAAAATCTCATTAATCTTTTCAGAAATTATTTGTTGTAATATAAAGTGGAACTTGAAACCATTTCTGCTATAAAAAATGATTACCATATTAATAACCGTGGCAATAACAGATGTTAAAGGCAGAAGGAACTTTGTATTACTGTTTATCGTTTCCTTTATTGTACCTCCGTCAGTAAGTAAAAAGCTGAATACTCAAGTATTCTTTAATCCAATGTATTTTCTTCATTTACAGGCAGACATGCAGCATTGTTTTAACCTTTTTGTTGTTGTATAAGAATATTATATGATTTTTATTTCAGATACGATTAATTTAAAAGATTGAAAATACCTGAATGTGATTTGATTAAAATGAGATTATTTATTTTTTCCTGTGGTTGGCAATTCATCCAGATTCTTATCCTTAATATAAATAGCTATGAGACTTTCTCCTTTCTAGAACTTCAATCTTCTAGAACTTCAATCTTCCTATCAGTTTTGAGTTGAGAGAGATAGCTTACCAATGGAACTTGTCCAAAATAATGAAGATAATCAACAGAACTCTAACTAAGAGATACTTTCAGATAGAGTTCTTTGGTAAAGAAATTCTCAGTAACTATGGGTAACCAAATCCTCCAATTCCCCTGCGAGTTTCCCAGGTTACAATTATTGTCTGTGATATCCATTTGGTTTAACATTTGTGCCCAATTTTTGTCGTCATTGTATTTGTTATTAACAAATCATTTTCTATAGCTGTATTAAGCCGGGATGAATTGCAAGACTTCCACTTTGTACTTTCTTCTGCTATTCTCTCTGGTAGCATGTGAGAGACTCATGAGCAATAAACTGAGTTCTCACACATGTTTAAATTTGAAAGACAACTAGAAACCCAGCTCTTGTCTCCTGACCTTTCCCAGAAACAAGAGAACTAACATTTTTAAGGATAGCTTTCTAACTGATAAAATGAACTATATACTTCTACATCATTGTCCTTTGGTAAATTATGATGAAGCTCTTAACTGAAGCTGGGCAACTGGGGTAACTGGAGATGTTATTGGGTATACATGTGGTAAATAGACTGAGTAGCCCTGATGTAGAACACAGTGGCATGGATACTCTTGTTGTAGTGATTATTTTTGTCATGTACAATTTAAAGCTACAGCTCTATATTCATTGTTTGGTCATGTTTTTGCTGTTTTGTAAAAAAAAAAAAAAAAAAAAAATATTCAGCACCAGTGAGCTAAAAGAGAAAAAGTGCATGATAAATAAGAAATAAAGTTCTGAAACTGTAGGTTTCAAGAAAACTGATGTGAAACAGGTAATTACACAGAATGTTGATCCACATTTACCATCCAACATGGTGACATGCTGAGCAAAAGGAACTAAGAGATCAGATCTGTTGAAGAATCAATATAAAACTAGTTGCTACGTGAAGAATGTGCCCAAATACAAGGCTTTTACAAATGAAGCTGCAAAAAATTTACACATCACTCTGTGAAAAATGAATTTTCATTTGATCAAAGGACTGCTTTCTAAATTAACTTTGCTGTATTTTTTCTCCTATTTTTATTGTGTATGAAAAATGTAGTGATACTGTACTGCCTATTTTATCAGAACTTAAATAGTAAAATGAGGTCAGTTTTACATCAGTATCATCAGATACCTCAAATAAAGTCAGTTAATTCCTATAATAGGTTACATTTTTTACCTAATTCATGAGATAAGTTGAAGCCCTTTGAAGTTCATTTTGTCAAAGGCTAAACATTGGTCTTTACTCTGAATGCTACAGCAAAGTCGACACAGAAGATAAAATGAATTTTGTTTGAGCACAGCATTATGATAAAAAATTAAAGTCCTTAATACATTTTTAAAAAGCATATAGAGCAAAACTATACTTAAAATTAGTTTGGAGGCATGTTCATAATTAATAATTATATTCACCCACGTTGTTATATTCTAGCAATTGAAATAAAAGCTTTAATTATCAATATTTGAGACTAAATAAATGAATAACAAAATGGTTGTGATGTAGCTCTTGATAAATACCAAAAACAAAAGCAGAAATCTCCGGCATGGCATTATGTACTTTTTCTCTTTGATGCCCATTATAAGTTGTATTTTAGAAATATTTGACCCTAAGAAAATCATTTTAAAAATCAATCTAAAGTACCTAGTGTGGTATTAAACATTTTTGTAAAATAATCTTTTATATTTTAGTTGAAATTCATCCACAATCAGTTAGAAATCTTCAATCAAAATATTCAGTCGATGGAGAAATAAAACCTAATCCCTTAAAGCTTTTAGCATGTTGCAGTTATTTAAAGCAAAGCTTGTTAGCAGAAAGACATTGGAATGAACTCCTGCAAAGAGCAAGTAAGGACCTGAACAAGTTAAATTATTCTACAGTTACATTTTGGTGAACACTGTGAGAAGATCTTTTTGATGGAGCTCCTATTTTTGACTCAACAAATTTATAGCTATATTAGAATGGAATGAATTGATAAGCCCTATGAATTTGCAGCACCTAAATTTTGGAAAATATTTAAAAGAATCATAAATAGAGAAACTATATAGGATAACCTTTTTATGTATAATTATTCATCAAAGAAAGATAATCTGAAATTTACAGACAAAAATACATTAGTTGTAAATATATTTAGGCTGTAATATAGCTACACATTTTAGTAGAAAAACAAACCAGTGTTGATAATCTTTGTCATACTTTTTTTCTGAGCTTTCTCATAATTAAAAAAATTCTGCAGCAGATCGAATAATCAATCCAGGTTGTAAAAATTTTCCCATTATTCAAGCATAAAATTCATCTGTAAAAAAGATCTCAAGAAGATTTATGAAAAAATTAATATACTAAACCTTTGGATATTGAAAAAAGCCATTCTTACAGAAATATACCAGTGACTTGCTAACATAAACTGTTATGGCTATGAAACTGATTAAAATACATGGCCTAGCAAAGGAGCAGTGGGCACAAAAACAGATCTAGTGATACTAGTCTGCAGAAATTTAAAACGAATCTAGTTTCCCAGACTTTGATGGGAAAATAGCTGATATTCAAATTTCTTTTCAAATTCAAATTTTCTTTTAAAATTACTTTGCATGTTAACCCAACAATCTGTGGGCAAAACAAACACAACTGTGCTGGGAACAGGTACAATGTGCAGAGAACTATTTACAACCTCTGGCTTATTAAATACTCATTAAACTTAAAATATTATGTAAATTCACTGGGAATAAAAAGATGGTAGCCCTTCTTTCCAAGGACTCTCATTTTTGTGTTGATAAACATATAATTCTGAAATTCTCCTTTGGTGTTTGGAACAAATCCAAATAAGTAATGTTACTACTATTTTGATTTCCCTAAGAAAATATCTCTTTCAACAGCCTTTGAGTTGAGATGGTAAAGTGATTTATGGTAGAACATCTATAATGGATCCCTTTGTCAAAATGATATCGTGTGTCATCTCTATTACCTATTAAAAGGCACATATTTTATTTTGTATACATGAATCTTGTGTCCTAGTTCGAGTCTTTTGTGTACCCCAGAAAATCCTGTTATTAAAATGAACCCTGTCCTGTCCCTATAAACCTATTGTATGTGGTAGGGAGAAAGTGAGCCTGGAAGGAAAGGTTGAGACCAGCTGCCATTTCACCTTGCTACATGGCAGGAGTCCAGGACTGCCAGCAGGCAACCTTTGGTGAGACAGATCTCTTGATGATGCCTTGATATGAACATTTTTACAACCTCAGAACTATAAGATTTTACTCTAATAAATTCCCATTATAAAAGCCAACTCACTTCTGACATTTTGCATGGGCAGCCCTTAGCAAAGTAAAACAACTTGTAATTCCCACAGTATTTTAAATTGAAAAATAAAAAAATCTCAAAATATATTTCTTATTGCAGAGAGAGTTGAAATCGGGTGCCTCCCTTAATGTTCGTGCTGCATGCAAGGGTGATTAACATATGGTAAAATCTGTGAGGATAAAAAGCCTTTTATACATATATGTATAGATATGCATAGATACACATATATGAATTGTTATACATGTACATACACAAATTAATTGATAAATATATATAATATTAAAAGAAATTGCTTATATAAGTTTCCTTTTAATATTGAATTTAGAGAAATTGAATGGACAGAATACAGCTTCAAAGACAAGAAAAGGGAAGAATTAGGAAAGATAGTAACTTAGTCAGCCAAAGGGGTGCTGATGCAAAATACCAGAAATTGGTTCATTTTTATAAAGGGTATTTATTTTGGATAGGAGCTACAGATTCTAGGCCATAATGCATAAATTACTTCCTTCACCAAAGTCTATTTTCATGTGTTGGAGCAAGGTGGCTGCCAACGTCTGCGAGGGTTCAGGCTTCCTGGGTTCCTCTCCTCCAGGGTCTTGTATCTCTCAAGGCTCAGCTTTCATCTCTTCTGGGGCTTTTCCTGGGCTCAGGGTTCCTCTCTTCTTGGGGCTTGCTTCTGTTTCCTCTGTGTGCTTACTTCCCAGGACTCCAGCTTAAGGCTTAAGCATCAAACCCCAACATCAAAACTCTAACACCAGAAAAACCCCCAACTCTGTCTTTTGCCACCCCTTGGTGGGTGGGGACTCAATACCCTAATGATGTGTCCTAATCAAAGCCCTAATCATAACTTAATCATGCCCAAGTACAGACCAGATTACAAACATAATTCAATATCTATTTTTGGAATTCATAACTATATCAAACTGCTACAGATAGCTTGAAGTTTTTTGTTAAGTATTTAAAAAAAGGAATATACTATATTTGCTTGAGTTATTACAAATCTATTACCAAATGCAATATAAGACAGAAAAGGTATTTTGAGAGTATAAACTTCAATAAAGAAATATACAGTTAGATAGGAGAAGCACAATGAAACACCATCACACTTACAAATTTTGCCTTCCTAGTGCCACTGTAGGAATTTGAGGAACTAGAGCTGACTCTGAATGCAAAAATTTCATCTTATCCCACAAATGATAATGAAAACCTCAAAGCCCATGTTCTATTGTTGAGCAATAAATATCATCTTCTTTTCAAAGAATGGCATTTTAGAAAATATTACAAAAGCTAAGGGTAGAAAGTCCTATGAGAAAGGCCTCGAAGTTCTCTGGTGCCTCCGGACAATGACTCTGGACGTGAACAGGAAAAGAAAAGGACATAACATGATTTTTGGAAATATATAATAGGAATTGTCAAAAGGCTGCAGACCTGATTTGACAGATAAGGCAATCACTACACCAAGATTATAAGCCTGAGGAAAAGGCAGGGTGATGCTGCTGCCAAAAGCAATGAAGAATCAAGGAGAGGAATGAATCCTGGGAGATGAGGTGCACCCTGTCTTTGGGAGGGGTGGGGAATGCAGGAGGATGATTTTTTTAAAGCTTTAAAAATAAAGGAAATAAAGAAGGGGGAGGTTATAGAGATGTTATCCAGTTTACAAACATAAAAATTACATTTGTCTAGGGATGTGATTTAAAGTTAAAGGGATATACCATGGCCCTAAAGACTAGCTACGGAGGAAGAGACAGCTTTAAGAACAGCCTGACAGGGAAACGGACTTTGGCCCAGTGGTTAGGGCGTCCGTCTACCATATGGGAGGTCCGTGGTTCAAACCCCGGGCCTCCTCGACCCGTGTGGAGCTGGCCATGCGCAGTGCTGATGCACGCAAGGAGTGCCGTGCCACGCAAGGATGTCCCCCGCGTGGGGGAGCCCCACACGCAAGGAGTGCGCCCGTGAGGAAAGCCGCCCAGCGTGAAAAGAAAGAGCAGCCTGCCCAGGAATGGCGCCGCCCACACTTCCCGTGCCGCTGACGACAACAGAAGCGGACAAAGAAACAAAAGCAGACAAAGAAACAAGACGCAACAAATAGACACCAAGAACAGACAACCAGGGGAGGGGGGGGGGGGATTAAATAAATAAGTAAATCTTAAAAAAAAAAAAAAGAACAGCCTGACAACCAGGAGAAGAAACCGAAATGGTCGGAACCCACTGGGGAGGAAAAACCAGTATCTGAATATAGGGGCCGACCAACCTGGTCTAACGTAGCCTGTGACCTAAAGGAGAATGGATAACTTCTTTTTATTACATTTTCTTTTTCTCTCTAATATTTTATCTCATTTTCATGGCAATCATTTGCCCTTATCCACATGGTAAAAAGCTACTTTTTCAGAAAATAATTTCTACGTGAAAAAGCTGCTGCTGTCTTTTCAAGAAGAGCTGGTTCTAACAAATGCTTCTACACTTTATGCTGTACCACATTCAATCCTCCTGTTGATGATTCAGTTTCCCAGACCTGTCTGAATTAGTTAAGTTAGACTTGCAATAATTTGGAGTAGCACTTTATTTTACCGCCAAGTGATAGTTTACATCATTAACATAATTAGTGATATAAATTGGGACTCCTCTATTATGTGTTTAGTGGGTAGTCATACATTGAGAAATATGTAAGAAATGACTCATGAAATTAAAGGTAAGGTCGTTAAATAATTCAAATTTATTTTTCATGAAATAATTTTATTGTAAGCCTGACATATGCAATAAGTTCACTGAATTTTGTTCTGCTTCATATAGTATAGCCAATTAAAAAGTGTCTTTTTTTTCAATATATATAATGATAGTTTTATAGTGATTTTGGTAATTCTTGCCTTCATTGAATTTCAAAGCAAAATTACCCTGTTTATCCTTATTTAGATTTAATAGATCAAAAGAATTGCTTTCTTCATATATAGGAAATGGAGGTTTTTCTAAGTGAAACTAATTGAATAATGGACACTATGTTAGTAGGTTTTGCCTTGTATTTTCTATTTGGAGACTAAATTAAATGGTTGTTTATTTATATTTATATTTATTTTCTTGAATTCATAGTGTGAAATAATGACACATACGTTCCATAAATAGGTAGAGAGTCTTTCACAAACTGATGTGAACAAGAAGTATGTGTATTGTTGCTTTCAGAGTACTACACATCTCAGCGATAACACTGCTTCTTGGGAATGAGAATCCAAGCAAATGTTTCAATGGACAGAAAGAAAAGTGATTGGGGCAGAGAGCAAAGCCCAGGAGGAAAGAAATGGCACTTGGTTGAACATCAGGCAATGGGAGTCATTATAAGTATAAACCCTATGAAAGGGAAGAAGGGAATTGGCTCAAGTGACTCAATTGAATTTTTGATGGTCAGAATTGTCCTGTCAATTCAGGCAGATTAGACATTGTTTTACTCACTGACAGACTCATCTGTGTGCCTGTCCCCATTCATCTAGCATTATATGACGTGATAAAAAAAAATGGGAAAGTGTCAAAGCAATCGTTCCTCATTTGAACACTTTGCTTAGCATTGACATTTTAAAATAATTTAATAGCACAAAGTGGCAGTTTAAAAGTACTCGTGATAGAGTTTCTTGGGTAATATGTGAGGAAATGGATTATAGAGGAATCTCTATATATGCTAATATAATTTGATTCTAGGTAATGTCCTTAAGATGATGATGATAGTAGTATTTCTCACTAATATCATTAAGTTTATGAGTTCTGTAAACCTATCTGAAGGTTTCCTTTTCAATTTTGAGATTTTAACCAGGAATTGCCAGATATAAATATCTTTAGTAACTGATTTGTATCTGAACTATAACTTCAATTTTTCTTCATTAACTTCATGAATATTCAGTTCTTAAATAATTCATGAATAATTCTATAGGGAGATTCTATCTGAATTAGAGATAAAGTTGCAAATTCCATTAAATCACAGTATCTTATTTACTAAGTTATATAAAATAATTTTAATGAACACAAGGAAGCAAGCAATATTATAAATAAATGATAATCTTCCATCAGTTTTTTGAAATGTGGAATTTCAAATTCTATCTCTTGATATTTAGCTATTTTACGAGCATATATTTTAAAAATATTTTCATCCTAGTGCAATATCTGAATGCTAAGTTCAATAAAGTGCCACTTAAACATTCAATCAATTTAATTTTTATAAAGACTTAAAATATATTTAGTATTGAACATTTCTGATAAAAAAGCAATGCTAAGTTTAATAATATGTTCTAAAACTTTCAGAAACATCCAGACTTTTGTCTACTCTGATCCATTAGAGGAACCTGAGGAATTTATTTTATATTGTACAAAATGAATTATATGTGCTAAATAGAAAATTAACATTTTTCTCTTTGTCTACACACACATACTAGTACACACGAAGATGCACATGCGGGTGATGGTTGCATTTAAACAACCAAATATTTACTCTTTGTAAGGGAAAATAAAGTTTTGAATTTGATAAATTTTGGGTTCTTTTTTCTTCATTTTTAAAGAAGGTTTAGATTATCTAAATATTATGTTGCAAATATAGGGGATTCACATTGTGCTACCCCTGCCCTCTCCCACACTTATCCACATTAACAGCATCTTTTACTAATGTGGTGCATTTGTTAAAATTGATGGGCACATATTGAAGCATTTTTACTAAGTATGGTCTATAATTTACATTATGGTTACACTTTGCACAACACAGTTTTATAGTTTTGACAAAATGTATAGTGGCTTGTATCTGTCATTGCAATATCATGCAGAACAATCCCAATATCCCAGAAATGCCCCACGTTGAACTTATTCTTCCTTCTCCCTCCCCTCAGAACCTCTGGTGACCAGTCTATTTAATCAATGTTACAAGTCCTTCCATTTTTAGAATAACAATAAATCTACTTTAGTGCATAGTTGCACTCTTATTTGATGTTTGTTCATTCTTCAGTCTTGAAGATTTGGGGGTATTGATGCTCACTCTGATTCTGATTGAAATGAGGCTTAGATCCCATGGGGCAGGTGGATGGAATTGTCTTGCTTGCAATTGCAGACACTCTCTGTTCCTTGGGACTAGTGTTATCCATTACCAACTCCTTTTTAGTTGTCCTGGGTGGGTCTAATGAACTGGAGAGTAGGTGTTGGCTACAACTACTGAGATTCAGGGCTCAACCAGCATATAAACAGGTGGAAGATTTAAGAAAATGCAGGAACAGTGATGGCTCACTTATCCGCCTATTCTCTGAACAGATTGTGGGTAGAATCATTTAATTAATTAAAGACTTGCAAATAACCATAGTTAATATATTGCACAGTTATTTACTCAGAGCCAGAGGATTCTTTATAGGTCAAACTGGGAAAAGAACAAGGTTATTCTGACCCCAGCACAGTATCTTTTTAAACACACATAACTAAGCAATAATATATCAGAATTGTTTAATTTTATAGTATTTTATGCACTTATACATATTTCTCTACCTGTATCTATTGAGTATTTGTACATAGACTCAATTCATATTTATCTGAATTGTTTTCCTAATACAAAATTTACATCAAGAAGGTTTTTATTTATCTCTGATCCTTATAAGCACAGACAATAGGGATCACATAGGAATACAGACAAAAATTAGGTTAAATAAGTATGCCTTTTCCTGCAACAAATTTTTTTGGCTCTCAAGTCACTCATTTTTCTACTTTTCTCTCCCTCGAGTCTTGCATATGGAAGAGATACTTCTACTTCTTATGTATTACAGCACTTTATAGCAGAAGCATAAGATATATTTCAGCATTTTCAAGTGCCCTCTTTCCCTACTATTGATTCCTGTGTCAGTTTTACCCTAGTGGTTTAGCAACTCTGAGGATCTGTGTTGAGCTGTTTGGATAACATTGTGATAGGAATTTTATGCTAAAGACTTCATTCAATTGGACCTTTTGAAATGTATTAATCTTGTAGTGATGGTGGTAAACAAGGATAAATTAAGATGCCTTTATTATTGATCTGTCCAAAGCTTTCATGTTACTTGATCATGCTCTATTGTTGACGCAGCTGAAGGCAATTAATTTTAGAAACAAGACAAGTTGTTAACAGGGAACAGTTTGCAAGTCATTCTGTGTCACAATATGACACATTGAAGACACTGCATTTATTGTAAAGTGTTGGATCATTTCAATTAATTTTCTTCCAATTCTAAATTAGCAGGGTATTTAAATGTGTACTTGTTCTGGTTCATGAATGTGCCTATTCTCTGATCTCCCAAAACTGAGTATCATCCTGGAGTTGAAACTGCAAGGGTCAAATGTAAAAGTAATGAGGATCTTAAATTGATCTTGATTGCACTGCATTGCTCACTTTATTTTAATTCTGTGTCTTTCAGGTCTGGAGTAGGCTAGATATTTTAGATTTTCTTAACTCTTAAATTTATTTTCCTGCTTCAAATATGATTTACTTAAATTACCACCTACTAATGCATTTTAGATTGCTTTGAACTTTATTATAAAGAACTGAAATATACTAAAAGTAGTATTGCTCCCTTAAAACCAAAACCAAATAATAATATATTTGATAATTATTGAGAAATTTCCCTCAAGAAATATTTTACAAATTCTTCTGTCCCTAGAAATTTATGACTGTATGATAGATAGATTCATAGATAGATAGATAGATAGATGATAGATAGATAATTTTTAAAAACACTGGGAAGTCTAAATTTTGTGTGGTCTTGACTCTAAATAGAAAATGATGTTATATAATGCATCTGATACTGATATTCTTCACACTTCTTCTAAAAATGTAAAAAGGCTCAGCTAGATTTTTCTCAGTATTACCAGTTGATAGTATATGTTTTCAGAACCATCTGGCCTGTTAGCCTATATAGGAGCAGTTTCAGAAGTGAAATGAATGTTTTTAAACTGGATTTCAGTGAGTGTAAAGATTTATTTCAAGAAATTTCACTTGGAAAGTTAGAAAACAGATTTATGCCTAGAATTTAAAGTGAATAGAGACTTTGGTTTTGTTTTTAACATGGAACAGTCTTAAGTTTTATTATACATGTATGATAAAGATCCAGGAGAGTAAAAGTTGAAATCACTAGAAATCAATAACAATGGAATGAACTTCAAATCAGAAGTTATTTTGTCTGTGGATAGAATCTAGTGGCAGTGCTGGAGAGTTAGGAGAAACCAAGGCAAGAAGAATTGTATATTCAGAATTACTTTGAATTTTATTTAATTGAATGTTACTTAATTGTGTGTATAACAGAATTAATATTTACTGTTATTAAAATAATAAGTAACCTTGACTGAGCACTTAACCCTTCTCAACCTCTGTATCACTGTACTTTGTATGAAAGTATTGTCTATGCATTAGCTAGACAATAAACTACATTTTAAGTGCCTTTCTGGTGATTTATAAATGAGAAAATTGACATGTCAGGCATTTAAGAAAATTGTTACAGATTTAACATCTAGATGGAGGAGGAACTTGTGTTTATCTAATTAGTTTATCTAATTCTAAAATTAGGTATTGGGGGGGAGGAAGGAGCTGAAGGCCAGAGAATTAAAAGGGTGATTTTGAAATAATTAAAATTTCTTGCAAATACTTGAGAGAATATGAGAGGATAAAGGAGTGAGACAATATAGCACCTTAAGGGAATAAGTATGGAATTTTTATTTTTGCTTTAAGTATGAACAACCTTTTAGAATTTTGAGTAGGGAGAAGTAAAAGGAACTGTAAAGGAGCTAGTAAAAGGAGCTGATGAAGAGAGATGGAAAATAAGCCAAGATAAAAAAAAAATTAGATGGGATAACTTTTCATAATATGAAATAAAGTGAGGGCCAAGGAATATTTGGAACAGATTCAAGAAGCAATATATCAGTAAAATCTTGTCAGATTTTAGATGATGAGGACTCAGTTTAGAAAATGTTGTAGTCTTTTTAATTTTCTTTTATTAAAGAGGCTTTAGATTCCATAAAGGTTACATCAAAAACATAGAGGATTGGAGAACCAGCAAGATGGTGGCAGAGTAAGGAGCTCCTAGAGTCAGCTCCCACTACAGGGCAGTTAGTAAACATCCAGAGCTATCTGGACCTAGCTGAAGCTCCTGTTTGGGGGGTTCCAGGAGGCCAGAAGAGCATCCTGAAACATCCTTGAAAGAATGGAAGGAGGAGACTGTCCATCTGTAGAGAAGACTTGTAAGTAGAGCATTCCATGCTGCAGAGGCCGGTGCTCATCCTCCACCGGAGGCACAAGCCACCTCAGGAGCTATACTGCAGCTGGAATTCAAAACTGCACCTCCCAAAAATTGGGGAGGAAGAGATGGTTGGGCACCAATTTCAGCTACTGATGAGTAAATTCAGTGGGCTAAAGTATATTCCTGAGAACAGCTAAAGTTTGAGCCTGTCCAAGTCAGAAAGAGGCCAGAAGCCACGATCATAACTCTGCACCTGGCACAAGGGAAAGTGGGACAGACTGAAGATTACTGTACTGGTGGGGACCGGCTTCTTTTCTTCCAGGTCAGATTGCAGCTCTAGCCTAGGCCCCAGTACCACCTCCAGCAGGGAGAAAGTTGTGGGGACTTGCACCAGCCTCCCCGGGAAATTACTGGCCAAGCTATGGAGGCCAGTGATTATCCTACTCTGGTGGTACCAGCTGCCCCAGGAGCTATTCTGTGGCTGGAATTGGAAGTTCCATTTCCAAAAAACAGGGGATGAGGAGAAGGTTGGCTGCAGATTTCAGCTACTGATTGGTAGACTCAGCTGACTAAGATATAACCCTAGGAACAGCTAGGTTGTGAATCAGCTGAAAGAGGCCAGTGGCTGCCATTTTGACTCTGCCCCCAGCCTGAGAGGAAACCAGGGCTTATAGAAAATCACAGTGATGGTAGGAACCACTTCCACTTTCTTTCACCTAGATTGGCCCACAGCCATAGCCTAGGCTTCAGCCCCACCTCTGGCATGGAGGAGGCTGTCAGGCCCAGCACCAGGCTATCAAGGTAACTGAAGGTAACTTTGGCTAGCAGAGAGTGAAAATTAGAAGTCTACCAGGGCAACTGCAGTCATCTTGGACCTACACTGCATAGATTGCTTCCAACAACTGCAGCTCCATCCCTACCCCAGGCAGGGGAGAAAGGGGTGTGAAGCTTCATTTGTCTCTCTGGACAACTATAGTCTAGACATGCACGACTTGGATTATTCCACCCAGATGTGACTCTATCCCTACCTCTGGCAAAGGAGAAAATTGGAAGAAACTTCATTGGTCCCTGGGGCAATGAGGGCAGCTTGAGCCTCCACAGCTTACAGCACCAACTACAACTTGGCTCCTACTGCACAACCAGCAAGGGAGAAAGGACAGGAATCCCTAAACTGAGGAGAAAAACTGCAACCAGAATAAATACTCTAGGAAGCCAGATGCCAAGACACCAACAAAAAATTACAATCCACACCAAGAAACAGGAAGCTATGGCCCAGTTAAAGGAACAAGATAAGCCTCCAGATGACATAAATGAGTTGAGGCAACTAATCATAGGTGTGCAAACAAACCTCCTTAATAAATTCAATGAGATGGTTAAAGAGATTAAAGATATTAAGAAGACACTGGATGAACACAAATAATTTGAAAGCATACGTAGAAAAATAGCAGATCTTATGGAAATGAAAGTGCAACAAATGAAATTTAAAGTACATTGGAATCATATAATAGCAGATTTGAGGAGGCAGAAGAAAAGATTGGTGAGCTTAAAGAAATGACCTCTGAAAGTGAACATACAAAAGAACAGATGAAGAAAAGAAAGGAAAAAATTGAACAATGTCTTAGGGAAATAAATGACAGCAAAAGGAGTGCAAACATATGTGTCATGGAGAAGAGAAAAGAAAAGGGGCAGAAGGAATATTTGAAGAAATAATGGTAGAAAATTTCCCAACATAATTCAAGGACATAGATATCCATGTCCAAGATGCACAATGTGCTCCCATCCAAAAAAAATTAAAAAAAGACCAACTCTGAGACACATACTTATCAGAATGTTAAATACCAAAGACAAAGAGAGAATTCTGAGAGCAGCAAGAGAAAAGCAACGGATAACATATAAGGGATATCCATATGATTAAGTGCTGATTTCTCACCAGAAACCACAGAAGCAAGAAGACAGTAGTCTGATATGCTTAAGATGCTAAAGAGAAAAACTTCCAGCTAAGAATCTTATATCCAGCAAGACTATCTTTAAAAAATGAGGGCCTGATTGGAATATTCACAGATAAACAGAAACTGAGAGATTTCTAAGCAAGAAACCAGATTTCCAGGAAATACTAAAGGGTGTGCAAGAGCCTGAAAAGAAAAGATAGGACAGAGGGGCCTGGAAAAGAGTCTAGAAATGAAGATTTTATTAATAAAAGTAACTGAAAGTGTCAAAAGAGTGGTGAAAATAATATATGACAGATAAAACTCAAATAGGAATAAATTTAACCAATGATGTAAAGCACTTGTATTCAGAAAACAGCAACACAAAGTTAAAAGAAATTTTAAAAAGCCTAACTAATTGGAAAAATATTCCATGCTCATGGATTGGAAAACTAAATATCATTAAGATGTCAATTCTACTCAAATTGACATATAGATTCAATGCAATCTCAATAAAAATTCAACCAGCATTAAAAAAAGAACTTAAAAATACGATCATCAAATTTATTTGGAAGAGTCAGGGGTCCTGAATTACCAGAAACATCATGAAAAGGAAAAACAAACCCTCATTTCCAGACTTTAAGTCATATTACCTAGCTATAGTGGGAAAAACAGTATGGTACTGGAATAAGGATAGACACATAAATAAATAGAACCAAATTTATGGTTCAGAATCAGACCCTCTTTATGTATGGTGAAGTGATTTTTGACTAGTCTGTCAAACCCACACAGCTCAGGCAGAACAGTCCACTCAACAAATAACAATGAAAAATCAGATATCCATAGCCGAAATAAGAAAAGAAGACCCCTATCTCACACCTTAGCCAAAAATTAATGCAAAATGGATCATAAGCCTAAAAATAAAAGCGAGAACCTTAAAAGTTCTAGAAGAAATTGTAGGAAAATATCTTCAAGACATGGTGGTAGGTGGTGGATTCTTAGAGGAGATAAGAGGAGGACTGAGATGAACTACTGATGTTTAATGTATGTAGAAGCTTTAATTAGCTTTACTGTTAAAGTGTGGAATGTATAGAGCCGATGGTAATACATAATGAGTAACAGCTAGTTTATAAATGGGGATGTGACTGAAAATGGTAGTCTAAGTATGTAAATGCCAATTGACAGGATGCTAGATAATAATCTAGGAACTGAATCGCATGGTAAACCAAGAGGTGGATGAAAATTGTAGTTGATGGTACAGATGCAAGAGTGTCCTTTGTGAGCTAGAGCAAATGTACATCACTACTGCAGGGTGTTGGGAATGTGAAGAAGCATGGGAAAAATACAGGTGGAGTGACCTATGGACTATGGTTAGTAGTGATAATATAATATTCTTGTATCTATGCGAAAGATGTACTGTGTTGATTATGAGGCATTAGGGAAATGTGAGCCAAATATACACTATGGACATGGTAACCATTAGATGATATTATCTTATCTGTAGCAAATGTTTCACCACAATGTGCTATGTTGATGGAGGGGTGTTGTTTGGGAATTCTGCACATGTGCATGATTTTTTTATAAGTTTACAACTTCTGTCATAAAAAATATATATTCAAAAAATAATAATAGGATGGGTTGGGGGAAAAACACACCACATGTAAGATAAGAACTATGATTAGTAGTAAGATTTTGACAATATTCTTTTATATTTTGTAACAAACATCTCATAGCAATGCAAGGTGTTGGTGGAAGATTGATGTATGGGACCCCTGTACAATGTTATGCATGTTTGCTTTGTAAGTTCACAATTTTTACTATACACTTAATTGTTTATGTATGTTCATATATAAATGATATAAAAATAATAGGGTTGATTGGGAGAAATATATTTTGGTTAGTAGTAATATGTTGACAATGCACTTTCATCATTAGTTAAAAAGGTTTAAAAACAATGCAAGTTATTGGTGGTAGGGTGTGTTATGAGCCCTGTATGATGCTATATATGTTTGTTTTGTAAGTTCACAACTATTATTATACACTATTGTTTTTAATGTCTATGTATGAATTCTATACTTCAATAAATTAATTAAAAGAACAAACCAAAAAAATAGGGGATCCCCATATACTCCATCCATTTCCCCTCCCACTTTCTTCCTTAACAACATCTCTCATTAATGTTGTACCTTTGTTACAATTGATGAACACATATTGAAGCATTGTTTCCAAGCATAGTCTATGGTTTACATTATGTTTTTTTTTTAAGATTTATTTATTTATTTATTTATTGACCCTTCCCCCCCGCCCCACCATGGTTGTCTGTTCTCTGTGTCTATTTGCTGCATCTTCTTCTTTGTCCGCTTCTGTTGTTGTCAGCAGCATGGGAATCTGTGTTTCTTTTATTTGTTGCTTCATCTTGTTGTCAGCTCTCCATGTGCAGTGCCATTCCTGGGCAGGCTGCACTTTCTTTCACGCTGGGCAGCTCTCCTTATGGGGTGCACTCCTTGCGCTTGGGGCTCCCCTACGTGGGTGACACCACTGAGTGGCAGGGCACTCCTTGAGTGCATCAGCACTGCACATGGGCCAGCTGCACATGGGTCAAGGAGGCCCGGGATTTGAACCATGGACCTCCCATGTAGTAGACAGATGCCCTAACTGCTGGACCAAGTCCGCTGCCTACATTGTTTTACACCTTGCACTGCACTGTACCATTTTATTAAAAAGTTCTCCTATAGGCACTTTTTTTTTCTTGTTTTTTATTTGGTACTGGGAATTGAACCTGGGACCACAAATATGCAAATCAGGCACTCCATCACAGAGCTACACCTGCTTCTTTTTAGTACTTTTTATTGTCATCATTATTAAATTGACTTCTTGCAAAGATATTTCTACTAAAAGGATTTTAATCAATTTAAAGTATATTAACATTTGTCTGCCAGAAATGATTAAAGTAACATTAAAAGTTACATAATAGAAGGAAATAAAGACAGAGAGAAAAAGAAAGGAAGAAGAAAGTTTGAGAAGGAGGAAGGAAGGGAGAAAAAAAGGATTGCCAAAATTGTATCCTAGATATATGGTTACAATTATTTAGAAATATAGTATATTAAAACATTTATATTACTTTTTTCCTGGATAAAATTTATTCTGTTACCTATAACATCTTATATTTAGCTGTCCCTTTACAAGAGGTTTATTTCTTAAAAATCTTTGATGGAGCATAATCTTTTTTTTTTAATTGGGTTTCATTTATTTTCATTTCTATATTGCTTTTTATTTATTTATTTTTTTTGAGGTACTGGGTACTGAACCCAGCACCTTGTATTTGAGAAGGTGTTGCTCAACCATTGAGCCACATTGGCTCCCCTGATTGTTCGTTTGTTTTTTTTTTTATTGTTGTTAACTCCTTTTTAAAATTTTATTTAAAAAAAAATTAAAGATACGTAGATTGTATAAATATCACCTAAAAAAAATGCCTGTCTCCCCAGACCTCCTACATTTTCCTACATTAACAATATCCATCATATTTGAGATATATCCATTGTGGTTAATAAACACATTTTGGAGCATTGCCCCTAAATGTGGATTAAAATTTACGTTGTACTTTATACTCTTGCCCACACAATTCTGTAGGTTATGACTGGATTTATAGTGGTCTATTTTTGTCATTGCAAGATCATTCAGGACAATTCCCAAATCCCAGAAATGCCCATATATTACTCCTGTTTTTCCCTCTCCCTGCCCTCAGAACCTCCGTGGCCACTGCTTCCACATCAATGATTTAAGTTTTTCCATTGTTAGAATTACAGTAAGTCTGCAGTAGAATACCAGTAAGTCTACTTCAGTCCATAGTTTTTCCCCCAATCTTGAGGATTATGTGATGGTGATGTCCACTCCATTTCTAATTGAGAGGGTGCTGTGAGCCTATAGGGCCAATGGATGGGACTCTCTTGCTTGTAGGTGTAGACTCTCCAGGTTCCTTAGCATGGTGGTTTTCCATCATCACCTCCATGTTAGTTTTCCTGGATTAGACCAATGAACTGGAGAGTAGGTGTTGCAACTCTGATGAGATTCAGGTCCCAACTGGCAAATGGACAGCCCAAAGATTTAAGTCTCTTGGATGTATACCTACCAACTGTAGTACTAATTACAGGTTCAAATAGAAGGACAGAAGAGCCATGTGTATGTAAACCACAATAATCCAACTTTGTCACTCTGGGGAGCATAAATTCCAAAGTAGAGCCCTCTGGCAAGGCACCAAACTCCTGAACCATTTGCTGTGACTATAATGTCTGGATGTCTCCAGAGTTCTCAGAAGCCCTGATACTTTGGCAAAGAGATCCTGCTGAGATGTGCGTAAGTGTAAACTCCAGAATGACCTCCTGACTCACTTTGAAGTCTCTTATCCATATAAACTCATTAGTCTTTACCTTTTCCCTCTTTTGTTCAAGGTCTTTTTCCAAATACATTGCTAGTTGGTGCTAGGTAGTAATCTCTCAGTGCCAGGAAGGCTCATCCCCAGGAGTCATGTCCCACACTGCAGAGGAAGGTAATGTATTTATATGCATTGAGCCACATTGGCTCCCCTGAGTTGGTTTTGTTGTTTGTTTTGCTTGTTGTTGTTGTTGTTGTTTTAGGACTCACTGGGAACTGAACCCAGCACCTTATTTGTGGGAAGCAGGTGCTAAACTGCTTGAGCCACATCTACTCTCCTTATTCCTGTGCTTTTTGCCTTGTGTTTTAAATTTCACAATACTAAGTAAGGAAATCCTACCTGGAATACTCTAGGATGGAACAAGAAAATAATTATACCATCCTCACATAAGCAAAAGAAGGACAGCTCCTCATGAATTAACTACCCAAATCCTATCTACTATTTTTATTTTGTTGTGATAGTCTTTCCTAGTAAGTTAAGTACTTCCAGTATGGCTACCTTATTAACAATTCTGTTTCTATTTCAGTCATTTCTTAACAATGTTACTTATCTTGCTATTTCCATGGCTATTTATATACACTATATATATTTTCAAAATATATTTTGGAAAGACCATTTATGTACTGTCCTTTTAGTTCCATTTCTCTGGAGAAACATGTCTAATACAGATTTGGCACCTAGAGTGGTTTTGAGAAACAGATACTTAAGGATGAGATATAAGAGTTGGTTCTGGGGATTTTTGGAATTAGTTCTCTAGTCTTATTGGAGTAAGAGACACTAATGATTCTATTCCAGTGATCCAGATGTCACTGATAGTCCATGGTGTAAACTGGCAATAAAGAAATGCAATACATCACCATTGGATACTGCAATTAATTATATGAGGCAAGGCTCTGGGTGTGAATGTATTTATACCTTAACGGAGTTTTGTGAAGTTAAAAAATAAAATGATGTTAGCTGGTTGTTGCTAAATATTCTGGATACAGTTGTAAAAAAAGAGATGAACTCAACGCTTCAAATTCCTCACTTAAGTGCCTCATGAAGAACATGAAAGTTTCTTTGTGTGCCCTGAAAGAAACTCATTTCTCATAGCCACATTCTTGAGATTTCTGAAAACCAGGCCTAGAGTTTCATTGTGTGAGTGGCTAAATTACAATGTAATTTTATTTCCTAAATCTGCAGAGTGTCACTTGTTCAAATGAAGGCATTGATTTGGAGAGAATGGGGTATTGAAAATTGGGATGGAGACATATGGGCTGATGATGATAGTAGAGGAAATGAAAACCTAGATTCTGCTGAATTTTCTTAGTTAAACCTGCAGTGGTCTACCTTGAGAAATTAGCCACCTGACCTCTGACCTGACCTGAGAAAGTAGCCCTCACACCTTTGTCTGAAGAAATGAGCCCTGTTTCACCAGATGAAACTGTAATGGTATTTGAGTGAGATATTTGGCTTGCAAGACACTCCTATTTCCTCTGATGATGCATCTCTACATCTTCCTTACTTGACTGAAGTCTCAAAAAGTCCTGAAAGATGAAGTACAAAATTTGACCCAGGAGGAAGGTTCACTATATTCTAAGGAACTGTATGATTTTTCCAATTTATAAAGACAGAAATCAGGGGAACATTTGTGGAAGTATATATTAAGGGAGTAGGATAATGGTGGAAGGAACTCTAGATTCAAGCCTCCTGTCCACCACTTCTTGGCTTTGGCAAGTCACTTAACTCTGTTATTTCAGTTTCACTTTCTTCATCTATGAAGAAAAGGAAAATAAATCATGATGAACTGAATGTTGTCTGACCCACCAAACTATAAAGTTAGGCATGCCCAGCAGTGTTCAATCATCAAAAAATGAAGCGGTGTAAGTTACATGTAGAAGTGGCCCAAATGCTCATAGCTTCTACTCTGTCACATTACTTTCCCTTTCCCAGATCACAGAAATGGACTCTTGGGCAGATTCCTACGATCAGTTTACCAAGGAAGAAAAAATTGGGGCCTGGTTTACAAGTGGTTCCATATGACATGCAGGCACCACTTGAAAGTTGACAGTCACAATACTACCATACTCTTTCGAGACATTCCTGAAGGACAGAGGTAAAGGGAAATCCCCCCAGTGAGCAGAATCTTGAAAAGTGAACCTGGTTCTTAATTTTACTTGGAAGGAAAATTGGCTAGAGATACATTTCTTCTATACCACTTCATGGGGTGTGACCAATGGCTTGGCTTGTAGGTCAGGGTCTTGGAAGGATCATGACTGAAGAATTGGTAACAAGGAAGTCTGGAGGAGAGGTTTGTAGATAGACCTTTCTAAATGGGTGAAAAATGTGAAGATATTTATATCCCATGTGAATGCTTACCATAGGGTATCCTCAGCAGAGAAGGATTTAATAATCAAGTGGATAGCATGACTCATTGTATGGATGCTAGTCTGCCACTTTCCCTGCTACTGTTGCCACTGTTCAATGGGCTCATGAACAAAGAGCCAATGGTGGTAAGGATAGAGGTTATTGATGGGCTCAGCGACATAAACTTTTACTCACCAATGTTGGCCAGGCTACAGCCACTGCTGAGTGCCCAATCTGCCAATAGCAGAGACTAATACTCAGTAATATGTTACCAAGTAGCAGGCTGATTACACTGGATCACTTCCATAGTATGAGGGGCAGTATTTTGTTCTTACTGGAATGGACACATACTCCCACTACATATTTGCCCTCCTTGTACACAATGCTTCTGCCAAAACCAACACCTATGGACTTAAAGAATGCCTTATCCACCCTCATCATATTCCATTAGCATTGCTTTTGATGAAGGAACCTACTTCACAAAAAATGAACTGTAAGAATGGGCACATGCTCAGGTATTCACTGATCTTACTATGTCATCATTCTGAAGCAGGTGTGTTGATAGAATGATGAAATGACCTTGTGAACACTCACTTATTGCACCAACTGGATTACAATATCTTGCAGGACTGCATCAGGGTTTCTAGGGGACTGTATATGCTATCTTGCTTGTTCTCTCATAGCCAGGATTCATGAGTCCAGAAATCACAAAGTGGAAATAGGATTAGCACGACTAACTATTACCCCTAATAATCCATTAGAAAAAAAAATTGCTTCCTGTACCTGTGACTTAAAGCTCTGCTGTTCTACAAATCATAGTTCAAAAAAGAGGAATGCTTCCATTAGGACACACAACAATGATTCCTTTGAACTGGAAGTTAAAACTGCCACCCGGACACTTTGGGCTCCGTATACCTCTTAATCAACAGGCAAAGAAGATAATTACTGTACTGCCTGGTATAATTGTTCCAGATTACCAAGGAGAAATATGACTGGTACTAGACAATGAAATTTAAAAAATGAGTTTGCCTGGTGTTAGGAGACCCCTTAGGGCATTTCTTAGTACTATCATGCCCTGTGATTAAAGTCAGAGGAAAAATGTAGAACCCAATACAGGCAGGACTACCAATGGCCTAATACCTTCAGAAATGAAGATTTTGTGACCCCAGGCAAAATTCCATGACAAAGAGAGGTGCATGCTGAGGGTAAAGGGAATATGAAATGGGTAATGGGAAAAGGTAGTTATAAACACAAGCTATGACCACATGACCAGTTGTAGAAATAAGGACTTCAATGGTTATGAATATCCTCCCCTTGGTTTGTTATGAATATGTTTGTATATATTCACAAAGAAAATATCTTTGTTTTCTTCCCGCTCTTATCCCTTTACCATATAAGTTGTATTAATATTATGGCTTAATATTTAAGTTACAGTCTAACAAGTTTAAGAGTAAATACTACTTAAAGACTTGCATCTCTTCTGTGGAAATCGTTAGTGCATTTCTGGCTATAGGCAAGACAGTTGAACTATGTTAGGTGAAGTTATGACTGTTATTGCTTTTATTTAGAGATTAAGTGTATTTTATTAAATATGGCTTAAGGAGATATGTATGTGTACCAAGTTGACAAGGGAGTAACTGTGATGGTTAAGTCCAATGTATCAATTTGACTAGATTATGATGCCCAGTTGTTTGGTCAAGCAAGCACTGATCTGATTGCTACTCAGAGTATTTTGTGGATGGATTTAAATCATTATTCACTTGTTTGCATCTATGGCTGATTACATCTACAATCAGCAAAGTATACTGCCTTCTGCAGTGAGAGAAGTTTCATCTAATCAGAGAAGGCCTTAAAGGGAGAAATGATGATTTTGGGAGTCAGAAAGAAGTATTTATATTTTGTTTCAACCAGCTGACTTTTCCTGGGGAATTCACTGAAACCTTCATCAGTGCTCTCAAGTTACAGCCTGCCCTAAGGAATTTAGACTTACAAATCTCCACAGTTGCATGAGGCAATCAAATCTTACAAATCTCTTAATTATATATCTATCTGTGTGTATCTTAATTATATTCTAAATCTATGTATCTATATATACATATATACACATATATATGTATCTCTTCTGTCTGACTAATACAGTCTTTATCGTACTATAAGAATTGCAATATATAACATAAATGGGAAAGACACATAGGTAGGGTATGGGCGTACTATCTGAAGAAAAAAATCTGTTCTATTCTGTACCTTTTTTTCAGGTGTCTTGGATTCAGTCACAATACAAATGATTATTCTTTTCAACTCAACTAAACTCTTATTCCTTTTCCCTTCAGGAAATACTTATCAATATTCAGGGAATAATAGTACTCAGGAATAACTCAGGAAACACTTATCAATGCTCATTAGTGTGTACCGCATGAATAGATTAATGCACACAGGACTCAGAGTCTAAACCTTCTTACAGCATGATATAATGCACATGCTTATCTAAAATTATCTGAACATGGTAATCATATATGATGCACTCTCTGGGATGCTTGCATTTCAAATTTCTTCTGTCTTCACCCCACATCCAACTCCACTTAGGCTCCTCACTCCTGTGTGGGAATTAGAAGATGTTAGGGGAGTGACCTGAAATCAACTTTTTCCAAAAAAAGAGGAAAGGCACCCATCTTACGAACAATGTCGAGTCATGTAATATATAGAAATATCTGTTCTAAGGTGTCTGTTAGGTATTCAGAAAACTAATGTGTTTTACTGCTTTGCTCCCTGGATATTTCCTGCTCATGAATAGTTGGTCACTTGCACTCAGTCAGCATAGGGCTATTTCCTTTAAGGACTCAAATGATCTCACAGGCTGGGCTTGTAGTACACCATCGGCCTCTATCATATATCAGATTCTGACACTTGCCATTCTGGCAGCATTTCAGTAATGTGTCCTAACCATGGATAAGTAGCACTTTCTGGAAATAGCCCCAACTTTCCATAACATTTATCAAGTATAAGAAACATAATTTCTCTAATGGCCTGCCCCATTGTGTGCTTGTTCTTTGATCTTATTCAGAATAATCTTATCACTCTAAAAGGGACTTTATAAATAGAATTTAGAATAAAACCCTCAAGGAGTTAAGCCAGCATTTTAAAGAGACTACATCAAGGTGGGTGAAGTGTATGTCAAAATCCATTCCCATCACTCCCTTTCTCCAAATATTTCTTAGGAAGCACTATGTGACTATAACTACTAGTTTCCTATTCTAACATGCATTCTTTCTTTTGTACTTAATAACAAGAGTATCCATATACCCCAGCTTGCCTAAGCAGACCTGGGTTAAATCTCTTGTTCCAGGATAATTCTTAATAGCACCCCATTTTAGTCTCAAAATTATCCTGGTTGGACAATAAATTTTATATTTACCCCATTTATTAAAAAAAAAAAAAAATGACCAGACTCAAAATTAAATTTCTCAGCCTCCTTCAAATAAGTATATGCACATAATTAAATTCTAGCCAATAAAATGTAAGCAGAAGTACTGTATGGGATGTCAAGGAAGTTCCTTAAAATTGGAAAGATACATTTTGACTTTCTCCTACCGCCAATATAGAGTATAGATATAATGACTAGAGTTTTCACTGCCATCTTGGACTATGAGGGAACTTGAGGATAGAATCCATTTGTGTTAATTAAAATGAAATCCAGTAGCTATAAAAGGAGAATAAAAAACACAGGGGTGTAGAGGTATATGTAATTAATTTCTCTTTCACTTAACAATTATGAGATGCTGGTCTAAGACACTGAAAAAATTCTGTTTTCTGTAGGAATTTTTGGGCCCATGCTCCGTCCTTCATTGCTTCATATTCTCTAGCTTTTTGCTACCCAAAGTATGATCTGCAGATCATCTCCACTGGTATAACTTGTGCACTAGTTAGAAATGTAGGTAAGGAGTCACCCCAGATTTAGAATCAAAATGTAATGTGTCCATGAAATGTAAAAAGCACATATTCTGCATGGTCAGAAGTAGTGAAAAGAAATACAAAAATATTGATTACTGAAGAAATGAAAAAGTGAAGCCATCTTTTCCACAAACTAATAACTTGTTAATCATGAAAAATAACTTTACTTGGAAAATGAACAGGTCTTGTGTGTCATCTCTGTAAATGAATGCCATAAAGCTGACTGAAATCTTAGCCACAGAATTGTTACTAGAAAGGGATTCATCATTTTATACGTAATAGTAGGATATTGGGACTGCCTATAAAGAGGATCTCTAAGAAAGTCAAAAGTGATTCTTTTCTTGGAAAAAAAAGTGAAGAACTCAGTGTAGTATGATAAAGGAATAAAACTAAGTTGTAGATTTTTTACCAAAAAGGCTACCAGTTTTAAATATACTTTCCATGTTAGAATAATCAAAGGAGGTTTCAACAAAAAAGATGGAATATATTCCACTAATCTGAATAATCTGTAGAAAACCTGGCCATCTTTCATCTCCCTTCACATCCTGCCTCATATATAGCAACATACAAAGAGGTCCAGCTGTAAAATGTTTCTAAAACCTATAGATAGCTTATTAAAAAAATTGTTGAGTACACTGAAGAAATGTATATAATTCATTTAATGTTCCCATAAGTTTTCCCTCACCTTGTAGCTGCCCCAAAACTTTACTCTTCTTCTCTAAAATTTCCCTGAGTTTTTTTCCAATTTCCATACTATTTCTTGTCCCTGCCATCTCCTTTCTTCTCTTTTATTTTGTAAATTGATTTATTCCTCTCAAAGACTTTTTCCCTCTTTTACATTTTATTTATTACTTTGGCAGATCAATAGAAGAAGGGGATGAGAGGAAAAATAAGTGGGAAATTGGTGAGTAAAGAAGATTATTAGTAATACTACTTTGGGATTTGAGCTTGTGTAACAGTAATGACAAAGCATTATCAAAAAGCTTACTAAGAAGACAGACGGTCATAAATGGAAGAGTTCTGCTTTATCATTAGCTTCCACATAAGGAATAAATCAATGATTTTTCAGTTTCACCTGCTACATACAAATATAGTGTTATCATACTATTTAATTTTAAATTAAATTTTCATTTAAACATGAGGCTATTTAGCATAATAGTTTCAAGTCTGAGATTTGAGCTCAAATCACCTTGTTTTTTAATTTTGCCTCTTCCACACATGAATCTGTACACAGCCTTGATAAAGTCTCTTAACATCCCAGAGCAGTAGTTTTTCATCTGTCAGTGGAAAAAAATACATAGTTATTAGGTGGGTAAAGAGTTATATATGGTTAATTGCCAGTGTTTTACAGATTACTTGCACACTGTAAGTACTTAATAAGTGCAAACTATTGTTACATAATTTTCTTCTTAATATAAATCTATAAAACAGAGAATAGCAAACCATGCATCCACGGGTCAAAAACAGCCTGTTTTTGTATTACTGGGTAGCTAAGAAATGTTTTTCCATTTGTAAAGGGTTGTGAAACAAGCAAACAAAAAAAAATATGTGGCAGAAATATATATGACCTACAAAACAAAAGATTTTCTCTGGCCTTTTAGAAATAAACTTTGAGACCCTTGATTGAGAAGGGTGATTATAATATATGGCATATTGAAATAAAAAAGGAAGGCATGATGGGAAAGAAGAAAGAAAGAAAAAAAGAATATATAGGCATTTGAAATATATTTTTGCTGGTTATAGAATTCTAGATGGACAAGTTTTTATCATTTGACTTAATGTAGTTTATCATGTTTTCTGTGGTTGGAATTTGTTGAGTTTCTTACATCTTTGGATTTATAATTTTTATCAAATTTGGAAATACTTTAGCCATTGTTTTCAATTTTTTTTCTGCCCCATCCTCCTTTTCTTCAAAGACTTTAATTAAACCACTTAAACTTATCCTACAGTTCTCCTTTGCTCTTGTCAACTATTTTTCTGTCTTTTTCTCTGTGTTTCATTTTGGACAGTTTCTACTGCTATGCCTTTAAGTTTACTAATCTTTTCTTTTGTATTATCTGATTTTTTAAATCATATCCCATGTATTTTTCACTTCAGACATTGGCATTTTTATATCTAGAAGTGATTTATGTAGATAAGTTATCAACTCATTTATCTATATAGATAATTGTCTGTCTCTATCTCCATATTTACATATCAACATCGATATATGTGTCTACCTATCTGTATCTAGATCTAGGTATCTATATAACACTTATCTATATCTGTCTATCTATCTATCTATCTATCTAGGTCAGAGAGAGAATGAGAGCAAGAGACTGAGAGAAGTTTATAATCTTTCATGTTTCGTCATAAAATGTTCAATCTTTCCTTTTATTTCTTGAACATAAGGAATACAATAGGATTTCATTTTATAAGAACTCAACACACATGAATTCAGGTATACATGATTGGCAACCATAAAAATAAAGGCAGCAAGTGAGAATTAAAATTTTTAAAAATTATTTCTATGGTTAATTTTGTTTACTTATTGTTACTAGAGTATTTATTTTCCTTTTTTTTATTAAAAAATGTGTAATAGGTTTATTTGTATAAGAAATTCTTATTAAAATGTGGTTCACTATTATGCTTGCCCTATATAGAGGCAGGGAGCATTTTTTTTCAGTGTAGGCAATTTTTATTGGCAGGTGTTAAGAGTGCCAAATAGTAATAGATCTAGAGGATGGAAGTGGAGGTAGGGTCTACTGCCCCTCCCTACAAGTGAGGGCCCTGTAACCAGACCAGTGGCCCAGCACCCTCTGAAAAATAACCTTCCAGGCTGGACGGTTCCTTAACACACAGGGGAAGGGGACAACACATGGGAAGGGTCATGGTTCATGTCCTGCCTGAGCCTGCCTGACTCCTTTCCATCATACATGGAGAACCTTCAAAAGGAAAGCTTCTCAGTTTTAGGTGGCTGGGCCAACCCTAGCCCTCTTCAAATCCAGTTATCTGCCTCATATCTCAGTTTCTCTTCTCTCAGAGATGAGTCAGGTTGGACCATCAGACCCTGTTAAGGGTCCACCAGACCCAGCCTGACCAAAAGGGAGAGGAGGGAGGGAGCAGAACTCTAACCCAGCCAGGGTCTCGAGGCAATGCTGCCTGCTGGATTGCTGATGTCAGGTGCCTTCCCAGCCTCCCATTGACCACCATCATTTTTTTTCCTCTGGGGTCTTGGTACAGGATGCTTGGGGCAGGACAGGCTGCTGGGATGCTCATACAGATGTAAGAGAATTAAATTTTTAAAAATTATTTCTAGAATTAATTTTGTTTACTTACTGTTGCTAGAGTTTGTATTTGTCTTATTGATTATAAAATGTGTCATAGGTATGTTCCTATAAGTAATACTTATTAAATAATTGGGCTCACCCTTATGTTTGATTTTCAGCTAATGGGAGGGGTCTTAGAACATATTGGTAGTGTAAAAGATCCTAGGGTATAGTTATAACTAATTCTATCTGTAATTATGAATCTGCTTCTGTGGTTTTTTTTTTCCTCCTCCTTGTGGATTATAATTTTTTGGCCTCTTTTTATGCTTGATAATTTTTGTTAGATACCTGGATTTGTAATTTTTAATTTGTTGGTGCTGGGTAATTTTGTATTCCTATAAATAGTCTTAAGTATTTTTCTGGGACATGTCTACATTACTTGGAAATGGTTTTCTTCTTCCAAAATCTGCTTAGGCTTAATTAGGCAGGATAAGTGCAGTCTTTAGTCTAGGTCTCTTTTCAAAGGCCCTTATAATACTCTACCCAATGTCCCCTGAATTCTGAGATTTTTTTTTTTTTTTAGACAGTGGGAAATGTGGGGAAGAAACAACAACAACAAAAAATGACTATTCCTGGTTGTATATGAGCTCTGGGTTTTCTTCAAATTCTTTCACAGTTTTCATTATTGAAATTTGAATAGTTTCCTTATATACATTCACTAATCAGCACTCAACAGAAGTCTCAAGGTGTATACCTTTAGATTGTCAGAACATCTTCTCTGGACAACCTTGTTCTCTATGATACCCTACTTTACATACTCTACTCACCTTGGTCTCCCTAGATTCCCAACCCCAACTAATCAACTCAGAGGCAAGTTAGGTTCTCCCTCCTGACACAGGGGGAGGCCAGGCTTACTTTTATGCAATAGTCTATGTCAGTCTTACAGCTCATATTTTTCATTTTCCCCATGTAGTGACTCATAGTCTTGCTCAGCCTGATATTCAATGTATTAAAACCAATGTCTCTCTCTTTTGTTGATTTTTCAGTTGTTTCAGTCAGGAAGACAAATATAGCCTCTATTATTCCATCTTGACCAGCAGCAAAATGTCATCACAATTATCTTTTAGAATAATTATAAAACTTCATATATTATAAAATTTTAAAGGACTGTTTAAACCCCTAGTTTATAACATTACAGCATAGCTAAAGAACTTTTTTCTCCTCTAACCTATGCATAAGTAGCAGTTATAGTTTTACATGGATTCTATAGAAATACTATTTTTGAAATTGTATATCAATAATGATGACCTTCATGGTATTTGTGGCAGTTTGAGTTTATTTTATGAAACCCAAAAAGGGAAAGACTATGCTTGTAAACTAATATATCCCTTTGGGTATGATACCCTTTGATTGTATTAAATTCACCTGAGATATCTTTGATTAGATTATTGTTAAGATTAGGCTTTTTGATTTGAGTATGTCAGAGTGTGACTCAGGTTCAGTCCCTGCCCCCTAACTAGGTCTGCTATAAATGGCCACTCATTCAAGAAGATACATGGAAGAAAGAATTCTCATTTTTGCTCCTGACATGTGACAGAAAGGAGAAAGCTCAAAGAGCTAAAGCCCCGGGGAGAGATGAACCATTTTGCCTGATAGTTTATAGTTAACTTTGGGAAGAGAGAAAAGACTGATACAGGAAACAGTGAGAGGCAAGCCCTGTGCCAGCCTACATGTGAAATTTGGAAGAAGCAGAGCTTCAAGAGGAAGAGGAAGCCTAAAGTGGAAGGTAGAGGCCAGCCAGAGATCAGGGACCATCTTGCATCAACACTTGGCAACTGACTTTGGTGAGAAAGCAACCTTGCGTTAGACATTTTACAGCCTTGTAACTATAAGCCTTTACCCCCAAATAAATACCATTATAAAAGCCAACAGATTTCTGGTTCTTTGCATCAGTACCTCTATGGTGGACCAATACATTATTCTTTTATTAAATTAAATTATTTTCCCTCCCTATTCTTCTTTGTTTTGCCATTATTTTTAGATCCTTTAGTAAATATCTTTATAAATATAAAGCCACAAATTAGAATTATCTTGGAAATTTTAAGAAATACAAATGGCACAGAAATTGGTATTTTTTTTCCCAAAGCTCCAGTTGTGATTTTATCAAGCAGCCCTGGTTGAAAACACCTGACTCTAAGACACTCTTAATTTTTTCACTTTGTTTCACTTCCAGTTTATACTCAGCCATTATTATTCTATTTCTCTTTGTTTGCTAATTACTTTGATTCTTTGGTTGTGCTTTATAGAGTGATTTTTACATATAAAATAGCAAATTTCTAGAAAGCAGACTTGGCCCAGTGGTTAGGGCATCCATCTACCATATGGGAGGTCCGCGGTTCAAACCCTGGGCCTCCTTGGCCTGTGTGCAGCTGGCCCATGCGCAGTGCTGATGCACACAAGGAGTGCCTGCCTTGCAAGGGTGTCCCCTGCGTCAGGGAGCCCCATGCACAAGGAGTGCACGCGATAAGGAGAGCCGCCCAGCTGGAAAGAAAGTGCATCCTGCCTAAGAATGGTGCCGCCCACACAGGGAGCTGACACAACAAGATGATGCAACCAAAAGAAACACAGATTCCAGTGGGGCTGACAACAACAGAAGTGGACAAAGAAGAGGACACAACAAATAGACACAGAGAACAGACAACTGGGGGGGGGGAGGGGGAAGGGGAGAGAAATAAATCTTTAAAAAATAAAATAAAATAAAAAATAAATAAATAGCAAATTTTAGGATTTTTGTGATTTTTATGATGTTTTCATTCTGTTTCCATTTCACTTGACTGTTTGATTAGTTTGGAATTGAATATATGACTTGAAATTTATTTCCCTCAAAATTTTAGTATTGTTCCACCTCTGGCATTGGTTTTGCTGCTAAGAGTCTTAAAATATTATTTTAGTGTTGTTTTTACTAAAAAAACAAAACCTTGAATTAGGTTTGAAACCTGTAATCCAATTCTAAGAATACAAAATTTCTAAGTTGTAAATCAGGAAGTTTTAGCCTTTTTCTTTTCCTAAAACATTTCTGCTCATAATATTTCTTTTGATATTATTTGAATGAAGATAATAAATTTGTTTTTTAATATTAATGTGGATATCCTTGGTGAGAAACACATTCTTAAAGTAAAATCATCATTTTCATATTGTATGAAGGAAATTTAATATGCCTCTGTGATAAAATGTTTTTCTTTGCTTTTCTTCATTTTTCTTCACACACTATTAATCTTAGTCTCTAAATTTAGATTAAAAACACACCTGAATGAGGCCTGTAATCTAAAAACTGATTTATGATACTATTCAATTTGATGCTCAGTTATTCATTGAAGATTACATAGTTTCAATCTCTGGGTTGCAGAGTACTACAATTTAATAGTCAAATAGATTGCTTAGGATAATACTTCTTCCTCAACCCTGAGTTTTGGAATATAAGTTGATTTGTTTTCTGTAAATTAATAATTTTAAAACACATGAATGTAAGCAATGGTTTACCTTTTTTTGTAGGTGACAAAGTGACAGTGCACAGTCAAGTGAGAAGTAATTTATTCCTCAAAAACTAAAACTATCAAAAGTGGCCTGTTTGCTCCCTCACTTCCTCCTTGCTGTAAACTCTCAGGTCCCTCTCCTTCCATACATGAAAAGGACAGCTATTAGTCTGAAAAGACTATTTTCTTTCCCGTTCTTGTTTCTGGTGTTCCATGCATATTAGGAAAGTCTAATTTTAAGTCCCCAAAAGTCTTTAATATAAACAAATGTCATTTTACTGCCTGTCTGTAATTGAATCCTCCATCCTTTGTTTCGTCTAACTGTGATGAACCGTCTGGCTCACATTCCTTGCCAGCTCTCCAGTTCTTACTGGTCCCTAACTATACCCTACTCCAGTTCACCAGTTGTATATATATGGGTATTTGGAGATACATATCATGGACTTCATATTCAGTATCAACTCGGACATGCTGCTGGTCCAAGGCAACCTTATGTGTTGGTGTTAATGACAGGTGCATCCCTTGTGGCCAAGTCTAAATCCCTTCTCTAAGCCCAGCCACATCTGTATCTGTTCAATTATTCAGTTCTGTCACAGAGCTTAAGTGTATTTCTGTCTGCCTCAAACCCCAGACCTCTACACAGCTCAAACTTAAGCTAGCTAAATCAAACATTCAAAACAAAACAAAAAATCACTTATTTAAGGAAGACTTTGCTGACCTCCTTGGCTATACTCCATAGCATTCATTGTAAAAGAATTAAATAAATAGTTGAACAATTAATAATTTTGCTTTCTCCAGTTGATGTTTAAACTCTGGAACAGAAAGAATAGCATCATTCTTACTACTGTATCTTTAGCATTAATCAGAAGATATCACAATGAAGGACACAGTAATTTCTACTGAGTTTATCATGAAAGCCTAATCAGTAAAATGCTTAGAACTTTGGGCAGATAAGACAATAGAATTTCATAGTTTCTTATATTCTTGATTTGGTTTTTGTTTCAATTGATAGTTTTTTCAGGCCCCTGTAGAGATATAAGCTTTAAGGCAACTTATATACTTATATTAATGTCTGGATTGAGTGACAGCTAACTGAGGATAGGTAACACAAAAGATGAGAACTATGGAGTAAAAGTAACATTATGTCCTGAGACATCTAAACCCTTTAAGCAATGCAGACAACCTCACTAATTTGGCACCCTTAGCATGGACTTTACTTTGGAATTTATGTTCCCCAATGTACCAAATTAATACTTATTTATAATTTCTCTACACATTGTTCTTCTACTCCTTTTAGTTGAACCAATCATTAGCACTATACTCATTAAATATATGTCCCAGAGACTTATATCTTTATTCTGTTCATATACCTGTTGAACCCTGAATCTCAGCAGAATTGCAACACCTAATCTCCAATTCATCAGACTCATCTAGGATGATGATGAACAATGGCCATCCCAAAAAATAGAGTATCTACAACTGCAGGCAAAAGTTCTCCACTCACCTGCCCAATGGGATCTAAGCCCCCTCTCAGTCAGAAACAGTGGGCATCATCATCCCCAAATCCTGAAGATTGAGGAATGCACAAACATAAGGGCAAAATGCAACTATTGACTAAAGTAGACATAATTATTTCTAACAATGGAAGAACATATAGCAGTGGCCCCTGGAGTTTCTGAGGGGAGGGAAAGGGAAGAATAGGTGCAACATGAGGGCATTTTTGGGACATTACAATTGTTCTGCATGACATTGCAATGACAGATGCAGGCCATTATACATTTTGTCAAAACCTATAAATTGTGCAGAGCAAAGTATAAACTATAAAGTAAACTGTAGTCCATGGTTTATAGCAATGATTCATTATGTGTTCATCAATTGTAGCAAATATACCATACTAATGAAAGATGTTGCTAAGGTGGGAAATTATGGGAGGGGGAGGGGGAGTATATGGGAATCCCTTATATTTTTGATGTAATATTTATGTTATCTAGAACTTCTTTAAAAAGAAAAAAAGTAACATTAAGAACTTTAATTGCAATTAAGAGGAAACATTTTATTTTAAAAGTCACCTGTATAAATAAATGGAAATTTTAGTAGATAACAGGTCAATATGTAGCAAGAAAAGTAAATGACTGCTGTATGTGCTAGTTGATTTAGATTTTGGAGTCGTGATACATGTGTGGGATTGCAAGGTAGAGAGAGACACTGAGGTTTATTGTAAAGACATGAGAAAATGCTACTCTAAACCATTTTGAAATAAATATTCGTGTACATTTCTCTTGATGCCCATATACAGATTATGCATCCAAGGGTGGAATTGCTATGCAACAATTTGTGAATATGATCCACTTTACAAGAAAATGGCAGCACAACTTTCAAGGCAGTGGTATCAATTTAAATTCCTAATAACCGTATGTAAGAGGAATTCCTATTTAATGCTCTGATTTCTTATATATAAATTGGTATCACACTGTGATCATAGTTTCTAATTCCAAGTGAAGTTAAATATTTTTAATGCTATGGATGACTCCAAAATGATCATTTCCCTCGATATGTGTTAGGATATTGGCATCCTGGAATCTGATGCTAACAGAAATCCAGAAGGAGTCATGACACCTGTGGGAAGATGAATTTTATAAAAGAAAGTTCAAACCCATAATTACCTCCATCAATAAAACCCAAGAGTTTGCAAAATCTCAAGTTTCTTGTGGAAAATACTTTGTGAGATATTTAAAACAGGAACAGAGGCTAGTCCCCTCCACCACCACCAACATTTAATAAAGTATAACATAGGGCTAATGGATGGGACTTTCTTGCTTGAAGCTTAGATGCTCTAAGTTCCTTGGTATAGTAATTGCCCATCATCACCTCCATGTTAGTTGTCCTGGGTGAGACCAATGAAATGGAGAGTAGGTGTTGCAACTCTGTTGAAATTTAGGACCCAGTTGACACAAGGACAGCCCAAAAACTTAAGTCTCTTGAACATATACCTACCAACTTTGGTACTAATAGGTTCATATAGAAGGAGAGAAGAGCCATGTGTAGGGAAACCACAACTGAGTCCAACTCTGTCACTCTGGGGAGCATAAATTTCAAAGTAGGGCCCACTGACAAGGCACCAAACTCCTGAGCTATCTGCCCTGACTGTAGTGTCTGGATGTCTCCAGAGCCCTCAGGAGCCCTATTATTTGGGTTGTATCTACTTTGGCAGTCAATGTGATCCAGCTGATATGTGCATAAGTGTTACCTCTGCAATGATCTCCTGACTCATTTTGAAGTCTCTTAGCCATATAAATTCATTTGCCTTTACCTTTTCCCCTTTTTGGTCAAGGTCTTTTTCCAGTTGCGCTACTGGTTGTTGCTTAGTAGTTATCCCTCGGTGCCAGGGAGACTCATCCCCAGGAGTCATGTCCCATGCTGGAGACAGGTAATGTATTTATATACTGAATTTGGAAGAGAGTCTCATCCATCAGCCCTATGAGATCACAGTCCCCTCTTAATTAGAGGTGGAGTGGACATTGCCATTCCAGAATACTCAGGATTGGGGAATGAACTATGGTCTAGAATAGACTTACTGGTATCCTACTATAGGCTTATTGTGATTCTAGCAATGGAAAATTTATATCATTGATGTAGAGGCAGTGCCACTGGAGGTTCGAAGAGCAAAGAGAGAGAAAAACAGGTGTAAAATGGGGACATTTTTGGTGCTTGGAAATTGTCCTGAATGACATTGCAATAACATATACAGGCCATTATAAATCTTGCCATAACATAAAGAATTGGGTGGGAAACAGTGTAGTTTACAATGTAAACTTTAATCCACTCTTAGTGGCAATGCTCAAAAATGTGTTCATCAATTGCAATGAATGTCCCTCACTAATGAAGGATGTTATTATTGTGGGAATATGTGGGAGGTGTGGGGAGTGGGGCATATGGGAACCCCCTATATTTTTTATATGACATTTGTATAATCTAAGTATCTCTAAAAAATAAACAATAAAAATAAATAAACAAAATTTTTTTTAAGTATAACATTTTAGGAAAATGGGAAGCATTTTGTTTTAATATTTTGCTCAAATGTAGTATGACAGTGCTGGAAAAGTTTTAATAGAAAGACGGAGTTTACAAAGACAAAAAATATTTTGACAATTAAAATATATAGAGTCTTAACTCCAGAAAGAGAACCATAAATTGGTCTTGATAAAACTAGCCACAGGTCATGGGCTAACAAAAGATTTGTTCTTAGGTTAGGAATTTAAAGTCCTTGTTCTTTGTAGGTTTGGGTTAATAGATTTTTTCCGGTTTTTGATAAAAACTCATAAGTGAGTTTTCCTGTTTTACTAAATATATTAAAAATTTTTAGAAAGTACCTTTTACATTTCCAAAGTTGAATAGAAATAGTGTCATACAGTGAAACTTGAAAATTTAATGATTTCCCTTAATTTTTCAAAATAATAATAAACTTTATTTTAAGAGAAGTTTTAGATTTACAGAAAAGTTATACCAAAAATATAAGGAGTTCCCATATAACTGCCCACTACTCTCTCACACACGTTTCCACTATTATTAACATCTTACATTAGTGTGCTACATTTGTTACAATTGATTGATTGAAGTAATGCTACAAACCAAAGTCTGTATTTTACATTATGGTTTACACTTTGTACTGTACAGTTTTATAAGCTTTTTGACAAATGTATAATTAATGTCATGTGCCTGCTATTGCAATATCATGCAGAACAGTTCGACTGCCCTAAAAATGCCCTGTGTTCTACCTATTCATCCCCACCCCCCAAACCTTTGGCAGCCACTCTCTATAACAATGTTACAAGTTTTCTGTTAACATAGGATAATAACTACAATAACAGTAAATCTACTTGGTCCCTGGTTACACTCCCCTCTTATATTTGTTCATTCTTCAATCTTGAGAGATTTGGAATTATGTCTGTTCTGACTGCTTCAGGTTGAGAGGGGACTTAGATAATATGGGGCAGTTGGAAGGAACTGTTTTGCTTGCAGTTGTAGATACGCCTTGTTTTGGGAGATGGGACCTGCCATTTTGTCAGTTTTCTAGGGCAAGCCTAAAGAACTGGAGAGTAAGAATTGGCCAAAACTCTGCTGGGGCTCAGGACTCAGCCAGTATATGAACAATCTGAAGATCTAAGTCTCTGAGGGATATATTTAACAGGTATAGAGAAGATTATATGTTCAAATAAAAGGAGTAAAAGAATCATAAATAGGGAAATTATAAATGAGTATAACAATGTTATATTGGGGAAATAGATTATCATGTATTCTTAAATAGGGCTTACAGAGGGAGTGTTGATATCATGAGACTGTATGCCTTGCCTATGGCATCCAGACATCTCCAGAGTCCTTGGGAGCCTTCTTGATTGACGTTTTGCTTACTGTGACAGCTAGTGAAATGTGCCTGAGTCCTGCATAAGCGTAACCTCCAGAATGACCTCCTGACTCACTTTAAAATATCTTAGCCATGAAAACATTTTTTAAGTTAATATGTCCTCCTTCTGGTCAAGGTCTTTTACCAAATGTGTCCCTGGTTAACTATTGGTAATAACCTCTCAACCTAAGTGATGTTTTTAAGAATCAGAGCCATGGTGTACTTGAGTCCATTTAAGAAACTTGAATTCTACATCCCCAAAATAATTTTTATAGCTTAATATGAATGCATTGTAAAGCATTGGATTTCAAAAATATTACTGAGTTGAAATATGCTACCATTGTTAGTGCTGTTTTTGTCTATGAATTGGTTTTTGTAAAATCGAGGTAAGCAGAAAAGTGTATGAATCAAAGCAAAATTGTTCACTCGAGCTTTTTGGGCAAAAGAAAAAAGGAACATTCAATTTTTTAAAATTATTGATTATTATAATGATATTTTATTTTCATACACTATTCAACATCCTTAATTGAATTTGGGGAGTTTGAAACCCATAGTCTTAAAAGAATTGATTTTCCACCACAAAATCTCTTAGAAATTGGGAATTCTACCCTAAGGTTTTCTGTAAGTACAGAATAAAGATATTAGAAATAATTTTATGAAGCAAAGTCTAATTTTTATCCATGAGTCAAAAATGATTTCATACAAAACCACTAGAAGTTATACAAACCTGTATTTTTCTCAGGTAATAATACAGAATAGCAAAACATTAGGTATTTCCTTGCCTCTTACTTATACAGCAAAACTGAGACTTAAATTAGTACTGGATAAACTAATACTATTAGGAGTATCATTTGAGCTAGCACAAACCTTGATATTAGTATCAATACTTGGCATGATAGGATATATTACATTATTATTATATTGAAAGGAATACAGTATATTATTTTTTAAAAAGCTTGCAATAAAAAAGGAGCAAGATAAAAAGCTTTAATTCATACTAGAATTTGATCAAATTAAAATTTAATAGAGAAATGTGAAAATATATCATAACAAAATTAACCATTAAATATTAATATTCAGTTTATCTAATTAGAATATATGCATAACTGAAAAATTAGAACTTTTACATAAGAACATATACATAATTTTGTCTAATTAGAACCTTCATATATATAAAGTATTTATATAGTATTTATAACCATGGTGTAAGTCATAGATAAACCAGACAGGGGCAAAATGAAATTTTCCTACTAGACTTAGGAAATTACTATACTAGAATTTCTTTATCATTTCAAAATAGACTAGTGGGTGAACACTTCGTCTTTCTCCAGTAGCTAAATATGAGTATTAAGAAAAGACAGGTGGCTTTGCGCTTCCAACATTTTAGGTCTTAGAAGATCAAGTATTGTAATAACAATGTCCTCAAATAGAAAGAAAACTTAAATGATTGACTAAATGGTCCAACAGATAAATATTAATATAGGCACACACAATGAGCATTAATGAAACATCTTAAAAAATAAATTAGCTGCACATACATAGTCAGGAGCAAAGAACCAAAGGAAATGAAGAGAAAATCTTAAACATTATTCAAAAGTTTCATCACTAACATTAATGTTGAATTGTTGTCTCCTGTTTCCTTCTGGTAAAAAGCAAATAAGTAAGTAATTACGTAAGAATCAAGTTTTCCAGGAAACGGACTTGGCCCAGTGGTTAGGGCGTCCGTCTACCACATGGGAGGTCCGCAGTTCAAACCCCGGGCCTCCTTGACCCGTGTGGAGCTGGCCCATGCGCAGTGCTGATGCGCGCAAGGAGTGCCCTGCCACGCAGCAGTGTCCCCCGTGCGGGGGAACCCCACGCGCAAGGAGTGCGCTCTTAAGAGCCGCCCAGTGAGAAATAGAGTGCAACCTGCCCAGGAATGGCGCCACCCACGCTTCCCGTGCTGCTGACAACAACAGAAGCGGACAAAGAAACAAGACGCAGCAAATAGACACAGAGAACAGACAACTGGGGGGGGGGGGGGGGATTAAATAAATAAATAAATCTTAAAAAAAAAAAAGAATCAAGTTTTCCAACATTAAAGAAAGTAGAACAATTATAGGATTAGGAAAAGAAAGTTCACTTATGTTGAAATTGAATTGTAAATATTTTAACAAATATTTTATCTATCATCTATCATCTTTCAATATATAAAATCTTTCCTAGATCTTTCCATTAAAATGGACTCAAGTCAAAGCAGCGTACTATTCTCTAACAGTATTTTTTAAATAGAAATAACTAGGTACCTTTGGAGAAATGGTTGATCCCATATCTAGGACAGGAATGTATCAACTGAATCTGAAGCACTTTTTGAACCAGAAAGGAATGAAGCTGTCAGGTATGAATGGGGTCATGCTAAAATAACATAGAACCCAAACAAAAGAAACTGCAAAAATTTGAGGATCAGAAAAACAAAGATTGTAATTAATTGAAAAACATTAAATCTAAGAAAAGCCCATAATAATCTACAAAAGGGTAAAATTCATATAAAGTATTTTAAAAGAAGATAAATGTAAGAAAATACTATTCTCTTGAACCTTCTTACATACTTATGTGGTATTATTGACATGACATATCAATAGAGTATGTAAAAATTAACTACCATCTTACACAATAGTAGTGATATATTTTCTGACTCAAGAAAGTGTATCAGACAAATCCATATGTTGTTATATGAAATCAAAGAAAATAATGTGAAATATCTGATATTTAGTTGACTATCATTTTAATTAAATTTAAGGCTTCCTTCAGTCTAAGAATACAAAAGGATACAAGAGTCCATCAGGTCTAAAGTCTTTAAAACTGTAGAGCTAAGGATCCCATTGCATTCTAAACTACTGAGAATTAGGAGAAAGACATTTATATAATTGATGAGTTTATCAACCAGAGTAGGAACTAATCTCTGTAAGTAGAGAGATAAATTAAGTACTGTGATAGTTTAAATCCAAGAATATGGGCTAAGTGATCCTATACCTCCTGAAGTAATGAAACATTGGCATAGCCACTAAAACTAAGCTTGAAAGTATCCCAATTAGTTATCACATCTAGCCTAAATCTCTGTAGTAAATAACTTCAATTAACTAGAATGCTAATAAATTTCTTCTTTAGCGGGAAAGCATTTTTACAAATCTAAGAACATTTAGAACTAAGAGATAAAATGTTTATGAGAATTAAGCCCAAAGTATTAATATTTTTGCATTAAGAAGAAAGTTTTGCATATTTGCTTATGCATTAAAAGTTTGGCTTTTTAGAAGGATAGTCTTGTAAATTTACTTTGAAAGTTATATTTAAGTAAATAAATTAAACTTAATTTTATTTGAAATCTTAATAAATTACTCTTACAGTTGAAATATTTTGCAGATAATTAATTACACTAATTGATAAGAATTATATAGTTCACAAGAAAATGATCTAAATGAAATGTGGCTATTAGAGTAGTAACTGAAAGGGAAATCAAGCTGACAAAGTTTCATATCTATTAAGGTGTTTAATTGACTATGTTTCTTTATGTGATCAAACACTGAATGTTCCTTAGATGCGATTGTTAAAATTTGATGGTTTATGGTTTTGATGGAAAAATCAGACCTGCAGGCTGAATGTAAAAGTTTTTAAGGAGGAAACTCTAGATTTTCATCATCCTGTGAAAGTTTTAGCCCAGAGATTAAAGTGACTACTCTGTATTAGCTACAAAAAATTAAAGACCTCAGTGAAACCTTGAAGAACTGCACGGAAATGCATGCCAACCACTCCCCAGGACTTGCCCTGTATATTGGGAAACTACTAAATTAATTCCCTGCTGAGTTAGGGCATTTTCCTCCTCTCATAACAATGACTGAGGCAATGATATTGAAATACTGTTTCTGGAAAAGCATATTTTACTATAACCATAGGTAAATCTGTGCATGGTGTAACTATTGATAGGAGAACATGAAGATATTGATGCCTCCATATTACCATATTAATGTATGTTAAAAGTTAGAACAAGTTTCCACCTGGTCAAATATTGAGAGCTTCATCAGTACTCTTTAAGAATTTCTCTGGGGACTTAGCTAACTTATTCCTACAAGGTCTACTGCCCTATCACCTAATGACCACCTTAAGTTCTCCTAATGATTGCTTTAAGTTCTTATCTCCCTTACTTGAGTGTTGTGAGCTCTCCTCTCTTCTACCTAAGTGTCATGCTACATCTTGTCTTCTGCCTGAGTATCATTAGGAGAGGAAGGGGGAATTAGGTTGCATAAAGGAACTGGAATGTTGTCCCCAGCCTCTAGTGTGTGATTATTTCCTGCCTCATTTCTGTTATGTGTTTTGGTATATGAAAAAATACATAAAATACTTTTTTTATAATCCTATTTCTTTTTGGTTGAAATGTATCAGGAGACTGCAAATTTATTCCATCTTTAAAATGTTGAAATTATGAATAAATGACCTTAAAAATATGGTTTTTGAACTTTTTATCATAGCAGAAATTGAAAAGAGAAGTCAGATATTTGTTTACATCTCAGGTCCATATTTCATATGGTGTGATGCTGAACAATTAAATCTGGGAAGAGAGAAACAAACTCATGGGGTGTTTGAATTAAATGACAAAATGTATATAAAGTGCTTAGTCCTTTATTTGCCAATAATTAGTACTACTAACAATTATATCACTGACATTTGCAAGAAATTTTGAGAATAAGATGAAAACAATAGCTAACAGTGAAAATTCTGAACTCATTTTTTTCCTTTGAAGCAGAAGAGATCTAAAGCAGACAATATTTGATTTTTTTTAGTTTTTTTCTTCAAAGAATCAAATATACTGAAAGCATGAAATCACAAAATAACCTCCCAAAATAAGATATTCTCTTTTATGTGTTGAGAATAATTATTTGTAAAGAATTTAACTACTCACACTTATAAATATTTTTACTTTTAAATTAAAATGTAAACATATTTTTAATTTTAATAAAAACTAAGGCATTACTCCAGTTCTACTTATTCATAATAAGAAATAAAATCACAGTAGAAATAATCATACAGAATTTAAAGTTTAAAATGTTAATTATAATCTAGGCCAATGGGCAATTAAAAAGTACTTATTAAATGGTTCCATTAAGATGAATTACCCTAATATGGCTCTTAAATTAGCTCAAATTTACATAATAAGTAATAATTATAAATATGTAGGGTCCTATCTACTGCTTCTTTACTGAAATCTCTGTTGCATATAGTTACTAAGAATAGGGGACAGATTGAATATATGATAATCATACAAATTGTCTCTTTATCAAGCTAATATTTTCTACTGAAGTTCAAAAGTACAGTCACAAACTGACTTTTAGGACAACTACTGCTTTGATGACCTTATGTTAATATTAAACTTTTATCCAAAGAGTTTAGATAATGCTTAAGGACAGAATCCAGTTTTACAATCAAATTTAATTCAACAAAACATGCACAAAATTTCCATCATTAAGTTGAACTCCAGATAATAATTCTTGACTGTACATTTTAATTTTATTAGTATAATTTTGAAAATCCAAGGAAATAAATGGCTAGCCAGATGTTTTGAATTTTAACAAGAAACAGTAAACATTAGAAGGTATGTACCTTGTATGTGCATTTTTGCTGAATCCCATTCTTAATATAGGGAGCTAGAGAGCGAGGAACCTCCCTTGTTCTTTTGCAGACAAGAAGGAGAACACAAAGTAATGGAGAAAGAGTACTTTGGCAATTTTTATGATATTTCCCAGGACTAAGTTAAAAATAGTCTTGTAATTCAACTTAAGGTCAGGAAGGGAACAGGCACTGTACATCAAAATATGGTTAAAAATTATACTAGGGTTGGAGAAAAGAATCTTATATATTTATCTTGTGATAATTATTTGTCAGAAACTGACTGTTGCATTTCCATGAGTCTGACTTTTTTTTTTTAAGACATGGTCAGCTGTGGCAAAAGAAAACTGAAATCAAGGAATGAAAAAGGAGCAAAGAGAAGAGGAACAGATGAAGCTTCAGAAAAGTAGAAAAGACCACCCAGAGTAGCTATTAGACTTCTGACACACCTCTAACCAACAAAATTAACAGGTAGGCTTACCACAGTAGTTTTGAAGCAATTTTGCTTTGTAAAGCTAATAGAATTTAGAAGAAAAAAAAATGAATACTGCGCAATTTAGGCTTTTATAAAAAATTTTAATCATGAGTTTAAATACTTGCAAAGTATGCAATTCCCAGCAAATTACATGTATTCACATACAAAATTTTCATTTAGCTTTTAGATGTATGCAATATAATCAAATGCCATAGTGATATTTGGTACTAATAATTCATTTTAAAAACATGTGAACAAACATGTCTTTAACAGTTGGCAATTTTATTTTTCCTTTTCATCTAAAAGCTGTATTATCAGGGAAGTGGATTTGGCTCAATTGATAGAGCATCCGCCTACCATGTGGGAGGTCCAGGGTTCAAACCCAGAGACTCCTTGACCCTTGTGGAGCTGGCCCACGTGCAGTGCTGATGTGCACAATGAGTGCCCTGCCACGTGGGGTGTCCCTGGCATAGGGGAGCTGCACGTGCGAGGAGTGTGCCCCATAAGGAGAGCTGTCTAGCGTAAATAAAGTGCAGCCTGCCCAGGAATGGCGCCGCACACATGGAGAACTGACACAGCAAGATGACGCAACAAAACGAGACACAGATTCCGGGTGCCGCTGACAAGAATGCAGGCGGACACAGAAGAACACATAGCAAATAGACACAGAAAGCAGACAATGGGGTAAGGAAAGGGGAGAGAAATAAGTAAAAATAAATAAATCTTTAAAAAGAAAAAGCTGTATAATCGCTCCATTTCCCCCACAGAATTTTATCTCAAAATATGTTATTAATTTCCACATCATAAATTCCTGAAATGAATAGCTCTCCATGCAAACCCTCATAAATGCAGTTAAAATTCAATTTTTATTCCTGCGATTAGAAGTCTTCACATTTTAAAAGAGATTATCCCAATTGAGTTTTTACTTCAATTCTTAGTAGTAGAGGATCAAACAAAACAACATACATATGCTATAAATTTTGAAAATGAATTGTTATTGAAAATAGATTTCTTAATGAAAGGGAAAGCATAATACTTATTGCTAGACTGAGACCATAGAACATTATAAATTTTATAGTGATATATATTTTTTTTTGCTTGCCATTGAGGATAAAGACTTGTTTATATAGATTAGTAAATGAGAATGGAACATGTTTCATCATAGAATTCACTCAAAGATTTGCCTTTCTTTAGAGTTATAGCCTAGAAAACATAGTAATCAGTCATTACAAGCTTATTTTTCTTGATGTAGTATCTGACAATTTGATTTGCTACTCATTTCAATTTTTTTGAAACAAAGAAATGCAAAAAGTTTTTTCCCCAAACATTAGAGTCTAGAATGTACTTAGATTTTCGGAAGTATACTCTACTTGTTAATTTTCCCTTTAGAGAAACTAATTTTTAAACTTCTTTTTCACAAATACCCAGATAATTTGGGAAATGAAAATATTTTTAATCTCAAGACAAATTTTCCAATTTAATAATTTTGGTAAAAAGTATGCATTTATCACATGCTTTAAATACAGTTTCATGAAAACTTTGGAGTTTGATATTTAACTCATTTAGTACAGAAAAAGTCTACCATATAAATTAATTGATAAACCCAGTCCTCTTTGTCTAACAAAGGAGCCACATCAGAACTGCTTTCTGTCAGAAAATGACTGAATTCACTTTTCACTTACAGATATGTGTTAAGGCAAATTCTCATGGTAGGAGAGTGAGGGAGAGAAAGAACTCTGTCAAAGTATAGGAAAGAGGTGCTCCTAAATTGAAAATCAGTTGGAATTTTCTCCTTGTTTGGTGGCCAAAAGGAATACATTTCTTTTGTGCGGTGGAAAAAGTACAACTCGGAGTAGAGAGGTGGTAGAAGAAAGGAACCATGGGGAGGAGTCATGTGGATCTTGAGGATCTCACGTGCCCATTTCCATATACCCTTTAGGAAATCTTTGCGTTTCCCAGGTGTTAGCATGTACCAAGTTCAGAGCCAGTGGAGGAAGGAACAGTTATCTTATCTGCAACATTATGACTGTGAAGGTTGTCAGGACCTAAGAGGTAGTGGAATAAAAGGACATCAACACTTCAGGTAGAGCAAATGAGTTAAACAACCAGAGAACTAAGTAAAGGGACTCAGAGGTTGTAATGTGAAAAAAGGAATAGAGATTTCTTGAAGGGACACACTCTGATGTCCCCCAATTCTGGACAGTGAGTCCCCATATTCAATACATCCACTGGATGAGTTAATTCATCCTCATCTTTCAACCAGGAATTCTATCATGATGCCTTCCAGGAACATAACCCTCACTGAGAGTGAAGGAATGCCGTAGTCCTCTGTATTTTATGATTTCCATATCTCCTGGAAATCATGAATAATTCATTGCACTTACTGAAATAATATAAATAACGCCATCACACAAAAAATTATTGATAAATTAATTTACAGTTGATTTTCTTGCTCAAGTAAAATTACTACTGAAAGAAGTAGACTTTTACAGGTTGTTTTTTAAAATTAAAATATATAAACTAAAGCCAAATAGTATTATATTCTTTCAAAAGAAGTTCTTGATTCCAAACTAAAATGCATTAAATGACTTTTGGACCAGAAAGAGGCCATGTGAGTCTTTAAGTGGTTTGTGACGTCGGAGGCATTAATCAGTACCTACTTTGCATGCTAGTCAGTGACTCATGGATAATTAAGAACTTCGAAAATTAAATTGATTAAAAAGATAAAAACAGTTAAATATGCAATGCTTCAAAATCATTGCTAATTCAGTATGGTTTTGAAGGGTTTTGTGTTGTTGTACAGTAATAATTTATAACCACATAAATTCTTCTTTGAATGGCATTCAATTAACATGACTAAGTAGTCTGGTAATGCCACTGTCCCCATGAAATAGAACAATATCATGTGTCACAGAAAGGAAAGGCACCCAGAACTTGGCTCATTAGCATCTCTGGAGCTACAGGTGAAGGGACCAGAGTTACCTTTTCAAAGACAATCAATTCATAGTTTCAATCATTTTAAACATGTTTGTACGAATTCCAAATAAATTTGGTTGGCAATGATAAAATTACAAATAAGAATGATTATATCATATTTAGTATTATAAAGGGGTATTCTGAATATAAGAATATTTTTCTAACAACTTTAGTAAGAATAAACTTTCATTTAGAAAAAATACTGAATAAATGATTTCAATTGTATATATTACAATATGATCTCAGTGTCACTAACTTTTAACGTTTTCTTAAAATATTAACATATATTTTGATGGAGAATAAAAACCTTTCAAATATTTCTAAGGAAAGGCAATCAGAAAGTGACAATACTGCAAACATTCAGTCATTATTAAATATGATTTAAGAATTTAATTTCCTATAGCAGAGTTCAATATGTTTCAGAGCTCTAGGAAGAGAGTAGACACACTTTTTCAGTTTTTTCAATGAAATAAGACTTTGTGGTAATAATAATACTCTTAAATGAAACCATCCAAACTTTAAAAAATAATTGAAGAATAATGGCAAAGTCAAATTATATTTCTTTTCTGTCCTTCCAGCATATAGTGATGAAATTCTACATTCATTTTCAGTAATTAGGCATAAACTATAAAATAATCTAAGAAAAAAAAAGATTAATCAGAAACTGAAGTTGTGTGTTAATTATGATCCATTGAAACATTTTATATCTCAGCATAAGCTTTTTATATTATCTTCAGCTTGCAAAGCTAATGTTAATTACTATATGGATTAATAGCTGTCAAGTGTGTCCTACTTTCAGTATAAATGAATATAAATTAGCTTCATATTTTGGCAATAAATAGAGTACATCACTTTTGGAATGCTTTTAACTCTTACGTTCACATATTCTCATAGAATGCAGAGTAGCATTTACATATTTCTCTGAAAATAAAATTGTTCTCAATTCTGAAGCAAGAAGAAATAACCTTCTTTCTGTTTTGCCCTATACTTGAGACAGTTGATTGAGTTTACTGCCTAGTATCAGGCCACCTCTGCATGCACACAGCAGAGAATGAACCAGGCCTAAGGCAACGACCCGGGGCTACCACCATCAAAACCCTTTGTATTATTTTCCCCTAACATAGTGTTTCCTATGTTAAAAAAAAAATGAACAGGTGTGAAAGCATTTTACCATTAGTTATTTAGACTTAGAAACTAATTTCATTTCACTTAAGTCAAAACTAAATAAACCTGAACTTTGTAAAGCAGTGCAGCAGTCTTTTTATGAATAAATGTTAAGCTGTTCTCTCTCCTTTTCTTGCTCCTTAATATACTGAAAATCATTCAAAGCTCTCCAGTCTTAAATTTGTTTTGTCTGGAAATCAAATCAGCAACAGAGTTTCTTCCTTATACTAGGGTTCTCCCTTAACACACTTAGAACCTTGTAATGGCAATCTTAGAGCTGACTTGCCCTATTCCAGCCACATTTTCCTCTCATTTATCTCACAGTTCATTGCCAGAGCATAATTTCTTAATTAGGTTTTAAAAATATCACGTTTTCACACCATGCCCTATTTTCCTTACTATTTGGTATTACTAGAAAGCAAACAAACAAATCAAATTTACAAATATGGAAAGAGATTAACCTCAAACAATGGAAGGTTACCTTCAACCTCAATTGGATTCCTAGTAAATCAGATCCAATAGATAAAGTTTAGAAAGAAAGTCATTCTTCTATCTCAGGTCTTCCTTCCAAGGTCCAGTTTTCTTACTCTAAGGCTTTTCTTATTTCTGGTTTTAGAGATTAGTCATTTGTAACCAACTTCAGGAAAATGAGAGCCCCAGTTGGAATATGTACCAACCAATGACCTCAAAAAGATGACAGAATCCGAGTACAGCACTGTAAACTTAATTTTGGAAACTAGGAACAGTGTCATATAGTAATTTTGCTAACAATTCCTTCGAATCCTTTTTTTTTTTAAATCAGTTTAAGGAAGTATCTATTATAGTCTTTGGGAATAAAATGATTCTGTATGGTAAATTACAAAATACAACCACTGGAATAAACTGCTTCATTTGGGTTGAATAAAAAGTTATTTTTATTACTTTGACTTATTTAGTCTGCTCATTTTATACTATGGTCTTTTATTTTTATAATACCCTTTTACAGGACTTTGTAAAGTCCTGTAACTCATATGTTTGGGAAGGGACAACTATTGTGAATAGATTTTGGTGCCACAACCTAAGAAGAAAAATGACAAATCCAAGTATAATTGAAAAAGAAGTCGAGGTAATGAGGGCCTTTGAAAGCACTATATCTGGAGTAACTTTTTAAGAAATCATAAACCTAAAAAAAAAGTCATTTGGCCTCTGTCTTTTGATAGATTTTATTATATGATTTGGAAAGGGATTAGACTGACTGCTCATCTCTAGAAGACAGAAATAGCACAAAGGGGACAAGGTTATAAGTAAGGAAATATAAGTTCAGTATAAAGAGTGATGTATTTTAGGATATCCAGACTCAAAATCAAGTGAATGTGACAGTAATCTTATTAGAAGTGTTCAGAGGGGATAATCCCTTCCATTATGTTCAAAAAACATTTAATAAGCACAGGCTATGAGATAGGGACTGGGAATGGGATCAACACTAAATCTGAGCATGTGAATTTTCCTTGGGTAAGTGGTTGTGCTGGACTAGATGTGGTTCACTGAAGCAACCTCCCATCTTTAGAATTTCAATTTTGATAGGTTACTAAGCCTTCTAAGAAGATCTAACATGATAATAAATTTTTAATTTAATTTATATAGAGAATGAGTGTGATTATAAAATACATTGTACAATATAGAGTATAGTTATAGTATATTAAGTATATATGTAGTATATTAAGTATATTTTCTGACCAGATGCATTTGCTTTCTGATGAAAGGAAAGATGGGGTTATTATGATTTTTCTACTCATATCCTAAATAGCAATGAGAGTCCTGATGAAGATACAGCATGGAAAACTGTAAAATACTCTGCCCCCATAATCAGCTTGAAAGGGAGAATATACAGCAACACATTGGAAAATTGGATGTGGACTAATTACTTCTACCTTGATTATCAAAAATTCTTATATCATTAATGTTGGTACTAATTTAGCTCTGAGAAGAAAAAATGTAAAGAGAATGCAAATCACAATAATAAGTAAGCTAAATTGTAATAAATTTAGATATTTTAGATTTCTTCTTAACTCATCAGAAACGATTGAAGAATGTAAACCAGCTCATTGGAATATGTGTGGGTTCTCTACTGCCATTAGCATTTTCAAGTATTGCTCCAGCTCTTGTGAAACCTGAAATAATTGAATGTTAAAATAGAAAAACAGCTCTTCTTTAAGAGGTAATTACCCACTTTAGTATATTAACACTTTCAAGCACCAGATTTGTAATTAAAGACCAAGAGAGTCTTGGAAAGCTTCCACAACCACCTGCCAAATCTGGTTTTATTACTGGAGGATATGAATAAACAGATACTTCGATTCATTTGGAATTTGGTAAAAACATACCTCAAAAACAATTGATTAACTGTTAGCTAGGCTGCTCAAGAAAAAAAATGAGAAGACTCAGATAATACATATATGGAATCAATCAAGTTATCACTATATATCTACAGACATTTGAAGAATAATAGGAGAATTTTACAATTTTATTCCCCTAAATTTTGCAACTTAGATAAAACAGATGAATTCTTTAAAAGACATAAATTATTAAAACTACTAAAGAAGAAAGAGGTAACGTAAGTAATCTTATATCTACTTGAAAAATTCAATTCATAGTTAAACACCTTCAATATGAAAAGGTTCCAGATTCAGATGGCTTTATTGGTGATTTCTACCAAATATTTAAGGATAAAATAATACCTGTTCTACACAAATCCATCAAAAATATAGAAAAGGAGTAAACATTTTCCAACTCAGTTTAGAAGACTATTTACAAAACTCAATTTATTATCCTGATGTCTGAAGTAGACATATTGTTAAAAGAAAAGGAAACTACAATACCATCAATGATGAATATTATTTTAAAAAATTAAAATTCAACAATTTATGAAAATTATAATGCATCATTACCAACTGGGGTATATCCAGGGAATGCAAGCATGGTTCAGTGTTAGAAAACATAGCAATGTAATTCGCCACATCGACCAAATATGAAAGAAAATCATTAAACATAATTAGGGATGGTTAGAAATACTGGTACATGCAGACTTCATGAAGTTAAGTGGGTATGTTAAAATAAATGGGTAAGAGAGAAAGAAGGAAAAGAGAAAAAAAAGAAAGGAAAGAAGGGAGAGAGAAAGAGATGGGGAAAAAGGGAGGGTGAGAGAGAGAGCAAAGTAATTCTTTAAATACTAGTAGAAAAAATAAAAGCAAATAGAGACCATTACCAAATATAGAATTCCTGGATGGGAAAAAGGGAGAACAAAGGAAACAAAGCATAATACATGTCAGTAGAAAATCCAAACAGAGCAGCAATCATGGAAAATATAAATAGACTAAACTGATTTATGCAAGTCAGAAAACATTAAACACAAATCCAGACAAATCTAATTTTTTAAATTAGAGCAGTTGTAGGTTTTACAGAAATATATACAGATAGTATGCACTTCCAATAAACACCCCCCACACACAAATACACGGATTTTTTCCTATGATTAACATTTTGCATTAGTGTGGTAGCTTTGTTGAAAAGGGTGAAACAACATTACTATAATTGTAACCGAAAAATTAACAGATACGTTACTACTCACTGAGATGTATTTTAAGTAATTGTTAATCGTTTGATATTTTTTAAATGAAACCAAAAGAAAATACCAATAACTGTGATAGCTTACTGAATTATAGCCTTAATGCATGTTAACCTTCTCAAATAACCAAAAGCAGATTATCTGAAACTGTTGTAAATCACTGTACTGTAACCCAGATGCTTTGTTTTGAAACTGCATGGCCAATGAAAGTAGGAAAGTGGAAATAAGAATAAAGTCTTAAATTAATGAATTAATAAACTCAGATAACCATAAGGAGGGTCCACAAAAATAATATCTAGTTATTTAATAAGAATAGTAAAATAAACCTCTGGCAAAACCGGTCATGAAAATAGAGTAATTTCTACTTAAACTTGATGCATTAAACCCATATTTTAATCTCTAGCTTCTATTGAAACTCCACTAAATTTGCAATACAGGAATAAGTGCATGCACAAATCAACAAAGGCAGAGAATGAATATGCAAAGTATCAGCAGTCAAGAGATGTCAATACAAGTTTGGAACGTTGATTGCAAGTGAACACATAATAATTGAAGCAGTAGAAAAAAGGAAAGATGGAACTTAAGGGTAGAACCATTTCAAAATCCCAGGAAGGCTCTAGAATTGGAGGCATTAGATTCCTCTCTTTTCTGCATGAGGATGAAAACAGATTTAACCTAGTCCCATAAAGCCAGGCATACCTGACCTCATTCTGACATTAAACTTCTGGAAAGTTTCCATTACTCCACTGACTCTGGATAAGCAGGCACAGCTGAATGCCAGCTGATTAATTCAAGGTCTGCATAATTTCAAATCCTGGTGTCCCACCACCCCAGGTAGGTTTGTCTATCTGCTACACCTCCTGCTTTAACTTACACATGGCCTACTTGATGTTCTTGGAAATACCACATACTCCTGGCTTTGAACCTTTGCAATAAAAAAAAAAAAAAAAAAATTCCCTCCACCTAGAAATGGCACTCTCCCTAGTTCCCTGTGGATTTATACTCAAATGTCATTTTATCACAGATGCCTTTTCTGACTTCCTTCTAAGAACTAATCCCTCACTACCACACACCTGCCTGCTAGCGTTACCTCCTTCTCTTACCTTGCTTTCAATTTCTCAATAGCACTGATGAATACCTAGAATATTTTATTTTTTATTTCTACTTGTTTATTTAATATCTGTCTTTTTCCCTGAAATTTCAGCACCATAAGAGCTGGAAATACAACTGTTGTGTTCATTGCTGTATCTCTAATATCTAAAGGCACTCAGCAAATATTAATTATAAATGAATGGGTAGATTGTATATGGATACTGAATTGTCTTAGACAATGTCTACCTATAAATGCCCATTATGTCACAAAAAAACACTGGCCCTCTCTTCCTTTCCTTATCATAAAATAAGACTTTTTTCATGATTGTATTATTTATTAGCTCTCAGAATTCTTCAGCATATGCAATGTACAGAATGAAAATATCACTGAATATAAATGCATACATATATACTGTTTTCCAGATGGGAAATTCCAGAAGCAGATAAATTATTGGTTATTTTTTTTAAATAATGTGTGTATGTATGAAAAAGCAAATATTTTAAAAATTTTCTATGACCAGTAGTGTGTCCTTCATTATTTGTAGCTAATATTTCACTCCAAATTCTTTCAATTTTGGTTAGGAAAAATTTTCCACATTAAAGACAATAATCTTTAATATTTAAATTATACTACATATGATTGCTTTTTATTATGTTTCAAATTGTTCTATTTTTTCATTCTTAGTATACAGCCCTCCTGAGTATGGTCTCTACCGACTCACATCCATTGTAGGCATTTCCTTGTGTGGGTTTTATCTTTCATTGTGAGCTCCTCTTCACTGTCCTGCCCAACACCACCCAATCCATAGATATCCATCCCCTTTGGATCCTGGAAAAATCAATAGGGAACTTTTTGCATTTGCTTCTGCTCTGCTTTCCTCTGATTTCACCAATGAAGGGGCAGTTTTTATATTAATTTCTGGGTTCAGCATTTACTTTAAAATGTGAGTATTTAAATTTGTAGTCCACATCCATGCAAAAAAAAAAAACTTGGAATTTTATTTGAACACATTGTTATACTTTATAACCAAGGGACAAGCTCCATTACTTTCTTTGAGTTGGTAAGTAGGAATATTTTAGATTTCCTTTTATGGGACAACATTCCTCCCAAAATGACAGCCCCCCAGCTTTAGGCTTCAGTAGTAGACACTCAAGTGCCCTTCCCAGATCCCTATTACCACACCAGGACATCAACCCTCAGCCGCTATATCAACTGCTAATGACTTACAGTACCCCCTTTTATCTAAAAAATTGCCTTTGGCTGAGGGGAACCAGCTAACCTTAGAAGTTACATGCTTGTCACTGATGTCAGGGCATAAAAGGCCAGACCCTTGACTTGATGGGTGGAGTGTTCTGTGATATGGTTTATATGCCAGAATCTTGCCTGTGGGTAAGGCTAATGCTTGACTTTACTTGAGACATCCTTGCTCAGCTCTTTATTCTGAATGTAGGCTCATTTCCAGATTAAAATCAAACTCTCCCCTGTCCCTATTCGAGACTGCTATGGCAGCAGCTCAGGAGTTTCTGCAAAATGGAATTTTTCTTTCAAGTTCAGGTAGGAATTTAATTTTGCTTGTTTGTTTAATTTTATTGAGCAGACCTAAGTGTTTATAATAAGAGAGTTGATATGTATTTAGTCATCCTGCCATGTTGTTGCTGAAACCACAAAGAATGATTCTCTTTATTTGATTTTATTCTTAATCTTGATAATACTGTTATATTTGTCCTATATTCTCAAGTTATCTGTATATTAAGTTAAAAGTACATACTTTATATAGGTGCTTTCTGACACTTTGGTCTGAATGTTTGCTGTGAAGTTGTTTGACCAATTAAAACACTTCTGATTGAGACAAGGGCATAAAAGACAAGAGAAACAGGCGTAATTACCTCCTCACTAGGAATAGAAATTAGCACAGACTTTTTGGAAAGCAATTTGGTACTATGTACCGTATTCACACAATTTGACTCACTCTCCTTCTTTCCAAAGGAGATTTCCTAAGGAAAAAAACGTCAAATACAAGAATAAGAACACATAACATGTTATCATTAGCTAGGGAGTAACAGGAAAAAACCTAAATGAAGTTCAACAGAGAAAAACATAAATGAAGTACCACCTAAATAAACGTAAAAATGATTTTCTGAAAATGAACCTCTAAGTGGCTTATCATATTTGAACAAGTCTCTTGGTTACACAGGCTCTGCTTTGTATTCAGTTAACATGAACAGTTAAACTTTTCAGTCACCACCCTGATAAAAACAAACTGAAAAATCAACATTATAGTTGAGGAGGCCAAAGACACTGGGAAAAAACAGCCTTTGATTGGGTAATGCTATGTAAGTATCCCCTAAATTTAACTTCCAGGATTAAGAAATGCATGGAGGAAATAATGGTCACTGTAGGAAGACATTCCATTTCAATTGATTTTTGGAAATAAATGATAAAAGTGTGCTAGGACATAAAACATAGCTGGAGATGGATCCTAAAATTTCCTGTTTTTGTCTCTTAGATTGAGCAAAAGCTGTTGCTTTTGGATGACATAAAGGGAAGTCATGTAACTTAATTATATTCTTATTTCAACTTAATATCTTTCTTTATGTTCTTTTTCTCTTTGTAATTTTTTCTTCAGTTCTATACTTTATTTTTATTTACCTTTTAAGGTATAACTGAAAGGTTAATTAACCTATTAATAATTTCCTGGCTAAGGTCCCTTCCATGATATCATTGTGATTGCTAACTTTGAAGTTGGAAGGGGGAATGCAGATGGCCAAGGAAAGGAAAGTGGATGACCTCTAGAAATCAGAAAAGGAAAGAGAATCTCCCATAGAGTCTCAGAATGAACAGCAGTCCTGCCAAAACCCGATTTTTAGCCTAATGTGACCCATTCTGGACATCTGACCTCCAGCACTGTAAGACAGTACAATAGTGTCACTGGCAACCATTAAATTTGTGGTAATTCATTACAGCAGCAATAAGTACCTAAGACACTTATACAAGCCTGCCATATACAATACAGTTTAACTTTAGTAGGTGAATGAAGCTTATGGGGATTGGAGTTTTGCCCACAGGACTGATTTTATAAAGGCTATACTGTTGTATGTAGCCTGGGAAGAAAACGCAGGCTGCAGGAAGGCACTGATTTGAGATGAATGCAGGCTTTAAAAATACTGGACCCCCATCTGCCCCCCTCCAACATTCTGATTTAATATAGCTGGAAATAACCTATGCATGCAGATATTTAACAGGTCTCCAGATGATATAATGTGGAGTCTAAATTGAAAAACACTGACTTAGAGGAGGAAGACAGTCTGCAGCCTTTTAGACAGAATGAACAGGTAAATATTTGGTGCCTGTTGTAAAACAGCCAGTATTGTGTGTGACATAGAATGCTAGGGAGTACTAACTATAAATTTTTATGTAGAGAAAGCTTGGATCAGTTGTGCCTCACCTTTAGATTTAAAGCCAAGGTGAAAACTCACCAGCAACAAAACTTGAAATTACATGGCTGGAGCTTTGATCTTAGAGAGAGAAACACTCGGTGAATGTTTCCACATTGCTAAGACCATGCAGTGAGTTGGCTTAAAAAAATTTATTGGCTCATAGTTTCAGAGGCTAGAAAACTTCCTTCTTCCTAGGATCTGTTGTGATCCGGCTGGCCAGCAGTCCTTGAGTTCCTTGGCTTTTCTGTCATATAGTGATGTATTCCCCTCTCTCTTCCAGTTCTCATGATGTCCAGATTGTTGCTCCTCCCTGTGACTGTTCCTCTTTCTTTCCTATAGGACCTCCAGTAATAAGATTAAGATTCACCCAATTCGGTTGGGCTGCACCTTAACTAAAAATAACATCCTCAAAATGTTCTATTTATACTGGGTCCAGATCCACAGGAATAAGTTAAGATTAAGAACCTGTTTTTTGTTTGTTTGTTTGTTTTTTCTGGTCCATAACTCAATCTGCCAGAGTGAATAATGCTGTGAGTTTTAATGTGAGGCACCTGTTATAGATGGATGAACATACCTAAGAAAATGTGCAATTATTCAAAAATGGAGGAAAGAGAATGCCTTGAGAAGCATAGGTATTGATCCTCACTTGTCCCAGAAACATAAACCTCCAAAGTACCAACAGCAAGTTTACCTCAGGAGTCCATGGAGAATGTTGATTTTCCAGTTGACACTTGTATGTTTGAAGTAATGAACACTTCTCAGAGGCATGTTTCCTAAGACCAAGTGTATTAGTCAGCTAAAGGGGTGCTGATGCAAAATACCAGAAATCTGTTGGCTTTTATAAAAGGGTATTTATTTGGTGAAGAAGCTTACAATTACCAGGCCATAAAGTGTAATTTTCTTCCCTCATGAAAGTGTGTTGCCACATGTTGCAACAATGGCTGCCAGTGTCTGCAAGGGTTCAGCCTTCCTCTTCCCCTTATCTTCCTCTTCCTCTTAAGGTTCCATGGTCCTAGCTTCTTCCAATAGCAGCTGTAGGCTGAGATAAGTTTCATCTCTGTCCTGGGACTCTTTTCTCTCTTTGCTCAGCTGCTCTGCTCCCTCCACAAGGCCAGCTATAAATTAGCAGGCGAATGGTTCATCTCTCTTCCCAGGGTCTCTTCTGTGTCTAATGGAACCTTCTCTCTTTCCTCATATATCTGCTTCTCTGTGTGTTTACTTCTTGGGGCTCCAGCATCAAACACACCAACTCTCTCCTTTGCCATGTCTTTTCTCTGTGAGTTTTCACCTACAAAGGGGGATGGGAATTCAACATTCTACTGACATGGCCCAATCAAAGCCCAAATCATAATTTAACCAAGTAAAAGTGAATCCTCTGAAGTTAATACAATCTAACATGCCTAGAGGAATGGACCAGTTTATAAGCATAATCCAATATCAATTTTTTTTTACATCATAAGCAATATCAAACTGCTACACTAAGCTTATGGTTGTGAAACTTGTCTGCAATAGTTAAGTGTATAAATTGGCTGCCTACAATGGCAATGCCAGGAATAACATCTTTTTCAATAAGTAACAGGGCTTTCTAAAGAGTTAAAAATAAAAGCGGGCTGTCCAGAAAAAAATAAATAAAACAGAATGTACTCTGCAAAATTTGCAGTTGAAGCAACAATTGGAGATAAGCTGATTTCAATCCAATGGACATGGCCTATCAGAAATAGAGAAATATACTGTAATAACTGAAGCCAGGGGAAGTTGGGGTATGATGGATTCTTCTAGGTTCTTGGCTATGTTACATAAAAGAATTTAAGAGCATGCCAGTTTAGTTAGGCCAGGAGTTTATTGAGAAAATGAGAGAAGAGAACAGAAATGGGAGAAAATAACAGATAACACACCCTCAAATGTAGGTACAGGTTCTTCCAGGCAGAGAAAGAGATTTGACTTGTGTGGTTTCCTTTTAAGCTATTAATTATTCTTCCCTTTGCTAATGTTCAAGGGAGGGAACCTAGGTGTTTGCTGTTCTGATTGATTACCCCACTCGACAGTTCCCAAAAGGGTCTAATCTTGGAGCCCCTTGAGGATATCCAGGGATTTTCTTTGACCCCAGATGAAATCTTGTTCCAAATGAGGTTCTCATGGCCAAGTTCTTTCAGGGTTCTTCCTGGAGCCTCCTTAGGGGCAGTTTTTCCCTCAGGGGTTTTCCAGGTCTGGTTCCATGGCTACATGTTTCATGTCCATGTTTTTCTTCCAGGTTTTAAACTCATCTTCCCTTTCCCTAAATCATCTTGACTCAATAACCAATCTCTGATCATTCCACACTTTGCAAAACACTCTTTTATAATAAGGAACCTAAATGTCAACAAAATATTATAATTTCCCCTTGGGACATCCTCTACTGTCTTTATAAGCTAAATGTAACCTGCTATTTTGAGACTCTTACTTCAGTTTGAGCTCTCCCTGCTCAAGCAGTTTCATTTTCAATAAGCATAATATATTGATTATATTAGTGTTTTAGTCAACTAGGCTGCCAATAAGCAATATACCAGAAATGGGTTGGCTTTTACAATGGGATTTATTAGCTTATAAGCTTACAGTTCTGAAGCTGTGAAAATGTCTAAATTAGAGAATCATCAAGTAATGCTCCCTCCCTGAAAACTGGCTGCCAATGACCCTGCACCCCTCTGTCACATGACAAGGCATGTGGCAGAGCCTGCTGGTCTCTCCCTCACTCTCCTGTGTTTCACTGCAAAAGTCCTCAACAAAATACTTGCAAACAGAATCCAAAAGCACATTAAAAGAATAATATACCATGATCAAGGAGGTTGTATCCCAGGTATGCAAGGGTGGCTCAATGCAAGAAAATCAATTAGTGTAATATATCACATTGATAAATTTCAGAAAAAAAATTATGATCCTCTCAATTGATGCAGAAAAGGCATTTGACAAAATACAATACCCTTTCTTGATTCAAACACTACAAAATATAAGAATAGAAAGAAGCTTTCTCAATATGGTAAAGTGCACATGTGAAAATCCTACTGCTAGCATTGAACTCACTGGAGAAAGACTGAAAGCTTTCCCGCTGAAATCAGGAACAAGACAAGGATGCCCACTGTGACCATTATTATTCAGTATTGTGCTAGAAGTTCTAGCTAGTGTAATTAGGCTACACAAAGAAATAAAAAGCACCCAAATAGGAAAGGAAAAAATAAAACTTTCACTAATTGCTGAGGACATGATCCTATATCTAGAAAATCGATAGTGTTTCTATACACTACTGATATGCATGCAATATGAGGAGAAAATCTGGAAAATTTTCATTTATAATAGTGACTAAAACAATCAAATATTTAGGAATAAACTTAACCAAGGTCATAAAGGACCTGTGTATTCAGAAAACTACAAAATATTGCTGAAAGGAACCAGAGAAGACAAAGAAATGGAAGGACATTCTGTGTTCATGGATTGGAAGACTAAATATCATTAAGATGTCAATTCTACGTAAATTGATTTACAGATTCAATGCAATTCCAATAAAAATTCCAACAGTCTTTTTTGCAGAAATTGAAAAAACAATGATCAAATTTATTTAAAAGGGTAAGGGGCCCTGAATAGCAAAAAAAAAAAAAAAAAGTGTTAAAAAAGAACAAAGTTGAAGTTTATTACTTAGCTATAGTGGTAAAAACAGCATGGTACTGGCATAGGACAGATACTGGCCAATGGAACCAAATCAAAAACCTAGAAATTGACCCTCACATCTACACTCAAGTGATTTTTGACAAGGCTGTTAAGCCCACCAAGGGGGCCAGAACAATCTATTTATAAAATGATGCTGGGAGAACTGGGTAGCCATATCCAAAAGAAAGAAAAAAGATCCCTATCTCACACCTTATATAAAAATTAATTCAAAATGGATGAAAGACTTAAATATAAAAGCAACAACCATAAAACTCCTAGAAGAAAATGTAGGAATACACTTCAAGATCTTATGGAGGGCAATAGTTTCTTAAACCTTATGCCCAAAGCACAAACAGCAAAAGAAAAAATAGGTAAATAGGACCTCCTCAAAATTAAGCAGTTTATACCTCAAAGGACTTTGTCAAAAGGGTGAAAAGGCAGTCAATTCAATGGGAGAAAATATTTGGCAATCACATATCTGGTAAATGTTTAGTATCCATGATATTTAAGAAGATCATATAACTCAACACTAAAGAGACAAAGTACCCAATTTAAAAATGGGCAAAAGACTTGAAAGGACAAATGTCCAAAGAAGAAATATAAATGATGAAGAAACACATGAAAAAATGTTCAACATGACTAGCAATTAGGTAAATGGAAATAAAAACTAAAATGAGATATCATTTCACACCTATTAGATTGGCTGCTATTGAAAAGTCAGAAAACTGCAAATGTTGGAGAGGATTTGGAGAGAGAGGAATGCTTATACACTGTTGGTGGAATGTAGAATAGTACAGCCACTGTGAAGGACTGTTTGTCAGTTCCTAAGGAAGTTGAACACAGACTTGTCATGAGACCTGGCAATACTATTGATAGGTATATACCCAGAAGAACCAAGGGCAGTGAAATGATTCAATATCTGCACAGCAAAGTTCATAGCAGCATTATTCACAAGAGCTAGAAGTTGAAACAACCCAGTTTGTCTATCAACTGAAGAATGGATAAACAAATTGTGGAGTATACACACAATGGAATATTATGCAGCAGTAAGAAGAATTAAAGTCGTGACACATATGATAACATAGATGAAACTGTGGGACATTATATTCAGTGAAGAAAACCAGACATAAAATGACAAATGCTGAATGATTGCCCTTTATTATTAACTAAATGTATTATGTGAAATATAAATGTATTACATGAAATATGAATATGGGTAGAATTGCATATATAAGACTGTTTTTCTTTGAAGCTGAACAAATGTAAGTTAAGAGTATAAAATGTTAATATCAGACAAAAAAAAAAACAACAACAACTCACACACACAGTATACTAGTGAAGGAGACCAGACATAGAATACTACATATTGTAAGATTTCACTTATATAAAATAAATATAAATCAATTTATAGATGAAAGGAGATTTGTGGTTTTGTAGGTCTGAAGAAGAAATGCTAAGGGGTGTGCAGTCTTTCTTTTTGGAGTAATGAAATTGTTCTAAAACTTTGAGATAATGTTGAGATAATAACTAAAAGCATTGACTATACACTTTGGATAAAATAGCATAACAGCAACTATGTACAATGGGGGAAGCATAGAGAGATTGAGAAGTGAGGAATTTTCTCATTTGTCTGGGTTTTGTTTATTATTACTGAAATAATGAAAGTGCTCTAATGATGATTAAAGTAATGAACACACAACTATGTGAATATAAAAGATATCATTAATTGTACTCTGAAAGATTTGCATGCTTTATTAATATGTATCAATAAAATGGGCATTTAAAAAAGTACTAGCAGTGCTTTTAATCTCTCTATATCATTATTTTTGAATCATTGTTTCAAAACACAGGAGAAGGTATAATTATCGACTTTCCCTTAAATTCAACCAAGGTTAACTGAAAATAACTTAATAGAAAAATGTGATGGCTTGGAGTTATGTACCCCAGAAAAACAAATTCTTGATCCCGATCCATCTCTGTAGGTGTGAACTCATTATAAAAAGGACCTTTTGATTAGGCTACTTCAGTGATTCAGTGAAGGAATGGCTTAAGTGAATCAGGATGGGACTTAATCCTATTACCTTATAAAGAAGACAACAGATAGAGATTCCACAGGAGAAACAAGAAGCTGAAAGTCAATGGAACCCAGAAAGAAAGGAGAAGATGCCACCATGTACACTGATATGTAAGGGAAATACCAAGGAAACCTGAAGATTTCCAGACACTGACCCTGGGAAGAAGCAAACCCTATGCCTCTGAAGCAATATGACAATAATTCCTATTGTTAAGCCAACCCACTGTATGGTATTTGTTTCATTACCTAGGAAACTAAGACAGGAAACAATAATTTACTGAATACTGTATACATCTTTGTATACTGTCTAACAACTCCACTCCATTGAGATGTCTGTATGACTGGAATAAATCAGATAATTTCTCTGTTCTGTCAACACAGCATAAATATGTTACACTAACCTGGAACCTGACTTTGTTTTATCATGTATTATTTTTTAAAATTATCATCACTATTATTCAACTATATCATGTGATCATTGCATCTACACTAAACAACTTAATACAATACATATTTACCCTAACTCCTTTAGATAATTGTTAATACTGTAGCATTATTTCAGATATTATGTAGAACTCATTAATAAGACAAATATTTTCATACAAATAGAGAAAAATAAGCATATTGCATTGTCAACTATCACTTGATATTTTAATGGAATGTATCATTCCATTAATCTTCCTCAGAATATTGGCTAATTATTAAAATGCACAGAAGTGCCTGCATATAATTCTGATTAAAATTGGAATAAAACACTGAGAAACCCTTATGGCTCTGAAGACAGCTGCTAGTTATTTATAGGAGATGCTTTATAAATGCACAGTGAAGTGTATTTCCTTAACTATGAACTATTTGCAAATGTATTTTGCCATTTTTTATTTATTAATATTTAGGAGCTATGACAGTTAATTTCATGTGTCAACTTATCTAGGTGATGGTTTTGTCAAGCAAGCACTACCTTGTGTGTTACTGTGAGAATACTTCATGGATGGACTAGCATCTATAGTGGGTTGATTGCATCTGTGGTTGATTGCATCTATAATCAACCTCAGCAATGAGAAGAGTCCCCTCATCCAATTACTTACCGGTCTTTGAGTCAGAACTGACAATTCCAGAAATCAAAAGTAGAATTCCTACCTCTAGTTTAGCCAGTAACTTCTCCAGGGAATTCAACATCACTTCATTGGACTTCCCCACTTGTGATCTACCCTACAGAATTGAGATTTGCGCATCCCCATGGTCACATAGGCCAATTTCTATAATAAATTTCTTAATATTTACACATATATATTCTTTTTTGTTCTGCTTCCCTGGAGAACCCTATCACAAGAATTCCTCACATATTAGGAAATAGGCATTATGATTGAAGACTTAAAAGATTTTTCAATTAGGATTTTTACAGACTGCTTATTCATTTTATTTCTTGGATACCATGGTAATTGGCTACCACTGAAGAGCTCTGAGGTCAAATTATTCCTATTATTGCTGTAGCCCATGCCTATTGTAGTAACCTTGATCTGGCAGTTAAGTGTCACCAATTGGCCTAGGCAGCTTTGGAAGCCCAGTGCCACAATCCAATACAAGAAAGCTTTTTAAAATTTGTCATCTACAGCAACCATCCTTAGCCTGAGTAGCACAGCCACTTAAGAGCCTTTGATGTATGCTGGTGTTTCCATTACTAATGTATTACTCAATATCTTGGTGAAATAATACTTTTCAACCTTCTAAGGAACATAATCAGATTATATGTAAACAGATTTTCACTAATAAATAAAATTAAATTTTCTATCTCCATGAGATTTTGGAGACCTACCGCTATAGTGTACTGATATAACTTCTATTAACTTCTTAACTTCATTAAAGGTAGGTGTGAATGTTTGAGATTATTTGTGAAACCCAAAAAGAGAAAGATTATGGGCTTCCTCTTCTTGAGGCTCCATGAACCCAGCTTCTTCACAATTTCAACTGTAGACTGGCATAGGGCCTGTCTCTCAAGACTTTCTATATCAATCTTGACTCTTTTTCCCAAGGCAAATGGCTCATCGCTTTTTCTGTATGTCTTCTTAAGTGAGTGTCCATTTACAAAGGATAACCAAAAGGGCAGGGACTCAACCTGAGTCACACCTTACTGACATGGTCAAAACAAAACCCTAGTCTTCACAGGTAATTTAATCAAAGACATCACAGCTGAATCTGATGCAATAAAAAAGTATCACATCCAGAGGAATGATTAGTTTACAAACATCTTTCTTTTTTTGGGATCCATAAATAATTTCAAACTGTCACAATACTCTATATAAAAGTTAATAGATTTCTGGTACTTTGCATTAGAACCCTTTGGCAGACTAAAACAGAATTTGTTACCATGAGTGGGGTAGAGCTTTTGCAATTAACAAAAATGCTGCAACAGTTTTTTACATAAGCGAGGGTGTTGTTTGGAAGAATTCTGAGATGCCTGATGGAAAAATCCTAGATTGCTTTGAAGACACTGTTGGTAAGAATATGTAGCCTGAAGTTATTTCTGATAAGAAGGAAATGATTAAACTATTATTGGAAACTGGAGGAAAGGCCATCCTTGTTTTAAAGTTTCAGACAACTTAGCAGGAGTAACTCCTGATGTTATTAATTATGGAAGGCAGAATTTGAAAATGGCAAGCCTGGACATTTAGGTGAAGAGCTTTTCAAAGTAAACTTGGTGCATGCAGCCTGGTTTCTCCTTGCAGCTTATAGCAAAATATGAGAGGAAAGACATAAGCTGAGAATTGAACTACTAAGCACAAAGAAATGAGAAACTTATTCCAGAAATTCCAGGTCTCGGTAAATCAAGCCCCCAGACTATAGCTCCCCATTTGAGGATTTAACTAAACTTGGAACTTGTAAGTCAGGATTGAAAACGCAGTTATCCAGGAAATACTTGTGGAAACTGTTACTGTCTGATGGCTGAGACCCCTACTTCTATATGCTAAACCAATAAGCTTTTTGTGAGATCTGTGTGAACAAAACCACTGTCACCCTGGACTAAAAGTGACAGTAAAGGGAGAGATGGAGGGGGAAAGGCTTAAAAAGGAAAACCATGGAAGCTGAGGTCTAGAATTAAGACTTCTCCTTGGGCCAAGAGAGGAACACCACTCATGTGTACAAAGAGGGTGAGTTTGCCCCAGCATTTGAAGAGGGTGGATGTTCTAACCCATTGTTTAGGAAGAATTTTGCCACCCCATGCTACAGAGAAGATGAAGCACATTTCCCAGTGTTGGGGAGAGCTAGGTTACCACCCCACTTCTCTGAGAGAGGGGGCCTGTTCCCCATAGATTAGGGAAGGCAAGGTTGCCTCCTCACTGTTCTAAGGAGGTTGGGTCTGTATGCAGAAGATTAGGGAGAATGCAGCTTCCCCCTCACTGTAGTATGGGGGTTGAGACTGTACCCCAGAGATTGGGGAAAGTGTGCCCATCACCCCAATGTTCTTTGGGGATGAGATCTGGAACTCATCACCACCAGAGGCTTGACTATGGTGGAACCACAAAAATGGCCTTTGGGCAAGCCTGTGAAAAGAGTGGGCCCCCATGAGTTTGAAAGAGAAGAAGAAATCATCATTTTAAGAATGATTCGCAGACTTTGAAATCTAATGGATTATGCCCTGCAGGTTTTCAGAACCATTGGGTCCTATGATGCAGTTTCCCTCCCAAATTCTCCTTGTGGTAATATAAATGTTTATCCTGTCTGTGATTCATTTGTATATTGGAAGCAGACAACTTGTTTTGTAAGTTGCATAGTTCTACAGCCAGAGGGTACTTTGCCGCAAGACAAACTGTATTCCTGTAACTAATTGTGATGCAATTTTATACTTAGCATTGATACTAAGATAACTTAATGCTTTTTGGAATCTTATAATATCTTTTTAGGATTCAGAGGTGGAGTGCCACAGTTTGAGGTTCTTAGTGAATCTCAAAAAAGAGAAAGATAGTGTTTGTAAACTAATCTATTCCTCTCGCTGTGGTACCCTTTGATTGCATTAGATTCGGCTGAGATGTCTTGATTAAACTGCATGTTAAGATTAGGGTTTTGATTCAAACATGTCAATAGGGCAGAACTCAGGTTCAGTCCCCATCCTCTTGGTGACCTATATAAATGGACACTTACTCAAGAAGACACATTTGAAGAGAGAGAGCTCTGTCATTTTTGATCCTAGGGCCCTAAGAAGAGATGAGCCATTCACCTGATATTTTGCAGGCTTAAGAGGAAGAGGAAGCCCAGGAAGGAGAGACCAGGCAGGCAGACATCAGCAACCATCTTGCTTCAACATGTGGCAACTGACTTTGATGAAAAAGCAACCTTGGGTTGGACTCTTTATGACCTTGTAACTGAGAGCTTTTATCCCAAATAAATACACTTTATAAAAGCCAAAAGATTTCTGGTACTTTGCATCAGCACTCCACTGGCAGTCTAATACAATAGGCCTCTACTAAAAACAGGCAGCAGTCAACCATCCAAGCACTTTTGGATCCACTCCAACTATTTGAGCTTAAATAATGAGTACAGAATTATTTAAGGGTACTTAAAACAGAGCATTTAGCCAAATCCAATATTATATTTATTCTCCCCTAGTCTAATACCCGTAAGATCCATTCCTCCACTTATCTCTCAGGTTTCTACTAATATAAATTGGCAAAATCTTTCATTTTGTCTGTGTTAATGTCCTCCTATGTTAGACATGACAACCTGGAGACAGCTGGAATTTGAGTTTAATTAAGACTCTCAAACTAAGGGCATGTGGGTCTTAAGAAAAATGCCCATTTTCCTGCTACACCTGCTACACAACTTATTCAGAGGAAGTAGTAACAGGATATTCAGAGAAGAGGTAGCCAACCTCTCCACAGAAAAGGGAACAGTGGTGCTTCTGCTAGGAAAGATAGCTGAGCCATATTAGGGCATTCAAATTATACAGATTTATTGGAATATGCCCAAGAGACCCATGCTAATTCTTGTGGCTCTACTTTTTCCTGATATATGCATTAACACTAATATAGACAACAGACAAAGCTGTGAAATCATTATAATCCATTCACCCCAGCATAGGAATTTGATTGTTTTTTGTTTTTCGTTTTTTCAAAATTCTTGGACTTAAGGCAAAATTAATAAGGATTTTTCTTTTTCTTTCTTTTTTTAGTAATAGAATTTCTCTAGTTCTTCACTCATGAGTGGAGCTGAGAATTTAAAACACTGAAATTATCAATTGTTTTCTTCCTTCAGATTCTCCTGTGTATTAAGAAACAATCAAACTTCTCCACAGTCTTGCACTCTTTATTTCCACCATTATGTTCTAGTGAAGCAGCAACTTAGCTTCTAAATCCATGCTATCTTTACACATTTGAACCCAGGCAACTGTGAGTGATCACTGAATTGCTGTTTGTCTCTGTATGCCATGAACACCCAGTATCCCATTTTGCACTGAAATTTTTAACTTCAAATTTATTCAGAATGGTGAATAAATTCCAGATTTCATTTCTTAAGTTATTTTTTCTAAATAAAATTCTAGTGCTAAAAATATGTATTGATTAGGAAAATAGAAATATAATCACTCTTTTGGAAGAAAGTTTTGACAATATGTAAATTATTATTTACATGATTTTTCTTATGCAGAATTCCAATAAAATTAGGGTTACAATATTAAACATCCAAACTGGGATAAATTATCATTGAAATTATACTTATAGTAGATCTATAATTGAAATTTTGCTGTTAAACTTTTTCTTCCTTTATTTCTTTTATTTTTATTTATCTTTTTAATTAGAGATGTTGTAGATTACAGAAGTATACAGAAAATGCAGAGCTCCCATGTATCTCTCACACACCCTGCTCTCCTGGGTGCTCTATTCCATGACTTAACGTAAGTAATCCTTTGCTCTGGGCTGCTTTGAATTATTAATTTCTTATATTGCCCATATGTCTGCAAGCTCCTTCTGCCTGAAAAGCAAGTTTTGCAAGGGTGAGCCCAAGATAATCTCCTGGCTCATTCTTTCATGCTGTCTCATATGCTGCCACTAACACACAGGTGCCCCAGTAGGCACATAAGGGTTGCTCTGCTCCCTCTGAAACAGAGTCAAGGATTCACAATCAGATTTCAGACTGACTCCACACAAGGCTGGGGGGCAGGGAAGAAGGTGAGGGGCCACAATGGCGCCCAGAGCTGCTCCTACCATTGTTAAAGTTGTTCCCTTGATTTGGCACTCTCCTAGTAATTGTAACTCTTTAACTGTTTCCTGCAGTTTTGAAGAAGATGGCTTTGCCAATTTTTGCTAGTTGTTTGAAGATTCTGGGATGGAATGCACCCTGGAGCATCTTATTTTTCCATCCCAACCTTGACTTACCTCCAGAGGGAGTCCAGTATGTTCTCACGTATGGGTCGCTAAGCCAGTGTATCTACATGCATTGAAAGACTGGGGGCTACAAAAGTGCCTCTATGATGGCAGCATATCTGACTCAGTTGAGCAACTGGAGTCCAGAGGAGGCTATAAAAGGCATCATCACCAAGATCCAGTAATGCATCCGTGTCAGACCTGGTGAGTTTGAAGGTCTCCAAGAGTTCTGCAAGATTACAGCATGGCCAGCAAAAGATAAAACTCGGTACACGTCAGAGACATGAAGAACGTGGATTAAAAAGAACTCAAGATAACTCTGCTTACTACGGAATAAAAGAGTTTAACAGGACCAAAGGGGCTTAAGCACATACTTGACACACCACAAATGGTTTAAGTATTATGTAAGTTGCTCTTTTTGTCTTGTTTCATTTTCCTGAAATAACACTGTTGAATGGCTAGAGAGAAAAGAAAAACTGCTTTTATGGGCCTGTGGCAGTGTAGGATCTGGCAAATCCCTTCACCTCTCTCAATCCCATAATTGCTTTCTGATGATAAAAATGAAGTACGTTTAAGATTTACATAATCAAGTGGAAGTAAATTTTATGTCCTTAGAATCTCTCAAATCTCAATTGCGTTTGTCAAACATTTTGTAATAGCTGAATAGTAGTATTCCAAATGAAATTTGAAAAATTCCTGAGAAACAAGATAAAGGATCATACTTTCAATCTTGTTTCTATATTCAGACAACTTTATGAACACGGGCATGTCATTTAACATTTTTTATCTAACTTGTGTTAGGAAATATTAGTAAAACATTTCTTTTAAAAAAAAACATGAAGCAATATATTTTATGAATGATAATATGCCATTTAATTTACTGAATGGCACAGATAGGAGCACTTGAAGGCCTTTTGGAAAGACCAGGAGGGATTGATCTTAACTCTACTGGTTGAAATAAAAAGTGTAAATGTGACTTCTTCAAAGTAGCATTAAAATTTAGGTTGAATATAAAACCATCAAATTAATTCTTGGCCTTTGAGCATCTAAAATTTCAAAGTGCTCTCATAAAAATGGAAAAAAACAACAAATAAACATAAATATTTGAAACATTTGAATTATTGACTTTTCCTGTTTTATATGTAATAGGTGTGGCCTGGGGGAATGAATTGAGGAAAATGTAACTGGAACGGTGATTATTCTAGAAGAGATTGCTTTATCAGTACTGTTTTCTTTATAATATTTTATTTCACCAATAAAATGAATGTGAAATTGAAACAACAGGAAACAACATTTATAATTAGTAAAGCAAACTATTGTAAAGTTCCTAGTCATTCTAGCTTAAGTTCTTTTTCAAGAAAATCCATGGAAAGTTGTAAAGGAAAAAAATAAACCTTAGTACTGGTTAATGCAATGATGTCCATCAACAACCAGATTCACATTGGTGCCAAATCAGTGCCTAACTGGAACAAAGTCTTACTAAGCATTCAGAACTGAGTTCTGTGCCAATCTCATATTACCCACCCCAACAACAAAGAAGAAAGAAAGAAGGAAGGGAGGAAGGGAAGGAGGAGGGAGGTGAAAGGGAGAGTGGGAGGGAGGAAGGGAGAGAAAGAAAGAAAGAAAGAAAGAAAGAAAGAAAGAAAGAAAGAAAGAAAGAAAGAAAGAAAGAAAGAAAGAAAGAAAGAAAGAAAAAAGAGAAAGAAAGAAAGAAAGAAAGTGAATCTACAATGCTTTATTATTATATATAGGTGACCACAAATAAATTAGTTTATTAAAATTATTTTTATAACATGTAACATTTTTCTTATTAGGTTTATAAATACATCATTTTTTTTTCTCTTAAGGAATCAGGTATCATTTGATCTTTCTCATTTCTGGAGGATATATATTCGCAACAGACAGTATGTATTAAAAACTTTTTAAAAGTCCCAAGTTTTTAAACCAGTACTTGCACAATAAAATATTTACATATAACGTGAGGAAATATGTTAAAATAAATGTTTATTTATCAGAATGTTCATCATAATATTTTTTATAATAATAAAATATTAAAATTCAAATATCTAAAAACAAAGTTAGCTAAATTACTGTTCCTACAAATTTTTTTATAATAAGCAGCCATTAAATATACTGTTTTCAAACAAATTTCATAACAGGAAATTTTTCCTGATACATTAAATGAAAATCATGTTGGAAAATAGTATAGAAAAGAAAACAAATTGCAACACTGCTTCACTTTTGGAAGAAATGTTATGTAAAAGTTAATAATATACAATGATGCCAAGGATATGGGCAAATAAGAACCTTCATAACCTGTTGTGCTCTCATACCCTCAGAGTACAAAATACTACATTGATTCTCGAAAACAACATTTATGGAAGAACTTAGTGAAATAAGCATGGAAATATCCTAGACAATGTCTTCTACAGATCTTTCAGCATTTATTCATCAAAACATTGTTTTGGAAGGTGGGGAGTTGGGGGCAACATAGGTGGCCATAGTCAGAATACTAAAAAGTTCCAACATGGAATATGATGCAGAAGCTATAAATAAGATGGAAATACAGCAATAAATAGAAATCTTAAAAGCATAATGTTATTAATAAGTGAAAAAATATGAAAGAGAACAAGATTCACAGCATAGAACAATATATGTAATTTATGTGTACTTAGTATTTTTCTTGTTTTACTTTTTTCTCTTTTTTTTATTAAAGAAGTCGTGCATTGATAAAACAATCATGCATAACACACAGGATGCCCATGCACCACCCCTCACCAACACCTTGCATTGTTGTGGAGCATTTGCTTCAGCTGATAAAAAAAAATCCAAATATCACTATTACCTATAGTGTATGGCTTACATTAGGTGTATTTTTTCCTTTAATTCACCCAATTATTAGCACCATGTATTATTATTATACATTTGTTATAATTCATGCAAGAATGTTCTCAGATTTGTACTATTAACCACAATCCATCATCCACCACAGGGTTCACTATGTTATACAGTTCTGTGCCTTTTACAATCCACCCAAAGTGTACACTCTGGCTCTCAGTTTCATCACAGAGTTGTACTGTCATCATCTCAGTCAATTTTAGAATGTTTTCATTACTCCAGAAAGAAAAATTCCTTACTGCCTTATACTCCACTGTTGTTGACCCTTAGCATTGATATAGTAGCTTCATGGCCATTGAGGCAAAAATATTACAATATTACTGTTCAGTATAGTCTATAAATTACATTAGTTGTGTTTTCCCACAAATCACAATGTATTTAACACCTTGTAATAGTGTCATACATTTGTCCTAGTTCACAGAAGAACATTATCGTATTGGTAGAATAATCCACAGATCTCATCTACCACCAAGCTCACTATGTTATACAATCCCAAGAAATCCTCTAGCTTTCTTTCTCTTGACATTTAAATCCTTAGACTACCCCTTTCAGCCATATTCACATTTATAAGTCAGCATTGTTAGTTATATCCACTATAATGTTTTACCTATCAACCCTATCCATTTTCTAACATTTATAATCAAACTTATTGAAAATTCTACATACATTAAGCATCAGCTTCTCTTTCTCAAACTTCTTGAGTTAACTCATTATTTTTAGTTTATATTAGTGAGACCATATAATATTTTTCATTTTGTGCCTGGCTTATTTTACTCAACATAATGTCCTCTGGGTTCATCCATGTTGTAATATGTGTCCCAATTTCATATCTTCTTACAGTTGAATGGCACTTCATTGTATGTATATACCACATTTGTTTCTCCATTCATCAGTTGATGGACACTTGGGTTGTTTCCATCTTTTTGCAACTACGAATGATGCTGCTATGAACATTGATGTGCAAATGTCAGTTCACATTCTTGCTTTCAGTTCTTCTGAGTATATTCCTAATAATGGGACTGCTGGATCTTTTGGCAGTTCTAAATTTAGCTTCTTGAGGAACCACCAAACTGTCTTCTATAGAAGTTGTACCACTCTACATTCGCACCAACAGTATTCTCCACATCCTCTCCAGAATTTGTTGTTTTCTTCTTTTTTTAAAATAATGACCATTCAATAAGGTCTGAAATGATATCTCATTGTCATTTGGATTTGAATTTCCCTAATAGCTAGTGATGCTAAACAATATTTCATGTGCTTTTTGACCCTTTGAGTATCTTTTCTTAAAAAAAAAAAGGTGTCATTTATTTAGTGACACATATTAAATAGTGGGTTTCCAATTGTGGGAGGAGAGGAGAAGTGGATGAGAGTTAATGAAGAAATATAAATAAAATGAGAAGAGCAATGCATGACTGGTGTTGATGGTATGCCATGGACTGATGAAGGTAAGCCTAGCTTTCTGAACATAAGGACAAAGAACTAGTGAAAATACAGCAACACATTTGCCTACACTTCCATGAGAGCAATGTAAAATAGAATATTAAAGAGGGCCTGTATTTTCATAGAAAAAAACAAAGAGTAGACAAATTTGATGTAAAAGAATTTTCATGTAAGGGTTTTGCAAAAATTACACACACAAAATTCCTAACAATAGATAGTTAAACAAAATGTGGTATAGTCACTTAAAGTAATGATGTGAAACCTTTAAAATGATGTTTATGGTTGCTATGTAGAAGGATAGAAAAAGCTAATATATATTCAATGAGCTACTAATCTAGGCATTTTATGTGTATTATATAACTTAATCACTGTATCTATCCTTTGAAATAGATGCTATCATTCTTCATATTATACAGCCAAGACTTAGAGAAGAAAGCACTTCAGGATGACACAGCTGGTAAATGGCAGGCTAGGACTCAAATCTACGTCTTTCTGGGAACTGACAATATATCATGTGAGGCTCCAGAATGATGTCTCTCCTTCTGACTCTTTTTCTTTGTTGTTGCCATTTGTCAGAGTCTGAATGTGTGATCTATCTAGAGATAGATAACTCTTTTAAGGATCTCTTATCACAGTGGACAGTTACATTGTAAGCTTACCAGGACAAATAATTTTAGCATACTTTTTGAATTCTATTTCACCACATGCTTAGCACTGTGAGTGATAAATGTAAGATGCTTAATACTGCTGGGTGAAATTAAAGTGAATCTTGCCAAAATCATGCATTTATCTACTGCCACAGTTGGTACCAGCACCCTCACTACCACCCCTATCTCCTCTGCTATGAACCACACATAAAGTTGTACAGACTAGAAAATGACCAGATAAAATATTTCCAAATGCTATCACTGTGATTATTAAGTTCTCTACATTTATACTACCATCCTTTCCTCAATAGTTAGTAGGCCTGATTTGCCACAGTTGCTGAAACTTGAAGTGCAGCATGGACTCAAATCTTCACAAAATTGTATATATTGACTATGGTTAACATGACAACTGAGATGATGATGTTGTTGAAATATTGGTATGAATGTGTGATAAGACTCAGCCTTTGCAAGGATATTTTATGTGGTTAGAAAGTGGGATGATACGTAGTCATCAGCATTTACAGTAAAATATGTTAATTTGTTAGCACGACATTTTACTTTTATTGTTATCAATAGTATATTTATACTATACATTTAATCAGTAAGCAGATAGAGAGCTGGTTGATCAGGAACAAACAGTAAATCTGGATTAATAGTGTATCCAGAAAGGAAAGTTAAACTCAAATCTTTCCCTTTGGATCATAATATTGTTATATATTGGTTGGATGGATATTAACAAAAGGCTACAGATTTCTTCCTGTCTTTCTCCAGGAAAGCCTTTTAGAGATTTGATTTTTTTTTCTTCACTTAATATCTGATTGAACTAATTAAGGGAAAACATTTTTAAATTGGGAAAACCTATTGTCTTAGTTTGCCACAGGGCTGCCAATGCAAAGTACCAGATATGGGCTGGCTTATCTAATGGGCAATTAATTAGGGTGAAAATTTACAATTCTGATGCTGTGAAATGGCCAAATCAAATTCTGCTGTGAGCTATCAGGCACATGGCTTGTCTCGTCAGCCTTGAGCTGTACTGTGGGCCCAGCCTCTTGGGGGCTTCATGCTTAAACTTTGGCTGTTAGTGATCCTTGAGTTCCCTTTCATATTTCAGGATCAAAAATTGCAGATTCCTGTGTGTGTCTGTCTCTCTGTGTCTCTGTTTCGATAAGCCCAACAAGAAAGCAGAGACTCAGCAAGTCATACTCATGGACATAGCCCATTCCAAATGGTCTCAGACCCATGCAATAGATTAGTGCAAAAACATAATTTTTTTTTTCTTTTTGGGATTGTAAAAGAATTTCAAACTGTCATACCTCCTCTCTGTTCTTACCAAAGATGCTACCATTAGTTGCTATCTAAAAGTCAAAAATTGTTTTGTTTTGTTTTGTTTTGTTTTTACCTTAACTCTCTGCTTTAAAAGGAAAAACCCCACTTACTAAGCAGGAATCAACTCACTAAGGTGGCTGGAGATTGCTTCTAATGAGGCCAGAATTACAGAGTAAAGCCACATATGTGCCAATTAGCTTTATGCATAGAAAAGTTTTATCCCATAACTACCCACTGAGTTTCTACCTTGGGCCAAAATATGTAAGAGGGTTCATTTAAAAAAAGCAGTGATTCAGCAGCAACCTACCACCATTGACTGAAGCAGGGGGGAGTTCAAATTCATGTCCTTTCGCACATCGGCAAAATTTATCTTTTTTTTAAAATAAAGGAAACATGTGAAGAGGTTAGTTGGTTTGCTTGTGAGTTAGAGAGATATAAATTAGAAAATGTAAAAGATAAAAGATCTTAGAGAATGTGGTGCAATTGTTCTTTTCTTGCCACCATGGTATCTCAGCACCACTTTAATAAATGTGTGTGTTGTGTGTCTCTAGGTTTAGAGAATACATGCTTTTGATACAAAACTTAAAATTCCTAACAGGTATACATGAAAACTATTTCTCTCTCTCTTCCCTGTTCCCCCAGACTTCCAGTCCACAAGCATAAATTTAACAACTATAACAAGTAGGTTCTTGTCCATCCTTCTGGAGAAATTTATTGCACATACAAAACATATACTATAAATCATCTTTTTCCCTCCATCATCCTGACAAATGACTTTACACATTGAATCATTCATGTGACAGTGTTGGGAAATCATTGTCAATTAATTAATCTTCATAAAGCTTATCCTTTGTGCTAAAATGCTGAATCAAATGTTTGTTCCTTTCTGTCATTCTTCTTTGGATATGTAAAGAACATTTGGTATCCATAAATACTACTCAAGATTATTTGCTTACCCCCAAATAAAATTAATTTATTACTTCCTTTATACTCAGATGCTTTGTGCTAGGGTTAAATCGTTCACTATCCTCCTCATGAAAATGTCTGCTCCTTCTTCTATTAACACAATAGGTCAAGACTTTCAGGAATTATTCTTAGTGGCTATGATGAATCATCACATACAGTTGTGTAGGTTGTACACTAAACAAAGATTTCTAGCTAAGAGGGCCGTCAGGACTGACGTTCAGCCGCAGTGCAGCTGGGTATCTCTAGAGGAAGGCACACCGTTTTAAAAATGAACAGACATCCACAGTGCTATGTCAGATCAGAGGGTAATTGTTATAAATATTTTAAATGTGGCAACAGATTTTACAACTCCGTCTATCAAAAACTGAAGTCTATTTCCCTACCCTAGGCTGCTCGCAGGCCTTGTGTATTAAGTTGACTAATTTAGAATGTGGCGGAAGTGGCATTTGCTGAGTTCTAGAATCTAACCTCAGGAGGGGTTGAAGCGCCCTACTTTGCCATCTTAGATTGCTCCAGGACTGCCACATTAAAGGGCTGTTTGGTCTAGCCTGCTGGAGAATGAAGGGCCATGTGAAGAAGCAGGTTGACCTAGATAACATCCAGCACCAACTGTCATCCATGTGACTAAATCCATCTCGGACTTTCCACCAAAACTCATCTACTAGTAAAATGCTGTCTCAAGAGGAAGCCCAGTTAACCAGCTGAGAAGCCTCCAAGCCAACTCTCAGAATTACAAGGAATAATATATCAGTGATATTTTAAGCAATAAATTTTGGGGTTGTTTGTTTCATAGCAATAACTAATCAGTACAGATATATTTTACTAATCCTTTTGCCAAGCCCAAATTCCAAGAACAAGGGGAGGTGAGACTCTTTCCAACTTTCAAAAAGGCACCATGCAAGGTAGCATTGGTACGATATGTCAGAACACCTTCCAAGGAGATACGAAATATTCTGATATTATGAATCCTAGCCCAGAGCGTCAAAGGAGTAGTTCTTAAGTGATTGATAACACTCAAATACCTTGTAAGATGACAGTAGTGTTATCTGTATGTGAAAATTAGTTCACACTAATAATTTGCTTGCCAAATAAAGGACCAAGTTATAAAACTACTAAGTAATTATGAAGAATACTTGTGGAGAATACACTCTAATGGCATTGAGTAGCAGAAATGTTGTTAAAATTCATATTAAATGTCTACCCTTAGTCCTAGACAAGACCATTTTGGATCTCTATGATTGGGCTTCTGCCAAAATAAACTTATTTTGATTCAGGAAGGGGAGATAGTCTGTTGTACTTGTATCTTAGTTTGTGAAAGCATCTATGACAAATATCATATAATGGGTTTGCTGATAAAACAGTAATTATTGACTCATTGTTTTCAGGCTAGAAAAAGTCCAAAATCAAGATATTGGCAAGTCCTGCTTTCTCTCAGCCATCTGTAGCATTCTGGTGCTGACTGCCAACAACCCCTGGGGTTCCATGGCTTCTATTTCTGCTTCCTGATACATGGCAATGTCCTCTCCTTTTTTTTGCTTTTCTGAATTCCCCATTTTCTTTATAAGACCTCCAATAATCCAGATCAAGGCCTACCCTGTTTTAGTTGGTTGTACTTTAACCAAAAATAACAACTTCAAAAGGTTCTATTTGCAATGGGTTCACATCCACAGAGACTCAGGTAAAAATTAAGAATATTTTGGGTACATAATTCAACCTACCACAACCTATTTCTACAATATCATGAGTATGTATAGAAAACATTTTTTTTTATGTTGCCAAAAGAAAAAAGTACAAGATTATGGAATGTAGGTATCATTAATATGCCCAAGGAGAAATTCACATATCTTTAGCATAGTTATTAAAACAATGACTTTACTCTTAGCTGGTATAGTTGTGTGTTTGAAAACAAATCATTTTGAGCTACTGTCCTGTTTATATTTCCTTGCTTTTAAGGTTTTAAAACATAGTATTATTTATTCTATCTTGCCATTTTGCCTTTAAAAAAACAATATAATTTATTTAATATCTATAAATGTAAAAATTAAAACTTCTGATTAGTATATTATAAGTTATGTGCTTCTGACATTCATGCGTGATTTGATATATTTACACTGGTCTTCATAAAGTTCTGTAATTGTAAACAATGTGGCGCTTCGATCTATTTTGAATATTTGTTTACTTTCTGAGTAATTGAAGATACTAGACAAAGAAGTTTTGATAAAATATGAATAAATATTTAAAAAAATGAAGGTTGATAGATATTGAAAAGAAGAGGGAGAGAGACAACCAGCAAGATGGCAGCAGAATAAGGAGCTCCTAGAGTCAGCTTGTGCTACAGGGCAGTTAGTAATCGCCCATAGCTATTTAAAGCACCTCTTTGGGGGCTCCTGGACACCAGAAGAGCATCTTAAAACATCCTTGAAAGAATGGAAGGAGAAGACTGCCCATCTGCAGAGAGTGTTTGTAAGTAGAGTACTCCATGCTGTGGAAGCCAGTGCTCATCCTCCACTGGCAGAACAAGCCACCACAGGAGCCATTTCGTGGCTGGAATTGGAAGCTCCACATCCCAAAAACAGAGGAAGAGGAGACTGTTGGGCACCAACTTCAGCTACAGATTGGTAAATTCAGCTGGGTAAAGTATAATCCTGAGAATAGCTAAAGTTTAAACCTGTCCAAGTCTGAAAGAGGCCGGTAGCCACTATTTTAACTCCACCCCTGGCATGAGGTGAGGCGGGGCAGACTGAAAACCACAGTGCTGGTAGGGACCAGCTTCTTTCCATCCAGATCAGATTGCATCTCCAGCCTAAGCCCTAGGCCCACCTCCAGCAGTGAGGAAACTGGGGGGACCTTCACCAGCCTCTCTGGGAGAATACAGTCTATACAATGCTCCCTCAGGAACTACTTTGTGGCTGGAATTAGAAACTCCATTTCCAAAAAACAGAATGAGGAGAAGGTTGGCCACTAACTTCAGCTACTGATCAGTAAATTCAGACTGGCTAAAGTACAACCCAAAGATCACCTTAAGTGTGTACCTGTCCAAGTTGGAAAGAGGCCAGTAGCCATTATTTTGATTCTACCCCTGGCATGAGAGGAAGTCTGGCTGATTGAAAATCACACCAATGGTAGGGACTGACTTCTTTCAGCCCAAATCAGACTGCAGCCCTAGCCTAGGCTTCAGCCCCAACTCTGGCAGGGATGAAGCTGGTGTGACCTGCACCAGCCTTTCCAGGTAACTGCAGATATATTCAGCTGGCACAAACTGAATAGTCAGAAGTCTACTGGGGCAACTGTGGTCATTTTGGACCCACACAATAAACTCCTGCCCACACCTGCAGCTCCATCCCCTCCCCAGGCAAGGGAGGAAGGGACATGACACTTCATGAGTATCTCTGTGCAACTACCATCTAGGCCTGCATGACTTAGATTATTACACATGGGTGTGACTCTATCCCTACCCCTGGGAAAGGGGAAAGGTGGGAGAAACTTCATCAGTTCCTGGGGGCAATGCGGGCAGGTTGAGCCTCCACGGCTTACAGCACCAACTACATCCTCAGCTCCTACTACACAACCAGCAAGGGAGAAAGGGCAAGGAAGTCTTAAATTAAAGAAAGAAACTGCACCAAGAATGAATACATCTGGTAAAACAGATTCTAAGACACTAACAAAAATTATAATCCATACCAAGAAACAGGAATATATGACCCAGTTAAAGGAACAAGATAAGCTTCCAGATGACATAAAGGAGTTGTGAAAACTGATCATAGATGTCCAAACAAATCTCCTTAATACATTTAATGAGATGGCTAAAGAGATTAAGGATATTAAGAAGACAATGGATAAGCACAAAGAATTTGAAAGCATACATAGAAAAATAGCAGATCTTATGGGAAAGAAAGGTGCAATAAATTAAATTAAAAATAAACTAGAGTCATAAAACAGCAGGTTTGAGGAGGCAGAAGAAAGGACTGGTGAGCTTAATAAAAAAAGCCTTGGAGAGTGAACATACAAAAGAACAGATGAAGAAAAGAATGGAAAAAAATTGAACAATGTCTCAGGGAAATAAATGACAGCAAAAGGAGTGTAAACATATGCCATGGGGGTCCCAGATGGAGAAGAGAAAGGAAAAGGGGCAGAAGGAATATTTGAAGAAATAATGGTAGAAAATTTCCCAACACTATTGAAGGGCGTAGATATTCATGTCCAAGAAGCACAACGTACTCCCATCCAAAAAAATCAAAAAAGACCAACTCTGAGAAACATACTTATCAGAATGTCAAATGCCAAAGACAAAGAGAGAATTCTGAAAACAGCAAGGGAAAAGCAATGTATCACATATAAGGGATATGCAATAAGATTATGTGCTGATTTCTCACCAGAAACCATTGAGGCAAGAAGATAGTAGTAGGAAATATTTCAGACACTGCAAGAGAAAAACTTCCAGTCAAAAATCTTATATCCAGCAAGATAGTATTTCGAAAATGTGGATGAGTTTAGAATATTCACAGATAAAAGAGAAACTAAGAAAGTTTGTAGCCAACAGGCTGGCTTTGCAGGAAATACTAAAGGCTGTGCTACAGCCTGAAAAGAAAAGACAGGAAAGAGAACCTGGAAGAGAGTCTAGCAATGAAGCTTATATCAATAAAAGTAAAAGTGTCAAAAGAATGTGAAAATAAAATAAGACAAATAAAACACAAAGGTCAAAATAGGTGAAATAAGAACTGTCTTTACAATAATAACATTGACTGTTAATGGATTAAACTCCCCCATCAAAAGACACAGACTGGCAAAATGGATCAGAAAATATGAACCATTAATATACTGTCTGCAGGAGACTCATCTTAGATTGAAGGATACCAATAGATTTAAAATGAAAGGCTGGGAAAAGGTATTCCACATATTCAGTAAACAACAACAACAACAAGACTTAGAGTAGCTGTACTATATCAGAAGTAACAAACTTTTAAAGACAGTAGTAGTGAGTAATATGAGAAGGAAGCCAGGAAAAAGATTCCATTTACAATGGTGACTAAAGCAATCAGATAATTGGGAATGGACTTGACCAATGACATAAATCACTTGCATTCTGATTTTTTTTAGAAATAATTTTTTTTTAAGAAATAAAAAAGACACAGATGGTTGGAGGGACATTCCATGCTCACAGATTGAAAAAGTAGATATCATTAGGATGTCAATTCTACCTGAGTTGATATACAGATTTCAAAGCTGTGCCAATAAAAATTCCACCAGCGTTTTTTATATAAAAGGAATACAAGCTTATCAAACTTATTTTGAAAAGTAAGGGGTCCAGAATAGCCAGAAACATCTTAAAAGGGAAAAGCAAAGTTGGAGGAATCTCACTTCCAGAATTTAAATCATATTATCTAGTGACAGTGGTAAAAACAGCATGGTACTGATATAAAGACAGGCATATAGACCAATGGAACTAAATTGATGGTTCAGAAACAGACCCTCACATTTATGGACAAATGATTTTTGACAAACCTGTAAAACCACCCAGCTCAGGTAGAACAGTACATTCAACAAATGGTGCTGAGAGAACTGGATATCCATAGCCAGAAGAAAGAAAGAGTACTCCTATCTTACACTTTATATAAAATTTAACTCAAAATGGATTAAAAACCTAAATATAAAAGCAAGAATCATAAAGCTTCTAGAAGAAAATGTAGTAAAACATCATCAAGACCTCGTGGCAGGTGGTGGATTCTTAAAGGAGATAAGAGGAAGAGTGAGATGGACTACTGATGCTTAATTTATGTAGAAGCTTTAATTAACTTCACTGCAAAAGTGTGGAAATGCATAAAGTTGATGATAACATATTATAGTGAGTAACAGCTGGTTTATAAATGGGAATGAGGCTGGAAAGGGTAGTCTAGGGATGTAAATGTCAGTTGAAAGAAAGCTGGAGAATATGGGCAGTGGACTTGGCCCAGTGGTTAGGGCGTCCGTCTACCACATGGGAAGTCTGCGGTTCAAACTCCAGGCCTCCTTGACCCATGTGGATCTGGCCCATGTGCAGTGCTGATGCGTGCAAGGAGTGCCCAGCCACACAGGGATGTCCCCTGCATAGGGGACCCCCATGCGCAAGGAGCGAGCCCCTTAAGGAGAGTCGCCCAGCGCGAAAGAAAGTGCAGTCTGCCCAGGAATGGTGCCGCTAACTTGGAGAGCTGACACAACAAGATGATGCAACGAAAAGAAACACAGATTCCTGTGCCGCTGACAACAGAAGTGGACAAAGAAGAACACGCAGCGAATAGACACAGAGAACAGACAACTGGAGTGGGGGAGAAGGGGAAATAAATAAATAAATAAATAAATCTTTAGAAAAAAAGATTTTGGCTCATTTAAATTAAAAAAAGAAAAGAAAGCTGGAGAATTACTAGGGACTGACTAACACAGTGAATACAGAAGTGGATGAGAATTGTGGTTGATGATACAGATGCAAAAGTGTCCTTTGTGAGCTAGAGCAGATGTACATCACTATTGCAGGATGGTGGGAATGTGTAGAAGCATGGGAAAAATACAACTGGAGTGGCCTATGTGCTGTGGTTAACAACAATACTGTAATATTCATGCATCTATGCCAAAGACGTACTGTGTTGATGATGGAGGAGTATGAGAAAAGTGTGCCAAATAGATGCTATGGACCATGGTTAGTGGTTATAGTCTGGTGATATCATAATCCGTAACAAATATTCTACCATAGTACGTTGTGTTGATAGAGGGAAGTTGTGTCAAATTCTGCACATGTGCATGATGGTTTTTTAAGTTCATAGCTTCTGTAATAAAAATATTCTTACAAATAATAATTGGGTGGGTTGGGGGGAAAATACACCAAATGTAAGATAAGGATTATAGTTAGTAGTAAGATTTTGAAGATTTTTAAAAATGATTTTTAGCAAATTCTCACAACAATGCAAGGTGTTGGTGGTTGGTTGATGTATGAGACCCCTGTATGATGTACGTTTGCTTTGTAAGTTCACAACTTTTACTACACACTTATTGTTTATGATTGTTCATGTATAAGTGATTTAATAGTAATAATAATAATTATTATAATAATAGGGTGGTTTGGGAAAAAAATACATCAAATGTAAGTTACATTGATTAGTAGTAATAATTTGAGGATGCTCTTTAACCATTAGTTAAACATGTTTCACAACAATACAAGGTATTGGTTGTAAGGTATGAGAGGCTTGTATGAGGTTTTGTGCATTTATTTTATAAATTCACAACTTAAATAAATTTATACTTATTGTTTAAATATGTTTATGTATGTAATATACTTCAATAAATTTTAAAAAGTAAAAAAAAGAAGAGGGATAAGGAAGTACAAATGTTTACATAAAAATGTTAAAAGCTTATTGGATAACAAATTATTTAGAAAAGTTTAAAGAGTTTTATTTTTACCTTAAATGAGTATACATTGTCACATTTTCTGTTTGTATTTCTGCCCCAAAACTAATTGGGAATGCTGGTTTATTTTTCTCTTTTGGTTGACAAGACATAAATGAGAAATGAAAGCCTTTTCATGCAGTTAGTATCTTTTCCAAAATAAAAAATAAATAATAAAACTTATCACATATCTATAGGAAAATTAAAGCCATGTCAAAAAGTCCAACATAATGACAAACTAAGGTAAAATTCACATAGAAATGTTTAGCCTGATTTGGAGAAGAAAAAACATATGACTATTATCAATAATAACTCTGAATTACCAAATTTGAAGTTCCTTGCCTAGTCTGGAATTTCATCTTTTATATTAAATTTGGGTAAAAACAATGTCAGAATCAAAGAAATTTTAAAAGTAAAAAGAGTCATTATTTAAAGATATTTCAACCATAACAACAGCAAACAAGGCCACACTTTGGCTAAGAAGCCTTCTACCATTCTAGGTTTGCAGATAACTTTTTATGTTTATGTAATATATTCAAGTTATCTATCAAAATATAACAAGCAAAATATAGAATCTTTTTTATCCTTTTGATACAATCACCATGGCAAAACAGACCCATAACCCCTTGCTGTTGTTGGTTTGTTTTATTTTTCCTAAATGTAGTATTTCTTAGCACACAGGAAGATATTCTTGGCTATTTTTTTCATTACCAAGGAATTTTGGATGAACTGTTGCCAGTGATCAAATTGAGTTAAATTCCTCATCTCTTGTGTTTATTTAATGTTTGAATAATTAAAAAAGAAAAGACAATATGATTCTTGTTTTTGATGTTTCTGCTTTGACTCCAGAACTTATACTTTTTTTTCAATCTGTTTCTAAAAATGAATTTTTATAACTGGCCTTAGATTCTTAGTGGTTATTATCCTGCTTGTAAATTTGTATGTTTTGAAACAACTGTTGTCTTACTGAGAAATTAATTTGACTCATTATCAGTATTATAGATTTCATTTTCCAGATTTCCTAAACTTAATCCCATAAAAAATTGATAAGAAAACAGATTAATAATATTTTTTAAATTATATGAGACTTCCACATATACATTCTCATTTGATTTTTTAACAGATCTCTGAGATCATATAGATGGAGAAAGTAAAATATTAGAAACTTAAATTATGCTCCAATGCTTACATGGCCAAACTACTATTGGAGATCATGGGCTCAAACTTAATTATTATTTATTTTCCATAATGTCACTTAGCATCTTTTCCATCTACAGCCATTAGTGCAGGCTATTTCTGAAGAAGAGACAAAGGATGGCAAAACTTGAAATTAAAATTCATCAAGTTCTTAGCCCCAGACCCAAAGGGAATTGCTCAATATGTATATAAAAGCAAACAATTAATATTTTTTATTTAGAAAAAGTAGTGTCATGAAATAAGCTAGCACATAAAATGAGGCCAGCCTGGTTAATATTGGCTGTAGGGTAGCATAGACCTCACCATCAAAACATGAGAAATGTGACCAGTGATAACTCGGAATCTAAGGCAATGAATGTGTACAAAGTTAGGGTTCTTCAGAGACTAGAAAGAATGGGAAACATTCTCAGAGCAAAGGCAGCCAAGATAAGGTACAATGTGAGAGAAGCTTCTGAGTACATATCAATGAAAGATGCCTGAGGTACCCGTCTTTGCCAAACTTTGTTCCAATGGTCACTGCTATAATACTGTCCATTAACCAGAACTATAGGAACACATTTTGCTACCCTTTTTGTGTATAAGTTTAACCTAGTTTTCTTTGCTTATAAAGTGGGACTAAAGAAGAGATTTTAGATATGAGTGACAGAAGCAAAAACATAACAAATCTACTTAATTGTCCAAAGAATTTTAGAGAAAGTTCTTATTAAAGTCCCATGTCATTTTATTTTTAAAATCTTATGAATTTATTTAAATTAGTTATGTCTTCCCTCAAAAGATCTTTATTGGATAAACGTGCAGAAGAGCAGAATAGTGTGTGTTTTCAGTAGGCAATTGTGAACCCTATACTGCTTGGATCCAAAATTGTTCTAAGCCATTAAAAGATAGCAACTAATTAGCCTATAGCGGCTGTTCATGAGATTGAGATTTAAATTTTTTTAATAAAGCAGCTACTAATGTCCTTTCAATAAAAATCGTAATACTTAACTCATAATAATAAGGGAACAGGGTTCATAAAATTGAAAGTGCAGTTTATCATGATATATTCAGCCTTTGATGAATGCATATTTGTATCTGAAATCCATTAGGCAGGAGTTAAAGAAGAAAATTTGTAACTGGGCAAGAAAGTACCTTATAAGAAAAGAGAATGTGCTGTCTACCAGGGCAAATTTCAGAGTGGTATTCTGTCTGACTCTCTTTACTTTTTTCCTAAGTGATGTGCCAATATTAATAGGTCCTCTTAGGGCTCTGAAAGACCAAGATAAAATACAAACAAACTGAATGGAATGCAGGCAAAGCACATTCTGAGGGGTCAGGCTGATTGGAAAGAAATAATGATCAGAATGATGCTATTAGTGGCTGGGAAGTCAACCTACCCTATCCTGGCCTCTGGGATAAAATGACAGTTTAGCTAGAGCCTTGGAAGCAAATGCAGCATTAACAACAACAACAACAACAACAAAAACTATGGAAGAAATGAGAAAAGCAGTGGTTAAAAAACCTTACTGCAACATTAGGAGTAGCAAAAAGAAGACTAATAAGACAAAGAAGCAGGAAACTTTTAATTGAAAGCAGAAAAGTTGATATAATTAGATAACCAGAAAATATAGGGGAGAAAGGATATCTGAAATAGACGCATGAGGAACTCCACAGACTCTCCCCCAGTGAAATAAGTATAACTGGTGAAGCTTATTAAAAAACCAAAACCAACCATTTAAAAACTCCAAAAATAGTTCTAAGGGCATATAATAAATGATTAAATATTTACTCAAGAAAACTGACTAAAGCTCAGCACAGACAGTGAGAAACTGGCATTTGAGCCAGGGTCTATTCCCTCCATTTTTCTTTCCAGCTTAGAGGGATGGAACCTTCACTTCAGGATGTTACAACCAAGGACACAGGGTTTTCTATCCCCTCTACCCTCAATCTCCCAGTCAAGGGCTACAGTGTCTCCACAGAAAAGGCAAGCTGCTAACATTTCTCATCTCTCCCAGGTCCATGCTGCAGAAGCTCAATTCCAGTCAACAGCTGAGGAGTCTGGGGCTCTCTTCCTCCACCCAGTTCCCACTTTAAGGGTAGAAACTCAGTGCAAAGCATAGCAGGTCATGAATATTGAAGTGTTAACTGATTTATAAGGAAGTACTTTCACACTAGTGGAGGCAGACTGAAAGGACCAGAGACACTGCTTTCATAAAGAAGTGTTATTACCTTGAGAGGAGTCAGCCACCATCCCCAGCAAAGATTTTTGTCAGGAAAAAACGTATACCATAAGAATAGAGAACTCTGAAACTTTATCTCAAACAAAGTATGGAGAAGTTCAAACTCTAAGATGCCATTAAAAACAATGAAAATTTTGGTGGTATCCAATTTAGATGAGGTTGGTAGTTCCATATGAGCAACAAGCTAAGAAGTAGACAGATAAGCTGAAAAGATTAAGGGAAAGAACAAGGGAAATAAAGTGATAAGAAGAACCTTCCTAGCTTCAAAGACTGGTCTCAAAGATTACATCCACAGGGGGTCTGAATTTAATTGGAGGACACTATGTGTAGTAATTTATGTCATAAGGTATTGTTGAAAAGAATAGGTAAATCAGTCAGGAATTAGTGGAGGCTAACGGCTGGGTATATCAGAAGAGACAGATAGTTTAACAGAGGTAATAAGAATAGAGACAGTAAAAGAGAAACCTGCTAAAGCCACTGTCATTCCTATACTGACAGTGCCTCTATCCAAGGTGCCACTTTCTGAGATGTGACATCAGAGGCTGAATATTGTGGAAAATATAAAATTCACTAAAATAGTCCATCCAAGTCACTAAACAAATAAAAAAGCACGTGACAACAACAAGCCCTGGAGTGGAGAAAGGGATCAATATCCAGAGTTGCTACAATATATTAACTAATATAGCCAGTTTTCAACAAAAATATATGAGATAAGGAAAAAATAAACAAACCAGGAGAGTGGATCAGGAAAATAAAAAAAAAAATCAGGCAACAGATATTACCCTTAAAAAGACCCAGATGTCAAACTTAGCCAAAAAAACCTTCAAAACAACTACTGTAAATATGTTCAAAGAATTAAAGAAACCATGTTTGCAAAAGTAAAAGAAGGTGTGATGATATCTCATCATATAGATTAAATAAATTAAAAGTTAGAAATTTCAGACAGAATTTCTCTAGCTGAAAACTACAGAAACAGAAATGAAAACTATACCATAGTGCCCAACAGTAGATCTGATCTCAGAGGGAAAAAAAATTAGCAAATTTAAAGACAGAAATATGGATTATGCAATCTGAAGAAAAGAGACCAAAAACAATGAGGAAAGGTCACAGAGGCTCAAATTAATATGGACACCATTAAGCACAAAAACATATGCATAATGTGAGCTCCATAAGATAAGGAGAGATTTCAAAAATAGCAGAAAAATATTCAAAGTAATAATGACTGTAAATACATTGATTTTGAATAAAAAGCATTAACCTATACATCCAAGAAGCTCAATGAACTCAAAATATGATAAAGACAAAGAAATCCACAGCCAGACATATACTATTTAAATATTGAAAGCCAAAGCCAAGGAGAAAACCTTGAAAATAACAAGTTAAAAAATTGCTCATTATGTAAAAGAGAAAGCTAACAAGATTAACAATGGACTTCTCATTAGAAACAATGGGGGCCAGAAAACAGTGGGATAGCATTTTTAAAGTGTTGAAATATAAGCTGTCAAACAAGAAACTTATATCTAGGAAAATACTTTTAAAGAAATAAAGGGTACTTAAAGACATTCCCAGATAAAGAAAAACCAAGATAATTCTTTACTAGCAGACCCACTTTATAAGAACTACTAAAAGAAGTTCTTGAAAGCAAGAGAGCCGATAATGTTCAAAACCACAAGAAAAAGAAAAGAAAAGAAAAAAAAAAAGCAATGGTAAAGACAACCAGCAAGATGGTGGCAGAGTAAGGCACTTCTAGAGTCAATTCCTGCTACAGGGCAGTTAGTAAACACCCAGAGCTATCTAAAGGACCTGTTTGGGGTCTCCAGGAGACCTGAAGAGCATCCCACAACAGTCTTGAAAGAATGGAAAGAGGAGACTGCCCATCTGCAGAGAAGATTCATAAGTAGAGCATTCCATGCCATGGAAGCTGGTGCCTACCCTCCACTGGTGGCACAAGCTGCGTCCTGAGCTATTCAGTGATCAGACTTGGAAGTTACACTTCCTAAAAAGAGGGGAGGAAGAAATGGTTAGGCACCAATTCAGCTACCAATCAGTAAATTCAGCAAGCTAAAGTATAATTCTAAGAACAGCTAAAGTTTGAACCTGTCCAAGTCAGAAAGACGCAGGGAGCTGCCATTTTAACTCTACCACTGGCACAAGGAGAGCAGAGTGGAATGAAAATCCCATCACTGGTAGGTACCAGCTTCTTTCCATCCAGACTGAATTGCAGCTCTAGCCTAAGCCCCAGCCCCACCACTGGCAAGAAGGAAGCTGGGGTGACCTGCACCAGCCTCTCCAGGAAAATACAGGCCATGCCATGGAGACAGATGATTATGCTACTTTGGCCGAGCAAGTCACCTCAGGAGCTATTTTGTGGCTGAAATTGGAAGCTCCATTTCTTAGAAAAAGTAGAAGAGACAGTTAGTCACCAATTTCAACTACTGTTTAGTAAATTCAGCTGGCTAAAAATATAACCCTAAAAATTGCTTAAGTTTGAATCTGTCCAGGTTGGAAAGAGGCCAGTAGCTGCCATTTTTACCCCTCCTCCAGCATGAGGGGAGGTTGGGCTGAATGAAAATCACAATGATGATAAGGGCCTGCTTCTGTCACCCAGATTGGTCTGCAGCCCTAGCCTAGGCTTCAACCCCAGCTCTGGCAGAGATAAATTTGGCTCTATCTGAACCAGCCTCTCTGGTTAACTGCAGGTATATTTGGCTGGCACAAACTGAATAGTCAAAAGTCTACTGGAGCAACTGTGGTCATTTTGGACCCACACAACATAGATACCTGCCCATACTTGCAGCTCCATCCCTGCCCAAGGCCAGGGAGAAAGGGACTTGAACCCTCATCAGTCTCTTTGGGCAACTACAGACTAGGCCTGCATGACCTGGATTATTACACAAAGCTGTGGCTCTGTCCCTATGTCTGGCAAAGGAGAAAGTTGGGAGAAGCCTCATTGTTCCCTGGGGCAATGAGGGCAGCTTGAGATTCCACAGCTTACAGCACCAACTACATCCTCAGCTCCTACTACACAACCAGCAAGGGAGAAAGGGCAAGAAAGTCTTAAACTAAAGAGAGAAACTGCCCCCAGAATAAATTTCTAGGAAGCCAGATGTCAAGACACCAGCAAAAAATTATAATCCACACCAAGAAAGAGGAAGATATGGCTCAGTTAAAGGAACAAGATAACCCTCCAGATGATGTAAAGTAGTTGAGACAACTAATCATAGATGTTCAAACAAATCTCCTTAATAAATTCAATGAGATTGCTAAAGAGATTAAGGATATTAAGAAGACATTAGATGAGCACAAAGAAGATTTTGAAAGCATATATAGAAAAATAGCAGATCTTATGGGAATAAGAGGCACAATACATGAAATTAAAAATACACTGGAATCATATAATAGCAGATTTGAAGAGGCAGAAGAAAGGATTGGTGAGCATGAAGAAATGGCCTCTGAAAGCAAACATACAAAAGAACAGATGAAGAAAAGAATGGAAAAAAGTGAACAAGGTCTCAGGGAACTAAATGAAGGCAAAAGGTGTGCAAACATATATGTCAGGTGTGTCCCAGAAGGAGAAGAGAAGGCAAAGGGGGCAGAAGAACTATTTGAAGAAATAATGATAGAAAATTTCCCAACCCTATTATAAGACATAGATAACCATGTCCAAGAAACACAACATACTTCCATTTGAATAGACTTAACTCCAAAAAGACTAACTCTGAGACACATACTAATCAGAACGTCAAATACCAAAGACAAAGAGAGAATTCTGAAAACAGCAAGAGAAAAGCAAAGAAAAACATATAAGGGATACTCAATTAGATTAAATGCTGATTTTTCAGCAGAAACCATGGAGGCAAGAAGACAGTGGTATATATATAAGATACTGCAAGAAAAAAAACTTCCAACCAAGAATCTTATATCTGTATGACTGTCTTTCAGGAATGAGAATGAATTTAGAATATTCTCAGATAAACAGAAATTGAGAGAGTTTGTAACCAAGAGCCTGGCTTTCCAGGAAATATTAAATGCTGTGCTACTGCCTGTAAAGAAAAGACAGGAAGGAGAGGTCTGTAAGAGAGTCTAGCAATGAAGCTTGAATCAATAAAAGTAACTAAAAGTTTCAAAAGAGTAGTGAAAATAAAACATGACAGATAAAAAAAATATTCAGGAATAAACTTAATCAACAATGTAAAGCACTTGTGTTCAGAAAACTATACCTCATTGCTAAAAGAACTTTAAAAGATCATAAATAATTGAAAGAACACTCCATGTTCACATATTGAAAGACTAAGTATCATTAAGATGTCAATCCTAGTCAAATTGATATACAGATTCAAGGCAATCCCAATAAAAATTTCACCTGTGTTTCTTAAATAAATTAAAACATGATTATCAAATTTATTTGGAAGGGTAAGAGGTCCTGAATAGCCAGAAACATGTTAAAAAGAAAAGCAAGGTTGGAGGAAGCTCACTTCTGGATTTTAAATCATATTTCCTAGCTACAGTGGTGAAAACAGCATGGTATTGGCATAAAGACAGACACGTAGATCAATGGAACAAAATTGATGATTCAGAAATGGACATCTATTGTAAAATAATTCTTGACATGCCTTTCAAACCCGCCCAGCTCAGGCAGAACAGTCCATTCAACAAATGGTGCTGAGAGAACTGGATATCCACAGCCAAAAGAAAGAAGGAGGGCCCCTATCTCACACCTTAGGCAAAAATTAACTTAAAATGGATCAAAAACCTAAATATAAAAGCAAGAACCATAAAGTTTCTAAAAGAAAATGTAGGAAAGCATTGTCAAGGCATGAAGGTACTTAGTGGATTCTTAAAGGAGATAAAAGTAAGGCTGAGATGGACTACTGATGTTTAATGTATGTAGAAGTTTTAATTAGCTTTACTGTAAAAGTGTGGAAATGTACAGAGTTGATGGTAACACATTTATAGTGAGTAACAGCTGGTTTATGAATGGGAATGTGGCTGAAAATGGTAATCTAAGGATGTAAATGCCGATTGACAGAAAGCTAGAGAATAATCTAGGGGCTTAGTAGCACAATAAGCCCAGAGGTAGGTAAGAATTTTGGTTGATGATACAGATGCAAGAGTGTCCTTTGGAACTTAGAGCAGATATACATTGCTCTTGCAGGGTGGTGGGAATGTGGAGAAACATGGGAAAAATACAACTGGAGTGACCTATGGACTATGGTTAGCAGTAATAGTATAATATTCATGCATCTATGCCAAAGATGTACTGTGTTGATGATGAAGGAGTATGGAAGAAGTGTGCCAAATGTACACTACGGGCCTGGTAATAATCTGATGTCTCATGGTCTGTGGCAGATTTTCCACAATAGTGCAGTGTGCCATAAAAATATATTAAAAAGTGATGATAGGGTGGGTTGGGGAAAAATACACATGTAAGATGGGAACTATGGTTAGTAGTGGGATTTTGACAATATTCTTTCATAATTTGTAATGAATGTCTCTCAACAATGCAAAGTGTTGGTGGTGGGTTGATGCATGGTACCCCTGAATGATGTGTCACATGTTTGCTTTGTAAGTTCACTTTTACTCTACTCTAATTGTTTATGTATGTTCATATATAAGTGATATAAAAATAATAATTATAATAATAGGGTGGGTTAGGAGAAATACTTTGATTAGTAATAATACTTTGGGGATGCTTTTTAAACATTAATTAAAAATATTTTACAACAATGCAAGATATTGGTGGAAGGGTGAGGTATGAGAGCCCTGTATGATGCTATGCATGTTTGTTTTGTAATTGCACAACTATTACTAAACACTTATTGTTTATGTCTGTATATGTATGAGTGATAAACTTCAATAATTTTTTAACAGAAGGGAAAAAAAGCAATGGTAAGAGTAAGTATGCAAATTATAAGACAGCATAATTGCATATTTCCTCTTTTTTATTATCTTAATTGATTTACAAAGAATTTGTATAAAAATATATATCTATAACTGTATTTGGGGACCCATAGTAGATAGAAATATAATATATTTGCCAATAACAGCACAAAGTAGGTGGGTGGGAGGAAAACTGTATTGGAATAAGGAAATTACAGCAGATGGTAGTCAAATCCACAGGAACAAATGAAGAAAATCAGATTTGCAAATAAAAAGGTAAACATAGAAAACTACTTCTGTAGAGGGTGTTAGAGGAAAATTGGAAGAGACTGCTCCCTTAGTATGATAAAAGACCCTGGAAGCAATATACCAGAAGTAGGTTGACTTTTATAATGGGAATTTATTAGGTTAAAAACTTACAGTTCTGTGCACTGGGGTATGCCTTTATGGAATTTGAATATGTTCATATGGTCATGAGGTGGGGTCTTGGTGGATGAAGAACTACACAATAACTGAAAAAAATATTGAACCCCCATGCTGGGGAGTCCTGCTACATTCTGTCATTGAGTGGCAAGAATCTCTAGTGCACATGGGCAGTGCCTAGTGAAGGAGGACAGACTAATACACCAGGCCCTTGATATTGATACTTAGGAAAGTTGTTCATGTCAAATTGAAACTTACCCTAGTATTATATATTGCTTAAGAGTACCTCCTGAGAGTTTCCTAGTTGCTTCTCTTTCTAAGCCAAATCCAGCATATAAACTCACTACCTTCCCCCTGACATGACTCCTGGGGATAAACCTCCCTGGCACCAAGGGATTATTACCAAGCACCAAATATCAATGTATTTGGAAAAAAGGCCTAGACAAAAAGAGGGAAATATTAAATAAAAATGAGTTTGTATGGTTAAGAGATTTCAAAGTAGGTCAGGAGTTCATTCCAGAAGTTACACATATGTGTGTCTCATAAGGATCTGCCTGAATATCTGAAGCTATGAAACAAGGACTTATTTAGGCTTAAAGAAGGAACATAGCAGCACTGAAAGAAGGAAAGGAAAACCAGGACTAAATTTTTGACTTTCAATAAATTTATGTACCCTTTACTAAGGATGAATATGATTAAATAAAATTGTACCTTTGTTAATGTAATTATAAATAAATGGACTTGTACCTAAGCCATTCTTATGAAAATTCCACATATCCAAACCCAATCCACCACCTTCCCTTCCCGCAAATTTATATTTCTAGCATTTCCCATTTCAGTAAATGACACATTACAGTAAACCAGTTTTGGGCTTTCCTTATGAGCCTAGATTATATAATTTCTAATAATGTAAGCCAGAATCAAAATTATATATATTAAATAACTTCATAGCTAATATATTGAATCTCAGCCTTGGTTCTCTACAAAGCAGAACCAGAGGCAAAAGCTATGTGTTACTTCCTACTCCCCTAGAAGATGTAATCCCAAGAAGCCTCAGGAATGAGAGAAAAGATGAGTGAGGCAAGGAAGTAATAAAAACCAATTCAAATTTAGGGGATTTGAATCTCTGGACTGACAATGTGATAGCCAGATCCTGAGCCTCAACAGACTCCAGCACCTACAATCTGATTTATTGGACTTACCACACTCAGCTAAGATGGAGTTGAAGAAGGACAACCACCACACCATGGAGCCTAGAGTGATTACAACTGAAAATGGGAGGATTGCATCCAGCATCCAGGTGGAATCTGACCCTCCTCTTGACATAGAGGTGCAATGGACACAACCAATCCAATGTCCACATAGAAGAGGTGGCATTGGAATGGGAAAAGTGGACATAGTGGACGAAGGGTATGGGGAAAGGCAGGAAGAGATGAGAGGTGGAGGCGTCTTTGGGACATGGAGCTGCCCTGGATGGTACTTCAGAGGCAATCACCGGACATTGTAAATCCTCACAGGGCCCACTGGATGGAATGGAGGAGAGTATGGGCTATGATGTGAACCAATGTATATGAGGTGCAGAGGTGCCCAAAGATGTACTTACAAAATCCAATGGATGTGTCATGATGATGGGAACGAGTGTTGTTGTGGGGGGGAGAGGGGGGGTGGGGGGATGGGGTTGAATGGGACCTCACATATATATTTTTAATGTAATATTATTACAAAGTCAATAAAAAATAAAAAAATAAAAAAATAAAAAATAAAAGCTCTTATCTAAAAAAAAAAAAAAAAACCAATTCAAGATATAACTTCAATGGTACATTAATAAGTAGGATCACACTTAGTATCTAGTATGACTGCTTAATCTTAAGAAGCATCTCCCCAGAGACTGTGTTAATGACTACTGCACAGGACAGACTATCAAGACAGAAGGGAGGAAATTTTGCTGATCAGCTCATCTATCCCCCAATTTTTCTGAAATGGTGATAAATATTGGAACTTTATAGCTGCACATCTATGGTTTCACAATTGGCTCCACAGCGTTTTACCCTTCAGCATTAACAGGGGAGACTTACAACAAGGGGCAAGTCACAAAAGATGCCTCATGTGAGCATGAGGTAAGGCTTTTTTGAAGTGTCCCTGAATGAAGATTTGGTCTTTGCATTTATGGTTGCACTGAAAATAAGCAACGTAAATATGGTGATCAGCAAACGTTTTTCTATCAAGGGCCAGAGAGTACTATAGGCTTTGCGGATTTACAGCATTTGTTGCATCTACTCAAACTTGACATTGTAGCACAAAAGTTCCCATGGAGAAAATGTAAAATAATGTTGCCCATTTTCTAATAAAGCTTTATTTATAAAAACAGATGGATGGCCAGATTTTACCCATATATTATAGATTGCATACCCTTGGCTAAAGTCTCCAAAACAGAGGTGAGGCTAAGAGAATCTAAATAGTTGCAAAAGATGTGTATGATACTGTTTACCCCTTGTACCACTCTGACCCGATCATGCCCCTCACCCCCATTATCTGGCTCCCATACATAATATGGACCTTCATTTTTCTGAGGACATATATCTTCATTTTCTTCCCACAGTTCCCTTCAAGATGACAGCTGCTTACAATATCTGAAAGATTTAAAGCAACAGATTTAGTACAACACACTGTAGTCCCTGCTGCAGCAACTGATCCCAAGGCCCTAATTTAAGTTCACCAACTATCTCCTCTAAGGCCTACAGCTGCTTTGTAGTTATTGGGCAGAGGTTGCTTCAGTTGCCTATATTTTTCTGGGTCTGAAAGAACAAAAAATAATTAGGATTGATTTTCCCCATGAATAATGTCATTTACTTTCCTGATTGCCACTTATATGACTTGCTCAGCATGAGCAAAGTAGTACTCATAGGTTCTGATTCATTGGATCCCTTACCTGTTTCCTGGGGAAAAAAAATTTCCTTGATTCTCCAACTCCGCACAACAAGGAATAAAGTCATCAAACCCATCAGAGTTTCACATTGAGGAAATGGAAAGCACACATTACACCAGTTCATCACCAGAGTGACAGTGAGAGAGGCCAACGCTACTCCTCCCCTTGATTCCTGTATTCATGCATTCTACCTAGCAAAGACACAGCCCCATAAATCAGATATTGTTTCAGCACTTAAACATAATGTGGAAGACAGCATCCCAACCCAGCAAACACCTTATCTGAACTGTTAACAGTCCTCTGCCATTTATTCTGTTAAACCAGTTGCTTCTATATGATGGGCATATAGCAAGAATAGCCCATCTCATGATGATTACCAAATAATCTCTCTTTCTTTACTATAAAATAGGTCCATTGTTCTGAGGCAATGTTGTATGGGTACGCATGTAGATGGGTTGCATGTTATGTAAGTCTTCAAATGGTGGCGATGGCATGGAAGGGAAACCATCATGCAACATCTCACATCCATCACAGAAGTACATGTTTTTGGTGTACATTAACATGAGATACAAAAGTCCAGCAGAGCCATCCAAATGCCTCTTACTTAGGTCTCCTAACTTCAATCTTTCAGGCTTATTCCTTGTTACAATCAATAAGAAGAAAAATGTGTTTTGCAGATTCAATAGGCTCAATAGTATATCATCAACAGAATAGATGGATAGTGTGTTCTGTAGAATGTCAAGACAATAAAGATTGCCACAGAGAATATTAATATAGTGAACAGAGGAGCTAAAAAAGGCACTGGGCAAGAAAATATATATATTCTACTGTTCTTGCCATGTGAAGATAAATAACTTTTGATCCACCCTAAAGATGACAGTGACAAGATTTCATCACCCAAATCAATAGCCATAGATGAGTAACAAAAAGCTCTATTCATCTCCTTTGATTAAATATACCACAATTAGCATGGCAACTTTATTTGAAGTTATCTGGTTAAATTTATAGTAGACCACTATCTTCCGCAATGATCTGGCTTTTGCTGGAGACAGAAGAATTGAGTGGGACTAAAATTGGGACCTCCATCTATGAGTCTTTTAAATTATTGGTCATGCCGTTAATCTCTACAGTTCTTCACTGGATGCAGTTTTACTTTTATTTACAGGCTTCAAAGAATGACGGGACAACTTTAGAAGTTTCTGCTTGGTCCATTTAACCATAATAGCTTTTACTATACAGGTCAGGGAAATAGTATTAAGTTTTTTACCAGCTAGGTGTATCTATCACAATGGTACAGAAAATGGAAGTGACATATCTTGGGAAATTTAAGTGTCATCTTATAAGTTTCCTGTCTCAGGGTCTTTAGCCCAGGACAGGGTTTTCTTCTCTAGTCAAGCATAGTAGGCCACTTCTATAAGAATAGAAGGGCATTTGAGGGATCAAGATTCTTAGGCTTGTTTAACTCAATCTCTGCATTCCATGCCACTGGGTCTAACTGTCTTCCTGTAAAAGTTCCAATGTTGATACAGAGATATTTTAAGGCTGTACATTCAGTCTTCTTTGCAACTCTGCCATTCTTACATTATACCCTGAGCCTTATTTTGAGCACAGATCACTATGTAGCTGTAAGAATTTGGAGTCTCTTTAAAAGCTGCTATAGCACTTCTCTGGCATGCCCCATGCATTGTGAGTTGACACTTCTCTACCATTTTCTTTTAAAAATGGAATTAATAGAAATCATTTCATTCCAAAACCATTATAATTACTATTGACTTATAGCATTTCAATCTCTACCACCACCCATATCCCAGCCATGCCTGGCAATGTTCTAAATTCTTTTATCACCTTTGAAGTTTATAGCAAATTAATAAAATAGGCAAATAAACTTACAAACATACACACAGAAACACATGCACCTACATGCATAGACAGACATACACACATATTCACAAACACACAGGGGTGCACATTCTATCCAGCAGCAATTTGTATTGTTCTTACAGAGTTTGATCATAAGTTAAATGAAACACTCAACTGGAGACAAATGGGGACTAACTTTGGGTTTCATCAATTCTTGATACGTTTTCTTACACTGCTATGAGAGAATCAATTTTAAAAATTTGTTCCCAGTGTGTCAAAAATTACATTCAGAATCTTGTTGCCTGAAGATTGTTTCCCTATTTTCATTCAACATCTTCCCAATACCAAACATAGCATTGAGTTTGTTCTCCCTACCTTCTATAAATTCACATATATAGATATATGCTTAAATAAATGTGTTCTACTAAATTTCCAATGCTATGTTTTAAATAAAATCTTAAACAGTTTTTCTTAAATTGGCTGATTTTAAATAATTTTAAACATTAATTGCTAAGAAAATTTCTGCTGGATTAGACATCTAATAAAGGCAATTTCAAACTTTTTCTTTAGCATTAAAAAGTATTATTTTCTTCTCATACCATCTAAATGCAATTGTTTGCTACATGTTGAAGAAAATATAAAAAATGAGTAAAATAGTGTTTGATTTTTGCATAACAGAATAAGAGCATTTGAAGTAAGAACAATTATCTCAATATCATTGTCACTGAATATTTTAAATAAGAATTCTAAATACTGGAATCAGCACATAAATCTGGATGCATTATCTAAATATTTAAAAATTGAAAGCCAATATTTAAAAATCTTGTCCTAAGGTAGGTAATTTTAAGAAAGCATCTTTCCCTTCTAGCTACATATATACCAAAATGGCAAATCCATTCTACCAAATTTTAATTTGGTCTGCGTTTCTGTGCATTCATCATATCATATTGTGATTTCTAGGGAGATATAAATTTTAAAACAATGATTTTTAAAAATATTTAGACATTGATAATGCAATTTTATGTGTATATAAATTTATGTATACATAATGCAATTTTATGTGTTTTTATGAGAAATTACAGTCTTCCTGAGTAGATGCTGACAATAATTCAAAGTATTTAATTATAAATGGAAAAATGCTACTCTTAACCCTGAAAATAAAAAAGTCTTTATTTGTAAGAGAGAAACACAAATAATTTTTGAATGCCAGTATCAAAACATTCTATAACATTCCTTTCTTCCCATCCCATCTCTAACCATGTCCTGAAGATTTTATCACAAACAGGGTTAAACTGATTTCCCTGCTACAAATCTTGTTCCCCTAAAATACCTTCTAGTCACCACAAGTCCTATCTAAATTACAACCCTGGCCATAAAACTTCTCATATTTGAATTAGTTGATGGTATCCATTTAGCCAGAGCAGAAATTCCAAACGTCTTAATATGGCACAAAAGGTACTCCATAAATTTGCTTCTCACTTCCTTTTAATACGGTCTGCTGAAAAATTATACAACTTTGGTGAACTGGGATAATCCAACCTTGTTGAATTCTTGAGCTTTTTTCATGTAGGCTCATAGTCAGCTTTCAATGTATCTTAGCTCTTAGTCACAAGAGGACTGCAGCATCTCTAGGCAACACATCTTTTCATAACACAACCTAAAAGAACAATATATGGTTTAGCTTTGCAGGGAGATAAACTTTACTAGCAAGAAAAACCTTTCATGGACGCTGCATCCTCTGTGTTCCCAGACTTCAGATTACCTTAGGTTTCATTGGCCAGCGCTGGGTTACATACCCTCCTTAAGCTAATTGCTGGTTGAAGTTAACAATATTACTTTGATCAGTTTTGACTAATTGCAATTCATACCCTAGATCAGCAGAGGAATCTACATTTTCTAAACATATGCCACCTGAAAAAATTGGTTTTGGATTCTATTGGCAATAATGAAGGAGGAATGATTTCTGGGTATGCAAAAATGGTGCTTTCCTAAGTTCTTTTGTCAAAGTTCATAAAAATGTTTAGCAACTGGCTTATCTCTCCTTGGAACTCTTCCTTTGCTGGGTTTCTTTCTCATCTCATTCTTTGCTTCAATTCTCTGGAGCCCTCTTTTATTGTTCCTATTGTTTCATACATTCTTTTCTATAAAACAAATATAGATCTTCAATTCCACATCTACTCAATCTTGGACAAACACATATGCTGGACCAACTCTCCCCAGAGGACTACTCAGGATGTAATTATAAATTTAGTATTTTGTCCCAGTCACATTTTATAGTCTAACCTGTAGCACTTCTTTAGTGTGCTGCCCAAATCATCCTTTTCTCATATTCGCATTTTATGCTTGATTCCCCTCACCTATCTGTCTTTCCTCTACATCATGTTATGGCTGCATTGGCAGCTGTCAAATCATCTCTTCCAGCAAGATGTCCATGAACACCACTTGCATTCAGTCTCCCAGTTCTGTTTCCAAAATACCCTGAGCATATTTGTCATAATAAAAAAATGCTTTAAAAAATTATCTGCTTACATGTCTGTTTCTACTACTTGACAATATAATACTTAATAACATGGAAGATATCTTGTTTGCCTTCTATCAATAAACATTGATATAGTGAGTGAATGACTTATTGAATGAACGCATGAATGGATGTATAGATCTACTCCAAAAAACTCATTTTTCAGTGAGAAAACTCTCAATCTGAAGAGTTTATCATGTGCTTCTAATATTAAATTTTGAAATATAGAAATTTTGCGATATTTGTATTAGATGCATATTAACCCCAAAACTCTTTAGACCAATGTAAACCAAAAATATTTTTTATATTTTATTGTAAAATTTTTAAAATATCGATATGTATTATAGAAACAAACAGGATCTGTAATACCAGTACTTGCCAGTGCCAAAAATAGTGATTTAAAAATAACTATTCAATTATTCATATAAGTGCTTCTCCCATTAATTACATTAATTAAGTTCATTATTTGTATAGCAGCTATACCAGGTTATTGCAATCTTAGCACTATAAATAAGACACCTTAAGGCATCTATTTGTTACTAGCTATTAGTAGAATTGTTTCCTAATATACCAGATTTACTACTTTTCACTATTTCATTTTTCAGGGATCTTAAATCATTTCTTATATTTAACAGAATAACTACAGTAAAATAGTAACAATGACAATAATAATACAATAATATATACTATATTATAAAGTAATATATTTTACATTACCCAATGTGTACATTGTACATGTACTGACTCATTTAATATTCACAAACACTCTAATATAGGTATTATTTTCACATTTGAGGGATGAGACCTGAAGTAAATGAAATTAAACACTCACCCCAAGTCATAAAACTAGTTAGGTGTTCAATCAGGATTCAAACCAAGGCATTCTGACTCCAGAGGATAGTAAGTATCTCAAGAATGAATAATTGAGTTGGAAATTCATTTCCAGAGAAATAGTGGAAGATAAAGTCGTTGTTTCACCCCAGAATTATGCAAGAATGGAAAACATAAAATAATTGAGAGACATTTCTTTCTAGACCTTTGAAGTTGCTTAATAGAGGCAATTTATTTGATAATGTAACTTTCAAATTCATATATTTTCACAGGCTCCACGTTATCTTGAGGTTAAAATATAAATTCTTAACAGGGTATTCCAGTGACCTGTAATATGACCTAATCCAAAATTATCTCTAGTTCACATTTTCCAGGTGTCTTTCTTGCTAGGATAATGTATAGAAAAATGAAGAGGCACAGCCTGTGACTTCATACTTATCTGGGATAAATCAAGGCTAAACTATTCTCCAGTTCTTTTTAACTGGTCAGCTTACTTAAGCTTTGTCACCACAGTGTTCTCATCTGTGAAAGGCAATGATTTTTTGCTACAACTGAGTGTCTGGAAAGATTGAATATGAGAGCATCACCATCTTTTCCTGGTTCCTTCCAGTCTATCAATGCCAAGCAGGCTTCCTGACTGCAGGCACACTTTCCTGGCTTAGGTCTGCACATCTAAGGGCAATAACCCATTCTCCACAGAGTTTCCCAAAGCACTCTGGAGATTTCCTATCCTATAGTGGGACTATTGCAATTGTGAGCTATTATAGAAATGTTTTCTTCCTAAATCACTTAACTGATACTTATGCAGTAGTTTGTCATATTTATCTATTATTTTCCATGTTTCCAGTTCTATTTTATTGTTTAAATTTTCCATTTTTAATGCAAGATTTCATACAAAAATTATATAATCTTTGAGGCAGGAGATGTAGAGTGATTGTGAAACTTTCTAAAGAGTGAAACAACAAAATGACATAATGAAAACCTTGAGAGGCATTTTGTTTATTTTATATCATTTCTCTATATTATAATCTTTAAACAAAAATTTTCAAGAATAAAGGTGTTTGTGAAGGAATAAATTATTCATCGAGCACATACCTTTTGACAGAGACTATGCTAATCATGATAACATGGCATTTCATCCACTTCAACCTCCGCATGAGGTTGGCATTATCAGAGATTAAGTCTCTCCCCTTATCCATACAACCAGAAACTTGCATTCCGAAAAGTGGGGCTGTGAGAAGACAGACAGAAAGTAAATTGAATACATACATGCATAAATGATAAATAGCTTGTACATAAAGCAGCATCATATATTAGATTGATAAATGATAAATGATCCAAAGCAGGATCATTTTTTAAAAATAATAAAGTATAAGTCAACTTATGATGAAGTTTTTGTGAAAATTGAAGAATGCAGGCCAATAGAAGATTTATCATTATTATTTCTACCATTATGTGTCTAAGTTAATAATAGTGATTAATATTTTTTATAGTCTAAATATTACGGGTACTCAATTAAATACTACACTTTTTTTTCATTTAATTCTCTCAAAAGTCACGGGTAGTAAGTACTATTATTCCCCCAATTTTATAGACAAGAACACAGTCATAACTATTTACTAAATTGCCCACGGTTAAAGGCTTCCAAATGGCAAAGCCAAGATTTGTCATCTTAAATATGGGTTTGATTGATTTAATACATTACCAGATACGTTAAATATTATGTTATATTACCTCTCATATCAAACTAGGTTATGGTCCATAAAAGATGGTGTAAGAAAAGAAAAATTAAATAACACAATGATTCCACATTGAAACTGATTTGCACCATGTGGCTGTATTTCAGAAGTTTTTTAAAAAATCTGAAAAGGAGTAAATTTGTGTGTGTATGTGCAAATACATATGCAAAAATATACTTGAGATTATGAGTGTGGCTATATAATGGATTAGATAACATAGCGATACTCAAGAGCAGGAGTTCTTAACCAGTGGTCCATGGAAAGATTTCAGGGGACCCATGAGTTTGAATTGAAAATTTTAAAAAATATTATTCTTGTGGAGACATGTTGGTGTGGTATGATATATTTATTAAATAATATTCAGTATAGTGTGGATTTAGTAAGTGGTCTGTGGTTTTCACCTGATTGACAAAGGGGCCAGTGGAACAAAAAAGGTTAAGAACCCCTGCTCTAGACCATAGCCACTAAGAGAGCATGGAATTTCACCTGTTTTATTCAACGTGGTAGCCTCAATGCCCAGACAAGTGCCTCGAACATACTAAATATTCAAAAAACTGTTCACTGAATGAATGACTAGCATGTAAATGAGTTTAGGATTTACTTTTCTCAATCCCCTTCCTTAGAGTCCCACAAAAGATGACTGTGTATGACACTGTACTATAAGGACAAAATTGGTACATTACACACAGTTCTGCATTGATTTACTTTCATTGAAATGGAAAATAGGACACAAAATATGTAATAGCTTAGGCAATAAGGATGAAGATACTAAAAGCTAAAAGATGATTTTTAACACCCTTAAATTTCTGAAGGCCAAAATTAGAAGAGGAATATATTTAGATATTTTCATTTTCAAGAGGTAGAGAATAAAAGAAAATAGAAATAATATATTTCATCTATGGCTGGACAACTAATGCCCAGAATATGCAAATTATCCATTGAGTTTCCTTTTTTATATATGGACTCCTCAACAAATTAAAGCACACTTGATTTGCTGGTCTCTGATTCTGTCATGCTGCACTGACTACTAATAATCACTACAAATATTACCTTTCATTAAGTGCTATTTTCAAGCCAGGCATCATGTAAATAAATTTGCACACCTAATCTCCTTTAATTTCCAAAACAGAACTATATGGAAAGTATCATTAGTCCCACTTTACAAATGGAGGAAACCCAGGTTTAGAAATTTAGTTCTTTCTACATCTGGAACCGGGGTTCTATATCAGTACTCTGAAGTGATCACCCTCTGTGAATCACACAAAGATTTTTGTAAGATCTGGGTCTAGGGTGAAGCCTGAGAGTCCACATTTCTATCAGTTTTCCAGGTGATACAGATCTTCCGGCCATGGATCTCACTTTGAGTAGCAAAGTTCTAAACAATATCATGCTGTATCCTGGGGTTTTAGGATTTTACATATTTATGTGCATGCGTGTGCATCTGTGTGAGGATGTGAACACACACAGATTTGTTTGATATGTTTATGTGTATATGCACCCATGCATATACATATAAGTTTGTATACAGGTATAAATATATGCATATATATACACATACATTCATATATTATGAATATTACATGTTCCCATAAAATTTTAATAACATCTCCATCTCCTTTCACTAATATTGACATCAATGTCATAAATGACACATGGACACACCCTTTTCTATCAATTTGATAAATAGTCCACTAAAGCTTGGTGATGCTTGCATGGAAGCTTTTGATATTGTTAAGTATTTTCAAAATATTACATTCCTATTTACTATCATAATTTTTAAAACAACTTTAAAACATGAACACAAAATAATATTTGCTTATTTTTGTTCACACCTGCTTTCTTCTATGTTCAAGCTATTTATATTCTTATTTACTTGTATATATGATTTAAAAGCAATTGTTTTAAAAATTTATATTACTAACCTAACAGCAAAGATTCCTTTTATTATATATTTGCATTACAAAATCCTTTGTTCCTATGCAATATTTTCCAGCTTTATTTAGATACATACCTTTCATGACAGTTATAAGTTTTATCAACATGTGAAAGAAAACTGTTTCTGAGATCAGAAAACACAAGTCTGTCAAGAATTTGCATAATTGCAAAAGTATTGTTTAAAATTGTCTGACAACTTAAATAGGATAAATAAAATTTTTATTATCTCTGCCTTTTCACTGAGGATGAAAGCAAACAGAAAAAAATCTCCAATGACATTACATTTCAGTTTTATAAACTCAAAAACAAACAAATAAACAGGTGATTTGGAAATGAGGCAGAATCCTAACAGTGAGGAAAATGAAATATCATATTAATTCACAGTTGTATTAGTCAGTCAAAGGGGTGCTGATGTAAAATACCAGAAATTGGTTGGCTTTCATAAAGGATATTTATTTGGGGTAGATGCTTACATTACTAGGCAATAAAGCATAAGTTACGTCCCTTACCAAAGGCTATTGCCACGTGTTGGGGTAAGATGGTTGTCAATGTCTGCCAAGACTCAGGCTTCCTGGGTTCTACCATTCCCAGGGCTCCATTTCTCTCTGGGCTCAGCTGCTATGCTTTCCCCACAAGGCCAGCTGTAGACTATAAGGTGAACATATCTATCTTTCTCTCCAGGGCTTCTGCCATGATGTCTAAGGAGCCATCTTTTTTCCTCTGTGTTCTTCTCCTGTGTGTTCACTTACTGAATATGAGCTCAAAACTTCAGCCTCCCTTCTCCATAGTGTGGTTTCTTATGTGAGTCCCCACCTACCAAGGGGGTGGGGATGCAATGCCCTACTGGTGTGGCCCAATCAAAGTCTTAATCATTATTTAATCAAGTAAAAGTAAAACCTTTTTATATAATACACTCTAATACATCCAGAGGAAAAAAACAGTTTATAAATTTAATCCAAAATTTCTTTTTGGAACTTATCAATAATATCAAACTCCACCTTATGAATTCTAGAAAAACATTACAATATTAAAAAAAAAAAAACTCAAATCAGTAATAATGCCGAGTACAAAATCATTTCACAGTCAGTTTAAAGAAATACAGGTTATCTTGGGGCAAAGTCCCATCTGCCATAGACCTCTAAAACTTACAAAACAATTTATCTGCTTCCAATACACAAATGGACTGACAAAGGATGAACATTTTCTATAACATAAGGAGAATTTGGTAAGGAAACTTGAGTCATGGGTCTTACACAGTTCAGTAAACCAGAAGGGCATCCTCCATTCTATTTCAAAATCTGAAAGTCATTCTTAAGATGATGGTTTCTTCTCCCTGGGGCCACATGGGGACCCACCCTTTCCACAGGCTTGCCCAATGGCCATATTTTTGGTTCCAGACTCATAAAGCATCTAGGTATTGACCAAGCTCCAGACTTCACCCTCCAAGAGCGTTGGGGTGATTGCCATATTTTACCCAATCTTTGGGTTAGACTCTTAGTCCCCCTAGTACAGTGACATGAAGACAACATCCTCCCTAAACATTTGCATTCAGGCCCAACCCTCTCAGAGCAATGAGTTGACCACCTGGCCTTCCCTAATCCACAGGGGACAGGCACACTCTTCTCAGACCTGTGGATTTCTGACTTTAACCACCCTAATTCTTGAGGAATATGCTCCAAACTCTCTCTACCTTGGGGTGGCAAAACTCTCCTGAACATAGGATGGGAACATCCACCATCTCCAACTGCTGGGGCAAACTCATCCTCTCTGTACACATGGGTGGTGTTCCTCTCTTGGTCCAAGGCAGTGTCTAAATTCCAGATTTCAGCTTCCATGATTTCCTTCTTAAAGCTGTTTCTCCTTCAGTCTCTTCTTTCTATGTCCCTTTTATTCTAAGTTAACAGTGGTTTTGCTCAAAAAGTTCTCTCAAAAAGTTTGTTGGCTTAGCATGCAAGAAGCAGGGATCCAAGCCATCAGACAGTAAGACTTCCCAAAAATATTTCCTAGATAACTGTATCTTCAATCCTGATTTACAAGTTCCAAGTTTAGTTAAGTCCTCAAATGGGACACTGTCTTCTGGGGACTTGATTTCCAGAGACTTGGAATTTCTGGAATTAGTTTCTGGTTTCTTTGTGCCCGAAGATTCAGTCCTCAGCTTATCTCATTGATCTAGCATTTTGCTCTAAGTTGCAAGGAGAAACCAAGCCCCATTCTATGGGCTTCCTTTGGAAAGTTCTTCAGCTAAATGCCCAGGCTTGTCATTTTCAAATTCTGTCTTCCATAAAACATCAGGAGTTAATCTTGCTAAGTTCTCTGCAACTTTAAAACATGCAACACCTTTCCTCTAGTTTCCAATAACAGTTTCATCATCCACTTCCAAGGCCTCACAAAAAGTCTCTTTAGAGTCCATATTACTATCAGCTGTATCCTATCAGGTGAACATCAGGTGAACAGGTCTCTTCCCCCAGGCTCCTCTAAAGACCTATCTCTACTCTGTGTTCTTCTTCTGTGTGTTCACTTTCCAGACTCCAGCTCAAAACATCAACCTCCCTTTTCTGTGGTGCAATTTATCTGTCAATCCTTACTCACCAATGGTGTAGGGATAAAATATCCTACTGGCATGGCCCAATCAAAGTCTTAATCATTATTTAATCAAAGTAAAAGCAAAACCTCTGAATATAATACACTCTAATATGCCCAGAGGAAAAGACCAGTTTACAAACATAATCCAATATTTTTTTTTTGGAATTCATCAATAATATCAAACTGCAACAACCATCAAAACTGTGCCAGCTCTCATTTATAAAGGAAATTTTGTTTTAATTCTTCACAATATCTTGTTTTCTTCAACTGAAATATCAAATTTAAGCATATTCTTATTAACAATTTTTGCACAATATTTTTTATAATGAACTAACATCTACTTTTTAAGAGAAATCAAAGGGAAATATTATGAAAAATATTATAATATCTGCTAAAACAATAAACAGGAATATGAGTGGCATGGTTGGCAATGGGAGTCTACTTCATGTATATTTGTGGTATATAAAATGAGCTCAGTACTTTTGAAACACTTGCATGCTGTTCAAGCTTAAAGTCTTTGCTTTAATAATTCTAAACAGCATATTAATGACTCTTTATTTCCAGCTGTTGTAGAAATATTAAACTGATAAAAGTAGATAGATCACGCAGTTAGAATCAGACAGATGTGCCTTTTCTCTGCAGCTGACTTACTTTATTTTCTATGTCTTATTTTATCTCTACAGAGAAATGATGATACCTGCCTCTAAAGGACATTGGGAATTGAATAACTATATATTAATCTTGATCTTTAACAAATATCTCCTCTAAAAGAACTGGCACCCCAAACAATTAAACACATTCAATTATTCTTTAAAGCCTTTATTTAATATATAATAAATAGGTGCTTTCAAATGGTCTTAACCTGTGCTTGGGGTAAGCTGAGATGTGATCAGGAGCTCAGCTCGGGGGACACTGAAGAAGTTCTGCTGTTAATATTTTCATCCTTGTGATTTTTAGCCCCTTGCCTTCCTGTTTCAATTGCTTCCCGCCTTTTTAGGCTCTAGCCCTAATTATATCCACATATGACTTACAAATAATGCTACATGAATAAAAAATAATTAATATTGGGGTCACTAGTTTTATTCTAACTTCCTACCATCCTCAATATCCCAAGGCACACACTGGAATCTGAGAAACTCCAGTCAGTTACCCATCTTCATTCTTACAGAATCTGATCTGAGTCCCACTTGCTTTGAGTATTGGTGAAAAGGAAAATAAATCTATTGTTTAGATCAACAAAATTATTTCTCCATACATTGAAAATCATTCTTCTCTGTCTCTCCCTCTCTCTCTCTCTGTGGATATAAAGAGAAATAAACATAGGTAGATGATATAAATAGAGATAGATAGAGATAGACTGAGATAGAGATCGATTGGGAGAGATAGAGATACAGGTACAGCTCTTCATGAGATAGCCAAGAAATGGTTAGCTAAATTTATATTTCAAAATAAAAATTATAGCACTTAGTTTTCAAATGATCACTTAATATTAATGATGTACATCAATAAATTCAACTTGTAGTTGCCTGCCATACTGTAGAGTCTAAGACTTAGACAATTATCAGATGCCAATGATTTTCTGCAATGTGATCCTATTTTTGATAAGGAAAGAATGATATCTGCTATCATATGGTTATTAAGGTGAAAAGGAGGCTGAGGATATCTATGGCATGACTAGGTAATTAAAAGCATATGAAGAAGGCCCTGTCATCAGTTAGGATAAACTCTAATGGAAGTATTTAACATTTTAGTGGAAAATGGTAATTTTTTTACAGTTAGGAGACAGTGAAAGCAATATCAAAACTGAGAAATATGGTCACTGGCTATTACTGAGAAGAAAGGGATTATAAATGAATAGAAATCATTCTTGAGAAGATTAAAAGTAAGACAGAGTTCAGAGTCTACACTAAAACTGTATAATATCAGCTTTCTATTGTTAGCCTACAACCTCTTAGGTAGCCCCTGATTTCCTCTAACATCGCTCTCTTCGTGAATCAGTTGAACTACTTTTTCAGTGTTCACTGGAAATGGAACCAAGTGAGACTCCCTGGCAGAAAGACTATTTCATATGTTGAACAGAGTAAATACAATTGAGCTTACATCTTTAGCACATAGGAGGATGAAACTATCCACAAAGTTCATGACAAAGCAGACAAACATGATAGAAAGGGGTGCTGAAATTCATGACAGTCTTCACTTCAATGTTCAAAGAATGTATTGAAAAGCTACTCTATGTTAGAGACCCTAATAGGTTCCATAAATACTTGTCCAGACTCATTTTACATGATTTGATCCTTTATGCATTAGACTCCAGAGACAGTGGCCTTGTCTGTTCTTGGATCAGATCAAGGTCTGTGCCTTCAGACGTAATTCCTTCTTCTGGGAATGCTCTGAAGAATGATTTCATCTCATTAAATTCTGTTCATTATTCCTACGTTAGCCTAAATGATGCTTCTCCAGAGAAATCCTTCTTTGACAACCATCTCGAATCTATTATAATTTCTCATCACACTCTTTATCTTTCATAACACATATCAAATTTTGTACTTATATGTATTTTTCTCTTTGATTATAAATTATTATCTGCCTTTACCAATAGACTATAGGTCAGTGGTTCTCCACCTGGCTGCACTTCAGATCATATGGAATATTTTAAAAAGATACTACTAATGCCAAGAGCTTACTCCTTGAGGTTAGGATTTAATTACTGTGAGCTGTTAGCTGGAGGCGCAGGACTATTTAACACCTCAATAGGTGATTCTGATACGTGATGGATAAATCTGAAAATCTGTGATATAAGTTTTGTTAAATAGGATCTGTGAGAGCAAAGACTAGATCTCTTTGATTTGCTGCCATTTTCTATGTCCAGCAGAATGCATGCTGTACAACAGAGCCTCCTAAACAAAAACAAGAGCTCTGGCATTGAGTTACTCAAGGACAAAACCTAGAATGGAACTTTTCCAATTATTACTAAAAGGCTCATTTATATTTCTCTTAAAGTAAGTTCAGGAATACATGTTAGATGGAAGTCAGAAGGGATAATCAGAGGCAAGCTGGTGTTACTTGATATTTTGAAGGGGTTCAAGATACAGGAACAAACAGTCTAAATATCTAACCTCATATTACCTCTGTGACCATAGTCAATTTTTTTTTACCTTTTCTGTTTTTCAGTTCCTGCACCTAAAAAATGGTAATAACAATAATATCTACTTCATAGAATTGTTGTGAGGATTTAATGAATAAATATGTTGGTGTATAGTAAGTGCTAAGTAATTGCTAGCTGGCATAATTGTTATGGGTAGCAGAGTACATTTATTTTATTTTGAAAACAAATACATATAAACCGTAAGGGAGATGAAGGAAGTCACTTATTTGTCTCTGTCTCTCTGAAAAATTAATGGTGTGTATCAACATAATGAAAATAACATTTTGAATCCAGTCTGCCTAGATTGTGGTGCTTTACAAGAGATGACTGTAATGAGGCTCAGCCACAGAAGTGATATTTACAATCACAAAAATAATGAAAATTTTTGTCCTCTAAAAAAGATCCTAGATTTCTCCTGTCCCTTTGCTTTCTGTGTTTCTATAACACACAGAGCTTTTCTCCACGATGTAATAATCGGGATAAATACATTTGCCTAAAAATAACTGAAATACTAAAAAGAAAAAGAAAATGATAGCATGTTGATGTTTGGAGCTAATGGAAGTTTGAAAAGTAAGTAAGGTAAAAAAGTAAAAAATATTTGGGAGATTGAACAATAAAAAAATAGACTACAAGTATTCTATGTATTATTATTCTTCTCCTTTCAAATATATGTGGCATGGGCTGATAATTAACAAAATAAAATGGATATATGTAAACAATTAATTTGGTGATGATTTCCTTCATATTCCTTTTAGAATGAGCTATTTGAAGAAGCTATTCCACTACTTGAAATTTATTAAATATATTCTCTGTTTTTATAGATTTTTAAAATTCAAATCCATTATCTTGATAGTAAGGAGGACATAACTAAGGTCGGCAGTGACAGATTGGTTTTTTTACTCTAAGCATGCATGTGAATATGGAGCTCACACGGTCCATAATTTCTGCCACTGCTATTTACTAACAAGGGGAGTAATCCATTTTTACTGAGAATTTCAAAAGACTGCATTTTCCAAATCCACAGTTTTTCGTACCATTTTTTCCACAAGGAATGTTCATTTTTCCGTATTACTGAATAATCTAAGCTATAATGTTAAGTCTGGTCTTCAGAGAGTATTAGTTCTAATTTGGGAGTGTAATTAGAAATGCTGCTGAGGAAGGTCATATTTCAGAAATAATGATGCTAAATCTCTTCTGCAGGAAAGGTCTTCCAGCCAGAGACTTTCATTCTCCATACATAACTGACCAGTAATTCTCTATCATCATTATGAATACATGAAAACTGCCAGGGTAACACAAGAAAAGTTTTGGAGCTTTTTGCATATAGAATTTCAAATATTTATTTTCTAATGTAAAACAGAAAGATAATGAATGTCGGTGCCTTAATTTTTAGAGTTTTCTAAAAAAAACTGGAAAAAAGTGGAATAAAAATCTTGATGTCATAAATTTAGTTGGTTGTTATAATATTATGGAGTGCCTAATATGTTCTGAAGCTAAAATTTAATGTAGTGCAGCTTTTAATGAACATACAACATGAACACTTACTTAGCATTTTTCTTCCTTGAGCTGCACTTTTATGTCTCTCTCTCTCATCTACTGCAATCTTTCTCTTCAAAAATATATTTTGAATATAATCAATATTAGCACCCAATAGCTTTTGTTGTCTCTAAAAAATTATCCGCTGAAAAACTGCTGTAGATTTACTTTACATTCTATCTTTACGTTCCAAATAAAGAAAATGGTTTCTCATTAAGCATTTAAAACCTAAGGAGTAACAATCCAGGTTCTGATATGCTTCATCACAAAACTGTCACAAAAATCTCCCAACTTTCATATCAGAGTCAATATAGTCAGAAAACTTTTACATGCAACGCTCTTGCTTAACTAAAGCAGCATATACTACTTGGGGTTCTATCTATTTTGCCTTGACTTGACAGATGGCAGCTGATTTGTTTAACTTAAAACTCCATTCCAATTTCTGCTAGTTTAGTAACTTCACTTAGCTATATAGACATTGACTTACTCAGAGGGAGAATTTAATAGCACACTCATTATCTAATCAGTATACAAACTTTACAATGGTAGGATTGAAATTTTGAAAGCCTCAGAAAGATTGCATTTTAGTTGCTTATATTTGCATACTGACATTTTTATAATACCTAACTTTTAAATAGATATTACTAAGTTAAATCATAACATATTTTTCAGATTTCTATAAAAAATACCATTTTAATTTTAAAAATATTTATTGGCATTATAGACATAGAATATAATGAGCAAATGCACACAATATAACTGTCATTATCCTTCCAAAATAACCTGGAAACTTTTATAAAGTGTCATTTAATACCTTCCCATGACTTAGGTTAACTAGATCTCCATAAAATAAATTCAACCCTAGTTTTGAAAATGATACATATTGTCATGATTTATTCTGGATACAGAATCTGCTAACAATTGCCTGAAGGAAATCACCATTTCAAGCTAACTCTAGAGTTAGTGAAACTGATGTGTAGTTTTAGAAATGAGAATAACCCACATGCTTTTATCTTACTTAAAGGCATGTAGAAATCATATCAATTTAGTAATTGCATTCTTAGATTTGAGACTTGGAGATAATCTTGCATGGTGCTTCTCAATACAAAAGTGACTCAAAGTGTGTTACTTACTGCGGTAAGATGTACTTAATGAATAAAAAATATATGTAAAAAGACTGTAAAGCTTGGCTCCTCAACTTAATTGCTGTGTAACGTAAAGTAATTTTCTTCACCTTTCTGTGCTTCAGTTTCCTTTTCTGTATAATGGAAATGATAATAGTTGTTATTTTAAGGATTAAATAAAATAATAGCTGTAGAGAATTTTAAATAGAGCACAATACTTTATAAATTCTTTCTATGTATCATTACTACAATTATTATAAAAGTATTATTACAACTCCTAACCATTTTCACACAGAACTATAACCAAAGTTTAACACTGCCTTTAGTGTGTGCATATGTGTATGTGTGTGTGTATACAGCCTTAGATTTGCTTTCGTAACATGACTTCAGGCAGATTATCTATGGCTTTAGTGCCTTACAAAATGACCTCAGCATATCTTAATGAAAAATGTAGCCAATGGCACTTAAATTTTCCACCATCAAAAAAATAAAAGGGAATATATAAAGGGGTAATAAAAATTCCTATTTACTTAAAATTACTTATGACTAAAGTCTGACTTTTGTCCACATTTTACTGTGGTAACACTTTAAGATAAAAAATGGACCAAGCATATTTCATATGCACTTTAGTCTAGCAAATACAGTCATAGGTTTGGGAACTTAGGTTATAATCAGTCAAGATATAACAATGTGATAGGTGTATATCATTCCTCCTATCTCAAATTCCCATCTGCTTTAGGAAAGTTTGAAAAATTATTGTTAATTTCTATGTGTTCCTTGACAATCTGTAGATCCAATCGGGAACATGCACAGTGGAAATAGAAAGGTTTTAATGAGTATTAATTTAAAGAATTTTGATAGTTTATTTTTCTTTCCTTGTTGAAGCACAAGGTCTTTCAAGGTTCTCCATATCTCTTTTCAGTATCTGATAATGGCGACTTCCTTTCATTTAAGTCTAACTTCTTGACATCCTTTAGGCTATTCTTGTGCTCTAATCTTTTTTTTTTTTCTTTCTGTTTTTTATTTTTCTTTCCTTTCATAGTAGGTATGGCCAAACACACAAAAAAATTTCTTTAAATCTTCTATGATTTCTCCTCTCACTTAATGTTCACTGTGAAAATCTTTTGCTCCTGTGCCTTTCATTAACACTTCTAAACTCATTGTTTTAAAATCTTTGTCTCTATTTATGTACTCATCTATTTCCAGTCCTGTTTCTTAGCACAGAACCTGTATATTGAATACAGAGCTATTCTACTGAGATCAAAATACCTGCTTATAGTTGAACTTTGTCTTACTGCTTCCCAGGGAGTGGATGTAGCTCAGGGGTTCAGCACTTGCTTCCCATGTACGACATTCCAGGTTCATTCCCCTGCGCCTCCTAAGAAAACAAAAACAAACCAAAAACCTGGATCCCAGTGTGACCTCTTCAGTTCATTTATGATGTCAACTTCTGACTAATTATTAATAAGTCTGGAAGCTAGGAAGATATCAATAATATGCTCCAACCCTTCCCTGGTTAAAGACAAGTTGTCACCATTCCAATTGTTTCTTTTCTGAAACAACACAAAAACTTGCTCTCTTTCCCCTAGCTGCAAAGTCACCACTTGAGTAGAGACATTTCAACTTGCATTATGGAAACTGCCTCTGATTTCTCTGTCTTAGGCATTCCAGGATCTTCTCTAACTTACATACTATCCCCAAATTAATCTTTATGAAACATTATGTTCTCTTGTCATTCGACCATTTGCTATGTAGTGTCCAATGCCTCTTTGGATTTTCAAGCCACTCAACAAATTAACCACAACCATTCTATTCAAACACACTTTTCCACAATATTCCCCTTTTGTTCAGTCATTGTTTCTAAAACTTCCCCTTCTCTGTCCATTCTCAGACCCACAACAGATAAACTGTTTTTCCTCCATTGCTCTCATTCATGTACTATTCATCTTTCAAAGTGTACATCACCCTCTTTCTTCACAATAGAACTTCTGAATTGAAATTTCTTTTTAAAGATTTATTTATTTATTTCTCTCCACACACACCCTACCCCCATTGCATGTTCTCTGTGTCCATTTGCTGTGTGTTCTTCTGTGTCCACTTGTATTCTCATCAGACAGCCCTGGGAATCTGTGTGTCTTTTTGTTGCATCATCATCTTGCTGTATCAGCTCTCCGTTTGTGTGGCACCACTCCTGGGTGGACTAAGGTTTCACATAGGGCAGCTCTCCTTGCACAGGGGCCACTCCTTGTGTAGAAGCACCCTTACGTGAGGGCATCTCTGCATGGGCCAGCACTCCTTGTGCGTAGCAGCCTTGAGAGTGCGCCGGCTCACCACACGAGCCAGGATGCCCTGGATATAGAACCCTTGGACCTCCTATATGGTAGGCAGATGCTGTATCTGCTGAGCCACATCCACTTCCCTGAATTAAAATTATTTCAACTTATGCTGCTCTTTTTCCTTTTCTATTTTTGTACTATATTTAGAGTGAACATTACACAATTAGGCACATATGAGTTTTGTAGTGAGTTTGGTTATCCTAATGAAATTTCAAATTTCTTAAGAAAGTGTTGAATCTTGGACAGTCTTTGTATTCTTATAGAATTAGAACAGTCTTGGGCACTCCAGAGGTCCGAATAAGTGTTATTCATTAATTTTTTCAAGTATGATAATAACAGGAATATTTACTAAAAGTCCCTTTCCCTCACTGATCTGTAATGCTACCTGGATCATTACCAAAATACATTCTTTTCATGTATCTGAAGCTGGGTTTTCTATCATTCCTATTGGTCACTACCAGGCATTTGTAGTTATTACAACTTCCCGATAATGTTGAATATTTTTATTAAATATTACTTACAAACATTCTATACTCACTGTGGCAATTTGAGATTATTTTATGAATCCCAAAAAGAGAAAGATTATGTTTGTAAACTAATTTATTACTCTTGGTGTGCTACCTTTTGATTGTATTAAACTCAGTTGAGGGGTCTTTCATTAGATTACCTGTTAACATTGGTGTAGGGCTTTTGATTTGACCGCATCAGTGAGGCGTGACCCAGGTTGAGTCCCTGCCCTTGCTGGATCTGATATAAATGGACTCACACAGACTGAGACAGACATAGGAAGAGAGAGTTCTGTCAGTTTTGATTCTGCAATATGACAGAAAGGAGAAGCCCGGCAACTCTCCTGAAGCCCTCAGGAGAGATGAGTCATTTGCCTGATAGCTTACAGATGAAATTAGGAATAGAGCAGAACAGCAGAGACTGATATAAGAAGTCCTAAGGATAAGCCCTATGCCAACTGGCATCTGAAATCCAGAAGAATGTGGGGTAGCTGGGCCTGACACAGGAGGGGAAGGATAGACCAGCAGAGATCTCCCACTGTCTTGCTTCAACATGGGGCAGCTGACTTTGGTGAGAAAGCAGCCCTTATAGTAACTTGAGCTGGACTTTTCTCAGCTATGTAACTGCACGCTTTCATCCCAAATAAACCACCTTTGTAAAAGCCAACACATTTTCTGGTACTTTGTATCAGCAGCCCTTTGGCAAAATAATATACTCACCAAGCATAGTGTTGAATATTTTTAATTTGATATTTAGTTTGAAATATGCTAGACAGGTAGTGTTTAGTTTAGCTGACATTTATAGGTGTTGGGAAAACACTTTCTTTGATTTTGAAATTCCACTAAGTCTTCTTTACTTTTTTAGCTCTTCTCATCCCTTTACATTTCCAAATGCATTTTAAGTAAGCTTTGTGGAGTACAGAAAGTATACAGTACAGGTATATCTAATTAAATTTTAAAAAATGAACCTACCTGTTGTAGGAAGAATTCTAAGATGGCTTTCAAGATTCTTGCACTTATTGTGCATGTCCTGTGTAATCCCCATTGCTGTGAATATTATGGATTTCATGCTTGTTGGTAGGGTATGTTATAGGTCACAGTTGACATCAAGTAAAAGAGATATTTTGGGTGGACCTGATCTAATCAGGTGAGCCCTTAAAAGGGATTTGGCTCTTCCTGAAAAGGAAGATTATAAGTGTGAGAGGGATTTGACACAAAGGAGATGCTCTATTGCTCACTTTGAAAATGGAGAGGACTTCTTGAAGCAAGGAATGAAGGCAGCCTCAAGGAGCTCACAGTGGCACCTAACTGACAGTCACCAACAAGACAGGGCTTTCAGTCCTACATACTCAAGGAACTGAATTCTTTCACAGCCATGTGAGCTTGAAAGAGGACTCCGGTCTCCAGCCAAGAGCGCAGTCTAGCCAACATGTTGATCTCAGGCTTGTGACCCTGAGCAGAGGAACTAGGCACACGATCCTGGACTTCTGACCTACAGAATTAAGAGCCAATAAATTGAGGTTGTTTTAAGTTTCCAAGTGTGTGAAGTTTGTGCCAATAGAAAAATAGTACACTACTCATTGTAAACAACACCCCCAAAAAAGTACATTCTCAGTAACTCAGAACCTCACGGGTGTTATTTTAATCCATGAACAAATTTAATTTCTGACTTTTACTTCTTAAATTTCCATTCTAATCTTCCCAATTCCATGTAGCTCACTTTATACCCCAGCAGTATATTTATCATTTCTAGAGACAGAGGAATGCCAATATGATGGAAGGAAACTGAACCCTCGCATCCATTCAGCTGTCTCTCACTATCTGATGACAATGACAAATGAATTTGAAAAGATAAACACCTCCTGAAAGACTACTGTGATAGGGGTTGATATTCACAGGAACTTCAGTGAATTGATTTAAGTCTCAGGATACCATAAAAAGTACACAGAAGGATACAAACTTAAGCTCCATCAGCAGCTGTAGGCTTTCAACTTATTCTGCAAAAGTGGTAAAGTCTGAAATAGTAAGAAACTGCAGTCAGGAAAGGAATTTTCTTCAGCTTTGCTGTCCAGCTGTTGACTCTTCAAATATTCTATGTTTTCCTACTTTGGTGACACATATATCATCAAAACCAGCAAAAGCAAAGCCTCTTTGTCTGTTAATATTATGTCAGAGGACAAAACTTCTACCTTAAGTAGCATCTGATAATACATACAAACTTTTACTCATCACTTGCTAGTTACTTTCATATTGCTCCCTCACATAGTGACACACTCCAACTCATTTTGTTTTTTTGTAGTTTCATAACTTCTCTTAATCCTAACTCTTAATTGCAGCAGCTACTCCAGACATTGAAACTATGGGCAAAACATGTATAACTCATTGAATTTTACATAATTTAAATGCTATTTTAATCTTTTCAGAACTGTCAGGCAAGTTAAATGCTGAAGTACTAAATAGGTTTCAGGGATCATTAAAAAAGAAAAAAGATCCTTTAAAATAACTGTCAACTTATTTTCCATAGAAAAATAAGAGGTTCTAATCCTTTCATAATGAATAGCAACACGATTAAAGTCTACTCAGCTCTATCTAATTTTTGAAAAGATAAAAGAAAATATCAGTTAGAATAAAATGTTTTGCCAAGGCGCATGAGCTTCAGCTAAACTAAACACTACATCTCTAGCATATTTCTAATTAAATATGCAATTAAAAATGTTCACTGCACCCTAAGGCCTCTCATCCTATTTAAATAGCTTCTTGTCCTACTTTAAAAGGCAAGCTATAACTTTCCAAGTATTTTTAAAAATCATTCTCTTTGTGATTTCTTTAAAAGTTTTTTCTAATTAAAGTGTACCACTTTAGCCATACCTTTAATAAACATAAATTGGACATCTCTATACAGCTGATATGACTCAAACAGCACAAAAATATCATGTGTGAAAAATATTTGCCCATTCCTTAAATAATTTAGGAAATTATTCAGATAATAATATACTTTTATCTTATATACCAATGGAAAACTAGAAAATTAAATTAATGTTCTACTCCTTTGTATTGATTACATATTATCCAATAAAAATGAAACTTTACATATTTTAATTGCTTCAAATAATCTTCCTCTATACCATGCCTTTAATCATACATACACACATATATATGCATGTATTTTAGGCAGACCATCTTAATATTATATTTTGGATAATATCTGTGAAAAAAGTTCATTTCAGATTGTAAATTCTTGTCAAAGATTACTCTCTTCTGAGATAACTCAGTGTCAACCTGTTATAAAGAACAATTGATTGGTTAATTAGATCTCTAAGGTTTCCATTTTACCACCCTCCACTGTGAGAAAGAAAAAGGCAGTGATAATAGTTTTTTTTTACTAAAATTTCAGCACTTTGGCTTAATAGTTGAATTTTTTTTACTTCTCTGACAAGAGAGGGTTAAGCAGTATATAGATCTGTAGGTGTTACCAGGAAGATGGCAAATTATATTGGATTTTTATTCCCTCTCCAGAAGGCAAACTTGGAAATTCCACAATAGGAAAAAATACATTTGTAAATTTCAAATCATAAATATGTGAAAAATAATTGGGGAAAGTAAGGACACTAGGTGGGAGGGAGAAGCACCATAGTCTGGATCCAGAATTGTATAGATAACATGAGGTAGGCTTTCATGTTTTACTTTTTCCCATACCCACCCCATATTTTCCTGGTAGATCACTGCCCAATGCATCACTTTTGTGGTATAATAAATACTGCATTAATCTGGTTCTAGGAGGAGTTTAAGGGGTAATGTCAAGCAATGCTGAAACATTGCTGGAGAGGAAAGCAGATAATGAGAATGAGAGATAGATAATTCAGCTATGGTCATACTTTCCTGCCACATGTCATCCCAGCCCAGGGAAGCAGAAGAGTCTAGGAAAAGACAGGACTTGGAAAGTAGTGCTCAGATGGTACCTGAGGTGTAAGGACACCAAGTGTCAAGGTTGAAGATTATATGGGAATTAGCTATAGGTTGCATGTAACACCAAAGATCATTCTGAGATTTGTCTCCCTAATGCATCTTCCTAAGTTACCTAAAAGGTAAAAATCAGCTAGGGCCTCATTATTAGTCCATGCTTCTCACCATGCTAATAGCTTAAGCAGTATACTTTCCTCAAGAAATATTAGTTCATGTGGAAAAAATCATGAAACATCTGAAAATAATACAAAAACATTTTAGCCAATGAAATATCCCAGGGAAGAGAATTAATGGAAGAGAAACAAAGAATTTTAAATATGTATAATAAACAATTTCCAATAAGTAAGGGAGGTTGTTGGAAACACAAAGCCAAAATAAGTAGCCAGGATCCAAGATGGCAGACTAGAGAACAACAGGCTGCTGTCCTACTCCAGAAACTGCAGAAGGTACACAGGTTCACCTGGCCGAAGGAAAGCTGTGGGACCATGAGAGCAAATGGAAAGGGCAGCTAGAGAAGGGGCAACCACTTGGCTGGGAAAAATGGATGCTGTGAGAGATAGGGCATGCAAATAAACAAAACCAAAAGGTGATTCTTGGAGAATATTAATAAAATTGACAAACACTTATCTAGACTAACAAAGAAAAAAAGAGAGGAGATGCAAATAAATAAAATTTAAAAATGAGAGAGGAGATATAAATACTGATCCCACAGAAATAAAGTGTATCGTAAGAGGATACTTTGAAAAATTGTATGCCAACTAGATAAATTAGATGAAGTAGACAAATTTCTAGAATACATAAGCAACCTACAGTGAGAAAAGAAGAAATATGAAAAGTAAACAGACCAATCACAAATAGTGAGAATAAATTATTCATCAAAAACCTTCCAATCATTTTTTAATTAGGTAGTTTGTCTTTTTATTATTGAGTTGTAGGATCTCTTTGTATATCATGGATATTAAACCATTATTGGATAAATGATTGCCAAATATTTTCCCCCATTGAGCTGACCACCTTTTCATCCTTTTGACAAAGTCCTTTGAGGTACAGAAGTGTCTAATTTTGAGGCCCCATTTATCTATTTTTCCTTTTGTTGCCCATGCTTTGGATGTAAGGTTTAAGAAGCCACTGCCTACAAGATCTTGAAAGTGTTTTCCTACATTTTCCTCTAGGAGTTTTATGTTTGTCACTTCTATATTTATGTTCTTGATCCATTTTGAATTAATTTTTCTTTAATGCATGAGATAGGGACATTCTTTCATTCTTTTTGATATGGATAATCAGTTCTACCAGCACCATTTGTTGATAGACTATTCTTGTCCAGCTCTAAGGGCTTGACTGCCTTGTCAAAAATCACATAACTATAGTAGTAAGGGTGTTTTTCTGAGTTCTCAGTTCAATTCTATTGATCAATATGTTTGTTTTATGCCAATACCATGTTGTTTTTACCACTGAAGCTAAATAATGTGCTTTAAAGTCCAAAGTGAGTGTCTTCTGACTTTGTTCTTCTTTTTTAAGATATTTTTTTAATATTTGGGGCCCCTTACCCTTCCAAATAAATTTGATAATTTGTTTTTGTACTTCTGCAAAATGTCTGTTGAGATTTTTATTGAGATTTCATTGAATCTATAAATAAGTTTGTGTAGTGTATTAGTCAGTCAGAGGGGTGCTGATGGAAAATACCAGAAATTGGTTGGTCTTTATAAAGGGTATTTATTTGGGGTAGAAACTTACAGTTACCAGGCCATAAGGCATAAGTTACTTCTCTCACCAAAGTCTTTTGACACACGTTGGAAAAAGATGGCTGCTGAAGTCTGCCAAGGTTCGGGCTTCCTGGTTTCCTCTATTTCTAGGACTTGCTTCTTTCTGGGCTGAGTGTCCCTTTCTACCCAGGGCTATATTTCTCTCTGGGCTCAGCTGCTCTGCTCACTCCATAAGCCAGCTGTAGACTATCAGGCAAACAGCTCTGTCTCAGTCCCTGGTGTTTTGCCATGTGTAAGGAATTATTTCTATTCCTCTGTGTTCATCTCCTGTGTGTTCACTTCCTGGGCTCTAGCTCAAAATTCCAGCATCAAAAACTCCAACATCAAAACTCCAACATCAACTCTCCAACTCTGTCATTTGTCATGTCTTTTATCTGTGAGTCCCCATCTACCGAAGCGTGGGGACTCAACACCCTACTGTTGTGGCCCAATTAAAGCCCTAATCACAGTTTAATCATGCCCAAGTATATACCAGTTTACAAACATAATCCAATATCTATTTTTGTAATTCATAACTATATTAAACTGCTACAGGTAGAATTTACATCTTAACGATATTTAGTCTTCCAATCTATGAACATAGAATGTTCTTTCATTTATTTAAATCTTCTTCAGTTTCTCTTAGCAATGTTTTGTACTTTACTGAAAATAAGCCCTTTATGTTCTTGGTTAAGTTTATTCCTAAATATCTGATTGTTTGAACAACATGTATAAACCTGGAGGTTATTATTTTGAGTGAAGCAAGCCAGACACAAAAGGACAAATGCTGTATTATCGTGCTATTATGGACTAAATTTATTGTATACACTCATGGATTTAATCATTAGAATATAGGTCACCAGAAAATAGAAGAAGAGTAGAAAATGAAAAGCTGAGAGTTAATCCGTGCATAATTGGTTAAAAGGTAGTTTGTAAACCTTTGGTAATGGATAGAAATGGTGAAAGCATATCATGGTGTCTGTAACTAGCAGTGTTATTGTATGGATATGAAAGTAGTTGAAAGGGAAAGTCTAAAGTCATGTCTATTACTAGAAGGAAAGCTAAAAACTGTAACATGGGACTGTATGAGATAGTTAAACCTCATGCAAAATGGAAATAAGGGTGATATTGCATAAACAAAACTGTTTTTACAAAATATGGATACAAATACACTAGAGAAATGAAAAAGAATAGCAGCTATGTATGGCAGGTGAGGCAGAGAGCAATTGAGAGGTGATGAGTTTTGTTTGTTTTTTGTTATTATTATTATTGGAATAATGAAAGTGCTCTGAGAATGATTGGGACACTGAATGCACAAATATATGATTACACCAAATACCATTCATTGTACTATTTGGATGGTTTTTTACTTTATTAATATGTATCAATAAATTGATCCATTAAAAAAAAGGAAAAACACTCAACCAAGAAAATCTCAGGGTGGATGAATTCTACCAATCCTTCTGGAAAGAACTAATGTCAATCCTGTTTAAATTCTTCCAAAAAATAGAAGTGGAGGGAACATTACTTTACTCATTATATGATACCAACATAACCCTAATACTAAAGGCATAGAAAGGTGCCACAAGAAAAGAAAACTAGAGTCCAATCTTTATAATGGGCTTAGATGTTAAACTCCTCAACAAGGTCCTTGCTAATCATATTCAACAACACATCAAACAAATTACACACCATGATCAAGTGGGTTTTAGTTTTGGTATGCAAGGGTGGTTCAACATAAGAAAATCAACCAATGTAATACATGACATTAACATATTGAAAGAAAAACATCACATGATCATCTCCACTAACACAGAAAAAGCATTTTACAAGAAGCAGCATCCTTTCTTGATAAAAACACTTCTAAAAATAGGACTAAAAGGAAACTTTCTCAGCATAATAAACAGTATATATGAAAAACCCACAGCTATCTTACACAATTATGAAATGCAAAAAGCTTTTCCTCTAAGATCTGGAAAAAGACAAGGATGCCCACTGTCACCACTCTTATTTAACATTGTGTTAGAAGTACTTGCTCAAGCACTTAGATAAGACAAAGAAATAAAAGGCATCCAAAATGAAATGGAAGGGAAAAAAAAATCACTTTTGGCAGATGATGTGATCGTACACATAGAAAGCCTTGAAAAATCTACAACAAAGCTCCTAGAACTGATACCCAGTTTAGTAAAGTGGCAGGACATACAATCAACTTGCAAAAATCAGTAGCATTTCTGTACACTAATAAGGAATCTGAGAAAATCAAGAAAAAAAACTCTGTTTACAAGAGCAACTAAAAGAATCAAATATCAAGGAATAGACTTAACTAATGGTATAATGGACTTGTACACAGAAAACTTCACAACACTGTTAAAGGAAATCAAAGAAAGTAAAAATAAATGGAGGAATATCCCATATTCATGGATTTGAAGACTAAACATTATTAAGATGTCTGCCCTGCCCATGTTGATTACAGTTTAATGCAATCCCAAATAAAAAATTACAGCATTTTTATTGAACTGGAAAAGTCAATTATGAAATTTATTTGGAAGGACAAGGAGCCCTCAATAGCCAAAAACATTGAAAAAGTAAAACAAAAGAGGAGGAAACATGCTACCGGATTTTAAAGCAACTACAAAGCTAGAGTGGTCAAAACTGTGTTGTATTGGCACAAGGATAAACATACTGACAAATGGAACCAAATTGAGAGTCCTGATATAGATCCACACACACACAGTCATTTGACACTCAATAAGGCCACCAAGCCCACTCACCTGAGACAGAATGGTCTCTTCAACAAATTATGCTAGGAGAACTGGATATCAATATCCAAAAGAATGAGAGAGGATCACCATCCCACACACTTTAGAAAAATTAAATCAAATAGATCAAAAATCTAAATATAAGAGCCAACACAATAAAGACCCTGGAAGATAATGTAGAGAAGCATCTACAAGATCTTTCAGTAGGAAATGGTTTCATAAACTTTATGTCCAAAGTGTGAGAAATGAAAAAAAAAAAAAAATAGGCAAATGGGACCTCTTCAAAGTGAAAAGGTTTTATGCTTCAAAGGACTTTGTCAAGAAAGTAAAAAGGCAATCTACTCAATGGGAGACAATATTTGGAACTCACTTATCTGACATGGGTCTAAAATCCAGCATATGTAAAGAAATCCTAAATCTCAAGTAGAAAGTTTTAAAAAATGGGTAAGAGATTTGAATTGGCACTTTTCCAAAGAGGAAATATAAGTGGCTAAAAAGCACATAAAAAGATGCTCAATATTGCCAGCTATTAGGGAAATGCAAATCAAAATTACAATGAGATATCATCTTACATCTATTAGACTTGTGGCTATTAAAAAAACAGAAAACTTAAAGTGTTGGATAGAATGTGGAAAAAAGGGAACACTCATCCACTGCTTGTGGGAATATAGAATGGTGCAGCCTTTGTGGAGGATTGTTGGGTGGTTCCTCAGGGAGCTAACTATAGAATTGTCCTATGACCCAGCAATTCCACTGCTGGGTATATACACAGAAGAATTGAAAGCAGGACCATGGTCAGATATAGGCACACCAATGTTTATAGCAGCCTTATTCACTGTTGTTATAAGTTGGAAGCAACAGAAGTGTCCATCAGTGGATGAATAGATAAGCAAAATGTGGTATACACATAGAATGGAATAATACTTAGCTGTAAGAAGTAATGAAGCATTGACATACATGACAACATGTCAATCTTAAAGACCTTATGCTGAGTGAAGTAAGCCAGTCACTAAAGGACAAATATTGCATGACCTCACTCATGTGACCTAAGCATAGCAGACTCACAGAGATTGAGTTGAAAGACAGGTTATCAGGAGACAGAAGGGGGGTAGAGAATGGTAGGCAATGCTCAGTCTGGTCAGTATCTATGATAATATGGAAGGAGGTGGTTTGGCAGTGAATGGGGGTCATGGTTGTGCAGGGATGTGAGTGGGGTCAATCGTGATGAAATGTGAATGTAAGCAGAGTAGGAGGAATTGGATTGGACTATCCATGAAACTGGGGGGAGGGCTGGAGTGAGGAAGAGGTGAACTCTGAGGATTTGTACATCTGCGTAAAATGTGGGAATGTTCTTTTGCCAGATATGTTAGGGGAAAGTCACTGATGCAGGGTATCAGTGGTGGGTGGATGTGTGGGAAAGTATGCACCATGGGCATGCTTCTATGATGTAAGAATATGTTCATCTTGTCATAAGGTCTTATCTCAGTGGGTGGATACCCACCCAATAAACAACCAAATATTAAATTTCCATATGGGAAGTTCTGTTATGTTCTAAAATAGAGGAGTAGAATCTCTCAAGGGCATAGACAGTGCCTAATAAAAGAAAACAGACCCATATGTCAAGCTCTCAATATTGATGCATATAACTATGAACTTTATTCTTTAAAAATTTAAACTTAGTGGTTACCATAAGTTCTGAGGGGAGGGAGAGGGAATAGAAGGAACATAGTGCACTGGAATTGTTCTCCGTGATTTTGCAATGACAGATACAGGCCATTATATTTTTTGTCAAAACTGTTAACATTGTGCAATGTAAAGCCTAAACCATAATGTAAACCATTGCCCATGCTTAGTAGCAATGCTCCAGTATTTGTTCATTAATTGTAACAAATGTACCATACTCATATAAAAGTTATTAATAAGGGAAAATGTGAGTGGGGGAGGGGCATATATGGGAATCCCCTATTTTTTTTAATGTATGTTTTCTGTAACCTAAAGCTTCTTTGAAAATAAAGTGAAAAAAAATTAGAAGACACTTGGAGACCATACAGAAGAAATGATAAACATTCATAAAAGGTAACGTATTTTATGCTGATGAAGTGTATAATGCAAGAAATTTTTTTTTGCTTTGTTTTTGGGGAGGTTTTGGATTGCAGAAAAGTAACAGATCTGGCAGGAAGGATCACTGGAGCTGGGTGTCAGTGGTACGGGAATGTATGGGGAAATATGCACCCAGGGCATGCCTCTATGTAACATGAATGTGTCCAAGTGTTCATGGGGTGTTATCTCAGTAGGTGGAGACCCACACAATAGCCAACAAAACAGTAAATTCCCATCCTAGGGAGTCCTGCTACATTCTCTAATAGAGGGACAAGAATCTCGACAGTACATGGGCAGTGCCTAGCAAAAAAGGACAGACAAAATTGGGGAAATGATAAATACAAATGAGTTTTTAATGCTAAGAGATTTCAAAGTGAGTTTGGAGGTCATTCCAGAGGTTACACCTATACAAGTCTCAGGAAGATCTCATTGACTGCCACAGTAAACAATATCTCACACAGGGGTGCTCTTGAGGGATCTAGAGACATATGGACACTATAGGCAAGACAGACAATCCCTTTCTGTGGGCCTTACCTTGGGATATATGTTAATGTATTTTCCCAATGTAACAGAGTTAGACTTATTTATAATTTCCCTACAAATGACTCTTCTACATCTTTTATTTGAACCTATAATTAGCATTATATCCATAGTTAAATATCTGGCTATTCATTTGCTGGTTGAGCACTGAATCTCAGTAGAGTTGAAGTCAACACTTACCCTCTAGTTTATCAAACTCACCCAGGACAACTAACAAAATGATGATGATGCCCATCCCAAAAGTCAAAGAGTATCTGCAACTATAAGCAATACAATTCCATCCATCTGACCCATGGATCTAAGCACCCTCTCAATTGGAAGCGGAATGGGCACACCATCCCCAAATCCTCTAGATTGAGGAATGAACTAGCGTAAGGGTGGGTTGTAACTATTAATTAAGTACTTATTATTATTCTAGTAATGGAAGAACTTGTGACACTGATATAAAGGCAGTGGTCACCAAAGGTTCTGAGGGAAGGGAAAGGGAAGGAAAACATAACATGGGGCATTCTGGGGCATTGGAATTGTTCTGTTTTATATTGCAATGACAGATACAGGTCATTCTACATTTTGTCAAAACCTATAAAATTGTACGATGCAAGGTGTAAACCATAATTTAAACTATTAACCATGGTTAGTAGTAATGCTTTAATATTTGTTCATCAGTTGTAACGAATGCACCATATTAGTGAAAAATGCTATTAATAGGGAAATGTGAGAGCAGGAGCAGGTAGGGTATATGGGAAGCCCTTATCATTTCAATGTAAGTTTTCTGTAATCTGAAACATCTTTAAAAATAAATTTTAAGATTACAGCAAGATGGCAGTGTAGAAAGGTGCTCCTAGAATCAGCTCCTGCCATAGGGCAGTTAGTAAACACCCAGAGCTTTCTGGAGCTGAAGCACCTGTTTGGGAGTTCCAGAAGACCAGAAGAGCATCCTGCCACATCCTTGAAAGAATGGAAGGAGAAGGCCCCCCATCTGCAGAGAAGTCTCTACAGTAGAGCATTCCACACCCCAGAAGCTGGTACCCTCTCTCAACTGGAGGCACAAGACACCTTGGGGGCTCTTCTGTGACTGGAATCGAAAACTCCGCTTCCCAAAAATGGGGGAGGAAGATGATTGGGCGCCAACTTCAGCTACTGATGAGTAAACTTCAGTAGGCTAAAGTATAAGCCTGTGAACAGCTAAAGTTTGAGCCTGTCCAAGTTAGAAAGAGGCTGGGAGCTGCCATAGTAACTTCATGCCTGGCACGAGGGGAAGCAGGGTAAACTGAAAATCCCAGTGCTGGTAGGGATCGCCTTCTTTCCATCCAGGTCAGATTGCAGGGCTTGCCTAAGCCCCAGTACCACCTCTGACAGGGAGGATGTTGCAGGGACCTGAGCCTCCCTCTCCCAGAAATTGCTGGCCAAGCTGCTGAGGCTGGTGATTGTCCTACTCTGGCAGCATGAGCCAGCCCAGGAACTGCTCTGTGACTGGAATTGGAAGTTCCATTTCCCAAAAACAGGGGAGTAGGGGACGGCTGGCTGCTGATTTTAGCTACTGATTGGTAGATTTGGCTGGTTAAGGAATAGCCCTAGAAGTAGCTGGGGTGTGAATTTTCCAAGTTGGAAAGAGACCAGTGGCCTCAATTTTCACTCCGCTCCCCAGCAGGAGGGGAAGCCAGCCTGACCAAATACCACAGTGACAGTAGGAACCGATTTTTTTCACCCATATCAGCCTGCAGCCCTAGCTGCAGGATTCAGAGGATTCAGTCCTTTTGACAATCCCCTGCCAGAAGATTTGGTCACCTCTGGCAGGGAGAGGCTGGCTAGCTCTGCACCAGTCTATCCAGGTAACTGAGGGTACCTCTGGCTTGCACAAACTGAATAATTGGAAGACTACTGGGGCAACTGCAGTCATCTTGGAACTGTACCACATAGATTGCTGCACACACCTGCAGCTTCTTCTAATCTCAGGCAGGGGAGAAAGGGATGTGAAGCTTCATCAGTTTCTCTGGGCAATGACAGACTAGGCCTGCTCGACTTGAATTATTTCACACAACTATGACTCTGTGCCTACCTCTGGGAAAGGAGAAAGTTGGGAGAAGCTTCATCAGTCCCTGGGGAAATGAGGGCAACTTGAGTCTCCACAGCTTGTAATACCACCTACATCCTTGGCTCCTACTGCACAACCAGCAAGGGAGAAAGGGCAGGAAGCCCTAAACTAAAGAGAAAAACTGCACCCAGAATGAATACTCTAGTAAGCCAGATGCCAAGACACCAACAAAAAATTACAATCCACACCAAGAAACAAGAAGCTATGCCCAGTTAAAGGAACAAGATAAGCCTCCAGATGATATAAAGGAGTTGAGGCAACTAATCATAGATGTTCAAACAAATATCCTTAATAAATTCAATGAGATATCTAAAGAGATTAAGGATATTAAGAAGACAGTGGATGAGCACAAAGAAGAATTTGAAAGCATGCATAGAAAAACAGCAGATCTTATGGGAACGAAAGTTACAATAAATGAAAATTTTAAAACATCGGAATCATATAATAGCAGATTTGAGGAGGCAGAATAGAGGATTGGTGAGCCTGAAGAAATGACCTCTGAAAGTGAACATAAAAAAAGAACAGATGAAGGAAAGAATGGAAAAAATTGAACAAGATCTCAGTGAACTAAACAAAAGCAAGAGATGTGCAAACATATGTATCATGGGTGTCTGAAAGGAGAAGAGAAGGTAAAAGGGGCAGAAGGAATATTTAAAGAAATAATGGCTGAAAATTTCCCAACCCTATTGAAGGACATAGATATCCATGTCCAAGAAACACAACATACTCCCATCCAAAAAAAAAAAAAAAAAAATCCAAATAGGCCAACTCTGAGACACATACTAATCAGAATGTCAAATGACAAAGATAAAGACAGAATTCTGAGAAGAGCAAGAGAAAAGCAATGCCTAACTTATAAGGGATATGCAATAAGATTATGTGCTGATTTCTCACTGGAAACCATGGTGGCAAGAAGACAGTGGTCTGATATATTTGAGATACTATGAGAGAAAAACTTCAAGCCAAGAATTTTATATCCAGCAAGACTGTCTTTCAAAAAGGAGGCCAAGATTAAAATATTCACAGATAAACAGAAACTGAGAGAATTTCTAAGCAAGAGACCAGATTTCCAAGAAATACTAAAAGTTGTGCTATAGCCTGGAAAGAAAAGACAGGAGGGAGAGGCCTGGAAGAATGTCTAGAAATGAAGGTTATATCCATGAAAGTAACTAAGAGTGTCAAAAGAGTGGTGAAAATAAATTATGACAAATAAAACTCAAATAGTCAGGAATAAACTTAACCAATGATATAAAGCTCTTGTATTCAGAAAACTGCAACCCAGTGTTAAAAGAAATAAAAAAGTCCTAAATTACTGGAAGGATATTCCATGATCATGGATTGGTAAACTAAATATCATTAAGATGTCAATTATACTCAAATTGATAGACAGAATCAATGCAACCTTGATAAGAATTTCACCAGCATTTAAAAAAAATTGAAAACACAATTATCAAATTTATTTGGAAGGATAAGAGGTCCTAAATAGCCAGAAACATCACAAAAGGAAAAGCAAACCCTCATCTCCAGACTTTAAATCATACTACCAAGCTATAGTGATAAAATCAGCATGGTCCTGGCATAAAGACAGACACATTGACCAATGGAACCAAAATGATGGTTCAGAAACAGACCCTCACATGTATGATCAAGTGATTTTTGACTAGCTTGTCAAACCCGCACAGTTCAGGCAGAACAGTCCATTCAACAAATAGCGCTGAAGAATTGGGTATCCATAGCCGAAATAAGGAAAGAGGACACCTATCTCACACCTTATTCAAAAATTAACTCAAAATGGATCAAAAACCTGAAAATAAAAGCAAGAATCAGAAAAATTCTAGAAGAAATTGTAGGAAAATAACTTCAAGACCTGGTGGCAGGTGGTGAATTCTTGACGGAGAACAGAGATAGACTACTGATGTTTAATGTATGTAGAAGTTTTAATTAACTTTACTGTAACAGTGAAAAGTGTGGAAATGTATGGAATGGATGGTAACAAATAATGAGTAATAGCTAGTTTATAAATGAGGATGTAGCTGATAAATGATAGTCTAGGGATGTAAATGCCAGTTGACAGAATGCTAGAGAATAATCTAGGAACTGAATAGCACAGTAAACCAAGAGAGTTTACTCTCTTGGATGAGAATTGTGGTTGATGGTACAGATGCAAGAGTCCTTTGTGAGCTAGAGAAAATGTACATTAGTACTGCAGGATGGTGGGAATGCATGGGAAAAATACAACTAGAATGACCTGTGGATTGTGGTTAGAAGTAATAATATAATATTCTTGCACCTATGCCAAAGATGTACTGTGTTGACAATGGAGCAATGGAAAATGTGAGCCAAAGGTATACTATGAACATGGTAACAATCAAATGATATTATTTTATCTGTAACAAATGTTCCACTACAGTGTGGTGTGTTGATAGGGGGGTATTGCTTGGAATTCTGCACATGTGAATGATTGTTTTCAAAATTTACAACTTCTGTCATAAAAAAATATATTTAAAAAATAATAGTAGGGTGGGTTGGGAGAAAAACACACCAAATGTAAGATAAGAACTATAATTAGTAGTAAGATTTTGACAATATTCTTTCATAATTTGCAATAAACATCTCACGACAATGCAAGGTGTTTGTGGAGGGTTGATGTATGTGATCCCTATATGATGTTATGCATGTTTGCTTTGTAAGGTCACAACTTTTACTATACACTTAATTGTTTATTTATATTCATATATAAATGACATAAAGATAACAATAATAAGGAAGGTTGGGGGAAAATACTTGGGTTAGTAGTAATATTTTGACAATGCTCTTTACTCATTAGTTAAAAAGGTTTAACAACAATGTAAGGTGTTGGGGGTAGGGTGAGTTATGAGAGTCCTGTATGATGTCATATATGTTTGTTTTGTAAGTTCACAACTATTACTATACACTTATTGTTTATGTATGTTTATGTGTTGGATATATTTCAATAAATTAATTTTAAAATATGTAAAAAAATAAAATAAAATAAATTTTAAAAAATAAGTAGCCATATTAAGGATTGTAGATGTAAAAAAATGCAAAGATGATATATAGAGAACCAATATAAAAAAGATATCAATACTTTGATTGGCAAATTTGATAACATTGAAGTTCTACTATTGATTTGTACTATCAAACTGATGAATTCATTCAGATGGCATTAAAAAACTAGAAAAAGTGTTTAAAAATAAGTAAATAGAAAGTTTCAAGATATGGAAGTTAGAAGTTGAACTGCAATTATGCAAATAAGAGTATACTGGAAGGGAAAAAAAGTAAGCAAAGGGGAGAGAATCATTCAAGAAACAATTAAAATTTGCCAACATTAAAGACTTTGGAGAGTGTAGATTCACATTTGCCATTCTGCATATCTTTAGAAAGGAGTAAAAGAAAGAAGGGAGTGAGGGAGGCAGGGAGGGAGAGAGGGAGGCAAGAAAGAAGAAAAAAGAGAAGGGAGAAAGAGAAACCTAATCATTCAAAATATAGTGAAATTTAAGGAGAGAGCGTTGAAGGGAGATAGAGAATGTACTTGTATTCGGATTTCAATATGGCCTTAATTGTTCAAGCCTCCCTGTATTTAAGCCCCATTAGTAGTACCCATTCTCAGTGAGACTGGGCTTGATCCTGTGCTTTAGTCAAAGGACCAAACTTGATGCAGGTAGAAGTTTGAAAAAAAATGGTTGTGTACTATTGTTTCCACTCTTGTTTTTCTAAGATCATCATGAGAACAAGGCTGAATGGACCTGCTAGGCAAAAACACAAAACGCTTCTAGAGAAAGCCTCCCATTAAAAAGGACACCCTAGATCAGCCAACAATCTGCCAATCGCCAGTCAAGGTAGAAAGTTCCAGCCAGGACAGAAAAACTCACCAACCAAACCAAGCCAGGCCAAAAGCAGCAGACAATCCATAAAGTCCTGAGAAAAATAAATGCTTACTCTTGTATGCCACAGAGTTTTTGTGGTTGTCTGTTGTACAACTATATAGCTAATGGATAAAATAATATCTTTCAATTATTAAAAAAAAAATCAGATAAACTTCAATCAACCCTCTCAACAGTAACGTTCAATGCAAAAGACAAAGGAGTATTATTTTGAATGTGATAGAAAAAACAAATTTCAAAATTACGATTTTTCGAACCTCAGGTTATTGAAAATATGAGCAAAATAATAAGGAATTTTCAGACTTATGGTGCCTTTGAATATTTTTCCATAAGAAAATCCTCTTTGAACTGTCTAGCAAAAAAATGCTTCAACAAGGAAGAAAAAGAAATCCAAGAAGACTTTATATATTGGTGGTCAAATGAATATCAAAGTCAAAAAAAATGTATTTCTAAGTTTGAAAAAATGATTTTAAAAGGGAGTAAATAAGAGAAGAAAGGAGAGATGGAGGAATGAATTGGGAAAGAAAAAGAGAGTAATTCATAATAAATAGAAAAAAACATTCATAATAGGAAAAGAAAATTAACAAAACCAAAAGCTACCCCTGGTTTACAGCTGCACAAATTTTGCCTTGCACAATTCCAAGGGATACCATGCACATAGGCTTACAACTCTCAGTGGAATCTCTGGATCAATGCACTTCTGGGAAGACTGCTAAAGATGGAAAAAAGAGAGAGAGAGAGAGATGGATTCAAATTCAAAAATACAGAATTAATAAGAGAAATACCTACAGACATAAAAATGAATATTAGACAAAATAATTGTAGTTATAGAAAAATAAAAATGCACACTGGGAATAAGTAGGGATAGAAAAATTTTGGTTGATTGTTAATTACAAAAAATAACCAATGGTTATAAATATAAATGAATGGATACTTGCCAAAAATATATCCAATGGCATACTTAATAAAGTTAAATATGGTGAAAAAACAGAAATGTCTGCAATAATAGTGGTATTTAATAGGGTTCTCAAATCTTGCAAAATGCATTAAGAGAAGAAAAGGGAGATATAAGAATTATAAGGGAAGAGCCAAAGTTGTCATTTATTGCAGATCGTTAATAATTCTCTTCTGTATTAGTCAACCAAAGGGGTGCTGATACGAAATACCAGAAATCGTTTGGTTTTTATAAAGGGTATTTATAAAGGGTATTTATGGTCACAGGCCATAAAGAGCCCAAATGAAAGTACCATAGGAGGAAATTTGTCACCCAAAGTCTTTTGCCATGGGTTGATGCAAGATGGCGTGCAATGTCTGGAGGGTTCAGTCTTTCTCCTACTCCCAAGGCTCTGTGGTCCCAGTTTCTTCCATTCTCAGCCACAGGCTGGGACAAGTTTTGTCTCTCTTCCTGGGATTGTTTCTCTCAGGGATCAGCTGCTCTGCTCTCTCCACAAGGCCAGCTGTAAACTGTCAGGTGAATGGTTCATCTCTCTTTGCCAGGCCTCTTCTGTGTCTGATGGAGACCTCTCTTTCCTCATATATTTACTCTGTGTGCTTACTTCCCAGCACTTCAGGATCAAAACTCCAACTAACTTCTCTGCCTTGTCTTTTACTCTGTGAGTCCCCACCCACCAAGGGGGCAGGGACTCAACATCTTACTAATGTGGCCCAATCAAAGCTTTAATCATACTTTAATCAAGTAAGAGTGAAACCTCTGAACCTAATACAATCTAATGTACCCAGAGGAACAGACCAATTTACAAACATCTATTTTTGGAATTCATAAATAATACCAAACTGCTGTTAATACATCTTAGAAAACCAAAAAGACTATTAGAGCTTACTATCTTATAGAGATTGTTCAGCTAAACATTCAGATACAAGATCAATGTACCTAAATTAATAATATTCATCTGCTAGAACAATTACAAAGAGAAAATATGTGAAAAATAATATATACAATAGTAAGATTAACAATGAAATATCTAGGAATTATGTTTTAAAAATGCACAAGAATATTGTAGGGGAAAAATTAAATCCCTACAAAAGGCCATAAAAGGAAACCTAAGTAAGTGGTGGGATATGATATTCATGGATGAGAAAATTTAACATTGTCAAGATGTCAGATTATCAATAAATTAATCTATAAATTCAAGGCAATAAAATTCCAGAAAGATTTTCGGAGAAGATTGACAAACTAATTCTGCAGTTCATATAAAGGAATGAAGGTCTGTGGTCTTGAAGAAAAAGGAGAGCAAAGCAGAAGGAATTGTCCTGGGAATTACTAATGTAGTGAGAACATTGTTGACGTGTCTGTCAGATATCTAGAAATATGAATGATATTTTGTAATATACAAAACTAAGGAATATTTAAAATCTAGAATATACATGGCAAATTATTGCTCATATACTCATAAATCCAAAAGAAAAATAGGGAGAACACATCATTAGGCAATATGCATATGAGGAAATACAAAAAAAACTACAAATTATGTAAAGAGAATTTCAACCAAATTAAAAGTTGGATATATGCAAAGTCAGACACCATGAGATACCCACTTATATCTCTCAAATTGGCAAAAAAGAAAAAAAGTTAAAAAAAATATGGAGAAATATGATCCAGGTGACTCGTGGTAGGAGTTTTAATTGTAACACTCACCCTGTAGTAGGATCTGATGGTATTTAGTAAAGAATGAGTGGACCATGTGACTCAGCTCTCCTTCCCATGGTCAACTGAAGGGACGTCTCTAGTAAGACCACATATAAAGATCATCATCACAGCAGCATTTGTAGTAGAAGAGATCTGGAGGCCACATAACTTTCCACCACTAGGGATTGGATAGGGTATATGTATATTGCAGACTTTCATGGAGCAATTAGAAACAATACCCCAGATATGCATAGAGAAATATGGCGTGATTTTAAACATATAATTACATAAAAAGAGAAAAGAAACAATTTGATAATAGCCTAAATCAAATTATATAAATTATGCAGAAAACAATACTATATATAAATATGAAATGTAATAAGCAGCTTAGAGTAGATGCCTATGGGATGGAATGTGAGGAGAATTGTTGTACAAGAGGGACCTTCCAAAGATTGATGATAAAAATACATAAAAATGTAGCATTAACTGAAGGTTATGATTAACTAAATTCTCTGCCACTGAGGATCAAAAAATAAAAATTCTGCTGAAGATACAGAGTGGGAATAATATTGCTGAATACACTTCTCCCTACTCAAGAGAATAAACTGATTTAAGTACTTTAGATGATTCCATTTACATATAAGCAATGATATACTAATTCTAAACCTTCCTTATCTTCTCATTAAGTTAGTCTCTCCTCACAGCTTTTCTTTGCAACATTTCTGTTAGTTTATTATTGCTGTGGGGAAACTGGAAGCATTCACACATATTCTGTAATTCAATCTTTTCACTAATCAAATATGACCTTTTCAAAGTTAGAATGTTTTTTTCTTCCAAGTTTCCCTATATTTTGTTCTTGCAGAATATGAAAGTGTTCAGGTTTTAGTGGGTTTTTTTAAAATTTTGTTTGTTTCTAAAATCTCAGAGCCAGATCTATTATGAAAGTATAAAATGAAATTATTCATTAGATATATGACTGATTAGAAAGAGCCATATAAAAATGAAAAAAAATTTGTGCAATTATTTGAGGATAATATTCAAGTAGATATTGAAATGTGACCAACATAATAGCACTGAATCTATAACCATAAAAGGTTTTGCTTTAATAACAATAATTTGTTCATGTTCCCTCTTATTTTAAAATAGTACTATATCGTACAGGATATACATAGTTCCTAGGATAGAGTATGCTCCCTAAAAGAAATACCTTAAAAGACTAAATAAATATTCTATTTTTTCCTATGAAATTTTTTGGGATTAATTTTTTAAACGTGTAATTCTGAATTTCCATATAATATTAAATGTTAGTAGTGATAGTCTTAGAAAATAAACAAGGAAAGCAGACTCAAACTTGTGTTACTGTAATACACTTTCTTTTCTAAGTATTTCAAGTATAAAAGGAACATTATAAAGCTAATCAAACTCTAGCCTAAAGCTAGAATACAGGAAAAGAGTGGTGTGCTAAGAAACTCATAATTTATTATTACTTTTACATTTAAATTTAATAGGATAAATTGCTATCAATTTATGACTATGAAATCATAACTTGTGTGAAGACATACTGATATTAATATATTAATCTCTGGAATATGTGATTCAAAACACTGAGAGTCAATGGAAGTTCACTAGGGACCATATCATCTCTTCTGGTTTGTCGTGCAAGTATAACCAATACTATACAGATAACAAGAAAATATTTACCAGATTCCAATGAAATTCAGTTACTACTAATCATGTAGAATACTCGTTAGCATATTCCATTTATTTGCTTATTATATGGGAGAAAAGAAACACCAAGTGCCTTAGATAATAGGACACTTGAGGTCTGCAGCATGAGAAGTTAAGGAAAATAAGAAGACTGTCACTGGACAATGCATCCTAAGCCCAGAGCCTATACTCAGGGCTCTTTTATAATAAGACATCTGCTCCCACAAAAAGTAGGAAACTCTACTTAACCCCTATAAGCCTACATTCTGGAGTAGAGAACTTCTCCCCCAAAGGGGAAAAGATAAGCTCCCTCTCTACCTCTGACGGATAAGCGGGTTGGATACTAATCCTTCCATAATATATAAGCACTGAAATTCACAAGTTTGGGTTCCCTCTTCTGTAATACAAAACCATTGTACATGCAAAATCTGTATGGCCTTCCTAGTGTCACCAGAGGATGCTTAGGCATGGGGGACCAGTGCTACTCTCTTATTATTAAATAAAGTTCTCATGCCTGATTCAGAGATACAGTGCTTCTGCTGGGATCTACCTATCTCTCTCTGTCTTTATATCTATCTATCTACATATATATTAATATATTTAGCTGTTCAAATAGAGTAATACCACATACCCTTCATATCTCCTGATGTAACATCCACTTGCTAGAAGGGGGACAGCCCCCAGCTTGCTATTGGACATAGTTAACAGTGACCTATGGGTGGGCCAGATTGAGGGGCTGATATCTAGAAACTGACAATTTTGTGAAATGGATATGTCAATAGTTTTAAGTATTTATTATTTATTCATGATTATTTATTACTTGTCTATCACTCTCTAATTCAGAATAATGAGTATTCCCTTTGGAATTACATTTTCTAATCTATTTGTGAAGGACAGTGCTTTCCCTGAGCTTTTTAAAACAGTAGCAATATATATTTGAGAATGGCCAGACCTGAAATTCTTTGTCCATTCTAGACTCAAGAAAATAACTTATACATTCTCTCTCATTTGTGCATTCTAAATGCCCATGTGCGATATCTGATCATTACTATACAATCATTATATTGTATAATCATCCACTGTTGATAGGGTAAGAAACAGAAACCAGAACTCACTGTTAGGTCTACCTGATGTGCCTTGATAGGTCATTCTTGTAATCAAATAATGTACTTATTTTAAAAATACATAAGAAATGCTGAAAAAGTCTTGGTGTGTCCCCACTCAGATTCCTTAAGTTGACAAGAGCTCAACTTGGAGAGCAGAATTCACCAACCTGAGCATGTTTCTAGTGAGCAACTAAAAAGATTCAAAAGGCTGTACTCACTGAACTTCCTCTTCCCAAATATTCTCCAGTACCAGTTCCTGAAAATCATTGTCTTAGGTTTATCCCAGGGATATGTATATTTTTTGCATGTTAAATAACTACTTTACCAAGCCTCTCTAGAACTATTTTATCTTCCTACAAGAGGAAAATTTCCTTATAAGGTTTGAGGTGAACTTGAGAAGAATGGATAAGAAAAATTGGCAGGAAATGATGGATGTGAAAGCAAGTTGAATAGAGGGAAGAACATTATCAAAACCACAGAAGTTTTAAAATCTAGCATGTATTCAGTGATGAGATGAGTACCATCAGGAGAGTACTGAGAGCTAAGACTGGAAAGTAGGCTTGGAGTAACTTTTTACATAATTTGAATATCAAACTAAGGTTTTTGGATTTGAAACTTTATACCAGTATTTCCAAGATTAATCATTTCCCATCTATCAGGTCCAAAAGTTTGAGCATATCCTCTTATATGCATGTATTCATTTATGTATTATATACTTGTACTTGTGTATGAATACATAATATATATGCTTATAATAAAGCAATTGTGTTTTAAAATATTATATAAAATAGATAAAAATAAAATGAACTCTAAAACAGTTAGGAACCCAAAGGGATCATCTTACAGCGTCCTATACTGTGTGTAAACTTCTATGGTGACCAAGATTCTAGTCAGGATTAACAAACATTGTTGATTATGTAAGTAATATAATAATTGCAAATTTACATATTGTTAACTTTACCATAGAATTAAAATACTCTATTTCTACTGGATTTTTTAAACAATTTAATATAGCATAATTGTATCAGTTTGATAAATATGGCAAAGAAATAAAAGGAAAATATAAGTAGACCAGAAACAAATGCTATCAACATCTACTATAATCACTCTATTCATTTTGTCTTAGAAATTATTATGAGTACAATTCAGCTTATATAAGCTCTCTGAAATTAGTTTAGAGCAGCGATTTTCAAACCAAGATGTGTACACATATGCAGGAGCCTCAGTGTCTCTGGATGGTCAAAAGAGTTTTAGGAAAGATTGATCTGGTAGGTCTCTGTGTAGGTTGAGTTTAGTTTTCATATAAAAGTGAAGCCAAAGCCCACTCTGCAGTTGGAAGAGGGAGGGAAAGGGGTTCTTGAGGCTTTGGCACCAAGATTTGAAAAGTGCTACCAATGTGAAGGCGGGGCCAATGGTGGAAAGCAGCACCAAATTTGAAAAGCAGCACCAGGAGTGAAAGGAGCCCAAGGTGACGGGAATGTAGGGAATGGGGAGTGGCGACTCAGAGCGGGATCCCGTTTAAGTTAATTAGACTTCTCAGATAGGCTGTGACCCCTGAAGTACCCAATGAATGGAGAACACGAGAGGGAACTGTATATTAGGTTTAAGGTATAAATGTCATTGTTTCTTGCTGTTTAACACCCTGACCATTTTATCAGGTCGCATGCCCATCCTTGCAAGATAGTGATAAAATTCTTTTCTCCTCCACAATCAAGGGAGCTTTTGTTCTCTTACAGGTGCACCTTTCTTTCTAACAACTTTGAGGGCTCATCCAGGATCTTAAATTTGAGGGGGGGCACCCTAGGGTGGACAAGGGGAAGGCATGCCCCACTGATTGAGAAGACTTGGGCTCCACAGTTGGGGGCTCACCTTTGACAGCTGGGAGGACCCAAGACCAGATGCTTAGATCTGCCAATTTTGGATGAGCAAAGGGGAAGGGAAAATCTGTCTCTCAATGACCAGGCAACTCTGTGCATGGACCAACAAAACAAAGCAGACAATTAAGTATTGCCTTGGTGGTGGGGAAATTCTGATGAGTCTGGGCTTGAAGAAAACCCAGACAAGACTCAGAATGGGGAATAGAGGCAGTCTGTCAATGAGGGAGGGGGTATCTGTAAGATCCCCTGGGGACATTCCTTTGGATAGTCCATTAGGGAGGATGTTGGAACACTGGACTGATAATGATTGGACCAAGGGAAAGGAAATGACCAGCCAATGCATTCTGACCAAGATACAGGGAAGAGGAGGATTGGCTCTGTGCTGACCTTGCTTTCATAATTCTTCTTGTGTTTGTTTGTTTGTTCAGTGTGTGTTTTAATACCTCCAAGTGGTAATATTAAATTGACAAATGAAAATTCTTAAAAGAGCTCTATTCAAATGGTTAAAAATTATGTAAGAACTTATATTGATAAGTAAAGTATGGAAATCTTTGAAATGCCTAAATTGAGAGTTTATTCTTTTTTCACAGAACAGAATGAGGGGTATGTAACATAAATAGATATAGAAAGACTCAAAAGATTTGTGGAAATGCTGACTAAAATTTGATGAGTTTGTTTAAAGGAATGTGTTCTTTCCTAAGATAAGAGAGCTGGTTTTCATAAAATCAGAATAGAAATAAGTAGGACAAAATTTGAATGCATATGGCAAGTCATGGAAGGTATTGTAGAAAGTAGCATTAAGTAAGGGATTGGGTTTTGTGAAGGTGGAATTTGTCTTGAGATGAAGCAACTGTATTAGTCAGCCAAAGAGGTGCTGATGCAAAATACCAGAAATTGGTTGGTTTTTATAAAGGGTATTTATTTGGGGTAGGAACTTATAGTTACCAGTCCATAAAGCATAAGTTACTTTCCTCACTGAAGTCTATTTCCAAGTGTTGGGGCAAAATGGCTGCTAACGTCTAGTGAGGGTTCAGGCTGCCTGGGTTCCTCTGGGCTCAGCTCCACTGTTTTCTCTACAGGGTAGCTATAGACTATGAGGGTCTCTAGAACTTGCCTCTCTCCACAAGGTCAGCTGTAGACTATCAGGTGAATGGCTCTGTCTCTCTCCCTGGGATTTCTGCCATGTCTAAGGAGCCATATCTATTCCTCTGTGTTCTTCTCCTGGCTCAGGGCTTCTTTTCCCAGTGTTTTCTTCTCTTTCCTCTTCATGCTTACTTGCTGGGACTCCAGCTTAAGACTTCAACATCAAATTCCAACATCAAAACTCCAACATCAGAAACCCTCAATTCTGTCCTTTGCCATGCCTTTTATCTGTGAATTCCCACCCACCAAGGGGTGGGGAGTCAACGCCCTAATGATGTGTCCCAATCAAAGTCCTAATCATAACTTAATCATGCCAAAGTACAGACCAGATTACAAACATAATCAAGTATCTATTTTTGGAATTTATAACCGATCAAGCTGGTACAGCAACTATTTTCCATGCAGCCATGGATAGTTATAAGAAGATTGTAGAAGCAATGTTTAAACTGAAATATTTGAATGGCTAAGTCCAGTAAGTCATGATTAGAAAGAAACTAAATTGATTTTTATAACAAAAAGTTTCTTCATAACAGGAAAAACTCTCAGGGGCCACCTCAGTCTGCATATTAAAATGGTAGTAAAGGAAGATAATCTTGATTCCATTGGGCATCTGTATTGCTAAAATAAAATACTTGTTAATTAGTATTATCATAGTGAAGGTGTAAAAGTAAAAAGCTCCATGGTGTTGAAGGATGTGATGAAACAGGCCAGTGGAATATGGAAGCCTACCTTCCTAACTTCTCTCTAGGGTCAACAGCGCTGCAGCAAGCTGGCTGTGTGAAGGACATGCTAAGTGGAGTAGTAATTACCAGAGTGCTGTGAATAGAATCTAAATATAATTGGCATTATGGCCTGTTGCCATGTAGAGACAACTTATATGGTGTTGCAACTCTGGTGCTTAGATCTATTAATTGCAATTCAAAAAGAAACTTATGCATTTGTTAGTGCATTGATTAGTATTAAGTACTGTGCCTATATCTCTCCTGTTCTAGATATTTGCTTGATGATTATGGTGATATCTTCTCTAGATCATATGCAGAGGGATACTGAACATATTAAAAGGTCCTGGTAAACTTCAGACCTCAGAATTGCAACTCAGAAAATGAGGTGGCTGGGATCCACTTCAGCTTAACCCCGTCAGGTAGTTTATGGGTAAACTTTCCTCACCTAGGACTGGAAACCAGTTTCTGATGAAAGCCTGAAAACTAAAGCCCAACAAATTTGAGAAGATGCAGACTTTAAGCACCTGGCCTTTTCTGTTTTTGTGGCTCAGTATCCTTTCAGTGAAACTCTATATCCTCAAAATTCTAATTCTTCCATCTTGATAGCCATACAGGAATTAGCCATCCAGTTTCACCCATGGTGCCATAGTCATCTTCCTCCAATCGCAATAGAATAGCAGGAGGGTTTTACACCTTGTCAGGCAAGGCCTACTGCCCCTAACCTTCAGGAAGCATTTACAAAAGAATGGCCATCATCCTTCAGCACCCCTTTAAGAATGAAGGTATAAGGTCTCACGGGGAGATATAGGATTGAGGGGACTCAAATGGGCATAGGTGCAAGATCTTGTTCTGGTCCTCTTTCCCCTCAAGAAAACTTTCCAACTGTTTGTTACAGTAGAAAAAGGGACAGCCTTGGGGGTTCTGACCCAAATCTGGGGATGTCAAAGGAAATCTGTAGCCTTCCTTTACAAAATCCTGGATCATATCTCCAGGGGATGGCCCAGATGTGTTCAAGCTGTGACAGCAACTGCTTTCCTGGTAGAAGAGAGCAGAAAGCTTATTTTTGGAGCAACTTTAGTTGTTAGAATCTCTCATCAGTAAGAACTATTTTGACTTAGAAAAGATGGCTGACTGACTCCAGAATTCTGATGTATGAGGCTATTCTAATGGGGAAAAATAACTTGGTATTGACAGTAGGCCATAGCCTAAACCTGGCCTCCTTCCTTTAGAAGGGACCTGATCAAATGGGAGCACCTGAGCATGATTGTTTAACTCTGATTGAATATCAGACCTGAACCCAGTTCGACCTAGGGGAGCTTCCCCTGCACTCAGGGGAAAAATTATTCATAGATGGGCCTTCCAGGGTCCTAGAATGGCTATGTGAGATGAAAGAAGCTGGTCAGCTCAAACTTGTGAATTGTATGCATTAAATCAAGCCCTCAAATTATTAGTGGTAAAGGGTGGTACAATCTACACTGACTCTAAGTATGCCTTTGGGGTAGTCCACATTTTGGGAAAATTTGGGAAGAAAGGGGATTGATTAACAGCAAAGGAAAAGGGCTAGTCCATGGGGAATTAATAAAACAAGTATTGACCAATCTACTTTTACCCAGGGAAATATCAGTGGTGCATATAAACAGACACTAGAAAGGTCACAGGTTTGAGGCAAAAGGAAGTAGGTTAGCAGATGAAGAGACTAGGGAAGACTCCCTTACTTCCCCCTTTAAAGCTGATGGCCCTGATATCCTCCATTCCCAAAGAGTTTGGGGTCCCCACATTCTCTGAGGAGGTGAAAGAGCAGCCCTAGATGATGAAGGCAGTGACTTCTCCTGGATAGCAGGCAAAGGTTGAATGAGCAAGTGATGAGAGGGGTATATTAGCAGTCTTACACCAAAGGAGACATTGGGGGATACAGGCCATGTGTGAACAGGTTCTTAGGTATTTTGGATGCATTGGCCTTTATACTGTAACTAAACAAATAAGTGAATGATGTATGACTTGCCAAAAGGTCAATAAGAAAGTCTTATGGAAGCAATACCAAGCGAGAAGGGTGCCCAGGCCTCAGGTCATTCCAGAGAATTCAGGCTGATTACACTGAAATGCCCCCATTGTGTAGGCTAGAGTATGTTCTGGTTATTATAGATCCTCTGACAGGATGGGTGGAGGCATATTCTCTGGCCTCAACTAAAGCATTAGGAACTTCCAAACTTATCCCTGAACAAATCATTCTTCATTATGGATTAATGGACAATACAGATTCAGACAATGGTTGCCACTTTACCTCCTTTGTACTGCAGAATGTTATGCAAAGCCTGGGTGTCACATGGAACTTTCATACACCTTGGCACCCACCATCTTCAGGAAGAGTGGAGAGAATGAATCAAACTTAAAGAAGCATCTTTTTAAGTTGGTCTTAGAAAGTAGCAGTGCTTCAAAGTGTTTCAAATGCAATGAATGTGCCACAATGATGAAAGAGGTTGTCAATGTGGGAGGAGTGGGGAGGGGGGGTATGGAGTATATGGGAACCTCTTATATTTTTTAATGCACCATTTATTGTCATCTGTGTATCTTTAAAAAAAAAGACAATTTAAAAAATTGCTAAAAAAAAAAAAAAAAAGAAGCAGAGTTATCCTGTATTAACTGTTTACCCATAGCCCTATTGAGGATTAGAAGTGCCTTTTGGAAAGAACTGGGAATCTTTCCTTATGAAATGCTTTTTGGCTTGCCTTTTCCTAGGAGGACTGGTGATCTCTCTTCCTTAGAGTCAAAGGATCTCTTCCTGAAGAATTATATAGTGACTTTTCCCTCTACTTTGTCATCCCTCAGGCATTGTGGTTTGCTGGCCCAGACCCTGCCGCCTTTAATTCACTATCCATCAACACTGACCTGGCAGTTGGGTCCTAATCAAGTCATGGAAGGAGTCCAAACTTCAGCCAACCAGGGAAGGACTCTATCAAGATTTGTTGACGACTGAAACTACAGACCAAACAGCAGAAAGAGGATGGACCCGATACACCAGAGTAAAAGGACCACTGCCTGAACCAGATAATAACATCATCTGCGTCATGAGAAATAACTCCAACTTTGGATCCCATAAGGATCACTCTGAGAAGGCAACAGTTGGGAAGGCATATCAGGATAGGGGGAGGGACTGGTCAGACTCTGTATCAGTGAACTTTGTGGGAAGATATCCCTCCACTTAGAGGGCAGACTATTATGTATAGTCACCTTGTCTAGTACCTTAAGAGATTAGCAGATAAAGGATTTAAAGTTTCTGAATATGAGAATAATCATACTGACTATGATGTTTCAGATTTGGGTCACAACAAGCCCCATTAAATTGATAGTAAATGTAACTGAAGGACTAGAGTCCCAGACTGTGCAGTTTGACACCTACCAAGTGATAAAATGTGGGGATTTAGTACATCAATGGTAACTGAGTGGGTGAAATAAATATCTATGCCCAGAGTCACTGAGAGGTTATCTCAACCTCCACCCCTACCCCTGTATCAGCTGGAGCTTTGTGGGGTGGACTACCAAGTACAAGGGGTGGACCGCTGGGAACAGCAGAGGCCATACTCACTGGAAACTGTTGGAGGACAAAATAGCTTTTTATAAAGGTAATACCTAATCAGATTGCAAAAACCTCCGGTGTAGTCCAGTGGTAATAACCATTAGAAAGGCAGAAAAATTCAGCAACAACAAATGTTATCATCTCCTGACAGAATCTATGGGATGGGGGTGGACATTACAGGTAAAGATCCTCTGGGGAGATTCCATATTTAAGTCTATCCTCCCCCTGCAGATATGACATCAACAATGCTCCCTCCAGCTAATCCTTCAGAGATACCAAGGGAAAACCAACCAAAGCCAAGTTCCCCAATTCAGAATAATCCCAAAGCAGTCAGGATACTTAAGGTAGAAGATTTAAGGCAAACCATAGAAATAGAGACAGGATATAGGGATGCAAATGCCTGGATAGAAGGGGTAAAATATACAGTCCAGAGTCTGAACAAATGCAACTGTTATGCTTGTGCAGCAGGCCAGCCCACTGCTTATATTGTACCCTTTCTGTTGTGCATGAGAAAGCACAAAAGGCAATTTAAGTGCTCCTCTTCTAGAATGCTACTCCTGGTGAAAATTGTAGTAGTTTTCCTCTCTCATCCCTCCTGTCAAAAAGGGAAACATCAAAGCCATACTGGATTCCTACCTTGGTCCAGAAAGTCACTCTACCTGTCTCTCTAGATGGGAAAAGGGCTCTAGGACCTTGGGACCATGGCCTTGTGTACACAAGCATGGAATGTGAGTAAGGATAGTACTGGCAATTTCTCCAGTTTGGTCATACCCAGAGCATATTTTTGGTGGTATTGCAGAAAAGGCATCCTCCAACTGGTGTTATCTGAGAAGTGGGGAGGAACCTGTGCTCTGGTTCAATTGGCCATTATATTTACCCTAGCATTTGAAAAAGAGGAAGAGTGGGAACCAGGTCACAAGTTGGACAGTAAATGAGTAGTAGCTTTATCTCAAAGGGATTTTGATATTTATTTGATTTTCCACTACTCATATTTTCCCCATAACTCAATCAAGAACTAAAAAGGCAGTGACATATAAACTGTCATATTAAACTATCATCTTTATATCTTCATCACATTCATGTAGCTAACTTCTCAGTGTTGTAAACTTATGACTTTCAAAAGAAGAATATATCTTATCAATTAATATTCATGAGAAAATGAAAAGTACTTTCATAGCTGCTAATAATGAATTTTCTCTGAAAGTATTCAAGATCCAAATGTGATTTTTCCCCCAAGAATTTAAGTGGAAAATTCCTGGATCCACTGAAAAACTTCTTTAAATAATCGTTTCTTCTAAATAGCTGGATTAATATACTTCCTTCAAAGAAAGAAATGTAGTTACTTCCACAGTATAACAGGGTATTTTATTTTTCTTTCTTGTTCTAATTCTGTTTAATGTAATAACAGAGAAAAAGTAATAGATTTGAATTGCAATGTGATAGTCAATTTGTATATCTCTATTTCTGGACTGTACAAATAGAGTAATCTCTGTTTTAATGCTATTTGTCCAAGCAACATAATTGAAAAATGTAAATTGCCATTGAGAACCAACATTGCAACCATATGTAGTCTACAGAAAATGATCTGAAAGTGTAGCAAAAATGAGCTTGAAATTACATCTAACTATAAAGAAATGCTGTATCCTCTTGGCACTATAATCTGCTTAATCAGTGATTTTTACATTTTTCATCTTAAAAGCAATTGGAACACTTTAACCAAATACACTTATCTTGAAGTGTCAATGTATGCAATGACTGATCAAAGATGCTGTGGCTGAAACAGGAGTAAAGATACTAAATGTTAGAAATAAAGCTGCACCTATAAGAGAACAAAAGCTCACCCAATTGTGGAGGAAAAATTATTTTATTAACAATCTTGCAAAAATGGGCATAAGACCTGGATAAAGGGGCCAGGGCACCAAACATGAAGAAATGATGACATTTATACCCTAAACCTAACATCCAGTTCCCTTCCCTGTTCCCCATTGATTGGACACTTCAGGGGTTACAGACTATCCAGGAAGTCTAATTAACTGGTTGCCACTCATTACTCCCATAGCAATTATTTTTGAGTTGTTATTATTTTTGAAAGAAGATATAAGCTAGTACTCTTCATTTTATATAAATGATTCAAACTACTGTTTTGAAATTCATAGTATCTAAACTTAAAAGAATGATTCAAAATCACTAATAGAAAAGTAATTTTGCAAAGTTATCTTCCCATACCTTTCCCAATGTCCAACATTTTCTATTAGACAATGATCAGTTAATTCAAAAATTCTTTGCCTGTGAAGAAATAGGTTAAAGTATTTTTCTCTCCAGCTCAATATCAGGGTTATTGTTAAATTACACTGGATAATTTTAAACATGCCCCTTAATAATTTCTTAATTTAGGGTGTCTACTTTCTAAACGACTCAGATTTTACTCCATGGTATTATGTCAAGATATGTTTAATTAGAATAATAGATTTTAACAAATATGTCAACTCTAAGGAACAATCCCATGGGCCAAAAAGAGATATATACAATATCTTATTATTTTGATAATTTGGTGGGGGCAATACTCTCACCCTGCATTAACTAAAGGAGAGATGACCCCTTTAATTTATACGAATCACATTCTCAATTCAGATAAAGAAGATAATTATCACAGAGTTTCCTACTGAGGCGATTTGCCCTTAAATTATATTTTTGGGTGTGAATTCTATTATTTTTCATCAATAGAAAATTTGGGTCTGCACATTATTTTGATCAATAAAATATTTTTTGTAACAGTACAAAGGCATATTTTCATTGCTTTTATTTTATGTAAAATTGGATTAAAATATATAACCATTTAGAATTCTTTTTTATTATCTATTTATTTAAAAGATACATAGATCACACAAAATGTTACGTTAAAAAATATGAGAGGTCCCGTATACCCCCACTCCCTATCCCACCACACTCTTCCCACATCAACAACCTCTTTCATCAGTGTGGCACATTCATTGCATTTGATGAATACATTTTAGGGCACTGCTACACAACAAGGATTATATTTTACATTGTAGTTTACATCTCTTCCAGTCCTTTTAGCAGGTTATGGCAGGATATATAACGTCCTGCATCTGTCCCTGCAATATCATTCAGGACAACTCCAAATCCCAAAAATGCCCCCATATCTCACCTCTTCTTCCCTCCCCCTGCCCTCAGCAACTCCCTTAGCCACTGTCTCCACATGAATGATACAATTCCTTCCATTGCTAGAGTCACAATAATTCTACAGTAGAATACCAGTAAGTTCACTCTAACCCATATTTTATTCCTCCATCCTGAGGACTCTGGGATGAAGATGTCCACTTTACCTCTAAATTGAGAGGCAGCTTAGATCCCACATGGCTGATGGATGGGATTCCCCTCCTTGCAGTAGTTGACTCTCCCAGTTCCCTGGTGTGTTGGTTGACTGTCTTCACGTCCCTGTTAGCTAACCTGGGTAAGTTCAACAAACCTGAGAGTAGGTGGTACTACTCTGCTGAGGCTCAGGGCCCAGCTGGCACATGGACAGTCCAGAGATTCAAGTCTCCTGAATATACATCAACCTCAGCACCAACAACAGGTTCAGTAAAAGTGACAGAAGAGGCATGTGTAGAGAAGTCGCATCTGAGTCTAAATCCATCACACTCAGGAGCACAAATTCCAAAATAGGGCTCACTGACAAGGCACTGAACTCCAGAGTCATCTGTCATGACTGTAGGTGTCTCTGTAGCCCTCAGGAGCATGACAACATGGGTTGTATCTACTTGGACTATCCCTGAGATCCTGCTGAGACGTGCGATAGTGTGACCCCTCTGATGACCTCCTGACTCATTTTGAAGTCTTTAGCCATATAAACTCATTTATCTTTACCATTTCCCCTTTTATTCAAGGTCCTTTCCTAGTTGCATTACCAGATGGTGCTCGGTAGTGGAATTCCTAATTAAGCTTTAACTAGTACTCAATCACTCCAATATAAGTTTTTTTTCAGCCTCAATACTATTGACATTTTGGATTGAATGATTATTGTTGTGGGGACCTGTCCTGTGGATTCCAAGGTGTTTAGCAGTATCCCTGGCCTCTATACACTAGATGCCAATAATACCTATTTCCCCATTTTAACAATCAAAAGTATGTCCAGGCATTGCCAGTTATGCACTGGTGGGCATAATTGTCCGTCTTTGAAAACCACTTCTCTCTTGCACATTTTCATAAGAAATTGCAATTTAGACTATAAGAAGTAAGGTCTCTTTATTTTGACAATTTAAGCTTTAAAAACCTTTAGTAAATAAATTTTTATCCTTGGCAATAATAGAAAATTAATAACTTGTAAATATATGCATGGTATTCAGAAAAATGATAATTATGTTACTAATTGAAAATTCTTTCATTCAATATAAAAAAATAACATTTTGAAAAATGTTGGGATGGTAACCCTCATAGAGGCACAGTGTTAAGTTAAATATAATTGCAAATAAGGAAAATAATGCATATAAATGCATATAAAATTTCCTCTAATATACATGTTGGAAAAACTATCTGCACAATAGCACCCATTCACAACATTATTGAGTATCTGCTTGGAATGGTTTATCTCAAATCCATAGATTAGAAAAGAATTAAGTATTTAAATATGATAGCAACTCATTTTAACCTGTCATAAAAAAAATTCTTTGAAACACTTCTTAGCAGTAAGAGTCATTTTGTCTTCCATTACCTCATTGTGGAAAAAGAGGGGAAGTGGGTTCCAACCTAGAAATAAAAATTAAGAAGTAGCAAAAAATCATGGAAAAAAGATATTTCTCTAGAGGGGTTGATTATCTTCAAGAGTCTTTTTCCTAGAAACAAACTGAAGTTAGAATAATGCCTCCTTGACTTTCATTGTCTCCTGAACACTCATGTATCTATCATACTACAATGATAGTTTAACAGATTAAAGGTAGGAAACAACCCAAGTGTCCACCAATAGATGAAGGGCTAACCAAAATGTGGTATAAACATATAATGGAATATTATTCAGTCATAAAAAAGGAATAAAGTTCTAACACATGCTACAACATGAATGAAACAATATGCTGAGTGAAATAAGGCAGCCACTAAAGGACAAATATTGTATGCTACAAGTTGTATGAATTATCTAGAATAAACAAATTCTTAGAGAGGGAAAGTAGGTAAGAGGTTATCAGAAGCCAGGAGAAATGAGTTACTGTTTAATGGGCATAGTTTCAGTTTGGGGTGATAAAAAAGTGTTAGTTATGGATGGAAGTGATGGTAGCACATCATTGCAAGTGTAATTAATACCACTTATGTATATACTTAAAAATGTCTAAAATGGGAAATTTTGTGTTATAGACATACATATGTTACCACAATAAAAAAAGAGTTATCAGTTTATGTTAGATGAAACAGCCTCCTCCCCTCAAATTGATAGTGCAGTAATGTGAATAAATGTGAAACTATGGGCTAAAAGTAACTACAATGCAGAAATATTCCTGCAGCCACAGTGGAACCCCAGAAATGGCAGTAGTTACAATTATACTTTAGAAATTCATCTCAGATAAATGTATAGAAATTTGATAAATCTCTCCATATAACACAAAAGAAAATATATGATCAATAGCATTATGTAAGATTCAAAAAATGATGCAATGAACAGGTTTAGGAGCATGACTGACATAACTTTCATGGTTAGAAGATAAGACCAATAAAGTAGAAAGAATGATGAAAACTGTGCCTGGATACATGTGGTAGAATAGTTTCTAATGGCTTATAATGGTTACAGGTATATTTAGGTAGATACATATGCTTTCATATAATTATAAGAATACTATTAGAGACATACATAGGCTTGCTCTTCCCACAGAGTTAACTGCCAAATTTAAATGGCCACTTTAACTGCTAAATAACTCACATAGAGTGTATCTTTAACAGAGTTTTGGTTATTTCTAGTTAATTCTTTGTTTGATTTATAAATTAACACTATTAAGTCTCAACCTTGGTTCAAAAACTAGGCAAACATTTATTCAGAAGCCCAGGAATCTTATCTAAATTTTCCTACTTAAGCAAAGATAGACCTTTTTCTGAGATCTTTTACTCCCCTGTCAGATAAAAGTAATTTTTCTGTCTTCTGGGATATACCCATGTGGTTATCCATCTAGTCACCTGACCATCCATTAGATCATTAAATCATTCATTCATTCATTTTTCAGCAAATACTTACTGAATGTTTGCTATGTGTCAGGCATTATTCTAGGCAAAGAGATGTATTAATAAACAAAAGCAAGTTTCAATTCTCTGTAAAGCTTATTTTATTTTTCAGAGGGGAGAATACTATAAATAATTAAGCAAATAACCAAAATATGACAATAATAAAAATTAATGTGTCCTATGTTATATATATTATGTAAATTTGTCAGGGGGGGAAACTACAACGAATACAGTTTGTATGCTCTTCTAGAATGACAGTCTGCTTCATTTGAATGTGCTTTTTTAAAATTTTTGACCACTGTATTCCTTAGGAAGTGCATGTGGGTGCAAGTAATAAAAGACTTGCTATAGTGCTGTTAATTTAATTTTTCACATAGAAGAAGTCCATAGGCTGACTGTCCAGAGCTGATACAATATATCCACAAGTCATTAGGTTACATCTTTCTCTCTGTTCAGTTATTCTTAGAGCATGGCGTTAATCTTTATGGTCACAAAACGGATGCTGGAGACCATCTCCATTTCCTATATTCCAGGCAAGAGGAAGGGCTAGGACAAGATTATGCCTTCCCTGGTAATCTTGCTTATTAAAGGCTTTTCCTGGGATTTTGATCCTATGGCTTATGCTTACATCAAATTGGCCATTCCTAGTTAACAAAGAGGATGGGGAATATAATATTTTACCTGGAAACACAATAATTCTGAGTAAGTTATTGTTCTGTTACTATGGAGCAAGATATAACAAATATTGGGGAAGTTCCCAGCCTCCTAGGCTTCATCTTAGCATCCAACACAATGTATGACATATTAAAGATTGCTCAGTAACTCAGGTCGAAGGACACATGAGTAAATGAATTAGTAGAATCTTGGTGTGTTATTTTGCACAGATAGGTATTACTCCACTAATGCCTAAAACAGGGAATGTTCTTAAGCTAATTAAATTAATTAAATATTTAGTCCTAGTATCATGCAAGAGCCTGTGGTCATTACTGAGTCCACAAAATTAGATAAAGAAGTCTTTTATAAAGACTTTAAATCTATTTTAGTTTCTATTATAATCTCTTGACTACTGTATAGGTAGTGCAGCCTAGGCTACTTTGTGTCTTATGAGAGATAAAAGCAAATTCTTCTGGGAACACTGACAGGGAAGAGAAGGCCTGCCAAAGGCCAGATTATTAAGTGATAAATGATTTAGTTATTCCCTTAAGCATCAAGGTACCTAAATGTAAAATCTGAATTATTTCTCTTTTTTTCATTTTAGAATGTAAAATGCTACTTTCTGTACAAATTGCAAATCATTTGAAAGAGATGTAAATGATAACTTTAGAAAAGTCTAAAGTTTATCAGACCAATAGTATTTTCACATGTGAGTGAAGCAAATATTTAGAAGTCTTCTATAAAAAAGCTGTATTTTCTGTTTTCTGTATGTGTTGATATCTAACAAAAGGTCTACAGAGAAGCTATATTTGTGTTCTATATCTAAGATCTATGTGAATCTTCGGGCTTTAACATCTTTGGTTGTTATTTCTCCCAGAAAAGGATAAATTAAATCATCTGTGAATATTCTTCTTGTCCTGTTCCCCATAGTGGGAAAGTTCTCCTCAATGATTAGTGCCTACTGTAAAATAAATAAAAAAGTAAATAAATAAGGAAGTAAATAAATAAGTTTATATGTATATGAAAAACAAGAAAGACTATGATACATAGAAACTGAAGAAGTTTCTTTAGTGACACTCAACATGGATACATGGAGTGACTATGATTTGGTTGTATTTTTGGGTATTAAATAAAGGATGCAAATTTTTTAAAAACCATCTAAGGAAAAATAATGAAAATGCTCAAAATAGGTTTGCCAAAAAAAAAAAAAAAAGGGCTAAATGTATATATTCTGCAGAACAAATATTCTAAAGCAAGCTCAGTAGCAATTCTTAGTTGAGGAAAGGACCTATACAAATAATTGATACTGATTGTTAGCACAGTATAATTTTTTATAAACTATAGAATAGTCTACCATTTTCCCTATGGTGATTAGCCAAGTCCCAGGTCCTAAAATTTTAGGTGTGTATACTTTCTTTTGTTTGTCTTATGCTCTAGAATCATTACCCATGAATAGGACTTTTCTTCTCAAACAGAATGCGATCTTGCTTATATTTTCCACTTAAAAATCCATTATGCACTTGTGCAAAATGAGCAATATAAAACAGACATCCATGTGTAAGTACACATATAAATATTTATAGTAGAGATAACTTCCACCAGACAAGATGTGTATTTCTCTGAGAAGTGAACTTCTTAAGCACCTACCAGTAGTAGTTAAAGGGAAAGAAAACATTGTTAATTTCATCAATATTTATCTATAGTGGTCTTGGAAATTCTCGGAAACATATATGCTGTGAAAATCTTATATTTAAATGCCCTATTTCCAACCTAATGCTTATTGTTTCATTATACAGAGTGAAAGAATGTGGCCTTCTAAAAGTTTGCTCACTTCAGAAAAAAAAAAACAAGTATTCCTGCTGGAATTTTAAGCAATAAGTAGGAATACTGTTCTTCCTCCAATATGAAATGAATAGGGAGAGAGAAAGGCAGAATGGAGTCAGTTATCATTATTGTAAGTATAAGTTGTAATAAGATTGTTTCATTTTTAAAAGTACCTGGTCATGATATATTTTTACAAAATTTGGGGGAATAAATGATTAAATATTATGTCACAAATCTAAAATGTATGGAAAAATCATATAAGTCCACTTTACAAATATGAGACCAAATAAAAAATATTCCTAAGGAATCTCATAAAAAGTCAAGGCTATCTATAAAATTCCTATATTAATTAGAATAATGAGTTTCATATGACAGTGTTTTTATCACTCCTCTCTGAAAGCAGATGACATGCTATTATCTGTAGTATTCAGTGCAAGCAAAATATATGGAAGCTAAAGAGAACAATTCAAGAATGCAGATTTCTCATCATTTCATTTGATCTAAGGACAGAATTGGGACTATCTAGTCAGGAATTTCCAAAATGTATAATGTATATGAATTACATAAAGCAATTTTAAAAGGCGATATTTCCAAGATGATCCCAGAGATTCTGATTCAGTAAGTTAGAGCAGGGTTTCTAAATAAAATTTAAAAAAATAAAAACTGATGCAAATGTTTCCCATTAACACTTGATAAACACTGATATGTAGGAACCGTGTATCTTTATTTCTCAGACATCAGCTTTTGAGAATAAATACCCACCAGGGACCTTGAAATCATACTGAATGGCAATAAACAGGAGTGCAGAGATCCCATTTTGCTGATTAATGGCAAATGTGCATGTCTTAAAATTAACCAGAGAAGAGGTTGAAGTTGACATTTGTTAGAAATATTAAGAAGTTAGCAAGGACATTTGTCTGAATAGGAACTCTACACAAACAGATTTCAGTCAAGACTTTCCATTGAAAACATCTTTTGTGTTCATCAATTTACTAATATATGGGTCACGAAAGTTTCGAAGAGTCTGCACTATAAATAGTTTGCACCTATAAAATTTTAAAAAAAAACGGGTGATACTGATTGCCTGATAAGTCCATAAAATGCAAAACACAAGAGAGAGAGAAATATTCAATAAGGATTCTTCAAAAAAAGAAGTGATTTAGTCAGCCAAAGGGGTGCTAATGCAAAGTACCAGAAATTTGTTGGTTTTTATAAAAGGTGTTTATTTGGGGTAGAAGTATACAGTCATAAGGCCATGAAGGGTAGCTTATTTCCCTCACCAAAGTTTGTTGCCATGTGTTGGAGCAAGATGGCTGCTGGTCTTTGCAAGGGTTCAGCCTTCCTTCTTTCTGCTTAGGGTTCCACAGTCCCAGTTTCTTCCAATCTCAGCTGTAGGCTGGCATAAGGCTCATCTCTCTTCCCAGGGCTTCAATATTAAAATTCATCTCTCTTTGTTCTCCTTCTCTATGTGTTTACTTATGCATGAGAGTCTGTTTTGTCACCACCAAAGAGATGGGGATGCAGCCCTGCATGCCCTAATGATGTCGTCAAATAAAAGCCCTAACCTTGATTTAATAAATTAAAAGTGAATCCTCTGAAACTAATACAATCTAATATGCCCAGAGGAACAGACCAGTTTACAAACACAATCCAATATCTATTTTGGAATTCATGAACAATATCAAACTGCTACACTCCACCATCTGAACTCTAAAAAGACATTACTATAATCAAAAAAACCTTATTTCAGTAACAATGCTAAATACAAAAGCATATCACAATCAGATTAAAGAAATGCAGTTGGTCTTGGGGCAAAGTCTCTTTTGGTTGTAGACCTCTGAAAACTTACAAAACAATTTATCTGCTTCCAATATACAAGGGGATAGACAAAGGATAAACATTACCATAAGGAGAAATTGGGAGGGAAACATGAGTTACAGGTCAAGAACAGTTCTGTAAACCTGAAGAGCATCCTCCATTCTATTTCTAAGTCTGAGATGACTTTCAAGATCATGGTTTCTTCTCTCTGGGGCCTCCTGGGGACCCACCCTTTCCATAGGCTTACACAGTGGCTGTTTTCTTTGTTCCATTCTCATCAAGCCATATGGGTGCTTATGACCTCCAGACCTTGCCTAACAGGAGTGTCACACTTTCCCTGATCTTGGAGATAAAGTCTTAATGCCCCTAGTACACTTAAATGAAGAAAACATCCTCCCTTATCTTTGACACACAAACCCAACCCTCTCAGAGCAATGAGTTGGCAACCTGACCTTCCCTAATCCTTGGGGAGCAGGCCCACCCCTCTCACAACATTGAGTGTTGACTTGTTGTCCCCAACCCTTGGGGAATGTGCTTCACCCTTTCTGTAGTCAGAGGCAGCAAAACTCTCCTTGAACATCCGGCTGGAACTTCTACCCCCTTCAAATGCTGTGCAGACACACCCTCTCCATGCACTCATGGCCCAAAGACCCTACTCATGGGAACCCACTCATGGCCCAAAGGCATGTCTTAATTATGATCTCAGCTTCTGTGGTTTGCTTCTTAAAGCTGTCTCCCCTTCCATTTCTCCCCTCCATGTCCCTTTAAGTCTAGGCTGCAAGTGTTTTTGTTCATCTAGCTCTCTCAAAAATCTTGTTGGTTTAGCATGCAGGAAGCAGGGGTCCAAGCCATAAGACAGTAAAACTTTCAACAAGTCCTTCCTGGATAACTGCATTTTAAATCCTGACATAAGTTCCAAGTTTGCATAATTCCTCAAATGGTGCAATATTGTCTGGGGGCTTGATTTCCAAAGGCTTGGAGTTTCTGGAATCAGATTATGGTTTTGCTGTGCCCCAAAATTTAGTTCTCAGCTTATCCCTCTCATCTGCATTTTCTATAAGCTCCAAGGAGAAGCCAAGCCATATACTTTTGAAAGTTCTTCAGATAAATACCCAGGCTCATCATTTTCAAATTCTGCAACAGGAGTTAATCTTGCTAAGTTTTGCAACTTTAAAACATGAATCACCTTTCCTCCAGTTTCCAATAACAGTTTCATCATTTACTTCTAAGGCCTCATAAAAAGTGTCTTTAACATTCATATTCCTACCAATAGTTTCTTCAAAGCAAAGCAAACAGTCTCTTCAAAGACCTTTTCCATCAAGCATCTCACATTTACCCCAAAAAATACCTCTTTCCCATTTATGAAAAACCTTTTCAACATTTTGATAATTGCAAAAGCAAGATCCAACTCTCTGGAACCAAATTCTATATTAGTCAGCCAAAGAGGTGCTGATTCAAAGTACCAGAGACCTGCTGGCTTTCATAAAAGGTATTTATTTGGGGTAGAAGCTCACAGTCACAAAGCCATAAAGGCCAAGTTAGTTCCCTCACTGAAGTTTGTTGCCACATGTTGGAGCAAGATGGCTACCAGTCTCAGTGAGGGTTCAGTCTTCCTCTTCCCCCTAAGGCTCCGTGGTCCCAATTTATTCCAATCTCAGCTGTAGGCTGGCATTGGGTCTCTTCCTGGGACTCCAGCATCGAAACTTAACTCTTTGTGTTCTCCTTCTCCATGTGTTTACTTCCATGTGAGAGTCTGTTTTATGCCCACCAAGAGGGTGGGGACTCAATCTTGCAACCCTAATCATGTGGTCAAATAAAAGTCCTAATCTTGATTTAATAAAGTAAAAGTAAAACCTCTGAATCTAATGTGCCCAGAGGAATAGACAAGTTTACAAACACAATCCAATACCTATTTCTGGAATTCACAATGCTACAATGGGCAAACATAATAAAAAGTGTGTGTTGTGTGTACACATATACATCATTAAGTAAATTGGCAGAACTGAGGTGTTATATTGTATTTTTTAAGGTTTACTAATTTTGGAGGACAATGTACAAAAAATTTAATTAAAATATATTTGATCATAAACTGCTGCTCCTGATATAATATTTGAAGAATGTTACCAATAGTTTGAGACCATTTTAAGATAAAAATTTTTTTGAAAGCATTAATTTTTTTCTATATTTATGAATTTGGCGGAAGGTTGTAATACATCAGGATTATCCAAAATTATCTGATCAAATTAATATTCCTTCCAGAGTTTCCAGTGATACATCAGAATATTTTTCTTTCTCAACATGGAAAGGGAAAAAGGCAGGATAAAGTTAGTTATAGTTTGTTTTAATTATACATTGTAAACATGCTGTGTTTTGTTTCAATTTTCACTTAGCACAGTCCTTGACCCAGTCTTTAAAATAAAACCTGTTTTTGGCTTCTCAAATGTGTTACCTGGCCTGCCAGAGAATTGTTGCTATTGACCCTCTGCTTGGAGGTTTCAAAGTCTTTATGGGCATCATTTTCTGCCCCTTCTCTATTGACACCAAACAGCTTAGCCTCTTAGTAGTTCCTCACAGTCAAAAACTAGAGAAAGATCAATAAAAGCTGCAAACAATCTCATGTTGTTTTGACAGAGCATTCTCAAGGTGAGAGAAAATAAAATTTGCACCTCAACTTTGGACTCTTGTGTCTGAACTCATGGCTCCAAAGAAAGAACATTTTAAAATACTAAGGATGAGAAAAGCTTTAGAGAACCATTATCAAACTGCCTTCTTAAGGACAATTATGAAAGAAATTCTCATGTACTCCCATCTCAATTACCTCCTAATGCACAGGAAATATGGCATTAGCTACATTTAGATAGCTATACACCACAACCATGCTATTGGGGCAGCCTTGTGCCACACTCTTCTTTAAACATATATCAAGAAAAACAGGTACAGCATTGTTCAGGATGCTGTCTCAAACTTAATATGGCTAAAACCAAATTATTTGTCTTTCCTCCTTTAGTCTTCCTTTGACTTTCCCAATTTCAATGCAAGCTATGAATAAATGATCATTATGATTTAAGATCATTAAAGAAGAAGTCAAATAAAGTAAACAGAAATAAATAAAATTTGAAAAAAACAGCAACAAAAAATGCAAGCACGAGAATGTCATTAATATCCTCAGATTAAAGATAATTTTTATCTATGTAAAAAGAAGGTGATATGAAAAAATAAAACATTTTAGGAAAAAGTCCTCTTGAAAATGGAAATGTAATAGCAGGAAAAAATAATCAATAGAGAGAGTGTTAAAATAAGTTGAGGAAATTTCTCAGAATATACAACATTGCCACTGCCCATGAAATTAATCTGAAAGGCAAATAAAAAAATAAAAATGAAAAATTGAAGAGTAGAGATAAGTAGAGGCTTAATCAAGAAAGCTTATATTAAATTAACAGGCATTAAAGAATACAAGTGCAATTGATTGAAAGAAAATTTCAATGAAATAATACAAAAATCTTTACTAGAACTGAAGATACTCTATTCCAAATTGAAAGGCCTCATTTTGTCCCAGCACAACAAATGAAGAAAGATCACACCATGAGAGAGCTTTATGGAATTTTAGAATAGAGAAACAAAAATTCAAACAAGGTCCTAAAATTTTATCAAATGGGGTAAAGGGTGGGTGATATATGAAGAACTGAAAACCAGAAAGGTATCAGATTTTTAAAGAGGCACATAGGAGGTTATAAGACAGTAGCTGATGCTTTCAAGAGAAAGAAAGAAAATTATTCAACTTATAATTAGGTACCTAAATATAGCGGTTGAGTTGTGCCCCTAAAATGATAAGTTCAAGACCTAACCCCCAGTAGCTATGAATGTTACCTTATTTGGAAATTTTGCAGATGGAATCAAGTTAAAATTAGGTCATAGTGTTGTCAAATTTGATACTAGGTTCAATTATTTGCGTATAGAAAGGCCAGGACTCAGGAATGATTTTGAGAAGGAAAAATGGTTTATTGATGGCCGGCCAGACTCGGGTGCTTTCTGTTTCAAACCCGAGCCCTGAACAAGATTTTTGAGTCCCTTTTACACAGAGAGGAAAGGCCAAATGGTCCTTTTGTTTCAGTTCTCAATAGGCTTGAATTAGCATATATCTTCCACATCCTAGGTAAGCTTTTAGCATGGACTTCATACATTCTAGATAAGCTTTTAGCACATTTTGTTTGCATTTCCCCTGAATATTTGAAGTTTATAGAGTTTGCATTGATAAACCCTTTCCTGGGACTGGAGTCGTTGCCATGGTCACCAAGGGCAGGACTGCAGCTTCTCATCAGCCCACACCCACAAGTAAGGACAGACAGCTTAGGTTAAGGTTATCCCCGAAGAGACAAAGAGCTTCCCACCCATAGCCCACATCAATAGTAGATTAAGGTAGAATCTAACTCCAATGACCAGTATCTTTACAAAAGAAAGGAAAGGGAGATTTGGACACAGAGACACAATTACCTACAAGAAAGAAGGCAATGTGAAGACGGAGGCAGAGATTTTAATGATACAGCTACAAGCCAAGGAACATAACAGATTGCCTGCAACCACCAGAATTTAGGAAGAAGCAAGGAATGATTCTTTCCTAGAGACTTTGGAGGGAGCACGGCCTTGCCAACAGCTTGATTTTGGACTTCTAGCCTTCAGAACTGTGAAAGAATAAATTTTTGTTGTTTTAAATTATCAAGTTTCTGGTCATTTGTTACAGCAGTCCTAGGAAACTAACAAACCCGCCATATTATTAATCAAGTATTAGGATAGAAAAATGACCTTTTCAGAGACACAAGCACACAAAAAATAATATGTCTATTAGCCTTTCTCAGGTTATTACTTGAGATTAGCTGTACAAAACTTGGGGTGTATACCTGGAAAGAGACTATTGGAGATCCAACCCAGAAGAGAGGCAGTGGCAATCTTTAGAACAAAAGCAGAGCTGGAGGCTACAAGCAACCAGTCCAAACTACAACAGGAGAAGTGGAGCACCATGGAAAAAAACTGATGCTTGGATAGTATAGTGAGGTGTTCAAAAGTTCTGTCAGAAACCTGGACAAGTAGTGGTAATTGTGCTGAAAAATAAGCTGATAACTAAATAAGAAAACTCCAGTAAATCATGTGCCTCCTATATAAACAATGTTTTCACAGCTGTCAAAATTTAAAGTCTAATCAAATATTTTTCATAACCATTATAAGAATAGAAGAATCATATAAAAGTTCATGAGTATGAAGGCTAAAAAATGCAAAAACTTTCGTTACTATGGTAAAAAATAAACTCAAGAAATAATAGTATAAGTACTATAAACATATTAATTGGAAATATGGAACTAAATATTAGGATAAGTTTCTTTATGAGATTACTGTTAGTTGCCTCTGGGGATTATGAATTTAGAGAAAAGAAGTGGTAAAGTAGGGAGCTGTTTATGCTTACTAGAAGTAAATTTGAAAACTGTGTTGTAGTGTGCTGAGCTGCTCAAGCAAATATCATACAAAGAGGCAGCTTAAACAATGGGAATTTAATGGCTCATAATTTTGAGGCCAGGAAAATGTCCAAATCAAGACATCCTAAAGGCACTGTTTTCCTCCCATAAGACTGCGGCATTCTGGGACAGGCCGCTGACCATCCGTGGTCTTGGCTCCTATCACATGACAAAGCATGTGATAGCCTCCCCTGGCCTCTTCTATTATGGGTTCCACTGATTTTCAGCTTCTTGCTCATTGTGACTTTCTCTCTGTCTGATTTTCTTCCCACTTATAAAGGACTCCAATATCAGGATTAAGACCCATACTGTTTGAGGTGGGCCACACCTTACCTGAAGTAACCTTATCAAAAAAAGTCCTACTTACAATGATCTCATACCCACCAGGAATGGATTAAGTTTAAGTTGCAGAACTACAAACCACCACACTTATTTTTATATGTATTACATCTTTATAAACAAAAATTATTTAAATAATACTTAACCCAGGGTTTAGTATTGTTGATCCTATAATAAATATTGAAAAATGTTTGTTCTTGTTAATTAATATTTTAAACTCTTTAGTGCCATGCATGTTCACAAGGAAGTATTATATGATTGCAGCATCATTTTGTAATAGTAGATGGTTTGACTTAGACCAAATGCTTATTAACAGGAAATGGCAGGGTTGGCAGCTCCATGATCCCATTCCTCCAAAGAAACAAGAATACAATAGAACCTGTCAGCATCTATTTTGTCAAAACTCTAGGAAACAGTTAAAGGCTTCTAGCAACCAAGCAAAAGGTGACTCAAGAAAAAGGCAGCTTAAAAATGGTAGGAAAGTATTGTGATATTTTTACCAGGCCTTGACCTACTGCCTTTCTGACTCAGTGGTGGTATTGAAGAAGGTAGCCCATTCTCCTAGTGTGGGATCCTAGTCCCTGGTTCTAGAGGAAGCAGAGAAGACTTATTTTCAAAATATTGTGTTTGTCTAGGGGATAATTGAAGAACTGATCCATAATGCTCTAGTCTATTTTGCCTAACTCAGAACTTAGGGCATAAAATTTGACTGGCATAGTTCAAAAGCATTGAAAGATGAATGAGAAATCTGTAGCCACCTGGGACTGAATAGTGCCCACTTATGTAAATATGTAGGTATTTATCTTTTTATTTCTCTCTGTCTCTATGAATGCAAAGACACCAAAATGAGAAGAGTGTCTACATATGATCAGTATTTGTTTTCTTTCCTCTTCTGCTTCTCCTTCTGTCCCTTAGTGTCCTACTTCTCTATATTTCTAAATAGTCTGTATTGCTTCAAAATATTGCCTGAACAAGGCATGTTCCTAATTAGATGAACCACATAGTATGCCTGCATTCACCTTGACAGAGTGGACAATGGTGCTTTACCTACTGCTGTCTTCCTAGACTGCATGTGAGCATTTCTACTGTTGACAAGGACTAGCTATCTGTACCTGCTTTTACCTGAAGGGGAGGTGACATGGCTTTGTAACACCACCAAATAAGAAATTTGGTCACTGGCAAAAATAACCCATTCCTCTATTTCCTAGTGTAACTGCACTTAGATTTCTGTTTCAATTAGTTTAAATTTAAGGATAGAGAACAGACAATATATATTCCTATAATCTCTCATTGAAAATTATATTTTAATAAATGTGATACCAATTTTTTACCATCTAAATCAAACTGAGTTTCAAGCATCCTATTTGATCAAAGGAACCACAATTGATACATATTTACTAAGAAAATGGAACAATTTTATAAACCTATTAGAATTACATGCATGTGAGTATATAAGAGACTAAATTTTATGTGTGGCTTATCTGTAAAATTGTTTATGCATAGACATGTATTTTAGTATAAATACATTAGAGTAAGGTATGATAGTTATATGTCCATTGATTTTAAAAGTACTTATCTGTTATTATTTACATGTCTGTAAAAAAACCTTTAAATTCAGAAGTGAATGTCTTGACATATAACTATGCCTAAGGACAGACAGATTTCTTTATACAATGCGCACAAAATTTCTTTATACAAAGCATTTCAAATGACTGCTTTTGTCTTTTGACTACTTTTCTTGGTAGGATTTCATCTTTGGGGTACTACCTTTTAATGAGAAAACTTGATGCAACTGCGGCTCAAAAGAGCCTCCCTTGACAACTTAGCTCTTCTTAGGTATGTTTACTCCAGGGTGACCACCATTACAGCCCTAGGATAAATAGTATTTCTAACCATTGATTTATTTAACTGCCATCCCTACCAGACTGTGAATTTTCTTATAGGACAGCACCTGTGATTTTTTGTCTTTCTACCTGCAGATGGTGGCACCATCCCATGAACATAGTGGACCTGCAATTGGTGGGAGTGATGAAAGGGATACAACAGTGAATAAGACAGAAAACATCTACTGTTGGAAGTTATATTCTAGTAGAGAGACAGAAAATAAGAACAAAATAAATAAAAGTGATAATTTCAAAGAGTGAAAAACATATGTAGAAACAAAAGTGAAGTGATGAAATAGGAAATGAAATGATTGGGCAGAGGTAGTTAACAAGATTATTTAAGTAAGGTGGTTGAAGAAGGTCTCGTTGGTGGGTTTCATTTAAACTAAATGCTGAATGATGAGCAAAAATCTAACCTTATGAAGTATGGGAGGATCCAGGTAAAATGAAGAGCAAAAAAATTTTGAGTCAGGAATGGATTCGATAAATGCTGGGAAGAGAAAGAAGGTCAGCAAGACAGATATAACAAGCAAAAAGGAGAGTGGTGTCAGTTGTGCTCACGGTGCTAAAATGCCAGTTTAACAGAATTCAAGTTTTTTAAGAAGAAAACATAGAACACAAGAATTAATTATTAATGTATAGTGAAGCCATTGAGCCTCTTTTTGTTAATTCTAGAAAATCCATTATAGCAGTGCGAATGTTTGTTATAGATCAAGGGCAGGAGAGCCTGAAGGCATTAGGGTAAACTTTATTACCATTCTTAATTAGTTTGGGACTAATCAGCTACTAATACAAATTAACCTGCTTCAAATTATAGTGGTTTCTGGGAACTACTTTTGGAAAGGTGATCTACTACTTATCTTAGCTTAAGTATTAAATTTATAGTATTTCCTAAATCCTAAAACATATTCCTAAAAACATTTTATGAACACTAACTTTAAGTTACTGATAATTTTATATCTATCAAGTTTCCCACACATATTGGTTTTAAATGTTTTATATATAGTTGAAAAATTATTTCTTCTCTGTATATCATCTACATATATAGTATTACCCTAACTCACTAGAGGGAGAATAAAGTCAATTTTTTCTCCTCAGTACAGGGGGTATATTTGTTCTTGTTTCAAATCATCGAAATTCTAAAGCTCATTGTACGCTACAGATCTTGTTTCTATGGTTACCTCAGAAAAGAAGAATGCATGTTATCACACACAACCCACTATTTTAAGAATAACCAAAAAGGGGAAGAAATAACAAATGCATATCCATTACTTTTACATAGGTCAGCACAAGATTAGGGAGAAGAAGGAAGATTAGAGGAAAATAAAGATCAAAAAAGGAGAATAAAAAGAAAAATAAAATTTTAAAAATTGCACAGAAATCTTTGAACACAGTATTCAGTTATTATGTCCTTCAAAGATATAATAATGTGTACACATAATGTGTACATGTATGGATAGTATTTTAAAACTATCTAAATGGATAAGAGTATGCTTGATTTAAAGACAATGAGATTTAATGATAACCTTCTACACTATAAATCTTAGAAGAGAGTAAATGTTGCCTCTCTATTCAGGTCATTAGTATAAAACTGAGTTCCTGATAATTATTTCACAGTTGTTGAGCAATTGTATGAAGGAGAAAATGATCATCCAGCCAATAAAGAATACTGTGTTTGTTAAGTTTCCTTAATGTATCAATATACATTTTTTATATTTGATTCTATTTTTAGACAAAGTATAAAATATGTGTTTTCTATTATAAGTAAGGTTAACATATTTATATAAAGAAAATCAAGTGATAATAAATATATCATTTGTATTCTTGAATTTGTTTTAATGTAATTATTGTAAGGAAGTATACCAGTGTCACCAAGGAGCTTTCAGCCTCTGAGTGAGAAAGATTGAATATTCAAGAATCCCTATTAATTAAAAATCCTAGCTGTTAGATTTTTGTAGTTTGTTAATCAAACATTTATTAGATGTTTAAAGTGTTTATCATGTATTTTCTCACAATGTGGGCCCATTATCACTGTGTTATATTTCTAAAAAGAAAAGTGCAAAGATTAGTAACCTTAGAATTCAAGCACATTCAATACCTTCAGCCTGGTTAGAACCTATGGGCTAGGTCCTATATGGTAAGATCCACTGTAAACAGGTTAAATATCTCTATCTCTATTGATCTATGTTTCCTGAATTGCTCAGTTTGTTTAAATCTATGGGGAAGGAAACCATACTTTATTCTAGAACACTTTATTTATGTGCCAGCTTAATAAAGTTAAGGAGTAAAGAAGATTGTACAATTTATTTACATCAGTCTTGGAAGTCTTGGAACACTAATTGTTTCCTTATTGAGATTGTTCTGAATTTCACTAAACCCAAGAAGAATGAATATGTATGAGAGTGTGAAAGCCAGACTTGTGTGAGGTACTTGAGAAACAATAATGAACAAAGTACAACTGTCTTCAAGGACCTTAATGCTTTATGTAGGAAAACCAGTAAGATGCTCAGGTTATTTTGTATTTCTCTGAGAGAAAGAAATAGAACACTGACATCTGAGGAGCAAGTTTAAGGTATCTAGGTGATGGGTGGACCAAATGTCTTCCTAGGAAAGGGAAAATTAAAGAATTAATAAGTATACAAAGGCAAGACAGAACACAGTGCATTCTGTAACTGAAAGTATTTCACTATAAAGTATGCAGAGTGGTATGTTGTAAGAAATGTAGGTAAAAAAGTAAGCAGGGACAAGGTATTACAGGGCTGTGGGTCACTAAGCAATAGGGCTTTACAATGGAGGCAAAGAGAAATTATTTGAACATAGCACTGGCATGCTCACATTTATGCATCAGAAAGACCAAACTTCTATATGGAAAATTAATAGGAAGGGAGATGTTATAAGAGATATACAGATCTATTAATGGATGCATACACATCCTGGTTTGTAAAGTGAAGGCAGTAGTATTATAAAAGAAAGGATGGATTTGAGAGCTAGGAAGATGAAGAATCAACAGGATATTGTTAAATGAATAGATATGGGGAAGCATTGAAGATGAAGTGAAAGGGACCATCCAGGTTTCTAACTTAAAGATATGAAGTGAAGTGTAGAACAGTCAGTGATAAAAGGAATAGAGGAGGAGAACCAAGCTGGGGGAGGAGATATGTAAGCAATAATTATATTTTTTATCATAATGAAGCTATGGTCCTCATTATTAGACATTGTACTAGGGATGGCTGGAAAATGGGGTCAGAGAAAGAGGCTGTCAACCTGGCACCATGGTCCTGGCAAGCAGGCACCAACAGATGGGTGCCTTTGCTAAGTTCAGACTTTACTTTCAAGGGTCCAGAGAGCAGCTTTCTATTATAACTGCCTAAGAGCTGTGCTTTCCTGACATACAGATCACCTGAAGTAAATATAGAAGAGAAACGTCTCTGTGGAAGAAAGAGAACAATTTTCTACTTAGAAGAGAATAATTTTCTACTTAAATGGATTTCTAATAAGTCACGCTATTTGTCATACTCTTGTAAAAGTGGATAAAAGGAGCCAATATAAAGGAAAAGATGTACAGTGGGAAAAACTGATAAAATCACCCTGCTTTTAATCAAAGAGAGAGTAAATTAAAATAATATGAAAGTCTTTCATTCCTTTGGGAACAAAAAGATGGCTATTGAAAACTACTATGTCGTGTGTGCTCACTGGATGTGTGTGTACATGTGCATGTGTGTGGTCTGAACTGAGCAGTGGGGATTCATTAATTGTACATGGCAAACCACAGCCTGTTAATTCCATAAATATTCTTTTCTCAGTACAGAATCAGGCAATTTTTCTAACAACAAAAAAAATGCATTTGGATAGATGTGTTTTCAGTAAAGGTCATATAGTAAAATGATTGGCATTTTCAGAGCTCTAACAATGAATTAGAATTCAATGACCCACTTTCAAACTTGCTCATGGCTTGAAAACCATTATGCTCCTGGAGCCTTATAAAAAAGGCTATGAAGTCCTTTGAAATCATAACCCCAGGAATGACCAACAAAATGAGATCTCCTCCTGTGGAAGTTGTGGAATTTTTACCTAGGAACTAATTGGGCTTTGTTGGCCAAAAATGTTGAAGAGGTATTTCTTGCATGCAGTGAGGAAGGTAAACTGAGGAGCACAGCCAGGTCAAAAGGAGGAAGTTTCCAGGGGGATACATCTTTCATGAAGGACTGAGTCTTCACTTCCCTTTTGCAGGAAAAGAGAAAACCTAAGTTTACTAAAGGTACAAATATTCTATATATACAGGAAATTCTGAAATCAGCTGGTGTTTTCACAAAACTTGTGATTTTACATTTAGGTTAGTAATCTCTTCTGTGATAGTGGGTTTAAGAAAAGAGTAGAATGGATTCACTCTGCCCATTTTCCCTGTTCTCACTGGGAAATGGAGTAATTCTTTTGAGTAGATAATAATGCACAATGAGGCTAGCAACAGAGGATGTGTGAGGGCAAGTGAATGGGATCTATCTACAGGCCAGACATTAGGAAAACAAGTTTTCTGTTTTCCTTATGAGTTTTGAAATGGGAGGAATCTGCCATCGCCTGACAAATAAAAAGGGCTCTTTTGTTCCTGGAAGTGCTATGGATATAGCTAAGATTCAGACAAACTCTTTATCTTTCTTTAGGATATCAATAAGAGTCAGAGAAGTAGTGTCAGAATTTGAACTCTGAACTCTAAGAATGAAACCTTGGAACTTGACCTTTGGACCTATTAACACAATGCTCTGTAATGTTTAAACATGCTATCCATGCAGTTGGACCTAGTGTCGTCCAAACATATGGCTTATGTGAAAACAATCCCAGAGAAGATATTTTTACATTGAGTTAGTCAGTCAGTCACTGTTCAGATCTATTCCATTAGTTTTGGAATGGAATAGGTATTTTAGAGTACAAAGGTTATTCCTCAGTCAGACTTTATATAGTATATCATATTAGTGGTCTCACTGTCTTAAAATAAGGTTTCAGACCTTGTGAAATCTAATTTTGCCTGTGAATGAGACTCTTTTTCCCCAGCCTAAGTGGGATAATAATCTGTAAAATCTGAGCTGGTGGAAATCCCGTATAGTTACCAATTTAGGTCATGGGAATCTTAGACAAAATAAGTTCACAGCTTTCATATTTTCTGGGGCATAGCAAGTAAAGTTGAAACCCAAAATATCACTGAATATGGACCTGTTTCTCAAAAGACAACTGCATTCCCCTCATAGAGACCAAGAGCCCAGCATAAAGTCTGTTGTATAGTCACAGTCCTGGTTGAGAATGGATCGTCGTCTCTTGTTTCCAATGTTTCCTCAGGACTCTCTGTGGAGTGTTTTTGGGTGGAATGGGAAAATAGTCTGAAGAGAAGTTTATGGTTTGTGTAATAAGTGAAGAGAGTGAATAAAAACAGCAGCAGCGGGTACACCTGCTGTCTTACCTTGATTTATATTCATGTACCTGCTATAAGTCCTAAATCTACTCAGCATCTGTGTTCCATCATTCATGTCCTGTCATTCAGGTTGAAGAGAGATATTTTGATTTGGTGGACCAGGTTTAGTTTGGTAGACAGAAATCCCTTAGCATCAGAAATGGACTCTAGAAGGAGAGAAGAGCTTGTCCCCAAATCTTGCATATTTATAAATGGCCTATAAAAGTTTGGTCTCATCATTATAACTAGGCCCAAACACATCTTTATTAATCAAAATAGGAACCATTACAATCAACACATTTTAGCCAATGAGAAATATGTTTATCTATTCCTGTAGTGTAAAAATCCATGCTTTGGGATTTGATGAACGCTTCAGAAGCATTTTCTGCATCTTTGTGGTTGTGGAAACTTTTTCCTTGCAAAGGTTGTCAATATGCTCAAAGAAGTAGTAGTCAGTTAGCGAGAGGTCAGGTGAATATGGCAGATGAGGCAAAACTTCATAGCCCAATTCATTCAACTTTGAAGTGTTGGTTGAGTGACAAGTAGTCAGGCATTGTCCTGGAGAAGAACTGGGCCCTTTCTGTTGACCAATGTCAGCTGCAGGCATTGCAACTTTCTCTGCATTTCATTGATTTATTGAACATACTTGTCAGATGTAATGGTTTTGCCAGAATTCAGAAATCTATAGTGGATCAGACTGGCAGCAGACCACCAAACTGTGACTATGAGCTTTTTTTAGTGCAAGTTTGGCTTTGGGAAGTGCTTTGGATCTTCTTCTCAGTCCAACCACTGAGGTGGTCATTGCCAGTTGTCATATAAAATCCACTTTTTGTCACAAGTCACAATCCAATCAAGAAATGGTTCATTGTTGCATAGAATAATAGAAAATGGCACTCCAAAACAATCTTTAAAAATTTTCTGAGGCACCCACTTATTGAGCATTTTCACCCCTCAAGTTTGCCTGAAATGCCCAATGACTATAGAATCGTTGTCACTGAGTTCTTCAGCAAGTTCTTGTGTAGTTTAAGAGGATCAGCTTCGATGATTGCTCTCAATTGGTCATTGTCAACTTCCAATGGCTGGCCACTATGCTCCACATCTTCAAAGGTCTCATCTCATTTGCAAAACTCCTTGAACCACCACTGCACTATGCGATCATCAGCAGTTCCTGGGCCAAATGCATTGTTGATGCTGCAAGTTGTCTCCACTGCTTTATGATCCATTTTGAACTCAAATAGGAAAATTGCTTGAATTTGCTTTTTGTCTAACATCATTTCCATAGTCTAAAATAAATATAAAATAAATAGCAAGTAATAACTCATTAGCAAAAAAATAAAAAATAAAGTGAGAAATGCACATTAAAATGATGTATAACATAACCACTCTTATTTAAGAATGTATGCCAATATCAAATGGCAAATTTCAACAGTGCAAAACCGCTATTACTTTTGCACCAACCTATATGTAGGTATATTCTGACATCCCTGCTGTTTCATAGTAATATAACTGATCACAAAGGCAGGAGTCAGAGATATGGCAATGGATCTGGGGACAGGGTATAACATCCTTCAAGTCTGAAATAGCAAACAGTAAGATTCTTTTTCTGAGGACCCAATTTTCTGAGGACCAAGTGGGCTAAAGAAACCACACAGGACTAAAGGACATTAAGCTTCTGATCACAATAGGGTAATCATACAATAGGGTGAAAGCTGCCCAGACATGGAATTCCTACAAGAATCATATGCAATTAGGAATTTTTATTAATATCACCTATAAGCCATGTATAACTCGGTGAATTTGGCTAAGAACAAGGACTGGGAACATAGGACACCATCAACTGTAGGCACATCCTTGACTAAAACTTAATTTCTCTACTAAGTTGAGAAAACCTTTTTAATGGGCAATTTCTGTGTCTACCAACAGCTACTGAATGACAGCTAAACTGAACTGGGAAAATTTAGCACAGTCTACAAAAGGAAAAGTGTAGTCACATGTGCCAGAGGCTTATAGTGGATATGGTGTGACTATAAAATGCCAGGAAACAAAATGAACAAATAATCAGCTTGAAGTAATTGCAGTAAGAGGAGTGACTCATTTTGAGCAAGGACAACCTTTGAAAGAAAAGAGTCATAAACAGCATTGGCAAGGAATATTAACTTGCATTTGTATTCTGTGCAATGCATTCCAGAGCACTTCCACATGTTTTATCTCAGTGGAATTGGAAAACAATCCTGAAAGTTAGAAGAGGCAGGTATTGTTCTCCTTGTTTTATATTCAAGGAAAGGAATACAAAGAGGTTAATTGAGCTGGGTGAGGTTGCATGGCTAGTTAGAGAACAAGCTGGGAATAGACCCTAGGATTCCAGAATCTCAGTATAATATTTTTTCACCACCCCTGGCTGCACACAGCAGTTTTGCTGAACAAAGAAATTCTTCACTCATGTGCAGCTTAGGGAACATTGGTGATTTTAGCCATTCTTCCTCTATTAATAACAATGATGTCAGTTTCAACTTTCTCCAGCCATGAAATCATAGGACTCCAGAGGTCATCTGGTTCATCCACTATCAATCCTGCCACAGCATTCACCAAAGATCATATTAACCTTTTTGGCAGTCCCATCAAAATGTTTATTCCTACTGATCTTAAGGTCAAACATATACATCAGAGAAATGTATGATGCATAGAATAGCTTAGTTTTATTTAGAAAAATAAAATCTTCCCTAAAGAACAATATTCCCACTGTTTTATCGCAAAGGTGGTTGAGAAGAATATAAGGTAGTTTCAAGCGTTATGATTTTAGACGATGGGGCTTTAACAATCTGCTCAAAACTCTAAAAGAATAGTTCAAGTTAATTTTCCAACCTAACTTATGATTTTCTATACTCCAAACATCTAAATCAAATTCTATAGTAATTAGTGCTAGAAAAGGCTGGAGAAAAAAGCTGCAGTTGGGTGTCTAATCATAATCTGTCAGTATCTGCTGTTGATCATCAGTGTGCTTTACTTTTAATTGTCAAACAATTGGTTTTCCCAGGTTGCGTAGGTAAAGTAGAGGGGAAAATCTCTTATGTTTGCATCCAGGACAATCTTTCCTGCTTTTAACAACTGAACCCCAAATCAAAATAATTTCATTCCACCTACCAATGATATTAATATGACCTGTGCATAAATTCAAACTTATTCTATATCCAAGTATTCCTAGTTCCCTGGAAAGCCAATTTAGAGGTATGAACTCTATAGGCTTTGAATATTCAGGGAGGATGCAAACTAAATGTGTTAATTAAAGCTTACCTGAAATGTGGGAAGTTCATGTTAAAAGCTTACCTGGAATGTGGGGGATATGTGTTAATTCAAGCTTGGCTGGACAATATAACTTATCTGATACTCAGATAAAACACCTGAAAAAATTACCAAAAAGTCCTTTCGCATGTAAGCACCATTTGACTCCCCACTCCTACATCCTCTGTATAAAAGGGACCCAAAAATCCTATTTGGGGCTCAGTTTTTATAAGGACAGGAGTCTGCCGAGGACAGGAGTCTGGTCAGTCATAATAAATCTTCCTTCTTAGAATTCTCACATCCTGGTCTTCAATACCATGTACACCTGACTTCTCTCTGCTATAATAATATCAGTTCTCAATGTTACTAGCATCAAAAATACCCCTCTTTCTGCATCCAGTTGAGGATCTCAATCACAAGAAAATATAATCCAAACTAGGAATGAAAAGAAACATGATCTGAATTAGGAAAGCTGTTTAGCATAAGACAAAAGCTGCATTTTAGTTTGCATTTGAAAATATTTCAGCTTTTGAAGATCAACATTTCTCTTCCTACAATGATATTAGCATTGATTGCATAACATATGAATAATGAGATTTAAAAGACAACTACTTAGACTTAGAATCCTTTCACCGGTATTACAGACTCAGAATGCTGCTAGAAAAACCTAAATTTGCTTAATACTTCGACTCTTTCCTCATTGGCTGCCTAATGTTTTTGATCTAATCAATTCAGTTCATTTCTGATGGATGGGAACCATTATGGTCTAGCTCTGATACCTCTTCTCTGCAATAAACAGCAAGGGGACATTGTTTCACATTATACATCAAAACATTCTGAGTCACATTTCCCCTTTTACTTCTTTTTTTTTGGATATTTGTATCTTTCTTAAAAAATCAATTTTTGATTGCATAAATCCACCCAAAGTATTCAGTATAATCACATAGTTGTGCATTCATCACTCCAATCATTTTTGGAGCATTTTCATTATTCCAGTAATAATAATACTAATAATACTAAAAAACAAAAACTAACCAACCAACCAACCAAACATAACTCATCACCTCTAATCTTTCTATGCTTCCCTGAGTTACATAACTGTTAGTCTGTTTCCTTTTCTCTAGTTTATTTGTATTTATATTTTGTAAAAACAGTCTTATATATGTGCAATATCATCCATATTCTTATTTATATGACATTTCACTATGTTATGCAGCCCCATGTTACATTTTTTAACTTTCCTCCTAATAATATGCATGCCCTTAGACGGTCCCTTTCAACCTCTGTCATACCCATATAATTGCTCTGCTAGTCACAAACAGCATGATAAGCCCTCCCCACTTCCATACATTTCCAAAGATTTACAAAAAAAACTTTTAACCAGTTCTGCATAGATTAATCCTCAGCTTTCTATCATTCTATTTTCTGGTAACCTATATTCTAATTACTAATTTCATGAGTTTACATAATATATTTAGTTCTACACACACATCTGTGTTCCAATATAAATGGCAAGACACTGATCTAGGTACTATAAAGAATAGAAGGTATACAAAATATGGACACTGATCTCAAAAAATGATGAGACTGATAAATGTTGAGCCCTTACCATATCATGCATATCAGGCCTTTTCTATACAAAGCTAGATGTCCTTCTCATACTTTTTAATAAGAGAAACTGACTTTAAATAACTTTCTAAATGTTAATCGCTGTTTGCCTCTGGTTCCAAAACCAGTGCTTTTTGCAACACATTGCAGTCTCCCAACATATCATATCTCTATTGTCTAGTTGAGAAATGAGACACAGAAATGATACAAGTTAAACAACAATATACAAATGATGACTAAGAAATTTTTTAGTCCTGAAAAAGATACTAGTTATTGTGGTAACTACACCCTCAGAGCACAGTGAAGCTGGGAATTATTTCAGGTGAAGATGTTCAAAGAAGACTTTAGGATGGCTAGAATGGTGGTAGAATTTGAATAGGATGAGAATAATGGACTTGATATTCTGCACACAGGGAGCAACATTAGCAAAATCTCAATGGAGTTTTAAAACAATGAGACCTAGTATTTTGATGGAATGAGGGACTTACATGTCCACATCAGGTTTGAAGAGTGGACTGGCTGAAGCATGGTGACCCCAAGCTTAGCCAGAGTAAATACCCACCTAAGGGGTACATGGATTGCAGGCTCATAATATCTCCCTCAGACTACTTCATGGTTATTTGAAATTCCCAAAGTATCACCTTTCTCTCCATTTAAGTAGGTTTTCTTAGCTCTCTTATATAGTTACTACACCATCTCTTGACCGAATGTTGATATTTTCTTGAAGTTTTTCATACATTTACTCCTAAATAGACACAAACATATTTGTTTTCAGATTGCCATGGACATGAGACTCCAAATATTTAATTCTGAGCTGGTGAGAGGATCAACAATCATGTCCCTAAGGGCAGGTGGGGAAGGAGAGAAAAGGTGAAATCCACCCCCCAAATGATAGGAGTAATGAATACACTTGTTTGCAGGGAAAGAGACAGAAAGTACTTCAGGAACAGCTAGGGATACATTGACAACACACAAGGACATTTTAGTGTGGGCTGGATGAAAGGGGATATTTCACATGTGGTATAACATAAAAGTCAACAAGTATGATTATTTATTTCTAGGAGGTCTTTGGATTCATGTTGGTAGTTTTGACATTTGTAGAAAGATGGGTATCTGAGAAATAAATCCATTCTTCACAGTAGCAAACACTGAACATTTCCTTAATGTTGCATGACAGAAGCTTGGGTAGTCATTCACTAGATATTAGTATTTCATTGTATGACATTTTGGACCACAATATAATACTATAGTGTTTGCATAGAAATCTTAACTAAGGTTATCATGGTTTCACTGTCATGAAAAAAATGTGAAAAGTGACTCAGAATCAACTACTAGACTGTGAAAATCATTATTACCTTATTTAAAATACCAAGGCACTGTATTGCTTTTTCTGCTTAATCTCTCTTTCAGCATTTGGTATTTTTTTAATTCATATTATCTAGTATGATAAATAAATCTGTTTTTCTTTAAAAGTAATGTGTCTTGAGCATCTTCACATAACCAAATGCTAAATAGCTCTTTATACACACTAAAAAATAGGTGATTATTTCATTAGATATTAGAGAAATGCAAATGAAATCCACAGTGAGTTATCACTTCATTCTCACAAAGGTTGCTATTATTTTAAAAATGGAAAATAATAAGCATTTAATAAGATTCAGGGAAATTGGAACTCCAGTCATTGTTTGTGGGAATGAAAAATGGTACAGTCATTGTTAAGCAATGTGGTGGTTCCTCAAAAAGTCAAATATAGAATTATCATAGCCTGGCAATTCCACTTCTAGATATATACCCAAAGAAAGTAAAAACAGCTTCAGAGACCTGCACATGAGTGTTTAGAGCAGCATTATTCACAATAGCCAAAAGATGGAAATGACCCAGGTGTCCAACATCAAATAAATGGATAAACAAAAATTCTACATAAACACAACAGAATGCTATTAGACTGAAAGAAGCAGTGAAGTTATAAGAATTGCTGTATCATTAAAGAACTTTGAAAAAAATCATGCTTATGAAAAAAGCAAGGCATATAAAGGACAAGTTTTGTATGATATTACTTGTAAGAGATGACAGAAATAGAAAATTTTCAGAGATAAAAGTAGGTTAGAAGTTACCATGGGAAGGGAGAGTAACGGAGAATTATTGTTTAGAAAAATTAAAAATAGTAATAATTAGTTATATCTGAAATCTATAATGTTTTTCTCAAATAAAATCCCTAAGATTCTGGAAATACCTGAAATTTTTTTAGCAGTCATTGAATACCTACTGGCACATAGTAGGTTCTCAACAACTATTTGTCCAACTAATAAAATGTATGAATGCATTCTTGAAGAAAGAATAAGATGTCCACTTACATAATATTTGCTGTGTGCTATTCTACAGGAGTTATGTATCTAAGTCATTTAATACTCAAAACAAACTTATGATGCCATCAAATTATTATATCTTACTGTATATTACACCTGAATGTCACATACTACTAATGATGGTACCCATATTCAAACCCAGGAATGCTAACACAAGTCATTTCTATTAACCACTCTGCTATGAATGAATAAAAACTTAATAAATGAATAATTGAAGGTATATAGTTCAATATGTCTATCATTCATTTTTTCTAGGAAATCTTTAGCTCGGCTCAATTTCACTCCTATATTTCACATTGTGACTGCTTAATGGAACTTTGATAAAATGGCAATAATAAATGTCATCCTTCATTGAATCCTACGTCAGTTTATAAAAACATAATGCAAGTGATTTCCTCAATTTTAGGGATTCTATCTTATGTGATACTATCTGGACAATGCAAATTAAAGTCTGCTTGCTGATGTCAATACTGGCAGCACCACAGGGAAAATGAAAATCAACAACTGGGAGATTACATCATTATAGATGCAATTTCCTCAACATCTTAAGTGTACCTAACCAAAGATTGATAGCAAATTTAACGAGCAGTCTGTTCTTATGCTGAATGAGCATGATGCTATTAACTAAAATGGAAACAACTGGAAATGTGTCAGAAATGCACTTTACAACATTAGCTGAAAATGCCATTGATTGATCAATTTCACACTGCGTTTGACCCTAATGCCCACCTCTGTAGTGTGTAAGACAAATGACGTGAAAGAAAGTTTCAAGTAAAATCCATGTTTCAAAAAAAAAACAAACAACAAAATAAATAAAACAAAATATTCTTTCACGGAGAAAACGGCAGTGTCTCTTTGAAGCAATATGTCAATAAAATGTCTTCTGTTACATAAAAGACAGTGAGCACTTTGACAAATTATGTTGTCTTATGCTTTGGATGTTTAAGACATTTACTTGGTAAACTGCTGCATATATTGTTTTACTCTTTCAGCTATAAATTATACCTAGTTTCTTCTAAATGGCAACTTATCTAATGGACATTTATTGAGAAATTTTTTCTGCTTGACTTGGCTGGTGAAACATAAGGGTGGAACTGAGATCATTTTATACTTTATGGGATAAAGTAGAAGACTGGGGGGAGGAAGAAGTATATAATGAATAGTTTACTTACAGTGTGCTCCAAATGTTCCCTTTATTTTCCCCTTTTTGCATCAGCAAGTGCTAATTGAGAGTCCTGACTGATTAAATTCAGTAGAAAAGCCCATCACAGCAACCAGAAAGAAAGAATTAAATAAAAAAACATTTGGTTGAAACAAGAATTGGCAAATTCAAGAGTCTTAGTTTTTTGCCTCTGCTTCCTTTCCCCTCCTCTTGAGGGAGGAGGAGACAGGTGCTAGTTGAGCCAAGAGAGCATTAAAAATATTAACAGAGTAAAGTATGGTAAAATTCTTCTAAAGCATGAAGAGGATCAACTAGCTAATTTAGAGAAGGAATTTCAGCAGTTTATCTTGTTTTGGCAGCCACAGAAATGGCCTCTTCGCTACCGCTAAGTGTGGTCATTTCAAGGGAAATAAACACAGAAAAATACAGGAGGATTTGAGGATGTACTCTTAAAAGTTCTAAATTAAAGGGAAGGCAAATAATACAAAATTACCAAAGTTTTATTATTTCTAAACATGGTGAGAGTAAAATAATAGTATCAGAGAACTTATATTCCAAATTAGTAGTTTTCACTCCCTCCATAACCTTGCCACATCTCCAGAAGCAACTACATTTAACCATATATGTTATTGTTTATTCATGAAGATAATGGCTCTAACACAAAATGACATGGATGTAGAGTTCTTTCTTAACATATTAGCTTTTAATATTATCTTTGACTCCTATTATGAAAGATTAGGATGCAATTCATTTACCTTATTCGCTACTTCCTCTATCTCCTCTTAACCCCACTCAATAAAAATTTCAAGTTACTTTAGTGTTGGTTGATAGTTTTATAAACGTAAATAATACATGTTCTCTATTTCTTATATAATTTCCTTTAGGTATACTCTCTTGATTCCTGACTTTGCATGAATATTAATATCCCTATATCCCTTACACTTCTCTACTCACCCTCTGTTCTGGTTTGAGTCTTTTATGGATCACAGAAAATTATGTTTTGAACTCCTACAACGTGACCAGGCAAAAAGGACAGTCAGTCTCTGGCTTCTCTTCCATTTATTTCTCCTTGAGCTCAGCTGTGGGCAACCAGACCCCTGGCTAGTCTTTCCCCTCTCTTCGGGGCCTTTTGCTTCAGCTTTGGCTGCTCTGCTGATTCCAGCCTCCAGCCTCTTTCTCAACCTCTTGGGCGATTTTCTGTCTTTCTGTGGCCACAGATGGTCCTGGGGTCCTCTTTCACAGGGCAGGGTAAAATAACAGCTTTTCCTCTCCCCTTTCCTTTGTTTATATAGGACTCCAGTAAAGGATTAAGACCCACCCTGAATGAGGTGGGTCATATCTTAAATTCAAAACCTACTTAAAATTAATCCACAACCACTGTAGTAAATTAACTTTAGGAACATTCTTTTCTGTAGTACACAAAAGACTCAAACCAGCACAACATTCAATTAATTTTTTTATTTACATTCTACTTTTTCCTCATATGTAGACCTTCACTTTCTATTACTTGTATTTGTATTGCTTTTGTTGTTTTTATTTGTCCTGTTAGTTTTTCCTTAATTTTCTTTCTTTCAGTTTTTTTTCCTTGTATTGAAAAACAAACAGGTAATTCCTTTTATATATAATGAGTATCTTCCAGCTTTTTATGTGTTCAATCACTTGACTGTTTACTAGCCAATCAATCCCTTTTTCAGATAACCATTTTAGAACCCACTAGCTTTCATTCCTAAAACAGGTAAACTATTTTCAAGGCCTACTGCAGAACAATTTTCCAGGATTCTATTTCCCTGAGGTCTTCCATTATGTCCACTGCTTATGCAATTCCATAGCATCCATTTTCTTCTTTTCTTTTTTATAACCCCTTTATTGAGTAATTTCCTCTCAAAGGGTGCACAGAAGATAATTGTATAAAATGTTATCATTTTATGAAAATGTCTTTATTTTACAAGTGCACTTGAAGGACAGTTTGGCTCAGTGTAGAATTCTAGGATTAATATCACTATTCCTTAAAAAATATTGGTTTATTCTGTCTTCATTTTATAGCATCCAAAACTGTTGAAAACAGGTAGGTATTGTCCTAGCCTCTTTTAAGTTTCCCTGCTTTCTTTCTTTCGTCTTAAAATTTTTGACAGTTTCTCCTTATTCTTAGTAAATTGAAAATGCAGATCATAAACCTACATAAGGATAATTTAAAATTTCTGCATGTCAATTTGTAAATGCCTTTGATTTAAATTTATATTTTCATCTCTTCTTTCAGTTTCTCCTGGTCCTCATTCTTTCTTTTCTTCCTCTTTTTTTATTTAATTATCTGAAATATAAAATACAAATAGGAAAATGTGTAAATCAATAACCTGACTCTTTAGTGAATTGTCCCAAAGTGACCATACTTCTGATAGCTTTTCCATTCAGATCAAGAAATAAAAGTTTACAAGAAAACAAGAAGATCCCTGCACTGACTTCTAATCACTACTGTCTTCCATCCAACCCAAAGTAGTCCTTATCGCAGTTTCTAAAATTGTAGATTGATTTGCCTTTTTTATTCTTTTAAGTTTTATAAATGAAGTCATACAAGATTTATACATGTGTCTTAGTTCTTTCACCTGACATTAATTTTGTGAGATTAATATGTTTTGTTTTTTGTGTTTTTTTGAGGTACCAGGGCCAGGGATTGAACCCAGGACCTCATATGTGGGAAGCCAGCACTCAACCACTGAACCACATCAGCTACCTTCAGTTGTTTTTTGGTCATTTGCCTGCTTGATGTTTTTTGGTTTTGTTTTGTTTTTTTTTTAAAGAATGCACCAGGAACTGAACCTGGGACCTCCCATGTGGGAAGCAGGTGCAGAACAGCTTGATACACATCCATTCCCCTTAATATGTTTTTGAATGTAGCTGTGGTTCATTTATTTTCACTTCCATATAAAATTCCACTGTCTTAGTTTGCCAAGCTGCTATGGCAAACATGCTATGTTTAAACAAGTGTAATTTATTGACTCTAGGTTTTGAGCCTAGAAAAAAATCCAAAACTGAGATATCAGTAGGCTTCTTTCTCCTGGACTCTAGCATTCTGCCACTAGCTGCTGGCAATCCTTGAGGTTTCTTGGCATTTCTGCTCCTATCACATCACAAAATCCCCTCCTTTCTCACTTCTGTGACTTCCAGATTCTTATTATAAATCTCCAGTAATCTGGATTAATATCTACTCTCCTCCAGTTGGGCCATAGCTTAACTAAAAAATAATATCTTCAAAAGTGCCTAATTAAAGGGGTTCACACCTACAGGAATATGAATTAAGATTAAGAATATGTCTAAATTAGAGTATATAAATCAATCTATCAAACCCAGTATTGTTGGTTTGCTGATTTTTAAAAAATTTAGCCATATTGGTGGCTATTAGAGTGTAACATTGTGGTTTTATTTTCATTTTTCCAATAATTGATCTTTGAATAGTTTTCATGCCTTTTGAATATTTGGATGCCAGCATTTTGGAAGTTCTTGTTCAAGTATCTTGCATATTTCTCTATTAAGGAGTTTGCCTTTTTCATGCAGATTTGTAAAATTCTCTTGTACTGTCTGGATGAGAGCTATTAGTGGGTTATTACATTGCAAATATTTTCTTCTGCTTTTTAGCATACTGTTATTTTTGTATTCCTTTAATGGTACCACTACATAAACAAAGTTTCTTAATTTTAGCCCAATTTATTAATATTTTCCTTTATATTCAGTGTATTTTTGACCTGTTTTCCTAGTCCAAATTCATAAAGATAGTCTTTGCTATATTCTAAAAGCTTTAATGTTATGCTTTCACAATTTTTAATTTTTTTTTTCATTTGAGAGGTTGTGAGTTTACAAAACAATCATTCATACCATGCAGGATTCCCATTCATTGCCCAACTGATATGGGCTGTATATGGGGGCTGTGTGTTTCTTCATAAATAACTTGGGCTGTATGTGTAAGCTTGCTAAACTTAAGATTCCAGCATAAGCCATGTGTGCATGCAAACAACAAGAACTGCAACCCCACCTCTCATTACCATGCCAACCACTCCAGTCTGCCTAGTTCCTGGAAAGCCAATTAACTGATATTGGCTCTATAGGCTTTGGATATTCAGGGAGGATGCAGACTAAATGTGTTAATTCAAGCTTACCTGGGATGTAGGGGATATGTGTTCATTCAAGACCTATCTGATACTCAGACAACACCTAAAACTCTAAGAAACTCATAAAGTCCTTTTGCATAAAAGCACCATTTGACTCTCCACTCCTGCATCCTCTTTATAAAAGGGACCCAAAGATCTTATTTGGGGCTTGGCTTTTTGGACAGGAGTCCCCAGGCCCAGCAGGTCATTAATAAATTTTCCTTCTCAAAAATATTCTTGAGTCCTGGCCTTCAATATGTCATCAATGAATCTCTCTGCTTCTACAAAACAACCAGTAACACCTTACATTGTTGTGACACATTTGTTACAACTGATAAAGGGACTGCAATTAACAGTACAAATATGAGAACATTCTCTCATAAACTATAATAAATAAATAATACTAATACATGATGTTGCTAATAGGATGGTTTATGGGAAATATACACCAAATATAAGCTATGGACTATAGATAGCAGTAATATTTTGACTTTGTTCTTTTATTAATGCTGTCATAATTTAAATATACAATCAACTTGAAATAGATGTTTTGTATGGTGTGAGATAAAGTCAGTTTTGAAGGTAAGGTACAATTCATCCAGACATTTTATTGAAAATAGCATCTTTCCCCTAATATTCTTCAATAACAAATTTGTGTCATAAATCAACCTTCTGCACATGTGTAGGTGTATTTGTTCCATTGGTTTTTTTTTTTGACATCCATGGTGAAAATTTCTTCCTATATTAATTCAAGTGTCTTTACAATAGTTCTTACATTCTGATAGGCTAAATATTTTATGCCATGTTATTTTTCAGGAGTTTCTGTGTGATGGCTAAATTCATGCGTCAATTTGGCTAGATTATGCTATCTAGTTGTTTGGTCAAGAAAGCACTGACCTGATTGTTATTGTGAGAATATTTCACGGATTTAAAACATTAGCCAGTTGATTGTATCTTTGACTGTAACATCTACAATCAACAGAGGAAATTGCCTTTGACAATGAGGATGTCTCATCTTATCAACTGGAGGCCTTAAAGGGAGACTTGTGATTCAACAGTCAGAAAGAAGAATTTCTATCTCTACTTCATCAAGCCAGCCTCTCTTGAGAATTCATAGAAACCGTCCTCGGAGTTCCTAGCTTGAGGACTACCCTATGGAATTTGAACTTGCCAATTCTCACAATAGTGTGAGCCAATTCCTATAATAAAACTTACTTTATATCCTGTCCATTCTCTTTCCCTGGAGAATGATGACTGTCATGGTTAAATTCATGAGCCAACTTAACCAGGATATTGTGTCCAGTGTTTGGTCAAGCACACACTAGCCTCATTGTTATTTGAGAATACTTTGTGGATTTATAACCTTAGTCAGTTTATTGCATGATGGCTGTTTATATCTATAACTAAATGAGGAGAGGCCTTCAGCAAGTCTCATTCAATCAGTTGTAAGCTTTAAAAGGGGAAGTAATGATTTTAGGAATAGGAAGGGAGAATTTCCATCTCGACTTTGGCCAGCCAGTTTTTCCTGGGGAATTCATTGAAACCCTTCATCCATGTTCCCAGCTTGCAGCCTGCCCTATGAAATTTGGACTTCCTCATCCCCACAGTCATATAAACCCATTCCTATACAAAATATATATATTTATACCCTCTTGGTTCTGTTTCCCTACAACCACCACACCTGTTTCCTTCCAGACCTATAACTAGACTGAAGTCTCAATAGGCCTCAAAATATGAGGTACAAAGTGTGATTCATGAAAAAGTGTGCTAAACTCCAAAAGAACTTCATAATTTTCTAATTTATATAGACAGAAGTCAGAGAGATATGTGTGAGAATGGATATTATGCATATGCGATAATGGTGGAAGGAACATAAAGTTGAATCTATTTATATTTATTAATATAAGCCTAATAAGCAGATATTCTAGATTCAAAAGTTACAGCTTAAAGGGCTAGAAGGGGCTCTAGCAATTTGTTCAGATGGTTGGTGAGGCATGGACCAAAAGTTAAAATGCCAGAATTGCCCTAGTGCAGGGTGGATAATGGGATCCAAAGGCTTAGAGAGATTGGACTGTTAAAGTGGCTTTATCATGTAAGACCTGCTCACCTACCCCAAGAATGTGCAGAGGACACATCTTTCTTGATAACTGAGGTGCACATTTGTGAGAGCAGCTCATCATCCCTGAAGAGCGCTGTGGCTGCTCTTCTCTGTAGGTTAGACATACTGAGGGAACTGCTGCCCCTCTACTTGAATCCTTAAACACAATGGAGATGATCAAATTCCGTGTTGGCAGGAGACAAGAGGCAGCAATTAATCACCAAAAACAGGTAGGCATGGATAGTATAATGGACTTCAGAGTCAAAGCAGTAGTCAGAATGGTCTGACTCACAGAGAACTAGTGGATCATTGGGTACCCAGAAGGCAAATTGATGGGCAGTCTACTAAATTCTTACTTGATCTGTATAAGCAAAAGAGTTCTAGGTCAAGTGAACAAAAGTCTAACTTGAATCACAAAAATAGTCATGGCCACTTAATCAATTCCCACAGAGTTTGTAGACCCAGAAGGCCAGGTCCTCTTGGAGAAGGACTCTGCTACACTGCCTAAAATTTGCACATTTATTCTCCCTCCTAGCTTTCCACAAAGAGACCTACAACCTTTTACTAGGGTGTCTGTGTATCAGGAAAATGAAATGATCATACATTTCAGGGATTATTAGATACTCTGAACTGACATCATTTAGAAAAGATCCAAAATGTCACTGTGATCCATTAGTCAGAGAAGGGGTTTATGGAGGGCAGGTAATCATTACAGTTTTTGCTCAGATCCATTCTCAGTCATTATGCATGGATTTTCTCAATTCCAGAATGCATAATTCCAATACAGATTCTCAGCAACAGGCAGAATCTTCACACTAGTTCCCTGACTTGAGGAGTGAGGACTATTTTGGTAGGAAAGGCCAAGTGAAAGTCACTAGAACTGCCTCTACTTAGTGAAATAGTAAATCAAGAGCAATACCATAATCCTGGAGGGATTATAGGGATTAGTGCTACCTTCAAGGATTTGTAGGAGTAGTGATTACCATTATGTCCTCATTCAACTCTCATATATGGCCTGGACGCAAAAGAAATGAATCTTGGAGGTCAGTGAATTATCATAAACTTAACTAAGTGGTGACTCCAATAGTAGCTCCTGTTCCAGATATGGTACCACAGTTTGAGCAAATCAACACATCCCCTATAGGTAGTATGAAACTGCTGATCTGGTAAAAGCTTTTTTCTTGATATCTGTCACTAAAGAATACTAAAATCAGTTGGTTTTCAATGGGCAAGGCTAGCAATACACCTCACTGTCCTACTTCAGGGGTATATCAACTCTTCCAGTTCTATGTTATAATTTCGTCTGCAGGGATTTTGATCACCTTTTCCTTCTACAGTATAGCACACTGGTCCTTTATATTGATATTATTATTATGCTATTTGACCTAGAGAGCAAGAAGTAACAACTACTTTGGACTTATTGTAAGGCAGTTTGATGTCAGATGATAGGAAGTAGGACCAACAAAAATTCAAGAGCTTTCCACTTCAGGGAGATTTCTAGATGTCGAGTGGTATGGGGCATGTCGAGATATCTCTTTTAAAGTGAAGGATAACCCATTGCATCTGGGCACTCCTACAACCAAAAATGATGCAAAATATCTAGTTTGCCTTTTTGGATTTGGGAGTCGACTTATTTCTCATTTGGGTGAGCTACTCTAACCAATTTACCAAGTGACCTAAAGAGCTGCTATTTTTGAGTGGGGACACAAAAAAAGAGGAGATTTTGTAAACAAGTCCAGGCTGCTATGCAAGCTGCTATGCCACTTGGGCCATATGATCCAGCAGATCCAATGGTGCTGGAAGTGTCAATGGCAAAAAGAGATGCTGTAATCTTTGCCAGATCCCTATAGGAGGATCACAGTGCAGATCTTTAGGATTTGGGGGCAAGGCTCTGCCATCTTCTGTGGATAACCAGTCTTAATATGAGAAACAGCTTTTGGCCTGCTACTGGGCCTTAGTAGAGATTGAATGCTTAACTATGGGTGACAAAATTACCATGAGAACTGAGTTTACCATCAACAACTGGGAGTTGTCTGACCCACTAATCCATACCATTGTGTGTGCACAGCAGAACTCCATCATCATATTAAGGTGTATACATAATGAGAATGGGTTCAAATAGGGCCTGAAGGCACAAGTCAGTTAGACTGAGATAATGGCCTGAAAGCCCATGGCTTCAACTCCTGCCCCTTTCCCAGCCCAGTGTTATGGCCTCTTGGGGAATTCCCTAAAATCAAGTGACTGAGGAAGAGAAAACTCCAGCCTACTTTATAGAAGGTTCTTCACAATATACAGATAACACCTGAGAGTGAACAGCTGCACTTCAAGAAAAGAATTGCCAGCCAGTTACAAAAATATATGGTTAACTGACAGCTTCTAGGTATTAGCTCCTTCTCAGTTTTCTTCAGCTTTTAATCTGAGGTCACACTTTTATCAGAGTAACCCCTGCTCAATGACTAAGCAGGAAGGTAATGCTAAAGTCATTCTGGGGCAGACCCCAGACAAGCCTGAGCAAGTCAATGATATGAGCCTAGTCATTTCCGCTGATGGAAGGGTTTACCTTATATCTAGCAGATGGAGGAAGAAGATAACAGACAAACTTGATCCAAATGTGAATTTACATAAATGTGAGTTGCCTTGGTATATAGGGAAAACTGATAAAATTCAGCCGTACTCAGGATGGCCTTGAAAAATATCCCTTCAATGGACAGAAATTTGAATAGTATATACATCTATTTTGTGTATGGAAAATGATACGGCCTCAGGCTACAATGTAAAAAAAAAAAATGAGTGAGAAGAAACCAATGGCTTGGACAAGGGCCTAGAAGAAGGAAGATTAGAAGACTGGGGACCAGAAGGCATTGGATAGCAGAATCTGGATGAATCTATGGGAGTGAGAACATAGTGTGGCAATCATGGTAAGTCCATGAGTAATGCCAACCAGAGACCATTTATCATGCACAAGGCACTAAACAACCAAGAAGACAAATTGACTTGGACAAAGAAGACTTGGTCAGTTGTTTTCAGCCAGCTTCTGTCATTGTGCAGACACAAAGACAAAGTAAATGGAGTCAAAATGGTGACTTCAACCACCAAATCTAATCTAGATAATGCTTCTGTCAAATGCCTAACCTGCCAGAAAAAAAGTCAGCCTGGGGCGCTTGGTATAGCACTTTGTACAGCACTGTCCTTTCGTTAGACCAACTGGTCACTGGACATAAATGCAGCACTAGACTCCTGGAATTGATTTTTACTACAAAAGACTCAAATTTTGTGTACATTTTGTTTTTCCTACTCATAGACCTTCAGTCAGTACTACTCTTAAGAGGTTAATGTATTATTTGGTCTATTGTCAAATGATCACACATAATATTGCATCAGACCACAAAACCATTTTTATGACAAAGAAGGCTTAACCATTGACCATGACCATGGCATCCACTTATTTATTAAGTACCACACCAATCAGAAGTGACTGGCCTCCTGAAATGTTGGCACAGTTGATGGTACAGCTGAGATGACAATTGGAGAGAGCACCTTATAAACCATTCACCTGGAAAAAAAGTACCTCCTAAATCAATAATCATATGGTGCTGTGTTCCTAATAAAGAGACCACCTAGGTCAAAGAACCAAGCAGTGGAAGTAGGAAGGCCCCACTTACCATCACTCCCACTCATTCATTTGGAGTATTTATGCATCCTCTCTCTGCAAGATAAGAAGTCTTCCTTTCTCAAAAGGAGACAATCCCACCAGGAGACACAGCAAAGTCCACATTTAACTTTAAACTGCCATCTGGGTATTGTGAGATGCTTGTGCCAAGGAAAGAGAAAGCAAGAAAAATTACCATCCTGGCCTTGGTAACTGACCCTGATCAGCAGGGAAAAAAGTCTGCTGTACGTAACGGAAGTAGAGAAGAATGTGTTTGGACTCATTTGCTCAATCTTAGTGGTAAATGGACAAATGTAAATGTAATAAACATGTCTTGAGAAAGGTATAGTAATCAGCCCCAAACTCTTTAGGGATGAGGGTCTGTATGATTCCGTCTAGTAAGCTATAAAACCAGAAGAGATGCAAACCAAGACTGAGGGGATCTAGAGTGGAGAGGAGAGACGAGACAGGATAAGTATCTATTGCAGTCTTCAGACTTGCAGATTTGTAGGAATGGTTAATCAGTCTCACTAAACCTTCCTCTCAGAATTTTTCTTCAGTAGAAGAGGAACACCAATATCATAAGCTGCTCCCAGAATTTACATGGCTACAGGAATATGAGTGGCAAAGGTGTCAGTGTAGCAGACACTGTACTGTAACATCCAGACTCCCCTTTAGGATTGAAGAATTAATTTCCTAATTATTTATTGGAAGCTTGCCAGCTGTTAACCCTCAATTGAACAGAGCTGCCTTGCCTAATGCAACCTGTATTCAACAAATGCTTGAGATTTATGGGGAGCAGGCAACCTACGCTCAGTGAATGCTTGAAATTTATAGAAACCCACCCCTTCCCCCAACTTGGAGTAAATCTTAAGGGTCAGGATAGCTTCCTAGCATCACCTCAGTCAATTAAGGCCTTGGTTGTAACTATATTGCAAGTCCAATTTCCCTGTCTGCCCAAACCTGCTTATTTTCCTTCCTCCCACAGATGTTGATGCCAGAGCACTTCCTAATAAAGTTTTGACATGCTTAACCCCAATCTTAGTCTACTACCTGGGAAATCCAAATTGTAGCTCCAGTTTGCTGCAGTCAATTTCATCCTCGAGTGCTTCCATACACTCTTTATTCCAGAATTTTGTCAACATCTTCTGGAGATCACTGGAGATCTTCTCCTTTACTGCATGTATATGTTTATTTCCTTTTATATCCCTCCTTAACTTTCATTTGAATCACATTTTGGGGAAAAGAGATACATGAATTTCTTTTTTTTTAAATAAACTTTATTTTTTACAACAGTTTTAAGTTCACAAATAATTGAAAAAATAATAAAATTCCCATTTTTTCCTGCATGCAGTTTCCTGATTATTAACATGTTATGTTAACATGGTATGTTTAGTGCAGTAAATTAATCAATATTGATGCTTTATTACTAACTAAAATCCATACTTTATTCAGATTTCCTTAGTTTTAACTAATTTCCTTTTGCTGTCATGTCTCTCTAAGCTACTCTTGGCTATGACAATTTCTGAGACATTCTTTGTCTTTAATGACCTTGAAAGTTTGGAAGATTATTGGACAGTTATTTTGTAGGATTCTCCTCTATTGGAATTTGTCTGATGTTTTAGTTAGATTAGACTGGTGTAATGTTTTTTTGTTTGTTTTGTGGGAGGAGGTTCACAAAAGAAAACACCATTTTTATCACATCATATAAACTTTAAATACTATCAACAAGATTTATCACATTTGCTGTAGACCCGTGGATGGCCGGATTTGTCAGTTTCCTCCTTCCTAAAGTTACTCTTCTTTCCCCTTTTCCGTCCTTTGCTCTTTGGAATGAAACCAAGGAAATCACTATTTGCCGTTCACACTTAGGAGTAGGGAGTAATGCTATGTCTTCTTTAAGGCAGAGTATCTATATAAATTGATTAGAATTATTCTGCACAGGAGGTTTTTCTATTCTCCCCCATATTTCTTTACTCTGTCATTCATTCATATCAGTATGGATTCATGGATATTTATTTTATATTTTGGCTTATAATGCAATTCTCTTTTATTCATTTTTTTGGCCTAAGTGCCCTGAGAGCTTTTTCAGACAGCTCCTGATGCCTCTTTGGCAAAGATATCCCTTGAAATCTCCACATCAATATGAGATGTGTTTATTTATACTTTCCTTCCTTCCTTCCTTTTTTCCCATCTTCCTTCCCTCCCTCCCTCCTTCCTTCCTTCTTTCCTTTTTCTTTCTCACTTTATTACATCCAGGGACTATAAGATGTTCTAGACACATTTTATACATTTCCTGCTCCAGTCCCAGAACTAGCCATTTCTCCAGGTAACTGAGGTTTCAGTATTGGAAACCAATGTCTAGGGACTATGTGGGTTCTCTGCTATTGGGTATCATTGCTGTCAGGGCCTTACAGTTGACAGAACTAGGAAATATGTGTGTATATTCTAACCTATCTCTATATGCACTTCTATAAATAGAGCTATAAGTAACCATCTGGCTCAATATTAAAATAAACTTGAATACAATCTGATGTCTCCTACTCTAATCCATTACTAAACACATCATTTTAGCCTTGTCCCCTTACTTATCAGTCAATTCCTACTCTAATGGTGAGAAACCTGGCTTCCAGTATTCACCATCCATTTATGTAATTGTTCAAGCACACATTTATATCAGTATCAGAATTGTTAATCTGTATCCTTGTGGGACACAACTTTATCAACTGGAATAACATCAATATGTGCACTTCCTTTTGCCTTTAGTCTAATAGACTCCACACATTTCCAAACACAGGTCCCTTCCTCACCCTCTTCTGTGTTTCATACATGTGTAATGCAGTTAGAGGCTCATGTCATAATCTGCATTTTTTACTGGCACCTCTCTTAAATTCTTTTTTAAAAATTTGCACATTAGGGTGCATTCTGTGCTGTGAACTTCTATGGATTTGACAAACCATAATGTCATATCTCCACCATTATAGTATCACACAGAATATTTTCACTGTCTTAAAATAATCTCCTGTGATTTAACCTTTCAACCTTTCATTCTTCCCTGTTCCCACTGGAAACTAACAACTGTCCCTTCACTATCACTATAGTTTTACATTTTCCATAATGTCATGGTTACATAGGATGTAACCTTTACGGACTGTTTTTTTTTTCACTAAGCAGTATGAATGTAAGGTTCCTCCATGTCTTTTTCTAATTCAACAGCTCATTTATTTTCTTGCTGTATTATTTTCCATTACATGGATGTACCAAGTTGTGTTTCTCCAGCACCTTTTTATTAGGTAAGAAAAGTCCAAAATCAAGGCATCAGCAAGGTGGTGCTTTCTCCCTGAAAACTGTGGCATTCTGGAGCTGGCTGCCTGTGATCTTTGGCTCTTGGTATTTGTCACATAGTAAGACACATAGCTGAGTCTTCTTTTTCTTATTTATTCCGTTGACTTTTAGCTTCTGACTGTTCTCTGTGGCTTCTTCTGGTTTCAAAACCATGAGCCAATAATTTCCCATTGTTGGGAAGTGGATTTGGCTCAACTGATAGAGCATCTGCCTACCACATGAGAGGTCCAGGGTTCAAACCTAGGCCCTCCTGACCCATGTGGTGAGCTGGCCCATACACAGTATTGATGTGTGCAAGGAGTGCCCTGCCATGCACAGGTGTCCCCCATGTGGGGGAGCCCCATGCACCAGGAGTGCACCCAGTGAGGAGAACCGCCCTGTGCAAGTTCAGCCTGCCCAGGAGTGGTGCCATACACATGGAGAGCTAAAGCAGTAAAATGATGCAACACAAAGAGACACAGATTCTTGGTGTTGCTGACAAGAATACAAGCAGACACAGAAGAAGACACCGCAAATGGACACAGAGAGCAGACAGTGGGTAGGGGGAAGGGAAGAGAAATAAATTAAAAAATAAATTAAAAATAATAAATCCTCATTGTTTAAGCAACCTATTGTATGGTTTACTGTACATGTTTATTTCCTTTTATATTCCTCTTTAACTTTTACTTTAATAATGTTTTCAGGGAAAAGGATATGCATATTTCCTGACCCAGATCTTTAAATAAAACATTCTGTCCACAGGCTGATAATGTTACACTCTAAAAGGTTCAATAACAATTTGATGATGTGAATTCAGTTCTATGATAAAAATTGAAGCAAAACAAAAAATAAATCAAAAGTTCTTATAAGGAGGTAAGCCTACAATATAATATCACCAATAGCTTTTATACAGAACAGGAATTTGGAGAGATGACATCAATAAAAGAAATACCCTTGTTTAAACATAGCTGTATTTGAAGTACTGCTCATGCCATCATAAGTATCTGATATAAGCAATCTGTAATGAAAAGTCTTGAGACTTAAATTGTTTTAGATTTTTTTGACAAAATATTTTTAAAGCTAAAAATATGGAATTAATGACTCTCCCTGATATATTTTACTAATATCCTCGAACAATATTTCCACTTAATTTTGCTACATTTTTATGTTTTATAAATGTAGATGTCAAAGCTAAAATTCCTGTATTTCTCTATCTGCACATATATGTTTTGAAATACAATCCCATAAACCTGCAAATAAAATCAAATTTGATTTATATGTAGATAGGTGAGTAACTCAGAAACTCCCTCCACAATGGCAAATTACCCTGAACTAATTCCTTTGGCACATTTCTGTTTCCTAGGCAATTAGATCAGCTTCAAAATAACATATTTTTTAAACTTTCAGTGACCCGGGATGAATTTTAAATAGTATACCTTATAACTATGGCACTAAAACAATCGGCAATGCATTTGAGATGGAAAGCATGAAAATTTCAGAGTGCTCTCATTTTAATAAAAACACTACATCTATACATGACAATTTAAATAACTGTAATGACCACAATAAACTTTATTAATAGAAAGTATAGATGCATTTATAAGAAACTCACCTTTAAACAAGGATGCTTACAAGCCAAATGGTAGTTTTTCTTTCTTTTGTAAATAAAGCACTCGTGTCAGGGTTGAAAGTGGGGCTATTTTGTGTATATATTTTTGTTTCATGATCCCACAGTGATGTATTTATGCAGGTGTGTTAATCCAAACTCGGTTCCTACACTGGGAGTCATTTTGAAATGTTATCTTGCTAATAATATAAAATTTACTTTCGAAATTCCTAACCACACAATTTCTGAATTAGTAAGGAATGCCTATACAAATCAGACATGCACAATGACTCTAAGAATTCCCTACCCCAGCATCTACCCTTAGGTCTATCATATATTAGGTACTCAATAAGAATTAAACTTTGTCTGAAAATCTGTGAAATGGTCAATATGAAATGGAAGTTCAGCTTTCATGAATTGCATGTACTTTGCTGCATAAATAAAACATTTGCAGATCAAATATGAAATGATGAAATAAGTAGAGTGCTTATTTATACATATTTTTAAAAGGAATCTTCTAATGCATATTACCACTTGAAACTGAAGTTTTTACATCTATACATCACCCTACAAATAGTCACTAGAGTTTTGTCTGTGAGGAAACATCAAAACAGACATATTAGAAATTGGCACTTTGCCTATTATTAACAATTAATTATGTTTGGCACCAGGAGTGCCCAGGTAAGTTGAGTGGATACATGATTACCAAACTCAGGCTCTGTTTACAATGCATCATAGCCCATTGCCTGGTACAATGATCAAAAGTATTATACTGCATTTACCTAGAACATGTTTTTAGTTGGTAATTTCTCTTATTTTCCTGAGAAATATGTCCCTTTATCAATGAAGTCAGTTCCCTAGTATATTTGTTTGGTGTACTTTCTGATGAAATATTCATCAGAATATTTCTCAATACTTCTCAAAATAAATCACATTAATTACATATCTATATATGATATGAACACAGTGAGTGTTTTGCCCTGTCTGTTCTCCAACCTCTTCTTTGGGCCCCACCTTGCTCTTTTCTCACATACTCTCATCAATCTGGAAAGTTCACTTCTGTTTTCCCAGGTCCTTTATATTATTTGGACAAGGTTCTTAGTCTTCTTTGCTGAATGTAGTCATGGTGAGGTAGTCAGATTTTTCCCATAATCGTGCAGTATTTGCTTAGCATTCTATTCCTTCCTTGCTAATTCCCTCCATCAACATCAGCATTTTCTGTGGACTGAGATAATGAGACCTGTTTTAAAGTTCCTTCCTGCATGGGGTCCATTCAAACTAACTCTGGAAGCCATTTAATTGGATCAAGGTCTGTTGCAATACCAGCAGTTTCAGGAACTGCTTACACAGTTATTGGTTGATCAATGCAGGCTCAGTAGCTTGTGAATTATCCAAGGCCAAAGAGTCAGTACATGAATGGAGTTTAATGTGAAGTCCTTGCCTGGAAAATAAATCATTAGTTATAAGCACTAGAATTAGATACTTAAAAGATATTTCTTTCAAAATATATATATTTTTTCCTGTTGAAAGGGTATCTGTATTCCTATATATAAGGAGGGCTTGAAAGTAATTCTTCCAAAATGCTGTTTGTAAACAAATTGATTTTCACTTACCAAGAGGTTCTCAAGTACAAAAGTAACCCTATAAATTGGTAGCATTTGCTATTTTAAAGTATGGATGAAAACTTCTGACTAGTAATTCCAGGATAAATAAGGACAATGAAATTAAATATATTTGCATTTTCAATATATATGGATTATATAATTATTTATAGAGGTTTATTGTTGTATAATTAGCTTTAATGAACAAATAGGTAAAAATTTCATTGTTTTTTTTTTTTTACAAATATTCTATGTGATATGGAGGTCTATAAAGCCAGTCCATCATAGATTTAATAATATCACATTTCCATTATAGAATACAAGATTATGATGAGTTAATGTCCTGGGACTTCAAAGCTCCAGGAATCTATATATTAAAAAAAGATGGGTGCTTCTGCTGACCCCATCTCGTTTCTTTCTGCTTATCTTTGGTTGATGTGATTTTTTTTTTAGGATGTCTAATTAGGTATCACCTGGCAGCTAAGCCTCAGGTTCCTTCTTGAGTGTCCTCTTGTCTCATGGCTGTCTCATAGTCTGCAGAGTGAGCTCAATGTTGTTGGAGTGTTCTGCAGAAATACTGATTTAGAGAATATCCCGAAACACTTTATGAAATAAAGCAACAAAAATAAAGGATGGGAAAAGGCAAGGTGGAAGGAAAGAGGGATAAATAAAGGGAGGAAGGAAAAAAAGAGAAATATAGAAAAAATGATATAGGATTAAGAGAGGGAAAAAAAAAGAATGCAGACAAAGATCTAGCCACTCATAAAGTAAAACAGCTTTGTGTTTTGTGGAAGAAAAGCTGATGCAGAGAGTGGTTTACTTGCATCCAAGAAAGAAAGAAAAGGCACCTAAATGATTCTTAAAAAATTAAAAAACAAATCAGCAATAATTACCATCTTTGGTAAGCCTTTGCAGGTTTATCTTATGTAATCCTCACTACATGAGATGTGATGTGGGGGCATTTTCAGGACTTGGAGTTGTCCTAAATGATGTTGCAGGGACAGATGCTGGGCATTATATATCCTACCATAACCCACTGAATGTACTAGTGGACAGTGTAAACTACAATGTGAACTATAATCCAAGTGGTGCAGTAGTGTTCCAAGACATATTCCCCAAATGCAATGAACATGTGGCAATGATGAGGGAGGTTGTTAATGTGGGAGGAGTGGGGGTAGAGGGTGGAGAATGTGGTATGTAAGAACCTCTTTTATTTTCTAATGTAACATTTTTTGTGATTTATGTATCTTCAAAAAATACAATAAATACTTTAAAAAATTTTAAAAGATAATGTATATTGAAAAAAAATCCTCACTACGATCCTATGTGGTATATCCTTTTTATAAATAAGGATATAAAGATACAAAAATGTCAATTGATTCTACAATGTTCCAGAGTTACTAAATGGCAAATCTATGTCTCCCAAACCTGCGTTTTTCACAACTCTTTGAAGGCCTGAAACTTGTTGGTTGCTGTAAGGGTGAACTCTGTCAGTTGGATACAAATAGGATCAGTAACTCTAAAACTAAACAGTACTACCTCTGCCTTTGTCTCATACAGTCTATATCCATCCTAGCAGCTGCAGTAACTCTTTCAAAACAGAAGTCAGATGATGTCGTTCTTCCATACAAAAAGCCGCTCCTGAGTATGCCCCATAGAAAAAGCCACGGTTCTCTCAAGGCCGCCAGGGCCATGATTTACTCCCCCATTATAAACTCTGCAATGACCTCCCTCTCACTCACGGCTTTCCAGCCACATTGGCCTCCTTTTCTTTCCTGGAATACTTCACACATGGTCGAGCAAATGGCCTTCCCTCTCTTCTACCCTTTACGTGGAACAACTTCTCCCGTATCTGTTGGCTAAATCCCTCTTCCTCAAATGTTGTCTGTATTTCCTCTTCTCCTGACCACACTTCCTAATACTGCACACAAACCTCTACCCCACTCCCACACTCAGGATCCCTCTACACTTATCAGATAAAACAGGAAATAATTTATTGTAATCAAGCTTCTTATTTTGACTCCCCCCCAGAAATAAGCCTCACAAGTGGTCTATTTTGTGGCCTATTTTATTCACTGATACGTTCTAAGTGCCTAGATCAGATCTTGAAACATAATAGGTAAGAAATAAATATCTAATGAATGACTGAACATTAATAATGGACATTTATAGATTTTTAACTTTATGAACTTTTTGTTCTTTTTTCTTTGTGATATTTCTCCATTAATTACTATAATTTGCTATTGTTTTTAAAATGTTCTCAATTTCTAAGGATATTCTTTTACACAATCTAGAGTTTGGTATAAAAATTGAGCAAGATATTTTATATTTGTTAGCACTTGCTTCCATACCACTTATTAAATAATCCATTCTTTCCTCATCCTGGAAACCAAGTGAAAAAAGTGTATAAAGAGGAAGCAAAAATCAACTAATCAAAAACTGATAGAGTAAGATGTTAGCAGATAATTACCATTTTTAACAACTCATTATATATGGACCATGTATATGCACTTGGATCTCTTTGTTTTCCAGATTGTCCCTTTTTCCTATACAATATATTCTCAACCTGGCAGTTTGGAATTATTATTTTAAACCACAAGTTTTATGACAAAATTCTTTTGCTCAAAAATCTACCCCTACATTTCACTCATAGTGAAAGCCATGAACCTGTCTATTCTTGTGACAGTACTTATTTTTGAAATGTTTAATTTTACAGTAAATTTAAAGATGAGTTTTTCGTCTTCAAATTGTGTTATTCCTTTGTACATAATTTAGATCTCCTCCCATAATTCTGGCTAATGAAAGTTTCTTCTTGCTTTGATTCGGGTTTGATGTGGGCTATGGGTGGAAGGCTCTTTGTCTCTTCAGAAATAACTAAGCTGTTTGACTTGTGTCTCTTCAGAAATAACTAAGCTGTTTGACTCGTGAGTGTGGAAAGATAAGAAGCTGCAGTCCTGCCCTTAGGGAAAATGGCAAACAGGCTCCAGTCCCAGGAAATGTTTAACAATGCAAGAGCTGTAAACTTTAAGTATTTAGGGGAAATGCAAAAACCAAGGCTTATCTAGAATGTCTGGAGTCCTTGCTAAAAGCTTACCTAAGATGTGGAAGAGATATATGCTAATTGAAGCCTATTGAGAACTGAAACAAAGGGACCATTTGGCCTTTCCTCTCTGTATAAAAGACGTTTGAAAATCTTGTTCGGGGCTCGGGATTCAAACTGAAAGCTCCCGAGTCCGGCCGGCCGTCAATAAACCATTTTTTCCTTCTCAAAATCATTCCTGAGTCCTGGCCTCTCTATACTCAATTAATTGAACTTCTCTTAAATTCCACAACATGTTAAATGTCACTTTTTCCATAAAGTCGGCTCTTCTCATCTCAGTAAAAATTAATCTCTTTTCCTCCCAGACATAGCCAAAACACTTAGGTTTTATTTAACTTTTGTCTCTTTACATAATTTAGCTTGTATTAAATGTATTAATGATCCTGTTCATGTCCTTAATAAGAAACTAAGTTTCTTGAAGATACTGGTATCTTTTTAATCACCTTTGTATTCTATTTTTAGTGTTTGATAATATTCCATATATACAGTCTGTGTTCAGTCAAATATTGTAGAAATTCTTTTTGACTACATAGTTATATACACTTGTCCCTATAAGGCAAATATGCATTATTCTAATTTTAACATTATAATTTTGATACATAAAGCTATAAACTCAAAGTCCCCTTTTTAATTTACAAGATGCTTTCAAATAAATCCACATTACTTAAAAATAAGGAGAGCACAGCTGGTAAGAGAAATAAAAAATTAATGCATAGAGAAAGAGGCATACATGGAGAAGAAAAATACATGTGCCTGGGAGCAAAGTTGCCATGGAAGGAAACTAGGTCTTTTGGGTCCTTTTAAATTTTGGCTTCTATCCCCATGGTAATTCCAGTGGATTTTCAACTTCTCTTGTTTCATTTTTATTTTTCACCCTCAGGAAATTGTAGTATGTATCTGTAGAACATCAGGTAACTGATGTAACTAACATCGAAGACACTTTTTGGAGATGGTATAAGCACAGTAAATACGAAAAGTTAGAGTTCAGACTAGAGGTAGATTGAATGCCATGTTAAGATATTGATATTTATTCTGTGTTCAAATAAAGAGTCAATGGAGGATTTTGTGCAGAAAAATAGTCTAACCATATTTGAGGTTTGAGTATATAATTTTGGATTCAGCAGGAATCCTAAACTATTTAGGGAAGAAATTTGAGTCAGGGAGTACATTACCAGAGCTGAGAATGAAGGCATAGTTGTTAGCTGCACAGCAGTAAGGAGGAAGAAAGAGAAAAAAAAATTAACAAAGATTACAAACTTAGATTATAAAACCAACAAAATAATTCATTGTTATTTATTAATTCTGGTTTCATTAACTGCAAGAAGCTTCTTGGTGTCAGGTGAGACTGAAAAGATAGGTAAGGGCCACATATGGCAGGACATTGTAGACTACGTTAAAATTAATTTCTCTTCTTTAATACAACAAGATTTAAGTTTTCAATCTATTTTGCATTGTATTTACTTTCTTTTCTTGAATGAATCATAAAGACTTAGGACAAAAAAATTCATCACATCCTGGGAATATTTGAAGTTAAAGCCCTTTTGTCCTTTAGGGAAAAGGAAACATCCATATTCTGATTTTAATGAGATGTGAAAGAATAGGAGGATAAGGTTTTTTTGTTTGTTTCCCCCCTCCTTTTTACCCCACCCCCATAGGAAAAATAAAGTGTGGGGTTAGAAACCCTAAAATTGACTGAGGATATAGGTGTTCCATTCTAAGAACTGGAAAACCTGAAAAGCAGTAGCAGGATAATGATGCATTTGATATTAGAAAAGTTGAGTAGAATGTCTTCAAGTGCTATCCCTGTTTTGATGTCTAAAAGGAAGTGCAGATGTAGGTCTAAAACTAGTGAAAAGTTGTAAGTTAGTGATTTCAATCATTTGAAAGCAACAATAACTAAGAACTAAAATGTAGTGAGGGCGAATCACTGTTAGTTACAAATATTATTCCATCTAATCCTCAGAATAGTTCCATAGGATAAACAAAGGAATATCCAGATGAGAAAAATGAATCTTTTAGAGGGTAAATTGTCTAGCATCTAATTTCCAAGTTTGTCTCCTTAAATCATCATTTTGTTCTGCCTCTCTGTTGTATTGTGATGCACCAAGAATGGATGAGGTTGCCCAGAAACAAATCCAACAATAGAGAATGAAAAAGAAATATGCAAAGAAAGCCAGAAGTCTGTAGTACCTTTGAAATCAAAGGTAGAAATTTGAAAATTGTTTTTCATGAAGTTTATCAACCTGCAAAGTGTTTCAAAGATGTTGAGTGAGACAATTACTGAAAAAGTTATTTCATTTCATTCATTCAAAAAACTTTATTAAGCACTTAATCTTTGCCAGGTGCTCTTTTAGGTGTTGGAACTATAATAGTCAACAAGATAGAAAAAAAGAAAATCATGTTCCTCATGGAGATTAAATTCTAGTGGGAGAAAGACACTAAAGAAACAGATATATAATTTAAGAAAATGAATCAACATTTATTTATTAATGAGGAGATCACAGTGATTACTTAAGTGAAGTAGATTCTCTGGGTTGGAAGCAGATAGCCATGGTAAAAGAATGAGGGGAGGCAATATTGGAGAAAGATAAAATGGAAATGAATTATCGCTGCATATTCTGTGTCAAGAGAAAGGTTATAAGATGTAGGTTGCTGGGGAATGTTGGAAACTTCCACAAAAACATATCAAGATGGAACTAGGTATATTTTCATTGAGATGGAAGTAGGATCCTTGGATATCTAGATCTCCTTCTATAGTGTTTTCAATTGACTTAAATATGCAGATAGCAGAGAGGTTAATGTGCGAAGGTTTTTTCAAAATTTATTGTGCATCAGAATGACTCAAAGGCCTTACAAGATATAGAGCCCAGGTTCTCCCCCCCACAATTTCTGGTTCATGAAGTTTGGGATGAGACCAGATAATATGCATTTCCTATTAGTTCCCAGGTGATGTGGTGGTGGAGGACACTTTGAGAACTTCTCTCTGAAATGAGAGTGAATTTCATGTATCATCAGAATAGCCCAGCGTTTTAATCACACATCCTTGATCTCTCTTTTAACAGCTGTTAATCAGAGACAACAAGCAAATTTTAAGTCACTTTGAGAAATTCTGTTCTTATTTAATTATTTATAAAACTGAATATAAATCTTCAACAAACTAGCATGCTCTTTCCCTAAAAAAGTCCCTATGTCTCATTACAAGAGAGATTCCGAACACATTGCAAAATATCAATTTTGCTGCTAAGGAGCAAAATCCTTTTTTCTTTTTTTTCTTTTACATTGTCTTCTTTTTTAAAGATACATGGATCACACAAAATGTTACCTTAAAAAATATAAGAGGTTCCCATATACTCTACTCCCCATCCCCACCCCTCCCACATCAATGAGCTCTTTCATGAGTGTGGCACATTGCATTTGGTGAATACATTTTGGAGTGTTGCTACACCACATGGATTATAGTTTACATTGTAATTTACACTCTCCCCCAGTCCATTCATTGGGTTATGGCAGGATATATAATGTCTAGCATCTGTTCCTGCAATACCATTCAGGACAATTCCAAGTCCCAAATATGCCCCTATATCACACCTCTTCTTCCCTCTCCCTGCCCTCAGCAACTCCCATGGCCACCATCTCCATGTCAATGATACAATTTCTTCCATTGCTAGAGTCACAATAATTCTGTAGTAGAATACAAGTAAGTCCACTCTAATCCATATTTTATTCCTCCATCCTGTGGACCCTGGGATAGTGATGTCCACTCCACCTCTAAATTGAGAGGGGGCTTAGATCCCACATGGCTAATGGATGAAATTCTCCCACTTGCCATTGTAGAAACTCTTGGTACCCTGGTGTGATGGTTGACTATCTTCACCTCCCTGTTAGCTAACCTGGGTAAGTCCAAAGAACCAGAGAGTAGGTGTTGCAATTCTGCTAAGGTTCAGGGCACAGCTGGCACATGGACAGTCCAGAGATTCAAGTCTTCTGAATATACACCAATCTCAGTGCCAATCACAGGCTCAGTAAAAGTGAGAGAAGAAGCATATGTAGAACGGTCACAGCTGAGTCCAACACTGTCACACTCAGGAGCACAAATTCCAAAGTAGGGCCCACTGGCAAGGTACTGAACACAAAAGCCATCTGCCATGACCATAGAACCTGTGTGTCTCCATAGCCCTCAGGAGCACCACTACCTGGGGTTGTATCTACTTTGGCTGTCTCTGGGATCCTGCTGAGATGTGCATAAGCACAACCCCTCTGATGACTTCCCGACTCATTTTGAAGTCTCTTAGCCATATAAACTCATTTGTCTTTACCATTTCTCCCTTTTATTCAAGGTCTTTTTCTAGTTGCATCACCAGCTGGTGATTGGTAGTAATCCCTCGGTGCCAGGAAGGCTTATCCCCAGGAGTCATGTCCCACACTGGGGAGAAGGTAATGCATTTACATGCTGAGTTTGGCTTAGAGAGTGGCCACATTTGAGCAACATGGAGGCTCTTAGGAAGTAACTCTTAGGCACCCTACAGCTCTAGGCCTAGTTGAAATTTCAAGCACACAGGCTCATAATCATAGTCATCAGTATCAAAGGACCCATCAGTGGACCAGCCTTCTTCACGGGTCTTTGCCCATGCACTTGGAGAACTGTTGTAGTTCCATTGAGGAATGTGACAGAGATCCCATTGGATGAGAACTCAGCACTCCCTCAGTTGTTGTGTGTAACTCTACCTACTATGAAAATATCTAATGAATATCCGAACATATTTATATGCCCTATATGCATGCCCTGGAGAACCTCCCACCCATGCATCCCCCATCAATGACACCCCACACCAGTGCTCCTCCCTGCCATAGTTGAACCCCTCTGTGATCCAAAATTTCTTCCAAAATGAAGCCTAATATATTGCCAAATTCAATTAGTAGTAAAATGAAATAGTAATGACAGTTTAAAGATTAGAAATAGAATACATAATAATTTATAAAAACTAAAATAAACCAAAAAATAAATTGGGGTATTAAAAATGAAAAATATCATAAAACTTTGTTTTTGATGTTTTACTTTTCATCACTGTAATTGGTGTTACCCTGTATATACAGTGGGGAGGCAATCTCTTCCACTCCTTCCTCAGTATCTACATCCTTTTTTTTTTTTTTTTAATTATGTCTTCAAAAAAGTTTTAGATCACAGTAAAGTCATGTATACAAAATAGGGCGCTCCCATATACTCAACATCAAATACTTTTCCCCCTTTCCCAGCAATGATCTTTTTACATGTAGATGTTATATTTGCTATAGGTGATGTACAGATATTGAAACATAGCAACTAACCATGGTTCCATTATGGTTTACATTATGGCTTATATTTTAGACTGTATACTTTAATAAATTTTGGTTACATTATGGTTTACATTTTAGTCTATACATTTTTATTAATTTTTGGTGAAATTTAATGTGGCCTACATCCACCATTGCATGATTTTGTGGAACATTTCCATTGCCCTCCAGTTACCCCCTCTACAATCTATCCTATTCCTCTTTTCCCCTCATCTCAGGGCCCATATTGCTGAGGGCTTGATACACTAGTCTGTTCTCCACCATTGGGAGTCACCCATGCTCTTGAAAAACAACCTCTCCTCAGTTTGAGAACATCAGGTCTCCCCAGGAGGGGAGTACAACACCTTCTCACTCATTGTATGGGTCTCCACCTGCTAATATAACACTTATGACAAGATGAGCATTCACACACTCTCTAGAAGCCTGCCCCAGGTGCACCCTATGCCAGATGCCCCTGTCAAACACCTTAAACCAATCCTTTCCAAAACAATGTAAATCTTCAACAGGCTAGCATGCTCTATCCCTAAAAAAAGTCCCTATGTCTCATTATAACAGAGGTTCCAAACGCATTGCTAAATGTCAGTTTTGCTGCTAAAGAGCAAGTTCTTAAAAGTACATTTCACAAAATGTAGTAAAACAACTAATTAAAAAACTTTTCTCACAGCAAGTTCTCTCTTTCTGTATTCTAATCATAGAGTCCTTTGTGTTCTTGCAAAAACTTGGGTTATGAATAATATTAACTTAAAGTATGAGATTTTAATATTTGTTTTCTTATAAAAGTTATTGCCTTCGTATATTTTTAGTAAATGTTTTTGTTGTACTGAAAGACCAAACCTGGGAGAGAAGCAGCTGGTTCTCTTCAGATCTCCCCAGTGACCCTCTGGCTATTCTCCTAAGCTCCTTGTCCATTTGCAAACACTTCCTTGACCTCTATTCCAATTTGTATAAATTTCTATTTTTCTATTACCATGTAATTCTGGCTAAATTCTTTATCTCTTTCAGGTCAAAACTTAAATACTGTTTTGTTCGGTGAGCTCTACTGACCCCTTCAGTTTCCACCCTGATTCCTTTGTTATTGAAATAAGACATATAAGTGGATGCATACAAATATCAGTAAAATATATATGTATAAAAATTAAAGATGTACAGATCAATTTTCAGAAAGTCATCACACCTGTATAACCCACACCTACCCAGCTCAAGCATTACAGTATTCCTAGAACACCAAAAACCATCATGTGCCCCTTGAAAGATTTGGACAGGCAGTCTTAGCACTCTCAGTTCCAAGCACCTCTAGACAAGTTCTGTTATACAATTTATTTTTTCCCCCATATAACCCACTCCCCACCTCCCACCACATCATTTTTGTAAATTATATATTTTTGAAGGTATATACATCACATAAAAAATGTTACATTAAAAAATATAAGAGGTTCCCGTATACCTCCCCCCCCCGCAGCCCGCTCCTCCCACACCAACAACCTCCCCCATCATTGTGGCACACTCATCGCCCTCAGTGAACACATTTTGGGGCACTGGTGCACTACATAGATAATAGTGTACCCTGTAGTTTGCACTCTTCCCCAGTACATTCAGTGGGTTATGGCAGGATATATAAAGTTCAGCATCTGACCCTGCAATATCATTTAGGACAACTCCAAGTCCAGAAAATGCCCCCACATCACATCTCTTCTTCCCTCTCCATGCCCTCAGCAACTACTGTGGCCACTTTCTCCGCCACAGTGCTAAAATTTCTTCTATTACTAGTCACAATAGTTTTATAGTAGAATTTCAGTAAGTCCACTCTAGTCCATATTTTATTCTTACATTCTGTGGACCCTGGGATGGTGATTTTCTCTCCACTTCTAGATCAAGAGGGGCTTAGATGATGGATGCAATTCCTCTGCTTGCAGTTGTAGGCACTCTTGATTCCCTGCTGTGGTGGTTGACCATCTTCACCTCCCTGTTAGCTGACCTGGGTAAGACCAATGAACCAAAGAGTAGGAGTCGCCACTCTGCTGAGGCTCAGGGCCCATGTGCCAGCCGGGAAACTGAAAATTTAAAAATTTGTACAGTCTAAAATATAAACAATAATGTAAACCAAAATGGAACCATGTTTGATAGCTATGTTTCAAAATCTGTACATCAGCTGCAGCAAATATAACATGAACATGTAAAAAGATCATTGCTTTACACTTTAGATCCAAGTTTCCTTTACCTGAGACCCGTTCCCTGCCCTGCAATAATAGAATGGCCTAGGGTGCTCCTAGCAAGTGCTTCTCCTGAATCTTTGCAGACGTTTACAGAGACTTGAGCCCAGCTTGAGGTGTATGATCATGGGCTTTGGAGTCAAATAGGCAGTTATTATGTTATGCTTTATATTACGATTTTGTGGTACCTTCTTGAGAAATGGAGGATGAAAGTAGCTACTGTACTGGATTTTTGTATCAATTAGATGATACAGAATACATAAGGTGCCTAGCACAAAATCAGCACTGTGTAAATGTTGATTTTCTTTATTCTACCACCTAATTTTCATGTCTGAGGAAGAATCTGTTCTTCCATAATTCTGTCAAATATTTCTGTTTTGTTCTTTAATGCTCTGTCAACTTATAGAGGAGGAAAATATTTTCTTGTGAGATTTGATACTCAAGTAACTTTTATTCATCATCCATCCTAAATCATCAGTCTTTCCTACCATCACATCTTTTTCTCAAACATCTGTAATGAGTTGAATATTAATTCATATATGTGTACTTTGGATCCCCTTGTAAAGCATAAAATGGTGTGGAATTGTGAATGAGCAAATGGATAGACACAGATCCATTTCTTTTGGGGTCTCTCTAATACAGAATTTTTCTATTAACCACATAGATGAATAATTTGATTGTTTACCTAGATATTAATCATCGTGTCCTGTGCTACTCCAAACTTCAAGGAGAAAACAGGATCACAATAATAGTAAGAATATAAAGCTCCTCTAGTCCCAAAGTCTTCTGTTGTATAAGCATCTCACCCCTTTCAACTATCTCTACAATTCCCCCCTGGAAATATTCAATGAGGCATAATAAAATAGTATTCTTGGTTAATATTTTTTTGTTTCATCATAGTCTATCTCAATGTGATATAGTCTCCTTCAGAAACTGCTGAAGATACTGAGGAATGTGGACTCTATTTCTCTCAAGCTATAAATGACGACAATAGGAATTTATGATATTCATTTAATAAATATTTGTCAAATGCCAGAAAATAAGGAAAATTATATTACAAAAAGCTGGGATTACAATTTTTCACCTTGAACTAACCATTATGTGCCAAAACTACCTATCATTCATTTAATAAACACCCAAGGTGGGGTTGGGGTAGGGGAAAGCTGAATGGTGTAAATATGCCCATATTAGCTGAACAGTCTCCGGGCGATGTTTACATACACTAGGAGAATAAGGGATGGAATGTACCAGCAGGAAGGGGCATCTGCTAGGGGGTATGTTTTACCTCAAGGCACTCCTGAGAAGGGAGTCAGCCTACATTTATCATTATCCCTTCTAGGAGCCAGGTTAACACAGTCCTGAGCATAGCATTTATTTGTGGGTCAAAGGGAAGGCCACAGGCTACTCTCAGACCGTTTCTTACCACAGTAAGCGACTTTTTTATTTTGTACTTCATGCCATAAGCTTCATGTTTATGAATGTGGGACAATGCTTAAAACAACTATTCTTAAAATCAATGGCTTATTGTCCTTGACCCAAACATACTGAACTTAACTCTCTGTTCCCCTTAGATGAGCTTTCTCAGAAGTAATTCCCAGTCACCCATAACAAAAAAAACCTTGCACAAGAAACATCAGTAATCCTGCAGACCCTTCAGATATACCGATAGGTATGAACAAAGCTGGCATTTGTGAATTGAGTTCCCCCAAGATAAGTAATGTGCAGCAATATGGACATAGAATTCTTTTGCCCATGTTTAGAAAAATATGTACCATTTATATTGTGTCATATATGAGTCAAGCATGATTGGTCAATTTATATTGATTATCTCCAATCTTCAAAATTTTACTTCAAGGTAGATGTAATTATCTCAGCGATGTTAAGTGAAATATTCTGGAGAGAAAGCTTACTTTTGCAAATAGAATTCATAATTAGGTATTTGTCATTCTTTCACGTCTCACTGCTTCCCTGTGCATTGAATCATATTAAGATTGGGTACCCTGAGAAGAAATACTGAATGAAATCTGGAAAATATCATCATTTATTTGAATATTCTATTACAAAGTGATAAAAATTCATATTTTTAAAATATTTTGATGATAATTGATTTTTTTTCATTTTAAATTGTTTGTGGTTACTGCCAATACAAAAACAGTGTTTCAATGATCTCAAACTGAAATCAAATATTGTCACTATAACTGTAGTATGAATGAAGCAAAATGCTTCAACCCTGCCAGGAGTACCCTTGTGTTTGTCTATTCTATATTATTTCTGAAGGGATAGGCTGATTTAGACCAAAAAAAAAAAAATTACATGAACAAAAATCTTTTTTAAAGATTTACTCTTAATCTCTGTGCTCCATTCCCTATCATATCATGTCTCTCTGAGTATAAAGCTATACTTTCAGTACGAATTGCCATTCAGTCTACAATTTTAAAGGAAATTGTGTTTGATAAATATCTTCAAAAAAGCATATTGCTATGTATGTCAGGAATACTGTGATTCAATATGAGTGGGTTTGATGCATTTGAGTTTCTGTACTTGAATGTTGTACATTTGTGGGTGTAATAATTCCAGAGTAGTTTTGAGGCAGTAAAAGACTGTTATTCTGCAGATCTCCCCATCCCTGCTTTGTGTTCAGTCTCCAGTCTCCCTTGTTTATTTATGCCTTAACTGACACTTTATAATGCCAATTTATTGACATTGTGAATGAAAATAGTCTAAATATGTATACACACTATGAATGATATTTATATTCCACTGACTTTCTAGTTTATTATGATATAAACAAGATGTTACATTATGATTTAATATGTTATTATTAATAGTATAATATTTAAGATTATTTTTAATATATCCATGTGAAAAAAATAATTCTTAATCAGAAAATTCCAATCTTATGTTTATATTATGCACTATTTCAATTTTATAAAATGAGTCCAGTTTTGGGAAAAGAACAAATGTTATGTTAAATTTTTTTGCACCTCCACTCTCTTTCACCCCCCCATGTGCAAATTTCTACCTCGCTCCCTTTCTTTTTTTTTTTTTTTATTTTTTTTTTATTTTTTTTTTATTTTTTTATTTTTTATTGACTTTGTAATAATATTACATTAAAAATATATATGTGAGGTCCCATTCAACCCCACCCCCCCACCCCCCCTCTCCCCCCCCCCCAACAACACTCGTTCCCATCATCATGACACATCCATTGGATTTGGTAAGTACATCTTTGGGCACCTCTGCACCTCATATACATTGGTTCACATCATGTCCCATACTCTCCTCTATTCCATCATGTAGGCCCTGTGAGGATTTACAATGTCCGGTGATTACCTCTGAAGCACCATCCAGGGCAGCTCCATGTCCCGAAGATGCCTCCACCTCTCATCTCTTCCTGCCTTTCCCCATACCCTTTGTCCATTATGTCCACTTTTCCCAATCCAATGCCACCTCTTCTATGTGGACACTGGATTGGTTGTGTCCATTGCACCTTTATGTCAAGAGGAGGCTCAGATTCCACCTGGATGCTGGATGCAATCCTCCCATTTTCAGTTGTAATCACTCTAGGCTCCATGGTGTGGTGGTTGTCCTTCTTCACCTCCATCTTAGCTGAGTGTGGTAAGTCCAATAAATCAGATTGTAGGTGCTGGAGTCTGTTGAGGCTCAGGATCTGGCTATCACATTGTCAGTCCAGAGATTCAAATCCCCTAAATATATCTTAAACCCCAACATTAACTGCACCTCCAGCACATTAGCATGAAAGTCTTATGAAGGGAGATCCCATCTGAGTCCAGATTCATCACACATAAACACCATTTCCAAAGAGGGGCCATCTGCCCTGGTAGTTAACCCCATCAGCCATGACCATAACTCCCATGGGTCTCTTTAGCCCTCAAAGGAACCAATATCTGGGGGTTGTATCTGCTTTATCTGTCTCTCTGACTCTGCTCAGTTGTGCATGAGGGCAAACCTTCTGCCAGCCTCCAGACTCTTTTTTAGAAACTCGTAGCCATATAAACTCCTTTCTCCTTTCCATTTCCCCCTTACTTTAGGTCAAACAGCATTTTAAAGTCATGGTATTTTATGTAGACATGGATATTCTGCTGATCCGCATTGAACCTTCCGTATAAGGTCATTTTCCAGTTGCATCATCAGTTGGTAGTTGATAGTGGTCCCTCGTTGCCAGGGAGGCTCATCCCCGGGTGTCATGTCCCACGCTGGGGGGAAGGCATTGCATTTACATGCTGAGTTTGGCTTCGAGACTGGCCACATTTGAGTAACATGAAGGCTGACAGAAGGAAATTCCCAGGCACAAAGTTGCTCTAGGCCTTGTTATTATTTTGGGTTTATCAGCTCACAAGCATAGTCATTAGTATCAGGGGCTCACTGTTGAACCCTCACTCCCTCCCGGTCCCCACCACTGTACCTGGGAGACTGTCGCTGCTCCCCTAGGGACCACGACAGTCGCTCCCTTTCTTATTTGCCAAAAAGAACCATTCAAGGTTTGACTAGAAAAAAGTATTCTCTCACATCTGAGTGATACTGATGTTAACAACATCAGTTCTGATTCTTTCTTCATGCTACTGTGCATGTAGAGCATGATGGTTAACTGGACTGATACACCATTGGGAATTCTTTTCTTCATTCAGCAGTGTTTTATTAGGCGCTCTGCTCTAGAAAAGTAGAGCATAGAACACCTATCCCAATACCAATGTATGTTAAATATTTAAACACAAAGGGCATCTTTTATATATACATGGTATTCAGTTTGTTGTTGTTGTTTTGCATTGTTTTTCAGCTATGTATCATATTGCAAAAGAAGTTTACATTGTTGTACTGGATGATTATACTACACTGTTACATCTCTCACAGATTCTCATCTTTTTATGTTCAAATTCTGCTCACTTACTCAAAAAGCCTACAAAAACATTAAAATATTTTCAGAAGCCCAGTTTTGTCAATAAATTGATACTTTCACACTATCAAAATATGTTACTAGACAGTGAGATACTAAGAACTTTATAATTGACTGCTTTTGGATGGCATATTATTCAACCAAAGGGGTGCTGATGCAAAATACCAGAAATCTGTGGGCTTTTATAAAGGGTATTTATTTGGAGTAGAAGCTTACAGTTACCAGACCATAAAGCATAAATTATGTTCCTCACCAATGTCTGTTTCCACATGTTGAATCAAGATGGCTGCCAAGGACCACAGAGGTTCAGGCTTTCTCGGTTCCTCTCTTCCTGGGGTTCGTTTCTCTCCCAGCTTAGTTGCTCTGCTCTTTCCAGAAGACCAGCTGAAGGCTATCAGGTGAACAGCTCTCCTTCCTTGTGTATCTGCTTCTCTGTGTGTTTACTTCTCAATTCCAGGAACGAAATTCTCACCTCCTTTCTCTGTGGTGCATTTCTCTGTGAGTCCCTGCCCACAAATGGGGTGGGGACTCAAGTCCTACTGAGGTGACCCAATCAAAGCCCAAAGAAAACCTTAATCATTATTTAATCAAGTAAAATATGATATCTGGGTTCATAATTTTTACTCTAGTTTCTTCCTTAATAAGATGAAAACTCCAATCAGTAAAAATCCTTTCTCAATAGAGTTTTAACTAAATTTAATTTTTCCTTTTCTGAAAGTAAATTCAAATCATGTAATTCAGTTTTGAATGCATTAATGTATTTATATTTTTTCCAGAAGGTTTACACATGGCATACATCAGATTCAGTTAAAGTTATACTTTTTTTCAATTGCAAGACTCCAAGTATACACGTAGGGAAGAAGGAAAGTGCATTAAGAATCTAGGAACAGAATTCAATGCTAAATAGTAATTGAGAAAGGTATATTGCTTGGAAACTACACTGAACACTGCTTTGTTTAAAGTGAAGGGTAATACAAATCATGCATTAAAATAGTAGAACCTTTTAAAGATTTCAACAATGTAATTGATGAGAGTTTTAATAAGCTGTGACACATAACTTAGAACAGTGCATTTCAACCATACAAACAGTTCATCAAGATAACCCACAAACTCTGATAGATTTATATTGAGTTTGGTCACAAACCTTACAAGGATTCAGGTTATAAGTACAGAAACTAGACTCAGATTAAGGGTAATAAACTCTTTCTCCTAAGAATAATCACCCTTTCAGGGAAAAAAAATGCACCATATCAAGGTGTCATGCACCACTGAGTTTTTATGAATGGGACTTGCTCTTTAATAGCCAGTTAGTGACATTTGCAATTGGATGCTGTTATTAAATAATGTAAGATGTTAATTAGTTACTTGTCAGAGAGAGTGAGCCCTTTCACTCCCACCCAATTTCAAAAAGTGATGACTTTGAAAGTTAATGAAAATAAGCAGATCCACACTACAGAGCAAAAAGCACAATGTATTGCAATGACTACTCATCCTTTTGTTTGGCTGCATGAGGGATAAAATTCAGATACATGCAGACAAGGCCCTGAATTGTGACTTTCTCCCTCTCTTAATAATTAAAGCACTTTTTTTATTAATAGGGAGAAAGGTAACAAAGTCTCTTAACAAAGATTTGAATATGAGGTTTCTTCCTACTGAAACCACCATGTTCAAGTTTTCTCCTATCATCCTGAAAGTTATTACACATTGGAAAGTAACTGATAATGTAAAAAGAACAGTTACTGTAGCCAAGCAATTTGGGAAATCCAGTCTTCATTTGACCCAACAAAGTTTAATCTGATCATTTCTTAGTCTGATCATTGCAACCCTGTCTTAAGATCTTAGTTAATGCATTGGTCATCAGAAATCATTTGCAGATCAGTTTAAATAGGTTATTTTATGCCAATTATAATTAAAATTAGATCAGAAAGGAAGAAAACATTTATTGATTACTACTGAGTGCCAGACACCATATTTACTTTAATTTTAGTTGTTTAAAATTCGTGGTGGACTGATAAATTATGTATATGTCAATTAAATTAATTTCATTATGTTATCAACAATTAAAGCTATAAACAGACCTGGAAGTTATAGTGACTTTTGAATATATTTTGTTAAGAAATTTGTTACTTTTATCATTATAAATTTAAAAAAAAAATAGCTTTAAGAATACATGTATAAAATAATGAAAGCTTTTAAGGTTAAAATGAAATTGGTAAGCTCTAGAGCCTGAATAAAGGTAATAATTAATACTATAAATGTTACAGAATTTTAGCAATCCATGAAGCAATCTATAAGGAGCTAAAAAAATTTTGTTGTATATCCTATACCAAAAATAATTTTCAAATTATGACTTTCAATTTATTTTGACTTCCTGTTTTTCCAATTAGAAATGCTCTAAATATTTTTAATATAGTTTAATTTGCAATGTTTTGAAATGGAATAGTATAAAAATAAATGTTTATATAGTGATTTCTGATAAACAAAATATTTTCTTAAATTTTATGAGTTTCACAATTAAGTACTACTGCATTAGACTAGGCTAGGTTATCCTGGGGTAATACAACACAAAAACTTCATTGACTTAGAAGAATTACAGCTTAAGTTTTTTGCTTTATTTATTTAAGCTAGAATATCCAAAGTGCTGATGGAAAGCTCTGCTAATTGTAATCCCTCAGGGTACCAGGATGAGAGAGCAGCCAACATCTCAAACATTGCCATGTATCTGATTTTACAAGAACCCCTATGAAAAATACCCACAATAGGTTGGTTCAAACAGCAAGCATTTACTGTCTCAGTTTTGAAGGTAAAAAGCCCAAAATTCAACATGTCAGCAAGGCTATGCTTCTCCCTAAGTCAATAACGTTCTGGTAATTGAATCCCCTTAACATGACCATTTCTCACTCCTCTACGGCTTCTTCTGACTTCTGCTTCTGCTGGTTTCTGGCTTTTGCAGACTGAGGCTCCCAAACTTCCTCTTTGTAAATCCTCCAGTCACATGGATTAAGGCCCACCCTGATTCAGTTTGGCCACACCTTAGCTAATAATAACATCTTCAAAGATCCTACTCACAAATGAGTTCATACCCAGTGGAACACACAACATGTCCTTTTTGGGAGACGTGATTCAATCCCCAACACCATGTCAGAGGGAAAGAGAATAAGGGGAAAGGGGAAGTTCTTGACTCACCATTAAATGGTGTGGCTGAGAGGAGACATTTATCTTTTCTGCTCACAACTCCTTGGTTAGAACTGGACCCACCTCATCTCTAACTATATGGGACCAGTTCATTTGTTTATAAGCACATTCAATCCTTACCTTTTCTACTTCATAAATGTACACAATGGATTTGTAGTTATTGGTTTGAACATACCAACCATGATTTTTTTTCTCCCTTGCTCCAGGTCATTGTTTCACTGCAACAATTTGTGTGTAATATAAAAATCTGATATATGGCATTCCCAAACTGAATGCATAAACTTCTACTCCAAATATCTTCTCCTCCTTTTGACTCAGTCATTTCGTACCCACTTAGCTACATATTTTAAGATTATCCTTAATTTTATAATTTCTTCCATTCATGAGGGGTCACCAAACCCTACAGATCACTTTGCAGAAATGTGACTTCACTCACTTGCTTCTCTCCTCTCCAATATTAGTGATTTTCTTCAGGGTCTCCTCATTTCCAACTGTGCTCTTCTCTAACATAGATTTGCCCTCTCTCCACAAAATAAGTTAGATCTTGTCACTCTTTGCCATAAAAAATAATTCCCAATCCCCTATAATAAGATTTGTAATATAATGTTTACAACTCTAGACATCTCTCCTATCACTCAAGTTGTCCTATGTATATATCTCATGTCTAACCACGCTGATCTTCTCATTATTCTCCAAAACATGCATTTTCACTAGTCTATATCATTGCACATTCCACTCACATCTAAAATGGTCTTCCTTTCTCTTTACCAGAACTTCAGGTGTATATCAGATTCCACCTGTTCTATGAAACCTATCTGTGTCTTCTAGGTAGGGTTAATCTCTTTACCACCTGACATCACAAAGTGCAAAAGATTCTGTTCATGCCTCAGTATGACTCATCAGATTGTTCTCTTATTTATCTATTCCTAGTCCTTCCTGCTGGACTGAGTGCTGAAGTACACATAGGACTTTTGCATTTCCAGCTCTTATCAATTGTTCCAGTTCATAGTAGTTGCTCAGTGAACATTTTCAGTATGTTCTTTGATATTCAATGTGTAATGTATAACTATAAATAAAATAAATTTTGTTTTATTTAATAGATTCATTTTATCAGTATAATATTATTTATTCAGTAAATATATTAAGCATTTCCAAAAATGAATAGGAAAATAAAGTTCATGTCCTCAAGGAGCTTATTCTTTAATGGTATACCAGGCAGACATACATGTATGTCCTTGAGGAGTGGAGGGATCAAGTACCTTAGGGACATAAAGGCCCCAGCCTGCAGAGAACACCTCAGCTCTTGGAGGAGGGAACACTTTAGCTGCACTGAAAATGAAGGGAGTTCAGGCCAACACCTGGGAAGGAAGCATTCAGCACAGAAAGAACACCTTCATGGAGATATGGAGAAATAGAGTGCTTTCCGGAAACTACAAGTAATTGAACATTCGTGGAGCATAAAATGTGAATGCTTGGGGAGAAGCAGGGAAAAGGAGAGCAAAAGATGAGAAAGTACTAATTAGTCAGGGACTGCCCATTGGACCTGCAATGCCATCCAACGCAATTTAGAATTTATTGTAGCAATAAAGAAACTGAGGCCCCTAGTGTTTGTATGACATTTTCAAGGTCACAGTGCTCTCCAGTGAGCAGAAGGAGACAGAATCTTGCCTACAGCTTAATACTTAATGAGTGTGTGTTTCTTTAGAATATGTTGTAATCAGTAATTAATTACCATTGAATGCTGAAATCCCTATAAAGTATAGCTAAGTTTATTTCACTTTTCAAGATGAGGCTGATTAACAGGACTGATGAGTCAAGGTCACAATAGAAAGTCCTTTTGTACTAGGGACTAACATTTGGTCGATTTCATTGCACAGCTTTTTTCTACCTTTTCCATCTCTTAAAAATAGTATGTTCACGTCTTTGAATCAAGATCCCAATATTCTATCCACACCTGATTTATAAGTCATATAGTTTTCTGAACTGTAATTACATAAAGACTTATTATCCAACTAATAATCTGCTAATGATAAAATAAATACCTGATAAATATGTTGAAAAAATAAAATGTACACACCTCTAAGAAAAGATGTGTACTACCTGACACAGAAGAAAAATATGATACAGTAATTCTACAATTAAATAAGAATAAAGTTAACCATAAAATCAGGAGAAAAAATACATTTTTAGTAGAATGGTGTGCTTTCCAGATAGAATGTCTACATGTACACTGCAAATGAATATTCATGTCCTTTAAGAAAAATGCATGCTTCTTGAAAAGTTTCTTTAATATTCTATTCAAAAATAACTAATCCTAAGGGAAGATGGCTTAAATGAAATTAGTGTAATGCTATATGGAAGTGGTTGATGCTCAGAGAATTTACAGTACTTTTGTCCTACTGTATTATCAGGATGATCAGCTAGCCTCTAAAAGCTTTTGAAATTATTTTTATTTCTTTGTCCTCGGGAAATGTGGAAATGCTGGGGAGTAGTGAGATAATTGTGATGGGATTTTTCCCCTCCTAGGATGAGAATTCACTTTAGAATTCCTCTTCAATGATAAATAGTAGGCGTTTTGATCAAAATAATATGAATAATAATGCACAGCATGAATCCTGCTCCCTTTTAAAATAAACTACTACTTTCTTTTGTTAGCCAGACTAAAAGCTTGACATTAGAGTGGTTTGTTTATAAACTCTAAGTTAGTCTTTGAAGAAAACAAAACTTCCCGGTTGACTTTTTGGCAAAGTTCTTCTTACCAATTATTTTAATATTTTCAAACACTTAGATTGGTCTATTTAAGACTGTTTATTTATCTCTCCTCCACACTTTTAACTGAACTTAAACATTTTTATAAAATCATTATATCAGCTGAAATATAGTTATTCTAAACATTTTGTTTATCTCCCCTTTATTTAATCATATAAAATATTAAGTCATGCTTTTGTTTTATATTATATTTATTATGTTAGCAGAATAGTGGATGGATAAATAGTTTTACTTATATGAGCAGTGAGCTTTTCTTCTGTTATTCACTTATACATATTTGTAGTCAAAATTTGAAGCCCTCTGCTCCATAAATCCCTAATTCTAGAAATTAACCTTTAATATTAAAATATTTCTAGGCCCATTTAATCTCTTACTTAATATTTTATGAGTTAAGAATGTTAATGATAACTTTATTCACAAATCAAATGACATTCCTCATTTCCCTCTTTGCATTAGATTTGATACTCTCCACTATTTCATTCTTTTTGAAACACTATTGAAACAGTTAGTTTGATGTCAGTCTTTGTCAAGTTTTCTCCTTTTTCTCTTCAGTTTCTTTCCACTCAACCATCTGAGTATTGAATACTCAATGGCAATGTTTCCTAGAATGTCATCCTAAATTGTCTTTTCTAAATACTTTCCCTGGGCTATCACAATCTCACTAGTTATTTTAACCCCAATAATAGAACACTCCACTGGATCTGTTCATCATTTTTACACTCAGCTCTAGTTCTGCATATTCCACACTCAACTCAAAGGTTTCCTTTCCAATGTTTTATTTTAGTATTGTCTACCTGAGAAATGAAGACATCATTCACTAATTAAAATTGATAAACAAATATTGATCTTTATTGTAGATTCTTCCCATTCTTCTTTCCCCAAAATCAAATTAGTAGCAAGACTGGTACTATTCCAATTCCTAATGATTTTGTTATTCTTTATCATTCTCTCCATCTTAATGTTTTTGTCTTGGTCCTACATAATTTTTCATGTAGAGTATTACATCAGCTTTCTAACTGATCTTCTTTCCTTTCTTGCTCCTCTAGTCCCTGCTTTCACTATTTGAAATGACATGTAGTGACAATAATCTGATTACATTTCTTTGCTTAAAAATATTATCTATGGGTCAACATTGGCTAAATGGTTAAAATATGACCTGATCAACACAATCAGAGCTTTTCTCTATTTTAAATCTGCTTTTCAGTCTTATTTCCACCTGTTCTGCATGATGGGATTCAAATCAGTGTCTGCATCAATTATGAATAAGAATAATTATTCAGTCAAAAAAATGGAAACTCAGTTCAAAATGCTATGTTAGGTAATGCATTGAAAGATGCATCGAATACAAGAAACATCAACAAATTTAGGCGATCTAATAATTCATGTTACCAAGTCAACCACCTACTTACTCCATCTTCAATTACTGCTTTTTCATTTTAGAGCTGCGGAGCTGAAGTCAGATGTCTTATAATGTCACATTTACCATCACCAAACAGGAGAATTCACAAGGCTGCATACTCCCCAGTTTGGAAATGACTTTCTTGTTTTATCTTCTTTAACCCTCAAAGATACACCATCATTGACTTATGATCTACATTCTACCTTTCAGAAGAGAGAATCACAGAATATAATAATTTTCAATGATATTTTTAAAAAATATTATTTTTGAAAAGAAGGGAAGAAAATCTTCAGTTACTTTAGCTATTTGTTCTCCCATTTTCCCAACCTAAGCAATAATAAAACAAGGGTTTATTTTGATAGTGGTACTGAATATAAGGTCCTGCCACAGATATTTTAAAATATAAACAATCCTAGTTCTAATATATTTATAGTGTTTTGTGAGCTATCCTGGAACTGGTTAAAATAGAGGAATTCTTCAAAGTGCACAAATTCTCAAGGTGTTTTAAATTTTGTGGAATTCATTGTCATTTAGGACAAGTTTTCATTCAAGCTTGGAAAAATGGCATTCTAATCATTGAGATGGATTCATTTCACCCGAAACATGGACTTCAATTCCCTAAGCTCCTTTGATGACTTGTGCAATATTAATTTAAAAACATACTCTTGGAAGTAATTGGGCTACCGTCTACCATATGGAAGGCCCAGGGTTCAATTCCCTGTGCCTCCTGGTGAAGGCAAGCTGGTCCAAGCAGAGTGCTAGCCCACACAGGAGTGCTGGACTGCAGGACAAGCTGGTCCGAGAAGAAAGCTGTTGCAGCAAGATGACTCAGCAAAAAGAGACATGGAGGAGAGAAAATAAGGGACACAGCAGATCAGGGAGCTGAGGTGGCACAAGAGATTGAGTGCCTCTCTCACTCCAGAAGTTCCTAGGATTGGTTCCTGGTGCCAACTTAAGAGAACAACTAGCAGACACAGAAGAGTACACAAAAGAGTACACATCGGATGGATACAGAGAGCAGATGGGGGGTTGGGGGAATAAATAAATAAATACATCTTAAAAAGAAAACATACTCTTTTTGATATAATTTGGTTTCCATGGATGGTATGTTTGATTGACTCCTTTTTATAATTCAGGAGACAATGCTCCTCCTTACCAATTCTGTCTTCTTCCATCTTAAACCAATCATTATTCTATTTTCATAAGCTTTTTTTTCATGTCAACTGAGTTCTACTTGTAATTTAAAAAAAAAATAGACAAGCAAACAAAAAACAAAGAACAAAACTGATTCCATTTTCTGGAAAGAATGGTTTAATAAAGATTCAGTCTTATTAGTAGACTTTATTCGTCAAAACCACGCTAGTTATGGATTTACTTGAGGTCCATCAGATCCTTTACATACAGTTATAACCAGGATTTGTAGAAAACTAAGCTATGAAGGCTTTTTTCTGCAGTTTGGGATTTCAATTCAGGAACACTAGTTAAACCCCAGGTTTTCAGCATGATTACATTTATCTATATTTAAAGTACAAAGGAATCAACATGCTGAAAAGTAATTGCTCTGTTGCCATAGGGAAAGAGATTAGGAAAACTATGAGTTTGAGGCAGAAACTGCCTGGGTAGTAATCCTTTTTATTATCTACTCTAAGCCATAAATGATTCTATTCCCATCCTAATAAATAATTATGTCGTGAACTATAGGGTCAGAGGACTTTAGCAAGATTGTTAAGAAGTCCAACTATCAGAAAGTTTCCACATGCCTAAGGCCATACTATCTCTTTAAAAAGTATGTATTTGACAGCTCTGAAAGCAGTGCAAATGCTAATGCACACAGCAGGGGAGAACAATTACTAAAACCATTCATTTACTAGGTGATCTCTAAGGCCCTTTCTAACTTTAAAATTCTATGTCTTTGTCTAAATTAGAGAGTCATTTTCATTTGAATTGACAAAGCTAATCATATGTTTTAATTAAGGTATTTTCCTTTCATTAAACTACTATGTGTCAGAACAGAGAATTATGTTAATAGAGAACCCAAAATTTGTCAGGAAAGCCAAGGTCATAGAGCAGGAAGAATTTAGATAACTGATCAAGATCTCACAAAACAAGTTTTCTGGCAGACCCTGGGCAATTTACCCTTTGTAAATTTACCCTTTGTAAATTGGGCAGAATGAAAAACAAATCTATAGGCAAGGCCTGCTGGGAACAAAAATCAGCAGGCCTAAATAAACATGGGGTAAGTAGATAAGACAGAGATGGATTTGATCATAAGGCAGAGAAAGCCAGCCTTGGGGGTTGCTTGTATACAGACTTTCCCCCAGGAACTCTGCTTCCAAAATGAGCCTTCTTAAGCTTTGTGTTCCAGGACTGTAAAAGGAATTTTAAATCCTCACTATTATGTGAGTATTAGGATCCTCTGTGGAATGATCACATAGATTATAATAATTTAGTGAGTTTGGAGTCTTTTTCATTGCCATTTTCCAGACCCAGTCTTCCTTTTTGGGAGCAGAAGCAGAGTCCCATCAGTGGTGAGGTGTCTGACCAGATGAATTTGGCTCAACCTCTCCAGTATGCCATATTTCCTCCTTACCCTACTCAAGGCCAACCATCTCTTAGATCCAAACTCTATTATGAAAAACTTCAATAACCACTCCTGACCTAGATGACCTCCTTTTCCTCTACATGCCTTTATTTCCTTCATATTTGAGTCATACATTGCTTTGAACTGTTCTTCTTTCATTTTCTGGAACGATTTAACTCTTAGGTACTTTGCTAGTTTAAATGTTTTCTAACTTTTCCTCACTTTGAGGGGATTAGTCATGGAGTATATAAATATTTACAGTAGCATAGCATAAGTCCTGAGGGAATAAGAACTATGTCTATCATGTTCACTATTATATCGCCAAAGAATGCACTTAATAAATACTTGAATATGTGAATATAAGTGAAGAAATTCCCGATTTCTGAAAAGATCAAATAAGTATGTGTTGCCAGTATCAAAAGCAAGAAGAAAGAGTAAGAAAGTAGATTTAAGGAGAAAAGACAAATTTCATTTCCAAAATACTGAATGTGTGATGCCCATACAAGGCTTCAGTGTTGATAAACAAATCACTCCTTATAGATGTATAATGTATATATCTTCTACTAGCTGTTAACCTTCTTCACAGAAGAAACTATGATTTTTATGTTTGTCACTATATTAACAGTATTGAGGCAGTATCTGACACATAGCAGGTACTCAATTAAGCTTGATTACTGAGCTAATTAAATTGAGTAATATTACATGCGTGCCTCCTTTTATTTGTATTCAAAAATTATCCTTTTAATAGTTAATAGTAATAGCAACATGCAGTGTTTTCTCTGTGTCATGTTCAGTTTTAAGCACTTTAAAATGTTAACTAAGTCAATCCTCAGAAAAAGACTATGAAATAGTCACTGTTATTATCTCTATTCTATATATACAAAGACCTTCTGGCACAGGCAGGGTAAGAAAATGGCCCAAGGTTGCCAAACTGGTTGACACAGGACAGAGAAACTGATTGATAATGGACAAGGATCTGTCCAGCCTGTCTTTCTCTATATCCCATGCTGCTAACCGTTATCTATTCTTCCCGTTGACTCTAGAAGGAAAAATGATGTAATATCGATATTGGCCAGACCTTCAACAAAACAATTGGCAAATGAGAAAAACAATGGAAAAAAGATTTATTTCCATATACTTTGGAAAATGAGGAGAAAGAAAAATTGGAGTGATGAAGGACTTAATTGGCAAAATCAGGAAACAAACAACCTATTAGAAGTTAACACTGAGAGGGGGAGGAAAGGAGGAAAACAGAAATATTTTTTTTTAGATAACTTACCCTGGTCACAATACAGTTGATCATTTTTTAAACTTTATTTTTAAAGAAGTTTTAGACTATAGAAAACTTACATATAAAATATAGGGGACCCCTCTCATATACCCTACCCCTTCCCCCTCTCATTTTTCCCCTAATAATAACATCTTATATTAGTGTGGTACATTTGTTACAATTGATGAACAAATATTGAAGCATTGTTACTAACAATGGTCTGTAGTTTACATTATGGTTTAAATTTTGCACCACACAATTTTATATGTTTTGACAAAATGTGTAATGGCCTGTATCTGTCATTGCAATATCATGTAGAACAATTCCAATGCCTCCAAAATGCCCCTTGTTCCACCTATTATTCCCTTCCCCTCCTCTCAGAACCTGTGATAACCACTATTTTTATATCAATGTTACAAGTTCTTCCATTACTACAATAATAATAAGTCGACTTTGGTCCATGGTTTCATTCTTCCCTTATGTGTGTTCTTTCCTCAATCTTGATGACTTTGGGATTGTGAGGCCCACTCCACTTCTGACTGAGTGGGGCATTAGACCTTATGGGGCAGATGGAAGGAACTTTCTTGCTTGCAGTGGTAGGTAATGTTTTTTTGGGATGAGTATTGTCTATCATTTTGTTATTTGTCCTGGATGAGTCCAATGAACTGGAGAGTAGGTGTTGGTTATGACTCTGCTGAGATTCAAGGCTCAAGGGGCATATGAACAGACCAAAGAATTAAGTCTCTGGGACATATATTTAATAGGTATAATACTAATTATGAGGTTGAAATAAAAGGGGTAGATTTCTCCAATGTAGCATTTCAAATAAACAATGTACATTTCCCCAGTGTAACAGAGTTAGACTTATTTATAATTTCCCAATACATGATTCTTCAGATGATCATTTTAAGTACATCTTGCTATTGAGAACATAATTTTAATAAATAGGTTAGCAATTCTCCAGAGAAGAGGGAGCTTAGGGAAATGGGAAACTGAAGAAGAGGATGAAGCTCAGGGAATGGCTTCCAGTGACTGGAGAAAATCTGGAGAATGAGAAAATGTGAGAAGTAAAGGTGAGTCTCAGGCTTCCGGCTCTGATGACAAGATGAATATTACACTCACAATCACCAAGATATAGGTGAATTCACATCACATTTTGATGCATATAATAAAGAATTATGTTTGTGACATGTTTAAGATATGTTCATTTATCTTCATTCTCTTTTCTAGAGCAACATATATCCAACCATCTACTTACATCCTCTACAAGTCCCTCAAATGCAAAATATGCAAAACTGGAATCAAGAGCTCCTTCTCCAAACCATCCTCTCCAATCTTAATAAAGAACACCATCATCTTCCCAGCGGCCTAAGCTCCAAAAGTCAGCACTTTCTTTTTTTTTTTTTTTTTTTAATTTTTTTATTTTTTATTGACTTTGTAATAATATTACATTAAAAATATATATGTGAGGTCCCATTCAACCCCACCCCCCCAACCCCCTCTCCCCCCCCCCAACAACACTCGTTCCCATCATCATGACACATCCATTGGATTTGGTAAGTACATCTTTGGGCACCTCTGCACCTCATATACATTGGTTCACATCATGGCCCATACTCTCCTCTATTCCATCATGTAGGCCCTGTGAGGATTTACAATGTCCGGTGATTACCTCTGAAGCACCATCCAGGGCAGCTCCATGTCCCGAAGACGCCTCCACCTCTCATCTCTTCCTGCCTTTCCCCATACCCTTTGTCCATTATGTCCACTTTTCCCAATCCAATGCCACCTCTTCTATGTGGACACTGGATTGGTTGTGTCCATTGCACCTTTATGTCAAGAGGAGGCTCAGATTCCACCTGGATGCTGGATGCAATCCTCCCATTTTCAGTTGTAATCACTCTAGGCTCCATGGTGTGGTGGTTGTCCTTCTTCACCTCCATCTTAGCTGAGTGTGGTAAGTCCAATAAATCAGATTGTAGGTGCTGGAGTCTGTTGAGGCTCAGGATCTGGCTATCACATTGTCAGTCCAGAGATTCAAATCCCCTAAATATATCTTAAACCCCAACATTAACTGCACCTCCAACACATTAGCATGAAAGTCTTATGAAGGGAGATCCCATCTGAGTCCAGATTCATCACACATAAACACCATTTCCAAAGAGGGGCCATCTGACCTGGTAGTTAACCCCATCGGCCATGACCATAACTCCCATGGGTCTCTTTAGCCCTCAAAGGAACCAATATCTGGGGGTTGTATCTGCTTTATCTGTCTCTCTGACTCTGCTCAGTTGTGCATGAGGGCAAACCTTCTGCCAGCCTCCAGACTCTTTTTTAGAAACTCGTAGCCATATAAACTCATTTCTCCTTTCCATTTCCCCCTTACTTTAGGTCAAACAGCATTTTAAAGTCATGGTATTTTATGTAGACATGGATATTCTGCTGATCCGCATTGAACCTTCTGTATAAGGTCATTTTCCAGTTGCATCATCAGTTGGTAGTTGATAGTGGTCCCTCGTTGCCAGGGAGGCTCATCCCTGGGTGTCATGTCCCACGCTGGGGGGAAGGCATTGCATTTACATGCTGAGTTTGGCTTCGAGACTGGCCACATTTGAGTAACATGAAGGCTGACAGAAGGAAATTCCCAGGCACAAAGTTGCTCTAGGCCTTGTTATTATTTTGGGTTTATCAGCTCACAAGCATAGTCATTAGTATCAGGGGCTCACTGTTGAACCCTCACTCCCTCCCGGTCCCCACCACTGTACCTGGGAGACTGTCGCTGCTCCCCTAGGGACCACGACAGAGCACCACTGGCCAGGAACCCAGTACCCCCCCTACTGTGGTTTTTAATTGTTGCCACTATGAGTATATCCAAACATTACCATGCACCCTGGACATATGTTCTGTACCGCTCCCTGTCAGTCATATATCACCTGTCATTGGTATCCCATACCAGTATCCCTCCATTGCCATTGTTGAAACACTCTGTGATCCAGAACTCCCCGAAATTTGAAGCCCAATATAATGTCATGGTCCCTTACTAGGGAATGGCATATAGCGATGAGTTTAAAGGATAGATAAAGAACTTGGATAAAGTTAGATAAAGAACTTAGATAAAGAATGTTGACTTGAAAAAATTCCACATCCTATTTTTTTTTTTTTTTTTTTTTTTTTTTTTTCCCCCCCCCTAATTATTCAGCTTTTCTTCACAGGAGTCCTAGACCACAGCAATGTATATATATAATATACAGCACTCCCACACATCCACCAGAAGACCTTTTCCCTTCCACAGTGATACTCTTACGCCCTATTCATATCATATTTACTTAAAGTGATGTACAGAGTCTGAGACATTAGCTTTCTAACAAGGTGACATCTGTGTTTACATTATGGTGCATACTTTAGGATACACAGTTCTTTACATTTTTAGTTATCCTATGTTTTACATTATGGTTTACATTATCAGTCTGTCATCTCCTATATGTTATGGTGTAATATTACATGTTTTATATCCATCCTTGTGTACTCTCAAGAAACTCCTCTCTTACCCCCCATTTACTTTGGTTCCACACATTTAACGTCCATTTTCCCTTCCACCTTGGTGCCCTCAGTGATAGCCAACCTCCGTTTCCTGAGGAGCCACTTCCAGAGATAGATGGAATAGTGTTCAGGGCCTAACTTGCTCAACTGCCCCAATGCCCTGGGAGCCACCCTTTCTCTCGAGGGATACAGTTCCCTCTATTGGATGGCATTAGTCCTCCCCAGGATGTGGGTCCACCCCCACTCTCACTACTTGGGTTTCTACCCCATGGTGTTACCCACTCTGGCAGAATGAGCATTTAGACATTCCCCAGGAGCCCGTCCTGCATCAGACCCTCCCCTCCGAGCATTCTAAACAGGTAACCCTCTTTATTATATTTTGATATGATTTTCTCGGCATTTTACTCTCCACCAACACCTGACCCTCTCCTGGTTCGTATGCTACCCCTCCCTCCCCCCACTTTTGGGCAACGTTACCCACCCGTCCCTCCCCAGCCACCCTCAAACCCGCAAAGCCCCAAGCAAAGGCAACCCCTTGCCCCCCTTTTATCTCTTCTTTGTGTTCATACTTACCACCATCTCGTCTTAAATTCCACCCCTGCAGACATCGGCTCATATCCTTCCTCCACCCTCCGATTTCCTGCAAGCCTATCGTTCAGTCTCTTGCTATCTAGGGCAGCTTGTTTATTTCATATCATTGAGGTCATGTAGTATTTGTCCTTCAATGTCTGGGTTGCTTCACTCAACATAAGGTTCTCAAGATTCATCCATGTTATCACATGTGTTTGTAGTGTGTTTGTTCTTACAGCCGAGTAGTATTCCATTGTGTGTATATACCACATTTTATTGATCCACTCGTCTGTTGATGGGCATTTGGGTTGATTCCAACTTTTGGCAATAGTGAACAATGCTGCTATGAACATTGGTGTACATATATTGGTTTGTGTTCTTGTTTTCAGTTCTGCTGGGTATATTCCCAGCAGTGGTATTGCTGGGTCATATGGCAAATCTATGGCTAGTTTTTTGAGAAACCGCCATACTGTTCTCCAGAATGGTTGGATCCTTCTGCATTCCCACCAGCAGTGGATGAGTGTTCCCCTTCCTTCACATCCTCTCCAGCACTTGTATTCTTCTGTTTTTTTCATAGCTGCCAATCTTATGGGTGTAAGATGGTATCTCATTGTGGTTTTGATTTGCATTTCCCTGATAGCTAGAGATTTGGAACATTTTTTCATGTGCTTTCTTGCCATTTGTATTTCTTCTTCGGAGAAGTGTCTGTTTAAGTCTTTTTCCCATTTTTTAAATGGATTGTTTATCTTTTTATTTTCAAGATGTAGGAGTTCTTTATATATGCAAGTTATAAGTTTCTTATCAGATATATGATTGCCAAATATTTTCTCCCACTGTGTGGGCTCCCTTTTTACTTTCTTGACAAACTCCTTTGAGGTGCAGAAGGCTTTAATTTTGAGGAAGTCCCATTTATCTATTAGTTCTTTTGCTGCTCGTGCTTTTGGTGAGATATTCATAAATCCATTTCCTATTACAAGGTCCTGTAGATGTTTCCCTACACTGCTTTCTAAGGTTTTTATGGTCTTGGCTCTTATATTTAGGTCTTTGATCCATCTTGAGTTGATCTTTGTATAAGGTGTGAGATGGTAATCCTCTTTCATTCTTCTACATATGGCTATCCAGTTCTCCAGACACCATTTGTTGAATAGGCCACTCTCTCCCAGTTGAGAGGGTTTGGTGGCTTTATCGAATATTATGTGGTTGTATATGTGAGGTTCTATATCAGAGCTTTCAATTCGATTCCATTGGTCTATATGTCTCTCCTTATGCCAATATCATGCTGTTTTCACCACCGTAGCTTTGTAGTATGTTTTGAAGTCAGGTAGTGTGATTCCACCAATTTCGTTTTTCTTTTTCAGTATGTCTTTGGCTATTCGGGGTCTCTTTCCTTTCCAAATAAATTTCATAGTTAGTTTTTCTAGTTCCTTAAAGAAGGCTGCATTGATTTTTATTGGGATTGCATTGAATGTGTAGATCAATTTTGGTAGGATAGACATCTTAATAATGTTCAGTCTTCCTATCCATGAACAAGGAATAGTCTTCCATTTATTTAGGTCTTCTTTGATTTCCTTGAACAATCTTGTATAGTTCTCAGTGTATAAGTTCTTTACCTCTTTAGTTAAATTTATTCCTAAGTATTTGATTTTTTTATTTACTATTGTGAATGGTATTTGTTTCTTGATTTCCTCCTGATCTTGCTCATTATTGGTGTACAGAAATGCTACTGATTTTTGCGCATTGATCTTATAACCTGCGACTTTACTAAACTCATTTATGAGTTCTAGAATCTTCGTTGTAGATCTCTCAGGGTTTTCTATGTATAGGATCATGTCATCTGCAAATAATGAAATTTTGACTTCTTCCTTTCCAATTTGAATGCCTTTTATTTCTGGTTCTTGCCTCAGTGCTCGAGCAAGTACTTCTAAGACAATGTTAAATAGGAGCGGCGACAGTGGGCATCCTTGTCTTGTTCCTGAGTTTAGAGGGAAGGAGTCTAGGATTTCTCCATTGTAAACAATATTGGCTTTAGGTTTTTCATATATACTCTTTATCATGTTCAAAAAATTTCCTTGTATTCCAATCATTTGGAGTGTTTTTATCAAGAAAGGGTGCTGTATTTTGTCAAATGCTTTTTCTGCATCAATAGATATAATCATGTGATTTTTTTCCTTCAATCTGTTTATATGGTGTATTACGTTGATTGATTTTCTTATGTTGAACCATCCTTGCATACCTGGGATGAATCCCACTTGGTCGTGGTGTATAATTCGTTTAATGTGTTGTTGAATACGATTAGCAAGTATTTTGTTAAGTATTTTTGCGTCTAGGTTCATTAGAGAAATTGGTCTGTAATTTTCCTTTCTTGTGATGTCTTTGTTTGGCTTTGGTACTAGGGTAATGTTGGCATCATAGAAGGAGTTGGGTAATGTTCTTTCTGTTTCGATGGTTTGGAATAGTTTCAGCAGGATTGGTGTCAGTTCTTTCCGGAATGTTTTATAGAATTCACCTGTGAAGCCATCTGGCCCTGGGCTCTTCTTAGTTGGGAGATTTTTAATAACTGATTCTATCTCTCTGCTTGTGATTGGTTTGTTAAGATCATCAGTTTCTTCTTTTGTCAATATGGGCTGTTTATGTGTTTCTAGGAATTTGTCCATTTCCTCTAGATTGTCATTTTTGTTGGAATATAGTTTTTCAAAATATCCTCTTATGATAGTCTTTATTTCTGTGGGGTCAGTGGTGATATCGCCTTTCTCATTTCTTATTTTGTGTATTTGCATCTTCTCTCTTTTTTTCTTTGTTAGTGTTGCTAAAGGTTTGTCAATTTTGTTAATCTTCTCAAAAAACCAGCTCTTGGGCTTGTTTATCTGTTCAAGTGCTTTCTTATTTTCTATTTCATTTAGTTCTGCTCTTATCTTTGTTATTTCCTTCCTTCTTCTTCCTGTTGGGTTACTTTGTTGTTGTTTTTCTAATTCCTTCAAATGTGCAGTTAGTTCTTCAATTTTTGCTCTTTCTTCTTTTTTGATATATGAATTTATGGCTATAAACTTCCCTCTCAGTACTGCTTTTGCTGCATCCCATAAATTTTGGTATGTTGTGTTATCATTATCATTTGTTTCAAGGTAGTCATTGATTTCTTTTGAGATTTCCTCTTTGACCCACTGTTTTTCTAAGAGTGTGTTGTTTAATTTCCAAATCGTGGTGTGAAATCTGGGCTTCTTTCCCTTGCAAATCTCCAGCTTGACTCCACTGTGGTCAGAGATAATGTTTTGTATGATTTCAATCTTTCTGAATTCGTTCAGCCTTTCTTTGTGGCCTAGCATATGATCTATCTTGGAGAATGATCCATGTGCGCTTGAGAAAAATGTATATCCTGCTGTGTTTGGGTGTAGCGATCTATATATGTCTATTAGATCGAGCTCCTCTAATATACTATTCAGATGTTTTGTTTCTTTGGTGATTCTCTTTTGAGATGTTCTGTCCAGAGTTGATAGTGGTGTATTAAAATCCCCCACTATAATTGTAGATGTATCTATTCTTTCACTTAGTTTTTCCAGCGTTTGCCTGATGTATTTAGAGGCACCCTTGTTAGGGGCATAGATATTTATGATTGTTCGATCTTCTTGACAGATTTTCCCTTTGACTAAAATGTAGTATCCTTCTTTGTCTCTCACAATTGTTTCACATTTAAAGTCTATTTTGTCTGATATTAATATAGCTACTCCTGCCTTTTTTTGGTTATTGTTAGCTTGTATGATTGTTTTCCAGCCTTTCACTTTCAATCTCCATGCGTCTCTGGGTCTAAGATGTGTCTCTTGTAGACAGCATATGGATGGGTCATATTTCCTTATCCAGTGTCCCAGTCTGAATCTTTTGATAGGTGAGTTTAATCCATTGACATTCAGTGTTATTACTATCAAGGAATTATTTGTGTTAGCCATATTTTGATTGGATTTGTGTTTGTCATATTTTGTTTGTATATTTTTTTTTTGTCTTTTTTGTTGTTGTTGTTGGTCTTATACTCTCCTCCAACTTTGCCTTTCCTGTTTTTTCCTTTCTTCCTGCAGAACTCCCTTTAGAATTTCTTGAAGGGGAGGTTTCTTGTTGGTATACTCTTTCAGTTTCTGTTTGTCTGCGAATATTTTGAATTCTCCATCATGTTTGAATGCTAGTTTAGCTGGATAGAGTATTCTTGGTTGGAAATTTTTTTCCTTTAGTACCTTGACTATATCATACCACTGTCTTCTTGCCTCCATGGTTTCAGAAGAGAAATCAGCACTTAATCTAATTGAGCTTCCCTTGTATGTGATGGTTTTCTTTTCTCTTGCTGCTTTTAGGATTTTCTCTTTGTCTTGAGCATTGGATAATTTGACAAGTATATGTCTTGGGGTGGGCCTGTTGGGGTTTATGACTTGTGGAGTGCGCTGTGCTTCTTGGATATGTACATCTGTCTCTTTCAGTAGATTTGGGAAGTTTTCAGCCATTATTTCCTGCAACACTCTTTCTGACCCCTTTCCCTTCTCTTCACCTTCTGGAATGCCTATAATACGTATGTTTGAGCGTTTTGCATTGTCATTCAGGTCCCTAAATCCTAATTGGATTTTTTCTATCTTCTTATTGACCCCTTCTACTATCTGTTTGATTTCTGATGTACTGTCTTCCACATCACTAATTCTCTGCTCTGTCTCTTCTAGTCTGCTGATATTTGCTGCAAGTGTATTTTTGATTTCTTGAACTGTGGTGTTCATTCCCATCATATCTGTTATGTTTTTGCGTATGTCTGCAATTTCCCCTCCAAGTGATGTCTTCATGTTGTTAACCTCTTTCATTACTGCATCAAATTTGTCGGTGATAAATGTTCTGAGATCTTTCATTGCTTGTGCCAAGTTTTGCTCCCCTTCGTGATTATTGGTTTGTTGATTGGATTCAGCCATGTTTTCCTGATTATTGGTTTGGTTCGTAGATTTTTGTTGCTTTCTGGTCATCTCTTTATTTTGACGAATTTAATCAGTTCCTTAGCTTCTTTGTCTGCTCTTGGAGGTTAATTAGTTGTTATTTTTGCACAGGTGTTATATCTTCTCTTTGTCACTTTTTTCTTCTTATTCTAGTTACTTGTTGTTGGTTAAGTTCACTTTAGAGGAAAGTATTAGTGTTGGGGAAAGGCAATTGTGTAATCAAGGGAAAAGTGTAAAGTTGTATTGGTGATGTATGTTAATAAAGCAGGAATATGAGATCTGGAAGGATGGAGGTTAGATTCATGTAGATTGTATAGAGTTATAGCTGTAGGTAGAGTACCTTTTATGAAGTTGATGACTGAATTTGGGAGGAATATGGTATGAACTACACAGCTATTGTTTTCATGAGAGAGGGAAAAAGAAAAGAAAGGTAATAGTTTCAAGAGTGGATAATAGACAGAAAACAGAACAAAGGTATTAGAAATTAAGAGTTAGACACTTTGTGGATCAAAGAACGGGAGGTGGGGGGTGGAATATAGGAGAGACAGTAGATGATAGTGGATATCAAGATGCAGGGGAAGGGGGATAGTGTAGGTAGCCTAAATCAGTTCACACAGAAATGAGGCAGTGGAGGATGGGAAAACCCAGCAAATGTGAGGTGTTCCCTGTAGCACCTATTGTATACTTGAATTAAAGTAAAAATAAGTGGAAGATGAGGGACAAGAGGGAAAGAGAAAACCGAAAAAAAAAAAAAACTAATTATAATAAAGAAAAAAGAAAGGCAAGAAGAAAGGAAGAAAGAAAAAGAGGATGGGCGAACGGTGGGGAACGGATAGGGAGAAGAGAGATACAGGTACACACGTGTCACAATTGCAACACTATCTAAACCAACAACTTCCCCCCGCTTTGCCCTAAACCCCCCCCGTCTGTCTGCCCAAATGGGTCTGCAAGCACCTCCCTTCCCACAAACCCCCAATAGGCCGCCCAGGGCCCACGAACTCCCCAGTACTGCAGATGCTCAAAAAAAAAAAAAAAAAAAAAAAAAATTAAGTAAAATTAAAAAAAAAACAAAAACAAACAAACAAACAAACAAACAAACAAACAAACAAAAAAAAAACCAGAAACCCCTCCGCAGGCCTGGCTCCGCCCGCCGCGGAGGCTTGGACCGGCTCTGCCCAGCTCCTCACGCCGCCTTGGCCTGGCCTGGCTCCGCCCAGCTCCGCTCGCTACAGCGGCCCAGCCGGCTCCGGCGTCCACCTCCCGCCACCGCGGCCTGGACCGGCCCTGCCCGGCTCCGTATCCGCCGCAGCCTGAACCGGCCCCGCCCGGCTCCAAGCGCTACCGCGGCCCGCAGCCGGGGCCTGCACCGGCCCCGCCCGGCTCCAAGCGCTACCGCGGCCCGCAGCCGGGGCCTGCACCGGCCCCGCCCGGCTCCAAACGCTACCGCGGCCCGGCTCGGCCTGGCTCGGCCCCGCCCGGCCCCGCTCACCGCCGGCGCAGCGCGGCCCGGCTCCGGCGTCCGCCGCTGCGGCCCGGCCTGGCTCAGCCCCACCGAGCGGGGCTAGATGCCTCGTCTCCGCCTACCCAAGAAGGGAATCCTCTACAGGTAGCTGGGATCTCCGTGTATATTTCACAGACGAATCCTCTCTGTTACCTTCCCTCCAAATCGATGTCCAGACACCTCCGGACCAGCAAAAATCCCGAAACAATCCGGTCCCAAAGAGTCTCCAACGCCGCCCAGCCGATTCCCTGCAGAAGACTCTAACAGGGATGTTCACTCAGCCGCCATCTTGCCCCCTCTCCCAGCACTTTCTTAACTTCACTCTCACCCTCATCTTCAAGATCCAGTCAATCACCCAGTCCTTTGGAATGCACATTCCAAGTGAAATTAAATATGTTTTCTCTGTTTTGTCCTAATTACTAAGTCCTCATTAATTCTCACCTGGATTTAGAGATGTTTTTCCAGATGAGTAGGAGTTAACAGAAAGAAAAGCAAGGAGATAAATACTGCTTTTCCCTCTGTAAAATATACTTGCTTATTCCCACTTCAAAAACCAACCTTTTATTTTTAGACGCAGGTAAAAACTGCTTACATGAAGAGACCTTTTCTAACTTCAAAACAAGGGCAAGTGACTCAATTTTATTTTCCCATGGCACCTTTTCTAACATTTAGCCCCTCTCTAATTACTTGGTCAATGTCTGTCTTCCAAACTAAACAGCAAATGCCACAAGGAAATGGACAATCTTTGTCTTGTGCACCTGTTTCCCCAGTGCCTGACAAGAATAGATGTTCAATAACTCATTAAGCAAATGAATAAAGATGAATTTGTCAAGGAAAAAAACACCAAAACATATGTATTTTCTTTTACAACATGAAAATCATTGGTAATCTAAGACAGAACAATTTCAATGTAGGAGTTATACCAAGTGGCATCAGAGAGAAAGAAACAGAGAAGAGTTCAAATACCTTCCCATAAAGAGCATCTGACTTTAGAAAAGGAGATTATAACCTCTGGTTAAAAAGGAAATTCCTTCTTCTCATTGACTAGAATAATTGAGAGGTGGTTTGCTTACAATCTTGTAAACAACGGTATTAGCAAAAAAGTACTGCAATTACATTTTGTTAAATTTCTTTGAAAATGCCAATTATAAATAACAGATTTTTCTGATTCTCAGCTGGAGTAAAATAGTAATTATAGAATGATTGCTTATAATCATAAGACATTTGATAATTTTAGTTATTTAGTTCCCATAATACAGAAAGCACTATAAGATCTTGAGAGTCAAACCTAGACAAAGAGTAGCCCTATTCAGAGGCATAGTTTCTAGGGCTTTTAACTCCCAGAAGACACAAAACAATCTGGTGGCCTCTTAGAAATCTTCTGGATATTGAGTTTTGACCTGTTTTCTCCCTTGAGAACCACGTATTCAAGTTGGCTCCAAGATTCCCTAGAGCCATCCCTGTACCAGGACTTAAGAGAACAGTAAAAAGGTATAATCAGTATTTCAATAATTCTTTCAAGGACAAAAGAGTTCTAAAAGTATTACTTGCAATAAATATTGTTCTCCTTTATTTTAGAAAGGATTAGTTTGTAGGCTTTGTTCTTTTCCCAAGTGAATTTTACCGTATAACCCTTACCCTTTTATTCTAACAAAATAATGTTGACCAAGATTAGTACAAGTCACTTAAAAATTTAAAATCTAAATATAAGCAACCTTGGTTTTTTTAATGAAATGCTGACTCATTTTGAATTTTTATCACTCAGGGCCCTAGAGCTAGTGAGATACTCCCTTTTATGAATAAATGGATCTTGTTATATGATAGATGACCTTTTACTCTTATACAGGTTTTTTCTATTGTAGTTGAAATAATATATTAAGTGATTTCAATTTTATTCAACATTCACTATCTCAAAAAAGAATTAAAAAGCAACGATTACTAAGTACATTGGAAAGAACATAAAAGCTCTACTCAGTATAGAGTCAATGGGGCTAAGATTTCTGCGTAATGAATATTTCTAACAATTAAGCTGGTGAAAATGAAATAAATTCTGTTATTTAATAATGCATAAATGTGACAATGTGATTTCTAGTTCTTATTTCTAACTTTGAAACCTAAAAAAAAAGAGGGAAAGGTACTTGAGAATTTAAAGCGGATATTGTTCTGATGACTAGAGCAATCAATATTCCAGTTTGCCTTTCTGTATCCATCAGTTTTCTTATAGTTTGCCTCTTTAAGATGTATTTTTAGCAGCCAAATGCAAATTACTATGATTTTTTTCCTCGATGTATATTTGTTAAAGCCAAATTCTGTATTCTTCTGAGACTTGAGTCCTGAGAAATTGTTTTAGCCTGATGGGAATTATGAATCCTAAGTGTGAGGATTCTTAACCTAAGAAAGAGGCAATAAATGACTCTATATGTATACCTATCGTATCAAATAACTTTGGAGCTCAATTGATGACCGGTAGATGAAAGGAGGTCTTAGAAAAGGATTCCTTAGAGAATTTTTGTTGGAATAGGAAAATTATCTCCTCTATTTGGCTTTGCAAGGCACTCTCTGAATTCCTTAGCATAGTTTTGTTAAGGAAAGGGGGTCCAGTCAAGGGAATAGAGCTATTGTGAAGATACATTTAGAATGGATGTGAAAATCCACAGAACCAGTAAGATCCCAGTATGGCACCAGCCTTCTTCTCTCTACCTAGGTGTATTTGATTGGTACTATACACCTCTACCACACAATTCCTTTACTTACAAGTCATTCCTTTCCCCTATAATGTTGATTTGAATATGTCCCATTGTGTACTTTTTAATCCTAACTCATTTTCATCACCATTCAGCTGATATTCTTTTATTACTAACTTATTCTCTCAGATTTAATTACTTCAAATTTCTTTAAGAGTAATCTTTTCAACAACACCTAGCAAGGCCATACAATCATTGGCTCTTGGTCAAGTATTTGTTCTTGAATAGTCAGCTATAACCAAGTAGAAACAAGGCAGTATATGGTCAAATATGTGGCTGTCTGGGAAATGTGCATAAAATAGTTTAGGACTGTTTTTAGAGGTAGGCATCTGAATAAATTTATCTATCACATGAACAAGAAGATTCTTATAAATCCATTTTTTATAAAAAAATGGCAATGGGGTAAAAAACAAAGAAACAAAAAAATACTTAAATGCCTTTGAATGAATGACCAGTTTCTTTAATTATAAAGCTTTGTATTTTGACATAACTAGAAACCAACTTTTCACTGGACTCAATTTAATAATATTGAAAATTTGGTTTATGTGAAATTTTGAAGTTTACAATACTTCAATAACTCCATAACCTCCAATATTATAAAATATTTTTAATTTTAATAGGATTTTTCATTTAGTACAGGCCTTCATAATCATAATGTGGGTGCAATGATTATTTTTGGTACAGATCAAATCAGATACTAACACAATAAAATGTTTCTAAATGTCATATCTGACACAAAATATATAATCAAATGTAATTTTGATTTTCCTTTGATAGAGTGTATTGTCAATGAAATTATATATTAATTCTTATAATGTTTTCCTTTCAACATGTCCTTTAATTGCAGATAACTCTATTTTGCATTTTTGTTCTCATAAAGTTACTCCTTATTGTTAGAATATTCAGTTTTGAAATAAAAAAATAAAGTTATGCCCATATTTCTTGTTATGCAATTTTGAAATAAAAAACATGTGTGCTTAACATAGGCATTCTATTCATTTTTAAAATTGTATAAATTAATTCTTCATTTGATGAGGATGAGATAAAATTGCTTTTCCTAAACCAAGTTTCATATATACTCAATATGCCAGGTCTGAACTTGAAATTTTGTTTTTTTCTTTTTGTATACTGTGTTTTATTACTCAAATTACTATACAGCACATAGATTTCCAAACTAACCTTCCAATATACTATAATTTTTCTAAACTGATGGCCCTAAAATTATCAGTTTCCTGTGCTTTTCAGGGATAGTTCTTAAAAAGTAATTTTCAAGCTCAAATAATTGTCATAGAATAATTTCTGAATCTATGGGTGCTAATATCACACCTACTATCAACTGAAGATCTACATATTTTCTAAAAAGTTTAACCACTTGACTAAAGCTAATGTTATTAACAACTGCGAAGGTATTTATAGAAGGTTTTGAGAAGGAGTTATCAATAAATTTGTAGACAAAATATAGTCAGATAAACTGATCATTTTTGAAATAATTTGTGAAGGTTATATACCTCACTCCCCAAATTACAATACTATATATATGTGGGGAGCTGTCCGGAGCTACGTGCATTTGCGGTCTCCAGCAACATGGCGGTTTTCATAAGTATGCCTACTCCACTCCGGTGCTTCCACCTTCTTCTTCCCCTTTCCCCAGTTTCCCGGGCAAAAAGTGTCGTGCCTGCGCAACAAGATGTTGAAGCCATGACCAGCATTGAAGACTCGCAACCTATAGCAAGTAGTGTAACAGCATTTTATTGCCTTATATGGAAGAGCCGCTTCATCAGCCTATCACCCCCTGCTAATACCCTCCCCTTAGTATATATTCTGATGCTCTACCCTCAATAAATGGAGACTTGATCAGAATCCTGTCTTGTCTCCTTTTCTCTCGCCTCTTGTCCCCCAATTCCCACTCCCTCTTTCAGGTGCCGGTTCGTTTGACCTGCGGGCCAGGTCATATATATATATATCTTCTTAGTCTAAGAAAAGAAAACCACGTAAACATTCAATATATTCACAGATAAAAACTATAAATATAAAATACATAGTAAAAGAGAGAAAATACAAAAAATCAGTTGCAATTATGTTTGGATGGGGAGAGTATGGATTATTTTTCCATTTCTTTTGGAGATTTCCTATAATTTTTATAAAGCATAAATTGCTCTTACAACTGAAAAAAAGAGTTTAATTTTAAGTAAAATATGTAGCAAAAACTAAACCTTTCCTTTTGAAGTTTTATTCTTTATTTTTCACTTTCCTTAGGTTGTCTTTGGATATATTCATACAATCAAAACTTTCTAGCACTGGAAAATGTTCAAATTTATTTATTCAACAATATTCATTAAGTAACAAATATTTAGTAGGCATTGTTCTAAAGGACTCAGGATAAACTAAAGAATAAGAAACTTCTAGCTCACAAGATAAAATCTTAAAATCTAAAAAGATTTTGGAAATTATAGTTAGAATAAACAGTACATTCAGAAAGATAGAATCTAAAACTAAAGGAAAATAATGAGCTGTAATAAATATGACAAAGATTTGATGCTCTATATACAAAAGTTCACAAAAAAATTATAATGAAATCACAAAATACCAATCATAAAAAAGCCTGTAAGGAACACACAAAAATGAAGGCAATGAACCTGAAAAAATAGTTCAATGATCAACTTCATTTGTATATGAAGACAATGATGCACAACTCTTATCTCTGTCTCTCTCTTTCTCTCAAATTGGCCAAGATGATACACAAGGTTGATAAGAGTGGGTTGAGCACACAAGCTTTCCAGAATGCAAGTTAATAATTGATTTTTTAATATTAAAAGTTTTACTGTAAATTAAGCATTAATTTTTCTTATAAATAGCTAAGTACAAAGTAGTGAGAAATACAAACCAATATATACACACAAATAAAACATTATTTATACAAGCATTAATATAACAAGGGTGATGTAATGAAAAAAAAATTTATATGCTCTTTCTTGTGTGCTTTCACATACTGGTCTTCTCCATGTTTTTCTGAAGCATTTATCTGTGCGGAGGAGGAGAGAAGAAGCAAGGAGGGTGGATGGGGCATAAGGATTGTTAGAACAAACAGTTATTATTCAGCCCTTTGTATTCAAAATAGGATTTTTGAGTGTGCAACACAAAAAGCTTTGAAAGTCAGGTTTAGTAAAGAAAAGTAAGTTTATCTGAATACCCTGGAGGTTATCAAAAGATGATCTTTGGAGCAACAAACCAAGGAAATTTCCCCACTGACTAAAGACTTCTCTTCTGCCTTTGATGCAAACCAAGGGCCAAAAGGAGACACATGAGAAAAAGTCCTGAATTGATGCTGGTCTCATTTCCTATCTCCCACGTAGTCCTCACAGGACTCATACTCTCCCCTGTACCCTATGAGATGATGTTAAGCTGATAGCAGCAGAAATCTGGAAGCAGGACAAAGAGGCAAATGGCTGGGATACAGTCTCCAAAAATAGGCACTAAGAACTTCATCTACAAAAGCCTAGAGACCCTGTCATGCTTCAGTTGTTACCAGGCCAAGACCCAAACCAATCTAGCCATTCCAATGAAAGGCCACTATGTGTATATGAAGAATTCTTTCCCACTTTGAGGAAGACACAGCAAAGGCTGCTTACAAACTCTTAGACAACTGGAAGCCTTTTTAAATTGACTCCAGAGTCTTTTATACATTACTCTAAAACTCTTTGATAGCTTCTTTGCTGTGTGGTATGTCAAGGTATTCCAGGCTCATTTTTTTCTTTTTCTTTTTTTTTTTTTTTTAAATAGTGGTCATAGACTATTACAGGGCAGTGGTGTGGGGGCCTCAGCCCACCCACCCTTGCCTGCTGTTTTGGGCCCAGAGGGGTAGGAGAGGCTTGTGTCCCAGCTGAGTGCAAACAGTCCAGAGTCTAGGTTCATCTTATACATATTCTGCCCCAGATCTGGAAATGTATCAATCTCCAAGACACCCTCTTTTCTTTCAGTGAGAAATGATATTTCAAGACAAAAATCTCACACATAAGGATGTTTATTGCTATTGGCTTGGTGAATATTACTAGGACTCTTCTGTAGTCAGTACTAGAAAAAATGATATATGTATGGAGAGAGACAAAACACCGTGAATTAATACTGATATTTCCAATTAAAAGTCAGTACTACAAGGTTTTCACAAAACTCTTCTATACTAAATTTATAACTCCGTTCTTCCACACTGAAAATCTTGACTCTCAAGGACACAGGGCAAGGCATAATTAGAATATCCTATAATTTCTAACTTGCTTTATTACACTATACAGAAAAATAAAAAAGCAGTTGCAGAATAATAGTACATACTGCTGCCACCATATTAGTGAAAGAAACTTTTGTTTTGCATGTCAGCATCATCTTTCCTTCTTTTGTAAAATGGTTTTACTGTATTATTGCTGCATTGCTTTCTGTATTTCCTAATTTATAACTAGGATTTAATCTTAAAATATACAAGTAAGTATATGTTTAGTGCTCATTATAAATTATCTCATTAGTTATAAATATTCTATAATGTAACTGTAAATTAAATTTAATACTTATAACCTGTCATTATATTAATGACTCTTTGGTCATTTTGATTGTCTGAGGCATATTTTCCAGTAGACTTATTTTTTTTTTTTTGGCTATTAGTGAAATTTCCTTTTTTATACAATTACTCAGCCACAATTTTGCTTCATTGTGTTGTGTCTTTTTTAGATTTATTTATCCCCTCCCCCCCTGTTGGCTTGTTCCATTCTTTGCTGTCTCTTCTCTGTGTCCATTCACTGCATATTTTTCCTATATCTGCTTGTCTCCCTTTGTTGCATCATCTTGCTGCTCCAGCTCTCCGCAGTGCACAGACTGTCAGCTCTCCATGGTGCACGGGCTAGCTTGCCTTCACAAGGAGGCCCTGGGATGAGAACCCAAGGCCTCCCATATGGTAGACAGGAGCCCAAATGATTGAGCCACAGCCACTTCCCTTTCCATTTGACTTTTAAATAAAGTCTTAGAGGACCACTAGTTCCTGATCTTGAATGCTGATAAAGGTTTGCTTGCACCCTTAAATTGGAAGTCTGTTTGGCTGGTTATAGAATCATTGACTCATATTTTTTTCTTTATTAATTATCTTAACTTTGGATCCCATTTTCTTCCAGCATAGAAAGTGTTGCTACTGATGATGATAAATGAGTTACTCTTCCTTTATACACCATATACTTCTTTTGCCTACATCCCAAAGGATTATTTTCATTTTCTTAATAAGTCAACAATTTTATTAGAATGCATCTTTATTTTGATTTGGGTCCAAACTAGTGAAATCTTTCTATTTGTTTCAACTTTATTTTTTATTTCAGGAGAGTTTCTTGAATTATAATTTTAAGATATTTTATTTATGCTTTTATTTTGTCCTTCCATTCATTTTCTTCTTCATGGTTATCTATCATCCATATGGTGAAACGTCTATACATATTTTCAATATTTTCATATTCACCTGCTCTTGAGTCTTTTTTATCTTTTTTTTTTTTTAATCATTTTAGGAATTTCCTTGCTTTTCACCTTCTATTTTTCTTATGACATTAGTTCTTTGTTGATACCTTTTGTTGTTCATTTTCATATGGATTCAGTTTTCCCAAACTTTAGAAAAATAATCTTCAAAAAAGCTTTTTTTCACTACACAGAGATCTCTCTTCAAGTGCCTTCATGTTAAAAATAAATAAATAAATAAACAAATAAGACCCATGCCCTTGAGTATTTCCTGATACTCTTGTCCTCCCCCACTACTATCTGGGCTTTCCCTTTCATTTGTCTTGTTTGTCCTTATACTGTTCAAGTTTTTTAAAGATTTATTTTATTTCTTTCTCCTTCCTCCCCCCCCCCCCCCCCCGTTGTCTGCTCTCTATGTCCATCACTGTGTGTTCTTCTGCATTCACATGCATTATCCAGTGGCACTGGAAACTGTGTCTCCTTTTTGTTGCATCATCTTGTTGCATCAACTCTCCATGTGTGCAGTACCACTCCTGATCAGGCTGCACTTTTTCATGTGGGGTGGCTCTCTTGCAGAGCACACTCCTTGCACATGGGGATCCCCTACACAGGGTCACCCCTGCATGGCATGGCACTTCTTGTGTATGGCAGCTCTGTGCTTGGGCCAGCTCCACACGGGTCAGGAGGCCCTGGGGATCAAATCGTGGACTCTCCATATGGTAGATGGATGCTCTATCAGTTGAGCCACATCCGCTTCCCTATACTGTTCAATTTTGATTACATTCCAGCACTGTCTCTTTAATATGGCATCCTTTCTTGAAAGAGATCTGACTGAAGTGTTGGTTTTTGCTCTTGGGTCTAGACTGCTCCATCCACCTTAGGCCATGGGCTCCTTTTTCTTTCATGACTGTTAGTGTGGGCAAAACCCCAATCAGTTTTATCTGCCTCTTACAAATTCACTGCAGTTATTTCCAGTGGAAACCTTTTGAGTGTTTTTGGATTCATTGTTCTAATGTCTCTGAGAAGCCTCATCACTTCTTGCTGCTTTACCCCATAGGGATCTCTATACCTGCACATGTTGTGGCACTTAGTGGTTTGTCCCATCCTATAGTATTTTAAGTTTGAAGGATATCTAGTCATATGATTTAGCAGTAAATGTTACCATATATTTTTAGTCTTTTTAAAAGAATATATTTTTTTTAATTAGAGAGGATCTGAACTTACAAAATAATCGTGGACATTGTAGAATCCCCATACAACACCCTTCCACCAACACACTACATTGTTGTGGACCATTTGTTACAGATTATAAGATAATATCATCAGACTATTACCAATAAATGTGGTCACTAGCATATATTTGGTATATTTTTTCCATATCCCCTATTATTAATACAATACATCTTTGGCACTGATGCAAGAATATTACAGTATTGCTGTTAGCTAGAGTCCATAGGTTATAATAATTGTATTTTCCCATGTTTCTTCACATTCTTACCACCTTGTAATAGTGATGTACATTTGTTCTAGTTCATAGAAGGACATTCTTATATTTGTACTATTAACCACAATTCTCATTCACCTCTGGATTCACAATGTCATTCAGTCCCTAAATTATTCTCTAGCTTTCTTTCAATTGACATTTACATCCTTAGACTACCCTTTACAGCTACAATTCTGCTTATAAACCAGTTGCATTAGTTCTGCTCAATATAATGTGTTACCATCATATCTATCCATTTCCACACTTTTATAGTCAAGCTACTCAAATCTTCCACATGCATTAAACATCAGTATTCCTTCTCAGCCCCACTATTATCTCCTAATAACCTGTATATACCACATTTTGTTTATCCATTCATTTGTTGATGAACACTTGGGGTGTTTCCATTTTTTGGCAATTTTGAATAATGCTACTATGAGCATGGGTTTTCAAATGTCTGTTCCCATCAACTTTTTCAGTTCTTCTGGATATATTCCTAGGAATTACTGAATCATATGGCAGTTCTATATTTAGCTTCCTGAGAAACCACCAAACTGTCTTCCACACAGGCTGCAACATTTTACATTTCCACCAACAGTGAAGAAGTGTTCCAGTTTCTCCACATCCTCTCCAGCACTAATGGTTTTCCATATTTTAATAATGGTCATTCTATGCCATTTATTTTATTCCACTTAAATTTTAATTATTTGCATCTTCTTCCTTTTTTTCTTTGTCAGTCTTACTAAGAGTTTGTCAATTTTATTTTATCTTCTTGAAGAATCAACTTTTGGTTTTGATAATTCTATTGTTGCTGTGTTTTTTTTTGTTGTTGTTGTTGTTTTTTAAATTCTCCACTTCACTTATTTCTGCTCTGATCTGTGTTATTTCATTCCTTCTGCTTGCTTGAGATTTAGTTTGCTGTTCTTTTTCTAGTTTCTCTAGCTGTGTAGTTAGGTCATTGATTTTAGCTCTTTCTGCTTTTTTAATGTAAGCATTGAGGGCTATAAATTTCCCTCTCAGCATGCTTTTGCTCTATTACATAGGTTCTGATATGTTGTGTTCTTATTTTCATTTGTCTTGAGATATTTATTGATTTCTCTCATAATTTCTTCTTTGAGCCACTCATTATTTTAGAGTATGTTTTTTAAACTCCATATGCTTGTGAATTTTCCCTTTTTCTACCTCTTGTTGATTTCCGGCTTTATTCCATTATGATCAGAGAGAATGCTTTGTGTAATTTCGATCTTGTGGAATTTATTGAGATATGCTTTGTGACCCAACATATGGGCTATCTTGGAGAAAGATCTGTAAGCACTTGAGAAGAATGTGTATCCTGCTGTTTTGGGATGCAATGTTCTGTGTATGTCTATTAGGTTAAGTCTATTTATCATATTATTCAAGCTCTTTGCTTCTTTATTGACCCTCTGCCCAGATATTCTAACCAATGCTGAAAGTGATGTATTGAACTCTCCAAGTATAATTTTTGTAGAGCCATCTGTTTCTGTCTTCAGTTTTGCCAGTGTTTGCCTCATGTAATTTAGAGCATATACTTTTATGATTATTATTTCTTCCTTATGAATTGCTCCTTTTGTTAATATATAATATCCATCCTTGTCTCTAAAAACAGTTTTACTATTAAAGTCTATTTAATCTGATGTTAAGTATAGCTACTCCAGCTTTCTTTTGGTTACTACATGTGTGGAATATATTTTTCCAGCTTTTCATTTTCTCTCTATTGGTATCTTCAGGCCTAAGGTTAATCTCTTGCAGACAGCATATAGATGGCTTATATTTTCTTATTCATTTTGCCAGTCTGTGTCTTTTGATTGGAAGTTTAATCCATTAACATTCAATGTTATTACTGTAAAGGCGGTTCTTTTTCTCCCATTGTGATTTTTGGGTTTTATCTGTCATACTTTATTTTCACCACTCCTTTTTCATTTTTAGTTACTTTTACTGATATTATCTTCATTTCTAGACTCTCTTCCAAGCCTCTCCCTCCTGTCTTTTCTTTTCAGGCCAAACCTCTACCATTAATATTTCCTGCAAAGCTGATCTCTTAGTTGCAAACTCTCTCAGTTTCTGTTTATCTGTGACTATTCTAAATTTGCCCTGACTTTTGAAAGCCAGTCTTCCTAGTTACAAAATTTGGGGCTGGCATTTTTTCTCTTGCAGTATGTTAAATATATCTTATCATTTACTTCTTGCCTCCATGGTTTCTGATGAGGAATCAGAATTTGATCTTCTTGTTTTTCCTTGTAGGAGATGTGTCACTTTTCTATTGTTACTCTCAGAATTCTCTGTCTTTGGCATTTGACTTTCTAATTAGTAAGTGTCTTGGAGTAGGTCTATTTGAATTTATTTGGATGGGAGTATGTTGTGCTGCTTGGACATGGATATCCACGTCCCTTGATAGAGTTGGGAAATTTTCAGGTAATATTTCTTCAAATATTCCTTCTGCCCATTTTCCCTTCTTTTCTCCTTCTGGGACACCCATGACATGTATGTTTGCTCATCTCTTGCTGTCATTTAATTCCTTGAGACCCTGTTCAATTTTTTTCCATTCTTTTCTTTATATGTTCTTTTCTATGTTTGTTTTCAGAGGCCATGTCCTCAAGCATAGTGATACGTTCTTCTGCCTCCTCAAATCTGCTGTTATATACCTCCAATATATTTTTAATTTCATTAATTGTGCCTTTCATTCCCATAAAATCTGCAATTTTCCATGTATGCTTTTAAATTCTTCTTTGTGCTCACCTAGTGTTTTATTTATATCTTTAATTTCTTAGGCATCCCATTGAATTTATTATAGACATTTGTTTGAGCATATGAGATTAGTTGCCTCAACTCCTTTATATGTCATCTGAAGGCTTATCTTGTTCCTTTGACTGAGCCATGTCTGTTTCTTAGTATGGATTGTAATTTTTTGTTGGTGTCTTGGCATCTGGCTTACTAGAAGTATTTATTTTGGGTGCAGTTTCTTTCTTTAGCTTAGAGCTTTCTTGCCCTTTCTCCCTTGCTGGTTGCATAGTAAGGTGTAGTTGGTGCTGTAAGCTCCGGAGGCTGATGCTTCCCACATTACCCAGGAAATAATGAAGCTTCTCCCAATTTCTCCTCTGCCAGGGGTAGGGATGGAGCTACAGCTCTGTGAATAATCCAAGCTGTGTAAGCTAAGACCATCTGTAGTTGCCTGGAGAGATTGATGTAACTTCATACCCCTTCTTCCCCTGCCTGGGGCAGGGAGAGACCTCAGGTGTGCCTATTCATGTGAGCCAAAAGCACCTGAAGTTTCTCTGTGAGGCAAAAGAAATACCTGCCCACCCCTAGCCTATGGGGGAAGTGGAGATGGAATTGAAGGTGCCCAACAACTCAGTCTGTGCAGGCCAAAAATACCTACTCAGGGAGTTGCTCAGGGAGGCCAAGGAAACCCAGCTCTCCTCAAATCCAATTGAGGTATGGAGATGGAGCCCCAGGTGTCTGACTATTCAGTCTGTGCCAGCCAGAAGTGCCTACAGTTGCGTGGAGAGCCTGATGCAGGTTCCCACAGCTTCCTTCCTGCCAGGGTGGGGCTGGGGCTTAGGTTAGAGCTGCAATCCTATCTGGGTGGAAAGAAGCTGGTCTCTAAAGTCACTGTGACTTTTCAATCAGCCCAACTTACCCTCAAATTGTGGACAGAGTTAAAATGGCAACCACTGGCCACTTTCCACTTGGAGAGTTTCAAACTTTAGCTGTTCTTAAGTTTATACTTTAGTCAGCTAAATTTACTGATTAGTAGCTGACATCAATGCCCAATCATCCCTTCTTCCCCCATTTTAGGGAATTGGAGCTTCCAACTTCAGTCACAGAATAGCTCCCAAAGTGACTTGCAAATCTAGTTGAGGATGGGCACTGGCCTCCATGGTGTAATGTGCTCTACTCACAAATCTTCATTCAGATGGGCAGTGTCCTCCTTCTACTCTATCAAGTATGTTGTAGGTTGGTCTTCTGGTCTCTTGGTACCCCACACAGGTGCTTTAGTAGATAGCTCTGTTCTGTAGGACAAGCTGAGCCTTGGAGCTCCTCACCTGCTGCCATCTCGCCCTGGTCTTAGATTTTTAATTTTGGCATCTAGTTGTTGTATTTATTTTTATGTTGACACTTCAGGAAATGCCTAAGACTATGCTGCCACCCTGACCACCCCTGTCTCAGCATCCTGAAATGCTAATTTACTACCCTTACCCATTATAGTATGCTTTCTTTTTTTAACAGTATGAAGCCAAATAAGTGTCAAAGTAAATTATTTTTTAGATGTGGATCATTTAGTACATTTTGATGTGTCAATCTGTTCTTATTTTGTTCTCAGAATTTCTGAGCAAAGTGCTCAGAAATAAAAGTGCTCAGAAATTCTACATATGTTTGTGTATAAATTAATAAACTTATCCATGATTTCTTAAATTCATATTTCTTAATGTTTCATCCCCAGTACCATTAACTGAGTTAGGGACACTTTTTCCACAAGTTCATGTGTATTTTGGAAAAATCATACAAATATTTGGAATGCTAATCAGTAAGTTGTTGTTGTTGTTTTTAGAGAACAGTACTATGTTTAACAGTATTTTCTACCTCTCTCTTTTATAGTGCTCTCACCACTGTTTTAATCTTATTCTTGATTTTACTTAGTCCTTTTATGAATTACATCTTCATCCAGGGATCATCCAGGGATGATATCTTTTCAGTGAAGATAATATATAGGTTTCTTATTTTTCCTTTTTTAGATTACACTAATCATTAGTAAATTTTGGCCATTAGTAAATTTTCTTTATAATAAAATTTAAACATCACCATGTTCTATATTTTATGTCCCTGCTGACTTTGAAGCATGAATTATTAATAACTTCTTTTGATGTATTTTTTGCTTTGACAGCAAGATATGATTCAAACACTTTACTATTGTCCTCCCCAACAAAGACATTAGTAATACTTAAATTTGAACTTATACATCAGAATTTCAGTATACAATCCTACATGACTCTTCAATAATAAGTGTTTACTATACTGTTAAATAGCTGTGCTCACTTCTGAATTTGATTTCATAATTATATGGCTCAATAAAATATTAGCATACCAAAGCACATGCTCACATATAATTATGCTGTATTCTAGTGAACATTTCAATATATTCAAATTCACCCCAAATTACAATATCATATAGAGTTGGTCAAAACATTAAAGTTCAATGAAGTGATGATGACAGAAAAATCAATTCTATCTTTTCATATACCAATATTAATACAAAAAACATTTCTTATGCTAGTAAGTACTAAATTTATTATCCTGGTATTTGGGTGCTCTATTTTTATGCAAATTTTCATTAGCTATGAATGTTTTGGTTATTATACAATATTCATACACAAAGAAACAAATGTACATTGGCAAAATATGAGATCTGATTGAATTAATTATTATAAAAGTTACCTAATATAAATTTTCATCTATCCAGAAGATAAACTAAGGATGTGTCTTTAAAAAGATGGATTGTCCCCATTTTAGGAAAAGAGGTAGACAGTAGTGTCTTTTCTACCACAGATTAATATCTAGTGATTTCATAGCCCTTAGCCTTCTGCCTTGAGGGATGATTCTCATCTCCTCAAACACAGGCTTTGATTAAAAGAAAGAAAAATGAGAACCATTTTCTTGGTCCTTCCCTGCCCATTTCCAAACAAGCATACACATTTAAATCGCATTTATTTCTCTTTCTTTAGTGCTTATGATTCCTGTCATCACAACATGCCGTCACCTTTCTTTCATTCTCTGCACTAATCCAGACCCAGGGAAAAGAATGCAAAAGGTCATTCTCTGTCAGAACTAATTAGAAAATATAAGGGGCAAAAACTTTCATGGAAGAATAAGCCAGAAAGAACTTGGATTGGATAAGGGAGCAATCTCAAAGGAGTTCTAATTAGAAAAGTTGGGAAGGGTAAGAAATGGATTGCTCTATATTTGCATATGAAAAAGTACTGGATGGGAGGAGAAGCCCAGAGACTGACTCAGAATACATGGGCTTTAATTACAGCTCTGACTCTTAGTTGTGTTATCTTAGACAGGATTTGTAACCTCTCATTAAATGAAGATAATATCTATCTCATAGGTTTGGGGGATTATATTAGATCTTTACATTATATTAGATTAATATGATAGGACTTTATGGAACAGAGTGGAATATATCAGTGTATATAGTCACTTAGAAAGATTATTGTGCAATATTCTTATTTGATGGCTTATTTGCTCAACGCAGTTTTGGAAATAACTATGCAATTGGCTAGTGTTATATTTTATTAATTTATTTATGTATTTACTTATGCTTTAATGATGGCCCATGGCAAGCAAGGTAGGGTTCTCTAAGCCCCTCCCGTCTTCATGGAGTCTGGGAGATTTCAGTGTTGGGAGATCATTAAGAAAAGTTCCCCAGCAGCTGACTACCTTTCTCTTCCTCATGGCGCTGATCCTGGTCCAGGATCTCTTAACCCTTGGAGACCATGTGTAACATAAGGTCTAGCACCCTGTTGTATAGCCAAATTCATGGTCCTATAAGGAATGAACTTGACAAAGTGGTCACTGAGGGCAATGCCAGCCCCAGCGTCAAAGGTGGAAAAGTAGACATCACTGTTTAAGTTGCAGGAGATAATCTATTCCCCAGTGTAGCCCAGGATGCCTTAATTTACCACCTTCTTGATGTCATAATTGTTATAGGATTTTGTGTAGGTTCTTGATTAGGCTGCAGAAATGAATTTCAAGAGCACATCAGGTGACTTAGGCCAGTAATTTATTCAGGTAGGGAGGATGATAAATGGGAGAAAATAACACATCTTGGGTCCCAGATAGAGGGGAAAGGGCTGAAAAGTGATAAAGTGGGCTAATTTACAGACTACAATTCCTCATGATAGATTTTAAATGGCCAGGTTTTACTTGCATGGCCACCATGGCAAAGGAAAAATGGCAAGAGCAAGATGCAGAGGGCAGGAACAAGCACACAGACTGGCACTGGGACCATCACTGGGACAGGCACCAGGACATGACAAAGGCAAGAGTAGGGGGACAAAGGCAAGAGAGCGAGTTCAGGCCTTGTGCCTGCTTTTTGAAAAATTAATTATTCCACTACTTTGCTAATGGAAGTGGAGAAGTTTCAGCTGTTTGCTGTTTTGATTGTTTACCCAACCCATCAATCCCCTAGAAGGGTCCAATGATAAAGCCCTTGAGGAATATCTGGGGTTTCTTCTGGCTTCCAGAGGAAATGGGAAAATCTTGTGTGGGGGAGGGGGTGGTTCCCAGCAGCCATCTTGGGGTTATTGATTCATGTGGACTTCTTGCCAGGTTTCAGATCTATTTATTGATTCCTTATCTTACTAGCTGGCTTCATTCCCCCCTCAGAGAGTTTACACCTTTATTCTTAAAGGGATGCTGTAGCTACTTCCTGCTGAGTTGGAGAATAGGCCCTACCTAACAAGGTGTAAAACCCTCCTGCTATTCTATCTTGGTTGGAGGAAGATGGATCTGACATCTTGGGCAAAGCATAATGAAGTCCCCATATGGCCAATAAGCTGTTGATTCTGGAAGAAATAAGCTTAATTAGAATTTTGAGAATATATGGTCCCACTAAGAGGATACTGGACCACAAAAGTAGAAAAAGCCAAGTACCTGCAAAGGTTGCATTTCCCCAAAGTTGGTGGGAAACAGTATTGTTCCTTCAGTTATTTTATGCTGTTGGCTAACTCCAGAGAGTTCGCAATAGACAATGGGGTTAGGTACAAATTGCCAATCCCAGTTTCTATGGTAGAGAAGAGAAATGGGAAGAGGCATTTCCCTGTTTATTTAAGTTAAATGAGATGAAAACAGTCAAGGTTTCTTAAAGAGGTGTCTGGTTTTCCCTCCCCCTAACAATTGGCATTTGGGCTAGAGTGAGAGGGAACAGTTGACTTTGACTTAGATACTACTTAGCTTATTCTCTTGAAGAGGAATTTCAGGCCATCCAATGGCTGGCATTTGTACATCCCATCAGGTGCTTCTGGTGAACTGGCATTTCTTGGGCAGCTGGATTCACTCAGGATTAATGCACCAAGCTGGAAATTCCTTTAACTTTAATAGCTCTAGGAGTGATCAGAACTAAAGAGTAAAGTCCTTACATTTTTGCTCTATTTGAGAATGAGGTTTGTTTTCTTGCCAAGTTTTGTTCAGAACCTGGTTTCCAGGTCCTGGATGAGGAAAGGTTTTCCATGGACCATCTCAAAGAACCTAACCTGAAATGGGTCCTAGCCACCTCATTTGTCACTTCCCTTCTGGTGGGAAACACTTAGCCCTAGTAGGATGGCATGTGGGTTTGCCAGTCCTCCCCAGGGTATGAGTGGGACTAGTTCTGGAATAAGGGCTAGGAGGGAGACCTGAGCTAAACATTTTCATTAACTATTTAGAAAATAAAGTTTACCAGGACTTTTAACATGTTTGATATTTCTCTGCATATGGCATATGGTCTAAAATAGGAAAGATATCACCATAATCATCAGGCATATACCTAGACTAGGAGATAAAGGTACAGTACTTAATACTAATTAATGTACTACCCAATGCATAAGTTTTTCCTTGAACTGCAATTGTTAGATTTAAGTTCCAGTTTGTAATACCATACAAGTTATCTCTCCATGGGAGAAGGCCATAATGCCAATTGTGTTTAAGTTTTCTTACAGTACTCTGGTACTCATTGCTCCACTTGGCATTCCCTTCACACAGCCAGGATGCTGCAGTACCATCGACCCTAGAGAGAAGCTAGGAAGGTAGATTCCAGTATTCCACCAGCCTGGTGCATAGCATAGTTCAGCACTATGAAACAGTGCCAGTCTGGAGGTGATATCCATTGTATATTTGGCTATATCAAGCCATTATTGGCTGCTGCAGGAGTCTGAAACTGCAATGTAGTTTCCATTAACTTCAGGAACACAACCAAAGATGTAGATGCCTTCATTGTTTTAGGTGTCAGTGACCAACCTAGCCAATAACTCAAGTGGAGAGGCAACCTGCCATGTATTGAAGGCCTGGTTTGAATGCACAAGAGCGTTTGACAATGCTGAAGTCTATCTCTTGATTTTTATGCACTTTTTAGATGCATAAAATGCACTTCCAATGCAATGTGTAGCATACTAAATGACCCTAACATTTTAATGCTTTGCTTCTTCAACACTTTTACCAGGAAGACCTTACTTAGCAGATATTTTACTTTAGCAGCAGAGGAAAATCTACTTCTTCCATTTTTTAAAATGAAAGCTGAAGATTCCGAATGGAATCAGGGTAACTTTTCATTACCACCACTTAAATATACACTTTGAGATGGCTTCCAGATAAGTTTCACTGCTATGAAGTTACTTTTTGCCATTAATATCAATTTAAGTTTCTAGTTAATAATGCCTTCTTGGAACTAGCCATTTAAATGCTTCAGTTTAGAAGATGTTTTTACAAATGCTTTATAATTGACCACAACCACATATACTGATTAATTTACCTTAGATTACAAGTAGCAACCAATGCAATTTACTTTATGCATCTAAATAACCATAAGCAAAGACAAAGGGTGAGGCTAGGCTTGAAGTGACCATAAATGAAGGTAAGGTCAATTTAGAATTTATACTTACATTAGTAGGTTTAAGTTAAATCTACCCAGTTATAGTTTCAGTTATTATCCTTCTGCTATTTTATAATATAAAGGCATCTATAAATGATCTTAATTCTTAGTTACTGTTTCTAGTAAGTTTTTACTTTTAGGTGAATTGGGTACATTTAATAACTAAGTCACAAGAATATTATTAGTAAGAACTTTGTGAAATTTCTCTGCTTTTCTAGTAGTTGAATTAATTCCACTTGTGACTTATACATCAAATCCACTCACAAGACAGTATTGACATTTAGACTCATTTTAGGTTACCTTTCACCATCATCCAATATGTAACCGATAAATCCCAAATCTGATTTCCTAGGTGAAAGCAAATTAAAGTTAAACACAGATTTCAAAGTTGAACATAAATTTAAGCACAGATTAAAACAGAAGAGAGAATTTTATACCCTTAGCATTTCTAGGAACTTTTTTATTTTAAGTGATGGCACATGAGGTTTCTTTTCCAGGAGAGGTTTAGTAACTGGTCTGGATCTTGATCTCTATTCATACCTTTTGTAGGTACAACTGAGTTTAAACTGAGAAGGCTGTTTCTGAAAGTGAGGTATTAGAAGTTTGAGGTTTATTTTCTCATTTCTTTAAGGAGACATGATATCAAGTTTCTAGGCCTCAGATCTATCTGTCCTCTTTCCTTATACTGGTTTAACTGGAGTTCAGGGTTTCATATAGAGGCTGCTCTCAGCCATACTGTGGTCATGTGGACAAGCAGTAGGTGAGAAGACATTTCTATGGGGAAGTATGCTAGAGGCTGTGCCCATTTTTCTAGGAAGAATGAAGAAGCACTTTTTAGTTGACCAATCTGGTGTTCCAGAGTCCTAGTCTGACTAAAATGTTCACATGCCACATAATTTGGAGCTGATGCTCTGTTCTCAGCATCCTGAGAATTTTAATTTTCAGAGCCTGGCCTACAGGCATTCCTGTGGGTGACCTAGGCCCTGGGAAATGTCTGATTAAATTCCAGAGTTCAGACCAATGCACCCAAGCTGAGTTGGTGGGAGATGTTCTGAGCAGTTACCCCAAATCAAAGTGCCTGAGATAAGTCTCAGGGAATATTCAGCTGCCCTCTGAATGGAAGCACCCAAGGAATGGGGACCATTCAGAGTTTACTGATCTGGTTCTCAGCACCCCTACATTCCATGGTCCAAGACTGACTGCACAGTTACCCAAACAGTAGTTCCTGAATTAAATCTCAGGGAAAGTTTGGCTGCTCTCTGATTCCTGCCACCCTGGGAATCACAGAGTCCCTGCCACTGGGTGTTTCTGGAGTCATTATGGACTTGGAAGACAGGCAAAATAGATCTCAGGGTCAAATAGATTTCAATCTGAAGCTGCCAAGCCAAATATTCTTCCTCCTTGGAGAAGGGGCAAACCGCTTCTTCTTATTCCTCCAGAGGTCTTAGACTCAGTCCTAATTTTATGACTTACTGTCTGATAGTTTTCTAGTTAGCCCAGCCATCAAAAGGTCATTGAGTGATTAGAGATCAGTTGTTCTAGCCAACAGGCCTTGGGGCCCTCAGGCAATCCCTTCCTGGCAAGAAAATGCATTTTCAGTTTTATAGTTTTTAAGATGTTCCAAAGCATTTTAACACAAACCTGTAAAGAGAAATTCAGTAGCAAGAAGTAGGAAGGTAAAAACATGGGTAAAAGTTCATTATGAAAGGGTGTCCTGGCCAGTGACCCTCTGGGGAAGGCAAATCCCACAGCATCCAACTTTGGCCCTGCCACCAGTGTGGTGGACAGAAAGGCAGACCTGTAAAGGCATGGACCTGCAAAGCCCCTGGCCCTCTGGCTCTCCATACCACTGTGCACCTACTAGAGCAGAGGAAGCAATGGACACCAGCCCGAGGGCAGAGCCAACGGCTGCTAAAAGGGCTTGAAAGAGCAGTGCAGTGAGCTCATTTCCTGTGCCCCAGCCCTCCCAACTGGAGTCAGATCTAACAAGCCTGGGTGTGTGGTACAGATGCAGAGAATTCCCATGCCCCAGATTCTTCCCTCCTGGGATAACATCCTGTGGGGGCTCATAGGCAAACCCATGTTTAAAATGGAGACCCAAAGTAAGGCATTAAATGGGCTGTAGGCCATAGTTTCATTCACAAATAAGTTCCAGAGTTGGCTCACCAAATGTTACTGGATTTTGTGTAGCTTCTTGACTACGCTGCAGAAATGAATTTCAAGAGCACATCGGGTGAATTAGGCCAGTAATTTATTCAGGTAGGGAGGTATGAGAAATGGGAGAAAATAACAGATCATGTGTCCCAGATAGAGAGGAAGGGGCTGAAAAGTGATAAAGTGGACTGATTTACAGACTACAATTCCCCATTATAAATTATAAATGCCAGGTTTTACTTGTGTGGCCACCATGGCAGAGGAAAAACAGAGAGAGCAGGGTAGGGAGGGCAGGAACAGGCACATGGAACAGCAAGGGGACTGGCACCAGGCCATGGCAAAGGAAAGACGGGGATCCAAAGGTAAGAGAGCGAGTTTGGGCCTTGCGCCTGCTTTTTGAACCATTAATTATTACATCGCTTTGTTAATGGAAGAGGAGGAGTTTCAGCTGTTTGCTGTTTTGATTGATTATCCCACCCATCAATCCCCTAGGAGGGCCCAATGATAAAGAACTTAAGGAATATCCAGGGCTTCTCCTGGCTTCCAGAGAAAATGGCAGAATCTTGTGTGTGTGTGTGTGGGGGGGGGGGGGGTTCCAGTAGTCATCTTGGGGTTATTGATTCATATGGACTTCTTGCCAGGTTCCAGATCCATCTATAGATTCCCTATCATACTAGCTGGCTTCATCATATTTAACTGCATTCTACAGATGGCAGGTTAGATTTATCATGGACATATTGAGGGTAGTGACTCAGAAGGCCATGCCAGTGAGCTTCCTATTTAGCTCAGGGATTCCCTTGACCACCTCCTTATTAGCACCAATAGGTGAAGGGATGAAGGGATCACACCACATTTTCATTGAAGGGCCTCTGCAGCCTTCTGAGAAGTAGTAACAGCATGAATTGTGGTAATTAGTCCCTCTACAATGCCAAAATTGACGTAGCTGATCTTGGTCAGGGGCATCAGGCAGGAGGCACTAATAACAATCTTGAGGGACTTGTCATACTTCTCATGATTCACACTCATCATAAACATGGGTGGAAGGTGCAGAGATGATGACTCTTTTGGTACCACCCTTCAACTGGGCTCCATCATTCTCCAAAGTAATGAAGACACCAGTGGTCTCCAAAACATATTCAACACTGGTATCACCCCATTTGATTTTGGGAAGATCTCACTCCTGGAAGATGGAGATGGGCTTCCTATTGATGTCAAACTTCTTGTTCTCAGCCTTGAAAGTGTCATGACAACATGGGTGGAATCATATTGGGACATGTGGATCATGGAGTTGAGGGCCAATGAAGGGACCACTGATGGTGGCAAGCTCCACTTTGCCATAGTTAAAAACAGCCCTGGTGACCAGGTGCCCAGTATGGCCAAATCGCTTTTCTTTTCTGGTCTTGATCATGTCTCAGGGATGTGGCTGGCACTACATGTGTAGATGCGGCTCTCAATTAACAGGGAGGATCAGAAAGCTATTACATTTTATTTTTGATAAGTGGTTTTCTATATTGCTCCTTGTCTCTGAGCTCATGAGAAATCGTGGATGAACAAGTCAAGTCACTTAACATTACTGAGTATTTACTATATGTTAGTCACTGTGCAAAGAAATTTTAACACATTATTTTCCTATGTAATCTTTATGATAATTCTATAATGTTATTTTCTCTACTTTGTAGATTGGAAAAAGTGGCCTAAAAAAGTGAACCAAGATAATATTTTTACATATTAAATTGGTGTTTTCCCCATTATTTCCTATCAACCAGTAAATGTTTATGTGGTTCATCTTTAACTAGGAAATTCTAGGCCCAGTGCCTAAGAGACTTTTAAAATTTCTTAAAAAAAAAAAAAATCCCCATTGCCTTCTCAAATGAGTCCAAAGAGTAACTAATAAAGGTAGTTAATTTTATTCTGATCTCTCATCATATGAAAGTTCTGAAAATATCTTATGTATTTCATTTAATCCTCTGAAAAACACTGGGCAATATATGCTTTGATTATATACATTTTACAGATTCTTTACCAGTAATATTATATAGAAAACTTATTTTGATGGTTAGGCTTATATGTCAACTTGATCAGTTAATGGTGCCTTGTTTGGTCAAAGAAGCACTGGCCTAATTATACTATGAGGACATTTTGTAGAATTAAATAATCAGTGAGCTGATTGCAATTATTGTTGATAACAGTTACAATCAACTGAGGAGATTGCCTTCAGCAATAAAAGACTTCTCATTCAATCAGTTAAAGGCCTTACTAGGAAAAGTGATTTCAGTGGTGTGGGAGAGAATTCCCATCTTTATTTCAACCAGCAATCTTCTTCTGGGGAACTCATCATATACCTTGATCAGAATTCCTGGTTTGTAGCCTGCCTTACAGAGTTTGGACTCATGTACCCCCACAGTTGTGTGAGACAATTTTATAAAATAAAACATTTACAGAAATCTTCTGTCAGTTCAGTTTCCCTGGAGAACCCTGACTAATTCACTTATGCATACACGAAGTAAGGTACCTTACCCTGATTACATGGATATTAAAAGTGGAATGAGGCTTTAAACCTCAATAAGCTTTTTCCCTAAGATAGGACCTTCGAGGCTGGCAATATCCTGTCCTTTTGATGAGCCCAACTAAGGGGGAAATGTTTTTTAAAAATATTAGATTTGGAGATGCAACATAATAGTTGGCCTGTGCCCCTGTAATTTGGGTAACTGGAAATATTATGAAAGTCCAGAGTTCTCCTGATCCTACCATCACACAAGAGGAGAAAAAGTGTTAGTGTGATACATCAAGGCCAAATTAAACTTGTCAACCTCATAACATATCCACATAACTCAGCTTTAGAAGTAAGAAGTATTATGATTTTTCCTGATCCACAGTAAAACATGGAGATGGTATACAACATTGCTAAGCATCTTAGTGATTTAGAAGGGCAGATGATCAGCCAAACATTTACAGGGCCTTATAGGTAAATAGGAGGGTATGTGGAGTAGTGGAACTATCCAAGAAAGCTGCCCACCAGAGGTGCCCACACCAGTGAGCACATGTACAGCATTGGAGGACACAATGGGATGATCACAAAACAGATTCCCCCAACTTCTTAAAGCTTAAGATTCAACATTCCTTACTTGCACGTATCCCTCCAAGGACATAAAAAGGCCATAGAGATGTGTTGAAATTGACATTATTTTCTAATATCCTTTATCATTAAAGAATGTCACAAAAATACAATGCCAGGATTTAGAGTGTACATTTCAATGAATTTTGACAAGTGCATACATTCATTCAATCACCAATCATATCAAAATATAGAACACTGCCATCATCTGAAAGTTCTCTTATGCCCTCATTCAGTAAGTCCAACACTCAGAGGCACACACTCCTCCTCCAACTCTATTCTACATTTGTCTAGAAGGTTTTGGCAATCCGAAGTATATGCATGTATTCTATATAAATTTTAGAATCACCTTGTTATTTTCTTTTTGAGAAAGATTTTGAACTTGGCAGGAATTTCACTCTAAATTCTGTTTCCTTAGTACCCAGTGACTATTCATATCTCTATAAGCTATCTCAGCCTTCAAGCTATTCCAGTTCTCTAAGCATCTCAGGTGTCTCACTCCATGCATACATAGTTCAAGAACTAGCCAAAGGTCTGAGGAGAGTTTGTACACAGATTTTGGGACTCTCCCTTTTGTAACTCCCTCTTTCCTGATATTATATTTCTCAGTCTCTGGTTGTTCTTGTAATATTGGACCCTGACCTCTACTTTCTCAGTCCATTAAGAATTTATGTTTTGCTTGAGTTAGGACATGATGACTATTTAGAGGGGAAAGATGGTCTTACCCAGTCTCTTTCTTTACTTAAAAGCATCATAAACCCTCTGTTTTCTGGGTGGTTTAGGTCATCCTCCAGTCTTGTCTTCAAACAGTTACTTTTTTAAAAACATAATTTGTCTAGAAATTATCATTGTCTTTAGGAGAAACTTTAATTTTCCAAAGCTACCTACATTTCCATACGTTGGACCTGTCATCAATTTTTAAAAATTTGCAGTAATAATATGTTTTAATTGCAAATTGTTAAGAACATTCCCTCTTTCCATACTAACTTCCTCTCCACCATGCTTCCACTCTTATATGGTGACATTAAAGGGATTACAGGCATTTTATTGATCTGGCACAGAGAAAGGGAAATTGGTAATAATATATATGGTTTGAGATTACTGGCTTATATTTATGTGAGTCTCAGATATACTATAGTAAAGCTAGTATTCTGTGAATAAATGGCTTCCAGGAATATTCTTACTGCCCATTGCACTTTCTCATTTGATTAATGATCTGAGAATGTAGTGTGAGAATTTATATCATGATATAAATATTTCCTGTAGTGACTGGCACCAGGATATAGGGATAGTGAGTGAAAAACAAGATTTAAAATGTTCAGAACCAGAAGAAAGTCTGTGAAAGTCTTCTAGTCATCTTGTCAGGAAGTTGTAAATACCAGGAATGTACTGCATGGTGTAGTTTATACAAATATTAATGTTATACATAGAGAGAGATTCTTTTGGAATCATACTACATAAAATTTATCAAAATTCCCTTATTTGGAAGTCATAAAACTCTAGTGGTACTGTGATCAGTGAGTTTGTTTTTATGTAAAATTACATTTTATGATCCCAAGTATGAATAACAAATAACAAAACTCAATCAAGAGGAAATTTTAAATTATATTTCTATTTCCTCTGCAGTAATTAGTACACGCTTTCTTGTCATTTGAAGAAGGGACAAAAAAGGATGCAGACAAAATTATAGGCAAAAAGTATGAGAGAAGTATGAGTTGCTATTTCTCTGAAGGTTATGATATTTATAACAACTTTTTTACAGTCACAAATTGCTGTGAAATAGTTTCTCATTCTAAATATTTACTTTTGTACTTAATATTATGTGGGAGGAGGGGCACCCGGCTTGCCTCAGTGGCAAACAGCGCAGCAAGAGGTGACACCGCCTCTGCCCACCAGGCCTAGATAAGGTGACCACGCCTGACTAGGCCTTTGCTGCTAACGGCTAGCCGGCACCACCCTCCCCCTTCCTATCTCCCGCCTAGCCCAGCTCTCACTTCCCCTCCCCCCTCCCTTAAACCTAATCTCTTAGTACGCTGTTTGCCCAGCAACGGCTTACAACCACCTATCAGCTTAGTAACAGTGTCAGCCTATCAAGAGTTAGCACATACTCTACTGGCCAATCACTAGCCCAATGCCAGAACATTGCCTTATATGGAAACAGCATTTGCCCTAGCCAATCAGAACCTGCCACACCACTCCCCAATCCTATAAATCTGCATCCCCTTCCACAATAGACCAGACTTGTGCCATCAGCCTGTCTCCGCGACTCCTTCCTGGGTCGTGCGCCCTCCACGCCTTAGGAGCCCCCGAGGGAAGCCTCAGCGGCCGTACGAGGCTTTCTTCCCCACCCCAGGGACCCCTCTCGTCCCACAACGGGACCCCACTCGTCCCTTAACAGGGACCCTGCTCGTCCCACAACGGGACCCCACTCGTCCCTTAACAGGGACCCCGCTCGTCCCACAACGGGACCCCACTCGTCCCACAACAGGGACCCTGCTCGTCCCATAACAGGGACCCCGTTTCATCCCTCAATATTACATTTATACTTTTTAAATTATTTTCATTAAAGGCTTCCCAAACCATTACCATAAAATACACAACTTTAGGAAAATACAAACGTGGATCAACCCTTGCATGACATGTAGTCTGCCTGCCAACACATCTGCTAGCCCAGGACCAGCTCTCCTCCAAGCCACAAAGCATGATCTCCAGTGCTCATATGCAAATTAAGGAAAAATGTGCATGAAGACACTGAATTAACTGAGGAGACTTTTTTTTTTTTTGATAATCCATGAAATGGATCTAGAAAAAGAAGTTCAGGTCAGTTATAGAAAGGTAAACTCACACTTACTCTTTGGCTAAAGATAAGAGTTCAGTATAGAGGTTAAGTAAATCCCTTAAGTACACAAACCCAGTAAATAGTACAGTAGGATTTCAAATCCAGATATTTAGATTTCAAAATAGAGCTTTCATTTTGGGGATAATTATAATACAGATGTTGTACCAAGTACATTTTTAATATACATATATTGTTAGAGTTCCTTTTGATAGAAGGATAGGTAAATGTGGGCAAAGATAAGTACCTACTCAGAATTAGGAGTCTTGTGAGAGAAGATACATTTGAGAAATGATGAAACTGTATCTTTTATTTCATCTGTTACTTTTTGTTTTACATAGCAAACACATGATGCTTACATGTACAAAGTAACATTCTGAAGATTTTGCAATATTAATGGCATAATCCTTAAATCAGCCTGATGAGAAGGCTACTATTTTAATCCCCTTTTGCAGTGTCAGGAATTGTGATGGGTCTGAGATTTTACCCTGATTGCTAGTTACTTGTTTAGGCTGCCACAGTTTCTTGGATGGTGGCAGAAAATGCAAGACTCCTGAGTTCAAGACAAAGGACCTTAATACTCATGGTACAATATAATCTGAACATCATGTTCCCATCGGTTCCCCTTGTCCCTCAAGTCCCATGGAGGAGATTCCAAGGCAGGCTCAGGTGGATGCTGTGTGCACAAGGGTTTTGTGTCATAATGAAGAAATGCCAGGTTTAGAAAACGGCAATCCTATACTGTTAGCAGACCTGCCCGACCTATGATTCAGAGTGAGTAATTATCTACATTTTCCTAATCCTGTAACAAACCTGCTTTCTATCCCAGAAGGAGACCACATATCAATCTTTAAAGACTGTTTACTAAACAAACCCCAAGGAAGAGTTATGATGGGACAAAATCCATGGAGAATTGTCTCCAAAACTACAGATGAGAGAATTGAGTTTAAGTAACTCATCCAATCAATTAGTAAGGGCTCTGGAGTCCTTGTTCTTAATCTCTCTCTGCTTCCTCTTTGTACTGCTTTTCCAGTATGGAAAGAAGTTTACTAAATGCCAAAATGATTAGTAAAACTGTCCTTCTGTTAGGTGTCAAGTATAGGCTGCTTCTGTTTGCACTGGGAGCTATTTTTCATCCCTCTTGTAAATCCTCAGGAATTTTTCCCTTATATGCCTTTAGGAAACTCTCTAATTCCTCAATGCCCCATCAAGTATGGCAGCATCAGATTTACCATCTGTACCTAGAAACACAGTTTCTCTGAAACTATTTTTTATTCAAAAAATAGTGTTGGGTCTACAAAGTGACAGAATCATTAAATGTTGCACTGAAAGGGATATCTTGTCCATCCTTGTAAATTAACAGATAAAGAACATAAGGCCCAAAGAAATTAAATGAAATGTTCACAGTCATACATTTATTTAGGAACAAAACCAGCTTAAGAGACCTCCTGCTTTCTCACACTCCAGGATAAAATGAGTCTCATACTGTTAAACTGTATGCCACAGTTTTCTGGCCCTAAATTGTTTGAAAACCTGTTTCACAAGTCTTCTTGTTGCCACACTAAAGAAAGCCACAAGCTAGAGTGGGCACTTATTTTTTTTGTAACCTGAGGACAAGGATCATAAAAACACAAATGTAATTAGTGATTTTTAAAAAATTCCTAAATTCTAACTAGACGCAAATTATTCACTTTGATGAAGAATATTTTCTGGGACCAGTAGAGCAATTATAGAAACAAATGCTTTCTATTCAGACAAGTGAAATAGTCCCAGGCAGAAAACCTATTTTTACATTTATTTCCCTTGAGGCTATTTTGTTTTTTCTGAAATGAGTTATAAGGAGAAAAGAAATCCTGGAAATGGATGACTCAATTATGTAAATGCCCTAATTATATACCAACATATTTCTTATGTTTTCTTTTTCTTTCTACTTTTCTTTATGTAGGAGAATTGTTTTCAGATACATGTTTTTTCCAGAGTTCTGAGAAGGTGAATGCTCTATAAATGTGCAACACTTAGAAATATAGTTTCGATTAACTTTGTCCTCTACAGCTCCTCTAGGTATGGTTATTTTGTAATGGGTAATGCAATTTTAGTATCGGTGAGATGCATTACTAAAAGTTTCCACAGATCTTCAACCTAATTTGAAAACACTACACTATTATGGCCTCATAAGTAGGTTATTAAGCTTAAGTTTACTCTAGAGGAAGTTTAAAACCTGATAACCTCTCTCGGCAGAACCACAATTTTGTTCCTGTTCTTGCAAAACCAAGTGTTGCACAGTTAGTAAATACTGTTTGAATTATCACTTTTTAATCAAGATACATTTTTTGTGTACACATATATATGTATATGATAAGGTAGAAGACTGATGTTTTCACACAATTTTTTTCTTAAATTATATATTTATGCAAAGACAGGAATAGAAAGTCTTTCTGAAATTTTGAACATTTGAAAGCAACCCCTGGGACTCATTTCAAATACAATTGTCAAGTAGAAGAAATAGGTGTTCATGGATCCCCTCCTCAGGTCCTCCGTATTTTAATCAATGATCCAGGGCCCTTACATTCCCATTCATCTTTTCCTAACTTGAAACCAGCTCTCAGATTCTTAATTGATTATGATATAGATATCCCAGAATACCCTTTGTAAAAAGTTTTTATTTTCATGAAGATTAAAAAACTTTAAATTGAAAGGATTAAGATCAAATTCTCTGGCTGTCCCTTAAGCTGGCATTTGAAGGTACTTAGGACATTTTCTGAGTAACTCTGCAATCCACCACGTGTCCAGTCATAAGTTAAAGATTTCATTCACAAGCACCTTGGCACTATAGTCCATACCTTCGTCAGCACTCTGTGCCAAACTCACTCCCTTTTCCAGTCTTTAATGCCCTGCAGAAAATACAGATGATTCTGGAAATGCAGTTTTTATTTTCAGTTTCTGATACTGTGTCAAATGTCTTTGACACTGGACTAATTATTGTCAATTTGGCACAATCAGTGGTCTCTTCAAAAGCTGCAAACTGAGATGGTGGGAAGATGCTGAAGAAGGAATCTCCAGGAATCAGTCTCTCCACCAAAACAACTATTGAACTGGCAGAAATGTCTGAATCATCTATACAGAAACTTCAGAGTCAAGTGGATCACTATGTAGCATCCAAGAAAGGGCTGGAGGAAGAAGCTGTGAAATGCAGTAAATACCAGTGTTTTCACTCTCCTTGCAACAGTCATCATATCCTATTCCCCAACCTCATAGCAGGCAGCTGTAGGGACTGCAGTCCAGCCTCCTGGTGCAGCTTGCTGGCACCAGAGTGGAATATAAAATCTAATCCTTCATAATGTTGTCAGAGCTGATTTCCAGGTTCATGGTCACATCATAACAAATAATTCAGAGACTAACTACAGTTATAAGAAAGTTACAAAAGAACTTAATGAGGAGAAAGTACACACTCAAATATGTGAGTGAAGCCATTCTCAAAGAGAAGACATGCATCCCCTCTTTAAGGTTTTCTGGTTTTAATGGCTATCATAGGTGGTTAGGGTCTATGCTGATTGGTGTATTTAAGACAAAGCAGAGGAAACTCGCTGGGTGGTTTGGTTTCTAGAGTTTGTTGTTTGGCGATGTTTGGTTTCTGGTTGCTGTCCACAGCCCTACAGGGCACGTTGACTGGTGGCAATTGTCCTCCGGCCACTGTCTATGAGCCCTGCTGCGTGTTTACTCTGCAAGGTGTTTATTAAAGTAGGTGGGTGGTGGAAGCCCTTCCTGTTTCTCCTTCTTTCTTCTGTGTGAAAATGTTACAAGTTGCATTCCAATAAGAATGTTTGTGTTCTGAGAATTGGTGCTTGGGTTTTTTTGCCCCTCCCTCCAGGTCCTTATTCTATCATGCCTAAATACTATGGGGGCTATTGGGTGGGATCGATGAATATTGCTTTTGATCATCTACTTCAGAGAGCTGGGGGCCAGCTTGAAGGCAGCCATTTTGACTTTAAGTCAAAACTTTTATGAGGGACAATGTAGGTCATTTTCCATCCTGATCAAGAAGTCAATCCAACAAGAAAACATAACAGTATAGATATATGTACACCTAAGGTCAAATTCCCAAAATATATGAAACAACCACTGACATATTTAAAGGGAAAGAAGAGATGGATCTACAACTGAACGATAAAAAGACAAGCAAACCAATTAAAATATGGACAAAATACTTGAATATGCATTTGTTCAAAGAAGATATACAAATGGCCAAAAGCACTTGAAAAGATTCTCAACATCATTAGCCATTAGGTAAATGTAAATTAAAACCACAGTAGAATATCATTGCAAAGCCATTAGAATGACTACTATTTAAAAAACGGGAAACTAAAACTATTGGAGAAGATGTGGAGAAATAAGAGCACATATTTATTTTAGGTGGGAATGTAAAATGGCAAAACCACTGTGGAAGACAGTTTGACAGTTCCTCAGAAAGTTAAATATAAAATTACGACATGATCCAGGAATCCCACTTCTAGGTATATATCCAAAAGAGTTGACAGCAGGGGTATTAAAATATATATGTACACCATTGTTCCTGGTGGCATTATTCACAATGACCAAAAATGGAAGCATCCAAAGTGTCCATCAACCAATGAACGTTAGACAAAATGTGGGACATATATATCATGGAATATTATTTAGTTGTAAAATGGAATGAAGTTCTGATACTTGTGACAACATAGACAAACCTTAAAGACATCTTATTGAGTAAAATAAGCCAGGTACGAATGTACAAATATTTCATGAGCTCACTGATAGGAAATAATTAGAATGAGCAAATTCATAGAGTCAAAAACTAAAATATAGGTTACTAGGGGCCAGGTAGGTAGTAGAGAATGGGGAGTTAATGCTCAAATTGTACAGAGTTTCAATTTGCTCTGATGGAAATTTTTGTAATGGATTGTGGTGATGATAGCTTAATGTTGTGAAAGTAGTTGTGATGATTTGACATTGAATGTACCCCAGAAAACTATGTTCTTAAAGTAAATCTATTCCTGTGGGTGTAAATCTATTGTAAGTAGGGCCCTTTGATCTGGTTGCTTCAGTTAAGGCATGGCTCAGAAAATACTGGAGTCCTTTATGAGAGAATGAAATTTAGACAAAGATAGAAAGCCAAGGAAACAAAAAGCTAGAAGCAATGAAATCAGGAAGAGAGAGGACAGATCAGCAGATGCTGCCATGTGTCTTGCCAAGTAACAGAGCAGACCAGGATCACTGGAAGCTGCTGGTTTTCAGGAAGAAAGTATTGTCTTGATGATGCCTCAATTTGAACACTTTCATGGCCTAAGAACTATAAGCTTGTAAGCTAATAAATCCCCCTCATAAATGCCAACTCATTTCTCGTATATTGCTTTTGGCAGTCGAGCAAACTAGAACAGTAATTAATAGGCCTAAATTGTATATTTGAATGTGGTTTAAAGGGAAATTTTTAAGGTTGTGTATATATATAACTTTAAAAAAAATTAAAAATAACATCTGACTGTACAACACAGTGAGTTCTAATATAAACCATGGACTATAGTTAATAGTACAGTTATAATAATATTTTTCATCATTTGTAACAAATGTACCACACTAAGGTAAGGTGTTAATAATATATATATGGGTTATATGGGAACTCTGTATTTTCTGCAAGAGTTTTCTGTAAACCTCCAACTTCTCTAAAACAAAACAGCAAAACAACAACAACAACAAAACAACCAAAAATCCCACAAATTCTATTTCTCAGAATTACTTCCCAGTACTTCTAAAGTTTATTTGGTAATGGGAGATATGCAAGGTGGAAGTGGAGTGGAAGTCATGATTATCACAACATCATGGTGGACTGATGTGGCAGGGGGCTAGAGCATTTCCTAGCATGGAAGTTTGCAATTTCCCCCCATCATCTGCTGCTTCCTTTCTTCTTTCCACCATGTTCTTTGCTATTGTGATGCTTATCTGTTTCTAACTTCAGATAAAATCTTCAAAACTTCAGTACCTCCCACACGGATAGAAACTCTCATTCCTATAAGAAATTCCTTCTTCTTGTAGTAGTTGTAGTTGTATTTTTGTTTTCCCAAACAAACCCAGTCTGAAACAGCTGTCAAAGAGATGAATTTTAAACTTTTTTGCATAAGAGAAAACATTTTTCTTATCTCTAGGTGACAATGATGGCTGAAGCGTATGCTGCAGAAAAGAAGTAATTTTCAAAAATATGCTTAGCTTTCCACCTGATTTTGATTTTTAATATGGGACAAAATTTAAAACTAACTTACTTAAATGTTTAATTTTCTTACATTTAAAATTGAGGGAGCACAAATATATTAAAGGATATAGACAATACTGTAAGTTTATTTTACAAAAGAGAATTGAGATTTTATAGTTCAATAAATAAAATTGTTATTAGTCTAAAAAGTGTCACATAAAATTGTCAGGATTTATTTTCACAATTTCTAAATATTTCCTAAAATATTTCTGTAGAATACACAGAAATCTAAGTTATTTATACTTATTCAATTTCTAGGTATTTTAAAATACAGGGAAATATAAAATTTTTGGCTTACCACTTTTTCTTGTGCATAATGGTATGTATAAATATAGGACAAATTAAGAACTGTATTTTCTGAAAACTTCTACTCTTATCAAAAAAGCTTGGTAACTTTTAAAGAGCATTTCATACTACATTTATAGACTACAACCCACATATCAAAGATTTTCTTATTGTGAAAACAACATTGTTCAAAGCAATGACTCAAAAAGGGCAGTCAGTGTTATATTTTAGCTGGCTTTCCTTTTGTTACACTATTGAATCATAAAACATTGCTAAACAAATAAATCCCATGTGCTACTTACTCATCATGAAGCCCACTAAATAGATTTGTCATGGCTGGAGGCCACATTATCAAAGTTCAGTACAGAAAATTCAAAACATTTTCTTTGTGCTTCAAAAGTGAGGGCTCAAACATGAAACTACTCTTTGTGTTCTCTATCTAAGGCATTTTTCTACAACAATGATTTATCCAATTGACATTTTGGCTGAAGATGAATGTTTGTATGTAAAAATCAATATCTGGCCAAGGCTGGACCTAAATATATACATTAAATAAAGAACTGATGGGATAAAAAATGAATGTAAAATCAAAAAGCTTTAATGCAATCTTAGCATTTAAGATTTTAGTAGTCAAATTTTTCAAAGTTGACAATATTCAGTAGAGGAATTTAAGTTCTCAACATTGCCAAATAAAGGCTTGCTCGCTAAATACTATTCATTCTACACATTCACATCAAATAGTTGCTTATTTGCAATTGGGAGTAAATAGCACCAACCATTTTGTATAGCAGAACATAATTCAGAAAAAATATTATTGATTAACATCCCCCTCCCCCAACGAAAACATGTTTCTATGATTGGTGCCTCAACTAGCTTTCAAAAATACTTTACCTTCAACTATTAACACTATTTGGTGCTCTAGCACAATCATTTAAATAAACTTGATTAAATGTTTAGCTTCCACAGTACCTGAGGTATATATTTTTTAAAAAAGTTTCCCCTTTAAAAAAGCATATTTTATACTTAATGCATTTCTTATCCCCCCCCCTTGTGACTTTTTGCATGCTGTCTGCTCTCTGTGTTCATTTGCTGTGCGTGCTTCTATGTCTGTATTTTTAGTTATTTTTATTTTCCCTCCCCTCTTGTGGCTTGCTTGCTGCTGTCTGCTTTCTGTGTCCACTCGCTGCATGCTTTTCTGTGTTTTTGCTTGTCTCCCTTTTCTGTTGCATCACCTTGCTGAGTCAGCTTTCCATGGTGTCTGCAGGCTGGGCTGCTCTCCTCAGTGTGTGGTCGAGGCTGCCCTCATAAGGTGACCCTGGGACACAAACCAAGGGCCGCCCATATGGTAGATGGGGGCCCAACTGATTGAGCCACAGATGCTTCCCCTTAATGCATTTTTTTAAATGTGTTGTTTTGAAGTTTGAGTTGTAAAAACAAATATATTTTTGGTACCTCATTTATCTAAAATTTCTTAATTTTTTTCACACATTTTATATTCTTTTTCATTTTATGGACAGTGATTTAGCATAGATGTTATAGGTGATTTTTGAGATTTACTCATGGAATTTTGATGTGGCAAAGTGGTCATTTGGCTTTATTTCATCCTTAAGTATGTGAAGAATTCTCATTAGAACTTTTCTTGAAATATTTATGGTCTAAGGGGAAATAAATAATCAAACTTCTAATATAGTTTTGAAACTTATTTTGTTTAATTTGATGGATACTAGTAAAATAACCTATAACTCTTTATATTATCAATACATTTTTATAAAAATAAGTTTACATATAAGGCAATAGTATGTTCACACTAAATTTATTTAGCTAGTATTTATATTAGCTGTCAATCTATTGTCCTAATTATTAAAAGATTTTCAAGTCCTTAATGATATTTTATTATTACAGCTATCACAACCATCACTAAATGCTATACTATTTTATTCAGAATATGCCTTTTACTTTAGCTGACTAATAGAATTTCAAAATATAGAACATATAAGAGGATTTTTCAATGCAAGTTGTATTTATAATTTTACTTTTACTTTTTAGAAGTGAATATTTAGATATTCAGGTCATGTTCTCAGTACTGAAATGATGGTAGCCTGTGGGCTAACATAATTGTTTATTATATATTAGTTCAGAGATGTCAGAAATGACAATGAAGTTGACATTTTCCTATTTTTCTTCAAAAGGGTAAGACTGGTATAAAAGCTAAATGGCAGATTTTTGCTTATTAGTATAGCCAAAGTCAAATGTGGAGCAGCAGAACTTCTGAAGGAGGTCAGTAGGAGCAATTACCAGCCCAGCTTTGAGATATACATGAGTATTGTTCAATAAACTGTTGAAATTTCTTAACACAGAAACTTAGAAGAACAAACTTCAGAGTTCATGTATTTTGAAGGGTGGAAACAGTGAGACTGCTTGGAAATTAAAGAAAATGTTTCTATGTCAATAGGCAGTAAATCTGGGTACAGAATCATTATATACTATTCTGAATTTAGCATAAATCTTAGAATAATATAAGGAGATGAGTTATGTTCAACAGAATCCCAGTAAGATTAAGTGCTGATTTCTCTTCCAAAACCAAGGAAGCAAGAAGGCAGGGGTACAAAATATTTAATGTGCTGAAAGAAAATCTATTCCAAACCAAGAATTTGATACCTGGCAAGACTTTCTTTCAAAAATGAGGGAGAGATTAAGACATTCCCAGATAAACAAGGCTGACTGAGTTCATTACCACCAGACCTGCCCAACAATGCTAAAGGGCGTACTTAAGAATGAAAGGAAAGGACACTAGGCAGTAAATGAAAGCAGCATAATGAAATAAAGACCTCTGGTAAAGCTTAGCATTAAAAGAATTATACACCCACAAGTGGGATTTATTCCAGATATGCAAGGGTAGTTCAACTTAAGAAAATGAATTAATATAATGAACCATATTAATAAAACAAAGGAAAAAAGGACATGATAATTTCAATTGATGAAGAAACAGCATTTGACAAAATCCAGTACCCCTTCTTGATTAAAATACTTAGAAAACTAGGAATAGATGGACATTTCTTCAACATAATAAAGCACATATATGAAAAACCTGTCACTAGCATCATATATAATGGTGAAAGACTGAATGTTTTCCCTCTTAGAATAGAAACAGGACAAGAAAGCCTATTAACACCGCTATTATTCACTATTCTACTGGAAGATCTAGGTAAAGCATTTAGGCAAGAGAAGGAAATAAAAGACATCCAAATCAGAAAGTAAGAAGTGAAACTTTCCTATTTGCAGAAGACATGACCCTATTTAGAGAAATCCTGAAAAATGCACAACAAAACTCGGAGAATCAATAAACAAACGCACCAAAGTGGTGGGAATCAAGACTAACAAGCAAAAATCAGTAGGCTTTTCTATACACTAATAATTAACAATCTGAAGAAGAAATTAAGAAAAAAAAAACTAGTAAAATCCAAATCAAAACCATGAAATACCATTTCACAACCACTAGAATGGTAGTGTAGAGAAATGGAACACACATTCATTATTGGTGAATATATAACATGGTGCATTCACTGTGGAAGACAGTTTGGCAGTTCTTCAGAAAGATAAAAATATTGAGTTATCATATGAGCCAGCAACGCCACTCCTAGATATATACCCAGAAGAATTGAAAGTAAGGTCTTGAAGAAATATTTGCACACCAGTGTTCAGTGTGGTGGTATCTTTCCCAATTGCCAAAATGATTAAAGCAAACCAATAGTCCATCATCTGATGAATGTTAAATGAGAATGTACATATATACAATGGAATATTATTCAGCCATGAAAAGGAATGAAGTTCTGATACACATGATGACATGGCTAACCCTGATGACATCATGTTGTGTGACAAAACCCACGCACAAAAAGACAAATATTTTATGATATCATTGCTCTGAAATAACTGAAGTAAGCAAGTTCATAGAGTCAGAAACTAGGTTACCAGGGGATGGGGTTAGACTTGGGAATGGAGAGATAATGTGTGAAGTGTACAGAATTCCATTTTGGAGTGAAAAATTAGTGTTGATAATGGGTGGTGGTAATGATGTGATGATAGCACAATATTGTGAACAAAATTAACAGCACTGAAATATATATTTGGAAGTGATTAAAAAAAGGAAATTTAAGTTGTATATATGTTACACTAGAATAAAAAATTTAAAAGTGAATAACACCTGGACTGTACAACACAGTGAATCTAATAGAACCCCTTGACTATAAATTATAGTACAATTTAAAAAATGTTTTATCATATCAATTATCTACAAATGTATCATTAACACAAAATGTTCATGAAAGGATGTTATATGGTAACCCTGTATTTTATGTATGATTTTTCTGTAAACCTATGACTTTGGTAACAAAAAACTTAAAGAATAACATAGAATATTTACAAGTTTAGTGTTCAGATAGAAACAGGCCATAATGAGAAATATTTATTTAAGTGGGAAACTAAAGAAATTAGAGTGTTGTGCTAACACATCTTTAATCTTTACCTATGAGTCTATTTCTTCAACAATTATATCCCATATGAAATGCCAAAAGGCTAATTTCGTGTCCCTCTTTAAAAAGTTAAGATATAATTCAGTAAGAAGTAAGGATTGAATTATTTTATACCATTTGAGTGGAATAGTTTCAATTGGTCTCTTAGAGACCTATCAGCTTAAATGAAGTGCTTCAGTGTCCTTGCCATGAGGCAACAGAGACTAAGGTTTAAAAATGATTACAGAAGTTATGCATCATAAAAATATATAAAATCCTAAATAAGTGGAGGACTTCTGCTTCCAAATATTTGAGAAATTTAACTTGATTACCTTAATTTGGTGTGTGATTCGTGGTTAAATTTGTTCCAAAATATTATTGCTCAGTTTTTAAAAGCTCTTTTAGCATTCAGTTTGAGTACTCAATTAGGAAGGAAAATAATAAACAATAGTTACCTCAGCTATAGATTTTCAACCTAAGATGATGAATCACAGTTTTAAATATTGTAAAGTTAAATTTCAGTTGATGATTAACCACTTCTCTTCAGACAATTATATTATACCAATGACTCACTCTTCTAAATTCCAGAGACAGAAATACCCTCTTTAGCTAGATGAAACAAAACAATTCAATTCTCTATAAATACTTTTAAAAGAAAGGATACATGAAAGTAATAGGAATATTACCTTTTTTCTTAGATAGGCAACCATGTGATCAATTGCTTTGTTTGATAAACATGATAATTTTCTTTTCTTATGAACACACACACACAAAGGTTAACCAGTCCAAAAAATTGTATATTTTAAGTTTATATTTTTATTTCTAAAGAAACTACTAGATTACCCTTGAAATTCAGTTATATAGATTTTTAATTGGATATAGTATCATAAATTACACAGAGCAGATTTCATGTGCTTATAATAGCATTATTTCAGTCTCATCAACAAGTCTGAGCTCACCTTACATAATAGAGAAATATGTGACTATACACATTTATCACATCATAAATATGTAAAAGAGTCCTCTTAATTTAGAAAAAAAAAGAGATGTGCAACTTAAAAAAAGCAACTACGAATTCTAAGGGCAAGTATAGGCTACTTCATTTTGTAGGAAAACAAAGGCAAAGAAATAAACAGTTTAAGTAACGAAGCTTCTCAGAGCCTTTTTAAGCTATTGTTTAGTAGGAAAATTATTGCTGCAACAGCTGCAAGAAAGTCTGGCAGAAAGATGGAACTCCAGTTATATATGCTCTATTGCTTACTAAAACAGAAGGAATCACAGTGGCATAAACTCAAGAAAGATGAGAGTGAAAAGCACCTATATTACAGTCAATAACATAAAACGTCAATTCTTACTCAGCCCTATTCAAACAACCATGCATGGTTTCGCCTGAAATTACTTCTCCAGGCTTGATGGTTTCTTCATTAGATTTCTTATTGCCACCTCTACATGATGTTAAACCGGGAGTGAATAATGGTTGCCCCGCAGCATCATAAAGCGGAACCCCTTGCTAACAGTCGCTCTGTAACTACAGAGCAAGAAGGGTGATTAGCAGCATAGTATTACTGTGAGGCAACTCAACTGGCAAACAGTTTCTCTTCCATTATCCCAGGTGATTAGAAGAAGTAAAAAGCAATGTAATAGTCAGAGTCATTTTGTTATTTAAAACATACATGAAACTTAGTGTGGTCTTAAAGTTCATGGAAATATGTAAATGCTCTTCTGGGAAGCAAACACAAGAAAGTCTTTCTAAAGGAAAAGCAAGATTTATTTTGACCTTTAGCTAAAAACTGCTTCCCCAAAGTAATCATTTTTTTAAATGGAAAAGAAAATAATGATGATACTCTTGAGTTTTAGTTTTTACTTCTGTTCAGTTCTATTCTAAGAGTTATCTACTGTTACGTAGCAAATTACCCCAAAACTTAGAAGCTTCAACCAACAAACTTTTATGATCTCAGTTTTTATGTCAGCAATCTGGGTGCAGTTGAGCTGGATGCTGCCGGCTCAGGCTCCGTGGGGAGGGTTCAGTCAAGCGTTGGCCATGGCTGCCATCATCTCAGGGCTGGGCTGTGGCTGGGTAACCTACTTCTAAACGCATTCATTCATAGAGCTGCTGGTAGACTATGCTTCCTCATGATGGAAATATCGCCGTAGGTTGCCTGGGTGACCTCACAACATGGCAGTTGGTGATCCAAGAGAAATTGAGAGAGAGAACAAACCAGTAAGCACCCAAGACCTAAGCCAGGAACTTTTTTGAACTGGATCTTTGACATCCCATCTTTTCTGCCATATTCAATAAGCTCAGCCCACACTCAAAGGCAGACAACTACACAAGGGCAACAGTATCAGGAGACAGGGCTCATTGGAGGCCACCTTGGAAACTGACAACATCTGTGTTTATATTTTTCTTTTCACATTTACTACTCCTAGTTTAGGAAGAAAAAAATCATTATTCTATCTAATGACAGGCATAGAAACAAAGTCTTCTTTCTGAAAATATCACGTCATGAATATAATATTCTTAAGAATACATGGCATGAAACTTAAAAATAATCTTTAAAAAATTGTCCTTTTAATCCTGTATAGGAAATATTAAAATTATATTAATTTAGAGATATTTCAAGAAAATATACATGTTAAATACATATAACCTATACAGACTATATCTAGCCTTAGAAAGAAATTTAAATTCATATATTTTTACTGCCCTCTTGTTCATTTCTCGCCTAGATTCTGTTTGAACACTGGTAATTGCTTCCTAAGTGTACAACACTGTTGTAGGCATTTGAGGGGAAATTTTAAAGTACAATATGCATGATTAGGAAAATGAAATAAGCTGATCTTAAAAGTTCAATGTACATTAGGAAGATGAGTTGTTCTGGAAAGAGCTCTAGATGAGCCTGATTCTTGTCTCATATCTGTCATTTCATATCTGTGGCCACAGGCAAGTTGTATAGCATCATTAGGTTAGGTTTCCTTCTATTGAAAAGAGCAAATTGGATTAGTGATTTTCAAATTTCCCTTAAGTTGTAAAATGATGCAATTTTAAAGTGAAACATACCAAGAAGACTGACAAGTAGAAGAAAAAGCAATAAATAAATAATATTATTTCATATGCAAAATGTTCAGAATTTTAATTTTTAAGATAATAATTGTAGCTACCAATATAGTGAAAGTATTTGCAGTGTGCCCCACTGACTCTAGTAGAATTACTCTTACTATATGTCAGTTTCTGGGAAGTATCAAACATTAAAAAATGATTCTCTATACAAAAGATTTTAGAATATTCAACTTTATTATTAAATTTCCTTTCCCCATCTTCTTATTCTTAATACTCCAAAACTTACCATTTCTATTATTGAAATAGCTCTTAGAATAAATTGCTATTAAATTACATTTTGAGAAAAGTTCATAGCATTTTAGCTGGGGCTGCCACAGATGACTGCCATAGCAAACTCTGCAGATTATGTGTCCTAAATCCTGTATCCTGGGATCTGGGAATAAGTTTGGCTGCAGACATTGTGTGCTGCATGTACAGGAGTCATTGGGGGTGGGGAGAAGAGACAGGTCCTGTACAGTTGGGCCTGTGTTTAGTGAGCTCAGGCCCAGGTATTGTCTCACAGAGGGCTACCCAGGATGGGACCCTTGCCCTACAGCTCTTCCCTGGCTTCCCAGACTGTCCTGCTGACCCCCATGCGGCTGTGGTTGACAGTACTTGGAGCTTGTGGAGCACTTTCGCCCTGATGAATTGCTAAAGCCGTTGCCGACTCCAATCGCACTTAATCAGTAGTCAGTGCCCTTGCTGCAGGTCACCTACCACCTTGTCCAGAAGCCCTTTATCTTGATGAAAGGTGACCTCTTGGACCTGACCTATGCCTATGGCAGACTCAATTTCTACCAGACCCAGGTGTTCCAGTACCTGGCAGCCAATTTGCTGTCCCATGTGTCCAGCCTGACACCCAGAGTGATCACCCACTGCACCAAGTCCTTCATTTTCCTCAAGTGGCTGAACCTGCCTTTGTTTGAGGCCGTTGCCCAGCACATCCTGAACAAAGCCAAGAACAGCCCCATCACATCCAACGCAACATGGTCCTGGCTTTTGTTCCTCGGAACTTCCATCTGGAACAAGATCAGTTCTTCACTGGGTGCTCAGGAAGCTGGCCCAGAGCAAGCAGGCCTGACCCCAGCTCTCCAGGTGGATGTGGTGTGGTCCCCATGTGTGCTGCAGCAGGTGAGGAGGCACAGCTACTAGCTGTCCTCTGCCCCAAGTTTCACACCGTTTTTAGGTGACCAGTCTCTGAAGGAGCTGCTCCACCTCACCACCGCCACCCACCTGGAACACCCCAAATATACACACCTCCTCTTGCCAGACTCAGCCTTGGTCCCCAGACTAACAGTACTTGAGAAGAAAGAGATCCCCCTGAAGAAGGAGCTTCAGGGATCTCTGAAGGGGCTTCTGGGAAATGCCAACAAGGGCTACTTCACATTGGCATACAGTACAGCTGAGTTCTGGATGCTGAGGTGCTATAGGATGCTGATGGCCAGTTCCTGGCCCTGCAGGACACTGTTGCTCCTCATCTTTCCCAGCCCACTGGAAGCCAGTCACTGCTCCCTGGAACAAGAGGCTAGCTTTCCTGCAACAGGAGTTTCCCAGCTAAAACAGCTGGAGGAAGGACTTGCTGGGTCGCTTTGTCCTGGTTCACTGCCACATGCTCCTGCCAGCTTCCTGGTGGTGGATGTCCCTTACTACAGTGTCTAGAATTCAAGTCTAAATGGCAGTAAGGTGCTTACCTCAAGGACAAGATGCAAAAAGCCATGGCAGAGGATCTTCCAAGTCATCCTGTCCCCTCAGCATGGACTGTATGCCCAGCGGCCCAGCTGCTCTCTTTCTCCCAGTGGCCTCCTCTTGGGTTAGTGGGTGAGGAAGAGATGCCGTGTTTCAGGATGGACCTTCTCGGAACAGGACCTTGGCAAAAAGTGGGGGTCGTGGCTGGCAGACCTGAGTGGTAGATTTTCCACTGGTGCATAATAAATCATTCATTTTGGTGTTCAGTACCAAGAGGCTTCCCAGATTTTGTCAGTCTCCCATTTGCTCTCACACCAGTCTGCCTGTATTGGAGGTCAGGGAGTCATGGCACTGCCCTGCAAAGGCAGGCAAAGCACAGGACTTCAGGCCAGCTCTACAGACTGAAAACTAGGGCTCAACCTGGGGACTTCTCCCTCACTCCCAGATCACTCTAGCTGCCTGTCTGTCTGTACTCACTCCTAGCTACTTTTTGCCACCTGCAAGGTGACCCCTTGGAGTTGAGCCAGTAGAGTTGCTGCTACCAGCCAGTATGTGTACATTCACACACAGCTGCCTGTGGTTTAGTGGCCCTCAGTCAGCCCCAGAAGATGGAGGAGAACAAGTTCTAGAATTCCTAATCTCCTGGGATAAGGACCTTTCCCAGGGGAAGGTGATTAGGTTCTCAGGGGATCGCTTAGAGTTCTAACTCTAGTCGGGTTACTGGAACATCATTTTGAGAGCTCCTTTGTTTCATGTTTGGTAAGTGGAGTGGACTTAAAACTGCGGTGACCAATGACAGGGGGACTGAGGTTTTGGATAAGAGGACAGGTGTCCACTCACCTACTGCTGCAGGGGCCTGAGAAGCTAAAATTTCCTGTCACAATTATCACCATTCCCAGAGTCAAAGCAGAGCATCAAACTGACATTGTGGACAGGTGCCAGTAGTTCACACTTTCTCATCACTGCTGCTAGAGGGCCCCCTGGAGCTGAAGAGAAGAAAAGAGCTTCCACCTTCCGGGCTCATCAGAACTTTCTGTTGGCAGAGCCTGGAACTGAGCCAGTTGGTAGGGAAGTCTAGGAACTGTAGTTTGCCTCCAACAATACAGAAGAGAGGGCTGAAAAGTGGAGATGGAGTTGAGATTAAAAGGAGGCTGTGGGTAATGTGCTGGAGGTGCAGTTAATGTTGGGGTTTAAGATATATTTAGGGGATTTGAATCTCTGGACTGACAATGTGATAGCCAGGTCCTGAGCCTCAACAGACTCCAGCACCTACAATCTGATCTATTGGACTTACCACACTCAGCTAAGATGGAGTTGAAGAGGGACAACCAGCACACCATGGAGCCTAGAGTGATTACAACTGAAAATGGGAGGATTGCATCCAGCATCCATGTGGAATCTGAGCCTCCTCTTGATATAGAGGTGCAATGGACACAACCAATCCAATGTCCACATAGAAGAGGTGGCATTGGATTGGGAAAAGTGGACATGGTGGACGATGGGTATGGGGAAAGGCAGGAAGAGATGAGAGGTGGAGGCGTCTTTGGGACATGGAGCTGCCCTGGATGGTGCTTCAGAGGTAATCACCGGACATTGTAAATCCTCACAGGGCCCACTGGATGGAATGGAGGAGAGTATGGGCCATGATGTGAACCATTGACTATGAGGTGCAGAGGTTCCCAAAGATGTACTTACCAAATCCAATGGATGTGTCATGATGATGGGAACGAGTGTTGTTGGGGGGGGGGAGAGGGGGGGGTGGGGGGGGTGGGGTTGAATGGGACCTCACATACATATTTTTAATGTAATATTATTACAAAGTCAATTAAAAAAAAAAAGAAAGGAGGCTGTGGGGAAGCAGATGTGGCTCAACTGATAGAGCGTCTGCCTACCATATAGGAAGTCCAAGGTTCGAACCCAGGGTCTCCTGGCCTGTGTGGTGAGTTGGCCCACACACAGTGCTGCCATGTGCAAGGAGTGCCATGCCACACAGGGGTGTACCCTGCAGAGGGGAACCCCACACACAAGGAGTGCACCCCAAAAGGAGAGCCACTCCATGCGTAAAGCACAACCCTCCCAGGGGTGGTGACACATACACGGAGAACTGACACAGCAAGATGATGCAACAACAATGAAAAAAGAAACGCAGATTTCAGTGCCGCCTGACCTAAATGCAAGCGTACACAGAAGAACACACAGCGAATGGACACAAGAGACCAGACAACTGGCCAGGAAGGGGGGAGAAGGGGAGAGAAATAAATAAAAATAATAATAAAAATTAAAAAAAAGAAAATCTTATTAAAAAAAAAAGGAGACTGTGACTGGTGCCTTCTCCACTCCAGTCACCCTATTCCAGTCCACTCCCTATCACTTTCAAAGAGGTTCTTTGAAAAGAGCAAGTCTGGCCACTCCTCTGCCTAAAGACTTGCCTTCACTGAAGCATTTTAGTACCTGTGTGCCAGGTGAGGTGGGTGGCACTGAGGATTCAGGGATGAATAGCACACACAGGTTCTTGTCCTACAAAGGCAACATGTGATTTTCAAATCACAGAGCAGTGGGAGTGAGAAGAGGAGAGCAAGAAATGACTTTCTGAAGGAAGCAACTGAACTGATACTAGGCAAAATGGAGGAGCATTCCAAACTGAAGGAACAGCATGGAGGCAAGAAATGGCATAGGGTGTGCAGGGAAATAGGATTAACTCAGTTCTGAGGAGTAAGAAATGCAGTGTTTCCAGAGATCACTGGAGAAATGGGCAGGATGCAGTTCAGGATGTGCTTTGGGTATATCATATTCATAAATAAAAGTGCATCGTCTTCAAAAATTTCATAATATTTGCTATATTGATATAGAACCATATTTTCTTGCTCCAGTCTTAAAATATTTCACTTTGTTGAAGTAACCTAAAGTAATAAATAATTTGTGTGAGGTAGCCTAACAAACTGCCCAGTCTATAGCTAACATATAATCATGAACATTCAGCAATTTAATAATTTGCAATAAAATATTGTTGAACAAGAGGACGTATTCAATGTTTTCCTGAATTATTGGAGGAAATTCACCATAGGCAGAAAAGCAACTGCCCATTCATGAGAAACCAACATAATATTGAAAATTGACACTAACAGTTATATTCTGCCAGATTTCAAATTATAATACAGTTATTGTATGCTAGAAACAAATAATGAAATAAACAAGATTTAGGATTTAATATACTGAATAATGCCTACTAGAGTGTATCAGAATCAGTCACATTTTTTTTCAGGTTTTTATTAAGAGAATTATCAAATTAAATATTTTTACTTCTAATTATTTCATTCTAATTTAACTCTCCCTGCCTCTTTTTATCCAAAAGAAAATCATTGAAATACATATATGTATTTTATTTCCACATCGTCATTATATAAATCAGGAAACACATTAAAGTAATGATACACTAAAATATCAAATGTCAGGATCATTAAACTTACTTGTACTACACGAAAAATAATGGAAATATGTTTTAATGGAATTGTAATACAATAATAGAAACTATGAAAAATTAAATAATTTACACTTTCTAAATTGTTCAAAAATTAATAATAGAATATTTAAATGAAAAATATTCGAAGGATAGCCATAACAGCAAATTGGAGGTAACAGGAGATGGCAGAAGATACAATCAATAAACTTAAAGATAGACCAAGTTAATTATTAAATATGATGATCAAACTTAAGGATAGATCAAAAGAAATCATTAAATTTAAACCACAAGAGAAAAAAACTGATAAAATAATGACCATACACTTTGTAAAGTATGGGAAATGTCAATCATTTTAACATATGAATATTTTGGGTCTTAAAAGAAGAGTGAAACTAGAATAAAGAAAAAAACATTGGAAAAATACTGGCAGAATATTTCCCCAATTTGGTGAAAAACAAATGCACAAATTAGAGAATCACATATCAGGGTGAATAACTGGTCTATAAGGAAAATAACAAAAGTCTTTTGGGCTGAAGGAAAATGAGGCCAGAAGGAAGGTGCACCAGAAAATATATTTTCCTTTTATTAATCACTTTCAAATATATATGACTAGATCAAAATGTATAAAGTTATATTGTTGGGCTTTAAAATTGTGTAAATATAATATGTATAAAAGCAACAACACAAAGATGAAGGAAAATGCTACCTACTGCTGCAAGGTCTTATATTATAATGGAAATGATATAGTATTAATTATAAGTAGAATATAATAAATAATGGGCACATAATTACTATAGAAGCCACACACTTGCCTACACACATATACACACAAACAATAATACATATAGGCATAGCTAAAAATCCAATAAAGGAATTAATTAAGGCAGAAATTTTTGGACTGCATGATGAAACATCACAATTCTGTGCTGTCTAAATGAGATACTTTAAATATAAAGCAAATCAAAAAAGCACTATAAAATCAATAATACAGGAAGGCAAAATTGGTTGACATCTGTAAATAAATATGATTTACCATTGTAGCAGTTTGATACTGCTTATGAATTCCAAAAATAGATATTGGATTATGTTTGTAAACTAGTCTGTTCCTCTGGGCCTATTGATTCAGAGGTTTCACTTTTACTTGATTAAATAATGATTAAGGCTTTGATTGGGCTACATCAGTAGGACATTGAGTCCCACCCCCTTGGTGGGCAGGGACACACTGAGAAATGCACCACAGAAAAGGGAGGTTAGAGCTTTGATCCTGGAACCTGGGAAGTAAGCACACAGAGAAGCAGATACAAGAGGAAAGAGAGAAGGCTCCATAAAACAAGGCAGAGGCCCTGGGAAGAGATGAGCAGTTTGCCTGACAGTTTACATCTGGCCTTGTAGAGAGAGCAGCACAGCTGAGCCCAGAGAGAAATGAGCCCAGGGAGAGAGACAAGACTTGTCCCAGCCTGAAGCTGAAATTGCAAGAGGCTGGGACCATGGAGCTTTGGGTTGAGGAAGAAGACTGAACCCTTACAGACATCACTCACCATCTTGCGTCAACAAGTGGCAACAGACTCTGGGTGAGAAAGTACCTCTTATGGTTGGACTCTTGAGTTGGACTCTTTAGGGTCTTGTGACAGTAAGCTTCTACCCCAAATAAATAGCCTTTATAAAAACCAAGCCATTTCTGGTATTTTGTATCAGCACTCCTTTGGCTGCCTAATAGAACCTTATTAATAAAATAAAGGATTAAATACATATCATGATCTCAATAGATCCAAATACACAGAAATAAGTCTGAAAAGGCATTCAGAATTCAAAATAATGGGTTTATCTTCTGGGAGGGAATGGGATTTTGAACAGTTGGTCAAAGGGAATTTATACATTTTTTTAAAGTTTTAATTTTGTGTGTTGAGTTTATGTTCCTGTTTTGCTAACCAATTTTAAAATTAAAAATATGGGCACTTTTCTCCATTCTCCTCGGACTTTTCTACTCCTAGTTCTCCCCTTCTCCCTTCTCTGACTACCCCACCCCCACCCCCACCCTGTACATATAAAGGCAGGAGGAACATTTTGTTTGAAACTTCTTCTCAGTGAGATAATTCACCGTCTGCGCTGCATCCAACTGAACCTTGCCTGGTGCCATTCAAAGGCAATAATGACATGCTAGGGAACTGGCACCTTTCTCTTTCACCTCTTGCATGCACTGTTTCAGCAAGTGAATAAAGGCTTGATTATTATTTTCAGTTTGACTCTATGTCCTAATTAACCACTTCAACACCTGGTAGCTAGACAGTATTATTTGTTCAAATGTTCTAAATTCAATATACATGACATAATTTAGTCTTATTCAGTATGCTATTTACTCTAACTTTTGTGAATTCTTTTTTTTTCAACCATCTGTAATACAATTTTAAGTCATATTTTCTAAATATTAAATGGTTTAAAAACTTATTGTATTTTAGAGAAAAATCTTTCCATTGCCTTCTCAAATCAGAGATGACTGTTACATATATTCTATTTTAAGGAGAATATTTTACTGGCTCTACCTTCCAGTGTATCAGCAAAAGATCTCAATTTCAAAACTTGTCACTTATTATATGTCCCAAGCACCAAGTCTTCCTCTTTGTTAAAGGCGCTTATACTTACATATCAGTTCAAGTTTCTAAGAATTAGTTTCTGCTTTTCTGAGAGAAAAGATAGAAAGAAAGCTTGACTGGACATAGAATACTTTATTGAAAAATATCCCAACTTTTATGCAGGATCTTCATGCCTCCCATGGATCCCACAACAGGGAAGTGGAACATCTCTCCTTTCAGACAAGATTTATGTAATCTGATTTCTAAAGCAAATTGACCCAACCTCAACCACCAAATCAGATTACTTGCTTTACAAGTCATCATCTGAGGATAAAACCATAGCCCTCTACCACTCAGCTCCTATTTTAATGTGTTTTGTGAAGTTGCTAACATTTTCAGAAGAATATGCAGGTTCACTGTTAATCTCTCTTCTAGGTATACTTAAGTCCTTGTATCATTAAGTCAGGAACATACTGTGGTCCATCTCCATCTACCACCACCACCAACAACAACAACCAACACATACACACAATTTTACTGGAGCATATTAAAAAAGGAAAAGTGTACATGAATGCTATTTGATAGAAAGGTACAGCCACCATTATAGCTTATATTGTATTCTAAGGAAAATCAGGTACCATTCTGATTTATATTTTAAAGAGATAATATCAGTTTCTGAATAAAAAATAGATTATTGAATGGACCAAGAATGAAGATGAAGAGATTATCTAAATATGCAACAGTCTATATGAGAGATGATGGCAGCTTGGTGGGGTGGAAGATGGGGAAGTGGCAGGCAGAAAAGATAGAAAGATAAGGATGGACTCAAGATATATCTTGGATATACAACCAGTAGGAGTTGGCGATAGATTAAATGTGGGTAGTGAAAGAAAGGGAGGAATAAAAACAAAAACAAAACAACATTTTTAAACAAGATTTAAATGAACAGCCAATTCTTCATTTTCTTTCCAATCCTGTTTCCCTAAACTGATTAATAAACATAAGCCAGCATTGATGGAATACATAAAAAATTATAAAGCCCTACTGATACATTATTAAGTTATTTCCTAGCAATAGCTTTCTACAGTGGGAATTCTTTCCCCCCCCCCTTTTTTTTTGGTCTTTATTATACCCCCTTTATTATACCCATATACCCCCTACCCCTCTCACCCCCCCTCCTCCCCCATAACAATAACCTCCTCCATCATCATGAGACATTCATTGCACTTGGTGAATACATCTCTGAGCACCGCTGCACCTCTTGGTCAGTGGTCCACTCCATAGCCCACACTCCTCCACAGTCCACCAGTGGGCCATGAGAGGGCATACAATGTCTGGTAACTGTCCCCACAGCACCACCCAGGACAACTCCAACCCCCGAAAATGCCCCCCCATCTCATCTCTTCCTCCCAGTCCCTATCCCTAGCAGCCACCATGGCCACTTTCTCCACACCAATGCCACATTCTTCGATTACTAATTACAATTGTTCATGAATAGAATATCAGTAAGTCCACTCTAATCCATACTCTATTCCTCCATCCTGTGAACCTTAGAATGGTTGTGTAAACTCAACTAATTGTTAAGAAAACAAAGATTCAGAGAGGTTTAGAAAACATCCACAACTGCACAATTAATAAGTTGATTGTCAGGAATTCAAGTCAGGCTTTCTGCTTGTAAATACTGCAAGTGCAAGTGTTCCACTTGCCATACTCCCTCTAAGACCAAATATCATAATGCTTGAGAAACATAATGCATAGTAAGATGTATATACAATGCTGTTAGGTTAGCTTTTTTAAAAATGTATTTCATTTATTTTTAAAAGATACACATATCAAAGTATTACATTAAAAAATATGAGATTCCCATATGCCCCTTTCCCCACCCCCACACTCCACTTTTCCCACTTCAACAACTTCTTTCATTAGTGTGGTAAATTCGTTGCATTTGATGAATACATTTTGGAGCACTGCTACACAACATGGGTTATAATGTACATTGTAGTTTATACTCTCTCCCAGTCCATTCAGTGGGTTATGGCAGGATATGTAATATCCTGTACCTGTCCCTACAATATCATTCAGGACAACTCCAAGTCCCAAAAATGCTCCCATATCATACCTCCTTTTCCTTCTCTCTGCCTTCAGCAACTCCATTGGCCACTGTCTCCACAGCAATGGTATGATTTCTTCCATTGCTAGAGTCACAATAATTCTATAGTAGAATACTAGTAAATCCACTCTAGTCCATATTTCATTCCCCAATCCTGAGGACCCAGGAAAGGTGATGACCACCCCACCTTTCAACTGAGAGGGCACTTTGATCCCACATGGCTGATGGATGGGCCTCTCCTGACTGCAGCTGTAAACTCTCTCAGTTCCTTGGTGTGGTGGTTGTCCATCCTCATCCTCAACTCCCTGTCAGCTGAACTGGGTAAGTTCAATGAACTAGAGAATAGGTGCTGCAACACTGCTGAGGCTCAAGACCCAGTTGGCACAAGGACAGCCCACAGAATCAAGTGCCCTGGACATGCACCAAACCCAGGGCCAACCACAGGTTCAATAAAAGGGATAGAAGAAGCATGTGTAGAAAAGTCACATATGAGTCCAGCTCCATCAAACTCAAGAGCACAAATTCCAAAGTAGGGTCCACTGGGAAGACAAAAAACTCTGGAACCATCAGCCATGACCATAGGAGGACCTCTGTGTCTCCATATCCTTCAGGAGCACCACTACCTGGGGTTGTATCTACTTTGGCTTTCTATAAGATTCTGCTGGGACATGCATAAGCACAACCCCTCTGATGACCTCCTGACTCATTTTGAAGTCTCTTAGCCATATAAACTCATTTGTCTTTACCATTTCCCCCTCTTATTCAAAGTCTTTTTCTAGTTGCATGACCAGCCAGTGCTTGGTTGTAATCCCTTGGCACCAGGGAAGCTCATCCCCAGGAGTCATGTCCCATGCTGGAAGGAAGGTAATGCATTTATATGCTGAGTTTGGCTTAGAGAATGGCCACTTTTGAGCAATGTGGAGGCTCTCAGGAGGTAACTCTTAGGCACCTAGCAACACTAGGCCAAGTTGAAATTTCAAGAGCAACAGGCTCATAAGCATAGTCATCAATATCAAGGGCCCATCATTGGACCATTCTTCCTCACTGGTCATTGCCCCTGTCCTTGGAGGATTGTTGCTGTTCCATTGGGAAGTACAGCAGAGCTCCCTAGGATGGGAAGCCAGCACTCCCTCAGTTGTCGTGTGAATCTCTACACAATGTGTCAATACCCAACAAACATCTGTACATATCTATATACCCTATATGCATGCCCAAGTGAACTCCCACCCATGCATCCCCCATCAATGACACCCCACATGGATGCTCCTCCCCTACCATAGTTGAACCCCTCTGTGATCCTAAACTTCTTCAAAAATGAAACCTAATATATTGCCAAATTCAATTAATAGGAAAATGAAATAGTAATAATAGGTTTAAGCATTAGAAGTAAAATACATAATAATTCAGGAAAACTAAAATAAAGAAAAAAACAGGTTATTTAAAAAATGAAAAACATTATTAAAAAAACCTTTTTTTGATATTTGCCTTTCATCACTGTAATAGGTGTTGCCCTGTATGTACAGTGGCAATCTTTTCCATTTCTTCCTCAGTGTCTGTAGCAGTTTGATATGGTTATGAATTCCACAAATAGATATTGGATTATGTTTGTAATCTGGTCTATTACGGGGCATGATCAAGTTATGATTAGGGCTTAGATTGGACCACGTCATTAGGGCGTTGAGTTCCCACCCACCAAGATAAAAGGCATGGCAAAGGACAGTGTTGGAGCTTTTGGTGTGAGGGCTTTTGATGTTGGAGTTTGATGCTGAAGCCTTAAGCTGGATCTCTGGGGTGTAAGCTCACAGAGGAAAGAGAAGGCAGCCTCAGGAAAAGAGGAAACCTGAGCCCAGGAAGAAGCAAGCTCATGAAAGAAAGGAATCTTGAACCCAGAGAGAAACAAGACCTGGAAGGGAGGAACCCAGGAAGCCTGAACCCTTGCAGCCTTTGGCAGCCATCTTGCTCCAACATGTGAAAATAGACTTTGGTGAGGGAAGTAACTTATGCTTTATGGCCTGGTATCTGTAAGCTCCTACCCCAAATAAATACTCTTTATAAAAGCCAATCAATTTCTGGTATTTTGCATCAGCACCCCTTTGGCTGACTAATACAGCGTCTTACTTTTTTTTTTTTTTTTCATTATGTCTTCAAGGAAGTTTTAGGTCATAGTAAAATCACATACAGAATATAGGGGACTCCCATATACCCAACATCCTCTGGTCATGATCATCTAAGGTATACAATACCTTAGATTTCTATAAAATGAAAGAAAATCATGTTACTTGTCTGATGCTGGTATCTGAATTTTTCTAAGAGAAGCAAGTTCAGAATAGCATTAGGGAAAAATATGCAGCCACCATTGCTTGAAAGAAGTTGTTTGCTTAGACTAGATCTTTAAAGAGTGATTCAGAAAATGTAAATACAAATATATATACTCACTCTGTCTAGGGCCTAGTTATAGTCTATCACAGAATCATGGACTCCCATGAAAAAGAGACCTTAGTCACCCCTCATATTCTAAACATTCTTAGTAAACATGAACAAGCACTGATAAATACATGGTTGATAAAGAGAGAGCGCAAGAATAAGAGGATGTGAACAAGAGAAAGAAAAAAAGATACAAAGGCACATGAGTCCTTTTTTCTTGTTACACTGAGAGCTGTCATATATCAACTGTGGCAGACTTTGGTTAAGTAACTGAAGAAAGTTTCCACCTTGATAATGACTGATGAGATAGAATTAGAAACATCATTTAATTGAGAGATGTCAGAACCTATGGCTAGAGCTGCCAAATGGTAAGACTGTCTTTCTATATGTTGCTTTCCACTTAATATATTGAATGATTTAACAAAAATAATCTTACCACAATAGTTCTTTGGAATCGAAACATGAGGCATATACGTACAACTCAATTATTTTATGCCAGTTTCAAAGGAAGACCTGAAATTAATGGAGATATAAAGGGAATATGGCTCTGTAGGTGAGGCAAAATATTAAATACCCATTACTCAAAATTGACAAGGAGGAAATAAAATATATTTCCTGCCCAAGACTTAATCAATGTTATGACTAAAACTGCACAGCAGAATAAGGTTTCACTTTAACAACTTAAACTATGTGTACTGAAAGTAATGCTCCTGTTAAATAAGAAAAAGAATCTGGGTTGGTTAGTGAGCTAGAGCATTACATTTATTGACAAAAACATGACAGTAGCAGTTTGTCATTGTTTATGAATTCCAAAAATGGTTATTAGATTATGTTTGTAAACTGGCCTGCCAAAGGCACCACTTTTAATTGATTAAATTATTATTAGGATTTTGACTAGGCCACATCAGTAGGGCATTAAGTCCCCACCCCTTGTTGGGCAGGGACTCACAGAGAAAAGACATGGCAAAGGACAGAGTTAGGAGTTTTGAGCTGGAGCCCAGGAAGTGAACACAAATGAGAAGAACACAGAGGAATAGAGATGGCTCCTTAGACATGGCAGAAGCCTCAGGAAGAGAGACAGAGCCATTTGCCTGGTAGTCTACAGCTGACCTTGTGGAGAGAGCACAGCAGCTGAACCTGGAGAGAAACAGAGCCCTGGAAGAGAGGAACCCAAGAAGACTGAACTCTGGTGGACATCGGCAGCCATCTTGTCCCAACACATGGCTTTAGACTTCGATAAGGGAAGTAACTGATGCTTTATGGCCTGGGAAATTCTACCCCAAATAAAAACTCTTTATAAAAGCCAACAGATTTCTAGTATTTTGCTTCAGCACCCCTTTGGCTGACTAAAGAATGACCTTTGTCTGCCCAATTTGCATTCCTTTCTCAGTACTATTTCATGTACCTCAATGAACAGTCCCATTAATACCTGGGTCCTTTAAGGCAAGATAGCTGCAACCATTATTTCCAGTGATCCTCTGCATAGAAACTTGATAGTAAAATTTATGGCTACTTTTCTCATTTAACGAATTCAACTCTTCCGTAATTTTAATGTTTTAATAACTTTCTTCTGTTCTGAATAAATGTATGTTAAAGTCAATTTTGTAAAGGGGGATAAGAAATGGAGATCCTGTATGTTTGCATACCTTGAATACCTGTCTGGTGGTTTATCTTCTGCTTCCACATATATATTTTGGACATTTTTATTTCCCTGGTAAGAAATGAATTCTTCCAAGAGGTGAAGGTAGGACAAGAGACTATTTCATCTTTTCCCCTATTATCAAGCAAAGAAACTTATAAAGCTAAAATTTTCCATATTCCCTGTCTTAGTTTGCCTCAGGGCTGCTGATGTAAAGTACAAGAAATGGGTTGGCTTTTATAATGGGAAATTTATAAGCCTACAGTTCCAAGGATATGAAATGTCCAAATCAAGGCATCATCAGATATGCCTTCTCACCAATGTCAGCTGCTGTTGATCCTAGCATGTTGCTTTGTGGTGAAACAAGGTGGAGGGCCATCTCCACCCAGTCTCCACCTTCCCCTCCACGCACACCATCTCCCAGACCCCCTAGCTCCTGGAACTTGTCTCTTCAGACTTGAACTGTTCCATGGACCAGCCTCTTGGGGGCTTCATACTTAAGCTTTGGCTAGTAGTGATTCTCTCTCACATGGCAAACTGGAAGAGCAGGAAAGTGAATGTGGCTCAAAGGATTGGGTTCCTTCTACCACATGGGAGGTCCTGGGTTCAGTTCCCAGTGCCTCCTGGAGAAGAAGAGCTGGAGCAATGGGCTGGCACAGAGAACAATGCAACAAGATGACACAACAAGGAGACATAAAGAGGAGAAAACAATGAGAGACACAACACAGCAGGGAGCAGAAGTGGCTCAAGTGATTGAGCTCCTCTCTCCCATGTGGAAGGCCCCAGGTTCAGTTCCCAGTGCCTCCTAAAGAGAAGAGGAGCAGACCAAGAGTACATAGCAAATGGACACAGAGAGCAGACAGCAAGACAGCAAGTGCAAACAATGAGGGAAGGGGGAATAAATACATAAATCTTAAAAAAAAAGAAACCCCAAAACTGGAAGAACTACCTTTTCCTTTTCCTATCTCTCTCTCTTTCTCTGTGTGCGTGTGTGTGTGTGTGTGTGTTTCTGATAATATAAGTAAGAAGGCAGATACTTAACTTGACTCATGCTTCACTGAAGAAGTCTAATCAAAAGTGTCTCACACCACAGGAATGGACTGGTTCAAAAACATAATTTTGTTTTTTTCTTTTTGGGATTCATAAAAGAACTTCAAATTGTCACATTCCCATAAACTGTGAATCAGAATCTGAAACAGTTTTCCCTATTGGAAGCCAAACATTGCATTTATATACATGATTACAAATACTTGTCAAATCTATGAGTTCCTAAACCACTATCCCTGTTACACTATCATATACAAAAGAAAAAACGAGTACAATATGTGGTTCCTTGAAAATATTTGAAAGTACATTGTTGCTTGAGGGAGAGTATTTTTTATTTATTGACATTTATTTCTATTTTTGTCATTTTTTATTTATAATCTGTGTCTTATTTTTATTGTCTCACTTATCTTTTCCTTTAGCTGATCTTTTATATTTCATTAGAAATACAGGACTTTTTCTGAAAGGAACTTTTTATATTCCTGTGGAACTAAATTGGTCTCAGTTGTCCTTTTTAGCACATCAGATTTTGAGGGATAAATTTCAACTGGAGGCTTTATAAATATTTCCTAACATGAACTGGATGCTTGAAAGTATCTAAAAGCATTCTATTTGTAAACAATTATGTTTAAATAATCATAGTTCTTTTTAAAAAAATCTTGCCAAATATTTTATTTCAGTTTTACAAACACTAGGTTTTTATTTCTTTGTGGTTAAGTCCTCTTTTTTACAACATTCCAAATCAAATGCTTACAAATATTACTATATAGTTAGACTTCAGTTGACCTTAAATTTTGAATATAGTTGTAGTCTTTTCTGGGATGCATATGGCATTGATTTAAGTGAAAACTGTATTATAGATGAGCCCTTCTTCCCAAATTTTAAATGCCTTTCATTTGTATGGAATACCTTAAAAATAAATGAAAAACATATTATGCAATAACATTCTTTAACAAAAGCTTTACCAGGTATTGTGTTGCAATTAGACTTTCTAGGGTGATGGCTGTTTACCTAGCCTGTGTTCCTTAGAATAATTTTTCTGCAAGCTTTTGTATATCTGCTTTTATGTAGTAAAACCACTATTAGATTTTCTTTTAATCAGGAAAAATTTCAACTTCCACATATCCCTTTTAGCAAAATGTACAAGAAACACTTGTACTGGTTGGTAGTAGTGAGTCTTATACTAAATTCTATTAAATATTTAATACATCAATTTTTTCTTTAATATATCCATTCCAGCATATTATCTTTAAACGTTGTGGCTTTTTCCACACATATAATTCTCACTGCCTCTAACTTGGTCCATTTCTTCTTGTCTATGTACCTTTGGCTATGGTCTCCAGCTTTTTCCATCTAGTTTACACCACTGTTTTGGCTTCATATTTCTAATGCTTAGTCTTCATTATGCAATTTGCCTTTTCAGAAATGTTTAATACTTATGAAATGCTGTAGTACATTCAGGAAAAAATAAAGCTACTTACTTATCCTTTTCATTATTTAATTCCATTACTCTAGACATAAGTTTTTTCTCCTTTGTTTCTCTTTATCTGGGAAATACTGGGGTATTCTCTAAAACAGTACTTAAAATTATCTTTAATCTGGACTTTACTAAAAGTAACAAAGTAATTTGTTCACAACGACTGCGTCCATATTCTAATGAGCTCAACTTACAAATTATAATAATTCTTACATAACATTGAAAAAAAAACAATGAAGTAGAGAAGAACTTGGGATTCAGATTAAGTGACCAGTTCCTCCTTACAAAGGAACTAAAGAGAACTAATCACATGCCATGGGAATAGCTCTGCTCAGCTATTACCTGTTTTATATGCTCCTAATACAGTCTACCTCCTTGCCATTTGGCCTGGGATATTTGCATCTTAATTCAATGCTCTTATGACTTAAATTGTATATGTTAAAGTAAAATCTAGCTTTTTACTAGTCAATTGTCCTGGCAGTCTTTTTCTCTAAAAAGATCTATGAATTCTAGCTGTGTGTGTGATGCTGTAACTCTGTTTCTGTAACTTGCCAACTATCTTCTCTCTGTGAGGTTTGGGTTCTTCCATATAATGTGAAGATGACAGCAATGTTTTCTTTGGCCAGAGAGTCTTTTCCTGTGTCTTCCTGGCAAGGTATTATACTTCCACATAATTAAGAATTAATTATACATCAGACAACTTTTCCTTCTTATAGTATTATTCAATATTCTCATCATCAGTATTATGTGGCTTAGAGACTCCTTCATCTAGATAATAAATTCTAAAAATTCTTAGGCACTGAAGATAACCTACAATCTGTGTCCAAACTATCTTTCCAAAGAAAAGATATTTTTAAATTTCTTTCTATATTTCTTCATAGCTTGCTCAAATTTAGCAAAAAAAAAAAAAAAAAGTTTAACAAATGAATAAGTGAATAAGTGAATGAGTTAATGACTAAATAAAACTTTTTCCACTTCAAGTCAGGTACCACCTTTCTAGAAAAATGAGTTTATCTACTACTAGTGAATCCTTGATTTCAACATCCCTGTTCCTAATGGTGACTTCCCCTGTCCCCCATCTCTTCATATTAGAATATGTCTTATTTTCCAGGCACAACTCAAATGCTACCTCATTAAAAGTCTTTCCTGACCCATCTTCTCAGAAACAATTCCCTCATTTTCTGAATTTCAAAGAATCCTTCATTTTTCCCAAGAGGCAGGATTATGCCAATTTATAATAATAGCCAGTTAACTACTGAGTATTATTAATTCCCAGGGAAGTTTCTGTTCTTCAATTTATCTCCTATAACATTGAAAAAAATTAAAAACCTGATATTACGGATAAGGAAATTGAGGAAAGTGACTAGCATTCATAGGTAGCAGAAAATGGATTCCCTCCCCAGAACCTATGCTATTAAAATTATGCTGAATGGTTCAAATCTTGAATAAAGATAAGGTGTTCTCATGTTATTGAATAATTCCTGTTATTTAATAGATGATCTATAAATATTTTTAAATAAGTTGAACTACACATGTAGTTGAAATATGTGCTCTTCATGTTATGGCCCATCAATATCTGTTCCAAACATGTAGCCATCTCCTGGTGGTTTCCCCAATATGGAGCAATTTGCTACGTAGTGCATTGTGGGAGCACAGGCTGGGACACAACAGAAACATTTAGCAAATGACCACTTTATTACTTACACAGCATAAAGGGTCCAAAAGAGCAGGGGAAGAGACCCCATCATGGCAGTCTCCTGGGAAGGACCTCCTCTCAGGGTCAGTGGATGGCAGCTCTGCTAGCCCTGCGTTTTGTTGGAGGAGAGAGACTTGGTACTGTTCAAGTATGAAGTATTTCTACAACCCAAGGAGAGGGTCTCTGCCTGTGAGGATCCCTGCCCTGATAAGCATCTGGGGCTGCTTGTTCCCAGTTTCTGGAATTAAGGTCCCATTGGGCTTTATCATTAGAACTAACATCTCCCCTGGGGGGGTTGTGGAATGGAAACAGACTGAAACCCTGGCACACAATAGAAAAGGAGGGGGTGAGAGCTTAGCCTTCCTGGGATGGTCTCTGAGCATGCATCCCCAGGACTTCCCTAGCACTCAAGATTCATTCTAAATCTGAAAAAATCTAATTCTATTTCAGCAAGCAGACTGATAATGCTTCCTGTTTATGTCAATAATCAGCCTTTCCTTCATAACCGATAATCATTTTAAAATGCATAAATCTATCTACAATTAAATTTAGATAAATATGTTAACAAGAGGCTAATTTATAGAATGAATTAATTATAAACAAGTAGAAATGATGAAAAATCATAAGCTTAATTATATTGCACTAGTATTCTAAAAGATTATATTACATTTTTTATCTCACTATTTATTTTCGAAACTCATTTAAAGAAGCCAATATACATGGATAGAGAAACAGATGGAAATAGGCCATTAACACTGGTGGGATTTGTCGTTTCCTCATTTTTGCTTCCACAGCTCATATTTCAATCATAGCACTTACCAAATTTTATTACATCTATTTCATTTTCATATGTGTCTTCACCCAGATTTTGAGTTTCCTGAGGACAGAAAAAATATGATTTAAACCTATTGCCAGCTCTTATTTTATATCTATTGACCTAATGTGGCATTTCTGGCCACCAGAATTATATTGCCCATTTCTCTTACATTTCATTACCCTGTTAAAATTCTCAATAATCTAAAATTGTCTTTTTACTTATTTGCTTATCTTTTAAAATTTTCTGTCTCCATTCTCTCATCTCCCCCATCCTGCCTCCCATGAGATCAGAGACTTGTCATGTATAATAATGAATTTCCTGGATGAAGGATACCCGAAGCACTCACTTTGAACACCAGATGGCTGAAGTCCTAACCATTAAAACTTTGTCCTATTTCAAGGGTTTTTAATCTGGTATCATCAGTCTCTTACCACAGAGGTTGGCAAACTATGGCCAGTGGCCAAATTCAGTCCACTGCTTGTTTGGTAAATAAGGTTTTAATGGAATATAGTTATGTTCACTTGTTTATGTATTGCCAATGGCTGCTTTTGAGTACAGTGACAGAGCTGAATAGTTACAATAGAGGCCATATGGCCTCTAAAGCCAAAAATATTTATTTCCTGGACTTTTTCAGGAAGGTTTGCCATTCCCTGCCCTTGAGCAACCATAAAATGCCTTATGGGCCTGTGAACCCCGTTAAATGGCAAACAGAATGGCGGTGTATGTGTATTTATTGTGGAGTGGAGCCAAAATTTTTATCAAGTTTCCAATATATATGTGATCCATTGAAAAAGTTCATAAACTCTCTTAAAAACCTTGAAGGAATATTGGCTACGTGATTCATTTACCTGCAAGAACATGCTGATATGTCCATGAAAAGACCACAGGTATGTCAATCAATCAAGTATTTACTCTCATGTAATTTAGTGGCATAAAAGTATATCAAAAAACATCTAGTTAGAATGCCATGTGAGACACCAATAGTATGTGGACTACTTAGAGCCATTTTACACATTTGAAAAATTATTTGTAAATATTAGCATTTTGAGATTATTAACTAAAGCTGCAGGAAAACTCATTAGCAACTATAATTCTGTGAGCATATTCAATTGCTCTTGTATTCCTTTACCAGTTCCAATTACTCATCGAAAAAGGTAATGTGGTATCTTAAAACTATGACCTTTCTTTTTAGCTACAATTATTACAAGTAATTCTCAACTAAGACTGTTCTCTATACTCCATTCTTTTCTTTTCCTTTTGTTTTCTTAATAGGATAAAGCTTTATTCACTGGACCTTCTGTTTGAATTTAGAGTGTATCCTTTTTCTATCAGCTCAAGATTCATAAGGCTATTTTCTTCTTTAACAAGTATCTTAAACTATCGTAATGAGAACTGCTGATCCTGCCACTTCTCAGAAACTGTGTCCTGCATTCTGCCTATTTCAAAATAACAACAATTGGCTCTATTCTCTAAAGGCATGTGGTGTGCCAACATTAAAATTCAATGAAAGAAAGATAAGGCAGGATGAGTTCATAGTTTTTCAATATTACATAAAGCTTATTAAGTTTATTTCTGACTAGAATGAAGAAAGGCATTAATGGGTCATAAAGATAATATCTTTGGCTACTAACCATCTAAAGACTATTTACATAAAACTTATACTAAACTTTATCATTTTTGTAGTTTGGTGACAAATCATTCACTTTTGTACAATGGTTTCTTAACACCTTAGATTTTCATGTCTAATAAAAATGTTTTAAAAAACGGTATTGTGTCTATTAATTCATAGCCACTTTGCAAGAATGGCAGTTATGTTCTCTTTCTATGGATTAAAAATTTGAGATCTAGAAAAGTTAGGTCGGTGACTGAAAGAAGTGTGACCTGATTACTCAAAATCTCCAGTTCTGTGCTTTTTCTAAACTATATTTTTACAATAAAATACCTCTGTTTCTATATACAAAATAACAAAAGAAAGCTCATAAATTTTTAAAAAATACATGAACTTATCACTATTAGGAAACTAAAAACATAATTATTGGTCACTAGATCAATATATAAAAAGAAAAGTCTAGATTTACTGAAGGAGAAGGCATTGAATTTTGAGTTTCCTAATTGATATTAAATTACTCTGGCTTTTAAACTAACGTCACTAATATGTGGTATTTTGGTCATTGTTATCCATATTTTTGGTTGTGGACATTTTTTATTCAAACGTTTATTTTTCTAATTACCGTCAGTGAGCATCATCTCAGTCCATTCTTGTATCTTTCCTCTTTCAGGTATTACCATTGACAGTGGAAACAATATAAGGTTGCCAGAAAAACAAAATATTATGGACATCAAATCATAGGGATGAATATTTAAATCAGACTGATGTTAAATGAAGCTTTCCTTTGAATAGTTAAGCTTCAGGGACTTTATTTTTATTTAATTTCTCTTTCCACTTAAATTTCATATATATATATATATATATGGGAAACAACAACTCTATGTATGTTGGGAGAACAAGGTCAATTATATAATTAAGAATGGCTTAGAACTATAAAACCTTGATAATGCTTTTAGTAATGCTAACAATTCTAGCTCAGTCTGAACATAAATCAACAATCCTATAAATAAGTCAGCTCTGTTCTATTTTCTCTAAGCATTTTAGTCTTTATAATCTCTGTTTGCTCCTACTAAGCCAACAACCAAAAATAATTCAGGTATTTGGTTTTCTGACTAATTTAAACATGTGTCAACTAATTAGGTTCTGAAAATACATTAGTAATTAACACAATTTATACTGAGGGGTTACTGTCTTAGTATTTATGACTTTAGAACACTGTAAAGTTACTGTAAATCTGCAGCACAATAGGACTCAGCATAATAAAAATGTTAGGATGTACAAAATGCCATCAAATGTTTGTGGCCCACTTCTATACAAAACATGAATAATTCACAATACTATATGTGGAATTAGATTTTGCTGCCCTGATTCCATTTAAATAAATGTGTTCATGAGTCACCAATTTCATTTTCCTCTGCTTATAAGTGGTGACCTTTCACTTATGAGCTGGAAAGCAATCAACTCTGGGTAGAGAAAGAGATAAAGGAAAATAACTTTAAATATTTAGAATAAACATTTATGATAGCATATGCATTAATGATTCCAAACACATTTTTGTTTAGAGTAAAGGAAGTGTACACTGTTTATTCACTCCACAAATATTTTTGAGAGGCTACTATGTGCCTATAAAAGCATGTTATGTAGTTCCAATGAAAATTAGATGACAAAATATTTGGACAAAATATGGACAATTAAATAATATCTATGGCACTTTAATTTCTTATATTTAAAAAAATATATATGCATCATTGACTCACAGGATGATAGCTACTGATATAGAATTATTTTTCCAAATTTCCCACCTACTATTTCTTTAATGTACTCTACAGTGTCAGCAGATATCTATTAAAATGATTTGATAGGATATATACTCAAAAACGGTGGTAGTCACACACACAAAAAAAGGAAGTGGTCTACCACTGATCATATCTAGTATGTTTCTTTTCTTTTTCTTTTTTTTAATCTTCCTTAGAAATAATCTCAACTTTCCCTCTATATCTCAGTTTATTCTGGGGTTCATATCAAGAACATTCTACATAGTGCCCTATAACTTTGCCTGTACATGTACTACAGAACTCATTTCACTATAGCTTATGTATTTATCTGGCTGATATCCACCCTCACAGTAATGTCAAGATAGGCATTGATTCCCAATTCCTATAGACTTGAGCAATATTTCTACAAGATGGATGTTCAATAAATTTTCATAAAGTGATTGATCACACCACACCCTGGTACAAAAGTCTATGATGACTTTCCCTTGCCTCCTGTATTTGGTTTATCTAAGCAAACAAAGCACTTAACAGTCTGACCCCAGTCGCTCTTTCTAGCTTCATCATAGTAACTCCCCTTCGCACCTTATAAAATTCATTGACAGTGAACAACTTTCACACTCTGCTCAACTTATTCTAATTTGTCTTGAATATCTGCCTCCTTATTCCTTTGCCTGGCCAATTCCATTCATATTTTAAGCAGTTCTTATTGCTTTTCCTTCACATTTCCTGGACAATTCTTCCTCTTCTTATTTGCATAGCACTTCCTTTTTTGTAAGATCAAATCAAATTTAAAGAGTTACATCTGTTTTGCTATGAAAATTACTGTATGCAGAAAGAGAAGTTTTTCTTTCTTTCCTAAAGCAGGTTACTTATTGTAAAAGACCCATGTCTGACTTGACCTAAGGTAATCTTCTCTTCACATTTACATGATCACTCTTTTTAGTCAAGTAATGTGAAAAACACAAACTTTGGGTTCAGATGGTTATTTAGAGCCTGTCTCCTTTTCTCACTAGTTGTGAATCTTGGATAAGCTACATGGCATTTAAGAGTTAGAGTTTCCTCAGTGGCAAATCATCTCTATATCAGAGGGTTCTAGTGAACTTAAAATGATATTAATATTAGAAAGCTCCTAGCTGTCAGCAACAAATTTCAGGTCCCATCATACCCAAAATGGTGCCTTCCATGCATCTATAGATCGGCTCTCTCTTTTTCAATATATACACATGGGTTAAAGCAGTTTTGGAGTCAGACTGGCTGGGCACAGATAACAACTCTTTCCCTATCACTTTGACTATTTATTTCACCTCTCTGTGCCTCAAAACTTTTATACGGTTGGTGTGAGAATTACAGAAGGTAACATAAATCAATTGGAATAGCCATAATATGTAACAAATGCAAAATGTATATTGGCTATTGTTACTGTTTTGTAATATTATCACCTTATTAAAATATTGTATTAATAAAGAACCCTTTAGATGAACTTTTACAGGGTAGTGACTTAAAATAGCTTATGAAAAAATTAAAAATGGGAAGATTCCTATAACTGGAAATTAGTGGGTGAGACGAGAATATCAAAAGAGGCAATGAAGTAACAATTGCCTTGGCTATTGTAACTAGGACTCAATGCTAGCATGATATTTTGTACATCATTTCTCATCTTCCTTCCCTCTCCCACCTACTCCTTGTCTTTTTTTTTTTTTTAACATTCTGACTTAATTTTCTTCTGGTACAGACAGGCCTCCAAGCATCAGGGAACCTAGGACAGGCAGCCACATCTTGTCGCAACCACAGAAGGAAAAATTAAGTTTCTTCCTTCCAGTGTCTACACGTCAATACCAGAGCAGAACTCACATGCCCACTTCTTGGATCAGTCAGTGTTTACAGAGGAATGGGACAATCTGACTAGCCAGGCCTGGCAATAGTTGTTGAGTTCTGTTATATACAGTCCTTTCAGCACCACGTAGCATTAGGGATGCAGTGCCTTTAACAAAAGAAGGATAAAAGAATTCTGTTTAGGCAACAATAATAAATGTCCATTACATCCACTTTCTAGAACAGAGAGCAAGTTGGAGTGGATAGACAATGCCAACCTCAAAATAATATCAGCAACTTTTCCATATATATATATATCTGTTGTGGAAATTAAGAGAAGTTCAATTATTTGAGTATAGAGAGTACAGGACTCAGGAATGATTTTGAGAAGGAAAAATGGTTTATTGACGGCCGGCCAGACTCGGGAGCTTTCAGTTTGAATCCCGAGCCCTGAACAAGATTTTCAAACGTCTTTTATACAGAGAGGAAAGGCCAAATGGTCCCTTTGTTTCAGTTCTCAATAGGCTTAAATTAGCATATATCTTCCACATCTTAGGTAAGCTTTTAGCATGGAGTCCAGACATTCTAGATAAGCCTTTAGCGTATTTGGTTTTTGCATTTCCCCTAAATACTTAAAGTTTATAGCCCTTGCATTGTTAAACATTTCCTGGGACTGGAGCCGCTGCCAGTCCCTAAGGGCAGGACTGCAGCCTCTAACCGTTCCACACCCACAAGTCAAACAACTTAGTTATCTCTGAAGAGACAAAGAGCCTTCCACCCATAGCCCACATCATTCCCCCCCTTTTGCCAAAGTTTACTTGCTAAGCTTTGGCATAATTATTGTTGGAGCTATGACGTGGATGGCTGTTTGTTGTCTTGATTGATTATTTATCAGTCTTTAGTACAGCATCCAGGACTGTTTTTAGAAGTTTAGAACTTTTCATTCTGGACAGCAGAATCTTGGGCAGGGGCCTCCCGCAGTTATTCTGCTGCCACTGGCACTCACGTGGATTTCCAGTCAGGTTCCAGATCCATCTATTACTTTTATTTTACTCTTAAAGAGTTTACACCTTTAATTTAAAAGGGGTGCTGAAGGGAGACGATCTCTTTTCTGTAACTGCTTCCTGCTGGCCATGGGCTGTAGTCATTGCCTAATAAGGTATAAAACTCTTTAATTTATTCTAACTGGAGGAAGATGGATCTGGCATTCTGTACGAAGTTGGATGAAGTTTTCATATGGTTAATAAGATGTTCACTCTGAAAGAAACAAACTTAATTAAAAATTTGGAATACCTGTTTTTAAAAGAGGACACATTGGATTACAGAGGTAGACAAGGTTAGGTGCCTATAAAGATGGCATTCCTTAAAAGCTGGTGGGAACAGCATATATATTCTTTTTTAAGTTATCCATCTTTAGAGAGAAATTGCAACAGACACTTAGCTTTGTCTGAAGACACATTCCAAGCTGTTCAATGATTGACACTCATTCACTCTGTCAGATGCTCCTGGTGAACTGGCACTCCTTGGGCAACTGGCTTCACTCAGGATTAGAACACTAATTTGGAAAAACTCTTAGTTTTCACCTGTGGGAGTGATCAGAACTACAGAATAAAGATTTTTACACCTTGGTTTTCATTGTACAATTTCTAGCAATTTTGACTTGTTCAATAGGTGACTCACCATCAGCAAGCAAGCCTCACTTTTGCTAACTGAGACTGGCTGAGACTGCCACCTTATTCTATAGACATGTTATTAACTGTTTAGAAAATGATTTTACCAGGAATTTAACATGTCTAATATACTTCTGCACTTGATCCAAAATAGAAAAGATAACATTACAATTATTAGGCATATATTTAGTACAGGATAAAAGTGCAGCACTTAATATTAACTAATGTATTACTTAATGCATAAGGATTCAGAGTTGCAATTATTAGTTTTGAGTTTCAGGTTTGTAATACTTTACATGTTATCTCTCCATGAGAGCAGGCCATAATGCCAATTGTGTTTAAGTTTTACTTACAGTATCCTGGTATCATGGCTCCACTTAGCATGTTCTTCAACGCAGTGAGCAAGTTGCAGCATCCTTCATCTTAGAGAGATTTTCCAGTATTCTACTAGCCTGGTGCATGGTGCTCTCTGGCACCATGGAACAGTGCCAGTCTGGAAGCGATATCCATTGTACACTTGGCTGTACCGAGTCATTATTGGCTGCAGGAGCTTGAAACTGCAATATAGTTTCCATCAACTTCAGGAGCAGAACCAGAGACTGATATAGCACATATTTTTAATTGAGGGGTCAGTGACCAGCCTAGCCAATAACTCACATGGAGAGGCCACCTGTAATGTATACAAGGCCTGGTTCGAATGCACAAGAGTTTGACAATGTTAAAGTTTATTCCTTGTTTTATATATATTTTAAACAACTTAACGCAATACATATATCAAATGACTATTTACTTACACAATTTTACTATGAAGATAACAGTAGGTACTTTACTTTAGTAATAGAGGAAAAATATTTTTCATTGTTAGAATGAAAACAGAATATTTCCAATAGAATCAAGACAACTTTTTATTACCATTTACTTAAATGTGTATTTTGCAGTGGCCTTCAGACAGGTTTATTATCATGAAGTTATTTCTGCTACCAATACCAATCTAAGTTTCTTTAGTTAACAATGACTTCTACAACTAGAACTATTTAAACATTTTCAGTTTGGAAGATGTTTTACAAACTCTTTATAATTGACTATAACCACATTGACTAGCCACCTCATGTTTAAATAAACTTACTAAATTATAATTACCAATGAAAGAAATTTACTCTTTATTTAAGAGAGCATATCTACAATCTTTTTCCTTTAGCCTAATTTCACCAATGTGAACTTACAATTTTCATTACTGTAAAGATTTTGTACATATAATGTTAATTTAGTTTATAAATTAACTATGGGAGATTACACTCAAGTTAAATAAAATTGAAACCATAATAGTTTATGCAAGGAATGTTCTCTTTTTCCCTTACAGGAAGCTAAAAACTTCTTTTCTTTAAGTTATGAAAATTATTAAATTAAAAGCATACTGACTACCAGGTTTTAAAACACATTACACAATTACTTAATTTTTTTAAAATCATAACCCAGGAAAGATCTCTCCATAGTTTTTATGGACTTTCCTTTACTTACTGAAATTTGTTAATAGAGCCACTAATTACCTTTATTTCGTTGGAAAGAAATCTTCTGGAAGAATTAAGGCTCAACAGATTGTGGAGAAGAAAATAATTTATTCTCAATCTTGCAAGAAGGGGTGCAGAGCCAGATATGGCTGGTGCCACGAACAAAGAAAAATGACACAATTTATACCCCTAAGCCTAGCATGCAAGCTCTTCCTGTTTTTCCATAGATTGGATACTTCAGAAGTTACAGCTTATCTGAGATTTAACTTTCCCACGCAAAAGTTTGATTTAACTGCTTCCTCTATCACATTCCAACCATTTTAGTTTTTACCTGCTCCCCCCTTTGTCAAATAAGGAACAGAATTTAGTGCTGAAATGGCACCGACTTAGTTAGCTCCTTCTTGGGCATCCTTCCACTGCCCATAGGACTGGCCTAAACTGGTCTCCTCCACTGCTGTCCAACCCGGGAGTGGGAGACTGAGGCAGCAGGCCGCCGGGTTACATCACCATTTTTCTTATGTGAAAATTAAACTAATCTTTGTTTTTGTTTTTTTTTTTTTTTTGCAATTTATGGCTGACAAAGGTTTAAACTGGGAAATTACCAGGTAAACTGATTCTTAATTCCCCAGCCTAGTAGATAGGTTTAATCTGCCACACCTAGTCTTGCCTTAAAAACTCTTGCAAAGAGGAGGCCCTTTCCCAATTGTTTCCATAATCAGATTTCTATGACTTTTTCATCCTGCTTAGTTTAATTTGGGCTTTAAGAATATTTATAAATATAACTGCATATTTAATTTTTAACAATTTGAATAGACCTCTTTTAAGAATTTTTATTTGTTAATTTGATATTATCCTGATGTATGAAGACATACATTGAGCTTTTTTTTTTAAATGGGCAGACACAAAGAGTTAGACACAAACACAACTCATTGATATTACTTATAATTTGCATTATTTTATATACTGTTTAGCTTAATTAATTAGGGGTCCAGAAATACATATTACTTATATAACTGCATATTTAACCTCAACAATTTGAGCAAATAGGCAGACATGAATAGTTTGACACAACAACATGACTTTAGTTACTTTAAACTTTTCAAAGACTTTTGAAACTCTTCTTAATTTGCACTATGACCATGCAGTTTACCACAAGAATTTTCTTTCTTACTTAATGGATTGTAATAACCAAAATGTTCTCAATGCCTTAGCACCATTTTGTTTTAGAACTTTATATTTTACTTTGAAATTAGCAGAATTTTGGATAAGCAACAAGATTAATTTTATATATATTTACTGAGGCTATTTGAAGCCTCAGGGAGACAGACTGCTTTCTCTCATGAATTGCCACTCTTAGGAACACTGACCGTCAAGGCAGGAGACTTCTCCCCCTCCACCCCCCTTTTTGATTTTGGAGATAATAAAACTCCAGTGGCCATTTAACCTTATTCTATCAGGCAGCAATTTATTTAGTTTACACTTGAATTCATGAGAGAAAGGGTTACTAATACCAGGAGAGGAGACAGTGATGTCCCAGCTCTTCTCAATTATGAAATAACCATAGGCAAAGGCAAAGGGTGAGGTTAGGCTTGAAGTAACCATAAACAAAGGAAAGGTTAGTGTAGAATTTACACTTAAATAATAGTTTCATGCTAAATTCACCCACTATAATCTCAGTTATTGTCTTTCCACTGTTTTATAATATAAATGCATTTATAAATGATTTTAACTCTTAGTTAGTTTTTATTAATTTTTTTAAAACCTATTGATTTTATAACACCTTTAAATACCTTTCATTCAACTTATAACATATTAAATGAACTTAACCATTACTTTAATTTTTCCTTTAAAGTAAAAGAATAAATCTCTTGCAGTTAGTTTGAAATAAAAGGCTACTTTTCAGGATTTGATTTCTAGAACATAAAATGTTCTTTTAAAAGAGGTAAGACTCTTCTTCAAACATTGAGGATATGATGAGGTTAAAGCACAAGAAGCTATTGATAAAAGATTTTCTTTGTATATTGATCTTACTCAATTTAATCATAAAAATTTTCCTTCCACAAACCTTCTACACTTTCAGTATTCATTCAGGTTCTGTCCCACACTCTACTCTTTCCAATAATCAATCATTTTATCTTAGGACAAAATCATCTTCTGTTTCCTTAACAAAAAACACACTCCATATATCCCACATACTAAGTTACCAGGCAAACTTCTTACAACATATAATTGCCATTAATACTAAACAAGTTTGTTAAAATAATGAACTTTTCTTCACTTTAAATACTTAGTAGCATGTAATACCAGAAACAGTTTTTTTGGAAGCAAGTTGGCAGGGGAGATTGGCTGCCGAATAAGTTTGTTATAAAATTGCCTTTTATTATTATTATTATCAATTCAGTTTTGTTAAATAATGACTTTCTGCAATTAGCCACTTAAATACCTTAAACAATGCTTTGTAAAACTTTTATAATTATTTATACCCTTAAGACAAATTTTACCTTCACAGAACACATTCTCTTACTTAAGGTTACTACAATACCTTCTAAGAACCTGAGCAGAATGCAAACGTATTTTGGCTTTGACACCCTAAGGAGGGAACTTTACCGCATTTATTCTGATTCTGCTTTTCACCCTCTTCACTTCCCCCCCCTTCCAGGCAGTCGGGTGCACAACAAACAGGAATGCGGCTTATGAATAGAAGGGTGGACTCACTGGAAAGGGGCAAGCCGCTCCCCCCTTTCCAGCTTTCAGCCAAAATGGGCAGACAGAACCTACTCAAATTTGGCAACTCTCCCAGGGACCCAGCCACCCTGATTGGGACATCCCCAACAAACTTGGGTGCGTGGCGCGGACATAGATGGCCTCCAAGCCCCGGCAAAGGGCCAGACCAGAGACAAGACAGCAGAGCATGCACAAACATCTAGACTCCGCAAACATCCAGACTCCTCAGCTTTTGCCCCAGAATCATTTCACTCCCTTGCCAATGGCAAGGGAGGGCTCCAGCTCACCTGTAATTCCACTTTACATAAGGACACAACTCCAACACTAGCCTTGAGCTGACACAGACAGAAGCACAAAGGTCACTAATCTGACCCACAAGTTTATATATTTATTTTCACCATGGCTGCCCCCACAGCCATCACAAACCTCAGAACACTTAACATTTGGTATAAAGCGAATTCATTCACAAATTAGCACCATAACAAAAGATTTCAGCTAGACTTTTCCACTGTTTAAACTTTACACCCAGACCAAGCTCCGCCAGAAAAGCCGATCCATTTTCCTGTAACCAAGTTTTGTTTCCCTTAATCTAGACCAATTTCCAGGACATTAGGACTTGAACCTATAAATAGCCCTTCCTATTAAAATCGAGACTCCACTCCTTTAGTGGATATAAGACCAGTACCAGATTCTAACATGCAGACAAACCCAAAACACCAGGGCTTTTCCCCGGTTTTCCTCCTTTTCCCAAGCCTAGAGAGAACAGCTTCCCCCCAGCCTTCTGGGGCTACTAGGGTTCTCTCGGGAGGTGATCAGCCTCCCCTTCCTAGCAATTAAAGCTAGGGCCTTCCAGACTGTGCTCACCCGGGGAGTCTTACCTTCTTCCATGTTCGGAGTTCTTTTTAGTTCCCAGAATCTTTCTCTTCAGACCTTCCATTGCCCTCAATTTTTGTCGGGAAGATTCTGGTGGAGCCCACATCTTTTCTGGATTAAATTTAATCCAGGGGCGCCCAGATTTGGGGTTCACCCGAGTCCTCCCGGCTTCCTTGGGGATTTGGAAGGGGCAGCAAAATGCTACCGTCTCTGGCCTTCATTTTCTGTCCCACCAGAGTCGCCAAAAATGTTGTGGAATTTGAGAGAAGTTCAATTATTTGAGTATAGAGAGGCCAGGATGCAGGAATGATTTTGAGAAGGAAAAATGGTTTATTGACGGCCGGCCAGACTCGGGAGCTTTCGTTTGAATCCCGAGCCCTGAACAAGATTTTCAAACGTCTTTTATACAGAGAGGAAAGGCCAAATGGTCCCTTTGTTTCTGTTCTCAATAGGCTTAAATTAGCATATATCTTCCACATCTTAGGTAAGCTTTTAGCATGGACTCCAGACATTCTAGATAAGCCTTTAGCGTATTTGGTTTTTGCATTTCCCCTAAATACTTAAAGTTTATAGCCCTTGCATTGTTAAACATTTCCTGGGACTGGAGCCGCTGCCAGTCCCTAAGGGCAGGACTGCAGCCTCTAACCGTTCCACACTCACAAGTCAAACAACTTAGTTATCTCTGAAGAGACAAAGAGCCTTCCGCCCATAGCCCACATCATATCAACACCTTTTTTTCCTTATCATCCTTCATGCAAGGAACAATTTCTCCATGCTGGGCCACACTGGTCTTTGTTCCACAGATTTAAGTTTAGGGTTAAAATACAGTAATTTCTGAAAGCACATTATGAGGAAGGTATGCCAGAGAAGGCACTGAGCAACTAAAGTGATGGTGGTGTCAGGGCAGGACAATGAAACGATTAAGAACATTCAGTAAGACTTCAAAATTTGCCAACGATATTTGCTTCATTCTGGTGAAATGCAATGAGCAGCTCCATAGTGTTTCAACATTCCTGATAAATTTAATCACAGCCACTCTTTCTCTCTTCAGAGGAAAATTCCCATAAATACTATTTCCCAAATCAGAGAGCAATGAATCCAAAGAAAAACATCCTAGCTCCGTTTAAAACATGCCACACAAAGAAGGAAGATGTCCAACAGATTTTGTATCACTAGAAATAAAAATAATCCCAAGGGAGAAGATCTAACAGCATTGTGAGCTTTGTCTTTGTTGCTTTAATGACAATAGTTAAGGTGTCATTACACTGTTTGTTGATAAGGAGAATATATTTAGTTTGTCTCCCGATATAGACAAAACAATTTAAAAAATAGTCTCTGATAACAATAATATGCAGAGTAGGTACATTTTTAGAAAATTTTCTATATCTCAGTTACTTTGAAAAGTAATTTATTCTGCTGGAAGTATATTGCAGTAAGCCAAAGGAAGTCTGCCATAACCTGGGTTGCAATTCTCTGTGAATATGTATTTGCACAATAATTACCTGTGATTAGGGAAAAAAAAAAACAATAAAAATTCCCATGTTCTTATCAAGGATGAATGTTGACTGGCTATTCCAGTGAGAATGGTCATAATTGTGTTAAAATTATAACTGTTACCATGAACAGTTTTTTTGCTAAGCTTTATTTTAATAACACTAGTATCAGAAGACTGTATGAAAGGAATTATCCTAATTCTATCAGCCTGTTTCAAGGATCTCATTTCAACAAACTAGTATGTATAATAAAATTGTTGGTGGTTGACAGTGATTTTGGCTGCCAGTTCTGGGCAGTTGCAGGCACCTATTTTTAAAAAAGTCCTCTTAAGAAAGATATGTAAAACAATTAGCAAGTGGAAATTCCATGGACTAAGCCAAGAAAATGCAATTGAGACAAATTTGGTGCAAAATAAGGTTCATTTTAGATAAAAGAGGGAACAATGAATTTTTCAGAATCTGTTGGAAGTCAGAACAAACAATGATTCAGGGGTGGAAAATATGAAAGACAAAGATGTTATTCTTTGACAAGGAAAAAGATGTAGGTGATGAATAGAGTATGATACCAACAAACAGAATAGGGAAGGGCAATGTAAAGAATGAGGCTACAGGTGTAAACAAGGTAATTTTTGCAGTATTTATATTGTGCTCCTCAGAACACATGGCAATAAAAAGTCTTTATAAGCAGGTTCAGTAATGTCACACTCATGAGTCATACTTCATACTAAATAGGCAGACAGAATCACTGAAAACAAGCTACTAAAATTCAGCCAATTTATAAGCAAAGTTGAATGCTTAAGCCAATGCAAGTCTGTGGCAGAGAGTTGACATGAGGCTGATAGTAAAGGTATATGCATACACCACTCTGGATAATGGACTGAAAGCAGATTGCCGAAGAAAAATCCTGAGGGTATTTAATAAATATTTTAAAACAAAATGAAATTGAAAAAAGAGAACATGAGAGAGAGAAAGAGAGAAGATGCGCAATAAACAATAGACACTAGAGAAGACACAGATAAGCAAAGGCCCATGAGAGAGCCGCCACATGGACTTGGGCCCCAAAGTACCAGGAATCAATGTCTTTGCACTTGTAAGGGTGTAATGGACATCTGGCTTTTCAGATTTCTCAGCCACTTTAATGTTATAAATATGACATCACCATAGCTCTCTTTAAAAACAGTTAATGACTTGTATTTGGAGGAATTCATACTGTGAAAGAACTACTTACTTAAAAGCACAGCAGAAAAAAGCAAAGCAAACAAACAAAAATGAAGTACATAGAGTCTTTCTCATACTGCCCGAACAGGAGTGGATCTGATTTGGCTCTACATTACCAATAAAGTATAGAAGCATGGAAATGGATTCCCTCTTATAAGAATAATTATATTAGACACAACTGAAATACTTCTTTGGTAAATTATGCTATGATCCTCTCCACTATCCTGCTCCTCAAAGTTCCAAAATACTAACAAAACCTTTTTTTTTTTAGCTTTACAATGACTGAATATGTTTTTAATTGGCAGTGGCTGATGGACTCATTTGACAAAGTCAACACTTGTCTTTTAAATATCCATAGCAAACAGTGGAGAGCTTTTTAAAATGATAGCACAATATTTGTAAGTGCCTGCTTATTTACATTAGACCTAAATATCACATTAAAAAAAAATATGTTAAACAGACAAAAAATGTAGGTATAAGTTACAAACATATATTTTAATATATATTTAAATCCTAAGTATGCTTTCTGTTCATCAGTAAAATCTATTGGATGTCATACAATAATGATGGCTCCAAAACATTTATCTTAAATATTTCTGCTACTTAGAACCATATTTATTCATTACAATAATTAATCCTTAAAGTTCATGCAATTTCCTTGCTTCTAGGAAAATCACAGTTTTAGAGACTAAATCATATTGGATAATGAGACAAATTTTCATTTAAAATGTTTTAGATTTCGATATCTTTGAACATTTTTTTTTAATAAACCAAGACAGAGGAAAAATGAAACAAGTTATTACAGAATAAAGTCAACATTAAATACTTTAGGTTGAATTTAATTAGAACCTGAAATTTCTTTGTCAATTCCAATTTTGGGGTAAATATTTTTCTGTATAGTAATTTTATTTCTTCATTTCTATAAATCTTGTTCTCACATTTTAGCCTAAGCATACTGCAACCATTTTACAAAACAAGATTTATTTCCTCAATTGAAAGCTAACTGCCCAAGAAGAAGATTTAAGTATTATTTAATATTTCATGGCTTTGGTGGCTTAAATATATTAAGAAAAATTTTTGTATTTTCCTGATTGTGGTAGTTAGTCTTACTCTCTGTTGTGAAATCAAAAAGTTGCTACTAAACAGAAATAGCTGTTATTTATGCTTTTAATTCCTTTACTACTGTAACCCTGATAATTACCCTTATCAACAAAATGTTCTTAACAAGACTATTTCAATATCTTAGGTTTCTTTCCTTTTTTTGATTATTTAATTGATATGACTAATTAAATTACATAAAATAAAATAATTAAAAACCTGATTTATATTGGGAAAAGTTTTGGCAGCAATAGATATCAGACTTAAAATTGAATATAGAATCAACTTGAGTATATAAACTTAGAAAGACACATAAAATCATTTTAATTTCTTTAGCTTCAAGCCTTTCATTACAGTCTACTTTTCTTTATTTTCACAGATACCACTCTAGATGGAACTAACCCACCTTGAAATCTTTAAATTATTTAGAATTATCGTCCCCATAATACATAGGATTCACTATGTCTTACAAGGAAAACTTATGTGTTTTGGGTTCTGACCACCTCCAACCACATTTCCTACCCATTTTACTCATGGTTTTGAGGCTAGGAAAAAAGGTCAAACTAAGTCGGCATCAAGGTGATGCTTTCTTCCTGCAGACAGGCATTCTGGCTACCAGTGATCCTTGGTCCTGGGTTCCCCTGTCACATGGCAATGCACATGGCAGCCTCTTCTGGCCTCTCCTGTCTCTTCTGGGTTCCACAGATCTCAGCTTGTTGCTTGCCATGTCTTTCTCTCTGTATATGTGAATATCATTTTACTTATAAAGGACTCCAGTAATAGGATTAAGTTCTACCTTGATTTGAAGGTAACCTCATCAAAAGGTTGTACTTACAATGGTTTCACATCTGCAGGAATGGATTAAGTTTAACAATATGTTTTTCTGGGGTACATAGCTCCAGACCACCATATTGCTGGTCTGCAAATGACCAGCCTCTCTTCATTTTTCAAGTTTCAGCTCCAAGGTCACCTTCTCAGAAATATTTTGCTGATATTTCTTATTTAAGGTTGCCCCTAGTTAACCATTCTCTATAGCATAACTCTTTTTCATTTTCTAAATATTATTTTAGTCTCCAAGATTATATTGTCAGTTTATTTGTTTATTTGTTATTTACCTGATTCCCTAGAAGAAAAGGGGCTTTGTCCTGTCTGGTTTACTATTGTATCCCTGGCTACTGGAACTCCCTAGCACATAATAAGCCCTTAGTTAATATTTATTGAATATGTAAGTGGTAATATAAATAGCAAATCATCCTGGAAGGCAACATGAGTTTCAGGAGAAAACTGTACAAATGACTATATGAATTTCAAAAAGCAGATGAAAGAACATTTAAAAGAACAGAAATGAGAATTTCTTGTACGGGATAGTAGTACCTCTGAAATTCTCATCAAATACATTAAAAATAATAAAAATGTCAACATGTTAGGAGACAGTTCTCCGTGGGTCTTTTACACTTCTGCACAGCTTGTGGCAGCCTTTTCCTGAACTATCTTTTCAAGGATATTCATATAAGAATAGTCTTGGAAGATAGATGTAGTATCTCCCTTTGGGTCAGAAGGCTGATTTGTTTGTCCAGGATAATAAAGATTATGCCTCTCTCTAAATCAAAGGTTTGGCAAGTTTGCTAGAAGCCCCTTTGTTAGATTGTGAATTTCCTAAGCTCAGGGTCCTAGTTGTGGCACAAACCCACCGTTTCTGCCGCATCCACCTGGGCCTGCCTCCACATGGCTCCCGTGGCCTTGCGGAGGAGGGAGAGCAATGCCAAGGTGAAGTTCCTGCTGCCTGCAGTGTCCTGAGAAATAAAATCCACTGCATCTGATGCCAGAGTCTCATGTCTTCTGCCAGTATCCATGAAACTGTACCAGGCTAATACGTTAGCTTGCAAACTGGGTAAATCCAAATTTTCAGACCCTTTACAGTTCTTGGCACAACAGTATTATGAATTGATGTCTTTAAAAAAAAAAAAAATGACCATATATTACAATGCAGTGAAAATTCCCATTAAATATGCCACTAATTGAAAGGTTTGAAAAAACACTTCCTGGGGTTATACATTCCTCAAGTCAGCAATAATGACCCCTAACTCACCGATTGTCTGCTGCTCACCTGGGTTACAAAGGATCTACTGACTCCCTAATCCATATAGGGATTATTTCTATGTAGGCCAAAGCTTGAAACAAACCCCTTTCTTCCCCACATTCCCCAATTTCACTTTAAAAATATTCAGCAAAGGATTCATTTGAGAGTTAGGTGTGTCCACTTTTATAAAGCTCTGAGAACCATATCCAAGGCATTGTAAACACTGGATTTGTTAAATTAAAAAACGAACAACAACACATGAAACTACTTTTAAAAATGTACAAAGTTAATTTGAAAAAGAAAGAAATTCTTCAACCATAAACTTTTCTGGAGAAGATATTTGAAATCTTTCATTCAGTCAACAAACATTCATTAAATATTGACATTATACTTATGTCACACTATGTTTTTGCACTGCATAAAAACATGAATATGACTTAATTCTTAAACTGTCATTCCTATCATAAAACAAATAGTTATTTAACAGCCACTATGGACTGGGTATATTGTAGATATAAGATAATTGGCAATGTGCAAAGCATACACAAATTTTTGTCCTCCTGTAGTGTAAATTCTAGTGGAGAGATTGGGTATAGGGCAAGGGAAGGAGGTGGCAGGGACCCAGATAAAGAAAAAAAATGTGTGAAAAACATATATTGCCAGAGGGTGAAAAGTGATAGGAAATATTGGGGGGATGGCTATAATTTTATTTTGAATAGTCAGGGAAGCATCACTGAGCTTCAACATCTAAAAAAGGAACACAGACTCCTAATTGAGTATGTGCACTGAATTGGCAGAAATGCAGGGTAACCTGCCAATTCCTTCTTGGAACTGGAGAAAGACAGCTGGGGATTAAAATCCTAGCTTAATATTCTTGCATCGCCACTCTAGAAACACATAGTCAGTTAAGATACATAATGTAATTAGTCCCTGTTATTCAAAGTTCACAGATCATACCTGGTTTTCATTTCTGCTTGTAGTGAACCGCTGAGGTTGCAGCAGCCCCGGGTGGGATGTGATTCTGCACCACCTGACAAGATAGTGCCAAATATGGGTAAGGGAAGAAGTGGGTAGCCTCCCGCCAAGTTACTGCCCCCTTCAGCTTTGATTCGTACAACAGAGCACATGCATGGAGTGGCTTGGCAGCTGTCCCGAGATCTTAAGAGAGCTCACGAAGCTGCTGTTGGCCTGTGTGTGGCTTTGCTGCCTTTGAGCCCTTCATATACAAGTAAAATGATTGATGGGAACAGAGGAGGACTTTGGGGGCTTGTTGATGACTCTGGTCCTAGAACTAATTTATATTAAACTAAAGTTCAGACGGAACACAAAGGGGGAAGAGCAAGTTGTCATGAATCTCTTCAGAACTTCAAAAACCGCTTACTGAGTAAATGTTTACCAAGAGCAAAAGGATTGTCTATTCAGTGAGGAGGAGGAGCAGAATTAGAAAAGCATGAAGGTACTGAACTATGAAGTGCAGACTGGGAACTGGGAGGGTTCCATGCATAGATAAAGCATAAGTGACTATGGCAGTTTGAGATTATATATGAATTCCAAAAAGAATAATTATGTTTATAAACTGGTCTAGGTGTCACCCCCATTGCTTGTGTTAGATTCAGCTGAGATGTCTTTGATTAAATTATGTTAAGAGTAGGGCTTTGATTTGACCACATCAGTAGAGTATAACTCAGGGTTGAGTCCCCGGCCCCTCTGCGCTATATAAATGGACACTCACATGGATGAAGACATGGAAAAGGAGACATTTTTGGTCCTGCCATGTGACAAAAAGGAGAAGGCTCAAACAACTAAAGCCCCAGGATAAGAGTTGAGCCCTATGCCAGCCTGTAACTGAGAGCAAAGTTGAACCCTTGCAGAGATAAAAAACCATCTTGTTTGAATACATGGCAACTGACTTTGGTGAGAAAGGAACCTTGAGTTGGTCTCTTTAAGGTCTTGTAACTGGAAGCTTTTAACCCAAATAAATATCTCTTATAAAAGCCAACAGATTTCTGGTGCTTTGCATCAGCACCTCTTTGGCTGACTAATACGGCAAGGGTCACAAATCAAAAAGATTCAAAAGGAAAATAGGGGTTGCAACAATTGAGGGTCCCTTAAGGCATTTTAGGGATTTGTTTATTATTTGGTAGCCATAGGATATCAATTTAATTGAACAGCATTAAACTTAAGAATTTGATGATCAAATTTGTTTTTTGGGAAATATATTCTAGTAGCTAGAGGATATACTGGCATAAGTGTTTTTGTTTTAAGTATCTGGAGAAGATCGTTTGAGACACCATTAAACCAAGGTGTTATAACTCAAAGCATTTGTTTCATTGTGCCATTTAGAAATGGGATGCTTGCAAATGATTCAGTGCAGAAAACAAGGGAATTAATATGAAACTTTTGTTAAAATGAGGTACATTTATCCAGTGTGGTACTGCGCTGTGACCTTGATATGAAAAACATGCTCCTAAACTAGGGTATGCACAGAGAGAAATTTTTCCACAGGCAAGCCAGGAGATGTGGGCAAGGTCGCTTACTAAAGCATGGCCAGATTTAGATCAAAGTGTTCATCAGTAATAGAGTGGATAAATCATTGTGATACGTTCACTACAGTTGAAGCGAACTATAGAAATGAACAGGATAAAGCTCAAAAACACAATGCTGAGTGAAGAGTTAATTCACAAAATATTTCATGCAGACTGAAAACATTTATAAAAACACAAAGCAATGAAACACATTATTTATGGATACATAGGTTTGCAGTAAGTAATAGTATGCAAACGTGGTCTGACAAGATACTTACTAAATTCATCACAGTGGTTGCCTCTGAGGAGGAAAGAAGGGAAAGAAATTTAAGATGGTAAAAAAAAGGAGAGGCTCTCTATTTTATCTCTAAAGTCTTGCAAAAATGACAAAATAATAAGTGTAGTTTATTTTTACTGATGATTACACATTTTTTGAATTGGTGTATTTTTCTATAATCATTTAAACTTCTAAAAATTATTTTTAAATAAAAATTCTTCATCCATAATCCCTTATATTTAAATTATACATTATAGTTTGACCTGCATATATATTTTGTCGCCTCATAACCTGTCTGTGATGAAGACTGGGAAAACTCAGTGTCTATTATTTCATCAACTAAGGTTCAAAGTGGTGAAGAACCTAGGTCCAACTTTTCTTTAATTATTTAAAGGTGTGGAAATTCAATCCCAGCCTTTTGGATGCCAAAGCATGTGCCCTTCTCCCTCTTCTGCTCTGCTCCTGGAAGCATTATGGGAACCTCTAACGGACTTAATCAGAATCAGGCAAAAAAACATTTCAAGAATTCCAGTATAATCCTCCTGTTTTCCGTACTATATATATTGTTTTGTTCTGTTTCTTAAGAATCTTTGAGAGAGATTGTAAATATCCATGCTCTCGAGTTTAGCCCATCACACATGAAAAGGTAGATGAAGACTCTGCCTGGCTTTGAATTTCAGCTCTGACACAGTCTCTGCCTCAGTTTCCTTGTAGGTAATACAGGGGAAGATGGTAATATCTAGGCCATAGTTTACATTCAGTATTCGGAAGGTGCTTTGCCTACTACTTGGCACAGGTCTAGCTCTCAATAATATCAGTTCCTATTATAACTATTGCAACCTAGGTTGATGGAAGAGAGCTCCAGTGTGTAAAACTGTCGAGCTAGTACGATACAGGTCTTGAGATTAATCCCTGGGTTAGCTAGTTTATGTTCTCTGTTTAATAACCTTCCACATCAGGCATCTTAGAAGGATGGAGCAAGACAGACCATAAATTGATTAGCACAAATACACTGGCACTGCTACAAAACATGGCATATGCTTGAGTGAATTGGAGCTTCATTTCTGTATACATTTTATTTTTAAGGAAAACAAAAGGGGGGGAGGAGGAGGAGAGAGTTAAAGGCAGTTACCAAAAAGCAGCCTAAGCAAAATAAAATTTGAAAAATCTCATTAAATGTGGCCGGTTGATTTTTTAAAACATTACAATTCTATTCTGTAGTATTTATTGTAGAAAGCACTCCAACATATTCATAAAACCATGAAAGATGCACACCTCCATGCATAAATGCATTGCCTGAAGATTCTTACTTTTGCCAATGAAGGCAAAACAAGTTGTGAAACAATTTCAATGCTTTAGAATATTCTGTGAAAAGAAATAAGTATGAATAGCTGGCAGCGGTACTCATCACAAATTCCTTCATTAGAATGAGCATTAGAAACCCAAACGTAAAAAGAAAAAAAATCAATGATATATGTTTAAAGATGGAATCAATAGTTAAATTTTTAAAAAGTCTGTACACATTGTTTATAATACCATTGTAGAAACAGTGTCACTTTTATCTCACTCTGATCTTCAAAAGCAGGTGACCTTGTTTGAGTTCAATGGAAAATTTCTCATGAATTTACATGGCCATGTTAGCTGTATAGTGTTGATTGCAAAAGATATAAAACCAAATATTGCCATAAAACAGCCCTTCAGGCACATAGCCTTTTTTTAACTCTTTTGCATAAAGATGGACTGCACATTGTTATGTGCATGTAAATAAATTCAAAGAAAGGAATAAAGTCCTATGTGGGTTTCCCAGGAGTCAAAACAAAGCATATCACTTGTTCAAAATTAACATTTTGTTTGTTGTATATTGCATGTGGCATTAAAACAGATACTTGTCATGACACCTAAAATATCCTTTCTATATAAGAAATATGGATTGACACATTTGGTTTGGTGAAAGAAAAGAGGCAAAATACTGTTTTCTCAATAATTCTGCATGTGGAAAATGCAAATAAAAATTAATTTAGCCAATAAAATACTAAATTATTATATACTTTTTAAAAAATTTATTTTTATTTGTTTCTCTCCCCTTCCTCCCCCCCAATTGTCTGTTCTCTGTGTCCATTTGCTGCATGTTCTTCCTTGTCTGCTTCTGCTGTTGTCAGCGGCATGGGAATCTGTGTTTCTTTTTGTTGCGTCATCTTGCTGTGTGAGCTCTCCGTGTGTGCAGCGCCATTCTTGGGCACGTTGAACTTTCTTTCGCGCTGGGTGGCTCTCCTCACAGGGCACACTCCTAGCGTGTGTGACTCCCCTACACGGGGGACACCCCTGCGTGGCAGGGTGCTCCTTGCGCGCATCAGCACTGCACTTGGGCCAGCTCCACATGGGTCAAGGAGGCCCGGGGTTTGAACCGCAGACCTTCATGTAGTAGACAGATGCCCTATCCATTGGGCCAAGTCCACTTAACTATATGCTTGTTCTTTATCTTCTAGGGAAAGAAGAAATATCCTCATTTAATGTGTCTCTGAGATTTCTTCTGATTTTTATGTCTTTTCTGTATGTGTGCCATGTAAATTCATTTATTTTATGATTCTTTGAAAGACTGGTATATTTTAAATACAAATAATTGCTGATTTAGTATTTTATATTTTATGCAATTAGATTTCAATGAGTAATTCTTTCCATGATTATAGGATGATTGGCTGAAATAAAGATGCCTATAGGTAATTCATATGCATTTCATTTGCCTTTAGCATGATAAAACAATGACTGTAAGTTAGCAAATATCAGAATTTGATAGCGCTCTTTTTAGGCCTCAAAGCAGGGCCTTTATGGATAACCAGAGATGGCATGAAGAAAACTTCAACACAAGAGTTAGGCAAACTCACATTTATTATGTCTGCAGAGGTAAGGAGCCTGTCAAAAGTGACCCAGACCTGACTCCCTATGCTGCAGTTTCACTCTTGTTTAAATACCCAAGTTACTACTTAGCATTTGCTTTGATTATGCATTAGTGTTCATCCATATGGAGGAACACACATAGCTGGTTATATAATTGTATGATTAGTATGTTCAGGAAATCACGCTTGCACATACATTGCACGATCAAGAAAGGGGTGGACAACTCCACCCCTGGGTGGGAATTTTACTATGTTAATTAAGCAAGTTGAAGTGAGGACAGAAAGGAGCTGCTTCTGCGCAGGTCCAGCCAACTGGTTGAAGCTGGTTTTCATACTTCATTGCTTCAACAGGATATTCTTGACCACTAAAAGCAGAATTTGGCCCAAAGAGAGGGTTGCATTTCATTACCTTTTGATTTACATACAATTCCTTTGTATCCTAGCCACAGGAAGAGAAACAAGTTACTTTCAGGTATTTGGCCATCCTATATTCATCACTCGGTTCGGATAAGAGGAGGATAAAAAGAAGATTTTCTGATTTCTGGTGGGAGTAGAAAGGAGTAAGTTTCTGGATAGCAATTTGTCAACATGTATCAAGAGCTTTAAAATATGTTATATGTTGTTATGCTTCCAGGAATTTATCCAAAGGAAATCATTAGATTTACAACTATTTAGGTACATGGTTGTTTATTACACTGTTAAGTGTCATTTCAAACTAATTTGAAACAACCTAAATAAGGAAATGGAAATGGAAAATATGGAGCCTTCATTTAGGAAATACTATAGTAAATTAAAATAATGTTTATTTCTACAGTTTTAGTTTTTTTGGAACAAATCATAGTGTCATAAAATGAAGAGAAATTTTATACACAGTAAGACCTCAACTGGAGACAAGTATGCATCCATACACATACACACAAACAAAGTAACTCCAAATTTACTATAAACCATCTGTCAGCTCACAGCTAACTGCAGATAAGATTTAATTTGAATAGAACTCCCACTGTTATGTTCTACAACTAGTCCAGATAGTCCCACTCTACACAGCAATTGCAATTTTTACAAATTCTGTACAGACTAAGAAACTAAAACACACACACAGAAAACACACACATACTTAGTCTTCTTCCCACCCCATGTATCCATACACAAACATTGGCACATACTATTTTGAATACTCAGATTCAAATGCAGCTTTTTATCCTTGTGCCACAGTCTTTATAACTAAGGAAAAGATGAGTGGTTATTGATCCAAAAAGATATTGCAACAAGACCTCAGCATAAGCTAGATAACTGAGATGGATTTTTATCCTCGTCACTTGTATTCTTGGGTTAGTACTTTACTCTTAATGGTTTAACACCTGTGTCCACTTCTGAAAACAGATAATGAAGCCATGACAGTAGCCCATTCAGAATCCCCCTCCCTGTTGTCTGAAGTTAACCTCATCCTTTTATCTTATATTGCACAATTTGAGAAACATTTTTAAAACATTCATGAACTAGATAATGAATAATGTACAGTACTTACTTTTTTTTTTTAGGAGGTACCGGAGATTGAACCTGGGACCTTATATATGTGAAGCAGATGCTCAACTACTGAAGTACGCCCAATCCCCTGAAGTATTACTTTTAATAAGATCCATCTAGTTCTTCCTAAACTATAAAAATGATGATAAGGGAAAAGGTAGAAGAGGTATTAGAGATCCTCCAGGGACTCTAACCCTGTGTACCACCTCACCCTCAGAACCCCAGCTACTCACTTTTTATTTAGGATTTCTCACTGGAGGAGATGTATGAGGTCATCAGGGCCAGCACACCAATGACAAGAAGAAAGTGTCTACAAGACCTTGCAAATATGAAAAGGCTACATGTAATATTTTAGTTAAAAAATAAAAAAGAGGAAAACTAATGAATCTCATTTTATTTTAAGAGAGAAGTAGTTTCCCACAAGGAAAGACCAAGATTTAAATGACATATTAGGTAGGAAAGGCCCTAACTGGGAATCACCAACTAGACCTATTTCCATAGGAGTCATACTTAATCAAATCAAGCAGACCATGGAGATGCTAGAATGGGGGGGGGGGAAGAATCCCCATTACTGCCTCTTGCCCTTTCCTGATCTCTATTTCAGTAAGGCTGAAGATAAATGTTAAGGAAAAAGGAAGCAACAATATTTATGTGGTACTATGCTGTGCCCAGCTTTCTTGTGTTTATAGCTTTCATTTCCTTTTTCCACATTCCCAAAGTGTCACTGAAAATCCCTACACAATCCCTTCTGGGAACATTCAGTCTCTATCACTCCCCTTTCTAGGACCTGGTTTCTCCCTCTATGACAGTCATGTCTCAGCATGGTCCCCATTCCTGCTATCGAATAGGTAGGAGGGAAGGAAAGCCCATACAATGCCAAGTGAAGCCTGTGTGTTGGTCTGTAAAGTAATGGCTCTGAGACTTTATCATTTCTATATGTGATACACAATCTCTAAATGCTTTTATATAGAACATTCTCCAGAAGTGGTCTATGTAAACTATACCTAGCAGGAAAGGAAATGGAACATTAGGGATAGGTTTCTTTATCTAAGTTTGAAGTAATAGAAATAACTAAATAAATAACTAAATAATAACTAAATACTTTCTGTGGTACACATGTCCTGGATTAGAATGGATGGGAATCTTTAAATGGGAAATCTCTGTTTAGAGTAATTTTTGCAACACAATCCACATAAAAACAAATCATCCACAATAGTTTTCTCTCTACAATTGCAACTAATCTCTTCTTTTTGGACTTTACAAATGTGCATATTGTCAATTGCCAGTGTCCCTGAGGATTTATTTATCTAGAAAGGAAGTACTCCGATTCATAAAACCAATTTATATTTTAATTACTCACTTCACTTTGTTAAATTGTCAACAATGTAGTAAATAATATCAATGATTTAAAGTATTGAGAAAAAGGAAATCATTAATTTCCCCAAATCACCAACTATTTTGTTGTTGTTGTTTTCAATTTTATTAAAATCATCAATAAAAATAGTTTAGTGACCATCAAAATAGCCCCAAAGTGTTACTTTCTTGAATGTTCTATTGTTCATCAGTGCCAACTATATGGAGTAGAATTCATTAATTCACATAAAAATTAAGTAACTCCAGGTCAGTTATGCTGGCTCCAAACTGAGGAATGGAATAAGAAAGCTAAGTTGGTACCAGTAACAGACATTAGTTTTATTTTTGCAATTTTAAATAACCATTAACTCATTCATTCTCACAATGCCTAATCTTCCATTAGGTTCCATGTGATTAAAAGGCAGTACATAAGTATCTGTGACTTGGTCATTGCCCTTAAGAAGTGCATGACAGATTTAAGGAGACAGATGCAGTATAATGGTACATTGTACCATATGCTAAGTTCAATAACAGAATTGTGTCCACACAATTGTGGGAGCACAAAGAAAGCTAGAATGGTCAAAATGGCAGACATGAAGGCTTAATGGGAATCAAAGGGGAGAAGAAGCACATTCTGAAAAGAGAAAAAATCATAATCAAAGGAAAAGGGGTAAATCATTTCACCAAATATTGCTTAAAAATAATTGCAAAATGGGCAATTTCCAACAATAGAAGTTTAAGAAGATGCCCAAAGTCCTCAAAAGATCCATTATCTATCTACAGATTTTGTTCTTGTTTTGGGACTAGATGGCTACTCACCCTAAACTACTAACAGAAATTTAATCAGAAGAGTGGACTCAGAACCTATGGTCTTAATCCACCTCTTGAGACCTTCTCCCTAAAGATCTAGAAGTGACAAATAGCCAACATGAAGTAGATTAAGGACACTAGAGAGATATCTGAATTACCTCTAACACACCAATTTCATAATATTCTCAAGAAAGGAAGTTTTTAAGAATGAATTAAAAATAAGATGTTTTCAAAAGGATAAATACCTAGTAAGTCAGAAAAAAATAAGTGATTTCATCCAAGTGTTTATAGTAAGAAAAATGAGAAAATTAAGATGAAGACAAAGGAACAGAAGCAGACACTGCTGCAGAAGAAAGAATATTATAATATTACAATTTACAGTGCACTTTCTTATATATCGTTTCATTATAGAAAAATTTTAATAAATTTTAAAATATCCGCAGATATAATTGATAATGAAATTCAAGCACAGAGAAGTTAAGTAACTTGTCCAAGGTCATATAGATAAAACCTGGACATCTCTTAAAATTCCATGAATCCAATCCCCTTACTTTTACATCGCTTCTTCTCCAAATACAATTTATTCATTCAGTAGCAGCAAAGATGAGAAAAAATGGTGAAAAATATTTACGTCATACAGAAAGGGCTCCAAATGCAAATTTTTCAATGTTAATCTCTATTGCAAGTTATTTACATAACTTTTAAGAGCACAAAAATAAAATCCTTACTCAAATCAACCGCTGTAGTGAGAAACAACCAATCTACTGCAAATCTGCCATTCTGGACTTGGCTCTCGGCCATGTATCATAGATCCTGGGGCATCGTGTTGGGTTAGAAGCTAAGCTCTGGGGAGCTTCCCTGGATTTGAACCTAAGCAAATCATTTAAAACTTGGTATCTCAGTTTCATCATCTGAAATAGGGGATGTGTATATAACTTTTTTCACAGAGTTTCCATGAGATATAAATGTATTAACTTATTTAGAGTTCTGGAAGAATTAGTTGCATTTGGTAAGTATGGTATATATTTGTTTTGATTGTTGCTCTTACTTTACTTATAAATTCATCAACTGTAGAAAACAATACATTAATTCTTAAACCTGAAGAGCCTTTAGAGACTATGGAGAAAAGTGTTCATAATTTTTTTTTTTTAAACTAGTAGATCACTTATTCCAATGAGGTCTTTCAGAGATATAAATATAAAAAGCAACTATAAGTAGAACCACTCTAGCTCAAGAACGCAGGGGACCTTTGTCCCCAGAGTGACCCATCCTCAAGATACTTCTGAAAAATTTTCAGTAGAGTTGGAAAGATTGAAAATCATTACTAAAGGCCAAGCCTCTTATTAAAGACAAACAAACAAACAAACAACAACAAAAAACAACTCATGCATCCCAGATATTAACTTGCTTGGGTACAAAACAAGTTAGTATGAGAAACTCATCTAGAACTCAGCCTTTCTTGTTCTCATTCTAAAGTTTTCTTTCCAACAAAATATGTCAGATTGCTACATACACGCTGATATAATAAAATGGCAATTGGTATATAGCAGAGGATGATGAATATGTATTTGTTGCCACATAATGAGGAGTCATAGACTTAGATGCTTTCCTCTTCTCTCTCACTAAAGTTATTAATGATATGGCAAATTGACTAATGACTCCCATGAAGACATAATCAAGTCTGAACCCTTTGTCTGTTAATATGAACTCATTTTTAAATAGGAACTTTGACAATCCTATTTGGATTGAATCAAATTGAGTCAAGGTGAGCCTTAAACCAATAGTACTTATAAGCATAGGAATTCAGATGCAGTCAATACACAGAATCCAGAAGTAGAAGCCAGGAAAGGGGAGATTGAGCCACCACTAGAACTCTACAGACTTCAGAGAAAACACGGTCTATAGACACCTTGATATTGGACTTCAAACCGCCAAAACTGTGGGACAATAAATTCCACTGTTGTTTAAGCCAGTTCATTCTGGCAAACTAAGACAAGTGGGAAATCTAATTACCAATATTAAAGCAACACTGTGAAATTAGGTGAAAAATCTGAAGGCAAATAGTTTTACCCTCTTGGAAAAAACATTACTTAAATTATATTCATGCTGAGAAAAATATTTCAAATTTGGTATATTAGAGAAAACCCAGATATCCCTCCAGCATTTTTAATTTGCTTCATATCCAGATCTCTGGAGAGTACAATCTGAGAGGTAAATCAAAGCCATAGGTTTGTGAATCCACTGTTTAGTCATCTTTTAAAATTTTGTCTCAGTTATAAGAAGTAATTTTCTTATGAAATTTTTCTTCCATATGCCTTCACACCATATTGACCCCTTATTAGCAGAGCAGTGTTCATCCATACTCAAACAAATTAGCATTTCCATACCAACCAATACTTTGGTTGGAACCAATTTATATATGAATGTAAACAGAGAAGGGTGAAGGGGACCATGTGAGAAAGCAAAAAGATTTAAAATTTAGCAAAATATGAATAAAGAGATTTTCTTTCTTTAATCTTAAGTTTCGGAACTGGAATCAATTCAGTTCTTCCTTCATAGTTTGAACACACACTCTGTCCCAGACTGCAGAAGAGAAAAGTCTACCAACATCAATGACGAATGGTCTTCTAAATATTTTCTAAATATCCTTTTAGTGTGGTTTCCAATAATTTCAGAGTGAAAGCAATAGCCTTGTCCTATGTAACTAAGCATTTTTTTATCATAATATGCAAAGGGTGTCCAAAATTCACATTAAAATGAGATGGTGGAGACTGGCTTTGCAAGGTATGGCTCTACACGGACTCAGAAGAGGACAGACAGGATACATGCTTTTTTTTATATGTGATCACTTTCTGAACCATGGGCTTGTTATGTCTACCAATCGCATAGAGCTCAAAAGATGCAGTGAAGAGTTTATTCCTTTCACATTGCCATATTCTGTTTTAAGCAGCAAATTGCTAAGATTTATCAGTAGAACCATAAAAGAAAAAAAAAAAAAAAGAACCTTTCCATTACACAGGAGGAAAAAAGTATAATACAAAGATAATTTTCAATTCATTTCATTACTAACAAACCAAGTTCAAAATCTGTCAGAAACTTGCATCACTGGATAATCTGTTGGGTCATAACTCCTTTATCGTCACCTGTTCATTTGCTTTAATATGCAATTTATTGGGTCACAATTATTTTATTTCTTTAATGCTGCTGCTCCATATTTTATACTGTTTCTTGCTCTTAAAAAAGAAAAAGAAAAAACAATGACTTTGTCCAGCAACTACGAATGTCAGAGAAGATTTCCCTCAGTTTTAAGTAGACACTGTCCTTTTTCTGTTTGTTTCAGCACTTTGCAGGGAAATCTTGCAGCATTGAAAAAACAACAACAGTAAATTTTAACTCATAAAATAGAAGTAGAGGTACTTAGAAAATAGAAGCACGTACTTAAAAAAAATTATCAACTTTTTGAATTATATCCTCTGTATATAAAATAGTTGAATGACTCTTCTTGAACAATAGGTTAGCCTAAGAGCTCTATTCCCCATTTGTAGTGCTATCAGTTTTGTTTTCTATTGATTTGTTCCTCTTATCAAGTAAAGATTTATGCCTTGTTTTTTAAACAGCCTTGAAATACAAACTGCTTCTTTAGTTCCAGACATTTCAATAGAACCTTACGTAAACTAAAGGCCTTGGTTTTTTCAATCTCATCACTGATGTCAGTACATTTTAATGTATTTTATCCACCATTAAAGAAATTAAACAAATTAGCATATGTCCACCCATCAGAGACTCAAAAAAAAAAAAAAATCAATCCAAGCCTTAAGAAATTGGACAACAAACCAAAATGAATTAAGGCAGTTCTTGATTTATAATTTGCATCTCTACTGTGTCTCCAGAATTATTTATTAGTGAGTTATGACAAAGATTAAATCCCATTTGCTATTAGAAAAATGTTTTTCATAATGTTTATTTTCTAAGAAAACCTAAAAAATAAAATCAAACATCTCCATAATTCAGCTCAACAAAGTCATTCTAGGAAAAATCATGTTATCCCCCCCTGGTGTAAAGTCAGCTGTGGGAGGAGGATACCCCCTTCCTAAGCCTGACATTAAATGAATAACCTTTAGCAGTAGAACTTCAGTAGTAGTAAATGAGATTCCTAAGTCTCCAGTAATAGCAAGTGGTGAAAGATATGAAGGTTCATTGAATCCTCAAAGCAGAAAGAAGCTCTGTTTCCAGAGTTCATAATTGAAGCATATTGAGTAAAGCAAAGTATCTGAGCTACTAAAGCTTGGAGACGGACACCCAGAAAAACTAGATATAGATAATATATGTATATTTTTTAATTCATTTTTTAAAAAATATTACATTCAAAAAATATGAGGTCCCCACATACCCCCCACCCCACCTCACCACTCCCCCCACAGCAACACTCTCCCCGGTCATCATGACACATCCATTGCATGTGGTGAACACATCTCTGAGCATCGCTGCATCTCATGGTCAATGTATAAGCAAATCATTAGTAAGTCAGAAGTAAAGCAGGCATGTATGTTCTTTTACTCTCTCTACAGAGAACTCTGCTCTTTAGTGTTTCGCTGCTGTTGTTATACCGCAGTGAAGGCTTGAGAGTAGAGTGTGGCAGGGTAGGGAGTTCAGAATGAATGTAACAATATTTACCACAATAGTGGCCACCAAACCTTAGTTATTTAAAAAATACTATGAAGTCTGCACATTCTTATGTTTTCTTGTTGTATTACATAAAGTTGACAGAGTTTGGAGACAGATTATTGACCAAATAATTTTTACGTGTCTACTGTACACTAGATACTAGGAATATAGAAGTGGCAAAAGAAAGATAATTATCCTTGACTTTTTGGACCTTACCTTCTAAGATCAACTCATATTCTATCATTTAAAATGTTAAGTCTTCTAGTTCCAGACCATTTAGAAAATATTTCAGTGATTTTAAATTTGCAATCGGTAACATACACCTTCCTACAGTGTTTTTTTTTTATTCTTTTAAATTCACGTCTAAGTTGTATTGTTACTAACAGAATTTTGTGAGACTTGAAAGCATATAATATTTACTGAGGAATTATATTCTTTCTCAGAAAAGAATTCTGGGGGAAGGGGATGGAACAGGATAGTGAAACTGCTTCGTTACCAAAAGCTTTGTGCGCCACCTAACGGTTAACCTGGGTTTCACTGTATTGTTAGCCCTCCATTGTTTTCTGTGGTGGGTAAAATAGTGTTCAAAAGCCTAAAATGGAGGCTGATGATCATATCCATTGCTTGGTTAGTGTGGAGATTACGTGATAGAAAGTAACCAAAAAAATTCTCAGCACCGTTACTGGCACATGAGAGACATGTAATAAATATCTGCTTTTTTTTTTTTAATGTCAAATAATGAGATATGTTCAGATATATTTAAACCTAAATTCACAGTCTTCATTTCTAGCTTATTAGGATGCAAAGCTCCTTGTGCCCTCTATTGTTCAGCAGTTCTGTCACTTTTCCTTATACAATTGTTTCAATTTCACTCTTCTAGGAAACAGTAAGCTGCTTGAGGGCATCAGTTTTAGTTCTTCTATTTTAGAACCTAGTTTCTAAAACATTTATTGTGATAAAGCCAGCACTCAAGAACTCTTTTTTTTTAATTGAATTGAATAAACAGGATTCCTGACAGAGAAGCTAACAAATGCTAACTTGAAGACGTGTTTTCCAACACCCCACATTCCTATTTTATCAAAGTAACAAACAGTTATTTTTTTTTAATGATGGTATAAAAACAATTTGTGCTGCCCATTTGAAACAGAATTTCACCATGTGAAAAATCATGGTGCTCTTACTGAACTTAACAGTTGCAATTATTTTATTTATCTCGTGGTGTTTATGTCATCAGTGATAAAGTTAACTGCACAATTTAGAATAACACAACTTGTCATAGTTGACTAACAAGATGGCAAATGATAACCTGTTTTTCATGAAGAAAAAGAAGTTGCCCCAGAGAGTGTGGAGGCTGCACTTCTTTTTTCAGGTTAATGTGACCCATTAAAATATTTCAGAGTTTCTGGTGCATTTAAAATTGGTTTATTAAATTCTTCTGTAAAGACAAAAATCTTTTTCAAAAAATATTATAATCCATTCACAAGGAAATTCTGAAAACTGAAGCAAGGGAGACCCCTTGTGGACTGACTCTAATGCCATGTACAATAAATGATCAGTTAAATAAAATGTTTCCCTAATATTTATGAGAATTCTGTAGTGACAGAAATAGCAATAATTCATTTTCAGGTGAATCGCATCAGAAATTGATTGCAAATTATTTTGTCATGTATATTTATATATACATATTTAATATAACCTAAAGTAATTCCTAAAGCCAGCAAGGCTTGGATGATCCTGGACTTGGTCAAACAAAGCAAAGCAAACAAAACAAAACTTTCCTATCCTAAGTGCTTTCTCCAACAAATCTGCCTGAGGGGATGATTCCAGAATCAACAGCATCATAATTGGCATTGGAAATCAAACATGTTTCTTTATACAAGACTGCGAATTTAAACAAAGGTGGGTGAATTTATTGTTGACTCCAGTTTGTTTAACAAATTGGTAGCTGTTATTTTAAAATGTGGCTGCTTATGCTCCTATCTTCTATCTAGAGATCACTTTAAAAGAGACATAAAAATATATTCTCTTAGTGAAATTATTCTAGTTTCTAAAGTTCAGAATGAAGTAAAACTATAACTAGATTTATGAGCAGTGACAGAGAAACAAATGCACTCACTTCCTTCTGGCTAAGTTCTTCTCTCTCTCATCTCAGTTGCAGATCTTCAAAGCAAAATTTTTAAAAATCTTGTTTTATTTTTCCCCATCTATCTTGGTTTCCCCATAGCATGACATTTTGGACAAAGAATATAAATCAATAAAAGTATATAGTTTCAAAAATAACAGTTTGGGTTATTAATTAGCTTTTCACATTTTTAATATCAGTAAACAAGCTTTACACACACTTTTAAAAGATGAGACATGCCAGATCTAGTAGTAATTTATACACTTATTGAATTTTTATTACATTGGAAAATTGCCCGGATGTTAGCAGGTAGGCATAAATTTAATTTGATTTATTTCATTTGAATACAACTCCTGATCTCCATTACAAACCTCCTCTGTTGTTTTCTTTTCTCAGTAAACTGTACTGGTTGTCTGTGGTTCATAAAGGTATGCAAGCATGCTGCTTAAAACCACACAAATGACCGTAATCCTCTCTGCACTAAAACAGTGTCATAATTTTTCTATGACGTAGATTGTTCTTTTTTTTATTAAAGTAAAATATATCCATGCAGGGAAAGAAGCAGTAAAACAGTGACAGAGTGACAGCTAAACTGTTCTGCGTACAAAATTGATCTAAATTCAGGCATTTGGAAGCAGCCTAAGAAGCTGGTAGATGTGAGGGGAGAACAGAGGGGTTGGAAATACGCACAATTAGTAACAAATTAAGGGATTTTAGAGAAATGTCATTCAGTGAGAAATTCCTGGTTAGGAGTAATGGGGAAAGGAAGGAGGAAGCCAAATACTTTAAAATACGATGTCGAATTTCAACTTTAGATTTTGTACTGTATTGTTGTTCCACCCTTCCCATCAATACCTCTGCAAAAGTTACCAAACCAAAAATAGTTTATGTGGGTGTTGTTTTCAGGTAGGCATAGAAAAGGAGCTGAAAGACATGGCTAATTAAGTTTGGGGTAGAGAGGTTTAGCACTACAAAGTACAATGTGACAGACGGAGCACCCAATGGGAACAGAAAATCAAGTAAAAGTATCACCATCAGGGCATAAAACCTCAAGAAATCAAAGAAATCCTTGGAACTCTATTGATTTTCTACAAGAGATGGGTCATTGGACAGGATTATCCCAGGTGATAGCTGGATTCCATAATCATTGTAAATTCCTCTAATCTCTACCATAACAGTCTTAAAATTGGTCTGCCTCTAGCCCCCTACACAATACAAACATTTTAACCCTCTGCTTGAAATACTGCAGTGGCTTCAAAGCACTTTCAAGATACAGTCTTTACCTATACCTCCTGCTTCCTCACCTACCACTTCACAACTTTGTCTTTCTTCCCTAGCTAATTTGACTTACTAGCCTCCTTACTATGTCAGACTCCACTACACTGCAAAGCCAAGGCCTGTGATATTTTCTATTCCTAAATGTTTTCACTCTTCTTTACCTGACTTATTTAAGCTTTTCTTTATACCTGTGCTTCCTTTCCAACTAACAATTAGCTCACTAACAGCAAGGCAATTCTTGAGCAACTTTTCTGTAATCTATCTATTTAATATTCTATACCAATCTGGCCAATTACAGGATCAGTACACTTTATTATGGGTCTTCTTTCATTTTAACAACATTAATGGGAAAGGAAAGAGTCTGCTGGAGGACTATCAATTAGCATCTTTCTCTGGTGCTGCCAAACCTACTACTACCACCTTTGAAAACAATATTACAGATGTTTTCACCTTACCAAATGATCTCTATGAAAATGCCCTTCATCCTGACCATCCCCCATCCTGGATCCTGGGAGGCAGTTGTTTTGCAGAACCACCATTTCATGAAGCCAAGTAATCATTAATCTAGCCTGAACTGATAGACTATTTTTTCCAAGCAATTATCAAGACTAATTCTATCATACCTTATAGCCTTCCATATCTCATTCTTACAGAAGCCCAAGACTCCCAATGCATCCCTCAAATCCGTATTTTACCACCTGTAGTAGGTTGAATTGGGTACCTCAGTTTGAACATGTTCTTGGTCTTGGTCCGCATTGTGGTTGATGTGGACCCATTGTACATAGGATCTCTTGAAGGAGTCATGTTAGTTAAGGTGTGGAACAACTGAATCAGAGTGGGCTTTAATCTGGATTACTGATGTCCTTTATAAGCAGAATGAATTTCAGACAGACCAAGAGAAGCCACAGGAATGAAGAAGCTGAAAGTCAACAGGACCTGGAAGAGAAAGGAAAAGATGCTGCTGTGTACATTGCCATGTGACAGAAAAGCCAGAGAAGCCCAAGGATCACTGGCAGTCAGACCTAGAATGTCACAGTCTTTGGGGAGAAAGCATCGTCTTACCAACACCTCGATTTTGGACTCCTCCTACCCTCAAAGCCATGAGCTAATAAATTCCCATTGTTTAGTCCAACCCATTGTTTGGTATTTAATTTAGCAATTAGAAAACTAAAATGCCAACCTATTCTTCTGTTTATCCCATAATCTGAGCTCTATAAAATCTTTCCTTCTTACTCTCTGAAACTCCTGTGGCATGGCCAGCAAAAACCTTTAATCCTTAAATTTGATTGGCTTTTCTCTAGTACGTTCTCACCTTAACTGAAACCTGACTTCCATGAGAATACTATTTTCCTGCAGTGCTCTTAGAAAACTTGTTTTTGTTCATACGCAAAATTGAGTTATGGAATCTTCTTATTAAAAGATTTGAAGGATATATTTTTAAATTATTATAATAAAATGGAGGGAATTGTATGGTAATTGCCTCAATGTATGGTGGATATTTCTGACCTCACCTTTTTTTCAAGTCCCAAATAGCAAATAAAATTCATGTGGACCTATATGTTTCCTTCCTCAATTTACTACTATATCAGGCGGAAGGGGGAGGGAAATGAATATTAAATTTCTACCAATCAATAATAAAGTTTCTTATTTTCTCTGCTGTTTCACAAAGATTTCTAAATTAAGTCAGATTCTTGATAATGTCTCACATTCTATATGATGATGCATTTTCAGGGTAATATGCTTTTCTCTGCAGATGGATGAAACTTATCACCCAGATAATGTCAATAATTCCCTTTCCAGCAATCCTTTATACACTATTGAAGGAACCGTTTCTTCTACATTTATGCTGACTTGGAAAATCAGCAGTGGCTTCCACTTCATGTATAAAAAAGAACCACATACAAGGAGCAAAACAATAACCAAACAGTAGCAACAGTGCTTGCGTAGGCCATGATATTTCAGTGCCTGCAAAAGGTAAGCATCTAAACATAATTCAGAAGAAAACTGAAGTGTATATGAAAACAAAATAAGTATTATTCAGGAAGAATAGAAATCATTAAGAAACAGATCTATGGCAATTGTCAGAAGAGAGAATGGCAGTAGTACACAGGCATTATTTTGAAAATTCTAACTCTTGGTAGGTAACTAGGTATTAGCAAATTCCCATAATGCTTAAGTTTGTTTCACATTTTTATCACGTTCTTACCTTAAGAGAATTCTACCTCCCTATAGTACCCTCAGGTGGAAGCTTAATTTTGCTCACACCCCAGAATTTGTAGGGGGGAGAGATTTTCATCTCCTTCTTCCTTATTGTTGTTTTCAATCTAATTTTTCTCCTTTGTTGTTCAAACCACAGATCATCTTAAATGGATTGCTATTGTTATATCCTGGCTATTCAGTGCTTGATTATCATAAACTGACCTCCCAGTTCCTCCTCTTGATTTAGTGAAGACATTACTCTTACTATTTTCTATCTTTAAGATCATTCTTAATTGTGTCAACTGTAGTGAAAAATGTACCAAATAGTAATAGCTAACACATCAATTGTATTTACAATATGCCAGGCACAGTTCTAAGATGTTTATGTAGATAAAATCACATTTAATTATAACAAGAACCCTATAAAGTGAGAACTATTATTATTTCATCAGTTTTACAGATGAGAAAACTGAGATACAGGATTATTAAGTAACTCACTTGGTTCCTCTAAGAAGAGGGAGCAACACTATTTGGACCCAAGTAATCAAGAAAATCACAGCTTCTGCTATGTGAATGTTGTTTTTTGCTTCCATACTTAGTCCCTTTGACAAAATAACATTTCCTTTTGCCTAACTTCTGCAAATACAAGGACTCTCACATTTTTTTATTCCCTTTTTAGGTTGTCTTTGCTATCAAACTCCAAAAATAAATTATATTTCCAGTGTGATATCCCTAGGACAAGTGAGGGTGGGGAAATTTCTCTGCTGATACAGACATTTATAACTATTCTAACAAGTTCTTAGCTTGCAAAAATAATTTTCATAGCTGTCTTGTTCTTGGGATTTCAAAATGATAATCTCTTTTTCACAACCTACTTGTTTAATAATCAATATTTAAATATTCATAGTTTTCATCTTGTCTTGTTCCAAAAAAGATTTAAGTTGACAAAATTTTTTGCATAGCATACAGAAAATTAAAATTAAAACAAATCATTAAAATAAATAATAAAATGAATTCACATTGAAATAAATGCAAGAATGTAAGGTGTAGCTTGCTAGGAAGTTAATATACATAATGTGGTCTCCCTAAATATTTGCTTAAAGTGTGACATAAATTTGTCTCTGTAATTTTTAGCAGCCAGTTTTCAGGGGTAACACAAATGCTACATGATTCACAATGCATGTAAGATTAAGATAAGTCATTTTCTTCGGGGAAGCACAACTTTCAATGGAAATGAGATGGGAGAGAAGTTTCCCCAATGGTTCCAAATAAGAAGACATTGTAGAATATTATAAACAACAATTTCAACAAAGCCATAGAGCAAGTAAAGAATAGAATTCATAGTTTTAAAAAAAATAATCCCTAAATATAGGCTAATGGCCTTGCTCCAACGTGCAAATGAAGTTCTCCAAGGGACAATATAATGTAGGTTTGTAAATGCTTCAATGCTCTTAATTAATGATATTTATTTTCACTTCTCAGTCTATAGTAAAAATTCCTGTTTATTCCATTTTTGCAATTTGTCATATTCTAAATATATCACCTTCTCCATATATACATTTCTTAAACAACATTGATCTAGATTTTGTTTCTTAAAAGAAATATTTAGGAACATTGCTTTCATTTTTTAAAGATAAATTTTTTAATAAATTATGTAATCGTTATATATCATTGAGTAATGGATAACAGTGAGAGTTGAAGTTGGAGGTCTGAGTTGAAATAAGCTAGGGAAGTCACACTCAGTGACCATCTCCCAGCCCTCAACTACCCACACCCCTTCTTTTCTTTGTGTGCAGATGTTCCATTCCACAGTCTAAAGGAAATGTTAGGTCAAATAGAACATCCTTACAGCACCATGAACCTGAAACTTAGAATAAGCAGCTCCAGTTGCTTGCCATGGTGGGAATACTACACAAAGTTTGCTTGACACATGTTTTTTGCTCAGTGGCAGGCCCCCTCCCCTGGAGTGCATAAACATTCCACCCTTGGGCAGTACTGGTTTGTCTCTCTATTCCCCAAGTGTGGCAGTGGGGAGCCTCCATTCACTGACCCTGACCCAAAGTAGATCGGTCTTTCTGGAGTACTGGCCATGATGGGATATCTTCCCCTGCTCTTTTGGACCCTTCATGCTGTGTAAGTACTAAGGTGGTCATATGCTGAAAGTCTTAGTGTGCCTGAGCCAGTGTTCCCAAAGCATAGCAACTCCCTCCACAAAATAGTGCAATACATCAGATACATTTAAACCCAGACTGACACTTTGTGGCTGAGGGGACTTAGGCAAGATTACTACTCTATGTTCCAATTTATTTATTCTCAAAATCAGGATAATATTAGTATATAACTCATGTGGAGATAATAAGAATTAAATGAGCTATTATATGTAAGATATTCAATATAATGACCAACAAAGGGAAAATCCAATAATTATTAGTTGTGATGATTATAGTAATGATGATGATGATGATGATGATGGTTTTTGTTGGTAAGTTACTTAGTTACCAACACATTTTGATATATAGTGAATTTTAGTCTCTCGATTTAGATTTGTGTTTCCTGTTAAAAGTTAGATGCTACTCATAGACTTAGTATTATACAATTTTATTTCTATATAAATTATGAAATTATATTTTCTTCCTTTTTGAAACAGTGTAAGTCATTAAACAACCATCAAATAACTGAATTTTTCATTTTCTCACTGGTATAATGGAGATAATATTACCCACATTCATTTTTTTACAAACTTTAGTGGGTGTCTGTTATTAATAAAGCACTTTGCTGGCTCTAGAGAGAATAGACAACCAAAAATCTTTACACTTTGGTGATTGAGAGGGGAAATGAAACATGAATCTTGAAGGGTTTCCGTCCAATTGATCTGTGGAGGTGGACAGATATCTGGAACAAACACAATTTATCCATGTCATGGAAGAGATGTCAGATGCTGGAAATGATGGGCTATTCTGTTACTTGCTTTCTGGTCCTTAGATTTTTGCAGCTCTGAGCAAGGAAACATGTCCCTGGAACATAGAGAAGTCTGGTTCGCAGTCTACACCGAGTGCGCATGATCACTGGCCCACACACTTCCTGTTTGGAGAGATCAGTGCTGCAGGTGTGTTTCAATGTAAAAGAGAGAAAGGGTGGGTGAGGCAAAACCTCTCCACAGGACCAAGATACTTGAACAAACCAGAGTTCTCCAAGTTTCTTCTGAGTGACTGGATGGTCCAGAACTTAGGTTGACCACATTCAGATAGATTTGAAATCTCATTTGAGGCCCATTTGTGAAACATTAAGTAGTTTAAAATTAACGGAGCATATTGTGTGTGTGTGTGTGTGTGTTATTCAGGTAACAAAACACAATTAGGAACTAATAGGAGACGAGCCAGATAATCTCTGTCTAGTAGGATGTGTGGACATCCTACATGCCATGCTGAAAAAATTGAGCCTACTGTTCTCAAGAATGACTACATTTAGAATCATCAAGGGATACTAATTTTTTAATAAAATTATGCCTAGGCTCTAAGCATAATTATTCATTTTAAAAATTTAATGAAAGAGCCTGGGCATCAGTTTTTCTTAGTTTTCCATGTCTGATATGTAGCCAGTGTTTAAAACCACTGTTTCACTCAGTGAGAAGTGGTATAAAGATTTTAATTAGCTGGGTAACATGATGCAATTTTATTTTAGAAAGATCTGTCACCAGTGTGGATTAGTAGGGGCACGATTGAGCACAGTAGCATTGAATTGATTTAAAAACAACAAATTGTTAGAAAACAATCTAAAACCAACAACCTAATCAAGAGGAAATATACCACTGACTCCATCTCTGCATCATTCTTTATCGACTGGATAAATTGAATTGCTCACACATCAAAGAAGACAATTTATTTGTGTTTGGGATGATGTATCTTCTAAGGTCCTAGCACACTCTGATGCACAGTGAATTTCAGTCCCTGGGTTTAGATTGGTGTTTCCCGTTGAACATTCTGTGCTATCTAGACAAAGTAGCATATAATTTGACTTCTATATAACATATAAATTATAAGTCATCCTTTTGAAACTGTTATGTTCATGAACTAACCATGGAAAAGAAATAAAAAATAATAGGCAACAACCCACCAATTAGAGGCAACATTAAGAAATCTGTTATCTGAATTAGTTATGTTAAAACAAACAGGAAAATATATGAGAGTTCCAGAACTTGACTAATTATGGAAATGTGTGACCATTTTTAAAATCCATAGTTGATTTTACACATAAATGAAGTATTTAGTAATGGAAGGAGAAGAACATCCTTTCTAAAATTATATTCTTTCCTGACCTAGTCCTGAGAACTGAAAGATCATCATTCATTTGAGTGAAGGAACTATTTCTATTTCAATTGAAAAAAGTCAAGAATGGTTAAAAAAAAAACTCATAACACTGTATTAGCTACTAAGACCATAAAACTCTCATTATAAAATTACAACTAAAAGAGAGTAGATTGCTTATGGGTGGCATACCTGAGACAAGTTTAAATTGCACAAAGGGAAAGCGAGAGGTGTAAAGCCAGGCTGTAAAAATAACCAAGTAGTTAATCCTCAATACAGGGCATCTCAGGAAACATCTTGAGAGGAGGAAGAAAGACGAAGTCATACAAAAGAAGAAAAATGAAACAGAATTGGGTGGGTGCTGAGTCCAAATAAGAGTCATGAAGTTTTAGAACTAGAAGGAATCTTAGAGAATTTTTACATATTACAATTATTGAGCCAGCACTGGGACCTGAATATAAAGCCTTCTCCATTCAATTTCAAAGGCTTTTCTACGTCAGCTTCCACCTTTCCTTTACATAAAATAAAATATCTTTTCTTAAAATATATTAACACACATGCACATGCACACACACACCCTCTGGTATTGTTCTAGGCCAATATTGATTATTAAAGCATAGAATTATGATTGAAAGTGTGTTCAGGGCATTTCTTTCTAGTACAATATAGGCTTTGGGCTTAACATAATAAAAATGTGATAATCTACTCAATAACAGGAAAGTGTTTCTCCTTGCCCCAAATTTCTCTTTGTCCACAAATCAGTAATCCACCTCCCTTCATCACCTCACAGAGGTGAGACAAATCAGTAATTCATCTCCCTCCATCACCTCATAGAGGTAAGGATCTCCCTCCATCACCTCATAGAGGTAAGAAGAAGAGAAAGATCTTTCGTTCACAACTTCTCACCTATGGCTGCACATCACTGCAACCACCTAAGAAATGTTTAAAAACACTAAGTTTGGTCCCATCCTAGTTATTCTGATGTAATTGGTTGAACCATGTTGAAAACCATTGTATTAGGTGGGTTTGGGAAAAAAGAATTTATAGGTCCATCTTAATTTGTCACAGACTTTCAATGCAAAATATATGAAATAGGTTGACTTTAAAAATAGGAATTTATTAGGATAAAATCAAGGCTGTGAAAATGTCCAAAATCAAGCATCATGAAGAGATGCTGCCTCACCAAAAACCAGCTGCTCACTGTCTTGGTCTCCTGCCACATGGCAAGGCAAAATGGCAGCAGTTCTCTGCCTTCTTTGCCAGACTCACTTTCTCACTGAGCTCAACTGTGGCCTATCAGGCATATGGTTCATCTCTCCCCTTTCCCCCAGGCTTCATTGCTTCAGCTTCAGCTGCTCTGCTGATTCCAACCTGTGGCCTCTCTCTCAGCCTTTCTGTTGTTCTACAAATGCAGATGATCCTGGAGTCCTCTCTCACATGGCAGGGTAAAATGGTAGCTCCCTTTCTCTATCCTCTCCTACATTTATATAGGACTCCAGTAAATGATTAGGACCCAGCCTGGGTCCCACAGACTATTCAAAGACCCTTGACTACAGAGATCTAATCAAAAGTGACCTAATCAAAAGATTCCTTAACTAAATCTAACCAAAAGGTCCCATATACAATAGGCTTACATGCCCCAGATTGGGTTAGCTTAAGAACACAATTTTCTGGGGTCCAAAAGAGACACAAACAAGCATGAGGTCCCTCTGTCTTGTCACCCACAAACATAGCCTTCTGTCACCACTGTTGGCTGAATAACCTAAATCAGCCACCAGCTATCTTCAGTTCCCAATAATGCTTGGGCAGTTTATTCTGAGGTCTAGGCTTAGGGGGCAAGTGTTGGAAACATATTTGACCACAAATAAGGGATGATCATGAAACTACTTATTTTTTATGTGATTCCAGTCTTAATCTATCAATTGGTTTAGAACCCATAAGAGGAAAGTAGTGCAGTCAGTGATGAACTTCGAAATACAACTGTCAAAGTCTAAGACATCTAGAGAAAAATATTTTGCACAGTCATTAAATATGAAGTCACATTGTTTAATATATATTTCATGCTTCCTTAAGGTACTATATCTAAGTAAAATTCAGAATGTGATTTCAGCCAGGAGTAAAAAGATTGATCTTTAAATTATATCTAATTTACATATAATTTGCATTAACCGACCTTAATGCCAACCTTTGGAGATTTTTAAAAATTATGAATAGGGGAAGGTTAATCAATCAATCTATCTGTTTATCTATCTATCTAAGAAGGATATTTTATTCCTTAATGAAAAACATAAATGCATATTAGTACCTTTAGTTTATGCCTTTCAAAAACACTTGGACATGGTTCAGTGGTTGAGCACTTGCTTCCCATGTACAAGATCTTAGGTTTATTTCCCTGGCTCCTCCTAAAAACAAAACAAAACAAAGCAAAACAAAAAATAACAAACAAACAAAAAAACCCACTTGTTTGCCAAATGATCAGAATGAACAAAGAGTCTATATCTAGAAAAAAATTATATCTAAATTAACCAAAAGAGGGAATTTTAATATGCCTATGTATTATTTTCACAATAAATCAACATTTATTTTTATTCATCATTTGAGAAATGTGGCCTTTACATTTTATTAAAATTGACTCTATTCATACAATTATTTTTAACATTAAACCTATATTTACTCATATTTCAATTAATACATAAATTGTACTAAGAACATTTTATAAAAGTCCTTTCAAGGGCATGACCAAGGCACCCTGCATAATTTATGTAAAATATTAAAAAAGAAATTATGTTTCTGGGAAATTAGATATTTAAATAAATTTGAATTTTAGATTAGTTTTCTGTCCATATAACACAGACACACATATTACATACTTAATCTTTGGCGAAAACAACTTTGGTTTCCTGTTGATTTAAGTTTGCTTACATTTAAATGAAAACATAGGTATTATTTCAAAAAAAGTGGAAAACTTTATGCATATCTATCATCTATCTATCTATCTATCTATCTATCTATCTATCTATCTATCTATCTATCTTTCTAAAGTTGTATGTATTAGTGCTATCTTACATCCCTTGATCATTGCGAGCATTCATGTTCTGTCCCACATTGTTTTTAAATGGAGAATAAATTGTGCAGGACCTTATCTTTGAGATTTTATTTACCTTTGAAATAACATTTACCAAAACTGCTGCTGAGAGGTATATGTTCAGTGCCTCACTCCACAGAAAATGTGTCTGGTTGTTACCTTTTTCAGTTGTAGTCACTGGACTGACCATTTCTAGTTTATGCTCCATCATTCCTACACTGTAATTCTCTACAAAAGGTCAGTCCATTTCTCACCAGTATCGCAGTCTTTAGTGCTTATTCTTTGAAGTTGTGTAGGGACATTTAGGACTGAGACTAGAAGAACTGAGTCATCCGTCTTTAATGCCTTCTGTTCTTTGGCTTCAGCACAAATCTTTCATCTGCTGCTTCCTTTTCTGTTCTTGAATAAGTCACAGACTCAGGGATGCCTTCTTCCCTGGAAGCCTAAAGTCCTTAACAAGTGCCTATAGAAACCCGCCTTCCACAAGCTTAAAATATCATCCCACTTTCTCATCAACTGTACATACATCCTGAATCTTATTTTATGAGGGACTATTTTCAACAAGCTGCAGAATGTACATAATACGAAAAATATATGCATGCTAAGATAGCACTTCCCAAAGTGATAAGCTATGGAATATTAATCCCAATAAAATGCCCTAGTGCAGTGATATGGGGAGAGAGGGTGGGTGGATGGGGAAAGTTTCAAAACAAAATTTGGAAAGTTTACAGTCACAATGCAAAATAGCATATAGAAAGTCCTGTGTCTTTCAGTAAAGATATCAGCTGAAACTTGTAAATCCAATGTTTCTTAAAAGGAATAGCCCATAAAGTTATGTTTGTCATCTAACACCTGTTAAGCTTCTTTTGAGGAAAGTCGCGTGTGTACTCTTGCTCCAAATAACATCAAATTGTTGCTTGGGTATTATCCATTATGCTATTTTCTACCCTCTGCATGACACTTGGACTCGTCCCATAGAGGACCAGTCTGGAGACCTGGTGAAAATCAGTACTCTCACACATAAATCTCATAGAAGTTACAGTTGGGACAAACTAAAAGGATGGATTCTCAGCAAAGCTAGAAAGACTCAGTGATGCTGGCTGGGTCTGGACTCAGGACTCCCAGTTCCTCAGAGCAGACAAGCTTGATTACCAGCAGGGGTATTATTCAACCTGAGCAGGGAAGAGTGCTGCCAGGCTATTTCAGCTATATCAATGGGACTCTAGCATAATTACTTACATGCTGAAGTAACTTACATTACTTACATATTTGTAAAAAATAATTTTAGCAAGCCTTCAGATCTAACTGTAACTTTCAGAATGGAGGATGTCCATACAATGGAGGGAGACTGGGCTTTCAAAACATCAGTTACATTGACTCATCATTTGAATCTCACATGGCAACAGAAGCACAAATACTCCATTTATTAAACATTCTGAAGAAATGTGAATCCTTTCAAATACTAAGAGACTACATCATCACATTTGTATTGAAAATGTCTTTATCTTTAGTTCTGTCCAAAGATGACTAGAAATGAAATTTGAAATGAAGCCCCATATATTCTTTCCTAGATTTAGCATCTCCCTTTAACAAAATATTCTTGCCTACAATATTTCCTAATGAGCCTTTTCTGCTTTCTTTTCATATGGTTCCATCTTACCATTTTTATAATGTGTAATTTACTATGATTTGATTATAATGCAACCAAATTCTATTTGATTACCTAATATCACCATTTGCTCAGCCATTACAAATCCATTGGGATTGCTTACAAATGATATGTAAGATGCAGAAAACAGAAGGAAATGCTAGAATCAAAGGCAGTAAAAATGCTATTTGAAATTTATTATCTTCATGCTAATCCCAGTTATCTGTCTAAAAGGTAGCAGCAAGTTTGTTAACAGAGAAGAATTATAATACAAATGTGCTTAAAAAATAAAAACTGGACTTATACTTAAAATTTTATCCAGAATGCAAAAGTACTTTCATTTGTTTCTTTGGTTTTACTTTCAATAGCCAGTTACAAATCTAATTCTGTGTGTTGTCAGCTTGTTGTACTTGAACCCAAATCTTCCATTTATGAACTTGAACTTCAACTCTATATTGTCAAAAAGACTATGCATTATTGCAGTGTTAAGAGCATGAGTCCATTTAAATGTAAACTATTTTATATTTATGACTTAAAATGAAAATCAATTAAAAGTCCAGTATAAACCACAAATTGATTAATATCAAAATCTTGCCAGCTTAAGAGACTTTCATGAGCTCAGGCTACAGATGCCTGACTATAGTGGTTTTTGTTTTGTTTTGTTTTGTTTTTAATGTATATGGGCATTTATTGAAAATGACATCAAAATAGAAGAATAGTTTAATATCTTCAATTTGCTTTTTAATAGAAATGAAAAATTAGGAAAGAAGAACACTATATGGATGGAGCAAAAGTAAAATATTTTACTGTGCATAGATCCATAATTTCAAAAATATTTTTATGAAGAACCAGAGGAAGTGATATAGTCAGAAATTAGACAGGCTCAAGGATTTTGGTTGATTCAGACTTAGTCTTTTACTATACACTTAATTGTTTATGTATGTTTATATATAAATTATAAAGATAATAATAAGAGGATTGGTTGGGGAAAATACTTTGTTTAATAGTAATATTTTTACAATGCTCTTTAATCATTAGTTAAAAAGGTTTAACAACATTACAATCTATTGGTGGTAGGGTGCGTTATTAGTGTTCTGCATAACTATAGTGTTTTGATCAGTAATTTTTTAGAATTTTTGAAGCAGTTAATATTGTGGGCATTAAAATTCTGTGGCAATATTTTGGGCATTTATAAGGTAAAAGATTTACTTAGGAGGAAGTTATATCCTGTTTATTATTTCATTGCCTTATAATATTTCAGTAAATTATCTCTACTGAAAACTACATCATTTTTATTATGACTACTACACTATGCATTTTCATGATTGAAAATGCATAACTTAGGTAATGCCCCTTATTTTAATATCAAAGAGGAAAGAACAAACTTATTTGTGGACTTTTCAGCTATTAGTGGATCATTAAACTTGGGAAACAATCAAAATGGATCATTCTATTAAAATTAATATAGTAATCTAAAAAGTATGATTGCTACAGGGGGAAATGATAATGATGTTCCATTTTAGCTTAATTAGAAATCATATCTTTGAAAATGAAAAAGATTAAAAAGTCATATGAATATATCTTTCTGGGAATTATTTATTCATAGCTTTAATGTGTATCACAGTCATCAATGGATCATGTATTATTGCCCTAGGAAGGAGATCTTGAAACTTTTTGATGGCATACATAAGTTGTATAGAGAGCTCAGATCCTCTTATGGGCTGGATTGGCAAGGTTTTGTCACATGAAATTTTAAAAATAAAGAAGAAAGAAACAAAAATTGAACATATAACTCATAGGTTTTTGTGAATACTAAAATAAAAGGAAATGTAAAGAATCCTATACAGTATTAGTATGTAGTAGGGACTCAATGACAATCACAATCATTATTATTACAAACAGACTGGTGAAAATCCTTGAAATGGAGTGTGAGGCTCTAAAAATTCTACTAGTGAGAGCCCATGATCTACTTCCTTTCTCATCTTCTTACCCTTCCTTATTAGAAAACTGTCCATCACAGATCTATGTAAACATTTGCCTCTATTATCAATTTTCCATTGTGACTAGGACTATGAAAAAGAAAAAACAGAAAATCTTGACTAGATTATTGAGGTGAAATGAAGCAGAGCAGCAATGTGGGATTTCTTGAAATTTTAAAATGAAAATGCCTTTTTGTTTAGAGAAAAGCAACCTAAGTGAAAATGTATTTGTGGGAGAACCTGGCATATTTAGTAGGACTGATAAGAGTGATTAGTTTACTCAAGGGAAGGGCCTGGAAGAAAAGTTTAGATCCCAATGGAAACAAAGTGGGCTTAGTCATGTAAACTCTAAAGAAGCTTTTTAGATCCTGAAACCCTCTTATGTTTAGGGCAAGAAAAATACTTCCTTATTATAGCTAATTTGACCTAAAAATAATTAATAAAAGGACGAAATATTTTGTTACCAGATATTTTTAAACCTTGTTATAATGGGGGAGCAGGGAGGGAAGGAACATAATTTCATCAGGATGGAATAAAACTATTGCCTTACATAATTTCCCAAATCACAGTTCCCCATCTTTCCCAAATAACCGAGTGTTAATTATTTTGGTCACTCTCTTGAACTCTAGCCCAATTTCCTTGTTAACAGTTTGCCTGTCTAGGATTTCAAGAATATTATTTTACCTGTGAAGCAGGCAATTTCAGGACGAATTACTCAGTTGTTGATACTGAGTATCAAAAAGATACTAGAATAGCTTTCATCTTTCAGGTCTATCTGTACTATATGACCATGTTACATAACTGGCAAAGATGGGTTATGTGCATCAATCCCCAGTTTGTTTTCTTCTTCACAGCAGGCTAGGACAATTAACCCAAAAGCCCACTGCACCATATCAAATTCTTACACAACTGATTGTTTAAAATATATTTCAAATAAGCATATTTTTAGCCATTTAGAGCTCACCTGCTTTGCATATCCCATGAAATTTCACCCAACATCTGTTAGCCATAGATAAGACAGACTCTGGTGCTATAAAAGCTCTCAAGCTGCTGCTGTCCTCAGAGGACAGCATGAGGGGAGAAACTCCCCATCATGCTGCTAAACAACATCACCTAAATATGTAAGCCCTTTCTCCTAGTCCCCTCCCTTCTGGGAGTTTTCTATTTCTGGGTGGTGGCCCTTGAGTCACTGCCCCTAGCATATCTGCTGTGAGAGACTTCCTCTCTCACACAAACCTGTCCGGTTGCTGCCCCTCTCCCCCCAAAATAGTTGGCTTTGTGTTTCTGCCATTGAGTGGTCCCATTTTTTTCCTTGATCAACTCCCAAATTCTCAAATTCACAACAGATCATCTGTATTTTCAGTGACTATCCAATTGCTTTTGACTTGGGTCAAGAGGAACTGACTATAAACTAAACTACATTACACAGCTGTGTAATTATGGATATAATTAAAACTTTGTATTTTAATTTTCCTATAAGACTAAAAGTCAACAGACACTGTCTGTCTTCTTGTATGCTAGATAATAGGACATTAAACAGAGTTGTCTTGTCCCTTACCTTTTTTTCCTGCTGCTTGAGATAACTTGTGCCTGATACTGATATCTGACTACTTGCCACAGTGAACAGGATGTTTAGAACAAAATTTGAATGTTAAATTCTTTAAATAGGTTATGAATACATACATGTAAAAAAGTTTAAAATAAGCATAATACCCTGAAAAATATATCCTATAGAGACTATGAAGTAGGGATATCTTGGTAACTGACTTTCTTTGCAATTCTAAGTTTGAACACGTTCTGGTGATACTGAGGTGATAAATGACGACCACTTGTTTTTGAATGCACTGCAGTGTTCTCAAACTGCATTCTGCATTCATAGTGTATATTGTGTTACACCTAGATTGATGAGGTGCATTGCTTAAGATGAGGTAGCCCCTGGCAGATGAAGTATCTCCAGTCATGTGTGTATAAACATGGACAGGAAGGAAGTGGAAGCCTTCGAGCTTTCAAAAGATATGCATGTTATCCTCTCTCAAGCAGACTTATCATTTTCAATTGTATGTCCACTTCTGCAGCCTTTGTAGGATGCCTGAAAACTCCTCTTTCTTCCATAAAAAAATAGTGTGGACTTCTCCAATTTATACTTTAACTGGCTGGCTTTTTGTATTCTTTAAATAAAGAGACCGCACTCGATTTATCTGTCATCTGCTTCTGGTCTTGCCTTCAGTCTAATTCTAAACCTCTTATTTACACTAGTAGGATACTTCAGTACTAAAGTCTCTTGTTATTCTAATTAATCCACCAAATAATTCCTAAGAGTAGAACAAAATAGGTATTTTATATTCCTGTTTTACATTGGAGTGAATTCTGCAATAGAGAGAAATTACCTGAAACCTCAATGCAGATAAAAGGTAGATCTGGAAAGTAAAGGAAGGTAACAGGATTCAACTTCCACCTGCTTTTACCATATTTCAATGCCTGTATCAAATTCCATAGCACATTCTCCAAAGCAAATCCACTACATTTTTGTAAGGATCAAAAGCAATGAAATAAGTGAAAGGGGGTTTTCATATGAGACTAGTTTGTGGAAGTTCCTCTGTCCCCTTTTCTAGCTCCTGACAAGTAGAATATTTATTATTTTTAAAATATCTAGGATAAAAGATGATAATTAAATCTCAACTAAAAAATATGGGTTTGTCACAGGGAAGAAGGAGAGAGAGGAATATGTAATTGAAGAAGACAGGCAAAGAAACAACTATGATATCAAAGATGTGGGATTTTTATTGTTTGTTTATTTGTTTTTAAGGAGATAACAAGGATGGAACTTAGGACCTCGTATATGGGAAGCAGGTGCTCAACACTGAGCTACATCCACTCCCCACACTCCCCAATGAGAGTTGGTTTTTCCATTTGTTTGTTTGTTTGTTTTTGCTTTAGGACGTACTGGGGATCAAACCCAGGACTTCATACGTAGGAAGCAGGTGCTCAACCACTTGTGCTACATCCTCTCCCTTCAAAGGTTTTTATATGTACCCAGTACTTTTAGAGGTAAGATTGAGTATGGGAAGGATAAAATATACCAAAAGTAAACTCACCAAGGAAAAGCCTGTTTTGGAAAGACTCGGTTGATACATTTTAAACTAATAATGCTGAATCAAAAGCAATAACCCTGGATGCAGAATTTTGTCAATTAAAGCCTGAGACAAAAGCACTGTTTTCTTTCAAAGAGCTTCCTGAATAAATATTTTCCAAGAAATGATGCTTGAATCTTTCATTTTCTATGTTTTGTCTTTTAAAAGTACTCTTTCACAAGCTGTTTAAATAGTGAATACAAAATGGGCTTATGTTAACATTAATATTGTCTTCCTTATAAACTACAATCTTGATTCCATCTGCACATAGCCTTTTAAGAAACCTGAGAAGAGGACCTGTATGTAAGGTGTCCATAACCAGTTTGCTCACAGTTCTTGGCACTTAAATGTTTATAAATAAAGCTCCAATAAACAAGTAAAGAGAACTAAGTTAAAAAGCTAAATGATTTCCTATATTAATAACTAAAACTAAAAGTCTGGGAAGGATCATTATTGGTTATAAGTAGGTGACATTATAAACTGCATTACACACTCATAAGTCTATAAGTTCTATAACTGATTATATCTCCAACTCATCTATATATTGAAGAAAAAGAAGCCATACCATACTGCCTAAAAAAAACAACAGAAAAATCTTGATCTAGGTTATTTTTCACAAACAGTTTTTAAAGAGTAAACTTTCCTTACAATCATATTTAAGAAGAAACATTAATGTCAGAAGTATCCCTTTAGCTTTAGCAGCCTACTGGAGAATAACATTAACTGACATTAATTTAGGACTCCATATGTGAAAGCTACAATTCTAGGTACTCCACATATATGGTCTCACTTAATAGTCACAATAATTTTATGATGTGGCCATTATTAATACCCTCACTTTCAGAATTCCAGTCAACCTGGTTTGTGGTATATGCTGCTCCAGGGTTCAATTTCCCCACAAAATCTTTGAACAGCTAGAAAAAACTGACAGAATCATGTCAAAGAAAAACTGAGGATTTAATTTTTTTTTTGTTAATGTTTATTTTACCAACAAACTATTCATGAATTGGTCAGTTTCGAATCAAGAGTTTACCACTCTTTACCGGAGCTCTGATGAAGGACTGGAAAGGGGAAACTTATAAAGGACAAGTGCTAAACCAAGTGAAGAAATGTTCAGAGTGACTGACATCAAGTGTCCCTGTTACCTAGAAGGGTCTTACTCATTAGGGGGCAGATATATATGGATTAGTATGGCATGCTTGTCCATTCTGGTATGCCATCTCTACTGGATGAAAGCTGGTTTATCTCCAGGTTTTGCTTATCTGCAATTGTGTAGGTAATGTTACATGGTTCCATTTTCTCAAAAAGCCCTTAGAGATCAATTGTTTTTGTCTTCTGGAAAATCTTTTCTCAGAAAATGGATTGATACATATATAGGGAGACAGAGAGCAGACAGGTGGATTGATAGATGGACATATAGAATGATAAGGCAAATGTGACAAAATGTTAAAATTAGTGTATCTGGGTATCTGGGTAGGTAGGGAATGTATTAGAATTCTCTGTATGGGGGTCGTATTACTTTTGTAACTCTTCTGTAAGTTTGAAAGTATTTCAAAATAAAAGTTAAAATATTAGTAGTTTGAATTTATATGAATACAATTATCCTGAAAGCTAGTTATATATATGAAAAACTTGAATCTGAGAAAGGTTAGTTAAGCTAACCCAAACCTACTGTGACAGTTTGAAGCTGTGTGAGCCCCAGAAGATCATGTCCTTAGAGCTAATCCATTCTTGTGCAGGTAAACCTATTGTAGGTGGAGACTTTTGACTAAATTACTTTAGTTAAGGGTCTTTGATTAGTTTGCATGACCCACAGTGGGTCTTAGTCCTCTTACTGGAGTCCTTTATAAATGGTAGAAACATGCAAAGGCACAGAAATGCCCAGAATCTGAGAGGGAAGGCCCCGGGAGCCAGAAGCTGAAATCAATGGAACATAGAAGCTGAGAGGAGCCACTGAAGCCAGAAGCTGAAAGCAACAAAGACAGGAGGAGAGGGGAGAAAAGAGGAAATGCTGCAATGTGTCTGATCACCCACAGCTGCAAGGTAGGGAGAAAGCATCTCCTGATGATGCCTTGATTTGGACACTTTCATGGCCTCAGGACTCTAAGTGTACAAGTTAATAAATCTCCATTGGAAAAGGCAGCTCATTTATGATTTATTGCCTTGGCAGCCTTTAGCAAATTAAACAGCAATTGGTATCAGGAGAATGGGGTGCTGCTATGCAAATACCAAAAAATGTTAAAGGGGCTTTTAAAATAAGTAAGGGGAAGATTCTGTATGAATTGTGATATGCTTGATAGAAATGGCTTAGATTATTTTGAAGAGATTGTTGATAGAAATATGGGTGCTAAAGATAAGTCTAATAAGGCCTTAAACAGAAATGGGGAATGTGTCATTAAAAATTGTAAGATAAGTCATCCTTGTTTTAAAGTGGGAGAAAACTTGGCACAATTGTGTTCTGATGTTAGATGAAAGGCAGAATTTGAAAATGATGAGCTTGTATATTTAGCTAAGGAGATCTCCAAGCTAAATGTAAAAAGTGCAGCCTGACTTCTCCTTGCAGCTAATAGCAAAATGCAAGAGGAAAGAATAAGCTGAGAACTGAACTGCAGGGTACAAAGAAACCAGAAACTGATAGTTTTGGAAAATTCTGAGCTTCTGGAAAATGGGGCCACTATGGACCTGATCGCCCACAGCGACAATTGGGAAGAAAGTATCTCCTGATGATGCCTTGATTTGGGCACTTTCACATCCTTGGAACTGTGAGCTTTTAAGTTAATAAATTCCCATTGTAAAAGCCAACCCATTTCTGGTGTATTGCCTTGGCAACCTTTTGCAAATTAAATTGCCTACTAACTACAAACCCCAAATCATTTCTGTGAAAGAAATATGCAGACTAGCTTAAGAGAGGTTTTAGAATATTTTTCAAGTTGTAACTGCTACAGCATATATAGATACATAAAACAGCTTCCTTAAGAGATCAGTCGTTCATGTCTATTGCATTAAAGAATAAAGATTTAGTGTATCAACGCAGGGTTACAGACAACAGGAATACTTTAAATTTCCAAGTAGAGGTAAGTTCTTTAGCCCAGACTTTGTATACTGTGGGTTATAAAGAAATGTAGTAAGGGCAAAAGGTCACCAATGTCTGGGTCTAAAAGCCTTCAAAACTATTAGTCAATTATGTTTTTAAAAAATAAAGAAAATAAGAAATTAAAAGTAGAGGAAGAAGAGAGAAGAAATGAGAGAAGGAAGGAAGGAAGCAAGGAAAGTTGGCAGGCAAACAATTAGTACTAAAATATTTAAACAAATATTTATTAAATACCAATGGTGAGGCTTTGTATAAGGCATGGGGAATAGGGAGGGAGGGAAAATACCTTAAGATGCTAATTTAAGGAGACTAAGTAATTTTATTTGATTTTTTATCAAAGTTGTTTATCATTGCATGGTCACAGTTTAAGTTATCTATACTATGGCACAATTTAAAATGCCAAAACACAAGCTATAAAGTTTAAAATTCAATAGTTTATGAAACACACACACATTCATATATTCTTGGGATGATTAAAAAATATAGAAGGATAAGAGGAAAGAGGAACTCACTATAACATTTTCTATCTTCATCCCATGCATATGCCTTTCTTTACAATGCCCTTTCACTCCACTGTCTAATGAAATCAGTCTGCCTTTGAGGCTCAAATCAAACACTAACACAGCTATGAAGCCTTTCCTTACCACAAAAAATGAACTATTTGCTCCCATGAAATACCTCCAAAATCCTCTACTCTATTTTTCTATTCTAAAGCATATATTGTATTGTAACTACTTGTTCACATATTTCTTTAAAATATATATATAGGCAGGATCATGGACCACAATTCATGGAGACAAAAATGACAGCCAAAGGCTCATCATTGTTCCTTGGCATAGCTCTGATATTTTAGGTAGATTCTTACTTCCTCTCAAATTATATTCTCTCCTAAGCATACTAATTTATTCTTTTTGGTTTTTCTCAAATCCTTTTGGGAATAGACATCAGGTTGAAATAAAATGTGATCTAAAGTCAGAGACAATGGCACCAACATGTATTCCATCCTAACCCTCATATGCTTCCCTCCCAAACATGCAACTAAATTATATGCTTACCTTACAAATACCAATATGAGGTCCATCATTTGCTCTATACTGATTCTCCAAATTAGAAGAGTTTAAACTTTCAGAAGAACTCACTTATACTCATTTAAACTGATTTCTAAATTAATCAGACTTCACAATATGAGACCTCTCTCCAAAATCAGAATGGGAAAGATATTAAAATTGTCTCTGTGTCTTCTCCTTCACTATCCATGATATGGAGCCATTAGTTGATCCTAACCCTAAAGTAATCTTACCTCTGAACTTCAAGGTTAGGAACTAATAATTTTCTGTATCTTATGTGCCAAATTGAGTCAGATTTTCTGTTATATAAAGCCAAATATATGCTAATTGATGCACAGCTTTTCCCAAAAGAATAATCATTATTTCCAAAAGCATGTTGGGCAGGCGAGACAGAAATGGGTAAGCACTTGGAACTATAAACTGCCTCTAGGTAGAAACAGTCGACTATACCTGATGGGTTGAAGTCCAGCTCAGTAGGAAGAATACAGACAGCAGATGGGAACTCAAGCAAACATTTGGCCTCCTGACTGTCCAACACAATGTAATGAAGGTGCCTCTACAGGCAAAATTCTGAAACTCAGCAGGACGAATGATAAATCTGTCACAATTTCCTGTGTCACAACTATAGAGCCAGTGTTTAAGAAGAAACATCCAATTCTTAGAAGGGGAAATAGACAAGAGTAAAACAAAACTCCAGTCATAGATGGAAACAATGGTATTAGTTAGATGACAAAGCTAGGAATAATAACAGATAATAAAAAGACAGCAGAGGTAATTATAGAAAGAGTAAGTGAGATCACATTATCACAAAAGGTCTGAGTAAAGAGGCAAAATATATTAACCAGGGAACAGAGTTGGAGTTAGTCTAGTAGGAAATTTTATTTGCTCCTGATTCAACTGATTGTTTGAACATTTTAAATTCCTCTTGGGTAAAGTCAGATTTGTTACCAGTGCCTGGAACAAGGCAGAGAATATTTTGGTGAAGAAACGATAGATTCAATGGAAAGGGAAGGAATTCAGGGGACTACAAAGCTGGTAGGCCCCAAATGATGGCTCAGAAGTCTAAAAGCTCCTTATACCCAATAACCACTTAATTCAACATTTCTAAGTCCTTTTTCCCAGTTTCAAGCATTTTCCAACCTTTTAGTTGTTTTCATGGCATTTACCTCCATAATTTTACAAAATATGTATATCCATCTATGTCTGTGATTTTCAATTTTTGTCATGTATTATGATTCCATATTATTTATACCCTTGTAAGAACATTATTCTTTCATACCCCATTGATAACATCTTGGATATGTGACTTGCTTTAGGCAATGGAATGTAAATAGAAGTGACCTAAGACAGATAGCATAATCAATGGTATACAGAGCTATTTTATTATTCTGTCATTTCTCTTTACCATAAGAATAGCATATCCCAGAGAGAGGCTATTCCTTAGTGTTGACTCCAAAATGAAAATGCTATGGAGGTACAACTGCAAAGCTGACCCACATAGGGTATTAATGTGAGAGAGAAATAACCATTGTTTTAAGCCATTAAAACATTGGTCATGTTTGTTACTGCAATATAACCTATTGAAAGTTAAATGTAATGGGCACAATTTCTCATTATGGAAAGTGAGCATTTAAGATGATTATACGATTCAAGAAAAAATAACCACAATACTTTCCTATCCTTCTGTTTTAGTTTGCCGAAGGGATGCTGAAGCAAAGTCCCAGAAATGGATTGACTTTAATAAAGGGGATTTATTTAGGGTAAAAGCTTATAGTTCCAAGGCTGTGAAAAGTCAAAAACAAGGTACCAATAGAGGTGCTTTCTCACTAAAGTCAGCTACCACGTGGTAAAGCAAGATGGCTGCTGATCTCTGTCAAGGTTTCCGTGTTTCTGCAGCTCTAAGCAAACCTGGTATAGGGCTTGTCTCTTACCTCGTCTCCTCTCTCAGTCTTGGAAGATTGCTTTCTTCCTCAGTTCAGCAGTAAGCTATCAGGCATATGGCTCATTTCTCCCTGGGTGTCAGCTCTTTGAGCTTCTCTGGGGGTTCTCTCCTTGCAGCTCAGCTGTCGGCAAACCTGGAGTCCTTTCTTTTACATTGCAGGATCAAATATGTTAACTTCCTTTTTCTGTATCTGTGTCTATTTCTCTGTGTGTTTCCATTTATATCAGACCCAGTCAGAGGGTGAAGATCCAAACTGGTTCTTGCCTCACTGGCCTAATCCAGTTAAAAGTTTTGAAGCAATCTTATCAAGTAATCTAATGGAAGCACCCTCAACTGAATTTAATGCAATTGAAGGGTATCATACCCACAGGAATAGGTTAGTTTTAAAACATAATCTTTCTCTTTTGGAGATTCATTTAATAAGCTCAAATGTCATACCTTCCAACACATTCATGTAACATTTCTGGGTTAAATCAATAGTAGCACTATAGACCAAATGACAATATTCATGTCTTGAAAATCAGAGAAGGAATCATTTTTACTCTAGAATTCTACCTAATCATACTGGAGTAAGAGTTTAATTTTGACAGAATTCCAAAATGAAAGTTAGTCCCTCTGAATTTTGAAGGTATGTTCCATTGTAACATTATAATTTGCTTCCAGTGCTACTGTTGATAAGACCAGCATCATTTGGATTTCCAAATATTTTTCATGAGTCTCTTTCTCTCTCTCTCCCTTCCTTTGTCTGTCTCTCTCCCTCAAAATTTTAGGATATTCTTTTATAGCCTTTCAGTTCTTGAACATATGCTGTTTTGGTTTTTTTTATTTTTTAAATAATTCTATTCTCCTGAAACCCATAGAAAATATTTATACAGGAGTTTCTTATCTTTCCTTTTTGTTTTCAATTTTGTTTTTCTTTTCATTGATTTTTTTAAACTTTAACTCCTACATTATCTATTAATTTTCAAACTATATCTCATTGTTTAATTTCCAGAATATCTTTCTTATTTCCCTGACTTTTTAACAAAATGTTCTTATCTCATGGAAAGAAAGCAATTTTTCTGAGATTATTAATCACAAATAATTTCTTCCTTCTTTTCTTAATTGCTTTGGCATTTCCTTCATGTTATTGCATTATATTTGTTTCTTGGATGTCCCCCTTTACTCATTTCTTCATATTTCCTTTGTATTTTACGTTAGTGGATTTCTATAAGCATCTGTGCACATTTTGCTAAACACTTAGCAATTAAAAGCTTTGGAAGCTCTGTGCATATGTTGCTCTTCTTAACATACTTCTTTCTTAACTCTTTTCCTTGTAGCTTTATAAAACATTTGTTTTCTGGAATTTCACATAGAAGTAGAGATACACATTTGCTCAATCTTCCCATCTAACCAGAAGTCCTTCCTTCACATTTGGTTTTCCTGTCGTGTTCCCTTTCTTAGTTAATGTCATCACATCTACCTATGCAACTACACCATTTAACTGGAGGTCTTCTTCAATTGTTCTTTATTGCCCCACATATAAATCAACAAATTCAATGAAATAAACTTTAATAATAGACTTGAAAGATTTCCCTACTTTCTTTTCTGGGTCTAGTTTCTAGTCACTGTTTCACTCCACATCAACATGCTTATTTCCCATCAGGGCTTCTGTAATAGCTGTTTCTGGTCTTGACCTCCTCAGATATATTATTCACTCTCCTGACATCATGAACTGTTTAAAACTGAAATCTCACCCTTGCTGAAAACTCTTAACTAGCATTCTATCATGCATCCATGAAATCCAATCTTCTTTGCATATCATAGTTGATTGTCTTCTAATCTTTCAAAATCATATCTGATTTACCCTGACTTGAAGTAACACTATTAGATAGCAGGATAATGTGTAGCCATTTTACCAGTCACATCCCTTCTTAGCCCAGAACCTTGATTTTAAGAGGAAGTGGATAAAGATATTTACAAAGGCCTCTTTTTCCAAACACTCTCTTACCTCTGGCTGTCTCCCAACTTTGAATGTTGTAATTTTTCTTAAAATGTGGCAGTCCAATAGAGACAAAGTGCCAAAATATCAAGCATTGAAAGGAGCCCGTATACAACTGAGATGAATTGAATTGTCGCCAAGTTTGGACATGTTGTTAATCTTGGTCTGCATTTTGGTGGATGTGGGCCCATTGTAAATAAGATCTCTTCAGATATTATTTCATTTGAGGAGTATCCCCATTGAATCAGGTTGGGTTTTACTCTCATTACTGGAAATCTTTATAGCCAGAGTAAAAGTCAGATGGAGAGAGAGCCAGGAGAGGTCACCATGTGCACTGCCATGTAACAGAAAAACCAAGGTCCCATGGTCACGGCAACCAACCCCAGAATGCCAGTCTTCCAGAAGAAAGCATTACCTTGCTGAAACCTCAGTCTCAAAGGTTCTTCTGCCACAAAACTGTGAGCCAATAAATTCTCACTGTTTAAACCAAGCCATTTCATGGTATTTGTTTCAAAAGTTGGGAAACTAAAACACCATCCTTCATGTTATAAAAGAAAATTAGGGAGCAGATATGGCTCAAGTAGTTGAACTCCCCTCTCCCACATGGGAAGTCCCGGGCTCAGTTCCTGGTGCCTCTTGAAAAAAACAAAAACAAATAACAACAAGCAAAACAAGTTTAAAACCCAACTCAGGGAAGCCAATAAGGCTCAGTTATTGAGTACCAGTTTCCCACATATGAGGTTCCAAGTTCAATCTCTCACCCCTGGGAAGGAAGGAAGGAAGGAGGAGGGAGGGAGTGAGGGAGGAAGGAAGGAAAGATTAAGTCTCTGTTATTTGAGCTATTGGTTGGATTTTCTGTTACTTGCAGCCAAAGCAATCCTAAATGTTATATAATAATATTATTTGGAAAATCTCATCTTCTCCTTCATCCAACTATTATTCATCCTTCAAAGCTCAGTTCAGGAATATTCTCTTCCTATCAAGTCTACACCATCATCACTAATATATCCCAAACACAGATATACTGTTCATATTCAATTTTTTTATAACACCACTTGGATATCTTTATTGTTGCTCTCACTTTATTTTGCTAAAATTATTTGATCACTTCTCTGACTTTCCTAAAAGACTATAACTACTAAATGTTTTAGTCAAATGTCACTCAGCTTTCTATCATTATGGGGAATTATGGGAGTTTTAGAAATCAATAAACATTTATTGAACTGAATTTTCCAGAGTTTTTTCCCTTGTATTTATTGACCTTGTGTATATTAATCTATGCCTCAACATACTTGAAACATCATAAACAACAACTCACTATAAAAATGAAATCAGTTGGGGAGAACGGTAATAGGGCTTTCTATTCAGGACTGTATCATAACCTCGAAGGAAGAGGAAAGTTATATGTATAATTTGAAGCCTCTTCTCTCCAGATGAGCCAAATATGTCCCCAATAACCTATCTTAGATAATGGCCCCTGTTCTAAATTTTCTTCCCAAAAGATTTCTTTAAGCTTATGACTCTGAGTTCCAGTTATAAAATGTTGACTGCTAAATGCATATCTCCATAACAGTTTTCTTACCTAAACATCACACTTATTATCCAAAGTCATGCTGAACGTCTCCAATTAGATGCTCCCTTCAAAACCAACATGTCCAAGACTTCTTCTTAAAACCTGCTACTTTTCCTTGAAATATTACCTTTGTTAACAAAACCCTAATTTAACTAGTCACTCCAACCACAAGCTGTATGATCATTCTTAGTCTTCTCTTTTTCCATTATCAATGCTTTATAATCTATTATCAAATTCTAGTTCAATACCATCTTCTAAATATCTCACAAATCTTTTACATCCTCTCTAGTCCCACTGCTATTGTCTTGGTACAGGTCATGTCAATTTCCTCCCTGAGTTATTAGGCCAGTTTCCTAGCTACTTCTATTCTTATTCAGTTCTACATTACTGCCAGCATGAACTTTCTGCAATGAAAATTGGATCATCTGACTTCCTGCTTAAAACTCTCAGAAGACACCTTGGAAGGAAATAATAAATCTTCTTAGTTTTAAATCTGACTCAAATTCCAAAGATATATTTCAAGTCAGACTGATAGTGATGAATGCAATATAAGGTTCATTAATGCTGCTTTATATGTACTTAGACAATTCTCACTGTAAAAAAAAAAATTCCTAAAAGTGACTGTGGTTCAGCAAAATGAATAATATTGAGCCTCAGTAAAGCTTGCACTTTACTGGGGGACTGCCTAAGTGCTTCCTGGGAGCTAGCCCACTCTCATGCCAAGGCTGTGAATACTCACAAACAAAGGAGTTGGGTGTTGAAAACATGGATTGGGCAGTTTGTATTTTCTATGACTTTGGGAAAAGGACAGAGTCAAGTCTATATTTTACTCATTATGAGCAGCCCCAGAGGTTTGTTTCCTTCAGCTCTGTCTCAAGGCACTTCTCACTATGGTGAAGAGGAACTCACTGGCCCTCCATCTCCCTTCACTCTCCAAGAAAGAAAGATACTGCAAAACATAACCCTAAGGCCTTAGCATTACTAAGTGTTAACCAAAGCAGAAGTGGAGTGGGGAACTGATAACAAGAAAGAATACCAGTTGCCCCAAATTATATATGCATTTAATTCAAGTCATTTAATATCAAGATAGGAGTAAATATGGAAGATTGCCTGAGGTAGGAAACCTCAACTTCCCAATCCCAGCAAAGCCCCAGTATTGACCCAGTCTTCCAACTCACACAGAAGTTCTCCAGTCATGAAGCCATAAACCCCACATAGCTGCACTCTAATGGTAGGTAGCTACTCCTAGGGAACAAATGAATATGACATACTTGCAAACTTCTTGGAGTTACCAGATGATCTTATAATCATCAATCTAAAATAGTGTTTTCAAAAGAGACTCTTTTAAAATGAATGGTGCTACTGTACTTGGGGATTTATTTTTGACATACAATGAAGTATGATAACACAACAATTAACTATTATGACCTCTGTAGGAACTCTCTTATTTTCTTCTCTTTGACGTCAGTTATATCATTCTCATCGACACCAGTTTTTAGACCTTTCTTTCTCTTCATTGTCTTTCTGTTAAAGACTTGTCCACCCAATATTGACTTTTCTTTTTATGAAAATTGGGCATTTGACAGGAAATCAGATATTGCTTTTAACCCTTAAAAGAGGCTGTGCTTTTACATCATTTTCTGTTCAAATTTAAACTAACAATGGGAACTGCTCTTAGAATAATATCAACCATTGTAAAGTTCACCTCCAACAAAAAACTTTCAAAGGTTATAAGCAAAATAAAAATGACTATGATAATTGTTAAAGCTTTCTTTTGCCCAGTGCCATTTTAATTTCATTTTATATAATTATTTGCTGCACATTATAAATAGTTTTATTTTATCCTAGGATACTTTTTTTTTTTAATTTAGGGAAGAATCTTAAAACTTCTTAAAAGAGAAGAAGCAAGAAATCTCATAGTTTTATACTTACTTTTCAATTTTTAGGAGCATTTCACCATTTGATACTGGTTGAATTCAGGGTAAAAACTAAACATATGAACATTCAACCTATTTTTAACTCAGTTGGAAACTGTTATGGGTTGAATTTGGTTACTTAAAAGTGTATGTTGAAGTCCTAACACCCAGTATCTCAGAATGTGCTTTTCTTTGAAAATAGGATCCTTGCAGATACAATTAGTTATGATGGCATCACACTGGAGTAGGGTGGGCACTTAGTCCATTAGACTGGTATCGTTATAACAAGAGAAGACTCCAGAGACTGAGATACACAGGAGAGAAGGCCATGTGAAGACAGAGGCAGAGAACAGAGTTGTGCAGCCACAAGCCAAGCAACACCTGACTTGCCAAAAGCTAGGAAGAGTCAAAGAAGAATTCCTCCTCTAGAGTCTTCAGAGAGAGCATGGCCTGCTGACAACTTGATTTCAGACCTCTAGGCTCCAGAACTTTGTGAGAATAAATTTCTGTTGTTTTAAGTCATGAAGCTTGTGGTTCTTTGTTACGGCAGTCCCAAGAACTAATAAAGATGCATTACCTGGAAAGAAATAGAGGAGGGTCATTAATTCAGAATTCCTGGATAGAATTCAGATACCTGTGAATCCTCTTGTTAGAGGTTTGTAATAGTTAACAAGCTGTAGCTCCATTCCCCCTGATATGCACTGGGGAAAGGCAAACCCCCTCCCCCATAAGCCTGTGTGTCTGAGGGCAGGGCACTTCAGCAAAGGTTGAACAAAGAAACCCACAGAGAGACAGGAGTAAAGGGAGATGGAGACCTTCAACACCTGCATATCAAAGGGAGATAGAAACCTTCAATATCTGCGTATCAAAAGGAGATTTAAAAGAAAACAAACCTTTACTCCCTTCATATCAAGGGAACTCCTACTCCTCCAGCATTCTAAGAAAATCTAACTCCCTAACCCACTACTCTCTAGCCATACAAGGGGAAATTTTCACCTCTTGGCCTTCCTATAGGCCCCTACACCTCACTCAGACCCTTGACCCCCTCTCACCGTCTATCATTTCCCCGCCTAGGAAAGTTCTGTATAAACTCAAATCCCCCCCTTCCAGGAGTGGGCTGATGTCTCTCTTCAGACCCGTACTATGCTGGGGGGTGGGGGGGGGGCTGAAGTTTTTTCTTCAAACCCCCTCCACTGGGAGATCTTCCCAGTAAACTTTCTGCCTGCAATCAGTCTCTGTGTTCCAGTGAGTGCCATCTTTCTCCAACATTTGGTCCTGAAAACCTGGGCTAGGGTCCTGTTGAGAATAATTGACTAGAGAGGAATGTCCCCTCTGCCACGGCTGAATGCCCATCCAACACCAAACATGGAATCTCAGCTAGGTGAGTTAAGGATTTCTCCCCTGGAGGATCCTGCTTTCTCTCTTTCCTTTTCCGTTGTCCAGGACAACCCACTGGGAAAACCTAGTGCTAGGTCAGGATCCTCATCGTTCCCCCCCCCCCCCCCCCCCGAGGGCCACAGCAGGTGGTATGCCTGCATCCTCATGGAAGGAAAGCCCTTGGCTCCAGAGACATCTGGTTTCAAGTGCAATTTCCCATTTCCTTGGAGATATCTGACTGATTTGAGAAAACCTGTCTTACTCAGAATCTCCACCATCCTAGAGATCTTTATTTTTACCCCAGCCACCTAAAATGGGGAATTCAAGTTCAGCCTCCCCCCCACCCCCCAAACCACACCTCTGGGTGATTGGGTACAACCTTAAATGCTGTACGCAAAAGGAGACATCAGATCCAAAAAAATCATTTTCTATTCGACCTCTGTGTGGCCGCAATACCAATTGGACAATGGAAGTCAATAACGAGAAAACATTCTTTTAATTCCCAAGTTCTCCAAGACTTAAAGAACTTTATCCAGAGCAACAGCAGACATGCCAGATTCCTTATGCTCAGGACTTCTCTCATCTTTGTATCCGCCCCTCCCCCATTAATCCTATTCTTCTTTTACACCAAAAACTTCCTCAAAAGCTTTCTTCTTCCTCCTTTCTGTCCCCTAAATTCCTCCAAAACCTTGACTTTGATCCAGCTGATCAGACTTCCCTGCATCTCCTCCATATATTCCTTGAACATCACATCCACACACCCCCACCCTCCTCATTCTCTAACTCCCCTTCTTCCTCTGGTCCTTACCCCCTTCCACCCCAACTTTTTGTCCCCCTCATACAGGTACCAGGGCTGGAGCTTGCCTCCCCTTTCCACCTCTCCTTGTCTCCTGTACACAGAAGACCCTTCTTCCAACTCAGATCTCTCTGATCACAGTCCTCCTCCACTGCTGTATGCCTCGTCAGCACCCCAACTTACTCCATCCTCCTCCAGTGCCCCCACATCTCCCTGTGAACCCACTCCCAAGCCCAACTCTCCACTCTCCAGGCTCCTTCCCCAGCTCCTGTCCTCCCTCTCCAGGAAGTGGCTGAGGCAGAAAGCACATCCTCTTCTCAATCTGATCTCTCCCAAATCAAACACCTTCTCAGATCCTATTCCTCTGATCCCTGCAATTTACCAATACCCAGTTGTCCCTAATAATCTTCCTTAACCTACAATTGCTTGCCTCCTACAAGTAAACTTTTGGCTGACTCCTGAGGCTAGTATATTCCTAAAAGGTAATAATCCAAAATATATGTGCTAAATATCTGTCTATCTAAACTGTTAAAGTTTAACTGCATATATCATGCTCAAATATTCCTAAGTGTTGCTGATTACTAGGAAAAGTGTTCTCAAAAACAAAGATGCATATTACGAGCAACACTGATTCAAAAGAAAATCTTAAAGGCAGTAAAAATAGTCATATCAAAGGCATAAGAATTATGAGTCAAATGAGTAAACTTTATGTTTCTGTCTGTGTGTCGTAACTCTTTTTGTATTTGTCTAGTGTATATTTTAATACCTCTGGATGGTAATATTAATTCCTAAAAGAACTCTATTCAAATGGCCAAAAGTTAAACAAATGCTTATATTAATAAATAGGTATGAATGCTAATAAAATCTTTAAAGTAATGAAAATTTTAAGTCTTGACTGATGAAATTGCTACAATTTCTTCATAAAAGATGGTTCTTGCCCAAATTCAATGAATAGTTTATTTTTCTTCACAGAATAAAATGGAGAATGTGAAACTTAAATAAATATTGAAAAAAGTGATAAATTTGTAGGCGTGCTGACTGAAATTTGATAAGTTTGTTCAAGAAAGTGTGTTTTATCCTTTTCATAAAATCAGAATGGAAGTATGTAAGACAAAACTTGAATGCATATGGCAAGTTGTTGAAGGTACTGTGGTAGCATTGAGTAAGGGAATGTGTTCTGTGAAGGCAGAGTTTGTCTTAAAATGAGGTAATTATACTCTGCAGTTATGAACAGTTATAAAAAGTTTGTAAAAGCATTGCTTAAACTGAAATATTCAAATAGCTAATTACCAAAAGTCATTTTTAAACAGAAACTAAATTGATGATTAAAAGCCACCTCAGTGTGCATATTACAGTGTTAATAGGGAAAAATAATTTTAATTCCATTGGAAATCTTAAGTTTTCATAAAATAATGAGAAAAGTAGTTTTTCCTGCACAGATAAAATAAAATACCTGCTAATTAATGTACTCATGATAATTGTATGTTCTAAAAAATTTGCTTTGAGACAGTTTCCAAAATCATTTTAGTAACTTATATATGTAGGGTGTATAGACTGTGTTTTATTGTTAAGGAAAAAGATAATAATTTTGTCCTAAAATAAAACAACTGGTTTATCTTAAGAGCCTGAAATAGGCAAACAATTAGGACAAGCTACAAAGTCCTGAATGTCTATCACATTATCAAATGGTGTATCAAACTATACTCTCTGTTATAACTGATAACGTATAATGTTTTCTCATATTATTGGGATACTGAAAACACTTCATCCCTTGTTTAGCTCAAATGTTAAAACCATTACATGTGTTAATCAGAAAAAGTTGTGCAAGGAAATGAAAGCCCCCCCATGTTATTAAAAATAAATAAAGAAATATAAATAAAAAACAAAACAAAACAATAACACAGGCTCAAGCAGTAAGGGGGTAGATCTTAACTTACCCTGTGAATTGGATGTAGCCAGTACCAATATTGGCTTTGGGTGGAGTTCGTGACAGAGGCAACTTTCTAAACAAATACCACTTGAGTTTTAGTCACAATTGTGAAAAGAAACCAAAGGGCAAAACAAAAACAATAAACTGTTGTGAGCTGCCCTCTGTGGAGAAGAGAAACCTGTGGAAGAACATCTAGAATGACTGCCAGCAGTGACAGGTAACTGTCTATCATGTCCCTGACCCTTCCTCTAACATCTCTCTTGGGACTCTTAAGGCAGATGGCCTCATGAAAATCCAGTGCCATACCATTGAAATCCAAAAAGAAGCTGAGTGGCTCCACTGAAAAGGCAAACATCGTAAATACCAAACCTTGCAGTGCCTAGTCCAGCAGTTCCAACTACCTGTCACTCACCAGCAGCTCATGGACATCACCCATGAGTGTTCATTGTGCTCACTCCAATGACTGCAAAATTACCTCACTGAATGAAACATACTGGCCAAGCACAGATGCCAGTAACATGATGGCAAGTGGATTACATCACTCCCCTCCCATTCTCAAAAGGGACAAGGTATGCTTTCAGTGCTGCAGACACTGCAACAGAACTCTTGTAACCAGATCCTTACAACAATGAACTAACCTACAAGTTAAAGTGCCAGCTGCTCCAAGTCCAAAAAGGGAAGTAATAATAATTTGTTTTGCCTATGCTTCAAACTGTATAAACTAGGGAAAATGCCAGTTGGGAATCTTAACTCCATGAAAAATCATTCAAAAACACTGTTATGAAACCACAGTTAATAATCTAAAATCTCCTATTCCAGCTAAAACAGGAATAAACTGTGTAAGCCCATCAAATCATATAATTTCACTGTCAACCATTAAATCCGTTAATGTTTAATGCTGAAAGAATAATCTTATTGTTCCTACTCCTCAGACTCCTGGTAGCAATAACCTCACAGCCCACCCTAAATTTCATGGTTAATTCCTATCCTTACCTCCATTATAACTCTCATTCTCCTCCTATCAGCAGATCCACACATCTTCCATGCAATAACTCAGTGTATCCAGACAGCCATCTGAGATGTCACCCATGATCGTGTACATGATCTTCTCAAGCTGCAAAAACACAGTGCCAGCTGCTAAGCCAGAAGCCAAAATATCTCAATGTCAAAAAAGGAACAATAACTAAATCCCACAATGCCTTCCCACTCTCCCTCTCCACCCAACCAAAAAAGAGTTGAGAATTTTAAGTCTCCCCTGCCCCAATAATAGATAAAGATGACCCCAAAGCCCTATCCCTTCCCTAATCCAACAGGGTGTACTAGACACCTGTGCAATCATAAATAAAATTTGTTGTTTTTACATTAACAGAACTCGCCAGATTAAAAAAACTTAAAGTCTTGAAAAAAAACAAAAACATAGAAATTGTTCAGAGAGCCCAAGATAATAATTAGGGAAATTAATCACGGCTATCCTCATTCCTTTCTAATTTTTCTTCACCCTTAAAATCAGTCCTTTTACCCTTATAACACCATTTCTAATAGTATTGCTGCTGCTTCTTTTTAGTCCTTGTCTCTCACAGCTTCTTGTCCAATTCATACACCAAATCATATAATCAGCAACCCAGGAATATGTATATGGTGCCTTTCTCCTGTGAAAACAACAATATTGACCCCTGTGGGACCTGAAACCACAGCCCACTATACAGGATGGAAGGGAAATTCTTTTCTCCACCCCTTGACAGCTAGAAGTAGCCAGATCAAGCTAATGCCCCAAATGCCCTCACCCTCCCACCCTGCCCAGTACTGTATACCCCAATACCCAGGGCCCCCTATATATATATAAATACAAACAAAGAGTTAGGAATGTTAGAGGTTTGTAATAACTAACAAGCTGTAGCTCAGTTCTCCCTGATATGCACTGGGGAAGGCCAACACCCTCCTCCATAAGCCTACTTGTCTGAGAGCAGGGCACTTTCCCAAACGTTGAACAAAGAAACCACATAGAGAGGTGAATAAAGGGAGATGGAAACCTTCACTACCTGCATATCAAAGGGAGATAAATAAACCTTTACTCCCTGCATATCAAAGGAACACCTGCTCCTCCAGCATTCCAAGAAAACCTAATTCCCTAACCCACTACCCTCTAGTCATACAAAGGGAAATTTCACCTCTAGGGTTTCCTATTGACTCCTGTACCTCACTCAGACCCTTGAACCCCTCTCACCTACTATCATTTCTCCGCCTAGGAAAGTTCTGTATAAACTCAAATCCCCCCTTCCAGGAATGGGCTGAAGTCTCTCTTCAGACCCCCACCATTCTGGTGGGAGACAGAAGTCTATTCTTCAGACCCCCTCCACTGGGAGAGCTTTCCAATAAACTTTCTGCCTGCAATCAGTCTCCATGCCCCAGTGAGCAACTTTTTTCTCCAACATTTCTACAATTATATTTTAAAAATTTTAATAAGCATATGTGAATTTTTTTCTTAGAATGAGAGCTCATAGATCCAAATAATTCTCAAATATGTCAAAATAAAGTGTACTTCACACTGAAATTTGAAATGCAAGAAAACATGTGAAAAACATTTATGATTGTGTTAGATTAGGATAAGTATTCTTTTAAAATTGGGCTCATAGAATATTTTTGATGTGAATATTAACAAGTATCTTTAGCCAAAAGAAAACTACTCATTAAGGTAGTATTGACATTATACTTGCCAAATCAAAATCTAAATGTATTTGAACAGATTCATTGTTTAAACTCATGTTGAGAAAAGAGTTATAAAAATCATACCTTTAGAAGAGTTGTAAATCTCATTTGTTTAAAATTACACTAATGATCTGATAAACCTCTGGTGATTTTTACTGTGCATTACTAATTCCTTCCATTTTCACGCTTTTAAAAATTCTCTCTATGTATCTATTATTGTTTTTTTATTCACCACATTTTTGTATTTCAGACCAATCAGAGCAGAAGTGAAAGGCTTGATTTTTCCATCCAACCAAAAGAGTGGTAGAGTGTTACATTATTTACAATGCAAACATTTGTGTATAGCAATCACTTCATACTATTGTAAACCACATTTATTATTTTGGGCTCTCTTCACTCCTTTGTGAAAATTCAATTCTCCAAAGGACATAATTTTATTCCATCTAAAGAATTGTTTTTAAAATATCTATGAATATCTATATTTCACTTTCAATTTTGATATATAGCTTAGTTTATTTCTACATATAAAGTTTCCATTGAATGACCATTAGTTGAACAAGTAAATGACATTTCTTTTGAATAACATATATTATTCCTTCCATTAACAAAATTTTGGCAAGCTCATTATCTGATCCGAACCATACTACCCCAAAGTTGATAAGACAGACTCTATTTTTCTCAAAATGCTTAAATCTAAAATTGTAAATGACATACTCATATTCACAGAGTTAGTGAATTATGGAGCTGACTCTCACACCAAAGACTTCCAATACCAAGTCTAGCCCTTTCTTCTCTTTCACCATTCTGTCTTAAACAGAAAAAGGGAAAACCCTATTTTTATTGTGGTCTCCAAGAGATACTATTCCTAATATTTTGTTAAGAGAACTACTCAAAATAGAGAAACATCTCATTGTATATATCATAATACAATGAAATGATATCATAAATTAATTTTCCAAGTAAATGTTTTAGTTACTTAAACATCAGGAACACATATTTGTGTGTGTAAATATAAACATACATACATATACATGTATCCACTCACATACAAACACAGTTCTGATGTAAACTTTCAAAAGTAACAGTTATTTTCTTAAATTCTTAAACAGAATTCTTGAATTCACTCTACCTTCCTTACGATGAACCTGGATCATTGTTTCAATGATATGTATATGTGTACTAGACAACAATTCAATGATGTGCTGTGAGATTATTAAATACTGAACTCTTTGACCTTGTTTTAGTCAGGGTTCTTAGGGAAATAAAATCAACAAGAGATATCAGTCAATAGTATGAGATTTTATGAGTCTCTCACATGACTGTGGGGATACACAAGTCCAGGTTCCATAGGCAGGCTGCAACTAGGGACTCTGATGAAAGTCTAATAAAGGTCCTTGGTGAATTTCTGGGAGACATTGGCTGTCCAAAGATGAGCTGGGAAATTCTCTCTGACTGGTGTAAATGTAATTAGCTACCTATGCAGTAAACTCACTGGTGACTAAAGTCCATAAATGTCTTTGCATTACAACACAATTATCTGGCCCAGTTGACACATTAGCCTAACCTTCACAGACACCCACCACACATAGGAAAGGCCAACAGACTGAACTATAGTAGCTGATTTTGTTATTTCTTCTCCTGTGTTTCTCACCACTGACTTTTATATCCTAATGCTTAACTTCATCCTCTAGTTTAGCTCCTCAAGTTTCTCCTATTTGCCTCTATCCTCTCAACGATTCTCTAATAGCACATTGGCAGTTACCTAAGGAAATTCATACAAACAAACTTGTTAAATAAGTTAACTTAATTTCACTTGTTCTAAGCCTCTTCTACCTGGAGATATGAAAAAGTTCATGACCTGTCATGAGACATTTTACACAATTCCTATTCGTGGTTGATCACTACCTATATGGGGCATTACTATTATACTATACCATGCATTCTTTGGGAAATAAAACCAATTTAAAGAAATACACAGAACACTTTAGCTTTTCCATGCTCAATGATTCAATGTTTCTCCATCTTCTATTGCCCAGAACTCAAGCGTTTTCTCAACCGTCATAGAAATTCATTCTTATTAATATATCCATTCCCTTTGATCAAATTGTGTAAATGTTTTAACTGGAACATCTAGGATGACTTTCAATTTCAACTCATCCTTATTAGAGTTCCTCCGAGTGATTCCTATAGTATATGGTTGATATTATGACAGAACACATTTTATTTTAGTCATTAATAAATGTTTACCTTATAAAATTTTACTTTGTTGTCTTCCTATTTTATATCATGCATTTTGTTTAGATGGTAAACAATAATAAATGCTAATTGTTTAAAAAACAATAAAATTCACTTCAGGAACAGAACTTATTTTACTAACAAACTTCTTTTCCTTATGAAAATTTTTATGGTGATTATCAAAGCATCCAGCCTCTTTTTGCTCTTGTCAAAGTGCTTTACAGGCAAATTTAAAATATTATTATCCAATATATATCAAAGAAAATTCATAATTAACTTACTTTCATTCACTTTAATGAGCATAAATGGTGCTAAAAACAGGAAATGTGTTCTGTCTGGCCATAATGTAAGCTGAATTCTGTACTTGAGGGAACCAAAATATTCAAAGAAATAACTGTATTTTATCTTGTTATTATTTATTTCTTTTGAATTTATACCTGAATGTTTCTTCAGATTTGCAGTTGTTCAAAAGTAATGATGAACTTAAATATAGGCATTGTATATAACAAGAAACTTGCAAGGTCTACTGTCATAAGGCCAAGAGTCATAATTTCAATGACAATCAACAGTTTTTAAACCAACCCTACCTGCCACTTTTGGTGATTTCTGGTGCTGGGCTGAGAGGTCAAAGCTTAGCAGTCACAGCAAATAAGCTGCCCATAACTGCAGGAAACTTGATAGGAAGGAAATTAAGCCAGCCAACATAGCTTGCTGAGGTAAATATTTGCCCTAGAGTTTAGCCTGTTTTGGTAACATTTCACAGTTTATTTTATTTGGGTTTTAAATTTCAGTGTCCTGTTCAACCATGTTTATAACTGAGGCTTAAAAAAAAAAAAACAGTAATATTGGTTGCATCTTTATTTATTTTTTCTTTGTTCATCATTGATTTTGGCATTAATTTTGATTTTTTGTAAATATTGCATTGTTATTAATATTGGCCATTAGGTTTTTTTTGGGCGTGTACTCCTTAAAATTTTGCACCTGAGGTGAGTACTTCACAATATTTGTTGAATCAGTTTGATTTGGTATCTCTTGGGTGAAGCCTAGCAAACAGTATTTTTTAAAAAATGATTTCAGAGTGTGGTCCATGGCTTCCTCCATCAGAACTAACAGAATCAGAGAGGCACATAATCATAGGTACCTTACTTGCCTCATCCTAGTCCCACCCTCATCTTGTTAGAACGCCTTCTTTGTAGTCACCAAGTTTTCTTTCAGTTATCTTTCAAAGACTGAATTAATAAGAGGCATTAAGTTCTTAATAATTCCTTAATGACTAATTGTTATTTGTGAGCTCACCTTTCTTAATGTGGATCCAAAAAAATGTACTCAAAAGAATTCTCTTCATCTGCTTTTGTTTTTATATCTCTTTGCTTAAACTTTTAAAATAATGTTCACTTTCAGTTTGAAGTAATTGTAAAAGTAAAAATTTCAGGGGCAAAAGTGGAATAAAATATTACACATTTCTGTTAGCATAACATGGGTATCAATTATACACAAAGTACTGTGTTTTGAACTGCTTTATAGTTTGTTTCTTCATTTAAAATTTTCTATTACATATTTATTGAATACCCATTTCTGGGTAAGGTCACAAACAATTAAAAATATGTAGGAAATAAGAAACAATCTAAACATAAGCCAGTAATGTTACAGTTGAAAAATAGCCCCAAAAGAACCATAAAATATTTATTATTTTCAAAACCAAGTTAGATAGTTTAAAATTTCTAAGGCTTCAGGGACCTCATTAATGCATAGAACATTTGACTATAAATCTATTATCTCTGGAAGCTGATGTGGCTCAACTGATAGAGCATCCGCCTACCATATGGAGGGCCCAGGGTTCGATCCCAGGGCCTCCTGACCCATGTGGTGAGCTAGCCCAAACCCCGTGCTGCCACACATAAGGAGTGCCTTGCCACACAGGGGTGCCCCCGCATAGTGGTGCCCTACGCGCAAGGAGTGTACACCGCAAGGTACCCCATGCATAAGGAGTGCACTCTGAAAGGAGAGCCACCCAGTATGAAAAGGGTACAGTTTGCCCAGGAGTGACACTGCACACATGTAGAGCTGATGCAGCAATATGATGCAACAAAAGAGAGTCGCAGTTTCCCAGTGACACCATAGTGAAAGCAGGCACAGAAGAACACAAAGTGAATAGACACAGAAGGCAGACAAGGGGGGGAAGGGGAGAGAAATAAAGAAAATAAATCTTTAAAAATAAATAAATAAAAATTAAAAATTAAATCCATTATCTCTAATTTATAAACTAAAGATAACATTTAAAAGGCATGAGATTTTATACACAACTCAAATGTAAAACTGGAAACATTTTATATCACCACTCTTAAAACACTTGAGAATTTGGCTTTGTTGATTTTAACGTGTCATAAAATTACTGATTAAAATTGGTATATCTAATAGCATATGAAATCCACAGGCAAGGAATTAAACCTCAATGTTTTATATCTTTCACATTGTTCTATTAAAAATGAAATGTCAAGACTGGAGTGTCAGTTGAACAAGGACTTACAATCTTATTGGGCTATCAGAGTACTTTGGGAAATCTTTAAATGACCAAATCTCTGATATAATCCCAAGAAGGCCATGAGCTGAAGAAGTTTTTAAAGGAATAATTCACTCATTAATAAAAACTAAATATTAACTCATGGACATCTTCACTCCCTTCCTGACACCTACACAGGAAAAGGGTAGATGATAAAGACACAGACAGGAGATGTAGACTGATATGCAAACCCAAGGGGGTTCATTTAAACCACAAAAAGATTTATTGAATCCTTGCTACGATCTGATCAATGTGCCAGTCATCAAATTTGATTCACAGGCAGATCCTCAATATCCAACCCTCCAAAATTTGAAGGTCTCCTTTTCATGAATCTTCCCTAGGCAGGGGCAGAATAGGTGGGCTCATTGGATTCACAACAGAGGAAAAAGGTAGTCTTTACTCCTCTATAATTTAAAGTATGTAGTCCCTGGATGTTAAAGCAAGAATAAAACTTCATAAATAAGTAAGCAGGTAGAACCAAACTTTCTGGATCATTAATTTTCATGTGAAATATATAGAATGATTTGGAAATACCAAGACATTAATTTGTACAGTGTCTATTAAAGAAGAGCAACAACTTTCCTTCTTAGAAGTGTTAGGTTTCCTCCTGTTTCTCTTCATCAATAGCAATCAAGCTGTTATTCCTTAGTTCTAGCCTACCCCTCATCTGTTCCCTTCTTAATATTATAGCAACAAGGCCATATTGGCCTCCAAAGCTCTCCTAGCATACATAAGCCATGGGCTGATGCTCAGCCAAATAAATATCTCTTAAATCTAGGTTTTTGTTTATATTAATGTCTAATCTTAACCACACCCACAGAACCAGGGGTTGGGACCTGAACATGCTTTCTGTGGGGATATGATTGAATCCCCACATTGTTTTCCCTTTCAAGAATGTATATAAATAGTAAGTACAGATTTTTAAATAAAATATACTTATTTTACAAAAGGATATTACATTCTAGGGATGGATTTCAACTGACAGCTCTTTTGTCCTCCTAAAAAAAAGAGTGACTTGTAAATATAAATTCCCCTCTCCCACCCTTTATCAACTCTACCAGCATAATCCAGAGATAAGAGATGATGCTGGAGAAAGAAGAAAATAAGGAAAGCAGAAAGAGAAGAGAACTTTATACCGGAGAAAAGCAAACCTCCATAGAAATATTGTTGATGAAAATCTTGCATTAAAAAAAAACTTGGTATGGCAAGAACAGGAGGGTCCTCTCTCCCTCCTTCTCTCACTCTTTCTCTCCCTTCCTCATTCTCATTCTCCCTCTCTCCCTCCCCCTCTTGGGCCCTTCCCATCTCCCTCCCTCCCTCATGCTTTCCTCTACCAGTAACCAGCCCTCTGCTGGATGTTGGAAAAAACAGATGCACAAGTCCAGGCCCTTTGATGGGAGCTCAAGCTGAAGAAACCTGTGTGAACAAGTGTTTTGTCTGTTTTCCTTGACTGCAGTTCTGGAGGGAGAGTGAGGATGCAGTCCCCCACTACCATGGTTGTACAGTTGAGTTTCCCACATTTGGATGTCAAGGGGGTCAGGGAATCCATGCAGTTTGTGGACCTTGATCTGGGGGGATCACCTTCATGATCATGGTATCTTACCTGTAGCTCTTCCATAAAGTGAGAAAATAGGGGAAAATGTCAATCATTTGCACCAGAAATCATGGAGACCAGAAGATAGTAAGTTAACATATTAAAAGTCCTTAAAATAACTGTCATCCAAGAATTCTATATCCAGCAAAGTTATCTTTCAAAAAGAAAGGAGAAATTAAGACATTTATGGTAAACAAAAGCTGAAAAAGTTAATTGTCAAAAGACCAACCTTATAAGAAATATTGAGGGGAGTCCTGCAGACTGAAATAAAAGCTATAAGTCATAAGAAGAAACAAGAGTATTAGTAAAGGTAGTTATAGAGGTAAATGTAAAACTCTGTGTTATTGAACTTTTACTTTGTAACTGTTTTTTCCCCAAAGTGACTTAACATGTGAAATAATATTTTAAATCTATGTGCTAAAGGACCTAAAATGTATAAAGACTTAATTGGAGACCATAACCAAAAGGGATGGAATGGAGATAAATAGTAGTAGGTTTTGTGTACTACTGAAACTAGGTTGGTACTAGTAAAACTAAGTGTTCTTTTAATTTGATTGTAATTACAAAGGTAATGACTTAGAAAATAGCCAAAAATATAGAAAAGAGTAATAAAGAAGGGAATCAAATGGTAGACTGCAAAAAAGCAACTAAATACAAAAAAGTCTGTAAGAAATAATTGAGGAACAAAAAACATAAATACTGTGATGGTTTGAAACTATATGTAACCCCAGAAAAGTAGGTTCTTAAAGTTAATCCCATTCCTGTAGGACCTTTTGGTGAGTAGTATCTTAACTTAAGATGTGACCCTCCTCATTCAGGATGGGCCTTAATCCTTTTAGTGAAGTCCTTTACAAGAGAATGAAATTCAGACAAAGAGAGAGAAAGCCATGAAAACAAGCAGCTGAAAGCAAGGAAACACTGAAGAGAAAGAAAAGTCCAGCAGATGCTCTCACATTCCTTGCCATGTGAGAGAGGACTCTAGGATCACCAGCAGCAGGTCTTTAGGAAGAAAGGATCATCACCTTGATGATGCCTAGATTTGGGCATTTTTATGGCTTCAAAACTGTAAGCTTGTAAACTAATAAATTTCCATAGTTAAAGCTAACACACTTATGATGTCTATTTTGAGCAGCTTTAGTAAACTAGAATACATACAGAAAACAAAGAGCTAAGTGGTGGAAGCAAATTCTTACTTCTCACCTGTTACTTTAAATGTCAATGGATTAAACTCCCCTTTTAAAAGGCAAAGATTGACCATTTGCATGAAAAACATGATCCATCTATATGATGTCTACAACAGACTACCTTTAGGTACAAAGACACAATAAGGTTGAAAATAAAAGCATGAAAAAAGATATTCCATGAACATAGTAAACAAAAGAGAATCAGAGTGACTACATTATTGTCAGACAAAATAGAATTTAAGTCAAAAAAGATTACAAGTGTCAAAGCAAGTTATTATATATTGCTAAAAGATTCAACACAGCAAGGAGATATATTGATTATAAACATATACACACCTAACAAAAGAACTCCAAGATATGTGGAACAAAAATTGACAGGATTGAAGGAAGAAATAGGTAGTTCTGGAGACATCAATATACTACTTTCAATAATTGATAGAAGACCATCTAAACAGAAGAATAATAAGGCAATAGAGGAATTGAACAGCACAATTAACCAATTAGAACTAAGGGACATATATAGAATGCTCTCTTAAGAATAGCAGAATGTACATTATTCTCAAATGCACATGATCATTCTCCAGGATAGACCACATATCAAGCCACAAATGAAATATTAAAATATAAAAATCATACATAGTATCTTGTTGAACCATAAAGCTAAAAATCAAAAACAGAAGGAAAACTGGAAAATTTACAAATACGTGAAAATTAAGCAACACACTATTAGCAAGTAGGTCAAAGAAGAAATCACAAGGGAAATTAGGAAGTTCTTCAGAAGATGAATGAGAGCACTACACACAAAATTTTATGGGATGCAGCAAAGGCAGTGTTCAGAGAGAAATTTATAGTCCAAAATGCCTGCAGTAAAAAAAGAACAAACTTAAAAATCAAGCAAAGATTTCAAATCAATAACCAAACTTCCCATCTAAGGAAACTAGAACAAGAAGAACAAACTAAATACAAAGTTAGTACAGGAAGGCAAAGTAAAGATTAGCAGACGTAAATGAAGTAGAGAAGAGAAAAATTAAAGAATCAACAAAGCTAAAAGCTGTTTTTTGTAAAGATCAATAAAATTGATAAACCTTAAGCCAAACTGACAAAGGAAGAGAGAAAGAGGGCACAAGTAACTCAAGAATGAAAGTGGGGACTTTACTACTGAACTTACAGAAATAAAATAAATTTTAAGAGGGGACTATATGCCAAAAAGTTAGAGACCCTGCGTGAAATGGACAAATTCCTAGAAACATATGAATTACCTGCTCTGACACAAGAAGAAATAGAAAATCTCAAGAGACCTATTACAAGAGATTGAATCAGTAAGGAAAAGTCTCCCAACAAAAAAGGCCAAGGACCACATGTTTTCACTGCTACTCAACCAAACACATAAAAAATCGATACCATCTTTTTCAAACATTTCCAATCATTAGAAAAGGAGGGAATACTTCAATAATTCACCCTTTAAGGCCAGAATTATGCTGATACCAAAGCCAAAATCCAAGATACCTCAAGGAAAGAAAATTACAGGCCAATATCCCTTATGAATATAAATGCAAAAATCCTCAAAAAAGAAAATGCTGGTAAACCAAATTCAACAGAATATTAAAGAATTATACAGCATAATTGAGAGGAATTTATCCCAGGAATGCAAAGGTGAGTCATCATAAAGAAATCAATTAATATAATATACTACTTTAATAGAACAGAAAATAAAAACCACATGAGCATCTCAATTGACACAGATGGAATTTGACAAAATCCAGCAAGCCTTCCTGATAAAAACACTGAGAAAACCAGGAATAGAAGTAAATTTCCTCAACATGATAAAGAGTATATAAGATAAACCTCTTAACTAACATAATGCTCAATGGTGAAAGACTGAAAGCTTTCATCCCTAAGATCAGGAATAAGACAAGGATGCCTAGTGTTACCAATTTTTCAACATTTAACTAGAAGTGCTAGTTAGAGCAAATAGGTAAGAAAAAGAAATAAAAGACACCCAAATTGAAAAGTAAGAAGTAAAACTTCCTCTATTTGCAGATGACATGATCTTATATAAAGAAAATCCTGAAAATTCCACAACAAAGCTACTAGAGCTAAGAAACAAACTCAACAAAGTGGCAGGATATAGGCTAAACACACAAAAATTATTGGTGTTTACTAGTAATGAACAATCTGAAGAGGAAATTAAGAAAAAAATTCCATTTTCAATAGCAGTTAAGGGAATCAAGTATATAGAAATATACCTAACCAAGGATATAAAAGATTTGCCTGTAGAATACAAAACTGCTGAAAGAAAAGAAAGAAGACTTAAATAAATTGAAGGACAGTCCTTGTTCATGGATTGGAAGACTAAATATGGTCAGGATGTCAGTTCTACCCAAGGTGATTTACAGATTCAACACAATCCCAAACAAAATTCCACTAACCTTTTCTTGCAGAAATGGAAAAGCCAGTTATCAAATTCATTTGGAAGGATGAGGGACCCCAAATAGCCAAAACCATCTTGAATAAGAAGAACAAATTCGGAGGATTCACAGTTCCTGATTTTAAAACATTACAAAGCTACAGTAATCTAAAGTAGCATTGTACTGGCACAAGGGCAGACACATAGATCAATGGAATCAAATAGAAAGTTCAGAAATAAATGCCTACATTCATGGCCAGCTGATTTTTACCATGGATGCCCAGTATACTCAATGGGGAAAGAATAATCTCTTCAACAATTTGTACTGGAAGAACTGGATTGTTATATATATTCAAAAGTTTGAAGGTGGACCCCTACCTCAAAACATATATAAAAATTAATTCAAAATAGAACAAATATAAGAACCAAAACTATTAAAAATCCCAGAAGAAAACATAGGGAAACAACTTCAGGATTTTGTGTTAGGCAATGGTTTCTTAGATGTCACACCAAAAGCACAAGCAACAAAAGAAAAAAAAAATAGATAAATGGGAATTAATCAAAATTCACAGATTCATCAAAGGACTTTATCAAGAATGTACAAAAACAACCTACAGAATGGGAAAAAATATTTAAAACCATATATTTGATAAGCGTATAATATCCAAAATGTAAAAAGAACTCATACAATTCAAAAACAAAAGGAGAAACAACCCAATTTAAAAGTTGGAAAAATACTTGAATAGGCAGTTCTTCAAAGAGGATATACAAATGGACAATAAATGCTTGAATGATGTTCAAAGTCATTAGTCATCAGGAAAATGCAAATCAAAACCAGAATGAGGTGCTCACTTTGGCAGGACATATACTAAAATTGAAACAATAGAACATTAGCATGGTACCTGAGCAAGGATGACGCACAAATTCGCAAAGCAGTCTACATTTTTGTACAATATGGGTGATAGGGTTAGTGTCTAAAAAAAAAAAAAAGTGGAAGACTCTGAAAACCTCATTGTTGATCTCATGATATTCAATATTTTACAGCTACAGTTTATAGGCAAGCAATACACAACAAGATGTTTGAGGTGGATATGAAAATTGCTGCAATGCTGCAGAAAGAAAGCAATGCCATCAACTACTACGTATGCATGTACTTCAGGCGAAAAAAGAAAAAGCATTCAACAGAATTGACATCCCTGAATGAAAGCAGCTTTGATTTGGCTATGGGCCATGATAATGGCATGTCTGCACCCTCACTAACTGGTGCCATAAAGACAAGTCCATTGAATAGTTCTGGCAGCTCTTAGGGCAGAAACAGTCCTGCTCCAGCTTTAACAGCAGCATCTGTGACTGATGTAACAGGCTACTGATGCTTCTGTGCCACAAGTAAATTCCAATGAAATGTCAGGGGGTACAATGAGTGAAAGCATTCCTCAAACTGCTTTCCACCCAGCCTTTTCTTCACTACCAAAGCCTATGATCTCCAGAGTTATTTCTTCAATCCTTCTAGTAAACCGACCACCTGGACCTTTAGAAAATGCAGCAACAAAAATACCTAATCCTATAGTAGGAGCCAAAGGGATATCCTGACTTCATAAAGAAGAAAGTCCCAAGAAAATCAAGACAGAAGAAGATGAAACCAGTGAAGATGTTAATTGTCTTGCTTTGATTGAACATGATAAAAGAGAAACAAAGGAACAACTCGACACAGAGATATATACAACTCAATCTGAAACTACTCAGATGGAGGCTTCTCAGTTGGCCTCTCAGGAAACATCCACTATAGACCTTTCTGATAGCCTTACTCTCCCTGCCAAACCAATTCCTGCTATTAAAAATCCAATAAAAGAGATTAAATTGATAAAAACAGAAAAGCAAACAAACAAAAAAACTACAGTGAGATACTATCTTATACCCACTAGAGTGACTACTGTTTTTTAAAAAATGGAAAATAAGTGTTGGTAAGGATGCAGAGAAATAGGAACCCTCATATACTGTTGGTGGGAATGTCTGATGGTGCAGCTCCTATGGAATACAGTTTGGCAGTTCCTTAGTAAATTAAGCATAAAATTACCATATGACCCTGTAATCCCACTCCTAACTATAAAGCCCAAAGAACTGAAAGCAGGGTTGCAAACAGATGTTTGCACATTAATGCTCATAATGGCATAATTCATAATTGCCAAAAGGTGGAAGCTATCCTAGTGTCCACCAACAGATGAATAGTGTGGTATATCCATACAGTGGATATTCAGGCATAAAAAGGTGAAGTACTGGTACATGGTAAAACCTGAATGAACTTTGAAGACCTAATGTTGTGCAAAATAAGTGAGACACAAATGGACAAAAATTATATGACCTCATTTATATGAAATAAGAAGAATAGACAAACTTATCAAGTCATAAATGAGAATACAGGTTACCACTGGGTGGGTGGCAGGGAATGAGGGATTAATGTTTAATTGGCACAGAGTTTATGTGTGGGGTGATGGAACAGTTTTGGCAGTGGATGATGATGATGATGATGGAGGTACAAGTTTGTGAATGTAATTAACACACTGAATTGTATATTTGAAAGTGGATAAAATGAGAAATTTTTGGTTGTATATGTTACCAGAAAAAACAGCAATTGAACTGTACACCACAAAGCACGGACCTTAATGTATACCATAAGATATATTTAATAGTATAATTGTAATAACATTGTTACATCAATTGTAATAAAAATTATCACACTAATGGAAAATGTTAATAATAGAGAAAACTGCATGTATATGTGTGTGTGTAGGGGGTGTATATAAGAACTCCGAAATTTCTGCATGATTTTTCTGTAAACCTACAACTGCTCTAATTAAGACAAAAAAAAAAAAGTGGGGAAAAATCCAGAAAATTAAAAGTGCTAATGAGGATGTAGAGAAATAGGAAACTTAGTACATAATAAATAAATAAACAAACAAGCGTGAAAAAATGTATTGAGAAATATACTAGTTTTAGAGATAAAAGCTAATGTAAGGAAGCAGTCATTTAAATGTGTGGTATTGAATGCAAACAGAAAAGGAAAGGAAACAAATGAACAATGTAAAATCAGAACTGCTAAAGAGAATTCTTATAAAGGCTGAAAAACAGTAATAATTTTCTTAGATATACTTGGCTAAGAGTTTCATTTTTCTAATTGAGAAAGAATTAGGAGATAACACCCTTAGTGTGAAATGTGCTTAAGCTCCTATCTAGTATTACATATTTTTGTTATTATTATATTGTAATTCACTCATTGTCTAATAATTTTATGTTCTTATAAATTCAACATTCTTGTGTTCAAAGTGGTAAAAGCAAGTAAATGACACTGACTTGCTCTGTGCTGACTCATGGAAAATATTACCCAGCCTGTTAATCAGATAAATCACTCTTTGGGAAGAAAGATAACTACCCTGACAGAGTCCTAGTAATCTCTCAGAAAGAGAAAGGCAAAATCAGGAAATTTATAAGGTGTTGGAGTTTAAGGTGGGTCTTTTGACTTGCATGGTGGGTGGGGGTATATAAGTGAATGGTGGCTTGATTAGCAAAGGATGAGGGTCTTGATGTACTAGTTAGGAATTCTGGGTTTGGTAAGGCTTGGGCTTTGAAGTAAGCAGACTTCAAAGAGTTTGGTGAGCAAGCAATTGGTTGATTTCATCTTTTCAAGAGTTTAACAACTTAGTGTTCACTTAAATGGTTTTTTCCTGAAAAATAAACCTATTTCCAATAAAGTTATTTTCTACTTGGGTAAGAGTTTGCTGGAATAGTACAGTTATGAGATGGTAAAGTCAGATTTTTTAAATTTAATGTAGACAATAATCTATATTGCCATAAAAGATTTTAGTTTTCAGGCTACATAAATAAAGCTATTTATTATTCAACTATTGATTAAGATGCTGAGTTAGACACCATTGTTTCTCTCTCTCTTAAGTTTATACCCAGGAATTCAGAGAAAACTGCAAGAAAGATATGGCACTGGAGAGAGGAAAGATGGAACCTATTTAGTTTGCACATAAAACATATAATGGGAAGATGGAAGTTCTGGACAAGTTAGGACAAACAAAAGTACAGACTTTAGAAATGTTGGTATGTGATAAGGAAATATAGAGTAGCAGATTGTTATAAACAATTGTAATATCATTACTAGAGCATTTTCTTTACAACAAATCAAAGGAGCATAGAGAATATACCAGGAAATATCAAGTGTAATAAAAGTAGGGCTTAAATAACAGATCTATGTATTGTTGCTTAATTTACTATTTTGACTACATAAGAAAGCATGTTAATGTCTTGTCCTCTTAAGTACAGAGTTTGGCTTTTCTTTTCCTACCTCCTAAAATCTATAACCAATTTGGATGCAAGGAAACATTTCTCCTGTCCAAAATTTACATGGCAGCTATCTGATACTCTTCATATAATCACAAAAATATTATTTTTTTATCTAGCTTTATATTACAAATCTAATTTCATCCTGAAAATTTAATATTGGATTTTTTTAGTGTGTATGAGTTCCCATTCTCTCGATAACCAGATATGTGATCAACCACAGGAACAACAGGTAACTGTAGAAGACAGAGTGGGGCGGAGTATGTCTATCACAGTATATGCTACATAGTAGGGCTTCAGAATTGTTTTCCTCAAAACTGTAGTTTCATACCAGTAGGATTAAAGTGCTAAAGACACATTGGTAAAGGTCCTTTTTACATTTTTACTAGCAAGATTTCATCGTTTTGCTTCCTCCTCTGCTCTCAAACTGAAGTAAAAGCACTGGGTTGTCTTATATTGGCATCCTAGTGGTGTTAGTCTAGATGGAAGTGATGGATTACAACACATGCCCATCAGCAGACTTGGGGTGCAGTGGACTCAAAGTGAAATTAAATGCATTGGCCAGAGTCACAGTATTGGTGTGAATCAAAATTTATTCTAAACTTGTTGCAAACAAGCATAAAGCCATTCCTAAGATATATTTTATAGAATCAATAAAATATACGCTAAATTATCTGCTGTCTCTGAAGAGGCAGTGTGATTCAAAGAGATTTCCAAGAGGAAAGGCAGAAATGAGCTCTCTTGCTCTCACATTTAAAATGAGTGAATTCTGAATATTAAATAAGAAAGACATCAAGAATATCAAAGAAGTTGTTAAGATATCAAAAATTAAAAAAAAATTAGATCCACTTAGACACATTGAAATAGTAATGCAATAAACATAAAATTAAAGAAATACGGTAATTTTAACAATTGATGGACAAGAGATATAAATGGACACAATAAAATTGAAGGAGATGGAATGATAAAATTGAAAAAAGAAGGGAAGTGGGTGATAAAATAAAATAAAGCTTACAGATTCAGACTTGGAATTTAGTGTGCAAACAGGCATAAAGGAAACCAATGAATTATTAATAGCAAATCCGCAGAACTATGTCACAAAAACCAAAACAACCCAAATCCAATAAAACTGCATTGAAAAGTTTCAAATAAAAGCAAAATATAAAAAGTAAGGCATTAAAAAAAAAAAATAAAAGGTCAGTGGAAAAGATTGGAGCATGACCACAAACTAAGTATATACATCTTTGTCTTCTGACTAAAATCCCTTGAAATGACAGAAAATATATTTTGAAATGTATAAATCCATAATAATGCTGGATAGCAAGAAAGCAAAGAATGTAACAAAAATATTGGACAATTCTTAAAGACAGAAAGCAGACAGAACTGGACTGTCTAGGAAAATCTCATCTAAACCTATGCCAGGTGAAGACTGTCATAGAGGTGGGAGTATTTTGGAGGGTACTAAGTTCCTAGGAGTATTAATTGGGAAAATGCCTTTAAGGAAGTTGGTAAATCAGCTTTTCCCTTCTCCTTTCACTTTGTTAAGTAAATGCTGTCATCATCTTAGATCGCTAACCAAAATAGCAAAAATTGGCAATAGAACCTAAAAGGCAAGACCACGCAGCAGGTGGTCAACAGTGGCAAAGAGTAAAGAACCTTCTAGAGGAGGACACCTCCCAGAAGGCACAACGTTGGCACACCACATTTGACAGTACATTTCACCCCCTTTCCTTCAATACTATGGGCAATTTTAAGTAAAAAGAATCTGCAAATACAAAGAAATCAAATAAAATTGCCTAACAAATGAATAATCAGCAAGACATGAAATATTTTAGGAAAACTGAGGTAAAAAGAAGCTTCCAATTGAGCAACAAGAACAACAAAAGAATTGGCATCATGGTACCAAAACTAATAAAGCAAACTTCAGAAGACTGCAAAATAAGTATACTTAACTTTCTAGAAGATATTGAAGAGAATACCACATGCACTGACTGTTTTTAAAGAGAATAAATGAAAGACCTTGAAGAGCAAAACTATATGTTTCTTTTAAATGAAATACCTCATAGGATTGGTTCCATGGTAAAATAGAAAGAGATGGAGATGAAATTTAAAATTACTATTAAATAAGCTAAAAAATCATATTCAAAAAGATTAAGAGTGAAAACATATAAAAGAAAGTTTGAGGTAAGGATTTGGCTCAAATGATAGAGTATCCGCCTACCACATAGGAGGTCCAGGGTTCAAACCCTGGGCCTCCTGACCCACGTGACAAGCTGGCCTATATATAGTGCTGATGCGTGCAAGGTGCAAGGAATGCCGTGCCACACAGGGGTGTGCCCCACGTAGGGGAGTCCCACGTGCAAGGAGTGTGCCCCACAAGGAAAGCTGCCTGATGCAAGAAAAGCACAACCTGCCTAGGAGTGGCACCACACACATAGAGAGCAGACTCAGCAAGGTGTCACAACAAAAAGAGGCATAGCATCCTGGTGCCGCTGATAAGAATGCAAGGGGACAAAGAAGAACACACAGCAAATGGACATAGAAAGCAAACAACGGGGAAACGGACTTTGGCCCAGTGGTTAGGGCGTCCGTCTACCACATGGGAGGTCCGCGGTTCAGGCCCTGGACCTCCTTGACCCGTGTGCAGCTGGCCCATGCGCAGTGCTGATGCGCACAAGGAGTGCCCTGCTACACAGGGGTGTCCCCCGCGTAGGGGAGCCCCACGCACAAGGAGTGCACCCATAAGGAGAGCCACCCAGCGCGAAGGAGGGAGCAGCCTGCCAAGGAATGGCGCCGCCCTCACTTCCCGTGCCACTGACAACAGAAGCGGACAAAGAAACAAGACGCAGCAAAAAGACACAGAAAACAGACAACCGGGGGAGGGGAGGGGAATTAAATAAAAAAAAATAAATCTTTAAAAAAAAAAGAAAGCAAACAACGGGGGGGGGGGGCAGAAATAAAAATAAATAAATAAATCTTTAAAAAAAGAAAAGAAAAGAAAGATTGAGAGACCAATAAGGATAGAACCTGATGCTCCAATACTTGTCCAAGAAAAGTCAAAGAAGGAAACAATAGGAGAAGGCAGAGGAGAAGATGATTACAAATATAATAAGAAAAATCTCCATTGGAGAAGATACATGAGTCTTTAAATTGAAAGGGGACTAAAAACATAAAGAAACAGGATCAAACCTAAACATACTGTGGTGGAAAACATGAGCATCATGGATAAAGGTGTGTGAATCAAATTGGGAGGACACACTTCTCATTCAACAACAACAGTAGAAGAGAAAGGATATCCTTAAACTCCTAATTAATTATTACTCTAGAACTTTAAATACAACAAAATTATCATTCTTGGAAGAGGTCAATCAAAAACTACTTCAAACTTTAGATTGACTGCTATCTGCAAACTCCCAGAAAAATTTAAGAATGCTTTAAAGGCGGCCAGCGTGAAAAGAAAGAGCAGCCTGCCCAGGAATGGCGCCGCCCACACTTCACATGCCGCTGACAACAACAGAAGCGGACAAAGAAACAAGATGCAGCAAAAAGACACAGAGAACAGACAACCAGGGGAGGGGGGGGAATTAAATAAATAAATAAATAAATCTTTAAAAAAAAAACTGATTTCAACAAAGAGAAAGATGTAAATTAAAAAAAAATCAATGTGTCAAGAAGTGTTAAAATATATGTTTTCTAAAATAAGAGTTAATACATGAAATAGTAATAACCCCCCAAATTAATATTCAAAATATGCTCAATCTGAAGGAGAGAAAATAGGGAAGGAAGGGAAATGGAAGTCTGGTAAATTTTCCTTGTTAACTGAGGAAATTACATCTAGGTATTGATAGAAAAACATTTAAAATATAAGTTAAAAATTTAAAATAACCACTAGAAGAATGGAAATAAGATAAATAAGTACCTTCTTAAAAGACTAAAATAAGTAGATAATGAAGATTTAATCAAACACACAAAAAAGACAAGAAAACACAATGCAAAATATGACAAAAATTTAAAACAGTTTCCAAGTGAAATGGCTGGTTTCAAATAAAGCCCCATTATAGTAAGTTTGAAAGTTATAAATCTCTCACCCTCCAAGCAGTTAATATCATGTTGGAGAAAAATTCAAGCACAATTAAACTAAAATATAGAGAAAAGTGGAAAATGGAGAAATTATGAGACTAAAAGAGAAGTGCCGGAAAACCCTAGCAAAATCAATCAGATATGGAAATATTAAAAGAACCCTAAATATAACTCAATGGAGGGAAGCGAACTTGGCTCAGTGGTTAGAGCATCCATCTATCACATGGGAGGTCCCGGTTCAAACCCCACGGGCAGTGCTGATGTGCGCAGTGTGGCAGTGCCATGCCACGCAGGGGTGTCCCCCACGTAGGGGAGCCCCATGCACAAGGAGTGCACCCCATAAGGAAAGCCCCCCAGCACGAAAGAAAGTGCAGCCTGCCCAGGAATGGTGCTGCACACACAGAGAGCTGACATAAGATGACGCAACAAAAAGAAACACAGATTCCCGTGCCACTGACAACAACAGAAGCAGACAAAAAGAAGAACACACAGCAAATGGACACAGAGAACAGAGAACTGGGGTGGGAAAGGGGAGAGAAAGAAATAAAATAAATCTTTAAAAAAAACACAAAACTCAATGGATAGGCAGTAAAGCAAAATAAAATGAATAATTACTTTTAAATTAAGATAGAAATGTCCCAGAAAATGAAGGACTCATGAGTGGTTATGGTAAAGTTCTCTAACTCAAAAATCCAGAAAGAATTAGTTTTATTAATCAAATAATAATCATAACACAAGAAAGGTAATAACATGATGGTTTTAAAACACCATGCACCAGGTGGAATCTGACCCTCCTCTTGACATAGAGGTGCAATGGACACAACCAATCCAATGTCCACATAGAAGAGGTGGCATTGGAATGGGAAAAGTGGACATAGTGGACGAAGGGTATGGGGAAAGGCAGGAAGAGATGAGAGGTGGAGGCGTCTTCGGGACATGGAGCTGCCCTGGATGGTACTTCAGAGGCAATCACCGGACATTGTAAATCCTCACAGGGCCCACTGGATGGAATGGAGGAGAGTATGGGCCATGATGTGAACCAATGTATATGAGGTGCAGAGGTGCCCAAAGATGTACTTACCAAATCCAATGGATGTGTCATGATGATGGGAACGAGTGTTGTTGGGGGGGGGAGAGGGGGGGGGTGGGGGGATGGGGTTGAATGGGACCTCACATATATATTTTTAATGTAATATTATTACAAAGTCAATAAAAAATTAAAAAATTAAAAAAAAATATTTAAAATAAGTAGCACATTGGCATATTTTTAACAGCTAATGATTAGTTTTATGACCTAAGAAATTGTTGTTCTTGGTAAATCACTGTATCAGTCTGCTTTGGATATTTGAAATATACATTTGAAAGATACCCTTGTAAGGTTTTTCTTGTTAGAGTTGTAGAAATATAGTTACTATCAATTCCAGCATCTGGAATTAACATGAAAAAAATTAAACATTTTTGAAATTAAAAAAAAAAAAAAAAAAAAAAAAAAACACCATGCAAGCAATACGAAATGATTCATTGCGCTAAAATTTTCTTCCATGTTTTGAGAATCTTATGAAAGCAGCATTATGCTTTTCTGATATTGGAATTTTTTTGCCAAAAGCCTTTGTTAGTGCTGCCTGAAGCTGTTTTCCTTTCTTAAAATGGGTTTTGATTTTGAAAGATGCTTTGTTTCTAGCTACTTGATGTTTGACTTGATTTGTTGAGACCTGTACGGACTGAGCCTTAATTGAAATGTCAACCATCAGCCAAACTTTCCGTAAACATTTAGATTTCTCTCCTGTCCCTGATTTTCTGTAAGAATCTATTTTACCTTAAGAGTTGATGCTTTTCCAATGAGTCTTCACATTTGCTATTTCTGATAGTTAAAATCTAGTATGGCTTCTAATATAGGGATTGAAAGTCTCCCAGTTCTCTTTCAATATGACCCTTGGGCACAACACATGATAGAGCTTTCAGCTCAGAACCTCCTACCACCTGGCAACCAGGGCAGACCTCAGTGGAATGGAGGAGGGGACAAGAAAAACAGGGCCTCTGTCCAACCCTACACCCTGACCCACAAGCCAGTGTTCAGATCATGTGACCCAGAGGATCTGAACGAGGCTCTGTAGGCCAGCAAGGATGGCCTACAGCTCAGGCCACCCTAGACTCTTCCTTGCTTTCCCAAGAGAGAAGACGATAAATATCTTCTCACACCTGTAACAATCTGAGTCACTGGTTGGGAAACTTAATGATAGAGGATTTTCAGACCTTCAACGCTAGCCACTGATCCTCTTTCTCTTAAATAAACTTCATTCTGTGGCCCAGAAGACCTAATCCAGACCACAGCAATCAGAGAAGACCCCTTACCATCAGTGCTCTCCTTGTTTGTGTCTGACTGGCCTTGAATGTGTGTGATAACTAAGAGAGGGGTTTTAATGGGCCATGCATAGGGCTTCAAATCACTTCACTAACTTCACTTTTAAAAACTAATGAACAGGTGGGTTGGGGGAAAAATACTTTGGTTAGTAATAATGTTTTAACAATGTTCTTAAATCATTGGTTAGAAAGGTTTAACAACAATGCAAGGTATTTGTGGCAAGGTGAGTTATGAGAGTCATGTATGATGTTATATATGTTTGTTTTGTAAGTTCACAACTATTACTGTGCACTTATTGTTTATATATGTTTATGTATGAGTGATATATTTCAACAAATGTTTTTAAAAGGTATTAAAAAATTTAGGAACAAATATGATTTTCAATTGTGCACATTTTAAGAAGATACAGTCTACCTATGTGATCTTTGGACTTATTCTAATTTTTTCTTCTGACTGTTCACAAAGGAGTTGCCTAGATGACAAGAGCTGGTGGTTGGTCTCTTAACTCCTCAGCAACTTTCTTTTCAGGCAGAAAGCCACTCCCACTCTCCTTATTTCATTTTCCATCTTTTTCTTTTTATGTTCATTAGAGATTAGAATCAGCTGAAGAGGCACATTTTTTTTTCTTCAAAATTACCCAAGGAAAATATAAATGGGAAAAGAAAGCCATAAAAAGTACATAGTAGGGTATGTTAGGGTCAGCATTGGTTATGTTCTCAATTTTTCAATAAACTTTGAGCTGCATTTGTCTATACAGTAGAGGCACTGTTTCTGGCGAGTCTGATAAGTGGAAGGGCCCACTTCAGTTTTTCCTACCAGCAGCATTTCTTGATGTTGGATATCAGAGTTCAGGAGGGAGGTATGCATTTTGACTTAAGATCTGACACAAAAAGTGCAAGCAGTAAAGAAAACAGATAAATTGAACTTCATTAAAATTTAAAACTTAGTGCTTCAAGGCTTACCAACAAGAAATTGGAAAGACCACCATAAGTATGGGAGAAAATATTTGCAAATCACTATATCTGTTTAGGTACTTTCATCCACATTATATAAAGAACTTACAACTCAATAATAAAAAGACAAATAGCCCAATTAAAAAAGGAATTTCAGTGTACATTTTTCCAAAGAATATATGTAAATGGCAAATAAGTCAAGAAAGTGCTCACCATTATAAGGCATAAGGAAAATTAAAAAAAAAACCACAGCGAGCTATCACTTCACACCCACTAAGAAAGCTGTTTCCAAAAAGCCATAATACAACAGATGTTGGCAAGGATATGGAGAAATTGGAACATTCCTATACTGCTTGATGGGTGAAGCCACTTTGGAAAACAGACTGGCTGTTCCACAAAAAGTGCAGTGTTTCCATATGATCCAACAATTCCACTCCTAGGTATATACTCAAGAGAAGTGAAAACATATGTCCACATAAAAATGTATACATGAATGTTCATAGCAGCATTATTTCTAACTGCTAAAAAGAGGAAACTAGCCAATTTTCCTTCAACTGGTGAATGGATAGAAAAAAAATATGGCATAGCCAAACAATAGAATGTTATTTGGCCTTAAAAAGAATGAAGTACTGATATGTGCAACAACATGAATAATCTCAAAAACTCTATGCTAACTGGAAGAAGCCAATCACACACACAAAAAAAAATCACTATTGTATGATTCTATTTAAGAAATGTCCAGAATAGGCAAACCCATAGAGACAGTTAGTAAATTGGTGGTTTCCTAGGCCTGGAGGGGGTGATAACTAAATGTTATGGTGTTCCTTTTTGATGTGATGAAATATTTCTAAATGTGACTGTGGTATGATTCGCAACTCTGCGAATGTATTAAAACCATTGACTTTTACACTTTAATGAGTGAATTGTATGGTATGTGAATTATATCTGAGTAAATCTGTTATAAAGGAGAAGGAGGAGGAAGATGAGGAGGAGGAAGAGCAGGTAAATGGAAAAGAGAGAAGGAAGAGAAAGGAAGGTGGAACAGAGCAGGTCATGAAATAAAATACACTGCCAAGCCAAATAATCATTAAAATAAATTAAACAATGGTATATGGTGTAATCACATATTTGTACATTTATCACCCCAATCATTCTCAGAGCTTTCATTATTCCAATAATAATAATAAACAAAATAACAAAACAAACAATAATAAAAAACAAACAAAACTCATCACTCTCGATCTCTCTATGCCTCACCTGCCATACGTAGCTTCTATTCTTTTTCCTTCTCATTAGTATATTTGTATTCATGAATTAATGTTTTATTAATACGTAACAATAAAGTTGATTTGTTAAAAAATATATGAAAGCCCCCCCCCAAAATTAAATAAACAACATGTCCTTATACCTGCCCTCATTTTCCGCTTATGTGGCAAAATTTGATAACTTCTAAATGTAGGAAGTTGTAAAATTTCTGTTAATATTTTAGGGCCTATGTATACTATAGAAACCAAATTTCTACATTTGGTTTATGATAGATAAATTTATAATAATGAGACTTTGGAAGCACAATGAAATATTTTCATTAATGATTGGATAGTTCATTAATTACTGGGATGAATTATGGAGAAAACATTCGTATATCCATCATGTTTAATTTGTGTGGGAACCTTCTCTACTAGAGTTGTGCTCCAGACCTCCTTTCCTGTGCCTGCACTCCTGCCTTCTCAGGGTAGAAGTGTTAATCTGACTGATGAATTTGGAAAACTGGGCTTGCAGGCTTAGCCCTTCAATCTCTCCCTTCTGTAGGGAGATATACTTATTCCAGGGAGGAAACATTATTTCTTTCTATAAACCATAATTTTTAGAGGATAAGTTCCTACAGTTCAAGATGCATGAAATATTTCAGTGCTCTCCATTTCTAGACAACACAACTCAAGTTCACACAGCTCACAGGTGGAGGAATTGACATTTGAAGCAAGCAGCCTGGTTCTGTAGCTTGCCATCTTAACTATTAGACTATACTGCCTCGTGAGTTTGTGCAACAAAATTAGAATGAACACTCCATGTAATAATTTAAACAAGGAGTAAACTGCAACACTTTAATGTAAAGAGGTACCTGGGGTGTAATCAGGTGTATTTGTTTTTGTGCTGCAGCACTAAAGTGTTGTAATAGAGACCAGGGCAGCTCTGCTGAGAAGTTGACACTTGACGTTGCAGGGAAATAGTAATTGAATGCATGTAGTAGGTCGGTTTAGGAGAGTGGATCAAGACTGATCAAGGATCAAAATGTGACAAGGGAAGAGGTTTGGAGTCAGACAATCAATGCAGCTTCATTGAGTACTCCCCAGTATTTAATCTATACAGAGCCATAAGTGAGCTAGAAGTCAATATGAAACCAGAAGAGAATGGTTCAAGGGAAAGAAGGCTAATTATTTGAGAACAGAGCCACAAAAAGGTAAGAAGAAAAAAAAGAAAAAGAATGCTTGTATTCAGAAGGAGACATTGGATAGCTAAAGAATATAGATTCCATCATGAGACCCAAAGCAAGAAAGGTTTTAAAAATTAATCAGGGAACAGGCAGTCAATGACCCTGTTTTAACCCACCCCAGGCCAACAACAGATCAAGTGATTTGGCTATATTCAAAGAAGGGAAAAGCACCCAAAAAGAACTGATCCGTGTATCAGAAAGGAGACAGAAAAATAAAACAATTAGTGAAAAATATATATTTTTCTTTCTCATGAATTTGTCCAAGTAATATTTTAAAGGAAATTAAAAAAATTAATTTGCTTTCTGTGAGAAAAATAAATATACCATAGTATTTGCAAGATTAAATTCAAACCAGCTAAAGCACTCAGGTCAAAAAGGAAAAAAAATCCACACCAGAATAAAAGGAACAGCTCTCATTTTACGTTTACAGGGTTTTAACAACATAATGAAGTTTAGCTCACACTCACCAGAAAAAAATATGGTTATGATACCAAAGTCCAGTGGCAAGGAAATAACTAAACAATATGTTTGTTTCCCTATATATTGATCTTATGGAATGTACTAGAACTGAAAATAAGTCCTATTGCTTGCCTTCCTGTAAATACACCACAGATTAAATATTTTCTTCTAAGTTAAATGAAAAACTAATTTTAATTATATTAATTCACTTATTATGCAAATTAAGTTTGAATCAGCCAGTACATTAATATCATATCAGGGCTTGCAAAATAAATATACCACCTAAATTTTATGAAACATGTTTAGAGTTCTGAAATATTGGAGAATATGAATTTTTAATTGTGATACAAATTAACAGATCGACTTACTACATGATATGATGTTTCTTGTTAGCTGAGTAAATACTTGCAAATATTCTGCATATGCAGGATTTCTTTACTTTGTTGACACTAATAAGAAAAATCTCTTTATAAAGTTCACTTTCATTTACAATTACAGATTAGTCCTGAATGTTTTTCTTCATTATGTGAGGATCATTAATCATACAAAATGAATGCAACCTCACTTTTGTTCTCTGGAATGATGGGTTTTGTGATGAATACTTATTATCATAAATCTTTTTAAAAGAGCTTCTAATAGCATCCAATAACTTGTAACATCAGAGAGTAAAATTTAAAGTGCACTCTCTTCCACCAGCATTTTAAATCTAAAGCTAGCATCATCAGTTTTCACAAGGACAATTTAAAGCACAAGCATGTAAAAACAAATATCCACATCATCTGTAATGCAAAATACATGTTCACTGTTTTCCTCCTGAAGAGAATTCCACCCTGTCTTGCTTCATTTTTCTGTTCCATTTTGTAATTTTGTGTTGTTTTTTTTATTTCGTTTTTTTCCTTACTTGCCGCACACCCCCATTAGAGCCTTCTGCACAGTAATTAATTTCATTTCCCATGTAAAAAAAAAATTTCTGTAATTCTTTGTTCAGATTTGGAATATTTTCAAACACTAAACCAAAGAAAAGATGAAAAATAGTTTATTTAGAAAATAAGACCATTTTATCATTGTACAACAGTTTTATTGAGAATTCTTATTCTATTTATTTTGCACATTTTAAACCCTAAAATGATCAGTTTTGATGGATTTGAATAAGAGAATTTAGGATATATATGCATATAATTGTGTATATATATATACACACACACACAAACATCACATGTATATATAATTATAGAAGTACCTTAGTCTGAAAAAATCCTGATTTTCTCATAGCTGCCTATAATAGCATTTATTTGATCACTCTGAAAGTGAATTTGGATTGAATATCCTTGTTAGTTAGTCTTGAAGAACAAGTTAATATTTGTAAAACAAAATATAAAACAAAAACGATTTATCAAAAGACCAGGGAACAAATAAAAATTGTCTGATAAAATTTGTTTATAATCATAATTATTAAACTACATATTGCAGTCTTCTAAAATAAATTTTCTCATATAAATTACCTAAATAACTCTATTGCTTAAGACCAATGTATTTCCTATAAGGCAAAATTTTCAGAAAACATTAAGAGCATTTAGGCATAATTTGGAAGAAATTTTCATATAATTAATGTCATCTATTTATTTTGTTCTTTTTTTTCTAACTTGAAGTAATTTTAGAATCATGATAAAAAGATAAAAATGGCAGGTTCTAGATTTTTTACAATTGAGACATTTAAAACAAAAATAACTATTTGATCAACCTTTGATGGAAAAACTCATGAACAGAAAGTTATTCCAAAATTTCACTCAATAATTCAAACAATAGTAATACTATTAACTCAACACTATCTTAAGCTTTAACTTCATTGACCATTTGAGTCTAAATAATAAATTGTGAGTTAGGTTTTGATAGCTGCATTTTCTTAACTGAGCAAAATAAAGCCCAGAGTTCTTCCATGGTGGGCCACAGGATTCCCAGAAAAGTACATGACAAAGGGGGAAATTAGAATGCAGATTTGTGTCTTCAAACCCATCTTCTTCCTTCTTCCATTGTGCCTTTTGTGTTTTTTTATTGGTTATCTTCTCTTTAACAATAGAAATCTTTTCATTTTCCTTCTGTAAATAGACATGAAAGTACCTATTCAGATATATATCTTATATATGGAGGTCTACAGCTGAACAGTTCAGAAAACCATATACAGAATATTTATTCTGTTTTAGAACACTAAATTCTACCACTGTTTAGAGTTTGATTTTAATAACATTCCTGATGTCATCACCTTTAGATATTCTGGAAAAAAAGTAATAACAAATGAAATTAATTTAACTGTATTGCATTTTAAGGAGAATATTTCCATTACCAAAATAATTCAATTGGCTCTAAAGGTTTTCTAAGGAATAGTAAAATACAGTTATGTTTTACTAATAATGTTGTTTTCTTATCTATAGTAAAGTTTACAACAAAATATAATTTGGGGGAGAGGGCTACATGTAGGCAGAGTAAGGAACTCCAAGAGTCAGCTTGTCCTGCAATGTAGTTAGTAATTAGCCAGAGTTATCTAAATCACCCATTTGGGAGTGCCCAGGTGACCAGAAAAGCATCCTTGGAGGAACAGAAGGAGGAATTGCCCATCTGCAGTTAAGATTCATAAGTAGAGCACTCCATGCTGGAGCCCATGTTCCACTGTGGGTGCAAGCCACTTTTGGGATTATGCTTGTATATGGCTGGAGTTGGAAGCTCCATGTCCCAAAAATGAGGTAGGAATTGATGATCAGACATTGATTTCAGGTTCTGATCAGTAAATCTGGCTGGCTAAAATTCAGTCCTAAGAACAACTAAAGTTTGAACCTAAGTCAAGAAAATCCATCCCTGACATGAGGGGAAGCAGGGCTGATTGAAAGTCACAATGAAGGTAGGGACTGGTTTCTTTCCATACAGATTGAATTGCAGCTCTAGCCTAGGCTCCAGCCCCACCTCTGGCAGCAAGGAAACTGAGAGTCCTGTGCCAGACTCTCAGGCCAACTGCAGGAGTTTTGTCCTGCAAGGACTAGACTGGTGGGCAAACCTGTGGATACATCTCCACCCCCAATAGGATAGGAGGGAGGTGGTGTTTCCTCAACCTCCCCATGCAACTGCAGGCACTTTCAGCCCTCACAGACTAGAGTGTTGGATGCTCCTATGGTTCCTCCCAGCCTCTGACAGGGCAGAAGGAACAGTGCTCCCTCAGTCTGTCCAGACAACTGCAACTGTTTTCAGCCTGGAAGAACTAGATTATTGGACACATTTGTGGCTCCATCCCTGCCAATGACAGAGCAGGAGAAGGGACAGTGCTTCCTCACCCTCTCAGGACAACTGCAGCCATTTCAGCCCACATGAGTTAGATTATTAGACACATCTGTGGCTCCATGCTCCCCTCCCCCATAGGACAGGAGCAGGGCAGGGTTTCATCAGCCTCTCCAGGCAACTCCAGATGCTTTCATTTACATGGACCAGATTGTTGTTCACTTCTCTTCCTCCTGAAGTCCTACAGAACAGGATGAGGGGTAGGGCACCCTCAGTCTCTCCAGGCAAATGCAGTCACTTTTGGCCTGCATAGAGCAGATTGGTGGGCAAAACTTTGGGTACATCACTACCCCCAGTAAGATAGGTGGTGGCCATATTTCCTCAACCTCTCTGGGCAACTGCAGGTACTTTTGACTGGCACAGACTAGAGTGTAGGGCACCCTGTGGCTCCATCCCCACCCCTGACAGAGCAGGAGGAGAGACACTTATCCATCACACTCTCCAGGCAACTGCAGTAACCTTAAGCCTGCACAGACTAGATCGCTGGGCACACCAGAGGCTCCATTCCCACACCTGGCAGGGGAGGATGGGGGCTGGTACTTCATCAGTCTTCCTGTCAACTGTGTTCAGTTTTGACTTGCGTGGCTTAGTTTGTGGCCCACACCTGCATCTGCATCTCCATCCCTATCCCAGGCAGGGGAAGAAGGGGTGTGGAACTTCATCAGTCTCCAGGTGAATAAGGACTCTCTTGGCCTTCATGGCTTTGATTACAGCACACAGCTGTGGTTCCATCCCTACCCATAGCTAGGGAGAAAGGTGGGAGAAGCTTCATCAGTTCCTGGGGCAATGCAAGCAGCTTCAGCCTCCAAGGTTTACACATCCTTGGCTCCTATTGAAAAAACAGCAATAGAGAAGGGGCAAGAAACAGATGAAAAAAAGCTGGAAAAATATAAGTTGGCTAAACATGAGTCACTATAAAGTTCCAAATTAAGTTGAACCAAGTGTGGAAGAGGGGCTGCTGCACAAAGCCAATCAAATAAAAAGCCCTAGACTAAATAGAGAAAAGGAACCAAGAAAAAGTACATCTAGTAAATCAGATGCTGAGATACCAACAAAAATTACTAGCCATACCAAGAAACAGGAAGATATGGCCCAGTCAAAGGAAAAAAACTAAGCCTCCAGATGACATAAAAGAGTTGAGACAACTAATCATAGATATTCAAACAAATCCTCTTATGAATTGAATGAGATGGCTAAAGAGATTAAGGACGTCAGGAAGACACTGGGTTCGCACAAAGAAGATTTTGAAGTCATACACATAAAAAGAGCAGATCTTATGAGAATGAAAGTCACAATAAATGAAATAAATGATGGCCTATTGATAGGCCCTTGATATTGATGACTATGCTAATGAGCCTTTGCTCTTGAAATTGCAACTTAGCCTACTGTTGTAGGGTGCAAGAGTTACCTCATAAGAGCTCCATCTTGCTCAAATGTGGCCTCTCTGTAAGCCAAACTCAGCATATAAATGCATTACCATCCCGCCAACATGGGATATGACTCCCTGGAACCAAGGGATTACTACCAAACACCAATTGGCAATGCAACTGGAAAAATACCTTGAATAAAAGGGGGGAAAGGTAAAGACAAATGAATTTATATGGCTAAGAGACTTCAATGTGAGTTGGGAGGTCATCTCAGAGGTAACCTTATGTACTTCTCAATAGGATCTCATAGACTGTCAAAGTAGATACCACCTCAAATAGTGGGGATCCAGAGGGCTCTGGAGACACCTACATCCTACAGTCATGGCAGATAGCTCCTGAGTTTGGGGCCTTGCCATTGGGCCCTACTTTGTAGTTTGTGCTCCCTAGTGTGAGATAATCGGATTCAGTTGTGACTTCTCTACACATGCCTCTTCTGCCCCTTCTATTTGAACCTACAGGTAGTGCTGGAGTTGGTAGGTATACATCCAAGAGACTTGAATCTTTGGGCTGTCTATGTGCCGGCTGGGCCCTGAGCCTCAGTGGAATTACAACATCTACCCTCCAGGTCATTGGACACACCCAGGACAACTAAGAAAGAGGTGAGAATGGACAACCACCATACCAAGGAACTGAGAGAGTCTACAACAATAAGAGAGTCCCATCCACCAGCCATATTCTGGATTGAGGACTCCTCTCACTTAGAAGTGGAATGGGCATCATCATCCCAGAATCTTGAGGATTGGGGAATAACATATTTACTAGAGTGGGCTTACTGCTATTCTACTATAAAATTATTGTTATTCTAGCAAAGGAAGAAATGATATCATTGATGTGGAAACAGTGGCCACTGGAGATGCTGAAGGCAGGTAGAGGAGAAAAAGAGGTATAAAATGGGACATTTTCAGGACTTGGAATTGTCCTGAATGTCACTGCCATGGCAGAAACGGGTCATTATATATCCTGCCATAACCTACGGAATTGAGTGGGAGAGAGTGTAAACTACAGTGTAAATTATAACCCATGCTTAGCGGCAATGCTCCAAAACGTGGTCATAAATTGCAAGGAATGTACCACACTAATGAAAAAAGTTGTTAATGTGGGGAAAAGTGGGAAATGTGGGGAGTGGATCATATGGAATCCCTTACATATTTTTTATGTAACATTTTATGTAATCTAAGTATCTTTTTAAAAAAAATTAAAATATTTAAAAAACAGTACATTGGTGGGAATGAGTGTGACTTAAGAAGTTGAGCACCCCCCTTCCACATGGGATGTCTTGAGTTTGGTTCCCAGTGCCTGCTAAAGAAGACAAACAATGAGCAATGAGCAGACAACAAGCAAAACAACAACAACAACAATAACAACAAGTAATAAGCAATGAGAAAAAACAAAACAATGAGCAACATGACAAGCAGACAATGAACAAAAACAAGCAGGAAGTGGATGTGGTTCAAGCAGGTGAGCACCTGCTTCCCACATGGGAGGTCCCAGGATTGTTCCTGGTGGGTCATAAAGAAAAAACAAAAACAAAAAACAAATAAACAATCAGTAGACAAGAAGCAGACAACAAATGCAAACAATGAGCAAAAACAATGAATAAGCAGACAAGAGAGCCATCTTGAGGTGGGGGGAGTACACTGGTGGCAAATAACAGCAGATTTGAACAAGCAGAAGAATCAGTAAGTTTGAAAAGTGTTTCAGGGAATTAAATGATGTCAAGAGACATGCAAATATTGGTTCCCCAGAAGAAGAGAAGGGAAAGGGGCAAAGAGATTTTTGTGGAAATAATGTTAGAAAACTTCCCAACCCTATTTAAAGGACATTGAGATCTGTGACCAAGAAGCACGATATACTCCCATCCATAAAAATCTGAATAGATCTACTTCAACACCCATACTAATCAGAATGTCAAATGGTAAAGATAAAGAGAAAAATCCTGAGAGCAGCAAGATAAAAGAGATTCATCACATACAAGAGACACCTTATAAAATAAGTGCTGATTCCTCATCAGAAACTATAAAGGCAAAAAGGCAGTGGTATAATATACTGTAGACACTGCAAGAGGAAAACTGCCAGCCAAGAATCTTATGTCCAATAAGATTGCCTTGCAAAAATGATGGCACATTTGGAATATTAACAGATAAACAGAAACTGAGAGACTTTGGAACCAAGAGACCAACTCTGCAGGAAATACTAAAGAAAGTGCTATAGACTAAAAAGAAGACAAGAAGAGAGTATAGAAATGAAAATTATATCAGTAAAAGTAACAAAAAGTGTAAAAAAAATAGTGAAAACAAAATATGACAGGTAAAACCCAAAGATCACATTGGGTGAAGTAAGAACTGCCTTCACAGTAATAACATTGAGTGTTAATGGATTAAACTTTCCATTCATAAAACATCAACTGGTAGAATGGATAAGAACATATAGGCCATTGATATGGTTTCTGCAAGAGACTCACCTTAGACCCAAGGATACAAGTAGACTGAAAGTGAAAGGTTAGAGAAAGATATTCCATGAATGCAACAGCAAAAAAGAAGTTGAAGTAGCTATACTTATATCAGATGAAATAGACTTTAAAAGCAAAGCTGTTATTAGAGCAAGGAAGGTTGTTATATACTAATAAAAGGGGTAATTCACCAGGAGGAAATAACAATCATAAATGTATATGCACCTAACCAGAATACCCCAAATTACACAAGACAAACACTGGAAAGAGTGAAGTGAGAAACAGAAGTTTCTACAATAATATTTGGAGACTTCAATATGCCACTCTGGTCATTGGATAGCTCATTTGGGCAGAAGATCAATAAAGAAACAGAGAACATTAATAATATGATACATGGATTAAATCTAATAGACATACAGAACATTGCATCTCCAAACAGAAGCATATAGATTTTCTCAAGTGCTCATGGATTTTTCACCAAGATAGACCACATGTCAGGTCATAAAGCAGATTTCAAATTTAGAAAGATTGCAATTACACAAAGCACTTTCTCAGATCATAATGGAATAAAGCTGGAAATCGACACAAGGCAGAAAAAAAGGAAAATTCATAAATATATGGAGATTAACCAAAACACTATTAAACTATCAGTGGGTAAGGAAGAAATTCCAAGAGAAATCAAAAAATATCTTGAGAAAAACCAAAATGAGAACACAACATATCAGAACCTATGGGATGTAGTGAAAGCAGTGCTGAGAGAAATTTATAGCCTTCAATGCTTACATTAAAAAAAGGGGGAACTTAAATCAATTACCTAATGAGATAGTTGGAGGAAATAGAAAAAGAACAGCAAACTATGCCCAAAGCAACCAGAAGGAACGAAACAACAAAGATCAAAGCAGAAATAAATGAAATTGAGGGGGAAAAAATAGAGAGAATTAACAAAACAAAAGTTGGTTCTTCAAGAAGATCAACAAAATTGAATAAACCTTAGCTAGACAGGCAAAGAAAAAGAGAGAAAACGCAAATAAATAAACTCAGAAGTGAAACAGTGGACTTTATTATTAAATCTGCAGAAATAAAGGGATCATAAGAGGATACTATGAACAGCTGTATGCCAAGGAAGTAGACAATGTAGATGAAGTGGGAAAATTCCTAGCAACATATGAATGACCAGCACTGACCCTAGAAGAAATAGAAGACAACCAAATCACAAGCAAAGATATTGAAACAGTCATCAAACAACTCCCCAAAATGCAAAGCCAAAACAAGATGGCCTCACAGGTGAATTCTACCAAGCATTCAAAGAAGATTTAATATCAACATTACTCAAACTCTTCCAAAAACAGTGGAAGGAATGCTACCACCCTTGTTCTATGAAGCCAATATCACCCTAATACCAAAGCCAGATAAAGTTATCACACACAAAAAAAGAAAATTACAGTCCTGAAGCCAATATCACCCTAATACCAAAGAAGATAAAGCTATTACAAAAAAAGAAAATTAGAGTTCCAATTCTCTAATGAATACTGATGCAAAATTTCTCAACAAAATACTCACTAATCAACTCCAACAACATATTAAAAGAATTATTCATCATGATCAAGTGGGTTTTACCCTAGGCATGCAAGAGAGGTTCAACACAAGAAAGCCAAAGTAATGCACCACATTGATAAATCAAAGAAGAAAAATCACATAATCATCTAGATTGATGTCAAAAACGCATTTAAAAACATCAAGCATCCTTTCTTAACAAAAATACACCAACAAATAGGAATTGTAGAAAACTTTCTCAACATTATAAAGATTACATATGAAGAAACAACAGATAACATTGTACTCAATGGTGAAAGGGTGAAAGCTTTTCCACTGATATCAGAAAAAAAAAAGGATACCCACTGTAGCAGTTTGATATTTTTGGTGAATTCCAAAAAGAAATATTGGATTATGTTTTTAAACTGATGTTTTCCTCTGGGCATATTAGATTATATTGGATTCAAAGGTTTACTTGATTAAGTAATTACATAAACCATTTGTGCCAGTACAGCACCATAGGGTAGGGACTCACAGATAAAAGATATAGCAAAGAACAGAGTTGAGGGCTTTTAATGTTGGAGTTTTGATGTTAGAGTTTGATGCTGAAGCTGGAGCCCCAGAGAGAGAGACAGAGACATTTGCCTGATAGTCTACAGCTCATCTTGTGAAGAAAATTAAAGTCTAGAGAGCCTCAGAGTCTACAGCTAACGTTGTGGAGAAAACAGAGGAGCTAAGCCCAGAGAAACCCAGGAAGCCTGAACCCTCACAGACATTGGCAGCAATCTTGCTCCAACACATGAAAATAGGCTTTGGTGAGGGAAGTAACTTATGCTTTATGGCCTAGTATCTGTAAGCTCCTACCCCAAATGAATACCCTTTATAAAACCAACCAATTTCTGGCATTTTGCATCAGCATCACTTTGGCTGACTAATAGACCCACTGTCACCACTGTTGTTCAAAATAGTGCTAGAGATATTAGCTAGTGCAACCAGGCAAGAAAAAGAAATGAAAGATATCCATATTTGAAAGGAAGAAATAAAACTCTCACTATTCAGAGATCATATACCTAGAAAGTTCCAGAAATCTACAACAAATCTACTAGATCTATTAAATAAATTCAGTAAAGTGGCAGGATACAAGATTAATATGTAAAACTCAGTAGTATTTCTATACATTAGTGTAATGGTTAAGTTAATTCATCAACTAGGCCATCAACTTGGTCAAGGAAGCACTGGGCTAATTGTAATACAAGGACATTTAGGGACTGTGATCATCAGTGTGTTGGTTGCATAGATGGCTGATTACATCAACCATGGAGATTGCCATCAGCAATGAATGAGATTTTATCCAATCAGTTGAATGCCTTAAAAAAGTGATTGATTTCAGAATTCAGAGAGAACTTCCAACTTAATTTTAGACAGCCAGTATGTCCTGGGAACTCATCAAGGAGACCTTCAACAGAGCCCCTGGTTTGCAGCCTGCCTGCAAAATTTTGACTTATGTATTCCCACAGTCACATGGTAGAATTTTATAAAATCTCATACTATTTACAGATATCTTTGGTCAGCTCTGTTTCCCTACAGAATGCAGACTAATACAGCTTGGTACCAGGAGTGGCTCTTGAGAAGCAGAATCTTAAAAATGGGATTTCTGAAGTGGTTTTGGGAATTTTGAAATTAGCTCTCTACTCTAATTGTACTCAAGGTACTCCCTTTCCAATAATCAAGAAGCCACTGACTGGCCATGGCATGAGTTGGCAATGGAGATATGCAAAATATAACCATGGATTCCCCTACTTCCATGCTTATAAGAGGCAAGGATCTGGGTGAGTGTGTTTTCAACACCTTAACAGAGTTTTGTGGAATCAAAAGGTAGAATGATGTTGGCCGGCTCTTCCTAAATACTCTAGATACAGGTAGAAATAGATGAGATAAAGCCTTCAAAATTGCCAGATAAAGTCACATGAATGATGTGAAAGTTTCTATGTGTGCTCTGAAAGAAAATCTTGTTTCATGCAGCAACAGACTTGAGATCTCTAATAACCAGACTCAGAGTTTTATTTAACAAGTAGCAGAGTTACAAAGTAATCTAAAATTTCAACCTCAACCTCTGCCATTAACTTGAAGGCATTGATTGGAAAGGAGTGGAATCCTGAGGATAGGGATGGAGACATATGGGTTGATGATGGTATCAGTGGGGACATCAATTCTGCTGATTCTTCCCTAAATTCTGCTAAGACATTGCCTATAAACCTGTGATGGCCTGCCCTGTGGAGACCAAACAATGTCAAGCTTGTATCACTTAGCCTCCAGGACTGATCCAGGGAGTCGACCTTCTCCAAGCCTTGAAGAGGCAAACTCCAGCATGCACTACCTAACCTCCACCCTGCTCTTAGGAGTCTGCCTTCCATCCCCGCCTGAAGAGATTAATTTTGTCTCACCAAATGAAATTGCAAAGGAATGCCCTGAATTTAGTAGCTTACAAGGCATTTGTAATCTTTTCCTTACTCATCCTCAACACCCTTCTTCTCTTCAAGATCTATTACCAGACTAAGATCATAACAAGCCCTCAAAGGCAAATTACAAAATGTGATCCACGAGGTAATACACTATACTCTAAAAGAACTATATGAGTTTTACAACTTATATAGACAGAAATTGAAATATGTTTGGGAAAAGATACTCAGGGTATGGGATAATGGTGGAAGGAACATAAAGTTAGATCTGGCTGAATTTATTGACATGGGTCCACTAAGCAGAAATTCTGGATTCAATTCTGTAGCTTGAAGGGCTAGAAAGGGCTTTAACAGTTTGGATGGCTTACTGAAAAATGGACCAAAAGGTGTCCTAGAATGTCTGAAGTTGGCAAACTTAACCTGGTATACAGTACAAGAGGAATTCAAAAGCTTAGAGACATTACAATGCTAGAATGGGATTACCATTAAGATCTGCCCACCTACCCCAGGAATTTCTAGAGGACACATCTTTAACTAGGACTGTGAGGAATAAATTTGTAAGAGTAACTCCATCTTCCCTAAAGAGCTCTGTGGATCCTTTTCTCTGTAGATCAGAAACTACTGTAGGAACTGCTGTCATGGAACTAGAAGCCTTATACATTATGGGGCTGGTAAAAGTCAAGTATCATCGATTACTTATCAAAGACAAGGTGGACATGGTTACTGCAATGAAAGACAGACACAAAGCAACAATCAAAAAAAGTCTAAGGCATATAGAGCTATGGCCTTAGCTAATAGATTGTGGGGTATCCAGAAATGAAATATAAGGCAATCTACTAAATTTCTTCTGATCTGTATAAGCAGAAGAGTCCTAGGTTAGGTGAACAAAATCCTAACTTGAATTATACACACAGAATTACAGCCCTTTAATTAATTCCCAGACTTAAGACATTTTTCAGACCCAGAGCCTCTTGAATGAGGCCAGGTCCCCGTGGGGAAGGATTGCCCCAAATTTATATTGTAAATCATCCTCCATCTTACCCCAAGGATTTCTATGGTCTTTTACTATAGTAACTGTGCATTGGGCAAAAGGAAATGATCAGACATTTGGGGGATTATTAGACACTGGTTCAATGGGGATATTAATTCCAGGAATTCCAAAACATCACTGTGGTCCACCAGGGCAGGAGCCCACAGAAGTCAGGTGATTAATGAATTTTTTAGCTCAGGTCCATCTCATGGTGGGTCCACTGGGTTCCCAGATCCATTCTGTGGCTATTTCCTCAGTTCCAGAATGCATAATTGGAATATACGTACTCTGTAACTGGCAGAATACTCACACTGGATCCCTACTTGTGGAGTAAGGGCTATTATCATAGGAAAGGCCAAGTGGAAGCCACTGGGTCTGTCCCTAATTAGCAAAATAGTAAATCAAAAGTGATAGTGGATTCCTCAAGGGACTGTAGAGATCAGTGCAACCATCCAGGATTTGAAGGATGCAAGGTTGATGATTTTTACCACACCCCATTCAACTCTACTATTTCACCTGTTCAGAAAACAGATGGATCTTGGAGAATGACAATAGATTATCATAAACTTAACCAGGTGGTGACTCCAATTGCAGCTGATATTCCAGGTATGATATCATTGCTTGAGCAAATCAACACATGTCCTGCTAACTGGTATGCAGCTATTGATCTGGCAAATAGCTTTTTCTCAATTGCCATTAGTAAGGACTACCAGAAACTTAACTTTCAATTGGCAAGGCCAGTAATATACCTTTCTGTCCTGCTTCAGAGGTATATCAACTCTCAAGTCCTATGTCATAATTCTGCCCACAGGGACCTTGATGGTCTCTCCCTCCCACAAGACATCCCACTGGTCCATTATATTGATGATATCATGTTGACAGGACTTGTGGACCAGAAGTAGCAATGACACTAGACTAATTGGTAAGGCATTTGTGTAAGAGAAGATGGAAGATAAATGCAACAAAATGCAGAAGGCTTCCATCTTAGTGAAATTTCTAGGTGTCCATTGGTGTGGGGCATGTCAAGATATCCTTTCTACAGTGAAGGATAAGCTGTTGCATCTGGCCCCTCCTATGGCCAAGAAGAGGCACAATGTTTAGTTGATCTCTTTGAATTTTGAGACAACACATTCCTCATTTGGGTGTGCTACTCCTATCCATTTACCAAGTGACCAGAAAAGCTGCTAGTTTTGATTGGAGGCCAGAAAAAAAAAAAAAAGGAGGCTCTGCAACAGGTCTAAGCTTCTGTGCAATCTGCATTGCCACTTGGGCCATATGATCCAGCAGATCAGATTGTGCTGAAAGTGTCACTGGCAAATAAAGATGCCTTTGGCAGGCCTGTGTATGGAAATCATAACACAGAACATTAAGATTTTGGAGCAAAGCCCTACCATCCTTCTGCAGAGCACTACTCTTCTTTTGAGAAACAGCTTTATTCCTGCTATTAGGCCTTAGTAGATAATGAATGCATAACCTTGCACTGCCAATACCATGAGACCTGAGTTGCCTATCTTGAACCGGGTATTGTCTGACCCACAAAACCATAAAGCTGGGCATGCAAAGCAGCGCTTCATAATAAAGTGGAAGTAAGATGAGATAGGGCTTGAGCAGATCCTGAAGGCACAAGTAAGTTACATGAAGAAATAACCCAAATTCCTAGGTTCACCACTCCTGCCATGTTACCTTTTATTCGCCAGCCCACAGCTATGGCCTCTTGCGGAGTTCCTTTCAACAGTTGACCAAGGAAGAGGAAACTTGGGCCAGTTTACAGATGGTTCTGCACCTATGCATGTATCACCTGAAAGTGGATAGCTGCAACACTGCAGCCATTTTCTGGAACATCCCTGAAGGACAGTGGTGGGGGCAAGTTCTCCCAGTGAGCAGAACTTCAAGCAGTGCACCTGGTTGTTCATTTTGCTTAGAAGAAGAAATGGCTGGAGTTGCATTTGTACACTGATTCATGGGCTGTTGCCAATGGTCTGGCTGGATGGTCTGGGATTGAAAAACTGGTGACAAAGAGGTCTGGGGAAAAGGTATATGGATAGAACTTTCTGAGTGGTCAGAAAACATGAAAACACTTGTGTCCAACATGAATGCTCATCAGAGGGTGATGTCAGTAGAGGAAGAGTTTAATAATCAAGTGCGTAAGATGACCTGCTCTGTAGTTAATGCTCAGCCACTTTCCCCATTGACCAATGGGCTTATCAGGAAAGTGGCAATGAAGGGATTTACTGTACTCACTGGGGTAACTGATCCTGAATATCAAAGGGAAATAAGACTGCACCTACACAATGGACATAAGGAAGAGTTTGCCTGGAACACAGGGGATCCTCTATGGTATCTCTTAATACCACCATGCCCTGTGATTAAAGTAAATGGAGGCAGCAGACTTGGCCCAGTGGTTAGGGCATCCATCTACCACATAGGAGGTGCATGGTTCAAACCCCGGGTCTCCTTGACCCGTGTGCAGCTGGCCCATGCACAGTGCCATGCACGCGCGCAAGGAGTGCTGTGCCACGCAGCGGTGTCCCCGCGTAGGGGAATCCCACGCGCAAGGAGGGTGCCCCATTAGGAGAGCCACCCAGCGCGAAAGAGTGCAGCCTGCCCAAGAATGGTGCCACCTACACGGAGAGCTGACACAACAAGATGGGCCAACAAAAAGAAACACAGATTCCTGTGCTGCTGACAACAACAGAAGTGGACAAAGAAGAAGATGCAGCAAATAGACAGAGAGAACAGACAACCGGGGTGGGGGGGGGGGTGGGGAGAGGGAAGGGTAGAGAAATAAATAAATCTTTAAAAATAAATAAAGTCAATGGAAATTTGCAACAACCCAATCCAAGCAGTACTAACAATGGCCCCAAATTTTAAAGAATGAAAGTTTGGGTCACTCCACCATGCAAAGAGCCATGTCCAGCTGAGGTGCTTGCTGAAGGCAACAGGAATGTGCAATGAGTAGGGGAAGAAGGTAGTGATAAATATGAACTTAGACCACATGACCAGGTACAAAAATGGGGACTGTAATGGTCATGAATATGTCTTCCTTGTTTTGTTATAAGTATGATTGTGTAAGTACATAAATTAATATCTGTTTTCTTCCCTAACTTTCCCCTTACCATATGATATAAATTGTATTTGTTTCATGTTGCAATATTTAAGAACATCAAGTTACCTAAGGACTTACACCCTATTCTGTAGGGAATGAGTGCATTTCCAGTTGTATGCAGGACTGCTGAATATTGTTAGGCAGAAATACATATCTGCATGTCTGATATTGTTTTTATTTAGAGACTAAGTATGGTTTAAGATAATGTGTATGGCTGCCAAGTTGACAAGGGTGAACTGTGATGGTTAGGCTAATGTGCAACTCGGACAGGTAATTGTGCCATTTGTTTGGTCAAGCAAGCACTAGATAATTGTAACTCAAGGACATTTATAGATTTTAAACATCAGTGAGGTGATGTTTGCATATATGGCTGACTACATCTACAATCAACCACAGTGATAGCTATCAGCAATAAGTGATGTTTTATCAAAGCAGTTGAATACCATAAAAGGGGAAGTGATTTCAGCATTCAGAGAGAATTTCCAGCTGTACTACAGACAGACTGCTTCCCCTGAGAACTCATCAAGGATCTTCCTTGGAGTCCCTGGTTTGCAGCCTGCCTGTGAAATTTTGACTTGTGCATCCACATGGTCACATGAGAGAATTTTATTAAATCTCATACTATTTACAGATATCTCTTGTTAGTTCTGTTTCCCTAGAGAACCCTGACTAATACAACTAGTGATGAGCAATCTGATGGAAAAAAATTCCATTTACAATAGCAACAAAAAGAATAAAATATTTAGGAATAAACTTAATCATAGACATAAAGCACTTGTATTCAAAAAACTAAAAACATTGCTAAAAGAAAAATTTAAGACTAAATAAAAAGAAGCACATTTTATATTCATAGATGAGAAGACTAAATATTGTTAAGATGTCAATTCCACCCAAATTGATATGAAAATGCTATGCAATCCTAATAAATCTCAACAACCATTTTTAATGAAACTGAAAACCCAATTATCAAATAACTTGGAATGATAAGTGACCCTGAATAGCCAGAAACATCTTACAAAGGAAGAACAAATTTGGATAACTGTCACTTCCAGATTGAAATAATATTACCTAGCTATGGTAGTAAAAGCAGCATGGTACTGGCATAAAAGTAGACATACAGACCAAAAAAAAATGAACTGATGGTTCAGAAACAGACCCTCACATCTATGATCAAGTGATCTTTTACAAGGCTTTCAAACCCCCCAACTAGGGCACAACAGTCTATTCAATAAATGGTGCTGGGAAAACTGGGCAGACCCATACCTCACACCTCATACAAAAAATTAACTCAAAATGAATCAAAGACCTAAACATAAAAGCAAGAACCATAAAACTCCTGGAAGAAAATGTAGGGAAATATCTTGAAGACCTGGAGGTAGATGGCCGTTTCTTAAACCTAATACTGAAGGCATGAGCAATGAAATTTTAAAAATGGGTAAATGGGTCTCCTCAACTTAAACACTTTTGTGATTCAAAAAACTTTGTCCAGAAGGTGAAAAGGCAACCCACTCAATGGGAGAAAATATTTGGAAACCACATGTCAAGTAAGGGTTTGATTTTCATGCTACATAAAGAGAGCACTATAACTCAACAATGAAAAAGGAGGATTGGAAGCAAGATGGCTTTGGTATAAGTGGGCATTCACCACATCTGTCACAGAAAACAGCTGAGAAGGGGAAAGCTACTGCCTTAAGAGCTCTTTTGAGAACCCAAAGAGCAAGAGACTTCTGGAAGGAACAGGACAAAGAGATTAAAAAACCCAAGGGAAAACCATGAGTTTTCCACCCTGGTGGCTGGAAATGGCAGGTGGCTAGGCTTCACTCTTAAGGCAAAAAGCCACTTCAAACTATGAGACTCACACCAGCCACCAAGCAGGAGAGTACATTCTCTGATTTGAAGAGGGTTCTGGTGAAGGGTGGAGGGGGGTTTACTATCTGTGGGTTTTTACCTGGACCCACTTTGAGTTTTAGGGAGCAAACCAGCTAGCAAGAGCTGGCCCAGAAAAAGGGAAGAGGTGAATTTGCTCATGCCATCTGGGCAGCCTGGGTGAGAAGAAGTTAAGCTGGGAGATGTCAGAGTCAGGCAAATAACTGGTCTGATGCTGAGAATTATCAACATTTCAACTTCCCTAAGGGAGGCAGGCAGTAAGAAGTGCTTAATAACCTTGAAAGGGCCTATTTACAGTCCCCTGGGAGAAGGGTGAGGCCTGGAAGTGGGGTTAGAGTCATTTCTCTATGGCAAATTTGGATACCAGGGTCCCATTTAAATTTCAGAAGGGAACTAGGTTGAATTCCAGGATAGGTGAGGGGAGATCCAATCACACAGGCTATCACATCCTGCTGTTACTGGATCGAAAACAATAAGAATAAGGGGGAAGGGACAGACAGGCTTCTAATCAGCAAGAATCTCCCAAACTGCAGTCAACCTGCCCTAGGGAAAGTGAATGGATAGGTCCCTAGTTAACAGACCCAATGAGAAAATTTAGCATAGTAGAGGAGTCTCCAGTTTGAATACAAGAGGTCCCTGGCTCAATTCCTGGCTCTCCTTAGAGTAGTAATCTGCCAATTTATCAAACAACCAGTTTATATCTTAGGACAGGGAACATATAAATAGTATTTTTGTATTAGTTTCTCATGGGTCTCTTATTTTTCTTTGAAAAGGTTCCTTTTTTTCAAATTTAACTTAGTTTACGCATTAAAACCTGATGCAAAACTTGCAGAGGGCAGGCTTCTGGGTAATTGATGAACACTGGCAGCCTCCGAAATTCCTCAGGGACATAAGTGGGAATACTGTTTTTCCTAAGTTTTTGTTTAATTATTGCTTGTTTGTTTTTTGTTCTTTTTTCTCCTTTTTCCACCCCCATTTTTTAAAATTAGGTGCTGCTGTCTTGTTTCTTGTTTGCTGTGTTTCACTCTTCCTTTGTCTACTCCCCCTTTTTATACCAATTTTGTCCATCTACTCTATATCTTTTCCTTCTCTCATCTTCCTACCTTCTGCTTTCTGTTTTTGTTCTTACATCCTATCTCTCTTTGTTTAGTTTTCAATTTTTCTTGTTTTTATGTCTATCTCCTCTATTCTCTGTTTTCTTTCTTTTTTAATTTTTTTCCTATTGTCTTTTATCTTTCCCCCTCTTCTTATCATTCTGGCTTTTTAATTAATTCTAGATATTTTTCTCTATTCCATTTTTCACTTCATTGTTTGTACCCCAATTTTTAATTCTTATTCCTCTGCACTTCTTATATGAGTTAATCATTTCTTTTCTTAGGTCTTAAATGATTTCTCTTCTACTTTTTACTATTAATATTACTTTTATCCTTTTTCTCTTCTTATCTCCTTCCCTTTCTCTGGCCCTAATCTTTTTCTTTCAAGGAATATAGACAACAGCAAGGAAACAGAATAAGAGGAACAAAGTGTCAAAGAGATAACAACACACACATGAAAAACAGCAACTAAATAAAGCCCTAGTGTAGAGAAACTAATTGACTGAATAAATCCATCAAGATAAAGAGATTCCTAAACACCAACAAAATTATAAACCATACTAAAGTTAGGAAGACATGCCCCAGTCCAGGGAACAAACTAAAAACCAAGAGGAGATGCAGAACATGGTACATCTAATCAGATATGTCCAAATAAGTATCATGAACCAACTTAATGATGAGAAGGAAGAGATTAAGGATATTAAGAAGACACTGGGAGAACATACTGAAGAAAGTGTAAACATATATAAAAAGATAATGGATATGATGGTGATGAAAGGTACAATCCAGGAAATAAAAAATATACTTGAAGCACATGACAGCAGATTTGAACAGGCTAAGGAAAGAATTAGTAATATGGAAAACAGTTTATCTGAAATCAAACATAGTAGAACAGATAGATGAAAGGATAGAAACAACCAGCAGAAAATTGGAGCTCTGAATGACAACAAAAATGCTCAAATATATGTATTATATGCATTCCAGAGGGAGAGGAGGAAGAAAAGGGGGAGAGAAGGAGCATTGGAGGAAATAATAGCTGAAAGCTTCCCAACCCTATTAATTGAGATGGATATACATGGCCAGGAAGTGCAGTGCACCCCAAGCAGTATAAATCCCAACAGGCCTACTCCAAGACATATTCTTGTTAAATGTTCAATGCTCAAGACAAAGAGAAAATTGAAAGCAACAAGAGAAAAGAGAACCATCACATACAAGAGAAGTTCAATAAAATTAAGTGTTGATGTCTCATCTGAAACCATGGAGAAAGGAAAGAAGACATTGGTATGATATAGTTAATGTGCTAAAAGGAAAAAAAAAAAAATCCAGGCAAGAATTCTCTCTTCAGCAAACCTAGCATATAAAAAAGATGGAGAATTCAAAATATTCACAGATAAGCAGAAATTAAGAGAGTATGTCAATAAGAAAGAAACCTGCCCTTCAAGAAATACTAAAAGGAGTACTGTAGATTGAAAGGAAAAACACAGAAGAGAGAGTTGAAAGAGAGTGTAAAAAAATTTTAAAAACATAAATAGAAATAAAAACAAAATATGACATAATAAACACAAAGAAAATATGGCTAATGTAAGGAATTACTTGCCAATAATAACACTGAATGTCGATGGATTAAACTCACCAGCCAAGAGATACAGATTGGCAGAATGGATAAAGAAATACAACCCATCTATAGGCTATGTACAAGAAACTCACCTTAGACAGAGATTCAGGGAGATTGAAAGTGAAAGGCTGGAAAACAATTTTACAAGCAGTAAAAAAAAGTAAAAACGGGCAGGAGTAGCTATACTAATATCATGCAAAATAGACTTTACATGCAAAACTACTGTAAGAGACGAAGCCAGACTCTATATATTAGCAAGAGGGATAATCTTTCAAGAAGAAAGAACAATGGTAAACATTTATACACCTAACCAGGGTCCTTCAAAACATATAAGGCAAGCAGTGGAAAACTACAATTATAGTGGTGGTTTTTAATACACTATTATCACCATTAGGCAGAACATCTCAACACAGAATCAATAAAGAAACAAAAACTGAATAATACATTAGAGGATCTGGACCTAACAGGCAAATACAGAACACTCACCCAAATATAGTGGGATACAGTTTCTTCTCAAATGCTAGGCAACAGAACATCTCTCAATTAATTCAGAAATATTGAAAATATACAAAAATAATTTCTCTGACCACAGTGAGATGAAACTGGAAATCAATGAGGGTCAGAGAACCAGATTAGGCACAAAGATAGGGAACCTAAAAAACACACTCTTAGACAAACAGTGGGTCAGGGAGGAAATTACAAAAGAAATCAGCAACTACCTTGAAACAAATGAAAATGACAACAAAATATATCAAAACCTATAGAATGCAGCAAAAACTGTACTGAGAGGGAAAATCAAAGCCATAAATACATACACACACACACACACACATATATAAACAAAAAGCTAAAATTGAAGACCTAATGGCCCACCTAGAGGAATTAGAAAAAGAACAGCAAACTAATCCCAAAAGAAGAAGAAGAAGGAAATAACAAAGATTACAGAAGAACTAAATGAAATAGAAAATTAAAAAGTACTAGAAAAAATAAACAAAACCAAAAGCTGGTTCTTTGAGAAGATCAATAAAATTGATAAACCCAGATAGGCAAACAAAGAAAAAAAAGGGAGAAGATGCAAATACATAAAATAAGAAATGAGGAGGGGGGATATCACCACTGATACCATAGAAATTAAGAGCATCATAAGAATATACTTTCAAAAATTATATGCCAACAAGAAAGATAATTTAGAGAAAATGGACAAATTCCTGGAAACACATAAGCAGCCTACATTGACAAGACAATAAATTGATGAACCCAACAGGCTAATCACAAGTAATGAAATTGAGTTAGTCATCAAAACCTCCCAACTAAGAAAAGCGCAGGACAGACGGCTTCACAGGTATATTCTACCAAACATTCCGGAAAGAACTAATATCAAATCCTGTGTAAATTCTTCCAAAAAATAGAAGTAGATGGAACATTGCCTAACTCATTCTATGACGTCAAAATTACCCTTAATACCAAAGCCAAACAAAAACATCACAAGAAAGGAAAATTACAGAACAATCTCTTTAATGAACATAGATGCTAAAATCCCCAACAAAGTATTTGCTAACCATACTTAACAACACATTGAGTGAGTTATACCCCATGACCAAGTGGGTTTCATCCCTGGTATGCAAGAATAGTTAAACTTAAAAATAAAAGCAATAAATGTAAAACACCACAAAAATGGATCAGAAAAAAAAAAACACAGGATCATCTCTATAGATGCATAAAAAACATTCAACAAAATACAGCGTCCTTTCTGGATAAAAACCCTACAAAAGATAGGAATAGAAGGAAACATCCTCAGCATGATAAAGAGTATATAAGAAAAACCCAGAGCTAACATATAAAATGGCAAAATACTAAAAGTTTTCCCTCTAAGACCAGGAAAAAGACAAGGATGCCCAATATCACCATTTCCATTTAACATTGCATTAGAAGTACTTGCTTGAGCACTGAGGCAAGAAAAAGCTATAAAAGGAATCCAAAATGGAAAGGAAGAAAAAATATCAATACTTGCAGATGACATGATCCTATACATAGAAAGCCCTGATAAATTTACAACAAAGCTCCTAGAGCTTATGAATGAGTTGAGTAAAGTTGCAAGTTATAAGATCAATACACAAAAATCAGTAACATTTCTGTACACCAATAATGAGCAATCTGAGGAGGAAATAAAGAAAAAATTCCCATTTACAATAGCAATAAAAGAATCAAATACTTAGAAATAAATTTAACCAAAGATGTAAATGACTTATTCACAGAAAACTACACACCACTGTTAAAAGAAATTGAAGAAAACTTAAACAAATGGTAGAATGTTCCCTGTTCATGGATGGGAAGACTAAACATCATAAATTTTTCTATCCTACCCAAACTGGTTGATTTAATGCAATTCCAATAAAAATCACCATAGCATTTTTTACCAAATTGGAAAAACTAGCTTTGCAATTTTTTTTGGAAGGGCAAGGGGCCCCAAATAGCCAAAGGTATATTTTAAAAAAAGGATGAAATTGGAGGAAGCATACTACCTGACTTTAAAATAAACTACAAATATGCAATGGTCAAAATTGCATAATATTGGCTCAAGGATGGACATATCGACTAATGGAACCAAATTGAGAGTTCTGATATAGAAACTGGCATATACAGCTATCTGATACTTGACAAGGCCACCAAGCCCACCCAACTCTTCAACAAATGGTGCTTGGAGAACTGGATATCCATAACCAAAATAATGAGAGAGACACCATCTCACACTTTATACAAAAATCAACTCAAGATGGATCAAAAATCTAAATATAAGAGTCAAGACCATACAGACTTTTGAAGATAATGTAGGGAAGCATCTATAGGACTTTGTAATAGGAAACTGTTTCATGAACTTCACATCCAAAGCACGTGCAGCAAATGAAAAAATAGATAAACATGACCTCCTCGAAATTAAAACCTTTTGCACCTCAAAGGAGTCTGTCAAGAAAATGAAAGATAGTCCACCTAGTAGAAGAAAATATTTGATAACCACATATCTGATAGGAGCCTAACATCCAGCATATATAAAGAAATACTATATCTTTAAAATAAAAAGACAAACAACCCATTTGATACTTTGCCAAAGAAGATATACATACAAAAGGCTAAACACACATGAAAAAATGCTCAACATCACTAGCAATTAAGGAAATGCAAATCAAAACTACAATGAGATATTATCTTATACCCATTAGACTGGCAGTCATTAAAAAAACAAAGGACTACAAGTATTGGAGAGGTTGTGGAAGAATGGGAAAAGAGAGAGGATGTTGTGTATGTGAGAGTTCTCTGTGTTCATTATGTGACCTAAAACTTCTTTCAAGACAAAATGAAAAAAATAAGACACTGGGGAAGAAATGGAAGAAAATGTCCCTTTACTTGCAGGACAACAGTTATTACAGTGATGAAAGGCAAAATGTCAAAAATAATTGTCAAAAAGTTGTAGGGTTACAATTGTGGTAGAGGAGGATGACTGGTGTGCCATGTCAGTGATGAGGGTACATAAGAGGAAGTTCACCTGGGCATACACATAATGTACATAAATGTGTTCAAATGTTTGTGGGTCATTGTCACAGTGGGTGGAGATTCACACAATAACTGAAAGAATATTGAATTCCCTTCCTGGGTGGGGACTCAGCCACATTCTCTAATGGAAGAACAAGAATCCTCCAAGTGCAGGACAATAACTAGTGAAGAAGGACAGTCCATTGATGGGTCCTTGGTATTGATGATTATGCTTATGAATCTTTGCTCTAGAAATTGCAAATTAGCCTAGTGCTGTTGAGTGCCTAAGAGTTACCTCCTGAGAACGTTGCTCAAATGTGGCCTCTCTCTAAGTCAAATTTAGCATATATATGCATTACTTTTCAGCCAGCATGGGACATGACTCCCAGGGATGAGCCTCCCTGGCACCAAGGCATTACTAGCAAGCACCAAGTAGCAATGCAACTGGGAAAATACCTTGAATGCAAAGGGGAAAAGGTAAAGACAATTGAGTTTATATGACTAAGAGACCTCAAAGTGAGTTGGGAGGTCATCCTAGATGTAAAGCTTATTCACTTCTCAGCAGGATTTCATAGACTGCCAAAGTAGATACTACCCCAAATAGTGGGACTCTGGAGGGCTCTGGAGATACCCAGGTCCTACAGTCACGGCAGATAGCTCTGGAGTCTGGTGCTTTGCATGTGGTTCCTACTTTGGAGTTTATGCTCACTAGAGTGACAGAGTTGGACTCGGTTGTGACTTCTCTACACATGAGTCATTTGTCCCTTCTATTTGAACCTATAGCTGGTGTTGGAGTTGATAGTTGTACGTCCAACTTTGGGCTGTCCATTTGCCAACTGGGCCTGAGCCTTAGTGGAGTTACAACACCTACTCTCCAATTCATTGGACTCACCCAGGACAACTAACAAGGTGAGAATGGACAACTACCATACCAAGGAACCAAGAGAGTCTACAACTGCAAACAAGAGAGTCCCATCCATCAGCCATATGGGATCTAAGTCCCCTCTCAATTAGAAGTAGAGTGGGCATCACCATCCTAGATCTTCAGGCTTGGGGAAAAAATATGTACTAGACTGGACTTACTGGTATTCTACTATAAACTTATTGTGATTCTAGCAGTGGAAGAGATTATGTCATTGATGTGGAGACACTGGTCACTGGAGGTTCTGAAGGCAGGGAGAAGGAAAAAGAGGTATAATATGGGGATATTTTTAGGACTTGGAATTGTCCTGAATGTCATTGCCATTACAGAAACAGGCCATTATATATCCTGCTATAACCTACAGAATTCAATGGGAGAGAGTGTAAGCTAGCATGTAAATATAATTCATGCTTATGGCAATGCTCCAGATGTGTTCATCAATTGCAAGGAGTACGCCATACTAATGAAAGAATTTGTTAATGTGGGGAAGGGTAGGATGTTTGGGGAGTGGGCATATGGGAATCCCTTACATTTTTTTGTATAATATTTTCTGTAATCTAAATATCTTTTTTAAAAATAAAATATCTATTAAAAAAGTAAACTAGAAAGAAAGAAATAGAATAGCAGCTATGTATTATAGTGAAAGCACAGAGCGATTGAGAGGTGATCAGTTTAGTTCATTTTTTAGTATTAGTAGCATTTCTGGAATAATGAAAATGCTCTAAAAATGATTCAAATGATAAATGAACAACTATGTGATTATGATGAGTACCATTGGTTGTATACTTTGGATGGATTTATGCTTTATTAATATGTACCAGTAAAATTGATTTGTTACAAAAATTTTAAATAAAATGAGTAAGCAATCCAATTGAAAAATGGGCAAAAAAGACTTAAATAGACATTTCTCCCAAGAGGAAAAGCAAATGGTGCAAAAACACATGAAAGTATGTTCAATATCACTAGCTATTTGGAAATCCAAATCAAAACTATGAGATATCATCTCACAACTCAAAGGCCATTATTTTTTAAAAATCAGAAAACAACAAATGCTAGAGAGGATGTGGAGAAATAGAAATACTCCTTCATTGTTGGTGGGAATTTAGAATGATGCAGCTTCTGTGGAAGACAATTTGGCAGATTCCTAGGAAGCTAAATATAGAACTGCCATATGATTCAGCAATCCATCTGTTAGGAATATATCCAGAAAACTGAAAGCAGTGATGCAAACAGACATTTGCACATGAATGTTCCTAGTGGTAATATTCATATTGCTAATAGATGGAAACAACCAAGGATCTATCAACCAATGAATGGATAAACAAAATATAGTGTAAACATATGATGAAATACTATGCTGCTGTAAGAAGAAATGAAATTGAGACACATTTGATAACATGGGTGACTCTTGAAGACATTATGCTAAGTGAAATAAGCCAGACACCAAAGAACAAATATTGTATGGTCTCACTAATATGAACTAAATATGAAGAATAAACACATGGAGTTAAAACCTAGACTATAGATTACTAGAATATATGATGAGGATAGCTTAATGTATGTAGAATTTTCAGTTAGCTTGACTATAAAAATGTGGAAATGGATAAAGCTGATGGTAACACATTATAGTAAGTATAACTAACATGGCTGGGGTTTGTAAATGAGATTTTGGCTGAAAGGGGTATTCTAGGGACATAAATGTCAATTGAAAGAAAGCTGGAGAATTGTCTAGGGACTGAATAACATAGTGAACCAGAGGTGGATGAGGATTGTGGTTAATAATACAAATACAATAATGTTCTTCTATGACCCAGAACAAATGTACATCACTATTACAAGGTAGTAAGACTATAGCGATGCATGGGGAAAATACAATTAATATAACTTATGGACTATATTTAACAGAAATATTGTAATATTCTTGGATCAATATCAAAGAATGTGCTATATCAATGCTAGGGGCCAATAATAGTGGGTATGAGATCTTTTCTTTTGGACTAAGGAACACATTCAAACATTTACTAGGGCATTGTCTGTAAACTCTGATGAAACTGAGAGCCTCTGAATGTACTCAACATAGAATGTCCTAGGCATGGTATTATATAACACAGTGAAACATTTCGTGGAAGATGGACTGCGGTTAACAGTACAAATATGAGAATATTTTCTAATGAGTCATAATATATATACTAATATATAATACTAATATATAGTATTAATAATAGTGGATGTATGGGAAAATATACCCAGCATACACTATGGATCATGGTTAGTGTTAATAGTTTGATCATGGTCTTTCATAATCTGTAACAAATGTTCTACAACAATGTAAACTGTTGGTGGAGAGGTGATATATGAGAAGTCTGCACATTATGCATGATTGTTTTGTAAGCTCACAACCTTTCTAATAAAAAAAAAAAAATCATGCTCCTACCACAGAAGAAAAATGAAGACAGATGATGTAGCTCTGCAAAGCTTTAAAAGATCCTTACATGTGTTAGAATCAGCAAAATCCTGAATGCCATTCTTTCTTCCTAGCCTTTAATTAGTCCCTATCCCCTCCTGGAACCTCTTTGTCATCCTTTTCCTCCTAATACCAACATTAATGTCATATGTGAAATGCCCTTAAAAAAACATCATAATATTGAAATATAAGAAATAAGGGGAAAGTGGTTTTATTACTCTTCATGAAAATCCTACTGTTACAGCCTCACTGTCTCTCTGAAGGACATCCCAAGTTTTTCCCACTGATTTCTCTTCCTCACATTCATTTGTATAGCATTTATGGCCTGAATCAGACTGTTACAACTTTGTCTTACGTATGATCTAAAAAGCTAAATTGCACATGCCTCAAGATCTGAATTCCTAATAGTAAATAGCTTATCAGATTATCCTTTTGGAAATGTATGACAGACTATCCATTTTTGAAGGCTCTCCTTCTGTATCATTCCTGATTTATCTCTTCCAATGGGCCTTGGGCCTAAATTGAGTCAAAAGTAAATCATTCTCTAATCTATAGCATAGTCAGTACTATTGTATCTATGTTAGTCTCCTGCTTTTGATAATGTTCCATGATTATGCATGATTGTATAAGATGTTATCATTGGGGGAATCTGGGTGAAGGAAGAGTTTATGGGAACTCTATACTATTCTAAAACATCTTGTGGCTCTAAAATTATTTTAAGATAAATTTAAATGTCAATCATTCAAAAAGTTTTGGTAATATATGGTAGTGATAGCAGAACATTGTGAACATAATTAACAGTAGTGAATTATATATTTAAATGTTCTAAAAGAGGAATTTTTAAGTTGTATATATGTTAATAGAATAAAGGTTAAAAAGACAGCAACATAGGACAACACAGTGAACTCTAATATAAATACATGAACTATAGTTAAGAATGCAGTAATAATAATAGTCTTTCATCAATTGTAATAGATGTGCCACACTAGCAAAAGGAATTAGTAATAAGGGAGTCTTTGGGAACTCTTTGTTTTCTGCAAAATAGTTCAGTAAGCCTACAACTTCTCCAATTTAAAAAAAAATCATTCTGTTGGAACACACACACACATATATATATAATTTGGGGAGCTATTAAAATACATATGTAGGCAGCAGACTTGGCCCAGTGGTTAGGGCATCCATCTACAACATGGGAGGTCCGCAGTTCAAACCCCGGGCCTCCTTGACCCATATGGAGCTGGCCCATGTGCAGTGCTGATGCGCACAAGGAGTGCCTTGCCACGCAGGGGTGTCCCCACATAGGGGGGCCCCACGCGCAAGGAGTGCGTCCCATAAGGAGAGCCGCCCAGCACGAAAGAAAGTGCAGCCTGCCCAGGGAATGGCACCGCACACACAGAGAGCTGACACAACAAGATGATGCAACAGAAAGAAACACAGATTCCTGTGCCGCTCAAAACAACAGAAGGCTGACGAAAAAGACACAGCAAATAGACACAGAGAGCAGACAACTGGGGTGAGCGGTGGGAAGGGGAGAGAAATAAATAAATAAATCTTTAAAAAAATAAAAAATAAAATACATATGTAGGTATGTGTAGATACATAAATATATATATAATAATGTGTGTATATTATTAATTTACATTTTAGGAATTGTGAAAACCTACTATATTTTGGTTTTACAACTCAACTCATCTTTCCAAATGAGTGCCTTAGTGACATGTATATTTAAAACAGTAATTGAATATGTCCAGGGTGCATGGTAATGTTTGGATATACTCATAGTGGCAACAATTAAAAACCACAGCAGGGGGGGTACTGGGTTCCTGGCCAGTGGTGCTCTGTTGTGGTCCCTAGGGGAGCAGCGACAGTCTCCCAGGTGCAGCGGCGGGGACCGGGAGGGAGTGAGGGTTCAACAGTGAGCCCCTGACGCTAATGACTATGCTTGTGAGCTGATAAGCCTAAAATAAGAACAAGGCCTAGAGCAGCTTTGTGCCTGGGAATTTCCTCTTGTCAGCCTTCATGTTACTCAAATGTGGCCAGTCTCGAAGCCAAACTCAGCATGTAGGTGCAGTGCCTTCCCCCCAGCATGGGACATGACACCCGGGGATGAGCCTCCCTGGCACCGAGGGACCACTATCAACTACCAACTGATGATGCAACTGGAAAATGACCTTATACGGAAGGTTCAATGCGGATCAGCAGAATATCCCTGTCTACATAAAATAACATGACTTTAAAATGCTGTTTGACCTAATGTAAGGGGGAGATGGAAGGGAGAAATGAGTTTATATGGCTACGAGTCTCTAAAAAAGAGTCTGGAGGCTGGCAGAAGGATTGCCCTTATGCACAACTGAGCAGAGTCTGAGAGACAGATAAAGCAGATACAACCCCCAGATATTGGTTCCTTTGAGGGCTAAAGAGACCCATGGGAGTTACGGTCATGGCCGATGGGGTTAACTACCAGGTCAGATGGCCCCTCTTTGGAAATGGTGTTTATATGTGATGAATCTGGACTCAGATGGGATCTCTCTTCATAAGACTTTCATGCTAATGTGCTGGAGGTGCAGTTAGTGTTGGGGTTTAAGATATATTTAGGGGATTTGAATCTCTGGACTGACAATGTGATAGCCAGGTCCTGAGCCTCAACAGACTCCAGCACCTACAATCTGATTTATTGGACTTACCACACTCAGCTAAGATGGAGCTGAAGAAGGACAACCACCACACCATGGAGCCTAGAGTGATTACAACTGAAAGTGGGAGGATTGCATCCAGCATCCATGTGGAATCTGAGCCTCCTCTTGACATAGAGGTGCAATGGACACAACCAATCCAATATCCACATAGAAGAGGTGGCATTGGATTGGGAAAAGTGGACATGGTGGCTGATGGGTATGGGGAAAGGCAGGAAGAGATGAGAGGTGAAGGCGTCTTTGGGACATGGAGCTGCCCTGGATGGTGCTTCAGGGGCAATCACTGGACATTGTAAATCCTCACAGGGCCCACTGGATGGAATGGAGGAGAGTATGGGCCATGATGTGGACCATTGACCATGAGGTGCAGAGGTGCCCAAAGATGTACTTACCAAATGCAATGGATGTGTCATGATGATGGGAACGAGTGTTGCTGGGGGGGGGGGAGAGGTGGGGTGGGGGGGGTGGGGTTGAATGGGACCTCATATATATATTTTTAATGTAATATTATTACAAAGTCAATAAAAATTTAAAAAAAATAATAAAGAGAGAGACAGAACAAGGATTAATGGCTGGCAGGGGTTGAGGGGAGTGGGGTAGGTGGAGTAACTCCTTTTGGATCTGTGAGCTTTCCTTCAGAGTGGATAAAAATGTTCTGAAATTAGATAAATTTGATGCACAACATAGTGAATGTACTAACTGCCACAGAATGTACTGTTAAAATTGTTGATTTTATGTTATGTCGCTTTCACCTAACAAAAAAATACAGATAATGTGAAGTGGAGGAAAAAAAATAAAATAAAATAAAAAATAAAAAAAATAAAACAGTAATTGAAACTAGTTACTGCTTTTAAATATTTTATGAACAAGGTTTTATACTGATTTAGTTAACTGAAGATTTGTCATGTTATAAAATCAAAATTCAGAATTGATAATTTCAATATCATCAACAGTAGATATGTAGTTCAATAAGGTAAAAAATATAAACATGGTAAATAAAAAGGTTAGGTTTTCAAATTATCAGGAAAATGAAAATATAAATTATTATACCAGAAATATACTACTATGGTGATAATGAAATGGCAGCTTTTAAACCAGTGATTGTATCTCAGGTAATAAATGCTATCATGAGTGATATTATGTTCCTACTCTTGGACAAAGTACTTCAGAGTCTTTAAATGTAGTAAGAATTTCTGTGGGTCAAAATGGAAGCAGATTTGGAATTAGTGTCTTCCATCAGAAATCACCAATACAGGAATAAGAATAGAGGAGTTATACCCTTGTTTCTTTCTTCTCATGAATAACTGAGAAATGAGCTTGGATGAACTTGAATGTGCACATTATCTTTTAGCTGCTTGCTAACCCTTCTCAAAATTTTTTCTTTTATGTTTTGACAGAGTAGGATGATCATTTATATTCAGGAGGTAGAAATGGAGCCTAAACAGACCTAGGGCTCATTATCTTTTTAATATTTATTGAAAATTTAATACACTTCTCTATTTTGATATTTTTCTATTTGCCTTAATATAAAATAATTTAAAATTCATTACCAGTTAATGTCTTAATTTCCTCAAAATTTCTTATTGATACTGCATATAGATACACCCATGAAAATTCCACATATGAGAAGTCTGACATTAATTAAGGTTTACTTTCAGATATATTAAAGATAGGAATGCATCGAGATTTCAAACACTTATGAATTTACCTTGGTTTTCATAATTTTAACATAAAAATGTAAAAGTCACAATGTGGAAGATTTCTGTTTACAAAATATGGAATACTCCTGAGGATATTTGGTTCTTTTATAAAATTTTATAACTACTTGTTGTATGATGTGTTTATTTTATATGGGTTTCATTCTGAATTACTTGATGAAATCATTTTTTAAAATTCATAGTATAAACTCAGGAGAAAAATCATTAAAATATATATACAAACACATTTACAGAAATAATCTATAGACATATTTGAAATCCATATAACTTAAGGTCAAATGTTTTTGTTGTTCTCTTTTCAGAGTTAGGTTAATCTAGATGCTACTAAAGAGAGACTTAAGGAAGAATGGTAGATTAGAAATCTGAAATTATTTCTCTTTTAATATAGCCTAGTTTTCACTTATGGAAAATGTATACAAAAATTACAAGGTGGGACTTCTGGGAAGATGGCATAGAAGTACGTAGGCAAAGCAATGGAGAAAGTACAAAAAGCTATCCCAGGAAGCTGCCTTGAGAATCTGCAGACCAGGGGAATGCTGCGCATTATTCAGGAGGGAGAGGAACGGAGAGACAAGGAGGCCAAACGAAAACCATGGGTTACTCAGTCCTGTGGATGGGAAATGCACATATAACTGACATTCAAGGCAAAGATCCTTTGTAAAACCCCTGGCTCACTGCAACCAATTGAAGGGGAATGAATGTTTTCCTCCCTGGAAGGGAGGTCTGGCAGAAGGCAAAGAGTGGCTTTGCTTCACTGAGTTTGGCCAGATAAGCCCCCTTTGAAACTCAAAAATAAAAAACCCCAGCCAGCTCTGAAGTGGTCTCAAGGAGAGGGGAGGGGTATCTGATTAGGCAGACTTTCAGACCCAGCTGCCCTGGGACAGAAAGGAACTAAGTCAGTGGGAAGGCAGAGACAGGCACCTAACAAGCATGGCTCCAGCAAACTGTTAACAAAGTCCAATTTACCTGAGGAAATGGGGGCTGGCGGAGCCCAATAAGCTTTCAAAAACCTACCTAACCTATGGAGAGGGTATAGCTCAGTACAGAATATACTCATTTCCCTGGTTCAATTCCTAGGACCTTCTAAGAGAAGGGATCCAGAGAGTGATTCAACAGTTTATCAGGCACCCAGCCAGTGCCCTATGACAAGGAACTTATAGACTAGATTTTTCTTTTGTTTTAGGTTTTTTGATGTTATTTTTTTACTTTTTATCATTTATATACATTTTTTATGCTTTATTTTATTTGCTAAATCTGGGTACCTTATCTGTTGAGGGTTGGCTGCAGGGTGATTGACTGATGAGCACCAGAAATCTGAGACTGTCCCTAGGGGCTTAAGTTAGAAACAACCCAGGTGTCCATCAACCAATGAATGGATAAACAAATTGTGTTGTATACACATGATGGAATATTATTCAGTGGTTAGAAGAAATGAAGTGATGAAGCATATGACAACATGGATGAACCTGGAGCTCATTATATTGAGTGAAGCAAGTCAGACATAAAAGGACAAATACTGTATGATTGTGCTATTATGGACTAAATATATTGTGTAAATTCAGGGAGGTAATAATTAGAATATAAGCAATCAAAAATATAAAGAGGATAGAGAATGAAAAGTTAAGGATTAATCTGTGCAGAACTGGTAAAAAAAGGGTTTTTATAAATCTTTGGAAATGAATAGAAATGCTGAAAGCATATTATGATATTTGTAATTACCAGTACTCTTCTATGTGTATGACAGTGGTTGAAAGGGAAAGTTTAAGGTCATGTATATTACTAGACGGAAAGCTAAAAACTGTCACATGGGACTGTTTAAGATAGTAAAACCTCATGTAAAACATGAATATGGGTGATGTTGCATATATAAGACTTTTTATAAAATACAAATACAAACACACTAAAGAGATGGAAATAGAATTGCAGCTTTGTATGGCAGGAGATGCATTGAGAGATTGAAAGTTGATGAGTTTTGATTGTTTGTTGCTTATTATTATTATTATTATTGGAATAAATTGCTCAAAGAATGATTGACTTGATGAGTGCACAAATACATGATTATACTGAATACCACTGATTATGCACTTTGGATGGGTTTATGCTTTATTAATATGTATCAATAAAATTGATTTGTTAAGAAAAAAAAGAAAAAATCATTCTCAAATTGTACCTTCCCAAAACATATATTTTGTTTGTATTATTCAAAAGGACTGTAAATAACAGTAATAAAATCTCCCAAATTGTGCCTTCTAAAAAAAAAAAAGTGAGATTTTGAAATAGTCACAGATAAACAGAAATTAAGAGAGTTTGTCAACTAGAAACCTGCCCTTCAAGAAATACTAAAGGAAGTTCTTCACATTGAAAAGAAAAGAAAAGAAAAAAAAAACAGGAAAGAGAGGGTTGGAGGAGAGTGTAGAAAATATTATTAGTAAGAATAAAAAGATAAAAAGAGAAATAACAAAATATAACATATATAAGCCTAAAGAAAATATGGCTAATGTAAGTACTGCCTTGACAGTAATAACATCAGTTGTTAATGAATTAAACTGTCAAACCAAGAGACAAATTGGCAGAATGGATAAGGAAATATGACCCATCTATATGCTGTCTACAAGAAACTCACCTTAGACCCAGGGACACAAAGCAGTTGCAAGTGAATGGTTGGAAAATGATTTTACATGCAAACAATAACCAAAAAAGGGCAGGAGTAGCTATACATATGAGAGAAAATAGACTTTAAATGCAAAAGTATTGTAAGAGACAAAAAAGGGCACTGTATATTAGTAAAGGGGGTAATCTATCAAGAAGAACTTACAATTATAAATATTTATGCACCTAACCAGGGTACCCCAAAATTCATCAGGCAAACATTGAAAAAACTAAGTGGAGAAATAGAAGTCTCTACTACTACAATAGGGAACTTTAGAACACAATTATCACCATTAGACAGAACATCTTGACAGAGGGCTCATAAAGAAACAGAGACCTTGAATAATACATTAAAGGATCAAGACCTAATAGATACATACAGAATATTTCATGCAAAAGCAGTGTGATATACATTCTTATCAAACACTCATGGTTCATTCTCCAGAAGAGGCCACATGGCTAGGTCACAGAACAACTCTCAATGAATTCAGAAAGATTAAAATTATACAAAGCAATTTCTCTGGCCACAATGGAATGAAGCTGGAAATCAATAAAGGGCAGGCAAACAGAATGGGGACAAAGATATGAAAGTTAAACAACACTCTTAGACAAACAGTAGGACAAAGGGGAAATTGCGAAAGAAATCAGTAACTACCTTGACATGAATGAAAATGAGAACACAATATATCAAAACATATGATATACAGCAAAAGCAGTTCTGAGAGAGTAATTTATAGCCATAAATGCCTATATTAAAAAAGAAGAAAGCTAAAATCAAAGACCTACCCGCACACCTGTAGGAACTAGGAAAAGAGCAGCTAATTAATCCCAAAGCCAGCAGAAAGAAGAAAATAGCGAAGAATAGAACAGAGCTAAATGAAATTGAGAATTTAAAAAAATGAAACACTAGAAAAAAGTAACAAAACCAAAAGCTGGTTCTCTGAGATGATTAATAAAATTGACAAACCCTTAACTAGACTAACAAAGAAAATAATGAGAAAAGATGCAAATACATAAAATAAGAAAAGAGGGAGGGAATATCGCCATTGATCTCACAGAAATAAAGAGCATAATAAGAATATATTTTGAAAAATTATATGCCAAAAAGATAGGTGATTTTTAAAAAATGGACAAAATTCTAGAAAAACACAAGCAACCTACACTGAAGAAAGAAGAAATTGATGAACTCAACAGACTAATCACAAGTAATGACATTGAATAAGTCATTAAAATCTCACAACTAAGAAGAGCCCAGACCAGTAAGCTTTACAGGAGAATTCTACCAATCATTCCAAAAGAATTAACACTGATCCTGCTTAAACTCTTCCAAAAAATGGAATTGGATTGAACATTGCCTAACTCATTCTATGATGCCAACATCACCCTAATACCAAATCCACATAAAATTGTCAGAAAAAAGGAAAACTACAGGCCAATCTCTCTAATGAAACTAGATGCTAAAATTCTCAACAAAATACTTGCTAAACATATTCAACAACACATCAAATGAATTATACACCAAGACCAATTGAGTTTCATCCCTAGTATGCAAGGAATGTTCAACATAAGAAAAATAATCAATGTAAAATGCTTCATTAACAGATTGAAAGAAAAAAAACACATGATCATCTATATTGGTACAGAAAAAACACTTGACAAAATACAACCACCTTTCTTGATAAAAACACTTCAGAAATTAGGAAAAGAAGAAAACTTCCTCAGCATGACAAAGGGTATATATGAAAAACCTAAGCTATCATCATATTTGATAGTGAAATGCTAAAGGCTTTCCCTCTAAAATCTGAAATAAGACAAATACGCCCACTATCACCCTTATTTAATACTGTGTTAGAAGTACTTGCTCAGGCACTTAGGCAAGAAAAAGTTATAGAAGGCATTCAGATTGGAAAAGAAGTAGCAAAACTTTCACTATTTGCAGATGGCATGATCCTATACATAGAAAGCCCTGAGAAATCTACAACAAAGCTTTAAGAGCTAATAAACAAATTCAGTAAAATGGAAGTACATAAAATCAACATGCAAAAATCAGTAGCATTTCTGTACACCAATAATGAGTAATCTAAGGAGGAAATCAAGAAAAAAACTTCTATTTACAATAATAATTAAAAGAATCAAATATCTAAGAATAAAGTTAACTAATGTTGTAAAGGAATGGTACACAGATAACTACACAACATTGTTAAAGGAAATCAAAGGAGATCTATAATAAATGGAATTATAATAAATGGAAGAATATTCTATGTTCATGGTTTGGAAGACTAAACATGGTTAAGATGTATGTTCTACCCAAATTGATTTACAGATTTAACACAATCTTAATAAAAATAAAAGAGCATTTTTTACTGAATTGGAAAAGCTAAATACAAAGTTTATTTGGAAGGGCAAGGGACCCTGAATAGCCAAAAACATAGAGAAAAATAAACAAAAGTGGGGGGGGTCATGCTGTCTGACTTTAAAGCATTCTACCAAGTTATAGTGGCCAAACTGCTTAGCATTGGCACAAGGGTAGACATACTGACCAGTGGAACTGAATTGAGGGTTCTGATATAGATTCTTGCATATATGGTCAACTGATATTCAACAAGTCTATCAAGCCCACTCAACAGGACAGAATGGCCTCTTCAACAAATGTGTTTGGAGAACTGGATATCCATATCCAAAAGAAGGAGAAAGGATCACCATCTTATACCCTATACAAAAATTAACTAAAGATGAATCAAAGACCTAAATGTAAGAGCCAACACAATAAAGTTCCTAGAAAATAATGTAGGAAACATCTATGAGATCTTGTAGTATGAAATACTTTCATAAACTTTGCACCCAAAGCATGAGCAATGAAAGATATAATAGATAAATGGTACCTCCTCAAAATTAAAAACTTTAAAGGAGTTTTTCAAGAAAGTGAAAAGTCAGCCTACTTAATGGGAAAAAAATATCTGGTAACCATTTATCTGATGGTTAATAATCAGCATATATTTTAAAAATCTTAAATCTAGGAAATAAAAAGACAGCCCAATTTAAAAATGGGCAAGAGATTTCAATAGACACTTCCCCAAAAAAGAAATACAAATCACTAAAAAGCACATGAAAAGATGCTCAGCATCACTAGGTATTAGGGAAATGCAAATCAAAACTACAATGAGATATCATCTTATGCCCATTAGACTGGTGGCTATTAAGAAAAAAAAAAGGAGAACAACAAGTTTTGAAGAGGATGTGGAAAATAGGGAATATTCATTCACTACTGGTGGGAAGGTAGACTGGTGCAACCATTGTGGCAGACACTTTGGTGGTTCCTCAGGAAGTTAACTATAGAACTGCCAAAGGATCCAGCAATCCCACTTCTTGGTATACAACCAAAAGAACTGAAAGCGGGACATGAACAGATACTTGAACAACAATATTCATAGCGGCATTATTCACTATTGCCAAAAGTTGGAAGCAATGCAAGACTCCATCAACAGATGAACGGCTAAGCAAACTGTGGTATATACATACAATGGAATATTACCCAGCTGTAAGAAAGAATGCATAATTAACACCCAGGGCAACATGGATTAATCTTGGAAGACCTTATGTGGAGTGAAGTAAGTTAATCGCTGAAGTACAAATAATACTTGACCTCACTGATATGACTCAAGCAAATTGAGCAGACCCACAGGGCTAGAGTCTGGAAGATAGGTTATCAGGAGACAGAAGGGGAATAGAGGGTGGTGAGCTGATGGGCAAAATCTATGATAGTGTTGAAGGGGGTAGTTAGGCCATGGATGGGGGTGCTAGTGGTACAGTGATGTGATTGGGTTTGATGGTATTGGAATGTGAGGGGGAGTAGGGTGGGGGACTGGGTTAAACTATTCATGGCACTGGTTGGAGGGCTAGAGGAAGAAACAGGTGTGAGGGACGAAACGGGGTCCCTGTTATGGGTCGAGCGGGGTCCCTGTTACGGGACGAGTGGGGTCCCATTGTGGGACAAGAGGGGTACCTGGCATGGGGAAGAAAGGCTCGTACGGCCGCTGAGGCTTCCCTCGGGGGCTCTGAAGGCGTGGAGGGCGCACGGCCCAGGAAGGAGTCGCGGAGACAGGCTGATGGCACAAGTCTGGTTTATTGCGGAAGGGGATGCAGATTTATAGGATTGGGGAGTGGTGTGGCGGGTTCTGATTGGCTAGGGCAAATACTGTTTCCATATAAGGCAATGTTCTGGCATTGGGCTAGTGATTGGCCAGTAGAGTATGTGCTAACTCTTGATAGGCTGACACTGTTACTAAGCTGATAGGTGGTTGTAAGCTGTTGCTGGGCAAACAGCGTACTAAGAGATTAGGTTTAAGGGAGGGGGGAGGGGAAGTGAGAGCTGGGCTAGGCGGGAGATAGGAAGGGGGAGGGCGGTGCCGACTAGCCATTAGCAGCAAAGGCCTAGTCAGGCGTGGTCACCTTGTCTAGGCCCAGTGAGCAGAGGCGGTGTCACCTCTTGCCGCACTGTTTGCCACTGAGGCAAGCCGGGTGCCCCTCCTCCCACACAGGTGAACTCTGGGGGATTTTAGGTCAGTGGTTAAAACTACAATGGTGATCTTTTTACATGTTCATGTTATATTTGCTGCAGCTGATGTACAGATATTGAAACACAGCTATCAAACATGATTCCATTTTGTTTTATATTATTGTTTATATTTAAGACTGTACAATTTTCTAAATTTTTAGTTACATTCTGGTTTATATTTTAGCCTATAGACTTTTATACATTTTTGATGAAATTTAACATGTCCTATATCCATCGTTGCACGATCTTGTGAAACATTTCCATTGCCCCCAAGTTACCCTGCTTCCATTTTTTCTATTCCTAATTCTCCTCCCCTCAGGCTCCACAGTGACAACCAAGCTTCACTACTTGAAGGACCAGATTCACAGATACTTGCAACAATGCTGAGGGCTAGACATACTAGACTGTCCTCACCTATTGGGAGCCACAAGTTCTCTCAAGTGACACAATTTGTCTTTACCAGGAGGTTCTATGTTGAGAACATCAGGGCTCCCCAGGATGTGGGTACATCTTCCCACTCATTGTCTGGGTCTCAACCCAATGACAAACACACCATGACAAGATGAGCACTCACACACTCACTAGAAGCCAGTCCCTGTGCTGGATGACCCCCACTTAAGCACCTTAAACAGGTAATCCTTCCTTATTATATTTTCTAAATATAATGGTGAGTCTTCTCACCATTATAGTTTCAACCACGTACTCAACAATCTCCCATGTTCAACTGTTCCCCACAACCCTCCCCCCAATTCCTTGGGCCATCTGACCCATCCCCCAATGCTAGCCCCCCTCAAGCCTGCAAAACCACACCCAATACAATCCTGATGCCCCCATCTTATCCCTTCCCTGAGGGTTTGATGTTGGATATGTGGGAGTTCCCTATATCGTATATGTGACTTTACTATCATCTAAACCTTTTTTGAACACAAAATTTAAAATTAGAAAAAAGAAGTATGTAAACACTGAGGAAGAAATTAAAGAAATTGCCTTGCCACTGTACATACAGGGCAACACCTGTTACTGTGATGAAAGGTAAAATGCCAAAAACAAAGTTTTATGATATTTTTAATTTGTTAATACCCCAATTTATTTTTACTTTATTTTAGTTTTTCTAAATAAATATGCATTCTCTTACTAATCTTTAAACCTATCATTACTATTTCATTTCCCTATTAATTGAATTTGGCAATATAATAAGCTTCATTTTTGAAGACGTTTTGGACTACAGGGGGGTTCAACTATGATAGGGGAGGAATGTTGGTGTGAGGTGTCATTGATGGGAGACAACATGGTTGGGAGAGAGTTCTCCAGGGCATGTATATAGTGTATACAAAAATGTTTGGATATTCATTGGTGTTTTCATAGTAGTTACAGTTACAAATGGCAACTGAGGGAGTGCTGAGTTCCTAGCCAGGGGAGCTATGTCACATTCCCCAATGGAAAAGCCACAATACCCCCAAGTGCAAGGGCAAAGACAAGTGAAGAAGGATGGTGCAATGATGAGCCCTTGATATTGATGACTATGCCTATGAGCCTGTGTGACTGAAACTTGAACTAAGCCTAGAGCTGCAGAGTGCCTAAGAGTTACCTTCGAGAACCTCCATGTTGTTCAAATGCAGCTACTCTCTAAGCCAAACACAGCATGTAAATTCATTGCCTTACCCCCAGCATGGGACATGACTTCCAGGGATGAACCTCTCTGGTGCCAAGGAATTACTACCAATCACTAACTGGTGATACAACTAAAAAAAGTCCTTGAATAAAAGGGGGAAATGGTAAAGACAAATGAGTTTAAATGGCTAAGGCTCTTCAGAAAAGAGTTGGGAGGTCATCAGAGGGTTTGTGCTTAGGCACACCTCAGCAGGATCCCAGAGACAGCCAAAGTAGATACAACCCCAGGTACTGGTACTCCTGAGGGTTATGGAGACACACAGGTTCTATGATCATGGCAGTTGGCTCTAGAGATCAGTGCCTTGTCAGTGGGCCCCTTTGGAATTTGTGTTCCTGAATGTGATAGAGTTGGACTCAGCTGTGACCTTTCCACACATGCCTCTTCTGTCACTTTTACTGTACCTGTGGTTGGCCCTGGGGTTGGTCTATACACAGGAGACTTGAATCTCTGGACTGGTCACATGCCATCTGGGCTCTGAGCCACAGAAGAGTTGCAACTCCTACTCTCCTGTTTGTTCAACTTACCCAGGTCAGCTAACAGGGAGGTGAAGATGGTCAACAACCACAACAGGGAACCTAGAACTCCAAGGGAACTCCAAGCAGGAGAATTACATCCACCAACCTTGTGGAATCTAAGCCCCCTCTCAATATAAAGGTAGAGTGGACATCACCATCCCAGGGTCCACAGGATGAAGGAATAAAATATGGATTAGAGTGGACTTACTGGTATTCTACTATAGAACTACTGTAACTAGTAATGGAAGAAACTGTAGCACTGATGTGGAGAAAGTGGTCATGGTAGTTGCTAAGGACAGAGAGAGAGAAGAAGAGATGTGACGTGGGGGCATTTTGGGAACTTGGAGTTGTCCTAAATGATAGTGCAGGGACAGGTGCTAGACATTATATACCCTGTCATAAACCACTGAATGTACTAGAAGAGAGTGTAAACTACAATGTGAACTATAATCCATGCGGTGCAGCAGTGCTCCAAGATGTATTCACCATATGCAATGGATGTGCTGCAATGATGAAGGAGGTTGTTGATGTGGGAGGTGTGGATGGGGTAGGGTGTGGGGTATATGGGAACCTCTTATATTTTTCAATGTAACATTTTTTTGTGATCTATGTATCCTCAAAAAATACAATAAAATGCTAAAAAAAATTTTTTTAATTAAAAAAATAAAAACTACAATGAGAATTTCTTCAGGCAAATATGTCAGGGAAGGGTTACTGTTGCAGGTTGTTCATACTCTATTGAAATGAAAGTGTTCACCTTGACATAATGTGCTATCTCAGAGGGTAGAGACCCACAAAATAAACAAAAAATATTAAACTCCCATCCTGAGGAGTCCTGTTATGTTCTCAAATAGAAAGACAAGAATCCCTCAAAAACATAGGCAGGACTTGATAAAAGAAAACAGTTCACTATGTCAAGCCCTTAATATTCTTGCATGTAACTATAAACCCTATTCTTCAAAAATTGAAACTTAGTGGTTAACATAGGTTCCAAGGGAAGGGGGAGAGAAAAATAGAATAGATGGAAAGTAGGACATTGGAATTGTTCTGCATAATCTTGCAATGATGGATGCAGGTCATTTTAAATTTTGTAAAAATCTGTAAAAGTGTATGATACAAAATGTAAACATAATGTAAACCATTGATCATAGTTCATAGCAATGCTTCAATATTTGTACATAAATTGTAACAAATGTACCATACGCATGTAAAATGCTATTAATAAGAGAGAGAGGGAGAAGTGGAAAGGGTTGGGTGTATGGAAATCCCATATATTTTCTACATGACTTTTCCATAACCTAGTTCATTTGAAGAGAAAGTGAAAAAAAAAAATAAGACACTGGGGGAACATATGGAAGAAATTGTCACTGTACATAAATAACAGATCTTACAGTGATGGAAGGAACAATAAAGAAAATAATTATTGTTCTTTATTTTTTATTTTTTACTTTATTTTTATTCTTTTTATTTTTATTATTTTATTTTATTATTATTTTAATTTGTTTACTTCTTTAGCCTTGTATTTGTGGAGGTTTTGGATTGCAAAAGGGTAACAACTGTGGCAGGGGAGAATCACTGGTGTGGGGTGTCAGTGACGGGGAGATGTGTAAGGAGGGATGCACCTGAAGTATGACTCTATGGCATATGAATATGTTCAACTCATCATGGGGCATTATTTTGGTGGATGGAGTCCCACATAATAACCAAAAGAATATAGAATTCCCATCCTGGAGGGCCCTACTACATTCTCTAATAGATCAACAAGAATTCCTTGAGTATATGGGCAGTGCCTTGCAAAGGAGGACAGACCATTACACTAGGCCCTTGGTATTGCTGGTTGTACTTACATACCTTTTCTAGTGGAATTGAAACTTAGCCTAATATTATATATTGCCAAGAGTTTCCTTCTGAAAGCCTCCTTGTTGCTCAAATGTGGCATCTCTCTAAACCAAATTCAGCATATAATGCACTATCTTTGCCCTGGTGTGAGACATGATTCACAGGAATAAGCCTCCCTGGCACCAAGGGATTATTACCAAGCACCAACTAGAGATGCAAATAGAAAAAGTCCTTGACCAAAAGGGGGAAATAATAAATACAAAAGGGTTTTTATGATTAAGAGACTTCAAAGTGAGTCAGGAGTACATTCCAGAGGTTGTGCTTATGCATGTCTCAGCAGTATCTCATTGACTGCCACAGTAAATAGTGCCTCAAACAGCAGGGCTCCTGAGGACTCTAGAGACATACAGGCACTATAGACAGGGCAGAGAATCTCAGGAATTTGGCACCCTGTCAGAGGGCCTTACATTGGAATATATGCTCTGGAATGTAACAAAATTAAACTCATTTAAATATCCCTACACATGATCCTAATGACCCTTTAATTTTAACCTATAATTAGCACCATACTTGTTAAATATATGTCCCAGAGTCTTAAATCTTTAGTCTGGTGATATGTGGGCTGAGCCCTGAATCTCAGCAAGAGTTTCAACACTTTCCAATTCATTGGACTTGCCTAGGACAACAATCAAAAAGTGATGATCGGCAAAGCCCATACCAAGAAACAGAGAGTATCTACAACTGCAAACAGGACAGTTCTATCCATCTGCCCCATGGTATCTAAGCCCTCTCTCAATCAGAAACTGAGTGGGCATTACAATCTTAAAATCTTCAATATTCAGGAATAAACAAACATAAGAGGGAGAATTCAATGATGGATTTAAGCAGATTTATTATTATTCTAGCAAAGGAAGTACTTGTAACATTGATATAAAGGGAGTGGCCACCAGAAGTTCTAAGGGGAGGGAGAAGGAAGAATAGGTGTAACCTGGGTTAATTTGGGGACACTAGAATTGTCTCCTGCACTATATTGCAATGATGGATGCAATGATATTTTGTTATATCCTATAAAACTGTGTGGTACAAAGTGTTAACTATAATATAGTGTTAACTATAAACTGTAGTACATGGTTAGTAGCAATGGTTCAATATGTGTTCATCTATTGCAACAAATGTACCACACTAATTGTGGGGGGATGGTGGAGGATATGGGAATCACCTATATTTTTGAGGCAACATTTATGTAGTCTAAATCTTCTTTAAAAATAAAACATTATACAAAAATCCCAAGGCAATAAATCTGATCCATATACTTATTTTTCATTTTTGCTGACCTCCATCCATGACCCATCATAAAAAACTATTTCCTTAAAAATATATTTTATATCATCCAACTTAACAACAAAAATTCAAATAACCCAATTAAAAAATGAGTGAAAGACATCTCTCTGAAGAAGATAAACAAATGGCCATAAAACACATAAGAAGATGCTCAACATCATTTGGTGTTAAGGAAATGCAAATCAAAACCACAATGAGGAAAGAAAAAAGCCACTACAAGACACCATTTTACACCCATTATTAGAATGGCTTCTAATTTTTAAAAAAATATAAAATAACAAGTGTTGGAGAGGATGCATAAAAATAGGAATATTCATTCATTGTGGTGGCCATGTAAAATGATGCAGTCACTGTGGAAGACGGTTTGGCAGTTCCTCAAAAAGCTAAGTACAGTACTACCATATAACGCAATAATCCCACTAATAGGTATATACCTAAAAGAATTTAAGGGTGGGACTCAAACAGATATTTTCCCACTGATATTCACAGTGACATTATTCAAAATTGTGGAAAGATGGAAGCAATCCAGACGTTTATCAACCAACGAAAGGATGAACAAAATGTGGCATACACATACAAAAGAAAAGTTTTTCAGCCATAAAAAGAAATGAAGTCTTTATACATACAAAAACATGGATGAAGCTTGAAGACATTATGCTGACTGAAATAAAACAGACACAAAAAGACAAATATTGTACGAACTCACAGATTTAAAGTATTTAGAATAAGCAAACTCACAGAATCATAATCTAGAATACAGGCTACCACAGGATAGGATGCAAGTAGGGAATGGGAAGTTATGGTTTAAAATGTACAGGATTCCTATTTGGTATGTTGGAAACATAATGGATGGTGATAATGGTAGCACAAAACTGTGAATGTGGTTGTGGACTTGGCCCAGTGGTTAGGGCATCCACCTACCACACGGGAGGTCCACAGTTCAAACCCTGGGCCTCCTTGACCCGTATGGAACTGACCCATGCACAGCAGCGCTGATGCGCGCAAGGAGTACCCTGCCACGCAGGGGTGTTCCCTGCGTAGGGGAGTCCCAGGCGCAAGGAGTGTGCCCCATAAGGAGAGCTGTCCAGCACAAAAGGAAGTGCAGCCTGCCCAGGAATGGCACCGCACACACAGAGAGCTGACACAACAAGATGATGCAATGAAAAGAAGCACAGATTCCCATGCAGCTGACGACAACAGAAGCAGACAAAGAAGACTAGGCAGCAAATAGACACAGAGAACAGACAACCGGGGTGAGGGGGAGGGGGGGAGGGAAGAGAAATAAATAAATAAATAAATCTTTAAAAAAAAAAACAAAAAAAAACTGTGAATGTAATTAAAAACACTGAAATGTATATCTGAATGTGATTAAAAGGGGAAATGTTAGATTGTACATATGTAACAGAATAAAATTACATTTTAAAAATCCATGGAACTACGCTACACAAACAGTGAAATCTAAGTTAAACCATAGATTGTAGTGAATTGTACAATTATAAAAATGTGCTATCATCAATTGTAATAAATGTTCCACATCGATGTAAGGTGTTAATGGTGGGGTGATACATGGGAATCCTGTAATTTATGCATTGTTCTGTAAACTCACAACTTCTCTGATAAAGAGAATAATACTTTATTATAAGTACCAAGCAGGGGCAATGATAACGTGGGTCTATTCTAGTGTGGTATATAGATCATGTTTATCCAAACTTAACAACAATAAAGGGTAGACTTTATTCATGTTTCAGTCAAATTCTGTATTTAAAAATATTAATAGAATCCCTAAATCTGTCAATAATCTTTAGATGCTCTGGCAGATAGTATACCTACTAGTTACATAAAAGAATTAAGCTTTTTAATCTCCTCTTTATTTAAAATGAGACTATTTCATCACAGTATCACTTTAATTCCTACTATATCTGCCTCCATTAAAGTCATTGAACAATTAGATGACTCACAGTAAGCTAAACATCACCTTTTCAAAAAGAGTTGCATCTACTAATTTTTCAGTATTACAGTTCCTGGAGTATGGGATGTCCTCATTCCTTCACCTAGTCAATGAACACCTTATGATTCTTTGCTAGGGCCTGGAGTGATAAGGGTAAAAAAGAACCTCCGCCCTCAATAAAAGCTCCATTTACTTCACTCCTAGAGAGAAGGGGCAAAAAAACACCAAATGGTAGGTGCTATTTCAGGACATAGAAGATCACCTAATACTGCCTCATCCTTGTATTCAAGGTAGGCATCTCATGTGAGGTAACACTGGAGTAATTCTCACAGAAATTGGAAACAGAATAAAGGCAGCCCACCATACATGGTAGTTCACCATAAAATCTATACAACAGTATCCAGTAAGCATGGAAGATGGGCATTTCCCACAAAGGAAATGAAAACTAGGTTTTCCACAAAAGATCAAGGAAGTGTATTGGTATTTTGTTCTAGAACAATGGGGCAAATGACATGATATTATCATTTTTAGAAAAGTTACTCTAACAACAGAATTGAAAATGGGTTATCAGGGGCAGGAGCCAACATGACCAATTCAAAGTCTATTACAATCCATGCAGAAATAACGAGGATATGATAAAAAGAAATAATAATGCATTTAAAATAGAACCAATAGTGGTGTAAGGTGTCCCAAGATGTCAGGCCATCAAAAAATTGTTGCGCAACCAGCAAAAACTGGCAAAGCCATTTCCATCAAAATTCTGGAAAACAGTTTTTAAAGGGTTACAATAACTGGGTAATTGACAATCAAGTAAAAGCAGCCTGAAAAGTAATAGGTGAAACTTGTAATGCCCTTGTTAACCCCACCTTCACTACCTCCATGGTATTGTGTAGAGCCAACCTGTGCTCCCATTGTGGGTCCCTGGCTCTTGTGCAGAAGTAGCAGAATAACTCCCATGCACATAATAGAGTGCCTGTATGTAAGTGTCATTTTATCCTGTAGGGGTCTGAAAGATTGAACCAGGAAATTTGTCTCAGGCTTACCCTCCAAGAATTTGCTGATTACAGAGAAACAGTTTGTAGACAGCTAAATTAGGGTAATAAACAATTTAAGTTGAAGCAGTATGAGGCAAAGGACTACCTGCATTAGTTCATAAAATAGAGCACCCAGGAGGAAATGAAGATTAATTTTAAAGGGAGTAGAGGGACATTTGAACTCCTGTGGACTGTAGATGGGGACATTCCTAGGACCACCAGTGACAAGGGCAAAAGAAAAGAGGCAAGTTCCATGACTCCACACAGTTTCAGATAGTAGAAAGAGAATCCTGCAGTTTGCTTTTGCCTTAGGCTAATGTTGATGGGAGGGCTAAGCTCTGTAGGAAACCACCAGTCAAAACAAAGCCGATTTATCAAGACTGTGAATGGTGCCTTTTCTTTGGTTTGTTTTTGTTAGCTCCTGACACTCAAGAAAATCATTGTCATATCACTAGTTGAATACCCACACCTCAGCTACAAAATCCCAGAGTTAACACTTTAAAATATTAAAATGAACAGTATGCAAAAATGATAAGATAAAGAAATAAACAAGAGATGATGGCTATTCCAAGGGGAAAGATAAAAATCCAGAAACCATCACTAAAGATAACCAGAGTCTGGACATACCATAAAAAGACTTAAAAAAACAAACAAACAAACAAAAAAAAAAACTCCATATGCTCAAGGAGATAAAGGAAAACATGGATAAAGAACTTAAGGATATAAGGAAAACAATGAATGAGCAATGTGAGAATTTCAAGAAAGAGAGAAATTTTAAAAGAAAAAAAGCAGAACTACTGGAATTGAAGAACACAATAACTGAAATGGAAAATTTCCTCAAGGTGAAAATTTCAGGTGGAAGAAGAATCAGTAATCTTGAATACAAGACAATTGAAATGATTCAGGCTGAGTATAAGAAAGAAAAGAGAATTGGAAAAAAGCAAGCAGAGAGTAAGATACATGTGAGAAACCATCAAGTTAATAATATATGCATTCTGCATGTCCTAGATGGATAAGAAAGAGAAAGTTGCTGAAGGAATATTCAAAGAAATAATGGTAGAAAACTTCCCAAATTTAATGAAAGACATAATATGCACATTAATGAAACCCAATGAACACCAAACAGGGTAAAATCAAAGAGAACCACACCCATATGCAGAGTAATAGAAGTGCCCAATTCCACAGACAAGGAAAGAGTTATGAAAACTGCAAGCAAAAAGCAACAATTTATGTGTAAGGGAATTCCAATAAGATTAAATGCTGACTTCTGAACAGAAACCATGGAGGCAAGAAGGCAGTGGGATGAATATTTAAAGTGTTGAAAGAAAATAATTACCAACCAAGAACTTTATATCCAGCAAGACTGTCTTTTAGAACTGAGGGACACTCCCAGATAAACAAAAGCTAAGGCAGTTTTTCACCAATACATCTACCCTACAAGGAATTTTTACGTGAGAAAACTAGATAGTGAATTGAAGTGGCATAACAAAACAAAGGTCTCTGGTAAAGTTAACAATGTAATTACAAATGCCAGTACTATTGTTTGGTATTTTTTCGTATGCAACTTCACCTCTTATTTCTTTCAGTTTCTAAAATTCAAATGCATTAAAAGTCAAGATAAATCTATGGTTTTGAACACACATTGTACAAAGATATAATTTGTAACAGGTACAACAAAAAGGTGGAGGGACACTGGGATATAGGAACAATGAAAGTGTGTTATTGAAGTTAAGTTGGTAACAAATCAGACTGGATTGCTGTAGATTTAAGATGTAGAAGTTTAGCTGTATGGAAACCAGAAAGAAAATTTATGAAAAAATTATCAGTAAAGATATCAGAAGGGAATCAAAATAGGTACAATATAAAAAAATCAAATAAATATGACAGCTTTCATTAATGGAAGAATTGAGAGTCATAAAATGTATAAGAAGACAAACAACAAGTGGATATTGAGCAAAATCAATGAACAGACAAGAAAAAACAATGAGCAGACAACAAGGAAAAACAACAAGGAGACAACAAGAAAAAAAATGAGCAGACAACAAGCAAGACAATGGGGGAAAACAGTGAGCAGATGGCAAGCAAAAACAAAAAATGAACAGAGAGCAGATGTGGCTCAAGTAGTTGGGTGCCTGCCTCCCACATGGGAGGCACTGGGTTTGGTTCCCAATGCCTCCTAAAGAAGAAATGAGCAGGCAATGAGTAAACAACAAGTGAACAGATGAAGGGGCCATCTCGGTGCTGTGGGGAATGTATAAGACTTCCAAAGACAAAATAGCAAAATGGCAGAAGAAATTTCTACATTATCAGTAGTTACTTTAAATGTAAATGTATTAAACTTTCCAGTCAAAAGGCAGAGACTGGCAGTGTGGATGAAAAACAAGATCCAACTATATGCTGTTTGCAAAAGACACACCTTAAATTCAAAGACAAAAACAGTTCAAAAGTGAAAAGATGGAAGAATATACCATGCAATAGTAGCCAAAAGAGAGCTGGAGTAACTACACTAATCATATAAAATAGACTAAGTTAGAAACTGTTATACAGGACAAGGAAGATTGCTGTATACAGAGAAGGAAATCAATTCAACAAGATATATCTGTTATAAATATATTCACTTAATGATAGAGCCCCAAAATATATGAAGCAAATATTGACATCTTTGAAAGGAGAAATAGATTGCTCTATCTTAATAGTAGGAGATTTCAGTATTCCATTTTCAATAATGGATAAAACATCCAAACTGAAGATCCATAAGGAAATAGAAGGTTTGAATGATACACTAAACCAACTGAAAAAACAGTCATATATAAAATACTTCATTCAACAGCAGCAGAATATATAGTCTTCTCTAGTGTTCATGGTCATTCTCCCAGATTGAACATATGTTAGGTCACAAATTAAGTCTCAATAAATCAAAAAATATTAAAATCATACAATTTATATTCTCTGATCACAACAAGAAATCAATACCTGGTAAATTCACAAGTTTGTGGAAATTTTAAAATGTACTCTTAAATAACCAATGAGTCAAAGAAGAAATCACTATGGCTTTCTTAGAGAATATCAAGTCGAAGGAAATAAAAATACAACATACCAAAACTTACAGCCTTATCTCTGGGCCCAGTAGCTTTTTTTTTTAAATATCATCAATGTTGGCAAACCTTTGTTCTTTGACAATAAACATATTTCCTTAGAAAAAGCTAGGGTGTCAATAAGACATAACTTCCTCGTAATGACCCTTATTTTTCCCTCAAGTGTATTATAAATCAAATGAGAAGACAATTTAAATGTTAAGAGTTCAAAATTAAAATTAAAAGCATATTTCAATTACCTTAAAAAAATAAGCATTCTCCCAAAGTGACTTCTTTGAAAGTCATTTTAATAGATAATATTATCATATATTGTATAAAAAAAAATCAAATCTCATATTCTGAACTCTAAGTAATATAATTGATTCCATACAATTATTGTGGCTTCTGCCTTTTATACAAACTTGTCTACTTGTTTTATTGAGATTAATGGCTCAATGAAATTGCAGACCTTTATTTTGAAGTTTCATTAGAATTCTTAACTTGCCCTTAAAATATTAGATATGTCTTTAATGCTTTTGTATTACTGTATGATCTTAATTTACATGAGTTGTCTATTTTATTATAAAGACATTGAGAAGTGGATATGTTACCTGTTCTAATGGTTAACATTCTTGGCACTGATTTTCTTTTTTTTTTTTTTTAAGATTTATTTATTTATTTCTCTCCCCTCCCCCCTCCACCCCCCACCCCAGTTGTCTGTTCTCTGTGTCTATTTGCTGCATGTTCTTTCTTTGTCTGCTTCTGTTGTCAGCGGCAAGGGAATCTGTGTTTCTTTTTGTTGCATCATCATCTTGTGTCAGCTCTCAGTGTGTACAGTGACATTCCTGGGCAGGCCTGTACTCTCCTTCACGCTGGGCGGCTCTCCCTACCGGGTGCACTCCTTGGGCATGGGGCTCCCCTACACGGGGGACACCCCTGCATGGCACCGCACGGCACTCCTTACGTGCATCAGCACTGCGCATGGGCTAGCTCCACACGGGTTAAGAAGGCCTGGGGTTTAAACCATAGACCTCCCATGTCGTAGACGGACGCCCTAACTACTGGGCCAAGTCTGCTTCCCGGCACTGATTTTCTTATTTCTCTTTTAAATTCTTTCCATTGCTGTAACTTAAATGCATTCCAACATAATTAGTGGCCAATCTAAGAGATATTTATTTTAGAAACTTTAAGGGGAACTGATAACCTATTATGTACCAAGATACCAATGAATTTTCCTCAATGATGATAGTAAAATAAAGTGAGTTACAATTTTTATCTTTAGTCAACTCAGGATGTAAGGTGTCAGAGGCAACACTAGGCTAAACATCTCTAAGCCTATAAATAAACTATTTAGACAATCAAGACTTCATTTTCCCATTTACCATAAGGAGATTTATAGATGATACATAGGATTCCTAGAATTTGAAGTACCAGTTTGGATCAGGTTTACAATCTTAACTATTTACCTTTATACTCTAAGGATTTATTCCACACAGTAATGTTCTATTACTAATATGAAAAACTATTACACTCATACAGTGATCTTAATTCTGAACTTTTCTCAAATTAATTTCTAAGGACTAATCTATTTCAATTTTTATTTTAACACATTTTCATTTTTGGCATGTAAAGTTGGTTAAACTAAGGTTATTAAACATTAAGAAACAGTTTTTTAGCATATGATTTCAGATTGTGTAGTTAACATATCTAGCACCTTCAGCAGAAAGAGGATTGCTAAACAGAAGATTTAGGCTGAACGAATTGTTTAGTGATCGTACCATAACACTTGGATTCAATTTGTTCTCCAGTCAGTATTTGGAAATGATCGAGCCACCTTGTTAAAAGATTGGGCTGAGTGAACACAATGAAGCCATCCTTGCTCCTCAGGTAATTTAATTCTGACTGGTGCTGTTAGGCTTCTATTCAACTTCTACTTTCTTTCTGAAGCCCTTTGCTGAAGTAATCTCATGTATTAATTCAACTGCCATGTTGAACCTCTGTGAGCTCCTAGATTCTGTCTAAATTATCTTTTTATATCTACTAAAGCATTAGGCAATCACTTAAAAATGTTGGCTAAATGTGATTGGGTTGTGTAATACTATAAAAATCTCTTCTATCAATCTCTTTCCATAAAAAATGGAAAGGCATGATGAGAGTTGATCTTACTTATTTGTGAGTCATTATTTATTTCAATTACTGGATATTGACTATGACAACCTTCAAATTTCAGCCCATTCTGCTGCATATCTACATGTGTTTCACTATATGTCATGCCTTGTGATTCCGTTTTGGTTGCTAATCCCCAATTATGGATATTAATTCACAATCCTTGATTCAACAGCTTCCTATTCTTCCTAGTAGTTTTTCTACATCATCATCTCTGCTATAAGCATATATTTTAATCAGAGATACAACATGTTTCCTGCTCGTACAGTCTCCTAAACAAATTATGGAGTATATACACAATGGAATACTCTGCAACAGTAGGAAGAAATGAAGTCATGAAACATATGACAACATGGATAAACCTGCAGGACATTATGTTGAGTGAAGCAAGTCAGATACAAAAGAACAAGTACCATATGAGTGCCCTATTATGAGCTAAATATATTATGCAAAATATAAATATATTATGTGAAATATGAATATGGGTAAAATTACATATATAAGACTATTTTTCTTCAAAGCTGATCAAATGTGATCTAATACAACAAAATGTTAATATTAGACAAAAATAAAATTATACTAAGTGAAAGAGACCAGACACAGAGAACTACATATTGTATGATTCAATTTATATGAAATGTAAATATAAATCAATTTATAAAGATTAAATTAAACTAGTTGTTATGTAGGGCTGAGGGAGGAATGCTAAGGGGCATAGAGTCTTTCTTTTTGGAGTAATGAAATTGTTTTAAAATTTTTGAGGTAATGAATATACAACATTGTGATTATACTAAATGGCATTGATTATACACTTTGGAAACAGCATATGTTATGTGAATGTATCTCATTAAAACTACTAAATAAATAATTGTGCAAGAAATAGCAGCTATTTACAGCAGGGGAAACAGATTAGGAGGTGAGGAATTTTCTTATTTGTTTTTTATTTATTATTATTATTGAAATAATGAAAATGCTTTAATAATGATTGAAGTAATGAATGCACAACTATATGATTATACTAAATACCATTGATTGTATGCTTTGGATAAATTGTATGCTTTATTAATATATATCAAACAAATTGACTTGTTTTTTAAAGAATTATCTGCCTCCTTATAGTCACCAAAGCGAATGCTTTCAGTATAAACATTCTGTGGACATCCATATACATGCAACAACTAAAAGAAAATGGTTTGTGAAAAGAAGAAAATGTGTTGTGCATGTAGCTTTCTAAATTGAAAATCATGAGGTCACACCTAATTCACTTCTGAGTAGCATTAGCAGAAATAGAGTAATTCTGAACACTTTATGTTTGTATGTGAACTACTTAACCATAGAAACTCTAAATCGCAGAAGTAAATCATTATATAAACTTCTTAAAGGCTATTCAGGTCAAACAATCCTAGCCAATCTGTAAATGAATAGCAAACACAGCAACTTACACAAGAAGAAGGAAAAGGAAGATACACAAGCCAACTAACATTTTTTGAGCTTAAATCGTATGCCACACACCATGTTGGTTCTGTTCCAGATTATTAAATCTAGATGGTCCTCAGACACATTATCCACTATACTAGGGGGGCACACAGAGTGCCAGTGGGCTCATATTTCTACCAGTTTACTCTTCTCTTTTCATATTAGGTTTTAATTTGGTCCTTGGGTTTTGGGGTTATTGAACTGCAAGGTTCCCATTCATCTTTCAATGTCCGCTAGCACCATCTCACCCTAACAGCTTCAAGTGAGAGACTCCCTGCTCCAACCTCAATTCCATGAAACCCCATCAGCAGCCTAGACCCCTATGTATCAGTTGAAATGGGGTAGGTAATACTGTGGTAACAACTGCAAAATTCTCAGTGGCTTATCTCAACAAGAATTTTCTTTCTCCGCCATGACTGAGGCCCACAAGGAGTTGGGAGTGGGGTTCATGATCACTCGTGGACCCAAGAGGATACAGAGATTCCACCTCCATGGGTACCTCTAGAATACCAAAGAGAGGGAAGAGATTGCAGCAGGACCTTGTCCTGGTAATTAAATGCTTTTATTTAAAACTATACACATCCCTTCTGCTTATCTCTCACTAGACAAGCCAGTAACATGGCTATGTCTGAGTTCAGTGAGGGTGAAGGAGTGCAATTCTGCCATAAACCTGTAAAAAGGATGAAAATACAAATATTGTGAATAGCCCTGTGAACTATCATATTCCACCACACTTGCTACCATCACAACCACTCGTACTTCTCTCCCCTCAATGCTCATAATACACTGGCACAAACATTCTCCTTCTTGCTTTCTCTCTCAACTAGAGATCAGGAATCAGATGTACATTATATATACAATTGTCTCATTTATGCTCACGATAGACAATGAGGTAAGTATTAATAATCTGCACTTTACAAAAGAAAGAGCCCATGCTTATAGAAATTCAGCACTTTGCACAAAATCACATATTATTGTATCTAGCATTCAAACCCAAGGCATTTTATGACTTAAAAGCATCAGGGCATATCCAGTGTCCACAAGACAAAAGTCAAACTCTCAAATATGCTATTCACAACACTCCAAGACTGTCCCCTTTGTCACTCTCTATAGTCATTTCTTGCTGTACTAAGTCCTTATATCCCCTGTACAGGAAACTCCATGTGATTACTTTGGATTTCATTTCTTTGTTTTTACCTACATGACAACTCCATTTTGGAATACTCTTCTGTCTTCCTGACCAATACTAATCTTCTTTTAAGATGTAGCTCACATATTCATGCCCTCTTTGAAGGCTTTTCTGATTTTCTTTCACATGCACAAGTTAAATAAAGGCTATTCTTTATGTCCCCATTGTATGTCGTACAAAAACTAAGTTTTGTTGCATTATTGTCTTTTGTACCAATTTTATTATCTAGGTGCCTTGGGATACCTTGTATTCATTTTTGTAGACCAGGCATCTGTGTGCCTGTTCTGATGGTTAGAACATGTTTGCATTGAAACTTCATTAAACAAAGCATGGACATGTAGCAGAGGGTAAAGCATGGACTCTGGAGCCAAACTGTCTCTATTGGCATTTGGCTTCTACCAATAACATTTGGCTGGCATTGTCCAAGTTAATTTTTCTGTGTTTCAGTTTCTTTATAAAATTAAGGTAATAATAGGATGCATCTATTGTTCTATTATGATTATTATGAAGCTCAAACATGCCAATCTATGTAAAGGCTTTAAGAGAGTAATTATTAAAATCATAGTGTATTATTTCAGTGGGTAGAGACCCACACATTAAACAAGAAAATATCAAACTCCTATCCTGGGGGGGGGGGGGGTCCTGCTATATTCTCATTTAGAAGAGCAAGAATCTATCAAGAACATAGGCAGTGCCTAATGAAAGAAGGCAGACCAATATGTCAAGCCCTCGATATTAATGCACGTACCTATGAACATTATTTTTCAAAATGGAAACTCAGTGGTTACCATAGGCTCTAAGGGGAGGGGGACGGAATAATAGAATAGACAGAACCTAGGGTGTATTCAGGACATTGGAGTTGTTCTGCATGATCTTGCAAAAATGGACAAAGGTCATTTTAAATTTTGTCAAAACCTATAAAGGTATATGGGCAAAATGTAAACCATAATGTAAATCATTGACCATGGTTAGTAACAATGCTTCGATATTTGTACATCAATGGTAACAAATGTACCATACACATGTAAAATGTTATTAATAAGGGAGAGTGGGAATGGTTTTGGTATATGGGAATCCTCTATATTTTCTTTTTTTGTTTTTTAAAGAGTTATTTATTTATTTAATTTCCCCCCTCCCCTGGTTGTCTGTTCTTGGTGTCTATTTGCTGCGTCTTGTTTCTTTGTCCGCTTCTGTTGTCGTCAGCGGCACGGGAAGTGTGGGCGGCGCCATTCCTGGGCAGGCTGCTCTTTCTTTTCACGCTGGGCGGCTTTCCTCACGGGTGCACTCCTTGCGCGTGGGGCTCCCGCACGCGGGGGACACCCTTGCGTGGCACGGCACTCCTTGCGCGCATCAGCACTGCTCATGGCCAGGTCCACACAGGTCAAGGAGGCCCGGGGTTTGAACCGCGGACCTCCCATATGGTAGACGGACGCCCTAACCACTGGGCCAAAGTCCGTTTCTATGTGACTTCTCTTTAACCTTAAGCTTTGAAGATAAAGTGAAAAAGATAAGACACTGGGAGAACATATGAAAGAAAATGCCACTGTACATAAAAGACAAGAGATCTTACAGTGATGATGGACAATGAAATTTTTTTATTTTATTATTATTTTATTATTTACTTATTTATTTTGTGTGATTTTTTCGGTATTTTGTTATTTTTCATTATTATTATTTTATTTTGTTATTATTTTGGGGGTTTTTTGGCTTTGTTTTTGAGGTTTTGGATCAAAGAATGGTCACTACTGCTCCTTTTATTTAAACCTATAATTAGCAATATACTTGTTAAATGTATGTAAATATATGTCCAAGAGACTTAAATCTTTGATCTGTTCATATGCCAGTTGAGCCCTGATTCTCAGTGGAGTTGCAACACCTACACATCAGATCACAGGACTCACCCGGGACAACTAACAAAAGGTTGATGATGTACAATATCCATCCAAGGACTGGATAGTGTCTGCAACTGCAAGTAATATAGTTCCATCCATCTTCCCTATGATCTAAGCCCTCTCTCAATCAGAGACAGAGTGGTCATCACTATCCCCAAATCTTCAAGAATAAGGAATGAACAAACATAAGGGAGGAAAGCAACTATGAACTAAAGTAGACTTATTATTATTCTAGCAATAGAAAAACTTGTGTCATTGATATAAAGGCAGTAGCCACCAGAGGTTCTGAGGGGAAGGAGAAGGAAGTATAGGTACAACATGGGGATATTTTTTCGACATTGGAACTGTCCTGCATGACACTGCAATGACAGGTACAGGCCAGTATACATTTTGTCAAAACCTATAAAATTGTGTGAGGCAAAGTATGAACTATAATGTAAACTATAGTCCTTGGGTAGTACAATGCTTCAATATGTGTTCATCTATTGTAAAAATGTACCACAATAATGAAAGATGTTGTTAATGGGGGAAAGTGTTTGAGGGGGAGGTGGTGGGGTATATGAGAATCCCTTATATTTTTGAAGTAACATTATATAATCTAAAGCTTCTTCAAAATAAAATAAATATTTGAAAAAATAACTAGCAGCAGTGGTGATAATAGTTACAATAATACTAGTAATAAAGGTAAGCTGTGACACCTTTCCAATACTTTGAAACTATTATAAATCTATGCCTTTAGACCAGTCCTTTTTAAAATGACATAGGTCTAAGTTTAACAGATTTGGGTAAATAATTATAATTGCTTGATCAATATATTTAGAAGACATTATCTTTAACATGCAACCAAGTTACACTAAAATTATAGTTAGACGCACAGAAAGGATGGTTCAGATGAATTGTCACAGATTTTTTGTTTATCTAGAACTAGTTCCTCATGTGTTACCCTATGCTAATAGTATGAAAGAGTTAAATAGCAACCCTCAAGCTGTAAGTTTAGAGACATAATTTCCTCCCAATCCATTACTACTTTAGACAGGCAAGGAGCAGCCATAAAAAAAAGGAAAAGTGCTTGAGTAATGGAAAAGAGTTACTTAGCTTGGCAGACATTACTTTTTTGTGCCTAACATTAGGGTGTTCTTTTAAAAATGCTTCAAGGGAATTGCATCAGCTTTCACAGATATTTGCAAGCATTCTTGGCCACTTGAAGAAATTCACTCTTCAGAGATCCCTTCCTGTAGTTTCTGCATTATGTGACTTATTTTATAGGAGTAAGGAACAGAAATAGAACCAAGGAAAGCAGGTATAAATATTTAACTCTCTGCATTTGGGGCAGAAAGCCTGCTCTTTAGGGAATGAATTTGGAATAACTGTAGACAGAGACAAAGGCACAATGATATAGATCAATGTAGAACACAAAAGCAAAGATAAGGTTTCAAAAATGAACAATCCATCTAGGTCTGTGTGCTTCCTAAGCATCTTGAAAATTATTTTATTTCATCATATATAAATAGTTGGATCTTCTAAAAGAAGAGTTAACATTTTTCTTTCTTCTCTGATTAATGGAAGAGAAATCTAGAACTGAACATGATGGAACCCTTCATTTGGTGGAAAAAAAGCTAACTGTAACTAATATGGCTTCATCCTTTAAAAATTTTTCATTGGAATTATGGATTGTTACAATAAAAGAAACTTTGGGTTTTATAGCTAGGGGTTCTTACAAAATGAGAGAGAAGGCAGTGATCTTTAATTGCATTGAACTGTTAATGCAAATCATAAGAGACTGACTTAAATATCTTTTATTTATCAAGTTTTACCCAATGCTTCAATACCATGAGTCTAATCCAAAATTTATTAACAGTGCTGGATGATAAGGAAATGCCCACTTACTCATTTCCTTAAAAATTACATTTAAAAATGGAAATTCCAATGAAGTCTTTTCTGACCCCTGAAATTCTAAGTAATTTTGCAATCCTCTAATTTCCTGCCATACATTGCTTTTCTTTTACATATCATTTAGTGTTGTAATACATACTTAAGTGTGTACCTGTCTTATCTATTCTATTGTATTGAACCTCATTAGAATGAGAAGTATCATTCATCTTTTTATATACGTCATGGCTTGTGGCAGTATCTTACCTATAATAAATGCTCAATAAGGTTCTGGCTTCAAAGATAGAGGGACAATTTTATCAAAATTTAGATTGTTGCCCTAGAGAAAAACTAAATGCAATCTCCTGATTATAAGTCTCCATTTCCAGGGTAGATATTGAAGAAAAATAGCTTCTGAATTAAGAGGAACCCAAACAGAGAGAAAAATACTTTGACTTTCAAAAGTGCTATTCTCTGTGCATGTGTATGGACATGCGTGTAAACTTGTAGGGATATCTGAATCATCTAAGACACTTTTCTTTTTCAAATTGCACATAAACTCACCACTATGTTTGTCCCAAAGTTCATTACATAGTGAGAGGTTAGGAAGTAGGATACATATATTATGAAAAGTTCCCTAAATGAAATGAAAGCCATCACTTCTATCTTCCGTTTAAAGCCACTCTCCTAGAATTTCAAATGAACTAAAATGGTCAGACGGAAAATTAATTTAATACAGATTGCTTAGATGTAAACCATTTTTCAGAAAGATCTTCATAACCTTGAAAAATGATGTTTACACTTCAATGTATACAAGTAGCATTTTATCCTGACACATATCTTGATATAGAAAATATAAATTCATAGTGGCATGTAGGGTTTGTGGTCCATAACCATCAATGATCTATTGACCATAAACATACAAGGTAAACTCATTGTGGAAGAAACGGTGAGACATCACAGGAGAAGCAACAAATTATCCTAACACAGATTACATTAAGTTCAAATAAACATTTTTATTTCAAAAAAGAAGAAATAATAATGCAAAGAAATTATATGACCTCAAAGAGCAATGCTAAAATGACAGTAAAAACTTTTTTAAGAACAATAAAAGCTTAACATTTAATAATTGCATAAATCTCTAAATCCTGTGAATATTCCATTTATTTTGTAAAAAGCATCACATATATCTATATATTAGTCCAATCAGATTAGGACTCTATTAAAATACATTTCCATTAATAACTTTTGTTCTGTTAAAGGCATTATCCTAAAAATATCCTTATCAATAAATTTTATATTATTTGGTAATGAGCAAATGTTTTCTAATAAGGGCCAGATAATAAATATGTTAGGCTTTGCGGGTCAAATTGTTTTGCTATACCTACTTAACCTGCTATTACAGTGGGGAAAATAATGGTAGGCAATATGTAATTAAACAGGCACGGCGTTTCAAAAAAATTTTATTTAAAAAATAGGTGGCAGGCCAGATTTGGGTTTGTGGGCTGTAGTTTGTCAACTGCTATAAGGAAGACTTTATTAGTAATAAGAAACTCATTATGCTGGTAATAATCTGAATTAATACTTTTAACTTTATATATATATAATACTTTTTTAATACTTTTAATTATATATATTTACATACACACAAATACACACAGTAATAACCTTACCCTAAACGTTCTTCAGAAATTCTTACTTCTTGGGCACATTGCCTACTTCTAATAACTATGTATAAGTAGCTCCCTCTTTACAAGCCTAAGGTATTTCAGAGTGGGATACTGCAGTCGCCCTTTTTTTAACCTTTAATCCAGTACTCTAGGATTATGTACCATACTCTTCAGTTACTATTGTTTTGTTTCATTTCACAAGATTAAAAAAGTTTTATAGAAATTCTAGTTGATTATGAAAGTTTCCACAAGGAAAGAAAAAAGTTGAACTCATCCTGTACAACTGCATATTGCAGAAACATTTAAGATTACACAGCAATTATATCAGAGGGTTATAAGTCCTTTTATTGAAAACTGCAACACATTTTTAACCTTCTGCTAAAAAATGTTTCTCAAGTATTTATTCAAGAACTAGCTCAAGTAAATTTTTCTTTACTTTAAAGAACAGATTTTTGTCGTATTACCCAACTATTTGGGAACTTAACTAAAAAATATGTTTAAAAATATTTTTTTTCAGTTTTTGAGAATATAAAAAGTCTGTTCAAAATACTTATACTAACCAAGTCAGTCAAATAAATATCCAGGGAAACAGAAGTGATTTTGAATATATTGATTAATGACTACTCACTAGAATATACGGTAGGTTCTTTGAAACATTGTATCTCATGAAATCCTACGAACAACCCTCTGAGATAAGTATTACCACTCCATTGTGTAGATAAGAAAGCTAAGGCTCAGAACAGTCAAAGAACTGATGCTCAAGTTATTTTACCTCATATTGACAGAGTCAGAATCTCAACTCAAATCTGAAGGTTCTAAAGCTCATACTCTTTCTGCTATTACCATATGACAGGGGTCTGCAAATGCTGGCTCAAGGATCAAATGTGGCCTGTCTCTTGTTATTGTGTGCCTCACGAGCTAAAAAGGGTTTTATATTTTTTTAAATGATTTTTTTTAAAAAGTAAAAGTATAATTTTTGCTGGCACAAAAGAATTATATGAAGTTCAAATTTCAGTATCCATAAATACAGTTTTATTAAAACACAGCCACACCCAATTTTTTATGTGTTGTCGAAAGCTGCTTTTGTGCTATAACATCAGAGTTTATTAGTTGCTTCAGAAATCACATGGACACCAAAACCTAACATATTTACTGTCTGGCCCTTTTCAGAAAATATTTTGCCAACCCTGGCTAAATATTTTTGCTTCCTCACTAATGTATATTTGTATCTGTGGATACAGCCTAAATATGAAGTGGAACCATAAGAAAAATAAAGTTAAAAAAGTGTTATTCCAAAGATACTGATGAGTAATAATTTCAAGAGTAATAATGTATTAGGTACAATCACTCACTTTGCATTTTCCTTTCCACACAATTTAGAGTTCATTGGTTTGAAAGCTTTCTTGAAGACTTGCAGCACTTAATACATGCACGCATTAAGCCTCTCAAGTTTACTTGGCCTGGGTGTTGTGAAAAAGATCTTGGAGACAATTTATCACATAGGAAATTGTTAGTGATTAACTCTTTTTTAGATGTGTCATGGAGCAGATAAGTGAAGGTGAAAGTGATAGTTCTGACAGGGTATATTTCCACCAAAGAGTGGTAAATCTGCAAGCTGATGCTAAAAGGATTCATAACCTGCAACATCAAGCCCTTTCCCAAGGCCCAACCCCAAATCTTGCTTCCCCAAGAGAGGGATCAGACCAGGTTTTATGGAGCCTAAAGCTTACACAATTTGAGGGGCCCTCTTAAGAACAAGAATACAAAATTACAAATACAAAATTAGACATCAGTCTTGGAAGGAGCCCAGGCAGTGAGAGGCCCTGAAACTTAAACTTATTTAGCTTCAGGAAAATCATCCTTTGCCCCAACACAAAAAAGAAAGGGCAGAGGCATCATTCAATTTCTAAGGAGAAAGGCAGTCATATTAATCAATATGCTGGCAATGAAATCTGTAAATTTAATAATACCATTGTAAGGCAGTAGTATATTTCAGTAGCATCCTAAGTTAGGAAAGTACCTTTCATATACCTTCCACCTCTTTAGAAGGCAAGGTCCTGCTAGGTAGTCCCCATTTTATGAAATAATGCCCACCTGCAGAGAGAACAGCTATCCTAGTATACCAAAAAGAAGTCTGAAAAAGCGTACTTCTTCCCAGCCACACTTCAGTCCACTCCTGCTCTGCTTTCTTCCAGTTCTTTTTGAGGATTAAACTCAGAACTATGAAATAAGGCTGCCAAGTGTTCCCTGCAGGGCACTCTGGCTCTCCAAAGCTTCAGAAAAGCAGCCCGGTCCTCCTGGCAGCTTTGACTCCATTCGTCTGCTTCAGAACAAGTGCCAACTCTTCCACTGAACACTTCAGACTCTTTTTTTTTTCTTTTTACTTATTTCCAATTTTTCTTTCACTTTTTTTCCATGTTGATTCCAGATTTCTTTCCAAATAGGAATTTTTGGACTTTTTAGGGAATTATCACAATTTTAATTTTTGTAGGAATTAGTTAACTAGGATCTAGGGACTGAGGCCAGAATGAAGTAGGAAAGAAGTGGACCAGATGGTAGGAGGTAAGAATTAAAACTAGACCTGGGTAGAAGCCAGATCTGAAAAAGCAAAAGAGTTGAAAAGTCTGAAGTAAAAGGCTCAGTGATGATCTTCCCAACAGAAGTGGTCATTGCTCCACCAGGAGAGAAGATGAAAGGTTTCCTTTGAGTAAATCATGTGCTTTCAAACGTCAAAGGGAAGCATGAAGTAAAGCAAAGAACACAGGCTGAAGACATGGTGAGAACTTGGTCTAAATATCAGTCTACTTATCAGTAATTTAAGCTCTCCAAAATCAGCTTTTCTTTTTATCTATAAAATATTGATGACTATTCCTCCCAGAGAAGAGTATATTCAATAAGAAGTGAGACAAAGTGTTTCTAGGGCCTAATGCCATTCCTGGCACAATCATACTCAATGATAGTAATATTGTTCCCTCTCTTTTAGAAACCTCTCCAGCCAGAGTTACTTGGAATCATGACATTTCCTCCATTGTTTCTTAAAGCCAAATCTAAGCACACTGCCCAAAGTTTGACCTGGAGATCTTCCCAGCCTCTCAGGATTTGGATCAGTGCAGTGTATTCTCCATTTGCACCTCTCACTCACATCCGTTCTTTACCATCTCACTCTGGTCAGTTATAATGATTGTATCACCCCAGTTTCCTTGCTTATAGACATCTTTTGATTTTACCACTTGCCAACATCAACAGGAGATGGGTGAATGGGAGAGCCAATTCCCTCTGGGCTATAGGAGTGAACTATGCCCCTTCAACCTTAAGGGAGGTCTATTAGTGAGACTTCTCCAGGCAAACAGAACCTACAGAATATATATATAATATAATATTATGAGGTTAGTTACAGGGTTTGGCTCGTGCAACTGGGGGGATGAACAAGCTCGAATTCTGTAGAGCAAGGTGTAAGCTGGAAACTCCTATGAAGGTTTTGATGAATTCCCTAGGAGAAGCCAGCAGGCTGAAATAGAGACGGAAATTTTCCTTCTAATAGCTGAAATTACTTTTCCTTTTAAGGCCTTCAGTTGATTGGATGAAACTTCTCTCATTGTTGAAGGCAATCTCCTGAATTGATTGTAGATGTAATCAACCATGGATGCAATCAACCTACCCATTATTTAAATCCATAAAATATCCTCATAATAATAATCAGGCCAGTGCTTGCTTGACGAAACATCCATATACTACAACTTAGCCAAGTTGACATATGAACTTAACCATCACAGGAGGTAACAGCTTTCTAAACTGCTAGTCTCTGAATAACTCATCCAATGTCCTTTATTATTTTTCATAGTCCCTCATTACTGCTCACAATTCTTTTGAACAGATCCTTCATTGAATTATCTCCTTTTGAAGCATCTGAATTAAATTTCTTCTCACATCGGGACTTGCCCTGAAAAAGAGCTTGGGATATTTGTTTATTTGTTTATCGGTAGCCTATACTTAGCCAGATTGTATTATATAAATGTGTCCATAAGGAAGAGACCTTGAAATAACTCACCTGTGACAGCTTATCTGGAGCTGTTCCCTTCTTTCCCCAAGCCAACAGCTTCAGAAAAACACATCACCAGGAAGGAGTTATGAGAAAGAAAATAAGACTTCCTTTTTAAAGAGTCAAATCAATACTGATCCTCACTGTGGTTTTAGATGTTCTAGCCACATTCTGCTATCTTTGGAAATGTTATCTTTTTAGAATAAGAATTATATTTTATATTCAATCACACAATATTATATCACTTGCTTAACCATACATGATATATGAAGTTAGGCTTGCATTGATGTTACTATATTCATCACTACGGTTTAGGCTTGCCAGCAAATTCAATTTATTTACCTTTCAATTTAATGAAGTTATTTCAAATCTCATAGATGTGAAAATAATTGAAACATAGACATTAAAAATCTTATTTTTAGTGTCAAATCTCATTTGTAAACTCATTTATAATTCATGGAAATGAGGGTCCCGATACCCATAATTCTTACTATTTCTATAAATATCAAGAAACAAGGTATATATAAAAATTAGAACAAAAGGATATGCTCACCCAATTCAAGTTTAAAATTTCATGGCATGAGTCTAATATAACAAAAGGATCAAATGTGCAATCAAGTTCTTTTCTCATCTCTACCACCTATACAACTATTGTAAGTCCAATACTTTTAAATGCAAAAAAAAATCACAACTTCCAGAGCCATAATTCACAAGCAGCCTCTTTAAAACTATTAGAAACACCAAAAGTGTTATTTCAAAATCAAGGTTTAGAAGAGTAGAAATGATCTTGAATTTAACCTGTGTCCTAATTTAGTCATATTTTCTTTTCAAATTCTTCTTCTGTCAACCTTCTCCAACAGTCTTATGTCAGTACACATTGGCAAGCACATCTTTATGGAGGAGCAGCCTCTTCATATGCTACAGGTCACTTTGAGCTACAATTATGTTACCAAGAATGCTGACAATCGTTGTACCTAGGAGTACCTTTGGTAAAAATGGAATCAGGGAAGCTGAAAGAGGGTCTTTTCTAGACATACTAGAGCAAACAGCAAAATTGAATGTAATAGGGTCTATTCTCATTGGTTCTCAGACTATAACTACATTTCTCTCCCTGGTTTTCAGACTATGACTACATTCGATGTCCTCATACATAAGTTGACACTACAACAATGAGATTTGAATTGAATTGAACTTCTGGTTGCGTTATTTATATGAGATTCCTCTCTTTTCAGTAAGTCATTGTTTCCTTCTTTACAACATTTCAATGCCTCCTAATTTAAGTATCTTGGAAGAAGGTTTTGCTAATTTTCTAGATGTCTGATTAAAACAAATATCCATTGCCATTGGTTACAAATGTTGGTATAACAAAGTTTATAAAAAGGCATCATTTTCAACCCATGAGAGTTTGTACAGCTTTAAATGTCAAGCCTTGATTTTAAAATTGAGGGATTAAGGGGAGTGAGTATAGCTCAGTGGTCGGGGTGCTGCTGGCTTAGGTGCTCAGAGGTCCCAGGTTCAATCCTGGTACCTCCTAAAAAAATAATTGAGGGATTTAAAAAAAATAAGGAATTTTATGCAATAATCTGGCTGTTAGCTTTAATTAAAAAGGTCAAGATTTCACAACGCAAAGCCTCCATTTCAGTGAGACAAGAATCACATGATGGGTGGTAGCTACCACTTCATTTTCTTTAGAATCACCTGGAAAGAGTCCCTTACTTTGTTTTCTATAAGACCACACTTTATTGGTTTTCCTCCTGCTTCACTGACCATTCCTCTCTCATGATTTGTCCATCCTTCAAGACCCAGTTCTGGATCCTGAGGAAGATCCTTTTTCTCATCTTAAATGCTCACCCTAGGCAAGCTCATTCACTCTTAAGGTTTTAAATATGTGTGTATATATTTGACACATATAATGTCAACAATCAACAAAGCTCTATTACCAATGCCGTCTGTTTCTACTCTTCCCCTTGCTTTCTCTTTTTCTTGTGCACTGGTTCTCACTTCATTCTTAAATGAGCCACAGCTCTTTCTGCACCCAGCTTTTGCAAAGGTGATTCCACTGTCTGGAAGATTCTTCCCCTGCTCCTTTGCCTAACTGCTTCCTACTCATCTTTCAAGTATCTCCCTTGGCCTAGATTACAGTTTTCTAGAAAAATATCCCTGAACCCCAAATAAAATTACATCCCTTTGCTTTCTTCTTTTACAATGGTTTAAATTTCTCCTTTGTATCACTTATCACAACCAGGGAAAATTGTGATATTATTTTCTTAATATTGATCTTAATATAGATTCCTTGGGCAGGTCCTGTTTATTCTTCCCTAAAGTATTAGACTAAAAGTTAATGAAAACTTTTGACATATCTTTGAAAAATTCAATAATCTCTCTTGCTTAATCAAATCCAAGGGTAATCAGTGAACTTTAAATAGGTAGGATGAAGTTAAAATACTTATAGACCAATGCCTAATAACCATATTACATTACTTTATGCATCACACATTATTTTAGACTGTAAAAGAAGAATTCCTAATCAGGTAAAAAAAAAAGTTAGCCTAAAGTTTCTCTTATCATGGATTTCGTAAACATTCCAAATCTCTGAGCAATAATTATGAAACACTATCACTAACAGTTTCTATTAATTTAATTATTTTAAATTAAATAATTATTTTAAATGACACTTTCACAATAAAGAGAAGAATTATATTTAGAATGTATATGGCATCCATGTTTTTACCAAGCAGTTCTGGAGTAAACCCCACCACATTTAATTGACTATGTTACATGTTTGTGTCCTAATATTAACAATATAATCGATTCACCAAACACATTCATGATCAAGATAATCAAGTGCTTCAAATTATTTGTTAGCAGAAGTAGGATAAAAATAAATCCAGGCTTGCATATACTTATTTGTTGATGATTGAGAACCTCGGAACTAGGGGTTTCTTCAGAAAATAAAGCATAGAGCAATATTAGTTTTGGCATCTTAAGATTATCTGTTGAGCTGAAAGCCGTCATCTCTTTTCTGCTTTTGCCTAAAGACCTGGAAGATCAGTATGTTCACTTGGCCAAAGACAGATGGTTGCCCACACATTCTCCCTAGGCTTAACACTTGTTCTCCCAATACTAAACACCCAAGGAGTTTAGCCTACCATCTGTAGATTTGTGATCTCTTCCTTACCATATGAATTTTCTGACATGAGACTGGGTAACATTGGACCATGCATTCCAGACTGATACTTTTTCTGTATATAAGCAGACAGATTGTCATAGGTACTAGTTAGGATGGGCTAGGTTAGGATGCAGTAACAAACACCAAGATACTCACAGTGACTTAACACCACAAGTGTTTATAGTTCACTCACTCTATATGTTCAAATGGCACAGTAGAGGTTTCTACTTATTGTAATTGCCCAGCATTCCAAGCTGACAGAGGTTTCATCTCAGTGCTTGCCACCAAAATCACTGTACAATACACGGGAGACAGAAGTTTAGTCAAGTATCTACAACTAAATGATTCTATCAGGCAATGACATATTACTAACTTTCATTGACCAAGTCAGATCATTGGCCATGCATAAATTCTAGTGGCAGGGGGTGGGTTGGGGTGAGGGAAGGGGGCAGGTAAGTGAAGAAATGCAATTTGACCATGTATCCAGAGTAAGAACTAGAATATCGTTGAACAGCTCTAATGTCTATCCATGCTCCTCTAAAGAATAGCCATGATAGTAACATTTTGTGGTTTAAAAATCAAAGTAATAAAAATAATAAATGAATAAATGAAAAATAATCAAAGGAGTTAAATAGGTTGCACTATACTCTTTTACACTTTCAAAATAAGTCAGCTGTGTATATCCTTCAAATTTCTTGCCACTCACTATTTCAGAAAAGTTCCTCTTTAGGTGAATTACCAGCAAAAGTAACATTGTAGCTCATCCAGATAGATGCAGGCCATACTGCGAGTATATAAATCCAAAAATCTGCCATACCTGTGCTGAGTAAAGATGGTTCTTTCTACCCAGAGATGTCATGCATTTTGCCAGAGGCCATTTTTTAATGTTAAAGTAACTTTAGATTACATAAGTGTTACCAAAAAATATAGGGATTCCCAAATGCCGCATTTCCTTACTCCCACACTTTCCCAGATTAACAACAACCTTCATTAGAGTAGGACATTTGTTACAATTGATGACTACATATTGAAGCATTGCCACTAACCATGGCAATGGTTTATACTCTGCCCCATGCAATTTTGTAAGTTATGACAAAACATATAATGGCCTGTATCCATCATTGCAATATCTTGCAGGTCAATTCCAATGTCCTGAAAATGCCCCATATTGCACCTGTTTTATGATCTCCCTCCCCTCAGAACCTTTGGTGGTCACTTCCTTTATAGTAATGATACAAGTTCTTCCTTTGTTGGAATAACAATAACTTTGGTAAAATAATTGCAAGTCTATTTTAATCCACTGTTCAGTCCCCAGCCTTGAGGATTTGGGCATGGTGATGCCCATTCTGCTTCTAATTGAGAGGGGGCTTGGATCTCATGGGGCAGATGGATGGAACTATCTTGCTTGCAGTTGCAGATTCTTTCTGTACCCTGGAATGGATGTTGTCCATCATCATCACTTTTTTAGTTATCCGAGGTGAGTCCAATGAACTGATGAGTAGGTGTTGCAACTCTGCTGAGATTCAGGGCCCAACTGGCACATGGGTGGATCAAAGATTTACGACTCTTGGACACATACCTATCAACTATAGAACTATTTATTGGTAAAAAAATAGAAGGGGAAGAAGAGCCATGAATAGGAAAACCACAGATGAGTCCAACTCTGTCACACTGTGAAGCATAAATTCCAAGGTAAGGTCCACTGACAGGGCACCAAAGTCCTGAACTCTCTGTCCTGTCTATAGTATCTGAATGTCTTTTGAGCCCTCAGAGCCCCAATATTTGAGACTGCTAAGTGACTTTAAATACCAGCTTTCCCTTAATTATACAAAGGGCAGTGATATATGATAGCTCAACTAATGAACAGGTGCTATACCCTCACAGTGGAGTTATTTATTAGAGGGAGGCAATAAGAAGCATTCAGAGAATAGAGAACACATTTCAGGTTACAAAAAGAGGAGTGAGTCTTTAGAGTTGTCAATTAATAAATGATTTTTCCAGTATTTTTAATGAGAACTATATTTATGCCCTGAAAACAGTTGTTGCTAAGTTTCCTTTATGCCATAACCACACTGTATGTCCTTATATCATCACCATCATCAAAGTTTCCTTCTTCATCAACATCACCATTGCTTTCATTTCTTCTTCCTTTCGTGAATTTCTTATTTGTGCCAGCAACTGTGTTTGGACCTTTATGTGTTTATCATATTTAATAGTATATTTATTTTTGTTTTTAATCTCAGAATACTGAGAACTGTCTCTTTCAATCTGAAAAAGTCTAATAAAAGGCTCTGTTCAGTATTTCTTTCCTGACTTCTGCTTAAATGAACTTCCCATGCCAGATATCAGAATTATAATTGCAATTATCATAAAAAACTTACTTGGTACAGATAGTGATCAAAAAGATACTTGAGGGAAGCAGATGTGGCTCAAGTGATAGAGCTTCTGCCTACCATATGGGAGGACCTGGGTTTGATCCCTGGGGCCTCCGGGTGGAAAAGAAAGAGAAAGTGTGCCTACATGGCAACCCAGTGCCTGCGTGAGAGCCCGCATGGTGAGCCAGTATTCTGCTCAAGTGAGTGAAGCAGCAAGATGATGACGCATCAAAAGAGAGACAAGGAGAGAGTCAAGGTGAAGCACAGCAGAATCCAGGAACTGAGGTGGCACAGCTGATAGGGAACCTCTCTCCCTATCAGAGGTCTCCAAGATCGAATCCTGGTGAATCCTAGAGGAGAGACAATGAGAAGAGAAGAAAACATAGACAGCAAAAACAGCAGGGCAGGAGGAGGGGAAGGGGGGAAAATAAATAAATAATCTTTTAAAAAAAGATACTTTATAAAGACAGAATAATTATTCAGTTCTGTCACTAAACCCATTCTACACAATTAGCATTATATAATATTGATATATAGAACATAGTACCCCTAATGAAGTGCTAGTAGATATTCAAAACCATGAGATAACATGCCACAACTTTCTGAAATTTTAGTAACTTAGGGAGGCAGATGTGGCTCAAGTTACAGGACCTCCACCTACCAAATGAGAGGACCCAGGTTCAATTCCTAGGGCCTCCTGGTGTAAAAGAAGAAGAGAAAGCATCCCTTGGGGCAAGCCAGTGCCTACATGGGTGCCCATCTGGTGAGCCAAGTGCCCGCATAGTGAGTGGACTGCCTGTGCAAGTGAGTCACACAGCAAGATGATGATGCAACAAAAAAGGAAAGATGAAGGGGCAAGTCAAGATGAAGCACAATAGAGTCCAGGAACTGAGGTGGCACAATTAACAGGGAACCTCTCTCCACATCAGAGGTCTGCAGGATTGAATCCTGGTGAATCCTAGAGAAGACCAGAAGAAAAGACAAAAAGAGAAATAGATACAGAAGATGACATAGCAAATGGAATGGACAGACAGCAAAAACAGTAGGGGAGGGGCGGAGAGGGAAGCATAATTATATTAGAACTAAAAAAATTAAATGAAATGTAATGGCTTTGTACTGTGTCAATTTAGTTAAGCCAGAACTTCATTTACCACAATTGCCTTTCATGTTGGTTTCAAAGTTAGAATTGGTCACAAGTGAAACTTGCCTGTAATTTGGAGGTGGCAGTTTATGCTCAAAAGAAGAGCATAAGGTAGGGGGATTTTATTTATTTGATAGTTTATCCTGTTGTTCAAGCAGCAGTCAAACCCCAAACTTCTTTATGTCCTGTCACACCTATTCCTTCAACTTTTCCAGCAACTGGTGCCAGGTACAGGTGCAGCTCTCTGGTCAAGGGCACCAGCTTATCCTGTAGGTCACCTGCATTACTAAGGATGGAGGTGATGAGAGGCATATTCAGGGATTACAGTTTACTGTTGCTTTCCCTATTCATATCCATCTTTCCCAATTCCAGATCTGACCTTAAAAATGAGAAACAACAGCATTCAATAGACTGTTTAACCAGTACCCACAATTGTATAAGGTCAATCACTATAAAAAATCCTCTACTTAATATTATTCATTGTGTTTCTGCTTCTCTGCTTCTTTTATAATGAATGTTTAAAAAGAAGCAGATTACCTACAAATCCCAAACGGCTTAGTTTCTTTGGTAGAATACCTGAAAGTATGTATTAACTCTTTTCTACTTTAGGGGTGAGAGACACTCATATACATAAATCCAATTGTCTGATATCCTTTTTAGAGGTTCATAGAACATGTAGGTGAAAGGAGTCTTGTCTCACATCCTATGTGAAATAGTCCATAGTGTAGCCTTCTCCACTCTCACATAACAACCTCTATCACTCTCAGCTCTGCCCTGGGTCTCTGCTGGCCTCACTGTGGACCATTGCCTGGAATTCTAATGTCTCTTTTCTCCTTAAATACAATGCAACTACACTGGGCTCTGCAAAGACAGATAAGAATGCTGGTGTCTTAGTTTCCTGGCTGCTAAAACAAATACCATAAAATGAGTTGGTTGTAATAATGGGAATTTAGTGACTCACAGTTTCGAGGCTAGAAGAAGTCCAAAATGGTGGCATCAGAAAGGTAATCCTTTCTCTCTGAAGACTGTAGGGTTCTGAGACTGGCTGCTGGTGATACTTCATCCTTGTCTTTAATGGCCCATGGTAATGCACATGGCAATGTGTCTTCTCCTTTCTCCTGCAGGCTCCATTGACTTCTGGCTTCTTGCTTCTCCTTTGGTTTTCACGATGTGGCCTTCCCTATAAAGTCTCCAGTAATGGGAATAAGAATCATTCTGATTCAATTGGCGACAACTTGACTAAATATAATGTTTTCAAAAAAGCCCTATTTGCAATGGGTTCACACCCACAGAAATTGATTTATTCAATCTTCCACAGCTGGCTTATACTTCTATTACTACCCCAATAAAACAATGTTATTTTGAATGTAATAAGATTTAGTTAAGACTGGAGCAAGAAGGAATTATGATCATAATTCTTTTTCTTACTTCCCTGTCTCAATATTTCTTTTTCTTTCTTCCCTGTTCTTTTTCTTACTTCCCTGTCTCAATATTTGCCTTTCTTCTCACTTTCTCTTGTCTCAAAAAGATTGGTTCTTTTCCATTCTCTCATTTTGCAAATCTCTCAAGTTCTCTAAGTACTACATTCGTGTCAGGTATTGGACTCATTTCTCCAGGAAATATACAAAGGACAAATAATCCATGCCAGTACATTTCCCAAAGTCTATGTTAATGTGCCTAGAACAACACATTGAGGAATCCAGCAGTACAAAACCAGGTGCTGCCTAGTAAGAGAGAGTGGAATTGAGCACTGTAAGACAGGTCCCCTGTGAGATTAGCCTTTCAATTCCAGATGAATATAAGCATCATTCTTCTGTAGTCTTCCAGTCTCCTGGGGGTAAAAGATAGAAAACTTATAAACACACTCACATACACAAACATATACACGCACACAGGCATACCTACACACACATACACAGAGATGAACACACACAACATTCTCACAGACATGCATGTACATATACCTACACAACACATGCTTACACCCCTACACACATACATGGGCATACATACATGCATGCACACACACACTCATACACATAAATACCTACATAAACACATAGACATGCATATACATATAGATACAAGCAGACACAAATCCATACACTCGTGCACACACATACACTCCTATCCACACTTACATAGACATACTGTCTATATTCACATTAGGAAGAAAAATTATTTCCTAAGACAGAGTATCTATTAAAATTCCTTTATCACCATCTACTATCATTTTAAACCCCAAGGAATGTATTTTATTTTTTGTCCAACTGTGTTTGTGTACATATGAAGTCTGTTCCCAAAATATATATAAATATATGAATTTTAAAAATAACTTTCCACATTTTCTTATCAATGTATTTGTTATGTTTGTATGTATGAATAGGATTAGGTCTCAACTTCTCCCTTTGTAATTCTGATTTTGTTTTATGCAGGCACCTCATATTTTTTCAAATGACTTTCCCACTCCATGCCAACCTTAAATCAAGGCATTTGTAACTAATTATAAAGAATAACTGGCACCTTTATCTTGAGTTACTAACAATTCAAACCTCATTATCATGTACATGTGAAAATACATGTTAATTGCTTCCTATTTGCTGTGTAGATAATGTTTTCCACTAGCTCTTACTACCCAGGAATGTGGTAATCAATCTCTGTTTGGTGCCTCTTTCCCCTTGACTTGGAAATTTTGTGATCTGTCTCTTCATGACACACAACCTTTTTGAAGTAAAAGTTTCTGGTATGGAGGTTACCCCATTAGAGCATTTGACAAAAAGAACAATGTTCAGATTAAGTTCAAACTATAAAACATATTGATATTTGCATAAATCAAGGTACTGCTATTCAACATCTCTTGAATGCAGAAATGTATGAGGGTTATTTTTTTTTTTTTTACTTTAGTTTTATCTTATCTTATGGGATGCAGGGTATTGTTTTATTTTCTAAAATCTGAAAAGTAAGGAAATGATCTGTATATATCTTCTAATTCAGCACCTATGTAGATAGCATTTGATCCAGAGTAGAAGCCTTTTTGTGGATGTTTCTAATATAATTATAATAAAATTCCTATTTTCCCTCACTTTTGATATGATAATTTTCCATTCCTTTTGTATTTGTGTGTATATATATATACTTACGTATATTTATAAGAAACTTCCTACATATATTAAAATAAAATCTCCTACATAACTAACATGTGCTATAGATTGTCACAGCAAAACTGGTGTCTAAAACATTTGATCTAGAATTTTAGATCTTGTATACACATGCATATTCATCATTCATTACTCATCTTATCTTTCCATTTGGGGTTTTAAGTAAACTAAAAAAAGATTTAAAATAGATTTTTAAAAATATCTTTGTAATGAGTCAGATACCAAAAAATTCTTGCATTTTTTTGTATTCTTGTTCTGCCTTCTCTCCTTTTATTTCTGATCCTCATTCTAATTACTCAAAATTGACTTGAAAGTATACAAGTTCAGATAAACTCTGTCTGCATTATCAGCATACAACAGAAAAGAAAGAAACCTGAGGAAAACAAACAAAAAACACATGAAAACCCAGTCAACCAAAGTGCTATAAGGATATTGATAAATAAGACTCCAAGAATTGTAATTAGAATTCTTGATATTTCAAAAATGTGTAGTGCTTTCTAAGAATCTAAAATAGGAAAAAATAGAGAAAATTGCAAGAAAAAAAAACAGAATTTTTTTTACATACAGAAAAAAAGTTTTGTAATGTTTAAAAAATTTTTTTAATTATAAACAGATTTAAACACTTCCAACACCCACCCTCAGCCTTTCTTCTCTGGGTGACATTTGCTGCTGTTTGCCTACCACATGGACTCCACTTTTTTGCCAACAAGATGTCAACTTTCTTTAGGTGCCTTAAAACTGAGTCCCACAAATATTATATGACCTCACTTGTAAGACTGAAGAAAATGAAACAGATTTACAGAACTAGAGTTTGGAAGACAGGTTTACAGGAGATAGACAGTAGAGGGTGGTGAGTCAATACCTATATGGGCAAAATCTATAAGATGGAAATGGGTGTGGATGGGTGTGAGTGTGGTGCAGTGATAAGATTGGGATTGGCTGCGCTGATCTGTGAGAGGGAGTCAGGTGGGGGAGGGTTGGACTACCCATGGAACTGGGAGGAGGGTTAGAGGAAGGAGCAGGTAAACTGGGGATTTGCAGGTCTATGGTTAAAACTACAATGCTGGGAAAGTTCTTTCAGCAGGGGAAGGTTATTGGTATAGGGCATAGTTGTAGGGGCATATATGGGATAGTGCACACCTGAGGCAGGCTTCTGTGGAATTTGTACATGTTACCTTGTCATAGTGGGTTATCTCAGTAGGTGGAGACCCACACAATAATCAGGAAAATATTAAACTCCCATCCTGGGGAGTGCTCCTATGTTCTCAATTAGAAGGACAAGAATCCCTCCAGAACACAGGCAGGATCTGATAAAAGAAAATAGACCAATATGTCAAACCCTCAATATTATTGCAAGTAATTAGGAATCTTATTCTTCAAAAAATGAAACTCAGTGGTTACCTTAGGTTCTGAGGGGAGGAAGAGGGAAGAATAGAATAGTTTTAACATAGGACATTTTTAGGGCATTAGAATTGTTCTGCATGATCTTGCAGTAATGGATACAGACCATTTTAAATTTTGTCAAAACATATAAAAGTGTATGGTCCGAAATGTAAGCCATAATGTAAACCATGGACCATGGTTAGTAGTAATGCTTCAGTATTTATACATCAACTGTAACAAATGTACCATCCACTTGTGAAATGTTATTAATAGCGGAGAGTGGAAAAGGGGGAAGGCATGGGGTATATGGGAATCCCCTATATTTTCTATGTGACTTTTCTGTAACATAAAACTTCTTTGAAGATAAAATGGAAAAAATATGACACGGGAAATATGTGGAAGAACTTGTTAATGTATATACCAGGAAAAAAAAAAAAACAGATCTCAATTACTGTGAGGCAATGCCCAAAAAATTTCTATATTATTTCAAACATTTTTTCAGTGTTTCTGTATTTTATTTGTTATTCTTAAAATATTATTTGATTTTCTTATTAATTTTATTTGTTTATTTTGAGGACTTCATTTTTGGAGAGGTTTTGGATCACAGAATGGTCATAACTATGGCAGGAGAGGATCACTAGTGTTGGGTGTCAGTGATGGGGGGACATATGGAAAGTGGTGTACCAAGAACATGCCTCTAAAAAATATGAATATGTTCAAGTGTTCTTGGGGCATTGTCTCAGTGGGTGGCAAGCCACACAATAACCAAAAAAATAATGAATTCCCATCCTGGGGAGTCCTGCTACATTCTCTAATAGAATGGCAAGAATCTCCTGAGTACAAGGGCAGTGCTTAGTGAAGGTGGACAAACCATTACGCCAGACTCTTGATATTGATGGTTGCACTTATGAACCTTTTCTAATGAAACTGAAACTTTGCCTAGTATTATGTATTGCTAAAAGTTACCTCCTGAAAGCCTTCTTGTTGCACAAATGTGGCCTCTCTTTACCCAAACTCTGCATATAAGTGCATTATTTCCCCGCCTTCCCGTCATGGAACATGACTCCCAGGGATGAGCCTCCCTGGCACCAAAGGATTATTACCAAGCACCAACTAGCAACACATCCATTAAAAGACCTTAACAATAAGGGGGAAATGTTGAATATAAATGAGCTTTTATGACTAAGATATTTCAAAGTGAGTCAGGAGGTCATTCCAGAGGTTACAATTATGCTTGTCTCAGCAGGATCTCATTGACTGCCATACTAAACAGTGCTGCAAACAGCAGGACTCCTGAGGCTCTGGAGACATCCAGACACTATAAGAAGGACTGACAAGCTCAGGAATTTGGCACCCTGTCAGTGGGCCTTACATTGGAATTTATGCTCCCCAGTGTAACAGACTTAGGATCATTTGTAGTTTCCCTACATATGGCTCTTCTGCTCCCTTTTATTTGAACCTATAATTAGCACTATACTTGTTAAATATATGTCCCAGAGACTTAAATCTTTGATCCATTCATATGGCAGTTGAGTCCAATATCTCAGCAGAGCTGCAGTATCTACTCATCTGTCCAATGTATTCACTCAGGACAACTAAAAAGGAGATGATGATGGGCAGCCCCAATCTCAGGGAACAGAGAGTATCTGCAACTGCAAGCAAGTTAATTCCATCTATTGCTTCATGGGACTTAGGTCCCCTCTCAATTAGAAACAGAGAGGGGATCACCATCCCAAATGTGGAATGAACAACGTACTAAAGTAGACTTATTATTATTCTGGCAATGGAAGAAATTTTATCAGTGATGTAAAGACAGTGGCCATCAGAGTTTCTGAGGGGAGGGAGAGGAAAAATAGCTGTAATATGGGGGCATTTTCAGAACATTGAAATTGCCCTCCATGGCATTACAATGATGAATACATTCCATTATATATTTTGTCATAACCTACAAAACTGTGTGAGATAGAGTATAAATTATAATGTAAACTATAGTCCATAATTCTTCAATATGTGTTCATTAATTTTAAAAATGTGCTACTCTAATGAAGATTGTTGTTAATGTGGGGAAGTTGTATTTGGGCAGTGGATCAAATAGGAATCCCCTATATATTTTGTGTAACATTTATGTAATCTGAAACTACTTTAAATTTTTTTAAAATAATAATTTAAAAAAAAAACAGTCTCAGAGGAAGAATACCTAATAAATCATGGCCATCCTATTACTTTTGCCAGTGATCTAGGTATGAGCATTTGACCCAGTCATGGATAACAAAACATGCATTCACATCATTCATTTAACAAACATTTAATAAGTTCTTCTTACATGCAGGAGAAGGAGACTGTTCTAGGTTTTGCATATTTTGCATACACAGCAGTGAATAACAACTCCAAATAACCTAGCTCTCTTGTAGCTCACATTCTGCTGAGAGAGGAAGGCAATAAAGGAATAAATATATATAGTAATTCGGTGGTAATAAATGCTATGAAAATGTATCATTCAAAGAGAAGGGCAAGGGAGTGCTAAGTAGAATGGGAGAGGGGATGAAAATTTAAAGACAATGTAATTATCTCACAGAGATGACATTTGAGCCTAGCTGGAAATCATTGAGGGCATAAACCATGGGGATATATTGGAAAGAGCATTTCAGGAAGGAAAAAATTGCCAAATGCAGGCCCAGAAGTAAGAGCATGTCCAGTGTGTGTTAGGAATTAGAAGGAAATAAGGGGCGGTGGGGGGGGGGGGGGGGGAAGTATATGGGAATTCCTTATACTTATTTTTTTCTAAGGAAGTACAGGGGATTGAATTCAGGACTTCATACCAGCCAAGCAGGCACTCAAACTACTGAGCTACACCTGCTCCTCCCTATACTTTTGATGTAACTTTTCTATAATCTAAAACTTCTTTAAAATAAAGTTTATTGTATGAATAAAGAAAAAGTAAGGGTGGCTAGCCCTAAGTGAATGAGTAGGAAAGTAGTTGAAAATAAGGGTGTCAGATTGTGTACAGATTTTGTCTTTTACTCTGAGTAAGACAGAAATACATTTGACTTTTGGTAGTTTGATATGGCTTGATTTCAATTTTTAATATTTATTTGGTTATGGAGATGAGAATAGACTCAGAGACAAGGCAAACATGGGTGCAGGAAATAAAAACTAAAAGGCTATTGCAATCATCTGTTATAGACAGGAGGGTAATGGGAACCTCATCTGTTATAGAGAGGAGGGTAATGGGAACCAGGCAATATAGAATAGTGAGAAATATCCTTGAAGGCAGAGCCAGCATTATTGGTTAATAGATTAGATGACAGGTATGGGAGAAAGAGAAAAGTCATGAATGACTCTGAAGTCTTCGACTTGATCAACTAGATATAAGAGTTGACATTTCCGAAGATGCCAAAATCTGTAAGAACAGTTTAGAGGGATGGGAAGAACCTGTTTTCAGTTAGTGTCATGTTTAATTTGAAATGAAATATCAAATTAAACTCCTAAGCAACTGAGGAGATATTGACAAGGTCACAGGACATACAATTGTAGATTCAGAAGAAAAAAAAAAGTTTTAAAAGCTTTGCTGTAAAAATGAATGCCAGAAAGGTATAGGAACCAAGGAGGATGATCAAGAAAGTTGTATTTTGTGTTACTTTTAATACTGGGGGGGAAAAATGACAGACTTTGTGTATACTCTTGGAAGCAGTCGAAAGAGTAAATTGCTAAAGTAGGTAAATAATAATGTGATGACAAGATTTAGGTCAACTTGGCTAGATTATGATGTCTATTCATTTGGTCAAACGAAGTCCTAGTTGTAACTTTGAAGGTATTTTGTAGATGGAATTTGCATCTACAATCAGTTGACCCTAAGTAAAGGAGATTATCCTCTGTAGTGTTTATGGGCTTCTTCCACTCAAGAACTAAGTCGCCCTGAGTTCAGAACAATTTCTGCCACTAGAAGTCAACATCAGTCCGTACCAGAATTTTCAGCCTGCCAGTTTCCCCTAGGGTATTCAGACTCAAAACTTCAACATCACCTTTAAAGAAATTTCCAGCATGGAATTCAGACTTGCCAACCCAATTCCTACTTTTTTTCCTAGTATTTATGCAGTTTGCCCTTTCTTGATAATGTTAGTATTTAATGTGGATTTTTTAAATGTTATGAGTTAAGGATATGTTATCCTTTTCATACAGTGAACAAATTGTTCCCACCATTTATCAAATAATCTTTCCACTAATATATGATGTCAATCCCACCGTGTACTCTTTATATAATATTCTTTGTTTTCTATTCTGTTACTTTGACTACATTAACTAGATATATATTCATAGATAGATAGATAGATAGATAGATAGATAGATAGATAGATAGATAGAGGTGTTGCTGCTTGCTTATTTGTTTAATTGTTTGAACTATTTGAGCATCTTTATTCTTGGTTATAAAATAGCCTATGCACTACTTTAAAAATTATAAAATAATGAGACAATGAGACAAAATGGATATAAAACTTAGACTTTAAATGGTTTTAACTGCCCCCATAGAGTACTAATCGACAGTTTTGCTCATTAAATGCACTTCTAGATAATAGATCAAATTCTTTGGAATAGAATGTTTAAAGAAATTGTGTAGTCTACATTGAAACAATTCCGTAAATTAGTTTGTTTAGTAATTTTCATCTTGAATAATTACTTAGATTTTAGGAATATAATTCATATCTCTTTACTTAGAGATAAAACTTACACTCCTTGTATGTTTATTCATCCATTTTAATATTCTATTTTGTTTTCTCACAACTGTTAAAGTTGCTTTCCTGAAATATAGTGATCATTCCTTTTTTCTACTCAATAAACTGTAATAGCTAATGATTCCATTTAGAGGAAAGTCAGAATTCTTTAAATATACTGGCATTAATTAAACAAATATTTACTGAATGACCAAACATTTTTCTAGGCACTACAGAGTTTATAGATAAGCATCATACGTGTAAAATTGATGACAAAACAAGATGTAAAACAAAGTCAGCTTTAATGGAGAAACCAGGAATCATATTCAGAAAGAGCAGCACCTGGCCCACCATTCTTTCATTATCTATAGACATGGGATTCAAGTAATGTTTGAGGCCTTCTAATGACAGATTTGAATTTCCCTCTCTAGATTCTTCTCCCACTCAGTCTCTCCCCATACACTCAGCCTCAGACACATCAGACCCAACCACTCACAGTACTAAACACACCGAAACTTCCACATGTATATGTCTTTTTCCATGCTCTTTAATTCAGCATTCATTAACCTTTTCTCCTTTCATACCTTATTAATATTTCAAGACTCTATATAAATACCCCCTCCTCAATACTTTAATTATTCAAATAAAATATATTCTCAGAGAGTTTATAGTAGGCTATTTATTATTATACTTATTATTTATTTATTTCAAACTGAAATCATTAATTTAATCAGTATTTTGAATACCAAACATGAAATAGACACTGTGGTAGCTACTGAGGTTACACAAAGAAAGAACACATCTCCCCTCTAGAAGATTTTTTTCATGTCCACGCTTCCACAAACTTGGTAGTGTCTGATTCATTTTTGTATTCCTCATAGTTCATACCACAACATCTTCGACCTGAAAGTAATTCAATAAAATTTGTTGAACCATATCTAGAGATGGGGAAAAGGAAATTAAGATATAAGTGCTATGTGCTAGCTGTTGTGTAATTAGATGCTATTAAATAATCCTCATAACAATCATTTACATCAAATAATTTGAATAATTTACTAAAATTAGCCCTCTGCCATGAAAATGGTAGTCATTGTAAAAGCAGTTGCTAAGAAACAAATAGTAAAAAAAATTTTTTTGAGAGTGATACAGATGATAGGAGAAAAATGGGATTCTGGATTAACAGAGAAAGTTTATAGTAGTGAAGTCCAGTAAGCTGTGTGTGGCTAAGCAAATTCCTTAACCATTCTTGTCTCAGAGGACAATGCACTCCCTTCCCATGTGTACTAATTTATTTGTTCCCATTTTTTGTTTGTTTTATGTTGGTGCAGACTAAGTTCTTAAGAAAGTTTATTAACTTTCATATTAAAGGGGTAGCATTTGCTGTATCTCCTTTTTAAAACAGTTATTTCACAAAAAATATGACTAGGTCATTATACATACATAATATTTTGCTTTTATAATATCCTATTCTGGCTTACTACTAGGTAAAATTGCAGATTTGTCTTGTAATTCAGTGCTGAAATAAACTTCTCATGTATGTTTATTAGTGAACTCTTTTGAAGGTGGTATTAAATCTTTAGAAGGAAGGTCAAAACACAAACACAAGTCATTACTGATTATGGCACTTGGATAACTAAATTAACATGCTGCAGGCATTAAAGCCTAAATCATAACCCAATTGAACTGATTATAAAGAGGTGCTGATAAGTGAGCTGTTTTAATAAGTGTTTATTTATGAATTTGTTATCAGAGTTCCTTCCATTAAAATAAAATAATTAGGATGCTGAATCAGATCAAGATGACAGGGCTGCCAAGCAACATCTTTCCATTTGGAAGAGAACTTAAGAGTGTTTGGAAGAAAGTGATACAATGTTCTTTAATGAACACAAATTTCCTTTCAAATTATTCCATTCCTCAGAAAGACTGCTATTTAATAATAATAATTTTTAAAAGCTTAGCTATTAATATCAGTCACCATTTTATTCCTTACATACAAAAAGGAACTGAACAGGAGCTTTATTTCCACTCTGGCATTTAACACTTTTTGTCTTTGAGTAAAGGCTATAAAGTTGAGACGGTCATTTAGTTGTAAGCACCCAAGTGAAAACTATTATTTGATTACTATTTGTTAATGAGTTATATTAGCAGCTGAGCCAAAGAGTGAAAAGGGAAATCCATAAGTCCACTCCAAGTCCTTGGATCTCTGAGGTCACCAGGACTCTAAGCCTCAAAGCCATCTACAGAGGTACACATGCAGATTTTCCTGTCACGCCCAGGTGCCACAATGACAGCCACTGTGGAGATTCACAGATGGCACTTTAATCTCACCATGATCTCTAGTTATCCTTCATCTATTTTTCCTTGTCTAACCCATGATCCAGAACTCTGATCAACATTCTTTGACTCTCATGGATTTTGTTTTTTATTCAGTATAAAGACTTTCATATTTGACCTGCTTTCTTTTAGGAAATAACTGTTTCCTCTCCCTTCAAATGAATGAAAAAGTTATCCAGATAATTTCATATGATTTTTTATGGTTTTACTTAAAAATAATACAAGTTTAGTTTCTTTAATTTTGAAGCATTTATTCAGTTTAAAATTTTGATATATTATCTCCAATAAATTAAATCATACCTAAAAGACTCATATTCAATCATATTCGTTTGCTGTAAAATTATATAAAATGTGCATGCGTATATGTGTATATACATATACTCAAAAGCTACCACTCTAAACTGTCTTCACACTCTACTTAAAGAAGAATATTTTAAAAGTATTTCAAAGATTTCATATGTAATCACAACCATAGAAGTCCTGAATCATTTCTCCTCTTGACAATATTACAGTCATAATATACCTTCTAAATAAAATTATTCTTCTGATGGAGAAATGAAACCCAAATTGTAACTAACCAATAGGGTATATATAGATTTAATCTAGTTAATTGGCTTTATATTAAGTTTAAAATACTTTTTTAAAAAATACAAACCTTACTTCAGATATACTTTTGGACTTTTACCACATGATCAACTCCTCAATGAAGTCATTATACATATGTGGATCTCAACCTGACTTACTGATCCTACACTTTTAAAAGTCTATGATAAAACTTTTTCTGAGGTTAACAAAGAGGTAAATAAATCTATCTATCTAAAATAAAATTAATATATTAAGAAAATACAGAAAGATACAATTCCTTCCTCTGGTTTATAAACACATAAAGTTATGAAATTCTGTATTTTTTAATAAAACTGAAGAAACAGAATTTTATTTATAAAGTAACAAGGTAATAATCATTATCTTGCAGTCTTCTAGAACATGGTCAAATAAAATGATTTCTTCCACTTTACATATTCACATCTATAGGCATAAATTGTTAACAAGAAAATGAACTTGTATTGCTTCAGAATCTAGTGGTATAATTAACATTTTTCATTGCAAGACTTGCAGGCACTGCCCCACCCTCTGGCCTTGCAACTTCAGATGAGGAGGCCCATGCTGAATGGAGAGAAGGTTTTGAAACTGATATGATGTTGATATCTAAAAATGAATGAGACCGGGCTTTGTTAATAAAATGAGATTTACTAAGAACTGACATAACAAGAGAGTTACAAGATTTGACTTAATTCTTGCAAAGAAATCCACTAATCAGTTGGAAAGGGGGACATAACAGGCACAAGCAGGAAGCGGTTACTAAAAAACAACAACAAAAACACAACTGAAACCTTGGTTCCTGTTTACATATCTATGAGTTGCAATTCCTCAGTTAACTGGCTATAATTATAACAGCTACAAGTATACTATGAAATTTTAGGTTCTCATCAGTTTTGCTTTATTTACCCCATAGCTACTGGGAGTCTTTGTTTAAATTATAGTCAGCAAATGAAGAGATGAGTAAGGCAACAAATCCTTAGAAAGAAATATATGAAGCAAAATATTTATCCTTTTGTGTCACATTATGAACAGTCACCCTGATTGTATGTATATGTAAATATGGTAAGTACAGTGTACAGTTCTTTTACTATATTTTTTAAGTTGAGTAAGATTTCTTTGTTATACAGCTAAAACCTAAGCATATTTCTTTTTCATCTTGGGTCTTAGAATAGCAATCTCTTTGGAGACTGGTTGTCTGAAATTCTCTCTTGCATGACCATTTGGGCTTAATCATAATCCAGCTAAAGCTGAGTCATTGATTGACACTAGGTACTGGGGCAGACAGATGAATTTCTCTGGTTTAAAGTTTAATGGAACAGATCTTTTGATCTCTGATTCTGTAAGGAATCTGAAGTTCATTTTCTCCTTTGGTGCTAGTACATTGCCCCATACAGATCTCATTTTCATGAGTAGAATGTAATGTAGTAAGGTCAGCATTGCTAAATTAATACACTGACTTATATCCATGCTTCAGAGGAAGTTAACTTGATCATTATCATTTCCTAGGGTGCTTAATCTATCCAATGCAAATGTGACATAAGTTCTTTTCAGATGTAAGCTTGTGAAGGATGTCTTATAGGAATATAAGCCAAACAATGATCCTGTCATTCAGCATTTGCTCTCCTATTTCTGAAATAGGCTATAAAATCATTTTAAATGTAAATATCAAAGCTTCAAAATATAAAAGGAATAAGACTATCCTTTAGTCTCATGTAGTCCACACGTTTTTTGTACATCAGCATCTAAAAATCTCAACCAATATCTGAATCAGGTTGTCATAGAGGGAGAAGAATATGTCACATCATATTCTCTACAACACAACTCATTTAATAGCTGTAGCCTACTCAAGACTGGTCAAACATAGTTGAAGTCTTGTCAACTCTGCATGTCTATTGAAATCCTGTTTTGACTAGTCCAGAATTATGCTTATGCACACACATGCACAAAGACTTTTAGATACTCTCTGATGTGGGCCCGATTGTTTTTCTCTTTACACCAATCCAGGTTACACTCCACTTCAAAACTACTTAATCAAAATGGAAGACTTGAGGAGTGGAAAGTGATGAAGAGCCAGTTCTTTACCACATTTCCTTCTGTGTAAAATAGTTTTGTAATGATCTATCCTCCCAGGCCTTTGCGAGCAAGTAGATAAATTACATTCAGACACTTTTTCCAAATTTCAATCACATTCAAATAAGACAATGTTTTAAAAGAAAAAAATCTTGATGTAATTGGTATGTGAAAATATATAGTATAACATTTCAAAAGTCAGCTCTCTCTGAGCATCATCTATAAGGATCTTTTTCTTAAAATACATAGTATTCTTTGACCAAAAGTGATTAAGTATTTTGTTCTAACAGAGCTTTTGGGAGAGTGCAAACTGCTGATAAGACCAGCAAGGCTGAGCTTTTAACCTTTTTGCATTTCAATTGCATAATCAAAACCTGATGATTGCACATCACACACTCAGAGAAAGCCATGGGCATTGCACAGAAAATGAAAATTATTTCTAAAAGCCTCTTTTCCTCTGTGGCATAGGATGCTCCTCTCCTGGCTGTACGTGAAAGAGGATCAAACGCAAAATAGGAAAAAAAATTACAGCTGTGGCAAAACCCAAAGAAAACTTAGAGCATCAATGTCTGAAATAGAAGAATGAACAGCTGTAATTAGCTCCAATGCTGTATGAGAATAAAAAAAAATAAACACTTATAAACAGGTCTGCCAGCTGGGATAGTGAATTATGCTATAACACATCTTGGCAAATAACGAGCAATATGAAAGTAAAAAGAGTTTGTGGATAAAAGTTTGATAATTCCATTGACAACATTTTTTAACAAATTATCTGTAATAAAACCTATTTACTACATTAATTTTCAGGTAAGAAAATATTTAATCTCAACAGTGGTTTTAAATGAAGGCAGAATATCATCACACATCCTCTGCTATTTAAATAGACACATAAGGCAATTTTAAGTACTGTCTGTTTGGGAAAGAGTGAAATTTCCGGTTTTTATAGACATTCTCATTTTTATGGAAAACAGTACAAGGGTAATCAAGGTAGTGAAAGGACCTTTTCCCCAACACATCATCAATGATTTCAGTCCTGCTTAAAGCCTGGTTTTCTTATTCAGTTAAACAACCTGACCTTGAAAAAGTAAGTCAAAGCTGTCTGTGCATTTCTTACATGTGCTGCAATTCTTCCTATATGAAACCATCTATTAGTAGAAAAGGTTTCATATGTGCTTGTTTATTTCACTGAGTTTAGGTAAAAGTACCCCAAAGCCATACCAGTAGGCAGCACATGCATATGGTGCTGATATGACTCTTAACATGTTTAAGGCAACAAATACCTTAAAATAAAATAATTCGGTCATCTTCCAGATCTGCTTAAGAAATATTCAGGGAGAAAAATCCCTTACGACTGTCACTGTATTCCCTTAGTTTCATTCTTTTTCTACCCACAGAGTCTATAAAGCTGTTATTAGATTTTTGAAGGGAGAGAAAGAAGGGCTATTTCTCATATATATAAACAAAACTAATAGGATCTTAAACTTTTTAAGGAGTATAGGATTCTATAGGGAGAATCCTATAGAATTCTATAGGGAGAGAATTCTATGGGGAGAGAATCCTATAGAATTCTGTAGGGAGAGAAAGACCAAGGAGTGACTCAATTCTCTAATGACATTTTTAATTTTTTAAAATAATGAAGTAAGCCTGTAACCATGAATAAGTCGATTTATAGATGAAACATTGCTGGGTAAGTGAAGAAAAAGCATCCCCTTTAAAGTTTGATACTATAAATCCACTAGGTACCCCAATCCCTTTATATTTTCTTCCTCAAATTATCATCACTCATATTTGCTTATTAACTGTTTCCTCTATTAGACCTACTAGAATATAAACTTCTTTGAGAGCAGGTATTTGTTTTGTGCACTGCTGTATCCATAAAACCTAGAATCCATTGTAGATTCTCCAAGGATATGTTGTGAAAAATTGAGTGGAGAAAAAAAAAATCAAAATTGGTAACATATGTTTGAATTATAAACTTACACCTCCTAATTCTTTACTTCCTCAAATCTGTACTTTAAAATCCACCAGAGATCTCAAATCTGCATTGGAAAGGCTGATTATAAATTCTCATTCTTTTCCAACTCTCTGTCATACTTTCTCTAACCACCAAAATTTCCTTCTTTAAATTTTATTGTATCCCAGTGATACCAAATAATCTCTGTCTCCTTTCAATTATCTCAAAACTCATTCCCTGTCCTTTATTGGAAACTTCATAAGATTAACATCCCTCTCAATTGTGGGCATGCCCTAACCTTAGCTTGCTGTGTGACCTTCTCATCCATTATCTTCTCCTTAAGAATCTTCTTAGCTTCAAGCTTCATAGCCACATTTTTCATTGACAGTTATTTAGCTCCCAAATTCCTTTCCCTATAGGACACAAAATGGTGGGAATTTTTATTTATTTCACCTATACCAGTTGCCCTCTAGAAATGCATATTTTTATTCGTGGAGTCATTACTTTTTTATATTGTTCTTAAGATTTACAATATCTAATCACTCTACCAAATTTCATTCATTTGTATAAAAATAGACCTAATTAATCCCTTGCTCCCATAGGGTGCCTAGACTCTTACAACAGCATTTTTATGACCTGTTTGCTTCATCACTCCCTGTATTAGTCAGTCAAAATTGTGCTGATGTAAAGTACTAGAAATCTCTTGACTTTTATAAAGGGTATTTATTTGGGATAAAAGCTTGTAGAGTCCAAGTCAAGGTTGCTTTCTCACCAAAGTCAAATGGCACATGGTGAAGCAAGATGGTCACTGATCATTGCTGGGTCTCATCTTCCTGGGCTTCCTTCTTCCTCTCACGTCTTCTTCCTGATCTCAGCTATAGGCTGACATGGGGCTTGTCTCTCAGGGCTTCCTCTCTCTCAGCTGCATACTACCAGGTTAATTGCTTATCTCTCCCTGGGGTCCAAGGATCAAAACTGGCAGAGCTCTCTCTCTTCCCAATGTCTTCTTGAATGAGTGTTCATTTATATCAGCCACCAAGGAGCCAGAGACTCAACCTGAGTCAAGCCTTACAGATATGGTTGAATATAAAGCTTTAAATTGATTTATCAAGTAAACTTAATCAAAGACCCTTCACTGAATTTAATACAATCAAAGGGTATCACACTTAGAGAAATAGATTAGTTTGCAAACATAATCTTTCTCTTTTGGAGATTCACAAAAATAATCTCTAACTGCCACACTCCCCTCTGCAATCTTTGAACTGTTAGAGCACTGCTTAAACTGTACAACTCCTCAGCTGATTATAAAAAAGACTCATGATCTCTATGATATAATAGAATCTACATTCTTGGCAAAGGATTCATTGTTCATTACAAATAATGTGCCAACCTCCCTTAATGGTTTTTCCCATAACTGTCTTTCATGAGACATCATCTGTAGCCTACCCAGTCAATTCAATTGTGCTTGCTAATCTATATGTTTACTAATAATAGTACTCTCTTGTGGAAGAGTTTCTCACTGATTTACATCTATTCCAATCTTACTCATTCTTCAAAATACAGTTCAAATATAATTGCCTCCATAATGTTCACAAAAAGCACTCTCACTTTCAGAGCTGGAAATAGTATGCCTTCTGGGTGCCTTAGCATGATTTTATCACTCATTGGTGGTCTACAATTTACTACTTGGAATCTCGTCCTTCTTTTCATGACAATAAGCATTCTATTTCAAGTAGATTAAAATTCCTTGAGAGTAGAGTCTGTCCAACTCTTCATCTTTTCATTTCCCTCAGTGCTTACACATAGCAGTTATGTATTCAATTAATGTAGATTATTATTTGCAAGCTTCCATAAAGGGTCTACAAATTATCATATTTAATTCAATGGTTAACCATAAGGTTGAGTAACTCAATTTTTAGGCATAAAAAATGAGTTGTATATACTTACATAGGAAAACAAAACTCCATAAAAATTATATAACTTACTTTCTCTTCTGGCATATGCATCATCATATGATTCTAATTTCAGTTTTCTGTTCTTAGACAGTTTTGAAAAGTCAAATTTCTGAACAGTTGCTCCAGAAGTTCTATTTGGGACTTCCAATTTTGTTACATTTCTAATGGAACAGTGCTATTATTAACTCTGGTTATCAATGCAATTATTTTCTTTCTAAATTCATTGTTATTTTAATTTCCTGGTATAACGGTGACATTTACACACATACAGAATTAGTGTTCTCTATAAATTTTCCCAGTATATGAGGAAGCTCCTCGGAGGAAGGCAGATGATATATAAGAGGTGACGCCTTCAAGGCCTATCTTAACCCCAAGCGGGAACTTACGTAGGTACTCAAGCAGCAAAATTCATTTCTGTTTTATAGCTGTCAAGGCTGGATTTTCAACATGTTTAGCTCAGTCAAATTTTTCTCCATTAGCATTAGAAATCTAAAAGCTCTAACTTCCCTTATATAACAGGAGGGTGCTTGCTATGCATCTTCTTTGATCAAAATATTACCTATGAAGAAAGGTCGTAGAATTTATCTGCATGTAACCCAGTCCTGATAAGTGCCTGCCACAGATGCTTGGTTATTGATTTATGGAAAAGAAGTAAACATACTTTACAAGACTTTAGCTCATATAATGTGATGAAAATCGCAAACACTGTATATAAGATTATACAAAAATGGTAGGTATTCTCCAAATATAATATGTAATTTTTATGAATAGTCTCATTTGCATGTAAAATCTAAACATTTGGCAAAAATCTTCATCCTTTTTAAGATCTGATAAACAAGTTTAAGTCCTGCTATTTCCCTCCATTTATTCTGTGCCTTTTCTTCTCCTCCCCACCTATTATTGACTATATTATGAGCCTGGTTGTGTCACAAGTATTTCCCTTTGTCTGACAATTGTCTGACTCCACGTTCTCGTTAATTTCATTTCAAAACCTTTATTTTTTTCTCTCTTAGATAATAAATATCTCAAGAACTCTGACTGTGTCTTATTCATCTTCATACTTCAGCACCTAGAAATATTTAAGACCTGATAAGTGCCAAGTAGAAGTTGCTGTATTGAACTAAAAAGGTGTCGAAGAGAAAGGGAGCAATCCTGTGCCTGGTATTCCTGAGGTCTCTGCAGTCGGCTCTTTGCTCCTGACCTCATGAGCATATCCTTGATTCAGTAATTCTGTGATCTCCCCTTAACTCTATTTTTCCTGCCAACCTCAGCTCCTTTCTTTAGTCTCACATTTATCCATAAAGTTAACCACTTGTCCACAGCATACTGTTAATGACAAGGAGAAAAGTTGGAGCTTCTTATTTCCTTGCCATAAAGTCTCTACTTCATTCTATATCCAAGTCTAACTTAGAATAAAAGTAAATCTCTCAGGGTTTCAACTCTTCCAGATATTTTAAGGCATATACACTGGCTCACATTTAATCAAAGCAGAATACATAGGCACAATGAAATCCTATTAGTTGGAGAAAGAATGGAAAATACATACAAGAAATATTTTGCATAAAATCAAATATGTACTCTGCTCTGTGATACACATATTATATACATTGTGGGGAAACCAGGGCCTGCAAACAAACTGAGGATCTATAATTATGTTAAGTGATTTTAGAATATAGACTTTCTACATAAAACTTATAATCCATTTTAAGAGGAATATTTCCTAACATTAAAACAGTAAATTCAATAAGAAGATATCACAACTATTAATTTGCTTATTCATGCTACCTAAGCATATTTGAAGCATAAATTGACAGAACACTGTATTTACAGATACATCTAAAGGCTTATTAACATTTTTGATATATTTTTCTTCGTTACTGATAGGATGAACAAAAAAAACACACAGAATGATATGGATTTGAATAGTATGATTACCAAACAATAATAAAATGATAACTAGAAAAATAAAATATTTTGGAATTAAGCATCTTACATCTAAATAACCCAAAATGGAAATTAGAAAATACTTTGAAGTTGAATGGTCATGATAATACAACACATTACAACCTTTGGAATGCATATAGAATTGTGCTTCTAACAAAATTTATAGCACTAAATGCATATACTGGAAGTGCATATAAACTGGAAATCAATGATTTACGCATTCCAAGAAATTAGAATGAGAAAAATAAATGAAAATCAAATAAAGTAAAAGGAAGAAAATAATAGTAAGAGAAATATCAATGGATTGAATGGAAACATATAATAGAGAAAATCAACAAAGACAAAAGACGATTCTTTGAAATGACTAATACAATGGATAAACCCTTACCAATACTAAGCAACACAAAAGAGAAAGGAATTGCTACCAAAAACCTAAATGAAAAGAGCACTTCACTACAGATCCTACAAATATTAAGACAATTATAAGAATATATTATAAACAAATTTTTGCCAGTATATTTGAAAACTTCTATGAAATATACAAATTTCTTGACAACACAACTAAACAAAACCGACTTGATATTTAATTTTCTGGCTAGAACTGTTTGGTCAAACACTGGCATAGTTGTCATGTGGAGGTATTTTGAAAATGGGATTAACATTTATAATCAGATGACTTTCAGTAAAGAAGACTGCCCTCGGTAATATGAATGGGCCTCATTCAGTCAATTGGGGGTCTTTAAAGAGCTCAAACTGAGGGTTCTATTTATCAGAAAGAATTCTGCCTCAAGATTATGCCTTCCAGGAAGTGGATGTGACTTAAGCAATCGGGGTCCTATCTGCCATATAGGAGGTCCAGGGCTCAATTCCCAGGGTCTCCTGGTGAAGGCAAGCTGGCCTGAGTGGAGGGCTGGACCACATGGACTGCTGGCCTGTGCAACATGCTTGTCCGCACAGGAGTGCTGGCCTGCATGGAGATCTGGCCCAGCAAGATGATGCAACAAAAGAGACACAAAGGAGAGACAATAAGGGACACAGCAGACCAGGGAGCGAGGTGGTGCAAGAGATTGAGCACCTCTCTCCTACTCTGGAAGGTCCCAGGATAGGTTCCCACGGTTACCTAAAAAGGAGACAAGCAGATACAGAAGAACACACAGAAAACAGACAGTGAGCACAAAGCAATGGGGGAGGGGGGTGAGAAATAAATAAATCTTCAAAATAAAACCAACAAAGATTATGCCTTACACACCTTCCTGGTTTTCTAGCCTAAGGAATCTGGATTCAAGATTTCATCATCACTCTTACCAGATTTCCAGCCTGTGGCCTGCCCTGTGGAATTCAGACTTGCCAACCCCCACAATTCCATTAACAAAGTCCTTATAATAAATCTCATTTTATACACACACATCTTGATCATATTAGTACTGATTCTCTGGACAACCCTGACTGATACACTGACCCAAAAATAAAAATAATGTAGGAATAGCTCAGTATTATTTTTAATGCATCCATAATTTAAAACTTTCCCATAAAGAACACTCCTTCTAAAGGGAACCATTTTCCAACACGTTTTATGAATTCAACTTAGCTCCCAAACCAAACATGAAATACTATTGAGAGAAGAAAATTAGATGACAAACTCTTACATGAATATAGAAGTAAAAATCTTGTCCAAGCTCGTGGCAAATTGAATCCATCAGAATAAAAAGTAATGATATTGCCAGACCCACTGAAGTTTATTCTAAGAATGCAAATGATTTAATAATTGAAAATCAAACAATATAATTTACTACATTAATGTAAAAAAGAAGAAAAAAATAAGATAATCTCAACAGATCAGAAAATAAATTTGATAAAATTCAAAATTGATCACAAAAATGAATTTTTAGAGAAAGAGGAAAGTAAGGGAACTTCCTAATTCTGACCAAGGATATCATAAAAAAAAAAAAGGAATTGCTGTAGCCAGAGCAGTCATTGGATTGTTATTATTTAACATCTGTAACTTTTAAAGTATATTACAAATGTGCTATCGACAATTGTAACAAATGTTCCACACTAATGCAAGGTGCTAATAATTGGGTAAGGCATGGGATTTCTGTATTTTATACCAGAATGTTTTATAAATTCACAACTTCTCAAGTAAAGAAAAATTGACAGGCAAATATATATAACAAAGATTTTAAGTAAAACACATAATTTGGCTTATATGTTTTGCTAAATAATTCATATTGAAATGTATAAAATATCAACAAGTAGAGAAAGAATGGTTTTCCATTTCCAATAAAACAAGTTTAAATAGGTTTCTATACAACTGTGCATTTTTTAGAAGAAAATTTCATAGTAATTTGTTTTCTGAGAAAGTTGTATGTTTGGGCATGTATGCATGTGTATGTGTGTGTTCATCTCAGAAAGCAATGACTTCTTAACAGTTCTTGATTTTACTCTACAAGTACTATGCTTATGTCTCCATTTTTCCCATCATCATACTGTTTTAGATATTTTTCCTTTTTGCATTTTATATTCAATTTCAATAATTTGGATTTATATCCATATCTTGAAAGTCCTACTAAATTAAACTAATATTAACAATATTTTTTAAATTTCTTCGTCATTTGTAATATTGTGCAATATCATATTACAAAGTCCTTAGGGATTTCTAATTCCCCATCTGGTATCATTCTGAATTTTACTTAAAATCCACAGACTCATTACAATTAGTAGGAATTAAAAACATCTTACTTTAAAAAATCAAAGAAATTTCAAATTTAACAATTGAATAGGTATTCACTAATGTCTACAGGTGAAATTTCATTTGTAATTAATTTTAAGAATAAAATAACTATTTAGATAGCCAATTCTTCTAATTTTCTCTAGTCTCCTGTCCAACCTGCAACATTAAATTACGCATGTTGATTAAAGTTCACCTTATCTTTAATATATCTCATATGTACTCAGACCAAGAAGAAATCAGAGAAATTTTATAATCACAAATGTAGAATCAGTCAATATTCAGACATCAGAGAAATATCTTGGCCCCGAAAAAACCTATGTGTCACTGTAAGGGGAGGGATGGATTTTATAATTACTGATTGTCATGAAATAACCACAGAGAGCTGAAGTCTATGAGAACAGTATTAGTCAGCCAAAGGATTGCTGATGCAAAATAGCAGAAATCCATTGCTTTTATAAAGGGAATTTATTTGGGGTGGAAGGTTACAGTTACCAGGCCATAAAAAGTAATTTACTTCCCTCACTGAAGTCTGTTGCCATGTGTTGGAGCAAAATGACTGCCAACATTCAGCCTTCCTCTTCCTCTTATTGTTCCATGGTCCCAGCTTCTTCCAATATCAGATGTAGGTTGGGATAAGTCTAGTCTCTCACCCAGGGCTCATTTCTCTCGGGGCACAGATGCTCTGTCTTCTCCACAAGGTCAGCTGTAGACTACCAGACTCTCTAATCTTTGTCTCTCTCCCTGGGGCTCAATTTTCTCCAGGTTCAGCTTTTCTACTCTTTCCTATGTGTTTACTTCCCAGGCTCCAGTTCAAAACCCCAGCATCAAAACTCCAACCTCCCTTCTCTGCTGTACAGTTTTCTCTCTTCCCTTGGAGGTGGGGACTCAACATCCTGTTGACATGGCCCAATCAAAGCCCCAATCATTATTTAAGCAAGTAAAAGTAAAACCTCTGAATCCAATATCATCTAATATGCCTAGAGGAGCAGACCATTTTACAAAGGTACTCCAATATCTATTTTTGGAATTCATACTAAATACTAAACTGCTACAAAACAAAGGAAGGTATTAGTGGAATACTAACTCTAAGCAGGTTATTATTATTAAAAACATTTAAACTTTTAATCCTTCAAGAATTTATTTTGGCATAGATTGTATTATAGGAATGTTTCTTTATTCTTTCCAAATTGCCCAAAATCATTTACTCACTGATCATTCCTTTCCATTGATTGGAGTATTGTTTTTATCTTATAGTCTTCCACTAGAATATAAATTTGTGTGCTTTTATAACCCTAGCAAATAGAAGAATGTCTGGGATATAATAGCTGCTCATTAAACATTGGTTGAAAAAAATGAACAAGTAAATGAGTGAATATGTACACTAAATTCTTACATATTCTGTGTCCTAGATCTTTCCATTTTTTTCTATGACACACCAGCTATATGCAACTATGAATGAATCAAAAAAAGAATGAATATGTTTTCCTCTTTTCAGGGGGATTAGAATTTACTTATTACAGCTAAGGTTTGGATAAAATTGTACAAATTTATAAACAGTGCTTAATTTAATCCATGGTTATTTACTCATGAAAAAATAAATAACAAATGTTACTTATTGTCAATATGTTTGTACCTTCTTAGAAAATCATATTTTGCATATTTTATCATTAGGTGATTCTAAAGTGAATAATCAGCTTCCATTTGATATACTATAACAACTTATCTGCCAAGAAAATGACATAGACAACCTACAGTGAAAGTATAGCGATACAATGTGTTTCTTCACTAAAGAAAAATGTACAGGGTCAAGTACTGATCTTCTCAGAGTAGCTTTACCAGGCATCCAACTAAAATCTCAGCAGAAATTAGAAAGAAAATCAATATTTTACTGAGTATTTTTAGAGTTTAAAATTATAGGACACAGAAGGCTCTGGCAGGGAGCAAGTGAATGGTGCACAGTGTACATGTCTGGAATGTCTAAAAATGTTTCACTTGACAAAGCTGTAGAAAGGGTTATCCAGAGTAACCAGCTTTGATAACCTTTTTTAGCTTGTCCTTCCTTCAGCCATTAACACAGATACAAATGTTACATCCTTTGTAAGCAATGTCTATTGAAAATTATGTTCATCCATTGGGTATAGTATTTTTGTTTTTATTATACAAGCAGTCTCTTTTAATTGTAAAATAATTAGAAAATGCAAGCTTCCCCAAAGAAGAAGCCCTCTATTACTCAAATAACCAGAAATACCCACAGATAATATAAGGGGTATATCAGTTTCTTCATAGGCATTACTTCATAAAATAGACTGAGAATCTCAACTGACTTTACATCATAAATAGAATTTCAGACTGTAATTTTAATGGCATTATAGTGTGCCATACTTTATTTCAACAACTACCTACTATTGAACATTTAATAGATGCCAGTGTTGTGTTTTTATAAGCCACACTATGATAAATATCCTTTTAGTAATATTTTTGAATTTTTAAAAATATTCTTGGGTTAAGTTCTGAGAAATGGAATTCTGGATGTAAAAGTCTTGCTATTTAAGGCCAAATAATCATTCAGAGAAGTTAAAACAAATTATCTTTCCACCTGTGCCTGTAATTACTGTTAAATTCATTTTCATTTTATACTACGTGAGCCATTATTGTCCATTCTTATGCCGTTATGAATTGTCTTTGCTGTTGTGATAGATTATACTAATGCCCTCAAGTATTCACTTCCCATCCCATTCCCATTCACCCTCGTATATGAAGTTTCAGGGCTTTCTGAAGAAGATAGAGGCATCTCTGCCTCATGGAAATTAGACTAGCATTATCCATTGCCATGTGAATGTTCATAACATCCTTCATATCTGAGCAAAAGCTTTGAAAAAAAATTAGTGGCCTTTTCTGCTAACACACTTGATCTATTCCTTGTGTGACAAGAATGGCACATTCTATATGGAAGCTGCTTCTTCACATTAGATCCAGGGTGAAGTCACATAAAACAGACCTTTAGATAGCCCTCAGGGACCTGCAGCTAAAGGTTCACAACTATAGATTGTGGTTAGCCATAATATTTTAGGATTCTTTGTTACCAAAGTAAAGATGACTAGTACAATGTCCTTTGACAACTTTTCAGTTAGAACTTTATCTTTTCCCTACTGACCTGAAGGTTATTGATAAATATAATGTAGCTCATTATTTATTATAAATTTTGTGAATAATTCCCAGTTTATAATTTGCATTTTGATTTATGATTTGTTTACCATACATGTAAGGTTATTTTTTTGTGATCAAATAATACCAGTATTTACTCTTTTTCTCCTAATTTTGGGGCATCCTTATAAATGCTTTCTCCCTTTCAAGATTATGTAATCCTTATAGTCCCTTCTAATTCTTTTAGGGCTTGGTTTTGTTATATTTTAATTGTTAATGCCTCTAAGATTTATTTTAAGTTGTGGAGTAGGAAAATCACTATTTGTTTCCAAATGATTATCCCATAATTCAAATTCCATTTACTCAAAACTCAATCTTTTCATACTGATAGTTTGTCTTAAATAATATTCTATAATGCTGATTTTTTTCCTTAGACAATATTTTATACATTAACAAGCTCTATTTTTAATACTTTCTATTCTGTTCTATTGAACATCAACTATATTTAAAGTATTGTGGAGAGTAGGAACATGAACAAGAAAATAGTCTCCAGTATCAGAAAGCTGTCAGTATGGCTAATATTCAATTTATAATTTTGTAAGCATACCCCTATGAAGCCTATCTCAATTTATTGCACACTGCTAGTCAATTGCTTAGAAATGAGAATATAGGAACAATATTTCAATTATGAAACCATAAAGTAACTAAAAATTGATAAAGATTGATAGGAGCTATGAAGATAACTAAATTATTTTATGGGCACTCATTTGATGTTCACAACTTCCCTGTTAGATAGGTAACTGGAGCGCTAAAGCAAATGGATTTCTTCAAAGTGGATCACAAAACTGAAACTAAAACAAAGGCTCCTCAGTTTAGTATTCTGAACTCTTTCTAGTACACCATATTATTTATAATAAATATATTGATATTTCTCTAGGAAAGCGTATTCTGAGTTTCAGATGGATGTGCCTGAAATACCTCATTCCCCTCATTAGAGTATGCTAACAATTTCAAAATCTTAGCATCTAATAACATCAAATTTTGTGTCTATTTCTTTTTCTCACACTACATACACATTGCATATTGTCTAGAGGTTTTGCTCTTATCTCCTCTCTGGGAACCAGACTGTTGGAATAGCCACCTTCTGAAATCTTCAGAGGGAATGATAAGTTTCCCAGTGGCTCTAAAATATTCCACTACCCAGAAAAAAAACCATGCCATTTCTACTTACATTTCATTAGGCACAGCAAAAAAATATATATGTATATATATGACCACTACTAGCTCTAAGAGGAAGGGAAGTGAGATCTGTTTACATGACTGGAAAGAACACCTTAAATATTTGTTGAACGGCTCTAATGACCACCCTATATGGCTATACCTGAATATGATACTTCTTTGGCAGGACCAGGGTGGCGATTACAGATACATTGGTGTGGAGATATATTAGTGTAGAAGACTCCAGAAAAAGTGGAGAAAGATTCTCAGGATCCGATCACTCCCTAACCACCCAGTCCTCAGTGACAACATAGTAGAAAGCCCCAAATACTCCCAGGATGTGTATACAAGAATTTATTTATTTATTTTTGTTTTGTTATAGCCACAGTTGTGTTTCCTCTAAAATTCTGAGAAGAAAAATCCAGGGGGAAAAAACACTCCCATACAAAACTCTATATACCTGTAAACAAAAATAGTTATTCATGATCTTGAAACTGATTCTAAGAATTTTTTTCAATGTACGCATATTTTATTTGAAAGTACACATTGTACTTCTATGTATAAAACTTACACAGAATGCAGATTTTTTAAAAGGTGACTTTTTAAACATGAGGTAAAATAAACAATATTTTAAAAATTATTTTGTCACATGTATTATTGGGACAAAAATTTTTGCTCACATAAAATTATTACATTTCTGAGAGCCCTGGTTGAACACTTTCTGAAACAGTTACTCAGAGATTTAGTCCAAAGTTCATTTTATTTCAGAGTTTGAATTTAATCATTGTCCTATCTATAAGAGATGACCAAAAGCTAATTTCATCACAGGAAAAGTCAGCAAATTAGGAACCCTTGTCTTTTTTGAAAGACAATTGCATATCTCTTTATTTTAGACAACTTCTTTAAGTACCTGGCCTGGAACAGCCAATGAAGCTCCCTCAGGAGATTTTCATCATCTTTCCCCAACTTTCATATTTCAGATAATATAATCTGAAAATCTACTTAACCGTGCACTTATCATCTGCAGTAAACCATGATATGCTGAAAACCAAAATTGAGTGAGGATTCCATAGTTAGCCTTTCTGTATTGTGGGATGCTTACACTTTCCTCAGGATCCCTCACCTCTGTGGTGACAGAGGGTGGGTAAGGGCCTCAGTGTCCATCTATATAATACATCTTAATACACCTTAGTGTTTTCTTATTTTAAATGTAAGTATGTAAATAGAAGGGCTAATATGTTTTGCTCCTGCAGCCCCAGTGTATCATTATGCATATTCTCTGGGAAGGTCAGCCTCATTCTGGGAATCTTTCAGCTAAAGAACAATGAAGTTCAAGACTATGGCCATGGACATGCACATGTATGGGAGGCAGCAAATCTCTAGTAACCTGCCTTTAACCTAAGAATTTCTTTCTGTTTAGTAGTAAACAAAAGGTTTCAATATAATAGTACCAATGTATTATTATCTTTGCAGCACACAAGTGTGGTGAGAGGGAAGTAATTGGTCAGACTAAAATTGGGGATGGAGAGATTATTCATTTTTTTTCCTATGCACAAAAAAAAATCCTACATTATCATAAGTGAAACTTAGAATGAAAATGATCCTACCCTCTTTTTCTCCCAGTAAATCTTTTAACACAATAAGCATTAAATTTCATGACAAGAAGTCTTTCATTTTACAAAGAGAATCATTTAAGAAATGAAAATGTCATAAAATCTAAATTTCAATTAATGTCTTCCTTAATTACTCTGAGTAATGTAATGTCATTCATTGTATAATGTGAGAATACCAAAGTCATCACAATTGCCAAGAGTCTGAAAATATTTTTTTCTTATAGGATAAAATGAGAAAATTTAGAAATATATATATATATAAATAGATAGTTTAAGGCACTCAAAGTTATTCCAATCTGACCTCAACATACATTGCAAGAATATATATATATATGATTATTATAGTTAAAATGTATACTTTTCTAAAAGAACCTGCCTCAAACTCAAATGTGAAAAGGCACAATGAATAATTGGAAATACTATAGATAACTGGTGGAAAACAATGAATAGTATTTTCTTCTATCTGGCAGCTGTTTAACACTATCACATGTGAGGAAAAAGAAATATCTCTGTGTACTTGTCATAGGTTACTTTGAATGAAAAGACATTTCTTAACTGCTGTGAGACATATGGCTACCCAGAAAGTACCTATGCAATTAGAGATTTACCTGATCTGTTTTATACTGGCAAACTCTTGTTTTTTTCAGAAATCATAATTTTGCTTTTTGGTGTCATGCTGATTTCCACAACTCTGTTCAACCAGGTACCCCAGGAAATTGCTCTTCCAGATTTTACTTCAAAGGGGCAGTGATCTTGTGTCAAGGCTATTGATAAGTATTGTAGCTGTTCGTTTTATGATTCAAAGTATCTATCTGATGTAAGAAGCTGAGGTAGGTTTGCTGAGTTACAACATGATATTGGAAATCACAATGTAAAAATGTGGACCTCGAAAAAGAATGTGGATCTCTGAAAGCTTGGTAGAAGATGACCACTGGTTCAGCAAGTAAGGAACCTCACAAGGCTAAGAGGATGCATAGATTAAAATGCCAAGTTACAACTTTTCTGTGTTGTGAGAAGAGGTAAAAATAAAAGTGTTTTATTATCATCTCTCTCTGATGCCTTAAGCTTTGCAAATATGATAACTTTATTACCCAGCATGGATATTGTATAGTGATTAGCTCCTCATGTCTTGGATATTTCCAACAGCCCCAATCTTTTGTGCCCAAAGAACTAAATACAATTTCTTCCTTAGCTTTGTAAAAGCCAATTTTCCTTGAAAAAAATTGGGAGAACATAGTATAGAAAAAAAGAGGGGAAGGTGTGCAACAATTACCACTCCCTTCCTAGTTTCTTCAACTGCTATGCTCACAGTGGTTAGGAAACTACTACAAAGAAAGGAAATTGTGTCAGACAGTTATAGTTTCTTCCTTTCTTTACAGAGAAAATGACAGACTCATTGACCTCAACTTACCAACAAGCACATCTCAACTTACTTTAGAGTAATGAAAGTGTAAAGATATAGAAGCAACACTATTCTCCATTTCCCTGAATAGAAACAAAAACACTCCAATTTTAGAAAGTGAGAGCATTACAGAAAAAAATCTACTGTTATCTATTACCAAAAAAAAAAGCCTGTCTCAGAAATATAGTTGCTGAAGCATATATTTCTGCCACTATTTTTTAAAGTTAGGTCTAAATGTAAGTTGTCTCACTCTTTATTTTACTCTCTGACCTCATATTCCAATATGAGACCTGCTCTTTTGATTCACCATGAGTCAGTAAGTTTTATCTTGTTAGTGCATCTTATTTACTACATTAATGTTCTTTATATTCATAAAAGTAAGTGAATGAAAGATATTCTTCTAGTATGTTTTAAATAGAAATGAGTCATGACCTCATATTTTGAAGTATGAAATAAGCCAAGCAAATTGTTGTATGAGAGTAATTTGGAGAAATTGACTTTGTTATTCTTCTTTTCCTGAGGTAATGATCATAAAGAACTTTTCAGTTATGGAGACTATTTCTCATAAATCTTGCATAAACAAATGTTCAATAATATTTTAAAATGAATTCATAGATGTGTATGACAGTCATGTCCCAATACAAATAATATTTCCATAGAAGTATATTTCAGATAATGCTGTGAGATGAAGGTAATCAGAAGATATCATTTGCAGTTCAAGGAATCTTTAATGATATTGAGGAAACATATTTTGAACATATTAAAATTTCTTCAGAATACTCAATTTATAGTAATCCTGCTAAAGACATAAATGATTAAACTCTTTGTGTCAGAGGTTGCTAGCTGATTAAAAAACTCATTTCCTCTTCTTTCTTCACCAGAGCAAGATTATATTTTTCAGTTTCCCTTGAAATTAGATATGGCAACGGGATTTCTAATCAACAGAATGTGAGTATAAATGGAGTTGCCACTTCTCAGCCTGGCCACAGAAACATCTTTTGTGTGGTCCTCCATGATCTATTCCCATTAGATCACCGAATGGTTGTCCACCCACTTGAAATTACTATTTAAGCCTTCATGTGTGAGCACTAAATAAGCTTCTATTGTGCTGAGAATAATAAAAGAAAAAAGTTTCACTTTTGATATCTCTTACTAAGCTCCTACCAAATTGTCCCACACATAATAACTATAGACTTCTGACAAAATACAGAAAAACAGTTACCTAAAAGCTTTGGAGAATGGACAAAAGCAGGCAGATTCGGTAGGGAAGTCAACACTTACAAGAAGTAAAGAGCATGAGAAGGGTTTCTTAGTGATGTCTAGCCTGAAAACAGAATGAAATTGACACTATGCATCGTGGCTGAGACACCTATAGAAAATCCCTGTCATTCTGGCCTAAAAATCCAGAGGACAGAGTTCTAGAAAGTGAGAGGGGAATCTCAGAAACAAGAGAGATAGAGAACCAAAAATTTTATGTAAAGCCCTCTGCAGACCCCTTAATTATCCATGCACATGGATAAATTCAAAGTATATCAGGTACAGATGAAATAACTGAATTGAATTTTAACTACCACCCAAGAGTGTGTAGAAGATTATAACAGAATCCAGAGCCTCCATGATGTAATTTTCATAATGTTCAGGACACACTCTAAAGCTGTTAAATATACAAAAGAAATAAGAAAATTTGACCCATCTCAAGAGAAAAGAATAGCACAATTTTGTTTAAAATAATAATGAATATATACGTTAAGATCTATCTTCATTAAAGACTAAAATTTAATTTCTTTGTATACAAATTAGATTAATTCATCCAAATTTATTCTTATAAACTAAGCACAAGAATATATTTTTTAAAATCTCCCTTCTAACATACATTCAATATATAAATAAAGGAAGACCATAGAGGAGACTAACAGCATTTTTTAATGTAAAAAGGGGATAGATTGTATCATATTAAAACTAATATTAGTTGAACATATCATATATTCCAGACACTGCTAAATTATCTGGGGAAGCAACGTAACATTATATATGTATTTAAACCAGGAAGGGTTAAAAATGTTTCTCTACCCTTTACTAATTGTACTATTTTCTCATACATAGTAGCATGAAATACTGCTCTGCTTTCTAGGATTCTGTGAAAGAAAATAAAAACTCCTGTAAGTATTGGGAAGTGAAAGAGATTTATTAAAAGGAGTTTTGTGCTTATAAACTCATTAAAAGTTCTGGATGAACAAACGTTGGAGGGATGACAAAAGTCAGAGGACTGCAACTGAAAAATTCAGGTCATGCAACCACAATTCCAATAAGTCAGAAAACTGAAGCTGCAATCCAGAGGTGGGAACTTCCAGGCATAGCTGCCAGCTCCCAACTACACCACAACCCTAAAGCTTAGAACCAGGTAGTGGAACACTGAGTTGAACTACTGTAATATCCAATACAGCAGGAGGTAAATACATCTCTCTGTCCTTTCCTTTCAAATCTTGCATTAGTAAATCTCAAAGCAGAACTTAAACAATATCTAAAACATGGTAGCATGGATGTCAAGAGTCTGTGAAATATACTTCCAAGACTTCTAGCCCCTGCAATACAGAAGAACATGCAGAATGATTGAGAATGGTTCCTAATAGCCACCAGAAAAACGTCCAGGATTATAACATAACTCATAGGGCTATTAGGAATATGAAGTGAGGTAAAAGATGTAACAGAGCCTTATAATACCAGTTTTCTCTCCCTTCTCATAAATATAGATTTCTACATTTCTAGATGTATCTTACAGTCTAACCTTAATACTATGGGTTTATCTGATGAATTGGTGAGTTGATTTCCTTCCCTAATAGAGAAATACTTCTGAGGTACCTAGAAGGAAACCATGAAATGTGAGAAAGAGGCAATATGATCTATTCTTCTCCAAACAGAAAGTAGATTTGATTTGTATGGAGAGAAGCTAGGAAATGAAACTAAAAGAGCAATTTGGGGAAGTGTGCAACACCCAAGGTATAAGTAGCTCACAAAGTTTTGGGTTCCTTTTGACAATATCAGCCTCAGATTTTCAAGGTGACATTTTTGCCATTACTACTAAAATTAGTTCCAACACAATGAGAAAAAGGAATATATAACCATTTGAAATTCAAGGGTTTTATACCTTGGGTTGTATCAGAAGACAGGACTCTGGATAGGAACCACCATCTTGAAGGATCATCTTGGCTACAGAAACTACTGCAAGGTGCCTGTCTCAAGTTGTTTCTAAAGCAGTAAATATCAACAAAAAGGTGACAATGAAAGAACACAAGAAGCTGGTCATAGATTTATGAAATTTCCCAGAAACTCTGATAAATAATTGTGACTATTTAAGGGAGAAGAAGAGCTAAGGACCTGCTTTTATTCAGGTGGGAGAAGATAAGCTCTTTAATATAAGGATATTGATCCTAACATGACTACTCTTCGTTAGACATATAAACGCATGACCTAGGAACATCTAGGTTATACACATATAGACTCAACTCAATATGTATTTTCCATGACCTAACATTAGACACACATCCTTTTGTTACACATTTGGGCAAATCCTGCTGACATGAGAATGTCTAAAGCTACAATATTTAACTTTTCTTAAGAAATTCTTGCTGGGAAATGGGACAAATACCTTTGTTTCCTGAAGAGAAAATATTCTTTCTCTAGAATAAAGGAACCAAGAAAAGTTGCTATAGTATAATCAGTTCTATTTGTTTTTTGTTTGTTTTTTATTTTTATTATTTTTATTTTCTTTAAGATTTACTTTTTATTTGTTTCTCCCACCCCCACGCCCCCGGGTTGTCTGCTCTCTGTGTCCATTCACTGTGTGTTCTTCTGTGTCTGCTTGTATTCTTGTCAGCAGCACCGGGAATCTGTGTCTCTTTTTGTTGCATCATCTTGCTGCATCAGGTCTCCACGTGTACATCACACTCCTGGACAAGTTGCGCTTTTTTTCGTGCGGGGTGGCTCTCCTTACAGGGCACACTCCTTGGGCATGGGGCTCCCCTACGAGGGGGACACCCCTGTGTGGCATGGCACTCCTTGCGCACATCAGCACTGCACTTGGTCCAGCTCACCACACAGGTCAGGAGACCCAGGGTTTGAAACCTGGACCTCCCTTGTGGTAGGCAGATGCTCTATTAGTTGAGCCAAATCCGCTTCACAATCAATTTCATTTGAATATGTGAAGATGAAACAGATCTGGAGTTCTGAAGAGGAGACAAAGGCTACAACCACTAATAAGCAGTATTTCCACAATGTTTCCTATTCTTCTGGAAAAGCTTTCTTATTCTGATTTAAAAGTCAACCCAGTAGTTTCCTTTGACATGGCATTTAGTGCAAGTAGTAATTCTTCCATTCAATTTTATTATATTTGAGGTAGTTACCCTTATTATATACATTTTACAAGTGAGGAAACAGATGTAGAAAAGTTAAGTAACTTGTCCAAGTACCATATTCTGTGGGTTATAAATTACATTCTCCCCAGAATCAGAACTGAATATATAAGCTCTTCTAACTCAGATATTGTGGAAAAACATATCCTTAATAGGAGATATGATTTTTTCCTCCATTGTTCTCTAGACATATCTGAGAGTTTAATTCACATTGCTTTTAATAATTAACATCATTATATGATGATCAAACTCTATGAAGGAGAAATTTGCAGAAATTGAAATTGTTCCATAACTCTAACTTAAACAGAAAATCACTTTTAGCAATTTGATATATATTCTTCCAGCTAAAAGTGTATATTTTGATCTATAAAATACTGGAAGTATATCATGATACAGATTTTTCCCTTAATCTATCTTCTTTTGAATTGACTTGTTTCTATTTTTTGCTATTGCAAACAACGCTGCTGCTGATTTTTTAAACCATTCAATTTTACTGATACATATTAATAAAGCATACAATTTATCCAAAGGTACAATCAATGGTATTTGGTATAATCACATAGTTGTGCATTCATCACTTCAATCATTATGAAAGCACTTTCATTATTTTAATAGTAATAGTAAACAAAAAACACAAACAAACAAGAAAATTCCTCACCTCTCAATCTCTCTGTTTCCCCTGCTATATATTACTGCTATTTCTGGCTATTCTTGCACAATTATTTATTTGTTTTACTAAGAAATATTCACATACCATTTGATTTATCCAAAATGTATAATCAATGGCTTTTTTTTTAGCTGTTAAAAAGTCCATTATTGTAAAATTGTAACATAGATTGAAAGAAATTACAGATTTTAAAAGAGAGTGCAAGACCAGGTTAGATTTAGTATTTTTCAATCAATTATAAAAAATACATAGCATAACAATAAACATTTATAAATGTAAATAAATTTATAATTCAAATATAATAGAAATTAATTTTAACATAATTATCTTTTTTTTTATTATAGCTCTAACTGTTGGACACAATAATCTCTAAGAATGAAATAAATTGTAGGTTAGTTATTTAATTTTCATTTCAGGCATACTTCTTTTTAGATAATCAAATTTCTATTTGGGAATTCTTCACATCTCATCGGAATGAATTACAACAGATAACAACTTGCCAACTCACAACTTTATGGAAGAGGAAAACTCAAAATCTCGTTTAACAGTAGTATACTAAATCATTATTGATCCAGAGAGATTATTTTAATTAAAGAATATGAATAAAGGATTTAAGAAAAATGAAGTATCCAAATATATATCTCTTCTCCATTCATCCTCAATTAAAAGCAAATGTTTATTTTGTATGAAAAAAATTATAGAATACTGATCACAGTTACAATTAACCAGTTGCACTGAGTAATTATTGTTCATATACTATAATGTTGTTATTTCACATTTATCTGGTCTACCCCAGGTCTTTTTTTGGTTATTATTTGCATTGAATAACTTTTTCTAACCTTTCCCTTTTAACATGGTTGTGTCCTTATGTAGTTGGTTTCTATCCATTTTGTCAGTCTATGTCTTTTGATTGGAATGTTCAATCCATTAACATTCAATGTTATTACTGTAAAGATACTACTTATTTCATCCATTTTGTACTTTGACTCTCTGTTGTCATATCGTTCTATTGTCTTCTTATCCTTTAGTTTACCCTTCCTAATAATATTCATTTCTAAACTCTTCTCAAAATCTCTCATCCTTGTTTTTTAGTTTCAGGCTGCAGCACCCCCTTCAGTATCTCTTGCAAATCTGGTCTTTTGGTAACATAGTCTGTCAGTTTTGGTTTGTCTGTGAAGTCTTTGAACTCATCCTCATTTTTCAAAGGACAGTTTTGCCAGATACAGAATTCTGGGCTGGTAGTTTTTCTCTTTCAGTACCTTAAATACATCATAGCACTTTCTTCTTTCTCCATAGGTTCTGATGAGAGGTTGGCACTTAATCTTACAGAGTTTCCCTTGTATGTGATGCTTTGTTTTCTCTTGCTGCTCTCAGAATTCTCTCTTTATCTCTGATATATGTCATTCTGAATAGTAAGTGTCACCAGGTAGGTTTATTCAGATTTATTCTGTTTGGGATACATTGCCCTTCTTGGATATTGATATTTATGTCCTTCATAAGGGTTGGGAAGTTTTTGGTCATTATTTCCTTAAATATTCTTTCTGCCCCTTTTCCATTCTCTTCTCATTCTGGGATGCCAATAATACAAATGTTTGTGCATTTTGTGTTGTCATTCAATTCCCTGAGATTCTCTTCCATTTTTCCATTCTCTTCTCTTTCTATTCTCCTGTCTTTTCCAGTTCAGATATTCTGTCTTTGAAATCACTAATTCTGTCTTCAAACAATCCAAATCTGCTCATATGTGCCTCTACTGTATTTAATCTCATCCATCATGTCTTTCATTCCCATAATGTCTGTTACTCTTCTTAGCAGACTTTCAAATTATTCATTGCTCACTCCCAGTGTTTCCTAATTTCCTTTATTTCTTTAGTCATATTTTCTTTAAATTCTTTGATGTGATTTAGGAGAGTTGTGTGATTATTATGATCAATAGTATTAAATCTTGTATCTCTTCATGATATTTGGTTTGTTCTTTTGGCAGCGCCATCTCTTCCTGTTTCCTAGTATGACTTGTAATTTTTTGCTGATGTCTAAGCATTTGAATATGTTGGTGAATTTACTCTGATGGCTAATTTCTCTCTCTTACCTATTATTTCTTTTATTTGTTTGTCTGTCTGTTTTGCAAAGCTCTTCTTTGATATTTGGTTCAACTTATTCTCTGTCTTTAAAACTGTCCAGCTTAAGTTTTCAAAATCTGGCCAGGCACTCATTATTGGGAGGCAGATTTTCTCCCAGGGGTTGGATGTAGAGCAGTTTTTGTCCATGAAATTTACAGACCAGCCAGCAGATGGCACTTGTCAATGCACCTTTCCTGGGAGGTGTTTCAGGCTGTGCTTTCCTGTATTCTTGTGCTGAATCTCCAGAACAGAGATTCAAAGCAGGATTTGCTGGTGGCATTCACTGAAGAAAAAGCACACCTACCTCCCCTCCCCTTTCCTGTGAAACAGCTGAAAGGGAGAAAGACATCTGTTCCCCTCTCAGTCAGCACTGCAGGTGATTTTGAAACATCTTCTGAGCAATCAGTTTCTGTATGAAATATTTATTGCATTTTTTCTGGTTCATCTTCAATTATTGTGAATTCAAATGAGGGCATATTTTTCCTCCTAAACCCCAATAGTAAGAGTAAACTATTTGTTATTTAGTAACCAGGGGTTTGTCTACATAACCCCAATAAGTGGAAACACAAAGCACTATTTACTTTAATGACTGAAAAAAGGTTTGACAGTTTAAGATTATTTTACGAATGTCAAAAAGAGAAAGATTGTTTTTGTAAACTATTCCTCTGGGTTTACTACCCTTTGGTTATACTGGGTTCAGCTGAGGGGTCCTTGATTAAATTACCTGTTAAGATTGCTTTGAGGGTTTTCTTTGATTGAACCACCTCCGTAGGGTGTGACTCAGATTAAGTCTCCAACCCTTGCTGGGTCTGATATAAAACGGAAACTCACTGGAGAGAGACACACACAGGATGAGAGAGCTCTTTCACGTTTTGATCCTGGGGCCCAAGGGAAAGATGAGACATTCACCTGATAGTTTGCAGCTGAACTTGGGAAGAGAACAGATGAGCTGAGACTGATATAGATAGAAAGCCCAAAAAGATTGAGCCCTATGCCAGGAAAGAGAGGAAACCCTGAGAGACAAGCCCTATGCCAGCCGCAGCGGAGAGAGAGGAAGCCCAGAGGGGAAGGCTGAACCCTTGCAGAGATCAGGTGACCATCTCTTTTCAACATGTGGCAACTGACTTTGGTGAGAAAGCAACCTTGACTTGGACTCTTTGGGGCCTTGCAACTGTAAGTTTTTACCCCAAATACCCTTTTCAAATGTCAAAAGATTTCTGGTACTTTGCATTGGCACTCCTTTGGCACACTAATACATAAGGCAAAAAGATCTGGGTCACCTACAGAAAAAGGAAAGAAAGGAGAATAAAAGTAATGTGGAATGAAACTGTGTGACTGATTATTTCTATGTCTACAATGGAGCAAAACCCTTTCATTAAATCTTTTAGAAATGGGATTTTAATTATTGTTTCTACTGAAATTCAACTTCTCTATTAACTAATTTTATGGTCCCTATATAAATCTGTAGCCACAACATGTTCTATCCCTCCTATTTGGCAATTAAGTTTAGCACATTTCCATAAATTAAATCTCCATAATAATTGCAGATATAGTAGAAAAGAGGAGAACCAATAAAATAGATCTGTTAGATGAAAGCATGTTCTAGAATAGACTAAAAATAAAATGATATTGATTGTGCACTCCCAGAGAGTATTTCTACAACAATTTTACCATCATACATACAGATCATGCAGGTTTCTGCCCTCCTGAAGAGAATCAATTTTCAGAAGCTATGGACATCCAAAAGATACACAAAGCTCAAAAATAGCATATCCAAAGGCATTGTGGCAGTAGTCTAAAGCCTCCGAATTATCAGAATATGAGGGACAGATATGAGAGAATACACAGATGAGTAAATGGCTAGTTGGATGGATAGATGGATAAATAGATAAAATGTATGATAGATTACATAGAAGACAGAGAAGGAGAGAGAGAGAATTTTAAATTGAATGTTTGTGACATTCCATTCACCATAATAAGGCATGTGTATAAATTATAATTTTTTAGGCTTTACAGTCATCCTGTGAACTCATCTTAAATGAGTTGTGGAAATTGAGGCTTAAATCTGAACTGGCCATGATCTTACCCTTAATGCATGGTACACAGTGTTCATATTCGAAGCTTGAAAGCATAGCCCCTCACTCATTCATTCAATATAATTGACAATTATATTGAATATGTACCAAGCACTGTTCTAGGTATTGTGGATAAAGCAAGGAAGAAAAGAGACCAAGTCCTACCTTCATACAGCTTCTATTCTGCTTAGGGGAATAGACAATAAAATATAAGAATAAATATGTAGGAGTTAATGAACTGTGAGAACACTGTGAGAAAAGTAAAATCAAGATAAGAAAAGAGAACATGAGGACAGGAAGTCTAAGACTAGTTTTCACTATGTTGGAAAGACATTTGAGCAGTGATCCTAATGAAGTGCAGCGTTGTCTTCAAGTTCTCTGGATAAAGGGCATTTCTTACTATAGGAAAAGTGCAAAGATTCTCAGGTAAATGTTTGTCAGATGTGTGAAAACAACTGCAAGGGGGTCACGGCTTGCTAGAGAGATAAGTTGGAGGTATGGGGGCAAGGTTTGGTTGAAGGTGAAGCAGTGAAATTCTCACAGAAAGACCACACACACCTTCATTTGAGATTTTATTCTAAATGATATGGAAAGCCATTTGAGAACTACGAGAAGAAGGGCGACAGGGTCTGCTCCAGTGTGATAGGATGACTTTGGCTGCTATGCAGGGGGACAAGGAAGGAGAGACCAGTGAGAAGAGTGATTTTCAACCCCTTCAAACCCAGTGCATTTTTCTTAATTAAAAGAAGTTAAAAATAACAACAACAAAAAACTAAAGAAGAGAAAAAGAAAAAAGTCATGGCTCCTTTGCTACTCTAATTAAATCTAAACAACATTTATATCTGATTACCAAAATAAATCAAAATTTAAGATAATTTAAAAATTCAAGCAAAGCAGCTGTGGCTTAGCAGTTGAGCACCTGCTTTGAAAGTATCAAGTCCCAGGTTCAATCCCCAGTACTGTCTAGGAAAGAGAAAAAAAGCTAAAGACCAATTTAAAATACAAAGGAGAAATAAATGGGAAATAATTTATTTTAAAAGTTATGTATTTCAATAGGTCTTTTTCAGCAAGAATACTTTGGAAAACAATGTATTATTTCCAATGTGATCACAAGTTAACACCCATATGTGTCTGTTGCATATGTGAAATCTAAAAGGCAGATGATACAGGTGTGTGATATTCGAAACTCAAAACACGAACAGCATGACCAAAGGCTTTTTTCTGAAATTGTGAAAAAATCCTGGTAAATTTTTCAAACAACAAGTATAACTTTCCCTCAATTTACTCAGCAGTTACATTGTGGAAAATCTCATGCATGTTTAAAAAATATACACACACATACACAAAATCCACACTTTGATTTCTTATAAAATGTGAAATTAGTGTATGTGTAGGCATAGAATTGCCATGAATGTAGGTCATTTAAAAGTAGAGGAGGTAAAGGATAATTATTTTGGAGGACCACCTTGTGCTTTGAACGGTTTCTAGCATCCCGAGCACTGCCCACAAAAGGCTTGTCATCTTCTTCATGCCTGCTGACATCACTAAATAAGGAGACTAAAGCAAAAGGCCAGGTGAAAGACAGGTGGGCCTGGAGGTGGTATAAATGCCAGATTCTGGATATGAAGTTAGAACTTACAGAATTTGCCAATGAATGGATGTGGGGCATGAGGGAAAGAGAGGATTCAAGGATGTCTCAAGTACTCTCGCTGAGGAAACTTGAGAGTGGAGTTGCCACATACAGAATGAACACCCTGAATGGCTATATCAACCCATCATTTGTAAGAATTATAAGGCTATTGGGAAAAATTCTCTTGACCAAAACACTTCCTCATCAGCTGTATTTAATGTCTAAAGCTGCCTATAAAACTTATTAAATTATGGCAAATATCTTCTATTATAGAGTAAATCTGATTAGAATTTGCCACGATAATATTACTTTAATATTGAGCAGAAGTAAAGGAAATGAAGACATGACTATTTGACTGGAAAATTAAAATATACTGGATATGTACTTTCAAAGAATAGAAATTGTCCTGGTTAGGGTCTGCATAAGGACTGGTAATAGGACTGAAAATGGGAAGAGGAATATGAAAAGGAAAGTACAAAGGAGAAGTGTTTGGAAAGTGACAACAAATTTTGTCCACATCACTATTTTGCTTAAGACTGGTTGTAAACAATATTATCAGAGCCATGCCCATTCTGGCAGATGGCAGCTAGACTTCACTGAACTTTACCCCTAGAAATTGAATCAACCTCAAGTCATGAAAAATAGGCAAAAGTGTCTTAGTTTCCCATATGCATTCAAGAATAGAAGGGGCTCACATCCACCTCTGTAGGACAGCTGGATGTACTAACAAGTTGATAAAGTGTCTGGGTCTACGGTGTCATTCTGTTATAAGTCAGGGAAAGTTACTAAATTCTTTCTTTGACCTGCCTACCTTCCAGAGTTAGCCCCTGGACCAATCACAAAGTCTATCAAGGGCGTGAAAACAAGCCCAAGAAAGGCTTTCTGGGTTATTATCATACTCCACCTTCTGAGGTCATATTTCTCAATGTAAATTTGCATAAGAGAAAAGAGTAGAAGCCAGCATTTTAATTTCAATATATTATCTAAATCTTTCCATATACCGAATACTCACAAATAATCTGTGGTTGTTATTTCTCAGAACATTTGAAAACAAAATCTGCTTTCCCTTCACTTTCACTAGGTCAGTTTGATCTGCATAACAAAATTGGTTTTAAAACCAATTTTGTGAGAGAACCTTAAAACCTTTATTGTGAGAGAACAGAGTGAATCAGCTGCAATAAAAAACAGAAAAAGTATGATGTTACCCTCTGTCAAACAGAAAAAAATGTGTGATTTTGCAGTAGCTTATATCCTGTACTTCTGTTTGACAAGCATGATGTTGAACTGCATTAAATATTAATTTGTATAATGCAGTAGTCATATATAACCAAGCATAAAACACAGCAGGGGAAATTGCATTTTCTTACTGTTAAAACCATTGTTACAGTCTTGTGGTACCTCATGCTGTCATCCTACTTAGTAGATTGATGTTTATTTTCCCGGCACACATTGACTGCCATCTATAGCGTTACTAACTTGTCTACTATTACATTGCCTTCAAAAGTAGTAAATCTTGCCAACTGCAAAAAGGTCTCTAGGTACAAGAGACTACTCACCAATCTCCTGACATGAATTTAATAAAAATTCAGAAATGACGCATGAATGTTTGCTTCTAGCAAACACAGTTTATATCAAACCTAGGCGCACTTTTAGGTTTGTTTGTTTGTTTTTCAGTAGGTTGTTCTGAAGATAATATATTGTGATACCTTGGCGAGGTCTGATGATAGCAAGCAAGAAGCTTCTTTATAAATGGTGGTTTCTAGTGAAAGGGGACAATACGTGAAGACAAATGCAAGCAACAGGACCACCATGAAGTACACGGTGCCTTTTAAGGTAGTGATGGGTTTAAGTGATGGATTTCAGAAACAGGTACTTTTCCACTTTTGAGGGAAACCACTCTAGCAGTTTCTAGGGGAGTTTTCTGGGTTTGGTGCATTATTTTCTCTTTCATTCATTGCATGAGAGGTATTTGATTTAAAATCTCTATCTTCTAAACAGATTTAATTTTGATCTATAACTCATTCCACGTAGGGGTAGGATCAGGGATAAATTGACTTCAAAGTACTGATCTCCCTCGTTTTCACAAGTGCAGACTGTATAAATGTGTGTTCTTTCATTAATACCATTAAAGAAAGGGTATTTGGCAAATAGGCCCATTTCCCTTTTTCCCTAGGCATTCTTGTTTATGTTTTAATCTTTTTATTCTTGTCATAAATCATGAAACTTATTTTGATTCAGTCTTTCCAGAACACTTACAACATTGTTCTACAAAAACTCCAAGTGTCAAGAACACGATTTAAAAACAACTCCTTCTTTCATTTTATATTTGGCTCCACTAACGTCTTTTTTATTCTTGACTCTCAGTATCTATTCACATCCACAAAGCCACCTCTCATCCTTTCCTCTCAGACAAGGCTTGCCTCAGGCATTCTACCATGGGAGCACATCTGTAGATTTTCAGCTGATAAAAATCAAGAAAAAGTCACTCAGAGATTATTACAAAGCTGACCAGCCTGGCTTATATGCCTCTAACCTCCCCCATTCACCTTGTCCAAAAATGGCCTTTCTTGATCTTCATTTCCATTTTAGAAGAATTTCAAAGTCTGAGGCTCATTCTTAGCTTGTATCTAAATAAAGCAGAATAAAGAACAGGTATGGAATTTCAGAAATGCAAAGAAAAGAGAGTTTCGATGTCTTTGCTTTAAAACATATATTCATATTACATAGATAGCATAGAGAGATTCAAGAGCTAAATTCAGGGTTTAAGGATCTGGACAGTAACTTCTCAATAATAAACTTCTCAGTAATGGCCTAACTTCACCCAGATTTTGAAGACTCTAAGTAGGCTCTTTCTTTTGGGCAAAACGACACTATACTTTTCAAATGGCTGAGACTGCTTCTTATTTTTAATTTCCCTAGGGAGAAAAATGTCTGCTTTATTCCTCCTGTCGTTAACATTCTCATCTAGATTTTTGCATTGATTAAAGACGGTTTCCTTTGCTTACTCATTCCATTTATGCAAACAGCTTACATTTTTCTCACAGAAACATTATGTGATGCAGAGCAGTATTACTCAACCACTGAGGATTCCTGAGCAAGAGGAATTTAGAAATTTAGGGTTGGCAAAGCACCTTCAGTTTCTAAAAGCCATCTTGAGTTGTTGAATATTATTTAAGCTGCTGGTTGAAAATCACTGATATAAGCATTTCTAGAGTCTGCAGGTTCAAAACTGTAAAGCTAGATTAAAATATTTCTGCATCTTATTGCCATTTTATTGTACTCTTCTCATACTGGAAAGTTGAGATCTCGTAAATAAAGACTCTTCTTAGTTATTTGAAACCATGAACTATCATTATTCCTTAATAAACAAAAATCAGCCCACTGGTATTGCTTGTTTCAGTTTCATTTCAAATAAATTCTTCCCAGACATAAAAGCGGAGTTAGAAATTCAAAATCCACATAGGAAGTTTTTATCATCTAAACATCTAGAGTTGAGTGGCAAATTATCCCATGATAGCCTGAAATATACTAATCCCTGGTTCAGTGGTCTTTCAATAAATAACAATCAATGAAGGTGAAAATATGCTCAAAGTTGATTCTAAGTTTTAAATAATCACTTTCAAAAATGCAATTCAAAAGTGTCCTGCACATAGAGAATATTTATGAGTGATATTTCTTTTCACTCCTTACAAGTAGTAATTTAATTCTGATGGACAACACTGGATTTCAATATCATGGTTTTCATTTTTGAAACCTAAAATAAATAATAAAACCTGTTAAATATGTATTAATACTGCCAATCAAAAATATTGTATTTAAATTTAAAAATATAGATTTGTAAAATAAAAATACCTCATATCTATAGTTGAAAAAATTGAAGAGCAGTGGAAAAAGTAGAAATTTAGAAACATGATCTGGTGATATACTCTAAATAAAGGAAGAAATTTGGAAACACCAAAATTACCAGCATTGACAAATAAAAATTTTTTTAGGAGAATGGCAACAGAGGAGTGTAATAGCCTGGCATCGTCATAAGAATATCTAGTTAAATCTACATAGCCAAAAACATTAATCAGAAAATGTTATGATAGAGGAAAATTTACTTAATTTTGAAAATAATATCACATAAGCACTTTATAAAATCAATAATGGTATCAATCTCCTTATTAGGAAAATTTTAAGGATAGAGAAAAATCTTTAGAATGAAACAGTTTGTTCGGTTGGCTGTGAGTCTGGACAGAAACTCAAATTCTGTGTCCCAGATCTTCTCTTCCACAAGAGCAGTTCATCAGTAGGACTTCTATAATGTCAAGAAAAAAAAATTGATAATAACAAGTGTTGGAGAAAATGTGAGAAATATGAACACTTTATTTGTGGTGGGAATGTAAAATTGCTCATCTACTGTGGAAAACAATTTGGTGTTTCCTCAGAAAGTTGAGTATAGAATTCCATATGATCTAGGAATCCCACTTCTAGGTATACACCTAAAAGAAATAAAAGCAAAGATTTGAACATACATTTGCACATTATGTTCGCATCAACATTATTCATTCATTTTCAGAAAATTGTAACATCACAAGGGCCCATCAAGAGATGAAGGGATAAACAAAATGTGGTGTGTGTATCTATATAAACACGTATAATGGAATATATTATATTAAACCTAGACACAGTTTTAGGTTTGTTTGTTTTTCATTAGGTTGTTCTGTAAATAATATATTGGGATACCATGGAGAGGTCTGATGATAGTAAGCAAGAAGCTTCTTTATAAATGGTGGTTTCTAGTGAAAGGGGAAAATACGTGAAGACAAAGGCAAGCAACAGGACCACCATGAAGTACACGGTGCCTTTTAAGGTAGCAGTGATGTGTTTCAGAAACAGGTACTTTCCCACTTTTGAGGGCACACTCTAGTAGTTTCTAGGGGAGTTTTCCTGGTTTGGTGCATTATTTTCTCTTTCATTCATTGCATGAGAGGTATTTGATTTAAAAATCTCTGTCTTCTAAGCAGATTTAATTTTGATCTATAACTCATTTCATGTAGGGGCAGGATCAGGGATTAACTGACTTTAAAGCACTGATCTCCCTCATTTCATAAGTGCATGCTGCATAAATGTGTGTTCTTTCATTAGTACCATTAAAAAAAGGGTATTGGGCAAATAGGCCCATTTCCCTTTTCCCTAGTCATCCTTGTTTTCACTTTTAATTGGGTTGTTTTTGTTGAGTTATAGAATTTCTTTATACAGTCTGAATATTAAACCCTTCTAAAATATGTGATTTCCAAATATTTTCTCCCATTGTTTAGACAGTATATTTATTTTCATGATGAAGTCCTGAATGTACAAGTTTTTTATTCTGATGAAGCCCCATTCATCTATTTTTTTTCTTCTGTTGTTTATGCTTTTAATGTAAAGTACAAAAAAATTGTTGCCTAACATAAAGCCTGAAGATGCTTACTGATGTTTTCAATTAGGATTTTAAAGCTTTGGTTCTTGTGTTTAGGTCTTTAATTGATACTGAGTGTATTTTTTATAGGTGGTGTAAGATATGGGTCTATCTTTATTCTTTTAAGTATGAAGATCCAGTTTGCCATGTATTTCCCCATTGAATGGACTTGGCACCAGAATCAAAAATCAATAGGCCATAGATATGAGGTTTATTTCTGGACTCTGACTTAAATCCCATTAGTCTATATGCCTGTCCTTGCATCAGTATCATGCTGTTTTGATCACTGTAGCTCTGCAATAAATTTTAAAATCAGGAAGTGTGAGTCCTCCAACTTCTTTCTTTTTCAAGATGATTTTAGTTATTCAGGGTCACTTCCCCTTCCACATATATATGATAATTTGCTTTTCCATTCTGCCAAGTAAGCTGTTGGAATTTTGATTGGGATTGCTTTCAATCTGTAAACTGCTATGGGTAGAATTGACATCTTCATGATGTTTAGTCTTCCAATTCATGAACACAGAATTTCCTTCTATTTATTTAGGTCCTCTTTGATTTCTTTTAGCAATGAATCATAGTTTTCCATGTATGAGTCCTTTACATTCTTGGTTAGATTTATTCCTAGATATTTGATTCTTTGTGGTGCTTTCATAATGAAATTTTTTTCTTGATTTCTTCTTCATATTGTTCGTTACTCATGTATAGATACTATTGATTTTTGTGTGATCTTGTATCCTGCCACTTTTCTGATTTTGTTTATTATCTCCAGTAGCTTTGTTGTGGATTTTTCAGGGCTTTCTGAAAACAGGATCATCTGCAAATAGGAAAGGTAATACTTCTTCCATCCCAATTTAGGTGTCTTTTATTTCTTTTTCATTTTCTTTTTCTGGAATTTCTCTGGCTAAAACTTCCACTGCAATATGGAATAACAGTGATAACAGTGGGCATTCTTGTTTTGTTCCTGATCTTAGAGAGAAAGTGTTCAGTCTTACCATTAAGTAGGATGTTAGCTATGGGTTTTTCATATATGCCCTTTGGGTCAGTCTGTCAAAGGGGTGCTGATGCAAAGTACAAAAAATCTGTTGGCTTTTATAAAGGGTATTTATTTGGGGTAAAAGCTTATAGTTCCAAGGCCATGGAAAGTTCAATTCAAGGCACCACAAGAGGTACTTTCTCAGCAAAGTCAGCTTCCATGTGTTGAAGCAAGATAGAGGGCCATTTCTGCCAGGGTCCAGTTTTCCCCCTGGACTTCCTCTTCCTCTTGAGCCTCCATAGGCTCATCTTCCTCCTGATCTCAGCAGCAGACTGGTATAGGGCTTCTCTCTCAGGGCTTTCTATATCAGTCTTGGCTCTCTTCCCAAGGTCAACTGTAAACTACCAGAGAAAAGATCTGTCTCTCCCTGGGGCTTTAGTTGTTTAAGCCTTCTCCTTTCTGTCACATGACAGGATCAAAATGACAAAGTTCTGCTCTCTGTTTCTTCTTGCACTGTATTCTGTGTGAATGTCCATTTATATCATATCCACTAAGAGGACAGGTACTCAACCTGAGTCATGTTTTACTGATGTGGTCAAATAAAAAAAACCCTAATCTTGAGCAGATGTAGCTCAAGTGATTGAGTGTCTGCTTCCCATGTATGCAGTCCCAGGTTCTATCCCCAGTGAAGCAGGCTAGTAAGACAGGGAATCAATTGATGGATCTGGAATCTGGCAGAGAGTCCACATGGACATCAAAAATCCCTAAGATGGCTGCTGGAAGACCCTCCCCAAGATTTTGCCACTCAGAAGACTTCCTCCAGAAGCCAGGAGAAGCCCTGGATATTCCCCAAGGACTTTATCATTGGGTCTTTCTGGGAGATTGATAGGATAAATAAGCAATCAAAATGGTAAACACCTGGAACTCCTCCCTTGTCATTAGCAAACGGGTGGGATAATTAACAGTTCAAAAAGTGGTGCCAGGCCTAAGTTTGCTCATGTCCTCTCTCACCTGTGGACCCATCCTGCCCTCTGCACACTGCTCTTGCCATTTTTCCACTACCGTATGATCACATAAGTAAACCTAGGGTTTTATAATCTATAATAGGAAATTACAGTCTGTAAATCAGCCCACTTTATCACTTTTCAACCCCTTCCTCTCTACTTGGGACACCTGATCTGTTATTTTCTCCCATTTCTCCCACCCTGCCTGAATAAATTACTAGCCTAACTCACCTGGCATGCTCATGAAATTCATTTCTGCAGCATAGCCAAGAACCTAAATAAAGTCCAGTAACACTAGTATCTCCTAAAAGAAAAAACAAACAAACAGAAAAACAAACAGAAAAAAAAAACAACTCTCATTGGGGAGCAGATGTAGCTCAGTGGTTGAGTGCCTCCTTCCCATTTATGAGGTCCTAGGTTCATTCCTTAGTACCTCTTTTTTAAAAAATCCCCAATCTTAATGTGTAATCTAATCAAAGACCTCTCAGCTGATTTTAATACAATCAAAAGGTATCTTGCTCCAAGGAATTGATTAGATTACAAACATAATCTTTCTCTCTTTGGGATTCATAAAATAATCTCAAATTGCCACACTCTTTAGCATGTTGGGAAAGTTTCCTTCTACTCCTAGTTTACTAAGTATTTTATTTTTAAATCAAGTAATTTTGTTGGATTTTGGCAAATGCCTTTACTGCATCATTTGAGATGACCATGTGGTGTTTTTCTGTCATCTATTAATGTGGTTTTACACATTATTTGATTTTCTTATGTTCAACCACCATTGCATAATTGGGATATATCCCACTTGATCATGGTGTATTATTGTTTTAATGTGCTGTTTTATTTGGTTTGCTAGTATTTTGTTGATTATTTTTGTGTCTATAATCATTAGAGATATTGGTCTATAACAGGGATTCTTAACAAGGGGTCCATGAGCTTGAACTGAAATTCAAAAAAAATCATTCTTGTGGGGACATGTTGGTGCAGGTGTGATATATTTATTAAATAATAGACAGTATAGTGTGGACTTAGTATGGGGTCCATGGTTTTCAACTGATTGGCACAGAGATCTGTGGAACAAAAAAGATTAAGAACCCCTTGTCTATAGTTTTTTCTTGTGGTACTTTTATCTGGTTGTGATATTAGGGTGATGTTCACCTCAAAGAATGCATTATGTAGTATTCCCGTCTCTTCAATTCTTTTGGAAGAGTATGAACATTCTTGGAATGTTTAGTAAAATTCATCAGTAAGCCAGCTTGGGAGGTTTTTCATGACTGATTCAATTTCTTTACTTGTTAGTGGTCTTTTGAGATCTTCTATTCTTCTCTGGTCAGTGTAGGCAGTTTGTGTGTTTCTAGGAATTTGTCTATTTCATTTAGGCTATCTAATCTTTCTTAAAATCTATTTTACCTGATATTAGTATAGTCCTAGCTCTGTTTTGGTTACTATTTACATATTACATATACTTTTTTCATCCTTTCACTTTAAACCTACTTAGGTATTTTAACTTAAGGTTTGTCTCTTGTATAAATATAATTGGGCCATATTTCTATAGCAATTCTGTCAATCTCAACCTTTTCACTGGAGGGCTTCATCTATTTACATTTAAAATGACTATAGATGAGGCATGACTGTCTTCTATTTTCCTATTTGCTTCTTGTGAGCTTTATATTACTTTTGTCACTCAATTCTTTAATTACTGCTTACTTTCATATTTATTTGATTTTTGTTTTGTAACATTTTGAGTCCCTTCTCATTTCCTTCTGTATATATATAACTTAAATATAACATCCTAAATCTATAACAATACCATTTGATTTCATACCAACTTAATTTCAATAGCATATACAAGCACTGTTCCTATACCCCTCAGCACCCCTCCTTCTTGTTGTACTTGTTAGAAGTATATCCTCATGCATCATAAGCCAAATCCATAGATTCATAATTATTCCTTATGTGCATTCATACTTTAGAACCTGTAAGAAGTAAAAAGTGGAGTTACATAGAAAATATACAGTGCAATTGCACTAGCATTTATAATTACCCTTATGGTTACCTTTCTTAGAAGTCTTAGGCTACTTTGATCCACTGTCTAGTGTCCTTTTCTGTCTCAAGAATACCAGTTAGCATTGATTGTAGGGCAGTGGTGACAAGCTCCCTTGGCTTTTGTTTATGTGGGAATGTGTTAGTCTCCCACTCATTTTTTAAAAACAGTCTCTCTGGATGCAAAATTACTGGTTGGCAATTGCTTTCTTTCAGTGCATTAAATATCTCACCTCACTGCCTTCTTGCTTCTATAGTTCTGATGAGAAATTGGCACTTAGTCCTATTGGGGGTCCTTTCTACATAAAACATGACTTTTCTTTTGCCACTTTCAGAATGTTCTCCTGTCCTTGGCATTTGACAGTTTGACTACTATGTGTCTAAGCATGGTTCTCATCAAGTTTATCCTGTTTGGACTTTATTGGACTTCTTGAATGTATATATTTGTGTCTTTCATTAAATTTGGGACGTTTCCTGTCATTATTTCTTTGAATATTCCTTCTGCCATTTTTTCTCTTTCTTCTCATTCTGGGACTCCATAATGTGTATATTGGTATGCTTCATGGTATCCCACAAGTGTCTTTGGCTCTGTTATAGTTTCCTTGGCTTCTTAAGCAAAAAACATGCAATGGGTCAGCTTAAACAATGGGAATTTATTTACTAATCATTTAGAGGCAAAGAGAATTTCAAGGCATAATCAAGGTAATGCTTTCTCCACAAAGACAATGGTGTTCTGGGCCTGGCCTGGCTGCTAGCAATCTTTTGTCCTTAGCTTGTCACATGTCAAGGCACATTGTGGTGTCTCTGGCTCTCTTCCTTTTCATCTCTGTTCCATTGATGTTCAGTTTCTAGTTGCCCTATCAGTGGTTTTCTCTCTCTGTCTGGATTTCATTCCACTTATAAAAAGACTCCAGGAATAGGATTAAGACCCATCCTGACTGGGTTGGGCCACACTTTAACTGAACTAACCTCATCAGAAGGTCTTACTTACAATGGGTTTACACCCACAGGAGTAGATTAAATTTAAGAATGTGTTTTTTTTTACAATACATGCAACTCCAGACTATCACAGGCTCTGTTCACATTGTTCTCTTTTTTTTCCTTTCTCCTTCTCAATCTGAATCATTTCAACTGTCTTGTCTTCAAAGTCACTAATTCTTTTTGCTGCCTGTTCCAATCTGACTTTGATACCTTTTAGGGATTTTTTCATTTATTTTGGTCTTCAACTCCTGTGTTTCGTTCTGTTTATAATTTTTGTTTATTGAGATTTTCTTATTGTTCATGTGCCATTTTCCCGATATCCTTTAGTTCTTCCTCTGTGTTTTCCTTTATCTCATGAGCAGATTAACGACCATTTTTTTAAATGTCTTTTTCTGGCAAGTCCAAAGTATAATTTTCTTGGTTGATAATTTCTGAATTTTATCTTGTTATTTGTCTTATAATCTTTTGTTGCATACCATATATTTTAATAATTTAATCTGTTTTCTCTAGGACTTAGTCCCCAAGATGTTTTTTCCTTAAGTTTGTATCAACCTAGGTATACGATAGATAATTCCTTGAGCACAAGAGTCTAACAAGAACAAAAAACCAAAGTAAAAAGCACTTTTCACATTCTTTGAAAATTGGCTCTGCTTTGACTAGTGTCTCCTTGGGAGTTTAGACCTCCTATCAAGTAGATCTTCCTGAGGCAAAAACAAAATTCAGGTCCTCTCTGTCTTTTCTGTACCTTTCTCTTGTCAGGTTTGAGCTTGCTCATGAAACTTGGGAATGCCCTTATTTATAGAAATCTGAATGTCCCCTCTATTATTCATGAAATAGACTTTCCACCAATTCTGGTAGCTCTGTTGTATGTCTCAAAGTCAGTAATCCCTTGCCTTTGTCTGTTTGAACTTAATTCTTATTCTGCTTTGGGGTCAACAACCTGATTCTGCCTGCAGGGCAAGTTCTGAGAGGGTGAGACCAAGACAAATTTCTTGGTTCAGTCTTTCCAGCTGCCCCCCAGTAGGTTGTTACTAACCACTTAGGGTTACCCTACTCCCTCTGGAACATGGCCAGGAAACCAAAATGGGAACACAGGCTGGTTAGCTCCACAGCACACCAGGAAGGGTTGGAGGTGGGGCTAGAAAGGGCACCAAGAGTTTCTCCTGCCATTTCTAAAGCTATGTTTTCATGAATCTGCCCTCACCCTGATACTGCAACCATTTAATTTTTTTCTGGAGTTTTGAGGAAGATTGTTCTGTCAGTTTTTGCTACTTGTACGAAGAGTCTATTGGGGAACATCACTGTGGATCTTTTCAAACAGAGGTCTCAGACCATAAGATTTTAGTAAAATAATATATTGCTATTCTTATGGCATCTGATTATTTTACTAATAGCAATATTTTCTTATATGAAAATAAAATATTGTTTAATTAAATATCATTTTACCATCTCTTTATGTGTGAGAAAAGTCTTATTTATTAAAATTTTATTACTGTCTACCTCTTTGTAAGAATGGAAAGTGATCAAAATAGGATAAACGTACAGTTAATAGTAAAGATAATTCAAATACTTAAACAGAATGTCCCTCTTAACCCTTTCACAAGGGCAGAAGAATAAAATGACAAAATTGATGAGTGGCATAAATTTAAGAGGAAAGCTTTTCTACTGTAAAAGATGGCATGCAGCTCACAGAAATGCTGGCTCAGCTGCAGGAAAGGCATTTCTGGTCTTCTTCTAGACCTGGACAGATCATTCATTTCCCCAAGCCACAACTGAGTCACACTTTCCAGGCTTTTCGAAGCATCTTTCAGTTTCCCCACCTGGTCCTGTTAATTGTTCCATGATGCAACTAAAACTAATCTCTGGGTGGAATCCAAATCAGTGTTCTCTGCATTTAAGATGACCAAATATGCAGATCTGTACATCTTTTAAAGCTGACTGCTCTTTATCTGATACTTCAAGAAATATCATGTATGTGAGGGAGACATCTGCCTAAACTTCCCAGTAGGATTTCTAGGGAATTCTTGTTATTTTAACACTCCATGCAAAACAATTCTATTTACTCTGTCAAATTTATAGTTTTTTGGTTAAGTGCTTAGAGCTGATGTGTCAGCTCTTTGCTTTCCTGCCTCTAGTACACAAAGTGCAGCTGCTGCATGACAATGTTTTAATGCACTGGGTCAATATGTTTTAAGTCTGGGTTATCTAGTATGGTCTCATCAGCTTGCTTAGCCAACAGGTTCTGGAAGGCCACCGGCAGGACAAGTGCTAAGGCGTTGGGCCCAAAGGCGCAAGGGTTGGCCAACGGCTGGAAACCATTTCTGCATACCTTGAATATCTTTCTAGGAATTGATTATTGAAAGTTCAGAAAAATTTTACATTGAAATATTGCCCACTATCATTCATATTAAAATATTCACTACACACACACAAAAACACACAGAAATTAGAGCCTGCACCATGGTATCTGCTTTTGTGATGCTTCTTGGTAATTATGCCATAACTGAAAACCTATTCACACCACCCCTGTCTTCTTGCCAAGGTCACAATGATTCTTCAAGACTCAACTGAAGTGATTTCTCATCTGTGAGCAAAGTCTAAACCCTTCAGCACCATGAATGGGATCATGATCACCCTCAACCATATTTTTACAGTGACTTGTAGTCCTATAGTATTTCCCATCGTATACTGAAATTTATTATGGGAGAAGCCATATGAAGACAATTGCAAAAGCATTTATGTGCAGAGAGGCATATGTGTGTTAGAATCCCAGATATATAACTTACACACTTACTAGTTGTGTAATTTTAAGCAAACTGTTTAACTTCTCTGAGCCTCAATTACCTCATCTTTAAGGTAGAGCTAAGTAAGCCTATTGTATAGGGTTGCACTAAAGGTTCAATGAGTTCACAGATGTAAAGCACACCACACAGAATCTGCCTCATGTAAACAGTAAAGGATAGTTATAATGAGGAGGATGAAGATGATGGTGATATCCTCTTACTAGACTGTGAGCACCTTGAAGGCTTAAAGTAAACCCTACTCATCTTAGTATCTCCAGGGCCCAGTACCTGGTATGCTACAGATTATCAACAAGTCTTTGTTGAATAAAATAAAATGAATCAGCTATAATTAGCTGTTTAGGTTGTATGACAATAAAATAAAAAGCTTGAGGATAAATTATTAAAGTCTGTATATTGAAGATAAGTGTATGTTTTATATAATAGTTGATAGGTAACCACTAACATTTAAAGCAAAGAAGCAACATGATAAAAAATGATTTCAGAAATGCAGGCAGCATCTTGTAAAACACATTGAACATGTTTTTATTCTATGTATGTAAATAGTAATTTTTATTGGCTTCAGCTGTGAGTTCTCATTTCTCTTTTCGTACATTTTAGGAAATGAGTGAAATTTTAAATTATAGTTAATGATACGTTGGTTTGTATTGTTTTATTTTTTAAATATTGCCAATCTAGGATTTGTATCTCTTTCTCTAGTATCTTTTATATCCCACTGTGCATGTATGTATTTTTTGTGGGTGTGAAAGATGAAGAGAATGTGTGTGAGGTTCATTGAAATGCTTGCAATCACATTTTAAAGCTAAATAACTAAAGAAAAATCACATAGAATTATAATAATTTTCTAGTTGTTATCACAGGGGAAGAAACTTGACAAGAATAGAAAGGTCTCTTGGTAGATTAGCAAGGCATTAAACAACACTTAATTCACATTTCTGCATTAGGAGATAAACATTATTAACTTTCATGCTTTTGATGCACTTAGTACTCTGTAGAAATATCCTTGAGCCTCAGAGGCTATTTACCTTTCCCTGCAATGTACACATGTGTCAGTCTTTAAAGACTTGAAATGCTTGAACAACAAATCCTCTAAAGCAAACACCATGGTATTCTTAAGTGTATCAGTTTGCTAACATGTGTTTAGTCTCTCATTACCATTATTACTACAATAAAAGCAAAATGTCAGCTCACAGCTGGCCTTTCAGTATTTTCTATTTTTAAAAATAGAAAAGCTGGTGATTCTTATACATAAAAAACCAATTTGGTTTAACATGAAATATTGGATTACAATTCTTTAAGGTGGGATTATATCCTTGCCCAATTAACATTTTCATCAGTCATCAACAAAAATTTAACCTATAAGGACATGTTATATTAATGGACATTTCAAGGAATATCAGTTATATACCTTAATATGGAAAATATGGGACTAACACTAAGAAAATATGTCCTTATCGAGCTATAATGTGACCATAACGATAATTAAAATAGTTATTTTACTATAATTTCTTATGAGTTCCACCAAGAATGTTATCAAAGAAATAGACTGCTTCTGGGAGTCAATGGAAAGGAGAAGACAGATCTAGAATGTAGGACTAGAATCCTACCTATTTGGATATATATATATACACTGTGTCAGTTAGAAGGAGAGCTAGTCAGCCAAGAGAAATAGTCACCAAGGCAAATGTTGTGAGTGCCCATGTACACACCATTAGAAGAGAGGAAGCCTGAGGTACCCTGGAGCCACTGATAGATTACACTCAATGAACTTTACAAATAAATATTGAAAAATTATATTTCACCAAAATTGAGAACTTTTGCTCTGTAAAAATTAACATTAAGAAAATGAAAACAAAAGACACAGAGAAAATATGTGCAAAATATATATTGCATACAGTATTGTTAGCAAGAATATATGTAGAACTCATATCTCACTTATAAGATAAAGAATCCAATTTAGGAAAATATCTGAATAGCCATTTCATCAAAGAAGATATATGAATAGAAATGTACACATGGAAAGATGTTTCATATCATTATTCTTTAGAAAATATAAAATAAAATCATGAGATATCACTACATACCCACTAGAATGGCTAATGTAAAAAAGACTTACGATACCCAGTATTGGCAAGGATATGGAAAAACAGGAGTTTTCATGTATTGCTGATGAGAATGTAAAAGTATCACTGCTTTGGTAAACAGTTTAACAGCCTCTTAAAAAATTAACATATACTTACCCTATGGCCTACGAGAAAAGAAATGATTTTAGCATTTTTTTATAGCAGCTTAATTCACAATACTTAAAAACTGGAAGCAACCAAAATATCCATCAAATGCACAGTGGATGAACAAATTTTAGCACATCCATATATTGGAATATTACTCAGAAATAAAAAGGAATAAGCTACTGACACATCAAACAATATGGATTAATTTCAAAAACATTCTAAATGAAAAAAGTCAGATGAAAAAAACTCAATAAAGCTGTTAGAATATTCATAAAAGATTAAAGCCATTTTTACACTATTTGTTCTAATGTAAAAGAAATAAACATTATGTAGAAACTCATAGGGTATAAATTAATTTCAGAAAATGAGGAAATTCAAGTGACAATGAGTAAAACATCAAAAACCACAATATCAATCACTAGTTATAGATTTCTTACGTTTATTTTTAAACTTTAAGAGACCCTGCTGAACTAATTTGGATAGCAAATACTTTACTAATTCACTTTACTAATTATACTTATCTTTAAAACCAAGAATTAAACAGATTCTGATGGTATCTGGAAGGGGATTTTTAGATTATGTGGTAAAGATTTAACAGAATAAGTCATCTGAAGGAAATATGAAGAATAATCTATTATAGGTCAAAGCCATGTTTTCAACCTTGACATCTATCACAGCATAGAATATATTTTAGAGTCCAATTTAACTCACAGGGACTGCTGTAAGACATGAACATTCAACATGCTTGTAGACAGTAGTGTCCAAATACTATCTCTGACAAATAAAAATTCATGTTTAAAAACATGTAAATTTGGGGAGAGAGCATAGTTCAGTGGTTGAGTGCCTGCTTCCCATGTATGAGGTCCCAGGTTTGATCCCTGGTAACTCCTTGTATTAGTCAGCCAACCGGGAGCTGCTGCAAAGTACAAGAAATCTGTTGGCTTTTATAAAGAGTATTGATTTGAGGTAAAAGCTTACAGTTACAAGACCCTGAAGAGTCCAACTCAAGGTATAATAAGAGGTATTTCCTCACCCAGAGTCTGTTGCCCTGTGCTGAAGCAAGATGTCAGGTAATGCCTGCAAGGGTTCAGCTTTCCTTTCTCTCTCTCTATGGCTCCATGGGCCCAGCTTCCAGTATCAGCTGTAGGCTGGAGGGTTTGTATCTTTACTGGCTCAGCTGCTCTGTTGTCTTTATGACATCAGCTATAAACTAACAGGTTTATAATGCCTCATCTCTCTCTGGGGCCCCAGTATCAAGTTCTCCCCACTGCTGTGTCTATGGAACGCGCTCTATTCCCGTGTATCTGCCTCTGTATTCTTAAGTGAGTACCTTTGTCCATTTATATAGCCCACAAAAGAGGCAGGGACTCAACCCTGCATGTTCTAATTATGTGGTTGAATCAAAGGCCTAATCTTAACATAATCAAGTGAACATAAAGCCTTTGAATTTAAATCAATTAAAGGGTATCATGCTTAGAGGAACAGACCAGTTTACAAACATAATTTACACCTCTTTTTGGAATTCATAAATAATATCAAACTGCCACATTCCTTAAAAAAAAAAAAAAACCTGTAAATTTGAACAAAATCTCCATAATTGGATTTTTAGATTCTTCTTTCATGTTCCTATAGGTCTACAGAAGACCTTTTATTATATAATTTCTTTCACCATAACAACAAAAATTGATTTTTTTGTCTCTTTACTTTATCAGTTAATTTCTTGAGGACATATCACTAATATTTGTATTGCCAATATATATATCACAGTAAAAATATCTGTCATATTATGAGACAAATAAATGAATGACTATGGAAAAGAGGGGAAAATTGCCTGTATAAATTCTTGGCACTACTCATATCCTTCTCTAGTTCCCAGTAAACAATCTACAATTAAAAATCAAACTAAAGAGGAATTGATACATACATTTCTCAATCTGACCCAGACTCTCTTCCTTATTTTGTTGTCAATCTATTCCACAAGCAGAAAACCCCAAATTCATTTTAGTTAAAATTAGAACTGTGCAATACTATTTAATTTAGTCAATTTAACAATAACACAGCCTAGTAAATTCATACTCTATTTTAGTTGACCTATTATTTTTGGTATTATTCCCCTAAATAAATTTTTTTCATGGGAAACATTAGTTAATACAAAAATTGGATATAGTTAAAATATTAGACAATAATACAGAAAGTATATCAGTGAGATTATACATTTACTCACTTTTTAAAGTCTTTTTACACTACTAGGATCATTTTTTATGTGTGTGACAAAAAGTAAAACATTTTTTTCTGAATATCTAGGATACACACAGCAGCCTAAGAAAAAGCTAATGTTCATTAAACTAATATTCATCCTTATAATAGTATAGATTGTGAGGTATGCCAAAATTGTGTATTATAAAAAATGTAATCATATTTGCACAATTTATCTTTGCCAATTAAAAAACTATTTTGAAAAGATGAAACTCTTAAGACATAATCTTAAGAATGCATTTGTACAATCAATGCAGGTACAGTCCATTCATTTGAAGATTGCTGGTCCAGAGACTTTACTATGGCAAATACTTAGCAAAGCAGTCATTATTAAATCTTGTTTCTGAGTTGAATCAATAGTCATTGATAAAATGCCTTCAGAAGAGCATGTATCATTTTGTACAATTTTGAAAGTGCTACTTTTGATAATGTAGCAGTATCTTTAACCTTTTTGGAAGAAAAACAAAGTGCCTTATTGTTCCTATAATGACAGAAATGACAATTATTAAACTCTATTTCTAGAAAACCAAACCTATTTTTCCATTTACACCTTAATATCAACACAATTACTTTGCTTTGAAGAAAAGAAAAGGTGGCTTTCGAATGTCAGAGCTTAGATTAGTTAATCTCTACAAGAAAGAGCTTTTCTTTCAAGGCTTAATTTTAAGGAGTTTGATTTGGAGCATTTTGAAAAACTCTCTCAGGAAATGATATATATAAATAGAGAGGTACTCATTTATAGAGCTGGGTTAACTAGCCAAACATGCTAATATTTTAAAGACACTAATCATATTAGAAAGCGCAGTAAAAGGATATTAAGCATCAAGTTGATAGCAATGTATATAATTAAAACCATTCTTTGGAGTTCTTCAATAAGCATATAATTCTATTGAATTAAACAAAAGTTTAAAGATAATTAATTATATAATAATATCTTAATTTCTGTTCTGAAAATATTAAGATTTTCATTGTTATATTTGTGTTTTGGACATAACTATATACTCCATATTATAAATTTTATTATGCTTTGGCTTCTCACTCATCATATTATACTAAAATACAGAGATAAAATAAAAAATTACTGAATAGTTCATAAATTTGTGTTTTTGTTTTAGAATGTTTTAATAACAGAAAACAAAAGAAGTTTAATTCAGTCAATTCATCAGTCATTTTATACATAAATATATAAATGTTTATGATGTGCAGAATTGCAAAGCTCAGCATATAAAATCAATTGGAGGAAAAGGGCTAGAAAAAACAACCTGGAGGACTGTCAGAAGATAGTGGAATTAGAAGCTATAGGAATCAGTCCCTCTATCAGAACAACTATTAAACAGAGAAGAACTGTCTGAATTAAATACTTTTAAACTCTGGAGTCTAGTGGAACACTGTGCAGCATCCAAGGCAGTGATGGAAGAAGGTACTGGGAAATTGTGGTAAATGCCAGTAAATTTTAACCTTGTTGAAGCAACTACCTTGTCCCTTTCCCAGCCTCATGACATGTATCAGTAGGGACTTCAGCCTGTGTTCCTGGTACAGCTTGCTGGGGCCAAGAAGAGGTATAAAGACTTAGTCTTCCAAACTCCAGGGATGTGTGGTCTGCTCACTGATCACTTCTTTTGATCAGCTACTTAAGGTTGGTAGGAGTTGGCTCTGAGGACAACCATTGTTCCAACCCCCACTCATGCAAAAGCAGCAGAGGAATCTTAGAGACATTACCAGTCCTTAAAGCTACAGAAAAGAGCTAGAAGGCTGCAGTAACTGGGCAAGAGCTGAATCAAGAAAACACAGCTTCAAAGCCATGGAAGCAGCTCCTAGCACCCTTGCTGGTCCCTCCCTCACACATCTCCAGCATGATGTGGTACAAAGCCAGCCTACACTCCCACTCTGGATTCCTGGCCCTGTTCCAGGGGGGTAGGGGGGAGGAGTAAGCTTTTGTGCATACTGGGGTGGCAGTATGTCAGTGCCAGTCTATTGGGTGGAAGTCTGGAAACCTTAACCAGGAAACTGGACTTGCATTCACCCACCAAGAGTTTGCCCTGAAGCCAGAGAAACTGATTGCAGTCAGGTAAAGCAGAATAATAAACAATTAAGTTGAAGAGGCTTGGGGAAAAGGACTCCCGACATGAAGACACACAATAGAGCACCCAAGAGGGCTGATAGTCTATTGCAAAAAGAGTGGAGGGAGCTGTAAACGGGAAATCCTAAGGTCATGTACAAGCACAGTCTCAAGAAAGGAGGACTAACTTCTGAAGGAAACCACCAGCCAAAGCACAAACCAATATGCAAAGATGGTGAAAGGTGCCTTTTGCTTTGGTTTCTTAGTTTTGGCTAGATCCTGATGCTCAAAACTGTCTCTGTTATATAACCACCTGGATACAAACTTACAGAACAGCTCAGGGACTAAATCCCAGAGTTAACAGTTTAAAATTTAAAATTCATATTGTGCAACAAAAGATTCAAGACAAAAGAAACATGAAATGATGTTCCATCCAAAAAAAAAAAAAACAAGATAAAAATCCAGAAACTATAAAGGAAGAGAACCAGATTTTGGACATACTGGACAAGACTTTAAAAAGATGGTCCTCAATAAACTCAAGGAAATAAAGGAAAATGCAGAAAAGAAATAAAGTACATGATGAAAACAATGAGTGAAAACTATGGTGATTTCTTTGAGATTCCCCAAGGAATCAAGCAGAAATACTGGAGTTGAAGACAATAACTGAAATGAAAAATTCCCTAGAGGGTTTCCTCAACAGATCAGAACTGTCATAAGAGAATCAACAATCCTGAAGACAAACAAAAAAAACAAACAAACAAAAAGAAAAAAGAAATGATTCAGGCTGAGGTGTAAAAGAAAAATATATTTTTTAAAGTGAACAGAGTCCAAGAAACCTGTTTGGTAGACTTGCAACACGTACCCTCTGGTTTACTGGATTTACCCCAGCCAGCTAATAGGGAGGTGAGGAAGGTCAACCACCACACCAGGGAGCCACGAGTGCCTACAACTGCAAGCAGGAGAATTACATCCATCATCCATGTGGAATCTAAGGCCCCTCTCGATATAGAGGTGGAGTGAAAATAACTATCCTAGGGTCCACAGGATGGAGGACTAGAGTATGGATTGGAGTGGACTTACTGATATTCTATTCTGAAACTATTGTGATTAGGAATAGAAGAAAATATAGCATTGATGTTAAGAAAGTGGCCATGGTAGCTGCTGAGGGTAGAGAAAGGGGAGAAGAGATATGATGTGGGAGCATTTTCAGGACTTGGAGTTGTCCTGGGTTGTACTACAGGGACAATTGCTGGACATTGTAGGTCCTGCCATGGCCCATTGGGGGAAAGTGTAAACTATATTGTAAACCATTATCCATGTGGTGCAGCAGTGCTCCAAAATGTATTCACCAAATGTAATGAATGTCCCATGATGATGAAAGAGGTTGTTGATATGGGAGGAGTGGGGTGAGGGGGGTGGGGAGTATATGGGGACCTCATATTTTTTTAATGTAACTTTAAAAAATAATAATAAAGACAAAAAACTGCAAAAAAGAAAAAGAAAAAAGAAACCTGTTTGGATACCAGAAGGAGAGGAGAGAAAGGGGCAGAAGGAATATTCAAAGAAATACTGGTAGAAAACTTTCCAAATGTACTGAAAGACTTGCAAATTCAGGAACCCAGCCAAAAGAAAACAACTGCCTACCAAGGATTTTATATCCAGTAAGACTGTCTTTAAAAAATGAGGGAGAGATTAAGATACTTCCAGATAAACAAAAGTTAAAGAAATTTGTCACCACTAGACCTGCCCTACAAACAATGCTAAAATGAGTTCTTCCAGCCAAAAGGAAAGGACACTAGACTGCGGAAGAATCAAAATAGCATAAAGACTTTCAGTAAAGGTAACCATATATGTAATTATAAATGCCAGGACTAATATACTGTATTTTTGGTATGTACTTCACTTCTTCCTTCTTACAGTTTCAAAAATACAAATACATAAAGAATAATGCTAAATTTATGTTTTTGGACATACAATGTATAAAGATATAATTTGTAAAAAGTACAACAAAAATATGGAGGCCTGGAAAAGATTAGGAAAAGTGTGGTATCTCTTTGAATCAAATCATATATGGTAATAATAGATTTAGGATGTTAAATTTTAGTTTCATGGTAAACACACACACAAAAATATGAAAAATATATACAGAGGGAAATTAGAAGGAATCCAAAATGATACAAAATCAAATAAATATGAAAGTAGGCAATACCAGAAAAATTTATGCTTAAAACTTATAAGACTTACAAAGATACAAGTATAAAGGTCAGAAATGCAATGCATCATCAGTTGTTACTATAATGTAAATAGATTAAACTCTCCAACCAAAAAGCAGAGATTGGCAGAATGGGGAAAAAAGCATGACCCAATTACATGCTGTTTATAAAAGACTTACCTTAAATTCAAAGACACAAGTAATTTGCAAGTGAAAAAATGGGAAACAATATGCCCATGCCATGCATATAATAAACAAAAGAGGGTGGCTATACTAATATTAGATAAAACAGACTTTAAGTTAAAAACTGTTATGAGGGACAAAGAGGTAACTATATACGGAAACATTTAGAAAACTAAGAATAGAAGGAAGCTTCCTCAACATGATAAAGGCAGATATGAAAAACCCACTGCTAACATCATACCCAGTGTTGAACAAATGAAAACTTTTCCTCTAAGATCAGGCACAACACAAAGATACCCATTGTCACCACTTACCCAACATTGTTCTAGTCTTTCTGGTAAGAGCAATTAGGCAAGAGAAAGAAATACAAAGCATCGAAATTCGAAAGGAAGATGTGAAACTTTGATATTTGCAGATGTCATAATCCTATATACAGAAAATCCTGAAAACTTCACAATCATAGAAAAATTAAAAAAAATTCAGCACAGTGGTAAGGTACAAGATCAACACTAAAAAATCAGTAGTGTTTTTATAAATGAATAATGAACAATCCGAAGAAGAAATCAAGAATGAAATTCCATTTGGAAATAGCAACACAAAGAATCAAATATCTAGGAATAAATCTAACCAAGATATAAAGGATTTGTACACAGAAAATTATGAAACATTGTTAAATCAAAGAAGATCTAAAAGAATGGAAGGACATTATGTGTTCATGGATTGGAAGACTAAATATCGTAAAGATGTCAGTTCTATCCAAAGCTATTTACAGATTCAACGCAATCCCAATGAAAATTCCAACAGCATTCTAGGCTGAGATGGAAAAGCTGATCATCAAATTTGCATGGAAGGGTTGGGGACCCCAAATACACAAAACCATCTTTAAGAAGAAAAATAAAATTGGAGGACTTACACTTCCCACTTTTCAACTTATTATAAAGCCACAGTGATCAAAACAGAATGATATTTTCATAAGGAAAGGGATATAAACCAAAGGAATAGAACTACGAGTTCAGAAATGAACACTTACATCTATGGTCAACTGATTTTTTCACTTTTTAAAAAATATTTTTGTTGTTAGAGAAGTGTAGGTTTACACAAATATCATTCATAAAATATAAAGAATAGAGTTTCCATATGCCATCCTATTACTAACATCTTGCATTTGCATGGTTCATTTGTTATAATTATTGAATATATTTATAATTGTACTATTAACTATAGTCCATCATTTACAATAAGATTCATTATGTTGTACAATCCTATTTTTCTTTTAGGTTTATTCTAGTAACTATATTTAACTTGAAATTTCCCCAGTAACTGCATTCACACACATAAGTCAGTGCTGTAATTACATTCACAATGTTTTACTACCATCACCACCAACTGATTTTCAACAAGGGTGCTGAGTCACTCAACTAGGAAAGAATAGTCATGTCAACAAATAGTGCTTGGAAAACTGGATATCCATATGCAAAAGAATGAAGGTGAATACATACCTCACATCATACACAAAAATCAGCTCAACATAGATCAAAGACCTAAATATAAGAACAAGAACCAGAGCTGTAAAGCTCCTAGTAGAAAACATAGGGAAGCATCTTCAGGACCTTGTGCTAGGTGAGGGTTTCCTAGACTTTACACTTAAAGCATGAGGAACAAAAGAAAACAATATAAATGGGACTTCATCAAAATTAAAAATTTTTGTGCATCAAAGGACTTTGTCACAAAAGTGCAAAGACTACCTCCTAAATGGGGAAAAATATTTGGAAAACATATATCTGATAAGGGCTTAATATCTAGACTATATAAAGAAGTCCTACACATCAAAATCAAAAAGATAAACAACCCAGTTAATAGTGGGCAAAAGACTTGAACAGACATTTCTCCAAAGATATACAAATAGCCAAAAAGCACCTGAAAAGATGTTCAACTTCATTAGCCATTAGGGTAGTGCAACTCAAAGCCACAATGAAATGCCATTTCATACAGACTGGAATGGCTACTACTAAAAAGGAAAAATGGAAAATTACAAGTTTTGGAGGGAATGTCAAGAAATAGGAACACTCGTTCATGTTGGAGAGAATGCTAGATGGTGCCACCATTGTGGAAGACAGTTTGGTGGTTCCTCAGAAAATTAGGTATACTTTTACCATATGACCCGGCAATCCCATTTGTATGTATATGCCAAAAAAAAATTGAAATCATGGACTTAACAGAAAAATGCACACCAATGTTTCTTTGGCAATTGCCTTATTTGCAATTGCCAAAAGATGGAAGGAGCCCAAGTGTCCATCAACCAATGAATGGATAAACAAAATGTGGTACATACTTAATGAAATATTATTCAGGTGTAGAAAGGAATGATGTTCTGATACATGCAAACTGTACGAATCTTGAAAATATCATGTTGAGTGAAATAAGCCAGACACAAAGGACAAATATTTTTATTTTGCTGATATGAAATTGCTGCATTCAGCTCACAATAGGTTGGCTCGAAGGTAAGGCAACATAGAAATAAAGGTAGAGACACAAGAGAGGAGACAAACCTGGGACCAGGGGACTCACAGCTTCTGGAACTGAGAGCCTCAACCCTAGTTTTCCCATCCCATTTATTGGGAAACTACCAAGCAGCTGTTTGCTATTAGAACTGCAGTATCATTTACAATAACAGGGAACAACTGCAACATCTAACAACTGCTACATTTAACAGGTGTAACATTTACAATAACAAACAGGTAAGTCAGTTTCCCACAACATTTCCCCCTTTTTGTTTTTACAAAGTCTACGCAAATGACATTTTACTGATTAATAAAGCTTTTTGCATGATATTTTCACTTTTGTGTTTGAACAATATTTTTTTTTCTTTCCCCAATATTGTTCAAACTTAAAACAAGAGATTTACATCAAGACACATTTATATATCACTTTACAGGTCATCATATCACTTAAGTTTCATTATTAAAGTTCTGATTAGTATTCAAGCATTTTATATATAACCCATAACTACCATAGATTATACAACCACAAACAATAAGACTTCCAACTAGCAGATATTTAATGGTTAAACTTTCATTTTCCATAGGCTTAAGATTTCCTACCAGCAAGGCTATATAGGCCAGTACTTGATAAAAAATGACCTCATTTTCCCCAATTTGCATAGTTTGAGGTATAGGCAATGACAAATTCTTACTTCCCCATATTGGCTGTGGGGCAGCTGGAAGTTTATCACATAACTCCAATATGTTCCTTGGTCCTGCTCTTAGCCTCTTCACTGCACCTGGGGCCACCACTCAGTGCTGAATATAAACTTAGTCCATCATTGGGAGGACTCATTTTTCAGGCAGAAAACAATAGCTGGCTTGTTCTAAGAGTCCCGATGCAGTACCTGTAGCAGTGAAAGCATATTTCACACCTTCCAGGAGCAGGAGGGTGCGGATGTCACAGTCATTGATATGAACATTAAGGCCACAAGCTGTTGGTGAATAGCAGGCAGCAGGAACTGCTGCACTAGGTACCCCAAGGTCTGGTACTCATGATGTTCACTTTTCCAGTGGAGCTACTTTGCTTCCTCCCAGGTCCCAATTCCATGGCTCTGGATCTTCATAAGGCATCTGCCTGAACAGTCCTGAGAGGGCTGTTAGAGGAGTGGGCAGGGATATGACAGACTGCCTGTCACTGCTGGCAGGTGTCCCAGATGTTCTTCCACAGCTCTCTCCCCCATGGAGAGTGATCCACATCAGTCCATTGTTTCTGTCTTGTTTAGTATTTGCAGTCCACCCTTGGATAGGGATGGCGGTCTTCAGAGTAACCAGACACTATTGGGTTAGGCCTTTCACTTTCAGCAGGGCTTCCTATGCTGCACACAATTACTTTTTTATATCGTACTTATAGCCCCTTCCCACAATTGTGATTAAAACCCGAGGTGTACTCAGTTAGAATCTTGCCTTTGCCACAAACCCCACCCAAAGCCAATATTGGTACTGGCCACATGCAATTCACAGGCTAGGTCAATAACCACCTCCCCCCGCCGCCTTTTTCTTTTTTAAAGCAACCTGCTGGAGGTCCTCCTACTCCCATGAAGAACCTTTCCCAATTAACCCATCTCAGTGAGGGATAAAAGACTTTTAGTATTCCAACAATATTACAAATTCTTTTAACATGAGAAAGGATTGTACTTTATCAATTACAGCAGAGTATGGTTTTGTCTTACCCAACCAAACATTTAAGAATTTGATAGAGTAGCCGGGGACCTTACAGCTTTTCCCAATTGTTGACCTGTTTATAAGATACCATTGTCTCTGATGTATCTTAGTAGGGTCACTGCCACAGGTTTCTTCTATGCAGCCAGATTCATTGCCATCAGGCCAGGGCAGAAAGCCTTGAAGAACTGCAAAAGTCCATTGCTGACCTTTTCGTACAGTTTTTGTACTTTTTGTATTCATTCAGGCTTGTTTTACTTTTACAAAACAATACTACCACAATACTTTTACAACTTGCTATATGCATACTAGTTCTGTTCTGCATAGCTCCATTTTCTGATTTTATAAAACTAACCATTTCATTTTAGGACAAAACATACTTTATTAAATTTCAGTTAGCATTCCCACAAACTTTTTACCTTTTTCAACATTTGCTTAACTTTTACATCTTTCATTTTATCCTATGAAGAAAAATAAATTATTTCAAGTTAAGCAAGAACTATTTTTTTATGAAGAGACTTATAGTAATTCTATTAATCAAGACTTACAACTATAGAGATCTCATTAACATTTCAAACTTAGGTAATAATATAAGTGCTTATTTAATTTTTTGGCCATTTGAATAGAGCTCTTTCAGAAGTTTTTATTTATTTATAACATCCGGAGGTATTAAAATATACACTGACATTGAACAAACCAACAAACACAAAAACAATTTCAACACACCAACAGAAACAAAGTTTACAATTTGACTCATAATTCTTACTTGTCTGGTATAGCTGTTTTTTTAGCTCTCCATCATTTCACATCTTAGATTTTACTGCTTTTAGGATTTCTTCTGGAATCATGTTGCCTATAACATGCAAGCTTGTTCTTGGAAACACTTATTAGTAATCAGCAACCAGTTAGGATAACCTGAGCAGCATAAATGCACCTAAGCTCTTATTTAGCAGTTTAGACAGATAGTTAAAGAGTAGTAATCCAAAAAAAAATGTGTGTTAAGACTACACTAAGACTTGAAGTTCAGGAGTACTTTGATTGCTATTGATTCAAAATAATACCTTGATAAAAAATTTTGTACTAATCTTATTAATTTGGCTAAATAGGCCCCATCAGAATTAGCATGAAAACAAAATCTCTCCTTGACAGTCACCATCAATTACTCCTGTATGCTCTCTAACTCCCTGTGACATAAGACTGCTTCTCTCGAGAAGTCCAACCATGCCAGTTGGTAAAGGTCCCTTTATTCCCATTTTTACATGGATGGGGGTGTCTCTTGGAAGCAGAACAGGTTCTGCCATAGGAATTTCTACGACTGCACTTCCTGCTGTGGCGGGGGATAAGTCCAGGCAGGGCACTGCGGAGAATCAGGGAATGTGGGGATTGCTGTGCTGAAACAGGAAAGCCCCCTTTTGGAGCTGCTGGAGTGGGCCAGTTGGAAGTTTCTCCACAAGGGGTGCCATTCTTATGATAATTAGACCGACATAGGCTAGACCAGTGATTTCCTTTACCACAGCAGAGACACAGCTCAGGTTGTTTCTGAGCAGAAATATTCTGTCCAAGCAGCATTGTCTTTCCCTCCAAACTTTTCCGACAATCTTTTCTAATGTGACCAATTTGTCCACAATTAAAACATTTTCCAGAGAACCTCATCGATTTTCATCCCTGCCATAGCCTGAGCCATCTTGTAGCATGGTGGCCCTTCACCCCTACATTCTGGCACAATTTAATATATCTAGTCAAATCCACTTTACCTTTCATAATCCCAATAGCTTTTTGACAATTCTGATTGGCATTTTCATAAGCCATTAGATGCAAAATAGTATCAGCAGCTTCTAAATTATTTACCTGTTTTGTGATAGCCTCTTGTAACTGAGCGATAAAGTCAGGGTAAGGTTCTTTAGGTCCTTGTAATATTTTTTTAAGTGACACCAGAGGCTGGCCGTCAGCCTCAATTTTTTCCCATGCCCTTAAGCAACAGCAACGAACCTGTGTGATGGCTTGATCATCCATTGTTAATTCCCGCCCAATTCCCCACCCCCACTAACTGATCCAAGGAAATGGGGATATTACGGGCTCTATTATGAGCAGCCTGAGTCTCTGCATCATCTGTCCACCAGGTTTTGAATTGTAAATACTCTCCAGACCCTAGGATGATGCGTGCAACGGAGACCAGTCAGTCAGAATCAGCCTAGAGCCTTCAATAAGACCTTGTACTGCACCAGAGGTAAAAGGAGAATTTGGACCATATTATTGCACTGCTGCTTTTAACTCTTTCAAAATTTTAAATGGGAAAGATTCATGAGTGAACTCGTAAACTCCATTCAGGTTTTGAGGATCAACTCCAGAAGCTACTCTTTCTTGTATGGTAACCAGAAAGGCCATTTGAAGTGCCTCCAAGTCACCTTCCCTTCTAGCTTGTAATATGCCCTCTTGTAAAGCTGACAACTTTGGCTGAGCATCTCTGGGTATAGGAGGAAGAGGAGGTGTCGGTGGGGAGGAAAAGGACTTTCTAAAATCAGTTAATGAAGGAACTGAAGGCAAAACAACTTCAGGTTTAGTATTATCAAAAAATTCAGTAGGAGAAACTTCCTCACATTCTCTATTTTCATTTTTCTCTTCCTCATCTTGTTTGTAAGGGTTCTAAAATAGATTTAACAATAGTCAAAGTGGTAACTATAATATTTAAGAGTTCTAAAATATGAGGCTCACTGACCTTGGCTCCTCCTGCTTTAAGGAGCTCTTTTAGGAGACAGACATAAGGGTGATATTTTGTTGAACTGTCTCCGTTTCCCATCGTAACCCTGCTAAAATACCCGAGAGTGTCATTATTCACCAAGGACTTGTAAAGGCCTTCCAAACCACTCGGGGATCTGCACCATAAGAACACCTTTAGTTTCCCTCTAAGTGATTCTTCTTCCCCTCAAGCCCCACGTTGGGTGCCACTTGCTGCATTCAGCTCACAATAGGTTGGCTCGAAGGGAAGGCAACGCAGAAATAAAAGTAGAGACACAAGAGGGGAGACAAACCTGGGACTAGGGGACTCAACCCTAGTTTTCCCATCCCCTTTATTGGGAAACTACCAAGCAGCTGTTTGCTATTAGAACTGCAGTATCATTTACAATAACAGGGAACAACTGCAACATCTAACAACTGCTACATTTAACAGGTGTAACATTTACAATAACAAACAGGTAAGTCAGTTTCCCACAACAAGAAATAATTAACATAAGCAAATTCATAGAGTCAGAAACTAGATATAGGGTATCATGGCTCAGGGTGGGAGTAAGCAATGAGGAGTTAATGCTTAAATTGTACAGTGTTTTTATTTATGGGGATAGACAATTTTGGCAATGGATGGTGGTAATAGTAGCACAATATTGTGAACATAATTAACAGCATTGATTATATATTTATGGTTAAAAGGAAATATTTTAGTTTGTGTATATGTTACCAAGATAAAAATTTTAAAAATAAAAACTATCAGACTATACAACACAAACAGCAAACTTAATGAAACTATGGACTAAAGATAAAGAACATTTTTAATAATATTTTATTACTTTTAATAATTCTACTACACTAATGTAAGGGGTTAATAATGGGGGGGCAGTATATAGGAATTATGTATTTTCTCTGATTTTTCTGTAAACCTACAACTTCTCTAATAAAAATAAAAAGGAAAATACCTATACCTGTCCTGTTCTATAATATCACTGACATAATGGGTGTATTGAAATGTCAGGACTTTCTACAAAATTCTATAGTATTTTTTATATGCCATTAAAACACAATAAAGTTAAGCATATTTGTTGAGGCTTTCCAGAATATAAAGGAGTAATAAAAGTTCTATGCATTTAATATAATATTCTAAAAAATATGATAGCCTGAATTTTATAATAGGAAGTCTAAGAGAAATTATTCTAAAGATTCACACATACAGTTAATGTTTTAAACCCCATTTTATTTTTGATTACTCATACTAAGCGTATTTGATTTAAATACATGCAGACCTTTGATATGACTCCTTCTCTGTAGTTTAGGAATCTTTCTGAATTTTTTCCTGCAATCCATTTTTGCAAAATCATAAAAGAGCAAACTGCAGCTGAATTCACTCTCGAGGTGTTATAAAAGCCATTGAGGGAAGCAGATGTGGCTCAGGAGATTGGGTTCCTGTCTACCATATAGGAGGTCCAGGGTTCAATTTCCGGGGCCTCCTGATGAAGACAAATTGGCCCATGCAGCCAGCTGGCCCAAGTAGAGTGCTGGCCCACATGGAATGCTGGCCCATGCAGAGTGCTGACCCGTGTGGTGTGCTGGCAATGCAGGAGTGCTGGCGCAACAAGATGATACAACAAAGAGGACAGCGGAGAGACAATAAGAGACATAACAGACCAGGGAGCTGAGGTGGTGCAAGAAATTGAGCACATTTCTCTCTCTCAAGAAGGTCCCAGGATCAGTTCCCAGTGCTGCCTAAAGTGAAGACAAGTAGAGACAGGAGAACACACAGCAAATGGACACAGAGAGCAGACAACGGTGGAGGTGATAAATAAAAAAATCTTAAAAGAAAGTTTCCCTCGGTCTTAAGGTATTTAATTTGATAATTAGCTAGACTGGGTTTATTCAAAGTATTAAAATTTTCCGTCTTTGGCTAAGAGCTTTCCAACCAGTCCTAGCAAGGAGAAAAAGAGCTAATTGGTCCACTAAATATAAGCATTATATTATTGCTTAAAAAGGCAAAATGATGTAACGGTTACATTTTTAGTGTGAGGTTTTGGTTTATATGTGTGTGTGAACCTAAATCTCTGTGCAGACACTCATTATCTGTGTTAGCTAGAATTTACTTAAATTCTCTGAACTTCAGAGAAAAAGAAACTAAAATCTGTACTGCCTATAGACCCTTCTCCGTTAAAGTGTCGTTCACATTAGAGGGAAAATAAACTTCAGAATTTACCCTCACAACTAACTGAGAGGAGAGGCTGAAAGGAAGGGGTTAGGAAAAGATTGATGTTTCAAAATCTTAGACAGTTCTTCTCTAATACTTTTTTGGTGAGACTCAGCTTAGATGACTGTTTCTTCAACAAAAGCAAAAATAAATATTTGAATATGCAAGTGTTAGTCCAGATCCAGATAGAGGAGGAAAATTAAATAGTTCTTCCTGATAAAACTAGGGCATTTAATTTCAAAGAAAAGCCCTAATGGAGGGTACTCTAAAGAGGGAGAAATATGAGAAGTAAAATGTTTACTCATTGAGCAGTGTCTGTAGCCTACAAAATAAGATGTCCCGTAAGATATTTTGGATCATCAAAAGTCTTTTAAGACTAGAGGTGTCTAATATTTAATTTTAAGTTGACGTCCTAATTTTTCTGCAAAGGAAACCTCGTAAAAACCAGAATAAGTCCATATTTTGAAAATGCCATGTGAAAACATGCCTATTACTTTTATGATATTCCCTCGGCCCAGCTCCAATTTCAAGAACAGCTATGGAGGACGGTTCTGGACAAACCTAGATATCCTGGACAGTGCCTTTCTATATGCCTGCTCACACTTCCTGGGACATTATATCCCAGGGGCTTCTCAAATGCTTGTTTGTCTGCATACAACCGAGCATGAAAGTGCAGGTGAGTATACACCCCCAAGGCAACTCTCAGCCAGGGGACAATAGCCCATCATTTGCCAGATTCTTTTCTCTTTTTTCAAAATTTATTTTTAAAAGATGCTTAGATTACATAAAATGTTACATAAAAAATATAAGGGATTCTACAGTAGACTTATTTTGATTCTAGCAATGGAAGAAATTATATCATTGATGTGGAGACAGTGGCCACTAGAGGTACCGACAGCAGGAAAGGGGTATTTTCAGGACTTGGAATTGACCTAAATGACATTGCAATGATAGATACAGGCCTTTATACATCCTGCCATAACCTACAGAATTGAGTGGGAGAGAGTTTAATGTGTACTATCATCCATGCTTAATGACAATGCTCCAAAATGTAGTCATCAATTGCAATGAATGTACCACACTAATGAAAGAAGAAAAGTGCGAGATGTGGGGAGTGGAGCATATGGGTATCCCTTATATTTTTTCATGTAACAGATTCCTGTCTTGAGGTCTTGAAGGTGGATGACTCTGGGAGGCATTCTACACACTTCACATACAGCTCAGTGGTGTTGACCCATCTCTGCCCCCAACAGCAACCACAATAGCACACTTCATGTGGGCATCTCCTCCTTCCCTGCCTTATTTCCCTTAATCACTCACTCTTACTTCTTGGGAAAACCTCCCTAACAGAGTACCCAAGACCTTGTCAGTGACTGCTTTCAGCAGACCCCAAATCAAGACACTTTGTGCAAACTGTTTTATGGTATAACCAAGGAAAGAAGACGGTAAATTCTCTGAGCTAGTGCAGAGCTGAGAGAGACAGCAGGTTGGGGGAAAGAGAACATCTAACAGACAGAGGAACTCCAAGCCAAGATCTTGAGGGGCACTGATATTCCTGTGGGAAGTGTGACAAGAGGGATGAGTCAATTTTATTTATATCTCAAATGTCAGGGTGACCTCAACTAACATATTGTTACAGAGTGGGCACATAGTACATGAAGTAAACTAAGAAATTTTGCTGATTAACAATGGCAGGCATTTACATTCTAAACCAGATTATCACTGTCACAGGCTTCCATTTCAGATTCAATTGATGAGTATCCAAACTTCAGTTTCCATGGTTATCAGGCATTATTTTGAGTGAAGTATCCACCAATTAGCAGGTGGCACATTTTGAATCTCAGGGGAAGTCTATGACGTAGTGACAATCTGACTTTCAAAACATTATATCCTGGGGAGTGGAAGTGGCTCAAGCAGTTGGATGCCCAGCTCCCACATGGGAGATACTGGGTTCAGTTCCCAGTGCCTCCTAAAGAAGATGAGCAAGATAGTTGATGCAATGAGCTGACACAACAAGATGGCACAATGCAGAGACACAATAAGGAGATGCAACAAGAGACACAACAAGCAGGAAGGGGATGTGGCTCAAACAACTGGGCACCTCCCTCTCACATGGAAGGTCCTGGATTTGGTTCCTGGTGCCTCTTAAAAGAAGACAAGTAGACACAGAGAGCACATAACAAACAGACACAGAGAGCAAACAGTGAGCCCAATGCGGAGGGTAGAGAAATAAATAAATAAATCTTTAAAAAAAACCATTATTTCCTGAAACTCCCATTCATGTATTATGTTTCAGCCAAATTATCCCCTATCTGCATCATACATGTTACCATTCCTTATATTTAGAATACTTTTCATTCTCCTCTGAATTTGTCCAAACCCTATTCTTCTTTCCAGTCCTACCTGAAATGGCACCACATCCATGAAATCTTCCCAGGCTGAAAGAGTGGAAATAATTTCTCTCTCCTTCAACAGTTACATTATTATATCTGTAAGTTTCATGGTAGTCACTGTTTACTACCTTTTGGTATAGTGTAAATAGATTTTATTTTTTCCCATATCACAGGACAATATTTATGCTTGATTCATCTCTTAGTATTTGGGATTTATGCCTACATTTGAAGGTTAGACTTTATCATTTCCTAGTCCTATTCAATATGCTGAGTATTTTTATACTACAGAGGGTGTTGATATTATCTTCTCTTTGGCTGCCAAATATTTATGTGCCCCATTCTACAATCTACCATTTCAAAACACTACCCCACATTCTATCCAGAAACTTATTCTCAGTCTTATCTCTTAAATAAATACCCACCTGTCACTAGCATTTTGATTTCACCTGGCTTCTCCTCTCTCCTCTTACATAGAGGGTAGCCATTTAGGCCAGTTTCCCTGAGACCATGTCTGGTTAAGGCTGTTGTACAGGTGTACTCATACACCCCTTTTACTCTCAAAAGCTTCCACGTTTGGAGGATAAATTACCCTTATTTATACATCATCAAATGAAATTTTGCTTTTCCTACTCATGTGTGCTTACCCTAGCCTCACACTGTATTGCCTATTATATTTCCACCATAGCAGAATATATAATATTTTTAAAGTGAGGATTTCTGTCATTTAAAATGATGTAACATAATCAGTTTAATGCAGGCATATAGAAAGACTTTTCTGTGACCAACATTTTAAATGTCTGAGCAATACCGAGTCAGAAACGCAGACACCAGAATAGGTGGGGAGAGAGATTGCTTTTGACACAGCCTCAAAAACATCATTTCAGGAAGAAAAATCCAATTCAATTTTCAGAATGACTGCTTAAACCAATCCATGACAGGTCTATATAATCAATATCTACTGCCACGTACCTTGGCAGCATTCCTGGAGAGATCATTTTCCAAAATCATCCTCTTCTCAGCCACTTTCCATTGTGTTTTATGTAAATTATTTTGGCCTGTCTACCATATTCCTTTATTTTGCTTCTACTACACTAAAGAACTTAACCAATATATTGCATATTATGTTATATATGCAAGAATAGGGAGTTTTCAATTCCTGTATGCATTTCATTTCTGTGTGTAGTCAGTTTTAGTGTTATTCTAAGATATCAGAGATGAATCAAAGTATTTTCCTGTTTTCAAAGTATCTGTAGCTAATTTTAACCCAACATGAAAAGCCAAGCATTTCTACCTCTGTTATCTGCCCATACTTTTACAAATCGGTATGCAAACTCCTGCCCCACAGCATGAGGCAGCAGCTTCAGACTTCCCCCCTAGAAGGAATTAGTGTTTTCCTGATCAGCAAAGGCCTTGGCAATAGACATAGCCATTGGATAAAGAACTGTTGTCTTCTCCAAAAGGCAAAACTGTCAAGTGCCCTCTTGAAAGGTTAAGCACCCCTTGGGCCTACTAAGGAGGAGTGGGTCACAGACTCCCCTTACCCCTCACTTAAATACCCTTCAACAGTTTCCCATTGCTACTAGAATAATATCTAAACCAGGAACCATGACCAACAAGTCTCTGCACAGTCTGGCTGCTGCCCATCTCTCCAACCCCATTTCACCCACTCTCTCCACATCGTGCTCCAGCTGCACTGACCTTTCTGTTGCTAGAACATAATAGCTTGACAATCCTTTCCCCTTCTCTGTCTGGAAGGTACTTTTCTCAGCTTTTCATTTAATAGACTCATTCACATCCTTCAGGTGTCAGCGCAAGTATCATCTTCCCACATAGCCTTCCCTGGCTGTGCTCTGTAAGTTTTTCCTCTAGTCACAGTTACCCTCATTGCCCTCTTAATCCCTCCATAGCTCTGATCACAGTCTGTACTCATTTATATGTTTGCTTACCTGGTTGCTGTCTGTGTACCCAATAGGGACAGCATCTATCTTGTTTATTTACCCCAGCAGCCCCAGTACCTCGCACGTAATTGGTGATTCACGAATGTTTGTGATAAGACTGATGGAGGCAATATTCCTCGTGGCATCATTTCACCTGCCTCCCTTTCTGCTAGTATCTAGCACCCTTCCAAGTAGCTATCAATTGCTTCTAAATGATCAGATGTTAACCTTGACCCCTGGGAGCAAGGAGTTAAAGCAGCTGACCTATGTTCTTTTGGAGGGAAGTAGATAGGAAGGGGCACCCCTGGGGAACAGAAAAGAAGGCAGGTAACATTGCATAATCCTTGTATCAATCAGACCTCTAGGTATATAGGACAATAGTATTTACTAAGGAGAACAGATTTTATCTCTGAAATACCCTAAGCAGGCTGTCCCTAGGTAAGGATTACCTGTAGTAAAAAGAAACTAGGATCTGTAACTTTTGGCTCCTTGGGGAATGTTACATGTGCTATACCAACTTTGGTGGTATAAAATGGATCTGTTCAATAATTTGCATGCCCCTTTGCATGAGGTGCATAACTCTCACATAGAGGTCTCATCTATTATTTTGAGTAAGAGGTGCATGTCCAGTGATAAGACCTGGAGAGCTGACCTGGATGATCACATCACTCTCTTCTTTATCAGAACCTCTGGATTGCCTGCATACTTGAAATTACATGGGAGAGATGTTATAGAATAAAATCCTTGACTCAATGAAAATCTGGTTTGACAATCCAGTCATGTTTATTTGCCCAACCACATCTTAGAATCACGTGGGGACTTAAAAAAATAAACAATACCAATGCCCAAGTTCCACCCCAAACCAATTAAATCAGCATCTTCTGGAAGTGAGGCCCTGGCACTGCTATGTTAAAAGCTCCTCAGGTAGTAACTCTACTATGCAATCAATGTTGAGAACCATTATATTAACATCTTATCCCTTCCAGGGATATTTTCACTTTAATAAAGATTTCTTCATTCTGAAAGACCAAAAATATTCTTGACCTTCTAGTTTCCAATGACATTTTATGAACTGGGTAATGTATTAGAAACTAAGGGTAGTGACAATATAGGTTAGGGATATCAGAATCCTCTAAAATTTATCATCACTTCTATTATGAGTAGAAAAGAATTAAAAATTAAAGGAATTTTGAAAAATAGGATGGGGGCACTATAAAACAATAAAGCATTTTTATTTATTTTATGCTAAAAAGAATGATTCTAAATTAGACTGCAAAAAAAAAGCTGTGTGTTTTCTTTCTTTTTATCGTGATTTCTTATATTTCTTCTTTCCCAATTTATCGTCCTGACCAATAGTGAATAAATCTTACTGTACAAAGTGAAATAAAGGCAAAATAATCATAAACTTACAGAAAGTAGAGACAATCCATCTAACCCCAATCATTCCATTTAAACCTGCCATCAAAAGGAAATGCAGAAGGTCACCTCTTCAACTCTATTTCTTAAGAAAAGAATTAGTCATCCATATTGTTAAATTGGCTTCATCCCTAAAGAATAAATGAGAGATGAACTGCATTGAACCAAGGCACATCACTACACTCAGAAAGCCATTTGCTTGCAACAGGAAATCGATGTAAAGCAGTCTTACAACATTACATGGCATTAAATGTCCATAATCACTTTATTCTGCTTAAGTTGTATGGATGTGTTCAGCCAGCATTCTCCCTTTATAATCTTCCTTAGGAAAACTCATCTCTTTTCAGAACTTCAGGGATCACTTTAAACTAATAGCTCTCAAATCCTTATCTCTATCCTTGACATCCATCCTAAGCTCCAGAGGCTATATGGTGCAATGGCTATATAGATGTGTGTGCGTGTGTGTGTGCGTGCATGTGTCCTTATATGCAAACACATAGACTTTGGAGTCTGAAATCTGAGTGTCTATGCTCATCTCTCAGATACCACACTAATAGTCTAAATTATTTATCTTGAATAAGCTTCACTTTCATCATCCTTAAACTGAGAAAAAATGCATGCAGCCCAGTACCTGGCAAAAAGTAATTACTATAATTATTATTGTTAGGCCTATCCACACATATGCCCCAGGAATAATTTAAATGCAAAATTTTCTAAAACTGAATTCACCATTTCCCCTAAGCAGTTGATATATCTCTGCAAATGCTACCATATTCAATGATACCTTCATCCTACCAATTATATGGTCCCCAGGAGTCATTATTTATTCCTCCTTCTTTCTAATGTCACACTTTTAGTTGCCACATGCTATTGCTCTACCTCTGCAGTGATGCACTAATCCATCTTCTCCCATCCCCATTCACATGGCCTGGATTCAGCTCATCATCATTTCATTATTGCAACAGATTTGTAACTGGTCTCCTAGAATCCTATCTGTTGCCCTCATTTTGCTCCCTGATTTCTTCCAGCAACATGGTTCTGAAATAGAAACAACATACAAAGACATTCAAATGCCTTCCTAAATATGTCACTCAAGGATTTTCAAATTATCCAGGCTTATCTTCCCTACAGTCTTCTCAGGAAGCTCTCAATCTTACTCTATTTATGACAAATAATATTAGTAAGAACCATTTCTTCTTATGGGCCTTCTCAAAGAGACATGCAATTCCCTGACAACTGGCTGTAAATCTATTCCTTATGCAAACAAGATGATTGCAAGTGAGAGAAAAGTTACTATATACATAATCTTAATATGATTCTAATTCATAACTTTCAGAGCAAATTATGTGCTTTGTACTTTAATTAGTTTTAAAAGGATTATTGGATTTGTATCTCATAATCAACTTTAACAAACCTTTGACTGACTGCATTATGGTTGAGAAATCCTGGCCAACAGCTTAAAATTCAAATTAAGCCTAAAGGCCATTGTAATACATTCTAGTACTCCTTAGTACACTCGTCTCTTTGAAGCACTCTCCCCAAAAGGCCTTACATGATAGCAAACACCTTCCATTTCTTGAAAACACAAGCTTTTGTCACTAACTCCTCTACCTGATTTCCTCTGTCAACCTGGTGGGCACTGACTTATCCTTCCAGTCTCTGCTTAAATAGCATCTCCTCTTTAGATATTTCTCTCCTTCCTAGAAGATTAGGTGTCATCCTTCTATATATCTGAACTCAGGTCCTACAGAGTGTGCTGGAATTGTAAGGAAGAGGGCTGCTCTCAAGTTGGACTGATGCCTACACTACAAATTGCAGCATCAAGGTTAGATTAAGGGAAAAGGTGTCCAGGGAAGAAATGATATTGAAATTCGGGAAAACCTACAACCAAAAGACTGCAGAGAAGGATCCGGGTGAAAGGCAATGGGATGGAAATCATGATATCAAATCAGAGAAAGACTGAACAAATTATAGGTAGGAAGGCTGAGCCCGAAGAAATTATCTGAAGTGTTGGATTGTACCCATCACCTCTTACTACAGTGCATGTGGACCCCAGCCAAGGATGATCAGGAAGCTCACAGAGGTCACACTGGCCCACAACTACAATTTATATATCCCCTATTTTATGATTTTTTTTCTGAGACAGATATATGGAGGAAAAAAATGTCTAGATGAAGGAATTAAGTCCATATGTATTGACTGTGAAAAAGAAAAAGAAAACTTGAAATTAATATACTGGTAGAGAAAAGATTGGGAGAAAAAAATAATTGGCTGTCTTTATTAATATAATTTAGCCAAGAAAATACTTGCAAATCTCAAAACAGAATTAGAACCCACTCAGTATTTCTATGTTGAGGTCACAAAACATTGCTCTTAAACTTGTATACAAGTTTAAGAAGACTTTCCAATCTTGTCTGCATAAATTTTTCCTTGGTGGTTGAAAATAGAGTTAAAGTGAAAACTTCAAAACCAGGCTTTATGAGGCAATTTTGGATTAAAATACACAGAAACACCAACTCTGATCCCTCCAGCAAAAATTTCCTTCCCTCTAAAAGTGAAATATCCAGCAAATTTTCATGGACTTAAGATGCAGTATTTTTTGTTGAAATTATTCTTTATGTTATTTTAAATAAATAAATGTTAAGTGTTTAAATGAGCTGCACCCTGTCAAATAAATAGTATCATCCTCAGCAGAATAGGTGAAGAAATTAGAAGCAGAGGTTTGATGTGTATATACTGATACAGATATATATACTTGTATTGATATAGATATATACCTAATCAAATTTTAGGTTTTTTTAAAAAAACGTAATTGTGTTCATGCCCATTGGTCCTCTTACTAAAAAGTAAATTGCATTGCTAGCAGGTACAATGCGGTCAGCAAGTGGGGCTGAAAACTATCCTGGGCTTCCCTTGTCAAGTCATATCAGCTCAGGGCTACATCCTGGAAAAAGCAGCATCTTTTTCTAATTCACACCGAGACTAGCAATAGAATAGATCTATAAAATCGTAGGCACCTGCATCATTTTAATACAAAACACAAAATACACCACTTTTGTGATACACTGATATTACATTGGGGGGAAATAATGGTTCATTTTGTTGACTTCTGCATGCATGCAGGCAACAAATATTTATTAAACATCTACTATGCACTAGTGTTCTTCCAGGTGCTGGGGACACAGCTCAGAGCAAAACAGACAGAAACCTGGAGAAGACAGACTCTGAACAGGATAAATAAGTAAAATATAAAGCAGCCTGCTAGAAGAAAGGCTAAGGAGATATATAAATGAAAAGAAAACAATATATAAAGCTAGGAAGGGGGATAAAGAGTATAGGGAATTTGGGGCATGGATTGTATTTTCAGATAAGGTAGCCAGGGAAGGGCTACCCTAAAGACAGAATTTGAGTAAAGACCGAAAGACAATGAGTCATGCGGCATTCTGGAGGGAAGCGTGGTATAGGCTGGAAATGGTGGCCATGTAAAGGCTTTGAGGTGGGATCATACCTAGCAAGTTAGAACCTGATTCATATACTACTTGTATATATGAACGTAAGGCACTTCACACTTAGTGTAAAATGTCTAATCATTTTACATTTTTTAAAAAGTCCACTTAGTCTTCACAGCAATCCTATGAGATAGATGCTATTATTATTCCCAATTTAAAGATGAGTAATGTGAGGTATAAGTCACTAGGTAACTTCATCAAGATCACACAACTGGTAAGTAGAAGATTCAGACCCAGGCAGTTAGGCCCAATACTGAGGCTCATGACTACATACTGTATTATATCCTTTCTTGCTCTCTGCTCTCTGTTTCCACTTTGCAATGTGCTTTCCGTGTCTGCTAGTCTTCTCTTTAGGACACACTGGGAAACAGGGACTTCCTCTGTGTGAGAGAGGTACTTAATTGCTTGAGCCACGCCAGCTGCCTGGTTTGTTGTCTCTCATTGTCTTTCCTCTGTCTTTGTGTTGTGTCATCTTGTTGCATCAGCTCACAGCACCTGCTCATCTTCTCAAAGAGGCATTGGCAATGGAACCCAGGGCCTCCCATGTGTGAGAGAGGCGCTCATTTGCTTAAGCAACCTCAGCTCCCTGGTTTTCAGTGTGTATCTCATTGTCTCTACTCTTTGTCTTTTGGTTGCATCATTTTGTTGCATCAGCTCATAGTGCCTGCTCACCTTCTCAAGAAGGCACCAGGAACCGAACCTGGGACCTCCCATGTGGTGGGCAGGAGCCCAATCACTTGAGCCACATCTGATTCCCTGTATTATATCTTAATAGTTTAAAATTCTTCACTATCAGTGAATTCAGAATATGGCTATATCTACATAGAAAAATAGAAAGAGGAAAAATTTGTAATAATCCTGTAAATTTGATCAACCCATAGACTTGAGCAGAACATCCAGAGCATAGTAGATATCTAATCACCTACTGCTGCATGACAAGCATTCCTGCTTCTATAACATAAGGTTTTCTTCTTGGTTCAGGCATTATAAATGCTTTAAAATTAAAGAGCAACCTTAATAAAGCTCTCAACTTCAATTTTATTATGATTCTGTGGCAATGCTAAAATATTGACCCAGTTTAATGACATTAGACAGATATATTGCAGAATATTTAGAGCATTCTGGAGCCAGATTTTCTGGATTTGGATTTCAGCTCCACCATTTATTACCTGGGATGTTAAACAACCCACTTAACCTGTCTGGGTCACAGTCTTCCTCTGATAAATATGGACCCCTCATAGGGTCTTTGCAAGGATTAATTGAGTTGTCGGTGCCCAGGTCAGGGAAGGGATGATTTAGGTGTTGGTATCCTCTCTTTGGTGGCAGTGCAGCACACTATGTAAGCACAGGGACTCTAGTCCTAGCTAGTCTGCACTCAAATCCCAGATAAACCACTTCCCAGTTCTGTGACTTGAGCAAGATGCTTAATCTCTCTTTGCCTTATTTTCTTATCTGTAAAATGGGGATAAGATCAACTTCACAGCACTATTTCAAGGGTTAAATGAGTTAAAATATGTAAAATGCTTATATCAGTACCTGGCCAATAATCAGCATTATATTTTTGTTGATAGAAACATTACTATTATGTGTCATTTTGATCTATTAAGAAAACTATTTGTTTTCTCTTTCATTAGGGCCAAGAAGACATGAACACACTGTGTTTCTTGAAACATTTATATTTATTATGATCATGTATTAAAATATGTACAATATGCTTGTTTTTGTCACATTAGAGGTACCCAACAAACTGAACATCATACCGTAGGAGTTAATGCATTATTGTGTGTTAATTATGTAGCTACTTCCCTGAAAGCTATGTTCCTGCAAATTTTCCTCCCTTCCCTCATTACTAACATGAAAATTCAGGTAGATTTAATTTCATAGTCCCCACTTGCGGTCACCTTCATCTTACTAAGAATGTGCTTTCAATTTTCACTCAGATTTCACAGTAAAACCCTGATACCATATAAAGATCTATGACACTTGTAATTTTTCTCTTTAGTATAGGATAGTTAGGGGCTCCCCTCTTAACTAGGTCCAAGGAAAAAAAAATTGAAACATTGTTGTAGATAGCAGTGCTAATGACAATCACTACTTGGAGTGAACATGTTGTCCTTATCAAGATTTCATCTCTGCTCCTCAATGTCTAAATGGCCATGCATTGCTCTAGATGTCCTCAGATGTATCAGGTTAGGAGTTTTTTAACAGAGAACATTTGCCTTTACCCTATTCAAGTGGTAGAAAAAGGCTGCCAAAAACCTAAATTGCTGTGTAATCAGCTTGGTTGGCATACTCAGCAGAGTTGGCAAGACAGAATAAATGTTACAACAAATATCCACTCCTGATGCTGCCTATGAAAGAAACAAGTTGGCATTAATCCATGCTTACCACAAGCCTGAAGGGGTAGGGGGAAGTTCCATGCAGAAAATACCCACTATACCCAGAAATGTTGTTGTGAGACTATTATATTAATGAATTCTGAATATGGAAATTTCATCTCAGATCTCATAAGAGCTTTAGCTACCATAATGATCTCATTATGAGTGGTTTTACTCAAAAAGTAATTCTAGTAACTGATGTAGTTATTTTGCTTCATTTTGAAAGCTTCAATAAAGATTATCATTTTCTATCCCTGCAGATACCTTTCTAAATCTGTAATTCAACTATTCTAAGTTAAAGGTGGAGCAGAAATTAACAGTTGACATCACTTAAAAATAGAATGGATAACACTCTCAATAAAAGAATCAAAGCACAAAATCTCTTTCTGATATTTGAAAGAGATTATTTTTAAAATCAGAAAAGCACAATTTCAATAAATTATCCTAACTGGTTTCTGATCAATGTTTTTCAAACATTTTCCACTTCATATTCTCCAGAGGGACAGATTTTCTACAGAATCTATTAGAGCAGTGGTACTTAGCCTTCTCTGATCTTTTAAAACTTTAAGAATCATGAAACTATACATTCAAAATATGGATAATATACATACAGAAATATCTCAGGGAACCATGGGTTTTTCTTCCATTAGTCAACATTTTAAAAACATTACTCAGAAGACATACTGTGTGGGTTCCCTTTTGCCAGATTACGGTGCCAAAATGAGACATCCCTGACTACAACTAATAATGACTGAATCACCCATCATTTTTGAGATTCCACAGATTACAAAAAGACATTTTCTGACATTCTATGTGTTTAGGATTACAGATTCACCATGACAATTTTGTCATGGCAAAAGTTTTGAGGTTGCTGAAACCATTCTGGGAAAATTTTGTCTCATCTCAGCTCACTTCTTTCTTCTTCACCTCTAATAAATGTTAGTAGGAAATTAACAGCACTGTATTCAAATCAGGGACCCAAAATATAGCATTTCTGGAAGTACTGCCAAAATCCAGATGACTCACCACACTCCAGGCTCTTGCTGATACATTCAATATAAATATACTTGTTTATATAGAAACTGAAAAGTTTTGTAAATGCCTTTATTTGCAATGCCTTTATACCACTATTGGTAGTGTTAAGAGAAAAAAATTCAAATTTCTGCGTTTCCTTAAGGAATTCTATAAGAATGACCGCTCCCAGAGGTCTACATAGAAATTGGAATACAATTTTCTGCTCAGGCAACTTCAGAGTTATTGGGGGACTGTGAGTGCCCTCAAGGATTCAATTTCAGGAAAGTTCAGGGCCAAGTCCCTCTTAGAAACACTCATTTTTAATTCTTATTTTCCCCTCTCCATTTCTTCTCCTTATTGCAAATTGGTTAGACAGTTACATCATTTCAGTCCGAAAAACTACTTCCATATTGATTCCTGCATATATCTTAAAACTCCAACTTCTCTAGATTCTAGTTTTTTATAGTTATAGAATCAAATTTGGAATTCAGAAAGGCTTTTCTCTCAAGAGCCTGACTCTCATAAATGAAAGCTTGACTTTCAAGACGACTCTTTCTGCTTTGCTCTTTAAACATGGTGATTTTGAAAGTCAAAACTGAGCAATGCCTGAAGTTGTTTTCAACTATGGACCACCCTGCCATTCCTATCCCAAGCATCAATGAATAGAGTAATGAGTATTACTTAAAACGGAGAATACATCTGTTAGCATTTCAAAAATATTAAAATATTCTAATTGGCAACTAAATCTTACATAGCCTAAAGACTTTTTTCCCCTTACAAAGAGAACAATACTATTGTAAAATCAGGGATGGGACAGACAATTCAAATATTTCAACTTCAACACTTTCGTATGATGGCTGCTAAAATAATTCTAGAACCAATTCTGGAAATATTGATGTTTTACTTTAAGCTACTATACTATAAACTACAATTTTCAAACTCAAAATCCATCCATCCATCCATCCATTCATGCATTCATTCCCTTTTCAACATATGTATCACTGTGCAAACAGAAACAGAGACATGGTTCCTGTCAGCAAGGCATTTACACTTTTGTGAACAGACAGATAGTAACCAAATAATCATATGTATCCCAGAGGTTCAAGTGGGTTTGGTAATCAATTATTATTGGTACCAGATTGATGCCTGAAGACAAATAGATGTATTGCATATAAACTCCTTTTTCATAAAACACAGAAATATGTTTAATCTTGTCAGAAGTATAGTATGTTTCAGAAATGTGTTGAGAATATATTGTTTTTTAATTAGCCTTCTATTTGAGAATTCAAAAATGTGCAATAAAAAGGCCAGTAGAGCAAGAAGCATTGATTTATAAGGAAAGATTAAAAAGAGTAATTGCTTATAGCTTAACCAAATAAAACCTGAGGAATTATGGCAAACATAAATAAACTCAAAGAGTTTAAAAAGGAAAGAAATTTTAATAATGAGCCAAAATAAGGAAATACATTTTTACATCACAGAAAAATGAGCACTAGCTTTCTTCATAAACTAGAGGCACAACTTAAAGCTCCTTAAAATGATGCATGAATTTGGAACTGAGGGAAAAATTCCAAGGGCAATCTATTTGGTCATTAAGAGCAAGGTAGCCAGAGGACATTTTACCGACTCATGGTTATCACAAACCACTCTATAAGAATTTAGGGGGATAGGGACATATGGAGAGTTTTCTAATGGTTCAAGAAAGAGTTCACAAACATTTTTTTTTAATTGCAGGGAAGGTTAGGCTAAGAATTTCTCCAGGCCAAGAAGTGTCTGTTCCTGCTCTCATCTGTCATTCTTTCTTAGAAAATTCAGGGAAAAATAAAGTAGTTTGCTTCCACTGTGAAAATCACTTTCAAGACTCTACTAATGATGGAGCCTGAGACAGAACAAAAGCATACTTCTGTCCCATGTAAAACTGACTTTTTGTGAGTTGATATTGGGAAGTGTAAAGAGGTGTGCTTTTCTGAAGAGTCCTAAGGAATATCTCCTCAAGGACTCCCCAACCCTTCACCACCCCAAACAAATAAAGTAGTTGCACCTAGAATGAAGAACTGTTGAGGTGAGTTCAAATTCTCTCAAAATTTTTCAGTTTTTAAATCACAAGACTTGAAATTCATCCTTTAGGTCTATTGAATCAGTTAAGATAAATGAAGACCTTTTAAATTATAGCAAAGAGTGAAAAATATCTTAATATGCATTTTGAATAGTACTTAAATATTAATAACAGTACAATGTAAAGTTAGTTTTTCCCTGGAATAAGCTCATTTTTAAAGATGCTTCCAAAAGAAAAGATAATGGACGTACCTGGCAAAGCACACTGCAATTATTAACTCTAAGATACAGCTCTTTCATCCCCTACCTAAGTCTCTAACAGAGCAGTATTTGTCCAAGTGGGACATCTCTTGGACTTTCAAAATGCTCCTACCACATCATACTATCTTTTAAGCAGGAAGACTACCTGCTTAAGGAAGGATTTGATCTAAAGTCATAGTGTAGTTTTAAAAATTGAATTATAGGCAACGGCCATGATAAATGTCAATGCCTTTGATCCTTTCAAATGAATCACTTTGGGATCTCCAAAAACTAGGAACTAGGGTCCAAAACTCCAGTGGGAAAGAAATATGCAAGAATTTTGAGTCATAGAATCATCAAAGTCTACAATGTTATGATTTCCTTTTCCCCAAAATTTCTGAATTAATTTGGGAATTATTTTAGTTTAGTAAGCCCTTCTGAATTGTCATTAAAATAGAAAAGTTATATATTATAATTTGGAAAGCTAATCTTCTTCCACCATTCTTAATCATTTATTAATTTTGAATTGAAAAAAAAAACATTTATTTAAATAAAGGAGTATTCAAAATGAACAATATTCCAGAACATGCTGAACATTATGAGTAGCAGTAAGTATCCCAAATTAGAAGAAAGTTTAAAGTTGCTGGTTGATTTTTCTTTAGGTGATTCCTAGGAATGAATAGACCAGTTTTGCTTCTTAAACTTTCATTAGAATTGGTTGTTAAATGGTTGGTTCTTCAACAGATTTTAGACCATGTTCTAAGAAAACATTTTACAGAGATATCTCATGGATACCACACCCGTTGCACTTCAATTAAAAATTGTAAATCTACATTAAACTATTTTAAATCAACCAAACCCCCTACAAAAACACATATAAACATACACACAATCCATGAAATTGGATGGAGACAGATAGAATTGGGTTCAAACTCTGACTCTCCGAATACTAGAGCTTTGAATAATATATTTAAACTTTCTCATTCTCAAATTTTCTATCTAGAAATGGAGATAACAGGGGAATATATCACAGAATGTTGACCAGATTCAGTGTGGTGCTGGAGAGTGTTACAACAACATAGTGCTTTAGAGTACAGGTTCCTAGAACAATGGACCTCAAAGTGTGATCCCTGGACCTGCTGCATCAGCTTCACCTGGGAATCTGTTAGAAATGCAAATTCTTAGGCACCACCCCAGACTTACTGAAGGAGGACCCAGCAATCTGTGTTATACCAAACCCTACAGACGATTATGATGTGAGCCAGAATTGAAAACCACTACCTTTGAGTAAGACTCCTTGAGTTTGAATCCCACTTTTGCCAATTAATAACGTCATACAAGGGTATGAAACGAAATTTCTAGAATCTATATAAAGTGCCTGAGACTTAGTAGCAAATGTTAGCTATTATTAAAGTGCTGAGCACAGTATTGACCTGTTTTAAGCATCTCAGGAAACACTAATCATTAGTATGATTATTATTTTAATCACTATTTACCCATTTTTGCATTATTTTGTCATGTCACTGTGAAACATGATCAAGTAATAATTTTTAAGAAATTACTTTGAAGTTCTGGGTAAGAAAGAAGATAGCATATGACTTTCTATGGAAATTTCTGCATATCTTAAAAAGCAAGACTGAAAGCAAGGTGCCAAATTTACATATTTTTAAGATCCAAATAACTATTATTTCCTTTTCTTCATATGATTGAAATTTTTGGAGGCAGAAACGTGAAAAATAAATTGATCCACCATTATCATTTATATGTCTCTTTTCCTAACCAAAACTAATTTTATTTCCACTGTTTAATTGGGTGTGCACAAAGGCATGACACAGATTTGTATTCCTTAAGTCTTCATGTAAAATTATATTCTCCTCAGTAAAGAAGCCAGTTCCATCCAGGATCTGCTATCTACACACCTATGTTACAACATTTATATCAAGTCTGGTAGCTGAAGAATATGTTCATTTAAGGTAAGTATTTTGCAGAAAGATTAAAATTCAAGTCACGCAAAACTCAAAAACAGTATTAAAATTTTGAATATAAAACTCCACTGGATATATAGATCCACTGAAAGGACTCCACTGAATATAAAGATCCACTGGAAGGACTGAAAAATGGAAGTTCTGCATCTAGCAGTGTTAAAACTGATAAATGTAATGACATTTGTTTCCGATAAAATGCATTCATTTATTCAATGTGAGTTCTCTAATTTAAACAATATAACACTCCAAAAACTAAATGCATGATGAGGCACTTTTTGTTAGTTATGAAACCAAAAGAACATATTTGCTGTGCATTAATGCCAGCTATTCTCTTCAATAATCATGAGAATACATTAGTCAGTTGCAACAAATGCCTTGTTGATTTGTGTACAACTGTCCAATATATTTTTAAATATGGATACATACCTACATATGTATATATATACATATACATATCTATATATTTCTAGCTGTTTATCTGGTTCTAAAATCCAAAGATGAGGTCTGATGTTCCTTCTAAACTGATGATTTTATTCTTTTTTAAAATCCGTATGTTTACAAGTTGCCAGTTTTGACTCCTAAGTACGACACATCAGTATATTTTCATACTCTGGATTTCATAATAGTCTGAAGAAAGGCTAATGTGGTTGAATGCATATGTCCTGACATTTAGTTCTTTAATGTTGTGACAAAGAAGAACGATTGAGGATTAAAATGCAGAAAATGGAGATGTTCATGCTTGAATGAGATGGTCACGAATTCGAGAGTAAGCATCTGCTTCTGTATCGCCCAAGGACCTGTAACTTCACAACAGTTTGATCATACCATCTGTAAGCTTGGGAGATGCTTTTTAAGCATCTTAATTTGTTTTCATCATGTTTAAATGTTTTGCATTATCTTTTTCTATAGTAATAGCACACTGAAGTCCACTGAGTCTGGAGTTGTCTATTGTAGGAAGGTTTTTACTCCTAATTCGGGCTGCCACTTTCTTTGATTTGCTAAGCTATATCTTTTCTTCCAAGAATTTGTCAGTTTTTTTCTAAATAAATGTATTGGCCAAAAGTTGTTCATAATAACCTCACATTTTCTTTTTTAAATATCTATCGTATCTGGAGTTAGGTCCCCTTTTCCAATCCAGGTATCGGTTACTTGTGCTTCCTATTTTTTTTCTTGATCAGCAACAATGCAATCTAGTCCATTCTATTACCCTTTTCAAGGGAGCATCTTTTGGTTTAGCTCAAACTTTCCAGTTTTTTAATTTCTATAAAATAATTTCTGGTTTATCTACATTATTCTTATGTCTCCCTTTTACTTGATTTTGTTTTACATTTGTTTCTATAACTTATGAGATGAGGCTGATGCTTTATTCATTAATTTCCAGCTTCTTTTCTAAGTCAGTAATGTTTTAGCAACTCCGTAATAATTTAGTACATAGTAATATTTTCATTATAATTTTCTTCAAATATATTTTATATGCTTATAATGATTTATTCTTTGACACATGGATTCTTAGTTGTGATTTGTTTCTAAAGTTATATAAGTATTCTATTTATACTTTTATTATCTATATGTGCCTGAAAAGAGTGTGCATTCTAAATTTATGTGTTGTAGTGTTCTCTATCTGCCCATTACATTGTGTTTATTAACCAAGTCCTGTAAATCTGCTATATCTTTACTAATTTTGTCAACTTTCTATCAATTACTGAGACATATTTGTTAAATTCTACCATGTTTGTAGATTTGTCAGTTTCCCCTTCATTTCTGGTCTATATTTGCTTTGTGTATTTTGATGGTTTTTACAGAAATATAAATTTAAAATTACTTTATCTCTAGTAATGGTACGTGCCATAAGTTCAAATTTGTCTGACTTTAAAATAGCTACACAAGCTTTCTTTTGTATGGAATTTACATAGTTGTCTTTTGTCCTTCCTTCAGCTTTTAACTTTTCTATATTCACTTATGGTTTAAATGCGTCTTTTAGAAGGCTTTTTCATTCAGTTTGACTCAACAGTTTTTGTGTTTCATTGAAGTAATTAGATAATTCACATTTAACATAATCACTCATCTATCTGTGTTTAAGTTTACCATCTTATTTTGGATTTTCTACATTTCTTTTTCACTCCTTCTCTTATTTTGGATTGATGAATATGTTCCATTCGTCCATGTTTTCCTTTCAACAGTTTGGAAGTTATGCATTGTTTTTTTTTCCTTCTATCCGTTTACCAATAAATTATCACATGAATTTTTAATTTTTCTAATTTTAAACAATAAAATTTTTTCTCCTCCTGGATCATACAATTATCTCCATTTATTCCCATCCCAACCTCATTGTCAAGTGCTTTAATTTTTATTTTCAGCCACCATGACTATTGTTATTATTGATGTTTACAGTCAATAACCATTCTGATTTACCCAACTATGAAGCATCTTTATTTTTCTTCATTTCTTTGTTACTTACTATAGCAAAGATCCACCACTAGAAAATCCTCTCAGTTTTTCTTTATCTGAGAACATATTTATTCTTGAAAGATATTTAGCTGGATATTAATGGATTAACAGGGATTTTTGGTTCAGTATACTAAAATTGAAATTGTCAGTCCACTCTCCTTTGGTGAACATTATTGCTGATGACAGCAATAACCATCAGTCTAATTAGAACTCCTTTGGGGGTAATCTGCTTTTTCCCCTCTGGTGACTTCTAATATTTTTCTTGTTTTCTTTGGTGCCTTTAAGATTCATTACAATGTGCCTAAATGTAGCTTTCTTTGTATCTGTACTGCCTAAAATTCATTGGGCTTTATGAAACTATAGATTGATGTTTTCCATCAGTTCCAGAAAGTCATTAATCCTCTACAGCATTTGTTTCTTCTTCTTCTAGTCGCGATCCAACTAACTTCCCATGCTTTTTATGAAATGTGTGGTCGTTAATTTCTTCTTATCTTTCTACAACCTTAATCTCTATTTAACTGCATATAATCAGTTGCTAAGCTCATCCATTGATTTTCCAATTTTTATTATTAAAATTTTTTATTTATAGCAATTGTATTTAGCACTTCTTCAAATTATCTTGGTCAATTTTGGTAGTTTTCTTTCATTGCTCTCTTCAGATATATACAAGCTTATCTTTTACTTTTTTGAATATAGAAATTCAATCTGCCTGATACTTACAATGTATTAAATATTTAGAGGACTATTTCAGCTCTCAATATTTTTCTTACTGAGTCTTTTTTTTTTCTTTGTGTGTATACTTATTTTTTACTAGATACTTCTTATTTCTTAATATTGGAGGCCTAAAATAAAAGTGACTTTTTAAAGAAAGGATTCCTATTTGCTTCTACGAAAAGCCTAGGGACACTACAAATCTAGGTCGTCTTTAATAATTTCATGACTCCACTCCAGGATTTTTGGATGATCCAGGTGAAGTAAATTTGGGTTGCAAATCTGCACAATAACCATCTAATTGTGACTACTTCTCAGAGACTTATTTTCTTCCCCACCTGTTCAGCAGCCAGATTAACATTTTCATAGGCTCTTAGCTACAGGGTCTGGCTAATCATTATTGTTAGATTCTTTTTTGAAATCCAAAAGGTAGGTCAGTCTGGAGTATCAAAAATTAGCTAACACTTTTTACCATAGGCCAATCAGCTTCACTAAAAATACAGATAACATTTGCATCTCATATACATCTCTGATAAGTAATTTGTCATTTCATTCTGAACTTGGACAAGAAAGAAAGTGAATACTTTATGTTGAATTTTGTTTCTGTTTATTTTCTAAATGAGCTTCCCTTTTTATAATAACAAGAGTTTTACAAATATGAAATGTGGACACACATCTTCTCTGTCAGAATATTTAGTCAATACTGTTTAATACTAAAATAATATGCCATCAATGTAGTCATTCAACTAATTTTTATTGAGTGCCTGTGATGGATGTAGGATGGCTGAATACATGAAGGTAACTTCTTTTCTCCCTGTTGCTAGGATACAAAGGAAAGAATGATATGTAAATTAAAAGATAATGTGATATAACCCTCTCAGTGTCAAATTCCATTTCTTGTGGTCAAGAACATCCAGGTGAAGCAAAGCAGTTTGAAAACCAGCTTCAACTTGACTAGACCTACACTGAAGAAGACGATCCTGGCTGTCCTCCCTTCAACTTCCTTAATTAACATAGTAAAATTCCCACCCATTTTTGATCATGCAATGTATGTGCAAGTATGAGTTCCTGAACATACTAATCATACAATTATATGACTATGTGTGTTCATCCATATGCATAAAAGCTAATGCATAATCAAAGCAAATGCTAAGTAGTAACTTAGGTGTTTAAACAAGAGTAGAACTGCAACACAAGGAACCATGTCTGAGACACCTTAATTCCTGTCTGCACATAATAAATATAAGTTCTGCTTAACTTTTGTGTTAAAATTTTTTTCTCTACATCTCTGATTATCCCTAAAAGCCCAGCTATGGGGCCTAATTCCTGCAGTTGACCAGTACTATTCATAGTGTGATTTATATCACTGAGGACCTTCTTAGAAATCATTAATAGATATAATTTCTTAAACAACAAAATGAAAATTAAAATGCAGTTTCAGGTCATAGTGAATATGATATAAAAACTATAGAATAAAATTCCACCATCATGCACTAAATTTTGAGGGAATCTAAGTTACTTAGATTTAAATATTGCTCAGAAATATTTACGTTTGAAAAGGAAAATATTAAAAAGAAGACATTCAAGGTCAAAGTCAAGCTTTAGCAAGAATATCTAAAAATGCTAAGTGATGGCAAATGAAATTTTAACATTGCTACTTAAAAGTGTCACTTTATTTTATGCCTTACGATTTTTCTATGTTTGTGACCTAGAAGTAATACCAGGAGTACATAAAAAGATTTTCTCAAAATTTATTTTAAAGCATGCAGCACATTTCATAAAACTTTAGGATGGAAGGAAAACACAATGAACAAAAGGTTATCTAAACATAAACTCTACTGAAAACAACTTTAAGATGTATTTTCAAAGAACTCTGTAACATAATTGAAGAAGTAATTACCTAACTTCAGGATGAACAGTTGGAGGCATTGACTTTTTTTCATCATATCACATAATTTTTACCTAAGAATATACTCCCTTTACATTTCTAACAACAGTTTTGATGGATAGGAACAAGAAGCACTTGCACTATAATTTTTCTATGCATTATAATAAAATGAATGTTTTCTAAATGTCATAGTTTAAATTTCATGGGGCATGAAATCTCCTTTGAAATGAAATTTAAAGCCTTTTTCAAATAAGAAGACTAATCTTACAGTCAAAAAAACACTTTATATTCCCAGACATTATTAACCTTGGAGTACTGCTTGCAAGATGATAATACTTTCTGACATATTAAGATTAAATTTGTCTTTATATAATTATGTAAAAGAACACATGTGAAATAGATAAGATTTCTAGAGAAATGTTAAGTGTGTGCAAAAGTAGGATTTCCATTTACTACTAATAAATTTAACCTACTCATCATTTATATGGTAATATTACATATTTGAGCAGATCACTTCTAAAGAAAACTATTTTGCATTAATCACAGTGCTTAATGTCAAAACTGGTAACATAGCACAATAATCCTAAAAAGAGTTGGCATTAACTTCCTATATTACTTTTAAATCTGAAAAAGCACCACTTTTTTATTGATAAAGTGCAGAATCCTTTTCTAATCAAATGTTATTTTAATATTGCAATCCATTTTAAAATGTGGTTTAAAACTACATAAGTTATAATTTTGAATAGTTTAACAATTTATTTTTAATTACAACTAAGTATAAATGAACATTTTTATAAGAAGAATGCATGATGATTGGCCATTTTATCTCAGACATGATGCCTTTGCCAAAAATTATTTCAAATATGAAAGGCAATTATGCAACCATATTTTTACCTGCTTCAAAGTTTTAAAATCTTAATGACAATAAAAAGTACTATGGGGAGCATATGTGGCTCATGCAGTTGGATGCCAGCCTCCCACATGAGAGGTCTTGGGTTTGATTTCTGGTGCTTCCTAAAGAAGACAACCAATCAATGAGCAGAAAACCAGACATCAAGCAAAACAATGAGCAGATAGCAAGCAGGACAACAAGTAGGACAATGAGCAAACAATAGTGAGAAAAACAAAACAAAAAAATGAGCAGGGAGAGGATGTGGCTCCAGAAGTTGGGTGCCTGCCTTTTTCATGGGAGACCCCGGGTTTGGTTCCTGGTGCCTCCAAAAGAAGAAACAAGCAGACCATGATCAAAAACAACAAATAAAGGACAAGGGAGCTATCTCAGGGTGGGAGTGGTAGAAATAAAGAAAATTATAGTATTAAAAAAGTACTCTAGGTCTCTTAACAATTTTTATTCCTTCGTGTTAGGATTAATAACTTCTACTTTCATTATCCTAATATTTTATAAACATGACCAAAGTTAACAAGTTAGACATGCACCAAAAATAAAAGACAGGCCCATCAACCTCATATTCTCCTATGAGCAGGAAAACAAACTCTTCGAGGGTAATTAATATCACATGCTGATTACCTCCTTCCCCCTCTTTTCAGAAGGGGCTTTTTCATCCAAAAAGCTCTTCTCGCATCCTGAAAGTTACCAACTCTCCTGGGTCTTTGACCCCACGTGGTGGTTGGTAATGAGATTTGGTGACCTTGCTCAGAAGGCATATTCATGCATGACTTTCTTCAATTTGTTTATTTGTTTATTTTTGTTTGATTGATACTAGTTTTCCACAATTCAGTTAATTTAAACACAGTAAAGCTTTTTTTTAACTAGTGATGTAAGTCCCTGTAAATCTATTTTGTCCTTCCTCTTGCTTTTCAAGTGCTACATCCTTTCCTCACAAGGTTTTTCTTCTCATCCACAAGTCTCTGATTGTCAATTTCTAATCCTCTCCAATATCCATTTGAGAATCAATGGATATTGATTCTCACTGCTAATAAAACATAATATTAGTATTGCTAATACCTGAATCAAGATAAAGATAGAAGCAAGCAATATATTTTAAGCCCTCTGAGAAATTCAAAACTTCACCCTTATTCCTTACAAACCTTTGCAACCACTTCTTCTAAATTCCTCAACTCTAGGATACAAGATGCTCAGAACATTTTCTTTTCTCTCCCAACCCCATTTTATGTTCCATTTTATATTTAAAAGAGAACTGTGTGTAGGTATATGTGTTGTGTGTGCATATGTGAATGTGTGTATGAATTGACTTTAGTCTCATAATATTCAGAACTTAACTTTTATTGGAAAACATGATCCAAGTTCCAGTAAACTGACTTTAATAAACTATGTTTAAATTGGATGCTGTTTTTTGGGACATTGGAATTGTCCTGTATGACATTGCAATGATGGATACAGGCCATTATACATTTTGTCATAACCTATAAAACTGTGCAGGGCAGAGTGTAAAAGTGTAATATAAATTATAGTCCATGGTTAGTGGTAATGCTTCATTATGTGTTCATCAATTGTAACAAATGTACCACACTAATGAAAGATGCTGTTAATTGGGAAAATATGGGAATCCTCCATATTTTTGAGGCAATATTTATGTAATCTAAAGCTTCTTTAAAAATAAAAAATTTTAAAAAGAAAAAAAAATTGGATGCTGCCTATATTAATACCTTCCATCTTCATTCTCAGTTTAATTTTTTCTCAATAATGAAACATTGTATTTAATACTTCAGGCAAAGGAACACAAGTAGCAATTGACAAAATGTTTATGTTAACTTGCTCCTCCCATAGAGCCTCTTTGACATTTTTAATGTTTTAAGTTGTTTTAAAAGTATTGATTCTTCCCAGGGGAATTAATACTATATCATACACCAACTTCGCTCAGGCCAAACAAAACCCATGAACAAGAGGTATTTGTACCTTTAAAATAAGTTTATGTAATTGGCAACTGCATTCCAGACTACCAGTATTCTGCTATCGACATAGAAATTATTTGAACTGCAAACTACCTGTCCAATTAAATCTTTGAACCGAAGAACAAAATCTTGATTTTAATTATGTAAGTGATTTCTTCAAAATGCTTAAAAGACCATTATTTTTTATGGAATTCAAACTGAGGTTTTCAGATGATTACTAAAATGACTACATATCATGGATAGGAAAGGAGTCACTCTGGATAATTTCTCTCCTATTTTAGTTGTTAGCATAGAGTAAAAAGTATTTTTTTGCCAATTCTAGGTAGAGTGTGTATTGCTGGCAGGAGATGGTGTGGGTTGTTTATTGCTTTTGTTATTAGTTCAGTACTTCACAGTTTATAAAGTTCTTTCATCTATTTTATTTCATTAAAAGTATTTCTGAGCTCAGCTTCTCTAATGAACTTAAATGCATTATTATTTTTTTTAATTTCAGTCTCTAAATCAATAAAATAGATATCATAACTGTTATTCTAGATACATTTCAAACTGTTTATAGTTTCAAATAAATTACAGTATATCAGTGTTTGGACATCTTTATGGCAATATACCAAGTAGGTTTTATTGATATTGAGTGAGGATTAAATGAAGAAACAAATGGCAGCAGAGGAATACTGATATAGGATGTTATTGACAGGATATATATGGTTGACAGGGAGTCTTATACAGGGCATATCCCCAGGGTATATAGTAATGTCTAGATATACTCATAGTGGAAACAATTAAAAACAATAGCTGGGGGGGGGTACTGGGCTCCTGGCTGGGGGGCCACTGTCGTGGACCCTGGAGGAGCAGCGGCAGTCCCCCAGGTGCAACGGCAAGAACCAGGAAGGAAGGAGGGCCCAACAGTGGGCTCCTGATACTTATGGCTATGCTTTTGAGTCTATACACCTGCAATAAAAATAAGGCCTAGAGTAGCACTGTGCCTGGGAGTTTCCTCCTGACAGCCTTCATGTTACTCAAATGTGGCCACTCTCACAGCCAAACTCAGCATGTAGATGCAGTGCATTCCCCCCAGCGTGGGACATGACACCCGGGGATGAGACTCCCTGGCACTGAGGGATCACTACCACATATCAGCTGAAGAGGCAACTAGAAAAGGACCTTGAATTAAAGGTTCAACATGGATCAGCAGAATATCCCTGTCTACATATAATAACATGACTTCAAAATGCTGTTTGACCTAATGTAAGGGGGAAATGGAAAGGAGAAATGAGAATATAAGGCTATGAGTCTCTAAAAAAGAGTCTGGAGGTTGTCAGAAGGAATGCCCTTATGCACAACTGAGCAGAGTCTGAGAGACAGATAAAGTAGATATAACCCCAGGTATTGGTTCTTTTGAGGGATAAAGAGACCCACGGGTCCTATGGTCGTGGCAGATGGGGTTCACTGCCATGGCAGATGGTCCTTCTTTGGAGCTGGTGTTTCTGAGTTATGGAATTGGACTCGGAGGGGATCTCTTTTCACAAGACTTGCATGCTACTTTAATGGAATTGTAGTTGGTGCTGGGGTTTTAGATATATTTAGGGGTTTTGAATCTCTGGACTGACAATATGACACCCAGGCCCAGAGCCTCAACAGACTTCAGCTCCTACACTTTGATTTATTGGACTTACCCCACTCAGCTAACATCGAGTTGAAGAAGGTCAACCACCACATCATGGAGCCTAGAGTGTCTACAACTGAAAGCAGGAGGAGTGCATCCAGTATCCATGTGGAATCTAAGTCCCCACTTGACATAGATGTGCAATGGACACAACCAATCCAATGTCCACAGAGAAAATGTGGAATGGGTGTGGGAAGGGTAGCCATGGTGGCTGCTGGGTTTGGGGAATGGGAGGAAGAGATGAGATGTGGAGGCGTTTTCGGGACGAGGAGATGTCCTGGGTGGTGCTTCATGGACAATTACGGGACATTGTAGATCCCCCCAGGGCCCACTGGATGGAACATGGGAAAGTGTGGGCTATGATGTGGACCATTGACTAGGGGTGCAGTGATGCTCAGAGATGTACTTACCAGGTGCAATGGATGTGTCACGATGATGGGAGAGAGTGTTGTGGTGGGGGGAGTGGGGGGTGGGGGTAGGGGGGGGTTGAATGGGACCTCATATTTTTTTAATGTAATTTTTAAAAAATAAATAAATAATTAAAAAAAATAAATGAAGAAACAATTCTCAGTTGCAAAACAAAACCTTAGATATTGTCATTAAATTTGGTCTCCTTTCCTTTGATTTGTTCTTAACAACTTTCCCTACTGCATGGGTTTATATAACCCTTAAATGTCTGATTTTCTTCCCTTGCCTCACCTTTCCAAAGAATGTCTCATATTTTAAACCTTCCCACTCCCACATCCCACTCTTAGCCATGCTGCGTTCTAGTCCTTCAAGGTCTTAATCTAAGTGACAGATTATTTAAGGGACAGAATTCATAATCTACAGATAAGTACTAATATAATAATATATAACTTCCTCCCCAGAAGCATTCTATTAAACTGCAGTCATCTAAAACTATTATTTAACAGCACTAAGTGACTTTATAATAGAAATTTCAAACATTGAGTCAAGGTAAATATGAAATGTTTTCAAATCTAAACTGAATGTATGAGTTAGAGTGGACTTACTGGTGTTTTGCTGGGGAACTACTGTGGTTAGTAATGGAAGAAATCGTGGTATTGATGTGGAAAAAGTGGCCATGGTAGCTACTGATGGTAGGGAGAGGGAAGAAGAGATATGATGTGGGGCATTTTCGGGACTTTGAGTTGTCCTGGGTGGTGCTGCAGGGACAGATGCTAGACATTGTGTGGTCTGCCATGGCCCACTGGGTGGACTGGGGGAGAGTGTAGACTACAATGTAGACCACTGTCCATGTGGTGCAGCAGTGCTCCAAAATGTATACACCAGTTATAGTGAATGTGCCACAATGATGGAAGAGGTTGTCAATGTGGGAGGAGTGGGGTGAGGGGGATAGAGGGTATATGGGGGCCTCATATTTTTTAAATGGAAAATTTAAAAGAAAATAAAGAAGAAAAATAAATAAATAAAATAGAAAAAATAAAATAAAAATAAAATGATACAAATTTGCACTATGTTGGGAGCTATCTTTATTTTTTCTTTGGTTGACCCTGCTCAAATACATTGCCTTATAGTACTGATTTTAGATAATACAACTTTATTGTACAAAATAAAATTGGCCAATATAGAGAAATGGATACTTAGGAGTCTGAGACTGTTGTTATTTTTTTTTAATTAGACATTCTGGAAACTTACTGTATATTATATAGTATTCCAACCAAAAATATTATTGTAAGAAGAATTGTCACTACCATCAAATAATATCTTCAAATTTATTACAATAATTATTTATTTCTTCATTAAACAAATAGTCATAGAAAGCTTTGATAAAAGATGCTAATGTGGCACTATCTTAAAGCCATGATTTATTTTGAAAATTATTTATAACTCCTGATATATAATTTACAAAGTTAATATTTAACAGCCATTTGAAAGCACAACATAGAAACATCAAATTATATTCAAAATAAAGATAAGCTTATTTTAATATTTGTAATATGTTATATTACCCTTCTAGAACTGTAGAGAAGTTATTATAGTCACTTGAATGCTTCAGAAAATCTACAAAGCTATATTACATTTACTAGCTGTAGAAAAATATCATTGAGACATGACCTACAGTGACATGTCTCCACCACATATTTACCACTCATATGCTCAGGCAAATTTAAAAGTGAAATGTGTCATTCAGAGCATAAAGACTCTGAGTCAGACTTTTAAACTATGCATGTCTCAAGGTGAGCTGGTTTTATTTTCCAGGGCATCTTCCCTGCAAAATAAAATTGAAACATATTCTATCACTGCCTACTAAATGACTACTAACTCTTCTAATAGAATTAGCATATTACTATCAGTTATGGATTGAATGTGTATTTTTCAAAAAGATAAGTTCACGATCTAATCCCAGGTCCAGAGAATATGATCCTTTTGAAATAAGATCTTTGAAGGTGTTATTAGTTAAGATGAGGACAAACGGGTGTCCTTACAAGGAGAAGATATTTGTACATGGTCAGTAGGATCCTAAGAGAGAAAGAGAGGGAGAGAGAAAGGGAGAGAAAGACAGCCATGTGACAGAGGCAATTTAGAGTTGCACTACATCATGGATTCCTGGCAAGCCACCCCAAAACCCTACAGACTTCAGAGGAAGCCTGGCCCTGCTGACACCTTGATCTGGACATCTAGCCTCCAGAACTGTGAGACAATAAATTTCTGTTGTTTGAGCCATCTAGTCTGTGGTACTTCATGACATCCGCTGTAGGAAATGAAGACACTGTCCATACAGATTATAAAGCTGACTCTTAATTCTGCCCCATGACCTAGAGAATTGATAGAAATTCATCAATGCCTATAGCGGTGTCTCCAGCCCTGCCCCAATATGTCCAAAATGTGCATATTGGATTTTTTAAGATAATTTGTTTTCATTTGTTAAACTTGCTTAAAAAAAAAGTAAATAGGAATTGTCTTGTAGTTACTGAATTACTGAATGCCTGTAACATCTGTTCTCTACTTCATAACAGGGGATGCTGTTCCACTGATACTTAGGCCACTCTCATCAACATATAGAGTTAAAATTAAACAGGATGTCAGGAATGTATCTCAAGATCTTCTGTTTAATATGATATCTATTTTAAGCTCCTGAAAATATACATACTAATTTATGAAACCTGTAACAGACCTTGAAGACATTTAAAAGTCTGTGACAGCTAAATGTGATTGGGACCTCATTAAGATTAAGAGTGTGCATTGATGAATTTAAGGAATGCTCTCATTGGCAAACACATGCAATTTGAGTTCTACTGGAAGTAACATACACATCTAAGGAATTACTAGGGTAACATCTCTTTCCACAAAGTAATTATCCTTTTTGTGTTTTGACATGGGCGACGTTTGTTAATGGAGAAGTCTTAAGATGTTACAAATGCATAAATCACTGTCAAAAACTCTCAGTTATATAATGTGGAGTATTTTTGTACCAACATCACATCATCAAAAAAAGTACTTAAGTTACTCTGCAGAAAGAATTACATAAATGCCTTTAAGTAAGGAGGGTTTTCATTTTGAAAATAGAGACAGTTGTGAATAAACAGTGAAAGGATCTAAGGAATGCATAAAATAAGGTACTCGTCAAGAGTTCATTGAAGAGTAAATCAGAGTTAAGTGTGTTTTGAAACTGCAAGAGATTTTTTTTGATGAGATGAAACTGTGGAAAAGTTCAATGATAGAGAAAAGCTATATCTAGCCTGCAGACATCTGACCATGATATCTCAAGTGGATGCTATTTATATTGGGTACATGTTCATGTCTTGTCTACTAATGTAGAAATAAAACGGGTAATTTACACTAATTATTAAAACCATGGTGCAAGTACCAAAACATGTAGATTGAGTTTAAAATGCACTATTTTTATGAGGAGAAGAGGATTACTTTCCTAATTATGGTTTAATATGAGTTGGCATTTCTGGAACTCAAACTGCTTATTGAAAAAGAAACTGCTTTAGAAATATGCTAATGGCATTCAAATGTTAAGGAAGCCATGGATGTTGGTCTATCCTCTCACACATACACAAATGGGAATGAAGACCTTGGATCTCGAATCCATACCACTCAAAGGCTTCATCACCCAGTACGCATATAAATCTAGCCTTTTTAAAACTGCATGTTCTGAACCCTACGTATAGCAATCTGTCAGTGTGATATGTAAGCAAAAGTCACCAAGTTTAATAAACAACTCTTTTCCATATAATTAACCACAATTTTCCCTCACTTCCCAAAGGAAATAGATGGCCAGAATTGGAACTTTGGTATTCATGATCTGATCATGGTAGGAGAAGCTTGGTGGGCCTCAGTTTCTGATGAACTGTATCCCCAAGTATGAAAGAACCACTGAGTTCCTAGGGGTCAGGGAGTTAGCCCAGGGCAGTCTGAGATTGAAGAGAGATGAATAAAGGAAAACATTAAAGTGGTGATAAGAAACTGGAAGGATCCTGGTATGGGCCTAGAGTAGAGAAAGAGAAAAAAGAGAGCAAGAGATGCAAAAGAAATACATTATTTTGCACATTGCAGAGCATTTTATTTTGTACTACTAGATGGAAAAAAGAGTTTTTTCAATCTCTCAGCAGAGACTTCAAAAGCAGTATGCATTTCTATAAGAAAGTCTGGATAAAACAGCTTCCACTGCAAAATAACAATGATAGTTATCACCACCTGAGTGCTTACTGTGTCCTAGACACCGGAGGTGCTATAATAGCAAGTTTTCTGGTTTCCAGTCTTTTAAAAAAACCACAAGGTAGCTATCTGTACTCATTTTACAGATGGAGACACAGAGGATCAGATCATTTAAGTGGCCTGCTAAAGGCAACAGAACACTTAGGCAGACATTCTAGGACTTCCATCTCTGGCTCTATACCATAATAACAACTTTATTTACAATATTCTATATTATCATTATTTCTTATACCTTAAGGCAGCATTTAGTGGTTGCCTTTAGGGCACAGATCCCTTGTGAACATGTTTGTGATGGATACCTTTTGCTTAATCTGAACAAATAGTATGCTCTAGTTGGGAGTAAGGTTTTTTTTCCCCTCTCCAGCCATGGACTACTAGTAAGGGCAGAAGATGATTGGACCAGCTGGTCCAATCATACTAACTCGAGATCACAATGATTAATGCAGAGATGGTCACATGCCCCAGCATGGATCAACCTAAGTGCCCTTGCCAAACATTTTTCTAATGGGAACTGGTAGAAGGGAGATGTTGTTTATGAGATTGGAGTCGCCTCTCACTATATTTCTAGGATGTAAGTGCCTGTGGCTTGATCAAGGAGAAAAGGCCTTCAAGCACAAGATGAGATATGGAAAGAGAGATTCTTGGCAGCATTAGGATCTCAACTTACAATCATCTCTAAGGCTAAGCAGTCCCTTCTTAAAGTTTTGTCAAGTCAGTCATCTTCCTTTTTGAATCTGTTAGCCATAGTGATTTTTAATCATTTAAAAGAATTGTTACTTAAAACTAAACGAATTCCCAACCTAGAAAATAAAAGTGTGCAAAGTTTTCAGAAATAGCAAAAAAATCGTTTTTATTGCATAGGGAATTCATTTATTTGCCTAGATCATTAAAAAAATCATTTTTAAAAAGACTATCTTGCTTCTCTACAGAAATAAATAATATACACATTCTTACCAAAAAAGAGAAAGCAAGGAAGGAGGAAAAGGGAGGATGATTCATATGATGCAAGTAAAATATTAAATATTAATTCTCTTCCAAAAATGTCATGAGAAAACTTGTACTGTTAATTTTAAAGTTTTGATTGGTGGAAATAAGCTCTGATATTCACAAGGTAGATAAAAGGAATGGCAAGTCTGCCATTCTACTTTGTTCCAGATGAAGGTAAGCTTTTTTAAAGGAATAGCAGAGTCCGAGTACCCTTAAGATTGAATTCTTGGGAGTGGGTATAGCTAAGTGGTTAAGTGCCTGATTCCCAAGTACAAAGTAAGGTTCAATTCCCAGCACCTCCAAAATTTTTTAAAAACACATAAAACAAGAGTAGGAAAAAATAAAATAAAATAAATTTTTGAAGATTTATTTCTCTCCCCAACCCCCATTGCCCCCATTGTCTGCTCTCTGTGTCCATTTGCTGTGTGTTCTTCTTCTATGTCTGCTTGTATTCTCATTAGGAGGCTCTGGCAACCAATCCTGGGAACTTCTCGAGTTAGAGTGAGGTAATTACTCTCTTGTGCCACCTTGACTCCCTGTTCTGCTACGTCTTCTTATTTTTCTCTCCTCTGTGTCTCTTGTTGCATCATCTTGCTGCACCACCTCCCCATACTGGCTGGCACTCCTGCACAGGGAGGCATTCCCACGTGAGCCAGCACTCTGCGTGGGCCAGCTCACTGCATGGACCAGCTTGCCCTCACCAGGAGGCCCTGGGCATTGAACGCTAGACCTCCTATATAGTAGATGGGAGCCCAACTGGTTGAGCCACATCTGTTTTTCAATAATTTTTTTTTCAAAGACAAATTCTGGCCATATCTTTCCTTGGCCTTTAAGAAAATGAAGTCATTTTTGGCTAGGTTTGTATACTGGTATTGATATGTTATATCATCACGAAAAATACCAGAAATCCACATTTGATTTAAGTTGAGGGACATGGACTTCTGCCTAATTATAGCTGTCCTCCCCACTAGATCCTACACTCTCAGTGACCTCTCAAGGCAAATCCAAGGCACTAAAGAAAAGTGTTGAAAATCATTGGTATAGAGAACAGAGGGCTGTCCAATTCAACACCTTATGTAGAAGAGTGAATTTATGGTATAAAATATCAGGAATGAGTATATACAGACAAGGTAATATTTTCATGGTATGCAAAGCATGAGAGCATTTCTTTAAAGAAAATATGTATGTTAAAGAGATGAGGTCTCTGGAGGAGGGGTGGGCTTTGGAAATCTGTGCAGTGTAATTCCACTACTTTTAATAATGTGTGCTGTCTGTTTATACATGTATAAACAATTTGTCAAATGTGGAGAGTTAGAATTATATTTGAACATTTTAAGAAACTTAAATGCACCATATTCAAATTATGTTTTGCCATGTTTATTTTGAATTATCCAGAATGTTTTAGTGTAATATTTCAGTTTACACTATTTCAATTTATGAAAGCAATGATGCCATAGAGAATGGATTACAGCCTTGTGAATGTAAATTCTACCCAGAAATTGATAATACAGAGAATTGTTCCAGAAAATGTATTGAGATTTGCAAAGCACTAAAAAAAATGCATATATATAGTTCCTTGAGAACATTTTGCTTTTATATAAGCTTTCCTCTTTTTTATTTTTGATTATAATGAAATTGAATTATTGTCATGAATAAAAAGGGTGAAGGAAGGGGCTGCACCAATATTATTTGCATTAATTCCTTTTCTCTTTCTTCTTATACTATTTATAATTACCAAGAACTTTCTTCTTATACTATTATAATTGCCAAGAAATAAGGTTATTTTAACAGGTTCTTCCCAGAAGAAGAAATACGTATTGTGAACATAAAAATATGTTTAGCCTCATAAATAAAAAGTTCAAATTAAAGTGATATTTCATTTCCACCTATTAGTTTAGCAAACAGTTTAAAGATAGTTCATCTTGTGGTAGCAATGGTGAGAACAAAGACACATTTGCATACACTATTGGGTATGAATTAATTCAGTATTTCTGGAGAGCATTCTGCCTAATATATATGTGATTGCTTATACTATATCCCAGCTATCTTACTTCAGAAATCCATCCTATAAGAATAATAGTACATTTGTGTCAAGAGGTATACCTACTGCTGCAATATTTTCTCTATCCATCAATCTAGAAATGGCCCATTGTTAAATATGCCCAGTGTACACAAAGGAGCCATATGTATACTTTACAAAGGTAGTTACATAAACTGTCTTGGATCACAATAAAGTTTTTTTTAAAGGCAAGTTGCACAACAAATGTATAGTATACTACCAAATTATTCATTTTAATGAATACATGCTAGTGTATATAAAATGTAAGCACATACGTAGAGATATATCTGAACAAGCCTAAAGAAAAGTTAAGAAGGGGAAGGTGATATGCTAAACACTAAAAAGTGTTTTTTTGTGTGTAGATTGGAAGGGTGAAAACTAGATTGTATACATCTTAATATAAAATCATATACAGGTGTACATACATATACATAGACATATATTTACATGAAAGAATTATGAAACTTCCTTTTCTTGCCTGTATGAAATTCCATATTTTCTTCATATAAAAAAGTTGAATACTTATGATCTCATTTGTGTACACATTTTTACCTGCAGTTATGTGTAGGCAGTGGGACTACTGGTAGGTTTACTTTTCTTCATTGTACTTTTCTTCCATTTCCAAATTTTCTTAAATGAAAATATAATATTGCTGAAATTAAGCATTTCAAACCACTTAAAACTACAAAGAGCATTTTGCATGAGGAATTTACGCAATTGTATAGGAATTATGGTGCTCTCTTCCTTGGGGTCAGTCCAACACTGGTCCAAATCTGACTCTGAGCAAATGGCTTTCACAAGTATAGTTACAATTCTCCACCCTTCCCCACTTTCTTACCTGAAAAATCCCATTGTGAGGGCAAAGGAGAAGAGGGAATGCTGTCAGGTGAAATAAGAAACATCCACTTACAATCTTCGTCTTTTGTCCTGAGAGTTCTTCATCCACGTGAATCATAGAGTGAAGTTTTTGGTGCTTTCTAGCCCAAGGGCCTTGTATGCATTGATGAACCATAAAAGTCATGCCCAGGCTACTCAGCCTCCTCTGGTATACACAGAAAATCCTAAATTATTTTAAATTTATATTATAGATAATTGGAACAAATGCTATTCATCTTCACCTATTTCACATTTGCTTAAGGTAGTTGCTATTAACTCTACTCAGATATATTTCCAACCCTTTATATGGATTCTTTAAGTGCAAAATGATTCAATTTTGTATTTTTGGAGAAATGTTAGCTCCACAGTGATTAATTACTTCAGAAGACGCAGAATAAGATATAGTGCTGCTATGTTGTTTTCAAGGAACCTTTAAGAAAAATTTAGTGAGATAAAATATCTAAACAAAAACCATTCATTTATTTCTTCAATAAATATATGTTGAATGTGTACTATATGTCAGGCATTCAGTACCATGGAGAAGTTGGGAAGAAATCATACAAGTCCTGATGCTCACAAAGCTAACGTTCTTAAGGGGAGTATTAACAACAAACAAGGAAACAAATAATTTGAAAATGTTAAGTGCTATGAAGAAAATAAGGACAGGGAGGGGCTAAAGGAGTAGGAAAAAAATGGGTAGGCATCATCCATAAGAAAGAAGATGACAGTGAAGCAAAAACATGAATGATGATGTTGATTTGTGTAGTCATAAAAAACCTGGGGTACACTATTTCAGAGAGAAGGAGCAGTAAGGATAAAGGCTCTGAGAAAAGAATAGGACTGGTCTAACAAAGGAGCAGAAAGATGGCCAGAGTGAGTACAGTATGATGAACAAAGAGAAGTTACAGGAAATGAGATCAAGCATGAAGGCAAGAACCAGGTTGCTTAAGGCCTTCTGGGAATATCCTACATATAATGGAATTTATTGAATGATTTTTATAAAAGAGCACCATGATCTGATGAACATTTAAAAAATACTCTGGGGTCTCTGCCTAGAGGAGCCCACATCAAATCTTGGTGCTTATTACTGTCCTTGTCTCCCATTTCTCAACAAACTGTTCTTTTCTCCCATTTCTCTAAGTTCTTTTTACTGGTCTAACTAAACTGGCATGTTCTTACAGTCTTTTATGCAGCTCGTCCTCTTGTTTAAATCACCCTTCCAGGGAGTCCAGTCAGTCTTGAATATCAGTAGAAAGCTGCAGAAACTTTCCCTGACCTCCAAACTTCCATTAACTCCCTTTCAGAAACAGTCTTCCTCAGTTTTCAACAACAGACACTGCCAAGATGAAGAAGGTAAGGAGGGATGAACGAAGCACCAAGACAGGCTCACCTTGTAACTGCTGCCATTAAAGGCACCATCACCTCAGGGTTATGTGGATCAGTAGGAACTCTGGCCCCAAGCTGTGTCACCATGCAGACCACTGGGCCCTTGCCCCAGGGAGGATGGAAAGGGCCTGAAGCCAGGTGTGAACCATCAACCAGAGTAGCCCCTGCAGGTAAGACTGTTAATTTCTTAATTAACTTGGGAGGCAGTTATTGGGTCCTAGCCTGGACTTTGGACCTCTCTAACTTTGGTTGTGCCTAATGAGGGGAATGAATAGGGAATTAAGATCTAGGCCATTTTACTAAACCTCCTCCCTGTAGAATAAGGAACCTCCTCATGTACCATCAATTAAGATTAAAAGGTTCCTGACTCATCCTACCTCTATGCCTGTTCCCTTGTAACACTCAAATCCTTCTAGGGGAAAAAAGTCTTTGCAGGGCTTTACCACTTGCCAGGTTACTAATGGGGTACAGCCCCCAGAGCAGCCCTAGTTCATGTGTCACTGGGGGCAGGGCTTCTCTGGACCTTTTAACTCTGTACTTAGCAGCTGCCCGGGGATTCTCCTAGAGGAACTAAGCTGGAGGGGTCCTGCATGAGGTTTCTGCTGTGGACAGACACTGGGAGCTTTGCCTCTAGATGATTCTAAAGTCAAATCTTTCCCTTGACTGAGCTAAGTATGTAAAATTCGCTCTTCTGTTCTAATCTGTACTTGCTTTATCCTTGTTTATCTCTACTGTCTACAAACTCATAAATCAGATTTGAAGTTCGCTTTTAGAACTTGGTAACAGTGAAAGGTAACCTAGAAATGAGTCTTTAAATGGCAATACTATCTTGCAATTGAATTTGATGTATAATTAACAAGTAGAATTAGTTCAACTGTGGGAAAAGCAGAAAAACTTAGCAAAGTTTTTTCTAATAAAATTCTTTTAGTTGCTTAATTAATAAATGGAAATGCCCAAATTATTTCTAAATGGAAACTTACTAGAGTTAAGATTATTATATAGATGACTTTATGTTATAAAACAGCACAGGGATTGTATCTGAAATTGCTATAGGTGAGTGGGTTTAGCCTAGATCTACTTTTTTAAGTATAATTTTAGGCTAATCTACCTGTGTTTATGGTCACTTCGAGTCTAACCACACCCTTGCTTATGAGGGCTATTGTGATCATTATAAACTGAGTTTGCCTTTGTTTATGGTTACATCAGATCTAGCCTTACCCCTTGCCTTTGCTTACATTTATTTCATGACAACTTCTGCCCACTATGGCCCAGGGAAAAGCAAACTTGAGACACCCCTGTCTCCCATCCTTCCCCTGGAGCTAACAACCGTGCTTTCTATCATGGCTCCCAGTATGGACTAAATTGCTGCCTGGTGGAATTCTCAGCCTTCAGGGTTGAACGTCCACTATTCCAGTCCAGCAGCCACTGGAGACCTTTTGTCTCTGAGGACTGGGAAGTGGGAGAGGCCCCTCACCTTGACTGAGTTTCCTTAAAGTAGCAATTCATGAGAAAAACCCGTTTCTCTGAGGCTCCAATGACTTCAGTGGGTATATCCTGGAATTAGTGTTTTTCATCAAAGGTCTGCCAAAGTCCAAATGGGAAATAAGTAAAGTTCTGAAGTAAAGGAAAACTGTATTTAAAGCATTGGGGACAATTTTATTATAAGCCAAAAATTAAAAGGAATGAAATTCTTGTGCAAAACTACATGGTTACAGTACAAATTAGTGTAATTCAAAATAACCTTCAAAGAAATCTTTTAAATGTTATTTTACAGTTAAACTAATTTTTAAAAGAATGAAAGTTTTAAGTAATTTAAGGAATTGTTTTTGTATCTAACTCTCTAGTCGTGTCTACCTATTTGCTCAGTGTATATCTTCATACGTCAGGATGGCAATATCTAATTAACAAATGAAAATTCTTGAGCTCTATTCAAATTGTTAAAAATTAAATAGACCATTATATATGTGAACGAATATTCCTGGAGTCCAAATTAGACTAAGCAGGATGGAAAGGTCATATAGAAATCTGAATATAGAAACTATTAGGAAAGGGAAAAAGATTTTCCTGAGCTCTTTGACCTACCCAACCCTCAGGACCTTCTCTTTGCAAGAGCTCTGAGCGGGGAGGTTAGATGTGGCATATTAAAACTCCATCTTCTAGGCTGAAAATTAACAATCAGTTTGCCCTGCAATTCCCCAATTTAAACCTTTTCCCAGTCTTAAAATAAAGATGGATAATAATCTAGCTGTTAAATTTCAGTAAATAAAGAAAAAAGTCCTTAAAATCTATGGAAAGATCTTTTAAAACAAATTAAATAATTATAATTATTCCAGAACCTAGGGGTCAATATACTTTTAAGACTATTCACAGTTTCAGTTTTATTTAGCTTGGATGTAATCTTTCTAGGTTTATAGGATACTAACAAAATAAATCAACATTATATGTATTAAATCTTTGAGATGATGAAAGTTTCAAGTTCATGTCTAATGAAATTAAGTTAAAGAAGGAAATGTAGATCTGTCCTCTTTTAAGTGTAAAGTAAATTTCATTGGTTGCTTATTATAATTTCATAAGCTTATTTAAAGGTTAAGTAACTTATAGTAATTATAAGAAGTTTTGTAAAAGTGTTTCCTAAACTGAAGCATTTAAATGGTTAATTCCAGGAAGCCATTATTAATTTGGAACCTCAATTAAAATTAATAAAAAAATTAACTTCAAAACAGGGAAATCTGTCAGATGCTATGTAAATCTGTGTTTTAAAGTGGTCGTAAGGAAAGACAATCTTGATTTCATTTGGAATCTTTAGTTTTCATAAAATAATTGAGAAAGTAATTTCTCTTGTACTGCTAAAGTGAAATACCTGTTAATTAACATCATCATGGTAAAGGTGTAGAAGTCTGAAGCAAACTACTAAAAAGTTAAGTTCATTTGCTATGTTATAAACTGCACTGGAAGTATTTAGAAAGTGTATAAAAATTAAAAGAGATAGACTTCAGTATTGTCAAACTCTCTTGTACATTCAAGCCAGGCCCAAATACCCTGCATTGTATCTCTCCATTTGAGTTATTGGCTAGGTTGGTCATTGACCCCTAAAACAATAAAAGTATCTACTACATCTCTGAAATGCTCCTGAAGTGGATGGAGAGTATGTTGCAGTTTCAGACTCCTGCAGCAGCTGGCAATGGTTTAATATGGCCAGATGAATAATGGATATTGCCTCCAGACTGGCTCTGTTTCATAGTGCTAAAGGGTCCTATGTACCAGGCCAGTGAAACAGGAGAACTTTACCCTCCTAGTCTCTCTCTAGGATCAACAGTGCTGCTGTGTGAAGAGCATACCAAGTGGAGCAATGGTTATCAGAGTTGAACTTATATACAACTGGCATTATGGCCTGATCCCATGGAGAGATAACATGTACAGTATTGTAAACCTGGAGCTTAGATCTATTAAATGCAGCTGAAAGAGAAACTTATGTATTGATTAGTATTAAGTACTGTGCCTGTATACCTGATGATACGATAATATCTATTCTATTCTAGATCATATGAAGACCATGTTAACAAGTCTTGATAAACTTAATTCATTTTCTAAGTAGTTAATGAGTATGCCTATAAGATAAAGGAGTGGGTCTCTTAAGTACTGTCTTTATTTTGTTTGCCATATGTTATCTTGTTCTTGGCTACTCTATCTTCGTGTGTTTATGTCTAGGGTAGTGCTTCTCCATACCTTTCCTATCTATCATAAGCATAACCACTACTGTGGGAACTGGGGTTGACAGTTTATACCAAAATGCAGTTCTACCATAATTTTTCTCTAAAGTTAACCAACAGCATAAAAGAATGCCCTTTCCCATCAACTTTGGGAGGATGCAGCCTCTGAAAGTGCTTGGCCTGTCTCATTCTCATGATCTGGTATGCCATGGCTGGCCACTTTTTGGGCCCACTTGCCACCATCTTCTTTATCATTTTAGTGGGATGATGTATCTTCAGAATTCTAACTAAGTTTATTTCTTACAGAATCAACACCTCATTAGGCATGCAGGAATTTCATCCAGTTCTAACCAGGGTGCTGGATGAGTCTTCCCTCAACCTCAATAGACAAGCCAAAGAGATTTTTACCCTGTTAAGCAGGGTCTACTGCCCTAACTAGCAGGAAGTAACTACAAAAGAATAACCATTGCTTCTCAAACCCCTTAAAAATAAGGGCATGAACTCTCTGAGGGGGGAGTTGAGGCAGGCTAGTACAGAGAAATGCAGAGAAGATGTGCCACAACATGGCTGACAAACAACATGCCCACAAGACCCCACCAAAACCTTGACCTTAATCTTGAGGGTCCCAGTTGGGACACTTTCTGGGTCCCTGGATAATTCCAAACAAGCATTCCTATTGGGCCTGGATAACCTCAAACAAAAGCCTCACTATTGGCCCCCACCATTGGTGGGGTAACCAATAACAATTGGGCCCCCTCTCCTTCACATTAGCAAAGGGAGGAATAATTAATAGCTTAAAATGTGATCACACAAGCCAAAGCCCATTTTTTTCACCTTGAGAAGCCCACGTCAAATCTCAGTGTGCATATCCATCCTTCTATTCTAAAAGAAAAGCAAGCTCTGTTCTTTTCCCCCATTTTTCAATAAATTCTTTTTACTGGACTAAAAAAAAATGCTCTGTTATATGTGTGGAGACAGAATTATAAAAGACAGGGAGGGAAGCTGAGATATCAGTGGGGAAGGCATTGCTAAATCCTCATAATGGGTGATGGTGGCTTGAATTAGGTTGTCAGAAATGACTGAATTTGAGATATAGTTTAAAGTTTTAATTTGTAGGACTTATAATGAGTTAAATGTGGATGCTAGAAAAAAGAAAGATGAATAATGATTTACACATCTTGGCCTTTGTAGTGGATACAGAGCAGTAAGATGGAGAACACTGAGAGGGGGAAATTGAGCAAGAAGAGTCAAGAGTTTTATTTTAAGCTTGTTAGGGTGTGGTATTAAGGTGGTCATTTTGGACTTTAGCATTGGAAATGTTGGATTTTAGAGTGGAAATATTGGGGAGGTAGTTTTATACACAAGTCTGGTGTTCAAATAAGTGGTTGAGTGCAGAAACATTTGATGAGATATCGGATTTAGAAGGTACTTAAAATTATGGGATTGGGAAGAGAGAGAATTTACAGAAAAAAAGAAGGGACTAGGATTGAGCCCTAGAATACATCAATATTTATGATGCAAGGAAGAGGAAGAGACACCAGTAAATGATGAGATGTGAATAAGTAGCAAGGTTAAAAATAAAAACAATAAATATGTTTAAAGTTCAACATAAATTAATATTCCTACGACCTGTAATTATGAAGGAAGACTTCTTTGAAGAGGAGTATCTTCAATGTTGGATAGCATTTGGAATTCCTCACTCCTCCTTCTGGCCTCAGATATTTCTTAAGTGAAGATATCAACCCACACACTTTTAAAACCAAGCTTTCTGTTTCTTCATGAAGAACTCATTTTCATTTCTGATGTGGCACTTAAAGTATAATACATTTGCGCAGTGGCCAAAGGATGGCAAATTCTTTGGGGTAGGCATATAAGTTCAGACTCACTTAAGTTTCTCTGAATTTTCAAACAGATGCTTCAAGAATAAGAAACTATTCTTGTTTATTTTAGCATGCCTTTCTATCACATTTTTTATCCTCTCATTTATATGCCAGAGTGTCTGAGGAAATCTTTTAAAAGATCTCTAGGAGTCAGATTAAAAGTAGACTTTTTAAAACATGTTATTATACTATTTGTTTTTTGTTGGTGGTGGGTTTTTTATGTATTACCTTTTTTAAAAATATACGTAGATCACACAAAATGTTACATTAAAAATATGAGATTCCCATATACCTCATTTCCCACACCTGACACTCCTCCCACATCAACAACCTCTTTCATTAGTGTGATACACTCATTGCATTTGATGAGTACCTTTTGAAGCACTGGTCCACAGCATGTATCATAGATTATGTTATAGTTTACACTATCTTCCAATCCATTCAGTGGGTTATGACAAGATATATAATGTCCTGCATCCATCCCTGAAATATCATTCAGGACAACTCCAAGTCCTGAAAATGTCCCCATATCACACCTCTTCTTCCCTTGCCCTGCCTTCAGCAACCCCTATGGCCACTGTCTCCACATCAATGATATGGTGGCTTCCATCTCTAGAGTCACAATAATTCTATAGTAGAATACCAACAAGTCCACTTTAATCCATAGTTATTCCTCCATCTTGAGGATCCTGGAATGGCAATACCCACTCCCCCTAAAAATTGAGAGAGGGCTTAGATCCCACATGGCTGATGGGTGGGATTCTCCTGCTTGCAACTGTAGACTCTCTTAGTTCCTTGGTGTGGTGGTTAACCATCCTTACCCTCTTGTTAGCTGACCTGGGCAAGTCCAATGAACTGAAAGGTGTTGCAACTCTGCTGAGGCTCAGGGCCTAGCTGGTACATGGAAAGTCCAGAGATTCAAGTCTCCTGGGCATACACCAACCCCAGCACCAACCACAGGTTCAATAAAAGGAATAGAAGAGGCATGTGTGGAGAAGTTACATCTGAGTTCAACTCCATCACACTCAGGGGCACAAGTTCCAAAGTAGGGCCCAATGGTAAGACATTGAACTCCAGAGCTATCTGCCATGACCATAGGACCTGGGTATCTCCATAGCCCTCAGGAGCACCACTACTTAGGGTTGTATCTACTTTGGCTGTCTCTGTGATCCTGCTGAGATATACGTAAGTGCAACTCCTCTGATGAACTCCTGGCTCATTTTTAAGTCCCTTAGCCTTATAAACGCATTTGTCTTTACCATTTCACCCTTTCATTCAAGATCTTTTTCTAGTTGCATCACTAGCCAGAGCTTGATTGTAATCACTTGGTGCCAGGGAAGCTCATCCCTGGAAGTCATATCCTACCCTGGGGGGAAGGTAATGCATTTATATGCTGAGTTTGACTTAGAGAGTGGCCACATTTGACCAACATGGAGGCTCTCAGGACGTAATTCTTCGGCACCCTGCACCTCTAGGCCAAGTTGAAAATTTAAGCACACAGGCTTATAAGCATAGTCATCAATATCAAGGGCCCATCATTGGGCCATCTTTCTTTACTGGTCTTTGCCCTTGCACTTGGGGGATTGTTGTGGTTCCTTTGGGGAATGCAACAGAGCTCCCCAGGATGGGAACTCAGCACTCTCTCAGTTGTCATGTGAAACTCTACCCACCATGTCAATACCAATGAACATCTGTACATATCTATATACCCTATATGCATGCCTAAGTGAACTCCCTACCATGCATCCCCCATCATTGCCTAGGGGACTGAGTGGTGGAGTGGCTCATGGAGAAGCTAGGAGGCTAGAAAAAACACACCAATCTAAGAATCAACACTCAAATGGGCAGCTCTGGAAATATATGAGGATAAAACTTCAGATATTCCTTTATACACTAGAGAACAGAGACCTCTAAGATAGGGATAATAGGGTAGGCAATTACTTGAATAATGCATGTGTTGAGAATTACATATGAACCATACTAAGTGGTTTGTATACCCCATTTAATCTTCATTAAAAGCATGTTATTGAGAGGGGAATTGTGGGAACATGACCATCCGGTCAGGCACATAAGGCTCAGCTCTCACTAAAACAATGGAGAAAGCACTAAAGGCTACCTTGGGGACCTGCTTTTGGGTACAGCAGACAGGACACTGCTTCACAACATCCAGGAGGAACAGAGAGACAAAAAAGCCAAAACAACTAATCATGAGTTATTAAACCTCCTGGCCACCAGGAAGGTCTGCCCTCCCCCACCCTCAAGATACTAAGCAAGGGTAAAACTTTGGCAAATTACATTTGACAGGAGAGCAGACATCTTCCTCCCTGCCAGCTGCTTTGGATATATATAGATATATATACCACTAAAACCCACTGGTGGGGGTAGCTATACTAATATCAAACAAAATAGACTTTAAATGCAAAGCAATTATAAGAGACAAAGACAGACACTATATATTAGTAAAATTTGTAATTTTTCAAGAAGAACAAACAATCATAAACATTTATGCACCTAACCAGTGCACCTCAAAATACATGAGACAAACACTAGAAAAACTAATGGTCTAGGCATCTGTTTATCTTGATAGTTTTATTCATTTAATTAGTTTATCATTGTATTCTATGGTTTTATTTTGTTGCTGTTTTTGTTTGTGTGGTAAGGTTGTACTTTGATACTTTGTTCCACTTATTCTATTTCCTTACAGTTGTCTATATTCCCTTGAAAAAATAATATAGGATCACGGAAAAGCAAAGTGATAGGAAGAAAAAAAGAATAATAGTAATAATAATAGTAAAATGTAGGAAAGAAATCAACCCTACAAGACCTAGGAAAATTAATAATTAACATGATTAATAAGTACAGAGGAATAAGATTTAAAAAGTGGAGTAGAAACAATGAAACAAGACACAGAATAGAGAAAAATATATAGAACAAATTTAAAGGCCAGAATGATGAGAAGAGAGGAAAAGATAAAAGAAAAGAGAGAAAGAAAAAAAGTAGAAAGAAATAAAAACAAGAAAAATTGAAGACCAAAGAAAAAGAGGTGGGATGAAAGAACAATCACAGAAAACAGAAGGTAGAAAGAAGTAGAGAAAAGAAATAACATAGGTAGAGAAAATTGGTAAGCAAACCAAAAAAACCAAAAAAACAAAACAAAACAAAATAGTGAAACAAAGGAAATGGAAACACAACAAACAAGAAACAAGACAGTAGCAACTCATTTAAAAAAAGGAGAGGAGAGATAAAAAGAAAAACAAATAAACATGAAAAAATAGGCTTCCCTCTTAGAGCCCTAAGGATCTGCTCAGGCTGTTAGTATTTATCAACCAATCACCCTGAGCCTGCCTTCTGCAAGATTTCAAGTGGGGAAATTATGCCTCTACAATTATAGTAGGGGACTTTAATACACCGTTATTACTTTTAGACAGAACATCTTAAGAATCAATAAAGAAACAAAAACTGAAAAATACATTAGAGGATCCAGACATAATAGACATACAGAACACCACAGCCAAATACAGCATGATATACATTCTGCTCAAGAGCAGATCATTCCCCAAGATAGACCATAAACTAGGCCAGAGAAAAGTTCTTAAATAATTCAGAAAGATGGAAATTATACAAAGTAATTTCTCTGACCACAATGGAATGAAGCTGGAAATCTGCAAGGGCCAGAAACCAGATTAGGCAAAAGATATGGAATTTAAACAACACACTCTTACACAAACAGTAGTTCAAGGAGGAAATTGTGAAAGAAATCAGTAACTACCTTGAGTCAAATGAAAATGACAAAAAAAAAAAAATCAAAACCTATGGGATGCTTCAAAAGTTGTACTGAGAGGGAAATTCATGGCCATAAATGCATACATAAAAAAAAGAAAGAGCTAAAATCGAACACATAAATACACACCTGGAGGAATTAGAAAAACAATAACAAACTAACCCAAAGGAGGTAGAAAGAAAGAAATAATAAAGATTAGAGCAAAACTAAATGAAATTGAAAATAAGAAAGCACTAGAAAAAAATAAGATCAAAAGCTGGTTCTTTGAGGTCAATAATACTGACAAACCCTTAGCTAGACTAACAAAGAAAAAAAGAGAGAGGATGCAAATACACAAAATAAGAAACAAGGAAGAGGATATCACCACTGACCCCACAGAAATGAAGAGTATCATAAGAGAATATTTTGAAAAATTATATGCAAACAGGAAGGATAATTTAGAGGAAATGGAAAAAATTCCTAGAAAGACACAAGCAGCCTACATTGATGAAAGAAGAAATTGATGAACTCAGCAGACCAATCACAAGTAAAGAGATAGAATCAGTCATCAGAAACCTCCCAACTAACAAGATCCCAGGACCAGATGGCTTCACAGATGAATTCAACCATACATTCCAGAAAGAACTAACACCAATCCTGCTTAAACTCTTCCAAAAATAGAAGTAGAAGTAACATTGACTAACTTATTTTATGATGTCAACATTACCCTAATACCAAAGCCAAACAAAGATGCCACAAGAAAGGAAAATTACAGACCAATCTCTCTAATGAAACTAGAAGCTAAAATCCTCAACAAAAATACTTGCTAATCACCATGACCAAGTGGACTTCATCCTAGGTATGCAAGGAGAGTTCAACAGTAGAGAATCTATCTATGTAATACACCACATAAACAGATTCGGAGGAAAAAATCACATGATCTATATAGACAGAGAAAAAGCATTAAAAAAAATACAGCACATTTTCATCATAAAAACACTACAAAAGATAGGAATAGAAGGAAACTCTGAACATGATAAAGAGTATATATGAAAAATCCACAGCTAACATCATACATAATGGTAAAATCCTAAAAACTTTCCCTCTAAGATTGGAAACAAGACAAGGATGCCCACTATCACCTACTTAACATTGTGTTAGAAGCACTTGCTTGAATACTTAGGCAAGAAAAAAATATAAAAGGCATCCAAATAGGAAAGGAAAAAGTAAAAATTTCACTATTTGCAGAAGACATGATCATATACCTAGAAAGCCCTGAGAAATCTACAACAAATCTTCTAGAACTTATAAATGAGTTCATAAAAGTCAAAGGTTATAAAAACAGTGTGCAAATTAGTAGCACTTCTGTACACCAATAAAGTACAATTTTAGGTAGAAATCAAGAAAAAAATACCATTTACAACAGTAGCTAAAAGAATCAAACACCTAGGAATAAATTTAAATAAAGATGTAAAGGACTTTTACACAGAAATCTACAAAACACTGTTAAAGGAAATCAAAGAAGATCTAATTAAATGGAAGAATATTCCCTGTTCATGGATTGGAAGACTAAGCATCATTAAGATGTCTATCCTACCCAAATTAATCTACAGATTTAATGCAATTCCAATAAAAATCAACACAGCTTTTTTTACTGAATTGGAAAAACTAATAATGAAATTTATTTCGAAGAGCAAGAGCCCCTGAATAGCAAAAGATATTTTGGAAAAGAAAAATGAAATCAGAAGAATCATACTACCTAACTTTAAAACATACTACAAAATTACCGTGATCAAAGCTGTATGGTTTTGGCACAAGGACAGACATACTGACCAATGGAACTGAATTGAGTGTTCTGATATAGATACTTGCACATACAGTCTTCTGATGTTCATATAGGCCACCAAGCCCACTCAAATGAGAAAGAATTGTCTCTTCAACAAATGGTGCTTGGAGAACTGGATATCCATATCCAAAAAATGAGAGAGGAACACCATCTCACACCTTACAAAAATAACAACACAAGATGGATCAAAGAGCTAAATATAAGAGCCAAGACCATAAAGACTTTAGAAAAAAATATAGGGAAGCATCTACAGGATCTTGTAATAGGAAATGGTTTAATAAACTTCACACCCAAAGCAAGAGCAGTGAAAGAGAAAATAGATAAATTGGGTTTCCTCAAAATTAAAAACTTTCACACCTCAAAGGAGGTTATCGGGAAAGTAAGAAGGCAGCCTACCCAATGGGAGAAAATATTTGGTAACCATATATCTGATAGGAGCCTAATATCCAGCATATATAAAGAAATCCTACACCTTGGAAATAAAAAGACAAATGACCTATTTAAAAAATGAGCAAGCAACTTGAAAGGATGCATTTCCAAGGAAGAAATACAAATGGCTGAAAAGCACATGAAAAGATGCCCAACATCACTAGCTATTAGGAAAATGCTGATCATAACTACAATGAGATATCATCTTACACCCATTAGACTGGTGGCTATTAAAAAAGAGGGCCACAAGTGTTGGAGAGGATGTGGAGGAATGGGAACCCTCTTGCTCTGCTGGTAGGAACATAGAATAGTCCGGCCATTGTGGAGGACAGTTGGGCAGTTCCTCAAAAAACTAACTATAGAATTGCCATATGATCCAGCAATTCCACTGCTGGGTACATACCCAGAAGAAATGAAAGGAAGGGCATGAACAGACATACGCAACCAATGTTCATAGCAACATTATTCACTATTGCCAAAATTTGGAATCAACCCAAATGCCCATCAACAGATGAATAAATAAAGAAAATGTGGTACATACATACAATGCATGCATCATACATACATCAGCTGTTTGAAGGAATACAGTGCTAAAACATGGATGAATCTTGAGGACCTTATGTTGAGTGAAGCAAGCCAGGCATTGAAGGACAAATATTACATAACCTCACTGATATGAATTAAGCAAATTAAGCAGACTCAGAAAGCTATTGTCTGGAAGATAGGTTTATAGGAAATAGAGAGTGAGAAGAAAGTGAGTCAAAGCCCTTATGGCAAAATCTATGACAAGGTTGAAGTGTATAGTTGGGCAGTGAAGGGATATGACAGGAGTGTAGTGATCTATTGGGTTGGTGGTACAGGTTTGACAGGGGGTTATGTGGGGAGGGTGGGTTGGACAGTCCATGGGAACTTGGAGAGAATTAGGGGAGGGCCCAGGGGAACATTGGAGATTGGTGGGTATGTGGTTGAAAGCACAAAGTTGGGAAAGTTCTTACGGCAATACAAGAAGGAAGGGTTAAAGGTTTAGGGTGTTGGGTGGGGGGGCATTTGAGACAGAGTGCACCTAGAGTAGGCTTCTAGGGAGTGTGCAAGTGATCATTTTATCATCATGGGTTGTATCAGTTGGTGGAGACCCACTGATACAGACTCCCATCATTGGGAGGACTGATATGTTCTCAAACAGAGAGGCGGGAATCTCTAAGAGCAGTGGAAGACAAACTAGTGTCTCAAGACCTCAGTGTTGTTGCAAATAACTATGAATCTCATCATCCAAGGAGTGAAGCTGGGTGGTCACCATGGACCCTGAGGGGAGGGGAAGCGAGGAATAGAATAGATGGAACAGGGTATTATTCTACCTAAACTAATCTACAGATTTAAGACAATCCAAATAAAATTCACCACAGTATTTTTACTGAATTGGAAAATCTAACAATGAAATTTATTTGGAAGGGCAAGAGGACCCAAATAGCAAAAGACATATTGAAAAAGAAAAAGAAAAATGAAATCAGAGGAATCACACAACCTGACTTTAAAACACTACAAAGCTAGTGGTCAAAAGTATGTGGTATTGGCACAAGGATAGACATACTAACCAATGGAACCAAATTGAGTTCTGAAATTGATCCTTGCATATACAATCAACTGATATTTGACAGGTCACCAATCTGGGAGAGAATGACCTCTCCAACAAATGGTGCTTAGAGAACTGGATATCCATATCCAAAAGAATAAGCGAAGAACACCATTTCACACCTTATATAAAAATTGACTCAGGATGGATCACAGATCTAAATATAAGGGCCAAGAGCTTAAGATCTTGGAAGATAATGCAGGGAAGCATCTATAGGACCTTGTAATAGGAAATGGTTTCATGAACTTTACACCCAAAGCAAGAACAATGGAAGAAAAAAATAGATAAATGGGACTTCCTCAAAATTAAAAACTTTTGTACCTCAAAGGAGTTTGTCAAGAAAGTGAAAAGGCAGCCTATTCAATGGAAGAAAATATTTGGTAATCATATCTCTGATAGGGACCTAATATCCAACATACATAAAGAAATCCTATACCTTGAAAATAAAAAGACAATCAATCCATTTAAAAAATTGGCAAATGATTTGAATAGACATTTATCCAAAGAAGAAATGACTAAAAAGCACATGAAAAGATGCTTAACGTCACTAACTATTAGGGAAATGCAGATCATATCTACAATGAGATATCACTTACACCCATCAGACTGGCAGCTATCAGAGAGCTAACTATAGAACTGCCATATGATCCAGCAATTCCACTGCTGGGTATATACCCAGAAGAATTGAAAGCAAGGAAATGAACAGATACATGCACACAATGTTCATAACTGCATTATTCACTATTGGCAGAAGTTGGAATCAACTTGAATGCCCATCAACAAATGAATGGATAAACAAATTGTGGAATATACAACAATGGAATATTACTCAGCTGTAAGAAGGAATGCACTCATGCATTTACACATGGATAACATGGATAAATTTTGAAATCTTATGTTCAGCAAAGCAAGCAAGGCACTGAAAGACATATTATTATAAATGACCTCACTGATATGAATTAAGTAAATTGAGCAGACTCACAGAGCTCAAGTCTGAAAGACAGGTTTACAAGAATTAGAAAGGGAGAAGAAGGTTGTGAGCCAATATCCACATGGACAAAATCTATAATAAGGTGGAAATGTGTAGTTGTGCAGTGGAGGAGCATGACAGTGGTACAGTGATAATTTTGAGTTGGGCAGTACTTGTATTTCAGGGGGGTAGGGTGTGGGGGGCGTTGTACTGTCCATGGAACTAGGGGGAGTGTTGGGTGAGGGAGCAGGCGAACACTGGGGACTGGTGAGTATGTAGTTAAAACTATAACACTGAGAATGTTCTTTTGGCAACATGGAAGGGAAGGGTTACTGGTTTAGTGTATTGGTTGTGGGGGGAGACATTTGGGACAGGGTAGGTGTCTAGGTAGTGTGTTAGTGTTCATCTTGTCATAATAGGTTGTATCAGTGGGTGGAGCACACATAACACATGGGAAGGTGTTGGACTCCCATCCTGGGGAGTCCTGCTATGTTCCCAAATAGAGGGGCAGAAGTCTCTTGAGAGCATGGGCAGTGCCTAAAAGGAGAGGATAGAGCAGTATGTCAAACCCTCAGTGTTGTTGCAAGTAACTATGAATCTTGTTCTTCAAGGCATGAAGCCAGGTAGTTGCCATGCATCTTGAGGGGGGGGGAATAGAAAAGATGGAAATTGGGGCATTTGGGGGGCAACAGAATTTTACTACATGATCTTGCAATGATGGATGCAGGCCATGTTACATTTCCTCAAAATTTATAAAAGTGTATGGTCCAAAATGTAAACCATATTATAAACCATTGACCATGATTAGTAGGCATGTTTCAATATTTGTACATCAATTGTAACAAGTGAAACATCCACATATAAAATGTTATTAATAGGGAAAAGGGGGAAAGGGTGAGGATGTTGGGTAATTGGGAATCCCCTGTATTATATATGTGACTTTTCTGTAACCTAAAACTTCTTTGAAGACAAAATAAAAAAGGTAAGACACTGGGGGAATAAATGGAATAAAGTATCACTATACATACAAGAAAACAGAACTTACAGTTATGAAAGACAATGTCAAAATTTTTAAAAATATTTTTTGTTATACCAAATCCTTTTTATTTTTTTAAATTTTCTGTATGTTATTTCTTTTTAAAAAATATATCATTATTTTATCATTTAATTATTAATTGTGTTAGGCAGGAAGCAGATTTGGCCCAATGGATAGGGCTTCTGCTAACACATGGGAGGTCTGCAGTTCAAACCCTGGGCCTCCTTGACTCGTGTGGAGCTGGCCCATGGGCAGTGCTGATGTGTGCAAGGAATGCTGTGCCACGCAGAGGTGTCCCTCATGTAGGGGAGCCCCATGCGCAAGGAGGGCACCCCGTAAGGAGAGCCACCTAGTGCGAAAGAAAGTGCAGTCTGCCCAAGAATGGTGCCGCACACACAGAGAGTTGACACAGCAAAATGATGCTACAAAAAGAAACACAGATTCCCGGTGCCGCTGATAAGGATAGAAGCAGTCACAGAAGAACACACAGTGAATGGACACAGAGAGCAGACAATTGAGGGGGGGGGCAGAGAAATTTTTTAAAAAATGTATTAGGCTATTTTGTTGGTGTCATTTTTGAAGGTTTGGATCACAGAAGGTTTACAACTATTATAAGGATGATCATTTGTGCAGGGTGTCAGTAAAGTGGGATACATGGGAGATGGGTCACTTGGGCATACATGAAAGGCATATAAATGTGTTCAGTTGTTCATGGGACATTATCACAGTGGGTGGAGATTCACACAATAACTTAGAGAATATCAAATTCCCATCTTGGGGATCTCTGCCACATTCTTTAATGGAATAGCAAGAATACCCTGAGTACAGGGACAATGAGAAGGAAGATGGCCCATTGATGGGCCCTTAATATTGATAACTGTACTTATGAACCTTTACTCTTGAAATTGAAACTTAGTCTAATATTATACACTGCCTAAAAGTTACCTCATGAAAGTCTCCTTGTTGCTTAAATGTGGCCTCTCTCTAAGCCAAACACAGCATATAAATGCATTACCTTCCCCCCAGGGTGGGACATGAGTCCCGGGAATGAGCCTCGCTGGCACCAAAGGATTACTACCAAGCACTGACCGCAATGCAACTGGACAAAGACCTTTTCCAAAAGGGGGAAAGGGTAAATACAAATGAGTTTATATAGCTGAGTGGCTCCAAGTGAATTGGGAGGTCATTCCAGAGGTTACATTTACCCATGTCTCAGCAGGATCTCACTGACTACCAAACAAATATTACAGGAAATAATGGGAATCATGATAGCTCTGGAAACATCCAGACACTGTAGTCAAGGTAGATAATTCAGGAGTTTGATGCCTTGCCAATGGGCCTTACTTTGAAATGTATGCTCCCCAGTATGACAGAGTTGGACTAAGTTGTGATTTCCCTAAACATGGTTTTTCTTACCCTTCTATTTGAAGCTGTAATTGGTACTAGGGTTGATAGGTGTAGGTCCAAAAGATTAAAATATTTGGGCTGTCCATGTGCCAGCTGGGCCCTGAATTTTAATGGAGTTCTATCACCTACTCCCCAGTTTATTGGACTCACCCAGGACAACTAACAAGGAGATGACGATGTACAACTACCATCCCAAAGAATCTAGAGAGTCTACAACTGCGAGTAAAAGACTACCATCCATCTGCCCTATGGGATCAAATTAGAGGTGGAGTGGGCATCACCATCCCAGAATCCTGTTGTTTACTGGAGAATGAACGATGGACTAAAGTAGACTTACTGGTATTCTGCTACAGACTTATTGTGATTCTAGCAATGAAAGAAATCACATCATTGATGTGGAGACTGTAGCCACTGGAGGTTCTGAAGGCAGGGGAGGGAAAAAACAGGTGAAATATGGGCGCATTTTTGGAACTTGGGAATGTCCTGAATGACATTACAATGACAGATACAGGCCATTACATATCTTGCCATAACCTACAAAATTGTGCAGGAGAGAGTATAAAGTACAATGTAAACTCTAATTCATGTTTAGCATCAATGTTTGAAAATGTTTTCATCAATTGTAGTGAATGTACCACACTATTGAAGGCTGTTGTTAACGTGGGAAAATGTGGGAGGTGTAGGGAGTGGGCCATATGGGAATCCCCTATATTTTTATATAACATTTATGTACTCTAAATATTAAATATATATATATATATATTTTAAAGCACAATACTGTGAGTGTATTAATCAGCCAAAGGTGTACTGATGAAAAATATCAGAAATTGGTTGGTTTTCATAAAGGGTATTTATTTGGGGTAGACACTTACAGATACCAGGCCATAAAGCATAAGTTACTTCCCTCACCAAAGTCTATTTTCATGTGTTGGAGCAAGATGGCTGCCAATATCTGCAAGGGTTCAGGCTTCCTGGGTTCCTCCCTTCCTGGAGCTTGCTTCTCTTTCCTCTGTGCACTTACTTCCTTGAACTCCAGCTTAAGGCTTCATCATTAAACTCCAACATCAAAACTCCAACATCAAAAACCTTCAACTCTGTCCTTTGCCATGTCTTTCATCTGTGATTCCCTACCTATCAAGGGGTGGGGACTCAACGCCCTAATGATGTGGCCCAATTAAAGCCCCAATCATAACTCAATCATGCCCAGCTACTGACCAGATTACAAACATAATCCAGTATCTATTTTTTTAATTCATAACCATATCAAACTGCTACAGTGAGTATACTTAATACTATTAAATTGTACACTTGAAAGTAGTTAAAATGGGAAATTCTAAGTTGTAAATGTGTTACTACAATAAAAGCGAAATAAAAAGTAAAAGCACAGAGTAAGTTTTCTTATTCTCTTCTGCAGATTTAGAAACTGGTGCCCCAAAATATTTAACATAAATTAAACACCCATTTGGCAATAAAAATAAAGTCACAAATTCATGAGGTAACAGTATACACCTCATTCTAGTACCATCTCACTATGTGAAATGTCTAGCACACTTCTCTAGTACATTCAGACAGATCTGTCTCACATTTACTTCTGGGCTCAGTGCTCTTCCCTGCCATGCAATGCTAAATATTCTGCTTGAGCATTCCCTATGGCTTCTACTACCAGTGATAATTTCTCCAGCAAAGACCTGCAAACCCCTCACAACTCCATGACAGCATTTTCCTGCTGCTCTTGCTGCTGCTGGCCCTGCCATTATTTCCATCTCCTTGTGCAAGCTTCATTGCACAAGCGTTACACTACACTGAATTTGTTCACTGGCTCATACCACTATGCACTAAATGTACAATCTGGTTCCGGCCCTGGCACAAAGATTGTTCCTGAGGCCTCCAAAGTCACTCAATTTCAGCTGCTTCTGGCTCTGTGGATAGCCACTATCAATGATTGCCCAACCTTCCTCCTTCTGACAGTTTGAAATTATTTATAAATTCCAGAAAGAGAGATTATGTTTGTAAATGTTCTGCTCTTCTGGGTGTAATACCCTTTGATCATATTAGATTCATTGAGATGTTGTTGGTTAAATTATGTTAAGATTAGGGCTTTAATTCAACCACATCAGCATGGTGTAATTCAGTTTTAGTCCCCACCCCTTTGGGGGGCAGATATAAATGGGCACTCACTCAAAAAGACACAGAATAAGGCACAGGCAGAAAGAGAGCACCATAGACACAGCAGTGGGGAGAACCTTGATCCTGCAGCCCCAGGAAGACAGATGAGCCATTTGCCTGATAGTTTGCTGGTAAAGAGAACAGAGCAGCTGAGCTGAGGAAGTACAGAAAGAAACAAATTCCATGCCAACATACGACTGAGCCCAGAAAAAAGCTGGGCCTATAGAGGCTTAAAAGGAAGAAGGAAGGAGAGACCAGGTCTGCCATATACTTCAACAAGTGGCAACTGACTTGGGTGAGAAATACCTCTTATGGCACCTTGAGTTGACTCTTTAGGACCTTGTAACTAAGTTTTTACCCCAAATAAATACCCTTTATAAAAAAACAACAGAGTTCTGGTACTTTGCATCAGCATTTCTTTGGCTGATTAATAAACTGCCACACTTAGAAAATAACTCCAAAGCCTGTTTTCTTGAGTCTTACATGGAGATTTTAAATAGAAATTATTCATTAGTAAATATAGATATTGCTTTTGTATTTTTTTAAATACAACTTCTTCTTCATCTAAAGTGAACACAATCCCACAGGGAACTGAGGCAAGGACAAACTATCTGAATGGCAGAAGTCATGCCATACTCAAAAGCATAGCTGTCTTGGGTCATTTAATGTAAAAGAAAATAACCCTATTTAGCTCAGTCTCCCAAGAGAAGTACTGAATTGCAGTTCACTGTATTAACAGCAGTCCATTTGATAACCAGAGCACTAAAAGGATATAATTCTGGCCAATTGACCGTTTAAGATAATGAGAAAGTGTATAATTTTTTCAAACTTTAATTCAAATTTGTTTTAATAAACTAAAGACTTAGTGCTTAAAACCATGAGTTTTAGTTATAAGGAAGTCAGTCATATGGAAGGCCTTTTTCATGGAAGATGCTGGATAATGAGGCATCAGTAGAAAACAGGACCAGTATCATATTTATTTTCTGCACAGATTATAGCACAATGTTCCTTGCAAAGTAGGGATCCAATGTTCAATTCATTCGATTATGAGTTTAATCCAAATAATTGGTGGGGAGGATAACTAAATATATAAGCAACCAATATGTGGCTATAGCAAACCATCTCTAATCAAGCTATGGACAGGATAGCAGAAATTATTCCAATGGACGAACCATAAATTCTTGATGATATTAGAAAGAAAGAACCAAGCAAATCCAGAAAAATGCAAGTCCTGCTTCCAGATGACAAACATTGGTATGATTTTGGGGATGATTTGTCAGGTATTATGAGTTGAGAAGGCAATGAAAAATTTTAATTTTGCCATATGAATTCATCTTTCTCTCAAGATCCTGAGGTTGACTTGGAGGGGAGTAAGGAGCACTGACATCAATATTGGCCCAGTTTTTAGAAGCAAAATACCCTAAGAAGGGGGTCATCAAACTACCTAGTGGACCAAATTTGGTCTACCCACTGTTGTTATAGATAAAGTTTTCTTAGAACACTCCCACACTCATTCGTTTACATATAATTTATAGCTGCATTTCCTATTCTCACCAGGACAAAGTTGACTCAATGCCAGAGAGACCATTTGCCAATCCCTGTCTTAGGATATTAAGTAAAACTGTGAGATCTGCTGCATCTAGTGAAAGACCTATCTGGAAACTTCTGAGCTAACAAGCCTTAACTAGGTTAAGTATATAGAGAGTCTCACCTTGAAACCAGATGCCTGAATTCAGGGGAACTGACATCCTCAATGACTTAATTTTGTATCCAACATTATCCTATTAGGTACCACGAATTGACTTATTCTCTTCCCTACTGTGGATCAAGTATTTCTTGGCATCTGCTGTTTCCTACTTAAATCCATTCAGATTAAGGGAGAGGCAATTATTAAGGAAGGTTATTTCAGTTGAATATACCAATGCTGTTAACCTAAGTGTTCCCTGCAATAGACAATACCTACAAAAGTTAAAATGGGCAGACATTCTAATGTGAAAACTGCACCACTGAAATAATATGACCCTTTCTTCCACTTTTGCGCCACACTTTCTCATACTAATGCCATAACAGGACTTAAACCCTGCGATGGACATTAACTTTCCTATCGTGAAAAGTTTAATTTCATATATTAAATTTTGTTTAATATTGTATATGTGTGAATAATGTTCCCTACAAAACATATACTTCTCAATTTTTCAGCATTGCACAAAAGGTTTCCAGGAAACACACACTTAGGAAAGAACTGGATTGGCACCATGAGTGGCAGTGGCAGCTTCTGCTTCTGGTGGACAGTGTAACTCTAACGTCCAAGTCCCTCGCTCCAGTGTGAATGGAGGGCATGGTAAGAATTAAGGACAGATAACACTGAGGGGATTAGACAGGGAAGGGGAGCAGCTTGAGGGAGAGTCTGGATGATAGATGATAACTTCAAAAAAAATATCTGCTCAGAATAAGTAAATGCAGAGCAATTTGTTTTTAAAGCAAAGACGTCATGTATTCAGAATGTGTTAGGGATTGTATCACAACTTTTATTTTCCCTTAAATTGCGCTGACCGTGTGCATACTGGTCATGCCATAATATTAAATAAAACTGCTTTCAGTAAAAATAATTTATGTCTAAATTTTTTTCATAGAATAGATATGCTTAAAGCAAGGAAAGAAGACCCTTCTACTTTACCCGGTACCACTTTCAAACCCCATCTTGAATTTTGCTCCTCCATTTTGCTTACAGCAGCGTTAGTATGACAATTTCTTCTCCATCCATGGTCCTCAGAAGGAAATCAGAGAGCCACAACTTTTGCCCACAAATTAACCAATTTTCTCCTAGGACTAGAAGTATTATATAAACCCTTCTTTCCCCACATAGTTATTTCTATTACAGTGCTCACAATCTTCATAACTGTACTCACAATCTCTTTTGACAGAAGAAAGGGAAAGCATTATACTACATAGAGTTTTTTAAAATGCTTTAAAACACAAATGCCTAGCCAGTATAACAAGTAAATATAAAATTAATTTTCATTGTATGTAATCAGAGGAACACCTGAAAATATAAATAATAGATTGCTCCATATTTTGAAGGAAGGATGAAGACTGGGATCCATAAGGAAGAGATTGTCTCAGGAGAGGCTTAAGTAACAAGTGACACACTTTATATACTTCAGCTCTCTTTAAAAGGGACTCAGTCTTATTGGTTGAATTTGTACTTCAAGAAAGGTGAGAAAATTAGTAATAGTATTCCTTTCCAAATATTTTAATGTCTTCTTACACCTTTCTAGGTTTCATTATTTCCCCCTGCTTTTGTGGTGCAGTAATTTAAGAAGTAACATGTAATGACCAAATAGAGAATATGACATTTGTGGATCACTAAGAACTTTTGCACAAATCAAATGATTTATAGTTCAAGCTTGCTTTGAAAGCAATTATTACAAAATTTATTTTTCTCCTCTTTCTGATTGATGGTAGTCATTGATTATTATTTTGGGTGACAGATACCCTGCACTAATTTAGACTTCTGTCATCATTTATTAATATACAGATTTCTTCTCTGAGTAGTTGGATTCACTCTAGGTATACAAAGAGTGTGCAATTGCCAAAGCACTACTTGCTTTAAACTGAAAAGGAATATTATTTATTTATTGTATCAAGGGTCAATTTTTGATATAGTTTTTAATCAGCTTGTATTCAGAAAATATCTACATGCACAATTTTAGCTTAATCCATTAAACTAGTGGATAATCTAATTCCACCTTTTGGGGGGAGTGATTTTGACAAAAAATTTGTAAATGTGACAAAATCTTTTTGGATGGGTGAAAGCCCGACAGCCTTAGTTATGATTAAGCCCCACCATGAATGACAAGAGATGGATCAGAATTCCTACCTATCTCTTCAATTTAAATAGAGACTCTGAGATATGGGTCAATGTACTGTGGGGAGCCAAGGGAGAGAGTCATTGCAAGGAAGAAAATGTCACTATACATACAAGACAACAGATCTTACAGTTATGAAAGACAGCATCAAAAATTTTTTTAATATTTTTCATTATTTTTTATTATACCAAATCCTTTTTAATTTTTAAATTTTTTAAATTTTTGTATTTTATTTCTTATTTTTTAAAATATCATTATTACTATATTATAAAGGACTCCAGTAAGGATTAAGACCTATCCCAGGTCACACCCTATTGAACTAATCTAATCAAAACATCCCATCTACAATAGGTTTATACCTACAGGAATGGATTATCTCCAAGGACATGATTTTCTGGGGCCCACCCAGCTTCAAAATGTCACTAGCAAGTTTTGGTCCCTTGCAACCAATAATCTCTGCCTAGAATAGATACTGATACCAAGGAAACAAGCTATAAATCCTCAAAGCTGTGAATCTAGCAGTAGTGTTGACAAAGCAGTGCAAAGGAAGACAGGAAGGGCTACAAAACTATCTGTAGTTAATAGTGTGGAAGTACCTGATTTATTTATTGTAACCTCAGGGGGTCTATCTCAGACCACTGAAAGAAAACTTTTGGAGTCTAGGTAGCAGACTATGAGATAAATGTGATGATGTCTTATGGCATTAAATAAAGTTTCACTAGGGGAAAATTTTTTTTGCTCCAATCTAAGGTTGACCTGTTAACAGTAAACAGTAAAATTCCAGTGCCCACACTAGCATAAAGGTATGTAGGATTGTCTGTAGGAGAAAGAAAACGGGGCCAAGATTTGAGGCAACTCGGTAGTGGAAAATGAAGACTTGGTATTCTCTCCTAGAGGAAAATTAGCTGTTAGAGATTTCCAGAAGAATCAGGGACTTGGGGGAGTCAAGGAATGAGAGGAATCAGGAAGTCAGGGAAAGCCATTTCAGAAGTAAATCTGAGAAGCTGCAGAGTTCTACCATATTCTCTAATGGAACAGCAAGAATCCTCCAAGTATAGGAGCAGTGAAAGAGGATGGACTATAGAGGACCCTTGATATTGATGACTGTACTTATGAACCTTTACTCCGAAAAATGAAACTGAGGTTAGTATTACAGTGTGTCTAAGAGTTACTTCCTGAAAGCCTCCTTGTTGCTCAAATGTGGCCTCTCTCTAAGCTAAACTCAGCATATAAATGCATTACCTACACCCCCCCACCCCACCCTACGCATGGAACATGACTCCTGGGGATGAACCTTGCTGGCACCAAGGTGTTACTACCAAACACCAGCTAGCAATGCAACTGGAAAAGACCTTGACCAAAAGGGGAAAGAGTAAAGACAAATGAGTTTATGTGGCTAAGAAACTTCAAAATGAGTCAGAGAACATTCCGAGTGTTACCCTTATGCATGTCTCAGCTGGATTTCATTAACTGCCAAAGTAAATATCGACTCAAATAGCAGGACTCCTGAGGGCTCTGGAGATATCCAGACACTATAGGCAGGGCAGACAGCTCAGGATCTTGGTGCCTAGCCTGTGGGCCCTACTTTGGAAATTATGCTCCACAGTGTGACAGAGTTGGACTCAGTTATGATTTCCCTACACACGGCTCTTATGCCCCTTCTATCTGAACCTATAGTTAGTACTAGAGTTTATAGTTGTATGTAAGAGACTTAAATCTTTGGGCTGTCCACATACCAGCTGGGACCTGAATCTCAACACCTACTCTCCAGTTCATTGGACTCACCCAAGACAGCTAACAAGAAGGTGATGATGGACAACAACCATACCAAGGAACTGAGAGAGACTACAGCTGCAAGCAAGAAAGTCTCATCCAACTGCCTTATATGGGACCTTAAGCCCCCTCTCAGTTAGAGGTGGAATGGGCGTCACCATCCCAGAATCCTCAGGATTGGCATGAAGTTACTGGTATTCTACTATAGACATATTGTGATTCTTTCAATGGAAGAACTTATATCATTGTTGTGGAGGCAGTGGCCCTAGAGGTTCTGAGGTCAGGGAGAGGGAAAACAGGTGTAATACAGGGGCATTTTTGGGACTTGGGAATTGTCCTGAATGACATTACAATGACAGATACAGGCCATTATATATCTTCTGATAACTAACAAAATTGTGTAGGAGAGAGTGTAAACTACAATGTAAACTATAATCCATGCTTATAGCTTAGTGGCAAAGCTCCAAAAACGTGTTAATCAATTGCAACAAATTTACCACACTAATGAAGGATGTTATTAGTGTGGGAAAACATGGTAGGGGTAGGAAGCAAGGCATATAGGAATCCCCTATATTTTTTTATGTAACATTTATGTAATCTAAGTATCTTTTTTAAGAAATAAAAAGTATATATACATACATATATATATATAAGTAAATCTGGTTCACATGCAAAACCAGATTTAGCTACAAAGAGATATAAGAAATCTTGTGACTTTAAAACAATCTCTTCATTTAATTTCATTAATCCGTATGTGTTTTTCTATAATTACTAAGGATAAATTATTAACAATAAAAAGGAAGTTATATACTTAAAAAACAAAAAGAAATCAGTCTTAGGAAGCCTATATTCTTTTTCACAGTGTCCTAGAAGAGAAAACAAAATCACAGGGAAAAGGAGGTGGCATAAACTAGAAAAGTGGGTTAAAACATGAGGTTTATAAGAAGAAGATGAAATGAGAAGGATTCAGGATTAGATCTCAGAAGTAGTCCTGCGACATTAAATGACAAGAAATCCCTCTATTCCCTACAAGAGCATTCCAGAGAGCAGAGGGACAGAGGTAGGAGTTGAAGAGTTGAGGAGGTGAGAGGATGCAAATTAAAGCAACTCAGAAGATAAAAATATAAGGCAATGGCATTCATAGCTTTGAAAAAAATGTTTTTAAAATCATTGTTCTCTACTTTGGGACAATTCTAAATATCTGACATCTGAGGGAAACACCTACACCATTGAATACTGCTTTTGAGTCTCTCACTACAGGGAAATTGGAAAGAAATAACATTTTCTCTTCTGACAATTCAAGTAAAATGATTACAGACTATTCACAGAGTTACTTTGTACCAACAAAATCTGTCTTTAAGATTTAGATTTTTTTTTCAATTCTTTTCCTTATGTAAGTATAATCTCTCAGTTGATATTGCTTAAATTGGATCAAAAGATACATCTTTCAAAAAAATTATAAAGGAAAGCACTTTCATTTAGGCTCAAACATAATTCATTATACTTGCAAGTATATATAAAAGGGAGAAAGCTGAAACTTATATATGCACATTTGTACGGTTGTCAAGAAGTGCAAACACAGACCCAATTATCTGATGGCTCTGTAGAGAAAACGTTGTTCCCAAATGATGTGAGGTTAAATATACAAAGGTAAGGTGAATTATAAAGGGAAGCATTTACCTGGTGAAACTGAGAGCAGACTAGCAATCAAGGCAGTCCTGTCACTTCTTCCTCAATAAAAGGTTTATATCATTGGGCTTAGGAGACAGAGTGTCTTAATAATTACATCAAATGATTAGTACACCTCATCTACAAATCAATAAATCACCATTTGACACAAATCTGATTATGTTGATTATTCTGGACAACCTCAGCTCAAATCTTCACTTCTTTGGTTCTTATTATGCTGAATTGCTGGTATCTGCTCATTTACCTATCTTCCCTACCTGTCTATAAACTCCATGAGGAAAAAGACTATATCAAATACAGTGTTTCTCAGTGTGGTTGGGGCCCAGCAGCATCAGTAACACCAGGAAGGACTAGAAATGCAAATTTGAGGGCCCAACCCTTGACCTATTGTCTCAGAAACTAGGGGTGGAGGTCAGCAGCAGGGCTTTAACTAGCCTTCCAGGTGATTCAGGTATCACAAATGGTTCTGAGAACCACTGATGATGAATTAAATTCCAGCATGAAGCACTATACCTGGCACAGTTTAGAGTCTGACAGAGAAAATTAGTGATATGAGGAAATCTCTCTTTTGCTGCTTTAGTTCATTCATATATACCTTAGTCTCCTGTTGTCCTAGATCCCATAAATCAAACAGAAAAGAGAAATATTAACCTATTCACAGAGTGGAATTCTATTCCTCCTTTCAGCAATATTTGCACTATTTAAAAAGAATGCTAGAGACAGTAACAACTATTATCTTGTGCAGAATTCCATTCAAGTCAATACATTTTAGATGAGAGACATCAGGGAAAGCTATTGATTGGTAACAGTTTTCTGTACTCCAGATAACATTCAGAATTAATTGTAAAGGACATTCTCTAGACCTTCTCCTCTCTTAACACTGTTCACAATTTAACGACAGTAACTCTGCTCATCCCTTAGACCTCAGAGTCTAGAGCCATAGGTGCTGATAGTAGATAGTCAAAATATGTTAAATGAATGAATAAATGAACCCTGTAGAAAGTCAATTTTTCAGTAATCATTGCCGTGTACCAAAATGTACAACCAATTTAGTTTGCCAGGGAAGTTCTGACTAGTACCCCAGAATAGGTTGCCTTAAACAAACAAATTGACTGTTTCACAGTTTGGGAGGTTAGAAGCCCAACATCAAGGTATCACCAGGCCGTGCTTTCTTGGAGGTCTGTAGCATTCTGGTGATGGCTCAATTTCTGCCTCTGTCACGTGGTGATATGTCTCTTTCTGTGTCTTCTCTGGTTTCTATCTATCAATTTTTCCTCCTCTTCTCAGTGGTCTCCTTTTAAAGACTTCAGCCATATTGGATTAAGGCCTACCTACCCACATTCTATTTGGCCTCACCTCAACAAACAACATCTTCAAAGTTCGCATTTACAAATTGATTCATACTCACAGGAACAGGGTTAGAACTTGAGCATATCTTTTATGGTGGAGAAGATTCAATCTCCAAAAATAAGTCTCAACTTCAGAACTTCCGTACAATGATATAGGTTAGAAAATATTAACCTGATTCACACTGGATACTACTTATTATAAAAGTGTAGTCACTCTGTTAAGAAAATACGAGATGGTTCTGGGGATTGTAGGAGTGTTTTACTAACAGAACTATTACACATAATTATGCCCATTCTTTTCAAGATAATCTGCTGCTTGAAATTCAGAACAAAGTCACTACCCATGAACAGAGTACAACTTTATTGATGAAGGTGGACATTTAATTATTCCAAATGATAGTAAAGATGCCCACACTAATTCCATCCTTGTAATTATTAATAAGATTACTTAAAATTCAGTAATCCTGTCTTCCCACCTATTCATGCACAAAGGGATAAGGGAGGGCTTCACGATGGCCTAGACATACTCTCTCAAAACCACCTTTCTGTATGACAGTATGTAGAAAATATTCACTCCCACAGAAAATTCCTTCATCTACAGTTTCACTAAGCATAATTTCAGATTCTCACAAGTTTGTATAAATAGTTCTGATTGTTTACCTCAATTCCATTGTCAATTTTATTTTTTAATACCTAGAGAGCATCTTTCTCATTTCACAACACATGAAGCCTGTGTAAAACAATGCCTTTCTCTCCAATGCTAAATATACCCATTAGTCCTCATTATTGAATGATTTCACTATTTTCCAGCATTATGTATATAAATATTTCCATGTATTACAGAAAATACAGCAAGGCTGTATGGACACAAGATTTAAAATGTACTTGGCAACACAGGCAGATATATACAGACATACACAGCTTTGTATTGTGAATGTTTTTTCCTTCCCATAATTTTTTCCAAAGTGTTGTCACTTAACTGTGACACACACGCACACACACACGCACACACACACACAGTCCAACACAGACAGAAACCATCATTTAGTAGATAAGGAAAGTCAAACTCCTTTTCCCAACCCACATTTTTTTTGTCTGATTAAATTAATCCTATTTACCCAGTAAGTATTCTAATTTATGAAACTGCTTTGCTTTTTACTTGATGTTCTTTTCCTTAGATATCTGATCCAATTCATGTCCATAGCCATATCTATATACTGATGGTTAACAAATGAACACCTTCATCTCTCCTGAGCTACAGACCTGTGTAATTCACTTATCCTAGACATCTCAACTTAGCTTCCAAAGAACTTCAAATTCAATAATCTCTGAAACTTAACTCATAATCTTCTCCCCCAAAACTTATTTATCCTATTCAAATCTTCCCATACCTCCAGTTTCCAAAGCAATATACCTGAATAGATCCTCAAATCTTACCACTGTCTTACCCTTCACAGTCAAGTCACTTCCCAAAGGCCTCTGATTCTACCTCTAATTGTATCTCAAATCCATCTGATTGACTCCACAACCACTGCCAGCACCTTAGTCCTAGCCACCAGAATCTCTTACCTGGATCACTATAATGGTAGTGTCCTCCACTACCCATGCTTGTATCTTGCAATTCAGCAGCCTGACACCTATAACCACAGTTTGATGAGTCACTCATTAATTGAAACCTGCCCATGGTCTTCCAATTGCCCTTAGGATGATATCTGAATATCTTTAACTTGACTTATGATGTGTTGCATGAAGTCTAAACTATTTAGCATGGTCTTCAAGGCCCTACCTCTTCAGTTTCTTTACCTACCACTCACTTCTTCACTCTGTATGTCATTTTCCCAGCTAAGCCATTTATTTGCCCTCATCAGGATCTTACTCATACCATTTTCTCTAACTCTGACATTTCACTTTTATTCCCCTTCAGCCAGCTTCAACTTAAATATCACTTTCTCAAAGATGCTGTGGTATTTTTCCAACAATTGCCACAGCTCAGTAATATTTAGAGTTCATATGCTTTTCCAGAACCTTTCCCTTGCCTATCAAGAGGTGGAATTTTTCCACCTCCCTTTGAACCTAGGTTAGTTTGTGACAGTTTGCATCAGTAGAGTATGGCAGAAGTGATAGTATGTGACTTACAAAACTGGTTAATAAAAAGGAATACAGCTTCTACCTGGCTCTCTCTTGTTATATGTGCCTTTGAGATCCACCCATAATCCTGTGAGGAAACCAGAGAAGAGACCTTGTGTAAGTGTTCTGGCCAACAGTCATAGCTAACCAACAGCCAGTACCAAGTACCAGAGTGAATGAATGACCTTCAAAGTAGTCTAGCCTCCAGCCTTTGAGTCCTCCAACTGAATCTCCAGACAGCAAAAAGATGAGACCAGTCATCTTCACTGTGCTCTGTTTGACTCCCTGACCCACAGAATCTGTACATAATAAATGCTAGCTTTATGCCACTAAGTTTTAATTTTATATGTTATGCATCCCTAATAATTGGAAGAGATGTCTCCCGGAGCCCTGCAGACATAGATATCCACAGTACTCATGAATTCCATCAGTTTTGTTCACTACTATGTTTTGGTTTAGCTATTCAGTAAATGCTTTTAAAATTATTGAACAAAATTCTGGTAGAGATAATTAACGAAAGAAGAAACTGACATTCAGAAATTAAAAGAGAAGTTAAAATTAGAAGTAATGAGGAGCTTTCAATGAATCCTTTACAAACATGAATGAAGGTACAGACTGTAGAGACCATAATGCTCTGGTTTAAAATTGTATTGTGGTAGTATTTGTATATGTGAGATGGGAGGAAGTTAAGTCATAAGTAAGATGAGTCGACACCATATAATCTGACACAGAGTAGAGCTAGGACCATAAAACCCTGGGAATTGGAGAACAGATGAAAAATACCTTAGTAAGGCAAATGAAAAAGTCACCCAAAACTTATATGCAAGTCAAATATCCAAGTGATGGTGTCACTAGGAAGCAAGAAAAGGGAAGAAAGGATGAGGAAGGTAGAAAACTGTGTCAGAACCCTGTCGTCAGTGACTCTATGGAACATAATCAGAAAAAAAGAATTCACAATTGGATTAGAAACAAACAACAAAGAGCTTCTCTGCCTAAACATAGTCTCCACCAAAGAAAACAAATTACAAATACGTCATTGAAACTGAAGTGGATAGAGATGCTGACACTTTCCTCAAAATCAAATATGACAAATGAAAATTAATAGTAAAGTTGTCATTTCTAGTAATTTAAGAAGTAAAGAAAACAGAGGCAAGTTTTATAATTCCATTTTCTTTTCTAATTCCACTTTCTCTACAAGATCTTAAGTCCTGAAACCTGATTTTTCCATTTGTTGGGTTTTTCAAGATTCTAATTCTCAGCATGTCCTTATTTAAGCTAATTTGTGGTAAACAATCATATATTTACACAATTGGTTAAATACAGCACCTAGAATGAGAAAAAATATGCATGTACAAATAAATAGGTAGTTATGCAGATTTTATTTTTTTTATATTATCAAGAAAACCTTGAATAAAACCACTTTTGTGGTTATTAAAAAATCTATATGGGATTGAGAAATGTGGATAAGCAACATAGATACAGAAAAAAACTGTAGAGAGAAATCAGCACTTTTTTTGGAGAAAGAAAGGGAAACAATAAGATATTCTAAGGATTACTGCCAAAATAGATTTAAGTTTTGTTTAATGTAAAAGAGAGGGCACAATAAATTTCCCTAACTGTGGATCAAAACCAAGCAATTTGAGATAATAAAATGCCCAGTCAAAAGGGTTTGTCTTGAGAGATGTCTAGAATGGATAGAAAAAATGCCAGCAAAGCTTTACTGTAAGCACATATAAGATAATGTGTTAAGCAAAAAAATAATCCAGATCCATTTTACAATCTAATTGGGTCTGAGCTATCAGCAAAACTCAGGAAACGAGCAGAGGAGACTTTGTAAGTTGACAATCCCTAAAGGCATAGATGCAATGTGCTCCTTTTAGCTTATCCCTTTAAACAGGAAGTCTTCCAAAATGCCACACTGCAAAAGTGTCCAGGCATATAGACTCTATTCAAAAACTAATTCCTGAACTGCCCAAATCAATCTCACAGCTCATCCAGTCTTGCTCTAATTTCCCAGCAACCAACTTCAGTATTCATTTCCCTTTATGCTACTCCTTCAGCTCTCAGCTTTGACAAACTAAACTATCTCCAGCTAAAATTCTGCCCATCAAATCGCTGCAAAGCATCTTCAACAAACCTGGCTAGTACCCATTTCTGGCTAAAAGTGCCACTCGCCATGGGCTGTCCCCTACCCAGTGTAAGGTTCCTTTCAAGAGAATTGGGGGGACTGGATATTATGTTCTGCTGAGGCCAAAAGGACAAATAAAACAATGGGCATTATTGTCAATATGTATTGTGGGTTTTTTCTTTTTTCTTTTTTTCAGTGAGTCTACACATTATTTTATATAACAAAAACAAAAAGAAAATTAAGATTTACTGTGCCAAATTTTGCTGTATACATACTTTTCATATAGCATCAGCGCAAGAAAAATTAACTGAATTTTGCCTAATTTATATTCATTTTGTATGAATATAAATTTCACCATCCTGATTTCTCAGCTGTTACAATCTCATTTCTGTATGGTATCTTTGGTTTAAATTACTACATGGTCAAAACAGCAAGAATGTAAACGTATAAGAATAGCAATGGAATTATTAAGCCTATATGCACTTTCTAAGTTATGTTATATGATAATATGTACATTCTTTAAAGAAAAAAACACTGTATCACGGTAACTGAAGGAAAAACAGTAACAGAATGCAAATGTCTCATATCTTTGTCTTTTAACTCCCACTGCAGAGCACCACTATCTAAATAACCAATCTTCGTGGTTTATAATTACAAATGCCATATGCCTTTCTTTTAATTAAAATGATTTCCATATTATATCCAGTTTGTTTTATTAAAACAGGAAAAAAGCCTGATTGAATTGACTATAAAATTAACACACAGGCATGACTCAATTCTGCATGAGATCACACATTCCTATGAATTACTTTTTATTCTGTGGACTATCAGCAAAACCTGTCTGAATCGGAGGTATCTTTGATAGAATGCTACAATTCCCTTTATATCCATGGTGTCCCAAACACAACAAAGGCAGATTTTTAAAACAGGTTAACACCATTTGCTCATGGCTTTAATATACAAGTTTTTAAATTTATCCCAACTTGGTGTATAGTATGCTTCTGCCATCTACTGGAGTAATAATATAGTACAGTTGCATTATTTTACGCATCCCTAAGAATTGAAACAATTGTGATTAAATTAGATTTAAATAATCTCGTAGAGCTATATAGGCACATTCAATTGTCTCTTTTCAGGTTTCTAGGAGAGACTATCTTCTAAAATTATAGACCATCATGGATGCCTGAAAACCTTTCCTTTGTGGTAAGATTACTATCTATTTCCAAAGCCTCATTTAAGATGCTAGCACTTTTCTTTTAAATATGCACCACCACAGAGACACAAGACAAAAATGTCTGGATTTAGAAAAAAAATGTGTTCAATCTGACTATCTCTCTCTTATTCAACAGGACAAGGTTTCTCATGGTCTTTTTACACTTAGGGAAGACTTTTAACATTTCACAGCTTTTTGAATTTTTAATAGCATTTTAATCTTGCAGTTTTCTGTGTTTGGTAGATTCAACATTTTCACCATCACCTAAGGATGAAAAAACTGAAATATAGAGAATTATAGCAAGCAGTTCTTCCCCTCCCTTTCCCTTCCCTCCCAGATCCTCTACCTCCTGGTATTCACACCCTTGTGTAAACCTTTCTTCTTAAATATGGGCTGGACCTAGAGACTGGACACATGACAATGTCAAAATGATGCAGCCTCAATTCCAAGATTAAGTTATAAAAGACCAACTTCTGTCTTGTTGACTCATTTCTCTCTCCCTCTCTTTTCTCTCTCTCTCACTCTCCATCTGTTTCATTCTCTCTAGCTCTCTCTTGTTCACTCTCTCTCACTCACTCTTCTCTCTTGCTCACTCTGATAAAGCAAACTGCTGTGCTGTGACCCAGCCCACAGAGAGGCACAAGTGGAACAGAGGGAGGCCTCCAACCAATGGCCAGTGAGAACCTGAGGCCCTCAGCGCAACAACCTGGGAGAAACTGAATCCTGCCAAAAATCACATGAGAGAACCTGCAAACCAGACTTACCCCAGTTGAACCTTGAGGTGACAGCAGCCCTAGCCATCATTGTGACTATACCATTGTGACCGATAGTGACCAAAGGACCCACCTAAGCTACACCCATGTAGCTCATCCACAGAAACCGTAAGATCAAAATGTATTTTCCATTTTAAGCTTATACATTCTAGGGTAATTTATTTTGCAGCGATAACTAATACAAGAATGTTAAGTGATTTACTATAGCCATTAGGCTAGCTAATGATATGAATGAAACAAGCACTTTTCATTTACCCCAATAGGGCAGTACAATATACTAAATAAAATACAATAAAAAGTATGAAGAAACTAAAGAAAATAAGCAATGCAACTAAGTTTACTGAGTACCTAAACTTTGAAAGGCCTAGATTAGGTGAATATGACAAAATACAATATTAAAGTAGAGAGCAATATAGGTAAAGTTGAATTAATAGAGGGAAGATTAAACAAAGGCTATAAATAATAACACTATTGTTAATGAAGCTCAAAGGAGGATATCCTCTTTGGATAAGATCAGGATAGGCTTCATTGGACAGACAGCTTTGAAAGAGGCCTTATATAGAAGGCTAGGATTCAAAAGGAGGGTGAGATTTCCAAGTAATAATTAAAACAACAGAAAAAATTATACAGAAATACAACATTGGAGTAAATTAAAGTAAGAGTGAGTGGTTCATTTATAAGGAGATGCTAGGGAATAAATGTAGAAAAGTCAAATGGGTAAATGGAGAGCCCTGAATGCCAGGACTGGCAAGTCTGCATTTAATTAATTCAGCCAGGATCCACTGACCATGTTTGAGGACAGGACTTCTGGCTAATTAGTAGGGGGTCAGTCAGGCAAGTTATGGGACCATGAGCCAAATCTGGCCAGCAGCCTGCTTTCTTACAAACTTTGAGTTAAGAATGTTTTTCATATTTTTAAAAGGGATAAAACAAAAATAAGACAAATGAGTGGCAGAGACCATATGTATCCCACAAAAACTAAAGTATTTTTTATAAGGTACTTTACAGAAAAAGTTTGCCAACCTCTGATCTAGAGAACACCCTTTCGGGTTATCAGAATCTAAGGAATTTGAACCTTTTATGGATTTTTTAGCCATTTTATAAAATTTTAAGTTTATAGATAACTGGTAGCAGTGCAAATAATTTTTGTCTATAAGCATGAAAATAAATTCTGCCTAATGGAGTGACATGTTTCTCTCCTCTGCCCTGTCTACACCCCCATGAATAAAGTCAGTTTCCTGTCTATCTGTAAAATCATTTCATGGCCTATATTTCTCTGCTCTTTGAAGTCTCTAAGTGGTTCATGAGTTAAATAAAATCTTTGATATGCATTCATTTTTGAGCCAGCATTTTACCTATTTATAAATTGATCCTTAACAATAAGGGGAAAATGTTAAAAATCCGAGACTAACAAAGTGGTCTATGAGACCTACAGATGGGGTATCAGTAAACACCACTGAGCTCTGGATGTGTTTGGTTGATTAAGTTCAGCAACTCTTCTGAATAAATAGAGAGCAGAGTCTAAGCAGGTGTAGCAATTTGAGATGATTTTATGAATCCCCAAAAGAGAAGGATTATATTAATATTTGTAAATTAATATATTCCTGTGGTTGTGGTACCAAGTGATTGCATTAAATTCAATCAGGGCCCTTTGATTAGATTATTTGATAAGGTTGTTTTAGGGTCTTTGATAGTACTACCTCAGTGAGGCATGACTCAGATTGAATCCCTGCCCCCTTGCTGGGTGTGACATAAAGGGACTCACAGACAGACAGAGGAAGAAGGGAGCCAGCATATTTGATTCTGTAATGTAAGTCAGAGGATTACGTAAGCATGAAGCCCCCAAGAGGCTGGGCCCAGAGAGCAGCTCAAGAAGTGACCAGCCCTGGTGTTTGCCTGATAGCTTACAGCCAAACTTGGGAAGACAGCCAAACAGCTGAGACTGATACAGGAAGTCCTAGAAGATAAGCCCTATGGCAGCTTGCAACTGAAATTGGGAAGAAAGTGGAGCAGCTGGACCTAGGAGAGGAACCCCAGAGGAAGGGGACGCCTTACATAGACGGCTGCCATTTTGCTCCAACACATGGCAGCTGACTTGGGTGAGTAAGCACTTCATATGGTGCCTTTGTTAGGCCTCAAGTCAGGGCCTTTATGGATAACCAGAGATGGCATGAAGAAAACTTCAGCATGAGAGTTAGGCAAACTCACATTTATTATGTCTGCAGAGGTAAGAAGCCAAGGTTAGTCTAAAGTGACTTAGACTTGACTCCTTGTGCTGCAGTTTCACTCTTGCTTAAATACCCAAGTTACTACTTAGCATTTGCTTTGATTATGCATTAGTTTTTATGCTTATGAATGAACCCACATAGTTGGTTATATAATTGTATGATTAGTATGATCATGAAATCATGCTTACACATACATTGCATGATCAAGAAAGGGGTGGGTAACTCCACCCCTGGGTGGGAATTTTACTATGTTAATTAAGCAAGTTGAAGTAGGGACAGCAAGTGGCTGCTTCTGCACAGGTCCAGCCAACCAGATGAAGCTGGTTTTCATATGTCATTGTTTCAACAAGATATTCTTGACCACCAAAAACAGAATTTGGCACAAAGAGAGGGTTGCATCTCATTATCTTCTGATTTACATACAATTCCTTTATTTGTATCCTAGCAACAGGGAGAGAAACAAGTTACTTTCAAGTATTCAGTTATCCTACATCCATCACCTTGACTTGGACTTTTCATGGCCTTGGAAATGTAATCTTTCACCCCAAATAAATACCCTTTATAAAAGCCAAAATTCTTCCAATACATACATTGGAAGCCCTTTGGTAAACTAAAATAGATGGTAACTCAGTTCTTTAACAATTGATCTTAAGGGTATTCTGGGTGTTGTGAGATGGGACCTAAGCAAAGTCCTATGGCATAGAATGGCATCACTCAGCAACTATTGGATAGTCACCCAGTGAGGGACTAAATGCTGTGAAGGCAGGACTCCACCCTGTAAAAACCTAGCATCAAACTTGGTTGAGACAGAGGGAGTTGACGGCTGAGAGGTGAAGTCTTGTACCTAGGCACTTTAGCATGCTCCTCACCATGGTCCATTTTCCAGGTCTGTCTTTAGAGCTGGTATCATCTGGCTTTTGGGTCCTCTCCCTTCTTGACAGGCTCACCCTTTTCTCCCCTCCCTCATCCTCTAACCTCCTTTGTAGACCTTGCCCAGATGTTCCTCCTTCTGTCTTGCCTATACAAGCAATTTTTTCTCCTCCTTCATTGCTCCCATGCAAAAATCCTCTCCACTAGTTTTTTGACACTGATAGCACATTAGAATAAAATCAGAAAATAGCTATCTTTGCTTTCCAGGAGGAAGGGTTTAATCCTTAAACCCCAAGTGAATTGATACATGATTGTTTTAGTATGGTGATTGTAAGATATTTAAGTTCTGAAAGAGGGAAGAAATTTATTTTCCATATTGGGGAAGTTTGAATTAATGTATCCTTCTGCACATGGGCAATGGGAATGGAATTAAGGGGATATGAGGTGGATTGAAAGGACATTAGGAAGGTAGAATATTCATAAATTAGCATTTTACAGGATATAGAGGATAAAACATAAAAATTGGTATAAGAGATAAACCAGTATATCATTGGAGTGATGTTAAAAGATATGGGGAATTCAAGAGGGAAAACTGTTTTGGAAGGTGCTTGGAGAGGTTATAAAGTGGACTTTCTTAATGTAATGATCATTTATACTTGAGGACAAAACAATGCTACAATTGGCAAAATTGAAAAGTATGTTTGCCATAAAGAAGAGAAAAAGATCAGAGGCCTGCTGATTCAAACTGATGTAGTTAAGATGTATCAAGAGACTAGAAACTATCCAGCAAAAATATAGTAGTTTTTATAGAGAAGTTTCAGTATAGTGATTAGACATTGGAGAATAAGTGGTATAAAAGTACTTCCCATCTATGCCACAGTTAAATCTTATGATTTGGGGTACTTATCTGGTCTTTTTCACATAGTTCTAGATGGAAACTCTTCGTGACCTCTTAGAACTGTTCTACACCTTAATCCTAGATTTGAAGAAAAGCGACAACATTTATATGTTCATATAACTATTGCTTTATAATGCAATTATGGGATATCCTCCATTTAAAAAGCTACCCCATATAGCAAACTATGATTATGATCTCCTATCAAACCCTGAGGGTTGTAATATCATCACTGTTCTTTACTGAGTCCCTATATAACACCTTAGCAAGGTCAACCTGCAATTTAAGATTTTTATCAATAGAAACTAACAGCTGGGGGTAAGGGGAATAAATCACATTTTCTTTATCAGACTAAGTTTATATTTGAATGTTCTAGTGCAGCTATTGGGAAAAAAGATAAGACCTCTTGATTTCTAACTTATTTTTCTCAATACTTGATTTTTTTCCTTTTTCATTTCTGACCACAAAGGAGTATCAGAGTCCTAAATTTTCCAATACTGAGGCTGGTTGGTATAATGAAAGAGGGAACCTGGCTGGCCTGGCAAACAACATGGCCAACAGACAGCATGGCCACCCCCTGAGGGGAAGACTGCCACCAAGAAGGCTGCCAGAAGAACCCTGTAAGACCCCAGCCATTGGAACTCCATTTGGAATGGGATTGGAATGCAATCTCGTTTGGGGTCAAGGGAAAGCCCAGGATATCCTCAAAAGGCTTCACCATTGACCCCCTGAGAAGTGACAGGTGAAGAAACCAATCAGAGCAGCAAAGACTTTAAAAAGCCCTGACCTAGGGTCCCACATATAAAACTCACCCTGCAGTATGTCCATGGTCCTTACCTCAGCATGGACCAAGCACTTTTCTCATTTTCTTGTTTCTTAATAAACTCTTTACTCCCTTGCCTACCCTATGGCATGTCTTTAAATTCTTTTATGTGACATAAACCAAGAACCTAGAAGCCCAGAAACCAGAACCATTCGGTAACAATACCACTAAATATAAATAAATTTTTCAAAAAATTAAAACCTATGCAAAAGCTATCAGTCTAGTTAGTGGACTAAAAAAAATCAGTTTGAGTCAAGCATTCCTTATTTCCCTCTTTTCCCTCGTTGTTTTGAACAAAATACCATTTCATTTCTAAAAGAGAGGTGTTATATTTTTTAAGAAAATGGATTATTTTCTGACCCTTGGAAAACCTATGGAAATCAGCACTGGAATGAATAATATGAATCATAGTTTCAGGACTTGCTTCAGGCAAAATATGTCAAGCAGGCAATTTCTCCTCGGCTCCTTGGAGTCAAGGTTGAGACTCTGGCAGGGTAGGAATCAGAAAACACATTACCCTCAAACTGAAATATTGTTCAGGCCCCAGTCATTTCCTATTCACTTTAAGAAAACTAAGACCTCCACACTGTATGACAGGTACTTCTTTCAAAAAAAAAATGTTTTTGTGCAATCCAGTGGTAACAAATGATTAATCTTCACGTAAAATATCAAGAAAAAGCATTAACCCATTTTTTCTTCTTCTATTGAATTAACATTCTCTTTGGAGGGAAAACAAACTTTTAGGTGTTTTTGAATAGCCTGGAGCTAAAATAGTAATGTATACTCAATTTTTTTTTCACTGAACTGATTTATTACAGTATTCCAGCATGACCAAGAAACCAGTACTAACTAAATCACTTGCCTGCTGTCAAAACTAGAATTTTCCAAACAATATTTAAAATCCAAGACAATATAAAAAATAAATCCTTAATGAGTTATTATACATTTTTAAGAAAAATTAAGGACTAAAGATCTCTTAGGACATTGCATGCAATTAATCAGAAATATTTATTTTTTTCTGGGAAAATAAATCTATGTAGTTTTTAAAATGATAATACTAGGGAGTCTTTTTTGAATCGTGTGCCATGATGACTAAAATTTTAATTTGTAAGTAAAACACATACACACAAATCTTTTGAATGCTAAAACTGCCTTTTTCACACGTAGTTATACAGGTCAATGCCTTTAAAAGCTTGATGCTGACGCATCTTCAATAACCAGACTGCACTTTCTCTCCTGTGCAAAGACTTTTTTATACTACAGTGAAAACTACTGTTATGTATCAAAGGCAAGCTTTAGTTCCAAACTCAAACTTACATTAAACATGGGATTTAAATTATCTGTAATTATTTAATATACTCTTACATTATGAGAAATGATTTAATGAAAATATCTTAATTCTATATTTTGTCTCCCTTTGTTTTTTAAAGTCTTCTGGTTACTCAGGCAAATAAAATTGTTGCCTAATTTACCGATGAATTGATTCTCTGTTCAGGGTAATATTTGTATAAACACAAATATTTTCAGATTACAAAAAATGTAGATATTTGTCTCCAAGTGAAGTTTGTTGAGAGAATAGAAAAAAGCATTAACTTTGGTTTTTAAAACTTAATTAAAATTTGAGATCTGTTATTTTTGGCAACTGAGCCTCAATTTTCTCATCTCTAAAATAGGATAATGATAGAGTACTTTCAAATTTAGTTGTGATGAAAGAGCTGATAAAGGCCCAGGGATATGTAGACAATTGTTCCATGCATAGCAATTCCTTTTTTGCCAATATCCACACTATGAAAGTTTGAGAAGAAATGACTGGATGTATTAGTCAGCCAAAAGTGTGCTGATGCAAAGTACCAAAAAGCTATTGGCTTTTATAAAGGGTATTTATTTGGGGTAAAAGCTTAAAGTTACAAGGTCCTAATGAGTCCAATTCAAGGCTGTTTTCTCTCCAAAGTTTTTTGCCACGTGTTGAAGCAAGATGGCAGGCAATCTTTGCCTGGTTTCTCCTTCTTTCTTCCTCTTAAGGTTCCATGGTCCCAACTTCTTCCTATTTCATTTATAGACTGGTATAGGGCTTGTTTCTTTTTAGACTTTTTCAATTGCTCAGGTGCTTTCTTCAGAAACAAACTATCAGGCAAATGGTTCATCTCTCCCTAAGCTTTAGCTGTTTGAGTCTTCTCTCCCCTGGTATCATTGGAATTCTCTTCTCCTGTGTATCTTTGTGGCAGTTAGGTATTGTGTTTGAATTCCAAAAACAGATATTAGATTGTGTTTGTAAAGTTGTCTGTTCCTCTGGGTGTATTAGATTATATTAGACTCAGAGGTTTCACTTTTACTTTATTAAATCAAGATTAGGGCTTTTATTTGACCATGTCATTAGGGCAACTCAGTTTGAGTTCCTGCCTGCCACTGTGGGCTATACAAAAGGAATGCTCAATCAAAGTAAGGGAAGTAAGTATACACAGAGATAGATATGAAGGAAAATGCTTCAGAGGCATGGCCCCAGGAAGAGAGATGAGCCTGATAGTCTACAGCTGACCTTGTAGAGAGAAAAGAGCTGCTGAGCCCTGAAAGAAGCAAGTCTCAGGGAGAGTGATGAGCTTTAAGCCAGCCTACAGCTGAGATCAGAAGAACCTGGGACCATAGAGCCTTAAGAGGAAGAAGGAAGGCTGAACCCTCACAGAGATCACCTGTCATCTTGGTCAACCTGTGGCTACAGACTTTGGGTGAAAAAGTATCTTTTATGCATCACACCCCTTAGGCTGACTAATACAGTCTTCTTCTATAAGAGTTCATTTATATAGCCCACCAAGGGGGCAGGGCCTCAACCCTGAGTTATACCCTACTGATGTGGTTGAATCAAAGTCCTAAACTTAACATAATTTAATCAAAGGTATCTCAGCTGAATCTAATACAATCAAAGTGGACCACAGCCAGAGGAACAGACCAGTTTACAAACATAATCCTTTTTTGGAATTCATAAATAATATCGAACTGCTACACTTGGATATAAATATTTTTATTTGGGAAAAATATTTCTTCTTATTTTTTAACTTAGATTCTTAAAATATAGAAAAACAGTTTATCAATAGAGCAGGTAATAGTTATTATTATTATTATTTTTTGCTTCTTTATTTCTGTCTAGAGCAGATGCTGTAACTATATAATTCTAGTTGACATTACCAATTACTACATTGTGGCTAAAGCTAGAAATATAAGAATATCAAAATCACCTCTTTCACAAATTACTAGTTATTGGACTACAAAAAAAGGCAAAAATAATTTATAACTTGGTATGTCAGAACTAATATAAATAGCCACATATCCCCAACCTGTCTGACACTAACAGTCAGGTTATGTTCAGCTGAATTATAAATAAAGGAGCATATTGGTTTAGCAGAAGAATCATGGGACCAAGAGACCAAAGATTAGGTTTCTAGTCTACCCTTTAGCTGCTGGATTCTGGATATATCATTTAGAATCATTGATTTGCAGTTTCTTTATCTGTAAAGCAGTAATAAAGACACCTATCCAAAATGCTAAACTGAGATTTTCAGTAGTTCTTGAATCAGTGATGCATGAAAATTTATGGTAAAGATTATGTTCATCTATTCTCATTCTAAAATAAAGAACAATGTAGTATTTGGCCTACATGGCATAAATACCAGAAAGAAATACATTTTGACAAAAAAAAAAAGATTTTCTCATGGGAATCAAATATCCCCTTGTATACCTAGCCTAGTAGATTTATGCTTTAGAATAAACATATTTACCTCACAATGGAAGTGAGATTAAAGTCAAAAGAACTTGTGAGAAAAAGATGGAGAGATTTATTCCAAAAGAAAAATAAGGCACAAAATGAATGATGAAGGAGCAAACTGAGACAAATATTGCCATTTTTGCAAGGACATGCGGTTATTAGCCCATTATGTACCACATTTTGTAGCTTCTGTAATTGATGGCAAAGTCTCACTTCTCTACCTACTACCCCTAGATAATTCTGGCTCCATTTGCAGGGGCACCATTTTCAAATATAACCAGCCAATCCCAATCTGGAATGCCTCCGCCCCTTCCTTGCATGCCTCCCATAGACACGACAATATAGGCACTTTCGCAGGCCCACTTGCTCTCTCTCTGCCTCATGACCGACCCTGGTGTTTTCCCAAGTGGCCCTGCCTGGCATGTTGCCTTCTCCCCAGGGAACGGTGAAAATAATAAATCTTTCCAACTCCTCCCAAATCTTTCCCTCTTGATCTGCATCTGGCATTGTCATACCTCACACTGGGTAATATGAATAAAACAACAAGTCAGATCAGGAAGATTTGATCCTTAAGAAGTGCTCACTACTGTTTGCATTGTCATCACAATCTAAGGTTTAACTACTCATCTTTAAATAGGATATCTAGCTATTAGCAAAGATAGAGACTTGATGCTGACCAAAAAAAAAAAATCTAAATTCCACAATTTGAGATGTGTTTTATCTATGAGTAAAGTCATCATTTGTTTATTCCCCAAGTGTAGAAATACAATAAATAAATTTCTCAAATTGAGGGATAGCTCTAATACCAGTTTGAGAAGCAGTAGGAATAAATTGGATTTAGAATAAAGGAATTTAAAGAAGACATTCATTTCTGCCAAAATTCACTTCCAGAAAATTATTTCTTATTTTCTTTTGCATGCTGAACATAATAAAAAATATTTCTCATAATTGAATTCTTATATAGAAGAGAATCAATGTAAATAAAAAGTATATCAGATTAAAAATAGTCTTTAAATGTTTAAAAATATAAACATTTCAAGCATAGATATAAGGAAATTGAGGAAAGAAAAGAAGCTAACATCTCTTGAGCACAGATTTTATAAACGTTCCATTTAACCCTCACAAAAAATCACTACTGTGTAGTATTCATAATTCCCTTTTAAAGATGAGTTCTAAAAAACTTACTAAATTTTATACAGATAGTAATTCATGATGTCAAAATTTTAATATTGAAAATGTCATGCATGGTCTTGATTTACTTGCATTATCTTGACTTGCTCTCTATCTCAACACTTGATTACTAAATGAGGTTAACAGCTTGACGTACTCTACTGTAGAGGTTCTTAATCTTTTTGGTTCCACAGTCCACAGACACCTTTGCCAATTAGCTGAAAACCACGAAATACTACTCTAATTTATTGCATACATTCATAAGTGAAGGAAATGCTAGATTTCAGTTAGAGGTCAGAGAAAACAAAGATGATAAGTCAATTTTTTTTCAATTCAAGCTTATGAAACCCTGAAATCTTAAGGAGTCCATGGACCCCTGGTTAAGGACACCCATTCTACTACAAAGGTAAGGCTTCTCTCTTGAAATTTTACCAAGGCTAATTATAATATTTTTAAAATTAAGATAATCCATAACGCAAAATATTTAGACAAATATACAATAAATTAACAAAGCTTATTCTAGCAGTTGTTAAGTAGTCATGTGACTCAAAAGATTTGGAACATTTAATGAAACTATGAAATCAATCTATTATTCTCATTCTGTTTTTGATCATGCAAGACACTCAGCAGCAATTCTCAGGTGTTTCATACCTCCAAGTTTCATTACTGCTCAGGAGCTAACCCTCAAGCAAATGCCAAGCTAAGAATCAGGAAACTTCATTCTGGGACAGTAACAACAACAACAAAAATCTTCTAATTTCCCTTTGTCTAAAATGTCTGTCTTTGTTGAAGAGGTAAAGAAAATGTCACATTCTTAGAACACAGGATTAAAGAAACAGTCACTTAGTCTGACATGATGCCATTTATGACCCAGTCCTAGGACTTCATGTACTTAGGGATGTTTTATACTATTCAAAATAGAACAATATCTCTACATTAGAGGTTTTGATACTTAAAAACCACTGTGGAGTGACAGATTTGCATTAAGGATATCAAATGAAACACTTAGATTGGGCACTGACCCACAGCAATTTTTTGAGAATCTTCTTTATTGGGAATTATCAGGCAACAGGCAAACCAGAACTCAAACCAACCATAGGACCCAGATCTAATACTTCTAATTGGGAGCTGTAATAACAAAAACCTAAAATATGTGCTGTGTGGGACCAAGTGGGGGCAGAAGCAAGTAAAACAATGAAGAAATTCTTAGAGAAGACTGAAAAAATGGTGAAGAAACTTCTATAAGCATGAAAATTGATGACCTATATTATCTACTGGCAAAACCATTGGCAACTCTGCCTACTGCAGTAACAAGATATGTGTGCTTAATGAACTATTGGACTCGACATGGATCTCCAGGCAAAATTTTAAAAGTGTCATCTTGTTTTATATTATAAAGTAGTGAATAAAGAGATGAATTTAGGAGGAAAAATGACCAATTTGAAAGCAGAATTTAAAGTAAATACAGAGTGGGCGGAAATTACATTGGAACACAAAACTGTTTCTCATCTACAATCTCTCAAGCCAGGAAAAGATTCTCAAAAACCTAACTTCAAGTTCTTTTTTGTCTTCCAACAGAATAAATGTGACAAGTGGTAGACCCTCTCAACTAGACAAAAAAGGCTTCTCGTAACCTAAGAGCATTGTCCCATAGCAGCCTGAGCCTCACAGTGCTAAGGTGATTAAGTGTAGAGAAAAAGAGACTTATCAGGAAAACAGCTATGGCATTTAGAAACAGCATGAAATACATTCAATACATAGAATACCCAAAATGTTTTTGAAATAGCTGTATTGGAAAAAGCACCACCAGCCTGGGTTTAAAATGACTGAAGATTTGAAATACAGAAAAACTCATGGCCCCTAACTTTTTATACAAAAGAAAGAGGCTAAGAAAGATACTTCCCCACCAAAAAGGGTCTATTTTCTTCCAGAAGGGTATAAGGAAGGGGTTGGGAAAGAAAAAATACCTCAGAGGCTGGACCCAAGAGCCAAAGAGAAAAATAGACAAGGGATCCACTCTCAACAGCAGAACAGGGTTCTAATCAAAGAACATTCTTTGACCCCAGAAGGATTTCAGAATTTCTATGAACCAGTTAACTGTGTTTCCATTCTTCCCCACTTCTAGTAAGAGTATCTATTGCTTCTTGTTTCTGACTCATCATTATATATTGACAATATGGAATTAGATAACTTGTCTTTTTTGTTCATTGATTTCCTTATCAAGAGGAGCCATCACTAAACCTGATGTAAAACATGGGTTCTGAGCCCAAAGTCAATATTGGATAAGGTTTTTGAGTATACTAGCACAGGAAGGAGTATATTTTGTATATGTAACAGATAGGAATAAATGTTGTTATTAGAATTATCGCTTCAACTGTCCAGTTCTTTACCACTCTGTAGTCACATCCTTCACAAAAAATTTAAAAAGCAGAGACTGTTTCCCCACCTCTTGAATCTGGGCTAGTCTTTGCCTTTCCTTGGTCAGTAGAATGTGGCAGATGTGAAAGTGACTAGTTTCAACTCTAGGCTAAAAGAAGCCTGGTGTGTTTTTTGCATGACACCTTTGGCTTCTCTGTTTTCAGCATAAAAGTATAACTGGCTAGCCTGCTAGAGATTGAGATGGTGAAACAGAGATGAGTTGACCCTGTCACTCCAGCCGAGGTCATCCTCCATTAGCTGGACTGTGGCAAATGTGCAATATGAGTGAGCTCAGCCAAGACAAAACAAATCTATCCAGCCAAGCTCATGCTAAATCACCAAGCTGCATAATGTTTTAGACCAGTAAATTTTGAATTGGCTTGTTATGCAGCATTATCGTGGAAATAGATAACTGCTACTGAAAGGGAATATACTGACGTCTCCTCATTCATAAACAATAAATTTTCCATAAAATTGGTAAGTCAATGATTTGATACACACTGAAAAATGTCTAAAAATAAAATGAAAAGCTATGAAGTTACCAGTAAGAGAAACAAAGAACATAAACCTTATACATTATCAGAAAGAAAAGACATGAGCATTCAAAAAACAAGCAAGCAAAGAAAGCAGACTTCATGTAAGAAAATTTAGAAAAAAAAAAGAGAATTACAAAATTAGATTTCAAATCTTCAAGTATATGCTGTATACAAAGTATACATCCAAGGCAAGGTGATTCAGAAAAGTTGAGTGTAAAAGAAAAAGAAATGAACAAAAAAATGCAATGCAATTGCAAGAGAGAAGAAAAAGAAAAATAAGAAAAAGAATCAAGAGTCTCTATATTAACACTGAGAAAATTTAATCAAACAAAAGTCATTACCTATGGAAAAAACAACTTTATAATAATAAATAATATAAAGCACAATAAAAATATCATGAACTTCTATGCACCAAATAAAATATCACCAAAACATATAATGAAAACTTCAGAAAATATAACGAGAAATAGAAAAAAAATATTTACAGGAGTATCTATTTTTATCTTTCAAACATCATAAGAGATCAAATAAATGAAAAATTAAGATTTAAGAAATCTGAATAGTATAATTTATAACCCCTATCTGATAAATATGAACTGTATTCAATATCAGGAATTCAGAAATGATACCTTATTTCCATATGTTTACAAACATTTTGTAAAAATTGAATAAATATTAATTTGCAAAGAAAAGCTTCATAATGGCCTAAAGCAGTTAAGACTGCCAAAATGCTCTCTCTTTACAAGGTATATTAGTCAGCCAAAGGGGTGATGATGCAAAATACCAGAAATGGTTTGGTTTTTATAAAGGGTATTTATTTGGGGTAGAAGCTTACAGTTACAAGGCCCTAAAAAGTCTAACTCAAGGTACCTTAAGAGGTACTTTCTCACCCAGAGTCTGTTGCCATGTGTTGACACAAGATGGTAGGCACTGTCTGTGAGGGTTCAGTCTTCCTCCTCCTCCCAAGGCTTTGTGGTCCCAGTTTCTTCCAATATCAGCCACAGACTGGGACAAGTCTTGTCACTCTCCCAGATCTCTTTTATCTCCAGGCTTAGCTGCTCTGCTCTCTCCACAAGTCCAGTGGTAAACTGTCAGGTGAACAGCTCAGCTCTCTTCCTAGGGCCTCTGCTGTATCTAATGGTGCCTTCTCTGTGTGCTTATTTCCTGGCTCCAGGATCAAATCCCTAACTTTATCCTTTGCCATGTCATTTTTTCTATGAGTCCCCACCTACCAAGGGGCGAGGACTCAATGCTCTGCTGACATGACCCAATCAAAGCCTTAATGATTTTTTAATCAAGTAAAAACGAAACTTCTGAATCCAATACAATCTAATATGTCCATAGGAACAGACCAGTTCACAAACATAATCCGATATCTATTTTTAGAATTCATAAACAACATCAAACTGCTACACAAGGCAATGCAATTGCAATACTTTCTCAAAACTAATTCAAAAACATAAACTAAATACCTGAAATGAAAAGAAAAATATTAACTCTTGGGTCAAAGAAGAAATCTAAAACTGAACTACAGAATTTGTAAAATTAATGAATATGAAACATATCAGAATTTATAAGCCTCAACAGCAGCAGTGCTCTGCCCTGAGAAAATGTATAGCCTGTATTACTTACTTGTATTACCCAAATAGAATATACCAATATGACAGCAGATGTTATGATTTTAATGGAAATATTTTTAATATTCTACCATTAATATGATCCCGCCTCTTGATTTTATATATATGCAAAGAATTTATCCTATCTTTATCAATCAAAATCTCAGAAGGAAAAGATATGACACACCCAAGTAAGGATAATTTAGTTTTAACCCACAGGCTATTTATTAAGGTGAGCTTGGAGTAGGGAGGACCTTCGAAGGATATGCCAGTAAATTTTGGATTACACTAAAGCTAGAAGAGACAAGGGACTGGAGAATTTTCAGAACCTAGAGGGAGAGAATCATGTAGAATACCCATCTTGAGAGGAGCAGTAACATTTCTTTGAGGGACAGAATCAGCTGAGGCAATACCTTTCTTCTCCCCTTTTGATTTCTTCATCTTGCATAGGCTGAACCCAATGAAAGCCAGATAGTGAGAGAGTCCTTTGATGGAACCCACACAGGTCACATTCCTGGGGCACAGAATGAGGTGAGAAATGCATCTGGAAAAGCAAATGCAATATATCCTGCACACTGTAAAGAATGGTGTTGAGTTTTATACAAAGCCATCTCAATATCCATGGAAAATTATCTTTTTTTTCTGCATTTGATCTATTAATATGGTAAAAGCTACCTAAAATCGAATTATTATTAAAGTGCTTCCCAAACAAAAGTATAAAATATACCAAATAAGAAAGGTGGAAATCCTCATCTCCACCTTTAGCAACACAAATAATAAAATCTTTGAAGATTTTCTATAATGGCTTCAAAGTTGTCATTAGTTCTCATTTGGAGGTTATGTGGAAGTTCTTCAGGTGTCAAGGTGCAAACACAGATAACCAACCAGTGGAAAATGCATGAAAGGACAGCTTTGTTAGATCCAAGGCCCTGAGGGGAAGAAGGGAGGATGAGGGTTGCAGAGGGGTCCTTTGGGATTACCTAATTTTGGCTCCTTTAAAGATTCCTGGGTGTGGAGAGGTGTGGGGGACAAGCACTATGGGTCTAGGACTCTTGCCTTTATTGTGACCCAGAGGGGAGGGAAGGGGCTTTAATGCAGATACTGGGATTGGAACTTTCAAACTATTGGCAGGAATAGGAGAAGCAGCAAGGACCATTTGTAGAAGCTGAGGGCAGCTTCTTATCATCCAAGCCATTTGGAGACAAAAGCCTTGCTAGAAAATTACACAGTACAAAAAGTCAAGGGGCCAGAGAGGCTGCAACAAAAGCCACTAGAGAAAAAGTGGCAGGGGCTGTTCAGAAAAGCTAAGCATATGGAGGTACAGGCCCTGCAATTTGGGGTTATTCCCTGGGCAGTGCTAACTAGGGTGGTTGCTTAAAGGGACACTTATAACTAAGCCAGGCAGGATGACAAGGCATGAAATATAATTTCTTTTATGCTGTTACATATTCCTGTTCAATTCACAACAGGATTTCAGCTTCCCTTCCCCACCAACCATCCCTTTAAGGGAAATAGTAAAGGTAGCAGGATATTCTGAAGGAAACATAGCTTTTTCCATCTTTCTCCTTACACTTACTATACATTACAGGAGTATTAAACAAAAACAGATTTGAATGACCCATTTTGGGGCCAATAACATTCCCCTTTCTTTCACCCTGCTGTTTCCCAAAACTTCAGTATTAGAAGAATTTTTCCTGGTAAATAAGAGTTGATTAAAATTAAATGTATTGATATGGTAAAAAACTTACCATCACAGTCTCTGGTTACAGATACCTTTGATGGTTGATTCTAGAAAAGGAAATCAGATAATATATAGTGTTAGTCATCCTGAACTTTCTGTATATGTGGATATATCTATCTATCTAAGATAGATAGATGATCAATCGATTGATGGATCGATAGATAGATAGATGCCTGACCAATCCTGATAGTTACAGGATCTTAAAAAACTAATGTGCTTGTGGGCAGATGCACACATATCACCCCATCTGCCTACTGATACTATTAGACTATCTCACTCCTTTTTCCTCTTTCTCTTCAAGCCATGTGCCTAACAGAATTGGCAGAAATAATAATTGGACTGTTCCCCTCTTGGTGGAAAATGACTGTTTCTGATCTTTATAACCTATTGCTAAAAATATGCAGATGACATTTAAGTACTTAATTTTCCAAGTGGTGCTAAGACAAATTCAGGGGTAGATTTCTCTGGCAAACAGGAATGATTTTATGTTGCTCTTTCAAATCCAAATTTTTAATTGAAGAGGTTAGATGCCTCCAATATGAACAGTTGACATTTTAAAGCATGTTCATGCAAATCAGTGGAAAAGATTTCTCAGTTGTTTTATTAAATACATAATAGATCTTTCAACATAGGAATGCATGTTTCAAAATTTTTTATCATATTTTCAGGGACAACTAATTTTTCTTAATAATAAATCTGGTTAGAATTATTCAAGGTCATTTTAAGTAAATGGAAAGCAACAAGTTTTGATTTAAAACCAAACAGTTGAAATTGTGCAGCCTATTTATCATTTAAAATCACTGCCACACACACTTCTTCATCCTCTTTAAATGTATTGGCCACCCTTTACTTTGGTGTATTGGCAGGCATCTTAAGAAATACAACTAGGATATAGATCAGCATTGAGTCTCCTAAATGTTCTGAGAATCCTCTTCCAAAAAACATGCACACATTGCAAAAGCCTATGTTTTTATAATTTACTACAATTTAAATGCTATATATTTTTTATACTAGTCAAACACTATGGAAATATTTAATGGTAAAGATAAACCAACATTTTTAGTCAGTCACTTTCCACTGAGATCAATATAGTGTAATGATGATTTAGAATGCTTCTTAGTCTAACTTAATTTTCCCTTTTCTACTTTGAGACTGTAAATCTACCTAGTACGTTCACACTCTAGAACTGCTTCTTCTTGCTAAGTATAATTGCTGTCTGGATTCTTCTGTGCCCCAAGTAATTTTATGGAGGACTCATCCACTGATCTCATTATACTTTCAACTCTGACCCATCAGACCCCATGCTGTTATTTACCTCCTTCAGTATATTTGAAGTATTAAATCCAGGACTTGTTAAATTTACCGTTTAATGGACAGATATCATAATTTAATATGGATTAGATTAAACTATTAGGCAATGTGCTTCTTCCTTAGTGGAATATGCATTAATTTACTTCAATTTGAATACTGAAACACCAGTGTCAAAGGAAAAGTGTTAAGGCTATTTGTAAAATAGACGAATTTGAGGAAAGAATTCTAGGAAGATTTTTGAAATGGGAAAAATGAAAATATTCTATCATATCAACCTTTAGCTATGAAAGTGGAATGCACAGAAGATAAAAAAGGAAAACAAGGAGAATAAGAGAAATAAATAAATGATAATCACAATACTACGCTAATATCCAATTGTAAAGCCTGTTCTTTTGGTAAACATAAAGAACTGCCCTTTTATGTTCATAGCTAATTTTTCACTTAGACCAGATTATTTCTGTCCCATTAAGAAAATCCATCTGATGAACTTTTCTGTTGCTTTGCTCCTGTCTCATAGCTAGCTGGAGGAGACAGACAATCCACAATATCTTTGTCAACAGCACTTCACTTCTTTGAAGTTTGTTGGGAATATAGTGTTGTAGATGTCGAGAGAGGTTCAATTATTTGCATATGAAAAGGCCAGGACTCATTATAATTTTGGGAAGGAAAAAGTAATTTATTTATGACTGGCCAGACTTGGGAGCTTTCTGTTCAAAATTCGAGTCCCAAACGAGATTTTTGAGTTCTTTTTATACAGAGGAAGGGCCAAATGTTTCTTTGTTTCAGTGCTCAATAAGCTTGAATTAACATATATCTTTTACATTCTAGGTAAGCTTTTAGCACATTTGGTTTATATTTTCCCTGAATATTTAAAATGTATAGAGTTTGCATTGCTAAATTGTTTTTCCAGGACTGGAGTCATTGCCATGGTTAGCAAGGTCAGGGCTGCAGCTCTTACTGTCCCACACACATACAGCTCAGGACACATACAGCTCAGGTTATCTATGAAGAGATGAACAGCCTCCCACCCATAGCCCACATCATTTCCCCCCCTTTATGCCAGCTTAACTTGCTAAACTTTGGCATAATTATTATTGGAGTTATGAGGTGGGTGGCTGTTTGTGATTTTGATTGATTACTCCACTTATCAATTTTTCAGTGAGAACCTAAAGACAAAATTCCTGGGTAGCATCCGGGGCTTACCCTGTTTTCAGAAGACATTCTTGTCTTGGACAATAGAATCCTGGGGTTGGGTTCCCCCTAGCAGTCATCCTGGGGTTATTGGTGCTTACATGGAATTCTTGCAAGGCTCCAGATCCATCTATTAATTTTATTTTACCCTTAGAGTTTACACCTTTAATCTTAAAGGGGTGTTGAAGGGAGATGATCTCTTTTCTGTCACTACTTCCTCCTGGTCATGGGTTGTAGTCCTTATCTACCAAGGTGTAAAAACTTTGTTATTTTATTTTGACTGGAGGAAGATGGATCTGGCATTTTGTATGAAGCTGGACGAAGTTTTCATGTAACCACATAAGATGTTCATTCTGAAAGAAATAAACTTAATTAAAATTTTGCAATACATTTTTTTTTAAAAGAGGACATTGGATTACAGAGGTAGACAAAGTTAGGTGCCTATAAAGATGACACCCTTTTTAAAAGCTGGTGGAGAACAGTGTATATATATATACATATATATATATATTTTTTTAAAGTTATTTTCACAGAGAAATTGTGATAGATAACAGTATTAGGTATTTAGCTTTGTTCTAAAGACACATTTCAGGCTGTTTAATGATTGGCATCAGGTGCTTCTGGTGAATTGGCACCTTTTGGGCAATTGGTTTCATTCAGGATTAGTGCACCAAGTTGGAAATTCTCTTAGTTTTTAGCTGTGGGAGTGATCAGAACTACAGAATAAAGTTTTTTTTTACATTTTCGTTTTAATTTACAAGTCCTGGTAATTTTGACTGTTCAATAGGTGACTCATCACTAGCAAGCAAGCCTCATGTTGTTACCCAGTAAAATACAGTAGAGTAGTAGGGTGGCTGAACCTGGCACCAATTAACCGGCTACCTGTAAGCCACTAGTGGCCCCATGGTTTTTAGCTAAGATGGCTACCTTATTTTATAGACATGTTTATTAACTATTTAAAAAATGAAGTTTACCAGGAATTTAACATGTCTAATGTACTTTTTTACTTGATTTAGAATAAAAAAGATAACATTGTAATTATTAGGCATATATTTAGAACAGGATTAAGGTACAGCACTTAATAATAATTAATGTATTAATGCATAAGGATTCTGAGTTGCAATTAATAGTTTTAAGTTTCAGGTTTGTAATACTTTACATGTTATCTCTCCATGGAAGGAGGACATAATGCCAATTGTGTTTAATTTTACTTAGAGTATTCTGGTAATCATGGTTCCACTTAGTATGTCCTTTACACAGTGAGCAAGTCGCAACATCACTGATCCTAGAGAGAGGTAGTTTCCAGTATTTTACTGGCCTGGTGCCCATTGCTCTCTGGCACTATGGAAAAATGTCAGTCTGGAAGCAATATCCATTGTATATTTGGCTGTACTGAGCCATCATTGGCTGCTGCAGGAGTTTGAAACTGCAGTGTAGTCTGTCAACCTGAGGAACACAACCAAAGGCCTGATGTAGTAAATACTTCTATTGTTTGTCAGGTCAGTGACAAGCCTGGCCAATAGCTCCTATGAAGAGGCAACCTGTAATGTATTCAAGGCCTGGTTTGAATGCACCAGAAAGTTTGACAATGTTGAAGTTTATCTCTTGATTTTCTATACCTTTTAAACATTTCCATTGCAATGTGTTACATATCAAATTACTTTGCTTACTTCTACAATTTAACTATGAAGATATTAGTAGGTATTTTACTTTAGTAATAGAAGAAAAAAAACTATTTTTAATTGTTAAAATGAAAACAGAAGATTCCTAAGGGTATCAAGGTAAATTTCCATTACCATTTACTTAAATATGCACCTTGTGGTGACTTTCAGACAGGTTTTATTACAACATGGTTACTTTTTGCCATCAAGACCAATCCAGGTTTTAGTTAACAATGGTTTTTAGAACTAGAACCATTTAAATGTTTCAGTTTGGAAGATGTTTTTACAAACTTTTTACAATTGATCACAATTATAGACTGGCAAATTTACTCAGATTACAATTAGGAACCAATGGAATTTACCTCATGCATTTAAGAGAGAGCAGTTTTATACTTAATTTCATTAAACATAAACTTACAGTTTCCATTATTTTAAAGATTCAACACATACAATGTTAACTTATTAGCCTGGTAATCATAAACCCAAGAGATAATATTTAAGCTAAACAAGTTGAAATTGTTATTGATTAAACAAAGAATGTTGTTTTTCTTTATCACAGGAGCTTAAATCCTTTTGCTTTCAATAATTTTAAAACTGTAAATAATTTCAAAAGCATACTAACTTTTAGACTTTGGAATTAAAGCAATTATTTAACCTGTTTTAATTATGAATTAATAAGAATTTCATAGCTTTTAACAGTTCTGTATTTAGATTGTTTTACATGACCTTTTATACCATTTGGTTTAATTCAGGTTTTAAAAATATATATTACTTATGTAACTACATATTTAACTTTAGCAAATAGGTAGACATGAACAGTTTGATACAGAAACACCATTTAGTTATTTAAACCTTTTTCTTTGCTGGTTAATTCAAAATATAGTTCTCTCACTGACTTTCCTAGTTACATTGCTGTTTGGAGGGAACCTGGCAAGCATTTGGGCTTCTGTTTAGAGTGGAAAGAAACTGGGTAGCTTTTACTCATCTTTTTTTAGACAGTCTGAACAATGGGGGGTTGCTTAGTAAGGCCTGGTACACTGAGAAGAGTATTGTTTACTCTTGGAAAACCTGGCAACAGTTATTTCTGATTTCTGGTAGAAACAGCCAATCAGAAATTAATTTATATTATTTTAAAGGTCAATGTAAAAGAAAGTTTCTCCTTTAAAAAGGTAAAAAGGAAATGAGAAGACTAAAATTATTTAGAATGGCACAAAAGTGATATGCATAAACTCCCCTTTTTAATTTAACTGTAAGTTTTAAAGTTTAATTGTTACATTGGTTTGTTAACAGTGGGCCAGACCTGTGGGAACTTTAAGTAAATGCAAACACAGTTTGTAATTACCATCACAGTAGGCAAATTAATTCAATATCACTATTACAATGGCCGAAATCCAGGCCACATTTACTCTTTTGTGATAGCTTTAGTGATAGATTTATATATATATATATAAAGGTACTTATACAATGATTTTAATTCTTAGTTACATATTCTAAGATGAATTGGATACCTTTATTAATTAAATTACAAGAACCTTATTAGTAACAACACTGATGCTTTCCTGTTTTCTTCCTAGTAACTGAAAAAATTTCATCTGTAGGTTATGCATTTAATTCCCCAGCAGTACAATATTGGCATTTAAGGATTCATTTTAAGTTACCTTTTACCATGATTTTTAGGTACAAGCAAACTGACAAAACCCAAACATAGATTTTAAAGTTGAACACAAAGTTAAGCACAGATTAAAAACAAATTTCACATCTTAGCATTTTAAGGAACTCCCTGGCCCTAACTGATGGCACACAGAGTCTTATTTTGATTACTATTTACACATTTTATAGGCACAATTGAATTTAAACTGAGAAGTTTGAGGCTTTTTTTTTTAAAGATTTATTTTTTATTTATTTCTCTCCCCTTCCCCCCCAGTCGTCTGCTCTCTGTGTCCATTCACTGTGTGTTCTTCTGTGACCACTTCTATCCTTATCAGCAGCACCGGGAATCTGTTTCTTTTTGTTGCATCTTGTTGTGTCAGCTTTCCGTGTGTGCAGTGCCATTCTTGGGCAGCCTGCACTTTCTTTCATGCTGGGTGGCTTTCCTTACAGGGCACACATCTTGTGCGTGGGGCTCCCCTAGGTGGGGGACACCCCTGCATGGCACGGCACTCCTTGTGCGCATCAGCACTGTGCGTGGGCCAGCTCCACACGGGTCAAGGAGGCCTGGGGTTTGAACCACAGACCTCCCATGTGGTAGGTGGACACCCTATCCATTGGGCCAAGTCTGCTTCCTGAGGTTTATTATTTACAAGCATTAGCCTCCTTCCTTTAGACAAGTTTACAGCTTTAAAACATTTCAAAGCATTTCTACATAGATTTACAAAGAGAGAGATTCAGAAAAGCAGAACCTGGACAGAAGTCAATTTACTTTGGCCTTTGACACTAAAGCATTTTATTGCATTTATCCTGACTCTGACCCTACATCTCCTTTACCTCCCCCCTTCCAGGCAGTTGAGTGCATAGCAATTAAATAGGAATGTGGCTTATGAATAGAAGGCTTGGACTTACTGGAAGGGGGCAAGCTGCTCCCCCTTTCCAGCTCTTCACTTTTGTTACGCAATCCCCTAAAGAGAGGAAGAGAGAGAAGATGATAGCAAGTTCCAGGCTACTAAAATGGCTTGAAAGAATTTTCAAATGTGGCGCCTTTCCTGGGCCCCCCCCTCCCCCCCGGCAGGGCTATGATTTAAGTTACTGGCTCCATCAGCTACCCTGACTGGGCCAGTTTTAATAAACTTGGGTGTGATGCACAGACAAGGACACAGACAATCCCAAGCTCCTACAAATAGGACAGACTCAGAGAGGCAAGACAGCAGAGCATGTGCACACACATTCAAATGCAGCAGTTTTGCTTCATAAACTACAATCAATTCACTCCTTTACCAATGGCAAGGGAGGATTCCAGCTTAACCAAATTTTACTGCTTTATATAATTACACAATCTTAACACCAGCATTTAGCAGACAGTCAGAAGCACAAAACTTATCAATCTGAATCACAATTTTTATGTATATTTTCTTGGGCATGGCTGCCCCTGCAGCCATTACAAACTTTAGAAAGAGAGAACACTTAACATTAACATCTGAACTGGATCTCCTCCTTATACTTGCTATCTATAAAGTGAGTTCATTTGCAATTCAGCACCATAACAGAAGATTCCAGCTAGATCTTTTCACTATTTAACTCTACACCCAGACCTAGCATCACTAGAAAGCAGAATTATTTTCCTGTAACCAAATTTTTCAAAATCCAGACCAATTTCCAGGATGCTAGAACTTGAACTTATAGACATTCTTTCTTATTATAATCAAGCCTTCACTACTTCAGTGGAGACAAAGAGCAGAACCAGATACTAACATACAGTTAGACAAACCCAAACACCAGGCTTTTCCCTTTTTTTTTTCCCTTTCCTTTCAGACCTGGAGGAGATGGCTTCCTCCCAAATTTCTGGAGGTAATAGAGCCTCCTGGGAGGTGATCAGGCTCCCTTTCCTAGCAATTAAAGCTAGGGTTTTTCCTGACTATGCTCCCCAGGAGTCTTACCTTTTTCTGTGTTTGGAGTCTTTTTCGTTCCCAGAATTTTTTTCCAGACTTTCCATTGCCCCTGATTTTGACTAGGAAGATTCCAATGGAGCCCACATCTTTTCAGGATTAAATATAATCTAGGGGCACCCAGATTGGGGTTCATCTGAGTCCTCCTGGTTTCCTTGGGGATCCAGAAGGGGTAGCAAAATCCTACTATCTCTGGTCTTCATTTGCAAATCCCAGACGAGCCCCCAAATGTTGTAGATGTTGAGAGAGGTTCAATTATTTGCATATGAAAAGGCCAGGACTCATAATTTTTGGGAGGAAAAAGTAATTTATTTATGGCTGGCAAGACTTGAGAGCTTTCTGTTCAAAATTCGAGTCCCAAACAAGATTCTTGAGTTCTTTTTATGCAGAGGAAGAGCCAAATGGTTCTTTGTTTCAGTGCTCAGTAAGACTGAATTAACATATATCTTTTACATTCTAGGTAAGCTTTTAGCACATTTGATTTACATTTTCCCTGAATATTTAAAGTTTATAGAGTTTGCATTGCTAAATTGTTTTTCCGGGACTGGAGTCATTGCCATGGTTAGCAAAGGTAGGGCTGCAGCTCTTACTATCCCACACACACAGCTCAGGACACATACAGCTCAGATTATCTACAAAGAGATGAACAGCCTCCCACCCATAGCCCACATCAGTAGTTCCCTATGTGGATTTTAGCTTTTGACATTTTTTTCTCTCCAGCAAAGCCTTTGAGCAAATTTATTTGCATCAACAGTGATGCTTCACTCAAATGGAATAGTCCAAGAATAAATGTGCTTTCTCATCTTTCTCACTTTATCTTTGGAAAACTTCTCTGCAGAAAATGTGCTTATCTATCTGCATACACTCTTTACAGTATGGGCTGAAAAATGTTAAAGTCAATTCAGAGATTTGGTTCATAAGTAAAACCACTCTCTAGAAGAAATTACCCCTCCAATTGAAGGCTGGGGACTTAGGCATTTCGTTTTTCTATAAACAAAGGGCTCTTAGATGCTAAGAAAATTGGGCATTTCTATCTTGGGTTGGTGATCACTTTATGAGGAAAAAAAAAAAATCTTTAGAGGATTTTTGAAAATGTAACACAGTATCAGTACCAGAGTTCCATATAACCTAGAGTAGGGAAGTCCTTAGACAGATGTGAAATCAGAGAATAAACCTCTTTGCATATACATTGGTTATTTATCACTGAGTACCTAATTACTCCAAAACCCAGTAATTTTAAATGATATACATTGATGGATCTTACCATTTCAGTGGTTCAGGATTTAGAAGGTTTTAGTTGGGTGGTTCCAGCTCATGAGCTCTCATAAGGTGACAATCAAACTGGGTGGCAGACATTGAAAATCTTGAGTGGGGCTCAAGAATCTGCTTCAAAGATAACTGACTCATGTGGCTGTTAGCAGAAATCCCTTGAAGGCTTTTGACAGGAACTCCCAGCTACTTGAAACCATGCCTCAGGATTGGCTTTAATATCTTTAAAACAGGCAGCTGATTTCCACCAGGGTGAATAATCCAAGAATGAGAAAAGTGAAGTTCACTGTACTTTTTCCCTTTTTTAAATTATCTTTTTTATAAAGATACATAAATCACAAAATATTACACTACATAATATAAGAGGCCTGATATACCCCATTCCCCATATGCCCCACTCATTCCACATTGATAACTTCTTTCATTAATGTGGTACATTCATTGCATTTGATGAGTACAATTTGGATAACTGCTACACAGCATGAATTATAGTTTATGTTGTAATTTACACTTTCCTCCAGTCCATTCAGTGGGTTATGGAAGGATATATAATGTCCAGCATCTGTCCCTGCAATATCATTGAGGACAACTTCAAGTCCCGAAAATGCCCCCATATTTTACCTCTTCTTCCCTTGCCCTGCCTTCAGCAACTCCTATGACCACTGTCTCCACATAAATCATACAATTTCTTCCATTGCTAGAGTCATAATAACTCTATAGTAAAATACCAGTAAGTCCACTCTAATCCATATTTTATTCCTTCATCCTGAGGATCCTGGGATGGCAATATCCACTCCACCTCTAAATCAAAAGGGTGCTTAGATTCCCACATGGCTAATGGATGGAATTCTCCTGCTTGCAGCTGTAGACTCCCTCAGTTCCCTGGACATAGACATAGGAAATACCTATGTCCCCAACCAGGTGGTTGGCCATCCTCACCTCCCGGTTAGCTGACCTGGGTAATTCCAGTGAACCGGAGAGTAGGTGTTACAACTCTGCGGAGGCTCAGGGTCCACCTGGCACATAGATAGTCCAGAGATTAAAGTCTCCTAAGTATACACCAACCCCAATGCGAACCATAGGTTTAGTAAAAGTGACAGAAGAGCCATGCATAGAGAGGTCACATCTGAGTCCAATTCCATCACACTCAGGAACACAAATTCCAAAGTAGGGCCCACTAGCAAGGCACTGAGCTCCAGAGCCATCTGTCATGACTATAGGACCTGAGTGTCTCCATAGCCCTCAGGAGCACCACTACATGGGTTATATCTATTTTGGCTATTTCTGAGATCCTGCTGAGATATGCATAAATATGACCCCTCTGATGACCTCCTGACTCATTTTGAAGTTGTTTAGCCATATAAACTCATTTGTCTTTACCATTTCCCCCTTTTATTCAAGGTCTTTTTCTAGTTGCATCACCAGCTGGTGCTTGGTAGTAATCCCTCAGTGCCAGGGAGGCTCATCCCTGGGAGACATGACCCATGCTGGGGGGAAGGTAATGCATTTACATACTGAGTTTGGCTTAGAGAGTGGCACATTTGAGCAACATGGAGGCTCTCAGGATGTAACTCTTAGGCACCCTGCAGCTCTAGGCTTAGTTGAAATTTCTAGCACACAGGCTTATAAGCATAGTCATCAGTATCAAGAGCCCATCATTGTATCATCCTTCACTGGTCTTTACCCTTGAACTTGAAGGATTGTTGCTGCTCCATTGGGGAGTGTGACAGAGTTTCCCAGAATGAGAACTCAGCACTCCCTCAATTATCATGTTAATCTCTACCCCCATGTCAATACCCAATGACTATTCAAGCATATCTGTATACCATATATGCATGCCTTGGAAAATTCCCTCACACCCATGCATCCCCCATCAATGACACCCTACATCAGTGCTCCTCCTGTGCCATAACTGAACCCCTCCATGATCCAAAACTTCTTAAAAAATAAAGTCTAATATATTGCCAAATTCATTTAACAGGGAAATGAAATAGTAATGATAGGTTTAAAGATTAGAAATAGAATACATATAATTCAGAAAAAGTAAAATAAAAAAATAAATTGGGGTATTAAAACAATGAAAAATATCATAAATTTTTTTTTGATGTTTTACCTTTCATCACTGTAATAGGTGTTGCCCTGTATGTACAGTGGCAAGGCAATCTCTTCCATTTCTTCCTCAGTGTCTACATCCTATTTTTTTTTATTATGTCCTCAAAAAAGTTTTAGATCACAGTAAAGTCAGATATAGAATACAAGGAACTTCCATACACCCTTTTTCCCCCTTCCCCAGCAATGATCTTTTTACATGTGGATATTACATTTGCTAATGTACAGATATTGAAACATATCTACTAACCTGGTTCCATTATGGTTTACATTATGGTTTACATTTTAGACTATACACCTTTATAAATTTTTCATGATATTTAACATGGCCTATATACATCATTGCAGGATCATGCAGAACACTTTCATTGCCCCCCAGTTACCCCCTCTTCCAATTATTCTATTCCTCTCTCCCCCTCCTCTCAGGGCCCACAGTGACAACCAACCTTCACTGCTTGAAGGACAAGATTCATAGATACTTGCAACAATGCTGAGGGCTTGACACACTAATCTGTCCTCCCCCATTGGGAGTCACTCATACTCTCAAGAGACACCCTCCCCTCTGTTTGAGAACATCAGGCCTCCCCAGGATGGGGGCATAACACCTTCCCTCTCATTGTGTGGCCTCCACCCACTGATAGAACACATTATGACATAATGAGCACTCACACACTCCCTAGAAGCCTGCCCCAGGTAAACTCTGTGCCAGATGCCCCCTGTCAAACACCTTAAACCAGTAATCCTTCCTTATTATATTTTCTAGAGTTTTCTCAACATTGTAGTTTTAACCACATACCCAACAATCTCCCATGTTCACTTGTTTCCCCTACCACTCCCCCCAATTCCTTAGACCATCTGACCCATCCTCCCAATCCAGGCCCCCCTCAGGTCTGCAAAGCCCAACCCAATAGTATCCCTATGCCCTATCTTATCCCTTCACTGCACAACTACTTATCTCCACTTTATCATAGATTTTGCCCACTTGGGTATTAGATCACAACATTCCTCTCTCCCCCTCCCTCCCCTATTTCCTGTAAGCCTACCTTCCAGTCTCCAGCTTTCTGAGACAGCTTGATTTGCTTAACTCATATCAAAGAGGTCATGTAGTATTTGTCCTTCAATGTCTGGCTTGCTTAACTCAACATAAGGTCTTCAAGATTCATCTATGCTATCCCAAGTGTTAATACTGTATTCTTTCTTATAGCTGAGTAGTATTCCATTGTATGTATACACCACATTTTATGTATTAGAAATAATACACCATCCCTTCCACCATATTCTACTCATGAAAAATGAGTCATTAGGACCAGTTCACATTCAAGGGAGGAGACTTGAATATTTTAATCTTTATATTCATTTTTTTTTCTTTTAAATCTCTGTGGTTATAATTTTTGAAGTACTAATATATGCAAATTTTTTTTTAAATACAATATTTGAGTCCCAGTATTCTAGTTTTCTAGATCCACTGCCCATAAGAACTGTTTTAGTTGCCAAAGGGCTGCTGTTGCAAAGGACCAGAAATGTGTTCACTTTTATAAAGTGTATTTATTTGGGATAAAAGTGTACAATTCCAAGGCCATAAAAAGTCCACTTCAAGGCACCATAAGAGGTGCTTTCTCATCCAAGTCAGTGGCCATGTATTGAAGCAAGATGGTGGGTGATCTCTGCCTAGTCTCTACATTCCATTCCAGGCTGGGCTATTTTCCAGAACTCAGCTGAGGACAACCTGGCATGGGGCCTTTTTCTTACTGGGCCTCTTGTCTTAAGCTCAACTGGTCTGCTTTCTTCCCAGTTTCAACTGCAAGCTATCAGGCAAATGGCTCATCTCAGGGCCTCAGCTGTTTGAGCCTCTCCTATCAGTCACACCCAGGATCAAAAATGTCAGAGTTCTCTTTTCCTCTGTCTGAGTGAGTCTTGCTCTGTGCTACCATTTATATTAGATTCAACCAGAGGGTGGAAACTCAAATTTATCTCATCAGGTAATCTAATCAAAGGCTCTCAGCTGAATTTGTTGCAATCAAAGGGTATCACACCCAGAAGAAGAGATTAGTTTGCAAACATAATCTTTCTCTTTTGGGGATTCATAAAATAATTTCAAACTGTAGCAGACTATTATCAATTCTTATGTTTCCTTCAATATTTTATAGTGTCTGTGTATGGGGTCAGGGTATCTGTCTATGTAATCCTTTAATAAGGCAATGGGTATGCATATGCTGGGCACTGCTCTGCACCTTGTGCTTTTCACTTAATAAATCTAGAAGATCATCTAAAACACCAAACAAAAACCTGTCATGTTTTCATTTTTTTAACTTTTTATTTTGAAGTAATTATTAATTCACAGGAAATTGCCAAAATAGTAGAGAGTAGTCCTTTATATACATCACCCGGTTTCTCCCAATGGTTATACCTTACATTTTTAAATACAATAGCAAAACCAGGAGTTTGGACATTGATACAATGTCTGCATATAATTCATTGTCATTTTATCACATGTGTAGATTCTTATTAGTACCATTACAATCAAGATATAGGACTGTTCCATCACCAGAGGGCTCCCTCATACTGTCCCTTTATAGTCACACACATTCCTCCTCAATCCCCATCTCTAATCCCTGGAAACCACTTTCTTTTGTCTCTATAATTTTTTTTTTTTTCATTTTCAGATTGTTATATAAGGGGAATCACACAGTATATAACCTTTTGAGATTAGCTTTTTTCCAGTATAATACACTTTATTATTTTCTTAGTTTTTTTTTTTTGAGGTACTGGGGACCAGGGATTGAACCTGGGAAGCAGGCACTCAACCATTGAGCCACACTGACCAGCCAGAGTTGTTTTTTTCATTTGTTTCACTTTGTTTGTTTTTATCTTTTCTAGGAGGCACCAGAAATTGAAACTCAGATCTCCCATGTAGGAAGCAGGTGCTCAATTGCTTGAGCCACACCCTCTACCAATATAATACACTTGAGATCAATCAAAGACATTACATGTATCAATATTTTTTTCCACTTAATGCTCAGTAGTGTTTCACAATATGATGTACTACAGTTTGTTTAAACAGTCATCTTTTGGGGTAAAATTTTCTCCTATGTTTTATTTTTTTAATCTATGATCCATTTTGAGTTACTTCTTTGTGTAAGGTGCAGATTGGTTCAAGATTTTTTTTTAACCTATGCATATGCAGTTGCTGCAGCAGCATTTGTTGAAAACACCATGGTACAGTAAAGAACATGTCCTCAAAAACGAGGCCTGGCTCCTGGGAGTAACCTCTAAAGTCTTCAAATTTTCTGTGATCTGGGTCTTTGTTATTCAAGGGAGGGGTCCCAGGCCACACCTAATAGTTTATGCTAAGGGATGACTCAGGTTGGAGCCAGTCACACAGGTAGTCTTACTATGGGACCTGGTCACATCAGAAAGACCAACCACCTGATTAAGGGATTGGGGCTTTGTACTGTTATATCAGTCTAACTTTCTGTAGGGGAGGGCTGGAGATTGAGTCCAACAACTAGGGTGACTGTTCAATCAATCATGCCTAGGGATTAAGACTCTAATAAAAACTCTAGACACTGAAGCTCAGGAGAGTTTCTCTGATTGGTCATATGCATTGTTATGCTGGGAAGGTGATGCATGTTGACTCCACATAGACAGGACATGGAAGATTTGCAATTGAAATCCTCATCGAACTCTCCCTGTGTCTCTCTCCTTATTTGTGGTATTCTTTTTGCTAAAATAAACTAATTGTTAAGTATAGTGCTTTCCTGAGTTCTCCAAGTCTTTTTAGCAAATTTTCAAACCCTAGGGAGTGGTGGGGACCCCCAAATTTGTAGCCAGGTAGTCAGAAATGAAAGTGGCCTGGGAACTGCCAAACTTGAAATTGTGTCTGAAGTGAGCAATCTTGTGAATCTGACCTAGTTCTGTGTAGAGTCAGGATTACATTGCAGTTAGTATCAGAGATTATTTCCATGATCCTTCCTCCACTTAATTGCTGCACTTGTGAAAAATCAATTGGCCATACTTGAATGGGGCTATTTCTGGGTTCTCTATTCTGCTAATACCACACAGTCTTGATTACTGTAGCTAGATGATAATTCTTGGAAGTTATTTGAGTGATTCTTCCAACTTTTTCTTTTTCAACATAGTTTAGCTATTCTGGTTTCTTAGCATTTTCATATAAATTTCAGAATAATCTTGGCTACATATATTTTAAAAACTCACTAAGATATTTACAGGAATTGTGTTAAGCCTATATGTCAATTTGGGAAGAATTCTTTAATATATTTATTCTTCCAAAAGCCACGAATATGGAGATCTCTCCATTAATTTAGATCTTCTGTGATTTCTTTCATCAGTTTTCTAGTTTTCAGCATGTAAGTCATGTGTTTTATTAGATTTACACCTGTCTTTCATTTTTTCAGTGATTATATCTATTTTTCTGTAATTTAAATATTTTAATTTCAACATAGTCATTGCTAGTAAGTAAAAATACAATTGATTTTTTTTTAAGGTTGATTTTTTTTCCTTGTCCTTCCTGCCATAGCAATCTTTTTTTTTAAACCAATGTTTTTGTTTTTTTAATATTTGTTTTATTTAGTTATCGCCCCCCCCCCCCATTGTTTTGTGCTGCTTGTCTGCTCGTCTTCTCTTTAGGAGGCACCAGGAACTGAATCTGGGACCACCGATGTGGGAGAGAGGCACTCAAATCATTTGAGCCACCTCAGCTCCCTGGTTTGTTATATCTCTCATTGCTTTTCCTCTGTGTCTCTTTGTTTTACCATCTTGTTGCATCAGCTTGCAACACCTGTGTGATGCACCAGCTCGCCCTCACCAGGAGGCCCCAGGAACCAGACCTGGGACCTCCCATGTGGTAAATGGCAGCTTAATCACTTGAGCAACATACGCTTCTTGAAATAAAATTGATTTTTAAATGTTGTCTTCTTGTATCCTGCAGCCTTGCTGAACTCACGTATTAGTTCTAGGCATTTTAGCTTATTTTGTTCTGTTTTTGTAGAACCCTTGGGATTTTCTAAATAGATTATTGTTTTATCTGCAAATATGAACCAATTTAGTTCTTTCTTTCTGCTCCGAGTACTTTTTCTTCCCTTTTTTTTTCACCTTATTTTTCTGGCTAGAACTTCCAGTACTATGTTGAATAGCAGCAGGGAGAGTGGAAATATTTGCTTTGTTCCTGATGTAAGGGGGAAAGCATACACTTCCTTGCCAAAACTAGAAAGTTAGCTGTCGGCTTTTTGTAGATGTTTTTCAACAACTTGAGAAATTTTCCTTCTATTTCTAGACTTTTTAGAGAATATTTATTATAAATTGGTGTTGAATTTTGTCAAATGCTTTTTCAAAATCAAATGATATGATCATATGATATTTCATCTTTAATCTGGTAATTTAGTGATGACAATTATTAATTTTCAAATAATGAATCAGCCTTGCATCACAAGAATAAACACCATTTTGTCATGATGTATACTTTTCTTATATATTGCTAAATTCTATTTGCTAATATTTTGTTAAGTAATTTTACATCTATATATGAGGGATATTAGTCTGTAGTTTTAGGTTATTTTCTCTGTTCAGTTCAATATTATCTTTTCCTGGTTTTAGTTCCAGCTTCAGACAGCTTTATAAAATAAGTTGGGAAGTATTCCCTCCTCTTCTCCTTTCTGGAAGCATTTGTGCAGAATTGTTAATAATTTTTTAAACATTTGGTAGAATTCTCCAATGAAACCATGTGGACCTGGATATATTTTCTCCAAGAGATTCTTATTATAACTACAAATCATATTTCTTTAATCAGTATAAGGTTTCTCAAATTACATATTTCATATTGATGAGTTGTGTTCATTTGTTTCCTTTGAAGAAGTGGCCCATTTCACCTAAGCTGTAATTTTTTTGGAAGGAAAGTTATTTGTGCTTTCCTTTATTATCCTTCTGATAGCTTCAGTGTCTGTAGTGCTGTGCCTTGTTTCAATTCAGATATCAATAATTTTTTTCTTTGCTATTTTTTTTCTTTGTTAGTCTTTCCAGGGGTGTGTTAATTTTAATAATCTTTTCAAAATAACAGCTTTTTATTTAATTGATTTTCTATTATGTTTTTCCACTTTCAATTTTATTTATTTATGCCCTTGTGTTTATCGTTTTCTTCCTTCCACTTGCTTTGGATGTCTTTTGCTCTTCCTTTACTAATTTCTTCTAGTAAGAGCTTAGATAATTGATTTGAGAATTTTATTCTTATATAATGTATTTAGTGCTATAAATTTCCTTGCCACCACTACTTTAGCAGTGTCCCACAAATTGTGATAAGTTGTACTGTCATTTTCTTACAATGTGTTTTTTTGTTTCCTTTGAGACCTCCCCTTTGACCCATAAACTATTTAAAGTGTGTAATTTACTTTTCAAGCATTTGGATATTTTCCTGGTATCTTTCTATTGTTGATTCCATTATAGTCAGAGATCAGAAATGATTTCAATTATTTTAAATTTGTTGAGGTTTCTTTCCTGGCTCAGGATATGGTTTATTTTGGTATATAGGTACATGAAAAGCTGCTTTCATTTATTGGAGTCTTCTATAAATGCTGATTTAATCCTGCCAGTTGATGGTGTTGTTGATTTCTTCTATATTCTCATTGATTTTCTGTTTAGTTGTTCCAGCAATTTCTGCAAGAGGAACATTGAAGTCTCCAGTTACAGTAATCATGGATTTGTCTATTTATCCTTTCAGTTCTATCAGTTCTTCCTTTACATATTTTGAAGCTTATTTGGTGCATATACACTTATCATTGCTATGCCTTCTTGGTGGGTTGACCTTTTATCATTATGTAATATTTCTCTCTGGTAATTTTCCTTGCTCTGAAGCCTATATTATCTGATATTAATATAGCCACACCAGCTTTCTTTTGATTAATATTTTCATATTAAACACACTTTATCCATTATTTTACTTTCAATCTACCAGTCTTATGATATTTGTTGTTTTTTTTTTTCCATTGAAAGCAGAAAAATAATTTATTCCAAGAGATGGCAGAAATAAGAAATTCATCCTGAAAATACAGTTTGGTTTAATTCTATCATGTGGGGACAGATCTTCCCTCTGAACATGCTGTCATTATTGGCCGCCCCACTGGAGTCTTAGTTGTCTTGCAGCAGTTTCTGGGCTGGTCTTAAACACTTCATTGATTCTCATGGTGTGAACAGGCAGAAGCTGTCCTCAAACCCACAAATTCCAAGAAGAGAGTACCATACTTCTCGGAATAATAGTACCTTTCATCTCAGAAGACCACATACACAATTTGTAGAGTCAGCACAGTTTAGGTTAAGTAGGCACACTGTTCATCAAAGTGTAAAAAAAGGTGATAGGAAAAAATACTGTATTTTAGAATAAGATACCCAAACGTGGCATGGACGTTTCAGGCAGCTGCTGCCCAAATGGGCAAATCAAGGAAGGTAGTCTGGGGTTGGAGGTGATTTTGCATGTAGAGGAATTCTCTTCATGACCTCAATGACTTGAGCACTTCAGACAACGTCTTCTTCCTAAAGGCCAATGACGCTTGAGATACCAGATGGTTTCATTTTTCAATTGTGGTCCAAACAGAGAGTTGAGTTGGGCCAGAATTGCAATCAGCCAAAAGAGATCGCAGCAAACTGAACAGGTCACCAACATGGTGATTATAACTCCCCCGTTAGGATCCTTCTGGATGAACCAGGGCACAAAGAGGCCGATGAAGCCCCAGAACACGCTCATCATGATGAGGGCACAGTAAGACCATTATACACCACGGTTGCTGCCGAAGCTGCCAGCCCCTGCGTCGCCGCCTCACTTCCGTCCCACCCGGAAGTGTCAAGGCCGCATGGCGTGACCCCAGTCTTGTTATATTTGAAGTGAGTTTCTTGTAGACAGGATATAGTTGGGTCATATTTTAATCCAATCTGCCAAACAGTCTTTTCATTGATGTATATAGACCACTTATAGTTAATGCAATTATTAATATGTTAGTAAGTCTGCCATTTTTTAATGTTTCTTCTCTGTTTCTCGTTTCTATGGTTTTGTTTTCCTGTCGACCTGTGGGTTACTAGAACATTTTTAGAATTCCATTTTGATCTATAGTGTTTTTGAGTATTTCTGCCACTTATTTTTAACAGCTGCATAGAATTTCATTGTATAGAATGTACCAGAATTTATTAATTAGCCCCTATAACATTCCTTCTTCACAAAGGTAGCCTCGTTCTTTGAATTGATCTGGCATCTGTGACTTCAGACCTGTTATAATTATGATATTCAATATATTAACAGGGTTTTTTTGTTCCTAAAGTAGTATTTAGAGTTTATTTTCACCAATAAAAGCGATATTCTTGAAAAAGCCATTACGTCCTTGGGCCTCAGTTTTCTTTTGTGCAATGTAACTTTTATTTTCTCAGGACACGCTAGCTGTAAAATGAAAGTATAGTCATATCAAAAGCAATACAGCATTGTGCTGCATCTGACAGCAGCCACTATTTTGGAACTTTTAAATTACCCCCACATGTATGTTTTCTCAATATCCCCTGTTTTGTCTCACGTGTTCATTAACACAGCCCTGTTTGCAATCATATGGCAGGAACTAATTTTCTCTTCTCATCTAGCTTTACGTTCCTGAAGTAATGTGGCAGATGTGTCTGATGTCCACTGGGCCATTTGAAGGATTCTTAATATCACTGGAACAATTTCTCCTGAAAAGGAGAAAAGGAGAATTTTCTGTGCCAATGTCATCATATTCTGTTGAAAATATTTTGATATTAGAAATAGAATTACTATTTTCTGACTGAGGAATTGGTTTTATGTTTTTAAAGATCTGTCTGTGAGGTCCAACATACAGTGAACAATTTTAGTTAACCAAGTAATCATTTAAAAATTATAGACTTAAAATATTTTATGATTAGTAATTAATCAATTAATTATCATATTTTCAGTATTTTAAACTATGTGCTGCATAGTCATAATAAAAATGCCCATTCTGTAATTTTTATCCAAAATATAATTGGATACATATCTATTCAAACAGTTCAACAATCACCAGTTAACCTATTTAGAAAATATCAATGTGTTCAAGAAACAATATATTCAATGGTCTTGTATTACAATTTGACTATATCCTCAAAGACCAACAGATGCATTATTACATTTTCTTTAAATTGGTGAAAAGTCAGCATTCAAATCATTAAGTAAGGTATTAATGTTCTAATTCAAAATTCTTCAACTTTAGGACATTGAATTAACTCTTCAGTAGCATAAAAGATGTTTTCCATGTAATCTTCTATACCATTGCCATGTGTAATGCACAAGAATATAGCTACACTTCAAATCATGTTCTGTGCTGATAGATTTTTTATGGAGTATTTATGGGGCAAATTATTATATGTTGTATGGCTTAGCACATCACACAAATCTTTTCAAATTTATTATTATGACTTCCGTGAAAGAGGTACATGCATTTTAACAAAGAGAAAATCTGAAAAAACTTGACCTTTTTACAGTGAGAATCAGCACTTAAAAGCAAACTTCTTATCCAGCAAGTTCAATGCATATATTCACCTTAAAGCTTATTATGTTGTCTTTACTGCCTCAGTCTGAAAGGAATGATAAAGCTCCTAAAAACCTATATTTCATAGTAACTTGCACTAACATAATGCCTGGCAAGAAGAAATGACAGCTTTGATGTCACATATATAAATTTTTATTCGGTTTAAAAATAGCCATACAATTTGCTTATGACATTTAACAATAGACATGGTTCAAACATACTTACAATGGTTAAATGTGCAGGTTCCAGTTTGTAGTCAGACAACCTGGTTTAAAATTCTGTCTTGGGGGAGTGGATGTAGCTCATTTGTTAAGCACCTGCTTCCCATATACAAGGTCTTGGGTTCAATCCCCAGTACCTCCTAAAAAAAAAATCTGTCTTAGACACTTATTCAGGTTTTGAACATAAACAAGTTTCTTATGTACTAGACCTCAGTTTCTTCATCTGTAGATTGGGGCTAGTTTTAATATCTACCCCCATATAATTGAAAGATGAGAAAGATCATTCACATAATGAACTCAGCAGAATTCCTACTTATGTTGTATTATTGTTGTTGTTATTGTTATTGCTATTGTTATTATTAAATTGGATATACCATCAGACTAGCAAGTATATTTTCATGATAATTACATAGGAAATTTGGTCAGAGATTACTTGAAGATCAAAGGCAAGAGAAAAGTAAAAAAAAAAAATTTTTAATCTAAATGCTAAAGTCATGGAGGATCTGTTGTTTTATTCACTTGGGTATTTCTGTTATAAATACATAATACTAAAGGATCCACATAATCTATAAAGGTATACAAAATACTCATTTTATCTTTATAAAGAGACAGATAATTCTAGGAAGTAAGCTTTAGGAAAAAAACATTTAAATCTTCATTCTCAAGTTAATGTTTCTAAAAGCACATCTTTTTACTTGTCTCTTAAAATAGAATACACTAAGCAAATTCAAAATGTGCCTACTTCTGCCTCTCTAGATGCCATTACATTTGCTTACTTAGCCACTTTTTGAATTTAAGAAATAAAACATATGCATTGCTTTTCAGAGTTCAAAATCACATTGTCTGTTTGAATTAACACCCATTTCTCCAGCAGAGGGAGCAAATACAATTTTTTTTTTTTTCACATTTCATTTCTGCCAAAGAGAACTTTTCTGAATTACAATGTTCTTTTGGTCAAAACATTTTGAATAAGAAGCTATATTAAAGAATAAAATTCATTTATTAAAATGTATTCATGTAAATTTTATAGCATATATTATATGCTTATAAAATACTCATATTAGTAAGTCCTACTGTATCTGTGAAATTTTAATACTAAATATTAACCAAGCTAAAACAAAGAAGGCATTCTTTTTAAGCTTTTAAATTACTAAAACACATATAGTGCATTTTAAACAATAATCTGTTCTAGGGCATTTTGGTTTTGTGGTTTTTTACCTACCTTTTAGAAAAATAGTAATAGTAGAAACATGCTAAATAAATACTGGGGAAAAGATTGTTAGACATTGTGGGGCAAACTATATTTGTGAATTATGTTCTGTTGAATTCACATTGGAATATCATGATTTAATTATTGAGGCCTCAAATTCACAATGCTTAGGGTGTAATTTTCTCTTACATTAAATCCCATGTCATTTAAATAATTAAAAATTCCTTTAGAATTTAAATTGATAAAATGCAAACTCCTAAATGAGTTGTTTTTACTTTTTTATTTTTTATCATGGTCTTAGTCAAGAATTAATGACAATTTATTCAGAGAGAGCCTAGTAAGTCTTGAAAGTTTATCATAGGCTTTAAGAATGAATTTCCAGGGAAGTGGATGTGGCTCAACTGATAGAGCATCTGCCTACCATGGAGATAGTAGGAGGTCCAGCGTTCAAACCTAGGGCCTCCTGGCCAGTGTGGGGAGCTGGCCCATGTGCAGTGCTGCCATGCTCAAGGAGTGCCATGCCACGCAGGGGTGTCCCCCACATAGGGGAGCCCGCATGCAAGGAGAGTTACCCCGCGCAAAAAGTGCAACCCACCCAGGTGTGGCATCGCACACATGGAGAGCTGACAGAGCAAGATGATGCAACAGAAGGAGATACAGATTCTCAGAGCCGCCAAGAATGCATGCAGATACAGAAGAACACACAGCTAATATGGACACAAGAGAGCAGACAACGGCGGGGGGAGGGGGCAGAATTAAAAAAAAATAATGAATATGAATTTCCGTCCTTAAAGGACATATTTTTCTAAGTGTACCTGGTATATTTAGTATTTAAAAATTCTTAATATGTCTGTATGTATTTAAAAATTCTTAATATGTCTGTAACTGATATGTTGGATTTCTTGAAGCAACTGATCCACATAGCCTATATATTTTTTGCATGTTATAAGAACAAGACTGTTTTTTGAAAGTACAATTTTCAACTTTGACGCTGATTCACCAATTCTGGTATTGATATTAAGGCACTTGCAAACCTTAAGGAAGTTGCTTCTTGTGGCAAAGATGTATTTAACCATAGCAACTCAGAATTGCAAGCCTGTAATGCTTCTATTTTTAGCTACTAAGGGTTGGCAAGTACATGTGATTCAAGGTAAATGCTCCTAGTTTGAGACCATCTTTCACATGACATAATGTACTTACTTCTTTTGAAAATTGTCACCTTCAGTAAAAGGTTTACCAGAGCTTATTCACCAGGATTCTAGTTCCTGAATTTTGTTCTTCAAAAACAACTTCTATTTGCTTGTTCCACTAAGTGTAAAAAATAATGCCTTTCTCCTCAACTCCTAATACCCATTACAAATTCCTGATGATGATTTCAATATTTGTTAGGTTCCTTGCTTCATAATTCTAGTGTCTCCTCTTCACTGGAGAAAATATACAAGGCAAAGAAATGTTCCTCCTCTTAGTGAGTGCCACTTCCATTTCTCCTGTCAAAGCCAGGAACAGTGCACCCTAAATTCTCTCCTTCCTTCACCTAACATGTCAAAGCAATTGCCAAATTCTTTGCTACTACCTGCAAAAGTCTCCAGGGTCTGTCTACTTCTTTCTTCTTTCCTATTATACTACCCTAACCAGGGGCATTCTCTCTCACCTTAAGCCAAAGGTGCCCATCCCCCAACTGTTCCACTGAGCTCCAGACCAGCTAGTTCCACTCCACTCTGTACACTGCAGCCACATTTGTTTCATTAAACTTCACATCTCACATGTTAAATTCCTGTTGTAATCTCTCAATGACTTCTAGTCACCCTTAGTGTGAAGTGTAAACTTCTTTGCAGGACTTACAAGAACCTTCACAACTGAGACCTGACTAATAATCCAGTTTCCCTTTCTGTTATTTTTTGACATACACTGTAAGCTCAAGCAAACTGAACATTTACTTGTCTATCTACATCCTCCCAACTTTATCAGCACTTAACAAAAGTCAGGGTTTCTCAAGCTGGACACTAATTTGGGTCAGATAATTCTTTGCTGTGGTGACCACCCTCTGCATTATAGGATGTTTAGCCGCATCCTTGGCCCCTACCCACTTAGTGACAGTGGCACCTCCTTCTCTCCCCTCCATTTGTAATGATCAATAAAAGTCTCCATATCTTGCCCAAAGTCCCTTGGGGACAAAATGGTCTCCCACTGAGAAACAATGCCCTAAATGAACTTATCCAACCCATGACATTAAATACAAAATATGACACTAGCTTTAAAAGATCTCTCTCCACGGCAGTTTAGGGTCAAGTAGTCCAGTGCTAGTATGACAGATCCAAGGTTCAGAAACATGGGCTCCTTCCTGTGCATCATGAAACTGAGGGTTTCCTGCATGGTCTAAGATGATCAACCACCACTATGTCCACATTCTAGATAGTAGGATAAGAAAAACTGAGAGAAGTGAGTATGTTCTTTCTGTTTAGGGGTATAACCTTAATTCACACATCACTTCCACTAGCTGCAAGGGAGGTTAGAAAATATAAAAACCAAGTTTTCATTGCTTAAATAATAATATAAAAATATTTAAATGACAAAAATGGGAACAAGGCATTTAGAGGAATAACTAGCAGTTTTTGACACAGTATGTCCCTTTAACCAGCAAAATATCTTTGTGCATCTTTCCTTTCATATGAAAAATGCATTCACCTCTTTCCCATGGGGAAACAAACCCCCTAGTTCCTCCCCATTAGCTCCTCCTGTTGCTTCTTTTGACTAGGAAACTAAGAAACTATGAAGTGTGCTCACAAACCCAACACAAATGATGTCATAGGAACTGGATAACTTATTTTTTAAAATAATAAATAAATAAGACCTCTGTCCAGAAAAGGGAAGAATAGGAAGTGAGCCATTATCTCTGGTCCACAGCAATTATCAAATCCTGTTGGACAGGAACTTGGGGAAATTCCCTGTTGAGACAGAGTCATAGTTCCTGGCCTGGTAAATTTATCTGGAAGATCCTGATTCTACCACCCCTGACTTTACTTCTGAGCTTCTTCCTTGTCCGTATTCTCTGTGGACTCATCAAAAATGGCATAAAAGAGATAGTATACCCTTCTTAGGGTCTACCCAGCTTTTGCAGCCTATTTCCTGTTAATGAAGGTTTGGGCCCATGAGGGTTACTTTAGAGTTCAAATAATTATAGGCTTTTTATGGGATAGGACGGTGAGTTTTTTGTTTATAGTCCATTTCTTGTGCTCATATCCATTAACAAGATTTCTAGAATATTAAGCCTGAAGACTTTTACTTAGTAGCCTCTTTGGCCTTCCAATCTTCATCTTCTCTCAACCTAATTGTGGGAAACTATAGATTCTAAAAAGAATTGTCTCCAGGATTAAGGCAATCTCTATAATCTGATCTTTGTCATTAACTAACAAAAATATATAACAAGAGAAAAATCTCAGGACCATGGTCCTTTTTCCTACTAAAGATACCTCCTCCAAGCCATGCTTTACAACTGCTTCAATTTGGAGTAAAGATGAAATCATTTCTTTTAGCGCTGCAAAGCCACCAATTATTGAATCCTCAGTCAACATAGAACAAAAGCTGCTCATGGATATTTTCCTTTCTTCACCAATATATAGTACAGAGTCTGACTCTCTGTACAAGTGTTCAGTAACTGTTTTTCAGTGAACATTAAAAGTTGATTAATCATTAGGCATGTAAAAAAGATCAAGTGATTGGCACCTTGGTCTAATGAATAAGAAACCACTGTACCAATGTCTAAGAAAGTGACATCATTGTGGCTGTAATTGCTAGAAATATCTAATGGAGGAGGTAGGATTTATGGAGAACTTTCCATACGACAGACTTTTTAAAAAATATCAATTACCTCATTTAATCTTCAGATCAGAATGAGATAGATGATACCTTGATGTTACTGAAAACAACACTGAAGTTCACATTTTCCCACTGTTGAACCACCTGTAAAAGGTTGTTTTATTTTCCTAGGCTGCTTAAAACTAATACCATGAAATAGTTTTGTCTTAAACAATGGGAATTTATTCACTCATGTTTAGAGTCTAGGAAGGAAAATATCTGAGTCAAGGCATGATCAAGGCATTGCTTTCTTCTGAAGACTGATTGCTGGTGATCCTTGGTTCCTCTGCCACAACAGCAAGGCACACAGCAGAGTCTGCTGGTTTTTCCCTTCATTTCTGGGTTTTGTTGCTTTCAATTTCTTGTTTCCATGAGGTTTTTTCCTCTCTCTTGTTGTATTCATTCCAATTATAAGGGACACCAGTAAGAGGAGGAAGACCTATCCTGAATGATGTGGGTCACATCTTAATTAAATAGCCTCACCAAAAATGTTGGCTTACAATGGGTTTGTACCCACAGGAATAGATTAATTTTAAGAACATGTTTTTCTGGGGTACATGCAACTTCAAACCACCACAGATGTCGAGCTTTGATTCAAACCCACTGCTTCCTTATTTCCACATCTTTGCCTTTCCTATTCTCTATAATCGTCTCTTGTGATTTAGACCAACCAAGGAAAGGATGGGGAGAGTACAAAAACATGAGCAAGTGGTACAGAAGCAAGAAAGAAGAATAACTTTTGGAAAAGAATTCTGTATAAAGGACAGCCTGGATTAGGGAAAGGCAGGGGGTTTGTATAGGAAAGAAGAAATTATGAGATTAAATTGAAAAACCCTGACAACGAAAGGTGTTTCTTGTAGTATGATGACTAGTCCCATCCCTTGGATGGGCCCCCAGTGCATTTGGCCAAATTCCAACCTGGTAAAGCAAGACTTAGTTTTATGGATAGATGTTTTCTTCCCTTTATGGGAAATTTATTATTTGATTATCTGGAATAATGATATGCTATTGTTACTACACATTAAAGAAAAAAAAAGTTGAAATTCCTTTTCTTTTACAAATATAACTCATATTTTTTAATGTTCATTTCCTTCATTCATTTCGTTGCTACTGCTACAAATAACAATGAGGTAAATAATACTTTTCATTTTCCTTGAAGCACTGTTTGGGAAAAGGTACTTTATTCAGTATTGGAGAGTGGAATTATGGCTTTCTCCCCCCTTTCTCTGAATGCCTTTATCTAGCATAGGAAATATAAAAGCTGCATAAATGAGTTGATTTTCTTGGTAACCATTTGAGCAAGTTGGTTTCATTATTATAGAGAAATTTCAAAGAAAAATTAGGGTATTTGAAGGTCACTTAATTAGATAAATGGATCTTGGTAATTAGACTTTTTTGGAAAGATAATGTATTTCTTGGGCATATTTAGGCAAGTTTATTTAATAAATATCCCCAGGAGTTGTTAGTTCCTCTTATATTTAATCCTTATGTGTTTCTATACATATCCTGAGGAAATTAGGGAATTTCCTACTCTGTTAATGGGCTGCTCCAGATTTTCTCGTACTTTCAGAAATGACAGAAATCTCATCCCAGCCTTAATAACTATTTAAAGAATACTGACTAGAGTAGGTGATTAGCAACAGGAAATAGGGTTTATGTAACAGAAATTTATCTCAGGCCAAAGGGACAGAGGAGAGAGAAAGGAAATGTTGCAATACCTAATAGTTTCTTGCTTGCTTTTGGACATTAAAAACTGAATAAGTGATATGTTTTTGTTTTAGTTTTTAATGCTTGCTCATACAAGCAAGACAATTTCCTCATACATTCAAAGTGGACCTGTCACCATAACCAGAAAAGTCCTGAAATTTTAAGAATGGAAAGAGTGTACTGGCATTGTCATTGGTCAGTGAATCAATATACATAATCACATGCGGAAGTATTCACAGGAATACCAATAGTCTAAAAACATGTAAATCAAAGAACTATGTTAATATATACACAAATCTATAGGTTAAATTACAGAATGAACTTTGATCAATACAGCAACAGTAAAGAATTTATACATTCTAAAAGTGGAAAATACAATATAAAACAATAATAAAGGTTATAATAAGTGTGAATGGTTACTTACTGAGAATAAGTTCAGACTTGAATCAAATCAAATTCAGAGTAAGACAATCTATGTAAAGTTAGTTGATGCACTATAAAATCTCCAATTGATGTGGGAGGAGTGGGGTGAGGGAGTTGGGAGTAATATGGGGACCTCATATTTTTTTAATCTAACATTTAAAAGAAAATATAGAAAAAAATGTCAAATCTTTTTCAGGTTGAAAAATGCACGTGTAATAAATAAAATAATATATGATGTTATATTACTTCTATTTCTCAAATTCAATCAGTTTGATCCTTCAATGATCATTCTGGTAAAATGAGAGGAAGGACATAATTTCTACAGCAATTGAAATAATAAAAATAGCAACTGACAGGTTTTCCTCATGAGCGTCCACTGAGATAATTTGAAGGAAAAGAACAGACTAATAGGACTCTAGATGGGATTCTCCCAACAAAATGCAGAAATGGTGGTGACAAACTGCAGGCAGCCTAGAGTAATGGAAAAAGCAGAAGTTCAGGCATGTGTCAAACCTTTAAAAATCTATTGCTTCTACTTACAGGTCATGACTTTGGGTAATTTAAACTCTCAAAGCCTCAGTTTCATAATCTCTGAATAGAGGATGATATGCATGTCTTAGTAGAGAAGATTTGAGAATTACATGAGAGGACTGCATAAAAATGCTTAACACAATTCTAGACAATGTATAACAGGCATTTTTTTAAATCTAGTTTCTTTTCCAATTGAATGAAGTATGAAGATTTTGTTCTAATGATATAGTTGGGATTGTACAAAACCCAAATGACCATGAGGCAAGCAGGAAACACCAGTTAACTGTTATTCCCTTTGTTAAGCCTGTTGACTACACCAGAAAGTACCATCAGAAAAGCCTGTTGAAGGAGCTAAACTGTTTATTAGACTTACTGCTGTAAGAATCTTAGTATTATCTCAAAAAAAAGGGTAACATAGAAAAAATAGTTATAGGGTTCTAGGGCATGAACTGAGTGACTTTAAGGAAGATCTTGCAAGGTGGAGAATTGCTGGAATTGGGGGGAATTTATTTAGATTGGTATAACTAACAAGAATAGTTCTTGAAGGCCATCTCAAGAGGCAAATGCTCTTGATTAGTAAGCTCTTCAGTTCTTTCATGGTTCTTTCATGGTGTTATCTTCCAAAAGAAAATATTTCTCAAAGCAAGCAAATATATTGTTTTTGCTTGGTTCCTGTATTGTTTAACATAGGGACACAGAATTATGTCGGCTCTGTTCTTAAGCTTTTCACTTTTCCCCCAACAAGAACGATAAGATCTTCCTTAATTTTGTTTTCTCCTTGCATTAATTAGTGTCTCCATTTAGAGTGTGTGATATATGATGGGAATGTCTTATTCCTGATTTAAAGAAAAATGCTTCAATAATTCCTCTTCATGCCCTTGGAATTATGGCAATGTTCTACAATTTTTCTTTTTTTGATTTCTATGTTTTTATCCTAATTTGTTCCTTCTTGTACTCTTATTTTCCTTTATTTTTGTAATTTCTTGCATCAAATGATTAAGTTACAAGTTTTTGTCAATTAATATAAATATTTGTACCAATAGATTATTTTCCTATGAGCACTGATTTGATTGTATTCATAGGTTCTTTTTTGTATTAATATTTTTTAATTTTTAAAGAAGCTTTAGATTACATAAATCTTACATAAAAAGTATAAGGGATTCCCACATGCCCTACTTCCTCCCCACCCCCCACTTTCCCACATTAACAACATCCTTTGTTAGTGTGGTACATTTATTACAATTGATGAACCTATTTTGAAGCATCACAGCTAATCATGGACTATAGTTTACATTATAGTCTACACTTTGTCCTGCACAATTTTGTAGGTTATGACAAAATATACAATGGCCTGAATCTGTCACTGCAATATCATGCCTGACAACTCCAATGTCCTGAAAATGCCCCCATATTACACCTATGCTTCCCAATTCCATCACCTAGAACCTCTTGTGGTCCTTGCTTTTATAACAGCTTTCCTTTTGTTAGATAATAAGTCTATAGTAGAATACCAGTAAGTCTACTTTAGTCCATTGTTCATTTTCCAAACTTGATTATTTGGAGATGTAATGCCCATTCTGCTTCTGATTGAGAGAGAGCTTAGATCCCATGGGGCAGATGGATGGAACTATCTTACTTGCAGTTGCAGACACTCTGTTCCTTGGGATGGATGTGGTCCATCATCATCTCCTTGTTAGCTGCCCTGGGTGAGTTAAATGAACTGGAGAGTAGGTATTGCAACTCTGTTGAAATTCAGAGCTCACTTGGCACATGGACAGATCAAATTTAAGCCTCTGGGACATATATTTATCAAGTGTAGTGCTAATTATAGGTTCAAATAAAAGGGGTAGAAGAGCCAAGTATAGAGAATCTATAAATGAATCTAACTCTGACACTGGGGAACATAAATTCCAAAGTAAGGGAAGCGGACTTGGCCCAGTGGTTAGGGCGTCCATCTACCACATGGGAGGTCCATGGTTCAAACCCCGGGCCTCCTTGACCCGTGTGCAGCTGGCCCACGCGTAGTGCTGATGCACACAAGGAGTGCCGTGCCACGCAGGGGTCTCCCCCGCATAGGGGAGCCCCACGTGCAAGGAGTGCGCCCCGTAAGGAGAGCCACCCAGCGCGAAAGAAAGTGCAGCCTGCCCAGGAATGGTGCCACACACACAGAGAGCTGACACCACAAAATGACGCAACAAAAAGAAACACAGATTCCCCTTCTGCTGACAACAACAGAAGCAGACAAAGAAGAACACTGAGCAAATAGACACAGAGAACAGACAACCAGGGGTGGGGGGGCATGGGAGGATAAATAAATAAATAAATCTTTAAAAAACAAAATTCCAAAGTAAGACCCACTGACTAGGTGCTGAGTTCCCGAGCTGTCTGCCCTGTTACAGTTTCTGGATTTCTCTAGCGTCCTCAGGAGCCCCACTATTTGAGGCATTGTTTACTTTGGCAGTCAATGAGATCCTGCTGAGATGTGTGTAAGAGTAACCTCTGGAGGGTAGGGCATTTATATGCTGAGTTTGGCTTAGAGAAAGGCCACATTTGAGCAACAAGGAAACTTTCAGGAGGTAACTCTTAGGCAATATATAATACTAGGCTAAGTTTCAATTTCACACACACACACAAACTGGTTCGTAAGTATAGTCATCAATATCAAGATCCTGGCATAATGGTCTGGCTTCCTTCACTAGGCACTGCCCTTGCACTTGGGGGATTCTTACTATCATATTAGAGAATGTAGTAGAACTCCCCAGGATGGGAATTCAATATTCTTTCAGTTATTGTGTGGATCTCTCCCCACAAAGGCAATACCTCATGAGCACTTGAACATATTCATATGTCTTAGAGACTTGCCCCAGGTCAACCCCTTCCTGTGCATTCCTCCATCACTGACACCATACACCAGTGATCCTCCCCTGACACTGTTGTGACTCTTTTGTGATCCAAAACCTCTCCAAAAGAGGCTAACAAAATAACCAAATAAAATTAATAAGAAAATGAAATAATTTTTAAAATAACCAATAAAATACAAAAAAAATTCTTATAATTGTCATTGATTATATTTTGTAGGTTGTTCGCAATGTCATTTCTTATTCCTGAAAAGTTGATTAAGAAGGAGTTGTTCAGTGAAAAACTTTCCTGTCTCTCCACATCCTCTCCAACACTTAGAGATTTCTGACTTTTTGATGGTATCCATCCTAGTGGGTGTGAAATGATATCTCATTGTAGTTTTTTTTAACAAATCAATTTTATTGATACATATTACTAAAGCATAAATCAAAGTATTCATTATTGGTACTTGTAGAAACACATAGTTGTGCATTCATCACTTCAGTAATTTTTAGAGTGGTTTCATTATTATAATAATAGTAATAATAATAATAAAAAGAAAACAAAAAATCTCAAAAAAAAAAGGAGTTGTTAAATTTCATGTGGCATAGTTGTTTACTTTTTTACTTTTTTTGTCCATTTTCTACTCATTAATTTTTAGTTTACTTTATACTATGATCACACAATTTTTTGAATTTATTAATGTTTTTTCCTGGCCAAACAGTTAATTTTGTGATTATTCCAAGGGCACTTATATTCCTTCTGCTTTCAGAGTGTCACTAATCATTTTACTTATAAGTTTTCTTATCCTGGCTTATCTGCCATGAAGGGATAGCATGAATAAAAACCTCTTAACATTACTGTTTTTTTTAACTCCTCCTGTAGTTCCTTAAGGATTTGCTATATGTATGTTGCTGCTATTTGGCACCTTCTTAATATCATATATTCATTATGGATTGCATCCTTTATTATTATAAATGTTACTCATTCATTTAACATTTCGTGTAGTTTTATTTTCTTCTGTTTTGTTTTTCTTCTTATCCTGTACTTACCATCTGGGAACACCCCTCTCCAACTAGCACGTTTCATGGTTTAGGCTGACTGATTCCATACCATGACTCCAAAGTGAAAATATGATTGAGAGGTGGTCAAAGTGTCACTACATGCTTCAGAGAAAAAACAGGCACAAAGCCAGACCAGTAAGCAAAGTCAAAGGGGATTTTAATAAATGGGAAATAGCCTATTTTCTGTGGCTAAGCTGGTAAAGGATAGGCCTAGAGTGACTGGAGAAACTTGCTACCACTTGAGGACAGTGAGTCCAATATAAACAAAAGTGAATCCGATATAGACAAAAGCTCCATTGAGAGGTAGAGAAGCCCCTGATAACATTTATAAGGAACTAGAACAATTCAAACATTCAGTTATCTGTACCTTTTGATGTTTTAGCTATATGAGCAATAATTACATCCCTCTCTAAGGGGGTTTAACCTAATTTGACTTGAGTTTCTTTTACTTGCCACAAGAAAAAAAAAACCTGTCCTTGATAATCATTAATTTTTTTGTCATCCATTATTTTTATTCTTACTGTGTTAGTTCAAGGTATAATTTCCGAAATAGTAAAATAAATGATTCTAAAATGAATATATAATCAGCGCATGTGAAGAATTTGTTTAATTCCCTAAGGAGAGAAAAATAGAATGATAAAGTTGCTTGAAAGAGTAATACCAGAGACTAGCATTTAGTTGGCTAAAAAAAAAGGAGACCTCAAATATTATTTTAATGTTAGATTTGAAACATGGTTAATATCTTTCAGGGGCCTGAAACAATAGTTGTGGATTTTTTTTCAAGTGTCTACAGTACAGCAAATGCAGCTCAAATTTCACTGAAGAGTTTATAACATAATCAAATGCTCACCCTTTTATACTCCATCATGTGATTTTCCTGCCTTTCTTTTCCTACTCTTCTCCAGTTGGTTGGAGGGTTCTCTGTATTGGGTCTAGGTGGTTCATAGCATTTTTGAAGTCTTCTATTTCTTTATTGATACTCTTCCTGGTTATTCTATCTATTATTGAAAGTGGGGTATTAAAGTCTCCAATTAATATTTTTGGTCTGGTTGCCCTGTCATCAGTTTGTCACAGAACTATCATAACCCATAATCCACATGGTTATAGGAATGGGGCTTCTAGTGTCCATGTTTGTATAAAGTCACTGGGTTCCACTTGCCACCTACAGATTGGGAGAGATCAAGATAAGCACATGAACTCAAAGTTGTCCAGTCAATTAACCCCTTTACTGAGGAGATAAGTAATAGTGCCAGGTAAGTATCAACATTCTTTTTCAATTGAACAAATAAAGCCTTACACCAAGACTGGGAAACTGAGGAAGATGGGCTTTCATCAGGCTTACATACAGAAGAAGAGAACAAGCACAAGCAAGTCAAAGAGATTTTCCTGTAATCTAGCTCCAGCTAAGGCTGTTCTTATGGTCCTACTATAACTCTGACCTTGGATTACATGAGACACCTCTGTAATATAATTATACATGCCCCATTTTCACTTCTGTTAGCCTCAAGGGGTTTTATTAATTTCAACCAGAAGAGATCAATAAATATATAGTGGAAATATTCCTGTCATTGTAATTAACAGTCCAATAGATGAAATAAAGTTTGGGCCAAATTGAAAATATTACTTGGAACTGGCATTTGAAAAAGAAGTTTAAGATTGTGGGAAAGGGAAGAAAATCCATTAATACCAACTGTCTAGCAAAAGATTTAAATTTAGAAACTTAGCCCAAGAAAATCAGCAGTGAATACATAAATATATATGTAGAAGGATATCAAAGCCACATTTTTTATAATAGCAAAGGATAGCCAAAAATTGGAAATTATCTACATGTTCATCATTGTGGTATTCATTAATTACTATAAATTACTTGATATTCATATAATAAAAACTATACAATGATAAAAATATATGATGGAGATCTATCTAGATGTGGAAGATTTTCTGTGAATTATTAAAGGAAAGACTACAAATTATTTTGTATATGATCCCATTTTTACAAATATGTATGTATATGTGTGCTTTAAAAACATTAGATAGATATACACCAATGTGTTAACAATTATTATTCATTGGTTGGTGGGTTGTAAGTAAATTGTTACTGACATTTTAAAAAATTTGGTATTATTTGCAATATTTATAAAAGCATACATAACTATAGGAAATAAAGCAATTTTCCTTCTGAGAAAAAAAAAAATAGGTGCACATGATAAGATTTTTATCCTGAGAAAGGGACCACAGACACTCAAGCATTAAAAGATGAAGATGAAATAGAGAGAAAGACCAAATCTTGAGATGCAGGAAAACGATGTCTTTCTGGGTAGAGGGAATAAACTACTAAGAATTAGGTTATCTCTATTTTTGCTATTCAAGAATGGTAAATAGAGCAGTCTGGTAAGGGGCAAAAAAAGAAGTTCAAGTTTAATGATCAAATCTTGAAGATCTTGAAGAAAGTTTTTTGATGATTTTATTTGGTGGGGGGGGGGGTTTAATAGCAATGTCTTGCAGTGAGGCCTAAGGCAATTTATCTTGCTGTTAATTAATTTAATAATTCACCTTTCACACAGTGTGCTAAAGATCATCCCTGTTCATCTTCATGTCCCCTCTGCCTTCTTCTCCACCCTTCTCTGTGCTCTGCAGTTCCAGTAGGAACCAAAGCAAGGACCCCTGGTCCTCTGGCTCCTTGTTTGGCTGAAGCAGAGCACTGGGAAAGAGGAGGTGGGAAGGTGAAGCCATGGGATTCCTTCCAGATGCAACCTTTCTCTCCGCTTACCAAAGGTCACAGCTTCTCTTCATACAGAATTTTTGTGCTCCTCCCCTCACTTCTGCAAGCCTAGGGGCAAAAATATACCCCACTGCTACAACTGCACTGATCCCATGTGGGTCCCCTACTCTGTCCTAACATTTTAAAGTTGCTTCTTTATTAAACCCCTTTCAAATTACCCATTGTAGTATGCCATCTATTTCCAGCAGGACTTTCATTAATGTAAACACTTACCAGTAAAATGGATTATCATAATCCACCCCTCTGTTCTTTACAGGAAACTACTTCATTAAATAATATTTCATCAGGACTTCCGGGAAGATGTCAGACTAGGAAGACACAGGACTTTCTTCTCCTCCAGAAAAATAACTAGAGGACAGGCTGAAACAACCTAGAAAAAGATCTTCTAGAGTTTAGGACACCAGGCGAAGGCTGGACACCTTCCAAAGAAGAGGATACAAAGAAGGGAGATTGGGACACAAAATTGTGAGTTGAAACCAGTGTCTGCTGCTGCCAGCACCATCCCCCACACTAAAGACACTTTAGAATTCTCAGCGCTCTGAGTCTGGCTACAGACAAAGGGGGTTCCAGGGACCTACCATCCCAGGAAAGGGGAGAGAGAAGGACACAGCCTAGGAGTGACTCAGCTTTTGACTCACAAGTTTGGTCTGCTTCATCCCAGGAGCCGGTCCAGGCCGGGTGGGTCTGCACCATTGTTTGCCTTGGGAGCCAGCAAGGGGCTAAATATACACAACCCTACCGGTCTCCTCTTCTACTAACTGGGACTGAGTGTTGAGGACTCAGAGGGGAGTGGAAATATTTCCTAGTTGGAGAAAGGGAGGGGACTGCCAGAGAAGGCTGTCTCAGAGAAAGTTTGAATTACAAGGTTCCTAGCCTCCAGACAGGAAGTTTTCTCACATCGATCCCACCTGTGTTGCAACAAATACTCGCTGACCAGGCATTGAACTGGGCACTGTCAAAGAGTGCCATCTGCTGGCAGACCGAGTAAGTGCACACTAGAAAATTTAAAATAAATAGGATAAACTTTTTATGGTCTCTATAGCCTCCCTCCCCAAGGCCCTACGAAGCAAGTCTACAACCAATAACTGGATCCAGTGCCCAGGTTTAAGCAACTAGCAGGGACAATCCTAACAATCCAGGTCAAGCCAAGAATCAAAGAGCAGTGGTAACACACAGCCTTCTGCCACTAAATCCTACAAAAGAGAAATAAACTGAACATCTGAGTAAACTACATCATAATCAGATGCCTAGACATCAGCAAAAAATTATGAGCCATACTAAGAAAATAGAAGACATGGCCCAAGGAAAGGAATCTACCAAAGCCCCAGAGGAGACACAGGATTTAAGAGAACTAATAGTGAGATGTGCACAAATTTCCAAAATCAAATTAATGAGTTGGAAGACAATGTGGTTAAAGAGATAGATGACATCAAGAAAATATTGAGCAAATGCAAAGAAAAATTTAAAATCCTGAACAGAAAAGTAACAGAGCTCATGGGAATGAAAGACACAATAGGTGATTTCAAAGACACATTAGAGGCATACAACAGCAGACCTCAAATGACAGAAGAAAGAATAAGTGATACAGAAGACATAACAGCTGAAACTGTAGAAAGAAAAAAAGAGAGAGAAAAGAATGGAAAAAAAATTTGAACAGGGCTCAGACAGTTGAATGACAACACAAAATACAACAACATACATGTCATGGGAGTTCCAGGAGAAGAGGAGGGAAAAGGGGCAGAAAGAGTATTTGAGGAAATCATAGCTGAAAATTTCCCAACTCTCACAAAAGAAATGAACTTACATGTCCAAGAAGCATACCATACCCCAATCAGAATTAATCTGAATAGACCTACTCCAAGACACATACTATGCAGAATGTCCAAAGTCAAAGATAAAGAGAAAATTCTCAGAGCAGCAGGGAGAAGCAAACCACCACCTATAAGGGATGCCCAATAAGACTTAGCATGGATTTCTCTTCAGAAACCATGGAGGTGAGGAGACAATGGTATTATACACTTGGGATACTGAAAGAAAAAACTGCCAGCTGAGAATTCTTTATCCAGCAAAATTGTCCTTCAAATAATAAAGGTGAGTATAAAATATTCACAAACAGAAACTGAGAGTTTGCAAAAAAGAATCCAACTTTGCAGGAAATATTGAAGGAAGCCTTAGAACCTGAAGCAAAAAGATAAGAAAGAAAGGCCTGGAGGAGAATATAGCAGAAAGAATAGCAAAAAGATAACCAAAAGAGTAAAAAGACAGACAAAAATATAATATGACATATGAAAACCAAAGAATAAAATAGTGGAAGTAAATAATGCATTTACAGAAATATAATTAAATGTGAACAGATTAAAATCCTCAATCAAAAGATACAGGTTGACAGAATGGATTTAAAAACATGAGCCATCCATATGCTGCTTGCATGAGACTCACCTTAGACCAAGGGATACAAAACGGCTGAAAGTGTGAGGCTGGAAAAAGATATTACATACAAATAGTAACCAAAAAAGAGCAGGGGTAGCTATATTAATATCAGACAAAACAGACTTTAAATGCAAAAAATTTATAAGAGAAGGCCATTGTATATTAATAAAAGAGACAATCCACCAGGAAGATAAATAAATATCAGTGCACCTAACCAAGGTACCCCAAAATATGTGAGAAAAACTCTGCAAAACTGAAGGGAGAAATAGACATCTCTGCAATAATCATTGGAGATTTCAATACCCCGCTCACATCATTAGATAGAACAACTAGACAGGAGATCAACAAGAAAACAGAGAACTTGAACAATGTGATAAATGAGTTAGACCTAACAGACATACACAGAAAACTGCTTCCAAACTCAGCATGTTATACATTCTTCTCAAATGCCCATGGATCATTCTCCAAGATAGACCATATGTTGGGGCACAATGCAGCTCTCAATAAATATAAAAAGATTGAAATTATACAAAGCACCTTTTCAGATCATAACGGAATGAAACTGGAAATCAATAACAGACAGGAAAAAAGTAAATTCACAAGTGTGTGGAAACTGAACAATACACCCCTATATATTTCATCAGCTTTAGAGTTGCTCACAGAATGTAATCACAAAACTGACCTGCAGGGGGAGTGGATGTGGCTCAAGCAGTTGAGCACCCTACTCCCATATGGGAGGTCTCAGTTAGGTTCCAGGTGCCTTCTAAAGAAAAAATAGACAAGGAACAAACAGATGAAGGAGCCATGGGTGGAGAGGGAGAGGGAGGATTGCCCTGCAGCTGACCTTATCAGTACCTTGAGTATCTCTCTCCATCCATCGCTTTGCAAATTTCTTCCATTTTCATTGTTATTCCTTAAGCCAGCAGGACTGTCCTCTGGCCATCAGACCTCATTTGTCTGTACACAGGAAAAAAATGGAAGTGGCTAGAAATTTACTTCCCCCCACACCCTTACCCCAGCACCTGCTAATCAATGACTGAAGGTGTAGGGGTATAAATACTTTAGCTCCCTCACTCTTGACGGGGACAAATCTGAGATGTGCCCTACTCTGTGTCCACAGAGTTCCTACTGGATTGAGCTATAGTTGCTCTCCAAGGGATTTAACTTAATGTCACAGGTAACCTTGGATTCTTTCCTTTTCTTCCCTTCCCTGTTTCAGGTTCCCACTCTCTGTGTTTTTGCTGGGTATATTTTCAATTAAATTATTTTACCCAAATTCTTATCTCAAGGTTTGCTGCAGGGCAAGTCACTCTAAGTCAGGAACCACATGAAATGTATCAGAAAATAAATTTTTAGAAAATATTAAAAGAACTAAATTCTTCCTAAGCGTTACAAGCAAATAGATACATACCTAAAGGAAAACTATGTTAAGTTAGAATTTTTATCAATGATAATTTAGTAATATTTAACATCAGAATTTTCTAAAAATTGATGCTTGGGGAAGAACCAATTCATTTTCTGACACCTTTCCAAGTTTAAATTAGATTCTAAAATCATGAACTCTGATACCTCACATTATCCATGACGTGTGGGTGTGACACTGCCACAGGTAAAGAGGTAGCATTCTGCTGACTTTTCACAGCACCACAGGCCTGGGAAGTAGGTGCTCAATGTACTAGTTACACTTTGAGAGGGGTCCTGGTCCCATTTTCCCATACTTGAAGGACTTCAGACCCAATTCTTCTTTAACCTTTCAAAAGAACAGGCAACGTTGTAAAATCAGAGTAATGGAGAGAGAAAAAGACATGGTTCATTATCTTCCTATTCCAGCCTTTACTTTGATAAATGAGGTAACCAAATCCCAAATATTCAAGTGGTTTATACAAAGCCATTCAACTGGTTAATGGACGAGCAGGGACTTATACCCAGAGTTCTAGTTAAGTGTGTTTCCCCCGCTGGTAGTATTTATTCTACTTTATGAATTATTTAAATACATGTTTTTCAAGATTCTGAGAAAGATGCAAATTCAATTGTTCATGTTTTGATTTTTTTTCAAATAATTGTTGCAATTATATCAGAAAGTTGGGCAACAATATGGTTAATTTCATTATCTAAGAAGATTGAGGTTAATTATTCGTAATCATTAGAAAGTTTATCTTCTTCATTATGTGGCTGGCTTAAAAATGAGGGCTATAGAGTGTGGGTCACCCACCAATTTCTACTAGAAGTCTTACATTGTTATTTGCCCTGCCCTCCAGTAAGGGAGCCACATATTACCAACAAATTCACAACTCTGAGGAGAATTTTTAACATAAAAACTCATGTTTTATAACAAAATGCAAACATTTATTCAAGTCAAGAAAAAAAGCTTTAGGTCAGGGAAGGGAACCAGTTCGTTTCTTCTCTGTTTTATTTTTTGTTTATTTGTTTAAGAGTGGAAAGAATGATTTTCTTTACTTCTAAGCAGCTTCTCAATTTAGAATGAATTAATTGAAAAAGTAATTGCATTCTTTCTACCCTACAGAAGAAATGATGCTGATGTAGCCTTAAAAAATAGTCAGATAAATCCATGTATCTAAATTATTTTCACTGGTACATCATTGCTATATTTTTCAAATTCTAATAAGAAAATGTAAGATCTATAAATGAGTTCTCTCTGAGCCCTGGCATTTACTTATTATGAATAGTGTATGTGATTTTAGTTTTGGTTTTACATATTTATAAAAACATTTCTAGTAAGTTTACATGCATTTAAATGACTATAAGTTAAAAGTAATAATGTGTGGTGGTTTATTTGCAGATCTTAATATTCAAAGATATTTTACAAAAGCATTTAAAGGTATCACATTTTGATTGTACTTTTTGATCAATTTGAATAGCATACAAAATTTAAATACAGGTTTTTAGTTTTTGTAATATTTTCCTTTCCAAGAGAAAAGAAGCCACTGTTAATAGATTTAAAGTAATTACAAATTAAAATAATAAAATGTCATACTGCCCTGTGATGTATCTGCACCTTCTATTTCGGCAAAATCTGCTTCTACCTACATCCAAAATTTACATTATTTGCCAGATGAAGTTATGAAAGGAGTAGGCAATTTGGGGAGGAATAAAGACCCAAAAGTGTGAACAAAATGATACTACTGGAAATCCATCACTTCATAATATCACCATTCTGCACAATATTAGTTAATATGTGTTTGTTGTTTTTGTTATATGCAAACACAGACCTATCTCTGAAATGGAATCTTTTTTAGTTTCCTCCAACATTAAACCCGACAGCAGAGATTTGAGGTTGATGCAGGAGTTCAAATCCAACTCTAGCTCTCACTAGTTGTGTGACCTTAGGCAGGTTACTTAACCTCTCAGCCTCAGTTTCCTTATCTGTAAAATGGAAGTGTTATAATAGTATCTACCTCGTAGCATTACTGAGAGGATTAAAATGAATCAATATATTTAGAAAAATGCCTGGCTCATAGTAAAATGGATTATATGCTTTTACTACTATTATTATTCCCAGTGCATAATAGGCTTTTAATAAATGTCTGTTGAACTAATGTCCCTCCAGAATAAAACAACACACAGCATACCCAATTACATAATATAAACATACTATTGCCTCATTTCATAAATACCCAAATTCTATGTCAGTAAGAAATTCAGAAATGCTGTTCTAGAAACTGACATTTACAATGCAAGAAACTGTTTATACAGTGTTATCCGAGGGGCTCGTAGAACACCAAGTCACTCATCCAAACCCTACTCTAGTGCCAGAAGCCCACTCATTACTACTTTGGCTATACCATTGAAGATCCTTGTAAAGGGCAACTGTTAAAAAACAGAAAGAGGTGATATAACATAATAAAACAGTTGGCGACTTAGAATAAGGTGGGGAATTTAAAAGAATAGACAAATAACTATATAGCTTATTAGATTAGTCAACAAGTTTTAGAAACATTCTATGGGCTTGTATCAGAGAAAGAACAAGGATGCTAACTGGAGAGTGCTGGAAGGGCTCTACAAGAGAGTGGGGGGAAGAAATTGCCCACTTAATTTTTTTCAGAGGCCAGTACACTTCTGTCATCTCAGAATGGCATCAGTACTATTTTAAAATAAGAATTTTCAACCTCGGAATGTATGTGGTAGTTTGTCTAGCTTTTGAAGTCACTGACAAAAGGATCTGATAATGTTCCATGTTATGACACTTCTATTTTCCCACAAAATAAAGACTCTCTTGCTAAAAAAAAAATAAATTAAAAAGTTCTATGCTTCAAAGGAAAAGCTTGTCTTCACTGAACACTGAAGGTTTCATTTATACTGTGTGCAGAGTACAAATTGAGGTGCAGGAGTTAGTCTGGATCTGTCAGTGACACAATTAAAAAGCCTGACATTGGGTTACCAGGAAAGAGACTGCTGCTGTGCAACCTTGACCTGTTACCTTCAAAGGCAGAGGAAGAACTTAGTAACAACTGATGTGCTCTGAGAGGCAAATGGTGCTGATTTTCAATACACAGCTAGGGAATGAATTTCAGAAAGTTCACATTATTGCAGCATTACTTTGAGTTTCAAGGTCTGTGTTAATGTTAAGCTCAGGGACTGAACTTTGGAAGACATGAAGTAACCTATCTAGTATTCCTACTAATTAACATTAAATCAATTTGGGGTGGTAGACTTGGTCTATAAGTAACATTCTTCTCCTATTTTCCCAGGATCAGAAAAGACAGACACAGGGGTCAGATTGATGGAGAGTAACCTTTAAAGAAGAAGAGCAAGTAAGCTAAGTATCTTTCAAAAAGCCCTGCCCAACTGTGAACTAACTGCCTCTTTTCCCATATTTTCTACCAACTCCTTTGGAATTCAGGTGTCCCCATTTAGTGAACACACATTTTCCTGTTCATGATATTATCACATCAATTATTACAATCCCATTCTCTATTTCTCCCAACAGAGCTTTAACCGATTGGGGTAAGAGTGATGCCTCATTTAATATTCTATCCTAAGCAGCAAGTATATGGTCTAGGACATACCTGGTGTTAATATTTATTAAATGAAGGTTTACAAAGGCATGGCAAGAAAACAAAAGGATTCATATATGCGATTCTTGTTTATGCATACGTAACACAAAGATAGGTACATTTGTCTAGAGGAGTACACTTGATTGTTGCTATCTAAAAGGAGTTCAAGGTTCCCCTTTGCTTTCCTCTCAACACAGTACATAATCGCACATACAGACACACAGACACATCACAGACAAATCTTTCAAAGGTGTGCCAGTGTTAAAAGCAAAATTATTTTACTGAGGCTTTCACGTGATAAAAAGCACAAATATCCACATGGAGCCCCACACAATCATGCCCAGGCAGAAATGTTTGCCCCTAAATTCTTGATTGTGTCTTTTATAGTCACCCTACCCCATGAGATTCCTCAAAAAAGATCTGAACAGAAACTAAGCCAGGTAGGCGTTGGTGTCTTATAATTTTTATAGTTATGAGGCAAGCTAGGCAAGCACAAACTGGAACTCCATCCTAGGCTAAATGCAAGCCACTGTCCATTACAAGCTAAGCAGAGCCTTTTCTCCTTTCCTCCAAGCCCAAGTCAAAATCTCAGCTCTCTAAATCATAACCTTGAGAGGTCAGGAGAAGATAAAACAACCAGCAAGTAGATGCAAATGTACCTCAGGCAGGGGACAGGTCCCATCCAGTGGCAGCCTCTGGGAAACCTTTATCTCCCCTCATCAAATGAGAACAACAGCCTGCCAGGGTTGGGACCTATATAAAGAATCTTGCACTTAACTCTGACAGAAGCCTGAGAAGAAGATAGGGAGGAAGAAGCAAAAGAGAACTTGGAAATCCCTTTAGAAATCAAGATTCTAAACTGATCCTCTCATTTTGTGGAAGCCAGCCTTTGATCAGAACACTTAATTAGAAGTCAGAAGACCTAAATTCTCAATCTCCCTGCATTACTTACTATGAGTAGTGGGACAACCTCGAACAAGTTACTTAGTCTCCTTGAACTTCATGTCTGCCTTCCTAACAAGAAGTAGTTCAATATTCATGTTTACCTCATCAAAATCTTATTTGATTGAAACATGTTAATATAAGAAAATTACTTTGAAATATATGTAATGCTATCATGTTTAGACTAATGATGCCCGAAAGAAAAGTCCAAATCAAGGCATCATCAAGGCCATGCTTTGTTCCCTGGCTGCCAGCAATCGTTGACTTCTCTGGCATATGGCAAGGTGCATGGTGGTATCTTCAGGTCTTTCCCTTCTCTCGGCTTGCTTCTGTGACTTCCTCTCTCTTTGTCTGAATTCCATTCTCTTCTCTTCTCTTATAAAGGACTCCAGAATTAAGACCCATTCTGTTGAAGTGAGATATAGCTTAACTAAAATAGCTCATCAAAAGATCCTACTTACAAATGGTCCCACAGAAAGAGATTAAATTTAAGAACATGTCTCTAGAGTACATACAGCTTCAAAGCACCACAACGTCCAAATTTTTTCAAATGAGTTTAAGTAAATAATATGAATACATTATAAAATCTATAATAAATATTAAACATGAAAGTAAAATTTTATTAGAAATGCATGTCTTAAAGAGAAAATTGGGACTTTTTCATAGTTAGGTCATGTATCACTGAATAAATATGGCCTATTGCTAGAAAAAGATAATACTAGAAAGATTTGAAAAAATATATGTAAGTTAATTCTGTACTATAAAAAGTTACTTCATAGTACAGAATTTTCCAAGCATCATTTTTTGATAATTTTTAAAATCCTGTACATTTTGATTTTTTCTGTTTTTTTTAATTCTCTGTTTGTTTTTAGGAGAAACTGGGGACCAAACCCAGGATTCCTGTGTGGGAAGCAGGCACTCAATTGCTTGAGCCACATCCACTCCCCTTTATCCATTTTTAAAAGTATGCTTTGGGAAGCAAATTTGGCTCAACTGATAGAACACCACCTACCACATGGGAGTCCAGGGTTCATGTTTAGACTATTGATACCAGAAAAAAAAGTTCAAGCCCAGGGCCTCCTGACCCATGTGGTGAGCTGGCCCACACACACAAAGCTGATGTGCACAACAAGTGCCCTGCCACGTGGGTGTCCCCTGTATAGGGGAGTCCCACATGCAAGGAGTGCACCCCGTAAGGAGAGCCATCCCACATGAAGAAAGCACAGCCTGCCCAGGAGTAGCGCTGCACACATGGAGAGCTGATGCAGCAAGATGACACAACAAAAAGAGACACAGATTTCCAGTGCTGCTGACAAGAATGCAGGTGGACACAGAAGAACACACAGCAAATAGACACAGAGAGCAGACAACGGGGTGAGGGAAGAGGAGAGAATATTTGAGAGTAGATTGTATATATCATGCTCTTTGATCACTTAATACTTCCATATACATTTCCTAAGAACAGGATATTCACTTATGTAAACACCTTAAGGGCAGTTGTCAAGTTCAAGAAATTTACGTTGATATAAAGCTTACTGTCTATATTCCAGTTTTTTATGATCTAATAATGTCGTTTTTATGAGAGTAGCTGGAGGCTTATGGAAAATCATTCATAATATACAGAGTTCTCATTTATCAGATATTGTTAACCAATAATATCCTTTTGTGCAATTTCTCCTCCATTTTTCACTCCTGACCATGGTCATGTATTGCATTTCATAGCTACTGTCTCTTTAGTTGTTCTTTTTTTAATTATGGTAGTAAATATACAAAATAAACTTTCCCATCTCAGTCTCTCCCAAGCATATCATTCAGGAGGATTAATCACATTCACAATGTTGTGGTGCCTTCACCAGCATTCATTATTAGAACTTTCCTATTACCCCAAAAAGAAACCCATTACCCCAAAAAAGAAAACCGTTATGTGTTAGCTCCCTATTCCTCCTGCCCTTGTCCCTGGTAACCTGTACTCTACATTTTGTCACTCTGAGTTTGCATGTTCTTCAATATTTTCTTTTAGGTTATATGGGACTTATATTCAGTATCCTAAATCTATAACAATCTGTTTGTTTTAATACCAAACACCTTTAATAGCATAAGCAAACTATGTTCCAATACCCTTCTGTAGTTCTTGTCAAAAATTACATACTCATACATTATGAGGCCCAAGCCACTGGAATATGATTACATTTTATTCATTTGTCTTTTAGATAATCTAGGAACTAAAAAGTGGTGTTACAAACCAAAATTATAAGAGTAATGGAATTTATATTTATCCATGTCATTGCCTTTACCAGAGATCTTTATTTCTTCATGTAGCTTCAGTTTAATAGCGTCCTTTCCTTTCTACCTGCTGATTTCTCTTTACTATCTTTTTCAGGGCAGGTCTAGTGGTAACAAACACCATCACAATGCATACATTGATACACTTGGTGGTGTCCCACAGGTTCCTCAGGCTATATTCCGTTTTCACTCTTCTTTTTGTCTTTAGGCTCTTCAGATGGAATGATTTCAATTGTCTTATTTCAGGATCCCTCATCTTTTCTTTCATCAGCTTCACTCTACTCTTGAACCCCTCCTTGAAATTTGGGAATTTTGAATTTCTGTTACAATGGTCTTAACTCTATGTGGTTCCTTTCTATAATTTCTATTTCTTTTTTTTTTTTTTTTTTAATTTTTTTATTTTTTATTGACTTTGTAATAATATTACATTAAAAATATATATGTGAGGTCCCATTCAACCCCACCCCCCCACCCCCCCTCTCCCCCCCCCCCAACAACACTCGTTCCCATCATCATGACACATCCATTGGATTTGGTAAGTAAATCTTTGGGCACCTCTGCACCTCATATACATTGGTTCACATCATGGCCCATACTCTCCTCTATTCCATCAAGTGGGCCCTGTGAGGATTTACAATGTCCGGTGATGACCTCTGAAGCACCATCCAGGGCAGCTCCATGTCCCGAAGACGCCTCCACCTCTCATCTCTTCCTGCCTTTCCCCATACCCTTTGTCCATTATGTCCACTTTTCCCAATCCAATGCCACCTCTATGTGGACATTGGATTGGTTGTGTCCATTGCACCTCTATGTCAAAAGGAGGGTCAGATTCCACCTGGATGCTGGATGCAATCCTCCCATTTTCAGTTGTAATCACTCTAGGCTCCATGGTGTGGTGGTTGTCCTTCTTCAACTCCATCTTAGCTGAGTGTGGTAAGTCCAATAAATCAGATTGTAGGTGCTGGAGTCTGTTGAGGCTCAGGATCTGGCTATCACATTGTCAGTCCAGAGATTCAAATCCCCTAAATATATCTTAAACCTCAACATTAACTGCACCTCCAGCACATTAGCATGAAAGTCTTATGAAGGGAGATCCCATCTGAGTCCAGATTCATCACACATAAACACCATTTCCAAAGAGGGGCCATCTGCCCTGGTAGTTAACCCCATCGGCCATGACCATAACTCCCATGGGTCTCTTTAGCCCTCAAAGGAACCAATATCTGGGGGTTGTATCTGCTTTATCTGTCTCTCTGACTCTGCTCAGTTGTACATGAGGGCAAACCTTCTGCCAGCCTCCAGACTCTTTTTTAGAAACTCGTAGCCATATAAACTCATTTCTCCTTTCCATTTCCCCCTTACTTTAGGTCAAACAGCATTTTAAAGTCATGGTATTTTATGTAGACATGGATATTCTGCTGATCCGCATTGAACCTTCCATATAAGGTCATTTTCCAGTTGCATCATCAGTTGGTAGTTGATAGTGGTCCCTCGTTGCCAGGGAGGCTCATCCCCGGGTGTCATGTCCCGTGCTGGGGGGAAGGCATTGCATTTACATGCTGAGTTTGGCTTCGAGACTGGCCACATTTGAGTAACATGAAGGCTAACAGAAGGAAATTCCCAGGCACAAAGTTGCTCTAGGCCTTGTTCTTATTTTGGGTTTATCAGCTCACAAGCATAGTCATTAGCATCTGGGGCTCACTGTTGAACCCTCACTCCCTCCCGGTCCCCACCACTGTACCTGGGAGACTGTCGCTGCTCCCCTAGGGACCACGACAGAGCACCACTGGCCAGGAACCCAGTACCCCCCCTACTGTGGTTTTTAATTGTTGCCACTATGAGTATATCCAAACATTACCATGCACCCTGGATATATGTTCTGTACAGCTCCCTGTCAGTCATATATCACCTGTCATTGGTATCCCATACCAGTATCCCTCCATTGCCATTGTTGAAACACTCTGTGATCCAGAACTCCCCGAAATTTGAAGCCCAATATAATGTCATGGTCCCTTACTAGGGAATGGCATATAGCGATGAGTTTAAAGGATAGATAAAGAACTTGGATAAAGTTAGATAAAGAACTTAGATAAAGAATGTTGACTTGAAAAAATTCCACATCCTGTTTTTTTCTTTCCCCCCCCCCCCCTAATTATTCAGCTTTTCTTCACAGGAGTCCTAGACCACAGCAATGTATATATATAATATACAGCACTCCCACACATCCACCAGAAAACCTTTTCCCTTCCACAGTGATACTCTTACGCCCTATTCATATCATATTTACTTAAAGTGATGTACAGAGTCTGAGACATTAGCTTTCTAACAAGGTGACATCTGTGCTTACATTATGGTGCATACTTTAGGATACACAGTTCTTTACATTTTTAGTTATCCTATGTTTTACATTATGGTTTACATTATCAGTCTGTCATCTCCTATATGTTATGGTGTAATATTACATGTTTTATATCCATCTTTGTGTACTCTCAAGAAACTCCTCTCTTACCCCCCTTTTACTTTGGTTCCACACATTTAACGTCTATTTTCCCTTCCACCTTGGTGCCCTCAGTGATAGCCAACCTCCGTTTCCTGAGGAGCCACTTCCAGAGATAGATGGAATAGTGTTCAGGGCCTAACTTGCTCAACTGCCCCAATGCCCTGGGAGCCACCCTTTCTCTCGAGGGATACAGTTCCCTCTATTGGATGGCATTAGTCCTCCCCAGGATGTGGGTCCACCCCCACTCTCACTACTTGGGTTTCTACCCCATGGTGTCACCCACTCTGGCAGAATGAGCATTTAGACATTCCCCAGGAGCCCGTCCTGCATCAGACCCTCCCCTCCGAGCATTCTAAACAGGTGACCCTCTTTATTATATTTTGATATGATTTTCTCGGCATTTTACTCTCCACCAACACCTGACCCTCTCCTGGTTCGTATGCTACCCCTCCCTCCCCCCACTTTTGGGCAACGTTACCCATCCGTCCCTCCCCAGCCACCCTCAAACCCGCAAAGCCCCAAGCAAAGGCAACCCCTTGCCCCCCTTTTATCTCTTCTTTGTGTTCATACTTACCACCATCTCGTCTTAAATTCCACCCCTGCAGACATCGGCTCATATCCTTCCTCCACCCTCCGATTTCCTGCAAGCCTATCGTTCAGTCTCTTGCTATCTAGGGCAGCTTGTTTATTTCATATCATTGAGGTCATGTAGTATTTGTCCTTCAATGTCTGGGTTGCTTCACTCAACATAAGGTTCTCAAGATTCATCCATGTTATCACATGTGTTTGTAGTGTGTTTGTTCTTACAGCCGAGTAGTATTCCATTGTGTGTATATACCACATTTTATTGATCCACTCGTCTGTTGATGGGCATTTGGGTTGATTCCAACTTTTGGCAATAGTGAACAATGCTGCTATGAACATTGGTGTACATATATTGGTTTGTGTTCTTGTTTTCAGTTCTGCTGGGTATATTCCCAGCAGTGGTATTGCTGGGTCATATGGCAAATCTATGGCTAGTTTTTTGAGAAACCGCCATACTGTTCTCCAGAATGGTTGGATCCTTCTGCATTCCCACCAGCAGTGGATGAGTGTTCCCCTTCCTTCACATCCTCTCCAGCACTTGTATTCTTCTGTTTTTTTCATAGCTGCCAATCTTATGGGTGTAAGATGGTATCTCATTGTGGTTTTGATTTGCATTTCCCTGATAGCTAGAGATTTGGAACATTTTTTCATGTGCTTTCTTGCCATTTGTATTTCTTCTTCGGAGAAGTGTCTGTTTAAGTCCATTTTTTAAATGGGTTGTTTATCTTTTTATTTTCAAGATATAGGAGTTCTTTATATATGCAAGTTATAAGTTTCTTATCAGTTATATGATTGCCAAATATTTTCTCCCACTGTGTGGGCTCCCTTTTTACTTTCTTGACAAACTCCTTTGAGGTGCAGAGGCTTTAATTTTGAGGAAGTCCCATTTATCTATTAGTTCTTTTGCTGCTCGTGCTTTTGGTGAGATATTCATAAATCCATTACCTATTACAAGGTCCTGTAGATGTTTCCCTACACTGCTTTCTAAGGTTTTTATGGTCTTGGCTCTTATATTTATGTCTTTGATCCATCTTGAGTTAATCTTTGTATAAGGTGTGAGATGGTAATCCTCTTTCATTCTTCTACATATGGCTATCCAGTTCTCCAGACACCATTTGTTGAATAGGCCACTCTCTCCCAGTTGAGAGGGTTTGGTGGCTTTATCGAATATTATGTGGTTGTATATGTGAGGTTCTATATCAGAGCTTTCAATTCGATTCCATTGGTCTATATGTCTCTCCTTATGCCAATACCATGCTGTTTTCACCACCGTAGCTTTATAGTATGTTTTGAAGTCAGGTAGTGTGATTCCTCCAATTTCGTTTTTCTTTTTCAGTATGTCTTTGGCTATTCGGGGTCTCTTTCCTTTCCAAATAAATTTCATAGTTAGTTTTTCTAGTTCCTTAAAGAAGGCTGCATTGATTTTTATTGGGATTGCATTGAATGTGTAGATCAATTTTGGTAGGATAGACATCTTAATAATGTTCAGTCTTCCTATCCATGAACAAGGAATAGTCTTCCATTTATTTAGGTCTTCTTTGATTTCCTTGAACAATCTTGTATAGTTCTCAGTGTATAAGTTCTTTACCTCTTTAGTTAAATTTATTCCTAAGTATTTGATTTTTTTATTTACTATTGTGAATGGTATTTGTTTCTTGATTGCCTCCTGATCTTGCTCATTATTGGTGTACAGAAATGCTACTGATTTTTGCGCATTGATCTTATAACCTGCGACTTTACTAAACTCATTTATGAGTTCTAGAATCTTCGTTGTAGATCTCTCAGGGTTTTCTATGTATAGGATCATGTCATCTGCAAATAATGAAATTTTGACTTCTTCCTTTCCAATTTGAATGCCTTTTATTTCTGGTTCTTGCCTCAGTGCTCGAGCAAGTACTTCTAAGACAATGTTAAATAGGAGCGGCGACAGTGGGCATCCTTGTCTTGTTCCTGAGTTTAGAGGGAAGGAGTCTAGGATTTCTCCATTGTAAACAATATTGGCTTTAGGTTTTTCATATATACTCTTTATCATGTTCAAAAAATTTCCTTGTATTCCAATCATTTGGAGTGTTTTTATCAAGAAAGGGTGCTGCATTTTGTCAAATGCTTTTTCTGCATCAATAGATATAATCATGTGATTTTTTTCCTTCAATCTGTTTATATGGTGTATTACGTTGATTGATTTTCTTATGTTGAACCATCCTTGCATACCTGGGATGAATCCCACTTGGTCGTGGTGTATAATTCGTTTAATGTGTTGTTGAATACGATTAGCAAGTATTTTGTTAAGTATTTTTGCGTCTAGGTTCATTAGAGAAATTGGTCTGTAATTTTCCTTTCTTGTGATGTCTTTGTTTGGGTTTGGTACTAGGGTAATGTTGGCATCATAGAAGGAGTTGGGTAATGTTCTTTCTGTTTCGATGGTTTGGAATAGTTTCAGCGGGATTGGTGTCAGTTCTTTCCGGAATGTTTTGTAGAATTCACCTGTGAAGCCATCTGGCCCTGGGCTCTTCTTAGTTGGGAGATTTTTAATAACTGATTCTATCTCTCTGCTTGTGATTGGTTTGTTAAGATCATCAATTTCTTCTTTTGTCAATATGGGCTGTTTATGTGTTTCTAGGAATTTGTCCATTTCCTCTAGATTGTCATTTTTGTTGGAATATAGTTTTTCAAAATATCCTCTTATGATAGTCTTTATTTCTGTGGGGTCAGTGGTGATATCGCCTTTCTCATTTCTTATTTTGTGTATTTGCATCTTCTCTCTTTTTTTCTTTGTTAGTGTTGCTAAAGGTTTGTCAATTTTGTTAATCTTCTCAAAAAACCAGCTCTTGGTCTTGTTTATCTGTTCAAGTGCTTTCTTATTTTCTATTTCGTTTAGTTCTGCTCTTATCTTTGTTATTTCCTTCCTTCTTCTTCCTGTTGGGTTACTTTGTTGTTGTTTTTCTAATTCCTTCAAATGTGCAGTTAGTTCTTCAATTTTTGCTCTTTCTTCTTTTTTGATATATGAATTTATGGCTATAAACTTCCCTCTCAGTACTGCTTTTGCTGCATCCCATAAATTTTGGTATGTTGTGTTATCATTATCATTTGTTTCAAGGTAGTCATTGATTTCTTTTGAGATTTCCTCTTTGACCCACTGTTTTTCTAAGAGTGTGTTGTTTAATTTCCAAATCGTGGTGTGAAATCTGGGCTTCTTTCCCTTGCAAATCTCCAGCTTGACGCCACTGTGGTCAGAGATAATGTTTTGTATGATTTCAATCTTTCTGAATTCATTCAGCCTTTCTTTGTGGCCTAGCATATGATCTATCTTGGAGAATGATCCATGTGCGCTTGAGAAAAATGTATATCCTGCTGTGTTTGGGTGTAGCGATCTATATATGTCTATTAGATCGAGCTCCTCTAATATACTATTCAGATGTTTTGTTTCTTTGGTGATTCTCTTTTGAGATGTTCTGTCCAGAGTTGATAGTGGTGTATTAAAATCCCCCACTATAATTGTAGATGTATCTATTCTTTCACTTAGTTTTTCCAGCGTTTGCCTGACGTATTTAGAGGCACCCTTGTTAGGGGCATAGATATTTATGATTGTTCGATCTTCTTGACAGATTTTCCCTTGGACTAAAATGTAGTATCCTTCTTTGTCTCTCACAATTGTTTCACATTTAAAGTCTATTTTGTCTGATATTAATATAGCTACTCCTGCCTTTTTTTGGTTATTGTTAGCTTGTATGATTGTTTTCCAGCCTTTCACTTTCAATCTCCATGCGTCTCTGGGTCTAAGATGTGTCTCTTGTAGACAGCATATGGATGGGTCATATTTCCTTATCCAATGTCCCAGTCTGAATCTTTTGATAGGTGAGTTTAATCCATTGACATTCAGTGTTATTACTATCAAGGAATTATTTGTGTTAGCCATACTTTGATTGGATTTGTGTTTGTCATATTTTGTTTGTATATTTTTTTTTGTCTTTTTTGTTGTTGTTGTTGGTCTTATACTCTCCTCCAACTTTGCCTTTCCTGTTTTTTCCTTTCTTCCTGCAGCACTCCCTTTAGAATTTCTTGAAGGGGAGGTTTCTTGTTGGTATACTCTTTCAGTTTCTGTTTGTCTGCAAATATTTTGAACTCTCCATCATATTTGAATGCTAGTTTAGCTGGATAAAGTATTCTTGGTTGGAAATTTCTTTCCCTTAGTACCTTGACTATATCATACCACTGTTTTCTTGCCTCCATGGTTTCAGAAGAGAAATCAGCACTTAATCTAATTGAGCTTCCCTTGTATGTGATGGTTTTCTTTTCTCTTGCTGCTTTTAGGATTTTCTCTTTGTCTTGAGCATTGGATAATTTGACAAGTATATGTCTTGGGGTGGGCCTGTTGGGGTTTATGACTTGTGGAGTGCGCTGTGCTTCTTGGATATGTACATCTGTCTCTTTCAGTAGATTTGGGAAGTTTTCAGCCATTATTTCCTGCAACACTCTTTCTGACCCCTTTCCCTTCTCTTCATCTTCTGGAATGCCTATAATACGTATGTTTGAACGTTTTGCATTGTCATTCAGGTCCCTAAATCCTAATTGGATTTTTTCTATCTTCTTATTGACCCCTTCTACTATCTGTTTGATTTCTGATGTACTGTCTTCCACATCACTAATTCTCTGCTCTGTCTCTTCTAGTCTGCTGATATTTGCTGCAAGTGTATTTTTGATTTCTTGAACTGTGGTGTTCATTCCCATCATATCTGTTATGTTTTTGCGTATGTCTGCAATTTCCCCTCCAAGTGATGTCTTCATGTTGTTAACCTCTTTCATTACTGCATCAAATTTGTCGGTGATAAATGTTCTGAGATCTTTCATTGCTTGTGCCAAGTTTTGCTCCCCTTCGTGATTATTGGTTTGTTCATTGGATTCAGCCATGTTTTCCTGATTATTGGTTTGGTTCGTAGATTTTTGTTGCTTTCTGGTCATCTCTTTATTTTGACGAATTTAATCAGTTCCTTAGCTTCTTTGTCTGCTCTTGGAGTTTAATTAGTTGTTATTTTTGCACAGGTGTTATATCTTCTCTTTGTCACTTTTTTCTTCTTATTCTAGTTACTTGTTGTTGGTTAAGTTCACTTTAGAGGAAAGTATTAGTGTTGGGGAAAGGCAATTGTGTAAGCAAGGGAAAAGTGTAAAGTTGTATTGGTGATGTATGTTAATAAAGCAAGAATATGAGATCTGGAAGGATGGAGGTTAGATTCATGTAGATTGTATAGAGTTATAGCTGTAGGTAGAGTACCTTTTATGAAGTAGATGACTGAATTTGGGAGGAATATGGTATGAACTACACAGCTATTGTTTTCATGAGAGAGGGAAAAGAAAAGAAAGGTAATAGTTTCAAGAGTGGATAATAGACAGAAAACAGAACAAAGGTATTAGAAATTAAGAGTTAGACACTTTGTGGATCAAAGAACGGGAGGTGGGGGGTGGAATATAGGAGAGACAGTAGATGATAGTGGATATCAAGATGCAGGGGAAGGGGGATAGTGTAGGTAGCCTAAATCAGTTCACACAGAAATGAGGCAGTGGAGGATGGGAAAACCCAGCAAATGTGAGGTGTTCCCTGTAGCACCTATTGTATACTTGAATTAAAATAAAAATAAGTGGAAGATGAGGGACAAGAGGGAAAGAGAAAACCGAAAAAAAAAAACAAAAAAAAAAACTAATTATAATAAAGAAAAAAGAAAGGCAAGAAGAAAGGAAGAAAGAAAAAGAGGATGGGCAAACGGTGGGGAACGGATAGGGAGAAGAGAGATACAGGTACACACGTGTCACAATTGCAACACTATCTAAAACAACAACTTCCCCCCGCTTTGCCCTAAAAACCCTGTCTGTCTGCCCAAATGGGTCTGCAAGCACCTCCCTTCCCACAAACCCCCAATAGGCCGCCCAGGGCCCACGAACTCCCCAGTACTGCAGATGCTCAAAAAAAAAAAAAAAAAAAAATTAAGTAAAATAAATTAAAAAAAAAAAAACAAAAAACAAAAAAAAACAAAAAAAACAGAAACCCCTCCGCAGGCCCGGCTCCGCCCGCCGCGGAGGCTTGGACCGGCTCTGCCCGGCTCCTCACGCCGCCTTGGCCTGGCCTGGCTCCGCCCAGCTCCGCTCGCTACAGCGGCCCAGCCGGCTCCGGCGTCCACCTCCCGCCACCGCGGCCTGGACCGGCCCTGCCCGGCTCCGTACCCGCCGCGGCCTGACCCGGCCCCGCCCAGCTCCAAATGCTACCGCGGCCCGCAGCCGGGGCCTGAACCGGCCCCGCCCGGCTCCAAACGCTACCGCGGCCCGCAGCCGGGGCCTGAACCGGCCCCGCCCGGCTCCAAACGCTACCGCGGCCCGGCTCGGCCTGGCTTGGCCCCGCCCGGCCCCGCTCGCCGCCGGCGCAGCCCGGCCCGGCTCCGGCGTCCGCCGCTGCGGCCCGGCCTGGCTCAGCCCCACCGAGCGGGGCTAGATGCCTCGTCTCCGCCTACCCAAGGAGGGAATCCTCTACAGGTAGCTGGGATCTCCGTGTATATTTCACAGACGAATCCTCTCTGTTACCTTCCCTCCAAATCGATGTCCAGACACCTCCGGACCAGCAAAAATCCTGAAACAATCCGGTCCCAAAGAGTCTCCAACACCGCCCAGCCGATTCCCTGCAGAAGACCCTAACAGGGATGTTCACTCAGCCGCCATCTTGCCCCCTCCTATAATTTCTATTTCTTTGCTGACATACTGTTTTTGATCCTCTATCATTTTCCTTTTGTCCTTTAGTTCTTTGTCCATGTTTTCCTTTAGATCTTTGAGTATATATGGGACAATTTTTTAAAGTCTTTTTTTTGGGTGTGTATCAGACCTGATCCTCTTCATTGGTGGCTTCTAAAGCTTTAATTTTCTTCTTTGCATGGACCTTTGCTTCCTTTTTTCTTCGCATGTTTTGTAATCTTTTGATGAAACTTCTGAGACATCTGTTTCTAAAACTTGTATCCGCCTAGTATGACTGAGATTTCTCTGAATTCCAGGAGCTAACAAAAAGAAAAGATCTTTACCAATCTTTGCGGATTGGCCTGTGCACTACTCTTCTTCAGGGCTTAGCCATACAATGAGTTTAAAGAATAGCTGAAGACAAAAGTGTAGGGTCTTCCCTAATCTTTTCTGTACATGTGTCTTGTCCTGAGCATGCACACATAGCACCAGAAATTTTCCTATGTAACAGATCAAATGCCCCCTCTTCATTTGGAAATACTGCTTCCTAACAGTCCTGGAAGATGCATGGTATGTCCTGCAGACAGCAAAGCTTTGCTCCTAGATATCCGCAATTTCTAAAGATGAATATTAAATACAGTAGAAAATAATTGTTTATTTTTACATACATGGGAAAAACATTTTTATTGCTTAATACTTCTTACTGATATTTTCTTAATTTTGTGTTCATAGAATCTCCTTTAATAGTGTTGCATTTTTCAAAATAGGATAAAAAAGTCAAAGAAAAAATTAAAATTACCCAGCCTAAGATATACAATACTATTAGATGTAAAATCTATAATGACAAAAACATTCATTCCCAACATTAATGCAGCAATTTCTGTTGTTAAAATTTACTGTGAATAGCATCATACAAAGCATGCCAATACATGCAATCCAACTTAGAAAAAAACAGAATTTTGCATCCATTATGTTCAAACTAGGGCTCTTTTATAGAGGAATTCATGAGATTTAAGAGGGGAAATATTGAGAAATATTAGTTCAGGAAATAGAAAACCATTTACTTCACTCCCTTTCCTATAACCTCTGGTCAGTATTTGCTAAAATTTGGACCATGAATTTTTACAACCTAGGTAATAATGGTCCAAAACTAGAAATAAAGTATATTATTCTTAATATATTTCTAATGAAGTTTTTGTAAATGTGTAATAATAAGGCTATACAATCATCTGACATCTGGAATTAGTATACTCACTCTCTAGAGTGGTTAAAGTAGTAAAATGAAATAAGGAACTTAACTGAGGCTACACAAAGATATATTGATTTACGCAAAAATACAGTCTAAGCCAACATATGGTTCAATAATTAATCATCCCACCAAGCCACATATTTTGTAGTTAATAATGATGACTCCCCAGTCTTATATTGTTTGTGTCCTTTTGAGTCATCAGTCATGCAAAGTGATAGATTTGGAATATATTTCAAAAATTGGCCCTCAACTTGTTCACTATACTTGATGTTCAGGAGTAGCCAAAAGTGAAAAGATCAGGAGAAAGGAGAGACAGAGGGAGAGAGAGGGAGAGAGAGAGAGAGAGAGAGAGAGAGAGAGAGAGAGAGAGAGAGAGAGAGAGAGAGAGAGAGAGAGGAAGGAGAAGAAGGAAGAAGAAGGAGGAGGAGGAGGAGGGAAGGAGGGAGGGAGTGAGGAGGGAAGAGGGAAGGAAGGAAAGAAAGAGAAAGAGAAAGAAAGAAAAAAGAAAGAAAGAAAGAAAGAAAGAGAAAGAAAGAAAAAGAAAGAAAGAAAGAAAGAAAGAAAGAAAGAAAGAAAGAAAGAAAGAAAGAAAGAAAGAAAGAAAGAAAGAAAGAAAGAAAGAAAGAAAAATAGAGGAAGAGAAAGGGAAATTTTTTTAGGCAACCTTCTCTACAGAAACAGTATGGACAAGAGATATGTAAATATTAGGAGATTTTTGTAAGAACTGTCTCATACAACTGTGGGTATGAGTAACTTCAAATTTTGCTGGGCAGGTCACAAGCTGGGAACCCAGGTGAAGGTTTTTAATGAATTCTTCAGGAGAAGCTGGCTGGCTGAACTAAAGATGGAAACTCTCTCTTCTGACTGTTGAAATCGCCCCTTCTCCTTCTATAGCCTTCAGTCGAATCGATGGGACTTCTTTCATTGTTGAAGGCAATTTCCTCAGCTGATTGTAGATGTAATCAGCAATAGACACAATCAACTTACTGATTATTTAATCTAAGAAATAAAATCACAATAACAATCAGGCCAGTGCTTGCTTGATCAAACAACTGGACACCATAACCTGGCCAAATTGACACTTGTCTTTACAAACATCACAAAGAGAGAAAGGAAAGAAAAGAGCAGAAACAAGGAAGAAGGGGTAGAGAAAAGGAAAGAAGAAAGGAGAAAAGAAAGAAAAGTGATAAGGATTATTGTGAAAATCTGGATAGAGGAAAATAACATGCTAGATAAATCATTTCATACAGGATAACACATTCTACCTGTTAAGAGAAAGAAAAATAGAATCTTATTACATGTAACATCTTAATATCAATTCAAAATATTCCTGCTACAAGCCTTCAATATACTAACAAGGATCTCCACATAAACCAAAGTAAGCATCAAGTGACAAATAGAAGTGAGAATAAATGAATCTCTGATAGATTATTAAAATAGTCTTAAAAACAATTTTCTATTTCATTTATATTTATAATTTGTTAGTACTCCAATTTAGACTATTGAAATAAATGTTTCTAATGCATATCTATAATTCAAATGAAAAGCAAAAGACTCATAAAAGTGAGACATTCTATTGTCATTTCATTTCTTTTTTTCTCTCTATTAAGCACAACTGTATATGGCTCTTTCGTAACCAATTCTTTAAGCAGGAATTTTGAGGAATTATGTATAAAGTTTCTGCATATTATTTGCTGAAAAATCAAACTAGACTATTTTACAGATTCTAAAAGATAATTCAGGCCAACCTTATACACACTAATATGTACTTTTTTCCAGAAGAATTGATCTTTTTTGTGCTTTGCCAAATTCTCAGAAACCACAGCTATCCCAATCTCTATAAAATGAATAGTAAGATGTTATAAAAACCATCTACAATCTGGATCTACAAGGTCAAATGAAAATATTAGGGGAATGTTGGGAATTATGAAAAAGTAAGGAAATGAGTGAAAAGTTGGTCATTTACTTGAACTTATTTTTCTTGCAAACATCCAATGGATTCAACACATAATGGTTATGCAGGCAATATTTAAGGTGAGAAAACCTCCAGCTATTTGAAATTCACCTTTTCTCAGTCCCAAATTTCTCTGAGACTTGCTCAAGTCCTAAATCCTTGAGAATACAGCTCCATAATTCCCCTAAAGAAAAGTTTCTTTCCATTTTGATTTTCTCAGCCATGAACTAATCAGTCTTAATTGCTCCCAACTGTGATTCATTCTCTAGGGGATGCTTCCTGCTGGTACCCAAGTAGTGTAAAATTATGCAATTTTGTTAAACTCCAATAAATACATGGAAGCTTTGTAGAACCTAATTCACTACACAAGATTTCAAGCACTGTAACTATTAAGTAAGTTTTCATTCACTTTAAAAACTGACCACAAAATGAAAACCACTCTTTCTCAAGGATATAAGATATCAGGTGATTAAAAGTTATATTTCCTATTATTAGTGATTATAATGGAATATCATTGGTTTTTATTTTTAATATAAATATACATACACATATATTAAGATCCTTTGTGTTACATCTAAAGCACTTTTCTTGTATATTTGAAATTTATTTAAATTATTGTTATAAAGACAAGAGATAATAGTTCAAGACTACATGATACTGTCTTGATACTTAAGGTCTTCATAAACTTAAATTGACTTTCCCTTACATTGTTACTATTTGATCTCAAAAACTGAAAAAAGATATTAAAACCTTTTCAAAATATTTTTATCTTGATTATAAAAAGCATTTTAAAATGATATCACCTAAAAAGAATATTGGGATTTAATATCATCTCATTTATTGATTGTGGAAATGCAACCATTTGGTTGTTACTGATGAATCAAACTTCCATTAGTTATTTTCATACAAAGATAGAAAGAGAGGCAATAAAAACATAAATAGAAGAAATTAACTACATCTGAAAGTGATTTAAGAGGCAAATGTGGACTCTTTTTTATTAAAACACGTGAATCTGATGTTTCAGTTAATCAACAGCAATTCATAGCTATTAGTTTGATGAATAAACTTTGTTACCAGGCAAAAAAAAATGAGGATAATGAAGACAAAGTAGCAGAGTTGAGAATAGATAGCCATTGGTGTCGCAATTTGACACTGCTACCGTTTTTCACCGGACTGAGGCGTCCCTCAGGCCGGTGGGCTTGAACTAGTTGGCCCCAGGGGAGTGAGGACGGATGCGGAGACTATGCACACTCCGGAGGCAGGGTTCTGGACCAAGTCTAACTTTATTACGTAGGAACAGCAATTTATAGTTCAGGGCAATAGGGAAGGGGGGCTAGGCGGTATTAGATTGGTGGGGGTGAATATATGTCCAAACAAGGAGAAGGGTAAGCTATGGGGGACGGTTAGGTTGATCATGTAGGCTGAGCTTTTTTGCGCTATACTGCCTGATTGGTGGTGATTAAACAAAGGGAGAGGGGCTCGGAGAGGAGGAAGAAGACGTGGTGTAGCTGGACAGGGCCTGGTTGCCATTCTGTCTGACCTCGTGGTCAGCGACCATTTTGTTTAGCTGTGTGGTTGCCTTAGAGACAGCGTGTCGGCAACTGATGAGCTATGCCTGGTCTGCTGTGCACAGGGTGCTCTTGGGCGCTTTTATTCCTCCTACATATTGGCAGATATGGAGCAAGTTCAAAATGCCTAAAAAGGAAAGCTTGCAAAACAACAGTAATAAAACTGCAAAAATAAAAGTTCTTTCACATTTGTGGTCCTAATTAGTTCACTCCCTGTTACACAGAGGAAGGCACACAGCTCTGTAAAAGGCACTATCGAATTTTACCTTAAAAAATGAGATAACACACAAAATTTATTAAAATATTTATACATTTTCAGGGCTTTATGAAGATTTTCTTATTCTTTTTATTTCTGAAAATAATTTTACAAATGATAATTCACCATCTTATTTCTAAACATGTGGTGTTTTTGTCCTAATCTCTATTCTCTGAAAACCCACTGACTAAAAAGAAATGAAACTTAGAAGACTAAATTAAGAGAAAGATTGAGTTATTCATCTCAGACCAATGCTCCCACAAAGAAATAGAAAAGGCAGGTAAAATGCAAGAATCATTTGTTTAAAGCATTCAATTTCCATGGATGGAACAAAAACTGGCAACTAATCAATCAGACATGGGAGAACCATGGAGAAGTAAGCGAATGATCTGCAGCCATTCTTGCCTTTGGGGCATTTGCAAATTTGGGGTGACAGAGAGAGAGCTAGAATTTGGCCTAGTCTAGGCAAAGAGCCACTATGAAGAGGGCAAAAACAGTGGAGATATTTTAGTGAGTGTATGGGACTGAGAAAACAGTATTGTAGACTCAACTGGTCTCAAACATATAGCCTGTTTCCCTAAAAAACATTTGCCTAGTTCTAAGACTGCATAAAAAAGAGGCAATACAGCTAAGCAATAAAGTTATGAAAAGCAAAGCAATTTGTTCCACAGTATTGTGATGCTCAATGGGAAAGATTCTGCAAGTGAAGTGGCCCCAGTGAACCCAATACTTTCAGTTGCAAGTCCTGGAAGGAGTGATGCATTAGTGATCCACGGCTGTACTTTCCTTTTTTTATTTTTTTTTAAATCGGGAAGGAAAGGGCAGAGAATTCATTGTTATTGCAGACAAATATCTGAGGGAGAGACACTAGCAGAGATTTTATTGGTCACCCATGGCTGCTGTGACAAAACTGAAGATTTTAGGTGTTCCAAACATAATTTGTTTTGCCCATAAGACATCTGATGAATTCAGATGATGTCTGAAGAAAAAAGCTAAAAGTAATGCACAGAAATTTTTTTATCTTCTTATTGTGAAGGACAGAAACACCCTTCAAGGGTAAGAATTCCAACAGCAAAATTGATTTTCAGTTGAAAACTTTGGAAATTTAAGGGCAATTGAAATGAACAAACCAGAGGGGGAATGAATTTTTACAAAATCAATTTCAGCTTAGAAATGGAAGATTCTGCTAAACAGGGAAAATGTTGCTGTGTCTCATAGAGGGTAATCTCACCTGGTGCCTTTGGGTTTTTATTCAATATATGTCATTTGATTACATATAGAATAGAGATTTTTAAAAATCCATGAAATTGCACTATACAAATTAGTTAAAACATGGGCTATAGTTAACAGCATAATTATAAAAATGTGCTCACATCAATTATACACCAATGCAAGGTGTTAATAAGGGAGTGGTATATAAGAATCCTGTATTTTATGCATGATATTGTGTAAACACACAACTTCTCTAATTCAAAAATGTTAATTGATATATTAATATCTGATTGCAAAGAGATGAAATTTCAGAATATTATCCATTTATTGGAGTTAGCAGATAAGTACATTAAAATAGTAATGACTAATGTGTTGAGGAATATAGAGAAAAAAAGGGACAAAATATGTAAAAAGATAAAGAATTTCATTTCATCAGAAAATTGAGATTCATCTAAAATAAATAATTAACAAAGTTATTTTTGAACTAGATAAAATGTAATATCCAAAACTTAGAAAGCATTGGTTGGGTATACTGGCAAATTAGACACAGTAAAGATGGGATTAATAAACTGGAACACAGATCAAAAGAAAATATACTAATAGTAGCACTGGGAGTAAAAAAGATTGGAAAATAAAGAAAACTCATAAGAAGCAAAAAAAGCATAGTGAAAGGTCTAAAATAATGGAATAGAGTAAATACCTGAAGAAACAATAGCTGAGAGTTTACATGTGTTTTTCCTTCAGGAAGCTCTACAAACCTGAAGCAAGTTAATTACATAGAAATTCATCCATAGGCACATCATAATAAAAGTGCTGAAATACAAAGACAAGGGGGGATATTTAAAATAGCTACAGAAAACAGATATTACTTTCAAAGGAAGAAACTTAAGAATGACCACAAACTCCTCAACAGGAACCAGGGAAATCAGAAAAGAATGGAATGGCATCTTTAACACAAAGAAAGAAAATAACTTACATCCTCAAATTCTATCCAGTGAAAATGGCTCAATTTAACACTGAAAGTGAACCCCTCTCATACTCACCTCACCTGGCCCTCCCTCATTGACAAGGTATCCAATTTGGCCAGGGCTGCTCTGTAAAATCAGCAGCTGATCTGACTAAATTTCTACTTCTCTGGGAAGTGCCTCCAGGAAAAAGGGAACAGGGAGGTCCAAAATAAAATGTATATATACATACCCCATTCCCCATATTTATATTACTGAAAAATAATATCCCACTCTATTGAGAAGACCCAAAGAAAGAAAGCTTAATTGCTTCAATATTTGCAGCCTCATAACCCAAATTGGGTTGGTATTCAGGCCTTTATAAATACTACAGGAGAATGGTAATTGAAAATAAGGGCAGGAAGCAGATGAAAAACAAGGAGAAAATCCTGGCAACACAGTGTATGCTGGAGCAAATTTAGCTGTACCAGTAAGGAATCTTGAATGGAATCCAAACAGCTAAATTGGAGCAAAAAGGGTAAAGAAGATTGGTACTTCAAACGGCAAACAGCACTACTCAAAACTAATGAATCAAGGGCAATTAGAAAAAGACTACAACAAATGGTTTCTCCATGAAAAACTTGCACATGTCAATTAACACTATTTAAAATAAGCAAATCATCGTACCCTGGGGAAATCTTAAAAGCTCTAAAAACCAGAGGTGTGGACTGATAGAAAACCTGGAAACAAGTCATAGCAAAAAAGAGTGAAAATTATGAGTTAAATTAAAATTTAAAACTTAAAGACTCCATATTGTTCCTATACCAAATAAATCATGAAACCCAATGTTACTGGTCTTTTCAAGAATAACAGCCAGTTTCATTCCTCCACCCTATAATGTCAATACCCTTTTTCCAAAAATGTCCCTCAAGATTGAAGAAATTAACAAAACAAGAGGGAAAATTATAACCAAGAGTTAAGAATTACCAAATGATTATGATTAATAAATCATTACATAGATGCCGTTTTACTTTCTAGAATATTATAGAATGGCCAAAAGTAAATATTTGTAATTACTGAAACTTGCTGAACTAGAATCCAGATTCCTCAGTCTCTGATAATAATTGTAAAATTTTGTAACTTTTATATTCTGATTATAAAAACCTTGTGACTGACCCTGTTTTGTACCACCCATCCTGGTTTTCAACTTTAAATCTTATGATCACTAGACACCCCTTAATGTTTATTAATGAAGGAACCTGAGCCAGCCCCACCCCAATTATTTATTAGCATAAAACTGCCTTGCCTGTCCTTGGATACTACAAAACTATCAAAATTATGGCAGTTCAGGAAGACAGATTTTAGACCATTAGACCACCTGCTTCTCCTTGCTGTGCACTAGCAATAAACTTTATCTCTTAAAAAAAAAAGATGAAAGGATTGTAGGAAGATAGCAAAGTAGAAAACTCTAGGAATCAGTTCTTCCACCAGAACAACTATTAAACAATCAGGAAATATATCAATCAGCTATTTCAAAACTCCAGAGGCCAGTATAACACTGTACAGCACACAGGGAAGACTGGAAGGAAGAAGCTAGTAAATTACAGTAAATATCAGTAAATTGCTCTCTCCATATGGTGGTTACCAACACCCATCCCCCATCACTGCTACTGCCCTCTGGCTCCTGGCATAACTTGCTGGCACCAGGGAAGGACATAAATATTCACTTTCCCAAGACTGGCCATCAGTGAGGAAGATATGGACCAATTGCTGATCACTGCCTTTGATTAACTACCTTGGATTGCCTGGGGCCTGGCTCTGATAGTAGCAATTGTTCCAATCTTCCCTAGACAAAGGCAGTGGAGGAGACTTAAAGATAATATACTTTTCCAGAGCTGCAGAGGACAGTCAAAGGGCTACATTGGCTGGGCCTGAACCAAGTCAAGAAAGTTCAGCTTTGGGGAGCCACGGAAGACATTCCTAGCACCTTTCCTGGCACCTCCCTCATCCCAACTCCAGGTGATCCCTATGTAGGCCCCTGACCTTGGTCTGGCTGGGAAAGAATGACTTGGGAAACTCCTCTCTGGCATGTATCTCCCCTACCCTGATCCCAGAATTTGCCATTAAAAACAGCTTGAAACAACAAAAGTAGTGTAAGAAATAATTGAGGAAGACAGCCTGGGAAAAAAGGTTTATCTGCTTTAAGTCCAGGAGTGCAACTCCCAAGAGAAAGGCTCTCCCTAAGAAGTAGAATAGGTATTCCAACTCCTATAAACAGGGAACTCATAAGATCACAAGCAAAAACAAGCCTTGGACAAAACATAGACCCAGAAAAGACAAGGAGGACTCTGCACTTTGCATTTGCTTTGGGCAGTCCTTCTCACTAGGTCTGACATTCAAGAAAATCTCTGTCATATCACCAGCTGGTTACAGATTCAAGACATAGTCATCTCATGGAATAATTTTTAAAAAGAGTTATTTTAAAATATTAAAATGTACAGTGTGCAAAAAAGTTTACATGACAAATAGAAAAACAGAGAATGATGGCCCATCCAAAGGAAAAGGATAAAAATCTAGAAAACAATGAAGGAGACCATACCGCAGACATAATAGACAAAGCCTTAAACAGGCAGAGGCATGAAGAACAATGAATACTGATATTCCTGAACTTTGTGATTTAAAAGAAGAAGAAAAGAATTCAGAATGGTTGAAGAACAAAGGAAACAAATTGTTTGCAACAGAAAACAATTTGACAGCTATTAATACGTACAACCTAGCCATAAGACTGAATACTAAAATTCCTCTGCTGTACTTGAATTGGGCTGCTTGCCACCTAAAACTAAAAAACTTACACAAGGCCATTGAAGATCTTCTAAGGCACTAGAATTATTGACACCACCTGTTGCAGTCAATGCTAATTCAAGAATGAAAACACATGTAGAACGTGGAACAGCATTCTGTCAACTAAAATTTTATGTAGAAAGCCGACAGGATTATGAAACTGCACTTAACTGATCCATCCAACAAAATTGTACAAAATGACACTGAGAAGCTTTGGTATGTAATTCAAGGAACTGAATTAAAATCTTAATGGCTCGTAAAGGCAACTTAGGTACTATTTAAAGTTTTACAAAAATAACTGGCAACATTAGAAATCTCTATACATATTTTTGCTTATTGTGCAGAATCACTTTCTGTTTAGTAATCCAGTTCTGTAGAGAATAAAGTATTACACATCTATAGAAAATGAAGTGTTTGACTTGAATGGTCTCTGAATAAGAAAATCAAAATAAGAATAATCTATTTTAATTCTTTCTTTATATTATCCATAGTTTAATCACATATTTTTCTCACTTAATCTAGTTTACCCTTGTAACTAACAAAGTTGTTGTGATGGGTACCAGAACACTTACTGATGAATTTTTAACAATAGAATTTTAAAATAAAAGATCATGTTTATAAAGCATTTTGGTTTATATTAAATATATTATTAAATTGCCTGAATAGGTGGCCTTGGTATAATCAATACTGAAAGATTTCCACTTATTTCCAAATGGACAGGACCTTGTTTTTTGTTTTTTTAAAAAATATTTCTATACAATCTGTTAATTATGGTTAGACCAGCTCTGTCCAATAAAACAACTGTTTGGAAACAGGTGTTGGAAAACCTTATCTTCTATTCTATTTATAGGCAGTATTTCCCAAAAACATTGATCATATTTTATGATACTATCTGCTAAAGATAAGTTTTCTTGTGAGATTATTTTCTATACCTTCAAATAAACCAGAAAAAAAAAATCATATGTAATATGTTCCAAGAGATGAAGGAAAATGTAGAGAAAGAAGTAAGGATCTCAGGAGAACAATGAATGGAAACTATGAGAATCTCAATAAAGAGATATAAATTTTAAAAAGGAACCAAGCAGAACTACTGGACTTGAAGACCACAACAGAAGAAATGAAAAATACCAGGAGGGTTTCAGCAGCAGATTAGGGCTGGCAGAGGAAAGAATCAGCAAACCTGAAAATAAGACAATTAAAATAAGTCAGGCTGAGGAGGAGAAAGGTTATATATATATATATATATATATATATATATATATATATATATATATATATAGTGGAAATGTGGAAATAGCTTAAGACACATCTGGGATGTCATCAAGCATACCAATATGTGCATAATGGGTGTCCCAGAGGAGAAGAAAGAAAGGGCAAAAGGAATATTAAAATAAGACAGAAAATTTCCCAAACTTCACAAAAGACATAAATATGCACATCCAAGAAGACCAGAGAATAACAAACAGGATAAATATGAAAAATAATCTACCCAGTCAAATACTGATCAAACTGTTGAATGCAAAGGAAAAGGAGAGAGTTCTAAAAGTTGCAAAAGGAAAACAATGTCTTATATACAAGGAAGCCCCAATTAGATTGAGTGCCAATTTCTCATCAGAAACCAGAGAAGGAAGAAGGTAGTTGGTTGAAATAATTAAAGTGATGAAAGAAAACAATTGTCAACCAAGAATTTTATATCTGGTGAGACTGTCTTTCAAAAACAAAGGTAAAGACATTCCCAGAAAAATAAAACTCTAAGTGAGTTCATCAAAACTAGACCTGGCCTATAAGTAACACTAAAGAGAGTTCTTCAGACTGAAAGAAAAGGATATTAGACTGTGGTTGAAAATGTCATAAAGAAATAAAGACTTCCAGTAATTTGGATAATTATAAATGCCAGTATTATTGTATTGTATCTTTTGGTATGTATCTTCACTTCTTACTTCCTACAGGTTCTAAAATGTATAAAAAGTAATCATAAATCTAGGGTTTTGGACATACAATGCACAGATATAATTTTCAACTAGTACAATAAAAAGAGAAATAGAGAAGTATAGGAACAGTGTGTGTTTATATTATTGACATTAAGTTGGTATCAAATCAATTATGATTGATATACTGTTAGGATGTTAAATCTAAGCCCCATTATAACTACAAATAAAATATATCAAATATATTTGAAGTTAATAAGAAATGAAAGGGAGGAAATTATTACCAGCCACATAGAAATAAAAAGGGACTATAAAAGGATACTGTGAACAAATTCACACCAACAAAGTAGATAACTCAGACAAAATAGACAAATTCCAAAAAACACACAATACTACTCTGACTCAAGAAATTGAGATCTCAACAGACCAATGACAAGGAAAGAGATAGACTCAGTCATCAAAAACCTGCAAATAAAGAAAAGCCAATAATGAGATGACTTCACTAGTGAATTTTACCAAATATTCCAAGAATTGACACAAATCCTGCTCAAACGCATCCAATAAATTGAAGAGGAGGGAACATTCCCTAACATATTCTATGAGACTAAATTCATCCTGATAGCAAAGCCACATAGTGATACCACAAATAAAAAGACCAATACCCCCTATGAATATAGATGAAAAAATCCTCAACAAAATACTAACAAACCAAACACAACAGCACATTAGAATTACAAACTATGTTCAAGTTATTCCAGTATGTAAGGGTGGTTCAACATAAAAACAATTCATGTAAAAGAAATTAATATGATATACTACATTGATAGAACAAGAGAAAAAAAAAACCAATCATCTCAATTGACACAAAAGGTATTTGATAAAACCTAGCAGGCCTTCTTGATAAATTAGGAATAGAAGTAAACTTCCTCAACATGAAAAAGGACATGTATGGATTGTGGGAACATGGCTGATGGGTTAGGCAGATAGGGCACAGCTCTCACTAAAACAATGGAAAGGAGCCAAAGGCTACCTTGGGGACCTGCTTTGTGTACAGTGGACTGGGACATTGCTTCATGGCTCCCAAGAGAGTGAGGGACAGAGATGAAGAAGCTGAAACAATGGGCTGTGAGTTAGTAGACCTCCAAGCCATGGGAAGGGCTCCCCTCCCCCACCACATAGATATAAAGTGAGGATAAAACTCCTGGTTTATTGTATCTAACTGAGAGGAGAGCGGGCATCTTCCTCCCTGCCAGCTCCTTTGGATATATATTGAATGGTAAAATGCTCTGAGTCATCTAGGAAAGTACTAGACAGATAAGGAAGCCAGGAGGAAATCATGGGTCACATGATAACTGGAACTGGAATTGGCACATATAACCTGCTTTCAGTATGGATAGCCTAGGTGCAGCTGCTGGCTCCCTTCTTTGAACAGAGGGTGACAGCAAATTCCCTGGGAGCAGTCTGGGATTGTAGAGTGTGGTTTCTTTGTGGTGAGCTTACTCAGCTGTGCCCCCCTTAAATATCAGAAGGGACCCCAACTTGACAGGGAGAAGGGAGGGGGATCTCCTCAGGCAGGCGGTCACACCCAGCCACCTAGGTAAAGAGGAATTACATCAGAGAGAAGGTAGAGGCAGGACTGATCAGCAGGACTCCAGCAGACTGCAGGGAATCTAACCTGCTCAAGGTAAAAGGGGCAAACAAACTTCTGAAAGGCAATTAACCTAAGGAGATAGATTAGTTCAGTGAAAGAATTCCTGCCTAGCTTAAACAAGGTCCCTGATTTGATTCCCAGCCCCTCTTTAGAAATGTGATCTGCTGGATGAACAGGCATCCAGCTGAAACTTTATGACAGGGTACATATAGACATTCTCTTTGTATTAACTTTTCTTGGATATCTTACTTTTTAAAAAGTTCATTTTTAAATTTTCCTTACTTTACTCACTAAAACCCACTTCAAAACCTGCAAAAGGCTGGTTGCAGGGTGATTGATTGAAGAACACCAGCAGCCTGAGAAGATTCTTGGGTGACTAAGAGAGAAGGCTGTTTTTCCATGTTTATTTTTGTTTTTGTTTTTATCATTTTTTTCTTTCCTCTTTCTCCTCTTTTTAAACGAGTCACTGCTGTCTTGTTTCTAATGTACTGTGTTTCCCCTTTCTTTATTTCTTTGTTTGTTTGTTTTTCTTTTTATCATTCATTTAACATTTTCTCTACCTATGATATTTCCTTTTCTTCTTCATCTTTTTATCTTCTGTTTTCTGTTGTTGTTCTTTCATTCCCCCTGTTTTTGTTTGGTCTTCATTTTTTCTTGTTTTCATTTCACTCTCTCTTTTCTCTGTTTTCTTTCTTTTGTTACTTCTTATTTTCTTACTCTCTTCTTTCTTTTCCCCTCTTCTCATTATTCTGACCTTGTAATTCATTCTATATATTTTTATCTATTCTGTTTCTTGTTTCATTATTTCTATTCCACATTTCTAATTTTATCCTCTGTACTTCTTACTTGTGTTAATATTTCAATTTCCTAGGTCTTGTATGGTTCCTTTCCTATGCTTAATTATTATTATTACTATTATTCTTTTTCTCTTCTTATCTCTGCTTTTCTCAGGTTCTAATTTTTTCCCAAGGGAACTTAGACAACAAGGAAACAGAAAAAGAGGAAGAAGTTTCAATATGAAACCTTACCACATGCACAAAAACAACAACAAAATAAAACCATAGAATACAATGGCAAACTAATCAAATGAATAAAACCATCAAGATAAACAGATGCCTAGACCAACAAAAAATTACAAGTCATGCTAAGAAACAGGAAGACATGGCTCAGTCCAATAAATAAACTAAAAACCAGAAAGAGATGCAGAACATGGAAGAACTAATCAGAGATGTCCAAACAAATATCATGAATCAACTTAATGAAGTGAAGGAAGAAATTAAGGATATTAAGAAGACACAGGGAGAACATACTGAAGAAATTGTAAACTTATACAAAAAGATATCAGATATGATGGTGATGAATGGCACAATCCAAGAAACTGAAAATATACTGGAAGCACATAACAGCAGATGTGAATAGGCAGAGGAAAGAATCAGTGATGTGGAAGACAATACAATACATCTGAAATCAAACAGCAGAAGAGATAGATAAAAAGACAGATAAAATCCAGTAGGCTTTTAGGGATTTGAATGACAACATGAAACATGGAAAAATATGCATTATGAGCATCCCAGAGAAGGGAAAGGAGACAGAAGGAGTGTTGGAGAAGATAATGGCTGAAAATTCCCAACCTTATTGAGGGAGATGGATGTGCATGTCCAGGAAGCACAGTGCACTGCAAACAATATAAATCCCAACAGGCCTACTCAGAACATATACTTGTCAAATTGTCCAATGTTCAAGACAAAGAGAGAATACTGAAAGGAACAAAAGAATAGAGATCCATCATGTATAAGGGAAGCTTGATTAGATTAATGCTGATTTCTCATCTGAAACTATGGAGACAAAAAAGCAGTGGTATATAAGGTGCTAAAGGAAAAAAAATTCCAGCCAAGAGTTTTCTATTCAGCAAGCTGGCATTAAAAGATGAGGGAGAGTTCAAAATATTTACAGATAAACAGAAATTAAGAGAGTATGTCAATAAGAAACCTGCTATTCAAGAAATAATAAAGGGAGTTCTGCAGGTTGAAAGGAGAAAAACAGATGAGAGAGTTGGAGGAGGGTGTAAGAAAAACTGAAGATAAAAATAATAATAAAAACAACATATGGGATACATAAACTTAAAGAAAATAAGACTAATGTAAGTAATTCCTTAACAGTAATACCATTGAATGCTAAAGGATTAAACTCACCAGCCAAGAGACATAGATTGGCAGAATGGATAAGGAAATATTACCCATTTATATGCTGTCCACAAGAAACTCACCTTAAACCCAGGGGTGCAAGGAGGCTGTAAGTGAATTGTTGAAAAACAATTTACAAGCAATCAATAACCAAAAAAAGGGTGGGGGTAGCTACAATAATATTCAACAAAACAGACTTTAAATGAAAAACTATTGCAAGAGACAAAGAATTACACTATTAATAAAAAGGGTACTCTATCAAGAAGAAAGAACAATCATAAACAATTATGCACCTAACCAGGGTGACTCAAAATGCATGAGGCTAACACTAGAAAAACTAAGAGAAGAAATAGATGCCCCTACATATATCGTGTGGAATTTTAATACACCATTATCAAATAGACAGAACATCTTGACCAAGAACCAATAAAGAAACAAAGACTTTCAATAATACAATAGAGGATCTGGACCTAATAGACATATGCAGAACATTACACCCAAATACAGCAGGATATACATTCTTCTTGAAAGCACATGAATCATTTTCCAAAATAGATCACATGCTAGGCCAGAGAACAACTCTCAATGAATTCAGAAAGATTGAAATTATACGAAGTAATTTATCTGACCACAATAGTATATGGCTGAAAAGGAGTAAGGAGCAGAGAACTAGATTAGGCAAAAATATATGGAATATATGGAAATATATATGAAATATATATGGAAAATATATGGAAATATATATGAGGAAACCTCAAAAGAAATCAGTAACTACCTTGAAATGAATGAAAATGATGACACAGCATATCAAAACTGATGGGATGCAGCAAAACCTGTACTGAGAGGGAAATTCATAGCCATAAATGCCTATATTATATAAAAGAAGAAATAGCTAAAATCAAAGACATAACAGCACACCTGGAGGAATTAGAAAAAGAACGACAAACCAACCCCAGAGGAAGTAGAAAGAAAGAAATAAGATCAGAGCAAAACTAAATGAAATAGAAAATAAGAAAGCACTAGAAATATTTTTAAAAAGCTGATTCTTCAAGAAGACTAATAAAACTGACAAATCATAATCTACATTAACAAGGAAAAAAGAGAGAGAAGATGAAAATATATAAAATAAGAAACAAGGAAGAGGATATCACCACTGAAGACATTGAAATAAAAGTAACATAAGAGGATACTTTAAATACTATATGCCAACAAGATGGATAATTTAGAGGAAATGGACAAATTCCTAGAAACAAACAAGCAGCCTACATTGTCAAAAAAATTAATTGATGAAATCAACAGACCAGTCACATGTATTGTGATAGAATTAGCCATCAAAAATCTCCCAACTAAGAAGAGCCCAGGACCAGACAGTTACAGAGAGGAATTCTACCAAACATTCCAGTAAGAACTAACACCAATCCTGCTTACAGTCTTCCAAAAAATAGAATAGGACAAAAGATTGCTTAACTCATTCTATGATGCCAACATGATCCAAACACCAAAGCCAACAAAGAGGCCACAAAAAGGAAAACTATAGACCAATCTCTCTAACGAACCTAGATGCTAAAATCCTCAACAAAATATTGCTAATTGTAGCAGTTTGATATTATTGATGAATTCCAAAAAGAAATATTGGATTATGTTTGTAAAATGATCTTTTCCTCTGGACATATTACATTATATTGGATTCAGAGGTTTACTTGATTGATTAATTATGTAAGCCTCTTGTGCCAGTAGGGCATTGAGTGCCCCCCTTGGTGGGAGGGGACTCACAGATTAAAGACATAGCAAAGGACAGAGTTGGAGTGATTTTGATGTTGGAGTTTGATGCTGAAGCCTTAAGCTGGAGCCCTGGGAAGAGAAAAAACCCTAAGCCTGGAAAGAAGCAGCCCTGGGAAGAGAGAAACCCAGGAAGCCTGAACCCTCACAGATGTTGGCACCCATCTTTCTCCAGCACATGAAAACAGACTTTGCTGAGGGAAGTAACTTATGCTTTATGGCCTGGTATCTATAAGCTCCTACCCCAAATAAATACCCTTTATAAAATCCAACCAATTTCTGGTATTTTGTATTAGCACCCCTTTGGCTGACTAATACAGAATTTGGTAACAAGGAGTGGGGAAGTGCTTTTGCTATTACCAAATGATGGAATGGTTTTATAAATGGGTAAGGAGTATTTTTTGGAGAAATTGTGAGATGCTTGGAAGAAAAGACATACAGGGCTTTGAAGAGACTGTTGATACCAATATGGATGTTAAAGAGACTTTTTATGATGCCTTAGAAGTATAGAAGTACAGAAACTATTATTGGAAACTGGAGAAAAGGTGATCTATGTTTTAAAGTTACAGAGAACATAGCAAGATTAACTTCTGGTGTTTTATGGAAGGCAGAATTTGAAAATGGCAAGCCTGGGCATTTAGCTAAAGAAATTTCCAAAGTAAATCTGAAGAATGCAGCTTGGCTTCTGCTTGCAGTTTATAGCAAAATGCTAGATGAGTGAGATAAGCTGAGGACTGAACTGTCAGGCACAAAGAAAATAGAAACAGATTCTGGAAATTCCAAGCCTCTGGAAATCAAGCTCCCAGATGAAAGTGCTCTCATTTGAGGACTTAACTAAACTTGGAACTGGTAAATCAAGATTGAAAAGGCAGTTACCTAGGAAAAACTTGTGGAAAGTCTTACTGTCTGATGGCTTAGACCCTTGCTTCCTGCATGCTAAACCAACAAGGTTTTTGAGAGAGCAGTATGAACAAAATAACTGTCAGCCTGGAATAAAAAGAACATGGAGAGGAGAGATTGAAGGAGAAACAGCTTTAAGAAGAAAACCATGGAAGCTGAGATCTGGAATTAGGACATTACCTTAGGCCAAGAGAGAAACCCCACTCATGTGTACAGAGAGGGTGAGTTTTCCCCAGCAGTTGAAAAGGGTGGATGTTCCTGTCTGTTGTCCTGGGAAAGTTTGCTGCCCCAGGGTACAGAGAGGGTGGAGCACATTCCCCCAGGATTAGGGCAGTTAAGGTCAGCATCCCACAGGACTGAAAGGGGTGGACTTGTCCCCCAAAGGTTAGGGATGGCCAGGTGGTCAACTCATTGCTCTGAGAGGGTTGAGCCTGTATGCCAAAGTTTAGGGAGATTGTTGTCTTTAAATCACTGTGCTAGAGGGATTAAGACCCTAACCCAAAGACTGTGTAAGGTGTGGCAATCTCACCCAAACACTCTTGGAAGGAGAGGTCTGGAGCTTTGTTGACACCCAGATGCTTGATGAGGGTGGAACCAAGGAAAAGACCAATGGGCAAGCATGTGGAAAGGGTGGGTCCCCATATGGTCCCAAAGAGAACAAACCATCTTCTTAAGAATGACTCCCAGCTTTGAAATCAAACAGAGAATTCCTTGCAGGTCTACTGAACTGTAGAGAAATCATGACTCATGTTCCCTCCCAGTTTCTCCTTATTGTAATAAAAATGTTTATCTTTTGTCCATTTGTGTCAGAAGTGGATGAGTTGTCTTATAAGTTTCAGAGATCTATAGCAGACAGGACTTTGCCCCAAGACAAACTTTATTTCTTTAAATTGATTGTGATATGATTTAGTACTTGCATTGTAACTGATTTAAGGGTTTTTTTTGAATATTGTAATGTCTTTTTGGAATTCAGTGGGTGGAGTGTAGCAGTTTGATATTACTGATGAATTCCAAAAAGAAATATTGGATTATTGTAAAATGATCTTTTCCTCTGGGCATATTAGATTTTATTGGATTCAGAGATTTACTTGATTAAGAAATCAGGTAAACCTCTTGTGCCAGTAGGGCATTCAGTCCCCACCACTTGGTGCGTGGGGACTCACAGATAAAAGACATGGCAAAGGACAGAGTTGGAGGCTTTTGATGTTAGAGTTTTGATGTTGGAGTTTGATGCTGAAGCCTTAAACTGGAGCCCCAGGAAGTAAGCTCACAGAGGAGAGAGAAGCAAGATCCTGGAAGGGAGGAACCCAGGAAGCCTGAAGCCTTGCAGACATCTGCAGCCATCTTGCTCCAACATGTGAAAATACAATACAATATGTTATTATAATAAAAACAAAAACAATACAATATGTTATTATAATAAAAATTTTTAAATTATAAAACTATAGGACACAGTGAACCCTACATAAACCATGGACTATGTTAATTATGATATTGTTTCATCAATTGTAGCAAAGTTACCACACTAAAGCAAAGTGATAATAGGTAAAACTGTGACTGTGGGCAGGGGGTTATGAGAACTGAGTGTTTTCTGCTAGATTTTTTCTGTAAACCTACAGCTTCTCTAACTTAAAAACTTCAATTTCTGATTTAGGAGAGGGAAGAAGAAAAGGCGGCCATTTATAGCTTTTCCTGAGTAGAACCAGCATCTTGAAACATAGCATGAGACTTAGATGTACCAGACCTCTAATTTGTGGGCAGGAAGAAGAGGGAACCAAGGAAATTTATCTGATGATAAAATGCATCCAAACTGAAATAGGAACTTTTCTTAAATGACAGTCTCTGCCATCCTTTCTTCGTCCTCTACATGTAAAAATGTCACTGTCTGCAAAGTGTGCATTATGTGTATTAATTAAGCTTCCACAGTTTGGGAGGCAGATTTCTAGAGTCAATTGAAGAAATAGAACAATCAATCTGAGAAAGGATAAAGGAAGGAAGGAAGGAAGGAAGGAAGGAAGGAAGGAAGGAAGGAAGGAAGGAAGGAAGGAAGGAAGGAAGGAAGGAAGGAGGGAAGGAGGGAAGGAGGGAAGGAGGGAAGGAGGGAAGGAGGGAAGGAGGGAAGGAGGGAAGGAGGGAAGGAGGGAAGGAAGGAAGGAAGGAAGGAAGGAGGGAAGGAGGGAAGGAGGGAAGGAGGGAAGGAGGGAAGGAGGGAAGGAAACAGTAGTGAGAGTCCTGAGTAGATGGGGAAAACTGAAACATTTGATGATTTAGTCAAAGTACCCCAAGCTGTTCTTTCATTGGTATTAAGAGATTCTAGTCTAAGGATTCTCAACCTTCACTTGTATCAGAGTCACTCTAGCTGTTCTTTAAAGTCCAGGTCCCACCCAAGAGCATGTTTCAAAGCTCTGGTTGCCACCTGCATAGTAGTATTTTTTAAAACATGCCTTTGTGATTTAAAAATGTAAGATACATAAGTCAATTATTTCAAAATGATTTGTTATGGCTACCAACTGTCCAGATCCCCAGCTTTTCCTAGTCTCATAGCATTCAACCCAATTGGTACATGTACTCTGATACTCAAAACCTGTAGGAATGTCACATTATAAAATATTTAGCAAAGTAAGAGAGTGACATTTTGACAAGCCATGTCTTCAAGTAGCCAAAGAGGATTATATAACAAGTAAAAGCAAAAGATCAGTGGATAACATAAAAAAGTCTTCTGTATGTGTAGAGATTATTTACACAAAAAGTACTAATTTCATTTTTATGAAACATTTAAACTTCAGTCTCTATGGAAGAGACTGAACAATGGAAAAGAGCGCCTATGTCATGCATTCAACTTTTAAAAGATAAAATGCATTTTTTAACTTAAATGAGAAATAATATTTCAGCTGTGTTTGCAAAATGATTTATAAAGCACTCACAGAAAATATACTAACCAGATATAGTGTTTAGGTATGTGGAACACAAAGTCTGCAAGACTGACTCTTTTACCAAAAAATAAGTGGGGGGAGGGGGGCATGGTGAAGGGAGGGAGGGAGGGAAGAAAGGAGGGAGGGGGAGGGAAGAAAATAAGGCCAATCAGTTGGGAAAAATGAAGCAAATAAAAACAGTGAAGCAAACTGAAACTTACTACTTACCAACCTTACTACCTGACTGTAGTAATTATATCAGAAAATTCATTTGTTTTTGTTTTTGTTTTTGTTTTGTGGTACAGAAATGAGGTGTTTGCAACTATAGAAAATCTTTAATGCTCTTACTCTTAAGTATAGTAAACAAAAGAGAGGTTATAAAATAGATAGTGTAATCCTGAGCAGCTTTAGTAAGAAAAAATAGTTAACAGTAAGGATTATGCTATGTTTCTATTCAAAAGGACAAAACTGATTATAACATTCACCCAGATTTGGAAGTTAGTCATGCAACTGAAGGGGACACTGGGTCAGCCCCTGTCACAATTGAGCAGATTATAGAATAAATGGGCCTCAGGCAACACAGCAGAGGGAGCCTACAAGCTTTCTGCCTGGGCGAATGTGCCAGAGGTAAGAGAAAAAAGAGTTAGCAGAGGTGTTTTATGACCAGAAATGAAGAGTGCCTTTGTTATACACAGGCTTTGATTTCCTATTTCTCTAACCTGGGATTGGTGAATTATTTTTAAAATTATTGAACGAGGTACACCATGCTCAGAGATTTTGTGAGCCATTTTCCTGCCCATGACACAAACAAAATATCTGTCTTCCCATTTCCATTTCTTCACTGACCTTGGGGAAGTAGAACTAGAGTATGGTCATGGTTACACATTAATTTATGTGTCTAAGGTGGTGGTGGAGGCAGTGGGGAGGAGAAGACAGGCTTAATTGAAGCTGAGGTATTTTCCACCATGAGACCTGGTTCAGGGTTGTTTAGTGACTTTCATATGTACCTTGAAAAGTTGTAAACACATGAGCCCAAACAGTGAGCACATGAGCACATTCCTAAATTGTAGGGTAAAAGTTCTCCAAAATAAGTGTAAATATGTATTTGGCCTTGAACAACAATGCATTCAAATCAATTCTGACAAAAATCCACTTCTGTGGGTGAATAAAATTTAATGGAACATGATTCATTATGGGCATCGAACATCCAAATTAATAAAGAGCATAGCCAAGTAGACACAATTATTGTATTCTTCGGTTATTACCTGCATGCTGCAGTGGACAGAGGAATTTGGAATGTGTTCCTTATTGCTGCCGTGTTGCTTCAGGCAGTGGCTTAGGAATTAAGGATTCATGCTTCTACATAATGATATATGATTAGCACTGTGAAAGTAATTGAACTCTTCATTCTAGACAATCCCTTGCAGTGTCAGCAAGAAGCTGGAACTGTGTCATTTAACAAAGTTATGCTGTGAGAAAAACCTCTGATCCCTGCACAATTAACTTCCTAATAATTTTTAGGTTCTCAAGATTAAATGAAAGAATTAATATAATAGACCGTGTAACTGTTCATCAGAGAAATAAAGCAATGCAAAGGCATTAAATTGGGTGGGAAATTTAAGGACATTAACAATTGCTCTCAAATATAATAAGAGACAGGTGTCAAGCTGATAAAAGGATGATTGTTGTAACTGGAGCAGCTGAGGATGGTAAAAGCCCAGCTGTTGCATAGATTAGCTATATAGTAACAGAGAACATTTGTTTTGCTGCACATCTTCTAAACTAAATTATATCACAACGAGCTCATAAAGTACCCCCAAAAGTGAGATAATAATGATAAATAATAATTACTTTACATAATAAAGTACTATAACTCAAATTATTTGTTATAGCTTTATGCCTTCAAAATTTCAGCAAACTGGATTTACTGAATTTATGAGTCTTTTCAATTTTCTTCATTAAATGTACAAAGTATATCAATAATCATTTTTAAGACAAAAATAATACAATTTCATTCTATTGCATTAAATTCAAAGTGATCAAATTTTGAAAGTAATATATTCTTCTTGAAGTTCACAAGTTCCAAACAAAGCCTTTATTCTGGGAGTTTAGCTTCAGCAAAATGTTGTTTGGTACAAAGTAATAAGTTCTATTTCAAGCAGTTCTATAAAATTTCATGAGTGATCCTCCTGGAAAAGTTTGCTCTGTTTTGGACCCATGTTGTCCTTTAGGGAAAAGAGAAAAGGAGGGAAAATTATTTTATAATTATCCTCATGTGAATTTGTTACAAGACCATCTAATATTCTAGTGTACAATATAGAACAAAGAATAAAAATGGGGAAAATATATCAAAATAGAGAATTGATTATATTTATGTCTGCCTATGGTGTTATTTTTTAAAAAGAGTTTATGAATTAAAATAAATTCCAGACATTCATCACAACTCCTATGAAAAGTGTAATTTCTTAAGGACAGGAAAATTGGAGTTATTCAGTGAGTTTTCTGTTTGTAATATATTTATTGATAAATTATAAAATTCCTCTTTCAAATCTCAGCACTCAATGCCATCTCAGGTGAGTTCCATGACTTTGGAATGTGAATGCTGATAACTCTACCAAACAGACAAATTGGAAGTAAACATATCCATATATTTGAGATGATAAATTGCTTTGAAAGCTAAACACAAACACATTCTTACCAAATTTTCAAATTCCTCTATGCCCAGGATGTGTTTAATACATGTTTGATGACTGGCTCAATAAACATTGCTTACACTTGCGATATTAAATTAGCCAGTAGCCAGACACAAGATACTAGCTATTAACTGTTGTGATCAGAAGAGTTTGTTTCTACCTGGATAGATTTAAATACATCTTTTATTAGTAATATTAATTTGATATTCCAGAATTCAAAAGCTTAGGATTTTATTATCTGGGTTTTGTTCTGCTTTGTTTTTGTTTTTGGTTGTCTGATTTTTGCTGGAGTGTGTTTATTATGCAATTAAGTTTCCACCAGTCTTTTTTTTTCTTTCCCCTTCCCGCCCCCGGCCCCGTTGTCCCACCAGTCTTTAATAACTCCTGGCTGGAGAAGCTGGTAAAAGTCCATGCATACTGAGATGGAGAAGACAACAATAGGAGGAAAAATCAAGTTTGGGGTGAATATATGAATCAATAGTCCACTTAGATAGGTACATGTGGAGGTGTCCATTAGATGCCCAAGTGAACAAGTCTATATGTGTTAATTTCAAGATCAGAGGAGATATCTTGGCTAAGATATAACTTGGAAATCAGCACATATATAGTATTTAAAGGAATGGAAATGTGTAAGATCACCCAGAAAGAGAAGTGTCAAAGGTAGAGAAAAGATACAAATACCTCCAGCAGCTAGAAATGACAAGACTATTTCTGTAAATTGTTCTGTTTCTGCCCTAGTCAGAACCTCCTAAAACCCTTCCAAACAGGATCAACAACATGGAATGGGGTCTAGTCTTCAAGAATCTTCCAGCAGATTCATTGCTAACTGACTAGGGGACATAAGTGACTGAAAAATAATAGAAGGTTAATAATTTGAGGTTTTATCTTGGTGCTGCCAACATAACTTTTTATTAAGAAACATCATGCCAGCTATTTTAGTCTACTAAAGGCTGCCTATGCAATATACCAGAAATGGGTTGCCTTTTATAATGGGAATTTATTAGGGTAAAATCTTTCCATTCTAAGGCTATGAAAATGTCCAAATCAAGGCATCACCAGAGATGACTCCTACCACATGGCACGGCAAAATGGTGGCCACTTTGCTTTCACCTGCAGGCTCACTTTCTCTCTGAGCTCAGCTGTGGGTGATCAGGCGCATAGCTCATCTTTCCCTTTTCCTTGTGTCTCTTTCAGCTCGGGGCTAAAGTGCTTTTCCCTCAGCCTCTGTGTTCCATTGATTCCAGCTTTTTGGTTCTTTTCTCTCCATCTTCTTTCTGTGTCTGTGACTTTTTATTCCTCCATTTATTAAGGACTCCAATAAGAAGACTAAGACCTACCCTGGTTCATGCAATCTAATCAAAGGTCCTTAACTAAAGAAATTTAATCAAAATGTGCCACCTACAACAGGTTTACACACACAGAAATGGATTAGCTTTAAGAATAGGATGTTCTGGATTCCCCAATGCTTCAAACTGCGACACCAGTTTATGCTAAATCTGAAGCCCAGTCTACAACCTAAGCAAGAGGAAATCTTTACTCTGTGCAAACAGCCCTGCTGTGCATCTTTCCTGTAAATGTTTTAAGATTCCTGGCTAAAATTGAACAAAATCATGAATGATAATGTTGATCTTTTGAGCTTCAAGTCACATACTCAATCTTTCCTACTCTCCGCTGGTCATTATTTTCCTTCTTTTATCAACAACAAATCTCATGAATGTATCTAAAGTTTATTCTGACATAGGTAATTTTCCTGAAGAATTTCTTTTTCAACAAAGCTTGGAAGATTATGGTGACAATGAAAACATCAATGGTGGAATTAAAGCCATCAGCAGTAGACTTTCAAGTGATTGCCTTCAGGAGGGATTAAGCCGATGGAGAAGGGAGTAGGAGCTATTGCTACTGTGGGTAATATAAACATTTTCAATGAAAAACATATTTTGGAAGCACAGAATACGAATTTGGATAAAATGTCTTACCTATCATATCCTCTTCAATGTTTATAAAGTCATAGCACCCTGACTCAACTAAGTTCTATATAAAGGTAAAACTGAGGTATCAAGCTTTTTCCCTACAAAATTGGTTATTTTTCAAAATAAATGAAAAGTGTGTTTCCTGGAGGGTAATAATGATGATGAGGCTTAAAGCTGTTTTATATTTAGGTATTTATTTTTCTCATTCTGAAAAAAGGAATTGAGATTACTTCTTAAATCGCCTTCAGGACTTTTTCTCTTAGGAAGAACAAAAAAAACCACACACACTAGAAAGTGCTAGATTTAAAAGTAGAGCAGAGGCCCATTATTTGAAGCAGTTCAAGACAACCCAGACAATAAAGCCATTTGTTGGGGTAAAATTTAACCAACCCTTTCAAGGTTGAAAGAGCTTTTCAATCAAAATATTGCTCTCTCAGTAGAGGAAGATGTTCTGCATTGAAGTGATTTAACAGTAAAACCGATCGAAATAGCTCTCACTGGGGAAACATCAGCTAAAACAAAAACAACAATAAAAACCCACTACAATTTTGGTTAAGTAGACTTGCTGAGCTGCATTTCTCTGCTTCACAGGATATGGCAGATGAGAATTTTTTTTCTTAAGTAAAACAGATCAGATGTATAAAATTTATAATTTTTTGAAAGAATAATGTTATCCCCCACTCCTATTTTGTAAAGTTTATTCATTTAGCATATAGTCCTCTCACCACACTTTAGACTTTGCTTACATAAAATACAAATAAAAATGCCCCATTTTTTGACAAAAAGGCACATTACAATTTGCAGTAATGAATTATTATCAAAATCACTGACCTACCTACAGTGTTGAATCCCTTAATAAGTGTTCTCCTGCAATAAAACAGGTTACAGTAAATATGGGATTAGCTTGTGCTTCCTTGAAAATGGAGAAAAAAATATTTGCCAGTTGAGAAATGATTGTTCATCCTAGTGAAGTGTGTTTCAGAGGCTCTATTTTATTTTCTAAGCCCTTTGATATTTTAGCCACAATCACAGAGGGTATATGGGGGCTATCAAGCAGACACATTAAAATCAGTAGTGAGATCAGTATATCTTCTTAGTTTCAAAATAAAAAACAACAAAAATTATTACTTTGCTTCTACATATTCAGGCTGGCAGCAAATCTTATTGGTGTACAAATCCCTTGCAAAAGAAATGTTAATAGAAGCCATAATTCTGATACCTTTTCAAATTGTGGAAAGCTAGTCAAAGGCCACACAGCAAACCCAGCTCCATTATTAATTTCACACTTGATTAGAACCACACAGTTAAACATTCACTATATGAATTCAACGCACAGCAGACAAGTACACAGAGTCAGTGATTACAAAAAAAGAATGTTGATTATTTTTAAATGCTGAAAATTATGGAATTTAAGGTTTCTATCACAATGTCACTTTTACCAAAATGTGGATTTAATGGATTTAATCATAATTTTAATGTACATAATATGAAATATCAAAGAAGCCAAAGTTTATATACCATCTGAATTTATAGAATTTTTCACATACTTCTATAAATGACTTTCTTTTGCCTGGAATCTGAATTAAGGTAAGAGTATTCTCCTCTCTTTCTTTTCCTATCCCTAATAGTCATAACTCTTTTTACAAATTTCTCAATTCTTCATTTTGGTAACATAGATCTCTCCTACTTGTTAAATTTCCTCTAATAATTTTACAATCCTTAATAAGCTCTTGGGAAGCATATACATATATGAGGAATTTACCATTAGAAAAATGGCCTACATTACGAATAAGTAACAAAAATAGATGATATCATTCTAGAGTTGCACTAGCTCAGGGAAATGTATAGTGAGAGGAAGAAAGAAATTACCCAGAAAGAAAATTTGTTTGCTCTTTGAAGGAAAACTAAAATGTTTTCAAAGTAATATTAATATGAGTTCCCCTTGACTTTTAGCTGTTTTCAACTGATGAAAGAAAAACTTTTAACAATGTGATTTAGAATCTCACAGCTATTTAACAATTCATGAATCCATCAGTATCTCATCCAAAGAAAGAGAGGAACTCCACTGAGGTGATGTAAAGGGGAAGCTCATATAGGGTAAACACGGAAGCAACTAAATTTCTGTTTTACATGGCGGGGGGTGCGTCGTTACAAGTGGGAAACAGATATACATTGATTAGTAGGTTAGGCTTTTCTGTTCTGATAAACTATCTCTGCTGGACTGAAACCTGTTTTATCACCAGGCGGTGCTTATTTGAAACCTTGTAGGGTGGTGCGTTCTGTTTTCTTGGAAAACCCCTGCTGGTCAATTGCCTTTGTCTCTAAAGAAGAACAGAATTCCTTCTGAGAAAAGAGGTCTTTTCCAAGCAACACTCAACACGGGTGGCTGTTTCACTTTATTTAACACAACATAAAACAACAATTTATGCACAGACACATACATGGCCATGTGCATACATTTATATTTTTTGTTTATGCATTTTTCTTAAGCTCCAAATCTTTTTCAGCCTCATCAGCAAGATTCTATGGTAGCATAAATTTTCCAGTCATAAGACATGAGTCGTGGATGGACTCACAGCCATTGAGCATTTCACTTTCTTTGCACAAGGAAAAAATAAAATGTAGATGAAATTAATAATAAAGATCCTTTTTCCTGAGCTGGTACTTTCAGCTCATCTATGGGATGAGGGGATGTTGTTAAAACAGATGTTAACAACAACATGGAATTATTTAAAGAGAAAATGTTGGGTTTTTTGTTTGTTTTTTCTTCCTCAAAGTTAATTTTTACTCACTTGTGCATTTTGCAAGTTAGTTTTGAACTAAGCCATTTACAATGTTGTAATTGGAATCATAATGCAGATGCAGCCATTGATTTGCTGAAAACATCCATGCTGTGAAGACAAAAAAGTTTAGACTTAAAATTGCTCAATCTTCTACTTCATTTTATATGTGTAGATAGACATGGTCTATGGGCATGTAAATTGTCTCCTTGATAAAAGCACATGTTGGTTGCAAAATATCTTAAAAGTAAGCAAAAAATAGGGCAACTTATATAGCTAGCAAGGATAGCCACAAAGAAATACATAACTGCTTGAGTCATATAAAAAGTAACAAAATTCAGTGCACTGGTAGTTTCTGAAAATCCTTTTTAAAAACAGATTTACTAGTGGAACTAACTTCTTAGGTGCCCCAAATTGTGAAAACTTGCCTCCCCCACCCCAAGTCTCACCAAAGGGAAAAAAAAAATTTTTTTAGCTACTGGGCCTGGGGATTGAACCCAGGACCTTCTTGTATGTGGAAGCCAGTGCTCAACCACTGAACCACATCAGCAAACAGAAAAATATTTTTAAGGTTTATGAATGTATTTTGAACTGTTACAGTTGCCATTTGATTTTTGATTTGTGTAATGAATATTCTAGTTATATTTGGGGTGGAGGCACTCAAAAGCATAGGACAGATTGTTTATAAGCCATTTTCTATCAAAATACAGATAAATATGAAGGTGGGATTGAAATAATCCCTCATTACATACTGTGCCCTTTCTTGATTCTCCTTCCTTGCACTCACCAGATTGCCTTTTGGCTCGATCATGTGTCATATTCCATCCCACAGGCACATTATGTATTTACTATGCGTTTGCTGCTGCAACCCTGTATTTGATCTACATACACACTATATTTATATTCCATATATTTTCATGAGCAATGTCAGAATCAAGGCACCATCAGAAGTTCTTTCTCACCAAAATCAGCTATTGGTGATCCTGGCATCCGGCCACATAGCAAGGCAAACTGGCAGCTGACATCTGCTGAGGTCCTGCCTTCCCCTCAAAGCTCACTGTCCCCAGGAGTTGTGAGCAGTCAAGCATATGACTTGTCTCTTCAGTCTTGAACCATGGGCCCAAACTCTTGAAGACTTCATGTCTCAGCATTGATTGCTAGTGATCCTTGAGTCCTTTCACCTTGGCCAGGTCAAAATGGCAGAACTCCCTTCTCTGAGTGTCTTATTTCACTCTGTCTCCATTTATATAAGCCTACAGTAAGAGGGTGGTGACCCATCCTGAGCCATGCGTCACTGGTGTAGTCTGTTCAAAACCCATCTAGTCTAGTGATTTAATCAAGGTCCCTTAACCAAATCTAATGCAATCAAAGAACCTCACACCCACAGGAGTGGATTAGTTAAAAAACATAGACTTTTTGGAGGATTCACCAAATTCAAACTATCACACCAACCAAATAATGTAGCATCTTGGGCATACAGATTTCTATGAATTGACCTGGGAAATAGACTTCTGGGGCTAGCAGAGCTGTGGTCCTCTAAATACAAGAGATTAAAAAGGGCTTAGGGTGTCCAAAATTATTGCCATGAAAAGAAAGTCCAGTAAGTATTCTGTCAAAGGTCTCTGATCATTTCACAGTTATAATCAACTGAGCGATTTTCTCCCAAAATTGCTACAATTGTTAATTTAGTAAATAAAGTTCCTTTAAAACAGGGAAGATGTAAAATGAAACACAATAGTGTGGTAAATTAATATCTGTGTAGTAAGATATCTAGGCTCTTAATTTTTATTATTTGTAATGTTCGAGATAATGTGTCCCATTAAAATAACAAAATGCTTTTTGATTCCAATTTAAATGTGTCACTGAATATTTGAATTCCACTTTGATTTAAAGTTAAGAGTATAAGCAAAATGCTAGTGATAAAGCATTGGAACATTTAATGATACTTAAAAACAACTTGATTCCTTTCAACTTGCAAAATTCTCTTTAATATCTCTTATAGGACCAGTCTAGAGGTAATGAATTCCTTCAGCTTTTCTTTACCTGGGAATGAATTAATCTCTCCTGCACTTTTTTTTCTCTGTTCATTATTTAATTTTTCTTTGTTGCTGATTTTATATTTCATACTCTGCAATAATAATTTCTCCATTGCTTTTCATGCTCTGGAATATCTTCCAATATTTCATTGATTGCATCTTTCTTCATGTTTTCATCTGTTGAGGCACCGAAAGTCCTGCAGAACCTGAAGGGGATATGGAGGGGGTTGATGAAGAATCTTCCACTGGGAGCTATAGGTCAGGAGAAGAACTTCCTCCATTGTGAGCCAGGATCTGAGCTGTCAGCTGTTCATTCCCCCTAAATACTTTCAGTTTCACTCTGGCAGCTACAGCATCAAAACCCATTTACACTACCTAGTCAGTGTTTTCCTGGGAAGGACTTTCTTGATGGTTGTTAGTTTCAGACTCTGAATCATTTAACCATGACATCTGAGGATTACTCAGAAGGATCTTCAAGGCTTCATCCAGATATCCACTTGACTGATGGAAGGCCTGCTTGTCTGCATGCATGGGCTAACCCATTCCTCTCAAATAGTTTATGCACTCCAGGCAGCGGTTTTTCTTCTTTTTTTCCTCTGTCCTTATTTGAGCCAATACTTCTCTGTAGTTGGTGATATGAATGGTCGTATGATCTACATTCTGTCACATTTTCTTAGGCCAAGCCAGGCTTCCTGGGCAGTAAAGCCTAACTGCAACAAATTGTGAACTTTTGATGAATCAAAATATGACTCTTCGAAGAATTGACTTGCCTTGTTGAGATACTTATGAGCCTCTTCACCATTTCCACTGTGATAGTTTCAGATAAGCTAAAGCAAGAAAAGTCTTAAAAACAATGCCTTCTCTTTCCCACAATTTCCTTTTATAGGGACCAGTCTTTGATGATTTTCTCCATAGCAATTTTTCAAGCATTTCTTGGTTAAGTTTAATTTTTTTTCTGCATCATCAAGACATTTCAGTTGTCCCAAGTGGAAATAACACCATACTATATCCAGCTGGAGCACTGCATGGTTGTCTACCATATCCAGCAGTTCTCTGCAACACTCAAAGAAATATTTGTCAGTGTCCAACAAACATGGCAATGCTATTCCATATTCTTTTCTTTTGAAGAAAGCTCTGCCTTTCTCATGATATCCTATAGCTAACCTAAGGGCTTTCTATGTGATGGGGGAATTCTGATTAGTCTGCCTGTTTGGTTTGCTATATGGTGTCGTTTCTGGATCCACCACCATCTCAACTTTCTCTGCCAGTTTTTCTAGTTCTCTTAGCCCTCTGTGTTCTTTTTCCTTTTAATTCAGTTTTTTTGGTTCTTCATCTTCTACCTGAAAGATTTTTCCTCACATCCTTTTCAGATTGTTTTAGTTCGTGTACCATCACTTTCAAATTGTTTGCCATTCCTTGTTCATCAAGTGTTTTCACTAAAGCTGTTCTTTATTTTTTAGAACATTCATATACTTTTCTTGAAATCCAAATGATTCAACTATTTTAGACCTCCATTCCCTGCCAGTGATGTCCACTTGGGTGTACAACAAGTTTTTCCTATCTTTTCTTAGTCTTGAAGGTAAGAATACTTCAATTATGGCAATTTTTGTTGTTTTATAATTTTCATTTACTGTTTCACATTCAACTGTTTTTCAACATATTTCTTCTTTTATTTTTTCTATCTCATTTTCACAACATTCTGATTTGTCAGAGTGCTTCTTAGCAAGGTCCTTCAATGCCAAACCAACTTCTTTATTTTCATCCATGTATGGAGTTTTCCAAAGTTGAAATCTGTCTTCCCTTAAATACTAGGTCAATTTCTCTTGAAATTATTTCTTTTGTGCCATGCAGTACCACCCCCACTCCCTACTGTGACCTAACCAGTGCTCATCTGGGTGAAACCTGCCCTGGCCTCCACCATCACACAGCCCTCACACCACCGGGAAAAGGGGTAGGGACAAAGAGGTAGAGGCAGGGTGGCAGGTCTTGAGACGGCCAGGAGGGTGGGCTCTCCTACATTTCTGAAAGACTGTTTGCCAGATATAGAATTCTTGGTTGGTATTTTCTTGCTTTCAGCACTTTAAATATGTCAGAAAACATGGAAGTATTCTTTCCTCCATGGTTTCAGAGGCAAAACTAATGCAATATTTTTATCTTTGCCCTCTTCTCTCTTTCTTCTCCTTCTGGGATTCCCACAATGTGTATATTGTATGCTTGATGTGTCACACAAGTTCCTCAGGCTCTGTTCACTTTTCTTCATTCTTTTTCTTTTTTCTTGTTTTTCAGACTTAATGATTTCAATTGTCTTTGAGTTCTCTGATTCTTCTGCCAACTTCAATCTGCTTTTGGACACCTCTAGAGAGTTTTACATTTCTGTTCCTATGCTCTTTAGCTCTGTTAGGCTCCTATTCATAATTTCCATCTCTGTGTTGATATTTTTCTTGTGTTCATCTACATAACCTTTACTACTTTGTCCATATTTTCTTTTAGGTCTTTGAGCATATTCAGGACCTTTTTTTTTTTTTTAATCCCCCCTTGTGGCTTTTTTTTTGCATGCTATCTGCTCTCTGTGTCCATTTGCTGTGCTTTCTTCTGTGTCTGTATTTATTTATTTTATCTCCTCTCCCCATTGCAACTTGCTTGCTGTCTGCACTCTGGGTTCATTCATTTCATGCTCTTCTGTGTTTTTACTTGTCTCCCTTTTCTTGTTGCATCACCTTGCTGAGTCAGCTCTCCATGGTGCTTGCGGACCGGGCAGCGCTCCACAGTGTGCTGGTGAGGCTGCCTTCACAAGGAGGCCCCAAGACACGAAACCACCTTGTTGGTTCTGCAGCTTCATAAGTTTCTCAGCATGTTCCCTCTTCACATGAGATTCATGAATAAAATACTTGGCAAAGTTCTTTGAAGCCACATCATCATAGTCAAAGTAGTAAGACATTGAGAGGTAAGCTGTACATGAACCAACAGTGCACCTTACAATTAATGTTGTCTTTGATTTGATGAAACACCATTCCTCTTTATAGATAGAGGCTAAGTAGATTTGGAGGTGGGGAAAGTGACTGTTCAAGAGGCAATAATTCCAATTTCAGATTAGTCTTCTTCTGGTTTGCTTTTTTCTGAACCCAGGTACTCATTCATCTCTCACTTTCCATTGGAATTTTTCCTGGTAGTCTGCTGCTAATGCTTGAGTAGAGAATCTACTTCATTAAATCACAGTGTTTCCATGATAGAAGCATTTGAATACAGGTCAAAGACTCTGGACTTTTGGTCACAAGCAACTTATGTGGATGCTTTTCCAATGGTAGTATATACTAGAAAGTTTAGACCTTATTTTTCATGAGGCATTCTTACCTAGTGCAAAAAAAAACTTGGAATTTATTTTTCTATGGTCTTATCCAGTCTACAAAGGTTTTCTCATGTAATCCAACTATTAAAAGAAGAGTTTAAACCATTTGTAAATGTTTTTGACGTGCAAAATTGTTTACCTATAAAGTTTTAAAACTGTACATTGGAAAAGAGTTTGTGGCTGAATTTTAGCTCTTAGTTACAGCACATTAAGTAGCAGATTCATTATATATTTAATTGTCTTTGACTGTCACAGAGTTTTAGTTTACTAGGCTGCCAGAATGCAGTATACAAGAAATGAGTTGGCTTTTACAATGGGCATTTATTAAGTTACAAGCTTTGTTGATAGTTTCTGGTTTTGGAATACCTTAATAGATTTATTTTTGTTCTATTTTTTTTTTTTTTTTTGCAATGACTGTAAAGCCTATTTTGTAAGTAAAATATCTACAGTATGATGGTTAAATGAATGTGCTCACACCACACTGTCTGGGTTTGCACTCAAAATTTGCCACATTTTAGCTGATTGACTTATCGTCAGTGTTCCAGATTTTTCTCATGTGTAAAGGGGAGGATGCTAACATTATTATATTACCAGCTCATGGATTTGGTATGAGGATTAAGTTGAATTCATACATGTAAACCACTTAGAACCATACCTGGTACATAATAATCAATACATATGTTACTAGTTTTAAAGCTATGTATATATATATCCCTAAAATCCATTTTATAGTAGAAGCTATTCCTCAGATTTCTTTCCTTGTGTCTCAAAAATCCAGCATACCACATTATCACACTTTTTTCCAGGTCTTATTTTTCTGCATATGTTTGTTTTCTTAATATTTTCTCCCAAGTGTAGCTCTGATTTTTCTTACATAAACCAATTGAGAATTTATTAGCAAAATTTTCATCCATTATTATTACTAGTCAGCCGATTAAAAATCTAGATTCCAGCAGGTAAATAGAGTATTCTTCTAAGAAATGAAAGTAAGTGGTACACAAGTGTGAGGCTGGGTAGTGTTGAGGAGAGCCTGCTATTTCCTACATTTTACATCATGTCCATTTTGGTATGTGTTCTTGTGGGAAGTTTCTCAATTCATTTGTAAAAGGTTACTTTGTGTATATAGACTAGAACAGGAAGTCATTCAATCTCTCTTCCAATGATTGAAAATATATGCTGACAGTTATTTTTTACAATTAATGGAATGTAATTTAATGGGCCAAGTTTGAACTGGAAGGCAGGCTGTTCTATTGATTTCTCATTGAGCCTGCCAAAGTACTCTTCTTTCTTCCTGAATACAGTAGGGTAAGACATTTAGAAATGACCCACAGGACTATTTTGAAGGTTCAGTGTCCAAAAATTACTTCAATACATTAAGGACAAGCCAAAATATATTTGTTGTATATATTTTTGTAACTTGCCCCTTACGTAGTAGTGTGCTGGTAAATGTTTAACAGCTGGCTCTTCTTCTCCCACAACCACCCCTCCCCACCAAAAAAATCCCACCTCCAAATGTGATTTGTTGCCTTTGCTGATTTCCATGATGTAACTACTCCTCCTAGGGATGATTTCAAGCTACCAACATAACTTGACTGAACATGGAGTTGGGAAGAGATAATTAGTAAGGACAGCATTATGAAGTATTTCCATCTTACAAATAAATGTAAATAACCTTAAGAACATAGATAATAGTAAAATACATTAATATATTTAGGAACTTTAAAATTTTGAATACTTACTACTTTTGCTTTTAATATAACTTATTTGTGTGAATATATTACAGCTTTAATATTGACTATGATTAACAAGTGGCTTGCAAACTTCCTGAAATTTAAAAGTCAACTCTTGCAAGCCCGTAAGAGATGGCTCCAGCATATTGATGCATGTGTATATAATATTTGATTTTGTTCATTATAACATTGTTAAAGTCACACAATATATTTTATTTTACTTTTTGATCCTTCCAACTTTGCTGAACATGTTAAAAACTTAAATGGGCTGAAATCAGTTTAGACAAATTAAATTATAAGTTACTCATTTGAGGTATTGATAAGGGGACAGAAATAAGAAGATTAGAATTTTACAATATATACATTTATTATATGTCATATATATATATACATCTACATATATATCTAGATATAGTAGAAAACCTACTTTTATTTCTATGAGAAACATGTTGAATACTGTGCAAAGACTAAAGTTGAGTGTAGCAGTTTGATATAATTATGAATTCCAATAGATATTGGATTATGTTTGTAATCTGATCTGTACCTGGGCCTGATTGAGTTATGATTAGGGCTTTAATTGGGCCACATGAATAGGGCATTGAGTTCCCACCACTTGGTGGGTGGGGATTCACAGATAAAAGGCATGGCAAAAGACAGAGTTGTGGGTTTCTGATGGTGGAGTTTTGATTTTGATTTTGGAATTTGATGCTGAAGTCTTAAGCTGAGTGCTGGAGAAAGAGACAGAGCTTTTTACCTGATAGTCTACAGCTGTGGAGAGAGGCAAAGCCTAGACAGCCTCGTAGTCTACAGCTGACCTTGGGGAGGAAACAGAGGAGCTGAGCCCAGAGGAACCCAGAAAGCCTGAACCCTCACAGACAGCAGCCATCTTGCTCCAGCATGTGGAGATAGACTTTGGTGAGGGAAGTAACTTATGCTTTATGGCCTGGTAACTGTAAGCTCCTACCCCAAATAAATACCCTTTATAATGCCCAGTAGATTTCTCGTGTTTTAAATCAGCACTCCTTTGGCTGACAAATACAGTGAGTCACCAAGAAAGGGTCTCTAGGTGTGAGCAAGAATTGCAAACAATCAGGATAAACAATAGCCACTGACATACTCTGTATTCCAACTGTTTTGTTATCATATTTTTGTTCTTGGACCACTTTAAAATTAAAACCGGTAATTTTACATAGGTCATTTTTGTGTGTGGAGAATACTAATCTGTTGATTACTAATCAAGAGAAAGGCCTCCAAACAACATCCAAAGAAAGGCAAATGTGTGGACACTTTTTGTTAAAATGAAATTTAATTACTTATAATGATTATTTGCTTAAGAGTTTTTATTTTTCATTAGTTGTTGAACTTCCATCCCAAACACAGTGAATGAGAGGACTTCGACTTTGTATTTGATTTCCAAAATTTGTGTTTATTAAATTCCCCTCCCCCACCAAGAGGTCTCTGTCTTCTGTCTGTTCATTGTTTCTGCTAATTGTTTGCTTGCTGCATCTGCTCATTGTCTATGTGTCTTTTTTAATTAATTTACTGAAGTATATCACTCACACATAAACATACATAAACAATAAGTGTGTAATAATAGTTGTGAACTTACAAAACAAATATAACGTCATACAAGACTCTCATAATTCATCCTACCAATAACTTGCATTGTTGTTAAAACTTTTTAATGAATGATTAAAAAGCACTGTCAAATATTACTATTAACCAAAGTAATTTTCCCTCAACCAACCCTATTATTATTATCTTTATATCATTTATATATGAACATACATAAACAATTAAGTGTATAGTAAAAGTTGTGAACTGAACAAAGCAAACATGCATAACATCATACAGGGACCCCATACATCAACCTTCCACCAACACCTTGCATTGTCATGAGAAGTTTGTTATAAATTATGAAAGAACATTGTCAAAATCTTACAACTAATCATAATCTTACATTTGGTGTGTTTTTCTCCCAACCCACCCTATTATAATTTTTTAAATATATGTTTTATGACAGAAGTTGTAAACTTATGAAACAATCATGCACATATACAGAATACCCAAACAACACCCCTCATCAACATACCACCCTGTGGTGAAACATTTACTACAGATAAGATAATATCATCTGATTGTTACCATGTCCATAGTGTACATTTGGCTCACATTTTCCATACTGCCTCATTATCAACACAGTACATCTTTGGCATAGATGCAAGAACATTATATTATTACTGCTAACCACAGTTCATAGGTTACTCCAGTTATATTTTTCCCATGCTTCTCCACATTCTCACCACCCTATAGTAGTGATGTACATTTGCTCTAGCTCACAAAGGACACTCTTGCATCTGTACCATCAACCACAATTTTCATCTACCTCTTGGTTTACTGTGCTATTCAGTTCCTAGATTATTCTCTAATATTCTATCAATTGGCATTTACATAACTAGACTACCATTTTCACTCACAACACTATTTATAAACTAGCTGTTACTCACTATGAGTTACCATCCACTCTACACATTTCCATACTTTTACAGTAAAGCTAATTAAAACTTCTACATACATTAAACATATGTAGTCCAGTCAGTCCTCCTCTTATCTCCTTTAAGAATCGACCACCTACTACCAGGTCTTGAAGATATTTTTCTACAATTTCTCCTAGAAGTTTTATGGTTCTTACTTTTAGTTTTAGTTTTTTTACCCATTTTGAGTTAATTTTTGGGTAAGATGTGAGATAGGGATCCTCTTTACTTCTTCTGGCTATGGATATCCAGTTCTTTCAGCACCATTTGTTGAATGGACTGTTCTGTCCAAGCTGTGTGAGTTTGACAGGCTAGTCAAAAATCTGTTTCTGAACCATAAATTTTGTTCCATTGGTCTATCTGTCTGTCTTTATGCCAGTACCACTAGAGCTAGGTAATATGATTTAAAGTCTGGAGATGAGGGTTTGCTTTTCCTTTTTATGATGTTTCTGGCTATTCAGGACCCCTTACCCTTCCAAATATGTTTGATGGTCGTGTTTTCAATTTTTTTTTCAATGCTGGAGGAATTTTTATCAGGATTACATTGAATCTTATATCAATTTTAGTAGAATTGACATTCTAATGATATTTAGTCTTCCAGTCCTTGAGCATGGAATGTTATTACAGTTATTTAGGCCTTTTTTAATTTTTTTTAACATTGAGTTGCAGTTCCTCCATGTGCTTTACATCATTGGTTAAGATTCATATTTGAGTTTTATCTGTCATATTTTATTTTCACCACTCTTTTGACACTTTTGGTTTCTTTTATTGAATAATCTTCATTTCTAGACTCTCTTTCGGGTTCTCTCCTGTCTTTTATTTTCAGGTTCTAGTACACCCTTTAGTATTTCCTGAAAATCTGGTCTCTTGCTTAGAAATTCTCTCACTTTCTGTTTATCTGTGAATATTCAAATCTTGCCCTCATTTTTGAAAGACAGTCTTGCTGGATAGAAGATTCTTGGATGGAAGTTTTTCTCTTGTAGTATCTTAATTATATCAGACCACTGTCTTCTTGCTTTCATGGTTGCTGGTGAGAAATCAGCATTTAATCTTATTGGGTATCCCTTATATGTTATTCATTGCTTTTCTCTTGCTGCTCTTAGATTTCTCTCTTTTTGTCTTTGGTATTTGACATTCTTATTAGTATGTCTCAGAATTTGTCTATTCAGATTTTTTTCATATGGGAGTATGTTGTGTTTCTTGGACATGGATATCTATGTCCTTCAATAGTGTTGGGAAATTTTCTACCATTATTTCTTCAAATATTCCTTCTGTCCCTTTTCCTTTCTCTTCTCCTTCTGGAACACCCATGACATGTATATTTGCACTCCTTTTGCTGTGATTTAGTTCCCTGAGACTTCGTTCAATTTTTTCCATTCTTTTCTTCATTTGTTCTTTCATATGTTCACTTTCAGAAGCCATTTCTTCAAGCTCACCAATCCTTTCTTCTGCCTCCTCAAATCTGCTATTTTATGATTCCAATGTTTTTTAAATTTCATTTATTGCACTTTCCATTCCCATAAGATCTGCTATTTTTCTATGAATGCTTTCAAATTCTTGTTTGTGCTCATCTTAATATCCTTAATCTCTTTAGCCATCTCATTGAATTTATTAAGGAGATTTGTTTGAACATCTATGATTAGCTGTCTCAACTTCTTTATGTCATCTGGAGGCTTATCTTGTTACTTTAACTGGGCCATAGCTTCCTGTTTCTTGGTGTGGATTGTAACTTTTTGTTGGTGTCTTGGCATCTGGATTACTAGAGTATTTATTCTGGGTGTCATTTTTCTCTTTGCTTTAGGGCTTCCTGTCTTTTTACCCTCACTGGTTGTGTAGTAGAAGCCAAGGATGTAGTTGGTGCTATAAGGTGTGGAGGCTCAAGCTGCCCTCTTTGTGCTAGGGACCACTGAAGCTTCCCCCAAGTTTCTCATTTGCCAGGGGTAGGTACAGAATCATAGCTGTGTGTAATAATCCAAGTCGTGCAGGCCTGGACTGTAGTTGCCCAGTGAGCCTGATCAAGCTTCCCTGCCCCCTCCTTTCTCCCCTGCCTGGGGTGGGGATGGAGCTGCAGGTGTGGGCAGCAATCTATGCAGTATGGGTCCAAGATGACCGCAGTTGCCCTGGTAGACTTCTGATTTTCAGTCTGTGCCAGCCAAAGGTAGGCAGTTACCTGGATAGGCTGATGCAGGGCCTGCCAGGCTTCTCCCTGCCAAAGATGCAGCTGAAGCCTAGTCTAGGGTTGCAGGCTGATTTGGGATAAAGAATCTCGTTCCTATCATCATTGTGATTTTTGGTCCTGGCTTCCTCTGAGGCTGGGGGTGGAGTCAAAATGGCAGCAACTGACCTCTTTCTGACTTGGGCAGATTCACACCCCAGCTGTAACCAGGATTATATCTTAGCCAACCGAGTCTACCAATCAGTAGCCAAAATTAGCAGCCAAACTTCTCCTCCTCCCCTGTTTTTGGGAAATGGAGCTTCTAATTCCAACCACAGAATAGCTCCTGGGGTGGCTTATGCCGCCAGAGTAGGATAATTACCAGCCTCCATGGGTTAGCCAGTAATTTCCTGGAGAGGCTGTTGCAGGTCCCCCAAGCTTCCTCCATGCTGGAGGTTGCACTGGGGCCTAGGCTAGAACTGCAGTCTGACCTGGATGGGAAGAAGCTGGTCCCTAACAGCACTGTGATTATCAGTCCACCCCCCTTCCCCTCGTGCCAGGCTTGAAGTTAAGATGGCAGCTACTGGCCTATATCTGACTTGAACAGGCTCAAACTTCAGCTGTTCTCAGGATTATACTTTAGCCCACTGAATTAGTTCATCAGTAGCTGAAGTTGGTGCACAACCGTCTCTTCCTCCCACATTTTTGGGAAGCAGAGCTTTCAATTCCAGCCACAGAACAGCTCCTGCAGTGGCTTGTGCCTTCCATGGAGGACAGGCACCAGCTTCCGGGATATGGAGTGCTCTACTTACGAGTCTTCTCTACAAATGGGCAGTCTCCTCCTTCCACTCCTTCAAGGATGTGGCAGGATGCTCTTCCAGCCCCCTGGGGCCCCCAAACATGTGCTTCAGCTAGCTATAGATAGTGCTGGGTGTTTACTAACTGCCCTGTAGCAGGAGCTGACTCTAGGAGCTCCTTATCTGCTGCCATCTTGCCAGTTCTATGTGTCTTCTTTTTTAGGAGGCACTGGAAACTGAACCTGGGACCTCCCATGTGGAAGGCAGAAGCCCAACTGCTTGAGCCACAGCCATTCCATATTTACTAAATTTCAAGTAAAATGGAAAGTAGGAATTATAGTAAACCCTATAAGATAAATTAATAACTTCAGGTATATCTATCCGTACAATTAAATTTTACTGAATTCAAGAGAAACAAAAGTGAATGCAGTCAAATAAACTCTTGTTGAAATTATGACACACCAATCTATTTATTTTTGAATCAAATTGCTAAAAATTTTGTTCATTTTTTGTTATGTAGTCCTGGCATAATACCTATCACTAAGGAAAAAAATCCAAATCCTTTTTATCCCAAAATGCATTTTCTTGAGTTAAAGGATGAGAGTAATAGAATAAGTACCAAATGAAGAAAAAGGCTACATAAAAGTGGTAGGATCTTGTGGTACCCTGGTAGGTCCCTCTTCCACCCATCACTGGCTCAGTGCAAAGCCAACCTTTGCACTGGTTGCAAAACCAGAACAAGATGACAGTGAGAGTGGGCTGAGTGCAATGGCGTGTGCATTACACTTGGGAAAAGGGTGAATCAGTCCCTACTGGAATTGCACAAACTGGCCACTGACAAAAACAAAAACAAAAACAAAAAAAAAACCACTTATGTGGCTTCATTGAGACCCAATAACTGAATAATTAGGTGAAGGCCACCAAAGAATTGGGTGGCTAAGTAACCAACTTGCACAAGATGGGGGCCCCAGAGTCTGGCTTGGCAGAGTATCTCTTTGACACACATACTTTGGGAAACAGTGAAGACAAAACCTAAACCTTAGGTCAGTTTTCCCAGAGCCATGGGGTGACTTTTGTGGTCACCACAACAATACATACATATTGGGTTTACCTTTACCTTTTCTATAAGTTGTATCAAAATCCACCAAGTTTTTTTATTTGTACCATTCCTTCAAATAAAGTAATTTGGTAGCTTCCCCCCAAAAAGTGCCAATTAAGCTATGGCACAATGGCACAATGCTTTCTTATCACTTAGAATTTTTTTTTTTTTTTAAGATTTATTTTATTTATTTCTCTCTCCTTCCCCCTGCATTGTCTGCTGTCTATGTCCATTCGCTCTGTGTTCTTCTGTGTCCACTTGCATTGTCAGGTGGCACCAGGAAACTGCATCTCTTTTTTGTTGCGCCATCTTGCTGCATCAGTTTCCCATGTGTGCACCACCACTCCTGGGTGGGCTGCACTTTTTTCATGCAAGGCAGCTCTCCTTGCAGGGTGCACTCCTTGTGCATGGGGCATCCCTACAAGGGGATGCCCCTGCATGGTACAGCACTCCTGGAGCACAGCAGCACTGTGCATGGGCCAGTTCACCACACGGGTCAAATGCCCTGGGGATCGAACCCTGGACCTCCATATGGTAGGCAGATGCTCTATCAGTTGAGCTACATCCACTTCCCTCACTTAGAATTATTATTTCATACATATTGGGAAAAAATTTTATACAGATATGCACATAAAGTTTTTTATATAACACTTGTTTGTACTCTTAAAAAAGGAAAATAGAATAAAAATAAATCGATCAAGGTATTCCAAACTTCTTAAAATATTCCTACTCTTTTTTTTCTTTTTTTTAATTTTATTTTTTATTTAATTCCTGCCCCCCCTTGCAGCTTGTACCTTTCTTTGCTTTCTCTTTCTCTGTGTCCATTCGTTGTGCATTTTTTTGTATCTGCTTGGCTTGCCTCGTGAGTCATCTTGCTGTGCCAGCTCTCCACGGCACACGGTGCCATCAGCTCTCCATGGCGCACGAGCCATCAGCTCTCCACAGAGCATGGGCCAGCTTGCCTTCACAAGGAGGCCCTGGGACATGAACCCAGGGCCTCCCATATGGTAAACAGGAGCCCAACTTATTGAGCCACAGCCATTTCCCCACTCTTACTCTTTTGAATCACTTCTAGCTCCGAGTCATTGATACATATGTTTTCCCATAAAATATCACCCTCTGTGTCATCCAGACCATGGGTGAGGCTCTTTTAAAGATGCCACAATATTGTCTTTGGGGCCTTTTCTCTAAGTTTTGATGCTGGCATTTCATTGATCTTAACCAATATAGACAATGGAAAGTTTCAGGAGAAAATCAAGATGCGCAAATCTCCCTCTTAAGGTCTTCAGAGTTTACAATGGAAATATCAAGGGTTGCTATTGTCCCATTGTGCAGCCACAAACAGCAACTATGGTTATAGCATATGCCAACAATAGTATATCTACAATTCTGCTTGTTCGGAGTCCATTTTAAGATTCCATCAATTTTAAGACACATTCAGAAACGTTAAAATACAGAAAGTATGCCCCTTAGAATCAATGAAATTAAGCATTTGAGTTTCTCCAAATTACTTTAGACAAACCAAATGAGTAGTTTTGACACAATTCATTAGTCATTGAAGTGAAACAACTGCCAATCAATTTAATCATTCTATCTATATGACTTTTCCTTTCATAAGTGCGCTAGCTTTCCTTCCTTCAAACTCCATTATGTTGGAGTCACCTACATTGCCCTCCATGCCTGGATCTAATAAGTTTATAATGTCAGCAAAGTTCTCTCTCAATTTCTCTTCCCCCATCTTCTTCTCTCAGTAAAGAAACCAAAAATTTTATACCAAGTAGTAAAAATCATAATAATGTACTGTCCCATTTAAATTTGCAGAGTCCAAGTCCACAATTCCTTCTTCAAGAGCTTGGGCCAAATGCATTTCAGAATTCTTTTTTTTTTTTTTAATTCTAATAAGGCAATATGGCACACGTGTTATATCTCATGTAACTTCCATGGGGTTCAGGGCAGCGCACTGTTATCAATTAATATTTCTGCAGTGACATGTATGAACAGTTCTACCAAGTGGAATAAATAAAGGCTATAAATGGCCTCATTTAAATTCAAACTGGATTTTGTCACCAGATGATATCACATCAAGTCCATTTTGCCACCAAGTGAGTTAAATTCAAGCTGGATTGTGTTACCAAATGAGATCAGATAAAGTCAGTATTGCCACCAAGTGAGTTCACAAGTCTTTTGGTTTTCAAATCTAAAGAAATAATTACAAACATATGGTTGTAGACATATATTAGCATAAAGTATCTAGTTTTGCATAGAGTTTTAATTGTTCACTAGAACCTGAATGATGTTTCAGAAGCATGTATAAAATGGCAGTTTTTCTCAGCTCTCAAGGAATCCTACCAAATTTGAAGAAATGAACTACATCCATGCTTACATTGGCTATGTTTCTCTGAAAAATCTCCTCCTGCCTGATCTTCCACCATAAATTTCCCATCTCAGTAAATGGCATCACAAGCTATCCAACTGTTAAGCCAAAAACCTTGTCCTTCATTCTTTTCCCAAACCCCCTCAGATGAAAATCTTACCAACTCTACTTCTGAAATATGCCCTATTGGGGAATAGATGTTACAGGTCTATAACAAAGGCTCTCTTCATCTCTACAGCTACTACCTTAATTCAAACCACATTATGTCTTCTCTGGATTCAAATAAACGCTAAGTGGTCTCCTATTTCTACCCTTACCCCCTTGCAGCCATTCTCCACACAGCAACCAGAGTAATCTTCAAATCACAAATCAGGTCATTTTCCTCCACTGCTTAAAAAATCCTAAATCTTAACATGGCCAACAAGGCTTTCCATGACACCAACTTCCCCTTCTCCTCCCACTTACCCTTCAACTTACCATACTTTATTTAGCTTTATCAGCTTTCTTTCTGTTCTGCTAATAAGCAAGCTTCTACCCCTCTTAGAGTCTTTTGCATTTGCTACTTCCTTTCTTCCTGGTTCCATCTTGTCCTTTAGTTGTCACCCAGGATATCAATTACTCAACTCAGCCAGGATTTCCCTGGTCTCCCAATCTACAGTAGATATAGCCCTCAATCACTCAACATATGACCCTGGTTGAATTTCTTCAAAGAACTTATTATCTGAAGTTATCTCTGTCAATCCTTTGTTTACTTATGTATTGTCTGTTTCTGCCTCCTAGAATGTAAATTCCGTACAGGCAAGGACTGTGTTCACCATTGTATCTCCACTACCCAGATCATTCCTGGCTTAAAACAGAGGCTCATTGAACACATTAGAAAGAATGAATGAAGTCCAAGTATTTGGTACTTTTCCATATTAATTCTATCATTGCAGTCATTCAAATTCCTAGTATTCCTGGTTCATCTAGACTGTGCTCCTAAAAATTAGAGTACCCTATGGATATTTCTGAGAATGATGAAGTATCCAGAAAAGCAGAACATAGGGATATTTTTGGTTAATTTGTTATTTTGGCTACCTAAACACTACTATGTATCTGTAACTTTGGTCAATTGCCAATGCTTTCTCTGAACCCTGACTGAAATAGGACTTTATATATACATTTCATCATCTCAGAGAAGATTAACTTGTCCAATGTCTCATATATAAAATTCAGTGGCAATAGTATTGAATACCAGATTCCACTGAGCCAAACCTGAGGAATGTAATCACTCAATTTATCCTGAACCAACTTTAACCCTCTCTCAATGATTAAATGCAATTAGGAAAATATTGTTATTCTTCAGTAGAATAGAAAAATATAATTCTTTGAGTTCTATGAATTTTGAACAATATGAATAAAGAAGAGTTTATTGTGTCTTTACATTGGAAAGTTTATCTTCTCTGTAGAAGAACTCTGAGAGTTGTGACCTCCTGGTTTATCTCTTGGTATGTTGATAGAAGACATACATAAATTTTAAAAATCCTCTCATGAAAATAGCATAGTTTTAAAGCTGTCATTGAGGTAAAGATACCAAAGATCTGCCTTCTCCTATGCCCTTGACCTCAAGAGGGACATGTTTTCAGTGAGAAATGAAAATGTTCTGGTATAATATTTATTAGATTAGCCCTATTACACTTATAATGAAGAAAATCCAGATTATATATCAGAACAAGATATTTTTTAATGTAATCTGATTGAAACCATAAGAATAGGATGTGTTGCAGTCAAATTGGCTACAAATTGGAAGCTGAAATTACCAATACAGTGACCAAAATAAAAGCCTAAAGCTGACTCGTGACTACTTTTGTGTCTTTTTTAAGAACTTCTTGCTACAATGGGCTAAATAACATTTTCTTTGGCTTATTTCCTCATTTTTGCAGTATGTTGTGATAAAGTGTAAGCTTCTACATAAATGACACTCACCCAAAAAACAGAATTACAAATTTAAAAAACAGTCTTGAGGTTTTATTTTCAACACTTCTTATCAACACTTCGCCTAAATGCTGACTACATTTAGTGAAACTTCCCTTATAAGTATATAAGGACCCTTTCATCTGTAACTATCCCTGTTAATATTAACTGCTAAAGTCTGAGGTGTGATTGTAAATGATTTTCCACCTACCTAAAGTTTTTTTTTTTTTTTGAACTGTTAAATCCTTCTTTAATTCCTGGCTTTCTACAAGGTTACATTCATTCTAAGAAGAACTTAAAAAAGTCATTTCAAAAAACATTACCTAAAGTATTTTTAAAATACAGACTTTAAAATTATCAACAAACCAGTACATGCTAATTATAGAAAATAAAGGACTGAAGAATAGTTACTTGAGACATTTTAGTACCTCTCTTTTTCAGATTTCTCTAAAGAATCTTAAAATGCTAAAAGAATAAAGGTTAATTTTCTGAAAGACAAAAAGAAAGCAACCTAAATAAGCTATAAGGCACATGGTCACATAAAAATTACTGCAACAATGGTCATAACCATAAGAGAAAAGAAAAACTTGTGCTTGAAAATGTTTTTCAATCTGGGTAGATGGATATACTAACCTTACTAAAATGTATGTACATTTTTACTATACAATGATGACATCATTCCCTATATACAACTTCAGCAATATACAGCAACTTAATTTTTCTAGATCTTTGTCTATCCTTCAATCTCCCTTCAAACTCACCACACATCAGAGGAAACAACTGTCTTTACAAGAGGTGCAGTTTGTGACTGCGATACAGAACAGATAGGTTAGTTTGTGTGGGACTTACCCTGAGGCTTACTAATGACTCAAAGAGGACTGGAATTTTAAACAGCAGCTCCTATGATCCAGGTTAAGTCTTTCACCAGCATATCAAGAAACAGACTTGGAGGCCGAACTCTTAAGATTCGGGCATTAGGAAGTTACCATGGGCATTCCTCCTCATTGTAAGTAATTTTCTTAATAATCCTGTTTGGTAGGTTCTGTTATAGTCTTTGTGGCAGTTTGAAGCTGTAAGTACCCAAGCAATGTAGGTTCTTAAAGTTTATCCATTCCTGTGGGTGTGGACCAATTTTAAGTAGGCTCTTTTGGTGAGTAGGACCTTAACTAAAAGATGTGGCCCAACTCATTCAGGGTGGGTCTTAATCCTCTTTACTGGTCCTTTATAAATGGGATGAATGTGGCAAGAAAAAGAGGAAACCACAAAAGCAAGAAACTGAAAGCAATGAAACCCGGAAGAAAAGAGAAAGATCAGCTGTCATGTACCTTTGCCAGGTGACAGGAGCAAAAGGTCTTCAGGAAGAAAGCATCATCTTGATGTGCCTGGATTTGGACATTTTCATGCCTTCAAAACTAAGTGTAAGCTAATAAATTCCCATTGTAAAAACCAATGCATTCCATGGTATCTGCTGTGAGCACCCTAGAAAACTAGAATAGTCCTTGTATGACAGATGAAGATAATGAGCCTCAAACAGCCAGTCAGACATGGTGGGCAAGAATTTCAACTAAAAAGGGCTTTTTATTGAAGGTTTATACCACATCTCATACCTCCTTTCCAAACCCTGGAGATCTAAGATTTATAAAGAGGGTTAAAGAGATCTCATGTAAAGATTTTTCAGTCATTTATGAGTTATAATGGAATAAATGTGTGTCTCATATCTCTACATCTATAAATATACATGGATCAAATATACATGTATAATGGTATACCAGTGGTTTTGGTAGAAAATACCAAGTTTTGAAAGAAAAATTGTAGAAAATATAAAGATTAAAAGAGAGAGATTAATGGCATGATTGCATATTCAAAAGAGAGGATTTTTCCCTGTAAATTTCCTTACTTCACTTCTCTGCAAGTACTTAAAGCATCCTTTATTCACATTGAGAGAAATTAATTGCTTTCCATTTCAGTTTATTTTTTCTTCAAATTAGGTAGGCTTTGTTTTTTGTTTTTTTGTTTGTTTGTTTGTTTGCTTAACAGTATAGACTCACCAATGTTATTAACTGGAAAAAAGTTTAATGACAAGGAGGGACTGCAGGAATTAAGAGCTTGGACCTTATCCTTGGATTGCCTGGATTCAAACCCCAGCTTTACCAACTCTTCCTCAAGATTCTTACCTGTAAAAAGGAAATTGTGAGGATTAAATGAAAACATACAGATAAAGCATTTAAGAGCATCTGATAACATTAAACTGTAGCTCTTGCATCAACATAACAAGCAGAAGTGATCAATTGAATGTTTTTAGTTGCATTTAGATAGCAAAGCTACTTCAGTTATATACAATTCATACTAAATCTGCATTGGATTGTTGAATCAAATTTTCAGTGAATAAAATAGTGATTTCCAATCTCCTTAAATCTTTGAATAATAAGAATTTCTTAGAAGTGAAGGTGAAAAGTAAGCCTACTCAATGGGAAAAAATCTTCAGGAACCACGTAGCCAACAAGATTTTGATTTCCATGTTATATAAAGAGATCACACAACTTAATGACATAAAGACAAGCAATTGAATTAAAAAATGGGCAAATCACAACCCACCGAACGGACTGGGAGAGTATAAACTACAATGTAAACTATAATCCATGTGGTGTAGCAGTGCTCCAAAATCTATTCATCAAATGCAATGAATGTGCCACACTGATGAAAGAGGTATTGATGTGGGAGGAGTGGGGGAAGGGGGAGGAGTGGAGTATATGGGAACCTCATATTTTTTAATGTAACATTTTGTGTGATCCATGTATCTTTAAAAAAAAAAAAGACAATGAAAATAAATACTTTTTTTAAATAGGCAAAAGGTTTGAATAGGCATTTTCCCAAAGAGGAAATGCAAATGGCCAAAAAGCACATGAAAAGACGCTCAGCATCACTAGTTATTAGGGAAATGCAAATCAAAACTATAATGAGATATCATTTTTATACAGAATGACCATTATTAACAATAAAAACAGAAACCTACAAGTGCTAGAGAAGATGTGGAGAAATAGAACAGTCCTTCACTGTTGGTAGGGGTGTATAATGGTGCAGCCTCTATGGAAGACAGTTTGACAGTTCCTCAAGAAGCCAAATGTAGAGCTGCCATATGATCTGACAGTCCGACTACTAGGAATATTCAAAAGAACTGAAAGCAAATATGCTGTGGCAGTTTGAATTTGGTGAATCCCAAAAAGAGAAAGATTATGTCTTTTAACTATCCATTCCTGTGTGTGTGTGAGACCCTATCAATTGGACTATGTCAATAAGATGTATCTCAGGTTGAGACTCTATCCCTTTGCTGAGTCTGATAAAAATGGAGACACAGGAAAAGGTAGCTGCTGTTTTTCACTCTGTCACCTGAGAGAGGACTACATAATTGTTTAAGCATGAAGCCTCCAAGAGTCTGGGCCCATGAAGCAACTCAAGAGGAGAGAAATCCCCAAGAGGCCCAAAGAGCTGAGGCCCAGGGAGACAGGAGCCATATGCCTAAGAGCTTGCAGTTGAACTTGAGAAGAATGCGGAGCAGCTGAGATTGATACAGGAGACCTGGAAAGAGACAGACCCTATACTTGATTGACCTCAGCTGAACTCAAACCTTGGCAGAGATCAGGAGCCATCTTGCTTCTATATGCGACTTTGGTGAGAAAGCACCTCTTATGGTACCTCAATTTGGAGTCTACATGAACTTGGAACTGTAAGCTTTTACCCCAAATAAATTCCCTTTATAAAAGCCAACCCATTTTGGGTATGTTGCATTAGCAGCCCTTTGGAAAACTAAAATAGGCACGAACAGATACTTGTGTACCAGTGTTCATAGAGGCATTATTCACAATTGCTAAATGACAGAAACAACCTAAGTGCCTGTCAACCAATGAATGGATAAACAAAATGCGGCCTATACATATGATGGAATACTATTCAGCTGTATGAAGAAACGAACACATGACAATATAGATGAACCTTGAGGACATTATGTTGAGTGAAATAAACCAGAGAGTAAAAGACAAATATTGTATGGTCTCACTGATATGAGTAATTTATGGAGTTGGACTAAGAGTACAGGTTAGTAGGAAACAGAATGTGACTGAGAAGGGAGAGCTGATGGTGAATGTATATAGAATGTTTAAAAAGTTCAGTTATAACCATATTTCAATGGATGGAGTTGATGGTAGCACATTATAATGAGTGTAACAAATACTGCTAATTTATAAATGCAATTGTGGCTGAATGGAGTAGTCCAGGGAGGTTAATGTTAATTGAAAGGCAGATAGAAGATAATCTGGGGACTGTATAACATAGTTATATTTGGCAATAGATGAGGATTGTGGTTAACAATATAAACACAAGAATGTCCAACTACAAGGTGCTAAGAATATGGTGATATATGGGAAAAATACAACTAATGAAATTAATAGATTGTAGTTGATAGTAATATTGCAATATTTTGGTAGCAAAGGCAAAGAAGGTACTATATCAATGCTAAAGGTAAAGAAAAGGAATATGGGGTTTAATGTTATGAGATATGAATATGATTAAGAATTTTTTTCTCATTTTCTTCAATAACAAGGAGACCTTGGTCATGTCATTTAAACAACCTGTATCTCTAGCTATCAGGGAAATGCAAATCAAAACCACAATGAGATACCATCTTACACCCATAAGATTGGCAGCTATGAAAAAAACAGAAGAATACAAGTGCTGGAGAGGATGTGAAGAAAGGGGAACACTCATCCACTGCTGGTGGGAATGCAGAAGGATCCAACCATTCTGGAGGACAGTATGGCGGTTTCTCAAAAAACTAGCCATAGATTTGCCATATGACCCAGCAATACCACTGCTGGGTATATACCCAGCAGAACTGAAAACAAGGACACAAACTGATATATGTACACCAATGTTCATAGCAGCATTGTTCACTATTACCAAAAGTTGGAATCAACCCAAATGCCCATCAACAGATGAGTGGATCAATAAAATGTGGTATATACACACAATGGAATACTACTCGGCTATAAGAACAAACACACTACAAACACATGTGATAACATGGATGAATCTTGAGAACCTTATGTTGAGTGAAGCAACCCAGACATTGAAGGACAAATACTACATGACCTCAATGATATGAAATAACCAAGCTGCCCTAGATAGCAAGAGACTGAACAATAGGCTTACAGGAAATCAGAGGGTGGAGGAAGGATGTGAGCCGATGTCTGCAGGGGTGGAATTTAAGACGAGATGGTGGTAAGTATGAACACAAAGAGATAAAAGGGGGGCAAGGGGTTGCCTTTGGTTGGGGCTTTGCGGGTTTGAGGGTGGCTGGGGAGGGGCAGATGGGTAACATTGCCCAAAAGTGGGGGGAGGGAGGGGTAGCATACGAACACAGGAGAGGGTCAGGTGTTGGTGGAGAGTAAAATGCCGAGAAAATCATATCAAAATATAATAAAGAGGGTTACCTGTTTAGAATGCTCGGAGGGGAGGGTCTGATGCAGGACGGGCTCCTGGGGAATGTCTAAATGCTCATTCTGCCAGAGTGGGTGATACCATGGGGTAGAAACCCAAGTAGTGAGAGTGGGGGTGGACCCACATCCTGGGGAGGACTAATGCCATCAAATAGAGGGAACTGTATCCCTCGAGAGAAAGGGTGGCTCCCAGGGCATTGGGGCAGTTGAGCAAGTTAGGCCCTGAACACTATTCCATCTATCTCTGGAAGTGGCTCCTCGGGAAACGGAGGTTGACTGTCACTGTGGGCACCAAGGTGGAAGGGAAAATGGACGTTAAATGTGTGGAACCAAGGTAAATGGGGGGTAAGAGAGGAGTTTCGTGAGAGTACACAAGGATGGATATAAAACATGTAATATTACACCATAACATATAGGAGATGACAGACTGAAAATGTAAACCATAATGTAAAACATAGGATAACTAAGAATGTAAAAAACTGTGTATCCTAAAGTATGCACCACAATGTAAGCACAGATGTCACCTTGTTAGAAAGCTATTGTCTCAGACTCTGTACATCACGTTAAGTAAATATGATGTGAATAGGGCGTAAGAGTATTGCTGTGGAAGGGAAAAGGTTTTGTGGTGGATGTATGGGAGTGCTGTATATTATATATATGCATTGCTGTGGTCTAGGGCTCCTGTGAAGAGAAGCTCAATAATTAGGGGAAAAAAAAAAAAAGAAAAGGATAGGATGTAGAATTTTTTCCAAGTCAACACGTATTCTTTATCTAACCTTTAAACCCATCGCTATATGCCATTTCCTAGTAAGGGACCCTGACATTATATTGGGCTTCAAATTTCAGGGAGTTCTGGATCACAGAGTGGTTCAACAATGGCAATGGAGGGATACTGCTATGGGATACCATTGACAGGTGATATATGGCTGACAGGGAGCTGTACAGAACATATGTCCAGGGTGCATGGTAATGTTTGGATATACTCATAGTGGCAACAATTAAAAACCACAGCAGGGGGGGTACTGGGTTCCTGGCCAGTGGTGCTCTGTCGTGGTCCCTAGGGGAGCAGCGACAGTCTCCCAGGTGCAGCGGCCGGGACCGGGGGGGAGTGGGGGTTCAACAGTGAGCCCCTGACGCTAATGACTATGCTTGTGAGCTGATGGGCCTGAAATAAGAACAAGGCCTAGAGCAGCATTGTGCCTGGGAATTTCCTCCTGTCAGCCTTCATGTTACTCAAATGTGGCCAGTCTCGAAGCCAAACTCAGCATGTAAATGCAATGCCTTCCCCCCAGCGTGGGACATGACACCTGGGGATGAGCCTCCCTGGCACCGAGGGACCACTATCAACTACCAACTGATGATGCAACTGGAAAATGACCTTATACGGAAGGTTCAATGCGGATCAGCAGAATATCCCTGTCTACATAAAATAACATGACTTTAAAATGCTGTTTGACCTAATGTAAGGGGGAAATGGAAAGGAGAAATGAGTTTATATGGCTACGAGTCTCTAAAAAAGAGTCTGGAGGCTGTCAGAAGGATTGCCCTTGTGCACAACTGAGCGGGGTCTGAGAGACAGATAAAGCAGATACAACCCCCAGATATTGGTTCCTTTGAGGGCTAAAGAGACCCATGGGAGTTATGGTCATGGCCGATGGGGTTAACTACCAGGTCAGATGGCCCCTCTTTGGAAATGGTGTTTATGTGTGATGAATCTGGACTCAGATGGGATCTCTCTTCATGGGACTTTCATGCTAATGTGCTGGAGGTGCAGTTGGTGTTGGGGTTTGGGATATATTTGGGGGATTTGAATCTCTGGACTGACAGTGTGATGGCCAGGTCCTGAGCCTCAGCAGACTCCAGCACTTACAGTCTGATTCATTGGACTCACCACACTCAGCTAAGATGGAGTTGAAGAGGGACAACCACCACACCATGGAGCCTAGAGTGATTACAACTGAAAGTGGGAGGATTGCATCCAGCATCCATGTGGAATCTGAGCCTCCTCTTGACATAGAGGTGCAATGGACACAACCAATCCAGTGTCCACATAGAAAAGGTGGCATTGGATTGGGAAAAGTGGACATGGTGGCTGATGGGTATGGGGAAAGGCGGGAGGAGGTGAGAAGTGGAGTCGTCTTTGGGACATGGAGCGCCCTGGATGGTGCTTCAGGGGCAGTCACTGAACAGTGTAAATCCTCACAGGGCCCACTGGATGGAATGGGGGAGAGTATGGGCCATGATGTGGACCATTGACCATGAGGTGCAGAGGTGCCCAGGGATGTGCTTACCAAGTGCAATGGATGTGTCATGATGATGGGAATGAGTGTTGCTGGGGCGGGAAGAGGTGGGGTGGGGGTGGTGGGGTTGAATGGAACCTCATATATATATATTTTTTTTTTTAATGTAATAGTATTACAAAGTCAATAAAAAAAAAAAGAAAAAAAAATAAACAACCTGTGTTCATCTTTCTGAGCACAGAAGAAACAATTGAATTTGTTTTTAGAATTAAATTAGATAAATGTGCCTGGACAGAACTTTTTACAGTTATGCTTCCATAATTTGTTAAGCTGTCTTTTGTCTGTTATTTTATCTTTAGAAGCTGAAATAAAGTATACTTTTAAAAAGTGAGTGATGCTTTTATGGATACAAAGGCCGCACACTCCACAGTCCAAACCGTGAATCACTGTTTAGTCTTTTTGAAGGGTCAAGCCAGCATAACGCATTTTAAGAATATCCCTTATGTTAAATCATAAAAACATTTACTCATAAATAGACAAATACATAGCTATATGCCCTCTCTAAATCAGAGTTACACTAAAGGTGATAAGTTTGAATGATTAATGCCTGGGATTCCAAGAATGAAAATTGTATTGCACAAAGTACCAGCCCCAAAGCAATAGCCAGCAATTAGCCATTCAGAATTTCTCAAAGGACTCTTTGCTTATTTATAATCTCTTACTGTTAATTGCCAAAATGTGCCCAAATCTGTGGTTGGTAGGGCATATCAAGATAGAATGAATGAATTGCAGATTCTACTCCTAGAACCTGTGGGATAGGAGTGGAGGCTTGGTTTGCCATTTGTTCTGCTGATTTTGCTTTATATGCAGCTAGAGTTTTGTCATCTGAATAAGCTAACTTTCTTTTACTATTTAATTTTTGTAGCATGTGCATGTGTTCATCGTGCTGCATTATTTAAACTAAGCACAGTTGGGTTTATTTTTCATTAAGTACTCAGAGATACAGTAGTTAGGTGTCTAAAGGAATTTTGGAGATCATAGCTATGGTGGGTAGCATTATATAATATCTATATACCTATATATATAGGAACATATGTATATATAGTAATCATTTACTAATACCTAGAATAGGCCCAGATGATTGTTCAATAAGTATTTGTTGACTGACTGGCCGAAGGTAAAACATGAATAAAGCAAAGCCTTGAAGTTAATGACCTAGACATGTGAAAAAAAAAGAAAACAACTCAGGTTTAAGGAGGAAAGGAAAAAAGAACTGGGTACCTTAGGTTAGTAAATCAATGTGGAGCCAAAATGTATAGGCATTAATATCCAACAAATTCATCGTGCATTTATTGTTCTCATTTATGTGTTAGTTCACTGTTTTCCCACACTTAAGTCACTTAGTTGGCTCATTCACCATTTGCCTTATTTAGGGAGCACCTATGTATTATTTTTCTTTAAATGAACCTCAGATAGACTTGCCTTTTTAAAATGTGCCACATCTACACAATATTTCCTGTCAAATCATAGGTATCATACTCTGTTAGTGCTTCTGGAAACTGATGTACACAAAAGTCACCTGGGGATATAGCTAAACTGCAGTTCTGATGAAGTGGGTCTGGTTGGGGCCCATTTCTACATTTCTTACAAGCTCTCAGATGAGACTGAGAAACACACTTTAAGTAGACAGCACACATATGTATTTTTTCATTTTAATATACTTTTAAATATTTAACTAGTATTATCTTAAAATTCATCTTCAAATCACAAGAAATCATCTCACATACCTTGCTAGTGGTAAATATAATGACATGATTTAGTGATATTGAGTTAGAATAGAAAAAAATTAAAAATGTCTTTTGCTTTCAGGGAATTCACTATCAAGAATAAAGATAATTTATGTAAGAAGCCATATAACAAGTGCTATGTGCTACTCTAAAGCTCTATACAAATGTTATGAGAAAACCCCAAGAACTGTGGGAAGACCATGAAAGAAGTATGTCTCTGAGTTCTCAGGGGAGCCTAGAACATAGGTTGTCTCCCATTTGTACCGGTTGTGAAGGCTGTGCCTGGCACAAAAGACTCCAGGCAAGGTCTGGCAAGGCAAGAGAGGACAGGTGTCTTCTTGGTTCATCCAGCCCCAGTGAGGGAGAAGGCAAGCTTTTTTGTACTTTGGCTAGAACTGGTCCAGGCCCCCTTTTCTAATCCACCTACCTTGTAGGGATGCCTTTATTCTAATTGGCACAGACACCATAAGTAGCTGCCCTGACCATTTCCTTTGTACCAGAAGACACTCTGCCCTTATTTAGAGCTATATACCATGAATTCTGAGCATGATTTTACACAAAACAGGTTTCTATTTCCTTCTCCGTTCCCAACATTCTCTCCCATTATTATTATGTCAGGGGCTGGATAGAGAAGATGCTAATGAAGAATATCTTTAAATAACCAAAAAGCATTTGCCGAATTTTACCTGTAGACCAAGAACTGAATGGGCAGCGATTCAGGGAGTAGGAGAACATGAAGAGGCCAGGTACTGCAAATGAGGGGAGGGATGAAGAGAGGCAGTGGCCTCTCCTGTATTCTTCCTATTTCCTCTCTTTGAAGAACAATGGCCTCCGAAGACGTCCACATCCTACTTCCTGGAATCTGTGAATGTTACCTTACATGGCAAAGGGGAATTAAGTTTGGAGATGAAATTAGGGTCACTAACCAGCTGACTTTAATATAGAGAGATTAACCTAGATTATCCAGGTAGACCCAATGTAATCAGAAGTGGCCTTAAAAGTGAAGGAAAGAGGCAGAAAGGGAGGTAAGAGTGTTACCATCTCAGGAGGATTTAACTGCCTTTGCTGGAGGAAGGAGGTCATGAGCCAAGGAAAAACAAGGAAACAGATTCTCTCCTAGAGCCTTCAGAAGGAACATAACCCTACAAACATCTTGATATTAGGTCAAGGAGACTGGCATTGAACTTCTAATCTGCAGATATATAAGATAATAAACTTCATTTGTGGTATTTTGTGGTAAATTTGTGGTAAATTGTTACAGTGGTGATAGAAAACTAATATACCCTCTCTTTCTTGACCTGTTTTGCCTCTTTTTGTTTCCAGAATGCTACTTTTTCCTGAATCTATTCATCTCTTTTTTTTTTAGTTGCTCAGTAGTATTTTTTTCACTTTTATTTATTTTTATTTTTAAATAAGCTTTAGATCACATAAATGTTACATAAAAAATATAGGGGATTCCCATATGTCCCACCCCCTCATCCTCCCACATTTTCCCACATTAACTACATCTTTCATTAGTGTGGTACATTTGTAACAATTGATGAACATATATTGAAGCACTGTTACTAACCATGGACTGTAGTTTACATTATGGTTTATACTTTGCAGACACAGTTTGACAGGTTTTGACAAAATGTATAATGGCCTGTATCAATCATTGCAATGTCATGCAGGACAATTCCAATGTCCCCAAACTGTTCCCATGTTACACCTATTCTTCCCTTTCCCTCCCATCAGAACCTCTGGTGGTCACTGCTTTTATATCAATGATACAAGTTCTTCCATTGCAGGAATCTCAATCTTAATGATTTTGGAATGGTGATACCCACTCTATTTCTGATTGAGAAGGGGCTTAGATCCCATGGGGCAGATGGATGGAATTGTCTTGCTTGTAGTTGTAGATACTCTCTGTTTTGGGGGATGGGTATTATCCATCATTGTCCTTTTACTAGTTGTCCTGGTTGAGTCCAATGAACTGGAGAGTAATTATTGCAACTCTGAGATCCAGGACTCAACTGGAATATGAACAGACCAAAGATTTAAGTCTCTGGGACATATATTTAATGAGTATAGTGCTAATTACAGATTTAAATAAAAGGGGCAGAAGAGCCATATGTAGGGAAATTATAAATGAGTCTAACTCTGTTGCATTGGGGAGCATATATTCCAAAGTAAGGCCCACTGACAGGGTGCTGAATTCCTGAGATTGTTTGCCCTGTTTATAGTGTCTATATATGTCTCTAGAGCCCTGTTGCTTGAGGCACTGTTTATCGTGGCAGTCAATGAGATCCTGCTGAGATGTGCACAAGCATAAGCTCTGGAACGGCCTCCTTGTCTTGCCTTCAAATCTCTTAGCCATAAAAACTCATTTGATTTTAATATTTCCCCCTTTTGGTCAAGGTCTTTTTCCATCTATTTCATCTCATCATTCTTCAAAATCTCTTTGCTACCTTATTAACATCTCTAAAAATTGAGATATTTTATATAGTTAGTTCTCTTTTCTTATAGGAATCACAAATTTAATGAACATAGCCCAGATTCAGCTTATAGATATTTCATCTTTGGCCTACACAGTGTTTTTTAAAAGCTGATCTGAAATGTACTTAGATAGAACATGTATTCTCTTTTCTGAAATTCATACTCCTTTCAGCCTCTATTCTACCTGGCTCACATCCCTGATTTACATTATTTGCTTTAACCTTAAATACTTTTGTTACTGAGGAAGGGCTCATCGCCCAATGCACGCAGAAGTCAGCGCATGACACCAGGATTTCAAGAAAAGAAAGTTTATTGCAAGGCCACTACAGGAGGTGAAAACTCAAATCTGTCTCCCCAATTGAAAGAAAAGCAGAGTTTTTATGGTAGCTGAGTTATGGCAGTTCTGGAAAGTGGTGTGATGCAATGTAGGATTTAGGGCACGATTAGGTAGAGCAAACACTGCATGATCAAAAATGGTGGCCTTATCCTGACAAGGAGCAGAGATGTTAGTATTATAATTAGCTGTAAGTAACTTCAAGTCAGAACTTTGTTGCTTTGCTCTTGTACAAGTAAGGGTAGCCAGAATTTTCTGATTTTGTCCTGTTTGAACCAGTCAGTAAGCAGAAATTTAAAAATACAGGACTGGTCAGGATAGGGAGCTACTAAGGACTCAGGTGACAGCTAGGAGCACCACCAAGACATGGCCAGGATAGTTAAGGGGAGAGGTCTGGAGGCACAACAAACAGGCATTGTAGGTGGTTTCACTTTGAGTTAGAATCCGTCTCTGAAAATAAATGTGTAATGAGATGTTAAGATGATGCATTAAAAAGTGTTTGGGGTCAAATAAGGTCAGGAAATGACAAATTAAACAAAGTTAGGGAGGTTGTTACATATCAGGAACTGGCAGCCTTGATTATGCTGATTATCATATCTGTATATATAGCATGTAGCTGCATATAGCATGCAGCATTTCCCAAACTATGTCCCCATGGAAATCTTAACTACCTTATAGGTCTGGTGTTCCAAGAACATATTTTGAGATATATTGCTCAATATACTCTTTTCATCTGTTCCCATTACAACCATCCTCCATATCCTGATGACTTCTCAAAGCTACAAATATAATAGGTGAAATACTAGTAAAGCTTTTCATATATGTCACCTGTTGTAAGTACTGTTAAATATGAGCTGATTGACAACCCCAGTAGTGGGTACTGTTATTATCTCTATTTTGCAGGTGATGAAATTGAGGGCTACAGAGACTGTGATGTGCCAATGTCACATAGCTAGAAAGTTACACCGCTGGAATTTGAACACAAGTCATCTGGTTCCAGAGTCTGCACTGAACTACCACACACCTACAACTAGCACTCACCCTGCCCTTGAACCAGAGGTATGGGTCCAATAAAAGAAAATACTGAGAGCCATGTCAGATCAGATTGAATTCACTGCCCCAGGAGATGTTCAAGAAGACATTGGGGGATTCCTTGTAAGGAAGTTCTATAGGAGACACAAGCACTGAAGATGTCAAATGCAACCGTAAGGTCCTTCCAACTATGAGATTCTATAAGGATATGAGCTATTATGGATGGGAAAATAACATAAGCAAAGGTAATGGACTTTTTTTGCGAATAGACTGGACTGGCTGGTGTGAAAATTTCATGGAGAATAACTGCAAGTAATACTACAATCCAGAATCTGATCTGGGGAGAACTTAAAGGTCAGCAAAAGAGGGTTTAGTCTTTATTCTTTAATGAGGAGTTCTGAAAAAAATTTTATTAGCAAAGCAATAAAAAATGTTTATTGAAAGGGATTTGAAAGAAATTAATCAGACTATAATCTTTACCAACTGAGTGGTAACACAAATCAGGCCTCATTTGCATCTTCCCTTCCTTCCCGTTCCCACTAGGTGGCACCAGAACCCAAAATCAGGACTTGCCGAAAAACCATTCTAAGCCTTTATTGTAGGTCAATTTGTATAAAGATACTTGATATGATGAGAACGTTTTCAAAAAATATTTTTATTGCAAACCCCTAATTTGCCTCTTCATTCATCCTGGGGTAATTTTCCAGTAGTCCCAATTTTCAACTTACCTGACCGCAGTGTTCCAAAGAGCAACTAGGGTCCATGCCAGTTTAGAGAAGTGTTGTAGACCAACAAAATAAACAAAGCATCCGGCAGAAAATGCTAACGACTAGCTGGAAGATGATGCAGTGGAATTTATTTGACTCTTGATACGTCAATAAAGGGAGAACTGTGACTAATCCACGAGATGGAGAGGGTTTTCAGGTGGCCTGTTAAATTGCTTAACTAGAGTATGGCAAGGAGTGAAAGTCTAAGCTAACAATTCTTCTGGGGAAAAAAATGTGAGAACCCAGCTCTTTCTGTCTCTTCCTTTCTGAAAGCCATTTACACCGCAAACTAGTTAGCACTAAAGAAGGTTTCCCCCTTAAAATTTACACTGTAGAGGGCTCTCTCCTTTAGACATGTCTTAATTGAAACTTTTCCCCTTTAGCAACCACTGTTCTGGGTTCTTTTTTGTTTTGTTATCTTTTATAGAGGATGGAAGGGAAAAAGACTCTTAATTTGTTGGAAGTTAGTATTTCCACAAATCTACATAAAAAGCAATCGTTTCTGGTCACTTCTAAATATGTATAAAGTGACAAAAACACTCATAAATCAAGATTCCTATTTTAAACATTGACGATGAGTTCATTTTTCAAAGCTTCAAAAAGCAAATAGGTTATCGCCCAAATCACAGTTAAGTGGACACATGGCATTATTCCCTAAATCTCTTCAAACTGAAATTTGAAGAAGGTCTAAATTAGTCACAAAGGGGGTATTGTTTAAAAGTAAATAAGCTTTTGTTTAAATACTATAGTTTCTATTTCCCCCTGGTTCAAGGGAAAAAAAAAAATAAGACGCACTCTACTTAACATTGCTTACTTGAAATTTTTGTTTTAGTTTTTCTAAACCTACCTTTTCAAGAATGGGCAGTACAAGAGAAAGGCTCATATAGATAAAAGACTTGTGGACTTGGATAAATAATTAATGGGCAGGAATAATTAGCCGGAAGATGTTTAATCATTAATTTATCTGAGTCCTCTCAATATTTGCGCCTACCCACAAAATATTGCACTAATTATGAGTGTATATATTTTGTCAAATTGGAAATTAATATATGATGAGAATCAGCATTTTGAAAAACCAAAATATGAGATTGCGTCTAAACGTTTGGTCTACTCTGTGTTCAAGATAAATGAGATTTCATTTTCCTATTTCATCCAATAAAAAAATAAGCTATGTAAATTCCATCTGTATGTTTAACCAAAAAGTCAAACTTCTTGGTTAGGGAGGCTAATTTTCCCTTTCCTTTAGGGACTTTTTCCAGGGGGTGGGGGTGGGGGAAACACCTCATTATTAAAATATCTGGTGAACAATTAGACTTCTTTCAGAAGACTTAAGGGGGAAAAATGTCCTTTAACATAATGCTAAATTTTGCAGTTTATGGCTGTGTTCTTCAATGTGGTGTTTTCCAATACAATTTTATTACAGGCTCTAAATTATACTTTCACAGGAAAGGTCTGTCTTTAAACTCTTAGGTCAGAATTGTTCAGATCTTTTCACACTGAATCAATCAGGTTTAAAGCTGGCAAAATCCTTGGCAGCCTTGTAAATCTTCTAAAAGATGTTATCCAATTACCCTTCATGGGCCACAGGATTCCATACCACATCGTGACTATTTCCTTCTCTATGAGGAATTAAGTGCTCATGAGAGGTTAGAAACCAATGAAGTTAAAAAATAAGGTTCTGCATTTTTCCAACAGTCCACATGGCATAGATATATCTGTAGCTCTTATAAGAACGTGGAATCTTCCACAGACCTTCTGACCTAAACAGTGGCCCTGGCATCACTGAAGCTTTTGTTGTTTAAAATAAGCACAAAAAAAAAAAAAAAAAAAAAAATTATAATCATGCCAGAATGGTTCCTACTACAAAGTCTTATGTGGGCCTGTATTAAGAATTTAGCATAAAGCTATGTCCCAAATGTCAAGCAAAAGAGATCACTATGGTTCTTCGTTTTTCAAGAAAAACAAAATTTTAGGTACATTCAAAATATACGCATGGGATTAGAAAAGAAAATAAAAAGAAGATAGATATACTTCTTTGGTTTGGGTTTTAAGCTTCTAATAAATGTGCTTATTTTCCATTTAAAAACACATATTAATCTCTGTCAGTTCTTCCTCTTCTAGATTGCAGATATAGAATACTAATAAAAGACTAAGGAGACATTCAATTTATATAAGAGCCTATTTTGTGCCACTTGATTTCAAGGGGAAAAATAATAATAGGCATAATCAATCTGAACTAATATTTCAAGGAAAATGTGAACATGTGTACAGATTCCTCCACAGAAGTTAGAAAAGACTGCTCTCCATTGTAATGTAAAAAGTAGAGTGGAGGTTATAGGATTCCGGTTGCACCTTTGACCTCAAGGCCTCTAGAGTCATTCATTTGTCATGACCTGTGACCTGTAGCAAATCACTACCCTGACTATCTGTTTCACTTGATTTTTACTACCTACAACAAAAGGTCTTTTTCCTTCTGGAATACACAAGGACAAGTCATATAAATGTTTGAAAATAGTTTATCAGCCAACAATAAGGCAAAGAAAAAAAATTATGAAAAAAGAAGAAATCACTGAATGAAATAAAGTGCTATAACCTTTAAAGTTTCCTCCAGTGGAAACATGTTCACCCTTTAAGATCTTTGCTTTCTTTGATACAAAATGTGATGTAGCAAGAGGCAGGAAGATTAGTGCTTTTATAAATTGTGTTTTCTGGTTCTTTGCACTACCACCATTAAAAATTGCAGACATCACCTCTGCAGTTGTATGCTCATCAACACTTCCTTTTAGCACTATCTGGATTGCTTCTATCTCCAGAGAAATGCAATTCCTCTTATCAGGATCGTGAGTGAAAGGTGAGCATGTGTAAACATTGGAAGTAAAATGTAGCATTGGAGCCAGCTCAAGGAAAGATTGAGGAAGTCAGGTAACTCATGTTTTTATAAAATGCAAATGAATGACCTCTGGATTGAATAGTCAATTATTTGTATACAAGTCTAAGTCCTAACTCTCACTTGGTCCTTATGATAATATCAACTATTAAGAATCTACTCAGTACACACCGCTGATTGGTAACATCAAATAATTTTTCACAGAATTTCTAATGCCCTACTTCCTTTGCTTGTTTGTTTATGTAAATAGAAGAAGAAGAAAAAAAAAAAAGAATCCTGAAGGCCTAGATTAATGAAAGGTTCTAGAAAGTTCAACATGACAAAGAATGACCTACAGGTTTTTACCAAGTTGAAAAGAGATGGAATTTCTTGAATTCTATTAATCTACCTAGAATTTGTCTACTCACAGAATATTTTATAGTTATTGCCCAGCCAGTATGGAGATTCTAATCTTATTCTTCCTAATTTTCATATTTATTACTGTAATACCAAAGCAGGATCCTTTTCTCTTCAGATCTCAGCTAAGGCTCCTAAGGCTTCAAATTAAAACTCTCAAAATTTAATTTTCATTACCTTTGCACTGGAATATTTATGACTTCCTACAGTTAGGCTTCAATTAAAACTTAATTATAAGGGAATTGGGGGAAATTTGTTACATTTGTAACCTGAAAATGTTTTTAAGCCTGAAAGTTGAGTCAATATAAAATAAATTGTTCTTCATTTCACAGAAATTAATTAATGGTTCTTAATATCATGGAAATCTGTTACAGATGTCATTTGATGAGACAATTATTATGAACATTGTACATATTTTAAAGTTTCCCTCATATTAGACCATTTGAATAATGCTATCGCTTCCTTTCTCCTTCCTCTGGAAGGATGGGGTCCAGAATTTTTGTAGCCCTGAGGAAAAATAAAGTACTATGAATAATACTAAAAAAAGGTTACTATCGGCAGCAGTATTTCTTAAGACCCCACCAATCCCATTGTGGATCCATCCAGAACTTCTTCCAGAGGAAGATATATTTGAAATTTAAAAGATCACTCTCCCTTCTCTCCCCTTCTACCACTCCAATCCCCTACTTCCTGCTTAAAATATTTCAGTGGATAGCCATTCTGATAGATCACATTTCTCAACCTTAGTTCTATTAACATTATGGATGGGATAATTCTTTGCTGTGGAAGACTGCCATGTGAATTGTCAGATACTTAGCAGCATCCCTGATCTCTATACACTAGCTGCCAGTAAGCCACCCCACCCCACCTGTTGTGAGAACCAAAAATGTCTCCAGAGACTCCCAAATGTTTCTTGGCTAAAAAATTGTTCCTGGTTGGGGAGCCACTGGTTGGGGATGCAAACATTTGGACCCGGTAAGCATTTCTCATTTACCAGCAGGCAGAGTGCTAAGCGTTGTCAGTACAGGACTCTGGAGAGAACTGCCGGAGGAAGCGGATTCTCCTCTTGAAAGGCTGCTTCCTCTGCTCTTGTTCCTAGGCTGTAGCTGCTGGAGGGGTGTGTGTGTGCCCAGTGGCACACGCTCTCCAGCAAATTTTGTCTGGAGGCTTTCTAACTGCCAGGGCCTTACCCAGGTTTTCCTGCTTGCCAGCCTTGGTCTGCTGCCTATGGACCAGATTTGGCCCAGAGTAAATGCAGTGAATTTTTCTGCGCTCCTGTGGGGCACAGCCACATCACTTCCAACAGTCTAAACCTCAGCCTTGGGAACAGTACCCCCGCACAAGTTTATTTCTTCATTGGCTACTGTCTGTCAGCCCTAGGGTATTCTTTGAATTCTCTTCCCTACTATCCCCCCGTCCCCCACCCCCGCTCAGCTGGCTACTCACCTGTTACCAACTAATAATTCTTTATATTAAATTGTACCTGTTCGAATTTCTGGCTGATTCTATTTTCTTCCTGTGACCCTGTCTGGTACAGTTGATAAATGAGTAAACAAAGCTGGAAAACATACACACAAAAACATATACACAGTCCTCTTTCAAGAATATTTTGCATTTCTAAGCTGAAAAATGTTACGGAGCAGAGCTTTTTAAGTACCTAGTGTAATGATCGGAATCCGAGAAAACAGAATTTCACTGCGGAGTGGAGCCGGAGAGGTCACCCAAGCCCTCGTTTTCCAGTTGAAGCATCCCGGTCACCGAGAGGTTAAGTGACTTCATTTACTGAGTGGCAGAGTGGATGGGAGTCCCCAGGGACGTGATCTGAGGAGCTCGGTACAATGTGCCAGGCCTTCTGTGAGGACGTTCTGGAGGCGCTTAACCAGATGACTCACTGGCTTTTTTTTTTTATTTTTTACGAGGACCCATGGGAAGGAGAATTTTTCTCAAGTCTAAGTACCAGGAATAATTATGCTTCTTCTGGACGACTGCTCTGGAGTCAGCTCGAGGACTCTGAATCACGTAACTGTCTGTGACATGGATGGCAGCCAGAAAGCTCACAAAGCTATGGCTCTCCCCTGAGAAGTGGGCTGAGGCCCCAGACACCCTTTTACATTCTCTCTCCCCTCACTTAATCTCAACTGTTTTTCTACTCTGCTTTTCCTTTTGCCTTAATTCCCTTGCATATTTGTTATTTTTGTTCTATTGTATGTTAATTATCTTAAAATATTCTTTTCAGAATAAGATGGGTAGAAACAAAATATTGAAGTAGAAATCCCCAATTCTCCTCATGATAACTTCAGTACTCTTTTCATTACAGTATTTGCATACCATGGAAATAAGTTTATATACTTACATCCTCACAAGAATGGGTTCTCCTACTATGCCCCCAAAATAATTTATTTAGATATTTCGCAAATTCTCCTGGAATTTTTTTTTAAGGAGCTACCAGGGTTTTAACCTGGGACTTCTTCATACTTGAGAAGCAGGCACTCAACCACTGAGCTACACCCACTCCCCTCCTAAGGCATTTGCTTACCTAAATAATGTTTTGCAGATTTCTATTTTCATATCCAAAGAACAAAAACTGTTGGCCTGCATCTTGTCAACTTCCTAAGAATTCTTCCATGCAAAAGCATCCAAATTAGTAAAGATTTGCATAACAAAGCTGGTCAATTTATGTAGAAAAATTCTCAATAGGCTCACAAAATATAATCTCATATTATTTTCTTATTTTTTCAGTGTCAAAATTTGGTTTCTTTCTAGGATGGTTTCATTTAGCAATACTCAGAAAATGGAGGGAAAAAATAGCCTTTACTTTTGTGCTTTTTTTTTTCCCGTGCTGAATATGCAGCTTTCTTTGTTCGTGTGTCTCCCCAGGATGGTGAGAAATGGCTATTCAAAACCTTATTTACACCTGGACTCCCTCATGTTTCCATGTTTCTGCAGTCAGACTTCTACAGATATCATTTATCATGGGCAGTGACTCATACCTTGTAGGGGCAAAATAAATATTTGCTGAATAAATCCTAAGGGCTGCTACCAAAAATGGGAAATGTTAGAAACAAAGAAGCAATCACAGAAAATAAAGTAACTGCAGCTGTGGAAATAGAGAAACTGCATGATATTCCTGCTTCTCTCCTCATAATTCCTCCAAAGAGAGGAAGATTTTTGTTTCTCTGTACTGAAGCTGAAACAGAACATACTTCTGGCTTCCTCGGATTTCAAATAAATAATTCTAAACCTTGTTTTTCTTGTTTTCCTTTTCATCAGAGAAAATGATGCATTTAATGCCATAGGTAAATATACATTATTTTCTATATGAGATTTTGCCAAAGCTTTTATGCAAATATACCTGGCAACCTTGAGCTCACTCACACCTTCAGTGAAACAGTGTTAGGGAAATTGTCCATAGACCAACCAATAAAGGGAAATTCTGGGAACTGGGCCACAGAAACAAAAGAACCAAGTAAGAGAGAAGTTCAATGCAACAGAGAAGAACCAAGCCTCAGCTCTAGTCTTGTAACCAGTATATTATAAGACATAACCTTCCTACAGTATCTTATTTAACCCCCCACGTAGTTCAAAGGCAGCCAGGCCAGGATCCTTATCACTGTCTTATTTTCCATTTATTTCAGAAAACATAAGAACAATTCTTCATGTGATTCAATTGGGTTATTAGGTTATTGCCCTTCATGCCTTCGAATATATTCTTGTGCCTATTTCTATTACCTAAGTCTTTGATCTTCAAAAATAAAGTCTGCACTTCTCTTAGGGCTCCTCTGGGATACATATCTCATCCAAATCAATGAGGAATGAATCCTTATCTTTGGATAGCCTGAGTTCCTCTAGCAACTGACCTAGAGAAATCAAAGTAGACAAAGGAATTTCTTAAAGAGGCTACTAGGTTTTCAGATACAGTAACTGTCTTGAAAGTGAGATGTGCTTTTTTTATGGTTAATATTATAAATAGAAAAATAATCTGTTTTTCAGAGGTGTTATCGATTACATGAAAAATTTAAAATATTACAACAAAAGCGATCTTTGAAGCTTGTAAGCCTTTGCTTAAGGAAAGCATATACATTATAAGTATTGGGTCCTCTGGCATGTTAAGGTAATATCTGGACTATAAGGCAGTGGTGCAGTAAGAACAGAGATTTCCAGATACCATGCACAGGGGGCCAAGGGAAGCTATGCTGCAGTTACATCTGCTCTTGCCTTTGTAGACAGCTCATTTCTGATAAGATGTGGAATCCTTAGGTAATTAAATCAAGACCTTAATCTTACCATTGGAGAGCCTGTCTCTGGAGTTAGAAGAGGCAATGATCCTGCAGTATGTAATAACTGAGCTTCCCCTTGACAACCAAAGAAGTTCCTCAAAGGCCATGTGCAGGATACTGTAAGCAAGTAAATACAAAGAGCACCATGGCTTGTGCAGTACTTAGCAATATAAATATGACAATTAATGCCACTATTTTTGACTCCTGTGGAATTACAATGAAAATAAGGCAACAGTGGGAAAAGTTCTGGTTTAAGAGTGCTTAGTTTTTGGGTGAAGGTAAAGATAAGGGTTGTTGTGGTTAAAAATAAATGATTGTGTTGCCATGGTTTCCTTCTTTATAATTCTTTTCTGTGTGAATTTGTGTTGTGTTTAATTTTAGATTCACGCAGATTTTCGACGAATAAGAATTCCTGTACATCTGAAAAAATGGTTTTTAAAAAGCTGTAGGAAAAGGTTTTGGCAGCCAGGTTCAAACATTTCTGAGCAAAATAACCTGCAGGGTTCTGGCTTTTAGACAACTACCAAAGGAAAGTGAATAAAGAGAATGAGGACTTAGAAAACCTATAAAACTACATTTACGCTTCTGATTAAAACATGAGTTTGTATTATCACAACATTTAAGGGCATTTTGAGTATTGAGGATTGCCTCTCAGAACCATGGGCAGCCAGGTATTCTTCCTATGGAGTAGGACAACCAGCCCATGAGGGATTAGACGTGCCAAATGTTAGAGAAATATTCATTTATGAAACCATGGCAGTATAAATTTGTGCAATATATGTTTGTATGTATTTAGGAAAATATTATCAAAGGCTCTAGTTGTGTTTTCAAAATCTTTCATATTTTCTCAAATGCAATTCCATTTTCTTGAATAGACCATCAGAATTCCTTATTTAAATGTCCACAAAAAGAGGTATAATTCACTTTTTTAAAACCCAATATAGGATATTTCAAATTTGGGCAACATAGATGAAAAGGAAGAGTTGATTTTACCAAAGTTATTCTTTTCCCTTGTGCATTTACTGTCAGACTGTTTGAACAGAGAATGCACCTACCACAATTAAAATAGGATTTCATTTTTAAAGAAAAAGAAAAGAATCAAATTACTTGTGCAGAAATAGATCCTAAAACAGTTTTCTTGTAAACAGTGGATATTGAATTGTTAGTAAACGCTTGTTTCAAAAGCATATTTAAAAGTTTAAAGTGTCACAGTGTTTTAAATTTTAATTTAGCTATCCATTTTCTTTTTCTATGGATTGTGTAGTTAATCTTAAGAATCTAGCAAATTAAAAATTTTAGAAGTTAGAATGTATTAGTGTAAGGATGAAGTTCATTATAACTGAAAGTAAATGAGTGAACCATATTTTCTTTATGAACATTGTTTAATTCTGTTATTCTGATTTATTATAGAAATCAACTATTTTTAATTGTACATTTAGTGGTTCAGTCATACTAATTCCATTTTTGCTTTTATTCTCTTAAAACAATCCTGAATCCTCAGAAAATAAAACGTGCCTTTCAGCTCCTGAATTCCTGTTTTGGCTCTCTAGTTTTGAAGGTTTTGGAGAGCAACCAAAGCAGTCTAGACTTAGGAGCCAAATTCACTGAGGTGAGTCTGACATTTCATGCCTTTTATTTTTGCCCTTCAAAAGTAGCACTGACCAAAAGTTTGAGAAGTTTAGGAGAATGTGGATGTGGAGAGGCAGAGAAACTGAGCAGAGTTTTCTGCAGTCTCACAGGACTAGAGAGCCAAAACAGGAATTCAGGAGCTGAAAGGCTATCTTAGTTTCCCAATGCTGCCTTAACAAAGGACCACAAACTAGGTGGCTTAAAACAACAGAAAATTTTCATCTCGCAGTTTTGGAGGCTGGACATCTGAAATCAGGCTGTACTCCCTATGAAATTTGTAGGGGGAATCCTTCCTTGACCCGTCTAACTTCTGGTATTTGCTGAACATCCAGCGATGGTCATTCCATGGCTTGCAGGTGCAGTTTTTCTATCTCTGCTTCCAACAACAACAACACATGGTATTTTCTCCACTTGTGCCTGACTGTGTCTTCTCTCTCCTCCTTGTAAGTATACTAGTCATATTGCCTTAAGGCCCTCTCCTTCCTGAGTAAGGACTCATTTAACTTACCTTATTCTATCTGCAATGATTCTATTGCCAAATCAGGCCACATTCTGAGGTACTGGGACTTGAGACCATGTCTTTTTTGGGGAAACAATTGAACCAATCACAGAGGCCAAGATTCTGGAGAGAAGATAAGCACAGGGGAATGAACCCAATGATCTGAGACCATATCTGAAGAGAAAATAGGCAAAAGAAACAGATGAAGATGTAATCCAGATAATGGAATTATGAGGCACAAACTTTAAAATAACTCAAGAAAAATTGTGACAAAATAAAGAATTCCATTAGGAAATTGAAATCTCTTCAATGAAGGAATCACACAAAATAAAATCTCAAGAATTGAAAAATGAACTGGAATTAAGAATGTAATAGACAGTTATAATGTCCATGTAGACGTAATTAAAGAAAGGACAATGATCTGGGATATAGGGATATGGAAAAAAAATTAAGACTAGAATATATAAAGGAATACCAAAAAAAGCTAGAAATTAGAGAAAACAGTCTAACAGAATGCAGGACAAGATGCCAATGTTGGGAAGCAGATTTGGCTCAACAGATAGAGCATCTGCCTACCACATGGGAGGTCCAAGTTTCAAACCCAGGGCCTCCTGATCGGTGTGGTGGGTTGGCCCACGCACAGTGCTGATATACACAAGGAATGTCGTGCCACGCAGGGGTGTCCCCCACGTAGGGGAGCCTCACACACAAGGAGTATGCCCTATATGGAGAGCCACCTCATGCGAAAAAAGTGCAGCCTGCCCAGGAGTGGTACCTCACACAGGGAGAGCTGATGCAGCAAGATGACACAACAAAAAGAGACACAGATTCCCAGTGCCACTGACAAGTATACATGCGGACACAGAAGAACACACAGTGAATGGACACAGAGAGCAGACAACTGGGGTGGGAGAAAGGGAGAAAAATAAAATTTTAAAAATAAATAAATAAAATCTTAAAAAAAAAAAAAGATGCTAATGTCTATGATTAGAATCCAAAAGGGGGGAAAAGAATAAAACAGAGAGAGGCAATACTTAAAGATATAATAGCCAAATAATTTTGCAAACCAATGAAAGACATCAAGCCATAGATTCAAGAGGCAATATGAACTCCAAGCAGGATAAATAAAAACATACCAAGTAAATCATAAAAGTCTGTTGAAAATAAGAGATAAACTTAAAAGCAGTGAAAGAAAAATTGTAAGTTTTGACTTATAAGAGTAAGTAAATGTAAAAGTAAAAGAAAAAGAAATTCCAATAGTTGACTGCTCAATAGAAATATAAAGTCAGAAAACAATGAAATGGCATCTTTCAGATTCTAAAGAAAACTTTCAACTTAGAAATATATACCCAATGAAAATATCCTTCTAAAATGAAGGCAAATAAAGGCATTTCTAGATAAACAAATTGTTGTCAACAGACCTGCAGTAAAAGAAATATTATAATTTTTTCAGCAAAATAAAAATGATAACTAATGGAAGCATAAAATGCAAGGAAATATTGAAAAATGAAATATTAATTATGTGGTTAATGTAAATAAATATTACATTATGATAATTTCACTGTATGTGGTAAAAAATATTTATAGAATAAAAATGTGTCATGACGACAACCCAAAAAGCAAGGAGTGATGATAAATGATATTAAAGTATTCTAAGGTTCTAATATTGTCTAAAAAGTGATCAAAATTGATTTGTGTTAGACTCAGGTCAAGAATCCAGTTATGATATTTAATGTAACTAACTAGCTAATACGTAATAAAAAAGCTAAAGAAAGGAAATGAAATGTTTAAAATATATTATTAATCCCAAAGAATGCAAAAAAGCAAGTAAAAGAAACATAGAGTAGGAGAACAAATAGAAAAAGAGTAAAATGATCAATTTAATCACAAATATATCAGTGATTACATCCATATAAATGGCCTTAGTAGAAGTGTAAAGTGTTTCAACAGCTTTGGAAAGCTTTCTGGTAGTTTCTTAAAAAGGTAAACACATTTCCATCCTATGAATCAGCAAGGCTACTCCATTGTACTTCTCCCAAGATGAATAAAAATATATGTAAATGCAAAGACTCACATAAAAATATTTATAGCAGCTTTTTTTCACACTATAGAAAAATAGGAAATGAGAGTGGATATATGAATTGTGAAATAGTCATATGATGACTGTGACAGTTTTAAGTTTTTGTGAATCCCAGCACAGATCATGTTCTTGGAGTTAATCCATTCCTGTGGGTATGGGGCCCTTTGATTGGATTGAATTCAGGTGGGGGTCTTTGATTGGAGTTATTTAGTGAGGATGACCCCAGGTGGGTCTCAGCCCATTTGCTGGAGTCTTATGTAAGTGGAGGCAGCATGAAGAAACACACAGAGAAAGCAAGCCACTACTTTTCCCTGCCTTGTGAGAAAAGACTCCAGGATTGCCTGCAGGTACAAAAAGAGAAACCCTGGGAGGATGAGAGAGAAGCAGGGAGCTGGAATCAGCAGAGCAGCTAAACCTGAAGCAATGAGGAGAGGGGAGAGATGACCATGTGCCCATTGCCCACAGCTGAGCTCAGGAACAAAGAAAAGCTGGAGGAGAACTCAGAAACCGGTTGTCATTTTGCCTTGCCATGTGGCAGGAGTCTAGGATCTGCCAGCTGCTGGCCTTTGGTAAGACAACATCTCTGATTATGCCTTGATTTGGACATTTTCAGAGCCTTGGAATGGTAAGAGTTTACCCTTATAATTTCTCATTATAAAAGCCAGCCAATTTCTGTTATTTTACATTGTCAGTCTTTAGCAAACTCAAATGATGATCCAGCAATTTTTAAAAAAGATAAATAAAAAGAATAAACTACTGGTATAGATGACAATATGGATGAATCTATAAAACAGTACATATATCAGAGGAAGCCATACAGAAAAGCTTATATGCTCTGTGATTTCATTTATATGGAGTACAAAACAGGTAAAGCTATCCTAGGAAGATAGAACTCAGAATAATTATTGCCTATGGGAATGGAGATTGACAGGAAAGTCGTCAAGAGAACTTTCTCAGGGGATGGAAATGTTTTACATTTTGATTGAAGTGTTGTTTGCATGGGTGTATGCATTTGTCAAACTCATCATATCATACACTCAAGATACATTTTACTTTGTGTAAATTTTGTCTCAATAAAAAAAGCAAATAACAAAAACACACATGGAAAGGTGAATGAGCTAACTACTCTAAATTTAAAAACAAAACAAAAACAAAATTACCAGTCTGGAAAAAAAATACCAAATATATCCTGCTTTTAAGACACATTTATGAAGACACAATAAAAAAAACAGAAGTCTTCATTGGACTCACCTAGGACAACCAACAAGGAGGTGAGGATGGACAATCACTACACCAAGGAAATGAGAAAGTCTACAACTGCAAGCAAGAGAGTCCCATCCATCAGCCATATGGGATAAAGCCCCCTCTCAATTAGAGGTGGAGTGGGCATCACCACCCCAGAATCCTCAGGATTGGGGAATAAAATATGAACTTGAGTGGACTTACTAGTATTCTACTATAGACTTATTGTGATTCTAGCAATGGAAGAAATTACATCACTAATGTGGAGGCAGTGGCCTCTGAAGGTGCTGAAGTCAGGGAGAGGGGAAAAAGAGATACAATGTGGGGGCATTTTCAGAACTTGGAATTGACTTGAATGACATTGCAATGACAGATACAGGCCATTTTATATCCTGCCATAACATACAAAATTGAGTGGCAGGGAGTGTAAACTACAATGTACACTATAATCCATGCTTAGTGGCAATGCTCCAAAATGTGTTCATCTATTGCAATGAATGTACCACACTAATGAAAGAAGTTATTAATGTGGCTGAAAATGGGAGGTATGAGGAGTGGGGCATATAGGAATGCCTTATATTTTTTATGTAACATTTTATGTAATCTAAGTAACTTTTAAAAATAAATTAAAAATATATATTTTAAAAAGACAGAAGTCAAAAGTAAAAAGATGAAAATATGATATCCCATGCAAAAACTAATCCAAAGAAAGCTGGATATTTAATTAGTATCAAAGCATAATTTAAGAGAAGAAAAGGCATTACTAGAAATAAAAAGAGGCATTCTACAGGAAATTAAAACAATTCCAGCTTTGTATGAACCTAATACTATAACTTTAAAATATATACAGCAGAAATTGTTAGGTTATAAGGAGAAACAGGAATATCCAGAAACATAGTGAGAGATTTTAATATACTTATCTCAGTAATGAAAAGAAAAATTCATTAAGGTTATAAAAAATTTCAACAATACTTTTAATTAACCCTACTTAATTGATATATATAAAGAACAATGCGTCCAATAACCACAGAATTACTTTTCAAGAGAACATTGAGCATTTATCAAAATTGACCATATGGAGAAGCGACTATGGCTCAAGTACTAAGGCCTCTGCCTACCACATGGGAGGACCCAGGTTCAATCCCTGGGGCCTCCTGGTGAAAAAGAAGAAGAGAAAGTGTGCCCAAGCGGTGAGCCAGTGCCCATGTGGCCAGTTGAGTGCTCATGCAGTGAACCAACTGCCCATGCATGCAACTGCCGAGTGCTCACGCGGCAAGCCAGTGCTCATGCAAGTGAGTCACACAGCAAGATGATGAAACAACAACAAAAAAAGAGAGATGAAGAGGAGAGTCAAGGTGAAGCACTGCAGAGACCAGGAATTGAGGTGGTGCAATTGACAAGGAACATCTCTCCACATCAGAGGTCCCCAGGATTGAATCCCGGTGAATCTTAGAAGAGAAAGATGAGAAGAGAAGACAAAAAAAAGAGAAATATATACAGAAGATCACACAGCGACCGGATGCAGACAGCAAAAACAGCAGGCGGGCGGGAAATTGACCATATGCAGGTCTATAAAGCAAACAAAAAAAAAGATCAAAGTATTTAAATCAGACAGAATAGCTTCTCTGACTGCCATGAAAATAAGCCAGAAATCAATAATAGCAAAATCACCAGAAACCCCCACATGTTTGGAAATAAAGTAATATATCATCAAAAAGAAACTGGAACTTGTACTAATGGTAGGCATCTAAACTGGTACAACCAATTGAAAACTGCTTGGCAGCATCTAAAGAAACTGAAAAAAATTCATGTTCAATTATAAAGCAATTCCATTTCTAAGAATGTACCCAACAGAAATGTATACATATGTTCACCAAAAGACAGGAACAAAAATGTTTACAGAGACACTATTTGAAAAAGTGCCAAACTGATAATATTCCCCTCAAATCATCAATATTAGAGAAGATAATGGTGGCATATTCATTCAATATATCAGCATATTAAAAATAATGAACTACTAATATATGCAAAAACTTGGATAACTATCAATTTTGAGTAAAGGAGACATATTTTGTGATTCTGTCTACGTAAAGTTCATCTACATAAATTAAGTTAATGGCTATCAGGATAGTGGTGACCTTTGGGGACGGAGTGGTTAATGACTGTAGGGGCTTCTGAGATGCTACTAATGTTCAATTTCTGTATCTGGATTGTGATTAAACAGTGTGTTTACTTTGTGAATTTTCACAGGATTTAGGCAGCTTCCCTATGTATATATTATTTAAACTAAAAAGCTGACTTAAAAAAAAAAGCATGAGATATCGTTGTAAGGGCAAATGGTTCCTTCTTTGAGAATTTGATTCAACGTTTTGAGAAAAGGCAAAGGTAATTTTGAAGCCATCTGATGAACAGAGTGGGTGATTAAGCCAAGTAAAGGTGGTCTGATGAAAAAGGAAATGCAGCTGTAACATAAGAGTGATTCTTTTATGAGGCACAGAAAGTGGTCACAATAATATCATTTCAAAAATCTATTTCCAAAACTTTGAAGCAATGGAAAACCAGTATGACAGTCTGCCTTGCAATACTCATTTGTGTGAAATTTGTTTGCCCATCTGTTCACATAAGTACTTATGTGTGTACTTAACAACCTGTTTTCATATATTTTAACTCATGTTGGCCATCACAACACTCTGGTGCAGAAAGGACTGTAATTAATTTGTGAAGGTAGGTATTATTATCCTCCAATTTTTCATTTTAATTGTTTTGGAAGAGAGAGGTGAAGAGGGGTAGATACCCAGACAGTGATTTCCCCGAGGTTATCCCACACAGGTAGGAAGTGCTAGTGGCTGAATTTGGCCTGAGGTCTTCTGATTCCTGCTTACTTCTCTTGCCCTGTGTATGCTGGAGAGTTATATGGACATTTGCATCTCTTTTTATCTTTTATCTTTGAGCTATTTCCTTATCGACACTAGTATGGAATAGAGCATACTAAGCTTCTGATCTTACCTCAAACTAATTCAAAATTTTTTGCAATTTTTAAAATCTGGGTTTATGTCATCTGTATACAGCAAAAACAATAAGAAAAATAAAATTACAAAAAGCAACTGTCTGGTTCTATCGCCTCCTTTATATCTTATAAAATCAGACTTTTATTTTAGAGTGAATTTATCTGATTCTACTATTGAGCCAGGAGAATCATGCAGTTATTAAAATTGAAGTACTGAGTTGCTCTTGTAAAGTTTGCTAACACATTTACTAGTGTTTGAATGATATCCCAAGCTACTCCTGAGGCACTCCTCTATCCTCAGAGAATTATCTTGAAGCACAGAAATATAACACGCTTTCTTGTACCATGTACTTTACATAGCCAATGCCAAAAATATTTGTAGAATGTATTAATGAATGACATATTAGTGACATGTGGCACTTTGATTTGGGGAAAGACTCAGAGTAATCCATGATTTCATACTCGTACCTTGGACATGAGGTATTTTTTTCTGCTCTTTGTAACAGCTTATGCAGTTGCTGTGCTAGGCAAAGTCAGATATACCCCTTATGCAACACATTCAGATGTGTGGGCAATTCTCAATGTAATTTTTAATTTAATTATTATGACTTTTGATGTTTTTGTTTTATTTTTTATTATGTAGGTCCTGTGTGACCTATGGGAGACAATAAATAGTAAATATAACCAGAGCCAGATTAAGCTTTTGATCATATATTTTATTAAAAAAATGTTATCTTGAATTTTCTGATAGGTGGTGGAAGACAAGCATTATTCTTTGTCTATCATTCTTTTTTTATTTTGTTTACAATTAAACATGTCATTAAATGGTGACATATATATCTATATGCAAAGAGCACATGGCTAAACATTTTCTACAAGATTGAGACATTTTCTACATTTCCAACCTTTTGTTTTTTTCTGACTTCAGTCACGATCCCAACAGAAAGAGAGAGCTAACTCAAAGGGTTTAACTGAAGATAGTTTTCACGAAGAGAATATTTACAGAGTTAGGGTCAGGATTAAAATGGAGCCAACACATAAAATTGAACATGCATTTACATAAACCCAGCAATTGTATCTTAGGCATTTATCCCAAGGAAATCAAAACTTATGGTCACAGAAAAACCTGTCCATGAATTCTCATAGAATCTGTATTTATAATAGGCAGCCTCCTGGGGCACAGGACAGGGCAGAGAATAGCCCTGAAGATGGGGGAGCAGGAGGCAAATGGACAAATACTACACATCTTTGCTATATGCAAACGCTTTCTTCTAATGTTTTCCAGAGCTAGATTTTCCTTTTAAAAGTTGTATTGACTTTTCTGAAATCTTCACTTTATTTTTTTCATTTGTACTATAGGTTTCTGTCCAATTGGTTCTATGATCAGTATTATTCTATCTGTTGTGAAGATGTGTTTATAGTTTTTGTTCAGTAAACAAACACTATGTAAACTGGATGCTTTTCTTAAATTTTAATTAAAAGCATTTATTAAGGCCTTACATTGTGCTAAGTCTTGCCAGAGATAGAATTAATAAGGTGTGGTCCCTCACACAAAGTATTCAAAATCCTGTGCAAAAGATAGACATATGTACCAAACACACACACACACACACACACACACACCAAGAACCATCATAGGTGGAACAAATTAGAAGGAAGGAGTGCTGGGTCCTCAGCCAGATGTAAAATTCCAAACTTTAATATTGATACATTATGCAGGTAGCTTTAAAATTCCATCACAGTTTTGCAAATGTTTGTGGGTAGAGGATGTTATGAGAGATATGACTTTTCTAAATTGCATTCCAGCAACATAGTTATGGAGTCCTGAGGTTTCTTTGCATTTTTGAGACAAATGAGATTTTCGTCTATTTTCTGTCATTTCCCTTTGGAAACGCAAGATGGTATCTGCTTCAGTCACATTTTTACCTCTTTTCATGCTGCAACTATCTGGACTATATCAATCTTTCAGTTTTAATCCCTGACTAAATCTACTCTTTTCCTGTCACATCACAATGTTTGAAGAGAAACAAACTTACAATTTGATTTTTGTTTTTAACAAGATAGGAAAGATTATGTATACCATTTATCAGTTTTGAAATGTAAGCCACATAGGATATCAGCGTGATGTGAAAGCATTCTCATTTTAGTTGAATTACAGTTTTTTTGTAAAGAAGATTCAACTGGGATTGTTCTGAATTTTAAAAAACTATACTATAACCAATTTTGCAATATTTCTATCTGTGAAAATGAAAATGGAGCTATATAGGTTTTAAAATATGTATCTAGATTTTTTATTTAAAATTGCACTTGATTGGCACCAGTGAATATAAAAAGCGGTAACTTTTTCTAAGGGATGGAACCAAACAAGAATCGGTAGCAAGAATCTAACAGTCATTGTTCTTTGTACTCACTTTCTTTGCTCGGTGAGTTTTAATTTTTCTGGCCACTGCTTTTAAAGTAAAAGGAAGGATCTGACTTGTAATCAACACAATTGGCTCGACTTTACAAAAATTATTTGGTTTAAATAATGTATGTGCATAAAAATGTCAAAAACAGTTCAAATTTTACCTGTCTTCTAAAATAGACTTGCTTTAAAATCCAATCTAAATAGCACATATCATTTTGAGGTTTTTAGTCTTTAGTAAGAGATAGTGGGTATTTTTTGTCACCTTACTCACAGAATAATACCACTACTCTTCCTTTTAAAAGCGTCTTTATCTTGAAAATGATTGTGTATCTTCTATCTCATTTTATCCTAACAAATTCAGTGGCGTTAGAACTTCATGGTGCAGATGAAGAATTGAAACAGAGGCAAATGATTTATCCAAAAGTGACATCAGCACAAGGTGCTCTATGTGAAGCTAAGACCCTAACATCTGGCCCACCTTCTTGCTGTGGCCACACCACTGACATAATCAACTTATCATGTGCAATAGGGTGTTAAAGACCATATCCCTCCTTTAATCCTAATGGCTGGTGGTCACTGACCTTCTGAAGATGGCTGATGCAGGAACACTTCAAAATTAGAAACTCAGGAAGTCACGAGAAATGTTTGTTTGGCTTATTTTCTGGGGAAGGAGGAAGTGAGGAGGGTTTCTCCTAGTGCTATGCCAAACTTTTTACTCCAGCAAGTCCAACTTTTCATTCCAAAATGACAATTTTCTACAGGAAATAAATGACTCCTCCCATCCTGCATATTACGAGAAAACTACATGGAGAAAGAATTGCAACCCAGGGGAGTTTGCTGTAGAAGCCACACCTGCTAGGAAAAGGGAAGAAGAAAAGAAAGGGGGCAGGGAGAGACTGAAAGCCAGATGGCAGGCAGTTGAGAAAAGAATGTAGTTAATGAAAAAGAGGAACTTTAGAAAGATTTGCCACAAAGGCAAAAAAACCCTAATAGCTAATAGCAATACTCTTTGGAGATGAAGTCATCATGGCAGAGGCACATTAGACCTCTGAAACTAAAAGCAAGAAGGATCAAGAAGGGTAGGGCTGAAGGAAGACCTTTTTTTTCTTTATTAACAAATAAGGAAGAAGAGAAGGATTTAGGCTCACTACCAAACAGCATATCTGTTAAATGCCTCAACTAAAACGCTTAATCAATTCTTCAGTAAATGTCCATTATACTTGATGGTTACTTGGAACTAACTCCCTTTCTCTTACAAATCCCAAAGAAGTTGCTTCAGTCTGTTATCCTTTGAGAAAGTGCTGATTCTGGGTGGCCTGTGAAACAAAGCAGCAGCAAACTCATTTCAAGGAGAGGAAGTAGAAAATAATGGCAAGTCCAGAGTTTTAGAAACTGGATGACTTTGGGGATAACTTGGTTGCCAGCAATGGGTTCCTTTATCTCTTTAGTCACAAATTAGAAAGAAAAACCTGTTCTCCCTGACTGCATTCCTTTTCAAAAATTTTCCTGTCTCACACCCAGATGGTGCCCTTTGAACTTAAAAGCTAAAGAACTTTGTTCTCCACTGTAAATTGTCCCCACGGCCATGTTGCTCTTCCATTTAGCTGCCAGGCTGGGGAGAATTGGCAGTTATGCCTGGCAATTAGCACTTTGAAATATTATACCACCACATATGTAACAGGTTAGCACAAAGCCTGGACATGGAGAGCACTCCACAAATGTTAGTGGCTTTCTCCCCTCTGGGCACAAGACCAGGCAAGGTCTACTTGCACTTCTACCACTGAGACAGATGGAAAGAAGAGTGGGAAGGAATTGGTGTTTGGGGTCCTATACAGAAGGGGACAGATACAGAAGAAAAAAATATGAAAGGATGTTGCTAGATCCTTGTTTTAAAACTCAGTTTTCGATTTATAGGCCATTAAAAAGAGCCAGAAAAAAAAAAATCAGAGGGAAATATAAACGATAAGAATAAGAAAATTAATATTGGAACCCTTAAAAGCAATCACCCTTGTCTCTGACTGGGACACAATATCCATGCTCGAAAAACCCATAGCCCAAAGTATTACAGATGTTAACCAAAGACCTATTAGTGGACTCTCTCTACTAATAATTAGTGATGGTTTTAACTTTTTTCCAGCACATTGTTTATTTAATGCAATCCAAAATGTTATCACCTAGAAGGAATAAGCAATAGCAGGGCTGTTATTTATATCATCTGTGAAAATAAGCACTAACCCACTCCACTAGTCCCTGAATAAAATCAGACATATGGTGGATATTAAAAAGCAAATGTAGTCTATCGCAACTTCCTAAGTTTTTGTTTGGTTTTGCATGGAAACTCTCACTTTAAGAGAATTTCTCTGCTTAACACATCCTTGAATAGATGAATTCTTTAAGATACTTTGTCAAGCTCTTCAAAAGTCCTTAAGTCCAGAGGAAAATAGTTCCTTAAGTCCAGAGGAAAGTGGTTCTTAAAGTACTTAGATTTGCTATTTCCGGCAAATAGCCAACCAAGAAGCGCTAGATCCTTTCTAGTTGTCCCCCAAAATCTTTTCATGACCAAAAGAAAGCATAATTACTCTAAAAAAAATGTAAGCCAATGTTTAACTAGCATACATGTAACCCAGATTGTTATGCAGAAAAAAATGTACTGAATTTGGTTGTACTTTCAGAGTCTGATGGGAAAGAACATAGGCCAGGAATCTGAGGAGGTGAGTTTTAGTCTTGGAACTGGGAACTTTGACAGTACTTCTCTGACCCTCAACTTCCTCATTTATAACTTAGGATAACAGACTGAATCGTGCCTATCTTTCCTTGAATAACAGCCTTGTAATTATAATCAGATATAAATTATTACACCCAGTCAGATTGTATTCCTTTAACAAACATTTTGATATTTCTTTCCCCCCAAAAAAACATTATATTCTATTTGGATCTTTATTATCACTACTTATAGCCAAAATCTCTGGTTTTTCTTGAAAGAATAAGAAGGGTTAAATCTCAGGTATTACAAAGCCCCCTTTATTCCTCCAACCTTTCAGCCTTTGATTCTGAAGTCCTGCCGATCTTTCCATGAAGACTGCTTGATCTCACTTGGAGTGGGGGAAAACTTGTTTCTAAATTTAGTCTAAGTGGATTTAACATATGGCATCATACCTTCTGGGTCAAGAGGTCCCAGGGTTTCTGGAAAACTGGAAAACAGACTTTGCTGGGTGGTAGAAACTGGAGAAGGCAGACCATTCAGCTATTTGGGAAAAAACAGTGATTTGAAGATTTGTTTTTCTTAAGCTTAATTTCTAAAAGGAAGCATTGCACTAATGCTAAAAAGCTTGTCACTTAAGTATTTCTTGATTTAGGCCTTTGTGATATTTCCCTGATTGCATCTAATACATTAAATTATATGATAACTGGTCCATGTGCCAAATAGACTAGACCTCAAGAAATTTAAGTCAGGTTTGGACCAGGCAAATTATCCTTATTGGTTTAAGGATAAAAATAAATGGAATCGTAAGGGGGGTTAGAATAGAAGTTCGGTTAGTTTTTTGTTGTTGTTTTGTTTTGTTTTTCTAAGCCAAAAGGTCAAGGCCAATTAAAGGGCAAAAGAAAGAGGAATAAGGAAAATCAAAACATAGTGAAATCTAATAAAGCCTTTAAATTAGGAACAATTTTTAAATAAAGAATGTGATTCAAAGCTTATACTTTTCTTAATAACAAAGACATCTCTTTTCTTTTAGGGGAGTATGGGAGGCTCTATATCAGCAAACGGTAGCCGTGTATATTTCTGCAAAACTTGAATGGCCATGAATAAGAAACAGCGATGATCTGCCATGTTTCCTTATTGCTAAAATAATGTATCTAAAAGGATTCAGAAAGACATAGAATGTGATTTTATGTCTGTCATGAGATATCCACAGTTACTAACATTCTTATAAAAGGTTTTTTTTTTTTTGGTTGCACCAACGGTTTGAAAGGAGTCCTGCAAAGTAGCAGTATTAGAGACAGAGCTGGAGTGGTATAAAATCCAAAATGAAGGTATATATTTGGTTCTTTGCAATAAAAATGACTGCAGTGAGAGCCACTGTAAACTATGTGAACACTGCCATCTAAAGCATTGCTGAATATCGGCAAGTGCCTGCAGAAGTTATGCTGGAAAGCAAGAGAAACTGAAAATAACCACCTAATTAGGAAAACTGTTACCGGGATTTTACTTTAAATTAAACTGAATATAGTATTTAAATAAATCATGGCTCCTGGACCTTATTTTTCAGCACACTAACAGTATTTTCTGAATACCTGCCACCCCTATCTTTTCTCATTTTCAAAGAATAGGTTTTTTATTTTATCAGTAGTGTGTAACAAATAGCATTTAAATTAAGAAATTTTCTACCTGTTTTAGAGCTTGAAAAAAATAGGTCATTGAAATCTATTAATTCAGAAACACCCAAGACCTAGAAAAGATTCAACAATGTGTCTTTATACAATGTGGGATGTGATTAAAATGTCAGATGCTATGTTGGAAGCTATCAATCCTATATTCACCATGGCTATTTTTACTGCTTCAAGACTATTTAGGAAAAAATTTTGAAAATGTTAGCAATGAGTGAGGTAAAAGGAGCATATCACACACACACACAAAGAAGAGTATTACAACTTTCTCTAGTCTTTAAATAATATTTGGTGAAGAAATAAACCATTCCTTATATTGGCGTTTTGTTAAATGGCTTTACTAAAACTTCAAATGAGTCTGGCACAAGCATTTATATAAAATCTATTGGCAAGTAAGTTGAAATGGTCCTGTGTTCTTCTGGTTTTGCTGCCAAGAAATAGCTGATGGTTATCTTGCTGCGACAATTCCCACCCAGAGAAACTGAAAATCCTATTTACGAGGAAAGGAAAAATAGTGGGCCAAATGAGAGATGGTATAGGAAATTTGATACATTTGGGGAAACATGTAGCTGTAAACTTTCTGGCTTCAGCTGAGATCAGTTCCTCATGTTAGCTGAAGATGTGTGATGGTCAAAGAGTTAGAGGCAGTTGTCCACATTAACAATGGTAGAATATTTAGAAAGTGCTTGCATTTGTGCGTTCATTAATTCCTTCAGGGTACCGTGCATTAGGACCTGTAAGGGATAGAGAGAGCACGTCCCCAAGTATTAAAACTTACACACCAGAAGGGGAAAGAAGACATCTTTCCAAATAAATAATATATGCTAGAGATTAAAAAGGATAGAGTATTTAGCAGGCACTAAGATGCCCAATAATTGTTTTGAATGGATGAATGTGTGGAAATTTGTTTGGATAAATGTAGAAATGAATGAATAAACTAGTGCCATAAGGGAAGTTATCGAATTTCAAAGAAAATACAAATTATTTCTAACAATTTAGATGGGGTAGGAATTGGAGAGGGAATCCAGGGATTTAAGAAAATACAATGTAGAACTGACATTTGTGCAGGATGTTGGATGACTGGTAACATAAGCCCAGGTGGGGATGATGGGGAAGATCATTGTAGACATAAAAAACAATCTAGATAAAGGTTAGAGAAAAGAATTACTTAGGATAAAACTTATTTTTGTTTACCTGGATAAGAGAGGATATAAAAAGAACAGGGAAAGACAAAAGTGGGCATTTTATTCACTGCCGATAAGTTGGGCATGTTGGGAAGAGTCACTGAAAGTTCTTGGTTAGAAGAGTGACCTAAGCATCCCCGTGCTGTAGGAAGTTTGATGCATCTACAGCATGTGGTAGAGGTTAGATGAAGACAGGGAGCAGAACTACCTTCTTGTACCTCAAAAAAGAATTCTGTAAGAGTCTATGAAGGTGAAACTAGGCTAAAGTTAGTAACTAGCATGAAAAGGCAGACTAATTGTCAGATATTGAGGAAAGGAAGTAGAAAAATAATATACTCAGATCAAACCATCTAGTCCATCTACAGCAGGGGTATAATTTGCAGATAATGACTTCAGATATTTCCCCATATAATTGAATGATACTGCCTAAGTTGACTAAGAAACTCAAGTGGAATGGCTCTCATGGTGAACAATGTAGATGGTTAATCCATGCGTACAATGCATGCGAATGATCACAAGTGTAGTCATATTTTACTGTATATCTCTGAAGATTCCTTAATTTATACTAAATTTCTTCTATGGAGAAGAATATAGAGATTCACTTAGCAGATACTGAGTATGTACAATGTGCCAGGTACAACGATAGGCACTGGGTTCATAACCATGAACAGGTTGAGCTTACAGTCTAGTGGGAGAGAAGCGATAATGGAATTAATGGGTAAGGATCAGGGTAGGCACAATTGACACCAGATATCTGAAATGTCACCTAAAACAGTTTTGGATGGTGGATAATGGATGGGGGACAGGAGGGAGTGAGAATGGGCTTTGGGAAAGCTTCCTTAGAGAAAGTCACAGCTGAGACCCAGGAGACAAGACCTATGAGACTGTGTAGGGTAAGGCTGTGAGGAGAGATATCACCAAGGTTTGTGTCCAGGTATCTGAGAGTTAGGAATTGGAGTGCTAATATTACAGTGACCCTGCTACCTCTGGGGAAAGAAACAACTGTTTTTACCTGAAACTAACAAGCAATTTTGCCCTGCAGGTTACAGAAGTTATAATTTTGTCAACCAAAATGATCAGCAACAGTTTTCGAGCCTTACATTTCAATTGGATTTCCTTCCTTCCTTCCTCTCTTTATTTTATTTTATTTTATTTTTTTAAGAGCCTTTGATTTCTCAGCAGAAATACTAGACTGGATCCCTGAACTGTGAACTTTGGAAACCTTACCTGTCCTACAAGAATTCTTCCTGATTCACACTCACTTTCCCACATTGTTTAGTTATGTCTAACTTATACGCAAGTTTTTCTCTGGTCCTTTTTGGTGTTTCTCTCCAATTTGGATTTCTATCCTTTCACAATATCTGCTTGCTTTAAATTTTAATCCTGCATTTTAATGTGCTGTTTTTTAGTTTATTTTCTGCACATTTTATATTTATTTTTAAATGACAAACAGGAAATAAAACAGCATGTTGAATAAGATGAACAGCTTTCAGTTTCATACAGATCAATCATTTTCTGCTTAAAGGTCGTTTGTCCTTTCACCAAGTACCTAATCCACATAACAACCTGGCTTCAGAACAATAACGTTATTTTGAAAATGTCTAAATTCCTTCTTTTAGAAAGATATTCAAGTAACTCTCTCTTTCTGGGTAAGACTTTATCTATGTCAGGCCTCTGACATCTTTTTCACTAAGTCTGTCTGTGGGTTGTGAGACTGGTTTTTCTGGCTTTAACTACTTATTTCTGTCCCTTCTCTTGCATATAATTTAAATTTTTAATAATCTTCCTTCCCTTACTAATGCTCTAGATATGGGTGATGAGTAGTTTATTTGCTCTTATTTTGATATGTCTGGTTTTTCAGAGAATGTGTAGGAAGACTCTGATTAGGTAGCCACCACTATTCTACAGCCATCTTCATGGTCTTAAAAATCTGACAAAATCTGAATTATAAATTTTAACCCTGAAGTGAGTGAGGAATATTTTACATATTCTGAATTGCTTTTTAAGCTTCCCATATTCAAATATAGCAATATTAAACAGAAATATTTATTTCAAAACTACTATAAGCTACATGTTGACTTTCTGCAATGGTGGCTATATACCATTACTATAGCATAGCCTTTTATGATTATTGATCTGTTACTGCATAATGTAATGGCTGAGCTCAGAATACAATAGCCATTCTTAATTCTCAAATATAAATTTTGTTTCTTGTACCTCCTAAAGGTGAGAATTCATCTCAAACAATATACAAGTTGGAAAGAATATATTATTTCCAATAATTTTTTAAAAGATTTATTTATTTATTTCTCTCCCCTCCCCCCTCCCCCCCGCCCCCCAGCCTGGTTGTCTGTTCTCTGTGTCTATTTGCTGCGTCTTCTTTGTCCGCTTCTGTTGTCAGCGGCACGGGAATCTGTGTTTCTTTTTGTTGTGTCATCTTGTTGTGTCAGCTCTCTGTGTGGGCAATGCCATTCTTAGGCAGGCTGCACTTTCTTTCACGCTGGGCGGCTTTCCTTATGGGGCGCACTCCTTGTACATAGGGTTCCCCTACGCTGGAAACACCCCTGCGTGGCAGGGCACTCCTTGCGCGCATCAGCACTGCGCACGGGCCAGCTGCACACGGGTCAAGGAGGCCTGGGGTTTGAACCATGGACCTCCCATGTGGTAGGCGGATGCCTTAACCCCTGGGCCAAGTACGCTTCCCTCTCTCCAATACTTTTTAAAGTAGCTCCCATTAACTTAGTTTTTTTCAACACCTTTTCCTTCTCTATCCCAACCCTGCCATTTTTTTAAAGATTTATTTATTTACTTATTTCTCCCCCCTCCCTCCATTGTCTGTTCTCTGTGTCCATTTGCTGTGTATTCTTCTGTGTCTGCTTGTATTCTCATTAGGCGGCTCCAGAAACCAATCCTAGGACCTTCCGGAGTGAGAGAAAGGCGATCATTCTCTTGCGCCACCTCAGCTCCCTCCCACCCTTGTCTTGATTCTTCAATTCTAATTCTCTAAGAAACCCCTTCACAACCATTTTATCTCTCTATTCTAGACAGAAGAATTCCCAGCTGGAGAATTATTCGTTTCCATGGAGTTTTTTGAATTTGAAAGCTGTTCTGATATTAAAGATATTTACATATCCTGCTATATTAAAAACTTATGGCTATAATCATATAATTCTCTTGGAAGAAAACACTTTTACTCTGCTCACCTCATTTTATGGTGCTAAACAGAGTTACTGCACTTGGTTACATACTTACGCACTGTTCTTGCTGAGCAGTAGGCTCTGCTATTGCAGCATTGGTAAAGATTGTGCGCGTGTCGGCGGGGGTTGGGGAATAGGAGAAGCTCCAGTTCTTCTTTCTGTTTTTATTCATTAGGCTGACTCTTCCTTTGCCATAACTGCTTCAGTATCTCCATTTCTGCGTCCCCAGTTGGCCAATTTCTTTCCCTAAAATTATAGCTGTGTAATAACAATTACAATGCTTTCAGCCCCACCCCACCCCCATCCTCCTTTAGAATTCCCCATCTTCTGTCCAATTTTGGGAAAGAGAAGCTGTTTCATGTCCACTTCTGAGTCAATTTCACTCTGTGCCTATTTCTTTACTCCATCTGATACCTCTCCTTCCTTAGCTGGCAATCACCCCCATCCATTCACTCTCCAAAAGTCATTAGACCAAGGGTATGTGTAACATTCCTTACCAAAGAATATTCCACCCTTATAAGTCCCTTGGCCATCCCTATCTCTAGAGACTGTTTACTGTGTCCTTTCTACCAGATCACCACCTACGATATTAAAAGGCCTCATCTGTCCCACCTACTTTTGGGCAACTCCGCACTCTCTGATATCTCTTCATTTTACTTGGAGCCAGTTTACCAATTTACCATTTTGCTATGTCCTTCCAAATCACATAAGCATTAACTCCCAATGTTGGAACATTAACTATTTTCTTAAACAAAAGCCTCTGGAGAAAAGTTATACCAATTCCTGAGGGCCAAGGCATCTATGTTAAATGGTTTTACCTAGCACTTCTTTTTTTCCCTCCCTGTTACTTAATTTTATTCAATAATAACTAAGGCAGTCTTTTATGCCAGTATCAGAATAACTAAAAATAGTTCATGAATTTCCTAAAGCTGTTTCCAGAGAAGGTTTATAACAACATAACCCAGGGTCATAGGAGCTACAAAAATGATGAAAGAATTAAGGTATTCATTTTCAGTTTATATCAAAACAATTCTGTGATAAACAAGACAAACAAAAACTCCCAGAAATACTGTCTCTTTTTCTATTTCCAAGTTAGAGAATTGCAGAAACTTTTTAAGCAGATGGTGACTAAGTCACTAATCTAACAGTACACTAAATAAATTATATAAACAAATGCTTTGTAAAAGTACAAGGCAATCATGGTTATGATTAGGGAACCTGAGCTGCAGAACACCCAGAGAGAAAGCTAACGGAAGTATTAAAGACTCCATATGTGGCCCACCTGGCTGGGAAAGAAATCTGGAGAAGCACTGAAATGAATAAATCAGAAAAGTACATCAAAAAGAAAGTTTAAGAGTGTGATCAATGTAAGTGGATTAAAAGAGAAGAAAAAATCTTTTCTACAGTATGACCAAAATTTTGAGAGAGCTAAAATGTATAACAACCATTAAAGAAAAAAATATATTTATATATGCATCAAGAGTCTATGAGTCTGTATATTTTTATAATTATTAGTCTGTTTATAAGTTGTTCTAAAGTGTAGCATTCAGTATTTGGTGGCAAGCAACAGAGATAAACTTTTAATTAATCAAAGAACAGATTAGTGAAGAATCTAGTAGCTGATAGCATTGATGTGGGGAGAAGAGGCTGGAGAATGATTCTTGGCAGTGGACAGCCCGCAAAGGAGAGGTAGCTAAAGTCTCACCACTGTAACCCTGATTAGGAGGCTCTTATATTAACAGTACTAACACTGGGCACTCAATATATATTCAATTCTTCCAATGCTTCGATCTCTACTGTGAAAAATTTCTCACCAGTCACTTTTCCCCTTAAGAGTCAAAAGTTCAAAGACCCACGGAAGAGCATCTCGTTGGCTCAGCTTGGGCCTCATGGCTACTTGTAGGGAATGGGGGAGAGAACAACTGGCTCCGTTTCTACCATGGCTCATAAACTATGGGGGAAGAAGGCGGGAATTTCCTCAAAGGTAGAAGCCCCTTTTTTTCCCCCACCCCAAAAATAAAGCACATCAAATGGCCACCAAAAATACTAAAGATTTCATGTTGTAATCAATTTAGCTTAGTTAGATTGATAAATGGAAATAACTAAAATTCAGTTTTTCTGATTGATCAAAAACAAAGTGGGCATAGGGAGTGGGGATGTTGTGATACAATAATGTGCAGTAGTCAAGTCCAGGATTCAAATCAAAGTTATAATATTTACTGTCTTTGAACTTGGATAAATTTGTTATAGCCTCATATTGGTGACAGTTAAAATGGGAATAAAAATACTTTAATCTCATCTCATAGAATTAGTCTGATGGAATGAGAAAACACATGCCAGTTGCCAACTCTGTGGCCTGGGACATCACAAGTACTCATAAAACGTCAGTTACATTACCACTTGGCTTGTGTGGCTGCACTTCACTCCTACCTGGGTGCCAAGATATGCATTACAGCAGAAGCTACTCTGAATGAATTCTTAATCTTTTCATTTCTCTTCCTCAAAGAGCTGAGGAGAATCCTGATGTAAAACTTCTGCATCCAGTGATCTCGACTGCTTTTCTGCACTTGTCTAGTCATCCCCTTTGTCTGGAGCCCCAGCCTCCTCAGGCTGCTGTCTTGTGAATAAAAGGAATTCTGCCTTTGGATTCTTGAGTTCCTCTTTGGGTAAAAATTTAAAAAGGGAAAAAAAAAGTACCTAACAGTCCTTTTCTGGGACTAGAGCCCTGCCTTTATCTTATTAGCTGTCTAGTGGTTGGATCCTATTACCATGAAGTTGAGCCTAAAAGCTGATTTTGAATCCATCTCCACCACATATCCATTGTGTGACATTAGACAAGTTGCTTAGCTTTTCTGGATATCATTGCCATCACCTATATAATGAGGATGTTAATGAATCTGGAACATAAAAGATGACATTGAATATTATCTCAACATGTGCTTAATTATGAGTAGATAGAAGCTTCTGGTGGAATTGACAACTTGTCCTGGTTTTTTCTTGAAAGGTTTCAGGAAGAAGTTAATAGGAGATGTAACGGTCAGAAATTCTGTAAGAAACTAAAATTAAGGTCACTCTATTTAAGAACTTTTAAAAATTATTAAGCTAGTGGGAAGAGAACCTTCCTCCACTTCCTCCAGGACTATATGGAGTATAAGTGAAAACACAACCACAAGGTGGCAATAAAAGGGACAATCACACAGTCATACCCATTACAGTATGGGAGACCAGTTCTCCCCAATGTCTAAGGCACTCTGTCCAAGAGGTAAGTCTCAATTTTGTGTGCAGAGTGGAACCATTTGGAGTTTTTCAGAGCAACAATCTCTAGGATTCACTCCTAGAATTCTGGGGTGGGCCCTGTAAGAGATTTTTTAGAGCTCCCCAAGTGATTCTAATGGCTACTAGATAAAAGAAGGGAAAGAATGTTGTATTAGTGAAAGGGATGCAAAGGCAAAGTACCAGAAATCTGTTGATATTTATAAAGGTATTTATTTGGGGTAGAAGCTTAGAGTTACCAGGCCATAAAGCATAAATTTCTTCCCTCACCAAAGTATGTTGCCACATGTTGGAACAAGATGGCTGCCAATGCCTGCAAACCTTCAACTTCCTCTTCTTCTTAAGCTTCCTTGGCCCCACCTCCTTCCAATATCAGATGTAGGTCATCAGACTCTCTAGATCTGTCTCTCTGCCCAGGGCTAGATTCTCTCCAGGTTTGGTTGCTCTGCTCTCTTCCCCAGGCCATCTGTAAACTCTCAGGTGAATGGCTCATCTCTCCTCCTGGGACCTTGGCGGTATCTAATGGAGACTTCTCTCTTTCCTTACATATCTGCTTCTCTGTGTATTTACTTCCCAGGGCTCCAGCATTAAACTCCAACATTCTCCTCTACCATGTAGCCCCTAAGGGGGCAGGGACTCAACTTCCTACTGACATGGCCCAATCAAAGCCTTCAACATTATTTAATCAAGTAAAAGTGAAACCTCTGAATCCAATCCAATCTAATATGCTCAGAAGAACAGACCAGTTCACAAACATAATCCAATATCTATTTTTGGAATTCATAAACAAAATCAAATGGCTACAAATATAATTTAAAATATAATCTTATTTTAGAAAGGAAGAGAGAGAGAGGAAGGAATCACTGTCCTGGGAAGTTACTGTTTGAAGTCATCTAGGTCATTTCTCTAATTCCTAGAAGTGCATTGAAATCAGTGCAGGAAAGATAGACCCACTAGATAAATTCTTGTTAGTTCTGTTGTTCACGTGCTCTGATAGCTCAAAATCTTTTTAATCAAGAAATTCCTTCCAGAGTTTAATCAAAGTCTCTTCTTTTGAAAACTATCTCCCATTACTCCAGTGTTTAGCACAGAAAAAAACAAGACCTGCCACCAACACTCAGATTTTACTCTTTTCTACCCTTGAAGTATCACCTAAGTTTACATAAGTTATTTTTTTTGCTTAATGAAATTGATTCACCATATCTACCGTACTTTAATGTGAATCAGTTCACCAATCACACAGGGAAGCACCTCCCTTGTCTCCTAAGCTAGATGTAGTTGCAAGAGCAGCTTCCCTGGCTGCTTCTGAGAGTAATTACAGAATGGAATAGAAGGACCCATCATTTTGGCCTTGACTCAGAGCAACCTGGTGGTAGGCTGACTTTATTATTAAGCCTTTCTGCTAATCCTAGGAAATGAAAAATGTATCTTTGGCAATCTACAGCCTGATTCAGTGTGCATTTCCATCAAGGTATGAAATATAATAGCCACCATTACTGAGCATCTAGTATATGCCAAAGGTGTTCTAAGAATTACAGGAGAAAATTTATGTACAGAGCATACTGCCAGGCACACAGTAATCTCCATAAATGGTGGCTGTTACAGGCATTGTTAGTAATCCCAACAGGGGTTTTTAGAAATGACATGATTACCCTCATTTTATAAGGAGGAAATCAAGGCTCAGAGGGGTTTCATAACTTGCCCAAGGTCACACAGTTCATAAATGGCAGAGTAGTCCTTAAACACAGGGCAATATTTTTTTTAAGTACTGGGGACTGGGGATTGAACCCAGGACTTTGTAGAAGGCTAGAGCTCAACCACTGGGCCACGTCAGCTCTCTGAGTTGGTTTATTCTTTTTTTTTTTTTTTTTGCCTGTTGTTTTGATGTTTATTTTAGGAGGCACTGGGAACTGAACCTAGGGCCTCCTTTGCAGGAAGCAGACACACAATCACTTGGGCCCATCCACTTCCCAAGTTGCAAACTTTACGAAGTCTTCCCAGGAAGCGGATGTGACTTAAGCGATTGAGCCCCAACCTACCACATGGGGAGGCCTGGGTTCAGTTCTGGTGCCTCCTAAAGAAGAAGAGCAAGACAGCAAGATGACTTGATGGGTTGATGCAGTGAGCTGATGCAACAAGATGACACAACAAGAGACACACGGAGGAAAACATAATGAGAGACGCAATAAAGCAAGGAGCAAAGTTGCTCTGGCAATTAGGTGCCTCCCTCCCACATGGGAGGTCACTGGTTCAGTTCCCAGTGCCTCACAAAAAACAAAGACAACCAACAGCACACAAGAAACAGACACAACAAATGCAAACAATAAAGGGGTGGGGAAAAATAAATTAATATAATAAATCTTAAAAAAAAGACTTCCCATTGTTGGAAAGGGGGATGTGTGGAGATTACAATGAATTGCATCCTTTTAGTTGGCATAGGATCCCAAGCCACACAAAATCAGTCTTCCAGTAGATTACTGATTCTGTGGTGTGTGTGTATGTGTGAAAGAACATAGATAAGTGTGTGCATGTAAACATATGTTAGTGTAGACAAATGTGATATATTGGTTTAGTGGTGATACTGATAGAGGCTGAATTGAATTGTAAGCAGTAGAAAAAATTGATCATGTTCGAAGAGATTAATCAATACTATTTGTTTCAATTCTCTAAGTATTTATTATTAAAGGCATTATATGCGTTTGATAGTATGTGCTAAGTTTCCTGGAGGATATGGAAGAGGAATCCAGCAAAGTAACAGCACTCAGAGATATTTTGTTGTACTTAAAACTTACTGAGAAAAAAAGAATCAAAGAATGTAAGAAACTAGGCAATAAAGAACTAAATTAAACACAACATTAAGTACTAAAAAGTGTACTAAATCAATGACCTTAAAAGAAAAGAGTTAGGCAGTTATCAAGGAAAGCTTCATGAGGGAAGAGGGCTGGACATGAGCGCTGAGGGATTTGGAGCGAACTAGGGGAAAGGGTGTAAATTTCCTTCCCTTTTACCCGACCTCTTGGGAATCACCCTGACCAAAGCACAGAAGGCAGGAATTGATTTAATTGTTCATTCTTTAGCAAAGTAGACCTAATATGTTCCAGACTTCTGGTAGAAAGAGAAATAAGCATGATATGCACAAGAAACAGTGAAGAGAAAGGAGTTTACTTGATGAAACAGATAGTTTGATAGGGAACTCTAAGGAAAAGAGCACAGATACAGGGTGGGGCAAAATTCTGGCCAAAGAGAGAGACAGAAATTGGATGGCACATGAAAAATTGTTCTAAATTTTCTTAGAGAAGAAAGGTACAATGAAAATGATTTTAAAGAAAAATCTGTCTAGGAATCATGCTTAGGGTTGTCCTGGGGCGTTCCCAGTATACACACACAAACACACATCATACATTTCATATACATATATAGATAGGAATAGAGCCCACATTTGCAAGGGTATATGCAGTGTCAAGATTTTGCTTACATGAGAGTATAATTTAGCCATGCTAAATCTTCAAGGAAATATAATATTTGAATATTGCAATGAATAATCTCAAAGACAAAATAAAAGAGTGAAGAATACATAACTCTGGTTTTCAGTTAAAATCAGATACCCCAGGTCTAGCCCCTTCTGGGAAATTTTCTCTAATCTCATCCATTTTAACACTGATTTGATTTTTCATTAACAGAAAATGGGAGCATCAGGAAGTTTTTCATCTGCACCTAGAAATCCATGGGCTAGTTAAAGACAGGATTTCACCCAGAGACATAAGGCCATGGGAAAAGAACACCAAATCCTTTCAAGGAAACAAAAGAAATTCAGACAGCTTCTTGGGCTTCACTGCTACCAAAAAGATACAGAGATCAAACCTTATTTTCCTATTGTCAGCCCAAAGATCTCATTCTTTAAGGAGTCCATGACACACAAGTTAATTAAAATAAATCTTCCCTAAATTGCAGTCGGCTTCATTAGATGACCAAAAAACTTACTGGAATGACTTTGGGGGGGATGTGAAAATTGCCAAAGAACGGCTTTAATTTTAGAATGCTAGGAGGAATTTCACACCGCAGCAAACATAATTTCACTAAAGCAGCATGAAAACATTAAATAACTAAACAGCTATAAATCTTTACTTGTAAAAATAATAGTAAATGCAATACTTCTAATGAATAAAAATGAAATTTAAATCTATATCCAGTTGTGGCTTGGCTGCTAACAGATCAGGTTTAACTCCTAGTTAATAACCTTCTTGTTTGGCTCCAGACCATGTGGGCTTGCTTTTCCCATTATGGGTTTATCAAATATGAAAGTAATCATCCTAACCACCAGTCACTTAAGCAAAGCAGATATATGACTCTTAACCAAAACACTGCCTATTGGCACAGTAGGTCTTTCAGAAGATTTAGGAAAGGACTGAGACTTTAGTTTGTGGTTATTGCACCTAAGACCTCAAGGCCTGCTCCAATTGCATAGTCCTCAGCAGGAACAGCAACATATGTGGGGAATGCAGCCAAGAGAAGGTGTTCAGAAACACTAAACAGACAAACCGTTGTAGCCAATCCAGTGACTCCAGTGATTTCACTAGCTTGGTTTTACAGTTTCTGGAAAAATGGAAGACCATCACTTCCAGGGACCCCTAGCCAATTTTACTGTTTATCCTACGCTTCTACTACAGTTGCTCCTCCAATAGCTCATATAAGAAGGGGGCCAAGAAGTCAGCTACAGGTTGGCAAAGAAAGGGGTTGGCTTTTGTTTTTTTGCAACATTAATAGGAATCATGGCAAGCAAGAAGTTAAGATGATCAGGCAGTAGTGTGTTTTAGGGCAGTATTATACCCAAGTGCCTTTTCTAGTACTGACATAATACCCAGTATTACTTTGCTCTGACACACACAACCAATTCCCTCCCAAAGAGGATGTGCTATCCTCAGGCAGGAAGAGTGTTGGATCGCAACTTGCCTGTTTTTATTTGCATGAGCATGTTAAGTATTTGAAACTGACTTAGTATATTACTACAAACTACACAAAGGAAAATGATGCATATCAATTGTTCACACCAAGACCTTGTGCCTACATCATATACGGCATCATTTAGTATGTGCCACTTTCCATGGTTCCTGTGTGTGTCCTGGGCTGAAGATGAGACTATCAGATCCCCATACCCAGAAAGCAGGTGAACAAGAAGTCAATAGCATAAAAGGGCATATAATACACAGCCTTACACTAGGCATTATACAGAATAATAAACAAAACATACTCCTAGGGTTTCCCCCAACTGGTGGCAAAAAACTCAGAAACATGTAAAATACAAATCAAATACAACAGTGAGAACACCAACTGATGTCATTTCCCTCCATTCAGCTCATGTCCCATTTACAAAATAAAGTTGTGCTATAAGGCAATATATGTACTCCTAAAAGAAAAAAAAAATCATTCTGCAAAATCATGCATGAAAAATAACCAGAGCTTAGGAAAAAGTGGAGTTATGAGTAGACCATTCACAACCTATGTAATTTATAGCAAGAATGCTAACAAAAATAACAATCTTGAAAAAATACTAGTTCAGTTTAAAAGATGCTAAATTTCTACTATAATAAATAAAAACTACTAAGGGATGGTAGGTTGATGAAATGGATCTAAAGAAGTGTTGAGACTGCTGAGTTACAGAAACAAGACCAAAATGCACACAATTTGGAGAGGGAAGCAAAATAAGACCTTCCAGGATGAATCATGTGGCTAAACTGAGTCAAGAGGAAGAATGTAGGGGCATCATATACAGTTCTTTCCTCTCCTACAGCTTTCATGTTCAGCTATTTAATGTATTTTGGTTCAGCTCATATCACTTGATGGTACCAAACATTAATATGGATCAATATATGTGATTTATGCATTATCATGACACAATTCTTCTACTAACTGACCATATATGAGCTAGTTCACAATACAGAAACACAAGTTTTAACAGAGTAGGAAAAAAACACTATGGTTGATTATATTTTCTTACCCAAACTACCATGCTATTTAACTTCAAATCAGTTTCTCCCACTACTACTAATGGCGTTACCAACACCTTAATACTCTTAGTTTCAACTGTACTTGTTACCCCATTCTATCTTTGAATAGAAAGTCTTACAACATTTCTTTTAACCTCATGAAATACTCCATCTGGTTTCTGTCCCCTCTCTCCTATTAAGGTGTGGTTGGATGAAAAACCAACTAGTCAGATGCAGAGACAAGGAATAGGAGAGGTGCATTCCTGTCTCTCTCATGGCAAGTAAAACCAGAGGTTAGAACCTGGAAGTCCAGAGTAGGAAGTGAAGGAGGGGAAAGATGCCAAATTCTGTAAGAACAGTAAGTACAAATATTGCATACTATAAAAGGGACTAGTTGGAGAATTGGGGCCTTGATATAAGAACACAAGAAGACAAAAACAAAGAACCAGAAAATCAAGAATGAGAAAGAAGAGAGCAGGCAAGGAGTATGTGGCCAGACTAGGGCTGATGCTTCATTTATGTGAAATCACAGAACAGACCTGTAAGGGAACGTGGGATTCATTTTAGAGGGCTCAAATAGGATAAACAATAGTCAAAACTGCATCTTTTCTCTCTAAACTATGATTGCAAGCTGATCACCAAAATCTGACTTTCCTCTTCCACAGTACAGTCAGCTACACTGGGGATGTCTTCTCCTAGCCCAGAACTAGTTTTTCCTGGGTTCATTTAGAGTTAGGTGTGGCCATATGACTAGGCTGCTGACAAAGGGATATAGGCAGAAGTGATGGAAGCTTCTTCAGTCTCTAGTGAGTAAGGCTGTGCCTTCAAACACCTCTATCTCCCGCTTGCTCTCTCGCATCCTTCCTGCGGCAAGCCACGCATGACAATAATCCAGCTTCTATCAAGCAGATGATTGTCCTGGGAATTGAGGGAGCGTGAAATTGGTAGAAACTTGGGTGCCAAATAACTTCAAGGATCAGAGTGGCCCCACTGACTTGCAAACAGTACCTTAAAAAGAAATCATCTGCTCCATTCTTTAAGCCTCTATCTCTAGCAAATTATCTTTATCCCAACTAAAACACTCTAAGATATTCTATGACCCAGATAGCCATATTTGTCACTTAAGTGATTAATTTTTATTTTATTAATTGAAAGTCAGCTTTGAATAGTCAATGTTTTATCATTCTTCACCAAAATCAAGTAAATTCTCTTTATTTAGTCCTTAATGCCATATTAAAACCAGCCAACTTATGTCCTACTGTTTTACTTCAACTTACGTCCCTATTAAACAAGCTTACATGAGATGCGCTTTCCCAATGCTATGTTTCTATTGAGGCTCTTCCTCCAACTGAATGTCCTAACTGAATATTTTCCATTGTTCAAAATTGTCATAATTACAAATTTTTGAGTGTGTGGGAAGGATAAGACAAAGTAATTTCTTCTTTCACTTGAAAGAATAAATGAACTGGAATATATAGAACTTTTTAACAAGAAGTACAAGATACTTGCCCTTTGAAATATTAAAATGATCTCTAAAAGTACAATAATTTTAAAAAGGAAAGTAATGACCAGAGAACAGATGGATGGATACATGAGATGGACTATATATATACATAGGTTAAAGTGGCATTTCAAATTTTAAAAAAAGGCAAATTGTTAATAAAAATGATGTGGGTTCAAATAACTATCCATTTGAAAAAAGCAGCAAAATCTGTTTCTTACCACATATCTTATAGAGAAATTATTTCCATACAAATGAAGGACTTAAATTAAAAATATATAAATGAATTTCCTAGAAAATATTTACCTAATTATGATATGGAAGAGAATTCCTGAGGATAACACCAAGGCAATATCTCCAAAAGAAAAATCAAATGGATTCAATTGTATAAAAATGTAAAACTTCAGTACCCAACATTTTTTTTAACTCAAAGGAAAATTACAAAAATAGGAATAGGATATTAATATGCTTAAAACACACACAGTTCAAATAAATTTTTAAGGAGAACATATTAATAGAAGAATTTAAGTAATCAATTTCCAGAGTAAAGGATTAAAATTAACTATGAGCATGTAAATAGCTACAGCTTTACAGTAACTCAAAAATTCAAATTAAAACCAAAACAAGGAACTGTTTTTCAACTACCAGACTGGTAGAGAAGCTCAACCCTCTAGCAGGGGAAATTGCACATTAGGTGAGTGGAAGATCAGTAACCATTAAGAAGTCAACTCCCTCTTGGACCACCTGTGCCCCACCAGGGACGTCTAAACCACAAACCTAGATGATATCTAAAGTCCCCCTGTGTTCTAACCCTCAGGCTTGTTACATGTGTCTTCATTCACACCCACTCTTACCTATCACTTTTTCTGTTCATGCCTGAGAGTCAAGAAGATCTTTCTAGTGCTTCTATTTTAAAATATGGTCACATACATAAGATATTAGAGAAATAATTATTTCCTTCTTTGCTAGAACTAAATCACAGCTCTATGTGGAAGGTTTCTGGACAAATTGGTGAAAAGAAGGCTGGAGGAGTCAGGGTGCAGATGGGATGAGTTTCAGGCCCACTTAGGCCATTATCGTTTATTAGGTCATCCCTGCTTGGATGTCCTTCTCCCTGCTTTAGGCTTTCTCTGAATCTTCTGTGTATAAGAATGATCCTCCTTCCAAGTCTAGTCTTTCAGAGTGTCTCCCCATTTGATACTGTATCAGTCCCATTTCCCATTTTCTAAGGATAAGGATAAGCATATCAATCAAACATTCCTACTAATGAGGAAGTAGGTGTACTTATTAAGTGAACCCTTTTGGAAATGGCTTAATCTAAACAAATGGTTCTAATGAAGGTATTTGCAGGCAGGGACATGTGTGTGTGTGTGTTAGAGAGTTACGGGAACCTGGAGCCAGTGCTCAACCACTGAGCCACATCAGCTACCCTGAGTTAGTTATTTCATTCATTTGCATGTTGCTTGTTTTTTTGTTTTTAGGAAGCACCAGGAACCAAACTGGGATCTTCCATGTGGGAAGCAGGTGCTCAACTCTTGAGGCACATCCACTCCCCCCTGGGTATACATTTTGATTGTTTTGTTTCAAGGCTCCAGAGAAGATTCTGATGCTAATATGAAATGAGACTTAATCAATCCCTACAAGTTGATTCTCAAAGTATCACCTCCAGATCACAAAAGCATCAAGATCTTCAGGAAGTTGTTAGAAATTCAAATTCTCAGGCTCTACCCCAACTTACTCAATCAGAAACTCCAAGTGTGGAGCCCAAAAATACGTTTTAACAAGTCCCCTGGATGATCCAAATGCATGCTCAAGTTTGAGAGTCATTCCGCAACATTTTGTGATCCCCTCCCCTACCCACACACTCTGAATATAAAGATGAAATGAAAGTTAAATCACTGATTCAGTGTGATGGCATTAAGAAAAATTAACAATGTACTATGTATTTAACATGGTCTGTATCCATCATTGCAGAATCATGCAGAACACTTCCATTGCCCCCCAGTTACCCCCTCTTCCAACTATTCTATTCCTCTCTCCCCCACCCCTCAGGGCCCACAGTGACAGCCAAGCTTCAGGCCTCCCCAGGATGGGGGCATAACACCTTCTCTCTCATTGTATGTGTCTCACCCACTGATATAACACACTATGACATGATGACCACTCACACACTCCCTAGAAACCTGCCCCAGGTGCACCCTGTGCCAGATGCCCCCCATCAAACACCTTAAACCAGTAACCCTTCCTTATCATATTTTCTAAAGAGTTTATCAACATTGTAGTTTGAAACACATATCCAACAATCTCCCATGTTCACTTGCTACCCCCCAAATTGCCCCCAATTCCTTGGACCATCTGACCCATCCTCCCAACCCTATCTGCCCCCCAAGCTGGCAAAGCCCAACCCAATAGTGTCCCTATACCCCTGTCTTATCCCTTCAATGCACAGCTGCTTATCTTCACTTCATTACAGAATTTGCCCATGTGAGTGTTGGCTCACAACCTTCCTCTCCCCACTCCTTTTCCCATAAGCCTATCTTCCAGTCTCTAGCTCTCTGAGACAGCTTGACTACAACATAAACTATAATTCATGCTGTGTAGCAATGCTCCAAAATGTACTCATCTAATGCAGTGAATGTATCACTCTAATGAAAGATGTCATGTGGGAGGAGTGGGGGGTGTGGGGAGTGAGGCATATGGGAACTTCTTATATTTTTTAATGTAACATTTTGTGTGATCTATGTATCTTTAAAAATAATAATAATAAAACATTAAACAAAAACAAACAAACAAACCAAACAAACTGTGTACTATAAAGGTCCAGAGGAAGAAACCATTACAGCTCATTGTGGGAAGGCTGTGTATAGTTTGGTCACAGCCGCCAGGCGCATTCTCCGGAAAAGTCACAGTGCCCAGCCCAGAGCCAGGCTCCTACATGGAACAGGACAATTGACCCTCGGCCCTCGGAACCGGCAATCTACATTAAGAAATGGGTCTGGAATTTGGTACGTCCCCACCTTCCAGAGTGAAACAGCTTGCAAGATTCCATCCAGTTTCCGCTTCATCATGTGGGCAAGCAGAGGGGTAAGAGGCACCTTGCCCGGAGTGCGCAGAAGGTGGGCGAAGGTGCCCGGTCTCTCATTATTTTTTGGTCCCACCTTGGGCCCCATTCCTCCACCATCCGCCCTTCACTCATTGCCCCTCTTCTCAACGTTTTTGTAGCTCTCCTCCCAGTCTCCTTTAAGGAGAAGGAGGGAGCAGCTGCCCTGCTGGAGCCAACCTTGCACATTCCTGAAACATCTTCCACGCTGGGGTGAAAAGGGAAAAAGTGAAGAACCATACCGCTGGAGAGAATCTTCAGAAATTATTTTAACAATTTCTCTCCCCTTCATACCTCACCCCTGCCCTTTCTCCCACCCAACCTGAAAACAGTGTCCAAGAGAATCTCTACGGCTGGTCAAAATTATCAAGTAGACTAAATAAATGATCTTTTTCTATGAAAAAACACAAGCACATGCGCATCCACATGTGCTGACCTCTGTGGCTCCTAGTGGCTCCCTGGGGGTGGCATTTCATGCTCTGTATCTTTCTCCATCCAGTGGTAACCATCGCTGCCTCATTTTGCCCCAGTCCTGCTAGGTGACTGGAATATGTGGGCTCCACTTCCACGTGGTTCATGCCTGCTTTCCTCTCTTGACTGTGGGAAATGCACTGGACTCTTTCTTCTCTATCATTGTTAAAAGTGCTGCATTAGAACTGTTCTCCAAGGTAGTTTGTGATTCCAGGATCAGCGGCTCCATCATCACCTAGAAGTTTATTAGCAATGCACATTCTCAGGCTCTACCTCAGACCTACTAATCAAAAACTCTGGCGGTGAGGCCGAGAACTGTGTTTCAACAAGCACCCAGCTCATTCGGATGTGCACTAAAATCTGAGTACCATTAAGGCAGGGACTCTTCACAAGGGGTCCATGAGCTTGAATTGAAATTCAAAAAAAGCATTATTCTTGTAGGAATGTGTTGGTGCAGGTGTGATATATTTATTAAATAATACACAGTTTAGTGTGGTCTTAGTAAGGGGTCTGTGGTTTTCACCTGACTGGCAAAGGGTCTGTGGAACAAAAAAGATTAAGGATTGGCTGGCCTGTACCATCCAGGGAGCTATGAAAAGTTTATACATTTTTAAAGGGCGATAGACTCACTAACAAACAAGACTATGTGCCAGACATGTGGTCCTCAAAGCCTAACATGTTTACTCTATGGATCTTTACAGAAACAGTTGTCATTCTAGACTAAAGGGTTATAAGGTTTGGGAGCCTGTTAGCCCACCAGGCACTGGCAATATGAGGCACTATGTAGTTTTGTGAAATAGGGAGGGGTGTAGAGAACGCAGAGAAAGACAGAATAGACAGGTGTCAAAAGTAGGGAGAAGGAAATACATTTTATTTTCTTTCATGTAGAAGACCAGGCTTAGCTTAAGGGATGTGCTAAAATCACTGTGAGGCAATGTAAGAATTCCCTCTTTTTTGTGAAATTTACTATTATCAGCTTCAAGCAAACAGGTATATAGGACAGGATTTAATATAGTATGCTTAAGTCACAGCGGTCTTCCAGATGGAATCATAAGACAACTGGTTTTAGATTCAGTCCACACTCAGCTACCCTGTCTCCTACCAGGCTGTTTGTGTGTGGATTTGCTTTCCCTGGAACCCATCAGCAACCTGAGGACAGAAAAGAGAGACCTTATCTAGTAGATTTCAGCCTGAAGCACGGTGTGAAACACACAGTAGGTACTTAAATGTATATGTACTCAATAGATCCCTCTTTTTTAAAAAGCCTATATGAGTTCTGCAAATTATAGTGACAACTCTCCTCATATATTATGTTAGCTATTTGAACAAACTGTACCAAATCTCAGATAAGAAGGAGGCTGAAAGAACAAACGCTCCGGGGCATCCAGAATAGTGAATGTTACATGTTATTTATTGTTAAAGAAAAGAATGTCTGTCTTTGATAAAGTAGGGTGCCCCTGCATAAAGCAGGGTAAATCTTTAACCTCTCAAAACTAATATTTCGTTAGGAGAGCTGATTGTTGGTTAATAGGGTGAATGTTATTTCTTCACCTAAGGATCACCTCCCTGTTCTTCACAGGTTAGCAAACTAAATATACTCATGGAGATTTTTATTTTAAAGACTAGAATTATAGCATCCATTTTTATTGAATTATATTATTTCTGAGCCCTGGCTGACAGCCATTACTAATACTACTTGGCTGTGGTGAGGCAAAAAATGCATTCTATTAAAAGAAAAAGTCCTAAATAACAGACATGTTCACAAGTTGTTCTCCATTTAGCATTCAATCTGTTTTAAAATATGTGATTCTTTTGATCCAAAATTAATGTAAATTTATTGCATTTCAGCATAATGTTATATATTTTAATAAGCGATTTTTGCTAAAATGTCATATTGTAATTTTGGGAAAAGGCAATAATTTTGGCTGTGGGCAGTCTTCTTCTGAAAAAGGAAAAAAAGCTACTGATTCACGAGCAAATGTTTGTTTCCTCAAACTTAAGCCCACTGGAATTAACGATCCTGTTTTAGGGTCAATTCCTGTCATCTAGACACCTAGCTTGATGTCAAATTAAGAACAGATGTAGCAATATCAATATAATCTCCTACAGGGAAATCTTGGATTTTTTTTAAAAGACCTAGAAATTCAGCAAGGTAGAGTATCAAGGGTAGAGTATCTAGGTATATCCACTGGAGACAGCCATCATATGAAGTCTCATTTATGAATGTACTTGTAAAATCACAACTATGATTTGTGTCTTATCAAAAGTAATTTTAAAAATCTACCAAATGACAATATTCCTTCATGGAACTAATAGGAATGCATGAAAGTGTAGCTTGAAAGGTGGATGTTGAGGTGCATATAGATGTTAGAATAACAATAATTTAGAACACTGCTAAACAGCAAAGCTCACCAATAAAGACAGTAAAGACCATAATTTTCTTAATGGTGAACAAATGTCATATATAAAATTATTGCTTCAAACTTTGATAACATATTTTTATTTATGAAAATCATGTTGTTTTGCTGCCTGTTTGGCACCACTTTTTTCCAAGAAAGAGGTAAATGAAAAAAAAAGAAATCTGACAGGCAGAAAGATACTTCAGAGAAAAAACATAGAACATATTCACACTCTCTTATCAGTCACTTTTTATTCTTGGGTACTGGGATATCACCCTAATATCCCTGTGAATAGCGATTATTTAGACATTTCTAAAAGGCCACGAGGGCCATTTGGGGTCGTAGATTACTAAGGTGAGGCTTTCCCCCACTGGAACAAATGGCTACCTGCTTTTGTAATCAGGTCTGCTAAGCAGGTTGAGCCTTCCAGGGATACCTCTTGCTGACTCTGTAAATGTTCACCCAGAGCTCATGTTGGATTGGCTCCTTATTACATCTCACAAAATTCTGAGGTTGGATGATTTCCTTGTTTTGGATCACCTCCCCAAAAGCTTTCTCAAAAGAGACCTGACTAAATCCAACCTCCTTTCAAGAAAATCAGCTATGAGAGCACACTAAGCAGACTAATTACATTTACCAACATTTATTTTTGGGAGAATCCCTAATATGCTTGCAAAAATCTACTTTACTGATGCTAGTTAAGTGGCTTGTTTTCTACTACCAAATAGCCCCTAAGGCATTAAAGGAGTCAAGGTGGAATCATGATCAAAAGACTGGACAAACATAAAGGAGACTAGAAGGAAATTACTAATGGGAAGATATATGGATGCCCAAGCATATCAGTCAGGTATGAGTCAAGAAACAAAACCCATACCAGATAGACTCACAGAGAAAAAAAGAACAAGTATCAATGGGGGAGGTAACCAAGGTATTAGTAGAGAGATGCTACCACATGCGGCCTGGAGAGACCGAGGGAAAAGGTGGTGTTAATAGAACACAAGAGCTGGGGCTTTCCATCAGGATGTGGGCCAATAGAGGGAGGTGCTGCCCAGCAAAGCCGAAATTACAAAGAAGATAAGCAATGATCGAAAACCCATCTAAAATTGGAGGGTTGACAGTGGGAGAAATACCCTGGTTTTTATCCATCTCTCCTTCTATCTCCTGCCTCTGTCTCACACTGACCAAACCTAAGTGGAAATGCTTAAAAAGAAGCTAGGGAAATGTAATGTGCAAGAGTGAGCCTCATGATATATGGAGCAGAATATGGGAAGGACATGGAATGTATCTGAAGGCAAACAAGTTGCCCAGTATCCCAGTAGTCACCCATACTGATTACAAAATCTGTATTAGTAAGCTTGGTAGGGCAAGGACAATAAAACATGGCCTGCTTTGATAACCACTGATTCAGGATATATAGAGATCTGGACCTAGAGTGGAATATACCAGCAATGAACTCAGCAGGGGCCATGACTTGATTTCTTTTTGATTCCAATACAGATATAAAGTAGTCAGAAAACTTCTGAAAATATTTTTTCATCCATAGTAGCTTCAGGGTGGAGGGAGTAATAAAAACTGAACTAACATTTATTGAACTCTTACTCTGTTCCCTCATCAGGATTGGGTGCTTTCAAACATTGCCCCATTTAATCTTCACAAAACTTTGTGTTAGGAAGTAATTCTCCATAATTTCTTGTGAGTCCGTACACTTACAAGCAGAGGCACTGCCAGGTTTTGATCCAGTTTATCTTTATATAGCAAACAACCTTGAAAAATAGAGATGGTATCTTCCTCCAGAGGAGAGGGCAGGCAGGTTTTGTTTTGTTTTGTTTTTATTGTCCAGTCAGTATAACAAATATAATGTTTCCCTCTGGGACAAAAGTCAGGCAGGTTTGCTTGCAGTCTATTATAAAGGACTCTAGTTCTTTAAGCTTAGGATTCCTCAGCTGTGGTGCAAACCCACTCAGTGTGTAGCATCTACCTGGGCTGTTTATAGTTGCAGAGCAGACTTGGGTGGCAAGGGGAACTAATATGATTATGAAACTTGACCTGCTTGATACACTGTGAGCCATAAAGTCCTTAATCTCTGACCTAGTAATCTTGTGTCTTCTGCCAGGATCCAAGAAATTGCATCAGGCTACCTTGTTAGTTTTCAACTAGAGTCAAGTCTCAGATGTTTCACAGCTGACACTAGAGTCAAAACTAAGGTGAGGCAAGAGAGTAGCCTCGAGTACAAAGAGTTAAGGAGCTCCTCATTTTCAGGGTCTTGCGAGTGCCTACTCTTTGGGTTCCTTTCTCTCTTTTTATTCCTTCCCAAATTTATATCTTTATGCAGACATCTCTCCCTAGCTCTGGTCTTTCTTGACACCTTGGGTAGTAAGTGTTGTTTTATTCATGTCACAGATAATTTTAGAGATATTTTTTGCCCAAGGTCAGTATCTATCCAAATCACACATATTTTGCATAATGTGTATATATTCTTGTATGAAGTATTTGTAGGTATGGAGGATCCAGGTGGCAGCAGGAATTGTTAAAGAGAAAAAGAATTGTCTGATAGAAAAAATAAAGCAAGCTTTTGAGCTACTCAGTAGAAACTAGACATTGACATCTCTTTTACCATGTTGACTTTGGAATTTAGGATTCACAGTTCCCCTTGCACCACAACCAAGTCACAATGTACTTTTGCACTGAAACACTAATGCATTACCTGGCCTTCACACAGAGGACACTCAGAGCTCCTTTTGGAGTCTTCTAAGTTAAAGAGATAGCCATGCTCTAGAAAATTAGCTGCCATGAAAGAATAACTCAGTCTGAACTAAAATGCTTTTCAGACCATAAAGGAAAGTGGCAGAGATGCAAATACTTATGGACCTTGTAAACAGTGGTTTCAGACATTATACCCAACCTCTCAATCTGATGAGTCACATTTTTTTCCCTTAGTGTCAGATGCAAACACAGGACAAGAACATCACTGGCAGCTTTGCTGGAAGTTAATGATACAGTTTGTGGAATACAAGAGGAAAGAGGATAGGATATGGGAGAGACTTAAAATGACACTTCCATTCAGATCACTTGAAGTTTAAAAAGAAAAATTCCCTCCTGCATGAACTGTTTGATTCCCTATAAGAAAGAATAATTTGAGAATGTTTAAATGAAAATCCTGATTTTCTACTAATAGACATAATTACTGCACATTTAATTTTGATTAGAAGAAATATCACACCCAAAGAAGACAAGATCCATATACAAAACACAAACACATACGTTCATATAAAAATATAAGTATATAAATTAAAGAAACATATGTCATATGTGATATATATATACATATGTACACATATACATACTCTCACACACATAGCACTCTTAAACCAGAAAAAGCCCTGCTAAGATATTCTCTACAAAGACTACTTATTTTGTTTGAGTCTCTTGGAAACCAGAACCTTTATGGAGATCATCAGGTGAAATTGTTTTGAGTCCTGTTGTGTATATAAAATCCAAAGGTAACTATAAAATTACCTAGAGGGGTTCTTTAACTCAGAACTTTATGAAACTATAAAACACTTAATGGAGAATGATCAAACTGACATGGTGTATTAGTCAGCCAAAGGGATACTGATGCAAAATACCTGAAATCTGTTGGCCATTATAAAGGGTATTTATTTGGGGTAGGAGCTTACAGATACCAGGCCACCAAGCATAAGTTACTTCCCTTACCAAAGTCTATTTTCACGTGTTGGAGCAAGATGGCTGCTGATATCTGCTTCCTGGGTTCCTCTCTTCCAGGGCCTTGCTTCTCTCTGGGTTCAGGGTTCCTTTCTTCCTGGGGCTGGCTTCTGTTTCCTCTGTGTGCTTACTTCCCAGGACTCCAGCTTAAAACTTCAGCATCAAACTCCAACGTCAAAACTCCAACATCAAAAACCCTCAACTCTGTCCTTTGCCAGGCCTTTTATCTGTGAGTCCCACCTGCTAAGGGGTGGGGACTCAAAGCCTAATGACATGGCCCAATCAAAGCCCTAATTGTAACTTAATCACACCCAGGTACAGACCAGATTACAAGCATAATCCAATATCTATTTTTGGAATTCATAACAATATCAAACTGCTACACATGGTAAAAGACTTAAGCACTGACACTGAATCACCTTAAGAAAGTTACTTAACATCTCTTGGCTTCAGTGTTCTCATTAGGAAAATCAGAGTTATTACAGATTAATTGAAATAATGTAAATAAAGCACTTTGTATGTTCAAAGTATTCAAAAATATTACCTATTGTTTTTTATCATGCATACTTTATACTTTCTCCTCACTGAGGACTGGTGAAAACCATTAACTATGTGTTAAGGATCTGATCTACATTTCTTCTCTTTTGTTGACTAGGTTTTGCTTACCATCTTCTGAATCCCTCACAATGTGACTCTCCATTCATGGGGGTCAGATACTTCTCAGTATCAAGGATGAGAATTCTCAGATATTATCTGCAATATTTCAAAAGTTTGCATTTCAATACCCAAGTCTTTGTCTATCATGATAAATGGTCTTCATACTCTCCTCCAAAGTGCTCTTCTGAATGCCTGCCAAGAATTACTCATGTCCTTTCTCAGTGTGTGCAGACCTGCAGCTTCCTGTTCCTCCCTGAGAGCTCTGGGCCTGATGCCTCTCTCTGTGCTGCCGGATCAGTGTCTTGTGTTCTGCTCTGCTCCAGGGATGGGAAGAACTTGATTCGATAACGTGTCCAGGAGGAAGAATCACCTGCAGTCCGGTCATCTGCTGAAAAGAATCCACCCATTGTGTGGCATGAAAGCCATGATGCCTCCTTTTTAGCTCCACTGAACAGCAATTTGCCTGGCTGCAGCAGCCAGGAGACCTTGCTCCATGAGAATTTCATTCCTAATATTTAGTGTACTGCAAAACACTTGAGACAAAACATCAGACTCACTTAATAGAAACACACTCTAGGGGGCTTATGATTACAGACACAGTGACAAATTACACGCACACACACACACACACACCCCAGTAAGCATTTATGTACTGCTTTCTACATTATGTGTCAGGTATTACTCTAAGCATTTTACATATAATAATTTGCCGAGAAGACTATGAGATGAGAAATATCATTGCCATTTTACAGATGAGGATCTGAGGCACGGAAGAGTTAAGTTGCTTGCCCACAGACAACGCTAGTAAGTGGAAGAGCTGGGATTCTAGCACAGCCAACTTGGCATCAGAGGGGGCACTCTACAACCTTTCAACCGGTACCTTTAAAATAAGGGCTCATGTTATAAATAATGCTTAAGATTGGCTATTATATAACTTTGAATTTTAATCACTAACGTATGCATCTATATTTGCAAGTAGAGAAAAAATGTTTTAAAATCGCAAAAGAAGCATTTTGGACACAATATTGGAAATAGCCAACTGGAATAAGATCACTTGTGTTTAAGCAGCTTCCCTAAAACAAGAATAAATACAAGATGCAAAAGATTATTAAACCAGACCTGTAGTTCATTTTCTGCTGTCCCTTTGCAGAAGTAGAAAATGCAGGATAAATAACTATTTCATGAAATGATCTTAGGAGAATTATGAGTAACTTCAGAAAGAGCTGCAACATAACTCAGTTCTGAATGTCTTGATTAATACTGCCATCTAATGCCCGATGGAGAAATCTGAATTTAGTTTAGACTGAATATGTCCTAGTACTGTCCTCCAAAATTACTAACATAAATGGAAACACAATTCGCATTATCAACTAGGACCCTATGAACCACATCAATCATTTTAAAATAAATTTTAGAAAACAATTGGAGCTCAGGCTCTTTAACATTCCAGTCCAGGTTTGGGGGCCTTTAATTTCAGGGTATGGTGTCACCGTCATTATGAAAGCTGATTTCATTATTCTTCCCACAATGTAGAAGAGCAAATTACAAAACAGTGACTGTAAAATCAGGTAATGTAATCACTATTTATTCTGGTTTCTATATAAGTCTATCTACATTTTTCCTCCCTTGTTTCCTCTTGAACAGTGTATTGATAAATCATTTCCCCCTTTGGCCTTTAGAAAAGTACTAAAAAAAAATTCAGAAGTTAAAAAAGGTCAAAAGTGTAAAGGTGAGACCAGGTACTGTATGTATAAGGAGGGAACAGTCTGTCTGCACATTCACATGTATGGATTAATGTAAATGTTTACGTTTTTCAATTTTTGAACTCCCCAGATTATTTCCCAATCTTTGGCTGTAAAGTATTTCCTGTTACAAGTCTATCAGGTGATCCTGAATTAACCAATTTATTTATTTATAGGTTAAAAACCTTAATTCTTGCCTCCAAAACTTTCATTTTATTTGATTGTTAACTCTGTATTTAAAGTTAAAATATTATATATTATTGCACTTTTATAATCTAGTTCTGGTTAATGGTATTCTCATAGTGTGACTGCCAAAAATTGTCTCCTCATTCCTGTCAACACGGTTGAGCATTAGGTGACTATGGCTACAAAAGTCACATATATTTTACACCTAGAAGAATTCAATTCGTGGCCTCAAGTTCATTTGATCCTCCAACTTCCCCAAAGCAAAAATGCTTCAGTTAGTATAACTAAACCACAAGTAGACCATCGGCTAATCAGTTTTCCAAGGACAGCTCACGCACGGTGACTGGGCCTTACGCATGCCTCCACCCAGAGCCCACATAGCATATGGAAGAACCATCTGAGCAGGCAATGGGGCTGAATTTTAGGGCCAGGATGGAGGGTGCCTCGGCAGCAGGTGCCATTTACCTTCCTAGCATCCCCCTTCTTCTTTTCCCTTATCTCTGACTCCCTCTCTACCGAAGATTGACAGAAGCCTGGTGACTGTGAAGGGCAGAAAAAAATCATCCGTGCTAGACCTGTCCCTGGATATGGACCAATTCCTTCCTATGACATTCATGCAGGTTTCTAGGGAATATAAGAAAAGATGGCATCTATGCAATTTCAAACTGGCTTTTTAAAGACTTGACTTATTGTTAAAAGTGATTCTGAAAATTGATAAAATACCATCACATTTATAACTAATTAGCTATTTTCAGAATAGCATGTGGCTTTGTCCATTCAACCTCTGCTGTTCAAATCTGTTGGTGCTGTACAGACGAAATCACTTGCTGGGATCCTTGGAATTGAGCACAAAGAAAAGGAAATAGCTTGACCTGACACTAATTAATATAATGTTGCTAGAAGCAATTTAACTTGCTAGGTGCAGGACCAAAATTCTTTGCAATTTAACCTTCTGGTATGAAGTACTCCTAAGCAATTTTTAGCAACTCCATGTGGAATTCTTAAAATGCAGAACTAACATTATTAGAATAATGGCTATGAACCAAGGACGGGAAAGAGGCAGACAATCATCCTGACAGAGATAAATAACAGGCAAAGTAAATTATTAGCTAGATCCTTGTTCTACATGAACCAAACCATCTCACTTATATTTATACACAAAGCATAATGTAAAAGGAAAACAACCGCGCTGGAATCCACTCAAATGAGCACAATAATAGTTACTAGGGAAAAATGATTTTGATTGTATCATTAAATTTAAAGCATTCACTTTAGGCGCTGAACATAGCCCTCAAGTGGGCCTTTTATCACAGGCTTAATGTGAAGAGTGCAGAAAAAACTTGCAAGCTAATGCTTTTATCACTTAGGGCTCTCCTCACTTTGCTGTTGGAATATTGAAAATACATACTCAGAGGGAAAAAATCAGCATTGTATCTCAGCACAGCTTCAAAACTAATGTGGAGAATATGAGAAAGAAAAAAGGAGGGGAAAACACTTGTAGGGATTTTCTGCCTGTTCAGTTAACCAATTTCCTTGGCCTTCAGGGCCTGTGGAGGCTCAGTCACTCCCTGGGATTTATGAAAATCAAGAAACTAAAGTATAGATAGCATGAAAAGCAGGAAAAGTCTGTTCTCTTGACTGAAATGTTCATTGGGATTTTGTGTAAGAAATGATTGCCCAAGTTTTAGAAAAAAAATTACTTCCCAAACTGTTGCCCTGATTTTTCATCCTGAAAAAAAACAAAACAAAACAAAACAAAAACCAGAAACATGTATCCAATAATCAAAGCAACCATTTTGTGTAGCTATAATAGTAGTAGTTGTTGTTATTATTGTTGTTACATATCCCTTTGAGAATCTGATGTTCTCCCCAGAAAAATGTGCATAGTTTTCTTTTCAGTTCTTTATGTAATTTCAGGGGATGCACAAAAGCTCTCTTTGGTTTAGTAACATGTAATGTATAACATTATGATGAGGAACAATTCTGAGACCCGGCAAGGATGGTTCAGGGCTGCTGTGCACAGCCTAACATAGATTATGAGGTGAATGGTACCCTGGCCCTGACAGGATTCAAATCCTAGCACCACCATATATAAGCTCCATGACCTTGATCTAGTTCTTAGCATCAGTGTCCTCATCTGGAACCCTAGGTCATTGTTCTAAGTATTTCAAAGATCAATGCCTACACAGTGCTTTGCAAACAAAAGGGGCCTGACATATAATAAATATAACTTATTATGACTAAGTCCAAGTTGGAGCCAGTACCTTCTCAAATAGTGACATTTCAAGCTATTTCTCTACCCATCATTGCCAACCTCGTGAAATGTTTATTGTTTTTTCTGGTTGTACCATGCACATATTATTCCCTATTCCTTCTCCCTGGAATGATCTCTCCCTACAGCCTTTTCTTCCTAACAAGCTCCTACTCAGAATCTAATATCCTACTCAAGTATCACCTCCACTGAGACGGTTTCCCCAATTCCCTTAGACAGAGTTAGTTATTCCTTTTATACAATCATGGTATATATTAATTTCTATTATTTAATTCATCATATTATATGAAATTGTTAAATCCATCTATTTACGCTTTTAGATTGTGAATTATTTATATGTCTATTCCCAAGTCTTAACATATTATTGGTCACTATCAAATGTTTGGAGATAGATGAATGGATGGAAGAAAGGACAAAAAGAAGAAGGGATGAAAGAAGGAAAGAAGTTTGGCTACATAGGCAGCCTCACATCAACCCTGAATAAAAGTGAACCCTTTATCTTCCTCCCACACCCAGTCCTCTGGAATTTGCTATTTATTCAATGCTACCTCCAACTCTCACTCCTAGGCTCAAAATTTTCATCTTATTTAACTCCTCCTTGCTTAACCACATTGACAGGTAATCAATTAGGTGCCTTTCCTTCATTCTTCATAAAATGTCTTCATCTGTCCTCTCATTTTATTCCAATTGCACTATCAATTTAGAATTTGTGCCAATATTGGGTTCAAAACATTCCTAACTGCTCTCCCCATTTTCAGTCTCTCCTTACTGAAAATTAACTTTCCTATAAACAAAACTAATTATATCATTTTCTTACTAGAAAACATCCAAGGGCACCCCATTATATGACATTCATTGTATTTCCAAAAGGTGACCTCTCTCTCAATTCCCTTGTCTTTATCCAATGCTTCAGTCACATTTCTCTCACTCTGCCCCTTTGCTCATGGGTATTCTCTTCTTCTCCAATGCCTTTCCTCTTTTTAGCTCACTTAAACATTTTATTTCATTTATTGTTTCTCTAAGACTTAAGACTAGTGATCCTCAGCCCACTGAGTACTGGAATCACTTTAATGTTAAAAAATAAATAACTTTCAATGTTGAAGATTTCCTACTTTGTCATGAACTGGAAAGGTCTGATATTTTAACCTACTTGCAAGCTAATCAATTAACCCTTTTCTGTTTTATGGATGCTGGCAAAGGCAGGAGATTCCGAAGACAGAGACAAAGGACTTTTTGTTCCTCATGGCCCATGAGCATCATAAGCATCAACATATTTATGCTCTTTCTCCTTGTCTTGAATTCCACTATTACAATGTGATGGCTCGTATGAATGTAACATAGGTAGTAGGTATGTTACAGCTGAGGAACCCAGGGCCAAGAGCCAAGCATTTTTTGAGCCAGCAGCAAACATGGCAGCAAGCAACACACAGGTAGTCTTCCTTAATCTCGAAAGCCAGCAGTTGCAAGGTAGTCTGTCTGTGTTTTCCTTGATCTCCTGGTTACCTGTACAATGGGCTACAGAAGTGGCCCAGGATCAGCAGAGAGATAAGCCTTGCAGTCTGGCACACTAAAAGGTACACAGATATAATCAGGTCTCAGGGCAAACTGTCTCTCCCAACAATATTGAGTGAAAAACTATATTATAAAAGAACTTATATATTAATAAACTTGCATTTTATTAGTCATGATTATCTACACACCTTTTCAAAAACAATTATATGTGTAATTTCTGAACATTTTCTACAGGTAATGAAACTTGCATCTCTGTTATGTTTGTGGTCTATGGTGTATAGATTGAAAACCACTACTTATTATTAAAATTCTTTGAGGGCTCAGACTGTGTTTTGATGTCCTATAAATCATTTTATTTCCCCTGGGCTAGCATAATGTTCTGGTTACCATTGCTATTTAAATAACTATTTGTTAAACAAACAAATGAAGAAAATTATATTTGCCAATAAATTTGAGTGTTAGATTACCCTAAACACAATTAAGAAGTTAGGTGAAAATAATATGAGACAAAGAGAAGGTTATGTGTAGATCCAGGATACTGAGATATAGGTTTAAAATGAGTTTCAGAGCTAGTGAGAAAGATTCTAAAAGATTTCCTTACCCAGTGACTTCGTAGTAATTACTACGATAGTCAAAATTTCCATTCCCTACTTACTAAATTTCAGACAAGTATTGATTTTATGATACCCAACTGACAAATTTTCTGTTATGGTAAATTGTAAGCTTTCTGAAGAGACTGTGAACATAACTTATTTACTTTGTAATCCATAACTACTCAAGTCCAAGGCTTTCACATGCATCATCCCAACATTAAATGTGTCCCAACAACTCATGGAAGAAGGTATCATTACCACCATAATTCAGTGATGAAACTGAGGCTCAGTGAATGTTTATGATTTGACCAAAATCACACAAATGTAAGTGATGTTTTTGGGCCAAAGACTTTTACATAATGGTGAAATATACAGGTAATGGGCTATATTGGTCCAGATTCAAATTCAGCTTTTATCACATAGAAGTTTTATAACTTTTGTGCCTCAATTTCATAATTTATAAAATGGAAGTAATAATAATACATCGTGAATTTGTGAAGATTAAATGGAATAATCCTTGTATAGTACTTTGAACAATGAATGACACATAGTAAATGCTCAATAACTATATTCATTATTACTATGTCTATAAATAATGTTCTCTAGTGACTGTTTCAGCTAAAATTAAAAAAAATTTTATTTAAAAATTTTTTTTATTAAAGTTAATAGAGCACAAGGAATGTTACATTAAAAAAAAACATAAAAAACAAGAAACATAAGAGGTTCCCATATAACCCACTCCCCACCCCCACCACATCATTTTTGTAAATTGCATTTTTTTGAGGATATATACATCACACAAAAAAAATGTTACACTAAAAAATACAAGAGTTTCCTGTATACCTCCCACACCCCCCACCCCACTCCTCCCACAGCAACAACCTTCCTCATCATTGTGGCACACTCATCGCACTCGGAGAACACATTTTGGGGTGCTGCTGCACTACACAGATAATAGTTTACTCTGTAGTTCACAGTCTCCCCCAGTACATTCAGTGGGTTATGGCAGGATATATAAGGTCCAGCATCTGACCCTGCAATATCATTAAGGACAATTCAAAATCCCAAAACTGCCCCCACATCACATCTCTTCTAACCTCTCCCTTCCCTCAACAACTACTGTGGCCACTTTCTCCACCTCGATGCTAAAATTTCTTCTATTATTCATCACAATAGTTTTATAGTAGAATATCAGTAAGTCCACTCTAGACTATATTTTATTCCTCCGTTCTGTGGACCCTGGGATGGCGATGTCCCCTCCGCCTCTAGATCAAGAGGGGGCTTAGATTCCTCATGGATGATGGATACAATTCCTCTGCTTACAGTTGTAGGCACTCTTGATTCCCTGGTGTGGTGGTTAACCATCTTCACCTCCCTGTTAGCTGACCTGGGTAAGACCAATGAACCAGAGAGTAGGAGTTGCCACTCTGCTGAGGCTCAGGGCCCAGGGCAGTCCAGAGATTCAAGTCTCCTGAGTATGGACCATCCCTAGCACAAACCACAGGTTCAGTAAAAGTGACAGAAGAGGCATGTGTAGAAAAGTCACATCTGAGTCTATCTCTGTCACACTCAGGGGCACAAATTCCAAAGTAGGACCCTCTGACATGGCACAGAGCTCCAAATCCATCTGCCATGACTATATATCCTGTGGATCTCTGTAGCCTTCAGGAGAATCAGTACCTAGGGTTGTATCTACTTTGGCTTTTTCTGGGGTCCTGCTGAGGTGTGGGTAAGCACGACCCCTCTGATGACCTCCCAATTCTTTTTGGAAGACTCTTAGCCATATCAACTCATTTGTCTTTGCCATTTCCCCTCAAAATATTTTTTAAAGATAATATTCAGGAATTATCCTTGATGTCTCATACTTTTATTTTCACATCTTTGTCCTAATAAAATATATTAATGAGATCGATAGTTAATAGCTGGTTTTTTAATGTTTAGCTTTTCATTATCATGTTTTAGGTTAGTCTACCTAAAGATGCTCTGATCAGTAAGTGCTTTTGTGTCATGGCACTACACCCAACATAAGAAATAAAGCTTTTGATTTTATATTTTTATATTAAAATTGCTTTAACATGGGAACATCAAAATTTCTGTGGGTGATTAATATTCAATTATATTTTTCATTGATATATAATAGATTTCTATTAAAATCCTGAAGAATAACATTCAATAGTCAAAGAAAGTTCCTTACAGTAAGCAGAACTTAATAAAAGCATAATGGCAGAGCTCAAATAGTAGTGGATTCATGATTAAAAGGCCTAAATTCTTGTTTGTGTTCTTCCCCTAACAAGTTACAAGATATTTTATGTATATCATCTGCCATATATATATCTGTCTCCTCATCTGCAAAATTAAAAAGAGTAGGGCTAACTTCTGTAGTGGAGGCTGTTGAGGTTGATGTCCTAATGTGAAAGACAACAAGAAATGACCTGTCATTGCTTTAGTTATTCTCATCAAGAGATGAAATCTATTTCTGCATCCTTGAATCTGGGCTAACTTTGTGACTTCCTTTGACCAACAGAATGTGGCAGAAGTGATATTTTGCACATCATAAGCCCAGACCCCAAGAGCTTCTACTCTTGCACCAAGAACCTTTCCACCACCAGGTGAGCAAGCAAACATTGTGTGTAAACAACCAGAAAGCAAATATTTTAGGCTTTGGGGACCATACAGGCTCTGCTGCAACTACTCAACTTGTCATTATGTGCAAAACAGCCATAGATGATCCATAAGCAAATGAGCATGGCTGTGCTCCAGTAAAATTTTATTTATGAAAACAAGTTGCAAATTGGATTTGACCCATTGGCCTATAGTTTGCTGATCCCTGTGATAGATGATGAAAAATTATGTGGAGAGCCCTAGCCACCTCTATTGTTCAGCTAGGGTCCCAGACATGTGATCGAGCTCAGCTAAGAACAGCCACAACCTCTCAGGCCTGAAGGACTCTCCAGCTGAGCCCCACTGTGGAAGTTTGAAATTATTTTATGAATCCCAAAAAGAGAAATATTGTGTTTTAAACTAATCAAGTCCTATGGGTGTGAGACCCCTTTGACTGGATTATGTCAGTGGGGCATGATTCATGTTCAGTCTCCATCTTCTTATTGTGTCTGATATAAAGGGAGACACAGAAACTCAGATAGACAGAGGGAAAAAGGAGCCAGAATATTTGATTCTACCAAGTGAGAGAGAGGATAGCTTAAGCACAAAGCTCCCAAGTGGCTGGGCCAACAGAGCAGCTCAAGAGGAGACCAGCCCTGCTGTATGCCTGATAGCTTACAGCTGAACTTAGGAAGAGAGCAGAATAGCCAAAACTGCTATAGGAGGCCCAGAAAGAGACACACCCTATGTCTGGTTGCTCAGCGTTGAGCTCCAAGAAATGGTAGATTCTGGAGGGAAAGGCAGAGACCTCCACAGAGATTGGCAACCATCTTGCTTCACCATGTGGCAACAATACCAGGATCAACAGTAGCTGACTTTGGTGAGAAAGCACATCTTATGGTGCCTTGGAACTGTGAGCTTTTACCCTAAATATATACACTTTACAAAAGCCAACACATTCCTGGTAGTTTTTATCAGCAGCCCTTTGGCAAACTAAAACACCTACCAAATGGCCAACCTGAAGAAATAGGAAATGTAATAAGTCACTGTGCTTTTAAGTCACTAAGTGATTTGTTATACAGCAAAAACTAAAGGGTACAACTCTAATGTTCTTCACCAATTTGGTATGCCCATTCTTCAGCGGCTGCAAGGTTGCTGAGGGCCCTGACCTGCTCCCACCCTGGAGAATTGCCTTGTCTGGAGGTTTTATCATTCCCGCAGGGCAGTCTACAACAAATGACTAACTGTGGGGGGGGGGGGGGGAGTTCAAGAGACCAACCACTTGTCTCAAGGTAGGATGAACTCTATGGTGCAATTCATGCTCCACAAATCCCTGTGGGAGTAGGCTAAAACTCATTTTCATCTGAAGTCTTACTCCACTTGTTTAGCTTTTTGCTTTGTCCTATCCTGCTCCTCTCACTCCCCTTCTGCTGCAAGTACTCACACAATAAACCACTTGCCCAAAAATCACATTGTCAAGTTCTGCTTCTAGGAAACCTGCCTTTTTTTATCTTGTAAGATTTTGTTTTCAGTCATAATCAGAAAACAACTTGGGATAGAAGACTGAAATGTAGGAGGCAATGTAATAAGCCAAAACCACTGAAGTGAGCCCACCATCAGTGAAGACTAGAAAAGTGTCATCTGTTATCACCAAAATGCCTCGTCTGAATCTATAAGTATTTGTAGGATGAAGGGAATTGGAAGTAGAATTTCTTTTATTAAAATTTAAATATTGGTAATTTTACTCCACTGAATATTATTTTCTTAAAATTAGTGATATCAATTAAATTTTTGATATATAGTTATATTGTTTTGTTTTTTTTTAAAAAAAAACTTTCTTATTGGATGTTGTCCCAGCATTACGCCATTAGATAACTTCAGTCACAAATCCTGACTTCCCTATGTCCTTTGTTTTTCTACTCGGTGAGAAAAAACACAAACTGATAAACTACATCCTGGAAAAATTAAACTACTAATGAATCCCTGCACATACATTACATTGAGATTACCAGATGTAGGGTAGCTTATAAATATAACATATGTATCATCATTATTATTCAAACAGCATTCTGAGTGTTGAAAGGAAGGAAAGAAAGAACGAAGGAGGGTAGGAAGTATGGGAGGGAGGGAGGGAGAGAGGGAGGGGAAAGAAAGAAAGAAGAGAGAGAGAAAAAAGCACAGCCATTAGCAGGTTCCCTGCAAACTGGGAATTGGGTAGTTGACTAAAGGAGAGATCTGAAGGAAATCTAAAGAAAAAACAATGACAGCAGCAGGGTTTCCCTTTCAAGAGAAGAGAAATAAGGAATTGTCAGAAAGGAAACATTAATAACTAGCAGAAGTGAAATATGTGGAAAGAATTTCTGAGATGTGACATAGGAATAAAAGGACAGAAAGCCAAATCTAGACTTTAGAAAGAGAAATATGGAAAGGAAAATACATTTATTGGAAAAATTGAAGATTCCTCTTCCTGTTGTTCTGTCTTCTAGAGATTGAAATGCTCGGAAAAAAAGATAACAGTGAATTGTAAAAGCAAGGATATCCCAACAAACATACACTGAAATTTATACATTCTTAAACATTTTTTAGTTTAAAAAAAAGATTTAAAGTAATATTCTTATTTCAAAAAATCAAAATGCCATCATGCCAATTACTTGATATTTTTCCCTTAGTCATAATTAAGCACCAAATGAAAAGGTCATATTTGCTTGCTTAATGCAATGAAGAAAAGAAGGAAGGGAGAGCATTTCAAAATAGACTTTTTAAAAGCCTGGACACTTCACTCAAATTTTCTATATTTCAGATTCTTTGATTGTAAAACGAGACGATCGGACTATGTTTTAAAATGCAAAAAAAAAAAAAATCTTAAGGGAAAAACTAAGTTTCTATTGCATGAATACTAACTAGAAGAAACATTCTTAATGGCATTTTAAAGTCAAATTGCTGTTTGTAACCTCAGCATGCAACGTAGTATAGCAATTCTTTCTGTGTTACCGTAAATCAAACTGACTACTCAAAAGAGCTAATTTGGTACAGCTAGGAAGTCATCTAAAGATATATGTTAATCTAATGACTGTTTAGTATAGGAAATTATAGTTTAAATAATTTATATGAATTTGGATATTCATTAAGATTTTATAGCATTTCAAAAAGAGCTATTTTAAGGTCAAGGACTAAAAATAGTGTCAGAGATAAGTAACTGGCACAGTATAATTAAGGTAGACATTTCATTTTAGGTTTTATGCAAATCAAAAGTTATAGAGACTAATAAAACATTTTGAGACAAATGTATATGGATATTTTCAGGAAATGGACCAATATATATCTAGATTCCTGATAAAAATCAGCAGGAAGACTTAGGGAAGAGCTTTTGTGGACAGACTTGACTTAGCTGTTTACCATATGGAGGAGGTAAAAGGGAGGATGAGGATAAAGATGACAAAGAGAAGAGTCAATTGGAAATAATAAAATTTTGCTAAATGCAAGATAACATTCTCCATTTCCTATAATTATTTCTTTGTTAAATATTAGCCTTTACCATTTTAATAAAAGAATGAGGACTACTTTTCTAATACATAAAGTGGATCACTATTTTCACTTGGGAATTTTTATTGAAACTTGCATAAAACATTTAGTAGGAAAAAGATGATAAAAGGTTATTTTGTATTTATGAAGAGTTTGATTCCTATTTAACAGTCCTCTGAACCAAGTTTGTAGTAACTGATGTCCTTATACAATCGAAGTAGCATCTATACTATCCTTAGGGCATCTAGCAACCATTTAAAAGTAGAATAATAATGGAACAAGGATTAGCTAGTCAGCAGGATTGCACTAATATTCATAAATTTGTCATTAAATATTAGTGAACACTTTCAAATGAAAAGTGTATGGCTTAATTAGACCCTGTTATCTTTCTAATTTGATTAGAAATTTTAAAAAGAAAATGAGACTCCTTAAATGGAAAACAAAGGTCATTTAATTTCCTTTAAGTTATTCAGTAATCTTTTTTAATATTTATTGAGAAATAAAATTCAGGACTAAATTTATATAGATTCTATCTACTGTAATATCTATACCTTATTAAATATACTTTTATTGCTGATATTAAATATACAAATAAATCAGAAAAGACTAATGAAGAAATTCTTTAAAAATAATATGTAATTATAACTTTACATGTTATAAACACAGAGGAAACTTGTTACATTTGATTTTGGTGGCAAAGAGAAATATCTATATGCTATTTTTACAATGAAAGAGAAATGCTGATAGCTATTCATATATATGTATAATACAATCTATGGGTGGAATACAATAAATATAACATATGCCTATGCCTTACTATTTTAATTCAACAATTATCATTATTTATTATATCACACATTGAGTGCCCATATCACACTAGGCACAACGCAGGGAAAAATCCAAGGAAGCAACTAAAGATCTTACATGACAAAGTCTGTTTTACATCAACTTCATTGTTTTTTAACTCCTTCTGATGAAGAAAATTAATCTGAATATTTTTTATGTACATGGTATAGTGGACCTAATAGTATGGGTTCTGACTCCAGATTGACCTGATTTCAATAACAGCTGTGTCACTTACTATATGTGTGATTAATGTAAATTAATTAAACTTTTCATGCCTCATTCTTCTCATCTGTTAAATAGGAAATATAACCAATAACATAGTTGGTTTGCATGTTTATTTTACACACACATACAGATGCACACACACACACATACCCCACTGCTTAGTATGACACCTAACATAATAAATGCTCCTCATAAGGTAGCCCTTCTTATTAAATCTCATTTTCGTGATTTGGAAAAGATCATGCATGGTTACACTGTATTTAGTTTTCTATTGCTGCTGAAACAAAGTACCACAAACTTAGCAACTTGAAACAACCCAAATTTATCTTACAGTTCTGTAAGTCAAAAATCTGACACAGGTCTCACTGAGCTAAAAGTAAGGGGTGAGGAGGGCTGAGCAGGAGGCTCTAGGGCAGAATCAGCCCAACTTCTTTGACTTGTGTTCCATTTCTTCTATCTTCAAGGCCATTAATGATGGGTGAAGTTCTTCTTATATAGCCTTTCTCTGACAACAGCCAGGAACGCTTCTCTGTTTTTAAGGACTCATGCAGGTGGGACTGGAAACACCTGGATAATTCACGATAATCTTCCGCATCTCCAAGTCTGTAACCTTAATCATACCTGCAAAATCCTTTCTGCCATGTAAAACAACACCATTCACAGGTTCCAGTGATTAAGGCATGGACATCTTTGGGTCCATTATTCTGACTACTACAGGTGCAATGGAACCAACTGGAGGGTGCCTATAAATGGTACCATGTCAGGAACTGGGATGTAACTGTTGCTGCCGCTTGTACTGGACTTTTGCAGCAACATTTAAATCAACCCTAAAGAAATATCTTCCTCTATTCAGAAAATTCTATTAAATTAGAAGGAGACATAACACTGTATGACTACCTAGTGGAGAATAGTGTGCAAGTGGATTCAGAATTGAAAGTAAGTCCACTGATGCTGGAATCCTTGGGTTCTCTGAAATTACTTTCTTATCACTAATTACTATATCCCGTGGCTGAAGCTCCCTGGAGCTTTACTGTTTAACCATTTTATGCTCTCTACGAATGTTATATACTACATGTTCTTCTGAACAGTCATAGCAAGATAACATAACTGGTTTGAGTAGCTTCATCTGTATAAAGTATGTGGATGATTCACTAAGTGAATCTACCTAACTAGTTTTGTCATGTAACTATCTCATGTTTTCTCATGGACAAAGAAGAAATAAACAATGCAAGTAAATCATTTGACCACTATATTTAATCCTCTTCATCATGTAATAAAATAATGACATGTTTGCTATTTTAAATAAAGAAGTCATATATTTACCATTTTTATAACATTAAAAGAGTGAAAAATTCATTTGACCTAGTCTTAAAATTAAAGATTTTAACACAAATTAAAAATTCACCACCATTTTTTGAGATATCTACAAGTTCCACACTCTAAGTTAGAGATGAGAGCCTTGAGAAATGAAATAAATACATTCCCTGCCCTCAAAGAGACTCCTCTAGAATGGAGATTGAAACCTAAGGACTCTACCATTCTACCTTACCCCCTCTTTTAACCAATAAGGAATTGAATTCCAAGAGATTTAGGCAACCGACCCCATCTTTGATGCCAAATAACCTTCATACCCACTAAAGTCATATTATTAGCAAGACTGAGTTTTGAGAACAGAGAGATCAGGGCATGCAGCAGAAAACCAGAATACTGACTCTAATTATCCTGGTAATCCAGTAGAGAAGGGTAGTATAAAATATACCAGGCGTAATAATAATATTAGAGAAGCAATAACAGAAATAGCTAGGGCCCCCTCATCAAGCACACCTGGGTTTTCATTCCAGTTCAGCATGTTTGCTTGTGATCTTTAGCAAATTATCTGACCTTTATAAGCATCAGGTAAAATGTGGAGATAATGCGGCACAGAGTGTTAAGTACCCAAATTTGGGTTCAGAATCACATTGGTTTGAATCCTGGTTCTGCCATCTTCAAGCTGGGTGATCCTAAGCACATCACATCCATAATATGGAAATAATAACACTTGCTTCAAAGGTTTGTTACAAGAAGTAATGTGGCTAATCATATTCATATCATATTTATATCTTATATGGTTAAGCATTTTTTCTCTTAATTTTTTTTTTAATTAATAAGGAGACCTTGACCATGTCATTTAACTAATCATTGTTGGGAAGCGGACTTGGCCCAGTAGTTAGGGCGTCTGTCTTCCACATGGGAGGTCCACGGTTCAAACCCCAGGCCTCCTTGACTCATGTGAAGCCGGCCCATATGCAGTGCTGATGCGCGCAAGGAGTGCCCTGCCACGCAGGGGTGTCCTCCGCATAGGAGAGACCCATACGCGAGGAGTGCTCCCCGTAAGGAGAGTCGCCCAGTGCGAAAGAAAGTGCAGCCTGCCCAGGAATGGTGCTGCACACAAGGTGAGCTGATGCAGCAAGATGACACAGCAAAAAGAAACACAGATTCCCGTGCCGCTGACAACAACAGAAGCAGACAAAGAAGAACACCCAGCAAATAGACACAGAGAGCAGACAACTGGGGTGGGGGGGAATAAAATTTAAATAAATAAATAAAGAAATCTTTAAAAAAAACACCTAATCATAAAACATCTAATCATTGTTCATCTGTGATCTGTGTATCTTTTTGAACACTGGAGGAGCAACTGAATTTGTTGATGGATTTAGATGAGATAATTGTGTCTGGACAGAACTTTTTAGGAGTAACACTTCCATAACACGTTGAGATGCCTTTTGTCTGTAATTTTATTTTTTTGAATTTGAAATAAAGTTTGAATAAAAAAAGGAAATATGGTATATTAAGCTCTTAGAACAAAGTCTGATCAATGGCAAGCACTCATAAATTATAATTAGTATTATTACTAATTAATTTGCAAATGTAGTATGAAGATTAATAATAAATGCAAGCTAATTTCCCCAAGAATGGCAAAGTAAATGATTTCTGCATTTTAATAATATTCTATATTTTCAAAGTTTCTGTAATTATGAACCCTGTCCTCATGACCAACGATGGATGGCCAATTTTTCCCCATTCCACAAAGAAAAATTTGACTTTAGAGAGAGCCAAATGGTCAGGAACTTGTATTAAAATGGTAATTGAAAAGGAATTCAAACTCAGTGACCCCTGGTCTCCATTCACTGCTTTACCTGCTAAATTAAATCACCTTGGCAGTTTAACAGTACACTGGAAACATTTTCAAGGGAGAATATTTATATACACAACTCTTGGTATGACAAATATTTGTCTGAATTTATTCTCCTCCAGGCCAATCAACACCTTATGAAACTTCAGATTTAAAAGACTTTGGATCTTTATTCATGCAATGTTAATATAATGGGAAACAATTCGGTATCTACAGCAGGAATGATTTTACAGGCTTGAAGCAGGTGACAGACCACATAAACTTTATCTTCTTGACATTTAAAAAAAATAAAGTTTTAAAGCATGCACATTTTCATATCATTTAAATAGTGAAACTATTAATGGTAAATAATGTTTGTAAGAAATGTGAATTTGAAGCTTTTTGTTTACATTGTGTTAGGTACATATAAACTTTAATAAATGCTAATGGGAGTTACCTACACATTCCTATCACAGCATTGGAAGAACATGCTGTACAATTCCAAATAACCCTTTTAACCTTGTGAAAAATGGAAAAGGAACTGGAGTGTATAGCACTAGAGCATAATAAGAGCAGAACTAAGCAATCTTACTCCAGTTCATTCTCAAGCTAAATAGTAAGAAATAATTCCAACCAGTACATTTCATGAGGAATTAATAGTTTTATGGCATCTCTCCTAGTCAATAGAGAATGCCCTTCTTTTCTACTACTCATTTTTTCTCAACAATTGTTCATCTTTCTTCTTATCTGATGTGCTTTTGTAATACCATATTGACTTAGAAATATAATTAACAGCTATCTATTCATTTATCCCCCAAGTATGTATTTAGCATCAGGTGATGTTTATAATAGCAAACAAGACTGTTGGCCTCGCTCTCCAGTAATTTACAGTCCAGTGGGAAGAACAGAAAATTAAGCACAAAATTTCAATATAGTGTGAAAAGAGCTAAGGTATGGGTAAAAAAGTGCTCTAGGATTGAATGGAACTAAAATATAACTAAATATCTTCAAGGATTCAAATCCTAAAGCAGAGCAAAGGCATTTCATTAGGACCTTAGAAAATATAAATTTAGTCCTTGGTATCCAGAAACATTCCAGTAGCAAGGAGAAAGAGCCCAAATCTCTCTCTCTTTATCTCTAGAACCAAAATGCTTCTAGGTATTTCCACTGGGATATCCCAAGGATAGCTAAAACTCATTATGGCAATGCTGAATTCATTTTTTCCTCCTGTCCCCAATCTTGATCCCCATTTCCTTCACTCCCTATCCCAGCAACAGGTCCTAAACCATCCAGCTACCTAAGTGAGAATCATGGGAAACCTGCTTTCAGCACCTTTCTGCTTCACCTCTCATTCTAAAAGCATAGAGCAACATTTGGGAGGTAAGTAGTAAGTGATTGGGTTTAGTTAGCAGAGGCTTTGAGTGACAGGTTGATAACTATAGTCATTACCCCTTAGGCAATTGTATCTTTGAATCACTGACAGCATTGCCTTGTCATATGGGTAAATGAAAGAATATATTTATAAAGTACTCTGTGAATTATCATTAGTGATAAAAATGCATTGAAAGATTTTAATATCAGCCCAGGAAATATCATTACAAAGAACATTTGATAAATTCATAAAGTTCATTCTAAAACAAAGCATTAAATAGATTTTAACCAAACACTATTGAAATAAATAAATGAATATATATGTGTGTGTATGTGTGTACACATATATAAAGAATATATATAGCATATTCTAAAGCAAAATGTAGAAAGGCTATAAATCTTTTTATAACAAGCATCTCTGGAAAAAAATACATCAGAAAGCATTGTCTTTTGGAAGTGATTATCTCAGTGATTATCTCCATGGGCCATAAATATAAGCATTTAAGAGCAAGGGCTCTTGCATCAAACAGATCTTCCCTGACATCCTGCCTATGCCACTTGCCTACTATGTAACCTCCAACAAGTCAGTTAGCCTCTCTGAACCTGTTCCCTCATTTGTAAAATGCTCATAAACTCAACCTTTCAGAAGGGTTTTGGGTTTTTTTTGGTGATGTTTAAATAAAATAACAATTAAAGTACTAAGCATAGGGAAGCGGATTTGGCTCAATGGTTAGAGTGTCCGCCTACCACATGGGAGGTCCGCAGTTCAAACCCAGGGCCTCCTTGACCCATGTGGAGGTGACCCATGTGCAGTGCTGATGTGTGCAAGGAGTGCCGTGCCACGCAGGGGTGTCCACCACGTAGGGAAGCCCCACGTGCAAGGAGTGCTCCCTGTAAGGAGAGCCACCCAGCACAAAAGACAGTTCAGCCTGCCCAGGAGTGGTGCTGCATACAGGGAGAGCTGATGCAGCAAGATGACTCAACAACAACAACAACAAAAAATGAGACACAGATTCCTGGTGCCCCTGAAAGAATAGAAGCGGACACAGAAAAACACACAGCAAATAGACACAGAGAGCAGACATCTGTGGGCGTGGGGGGTGGGGAATGGGAGAGAAATAAATAAAAAATAAATCTTAAAAAAATACATAAACTACTAAGCATATTCTAAGAATTCAACAAAGTATAACTGCAACTCTACTCACTTTCAGAGAGAGGTCAAAGAGGAAATGGCATTTTGGGTAAGAAGAGGTAATTTTAAAGCTTCATCTGGCTCCTTGAGTAACTAGGGAAGCAGTCATTAATAGCTATATGACCTATTCTGACAAGATAGTGGAATATGATAAACTAAAATCTTCCCCGATACAAACACCTAGAAATACTGGATAAAATTTGCCTAAATTCAGAGTTGAAAGTACAAATGGGGAAAACCAGGCATTCCTCAGAGATAGTGCCAGTTCTATTCCACATCACTAAAGTAAAGCAAATATTGCAATAAAGTGAGTTGCATGAATTTTTTGGTGCATATAGAATGCGCGACAGTATTATGTTTAAAAACAATGTGTATCATTAACTATAAAATACTTTATTGCTTAAAGTACTAACCGTCATCTTAGCCTTCAGCAAATCATAATATTTTTGATGGTCGAGGCTCTTGCCTGGATGTTGATGGCTACTGACCAATCACGGTGGTGCCTGCTGAAAGTTGGGATGGTAATTTCTTAGAATAAGGCAACAATGATGTTTCCACATCAATTAATTCCTAATTTCACAAAAGATGTCTCTGTAGCACACAATGCCATTTGATAGCATTTTACCTACAATAAAATCACATGAAATCATATATATATTACATTATATACACCACCATGAGTAATGATTAGCAGAGAGAACTTCAAAAGGATTAGAACCCACAAACTTTATATAATAGAAAAAGCTGATATGCCCTTTATAAATGAACATGTTTAAAATTATTAAAGAGGAATCAAACATTAAAAAAAGAACAAGACATAATGAAAAAAGATTAGATAGATTTGAAAAAGAACAATTATGACTTCTAAAATTGAATAATGTAATCATAGAACTTAAACCATAATGGTCAGATTTAGCAGTAAATAAAACACAATACATGAGACAAATCATGAAATGAAAGATAAGGTCAATCTGAGGAAATTAACCAGAATGTATCACAGAGAGATTAGGAGTTAGAAAGATGAAAGATGATTTAAGAGGCAAAAAAGATAAAATGAGAAAGTCTAATATACAGCTCATTAGAGTTCTAGATTGTGAAAACAGAAAGAATGCACAAGTAATACTCAAAAAGATTATGGGTGAGAATGATCCTCAACTGATAAAAGATTCAGAATGTCATTCATAATTCAAAAAGCAAATGTCCTATTCAAGATTAATAGATAGACTATAGATGACATAGAAGATGATAATGAGATAGATAGATAGATAGATAGATAGATAGATAGATAGATAGATAGATAGATAGATAGACAGATAAACATAGTGAAACAGTCATGGACAAGATATTTAAAGAAACCAGAAGGAAAAAAAAAGATTAATTACAAGGGATAACAATAGGCTGACAGCAAATTTCTCAACAATAAAATAAGAGAGTAACTTCAAAAGCTTGGAGAACATTAATTGTTAGCCTATATTTCTATGCTCCCCGTAAGGCAAGCAACTATGTCTATTTTTGAAAAACTGAACTTCATATTACATATATTTCTTTAGGGGAATTTTGGAAGTGGGATACACTCTTATTTGACTACATTAATTACATGCACTCCTTCTAAAAGACAGAATAATGGAATAAATACACCAAACACTTATGTCACGTGAATGATATTTAAATGAAAATTTTATGTCAATATTCTACAACAGGAGTTCTTAATTTTTTTTGTTCCATGGACTCCTTTGCCAGTCAGGTGAAAAACCATGGACCCCTTACTAAGTCCACACTATACTGTGTATTATTTAATAAATTTATTACACCCACACCAACATGGTTCCACAAGAATAATGTTTTTTGAATTTCAATTCAAGTTCACAGACCCCTTATTAAGAACCCCTGTTCTATAAGAAGCACATGATGGGAAGCAGACTTGGCCCAGTGGTTAGGGCGTCTGTCTACCACATGAGAGGTCTGCTGTTCAAACCCCGGGCCTCCTTGACCCGTGTGCAGCTGGCCCACGCGCAGTGCTGATGCGCGCAAGGAGTGCCTTGTCACGCAGGGGTGTCCCACACATAGGGGAGCCCCACGCGCAAGGAGTGCACCCCGTAAGGAGAGCCGCCCAGCGCGAAAGAAAGTACAGCCTGCCCAGGAATGGCGCCGCACACATGGAGAGCTGACACACAAAATGATGCAACAAAAAGAAACACAGATTCCAGTGCTGCTGACAACAGAAGGAGACAAAGAAGAACCCGCAGCAAATAGACACAGAGAACAGACAACTGGGGTGGGGAGGAAGGGGAGAGAAATAAATAAATCTTTAAAAAAATTAAAAAATAAAATAAAATATAAGAAGCACATGGGTTTTAATAGCAGTAACTTCAAAAAGATTATTCCACAAGGGGCTTCCTAAATCATTCAAAAATGGTTGGTTCAATTTAATTGTATGTAAATTTTTCTTTTAAAAATTTACCTGAATGAAAAAATTTTTTTCATAGGCCCAGAACACAGCAGTTGGGCTAAAAACACTCTGCCTCTTTATTCAAAGTGTGTATATTTGAAAAGGACAGCTAGTTCTTCGACTTGTAAATCCCCCCTTTTCCTCTTGGTCAAACCCAGGGTAGGGATCTGACCCAATTCAGAAACAGAGAAAGGGAGGGCTAATTGTGTCAGTCAATTTCTCTTTTCTGGGAGTCTAGACAATTAGTTTGGGATGACAATCTGTTGGTTAGTAATAAGAGGAAAAACAAGACAATACAGAGTAATAGAGGGCAGAGCATGCTAAAGGTAAAACAGGACCAAAAAAGGCCAGGAAATATCTGCTGCTGGAGGACAACAAAAGGCCCTGCCTAAAGAGCAGAAGAGTTTCTTCCTCTTGGTCCTGGCTGAGAACCAGGTGTCTCCTGTTTCGGCTCCTGATGTAGCACATGCATTTTCACCCAACTTAGCCTGAAAGAGTCCACTCATCACATCTAAAATGCCCCACACACTTACATGAGTTCACTTAACACTCTCTACTGTCCCATGGATAGGCATTATTACCCCTGTTTTAGAGATCAGAGAACTGCGGCTCCGAGCGTGTAAGTAATTTGCCCTGCTTCTAGAACTTGGTAAGCAGCGGAGCCAGGAGCTACACCTCACAGGGACCTGCCCCGTAACCTGTGCTCTTTCAGCACATGCAAGTGCCAATTTCTTCATCTGTAAAACAAAGGAGTTGAGGAAATTCAGATCCTGCCCTCCTCCTTTAAAATGACATGGTGATAACCAGTGTCTTTAAAGTTAGTTCTTCAAATATCGAAGTTTAAAAGTGGCAGAAATAGCATATTGTGCAAACGTATATCTAAATATTAACAAAAATATATATTTATATAAGTATAAATATTGATATGGTATGCTTTTTACCATATAGGATTCTTACTTATCTAAGACAGTAAATTTAAAAGGCAAACTAACTACTAGAAACAGATTTTTTTCCTGCCCTGTTAACATTTTAAGGTAAAATGATTATGAGTTTCTAAGTCAAAATAAATTAGAACAAGAAAAATATGTTGATGAAACTAGCATTCAAGTTTGTGCTATGGAGAATCTGCAGTTTTTCAAGTATAATAGTTAATTATATCACTGAAAATTATTTTGAGGTTTTATTAAAATGAGAAAATTAAAATTTCTTGTTCAGAATTTTAGGATCATATAAATTAATAACTGGAAATGAATTGAGAGATCATCTATCTAACCCATATATTTTGAAGCTGAAGAAAAGAGATTCAAGAAAATTTAACTTCTCTATAATTCTTCCATATTGAAAATATTATATATTTCTACACGGGGACTTCTAGTCTCTATGGTCCTCAAAACAAACAAACAACGAACAAAACACTACAACTAATAATTAGTTCAAAATCTCCCTTTAGGACGAATGCTACACTTTATTTTACCTTTAAACATTACATGAATAAAATCAGTATATAGCCTCATAAGTTTTCCTTTTATGCATAACTTTGATTAGTCTGAAAATCAGTAGTAACTAGAACTTGCTTTATTTATAACAGTAAAAAATTGTTTTTCATGCCTTTCTTACCATACGGCCACCAAAAGATGCATCACTCTGAGTTGTTAGGATATGTTACCCTACTTAAAAAACAAAAACCGAAGAGCCAATTAAAAACATCTTATCATTAAAACGTTTTTAATTTTTTGATACCAAATGATATTTTTATCTTCCAGCTTGCTGAAATATTATTTCCAGTACTAGAAGAATTCACAGCAAGTGGGTGGCCAGCTGGGAGAAAGGGAGGATTTGAAGTGGTATACCTCCATGGCTAATAAATTACCCTATTTTACTGCCAAGTCCTACTGCCAGTGGAGCCAGCAAAATGACCACAGCCAGCTGTGCAGTTCTGCTTTTATACTTTCACCCCATACATGCAGACACTCCCTTCCTGCTGTGGCTACAGCCAGAGGTTAGGCAGCTTTAATCCACACACCTGAGTCCATGAGTTTATGGTAGGATTGGTGGGGGACCACTTGGATGAAGTCAAACTGTGAACAATTTCTCAGGTACTTGTACTTAAATCTGACTAAATATTTACTGTAGAAGACTTGTTTGTTTCTTAATCAGAATTGACTAAAAAATTATTAATTAATACACCTGACTATGAGTTGTTAGTGGGTCATAGGCAGCCTTTTAAAATAATGAAATAGAAATGAATTGGGGGAAAAAAAGGAATAAAATGAAAAGAGAGTGCATAAAAGAGTAGTAGTAATGAAATCTGTGTTTCAGATCCATGCAAGGTGTGTATTTGTGTAAAGGCTTATAATGTAAAATGCATTTCTTACCAAGTGTCATGATAAAAGAAAGTTTGAAACATGTTGTTATCTGTCTATAATATGATTATTGGATATCTGTAATTTATTAGCATATAATCTTTACTTCAGTTTTCTTTTTGTTGTGTTCATTTGATTATTCATATTTTTCTAGACTATGAAAAACCACTTTGGACATTTCAAGTATATTCACACCATTGTTCAAGTATTTACTTACATCATTTTAGTTACCTCTAATATCTGTGGTGATAGTCCCTTTCTCATTACCTAATTCTGTACATTTCTATCTTCTCTATTTATTAGACTTGCCAAAGTTTGGTCAAACTTGGTTTTGCATTTGTTTATCAATTCCATTTGTCTTCTGTTTCTGCATTTATTCTTTTAATTTTCATTCTCCTTTTTTTTTTCTTCAAAAGGTACTGGGAAGTGTATTCAGGACTTTGTACCTGAGAAGCAGGCTCTCAATCACTCAGCTATACCTGCTCCCCAATGAGAGTTGATTTTTATTTGTTTGTTTGTTTTTAGGAGGTATTGGGGATTGAACCTGGGACCTCATACATGGGAGGCAGGTGCTCAACCACTTGAACTACACCTGCTCCCCTCTCCTTTATTTTTTCAATCACTGATTTTTTATTCTTTTTTACTTCTTTAGCTGAATTCTTAGTTCATTTATTTTCATTCTTTCATAATAACAGAAGCATTGTGGCTATGACTTGACTTGAATTATAGTTTTATCTTCTGCCCATTCACTTCATTGTCTCAACTTATTTTCTAATAGATTATTTTGTATTTCTAATTCCCATTAAACACAAAATTTAGAATGATTGATGTATTTTTATTTTAGAAGTTTTAAAAAATTGTTATTTAAAGCTATGTTATAAATTTTTAGCTTTATTGTGTTGTATTCAGAACCGTGACTAGTATACTTTCTACCTCTCAAACATATTGAAGTATTGGTTGTGTTCTTGTATACAGTTTATTTTGTAAATGTTCAATGGGCACTTAAAGAAAGCTTTTCTCTGCTGTTGAGTTCTGACCTAATCAGTTAAATTACTTTCCATATCCATTGTAATTTTCACATTACAAATGTGATTATAGAACCTTTAAAACATTTCTTCCAAACCAAACAATTGGGTAAATTTCACAAATATTATGAAATATTTCCAGTCTATATATGAATAATTATTTAAATATTCTATGCACCCTTGAAGATACTTGGACTGCCTGATAAACAATGTTAATGACTGTAGTTAAATATGTTTTAAAAATAGAATGGAGACTTAAAACTAATTTATTTATATTGAATAAATCTTTATAGATTAACTGCTTTCAAAATATGTACAATATGTTCAATGAAATCCACAGATCAAGAGACAAGATAAATTTATACTGTAAAGCTCCTATTATTTTTCTTCATAATCTATAGTGATTTATTTTATTTTATTTTTTAACAACAAAGAATGAAAGTTTTTTAAAAGAATGGAGACAGACTGGCATTAAAATCCAAGAGAAATATATACCTTTGCTCAAAACTACAAATAAATTCATGAAACACCCAAAAATAAAATCATCATCTTCACAAGCACCTTCAGGCTATTACAAGAACTGAAACGCAGACAAGGATTTATTTGTTTTCTGACAAGTACTCAAATACTATAATGCTAAAATAAAAAGGTAACAAGAGTTACTTTTGCAATCTGAAGACTTTAATTTCATAAACCACCTTAAACGATAAATTATTAAAGAACTAAATCGTTGTTTTAAAATGGTAGGATCCAGTAAAGTCACAGGAGCTAAGAAGTACGCAAATACATGGGAAAAAATTGTTAAGGTACATGTTCATATCTCTGGACATGGCAGAGAAATATGAGTAGAAATTAAGATGGAATAGTGTAAGGTCTTTGGATACACAACTATGATTTCTGGGAAAGAAATCTATGATTTTCAGTCATAATATTGAGTTTAATCTCCCTGACCTTGTGTTCCCATTTTTTATCATAGGATCTCTAAATATGAGAAGCAAAGAAAAATAATAATAGCCAATGCTTCCTGAATGTGAATGTGAACAGGCACTGTTTTAAGCATTTAACATATACCAATTTACCCAGTTCTCATAAAAATCTTAGAAAAAGGTAATCTCATCACTCCTTTTGACAGATTAAAATACCACGACAGACTAAGGTTAATTTGCTTGCCTGAGGTTATTCTGATAACAAGAGATAGACAATTTGATACCGGCAATCCAACTCCATTTGAAAACAAATCTGCTAAACAAGTTGGGGAGAAAAAGATAAATTTATTTAAAAAGAGGAAATAAAATCAGTCTAGTAAAAGTTGTGAACTTATAAAGCAAATATGCATAACATCATACGAGGGTCCCATACATCAACCCTCCACCAACACCTTGCATTGTCATGAGACACTTAATTGTTTATGTATGTTCATATATAAATGATATAAAGATAATAACACTGGGATTGGTTAGGGGAAAACTACTTTGTTTAGTAGTAATATTTTGACAATGCTTTTTAATCATTAGTTTAAAAAGTTTAAAAACAATGCAAGTTATTGGTGGTAGGGTGAGATGTTATATATGTTTGTTTGATGTTATATATGTTTGGTTTGTAAGTTCACAACTATTATACACTTACTGTTTATGTATGAGTGATATATTTCAATAAATTTTTAAAAAATCGGTCTAAAAGAGGAAAGATAAAAAAGAAATATAAATAAGACAAAAATAATGGTTGATGAATTTAAAGTGGTACTTAGGGGTAATATATACAATTAGTTCACATTAGAAAAACTAAAACTGTTAACATTAATAAGTTTAGCATGCAACCCCCAAAATGTAAAAGCACAAAGAAGGAAAAGTATATTAAAGATAAAATCAAAACTTAATGAAAAACAAAAACATAAAATAGAACGAATCAACAAAGCAAAAAATTATCTTCATAAAGATTAATGATACAGAAAAACCCTGGTGAGATTAATCAAGAGACAAGGAGGGAAGTGGATGTGGCTCAACTGATAAGAGTATCCACCTACCATATGAGGATTCAAGGTTCTATACTCAGGGCCTTCTGGCCCTTGTGGTGAGCTGGCCCATGCTCAGTGCTGCCATGCGCAAGGAGTGCCAGTGCCACACAGGGTTGCCCCTGCGTAGGGGAGACCCACGCCCAAGGAGTGCCCCCCACAAGGAGAGCCCCATGTGAAGAAACCGCAGCTAGCCCAGGAATGGCGCTGCACACACGGAGAGCTGACACAGTTTCCCAGACCCGTCTCATAATACAAGCAGGTGCAGAAGAATACACAGCAAATGGGCACAGAGAGCAGACAATGGGGGGGGGGGGCAAGGGGAGAGAAATAAATAAAATAAATCTTTTAAAAAAAGAGACAAGAAGAAGACAAATTATTAGGCATGAAAAAGAGGTGCTACAAAGATTAAACAATGACAAGTTATTGGAACAGCATTAATGCCAGATATTTTAAAATATAGACAAAATGGATAAATCCTTTAAAAATTCAAATGCCAGAACTGACTTTAAAGCAAGAAAAAGTTTAACAGTCTTTTAAGAATAAAATAAATTAAGTCAATAGTAAAAAGTCTTCCCTGAAAGTGAATAAGAGGCCTGAATGACTTTATAGTAAATAATTCCAATCTTACACAAGTTTCATAGAACAGAAAAAAGGGGGTTACTCACCAATACATTTTATGGGTTCTCAAGCCTTAATATTAAAGAAAAAGTTATTCAGCAAACTCACTTATGAGCAGTTCAGCAAACTGAGCATGCCATTCTTTATTCCAGAAATGTAGTACCAAATTAATAATAGAGAAAGTATTAATATTATTCACTACATTAATAGAATAAAAAGAGAAAAATCATATTAGCACCTCAGTGGATACAAAACAGATGTTTGATAAAAGTCCATATCATTCATAGCAAAATAAAACAGACAAATAAAACTAGAGGAAAAGGGGGAACCTCCTTAACCTGAAAAAGAACATCTACCACACACAAAAAATTTTTTTTTAAAGAAACATCATTCTTTGTATCGCTCTGCAAAAAAAAAATTTAAAACAAACATCACTCTTTGCAACTGCAAGCAAGATAAATCCCATGAGATCTAAGGCCCCTTTCAATTAGAGTCAGAGTGAGCATCACCATCCCTGAATCCTCAGGATTGGGGAACGAATGATGAACTCGAGTAGACTTACTGGTATTCTTCTATAGAACTTACTGTGATTCTAGCATTGGAAGAACTTCTATCATTGATGTCGAGGCAGTGGCCAGTGGAGGTTCTGTGAGCGGGGGAGAGGGAAAAATAGGTGTAATTTGGGGGGCATTTTCAAGACTTGGGATTGTCCTGAATGACACTGCAACAGAGACACAGGTCGTATATACATTGTCATAACTTAGAAAAATGTGCATGAGAGAATGTAAACTACAGTGTAAGCTATAATCCATGCTTAGTGGCAAGGCTCCAAAATGTGTTCATCAATTATAAAAAATGTACCACACTAATGAAGGATGTTGATAATGTGGGAAAATGTGGGAGGGATAGGGAGCAGAGCATATGGGAATCCCCTATATTTTTTATGTAATATTTATGTAATCTAAGTATCTTTAAAAATTTTTTAAAGTATATATAAAAATAAAATCACTCTTAATGATGAAACGGTAAGTTGTTGAACACATTCTCTCTAAGATAAAGCAACTTCATAACAAAAATATAATAATCATTCTATTGAACATTGACTGATAGTTCAGCCAATGCAACACAAAACCAAAAATAGAGAGAGAGAAAGTTTGGCAAGGTTGCTGGATCCAAAAATCCATATGCAAAATAAATTATATTTTATACACCAGAAACACTTAGAAAATGTACTTATTTTTCAAAAGAAATAAGAATCAGTCTAAGAACAGATGTACAAGTACTTCGTAGAGAAAATTATAATTCTGTAGGAAAACAGGATGGGAATACCCAATATTACAATGATCTCAATTCTCCTAATCTATCTTTAGATGTATTGCAATTTCAATAAAAATCCCATGAGATTGTTGTTGTTTGTTCTTATTTTTGTGTATGACAGTTTGAAGCTGGATGGACTCCAAAAGATTATGTTCTTAAATCAATCCATTTCTGTGGGAATGGACCTTTTGATTAAGTTACTTCAGTTAAGGGCCTTTTGATTACATTACTTCAGTAAGGATGGCCCATAGTGGGTCTTAATCCTTTTACTGGAGTCCTTTATAAATGTCACGTTCCTTTTCTCTTTAGTGTCAGATGCAAACATAGGAAAGGAACATCACTGGCATCACTTTACAAAAAGCCACTGAAGCAGGAGACTGAAGCAAAAAGACCTGGAGGAGATAGGAGAGACCAACAGACACTGCCATTGTGTCTTGCCATGTGACAGAGGAGTCCAGAATCACAGACAGTGGGTATTCAGAGAGAGAGCATTGCCTGATTTTGGACTTTCATGGCTTCAGAACTGTAAGCTTGTAAACCAATAAATCTCCATTGTAAAAGTCAACCCATTTCTGGTATACCGAATTTTGGCAGCTCAGGAAACTAAAACATATTTCAACTTGTCAAGCTAATTCTAAAATTTCTATAAAATAGAAAAGATCTAAAAGAGTTAAGATAGTCCTGATAATGAGGTAGCAATATTTGTGCTGTAAAGTTCCATGACATATTATTAAGCTGTAGTAATTAAGACAATGTGATAATTACACAAGGATAAATTGACCAATGGAATAGAATAGAGAAACCAAATACAGACACATGGATGGAAACTTGACCTCTACAGAAATGGAAAGAATGAGCAATTCCATAAATATTACTGAGACATTGACTTTATCTACAAGAAAATTAATAATAAAGTAAATAAAACAAAATAAAATAAAATTGCACCCATGATTCATATTACATACGCAAATCAATTTTAGATCTATTAAACACTTACATTTGTTAAAGCTTTAGTAGACAATATGAAAGTATAGGTTTAAAATTTCAGAGTTGGAAATTATTTCTTAAATAAGACCTTAAGATGTCAAAACATGAACACAATTATTGATCAATTTAACCTCCTTAAAATTTCAAACTTCTGTACTTCAAAAGAGTCTGTAAAAGAAAGAAAATAAGAGCTACAAAGTAGAAAAAAAATGTTCTGCATAAATAATTGACAAAGAATTAATATCCATAATATTAAAAAACTTTTAAATATCAATAAGAAAAATAAAATCCAACAAAGACGCAATTCTGAGCTTTCACACACAATCAGGATTACACTTTTTTTCATAACCACAATGTTATCCAGCCTCCTATCCTCCCCCCTCACCTTAAAATCTAAATAAGATTGATTCAAACTCCCATTCCATGAATTGTGGAGATTCCAAACCCTCCCTAAAATATATCCAAATTCCCTGGGAATAAAGTAGGTGGGGGTGTGGCTTAAATTCTTATAATCTCCTCTGATATGATTTTCTGACTCAAACTGAATTTGTTTTTCTCTGTGCTATGTCTCATGACTTTTTAAAAATATTTGTCCTGCTGTTTCTCCAGATGTGGAACACAGGTCCTTCTCCTAATTCCTCCCGCACAAGCAACAATAAATCCAAGCCTCTTTACTATAGAAAAGTTTATAAGAAAGATTTGGGACACTCAACGAGGTGCTTTTCAATGACTTCCCCGAAGAGAGGCTCACTAGCAGCTTTAGCCCATGTAGCACCGCAACCTCTAACCTATCTCCTTCCTCTGATCAATCCCACTACCACCAGTACCACCGCCCTCTTTGCTTCTTTCTTTTCTCCACTGGGCTCATAGAATTCTTTCTCTACTTTGGTTCCTGCCAATACCTATACCCTCAGAGTCTCATCTGCCCAGTGAAGGCTGCATAAACAAAAAGAGTACTGCCCTAAAAGGAATTTTGGAGACTGCAGTTAGGATAACATATTTTATCCTGCCATATTTAAAAAAAATAAACAAGACTTGGTGCCAGGAGTTGCTGTAAATAATGATTTTTATAAAGATATCCCATTCTGTGAACTTTCTGAGAACTCCCACACTCTGATAGAGATTGACTTGAAACACGAGTTAGATTATGGCTCCACATGTATAAACTATTGCCAGTATTCTAGCAAAGTATTATTTGTCCAGACATATCTTTATTGGTTGTTTTGTGTTCTTTCTATTCCTGTTTTATTTTTTTAAGAGGTACCAGGTATTGAACCCTGGACCTCATACATGGGAAGCAGGCACTCGACCACTGAGCTACACCTGCTCTTCTCTATTACTTTTGTAAGTTTCAATCAATTAATTTACCTACCTATCATATAACCATTAGCTGCTTATTTTACACTAGAAATCTATTTTCTTATTCAATAGAGTATAGCATTATTTACTATATGTGAACTGTATAATTTATATCTTTTTCTCCATGGAAGAACATCTGCATTTTAGAGTTAACTTATTATTAAGATATTCTACAAGTAATTTTTTTAGATTGAAATGTTCCACATATCTTGGATCCATCTCCCTCATCCCAACCCCCCAAGCAGTTTTCAGTAGTGTGATATCTAGCTTGGGTCCACCATCTGCCTTTTTCCAGATAACGGCTGGTAAGGATCGGATGTGGTGACCAAAGTGGTTCCCTAGTCATGGCTGTGATTGACAAGTTTCCGAAACCACTTCCTCTTCAGGTAGAAATGTCCCATGGTTTTGTGACTTCCTCATTTCACACAGTTCTTAGAATTATTCTCAAAATCAAATGACATTCCTATGATAAAAATTGGCACAAACTCCCAAATTTTTAATCAAAATTAAAAAGCAATAGCATGCTTTTGGAACAAAATTTAGTGCACTTCTATTATTACAATGAAACTGAATTTTATTCTAACCAATGACATTAAAATCAATACTCTTGTGTTCATTATCTTGCCTCAGGCCTCCATACTTACCACTTGGAAACTGACAGCAAAAGTTGCTCATGTAACTGCTTATTTTCACATTTCTCCAGACTTCCGGTAAACGATTTTTGCTATAATGATTTTTACAAATTGTGACATAGAAACTTGATTGGAGGCTCAAAGGAAAGTGGATTTCTTGTCATGAGATTTTAAACTCACATTATAAGAATTTAACACCATCCATGCAGACCAAGGGGAAAAAACATGACAGACCAATAAGGTCCTTGATAGTCACTTCTGACAAAACCAAGCGAGACCGCCCTGTCACCTTATTTCACAGTAGCCAGAACAGTCATAATCACAAACTACTCAAGGTTTAATGTGGAAAAGCAGAAAGGCTTACCTAAAATAAGTAATTAAAAGTCAGCCCTGAAGCAACCTATTTTGGGAGTTTCAAGCCTTCTGAAATTCCAATTAGACAGCAAATATGTTAGGAAGTTAGGCCTCTGATAGAATTCAGGATTTCCTTTTCTTGACAAAAGAAGAGAATAGAAAAAGTGAATCTTAAAGTTTTTGAAGTTTTTTAACCTCCATTGTCTTTTCTTAGCAGGTATCTCATCTAAGAACCCAGAAACAGGAGGAAAGGAAACTACGGATGCATAGTTTAAGACCATTGTTTCCCCTTCCAGAATCACCTAAGAATGGCTCCTGAAATCACACGCAGCCACTAGGCAAAGAACACCATCTTCATAGCGCCTAAGGGAAAAGCAATATTTTTAACCAGCACTTTTAATTTTTTTAAGTTGTTGCTAATTATTAAACTTAAAATGACAATTTAGAAATGTATCCTATAATTTGCAATTAAATATTTTCTGTTTAAAAAAAGTAAAATTGGATGCTGAGATGATAACAAGGTAAGAGATGGCAGTTACTGTTCTACAAAACCTCACATTAAGGAATCATAAGCAACTGCAATAAATATTTTAAGAGGAACAATAGATGACATTTCAGAAAAAAAGGTTAGCCTCAAACGGAAATTCTTTTACAAAAACCCATAACCATCAGATTGCATACAAAACAGAAGTATTATAAAGGGTCAAACATAGTTATCTATGCATGTACAAGAGGTTGCAAAGGTAACAGGACTTGCTCAGTGTGTCTAGCTTGTGAACAGAACCATACTTTAGCAACAGGACTTCCTCAACTGAAAATAGAACATTCGAGTTTAAGTTTGAGCTTTCATTTTTCTCAATGATGTTGTCATTTCCTTTCTTTAATCTTGCTCTGAGAAACAACTTTGAAAGCCTCAAAAAGGTTGGAATTTGTGGTTGTAGGAGCATTCTAAAATATGCATGCCAATGCAACACTCCCCTGGACTTAAAAAAAAAAAACAATTCTCTTTGATTCATCCTCATAGAATAAATGCATAAATTGTGTTCCTTTTGTTTTCTTTCACACCCAATGCCTTCATCATTTTCACAACACCCCTTTCATGTAACTATTTTAGGAATTACCATCGCCATTGTAAGGTCCCAAAAAAAGAGGGTTAGTAGGTTACCTGATGCCAAACAAATAAGTTAGAGAATTTAAAAATCATGGTTAAACAAAATTTGACTCCAAGTATATAAAAACATGGGAGCTCTCTTATGTAGTCAACTTAAAATTCTGTATATTAGCTATATAATAGTTTACCTCAAAGAAATTGTCTGTTCCACAGGAATTGTCTGTTCCTGAACCTACACCCTCTTTCTTAGTGTTCCAATACCCCCACAAACTCTTCATTTTTTAAATTTCTCTCCCCTTTCCCCCCCGTTGTCTGCGCTCTGTGTTCATTTGCTGTGTTTTCTTCTGTGACCTCTTCTGTCCTTATTAGAGACACCGGGAATCTGTGTTTCTTTTTGTTGTTGTTGTGTCAGCTCGCCGTGTGTGCGGCACCATTCTTGGGCAGGCTGCACTTTCTTTCACACTGGGCGGCTCTCCTTGCAAAGGTGAGCTCCTTGCGCATGGGGCTCCCCTACGCGTGGGACACCCCTGCATGGGACGGCACTCCTTGTGCACATCAGCACTGCTCCACATAGGTCAAGGAGGCCCAGGGTTTGAACCACGGACCTCCCATGTAGTAGGTGGATGCCAGATCCATTCGGCCAAGTCCACTTCCCCCCACAAACTCTTAAAACAACTTACTGTAATTTAAAAAACAACAAAATACTCAAACCAAGACATACCACATTATGCCTATACCTCCAAGTTTTCTTGTATATATAGGTCTTTTAAGTAGGAAATGAAAATAACTAGAGAATTTATGACTTCCAATGAGATTATTTTGAGGAAAGAAGAGAGCATCCCCTAATTTTCCCTAGAATGCAAAGGTATTTGGTGCATATCTATAATTACTTTTTAAAGATTTACTTATTTCTCTCCCTTCCACCCGCCCCCCCCCCCCATTCCCCCATTGTCTGCTCTCTTGTGTCCATTCACTATGTGTTCTTCTGTGTCTGCTTGCATTCTCGGCTGCTCCAGGAATCTCTGTCTTTTTTGTTGTTGTTGTTGTTGTTGCATCATCTTGCTGCATCAGCTCTCTATGTGTGCGGTGCCACTCCTGGGTGGGCTGCACTTCTTTTCACACAGGTTGGCTCTCTTTGCAGGGCACATGCCTTGTGCATGGGACTCCCCTATGCAGGGGACACCCCTGCGTGGCATGGCACTACTTGTGCATGCAGTACTGTGTATGGGCCAGCTCATCACACTGGCCAGGAGGCCCTGGGTTCAAACCCTGGACCTCCTGTACGGTAAGTGGATGCTCTATCAGTTGAGCCACATCCACTTCCCTATGATCATTTTAAGAGATGCTTAATTGGAGTCAAGGTTTGAAAAACCTGGATGCCTGCCAGGTCAAGACTGGAGAAGTGCTATAAAGTAAATGAAGACTGTGATTGAAAATTGAAAGAAACTGTATACTATATGAAGGTAGATAATAAAGCTGTTTACAAATGAGAAATTTAAAAAAAAATGGCAGGTTCAATTTTGATTAAAACTCTTTTCAAGGTTTCTAGAAATTGCAGAAAGGAAAATAATGCTTGAGTATGAAACATTAATCAATGGAAAACTACTTCTATTCTTAGTAGAAAGAGCATTTTGAAAAGTACATAATTTTCACAAAAGCCTCATTTGAGAAACCATGTGATTTGTAAAAGTACAAAAGGAACCAAAATCCTCTAGCCCAAAAAAAAGCAAGCAGACTATAGGTTATTATATATATATAATTTTCTTTCTTTTTCTCTTTGCCCACATTTACAACATAAGAACAAACTTCAAAGTCATCTAACTCTACAAGAGACTATATAAGATAAAAGTGCTATGTTTCAATTTATTAAATACTTTTTAGAAAAGTAAGTAATGGTAATAGATTATGTTTATCTGAGGACATAAGCACTGACAAGAGCAGGAAGATAGATTGATGATCAAGCGAATCTTCCTATCTCCAAACCGATGATGGATAGTAGAGCTAAACCACAAATCAAAGAGATGTATGCAATTTTCAGGATTTTTAAAGTTATTCATCCCATTCTTTAAATTCTGAAAATAACAAAACATTTATTCTTTTGTGAAATTGTGTTTTCAATGAAAATTTTTCAAAAAATGGAAATGTTTCTAGGCACGTTAGTTTTCCCACTCTCCATTTTTATGAGACTCAGTTTACATACCACCCAGATCTCCTACTGCCCCATGCCCTGCTTTCTGGTGAATCTGGGTAAGACACATGTAGGATGTATTCTAGGCCTCAGAGTTGTATGATAGAACAGAGAATAAAAATGGAGAATTCAACTTGCTTCAAACCCCAAGAGTCCAACAGAGGGGTCTATAGGTTTCACAAAGAATGTGGGAAGTCTGAGGAGATGGGGCTTTGCTCTCCTACCCATATTTCCACAAAACTAGTTCTGCTTTTGTTTTACTTATCGGGTTCCCATTAAGTGTCTGATTAAAGAATGGTTTCAGCTGAATCACAGGGTTAAAACTACTATTTAGGAAATCTGATGTCTGCATTTAAACTCATTTCTATTTCTTTAATGTATTGAGGGAAGAGCAGTTAAGAGATTAGCAGTTGAAAGCAGGAAGGTAAAGGAGTCTGATAAATCTCTAATATGCTAAATAACTTCAAGTATTTCATAAAGAAAGTGAAAAAAAAGAGTGGGTATAGATTGGAAAAATCTTAGGCCTAATATAAAAGTGAAATTCCTCAATGCCACCTTTGTCAGCCTTCCCGCTTCCCCTTCTACTCGTAAGTCTTTGGGTACTCTTAACCTTTTATCTTCAACAACTTTAAACCAACATTTACCTTGTTTCATTTTTAATTAGTACATTGCTCTTTGCATTCATGATATCTTATTTTTAATGAATTGTCTTCTGTAAATTGAAGACACCAGTAAATAGTGACAGCACATGATTTTGCCATCTAGAAGACAAAATATCTCCGAATCAGACTTTTAAGGAAGATTGACTTTGATGAAACTTTGCAAAGAATTTGAAGGTGTAAAATATATCCATTTATTTTCCAACAAATATTTATTGTACACACATAGACCATTTTAAAAAGGACACTCAAAATCTCAAGATGTGGGAATAACTAGTACAGGGGTAGCTTTCAGCTTTATCAATCCAGCATATCAATTTTATCAGTTTTCTTCAGAAGTGGGGAGGTGCTGAAACAAAACAAAGGTCACAGGATTTGGAGTCAAAAGACATAGGTTTGAGTTCTGGCTGAACTGTTTATTAGTTATTTGTATTCTTTAGCAAAAGCCTTAATCCCCTAAAAAAGAAGTTGAGAAATAATGCCTTCCTCACAGGGTTGTTGTGAAGATCAGATGAGATGTGCCTGCAAACAGGCTTTATATACCGCCTTGGGGTAAGCACATGTTGATTAGACTGGCTTTTGGGAGGGGGGAGAAAGACTCCCTAAAGAAAGGGAACTTCCACACACCAGTGGGCACACAGCAGGGATTCCCTGAAGGCAGCCTTTGAAGGCTGATAAGCATCAGCAGCAGCTGCATAAGAGAACACAGGACCTAGTCAGAGGGCAAGGATCATGCCCTTTACCCTTCTGTGCTCAGCCAAAAGGACATCTGCCAAAGATCCCCTGCAGAGAAATACAACTCTGAGGAGGAGGCTCAGCGAGCATTTCAATGGATCCTAACTCCAAATGCCCTAACATCCCTGAGGCTGAGAACATTAGCTTTAGAGCTTAAATTTATCTTACTTATTTCACTCTATTACGTCTAATTCATTTATTTTTATCCTCTAATCACCTAGAATTTAAGACTGTTTATATTTAGCATGTATTATAATAATACAGCAGTTTATATTGTTTTTCATATTTGTATATGTCAACATTCACCATAAATGTGCATATATAATGTAGGTATAGACGTATGTGGTATAGATATATGTCACATTTGTATGGGATATATAGAAAGGAAAAATAAGTCTGGAAATAAAATGTTAACAATGCTTATCTCTTGGAATATAAAATTATGAGTGTCTTATTTTCTTCTTTTTGATTATCTCTATTTTCCAAAACCAGTTTACCTTGAAATGAATTGTTTTTACGATGAGATAAAATACCTTGAAATTCCTTGATTGAAACATTGTTTGCATTAGTTCGTGTTGTTCTAATTTTTTTGGATCTATTAAGCAATTTAATGAACTTTACTCATTCTTAAAAGTTCTTTTATTCTCTACTTGTGTTTATCTCATTTGGATTTTTTCTTAAATTTTTCATTTTACCCAGTCCTTCTTACTACTTTTAATCTATATTTTTTGTTTCCTCCTATCTTCTTTCCTTATAACTTAGTTTCCTGTTACCATTTATTGTCTTTTTCATTTTCTATCTTTTACTGAATATGGCAAGCGCAAAGCAGAGGATTGCATTCCTAAGGATAGTTCAGTGAGACAAGACCTATTCCCTTCCAAAGAACCCTGTGGTCTCCTTTGGTCCCACTCTTTCTAAAGCAGGAACTGCTGAACTTTTAAAGTTCTAAGCTGGAAAACTGAGTAGGTTCACAGAGCAGAATTATTCAGCAAGTAAATATTAAGTCCATTTCTAGTATCAGTAAAAATGACTTGGAAGCATGACTACATCTTCAGCTAATGCCTATGACCTCAAGACCAGGTATCTCTCCAGAGCCTAGACTCATCCATCTCCCTGCCTATACACAGCTCCACTCAGGTGTCCTACAAGCAACTCAAAGTCAACACACCCGAAATGGAATCCATCATTACCTATGCCCTTCCAGAAAAACTGTTCCTCTTTCTTCCTCTGTTTTCTAAGGAATGGGGACTTGGCATGACCCCAAATACCCAGCAGGGATTAATGAATTAATGGTATTGCCATCCAACCAGGTGACCAGGTAAGAAACCTAGGAATCATTTTACAATCTTCCTTTCCCCCCAACAATCCTATCCAAATTCTGTAATTCTGCCTCTTCAATACTTTTCCAGTTCTGTGCTTTTCTAACTAGGATATGAGGCCCTCCATGGACAGTGGGGTCAGACCAGGCAATAAAATAAAGTGCAGGATAAACATAATAAGTCTTCCTGGAATGTTCTTCTCCTCCTTATCATCCTCACCATAATAACTAATTTAAAACATCATAGTTTGTGAAAACAAGCACATACATTATGCAGAATGAAAAATAAGCATTTTAAAGATGGAGCACAACAATTCAAAGAATGTGGGCTTGAAGTGAGATGCTTAGAGTTCAGCTGCTATAACCCCAAGAGGTACACAATTACTCTCCTGTATTGCTGGGATGCTTTGTCAGAAATGTTTCAGAATTTCTCATTTCTATCCCCTCTTCTCTTATGCTGTCACAGCCTCTCTTCACTTCTCATCAGGGCTATTAGTCTCCTAACTGTTTTGGCTCTCTCCTCTCTAGCTCTAAATCACCCACCACCCTGCTCACAAAAGGGTGTGTATCAAACGCCAACCTGGATCTGTCTCTTCCATGTGCGAAATCATTCAAAGTCATCTATTTCACGAAGAATAAAATAAAATCTCTTTAGTATGATATATGACGCTCTTAAAAATCTGGCCCCTGCCTCCTCTCTGTTCTCAGTTCTAACTTCCCTTCCCTCTCAGCCTATGAATTACTGGTGAATGCTCTCTGAGTCACTACACCTTTGATGCATACCGCCTCTTCCCCCATCTTCCATCCACCTACTTAATTTAACATCCTATAAAGCATCAACACCTCTGAAAGTCCTTTCCAGATATTCCAGAATTGGTGACTGCATAGCACCTTTTCTTGGCAATCCCTCACCCTCATCCCCTGACAGAAATCCTTGAAACAGGAATCATGTATTTTTCATCTCCAAATTTAAGGTTTATTATATTCTTAAATTTCTCTGAGACAATTGCTGAGGATTCTGTCCTTTGCATCAGGAGGTCTCAAATGCTAGTCCATAGACAAAGTACATGAGAATCACTGGGAAATTTTTAAAAATTACAGATCCCTGGGTCTCTGAAATTCTGATTCCGTAGTTCTGAATTAAGACTCCAGGGACTACATAAAAAAGCAAAACATGATAATAATAAAAAAAATTCCCTGGGTCAGCTTTCCCATGGACTGGCATTTAAACCCACTATCTTCAACTTCTCTGATTATCTTGATGGGGTTTAAATATTAAAATAACAAGAACAATGTAATTTCATTGCTGAAATTTACAAATGCCTTCTTAGAATGGGTTAATTTAATGACATGTTTTACTTCAGTGTGTCATTTCTGTAGTAAGCTGATATCTTTCATTATGTGTTCATTGTTTGTATCAATTTCATTCAGGGGCCTGCTGCAGACTTTATTTTCAAATTCTTGAGAGCTTCTCACTATAGATTCCAAATATCTAACTGCTACAATTCTGAGAATTGTACACGTTTCAATTACAAAAGTGATTTCAAAATTCATTTTCAAAATAGCTGCATAAATGGCAGAGGAAGAGCATGAGTATATTTCTTTCAGCACAGAATCTCTTACCAACTGCTGACTGTTTCACTGCCAAGCTCTGGCATTGGCATCTTTATAGGAGAACAGGGAGATGGTTCAATTCAAGCAGTAAGTGTTTGCAGAACAATAAACAAGCAAACAAAAATTCAGAAGGGGAATCCTTCTGACAATCCTAAATTTAATTTTGTAAACTGCATTGGTTTTGAGAACAATAAATACATGGAGTGTGACATTTAGTAAAGTGACTTCTTAAAAACAAAACTGCCACATGTCATAAGTCCAAATAAGTGTTGTTCCTTTATAGTATGTGCTTTCATTAGAGGCTAGAGACATTTTCTTATTGCTGCTAGTATAACCTAAAACTATGAATCTAATTTGAAGCTAGAAGAATATATCTGGAAAAATACAAAGGTGACAAATTGTGTTGAGAGGAGCAGATTTGAATTTTGAAAGCAGCCAGGAGATGCATGGATCCAAGTCTGAAGAAAAGTTGGGAAAAGGGGATGAAAGTATAGTTATATAGTGAAATTAGTTTTTGGTCTGATTTTAATTTAGCTCTTAAGCCAATTGCAAAAGGGTATTTCTATATTTACCTGGCAGGGGAGATACCATGATCATGTAGGTGGTTTTCCCAGGGCGAGGCTTATCCATTGCACTCCGGATTGCAGACCCCTGTGATTTCCCCAAATGTGGGAAACTCCACTGCATAGGTTGTGGTAGTGGGGAATTGCGTTCATGCTCTTCCCTAGGAAAAAAAAAGTCTATTTCTAGAAAATTTTAGAAAATTATACTATTGTTTGAATAACAATAAAGTTTTCTATCAGGCAAGGTGATTTTGATAACATTTCTTAGGATGTTTATGTGCTTGAAGATGAGTGAAGTGAATCTCGTTGCATTACCTTCACAAACTTTCAGATAGAAATTATTAGTTTAACATCGGGCTTTTGGGTGACTTTCCACATTTACATAATTTCAAAATTAAACAAATCCAAAAAAGAAGAAAACCAGCCTTTCCAATATGCATAAGGATAGATGAAGCAACAGACGGCTACTGTCTCTGTTATTCTCCCAGTCCCGTTTTCTACATAGATTTTGTCTAGTGTTCAAAGAGTTCTTTGTTCCACAGCAAGAATTTAGAAAAAGGAATTTTCAAGGTGCTAACTAAAAGAATTACTTTCATAGAAAGCAGAAAATTCTTGGCATGATAAAAAAAAAAGCTCTTTAAGAGACTAGGGAATATAGCATCATGTCTGAGATGCATCATTATTGGATCAATGTAAATGACAGAGAATTGGTGGTGGGAAGGAAGCAAGACCCTCTCCAGTCCCTGGATCTGACCCAAATCCTAGGCAAAATTGAAAAGTAGACCGAGTTTGTCTTTGAAGTCCTTCTCTTCCCTTTTTAATCATCACACCTTCCTAATGATCCTCATTAAGGTGTTAGCAGATAGTAACTTAAGAGGAAATCCCAGCAAACAGGCAATAAGTGAGGTGGGAACAGAAGAGATTTCTTTCCCCTCATTATGGGAATACTTTGCTTTTTGCCCCTTTAGTAGTTTATTCTTTCTATCACACTGACTGTTATCCCCCAAACATATATTTATACCTTAATATAGAGTTCTTAATGAGAAATGTTCTCATTATGTTCTCCAAGGAAAGAACGTTCTTAGGTAAAATATGAGGCACTGTGGCCCTTTCCCTACTCTTCATACTTGGAGACCTAAGCTAACTATTCCCAGATTCTCACCAGGCTGGTGGCCAAGACTGTCTCCTTGAGGAGCTTACTTACACTTGTGCAAGACACCCAAGCTGTTTTCATTGCCATGCCATGTGAATGGCTTGGTACTGTTGTTTGCCAAAAGTGACACCGTATGGCATTAATAGCTTAATTAGAGAAAATAATTCTTTGGCCTTTGCTTAGAATAACTGAGTCAGTTTTCCACTTTTCTATGCTAGGGGAGTAGCACTAACCAGAACTGATCCTTTTTGCCAAATAAGCATCTCTGAGACCTTGGCTTTACAATGAGACAGAGGATCCAAAGGAAGAAAACAAAGTCATTTTAAAGGGATGATACCTCATGTGGGAATATAGTATTGCATTTGAGATATTTTGCTGTTAGAGGCATGAAGTAAGTATAAGAATAATGGAGAATTCGAAGTGAGAAAGAACAAAGCTCAACTCAGGCCCTCATTCTGATAGCAGAATGCTCAATTCCTGCTATTGTCTAAACAACCGTCAGTTTGATTTTGATTCAGTATGTGTTCCACATACTGAAAATCTGTGTTTTTCCTCTTCCTCCAAAATGAGAGGAATAACAAATAAAGCTCATAATCCAAAAGAAGTATTGTTATAAAATTTAAGATTTGAGCTGAGGAATACCACTGTGAATGTTACCCACATTTCATCTTCATACCCTTACCCCAGGTTGGTGTAATTCAGGAAATCAGAAATTACAAGTATATTTTATTCACATTCATGATTTGATGATGCACATGTATTTATATACCTCACAAATAAAACTATATATTTTTAGTCAAGCCTGTTCTTCCAAAATTATCTCTTATCTCATCTTTCGATAGAAAATTACTAAAAGTGTATTGCTACTGAGGGAAAGCAACCAAATTTTTCTTCAGAGCTAATTATAAATAAAAATAATTTATGTAAGTTTCAATTCAAAGTAATAAAATAAGAGCATTTTATTAAGTTCTGACTCACAGACATATTTTAGTGTGACATAACCACAAAAGTATTTGGTCATTTCAGTTACAATGCTAAGTACAAAGTCTCATCAAAATTGAAGATGAAAAATCACATGATCTTCTCAATTGATGCAGAAAAGTCATTTGAAAAATACAGTACCCTTTCTTGATTAAAAAAAAAAAATAACACTCCAAAAGACAGGAATAGAAGTTTTCTGAGTATGGTAAAGTACATATATGAAAAACCTACATTTAGCATTGTACTCAATGGTGAAAGACTGAAACTTTCCTGCTGAGATCAAGAATAAGACAAGGATGTCCACTGTCACCATTATTGTTCAATATTGTGCTAGAAGTTCTAGCTAGAGCAATTAGGCTAGACAAAGAAATAATAGGCATACACATAGGAAAGGAAGAAGTAGAACTTTCACTCTTCATTGGTGACATGATCATATATCTAGATAATCCTGAAATATCCACAAGAAAACTTCTGGAATTAATAGACGAACTCAACAAAGTGGCAGGATACAAGATTAATATGGAAAAATTGATAGTGTCTCTGTACACTACTGATATGCAATCTGAGGAAGAAATCAGAAAAAAATCCATTTATAACAGTTACTAAACAATCAAATATTTAGTGATATATTTAACCAAGGACATAAAAGACCTGTATTCAGAAAGCTACAAAGTATTTCTAAAAGAAATTGAAGAAGTCTTAAAATTTAAAAAATGACATTCTGTGTTCATGGATTGGAAGACTAAATATCATTAAGATATCAATTCTACCCAAACTGATTTACAAATTATAGCAGTTTGGTATTATTTATGAATTCCAAAAATAGATATTGGATTATGTTTGTAAACTGTTCTGTTCCTCTGGTTGTATTAGATTTGCATTAAATTCAGAAGTTTCACTTTTACTTGATTAAATAATGATTGAGGTTTTGATTGGGGCCACATCAGTAGGATGTTGAGTCCTCCCCACCCCCCACCCCCCTTGGTGGATCAAAACTCACAGAGAAAACTATAGGGCAGAGGAGTTAGTTGGAGTTTTGAATTCTGGAAACCCCAGGAAGTAAACATACAGAAGAAGAATGCATTGGAATAGAGATGGCTCCATAGACATAGCAGAGGTCCCAGGAAGCGAGATGACCTTGTAGAGAGAACAGAGCGGCTGTACCCAGAGAGGAACAAGCCCCAGGAGAGAGACAAGACATATCTAAGCCTACAATTCATACTGGAAGAAGCTGGGACCACAGAGCTTTAGAGGAAGAGGAAGGCTGAATCTTTTCAGACTTTGGGTTACTCCAACAAATGGCAACAGACTTTGGTGAGGTAAGTAACTTACACTTTATGGCCTGGTAACTAACTGTAAGTTTCTGCCCCTAATAAATACTCTTTATAAGAGCCAACAGATTTTTGGTACTTTGCATCAATATCCCTTTGGCTGACTAATACACAGATTCAATACAATCCCTATAAAAATCCCAACAGCTTTTTTGCAGAAATGGAAGAACCAATAATCAAATTTGTTTGGAAGGGTAAGGGGCCCCGAATAGTCAAAAAAATGTCTTTAAAAAGAAGAATGAAGTTGGAGGACTCTCACTTCCTACTTTAAAGCATATTACTCAGCTACAGTGGTAAAGAAAATAGCATGGTACTGGCATAAGGACAGACAGATTGCCCAATGGAACTGAATTGAGAACTTAGAGATTGATCTCACATTTACAGTCAAGAGATTTTTGACAAGGCTGTTAAGCCACCCATCTGAGCAAGAAGAGTCTATTCAACAAATGGTACTAGGAGAACTGGATAGACATATCCAAAAGAAAGAAAGAAGACCCTTTCTCACACCTAATATAACTCAAAATGGATCAAGGATTTAAATATAAAACAACGACCATAAAGCCCTTAGAAGAAAATGTAGGAGAATATCTTCAAGATATTGTGGTAGGTGGTAGTTTCTTAAACCTTATGCCCAAGTACAAGTAACAAAAGAAAAATTAGATAAATGGGACCTCCTCAAAAATTAAACACTTTTGCACTTCAAAGGACTTTGACAAAAGAATGAAAAGGCAGCCGACTCAATGGGAGAAAATATAGGCAATCATGTTTGATAAGGGTTTAATATCCAGATATATAAGGAGATCATACAACTCAACAATAAAAAGACAAAGTATCCTATTTAAAAATGGACAAAAGACTTGAAAAGACAACTGTCCAAAGAATAAATACAAATGACAAACAAACACATGAAAAAATGTTCCACATAACTAGCGATTGGGTACTGTTACTCAAAACTAGAATGAGATATCATTTCACACTTACTAGACTGACCACTACTAAAATTTCAGAAAATGTAAATGCCAGAGAGGATGTGGTGGAAATATAGAATGTTACAGCCACCATGGAGGACTGTTTGGCAGTTCCTAAGGAAATTGAATATAGACTTGCCATGGGTCCCGGCAATACCATTGCTAGGTCCCAGAAAAACTGAGAGTATTAACACGAATAAGTATCTGTACTCTAATATTCATAGAGGCATTATTCACGACAGCCAAAAGTTGGAAACAACCCAGGTGTCCATCACCTGATGAATGGATAAAGAAATTATGGAGTATACACACATGGAATATTATGCAGCACTAAGAAGAAATTAGGTAGTGAAACATATGACAATATGGATTAACCTGGAGGACATTATGTTGAGTGAAGCAAGCCAGACACAAAAGGAAAAATACTGTATGATTGCACTATTATTTAAAAATATATTATGTAAAATATAAATAAATTATGTGAAATATGAATATGGGTAGAATTGCATACATAAGAATATTTTTCTTTGAAGCTGAACAAATGTAAGTTAATAATACAAAATGTTAATATCAGGGAAAAAAACAAAATTTATTCTTAGTGAAGGAGACCAGACACAGAGCACTACATATTGTGTGATTTCATTTATATAAAATGTAAATATAAATCAATTTATAAACATGAAAGGAGATTAGCGGCTGTGTAGATCTGAGGAAGGAATGCTAAGGAGTGTTAAGTCTTTCTTTTTAGAGTAAAGAAATTGTTCTAAAATTTTTGAAATGATGAATGTACAACATTGTGATTATGCTAAAAGCCATATTGATTATACACTTTGGATAGAATAGCTAGAAACAGCAGCTATGTATAGTCAAAGAAACAGAGAGAGATTAAGAGGTAAGGAATTTTCTTGCTTGTTTGTTTTTGCTTATTATTATTATTGAAATAATGAAAATCCTCTAATAATGATTGAAGTGATGAATGCACAACAATGTGATTATAGCAAAAACCATTGATTATAAGCTTTGGATGAATTGTATGCTTTATTAATATTTATCAATAACATTGATTTGTATTTTTAAAAAATCAGTTATGTGTGTGGTCCCAACCAGGGTAGAATTACTCTCTCTGTGGACCTGTGAAATCGAGAAAACATAACCCACTTACAATATTCAATGGTGGGACAAAAATTGGAAGGAAAACTTAGGGGTCATGGGTCCCAAGCAAGCCCAAAACTCAGCAGTACAAAGTCCATTAGATTTCAAGATTAGAGTCATCTATGTTTTGTCCTCTGGGCTGATAGACCAGTAGCCCCACTCCTTCCAAGCACTTGTGCAGTGGCCATGGTTTCCCTATAGGTTTGGTGAAGGCTCTACCCTCTCCAAGCATCTGGATGGAGGCCAGGCTTTCCTGAGCACCAGGACATGGGTTCCACTCACTCAAGAGTACAGGGGAGGTTAATTTGCATTCAAAATTTCACTGCATTTAAAGTGTTCAAATGTGTATGTCCAGAAAACGTAGTCTACAAAACATTAAGCATGTAATTAAATTAGTCATCTGGTCAAATTTAATAGCATATTTTTTCTTTGTCTTAAATTTCAGTTTATCATGATAAGGAACAATAATCTTTGTGAAATATAGAATATACATTAGTGCATTTTTTGCTTGAATTCTTAACCCATATCATGTCATTTGGGGGTTTATTCTTTATTTTTTCTTCTGTACAATAGCATTATAGCCCAGGGGTATGGTGGGTAATAAATTTAAATGATTTCTTCTGTTATAGTTCCATTATTAAATATTTATCCCTGTTGGATGCTTCAGCATTGCTTTTAAGAGTGAAACTCAAAGAAATTATATAACTGGTGACTGTGCTGAGTACCCTGTGGCTGTTCTATAAATATTAATAGAATCAAAATGCAAACATGGAGAACAAGAATGCATTGAAGTAAGGAATTCTTGATGAATTAGGATCACCTCCTTCAGTGCTCCAATACAGAAAACATTAAAGCCCAAAGAAGCCCCCTTTTTCTTCTGTTCTATCCAGATATAAGAACTCAGAGAAGCAGTCTAGGGATATTTTAATTTTGAGGGACCATCCATCTCTTCTAATGAGTTTGAATGGATGGATTTACAATAATGCTATAAAAACTGATCAGAAGCAATTGTACTTTTGGTCAACTAGATTCTCCCTCCTCTTGACTCCTACAGAATTTTAATGCTTAAAGTATAGCTCAAATAGCATCATTCTGTCATGGATCTTTCTCTCTCATTAAATTATGAAATCCTTAAAGGCAGGGATTATGTGTTGTGGTGGGTTTTTTTTTAAAAGATAAGTTGTGGATTTACAGAAAAATCATGGGTGAAATACAGGGTTCCCATAGACTACCCTATTATTAACAACTTGCGTTGGTGGGGTATATTTGTTATAGTTGATGAAAGCACATTTTTATAATTGTACTATTAACTATATAGTCTATGATTTAGCTTAGGGCTCACTATGTTGTGCAGTTGTTTGGATTTTTTTAAAAACATTTTATTCTAGTGACACATATACAACCTAACATTTCCCCTTTCAACCACATTCAAATATATCATTCAGTGCATTAATTACATTCATAATCCTGTGCTACCATCACCACCATCCATTACCAATATGCTTTCATATCCCAAACCAGGGATTATGTATTACTCATATTTGTAGTCCCAGGAGCTGGACACACATTTAGTTAGCTCTGAATAAATGGTTCTTGAATAAAGATGGACTACAAATGAGAAAAACTTTTAACCAGCAAGTCTACCTTGTACACAGTACTCTAATAGGGACCCTAAAACAGATGATAGAAAGCAAATGAGGATATCCCTACAGGTGTGTCAGGAAAGAGAATCCCTCAGTTCCCACCCAGTCCTGGAGTAATAAAGAGAAGACAAATTAGGGCAATCTGGGATATGTCACAGGCTTTGTGATGGTCCCTAGGACTCCATAAGCCAGTTTTCTTAGTTTGCTTGGTATTCTTTAACCAAAGTTGTAGCAAGGTATCCCATCCACACTCCATTTCAGAGAGAGAGAGAGAAACTTCCTATTTTGTAGGTAAACTGGTTATAATAACTCCTACAACCTCAGTTCAGTTCCATCATGTTCCTTTATCATCACAATCATCTACAGCAAATGGTCAATGATGAGTTTCTGCTCAGTGAATCTCTGTGTCCTGTCTTTTTTTATGTCCCATGATAGAAGCATCACTAATTAGACATTCATATTCTAGAGATTTCTAACCATTATGAACTTCTTGCTTGCCTACCCCTTCACCAAGCTGAGTCCAAATTAGGTTTTGAAAGACCCAAGTTTCCTAAACTTTATGCTAGTTGTATTAAACAAGGGTAGTTCTTATCAAATGGCCTAGAAAACATGTTTGATAAGAGAAAAATGCAGGCTAAGTGTTTTAGTTGGCTAAGGGCTGCTAAGGCACAATATCAGAAATGTGTTGGCTTTTACATTGGAATTTCTTAGGTTAAAAACTTGTAGTTCTGAGGCTGTGCAGTATCCAAATCAAGAGATGCTGTCTCACCAAGTTGCAGCTGTGGGTGATAAGGCACACGGCAGGGCAAAATGCCCATCCACTCATCTCTCTCCTCCCTGCCTTATCTCTGCAGCTTTGAGCTGCTCTGTGGGCCTAGCCTCTCAGGGGCTCCTTCTTGGGCCTCTGTGCTCCACTGATTCCAGCTTTCACCCTCTGGGACCTCTCCTGTATCTGGGGCTTTTTTTTTGTTGTCTCTGCCGCAGTCCTCCATTTATAGAGGACTCTAGCAAGAGGACCAAAACCTCCCCTGAGTCATGCCTCACTGAAGCAATCCAATCAAAAGCCCCCCAACTGAAGCCAATCCAATCAAAAGGTCCCCTACCTACAAGAATGGATAAGCTTCAATAACATGATCTTTTATGGAATCCACAACAAGCTTCAAACTGTCACACTAATTTTAGAGGATATTCTAAAGCAATTATCTGAAAAACAAGAAAAGCAAAAAAAAAAGGACATCCCAGAGTTCAGTATATTTTTATAATTTACTTAGTGTTTTTTATAGTTGAAACAGGACTTTAATAATAAAATAATCACACCTAACATTTACTACCTATAATATATAAATATTGCTCCTCCCCTATATATATACAAAAATTTTTGCTGTTTATTCATAAATTCGATTATGCTCCCATCTCACCCAAATCCTCCCTCTGACTAGCCATGTTTCACATAGTCTCATAAAGCCCCAGAGGCAGTGGTGTGTGGCCTTTGCAGTGGCATGAGAGTTGAGATAACTAGGATCCACCTGAACCCCTCCTCACTCAATGGTTAAACAACAGGCTTGGTGAAGAGGGCCTCTTCATCCACTTCCAAGGAGTGGGGGCACAGGGGTGGGAGTGAGCAGAGACTCTCTGACTCCTGAGATAGCCTAGCATGGGGGGAAGCTATGCTGGAACTCCTGGAATGTCACAGACAGCACCCAAAGGCTCAAGGTGAGAACCTCAGTGGTCCCCTGAGTGAGTGACTGGGAGGCCAGGACAGCCATCAAAGGGCAGAGTCATACTGGGCAGCAGGATAAGTTCAGGGGTTTAAGTGGAGTCTGGAGTGCCCCAGGCTTGCTGGTGGGGAGGGAAGTCTCTGCCTGGCCTAGCCATTGTGATCAGAGTCAGCAAAAGTACTTGGCCAGGCAGACCTAGGAAGGGGGACCCTGAGGCTGGCAGGCACCAGGGGCCAGTTAGAATTTCCCCTTTCAGAATTTGGGTCCCTTCTGCATCCTCCCCAGAAGGGCTGAGATAACTCTGTTCTTGACCTTTGCATCCATGCGTGTGGTCTGCTTCATAAGAAGAAAACGATGATGGATGAGGGATCCATGGCGTAATAAATACTCTCACTGTCTGGGATCTGCAGTTTTTGACCCTCTGAGATGATCTGCACCAGTCTGTAGTCCTCTGGCTTGTCCTCATCCAGGTGGTGCTCCTCCAGGGCCTCGCGGATCATGGCTGGAGCCCTATCTTGGTTGGTCACCAGGGTGCTCTTTTACCTTTGCCATTGTCTTCATCCAGGTTGACATGGACAATGAAGCAGGTACCCCTATTCCTTTTATAAAGTGACCATGAGTCAAGGTGCTTGTGGCTGGTCAGGGGGGCCGTGGGTTGATGAAAGAGGATGTTCCTCCAGATGCTGTTGTGACAATGGAGGAGTTCCTCATTTCCTGGCCATCTTGGGACTCTGGACATGGTCCAGGTGGATTTTTACCTTAGAGCTTGAGGAGCTGGCACATGTACGAGATGTGAGTCAATTGCATCCCCACTGCTGAAATCAGCGCCACACTGGAGTTGGACACTGGAATAGAAGGTGCTGCTACCACTGGCCTCAGTATTGGGGGCCTTTGGTCTTCACTCCAAGACTTGATGCTTTCTGGGTGATGTTTGGCCTTGAAGCTTTTCCTGGGATGGTGGCTCAAGCTCACAAGACAGGTGATAGCTATCATTCTAGCTGAGCTGCTCCATGCCCCAAACCAGGCCCCAAATTGTTCATTGGGCACAAGGGAATGATAGCAGCAGCCCGCCTGGAGCTGCTGGAGCTCAACGACCATCTGTTATTCCTCCTTTTGTGAAAACTGACCATCCTCCCATCCAGATACTCCTGAGTAACATAGTCTACCAATAATTAATTGAGTGAGGAAAGTCCCCAGGCAGGGGACAATGCCCTGGGTGACACCCCTCTCTTGTTGCTGCTGCTGCTGCTTCTGGATTATTTTGTGGTTCATCTCCAGGGTGGCAAACTTGAAGATTGCCTCCTTGATGATGAGCTCACTGCCCTCTATTTATGCAGTATTTTTAATTATTTTATTTTTGCAGAGTCCTAGTCAGATAATAGTAAGATGGTGAATAACCATTGCTGAGGGCTATGTGCCAGGCACTACAATAAATATTTTATATATATTAATTTTTACTTCAATTCCACTAGGTAGCTAATATTATCATCCCCATTTTATGTTGAGGCATAGCATGACTAAATATCTTGCTCAGCATTTACCCAGGCAGCAAATAATGGGGTCCAGATTACACTAGATGGCCTCTCCTGGAGCTGTGTCAAAACCTTCTGTTCTTCAACAAACTTCATTTGGCATATTTCCTTCTATTCTGTGTGACTATTATGCCTTTATGTGGCTTAATATTAACAAAATATGTAAATGATTCAATTTTGTATAAGGCAGGAAAAAAAGGTCTACAAAACTGGAACTGAGAAATACTCCAATCTCTCCTTCTCTGTCCCAATAAATGCTGGGCAACTTAGTAGCTGAAAAACACTGATGTCACTTGAAAAAAAAAATTGCTTCTTCTCCTGCTCTCTTCTCCAATTTTGGGCCTCAACCAGTTGGAAACTGGTACAAATGTGCACAATGATGACCTCTGAAATGATCATTGTAAAATGACTTTCCTCAGTAATGTTAGATTTATCTGATGATTTTAATACCCTTCATTCTAAAATGCTATTATCCTGAGTGCATGCAGGGGACAGTACACTTAGTCATAAGTGATGGATGAATTCATTATCTTCAGCCAATTTTAATGGGCCATCTAGAAAGAAAATCACCAGTCAGTTTTGGCTATTGAGCATTGCTACCTCAAGTACCTTATTAAGCCAAATATAAAAATGGGTGGTTTTTCATTTTCCTGTCAGACAACAGAGGTCACCTATCATAAGCTGAGAGACATTCAGGTTTATTTTTCTTTGGCCTGAAAAAAGGGGCTAGTATTAAAGTTTTTATCTTTTTCCGTTGTGAACAGAATATTCTTGAATTGTAAGTCTTGCAAAGAGGGAAGTTGCTTCACAGGAATTCAGAATGAGGAGGCGTCTCTGCAGAGAAATAGAGGTTGACACTAATGTATTCCCTGGGTGACATTGTTAATCTAATGGCACTATTGAATTCTAGGGCTTCAGCCCCATCATTAAGAGCTGGAAGTAAACATATTGGTGTGGAATATAAAAAGATATGTCCATGAGTATCACTGCCTGTTTTCTAGCCCCAGGCACTAGAAACTGAAAACATTTAATAGACACAAAAGTACTGTTTCTCAAGTGTCAACCTATCTTTTCTATTACTGGTTGGAAAATCCTGACTTCCTATCTTTTAAATTATCATTTTTCATTTGACTCATTAACTTGAACTTTTTCTCCCTGACCCAATTCTGAGTATCTACAGCTGTTGATTACTGTAATGGCAAAACAGGTAGCATATGATTCAGAATCCCCGTTTGTTACTAGCGAAGTCTTCTTTGCTGTTAGTCCCCAGCCATGTAAAATTGACCTGACATTACTTTAAAATATTTATATATTGAGTAATTGTTTTGCATTGTCTTGAAAATAACTATAAATTCTCTGTTAGCAAATTGTTGAGTTTTAATTAAGAATTTAAAAGATAAGTATATTAAAAATATTCAATATTTTAAAATATTATACCAAAATAACCTAGGGAAAAAATATTAGTATTATACTGGTACTCTTGGATGGAAGTCAAATTGAAATAGCTATCTGAATGCTTAGAAAACTGTGAAAATTCTATTTGATTGTTATTTGATCACTACTTGATCTAGCTTATCATTTAAACATCCTTAGTTAAGAAATTATAATTTTGGTTATTTTGCATTGTAATTATTAACTGTGTTTTGGAATACAACTCTTATTTAAAAAATAAAAATCTTCAGGGAAACCTCAATAATTATATAAAAGCAAATCTGCTGTGTAGAAAGGGGTGATTTGGAGAAGAAGCTTTAGCCAGCTACTTCCTCCTCCCTCCTGCCTTCTATGAGGCTCTCAGAGACCTATAAAGAACACGAGGATTCCATGAAGACAGTCTGAAATCAGAGAGCTCACCCAGTAATCCTAGGAAATAGACATAACTCGGGAAGTTACCCTTACTCAGTGATTCATGCTATGATTGTCTTGTAATTATTCTTGTCCGAAAAATGAATGTATACTTCATTAACACTTTTTCTATGTATACTATGTGACCTGGAGCTTCTTTGAAGTTTACACATTCTGGTTTTTAAAATAAAGCCTCTTAAAAAGTTAAGTAATAAAATATTATCAAAATTTATTCTAAAGTAACAAAGTAACCATCAAATAATCAAAATTTTAAAGTCATGATTATTGTTTCCTAAAGGCATATTTCTTCCTGCTGTTTAGTTATACAACTGAAAAAATGTGTTAAGTACCTCAGTATAATAAATCATTTTCTATAAAAATTAAATGGAGTAATTTTGAATTTCTTACAATAACTTGAACAATAACTATAAAAGCGTCAGCCTAGTCTCTGAATTACAGTTAATTATTTAAGAATTCTGAGACCCTGAGTGAGATTTCTTGTCACTTGGTTGGTGTGGGTTCAACATTCAAGGTGTTTCCCCTTGGCTACTTTAACTATAATCAGGTAAAATCTTACCAAGTGAAGAGAGCAATGATTACATTCTTTCCTCAGATGAATTTAATGAAATCAATGGAGACAGAGTAACTTGCTTTTTTGTTCAATTGAAACACATACCACTTATCAAAATAGCAAAACATAGGGTAAAGAATGAAATTGACAATCCTAAAATGCTTTGAAATGGCGAAAAAGCTATATAAAATTATTAATTAAGGAAAGAAATCTTCCCATGTCTTTATTCCCTTTCCTCCATAAACTGGAACTTTCTTTTACAAGCAGTGATTCCTTAGGATTAACTCACCAAAATGAAAGCTCAAGTAAAAGTACATTTCAGTTTTCAAACTTGTATTATCCAGAAATACTGAAATTTCCCTCAGATTTAATTTCTAAACTGGATGGAATATTGTCCATTAATGTAAAGCTTTGTCAAATTATATTATAAATTACTAAAATAAATTTTAATAGAAGTTACCTAAATTTTTTAAAAAAATTTTAAATAAAAGTTACCAAGGATTTTAAACAGATGTAAGTTAATTCTACCATGCCTTGTATTTATGAATATGTCCCCCCCCAAAAATTGTTAGAGAAAGTTTTAAGCCATAGCAGATAACTGAAGTCCATCTGCTTGTCATCTGCTACTAATTATGTGGTGCTGTAAAGATTATAAAAGGAAAGTCAAATTCAAATAGCATTTATGTAACAGGCTTCTATAATTGAGTTCTTTTTTCCTCATTTTTATTAGAGTAATTTTAGATTTACAGGAAAATCATACAAAAAGTACAGAATTCCCATATAACCTCCCCATATACAGTTCTCCCTATTAACAATTTGCATTCGTATGGGAACTTTGTTACAATTGAAGAAACAATATTATTATAATTGTACTATTAATTGTAGTTTAACGTTAGGGTTCACTTTTTGTATATTACCCTTCTTAAGAAGGTATTTTTTTTCTTTTTCTTTTTACTTCAGTTACTAATTGAAATAGTAAACTGGTATTTTATTATGCTCTCTTCTGTTTAAGACAATGTTCTTGTTAGTCACTAACCGAATTTGAAATGTTTAAATTAGCTTTTTATTTTATTAAATTCTCACCCTATCGCTATGTGGAGACACATAAGACCATACCTGTTTGGATTAGTTTTTTTATTTTAATGATTACAAAGCTATATGTTAATAATTTGATAGTATATATGTGATCTAACAGTATAAAGTCAATGTTCCCACAACTTTAATTTAGATCCTGATTACCTATTCTCCTTCTACTGTGATTCCATCCTAACTACTGTCCCTGACTGTAACTCACTAGCTCTAACCTCTCCAATTCAAGTCCTCGTGAAGGGTATATTACAATCACCAGGCAAAGTAGAATATTGCCTCCCAAATCCACACTCATGTCTCCTCACTGGACAACAATATCAGAAGATAGAGCATTAGGTACATCAGCTGGAGGAGTATAGTTTGGAGGCAGCCCGGGCACTCTATCTTTTATGCGTCTCTTCAGAGTGCTTATTATCCAGATAGATCCTGCAGTGAGTGAGTCTGGAACACCTGCCTAATTCAAGTGGGCCTCCTATTTTCTGGGAGCCAAGAAGCAACCCTAGCAAAAATTGTTAGCTTGGGCCAACTCTGCCCCAGGTTTGTAGGTGTGTCTTTAGGTATGCTTTCCTTTGGAATGTTCTATTTTCCTTCTTTCTCCCTTGTCCTCTTCTGCTTCCTTCCCTTCCTCCTTTTCTCTTGGTCTCCTCCTCCTCCTTTTATTCATTCATTTGTTTATACAGCAAATACTCCTTAGGTAAATGCCAGTGCTATGCATTTATAGATGTGTTTTCTAAGCTGAAACCTGAAAAGAACAAGAATTAATTTTACTAGGTGATATCTGTGGAGTAGGGGTGAGAAGCAAAATAGTTTTGCCGGTGAGACTTGAATGTGCTTAAGTGTTGATGGAATAGAGCTGGTAGGGAAAGAGGTGCATCAGGTAGAGTAGGGAATAACTCAAGGCATAAGGTCCTGAGGATCCACAGAAAAAAAGTAACGTGTTCAGTCTAATCAAGAGAAGGGATACTTTAGCCAGTGTGACAGGAGGGAAGGAAGAAAGGAAGGACATGACCATAGGAGTTCTGTAGGTTTGATGGTGGAAAGTTGAGGGAGTACCTTCTCAGGACTTTATTTTCCATGAAGTAGGGGGTGAAGTCATTTACTGAAAGTGAGGAGGTAGAGATTTCAAATAATTTTGTGGAACCAGGAGAATGAGCCAATTGGGAAATACACTAAGATTATTAGGCAGTAGTCAGGGCCTAGGTGAGGTGGACAGCCATAAATTTAACATGGTACCGATCTTCTCAGTTATGGAATTGTCTCCCACAAGTCTTATCAGGCAGAATAGTGGAATAGAGAGGGCTGACGATGGTTTCATCCAGGATGGTGACTTGCCATGATGGTGTGATGAAATGAAAAGAGATCAGTTATTGGCAGGGGAGTCACTGAAATGACAGTCAAGGCAATTAAAGACCAAAACCAAGGAAAAACTAGAGGGGACTAACTAAAGAACTAAGGTATTTGAATAAGCAACTGGGAATATAGGAAGTTGAAATCAGCTATTCATTCATTCTTCTGACAAATATTCATGTAGCACCTACAATGTGCTAAGATTTTCTGAGTTGCAGGAGAGAAAACAGTGAGAAAGAACGATGTCTGCTTCCTTTGACACTTACATTCTATCACAGGAAACATAAAATAAACAACAAATACAACAGTGATACTGATAAACACCATGGAAAGAATTAAAATATTCTGATGTGGTATAGAGTAACTGGGTGGCTACTATATTTTTATTATATTGGGGGGTTAACATTTCTGAGGAGACACCACTTTAACCAAAACCTGAGTGACAAGAAGCATTCAACTTTGAAACATCAAAGGAAAGAGGAATCCAGAAAGATGATGCATAAAGTACAAATGCAGTAAGATTGGCATGAGCTTGGAAAGCAAAGAAGACTTGTGAGGCTATGGTAGAGTGAATAAGGAGAAAAATGGTAAGGATGAAGTCTAAGCAAGATAGGCCACACTGTGTAAAGCTTAATAGACAAAGATAAAGAGTTTGCTCTTTTTTCCAAGTAGGAAGATTAAAGTGAAGGAGTGATCTGCTTTATGCTTTAAAGCTTTATTTTGGCTGCTATATGTACCCTGTGAACAGTAAGAGACGGAGAAACTGGTTTGTTAGTAGTCACTGTAGTGATCAAGGGGAGAGATAAAGGTGGAGCAGTCTATACAGTAGTAATGGGATGGTAAGAGGTAGTAGGAATATGTTTTGGAAACAGAGTTGGTAAGACTAGCTGATGGTTTGGATGTGAAAGACATGAGAAAGAGGAATGAAAGCTTGGGATTAAAGCAACTGGGGATAATGTAGGACCATTTTATGAGGCGAGATGACTAAAAGAGAAGTAGTTTAGCTGAAGAAATAATGAATTCTTTTTGGGTGACATTAAGTTTAGATCATCTGTTAGATATCTAAGTGGAAAACAGGTATGGAATAAGATAAACAAGTTGAAATTCTTGTCAAGACCTGAGGTAAAATTTGGAAATAACAGGCCTGAAAATGACAGAGGAGGTGACCAAGAGTGAGTGAGTAAGTGGAGGAGTGGGGTGGCTGAAGTGAAGCTGAGTTCTTTGGCTATGAGGTCAGTGAACTGAGAGACCAAGTTCAGAATGTTCTACTCGCTTGCACAGGCTGCAGCAGCAGAGGTGTCTACAGGGGAAAGCCAGGCTTTCATTGAGGTAAAAAATCTACAGAGGCTCAAGAGGGGCAAAATTAGTGAAGAGTTGGGTGAGATGAGAAAAAAAACAACAGTGTTTTGGAAGTAGATCTTGGGAAATTAAAGAAATGCAGAGAATTCTATTTTTTCTATAATTTCTCCAGAAAGGGAGAAAAGCTGGAATGTGTCCAGTGGTGGTTGGACTTCTGACACTTCTAAATTCTTAAGAAACTGTGGCTTGGAAGACTGTGATGTGTGAAAGTGTTTCCTTTTCCTTATGTTCTATGACAAAGTCAGAAAACTACAACAAACCCTGCCCACTACCTGTTCCATTTTTATAAACACTTTTTGATTGGCCCACTGTCAAACTCTTCATTTACGCACTGTCTATGGCGGCTTGCACACTGCAACATCAGAGTTGAGTAGTTACAATACAGATCATAGGGCACACAAAGATGAAAATATTTATAATCAGGCACTTTACAGAAAAAGTTTGCTTATTTCTAATCTATGGAGTTGTAAAGAAACTCAAACATGAGCCTCATGCTCTGGGACACAAAATGGGTAGTTCTTGTGAGCATTCAGTAAGTACATTTGAACCTTTGAAGAAAGATTATGCAAGGTTTCACATAACCCAGACTAAACCTCATATAACTTGATTAATTTATTATAGAATACTTTCCATTACACATGTCCTCAAAACATCCCTGAAACTTCTTCATCACCTTCCAAGGAGGGCAAGCACTCATGTTATTTCTTGAAGCAATACTCTGCAGTGACGGGCCTCAATGCTAATTGTGTGGCAGCTCAGTTACCTCTGTCACTAATTTAATGCTTTTGGTGCAAACTGGAGAATGGTATCCTTTACGTGTCCTAGTCAGACAAGAAAATTCTCTGAGAGCCAATGTATTTCAGTTGCTTTATTACATATACATAAAGCTATTTCCTGAGAGCAAAAACATGCTGTCAATGTGGCTGCTCCAGTATAAATTTTCAACATTAATTCAGCAAGACATAAAAAGCAAAGGTTTAAATGTAGATTTAGAGAGGGTTCACAGACTCCAAGGCTACAAACACTAGACAAACCTAAAAATGAATAGCCTGGGCACATGTTATACAATAGGGTAGAGTGGTAGAGCAGAGAGTGTGGCACACTGAAGAACACTTGCCCTATCCAAACAGGGTAGTCGCTACTCAATTTCAATTTCAGGGCCACGTAGGAATGAAAATGTTGTCAAATTAAATGACTATTTGAGAACAGCCATAAATTCAGATTTTGATGTTAAATTTTTGTGGTGTTTTGTCTTGTTTTGTAATTCATTGTTGTCACTAAACAAAACCTGTAGTAGGTTGTCAAGCAAAATCCCTCTCAGCTTTGACCTATACACTACAATTGTAAACAACTCAGTTTCTAGAAAGAAGGAAGGACAGAAGAGGTCAGTTAGCCTTTTCTTTTATAATTTTTTTTAATTTAAAATTTTTTTTTAACTTTTTTATATTATCTTTTTTTAAAGACACATAGATCACACAAAATGTTACATTAAAAAATATAAGAAGTTCCCATATACCCCCTCTCCTCACCCCATCCCCACTCCTCCCACACCAACAGCCTCTTTCATCAGTGTGACACGTTCCTTGCATTTGATGAATACATTTTGGAATATTGCGGCACAGCATAGTTAGCCTATTTTTGTTATAAAACCAAGGCTTTAGGTTTAAAACAGTCTTTGTTATATGCACGTGTGGTATATACTTTAGTACAGCAGGAAACTACAGAGGGTTAAGATCACAAATCCCAATCTAGGAATAGGGTTCTCTTCATAGCTTTTTCCTTGGGCTGCTGAACTATATCAGATACTGGTCTTGCTCTACATGAAGAGCCTGAGCGAGAAAACCTTTCCTTGAAGATTCTCTGCTGCCCCATTTTCAGGAAAAGAAATGTAGAAAGGGAAAAGCCTAATTCTTCAACATGATATTCAAGGTCTTCTATATTCTGATTCAAGGGGGCCGAGGTGGGGCAAGAGTTTGAGCGCCTCTCTCCCATGCCCAATCAATCCCAGGTCAGTTCCTGGAGCTGCCTAAAGAGAAGACAAGCAGACACAGAAGAACAGCAAATGGACACAGAAAGCAGACAACAAGGGTGGGGGTGGGGGTGGGGATAAATAAATAAATATATATATATATATATTCTGATTCAAAAAACTCTCAAACACATCTTTCATTTTTTCTGTACTCTATTAGAATACTTGCTTTTACTCAGAACATATTATGCTTTCTAATTTCTACATCAGCCTCTTTACCTAACTATATGCCATTTTTTGTGACCTCTCTAACATATTGTTTGTAGCCCCTTATTTTGTGTTTCCTGATAATGTTTTTAATTCTTTTTATGAATCTGATTTCATCATCCAGTATGTTAGTCTGGGCTCTCAGAGAATAAGATGTCAAGAGGAGATCAAATATTTAAGGAATTTATTAAGGGAAACACCTGTGAGAGAAAATGGGAAGCAAGCTGGAGAAGGCTGGGAAAGCTATACAAATGCAATGTAATCAGATCCAGAATGAAGGAAAATAGGAAGGAAGGTTGAACAGAACCATCCTATACTCCATGCAGTCTAAGGAAGGTTTGTTAAGGCTATAGAGAAGTCTTTTGGCCAAAGTCTTGGAAAGAAATCCCATGTCTTCCAGGGACCTGTCTGCCGTAGCATCCCTGCACACTCATTCATTCTTGGCTGAGAGCAGCTGTGGGAATTGTAGACTCAGAGTCAATATGGCAGCAAGGAAATTCAGAACATGGTAACTAAGGTCTCTGTTCAATAGCACTCCCTAGAGTTGCAAGAATGAAAGATGTATTCTCATGACTGCCATTAAGGAAATAATAACCTCCTTCAGGATAAAGAGCATACCTGATATACTCTTTTTGTTTCTATAGCAATTATCAAAATACCATGTTCAAGACCTATGTACATGTATACATGTAACCTTATAGATAAATAAATAATAAACAAATCATTAGATAATATATTTTCTTTTCATAAAAAGGAGAAATGCTAAGTCCCTGCTAGTAAAGCTACTTTACTCATCTAAGATTATTTCACTTCATTTCCCTAAATTTCTTTGTATTACTTTGTGTTTGAGAAATCCATACATAGGACACAAAGCAACAGGCATTATGGCTGCAGGGTTCATAGTGGCTTAAAAGAACTATTCCATCTCTCTAATACCCAATACACAATTATATACTCCCAAGGAGAAACTTAACCCTAAAAGAAACTAGAGCATAATTGAGATTTCAGTAAAACACACACTATCCTTTGAACACACCTAATATTTAAGTGTTCCTTATTTTTTACTTTATCAACCTGTAGAGGACATAACAGCATCCCTTAGATTTTCACTGCTTACTTCTCACACTTTCACTAAACTAATTATCCTGAAATATAATTAGCTAATTACCGAGAAAGGTAGATAATGATAATGAATGGAATATAAGATAAGCATTAATGAACAACAACATGATCCAAGTATTCTAGTCAGGGAGAAGACATTCAGAGTTGGCAGAGATAGAAGGAATATTCAATAACCTTTAGATCAGTTGCACTTGAATCAGAACTAACAAAGCTACATTGTGTTATTGCAACTGGGTAGGAATCCAAGTCCTCAATTTTTAAACCCTGACAAAGCTTCTTTACATTCCAGTGAGACTGAATGATGTGCTAAAGTGCCCTAGGACAGAGCGATTGCAATTTGTCATCTGGTCTTTTCAATCCTTCTCTTTTTAGAAAAGTATTATGTGGAGGAGATTTGTTTTCATTTGTAACTATTGCCAAAGTAATGGAATTTATAATAATTAAGCTACAACATGTTTCTGAAGGGTCAATATTCTAAAATTTAAAATTGCTTACAATATGCTAAAGATATACTTGTTTGAAATGAAAAAGACCAGGTTGAAATTAGATTTTTTAATTAATTGGCTCTGGATCAGAGAACTTTTCAAATGAAAATACGATAGGGTATCAAACCAAATAGGTTACTTACCCAGAATAATTGAATCTGTGCTATAGCAAAAGACCTTTCAAATGTGGTTTGGTTGCAATGTTTTTAGTTATCTGAGTGTGTTCAGTTGGCTAGAGTAGGGAACTAACGTAACATGTAGGGATAAAAGCCCTATGTGAACCAACAGCATCATAGGGAAAAAAAAATGCCAAGACCAAGACCAAGAGAATAAGTCTCCTCTAATCATTGGATTGATAGTAGGAGTCATATAACCCCCAAACTCCCTGCACATGTATTTATACTACTTGAGAGCAATTCACTTGCCTAAATTCTCCACTAAAGTGTGAGCTTCTAAGGGCAGAGATTTTGCTGAACTCACCTTTTTTTCTCCCTGTTTAATTCCTAATAGGCCCTCAATAAATGTTAGTTGGTTTAAAATTTAAACAGTGCAGAAGAACACTAAGACTAATTCAATATATTATTTATGCTGTATAAGCCCCTGAGCTGGCTACAAATGAAAGAGAAAACATGGGTATCATCTGGGAATATATACTCTTCTTGGGAAAACAAGATAGTCACCCAAGCAACCTACAACTAAATAAAGTGCTTTGTAAACTTATTTTTTAATGAGTGATATCAAAAGTGAATGCAGACAGAGTTCGGAGAAAGGAGGGATCTGTGTGAGTTAGAATGACTAAGAAGCACAAACAGTACGATTAGGAAAGGCACAGAGTACAGGAGAGTGCATTAACTAGGTGCAATGAGTGAGGCAGACACATTCACAGGACAGTTGGGAAATAAGTCTGTCTGGACTGGATGATTCATGGTGGGGAGTAGAGTACAAGTGTGAAGAGGTAAGGTTAGGCATAAAGGTGAAAAGCCCTGGAGCCACTCTGAGAATATGGAAAGTATAATTGAAAAAGTGCTGACCTAAATCAGGAGATCAAGTTGTAGTCCTTATTTTGCCTCCTTTTGCCCCCTGTGACCTTGAATAAGGAAGTGAATCTCTCTGGCTTCACTTTCCTCATGTGTAAAGCAAACTAGGCCAAAAGATGGCTACAGCTTAGTCTTGACAAGACAGAATTCAGATCAGAGAGGTTATGAGAAAGAAAGGAGCATGAAGAATGGTCAGGTAAGGTCAGTTTGGTGGTAGTGCACGGAAGAAGAGGTTAGGGATGGCCAAGTAAAGGCTTACAATAGTAAAATAATTATCAGAAGATGGAGCACTGGAATAAGGGGTCACTAAATGGAAATGGAAAAGTGGAAATAGTTAGAAAGCGGTGTTAATCTGACTTAATGAATTGTGAAAGTACTGACTCAAACATAATGTCATAATTTTGAACCTAGGGGAATGGATATTAGAGTTTAATTAGAAAAAAAGATAAAGAGCAAAGTCAGCTCAGAAAAGACTATTGTTTAATACGGGCTCTATCCATATTAAACACATGGGAGCAGATGTGCCTCAAGCAGTTGAGCTCCTACCTCCCACATGCAAGTCCCTGGGTTTGGTTCCTGGTTCCTCCTGAAAAAAAAAGAAAAACAAACAAACAAACAAACAAAAAAACCAACCCAGGGAAGTTGATGTGGCTCAGTGGTTGAGTGTGCCAGCTTCCCATATACAAGGTCGGGGTTCAATCCCCCACCCCAGTACCTGGAGATCAAACAGTTAAACAAAAGGGGCAATCTTAAAAAGTATACCACATATCCAGGGCAAAAATCAGATGAAGAAGAGCTGAGAAAATCTGAAGTTAACCATGGGCTATACTGAAGGTCTAGAATAAGTTGGACAAAGGATCAAAGAAGAGTCTTAACACAAAGCCAATTAACGATAAACCTTAAACAAGAAGGGGAAACTGACCTTCAAAGTTAACTCATCAAACTAATCACTTGTCCAGAGAGCATCAAAAAACTACTAGCCATGCTAAGAAACATGAAGACATGTCTCAGTCAAGGGAACAAATTAAAACTTCAGAGAGACTCAGAAGTTGTAACAACTAATCGAAGATGTTCAAACAAATTTCCTAAATCAATTCAAGAAGATAAAGGAAAATATGGAGAAAAAGCTAAACGACATTAAGAAGACAATGCGTGAGCATAAAGAATTTGAAAGTATAAAAGGAAACATCAGAAATCATGGATAGAAAAGATAATGCATGCAGATAACAACCAAATGAAAGCTCGTCTACTATACTAATACTGGGCAAAATAGGTTAAGTCAAAAGTGTTACAAAAGACAAAGAAGTGCACTATATATTAATAAAAGGATCAATCCATCAAGAAGAAATAACAATCATAAATATTTATGCACCTAATAAAATAAATGAATAATAAAATAAATGAATAATGAAATAAATGCACAAAATAAATGAAGCAAACACTGGCAAAACTGAGGGGAAAAATAGACAACTCTACAATAACTGTTGCAGACTCAACATACCACTCTCATCAACAAATGAACTAGTTTTAGACATATGCACATCATTGTACCCTGAAATAGCAGGAAGAATGTATATTCTTCTCAAGAGCATGTGGCTCATTCTCCATGATAGTCCACATGTTAGGCCGCAAAACAAGTCTCAATACATTTAAAAGGATTGAAATTATACAAAGTATCTTCTCTGACCCTAATGGAATAATAATCAGAGAAATGGAAAATCCACAAATATATGGAAGTTAACTAACACACTCATAAACAATCAGTGGGTCAAAGAAGAAACTGCAAGAGAAATCCATATATATCTTATTATATCATATATATGATATATATATCAATCAAACTTATGGGATGCAGCAAAGGCAATGTTGAAAGGGAAATTTATAACCCTACACTTACATTTAAAAAGAAGGAGCTAAAAATCAAAGACTTAGATACATACCTGGAGGAACTAGGAAAGAAAAGCAAACTAATCCCAGAGCAAGCAGAAGGAAATAAATAACAAATATTAGAGCAGAAATAAATGAAATTGAGCATAAAAAATACAAAGAATTAAAAAGCCAAAAGTTGGTTCCTTGAAAAGATCTATAAAATTGACACGGAACAGAGTATGGATTAGAGTGGACTTACTGATATTCTACTACGGAACTATTGTGATTAGTAATGGAAGATATTGTAGCATTGATGTGGAGAAAGTGGCCCTGGTAGCTGCTGAGGGTAGGGGAGAGGGAAAAAGAGATATGATGTGTGGGCATTTTCAGGACTTGGAGTTATCCTGGGTTGTACTGCAGGGACAGATACTGGACATTGTATGTCCTGCCATGGCCCACTGGGTGGACTAGGGGAGAGTGTAAACTACAATATAAACCATTATCCATGTGGTACAGCAGTGCTCCAAAATGTATTCACCAAATGCAATGTCCCATGATGATGAAAGAGGTTGTTGATGTTGGAGGAATGGGGCGAGGGGGGTGGGGGGGCATATGGAGACCACTTGTATTTTTTGAATGTAACATTTAAAAAAAATAAAGAGAGAAAAAAATAAAATAAAATTGACAGTTAAGTGATGTTTTAGTTTCCTAGGGCTGCCAGTGCAAAATACCAGAAATATGTTGGCTTTTTTTATAAAGGGGATTTATTAAGGTAAAAGCTTACAGTTCTGAGACTGCAAAAAGTCCTCATCAAGGATCATCAGAGATACTTTATTACCATGGGCCAGCTACTGGTTGGATCCTGGGCTCCTTTCACATGGCAAAGCAAAATGGTGCCTATTTTTGCCTCATGGGTCTCTGCTTTCTCTTCTTGGAGCTCAACTCTGAATGATCGAGCACATGGCATATTCATAAAAGCAATATTCACAACTGTCAGAAGATGGAAGCAACCCACATGTCCACCAACCAATGAATGAATAAACAAAATGTGGTATGTGCATATGATGGAATTCATTCAGCTATAAAAAGGAATGATGTCCTTATACATGCAACAACATGGATGAACTTGAAGACATTATGCTGACACAAAAGGACAAATAATTGCATGATCTCACTGATATGACGTACTTTGAATAAGCAAACTCATAGGGTTAGAATATACAGTATTTGTTACCAGGGGCTGGGTTGGGTGTAGAGAATGGGGAGTTAATTTTTAATTTATAGAAAATTTCTATTTAGGCTGATTGTAAAGCTCTGGATATGAATGGTGATTCTGGTAGCACGTTACTGTTAGTGTAATTAACAGCACTGAATTATAAATGTGAATGTGGTTAAAAGAGGAAATTTTAGGTCATATATGTTATTAGAATAAAAATTAAGATAGAACAGGATTGTATAACACAGAGAAGCCTATTGTAAATGATGGGCTATATAATTAACAGTACAAGTATAAAAATGTTCGTTCATTAATTATAACAAATGCATCACACTAATACCAGGTGCTAATAATAGAGTGGTGTATGGGGGACAATATACACCTAATGCAAACTATGGACTATAATTAACAGTACAGTTTTAATATTCTTTCATCAGTTGTAACAAAGGACCGTATTAATGCAAAGTGTCAACTATTGGAGTATATGGGAATGTTAAAATTTTTATATGAGTTTTCAGTAAACCTACAAATTCCCTAATTAAAAATAAATGAAAGAAAAACAAATATATCACCTACACCTTAAAACAAAAGCAGTCAGAAGAATTTCCACTTGCTCTCAGCTTCAAATCTACCAACCTTTCTAAAGCTTATGTTATAACCTCTTTACACATGGGGTGGACTATAAGGCCAATCGCTTCACTTGTGTGGGATCACAGCCCCTCTTGCTGACCAAGGAACACTCCTGGAATCTTGCACTCTGTTTCTGTATCTTCAAATATCCCCACAATATTGGATCATTTTTATTAGCATACTGACATACCTCCCACCTTGAAAGCAAAGCCTTCTTTGACCCCACCTCTGATTCTTGGCTTCCACTTCTTATTTATCTCAATGATGACAGCTGCATTTTTTCAGTTGCTCTAACAAAAAGTTCTGGAGTCATTCTTAACACTACCTCCTTTTCCCTCACACCCCACTTGGATTCCATCAGCAAATTCCAACTACTTTAACTCAGATATATACTGAATATGGCAGACTGAGCTATATACTCCAGGAGAAAACATATTTTTAATCCTAATGTCATTCCTGTGGGGATGGACCCATGTTAAATAGTACTTTTCCAAGATATTTTTAGTTAAGTTGTGGTTAATTGAATTCTATATTTTGTAACTGGAGGCTTTATAGAGAAAAAGCCACAAGGAGGAGTGGGAAGCTGGAAGCCAGTGGAAACCTAGAAAAGAAAAGGGATGACTCCTATTGCTTAAGCCAACACAGTATGTGGTATTTGTCATAGCAGCCAGGAAACCAAAACACTGAATCTGACCACTTTCCACAACCCTCCACTATTACCACCCTAGTCTAAGGACTTACCATCTCAGATCGAAATCTAAAGTCTCTGCCGAGTTTTAGAAGGTCCTTTATTACTTGATACCAGGTTTCCTCTCTAACCACATGTCAGACCATGCCTCTCTCATTTACTCAATCAAGCCTATTTCTTGTTCCTGGAACATCCCAAGCAAATATCTGCTCATGTCCTTTGCATTTAACTGTCCTCTGGACGGAATGTTCTGCAACAAATAAACATACAGATGCCTTTCCCAGTTGTACGTCCTGATTTCAACAGGACATCATCAGAAAGGCCTTCTTGAAGCTACCCAATCACTCTTTATTACATTTATCTGTTTCATTTTTCTATATAAAATTAACATATTTAGCTATTTATTAGATATTTTTATTTTATATTCACTTGTTTACTTATATATTTATTTGTTGACTCTCTTATCTTCACTCCACTAACATATACACTCCTTGAAGGCAGAGGGATTTGTCTTGTTTGCTCACTGCTGTATCACTTATACCTAGCACAGGGCTTGGCACATAAGTGCCCCAACATATTTCTAAAGTAAATGATATATATATTTCCCTTTCATCCTTAATCACTTATTCAGCTCTCATTCACAGGTGTTTACTGTATGTCTACAATGAAGCAGAATTTGTGCTAGGTGTTACGTATATAAAAATAAATAAGATACACATGGTTCCTGTGTTTTGAAATGTAAAGACTAGTAAAAGACATAGACATATAAATAAGCAATGAAAGCCCAACATTCGTGCTACAATACAGCAATGGTAGTGTACTTTAGAAACACAAAAAGGTAATTTTTCTCTCTGAAAATTAAAGAATTGTTCTTGGAAGAAAGAGTAAAAGTTAAGGGGTTGGGATTGAAAAGGTGGTGATAGAGATTGCTTTTCCATTTGTATGTACAAAGCAGAGAAATGCCAATAAAATAAATTGGTTTCAAGTGTCACCAAATTTTATTAATACTCAAAAACTAATTTAATTATTTGCTTTAACCAGAAAAAAAACGGTATCCATTTCTTAATTGGTAAACTTACTGTATACTTCTGATGAAAGACACGAAGATGTATATATTAAAAAACATTGTTGAAACCATCATTTCTTGTTCCCCCCACACACAAAAGAAATGTTCAAATCCAAAAGCCTATTCCTGTGGGTGTGAACTCTTTTGTAAATAGTATCATTGAAGATGTTAAGGCCGAACTGAACTCAGGCTAGACCTTAAACCAATATGACTGAAGTCTGTTTAAGCAGAGGAAATTAGTAGAAATCAGAGGACACAAAAAGAGACAGATCACCACATGATAGAGGCAGAAATGCATCTGCAAGCTATGGAGCACCAAGGATTGCTGTCAACCAGCACCAGACTGCTACTGTGTCCTGGAGAAAGCATGACCTGGTGATAGATTGATATTGGACTTCCAGCCTCCAAAACTGTGAGAGAATAATCCTGTTGTTTAAGGCAAGCAGCGTATGGTATTTTTCACAGCACTCCTGGCAAATTAAGGCAAAGGCCAAAACTGAAATAACATATAACTCATAAATAAGCAATTTTTTCTTTGAATCAGATCTTGTCATGACCTACCAAATCCATTTAATTTGCTATAACATTACCAAGCATAAACTTTTGCATAAAGACAAATAAGTCAATATGCCTTCCCCTAAGGAGTTAATACAGAAGGTAGCATCTATACACAAATAATTAAAATACAAAATAGTAAACGAGAAAAGTATCTAAGAAGTAATCCAAAATGCTGTGAAAGTAGAAAAAAAGAGAATGAGAGATGACTGATTGGCTAATTGGGTTATATGCAAATAGAGAAAAATCTAATTATGAAAGCCTTCAGGAATACAAAGGAATTTTTTTTAATCCTCAGAAGTCATTAAAGACTCAAGGCGAAAAGATACCCTTGTAAAGTGAGGTCAAGAATGTAAAAGAGAAAATTAAAGAAAAGAGGATACAGGTAGATTTGTCTCATCTCTCTTGAGACTGGAGATGGAATTTCAATGATAAAATAAAGAACAAATATGTGATCTTGTTTATATTTTAAGCTGAAATGAAGTTATTAATCTTCATCTATAACTATCAAAGATAAAGTCTAGTTATGTGCACATTCTCAGTGAGAACCCAGAATGATCTCATTTGTTGTTTATACATTTTCCAATGAAATGTATGTGGAATAATTTTTAAAATTGAATGAAAACCAACTTTGTCCTAGATGAACAAATTTACATCTAGGACAAATAAATTCTTTGCCACTGGTTAACATGTTTTAGACACTCAAATTCCTCTATTATCTTTCCTTATCCCATAGTAATATGAAAATCAGATGCGTATCCATATTTAGTAACATAGAATTTTCATAGGAGATTTTCCTCAGGAGATTTTAGCAAGAAAGTTTTCTTCTTTCCAGAAAGTTATATGAAAATATGGAGTAGGAGATCTTACATGGATTCCTTATAACATAGTGCCATCTAGAGATTAAACTTGATGTTGCTACGAGCTATATTAACCCATCTAACTTCCAAAGCATAACATTGCATTTTATAGCTAATAAGTTTAGTAGTTTAGTTTACGTTTTCACTAAAGTATATCTATATGGAATACATTTTAAAAAGATTAATGAGTGCATACATGAATGAATTTACATCTAGAACATTGACATCTGGTATTCACATTGAATGGCTTCTCCTGTGAGTAGTAGTCTATTCATACATGTGTTAATATGTCTAGTGGTTTAGTGGTATACTCTGGTATTGAGTGAAGAAATCTGGAGGTAAAAGAATAAGCATTTGATGAGGTTTTAAAAGTGGCATAATTGAAATTCTACAAGGAATTTATTAAGCACCTACTATGAACAAGATATTATACTTACTATGTATATTTAGTTTCTTGAAGTTGTCATAACAAATTACCACAAATTTGGTGACTTAAAACAACAGAAATTTATTCTCTCACAGTTCTGGAGGCCAGAAGTCTGAAATCAAGGTGTCAAAGGGGCCACGCTGCCTCTGGAGACTCTAAGAGAGAATCCATTTGTTTGAAGTTCTTTTTGAATCCCCAAAGATTACGTTCTTAAACCAATCTATTCCTTTGGGTGTGACAATCTTTTATTGCATTAGATTCACTTTAGATCACTTAATTAGACTGTTTTGATTGGACTATGTCAGTGAGGCATGACTCACATTGGGTCTCCACTGGAGCTTATATAAACAGAGACACAGAGAAAAGAAGCTGCCAAGTGAAAAGAGGACTAAAGCATTGCTAGCAGCCAAACCTGAAGCAGGAAGCCTCCAAGAGGCTGGCCCATGTACCTGCTCAAGGCTGAAGAGATAAGCCATATGCTGGATAGCCCACAGCTGGACTCTAGGAGATGGTGAACCCAGATGGAAGGCAGAGACCTCAGCAGACATTGACTACCATCTTGCTTTGCCACATGGCAGAATGCCAGGATCACCAGTAGTTGACTTTAGTGAGAAAGCATCTCTGCTGATGCCTTGATTTGGACATTTCATGGCCTTAAAGCTGTATAATTTTACCCTATTAAAATTTCTATTATAAAATCAACCCATATCTGATACTTTGCAACAGCAGTCCCATAGCAAACTAAGACACCATCCTTGTGGCTTCCAGGTTCTAGTGGCTCCAGGTATTCTTTGGCTTCCTTAGACTGTGGCCCTATCACTCCAATCTCTGCCTCCATCTTCACATTGCCTCTTCCTCATCTCTGTGTCTCTCCTTTCTGTTTTCTTATAAGGACACTTGTCATTGCATTTAGGACTCACTCAGATAATTCAAGATGATCTCCCCTTCTCAAGATCCTGAACTAAATTATATTTGCAAAGATGCTTTCTCAAAATAAGGTATCATTCACAGATTCCAAGGATTTGATTTGGCATTTCTCTCTTTTTTTTTTTTGGAGGGGTTGCCACCATTCCACCCACTACACTGTTCTTAAAAAGGCAGAAATAAATATATGGAAAAGTAAATGGTTTATGCTTTCAGTAAGTATCTAGCATAGTTGGAGAAAGACTTGTAAGCATAAATTTCCTATGTCAGGGGTTCTCAACCTTGGTGCTATTGCCATTTGGGGCCAGATAATTCTTTGGTGGGGGGGTTACCCTGCACATTTTAGGATCCCTAGCCTCTACTTACTAGATGTCTATAGAACCTTTCCTACCTTTCTGGTCCTGGATACCAAAACAGCCATTGTCAAATGTTCCCTAGGGGGCAAAATCACCCCAGCTGAAAACCACTAATCTAGATTATCAAAAAGAAACCAAAATGGACTGTGATAGTTGAGGAAGATTACATAAAGGAAATGGGAAATGTACTGGTCATGGATGAAATATTATCACTTAGGACTTGGAATCACGGAGAGGGGCATGGGAAGCACTACAGAGGTACAACTGACCATTAGTTTCCTCTTGATAAAGAGAACTGTGAGCTAGTTAAGACCAAAGACCATATCTCACTCATCTTTATGTACCAAGTTCCTGTCACAGTCCCTGGCACAGAGTAACTTAAAAATAGCTGTTGGATGATTCAATCAATAAGGTTAGATTTCTAAATTGAAGATACTCTGTAAAAGGTTTTAAATTACAGACTAAGGAATTTGAATTTTATTCTGTTGGTTATGGCAAACTCCTGATGGGTTTTGAGTGGGAAGATAAAATGAGTAAAGAAAGCAGTGACATATAGAAAACATTAGAATAGATCAACTAAGAAATTATTAACAAAGTCTTGCTGTGAAGTAATGAGTTCTGGGACCAAGATAATGACAGTGGGGATTAAAATGAAGTGTCATTGACAAGAAAAACTGACTGTCAGTTTCTCATTATTGGATTTGGAGAAGATGGAGAAAATGGTAAAAGGATAACTTTCAAGTACAAGTGTCTAAAAGGATAGTTTGTTCATTTGAGAGAAAGAAAAAACTCCATAGAGAGAGAAAGATAATGAGCTTGAGGTGAGAGTATACCTCCAAGGGTGGCTATTCATTGAAGTACAGGACAGGTTATTTTTAGGTTGATTTTAAGGTCATGTTCAAAAAGGTGGTAGTGAGTGAGAACCCTGAGAGCGGAGCTAAAATAATAAGAGATAAATTATAATCAACTTTTGGAATTGCCTGCTAGATATTTTTCCAATAGACATTAGTAAAATCTTATGGGTCACAAAGAGGTTCTTTTGCAAAATTTCTGAAGCAGTTAGTCATGCTTCAAAACTTTATAATAGAATTATAATAGAATAGTTATCAATTCTATTCTTTTTCCATTCTTTCAAGTTAGGTTGAAAGACAACTTCAGATTATCCATACTCTGACATTCTAGCCACTGTTCTATCTGAATGCAATGATGTTTTGAACAAAATAAACCTCACTTATTTTAGCATGACAAGTTAAAAAAAAAAAACAGATTTCACATTTTTAAGAAAAGATTGAAGTTTTAAAAGTCCATTAAACTGGATTTTTTAAATTGTTGCCAATAGTGTAAATTAAGAAAACTGGTTATTAAGCACTTGTAAAAATAATTATATAGTCACTTACGTATTTCTTCCTTTTCATTTTCTATTCCGCAATTTTTAAGTTGTCTTCCATTATAAGCATTTTAATATTGTAAATTATCATGTGTTTTTTAAGATAGGACCATTGTATATATCAATTTATGTAAAAATGAATTTTTAAATGGTTTTTAAAAGTTATCACTAAACAGGAATTACTAAATGAAAAACAGAGGCAACTCAATCTACAAACCCTCCCTTAAAGAATATGAGGATTTTTTCCTACTACGAAGGTTATTACCTAATTTTCTTATTATCTGTATAGGAGCAGTTTTAAAATCATAACTTGAAAAATATTTTCTAACAGTGTTATTCCTAGGTAAAGGCAATCCTTCCTCTAGCCAAAAACATTAATTTAGTGTGAATTAGAGAAAAAAGAAAAAAGAAACCTTCTTTAAGACACTCTACTGCCATCTACCAGAAAATTATAAGTGTAAATATATAAACCTGTGATAACTTAAATGAATTATGCTATGACAGTTTGATATTATTGATGAATTCCAAAAAGAAATATTGATGATGTTTGTGAACTGGTCTGTTTCTCTGGGCATGTTCCCCTTTGATTATATTAAATTCAGAGGCTTCACTTTTACTTAATTAAATTAAGCTTAGGGCTTTGATTCAGCTATATCAGTAGGATGTCAAGTCCCCACCCTCTTAGTGGGCAGACTCTCACAAAGAAAACAACATGGCAGAGAAGAGTTTTAATTTTTGATGCTGGGGCCCTGGGGAGAGAGTCAAGCGTTTATCTGATAGCTTACAGTTGACCTTGTGGAGAGATAAGGCTGCTGAGCCCAGGAAGAGATAAGCCTTATGCCAGCCTACAGCTGAGATCAGAAGAAGATGGGATCATAGAGCCTTAAGAGGAAGAGGAAGGCTGAATCCTCACAGAGACTGTCAGTCATCTTGCTCCAACATGTGGCAAGAGACTTTGGTGAAGGAAGTAACTTCCTCTTTATAATCTTGTGACTGTAAGCTTCTACCCCAATTAATACACTTTATAAAATCCAACAGATTTCTGGTATTTTGCTTCAGCATCCCTTTTTGGCTGACTAATACAAATGCTCCTTAGATCTGTGCAGTACACAGCTTGCACATCTATAGGTAATGACCAAAGATACATTACTAAAATAATTCACGTATAGCTAATGTATCATATCAGGCTTTTAAAAAATCATGTTTGAGGAATGTGACATTGTGTGAATCCATGTATTTATGAAGTATAAAATAATGGGGTTCCTCATTATTTTAACAAACCCAAAGTATGGTGAAATGATACCTAAATAAGAAGGGAAATTCTGAAGAAATTTATACAGTTTATGTGGAAAGGTTTGCATTAAGAAAAATGCAGAAATTTTATTTTGATGATTGGCTTCTCTAATGGTCAAATTGGAGCAATAATACAGTAGATAAAGCATGAATATTCAATCTCATTATCTTCTTTATTGAAAGCATGGTATAGAACAAGTTAAAAAATCTGTCTAAGGTCTTAATTTCCTGACTGCTATGACAAATACCACACAATGAGTTGGCTTAACAACAGGAATTTGTTGGCTCATAGTTTCAGAGGCCAGAAAGCTTGCCTCTTCCTGAATCAGTAGCATTCTGACAGCTAGAAATCCTTGGGTTTCTTGGCTTTCCTGTCTCATGATCATGTCCTCTTCTTTCTCTTCCAGGTTCCATTGACTTTTAGTTTCTTGCTCTTCCATGTGTCTTTCTCTTTATAAAGCCTTTACTAATTGGGTTAAGACCCATCCTGATTCAACTGGCAACACCATTACTAAAAATAACATCTTCAAAAAGTTCTATTTACTCTGGGTTCAAACCCACAGGAATGGATTAAGATTAAGAACATGTGTGTTTTTTCCAGCTGTGGTACACAATTCATCCAACCACATCTAGTATAGACTAAGAGTCTAAAACATATAATGCAGACACAGATGTATCTAAATACACATGGGTACACTTTGTATTGAAATTTTAATTTTCTAAAAAAATTCATTAATACGAAATTACTTACATCTTCATTCAAGTTATTGAGTTCTATCAGTTTTGCATTTTACATGATAATATCTAATAGAATGACTTCCCTTCCATATTGGATATAATGATTTTTGTTACAGAGCCAATAGAGACTCTGGTTCCTTAAGGTCAGGGTCAAATAGCCCACAAAAATAAAATGGACATTGTCACTAATTAGGGACTGTTTGCTTTTCCTTGTTAAAAGACTAAAATAAAATATGCAAGGAATTTTCAAGGCTTCCAAGTATTCCTGAACATAGGTTTCAGGAGTAAAGCAGGCTTGTGGAAACTTACTGTGTTTTTAGGAGAAGGTATTAGAAAGCATTATATAATCCCAAGGAGAACTGAAATTTTTTGGCTTCATGAAGTAGCATCTCAAATGTGGGTCAGAGAACTGAGCTCAAAATAATTTACACCTAATATTTGTTGAATATTAATACAGATATATCTTCCAAATATATTTAAAATTTTCAAGTATAATGTAATTTTAATTTTGAATAGTGATATGGTAAGTTGTAATTTTATTTTTGCCTCCTGTGAAAAATAAAGTTGTATTAGTCAACCAAAGGGGTGCTGATGCAAAATACCAGAAATTGGTTGATTTTTATAAAGGATATTTATTTGGGGTAGGAGCTTACAGATACCAGGCCATAAAGCAAATTTACTTCCCTCACCAAAGTCTATTTGGAGAAAGATGGCTGCTGATGTCTGAGAGGGTTCAGTCTTCCTGGGTTCCTATGTTCCTGGGGCTCACTTTTCTCTGGGTTCAAGGTTCCTTTCTTCCTGGGCCTGGCTTCTCTTCCCTCTGTGTGCTGACTTCCCGGGGCTCCAGTTTAAGTCTTCAGCATCAAACTCCAACCTCAAAACTCCAACATCAGAAACCCTCAATTCTGTTCTTTGCCATGCCTTTTATCTGTGAGTTCCCACCCACCAAGGGTGGGTACAGATCAGATTACAAGCATAATCCAATATCTATTTTTGGAATTCATAACCATATCAAACTGCTACAAAAGTATTTTAATTTGTTTTTCTTTGTTCCTTTTTTTTTTCTTCTGTTTTTGTCCTTAAGTCAGCATTGTGGAGGGATACCACAAAGTATCCGATGGATGAGACAAGTTACAGAGGCAGAGGCTAACATATATGCCCCAAGATGTACATTAGAGATACAGGAAGGTCGGGAACTAGAACCATAAAAAACTCTTAAACAAGATCTGTGAGTTTCTGAAAGCATGAACTTTAATGGATGGCAGTATAACATAGCAGTTAAAAATAAAAGCTTAAAGTCAGATATTTAAAATTCCAGTTCCACTGCTTACTAATCATGCAGTCTTGAGCAATTCACCTATCTTCAGATTTATGCAGCCACATAATAAATATAACTGAACAACAGGAGTTAGGCAAGCATCTGTACCCTCTCTGGATGATGTTACCAACCTCACTGCAAGCCAGGCCCCAATTACAAAATATGTGGGAAGGGCTGGGGTATGCAGCATCACTTCATCAACTGGAGAATGTTATTTATGTGGGCAACTTTCTAAGATGTGACTTACTGCCATCTCAGCTAGAAAAGATGCGCTTGATATGGAATGCTCCTTCAGACCTGCCTTTTTTCTATCAATGAAGAGAGAAAAAAGGAACTGCACTTAAGGAGTGAACTGGGTTTATTGAGAAAAAAATTCACTAATTAAGCAAGATAATATCACATCAGAGCTTCACTTCTGATGCATAGTCCCTTTATTCATTGTGGGTTTAGTCCATGAAAATTATATATTTTATTATAATTTTCTGTTTGTTGCCATTGGTTTTGGTGATGATGTATGGAAAGTCTACATTATCCCAAAAAGAGTTGATTATTTTACTTCCTTACTTTTAAAATATCTGATTAATTTGGGGATCATTTATTTTTTCCTGCTTTTTTTCCTAACATTACTTTAGATGAAAGTGAGAAAACAAAAGACTATTCTTTGTTTTTCCTTCCTGGTTTCAAAAGCAAGAATTAAAATTGAGAAAGATACATATACCCCTAAATGCCTTTTATGTAATCCATCAAAATTGTGTATGTGTGTTGTGTGCTTATTTACTGGATAGTCACCTATTATTTTCTATTTATGGTGTTTATAATTTTTTTGTCTTTTTAGAAGAACTGAATATAATCATACTAACCTATAGACATACAAAACAAAAATTAATTCAGCCCAACTCTTTCCTCTTAAACTTTCAAAAATACCCAAGTTTTCTTAGTAGAGCACAAAGACAAGAAATTTGTTCCTACAAAAAAATTAAGATAATTTATCCTAGCCTACAGCATACCTGTTCATTTCTCTCTCTGTTTTGTAGTACCAGAAGCTTCAATGTACTAGAGGAAAACTAATTTCTTTCCCATTCTTAGACAAGAATTTAAGATTTTGTGAAATATGTATAGCTCACACACTGAAATATACCTGGCCTCTTATAAAGTTTTTATCTTCTCACTAAGGAGTGTGCATTCTAACTAAAAAGATTCTTTAAAGATTAGGCCCATTGCTCAATATTAATTTTGAACATTCTGGAACTGCCTCCTTAAGTGAAGATATTTTCTCTTAAGCATACAAATATATCTTAGAGCAAAAGTCACAATCAAAAACTACAAGAACAAACTTTATGTTCCTATAGCCCCCAAAATAATTTTGGAGACTATATACCTTTTGCACAATTTTTAAATGGTCTAAAATTTTTCAAATGAATTTTAACTGTTGTAATGCATGTTTTCTAGCATATTGTAAATATAACATTCAAAATGAAACACTTAAATCATTCTTTAAATGTATCAAGTGAAAACTAAGTATCTTAATGGTATTTAATATTTATCATTACACAGCAAATCTCATCTTCACATTCAGAAATTTTATGTAATTCTTTTATCTCTGTAATTTATATTACCATTATCCTTTCCTCACAGAACTTCATCCTTATATAATATGTATTTTTATGATTGAAAACCATGAAGGTATTTAAATGATCACCAGCTCAGATTTCCCTCTAATATATGTATGCAGATTTTAATATATTCTATATCCTATTACACACAATTGATCAAAACAACATAATTACATTACAAGTTATAAATAATAAGCATAAACACAATTTTTAAAAGGAATACATTTCTTAAATGAGATGGATGGAGCTGGATTTCTTTTTTCCAGTTATTTCATATCATATTACCAGGTTGAGTGAGGAGTCATTATCAATTCTTTGTAATTTTTTATTTTAATAGATGTGAACACTGAGAAACCTTATGTAAATAAGAAAGTAGGAAAAGAAGGAGCTTTGATATGTAATATCACTAAATTCCTTAGATTTCTTCTGCGTTGTCAGAAATCATATGGTGACATATTATTAAAAGTTACTTTGTTGTTGTTGTTATTTATTCCCCCCATCCCCCCCCCCCCCCCCATTGTCTGCCCTCTGTGTCCATTTGCTGTGTATTTTACTGTATCTGCTTGTATTCTCATTAGGCGGCTCCAGGAACCGATCCTGGGACATTCTGGAGTGAGAGAGAGGTGATTAGTCTCTTATGCTGCCTCAGCTCCCCTGTTCTGCTACGTCTTCATATTTTCTCTTCTCTGTTTCTCTTGTTGCATCATCTTGCTGGGTCAGCTATCCATGTTGGCTGGCACTCCTGCGTGGGGCGGCTTTCCCATGCGGGGTGACATTCCCACACAGGGCAGCATTCCTGTGTGGGGTCGCATTCTTGAGTGGGTCAACACTTCACGTGGGCCAGCTTGCCCTCACCAGGAGGCCCTGGGGATCGAACCCTGGGCCTCCTATATGATAGTTGGGAGCCCAATTGGTTGAGTCACATCTGTTTCCCAAAAGTTACTTTTAATATTCTATCAGTTGATGGTTCTGTTGGGTTCTCTTTCAGGTTTGTTGAAAGCAAAGAACTGGAAACCAACCAAAGTACAAAAGGATTTTCTATGTGATCATTCACTTTCTTATTTTCTAGGAAGAAATTGAGAAAGATTTTACCAAGACCTAGCAAATGATTATAGTTCTGTTGCTCTTTTACCTAAAGACCCCTTATTTAACCTAAAAGATTCAGAAAGGGTTGAGAAAATATAAATAATGTTAAATACATTACACCTTTGAAAATAATGTTTTTGGTAAAATGCTTTTATGTTTCTATAGTTTTAAATACATTTTAATCAAAATTTGGAGCTGCAGATATACCTTATTATTTATGGAAAACATGTACCTTGTAACCACGTTTGATGGAGCTGTCCTCATTGTTAAATGAATCAACCAAATCAGATTTAATTTTTGTAAAAACAAAATGTCAGAATACCATTTCCAACTCAAATGAACATGATAATAAGTGTGTCAGGAAATTATATTTTTTAAAGTACTGAGCAAGATAGATTGCTAAGAACTGTCAGAATTTAAATGATGTATATCTAATATAATTAACAAATTTCTTTTTATAAAAACAAGATAAATTAATTTACTGTTTCTCATTACTTAATTTATAATAATGAAATGTAATGTGTTCAGTTAAAATTTTAAGTTATATACTAAAGGAGGAATATAATATAAGTTAAGTTGTTCCTCTAGCAAATATGTTGTTTATACCCAATGAACTCTGGTGTTCAGGTTTTGGAATACCTAAAAATAAGAATCAAGTATCAAAATAAGAACTAAATCCATTAATTTTATTGTACATTATGATTAAAGTTTTCTGTCTATTTATAAAAGAGATATTGCTGAAATCATGTGTGGGTAGAATATGAATTAAGACAAGAATTGAACTTACATACTTTGGTTCAAGGCCCTTATGCACTTCTAATCACCAAGGTGGCAGCATAAGACACTCCAGGATACTGTCCCTCCACAGAATCTTAGAACAAATAGCAAAAACTGGTATAGCCATCTTTCTCAAAACTTCTAAAAACAGTTAAAGGGTTGCAATAACTGGGCAGATGCCAAATCAAGAAAAAGAAGCCTGAAAAATGTTAGGCAAAACTCATGGTGCCCTTGCCAGGTCTTCTCCTAACCCCTCCTTGGTGCAGTGTGAAGCCAGTCTGCACTCCCATTGTTCATTCCTGGCCTGTTTCAGAGTAGCACAGTAACATCTATGTATGACTTTGGTGCCTATATATTGGTGCCAATCTAGCCAATGGAAGCCTAAAGACTGAACCAAGAAAATTGTTTAGAACTTGCCTTCCCAGAATTTGTCCTGAAGGCAGAAAACCAACTTGCAGACAGCTAAAGCAGTGTAAGAAAAAATTACATGGAAGAAGCCTGGGGGCAAAGGACTATTCTCATTAAGTCATACAATAGAGCACCTGAGGGGGTGGTTAGAGTCTGTTTCAAAGAGAGTGGAGGGAGTATATGCACTCCTATAAAATATAAATGGGGTAATTCCCAAGCCCATGTAAAAGCACAAGACCAGGAAAATAAGCAGATTCCATGGCTCCATGGTGCCACAGTCAGATAAGAGAGAGAAGACCCTGACTTGACATTTGCCTCAGGTTGATCTTCTTAATAGGAGGGCAAAGCCCTGAAGTAAATCATTAGCCAAAGTGAAGCCAATTTACAAAGTTTATGAAAGGTGGCTTTATCTTTAGTTTGGTTGTTTTGTTAGCTCTTGGCACTCAAGGAAACCTCCATCATATCGCTCTCTGGATACAAACATAAAGAACAGACAGCTCAGGAACTAAATCATAGAGCTAACACTTAAAAATATTAAAATATACAATGTGCAAAAAAAAGATTACAAGACAAAGAAATATAAAATAATGGCTCATGCAAGGGAACTAGATAAAAATCCAGAAGCCATCAACAAAGAGGACCAGACTTCAGGCATACCAGACAAAGATATTTTTTTTAAATGATTCTTAATATGATCAAGGATATAAAGGGAAACAAAGAGAAAAAGAGCTAAATGACACAAGGAAAATAATGAATGACAATATCAGAATCTCATTGAGATTCTCAATAGGACCAAACAGAAATATTGGCATTGAAGACAATAACAGAAATGAAAAATTCACTAGAGGGTTTCAACACAGACTAGAGATAGCAGAAGAAAGTATTAATGAACTTAAGCACAAGACAACAGAAATGATTCGCACTGGGAGCAGTAGGAAAAAGGAATTTAGAACAGCAACCAGAGCCTGAGCCCTGTGGAACAACATCATGTATACCAGTGGTCATATTTCATATTATGTGAGTTCCACAGAAGAAAGAGAGAAATGAACAGAAGAAATATTCAAAGAAAAAATGGCAGAAAACTCCCCAAATTTAATGAAAGACATGAATATGCATATAAGAACCCAATGAACATCAGAAAGGAAAAACTCAAAGAGAACCATGCCCAGAAATATAATAATCTGTCAATGCCAAGGAAAAGGATAGAGTTCTGAAAACTGCAAGACCAACTAGTTATATACAAGGGAATCACAATAAGATTAAGTGCTGATTTCTGATCTGATACCACAGAAGCAAGAAGGCAGTGGGATGAAATATTTAAAGTGATAAAAGGAAATAATTGCCAACCAAGAATTTTATAACCAGCAAGATGTTCCTTCAAAAATGCGGGTGAGATTAAGACATTCCTAAATAAACAAAAGCTGAGGGAGTTCATCACCAATAGACCTGCTCTAAAGGGAAAGTTACTTCAAATTGAAAGGAAAGGAGACTAGACAGTGGAGTGAAGTGGCATAAAGAAATAAAGACTTCTGGTAAAGATAATCATATGGGCAATTATAAATACCAACATCATTGTATTTTTTGTATGAACCACCACTTTTTACTTCTACCTATTTCAAAAATGCAAATGCATAAAAGTATGATAACTCTGTTTTTGACATACAGTATATAAAGATATGATTTGTAACAAGTACCACACGAAGGTGGGGAGACAGAGGGCTATGGGAAAAGTATATGTGAATGTTATTGAAGTTAACTTGATATCAAATCAATCATGATATAGAGTCAAGATGTGAAATATTAGTCCTATGGCAACCACAAAGAAATATATAAAATATATATACAGAAGTAAATGAGAAGGGAATAATAGTGGAAAACTACCAAAAAATTAAATAAATATGAAAATAGGCATTAATGGAAGAACTAAGAGTAAAAATGTTATGACTTACAAAACACCAAAATGGCAGAAGAAAATTGTGACAGTTCAAAGCTGGGTGGACCCCAAAAGATCATGTCCTTAGAACTAATCCCATTCCTGTACCTGTAAACCTATTGTAGGTGGAAACTTGACTAAATTACTTCAGTTAAGGGCCTTTGATTAGATTGCATTACTGGGGTGGGTCCTAATCCCCTTACTAGAGTCTTTTATAAATGGGAAACACATGCAGAGATACAGAGAAAATATCTTAGAAACTGAGAAAGTAAACCCAGAAGCCAGAAGCTGAAATCAATGGAACCCAAGAAAGAGAAAGCCACAAGCACTGAGAGAAAGCCAGAAGCAGTCAGAAGCTGAAAGCAACAGATCCTGGAGGAGGAGGCAGAGATGGACAAATACATGATTGTGCCCTGCCATGTACCTGATCACCCAGAGCTGCAGCTTAGGGAGATGTTTTTCTCAGCCTTGGAACTGTAAGCTTATAAGTTAATGAACCCCCATTTTAAAAGCCAACCCATCTCTGATATATTGCCTTGGCAGCCTTATAAACAAAATGCAAGTCCTACATTTTCATTATCAGTAGTTTTTCAACACAAATGGATCAAAATCCAATAAAAAAACAAAGAATGGTAGAACGGATAAAAAGCATGACCCGACCACGTGATATTTCTAAGAGACTCACTTTAAATTCCTTTGAATTTAACAAATAGTGTGAAAGTGAATGTATGGAAAGTAGACGAATAGAACTGGGGTAGCTATACTAATATCAGATAAAATAGACATTAAATAAAAGCTTTTATGAGGGAAAAAAGGTTACTATGTACTGATCATCAGGCCAATTCAACAAGAAGTCCTAACAATTATAAATATGTATGCACCTAAGGGCTGGGTCTAAAAATATAAGAAATAAATATTGACAAATTTGAAGAGAGAAATAGGCACATCTATAGTAATAGTAGGAACTTAAATATACCAATTTTTTAAATATATTTTTATTGTTTTTAAAGGTATTTAGATTACACAAAATATTACACAAAAAGTATATGAAGGATTCCCATATGCTCCACTCCCCACATCTCCCACCCTTCTCCACATTATAACTTCTTTCATTAGTGTGGTACATTCATTGCAATTGATGAACACATTTCGAAGCATTGCCACACAGCATGGATTATAGTTTACATTGTAGTTTACACTCTCTCCCACTCAATTATGTAGGTTATGGCAGAATATATAATGGCCTGTATCTGTCATTGCAATGTCATTCAGGAAAATTCCAAGTCCTGAAAATGCCCCCATATTACACCTCTTTTTGCCTCTCCCTGCCTTCAGCACCTCCAGTGGCCATTGTCTCCATTGGAATTTCTTCCAATGCTACAATCACAATAAGTCTATAATAGAATACAAGTAAATCTACTATGGTCCATATTTTATTCCTGAATCCTGAGGATTCTGAAATGGTGATTCCCACTGTATGTCTAATAGAGAGGGGGCCTCAATCCCATATGGCTGATGGATGGGATTCTCTTGCTTATAGTTGTAGACTCTTTCGGTTCTTTGGTATGGTGGTTGTCCAGCCTCACCTCCTGGGTTAATACACTACTTTCAATAATGGATAGAACAACTAGACAGAAGATTAATGGAAAAAAAAAGTAGACTTGAATGAAACTATAAACCAACTAGACCTAACAGACATATATAGAACATTTCACTCAACAGTGTCAGAATACACATTCTTCTCTAATGTACATGGAACATTCTCCGGAATAGACCATATGTTACGGTACAAAAAGTTCCAAAAATTTAAAACATATTAAAAATCATACAATGTATCTTCAACAATAATTAATTGAAGCCAGAAATCAATAATGGGAGAACTAGAAAATTCAAAGTATGTGGAAAGTAAGCACTCTTAAACAACCAATGGACCAAACAAGAAATCACAAGGGAATTAAGAAATATCTTGAGGTAAAAGAAAATGAAAACACAACATAAAAAAATTTTGTAGACTGTAGCAAAGGCAGAGAAGAGATGATTTATAATCTTAAAGGCTTACATTAAAATGAAGAAAGATCTCAAATAAGAGACCTAACTTCACAACTGGAGGATCTAGAAAAAGAAGAGCAAATCAAACCCAAATCAAGCAGAAGAAAGGAAACAAAAAATATTACAGCAGAGATAAATGAAATAGAGCATTGGAGGAAAAAAAATAATAATGAAGAGAATTGACAAATCCAGAAGCTGATTCTGTGAAAAGATCAACAAAAACAACAAATCATTAGCTAGACTGACAAAGAAAAAAGGAAAGAGAACACAAATAACACAATAACTAAAATCAGAAACAAAAGGTGGAAAATTAATCCTGACCACCCAGAAATAAAATGAGTATAGGAGGATACCATAAACAGCCGTATGCCAACAAATTAGATGACCCAGATGATAAGGAAAATTTCCAGAAACACACAAAAATTTACACTGACACGAGAAGAAATAGTAGACCTCAACAGACCAATAACTAGTAAAAAAAAGAAAAAAAAACTGCATCAAAAAACTCCCAACAAAGAAAACCTGGGAACACTAAGCTTCACAGGTTAATTTTACCAGGCATTCTGAGAGGAATTAACCTAATCCTGCTAAAACTCTTCCAAAACATTCAAGGGTAGTGAACACTCCCTAACTCATTCTGTAAGGGCAATATCACCCTAAAATTAAAGCCATATAAAGATACCACAAGAAAAAAGTTTACAGTGTTCTTTATGAATATAGATGCAGAATCCTTAACAAGATACTAGGAAAACAAAACCAGCAGCACAATAAAAGAATTATACACCATGATCAAGTGGTATTTATCCCTGATATGAAAAGGTGGTTCAACATTGGAAAATCAATTAATGTAATACACCACATTACAAAGACTTAGAAAACTAAGGATAGAAGGAAATTTCCTCAACATGATAAACGGACATATATGAAAAACCCACTGCTGACAGGAGTAGCTGGGGAAAGAGGCCACTGGTATCCACTGAATGGGTCTTCTGAAGCACTTGATTACTAAAATCTTCCTCGGCTGAAATCACACTGTGGTGAGCATTCATATAGGACACAAATTTCTTCATGTTTTTTGTCCACTCAGAAAGCTCTATCCACATATCTCTTCCACAGACCTTTGTCACCAATTGTACAATAATGTTAGTTCCAAGTCCTTGACCATTGGTGACAGTCCATGAATCAGTATAGAAATGTACCTCCTGCCATTACTCCTTCCAAGTGAAATGAACAAATCAGGTACACTGCTCAAAGTTACATCCACTAGGAGGATGTGCCTTCACTACTGCCCTTCAGGGACATCCCAGAAAGGGGCTGTAATGCTGCAGCTGTCTGCTTTTGGGTGGTACTTGTATATCATACAGAGCCATCTGTAAACCATGCCTGAGTTTTCTCTTTCACAGTTAATTGATCTTAAGGAACTCCCCAAGAGGAAACAGCTGTGGGAAAAGAGAAAGTAACATGGCAGGAGTGGGAAGATGGACATTTGGGCCACTTCTTCATGTAACGTATGCCTTCAGGACCTGCTTAAGTCCTGTCTAGTGTACACCACTTCCATTTTATGATGGAGTGCTTCTATGCACACCCAACTTTATGGCTTGATGGATTGGACAACATCCAATTCATGATATGTAATTCAGATATCATGATAACTTGGTGGCACATGTTTAAGCATTCAGTCTCTACTAAGGCCCAGTAGCAGAACAAAAGCCCACTGAAATGGAGTCGCATGAAGAACATGTTTTTGGGGGGAGTCCACATAGTGTCAAATCATTACATTGGGAATCACCACCCTTGCATTCTTCAAGTGTTTGATGGTGACACTAATCTCTGCAATCCCTCCAGGTATCTAGCATTGCTTTTGATTTACTATTTTGTTATGTTGGTGCAATTCTAGTGCCTTCCACTTGGCATTTCCCACTATAATAGCCCTTGCTCCACAAGTCAAAGAATCAATATGGAGATTTTGCCGGTTGCTGAGTATGTCTGTTCCAATTATGAATTCTGAACAAGGGAAATAATCACATAATGGGTTCAGGGAGACCTTCTGGACCCACTGTAAGATGGTCCTGAGCTAAAATGCTATTGATCTCCTGACCTCCATAAACCTTTACTGATGGAGGATCACATTAATATTTTGGATCTCCTGGAATTAATGTAACTTCTGAGCCAGTGTCTAATAATCCCTAAATGTCTGATCATTTCCTTTCTCCCAATGCACAGTCAACTCTGGTAAAAGGCCATCAGCCTGTTTGGGGAAGGCTGGAAGAAGATTAACAGTATACAGTTTTGGCAGTATAGCAGGGTTATTCCCCAAGGGGGCCTGGGTTTCCCTTCATCAGGTAGTCCTGGGCCTGTAAACTCTCAAGTCTGGGAATGGTTAAGGGGCTGTGACTCTGTTTTTTGTAATTCAAATTATACTTTTATTCACTTGACCTAAAAATCTTCTACTAACACAGATCAAGTACGAATTTAGTAGACAGTCCATATATTCTACTTCTAGGTACCCAATAATCTACTAGCCATCCCCATAGTTCTTTGCAATTTGGACTATTTTGAATACTACTTTGAGTCTGCTGTCTCTTATGATAGTCATGCCACCTTGTCTTTGGTGATTTGGTGATTCTGTGCTGTCATTTGACTTCTGCCAACCCAGGATCTTATCATCCCCATTGCGTTTAAGGATACAAGTTCAGTGACCACAGTTCCCACAGTTATATCTGACCTAAAGAGAAGAGCAATCACAAGCTCTTCAAGGATGACAGAGTTAATCACATAAATTTATTCCTCAAGGTCCTGGTGAGAGAAGTGTTCTCTGGACACTCCTGGGTTGGAGGAATAGGTCTTCATGACAAATGCCCTCTATCAATCCAATCTCTCGAAGCCTTCAGATCCCCTCATCTACATTTTACCTGGGCAGTTCTGGCATTGTATCCTCGGGCAGTACAGGCCACCTTTTGGTTCATGCTTCAGCCAACCACCTGATCAAACCACAGGGCCCTTTCTAACCAAATGAGCTGCAACATTGAATCCAGAGTCTATGCTTATTAGGCCCATTCCAATAAATTCAGCCAGATCAAACTTTATATTCCTGACACCATTATCCCATATGCTTCCCACATATATTATCTTGATTTCTGTCTATATAAATCAGAAAATCAGGCATTGATTTGTGGTGGAATGCACCTTCTCATGGGTTCACACTTTGTATCTGACCTTTTGGGACCTGTTGGAACTTAATTATAGGTCTAGAAGAAAAGAAGAGTGGTGGGGTAGATCAAGAGAAAAGTTAGAAGTGTCTCGCAAGTCAACTACCTCAGGGCATTCCATTGCAACTTCATCTAGTGCAACAGGGATTAATTCTCTTCAGACAGAGGAGTGGGGGCTGTTTCCTCAGGGGAGGTGGTTACAGGTTTATCAGGCACATCAGGGTTAATCTCTTCATGTGGAGGCTGCATGGCAGATTCCTCAGGCCAGACGAGTTAGGGATGCTGGATCCTCAGGGCAGACTGGAGGTGTAATTACTGATTCCTCAGGGCAGGTCATTACTTGTTTATCTAGCAAAGACCCAGCAGAATCCAGGTTTTCAAAGTATGCACTGCCATCATTATCTACCTATATGTCCCTATTCCAATTTTTGGGACTCCATTCCTTTCTAATAAATACCCTCACTTTAACATCATATACCCTGCAAATTTGGGTATTTTGTTTACATTGTAATTTAGCCACTCACACAAGGAGATACTGGGTCTGCTTTTCAGAAATTGCAAATATGTAACTACATGAAATAAGGTTCTCCTTCAGGGCACATATAGAAAGTTTCATGTCCTTCATGCAGCATTTAAATTGGGAATTTGGAGCCTTGAGCTCCTTCCTTTCTTTTACAAATGTACCCTGGGTATTTAGGAAAAACCACCTAACATCACTGTATCTTTCACCTCCACAAAACTCTGTTAAGGTATCAAAAACACTCTCACTTACAACCTTGCCTCCTATAAGCATTTCAGTAGCCATATCCAGTGGTGATATTTTGTGTATCTCTATTGCCAACTCAGAACATGGACTATCAGTGCCACCTTGATTGTTGGAAATAGAGTCATTAGTGGTTTTGAATCTAATTAGGTTAGAAAACCAATTTAAAAACAAAAAACAAACCCAGAACCAATTTAGAAAACTCATTCTTAAGATTCTGTTTCTCAAGGAGCACTTCTGTTACAAAAATTATATTAGGGTTCTCCAGGGAGACAGAATTGAGAGGAGATCTATATAATGTAAATTTGAAAAGATTTTAAAAAGGATTGTCTCATGTGACTGTGGATGGGCAAGTCCATATTCTGAAGGATAGGTTACAATCTGAAAACTCCTATGAAGGTTTTTGATGATTTCCCCAGGAGAAACTGGATGGTGAAGTAGAGATGGACAGTCTCTCTTCTGACTGCTGAAATCATCACTTCTACTTTTAATTCAAATGATTGAATGGCTATTCTCATTGTTGAATACAATCTCCTCAATTCTTTTTAGATGTTATTATCCAAAGATGCAATCAACTTACTAATGATTTAAATCCATGAAATATTCTCACAGTAACAATCAGGCCAGTACTTGTTTGACCAAACAAATGGACACCATATCTGGGCCAGGTTTACTCATGAACTTTACCATCACAAGTGAAAGAATGCCTTTCCTTTGCATAATGGGAGAAAGACTTCTGTGGACTTGAGGCAAGCTCTCATATCAACTAAGTTTAGGTATAAATACTGGAGTTTGGGAATCTAAAAAGTGATTCACTTAAAACTGCATCCACTCAGTTACCAGGCAACTGGTGTAAATGCTGAATCAGACCAGCTGTAAGAAAAGTGCATACAAGTGTGAGGTGGGAATATGGTAAAATAGAAAGCACAAAATGCCAGAGCCAAGGGCAATGAGACTACTGTTACATTTGGCAATAGGGGCAGTGTTGGCTCATCTTCTGATTTTAAGAGAACCCCCAAATCCTGATTTTTATGTCAAGTAATTTAACTTTTAAATGTTGACCCAAAAACCTTTTTAAAATTACAATGCACACCAAACAAAACACATCGACTACCAATTCAACTCAGAGTCCTCCAATTTCTGCTTTCTGTCTTTGATTGTTTTTTGTTTTGTTTTGTTTTGTTTTGTTTTTGGTAATTGGTTTCTGCTTAAAATACATACCTTTTATTTCAAGAAATAAGACAAAGATTATAATTGCATATATCAGAAATTTATACCATCTCTTGTACATAAGCCATGTAGTTTTTAACTTGGCCAACTATAAATGAAATTAAAGAAAATTCAAAATAAAAATCAGTACCTGTAATTTGGAGACTACATTGACTCAGTCAGCAGACATTTAGACATTTATTTGTAATACATTCTAAGCACCCTCAAGATACAAACTTAAAAAGAGCATGGATTCCCCAATTCAATACAGGAGATAATGCTTAAAATAATTAGTTGTGATATGAATTTATGTGTCTTATTAAAAGGAAATTTTGAAAGCAAAGATGTGAATTCAAAGAGAAATATATGATTATCCAGACTAGAATACAGTATTCATTAGTAGTTTCTTTGAAAAAACAAAACTACCCTTGCTGTGAAATGGGTATATTTGGATCACCAGGAGCATTAGTATACCAGAACTAAATATTTCTGTACAATGTTTGACAAAGAAAACTAGCAACAAAAGAAAACTATTGCTTCTAGTCTTAAAAATGTTAATTTTTTTTCTGACATAATAGTTTATATGTTATGAAAATAATTTTCTTATTTCCAATTGAAAACTTGGCACTTCCTGCATACTCAAATATAAGTAATATTTTATAAGTGTACTTTTTTGTAAACTCATGCTAATAACAGGCAATGGTAGGATATATAAAATTTCCATTGCCTTCCAATTTGCAGGCACTCAAAAATATTAAGTAACACTACACTGAGAAAAAAGAAAATAATTTCAAGCTCCTAATTGTGTGGGAGAAAGAAAAAAAGTATTGACTCTTTTTATCCTTTCATTTAGTGAAATTACTTACAATAGTGCTACAGATCAAGAAATTTATAATCAAATTGGCTTTCATAACCAGCCTGGATTTTAATCTAAGATCTAATTCTTAAAAGTGGGATAATCTTGGGAAGTGGACTTAGCCCAATGGATATAGGGCATCTGTCTACCACATGGGAGTTCAAACCCCGGACCTCCTTGACCCGTGTGGAGCTGGGCCATGCACAGTGCTGATGTGCACAAAGAGTGCCGTGTCACGCAGGGGTGTCCCTGCGTAGGGAAGCCCCACACACAGGGAGTGCACCCTGTAGGGAGAGCCGCCCAGCATGAAAGAAAGTGCAGCCTGCCCAGGAATGGCGCCACACACACAGAGAACTGATGCAGCAAGATGACACAACAAAAAGAGACACAGATCCCATGCAGCTAACAACAACAGAAGCGGACAAAGAAGAACATGCAGCAAATGGACACAGAGAACAGACAACTGGGGGTGGGGGGGGAAGGGGAGAGAAAGAAATAAAAAAATAAATTAAATAAATCTTTAAAAAAATAAGTGGGATAATCTTATCAGAGGGCTAAGTTTTAAATTCAAGGATAAGATAAAAATAAGGTATACTAATATTATCTTTGAAATTCCTTTGGGAGTTGAGCCACACTGTAATACAACATACCATCTCTCAATAAATCGTAATAATAGGTTTTCTTCCTGACTTGTTTCTATGATTGAGTAACACATAAATTGGCTGGTGTCTGAGTTTGCCAGGCTGACACACAATGGGTTGGCTTAAACATGGCAATTAATTGGCTTATGGTTTTGAAGCTAGAAAAAGTCCAAAATCAAGATATCGGTTTGCTTTCTCCTGGAGTCTTTGGCATTCTAAGGTTGGCAGAAAGCAATGTTAGAGGTTCTGTGACTTGTAGCTCCACTTCCCATCACATGTTAATGTCATCTTCTTCTGTTGGCTCTTCTGGTTTCTATTTACTTCCAGCTTCTTCCTGTGTCTTTCTCTAACTTCTGGCTTCTGGTTTCTTCTCTTTATAAGGTCTTCCATAATAGGGATTAAGACCCAACTCCCTTTAGTTAGGCCACACCTTAATTAAAAATAACATCTTTAAGAAGTCCATTTTACAGTGATTTCATACCCACAGGAAAACAAATTAAGATTAAGAAAATTTCAAATTGGGGTACATAATTCAATCTACCACAACTGGTATGTGTTTAAGGGTCTCAGGGTACAAAACACAAAAACTGTAGATTATTATTCAGTGCTGAGAGATGTTTCCAGTACTAAAATCAGCTAAAAGTACAGCAAATTCATATCTTCCATCCACCCTCATTCTGGGGTAGCAGCAGGTGTGATCATTTGTTTTATTTAAGTTGTCATTTTGCTTCATCTTTTTCTTCTGTACGAGTATCAATGAGTTCATATATGATTATTGACTACATACTTGCAGGTAGAAAATAGTGAGGGTTTGTCCAAAGCAGAGAATGATGTACTGCTTGTATTCCTTTTTAGTGCTGAGTAGTATTTCATAATTTTGATATATTACAATGGTTTATGCTTTCACCTGTTTATTTATTCACCTGCTGATGGACATTTCCAGTTTCTGACTATTACAAATAAAGCTGCTATGAACATTAATTTTCAAAACTTTGATGTTTTCATTTCTCTTACGGTAATACCTAGCAGTGGTATGACTAAGTCATTTGGTAGTTGTAACTTGTTAAGAAACTGCCATACTCTTTTCCAACATGATTATACTATTTTGCATTTCCACAAGCAGTGTATGAAAGTTCCATTTTCTCCACATTCTCAGAAACACTTGACATAGTCCTTTTAATTTTAGATATTCTGGTAGATACATAGGGATATCTCTTTGTGGACTTATTTTGCAATTTCCTAATGAATAATGATGTTTGCATCTTATGTGCTTATTTTCCATCTTTATATCTTCTTTAGTGAAGTGTCTATTCATATCTTTTTCCCATTTTAACCATTTTTAATGAGATTTTCATATTATTGTGAAAGTCCATTAAATATTCTGAAGATAAGTCCCTTATATATAATTTGCAAGTATTTTCTTTAAGTATATGACCTATCTTTTCACTCTCTTGACAGTGTCTTTCAAAGGAAGAAGATCTTAATTTTTATGAAGTCCAACTTATCAGTTTTTTTCTATTTTGGTATCATATCTTAAAAAAAATCTTTGCCTAAGTCAAGATCACAAGGATTCTCTCCTATGTTTCCTTTTAAATATTTTATACCTTTAGGTTTTATATTTAAGTCAATGATTAATTTTTAGTCACTTTTTGGAAGTGGCATGAGGTACCATCAAAGTTTACTTTGTATTTTTTATTTTTCTCACCTATGGATATCCATTTGTTCTAACACTATTTGTTGAAAATACTATTCTTTCTCCACTGAGTTGCCGTTGCACCTTTGTTGAGAATCAGTTGACAATATATGTGTGGATATATGTCTGGACTCTATTCTGTACATCAATCTATTTGTCTATCTTTACCCTAATATTACACTGTCTTAATTACTGTAGTTTTATAAAAACTCTTGAAATCAGGTCTTGTAAGTCATCCAACTTTGCTCTCCTTTTTTAAAGTTGTTTTGGTTATTCTATATCCCTCTGTATTTCCATATGGATTTAAGAATCAGCTTGATTGATTTCTACAAAAAAATTAAGTTTCCTAGGAAGTTGATTGGGATGGTGCTACACCTCTAGATAATTGGGGAAGAATTTATATCTTAATAATACTTCAGTTTTCCCATCCATGAACACAGTCTCTGTCTTCATTTATTTAAAAATCTTAAAATTTATCTCAGCAATGTTTTGCAATTCTCAGAATTCAGATCATGCACACCTTTTATCAGATTTATCCTTAAGTGTATTGCATGTTTTATTACTATGGTAAATGGTATTTTTATTTCAATTTCTGGATGTTCATTGCTCATATATGTTGTGAGACAATTCTCCATGAATATTTTTGTTTCTGCACATTCCAGGTCTTCTGAGAAAATGATAGTGTAAGGATGTTTGCACCACAGCCTTAGAAACTAGAGAGTCTCCCTAAAAATAGAGACCCTCAGAGACTTTTGAAGACCTCCAGACATATTTTAGACTTTCCTTCCCCTCTGTAGAGACATTTGCTTATATTATAAGGTAATAAGCACAGTGACATCTACCACTTCTCCCCAGGAGATCTGCTTAATAAATATGCTTTCTCTGGAAAGAATAGTCAGATTGAAGCAGCTTCCATATAAACTCTGACTCACATAATTTGGGAGGGTTCCTCTCCAGTGATGCAAACTCACTACATATGCAAGCAATGTGGCCTTTATCTGCCTTGCCTTGGTGGGAGGTGTGGGGGTACTGACAAAAAGTATTTCTCTGGCTGCAGCATTTGCTTTGAATAATAAACTGCCTGTTTTGTTGTTTCAGAAAGACGGCTGTCTCCTCGCAGAATACGTATACACATATATATGCAAGTGCATATAAATATAAATATGTATGTGTCTCTGTGCATATGTGTGCACGAAACTGTGGCAGGCTAACTTGTTAGCTTTAAAGTAGTATAATATCTCAGATTCTTCACAATTTTTGACACTAATACAAAGAAACAATTCAATTTTGTATATTGATCTTGTATCCTGCAACTTACTGAACTCACATATTTGTTTGAGTAGTGTTTTTAAATTTTCTACATAGATGATGCTGTCATTGTGAATAAAGATGGATTTATTTATTTATTTTCAATCTAATTACCTTTGAATTATTTTTTGTATCTCATTGCATTGGTTAGACACCCCAGGACAATGTGGAATAGAGATGGTGAGAGTGGACATCCTTACCCTGTTGCTGATCTTAGGGGGATTTCAACTTTGCGATATTAAATATAATGATATTTGTAAGTTTCGGGTATACGCTTTTATCAGGTTGAGGATATTCCTTTCTATTTCTAGTTTGCTGAGGTTTTATCAGGACTGGGTATTGGAGTTTGTCAAATGCTAGCTCTGCATCTGTTGAGATAATCATGTTTTTAAATTTTTTTAGTGTGTTGATATAGTAGATTACAATGATTGATTTTCAAAGGTCAAATAAACTTTGCATCCTTGGTTAAAATCTCATTTGGATTTAATATATTGTTGTATTTTATTTACTAACTTTTTTTTGTAATTTTTGTATCATTGTTAATGAAGGACCTTATATTAGTGTATGGTTTTCTTGTAACATCTTTGTTTGGTCTTGATATCAGAGTAATGTTGGCCTTATGAAATGAGTTGAGAAGTATTCTCTCCTCTTCACTTTTATAGGAGATCTTAGGCCTGGTAAATGGTATTTTTATTCCAATTTTTGAAGTTTTGAAAAATTTAGCAGTGAAGCTATATGAGTTTAGAATTTCTTTATGGGAAGGTTTATTTGCTAAAAAATTCAATTTTTTAATAGTGATAGGGCTATTGAGGATATTTATTTATTCTTGAGTGAACTTCATTTTTTGTATGTGTCTTTTAAGAAATATGTTTATTTCATCTATTTTGTCAAGTGTATTGTCATAAGGTTATTAATAATATTCCTTTATTAACTTTTCTAAAAGGTGGAGGGTAGAAGAGATGATTTACAGCAAAGGGACAGAGGCAACTTTTTTCAGGTGTTGGAATTGTTCTATATCTTAACTGTAGTAGTGTTTGTATGACTGTATAAATTTGCCATCACTTATAGAATTAAATTTATCATGTGTAAATCTGTCTTAAAGAACACAAAACTAAAAAGTATATAGAATACACTATCCTTTAAAAGGTTTGCAATTCTAGTTCACAAGATCTTGAAATGTTCTCAAATCTAGGTGTGCTCTCCTAAAAAGGCCAAAGGATAATAGAATTTTAGAGAAATTCCACATGAAAATTTTATTTCTGGGCTGTAGTTTTTTTAAATAACCCACATGATCTCTCTCCTTTAAAATTTATTTTATTTTACAAACACACACTTCCCTTCCTCTCCCCATTCCCCTAGTAATATCTAATTTGCTTCCTCTCTCTGTAAATGTACTATTTTTAGTCACCTCTTTTAAGTAATATCATACAATTTTTGTCCTTATGTGACCTTGTTCATTTTACTGAGCATGTTTTCAAGGTTTTTCCAAGTTGCAGCATATTTCATAATTTCATTCTTTCTTATGTCTGAATAATATTCCAATGTGTACAAGTACCACATTTTGCTTCTCTATTCATTTGTGGATTAACACTAGGGTTGTTTTCAGCTTTGGGCTATTATAAATAATGCTATTATAAATATTGGTATACAAGAATCTGTTTGAGACTGGTATTGGTATACAAGTATCTGTTTTCACTTTCTTTAGGTATCTACCTCAAAGTGGATTTGCAGGGTCATATGGTAATCCTACTTTAACTTTTTGAGGAGCTGCCATATTGCTTTCCACAGCTGCTTCTCCATTTTACACTCTTACCAATGCACGAGAGTTCCAGTTTCACCATAGGCTCTCAACACTTGTTATTTTCCTTTTGTTTTGTTTTTTTAAAGAGTAGCCATCCTAGTGGATGTGAAGTGGTATCTCATTGGGGGTTTTGATTTGCATTTCCCTAATAGCTAATGATATTGAGCATCTTTTCATGTGTAAAATGGACACTTGTTCATCTTCTTCGGAGAAGTATCTATTCAAGTATTTTGCCCATATTTAAACTGAGTTGTTTGTCTTCTTGTTGTTGCATTGTAAAAGTTCTTTAGGTTTGAAACTATTAGCTCTTTTCTGTAGTGTCTTTTTACTTTCTTAATAATTTCCTTCAATGCACAAAAGTTTTTAATTTTGATGAAATAAAATTTATCTATTGTTTCTTTTGTTGCTTGAACTTTTGAGGTTATATCTGAGAACCCATTGCAGAATTCCTGGTCATAGATTTGCCCCTATGTTATCTTCTAAGAGTTTTAAGGTTTTAGTTCTTAAATTTAGGTCCTTGATCCACTTTGAGTTGATTTTTGAGTATGGTGTAAGGTAGGGGTCTAAATTCATTCATTTGCATGTGGATATGCAGTTTTCCCAACAACATTTGCTAAAGAGACTATTCTTTCCCCACTGCATGTACTGAGCACCCTTGTTGAAAATCAATTGCCTGTTGATGTATTGGTCTAATTCTAGACTTTCAATTCTGTTCCACTGATTTATTTGACTCTTACATGCCAGTAACACCTGTTTTGATTGCTGTCACTGTGTAGTTTAAAATCAGGAAGTGTGAATCCTCCCAGCCATGTTCTTCTTTTCCAAGAAAATATCTTTTATATATATATATATATATCTATGGTACTTTACAGTAAAAGAAGGTTGTAAACGTTCTCCTTCTTTTGCTTCTCTTAGCTATTTTTTTAACCTTTTTTTTTTCATGGCTAATAAAAGATAAGCCTTCTCCAATTAGAACACTTGACCTTATATGAAACCTTTATTCCACTGCTACAAATGTATATTTTAATCATAGTCCATGTTATCCTCTCCAGTTTGACAAATATTCACCTCTTCTTCCAAATTTTCTCATTATTTAAGTAAGACAGAGAGGGATACCAATGTTTTTAAATATTGAGTTCATTAAATATACATTATGTCAAGATTTTTCTTGTATGGATATATAAGTTTGACTAAAGTTACTATAGTTGTACATAAACTACTAATCAAGGAACAAAATTATTAAGTTCTCACACCCCAAGAATCTAAAATTCTAAAAGTCAAGACAAACAAACTTAGGCTTCATAAAAAGATTTTATTACTTTGTATTTTTATGACTGTCTTCATTTCTAAATAAGCTGAATTTGTGTACATCCTACACTAAAGTTCATTCAAAATGAAAACTGAAAAAAAATGTCACTACTCAGCGCTATTCATGACAGCTGTAAGTTGGAAACAACCCAGGTATCCATAAACTGAAGAATGGATAAGCAAATTGTGGAGTATACACCCAATGGAATATTATGCAGCAGTAAGAAGAAATGAAGTCATGAAACATATGACAACATGGATGAACCTGGAGGACATTATGCTGAATGAAACAAGCCAGTCAAGAAAGGATAAATACTGTATGATTGTGCTATTATGAACCAAATATATTATGGGAAATATGAATATGGGTAAAATTGCTTATATAAGACTGTTTTTCTTTGAAGCTGATCAAATGTAGATTAATACTACAAAATGTTGATATCAGACAAAAAACATATTATTCTAAGTGAAGGAGACCAAACAGAGTACTACATGTTTTATGATTCCATTTATATGAAATGTAAATATAAATCAATTTATAAAGATGAAATTAGATTAGTGATTATGTAGGACTGAGGAGGGAATGCTAAGGTGTGTGAAGTCTTTCTTTTTGGAGTAATGAAATTGTTCTAAAGTTTTTGAGATGATGAATGTACAATATTGTAATTATACTAAAAGCCATTGATTATACACTTTGGATAGATCATATGGTATGTGCATATATCTCAGTAAAACTGTTTAATAAATAAATAAATGTGCAGGAATAGCCAGAAATAGCAGCTATGTATATCAGGGGAAACAGACAGATTGAGAGGTAAGGAATTTTCTTTTTGTTTGTCTGTCTGTTTTGTATCTATTATTATTATTAAAATAATGAAAATGTTTTAATCATGATTGAAGTGGTGAACACACAACTATGTGAGTATACCAAATACCAGTGATTGTACACTTTGGATAAATTGTATGCTTTATCAATATGTATCAATAAAACTGATTTGTTTTTAAAAATGCATCATCAGCAGTTTACCTTAAAGACACAGTTGACTAAATTGAAAATACCTTGAGGGTTGCATATTTTATTTTTAACCCTATATGTTGCCTTACATACACACAGACTACTATATTTGATAGAAAAATAACTATATTCTTTCAGTACAGAGGCATGAAAACAGTAGACAAAATCTTAAGGATATTAAGGGAGAGGAAATAATGGAAAACATGTTGGCTCAAATTTCCAGACTTCTGTAAATTTTTGTGAGCCTAAATTTGAGAGACTATTTCAGTACTGCTATTGAATTTATGGTGAGTTTGCAATATATTGGGCGTAAATGTCTCAACCCCTCTTAATTATTCTGAAGTTTCAGTTTAGCTTTTTAACTCCTGTTGTTGCGGTAGTGATCTGGAGATTATTCAATAAAGAATCATAGATCTGGAGAAAGTCACATTTAAAAAATTATAAGTGTTTTCTTCTGTGTGGTATTCATAAAGATTTTCTTATGTGCTTAAAAGAGGAATGAAAAACAGCCATTCCTCAAACAGGAGGCCTGAAGAAATATCCAGAGTCACAAAGTGTTCTCAGACAGATTCCTATTACATTCCAGGAATTGCTCTTGGGTGTAAACAATCATCTTCCAGGGAGGTAGGTTTTGGCTGCATCTGCCTTGGCTATCACTCTACACTTGTAGAATATCAGAAATATCTCACTAAGAGCTCTTAATATAGCACAAAGTCACCATTTGTTGAATTTGTGTCAAACTTTTGTTGAGCTCAGTCTCGTAAGCACAGCTTTTAGTCAAGTCGAATGCTCATTATTGATTGGATTCTATGGATCATTTCCCCAGAATAAAGCATTCACTGATTGATTGCTTTACAACACTAAAAAGCATGTTTGAAAGGGGAATTTCCACAACCCTTTTTAAGCTTTCCAACATCTGCCCACAATAAACATAATAAACAAGGACCTAGCTCTAAAAATGTCCTTAAAATAATCAGAATGTAAGAATATCTAATTTGAAAAATTATTCAAAATTGAAACAGCCTTCTGGAAAATATATTTTAGTTATGAGTTAGGACTTCACTTAATAGAGACATAAATGTCTATGCTCAATGACTAGGTAGAGATAAAGATAAACATGAGGAATTAATCCCAAAGTTGACTAAAGGTGTAAATTATGCTGTTTAATTTGGGAAATGCTAGCCACATATTTCTACACAAATGTAAATTTGGATTAACCGAATTTTTTAAAAAATTAATATTTCAGTTCCTCAGCATTGAGCCACATTTCAAGGGCTCAGTAGCAACATATGACTAGGGGCTACCATATTGAACAGCACAGACACAGAATATTTCCATCATCATAGAAACTACCAGACAAAGTTGTACAGAGAATATGACACATAAAGAAAGATCGAAGGAATTAGGATTATTATTAGGAATAAATGGGGTAAGAGTGACTTTTAAGTTGTGAAGAATTTTTACGCTGTTTTATACAGTTTCAAAAAATGTTTGAGTGACTCACCTGAGTTTTATAACTAAATTAATTAAGAGTTTTAACTATCATTATATAGTGCAGATAGACAAATCACTTGAGCCACCTCAGCTCCCTGCTTATGTCTCTCATTGTGTTTCCTAGTTGCGTGTCCTCATTGTGTTGTCTTGTTGTGTCAGCTTGCCACGCCAGCCCGCCATGTCAGCTCGCCGTCTTACTTGTCTTTTTTAGAAGGCACCAGAAAACAAACCCAGGACCTCCCATGTGGTGGGGAAGTGCCCAACTGCTCAAGCCACATCTGCCTTCCCTAACATTTATATTATATAATTTAAATCAGGATGCACAAAAACATATGACTTCATTCAGACATATACTCTTTTTTAGTACCTACAGGTAAGTAACCTACAATCAGACATTCTGACAAATTCTCTTTTGTGTGATGCCCCCCCAAAAGGAAAAATAAATACATATGATACATTAATAATTATATATTCTGTGTTATGATGTGCAATCTTGATAGGGGAGAATTACAATTTGACTTAGTATTCATGAGAACAAATTCTCTGCTTACGAACTTATGTGTCTGAAGAATGGAAAAATTTTCTACACTTTAGCTTCTAGCTCCACACACTTCAAGACATAGTTGTCCTCCACATCGCACATAGGTCCAGTAGCAAATGCCATGGGAAATCCTCATTTTACTTTACAACATCTGACAATAAATATTCATTTCATGACACCAGGATGGTCACCAGTTGGTTGTAAGTAGGAATATTCCTAGAACCAATTCTTACCACGGGGTGATAAACAACCACTGAACTAAAAGAAGTGACCATGAACCACATAATATATTCCACTACACCCAAATTACTTTCCATTTAGCTGGATCCCCAAAGTACCCATGATCATCCTACTGCCACCTATTATCAAGGGAAAGTACAAATAGAGTGTTAGCAGTCTTAACTAAGTACAATTAAAATATCTTACTTTCACAAGCTTTACCAAAACATATGATCATGTGACACAAAGCTAGTGTCCGTCCACCCAGGGCCTTTGAGGGGATCAATGTAACCAAGGAGTCGTTCTTGCTCCATTTGTTTCATGGCAAATCCATCTCCTGTAAAGAATGCATTCTCCACCACAGAAGAATCGAGTAATAAAGTTTAAAATATAAGAATTCTGAGTGGGTAAGCAGAGATGGCTCAAGCTGTTGAGTGTCTGCCTCCCACACAGGAGGTTCTGCGTTTGGTTCCCAGGGCCTCCAAAAGAAGACGGACACTGGGCAGAAAATGGGCAGACAACAGGCAGACATTCAGCAGACATCAAGCAGACAATGCGCAAAACCAAAAAATGAGGAGGGAGTGGATGTGGCTCAAGAAGCTGAGCATCTGCCTCCCACATGGGAGGTCCCGAGTTCATTTCCCAGTGCCTCCTAAAGAAAAAAAACACAACAGACAATGAGCAAAACAACAATGAACAAATAGATGAGAGAGCATGGGGTGGGAAGATAGATTTCCTGAGAGTAAGGGTTGCCGAAGATTGATACTATAACATAACAAATGTAGACTCTTAAGTTCAGTATTCAAAAGCAGTTTATTTCTTTAAGTTTCTTTTTTTTTAAAATTAATTTATTTATTTCTCTCCCATCCACCCCCCACCCCGGTTGTCTGTTCACTGTGTCTATTTGCTGCGTCTTATTTCTTTGTCCGCTTCTGTTGTTGTCAGCGGCACGGGAATCTGTGTTTCTTTTTGTTGCATCATCTTCTTGTGTCAGCTCTCCATGTGGGCAGCGCCATTCCTGTGCAGGCTGCACTTTCTTTCACGCTGGGTGGCTCTCCTTACGGGTGCACTCCTTGCTCTTGGGGCTTCCCTATGCAGGGGACACCCCTGCATGGCAGGGCGCTCTTTGCGCGCATCAGCACTGCGCATGGGCCAGCTCCACACGGGTCAAGGAGGCCCGGGGTTTGAACTGCGGACCTCCCATGTGGTAGACGGACGCCCTAACCACTGGGCCAAGTCCGTTTCCCTTCTTTAAGTTTCTTTGCCTTTGTTTAAAATATACTGCCACAGGATAAGTGGTTGCTTCTAAAATCTTCATGATTTAACATTCATGTTTCTGTAATGTAAGGTAAAAGTGATATATATCTGCATTAAATAAGTCTTTATAACATCAAAGAAACATAACCATTAAAGAGTAGTTTATTTTAAAGAAGTAAATTTTAAAGGAAACTGAAGATACTTCCAGGCACCTATTTTATTTATCCTTAATTATTATTGACAGTTTACCACATTCTGGTTTTACTCTTTGCTATGAGCTGAACATTTTTCCTGTTCCCTCTGTTCTCAGGTCACAGACAGAACTCTGGTTTTATCTGGCTACAAAAGCATTTAGTTTTATTTTTCTGAAGAGAGACAACCAGTGTTTTCTCATTTCCTTTTTAACCTACCTAGTCTCATATAATACAGACAAAACTGCTGCCCTAGGAGGAAGGTGGGTAGATACCAAAAAACAGAATCTCGTCACATCCCCCCCTCCCCCCCAGGTTGCTTATGCTGGCAAAAAAGGGAAACATCTAAGAAACTCAGCAACTCTTTTCTCACCAGTAAAGTTGTCTCTCCTTGATTTGCTGCTGTATATTTACATTTCGAATATTCTCACTCTAAATGTTTTATTCCCCCACCCCAAAATCATGAAATTAATAACTTAACCCCACTCATTTGTTTCTATGGCAACCATCACACAGTGGAATAGACACATCTGCTCCTTTAAAAACTCACCTTATGAAAGTGTGTATAGTTTAAAATTTTAAGTTTATATTAGAACAGAATTTTAAATAGATGCATTTGATTATAGCTCGTAAAATGTTTTAAAAGGTAACATTAACTTGTTTTCTCATAATTGGAAAATATGGCTAGGACTGACTTCTTACAAAGTATGTGTGACAGTTTGAAGCTGGGTAGATCACAGAAGATTATGTCCTTAGAGCTAATCCATTCCTGTGTGTGTAAACCTACAGATGGTTCTTTTTGATTAGATCACTTCAGTTAAGAGCCTTTGATTAGATTGTGGGACCCAGGGTGAGTCTTAATCCTCTTACTAGAGTCATTTATAAAGAAAGGAGTAAAAAGCTGCAGACAGTCACACAGTAAAAAAGTCACAGAGACAGAGAGAAGTCAGGAGAGACCAGCCAATGCCACCATTATGCCCTTTCATGTGCCTGATCACCCACAGCTGAGCACTGGGAAAAAGTGAGTCTGGGGAAATGGATGTAGCTCAAGCCAGAGTTCCATATAGGAGGTCCAGGGTTCAATGCCCAGGGCCTCCTGGTGAAGGCAAGCTGACCTAAAGGGTGAGCTGGCCCACACAGAGTCCTGGCCCACATGGGAGTGTCACCCCACATGGGAATCCTGCCCTGCATGGAAGTGTCCCTCACGCAGGAGTGCCACCCTGCACAGGAGTGCCAGCCAAAGTGGAGAGCTGGTGCAGCAAGATGATGCAACAAAAGACACAGAGGAGGGACAATAAGAGGGGTAGTAGAACAGGCACAAGAGAATGATCACCTGTCTCCCACTCCAGAAGGTACCAGGATCAGTTCCAAGAGCGACCCAATGAGAATATAAGCAGGATAGAAGAACATATAGCAAATGGACACAGAGAGCAGACAATGGGTGGGGGAGGGGGGGAATAAATAAATAAATCTTTAAAAAGAAAAAGTGAGCCTGAAAGAGAAGGCAGAGACTGGCAGAGCCACCATTGTGCCTTGCCATGTGGCAGGAGTCCAGGATCACCAGCAGCCAACCTTAAGGGAGAGAGAGCTTTTCCTGATGCCTAGATTTGGATATTTTTCCCAGGCTTAGAACTGTAATTCCGTGGGTAATGCAAATCCACCAGGAAAAAAATATATAGTTTAATGAAGCAATAAAAATAATATTTTAGGAAAAGTAATCTAATAATGCTATCAAAATTGTATCAAATATAGAGGGAAGATAAGTGGCAAAGATATGCATTCTATTATTAGAATCCCATATGTTAAAAACATTGAATCCTGGGAAAACTATATTTGGTCACAAGGAAATATCTTTTACTTATATTAAATTATATTAAAAATTGTTTTATTTAAGAATTTTCTGACTATATAAATCAATGCATTTGGTACATAGTTTTCTTTACATGGGATCCTAATAATTTTATTATTAATAGCATTTATTGAGTGTTTTATGTGTCTAGAACTATGCCAATTATTTTCCATCCATTTGTATTGCATTTCATGTTTACAGCAATCCTTTCTTATTTTACAAGAGGTAAAATTTTAGCCCACAGGTAGCCACTTAGCCAAGTTACACAATCAGTAAGTGGTGGAACCAGAATTTGAACTCAGATTGTTCAATCAGATGCTGGCCCTCTGAAACACTGCCTTATAGCATAAATTTAGAACTTTCTGATCTTTCTGTTTATTCTGGAATCATTCTCTATTATGAAAATTTTCAGTTTCTTTAAATGATGAAGGAATTCCCCAAAGATCCACTGGGTCTAACTGTTGCCTGGTACATAGTAGTTGGATATGAACCTTCTTCACATTATTTAAGTCAAAGGCATATAAAGAGAACCTACTATATTCTAGACTCCTAATACAGGACGGAAAGAAATAAAACTTAGTCCCTCCTCTTAGTAACTCATTCTCCTGAGGAAAAGAAGAATGTAAGCATGCACATTAAAACACAATATGTTGGACCAAAGCCTCCACCACCTTGTGGTCCTCAGAAAAATGGGACCCAGCATGAGAGGAGCCTAGTCCAAGCTGTTCTTGGTGGATTGCCCTTGTTAGTGCAGTGGCTACTGCTGTGAGCACAGCAGCAGACCCTGCGGGATCTACAAACCCAGAGAATTCTATGCTTTCATAAAATCTCAGGGCCAACTGAACTGGGAGTGCCCTGTAAGTGCCTTCCAACCACACAAGGGATCTTCCAACAGCACTCTGAAAGTCAATAACTCCTTTCCCTAGTCTCAACTAGTGTGACAGATACCACCCATGAAGTCAACAGCAGCATCTAAAATGACAACACCAGGTCTCCCAACAAATACGACTTCTACCACCTTACAGCCTGCACCCAGAACACCAACTGTTTCACAAAGAACATCCCAGATGTCAACATCCACAATAGGCACAACCCCCAATAGTTGGGTGACATCTGTTTCTTTATCAGTAACAATCGCAGCAACTATTAATTCTAAGGAAAATAAAAGATCAAAACTTGATACTGGCAGTTTTGTGGGTGGAATTGTATTAACACTAGGAGTTTTATCTATTCATTTTATTAGAGGCAAAATATATTATTCAAGAATAGGCATTCAGTATAAAACAATGACAAACATGATGCCATCATTTAAGGAAATTCAAGGACCAAGGAAAGAAGAAAGCTTGATACAGGCTTATCAGTTAATTTTGGTTTACTATTAGTTTAAATTTTTTTTCTCTTCCTGAAAGTAGTATAATGAGGCCATATATATAATGTATAATATATTATATTATACAAATATGTAAAGATTCCTGAGGATTACTAAAGGTAAAAGGGATTTGGTTTGTGTTTTTCTAAATGAACAATTGGAGCTTCAAACAGTTAATGAAATCGTTATATTTACTTTAGCAAATACATAATGACAAGCAAGTTGTCTCCCATCTTTTGTGTTTGTGGCGTCAGTCACGTGGCGCCAGTAATTGGAAGACATCATCACTGAAGGGCAGGATGCCATCTGGGCATGCAAATAAGGAGCTTATCACAGCACTCAGGATTCTGAGTGTCTTAGTTGCTCACACAGAACTTCAGTTCCTTTCAGAGACAGATTTATCCTAATTACTAACGCTATACAGCAGGAATTATTCAATTGAGTAAACTATGTCGTAAGCATAATTTTAGGTAAGGTGCCTTCAAAAAGCAGAAGCATTTGATATTTGATAAATTTTAAAATATAACAGTTTTATTTAAATCTTCAAATAAACCCAGAAATGAAATCTGGGCTTAGTCTTGTTTCAGAGATCCTGTATTTTTATTCCTAACTTCTTTTGAGCTCTCAATAGTAGTTGGTACAAAATTCTAAAGACTTTTCTCCATATAATTTCAGTAAGTTGTGATGTTTAACATGGAAGTGTTTTAAAGACTTAATTGTTGGTATTAAATAACCCTGGTATTATAGGAAAGAATTCCTAGAAGTAGACAATTTGATACTGTGAAAATATTGTTGCCACTGGAAATTGCTTCTATTTCAGAGTCACTTAATTTTAATTTATATTTAATGAATATTTTAAGAGATGTAGAGCTGCTTTCAAAATTTAGACATGTCTAATGGAGTGTAAACCATCTAACTTTATTTAAGTCCTTTATAAGATTGCAAAAACAATGTTTAGAATTCCACTACAGTCGAAACTATAGATTAAAGCTGTGTTTATGACACCAGAGATTTGGGGGTTCCCCCAAGGATACCAAAAGCTGTTGGATGAAAATATTGCATTTTCATGCTATCGATTTTACTGGAAAGATTTGAGGAAAACATGTTTTTATACTATAACAAATATATTTTGGAATAAATTGTTTTGAAGTTTTAAAACAAATTTTTAAGAGAGAAAATTTCTTCCTTCTTTATTTGGATGTTCCCCACACCACACTTGTTTCTCCTCTGCTGCAGGGAAAGTACTTTCAGGTGCATTATGTTAATGGGCATAAAAAGCAGACTATTGTAGGGATTCTAAAAACAGCTAATGTATTTTGGAGTATTTTCAGTTTTACTGTTTAATTCTACTATTCAAAATTCAGGGTCAAGTTTTGACAAGAGTTATTTAGCCATATTAAATACAAAGGTTATGGTATTCATATCTGTATTAGTCAGGGTTCTCTAGGGAAACAAAATCAACAAGAGCTATCTATCCATAGTAAGAGATTTTATCAGAGTCTCTCACAGGACTGTGGGGATGCACAAGTCCAGATTCTGCAGGCAGGCTGCAACCAGAGGCTCTGATGAAAGTCCAACGAAGGTCCTTGATGAGTTTCTGAGAAACATTGGCTGTCCAAAAATGAGCTGGGAAATTCTTTCTAAATGCTGGAATCATTCCTCCTTTCAAGGCATTCAACTGATTAGATAAAGAGTCACACTGCTGATGGCAATCTCCCTGACTGATGTAATCATAATCAGCTCTCTATGCACTAAAGTCAGTGGTAACTAAAGTTCATACATGCCCTTGTATTACAATTATCCCAGTGCTAGCTTGACCAAACAACTGCGCACAATTACCTGGCCGAGTTGACACATTAACCCAATCATCACAATATCTTAGATGGCCAAAATAAATTACAACATCTGATAGTCCAAAAAATGAGTTCAGGTGTCCTAATGAACATCTATCTACATTTAGTAGAAATAAATAAAACTTGTGACCAGCTTTTAGTTTACAGGGAATGCCAGATGCCAAGAATCTTGATAAGAAAGGATCATTTCTACTCATATATTATGGCCAGTTGATGCAATGACAATGGGTGATAAAAATCATCCAAAATATGGATGTGATAGGATTCATATGATGCACATGTTTAACATAGTCTGAAAAGGATGTGGGCTGATAGGTAAGTTGTATGTTACTAACTTGGCCCTAAATTGGTCATTCAACCACTGCTTTCATTTCTTTGCAAAATACAGTTAGGATATATTTTATAGTAATGGGAGCCTTTAAATTTAACTTGCTTTGTCCCCTGCATTCTTGATATTTCAGTACTTCAAGTCAGTTGGAATTTTGTGGATAGGCCAGAAGTTTTTCTTGAATACTTGTTTCTTTAGCACTTTGAAGAGGTAAAACCACTTTTAAAGTACTAAATATCTTTATTTACCTTTAAATAGTTTACTCAGTTTCAGGTTTGAAATAGTTATATCTTTTCTCTATTATATAAGTAATAGAAATTGTTTATCTTAAACATCAGTAGTTTCAATAGAGTCAGTTTTTCTGTTATCTGTAAAAATTAAGGGAAATGGTGATACAATTTCACTTTAGGACACATTTCCTAGTTGTAGATATATCTTCTTAATTCTGTTTACTTTAACAAATGTTTAGATTTCTTTGCATTCCTTGAGAATGTATCTATTTGAAGATAAAAGCAATCTATATGTATATTTAAATATTAGGTAGAAGCCAATGTAGGATGTTAAGGTTTCCTTGGATAACTTATAAGATAAATAATGCAAACACAGATAAAAGAATTGGCAGGACACTACCATGACACTTTTTATAATTTGCAGAAAAAAATATTTAAAGCAAAGTCCTATCATTTTGTGCTTCTTTTGGTATTTCATTTTACAAAGATCTATTTTTTTTAGAGAGATTAAAATTTTGTTCTAAAAACTATGTTGGGGACATCATCAGGAAGGGCAATAAAGAACTCTGAAAACCCATTCATCCATAAAAGCAATGAGAACACAGGAAAGAATTGTTGAAATCAACATTTTAAAAATATTTTTTATTTATTTTTAAAAGATACTGGGAAACGGACTTTGGCCCAGTGGTTAGGGCGTCCGTCTACCATATGGGAGGTCCGCGGTTCAAACCCCGGGCCTCCTTGACCCGTGTGGAGCTGGCCATGGGTAGTGCTGATGCGCAGAAGGAGTGCCATGCCACGCAAGGGTGTCCCCTGCGTGGGGGAGCCCCACACGCAAGGAGTGAGCCCGTGAGGAAAGCCGCCCAGCGTGAAAGGAAAGAGCAGCCTGCCCAGGAATGGCGCCGCCCACACTTCCAGTGCTGCTGACGACAACAGAAGCAGACAAAGAAACAAGACGCAGCAAATAGACACCAAGAACAGACAACCAGGGGAGGGGGGGAAATTAAATAAATAAATAAATCTTTAAAAAATAAATAAATAAATAAAAGACACTTAGATTGCATAAAATGTTACATAAAAAAAATTAAGGAATTCCCATATGCCCCACTCTACACACCTCCTACTTCTCCCCACACTAACAACTTCTTTCATTAGTGTGGTACATTCATTTTAAGTGATGAACCCATTTGGAGCATTGCATTGCCACTAAGCATGGATTATAGTTTACATCGTAGTTTAAATTCTTTCCATTCAATTCTGTAGGTTATGGCAGGATATATAATGGCCTGTATCCATCATTGCAATGTCATTCAGGACAATTCAAAGTCCTGAAAATGCCCCCATTATCCCTCTCCTAGACTTTAGCTGGAGACACCCAGGTCCTATGGTCATGGCAGATAGCTCCAGAGTTTGGTGCTTTGCCAGGGTGCCCCACTTTTGAGTTCATGCTCCCAATTGTGACAGAGTTGGACTCAGATGTGACTTCTCCACACATGTCTCTTCTGTCCCTTTTATTTGAACCTATAGTTGATGCTGGAGTTGGGTGTATGTCCAAGAGACTTGAATCTCTGGGCTGTCCACATGCCAGCTGGGCCCCGAGCCTCAACAGAGTTGCCACGCCTACTTTCCAATTCATTGGACTTACCCAGGACAACTAATAAGGAGTTGACGATGGATAACCACAACACCAAGGAACAGAGAGAGTTTACAACTGCAAGCAAGAGTCCCATCCATCAACCATATGGGATTGAAGCCCCCTCACAAATAGAGGTGGAGCAAAATCAACATTTTAAGAACTCTGGAAACTAACCAAAGACATGCTACAATTCAAGGAACATTTATTCAAGAGAACTGGCTGAATCTTGGTAAGAACAGTGAGGGTTTTTTTTGTTTGTTTCTTTTTTTCTTTTTTTTTTCTTTTTTTAGAACAGTGAGTTTCGTGATGACTTAACTTGCTCTATTCCCATACCCTTCTCCATTATTGCCTTGAACTCCAACAGCCTCCCCAAATCACAATGGCCATAAAAAGCAGCTTAGTTTCCACTGAAAGGAGAAGAATGGTTTAGAGGTACACAATAACCTTGTAACAAGAAAACATTCATTATCTGACCTGTCCAGCAGTTGCCTGGAAAATCCTTTGGAAAGGGCTTTTTTTTGTTTGACCTGACTCAGTGTTTGCTCACTGAGAACAGAATGTCCCCCAGGCGCATTTGCGAAGGAAACATCTATTTTTTAACATTACAGCTGCCTGAGAGAGTGACAACAGTTGGGGCAAAAAATGAAAATGAAAATCTGGAATTGAGATTCCCATAGATGACTTCGAAAATCACTAACATATCTCTGGGAATTAAGAGATCCACATGCACCTTCAGGGATGTGTGCATGCCCAGGAAAGATGTAAGAAAGTCCTACCCTTTTACCTCTGGAAGAAAGTGAAGGCTAAGGCAGAGTTGTAAACTGCCTGCTGGAACATTGAAAACAAGCCCCAGCATGCACACAAAGTCCCTCAACAAAGACTAGAAAACATTGCAAGGCATCTATAGAATTCTCTTTTCAATTATCAGCTGGTCACTCAGCTAACTGGCAAAGACTTCACTTGTCACACATAATAAAGAAAATGAACTTTATAGAATTAGTTCAGGAAAGTCACTAAATAGCAACAAAAAAACAAAAACAACAAACAGTAACAACAACAAATTCTGATTTTTCATAGTTGAAACATTATTTTACATAAAATGTTGAGTTTCAAAAAAAATTATGAAGCATGAAAAGAAATTAGAAAATATGGCCAACACACAGGGAGAAAAAGCAGTCAATAGAAACTATCCCTAAGTCAATTCAGTTGTTGGCTTTTCTAGACAAATCTTCAAATCATCTACTTTAAATATTTTCAAAGAACTAAAAGAAAATATGAGAATCATTTCTAACCAAATAGAAAATATCAATAAAGGTATAAAAATCATAGAAAGAACCAAATAGATATTCCTGTGTTGAAAATTTGACAACTGAAATGAAAAAGCAAAGCAACAGTAGATTTGAGCTAGAAGAAAGAATAAATGAACTCAAAGATTAGTTAATTGAAATGATCCAATCTGAGGAACACAAAGGAAAAAAAACTGAATAAAAAGAACAGTAGAGCCACAGAGATCCCTGAGACATTATCAAGAAAATCAACATATGCATAATGGAAGCTGCAGAAGGAAGAGAGAGGTGGGTGGGGCAGAGAGAAAATTTGAAGAAGTAAAGGCCAAAAACATCCTAAGTTTGGTGAAAAACATTAATCTATTCATCCAAAAGTCTCAATAAACTCCAAGTGGGATACACCTAGAGAAACCCACCCCTAGATACATCACAATCAACTCTTGAAAGACAAAAAGAGATTCTTGAAAGCTAAAAGAAAGAAGATATTCATCACATATTAGGAATAGTCAATAAGATAAATAGGAACAGCCAATTTCTCAGCACAAAATATGAAGGCCAGAAGGCAATGGGGTGAGAAAGTTCCGGAAAGAAAAGTCAGTCAACCAAAATTCTATATTCAGAAAAACAGTTCTTAAAAAAATGAAGTCGGGAGGAGGTAATAATGGAGAAACAGGAGAATTTTTAAAAATATATGATATATAGAAAATACACATCAAAATGACAAATATAAAGACTGCCTTAAATTAAATGTAAGCACTCAATCTAAAAGTCAAAGATTGTCAAATGGATAAAAAACATTGCTATAGAGCATCTACAAGAGACTTCAGATTCAAAGATACAAATAGATTGAAAGGAAAGGGTGAGTTATGCTATGCAAACAGTAACCAAAGAGATCTAGAATCACTATACTAGTAATACACAAAATAGACAGCAGGAAAAATAATATTATTTTTTTTTTAAAGCAAATATGCATCTCTCTCTTTTTTTTTTTAAGATTTATTTATTTATTTTATTCCCCCCCCCACCCCACCCCGTTTGTCTGTTCTCTCTGTCTATTTGCTGTGTGTTCTTCTTTGTCTGCTTCTGTTGTTGTCAGCAGCACGGGAATCTGTGTTTCTTTTTGTTGCATCATCTTGTTGTGTCAGCGCTCCGTGTGTGTGGTGCCATTCCTTGGCAAGCTGCACTTTCTTTCGTGCAGGGCAGCTCTCCTTATGTGGTGCACTTTTTGCGCGTGGGGCTCCCCTACGCAGGGACACCCCTGTGTGGCAGGGCACTCCTTGCACGCATCAGCACTGTGCATGGGCCAGCTCCACACCAGTCAAGGAGACCCAGGGTTTGAACTGTGGACCTCCCATGTGGTAGACAGACATTCTAACCACTGGGCCAAGTCCGCTTCCCAAATAATATTACTAAAGACAATATTTTATAATGAAAAAAGGTCAATATATTAAGAAAACAAAACAATTAGAAGTATTTATGTAGCAAAAAAGAGAGCCCCAAATACATGAATCAAAACTGACAGAATTGAACACCTAGTAATTCAACTATAATAATTGCATATTTCAATACCTCACTTTCCACAATGCTTATAACTAGTCTGACCTGAACAAAACTAAATCAACTAGATCCAAAAAACATCTGTAGAACATTCAACCAAACAATAGCAGAATAACATTCTTCTCAGGTGTGCATAGATCATATGGTAGGCCATAAGACTAGTCTCAATTAATGTAAAAGGATTTAAATGATACAACCACAATGGAATGAAATTAGAAATAACATAAGGAAATTTGGAAAATTCACAAATATGTGGACATTGGAAAACACTTCTTAAATAACCAATAGGGCAAACAAGGATTTCAGGGGATATTACAAAATATTTTGTGATTAATGAAAACAAAGACACAACATACCAAAATTTATTGAATTCAACAAAAGCAGTAATTGGGAGAAATTTATAATTGCAAATGTCTACGTTAAAAGAGAAAAAAATTTTGAACTCAATAAACTAATTTACCTTAAGAAACTAGAAAAAGAAGAGCAAATTAAATCCAAAAGAAGAAGGAAGGATATAATAAAGATTTGAGGGAAAAAAATTAATGAAACATAGAATGGAAAAACAGTAGAGAAAAGAAACAAAACCAAAAGTTGGCTATTGGAAAAGATAAAAAATTGGCAAAGCCTTTAGCTAGACTGATCAAGAAAAAAAGAGAGAAGACTCAAACTACTAATATCAAGAATGAAAGAGTGGACATTATTTCAGACCTTATAATGAAAAATTATGAATAATTACATGTCAACAAATTAGAGAACTTAGATGAAATGCAGAAATTCCTATAAAGGTATAAACTATTGAATCTATCCAACCTGACCACTGAAATAGAATATCTGAATAGAAGTAAAGAGATTGAATTAGAAGTCAAAATTACAACATAAAGCAAATCCCAGGCCCAGATAGATTCACTGGTGAGTTCTTCCAAATGTTTTCATAATTAACACCAAACTTCCACAAACTCTTTCAAAAAAAATAAAAAAATAGAAGAGAAGGGAACATTTCCCAACTTTTTCTCTGAGGCTAGTGTTACTCTGCTAACAAAACCAAACAAAGACATCACATTTAAAAAGAAGACAATTACTAAATACAGAATGCAGACACAAAATACTCAAGAAAATACTAGCAAACTGAATTCAATGACATATGGAAAGTTTTGTACTCCATGACCAAGTGGGATCTATTCCAGGAACACAGGTATGGTTCAGCAAGCAAAAATCAAAGTAATATAACATATTAACAGAATAAAGATGCAGAAAAAGCACTTGATAAATTCAATGCATTTTCATAATAGAACACTGGCCAACAAGAAATAGAAGAAATAGAATATTCTCAACCCAATAAAGGGCATGGACAAATAAGCTCACAGCTGGTATCATACTTAATGGTCAAAGAGTAGAAATTTCCCCTTAAAATCAGGAATAAATCAAATATGTGTACTTCTACCATATCTATTCAACAGTATACTGGCATTTCTAACCTGAACAATTAGGTTGGAAATAGAAATAAAGGACATCCAGATTGGAAAGGAAGAAGTGAAATTATCTCTGTTTATGGATAGCATGATCTTGTTCATAGAAAATCCTTTGTAATCCACTATAAAGGATTAGAACTGATAAACAAGTTCAACAGGATTGTAGGTACAATATACAAATATCAATTTTATTTTTATACATTAGCAATGGACAATCAGAAAAAGAAATTAATAAAACAATTCCATTTACAATAACATCAAAAAAATTAATTTCTTAGAAATAAATTTAAGAAAAGAAGTATAAGATTTGTACACTGAAACTACATTTTTGAAAGAAACAAAAGAAGACCTAAATTAAATAGAAGGACAAACCATATTCATAGATTGAAAATTTTAGTATTGCTACAGTGGCAATATTCCTCAAAATTATCTACAGATTCAACACAATCCCTATTAGAATTCTGACTGGCTTTCTTGCAGAAACAAACTGATCTTAAAATTCAAGGAAAATCTAGAAACCAAACAATTCCAAACCAATCTTGAAAAATACAAATAAAGTTGAAGTACTCACACTTTTCAATTTCAAAACTTACCACAAAGCTACAGTAATCAAGATAGTATAGTATGGACATGGGAATAGATATAGAGATCAATGGCCAGAATTGAGCCCAGAAATAAACTCTTACACTTACGGGCAATTGATTTTGACAAACGGTGCCAAGACAATTCAATGAGGGAAAGAATAGTTGTTTCAACAAACGGCAGTGGGAAAACTCTGTATCTATAGGAAAAAGAATGAAATTGGACTCTTTATCACACCATACACAAAATTTAATTCAAAAATTTTCAAACATCTATATGTAAGAGTTGGCACTATTAAAATCTTAGAAAGCAAAGACTTAAATTTTCATGACTTTGGATTAGAATATGATTTCTTAATCATATTAAAATGTACACTAAAAGCACGAAATTATAACCAAAAAGAAAAAAAATTGATAAATGGGACTTAATCAAAATGTAAAACTTTAGTACTTTTTAAAGGGCACCATAAAAAAAGTTAAAAGACAACATTTTTTCAAATGGAAGAAAATATTTGAAAATCATATATTTAATAAGATAGTTGTATCTAGAATACATAAAGAACACTAACAACTCAACCATAAAAAGACAGATATTTAAATTTAAAAATGGGCAAAGAATTTTAAAAGCTATATCTCCAAAGAAGAAACACGGATGGCCAATAAGGACATTGTGGTGGATAATTTCATATGTTACTTTGACAATGTTATGGTGTCCAAATTTTTGGTCAAACACTGGCCCACTTGTTTCTGTGAAGGAATTTCATAGATGGGATTTGCATCTACAATCAGTTTTGATTGCATTTACAATCAACAAAGGAGATTGCCCCCAGCAATATGTGTATTCTCCTCATCCAATTAAGTGGAGATCTTAAAAGTGAGAACTGAGAGTTTCAGGAGTCAGAAAAATGTTTTCTGCCTCAATTTCAACATTAGGTCTTGGCTGAATTTCTGACCAGACAGCATCCCCTGGAGAATTTGAACTGAGGACTTCAACATCACCTTTATCTGTTACCAGCCTATTGCCTGCCCCATGTAGTTCAAACTTGCCAGTTCCCCAAATCTTGGGAGTCAATTCCTTATCTCTTTATATATATATATGTATATATTACATATGCATATAACAGATCATATGTAATATATTTTATGTATCTCTTCATTCATATCTATATCTCCATCCTTTTGGTTCTGTTTCTGGAGAACCATGACTAAGACAGACATTAGTGGTCACTATGTAAATGCAAATCAAAACCATGAGATACTAATTCACACCCACAAGGATGGCAGTAATTTAAAAATTGGAAAATAAGATGTGTTAGTGAGGGTGGGGTATAATTGGAACCCTCATATATTGCTAGTAGGAATGTAAAATGATTGTTTTGAAAAACAACTAGGCAGCGCCTCAAAAATTTAAACATAGAGTTATCATATAGCCCAGCAATTCTGCTCCTAGTTATATACCCAAGAGATTTGAAAATATATGTCCATGCAAAAAATATACACAAGGTTTATAGCAGCTTTCTTCATAATAGCCAAAAAGTAGAAACAGCCCAAATGTCTACCAATGGGTAAATGGAAAAACAAAATGTAATATAGCCATACAATGGAATATTAGTCATAAACAGGAATGATACTGATACATGCTACAACCTGTATGAAACTTGAAAGCTTTATGCTAAGTGAAAGAAGCCAGCCACAGAAGGTCACATATTTTATCATTCCATTTATATGAAATTTTCAGAATAGGGAAATCTATATTTAGAGAAAGTAGATTATTGGTTGCTAGGGCCTGTGAGGAGAGGGAAAATGGAGATTGATAGCTGATGGGTGCAAGGTTCTTTTGGGGTGATGAAAATGTATTGGAATTCAATAGTGGTGATAGTGCACAACTTTGCAAAAATGTTGAAAAAAATGCTAGAAGAGGTGAATTTCTTGATTATGAATTATATCTCAATAAGAAGGAATTAAAATATAATGTATTTAGTACTACAATTAAGGTATAAAACGCAGTTTAACTCAGAGAAGGGAATGATTATTTCTAACTAGGAAATCCAGTAAGACTTCCAAGAGGAGGTAAGATCTGAGCTAGGCTTTAAAGGATGAACAGAAGTTTCATTAAGCAGAATGAGAAGCATAAGAATATGTAGCAGCATGGTTTTCATAGTATATACATTTTTGTAATTTAATTTTTTATAGAAAAACAGCCTCTTCAATAAAATTTTCTAATATAGCAATCTCTAAGAGTCCCTTACAATATTTAATATCCTTTATCTGGAAAAAAATTTTTCTATGTGATCTAAAAATAAGTTTCATTCAACAACATTAAAGATAAAAAAAATCTGTTCATAAAATCCATAATATAAAATGAAAACAAGCCATAAATTGAAGTATATTATTTGCAACACATATAACTGACAATTAATATTCAGGACACATAAAGAATATGCACCACTATATGCATATCCTCTCAGCCTCACCTCTTACTGCATCACTATTGCTGCAACCAGTCCCACACAAACTTCAACCAACTTTTTATAAGTGTAATATGACAGGGTCTTGGAAATAAGAAGAGGTTATACTCTTTTGAATTATCACCCTTTAAGAATAGGGTTGAAAGCTGATGGATAAAAGTTCCTCCCCCTCCAGCTGAAGAGTTCTGAACTTGTTTCATGAAATGCCCCAAAGGATATTAGCAAGGCAAAACACCTTTTGCCCACTGCAGTGGACAACATCTTCTATTAGAGTCCTCTTTTTCCCTGTTTCAGATACCTGGTCTTTTGCTCCTGCTCTTAAAACTACTTTCCAAATAAACTATCTTTACATAAGCCTGGGATCAGACTCTACGTGGGGAAAACTCGGGCTAAGGCAGGAATTATATTTACAGGAACTTTCATACCAGCATTGTTTAAAAAAACAGAAGAAAAGAAACCACCTAATGCCAACTGACACAAAAATGGAAAAAGAAGTGGTGCTAAGAAGTGGCTGTCTCTCAATCCGTTGGGCTCCCATCTACCATATGGAAGGCCCTGGGTGGGGAACCGGGCCTCCTTGTGAAGGCAGGCTCGCCTGCATGCTGTGGAGAGTCACGTGGCCAGCAAATGCTACAGAGGGCTGCCCAGCTCACAGATGCTGCAGAGTGCTGTCTGGCCTACAAGCACTGCGGAGAGCCAACTCAACAAGGTGAGGCAACAAAAAAGGGAGACAAGCAAAAAAAGAGCGTGCAGCAAATGGACACAGAGAGCAGACAACAAGCAAGCCACAAGGGGGGAGGGGAAATAAAACAAACTGAAAAAAAAAAGAAATTTACATAATAGGATTAAACGCTGAAGAAAAAAATGACATAAGAAGCAAGTCGCTGAAGACTACAAACAGTATAATTCAATTTATATAGACTTAAACACACGAAAGGCAACAATATGTTATTTAGGTATATGTATTAGTCAGCCAAAGGAGAGCTGATGCAAAATACCGGAAATCTTTTGCCTGTTATAAAGGGTATTTATTTGGGGTGGGAGCCTACAGATATCAGACCATAAAGCATAAGTTACTTCCCTCACCAAAGTCTATTTTCACATGTTGGAGCAAGAGGACTGCTGATGTCTGTGAGGGTTCAGGCTTCCTGGGTTCCTCTCTTTCCATGGCTTGCTTCTCTTTCCCCTGTGTGCTTACTTCCTAGGTCTTCAGCTTACGAGTTCAGCATCGAACTCCAACATCAAAACTCCAACATTTAGAACTCTCCAGCTCTGTCATTTGCCATGTCTTTTATCTGTGAGTCCCCGCCTACCAAGGGATGGGGACTCAACACCCTACTTACGTGGCACAATCAAAGTCCTAATCATAACTTAATCATGCCCAGGTTCAGACCAATTTACAAACATAATCCAATATCTATTTTTGGAATTCATAAGTATATCAAACTGCTACACTCCACCCTCTGAATTCCAAAAAGACATTACGATACCCAAAAAACCCTTAAATTAGTAACAATGCAAGTACTAAATCATATCACAAACAATTTAAAGAAACACAATTTGTCTTGTGGCAAATTCCCATCTGCTATAGACCTCTGAAACTTACAAAATAATTCATCTGCTTCCAATAAACAAATGAACAGATAAAGGATAAACATTCTCATTACAATAAGGAGAAATTGGGAGGAAAATGTAAGTCACGGGTCCTCTACAGTTCAGTAAACCTGCAGGGCATCCTCCATTTAATTTCAGTCTGAAAGTCATTCTTTCTTGTTTTTGTCTTTTTTTTTTTTTTAAAGATACACAGATCACAAAATTTGTTACATTAAAAAATATAAGAGGTTTCCGTATACCCCCACACCCCCCACTCCTCCCACATCAACAACTTCGTTCATCATTGTGGCACATTCATTGCATTTTGTGAATACATTTGGAGCACTGCTGTACTGCAAGGATTATAGTTTACATTGTAGTTTACATTCTCCCTCAGTCCATTCAGTGGTTTATGGCAGGATATATAATGTCCAGTATCTGTCCCTGCAATATAAATTAGGACAATTCCAAGTCCCAAAAATGCCCCAACATAATTCTTTTTTTTTTTTTTTTTTTTTTTGGATTTGGTAAGTACATCTTTGGGCACCTCTGCACCTCATAGTCAATGGTCCACATCATGGCCCATACTCTCCTCCATTCCATCCAGTGGGCCCTGTGAAGATTTACAATGTCCAGTGATTGCCTCTGAAGCACCATCCAGGGCAGCTCCATGTCCCAAAGACGCCTCCACCTCTCATCTCTTCCTGCCTTTCCCCATACCCATCAGCCACCACGTCCACTTTCCCAATCCAATGCCACCTCTTCTATGTGGACATTGGATTGGTTGTGTCCATTGCACCTCTATGTCAAGAGGAGGCTCAGATTCCACATGGATGTTGGAAGCAATCCTCCCACTTTCAGTTGTAATCACTCTAGGCTCCATGGTGTGGTGGTTGTCCTTCTTCAACTCCATCTTAGCTGAGTGTGGTAAGTCCAATAAATCACATTGTAGGTGCTGGAGTCTGTTGAGGCTCAGGACCTGGCTATCACATTGTCAGTCCAGAGATTCAAATCCCCTAAACATATCTTAAACCCCAACATTAACTGCACCTCCATCACCTCAGCATGAAAGTCTTATGAAGGAAGATCCCATCTGAGTCCAGATTCATCACACATAAACATCAGTTCCAAAAAGGGGCCATCTGACCTGGTAGTTAACCCCATCGGCCATGACCATATCTCCCATGGGTCTCTTTAGCCCTCAAAGGAACCGATATCTGGGGGTTGTATCTGCTTTATCTGTCTTTCTGACTCTGCTCAGTTGTGCATGAGGGCAATCCTTCTGCCAGCCTCCAGACTCTTTTTTAGAAACTCGTAGCCATATAAACTCATTTCTCTTTTCCATTTCCCCCTTACTTTAGGTCAAACAGCATTTTAAAGTCATGTTATTTTATGTAGACAGGGATATTCTGCTGATCCACATTGAACCTTCCGTATAAGGTCATTTTCCAGTTGCATCATCAGTTGGTAGTTGATAGTGGTCCCTCGGTGCCAGGGAGGCTCATCCCCGGGTGTCATGTCCCACGCTGGGGGGAAAGCATTGCATTTACATGCTGAGTTTGGCTTCGAGACTGGCCACATTTGAGTAACATGAAGGCTGACAGGATGAAATTCCCAGGCACAATGTTGCTCTAGGCCTTCCAACATAATTCTTAATATGATGGTTTCTTCTCCTTTGGGCCTTACAGAAACCGCCCCCTTTCCAAAGGCTTGCCCAATGGCCATTTTCTTGATTCTACCCTCATCAAGCATCCTGTCAACCAAGCTCCAGACCTCACCCTCCAAGAGTGTTGGGGTGATTGCCACACCTTACCCAATCTTTGAGTTGGAATCTTAACCCCCCTAGCACAGCGATGTGAAGACAACATTCCCCCTAACCTTTGGCACACAGGCTCAACCTTCTCAGAGCAATGAGTTGACCACCTAGCCTTCCCTAACCTTTGAGGTTACCCCTCTCAGACCTGTGGGGTGCTAATCTTAACTACCCTAATCCTTGGGGAATGTGCTCCACCTTTCCTGTACCCTGGAGCAGCCAAACTCTCCCAGAACATTGGACGGGAACATCCACCTCTTCAACTTCTGGGGCAAACTCACCTTCTCTAGGTGGGGTTCCTCTCTTGGCCCAAGGTGATGTCCTAATTCCAGATCTCAGCTTCCATGGTTTTCCTCTTAAAGCTATTTCTCCTTCAATCTCTCCTTTCCATGTCCCTTTTAGTCCAAGCTGACAATGTTTTGTTCATTCAGTTCTCTTAAAAACCTTATTGGTTTAGCATGCAAGGAGCAGGGGTCCAAGCGATCAGACAGTAAGACTTTTCACAAGTCTTTCTGAGATAATTGTACCTTCAATCCTGATTTACATGTTCAAGTTTAATTAAGTCCTCCAATGGGGCACTTTCTTCTAGGACCTTGATATCCAGAGGCTTGGAATTTCCAGAATTATTTTCTGTTTACTTTGTGCCTGACAGCTCAGTCCTCAATATATCTCTCTCATCTAGCATTTTGCTATAAGCTGCAAGCAGAAGCCAATCCACATTCTCTGTGTTTACTTTGGAAATTTCTTCAGCTAAATGCCGGGGCTTGCCATTTTCAAATTCTGCCTTCCATAAAACACCAGGAGTTAATCTTGCTAAGTTCTCAGCTACTTTAAAATATGGATTGCCTTTCCAATAATAGTTTCATCATTTACTTCTAAGGCATCATAAAAAGTCTCTTTAGCATCCATATTGCTATCAACAATCTCTTCAAAGCATTCTAGGCCTTTTTCATTAAGCATCTCACAATTCCTCCAAAAAATACCCGTTACCCATTTAAAACTGTTCCAGCACTTTGGTAATTACAAAAGCACTTCCCCACTCCTCAGTACCAAATTCTGTATTAGTCGGCCAAAGGGGTGCTGATGCAAAATACCAGAAATCTGCTGGCTGTTAAAAAGGGTATTTATTTGGAGTAGGAGCTTACAGATACCAGACCATAAACATAAGTTACTTCCCTCACCAAAGTCTATTTTCACATGTTGAAGCAAGAGGACTGCCGATGTCTGTGAGGGTTCAGACTTCCTCAGTTCCTCTCTTCCTGGGTCTTGCTTCTTTCTGGGCTCAGGGTTCCTCTCTTCCCAGGGCTTGCTTCTCTTTTCTCTGTGTACTTACTTCCTGGGTCTTCAGCTTACAATTTCAGCATCAAACTCCAACATTAAGAACCCTCCAACTCTGTCTTTTACCATGTATTTATCTGTGAGTCCCTACCTACCAGGGTGGAGACTCAACACCCTACTGATGTGGCCCAATCAAAGTCCTAATCATAACTTAATCTTGCCCAGGTTCAGACCAGTTTACAAACATAATCCAATATCTATTTCTGGAATTCATAACTGTGTCAAACTGCTACAGTATATGTTCACATGTGGTAAAACTATAAAGAAAATCAAGGAAATGATAAACACAACACTCAGTGTTTACCGCTCAGAGTAGAAAAGATGGATAAAATCAGAGAACAGCACGTCAGGGCCTTCAGAGTTATTGGCAATGCATTTCTTAAGCTGAGTAGTAGGTATATGGGTGTTGTTTTATTGTATTTTTATACCATAAATATATATCATATTTATAGTTTTATATTCAGGTATATTATATTTATTAGACATATTAATGTAAATGTACTTATTAATTTTAAGAAAAAATATATTTAATTGTAGAACACTGAGGCATGAAATATATCTTATAAATACAAACCTGTCAAATTATATACTCTTTTAACTTTGAAAAAATGAAATAGCTAAGTTTTTTTTTTTTTAATCAGAGAAGTTGTAGGTTTACATAAAAATAATGGATAAAATACAGAGTTCCCATATACCACTAGCCAAGTTGTTTTACCAACAGCATTTTAAAATTCAACTAGGGGAAATATTAGTCAGAGAAAAGTTGTATCTCCACTAGGCAGTATACATTTTGAGATCTACCAACAGGAAAACATTTGTCAAGAATGAATTTCAGAAGAGAATTAATTTTTAAATGTACCATCTAGATGGCTGCCAAAGTTTAGTGATTAAAGCACTAAACCAAGTAGCAAATCTAAGGTCTTTTTTCCTCCCCCTTCATGTTTCAATTCTGCTAACTGGATACTAGCCAAGATCTTAACATGACTCAATTTTTCACTTTATAAGATGAAGACAATACTTGCCATCTTGCAAATAGAGGTTATGAGGATTAATCTGTCTGCAAAGCATTTGATGGTCCTAGTAATAAAGATTAAAACCATATATACAATCTGTTACATTTTTATAGGTGTGGATTTGCAAGACCAGTTGCCTTGAAACTGTTTATTCACTCAGTTTAAGATGCTACAATACTAGAGATATATTGTGGTTGATCTTAGTTAGGAATTCATGGTCTTGAATAAGTAACCACTGACATGGTTATTTAAGAGAAACTGTAGCAATTTTCTACTTATTATTTTTGCATGCATTTACCCTTCCTGAAATATGGTTGAAATTATAAATGTAGAAGCAGGTTATTAACTCCTAGACCCTATTCTAGCTGTGGCATAGGATGGTCAGTATTGCTGGTTTAAAATCTAAACATTGGGTAGCGAACTTGGCCCAGTGGTTAGGGCATCCGTCTACCACATGGGAGGTCTGCGGTTCAACCCTGGGCCTCCTTGACCTATGTGGAACTGGCCCATGCGCGGTGCTGACTCGTGCAAGGAATGTCCTGCCACGCAGGGGTATCCCCCCCATAGGGGAGCCCCAAGCACAAGGAGTGCACCCCATAAGGAGAGCCACCCAGCACAAAAGAAAATACAGCCTGCCCAGGAATGGTGCCGCCCACACAGAGAGCTGATGCAATAACAAGATGACGCAACAAAAAGAAACACAAATTCCCATGCCGCTGACAACAACAGAAGTGGACAAAGAAAATGACACAGCAAATAAATACAGAGAACAGACACCCAGAGTGGGGGGGGAGGGGAGAGAAATAAATAAATAAGTCTTTAAAAAAATAAAATTAAAATAAAATCTAAACATTTATATTTTACATAAAAAGTAGGGATAAATATTTATCTCAGCAAATACATCTGACCCAGTTAAGTATGCCTTTTCTTTAAAAATAAAACCATTAACATTACAGTTTACTGATTAAGTACTGGTTACATATTTGTATTTGAATATTAGCATTAGGAAGAAAATACCTTTTAACAATTCATGTCTGTCTCCTTTCTAAATTTGTTAGCAAGTGCTATTCCCATAGTGTAAAGGTATTTTTACTTTTAAGCTTTAAAGCATTGCAAAATAGCTCCATGCTTACAGGCCACTGTAACTAGAGCTAGAAGGTTTCAGTTTCAGCTTTTAGAGACATTGAAGTATCATAGCCTTTTCCATTTTGTTTGCATATTAACAGGAAGGGCTAAAAGATACCTGATTTAGCAACCTCACTTTTTTTAAACAACCTCAGTTTTCTTTCTATCCATCTCCTCCTCTTCATGCATTCATTCAAAAAAACATTTATTAAATGCCTACTTACTATGTGCAGAGTATTTGCTTAGGGAGGAGATACAAACAAAACTTAGTTTCTACCTTCAAAGAAACTCACAGTCTAATAATCAAAAGAGACATGCCCACATACAGACACATATGTATATATATATAATTGTAATATATATAGACACATATATATATATATATTTTTTAAAGATTTATTTTTATTTATTTAATTCCCCTCCCCTCCCCCGGTTGTCTGTTTTCTGTGTCTTTTTGCTGCGTCTTGTTTATTTGTCCGCTTCTGTTGCCGTCAGCGGCACAGGAAGTATGGGCGGCGCCATTCCTCGGCAGGCTGCTCCCTCCTTCGCGCTGGGCGGCTCTCCTTATGGGTGCACTCCTTGCACGTGGGGCTCCCCTACGCGGGGGACACCCCTGTGTGGCAGGGCACTCCTTGCGCGCATCAGTACGGCGCATGGGCCAGCTCCACACGGGTCTAGGAGGCCCGGGGCTTGAACCGCGGGCTTCCCATGTGGTAGACGGATGCCCTAACCACTGGGCCAAAGTCCGTTTCCCTATATATGGTTTTTTTAACTCAACAGTTTAAAAGAGAACCAATTGTATTTCTGTAGCCTCCATTCATGAATGGTTATGTTATAACCCCATTTAAAATCTCTCCATGGTGTCCATGGATTTTAGGATAAACTTGTCCTCTGTACACAGGACCAGTCATGAACCTCCCCTGATCACCACTACCAGAACAGTCCTCTCCTGAAGCAGCCCTGACTACTCATGGCCCAAGCACTGTCATATGTTCCTCTCCTCCTTTGCCTATGCTGTGCCTTCTGCCTGGTATGACTGCTTATACTTCCTCTATTGCTAGATAATTCTTATGATTCAGATCTCAACTTAGGAGGCTTCTCTAAAAAGCCTTCTCTGACACCTTTGCATATTTTTTAGATACCTGTCTTCTTTGTTCCAATGGAATGTTTTGCATATCACTCTTATAAGATTTATATTTCCCTTTAAATTATTTCCCAGGCAAAACTATTCTGTCCTTAAAGTCAAGACGATTTTATCTGTGTATGCCTAGTACATATCACAGTGCTTTCCTTTATAGTATCTACTCAATAAATTCCATTGATGTAATGCTTTAATATGTGAATAAACATCTATATTTGTATATGAATATACATCTTGTCACAGTTGAATTTATTTAATTCAAATAAATTCATAACAGATTATGTTCTTAAACTAATTCATTCCTGTGTATGGCACCCTTTGATTGCATTAGATTCACTTTGATTAGATCACTTTCAATTAGATAGCTTTAGGGAGTTTGACTGGACCATGTCAGTAAGACATGATGCAGGTTAGGTCACTGCCCTGCTGGGTCTTATATCACCTAAGAACACAGAAAGAAAGGAGACACAGAGAAAGGAAACTTCCATTTTTATCCTCCCATGTGAGAGATGGGACTGCAGGAACACAGGGAAGCCTGAAGAGGTTGAGAGAGATCCCAGAGTCTGGAGTTAACTGGGCCTACAGGAGCAGCTCAAAGCTGAAGAGACAAGCCCTATGCCTGATCACCCATAGCTGGGCTCAGGAAGAAAGCAGAGCAGCCATGGCTGAGAAAGGAGGCCCAGAAAGAGACAAGCCATATGCCTGATTGGCTTCAGGTGTGCTCCAGGAAACGGTGAGCCCAGAGGGGAAGGCAGGGACCTCAGTAGAGCTTGGCCGCCATCTTGCCTTGCCACATGGTAGGACACTGGGATCACCAGTAGCTAACTTTAGTGAGAAAGCATCTCAGCTGATGCCTTGATTTGGACATTTCATGACCTCTCAACTGTAAGATTTTCCCCTAATAAAATTCCCTTTATAAATGCCAACCTATTTCTGATACTTTGCATTGGCAACCCTGTGGCAAACTAATATACATCTGACAGAAGGAAACAAAAGGAACCATAAAAGCACATAAGAAAAGCATATAACTAAAAAATATGTATCAATTTGGAGATTTGGCCAAGGGTTGAAAGATCCCCTGCAGAGGCAGTGTTTCCCATGCCAAGCTTGAAAGGGTAGCCAGTAATAAGTATGCCTCCCATGATGAAGGGAGGCATACTTATTGATCTGAACTGGTGTCTTCATGCAGAGGAAATGGCATGCACAAAGACAAAGAAGTGAGAGTGAATATATTCAAGTTTCCAGGAGAATTGGCCTTTGGATGTTGCTTTATAAATGAGACAGAACTAACTGCCTACCCAGAGCCAAAAGTAGAGTATGTGGTAGTCACATTTTTTCTTTGGTCATGCCTGCTATTAGGTTCTAAATGAGTGTCTAGGTTAGAGGTACTCTACCTCCCTCTCTTTCTTTCCTTCCTCATGTCTCCCTATTGGCCTCTCTGCTTTTCTATTTCACTGTACCCCCACCTCCATCTTCCTTTTCTTAGGTTCCTCTTTCCTTTTAAAACAGTGGTTGATTACAAGTATTGTGACCTTCACCATTCAATACGTCATTGACATTAAAGTTCATCCTGCCTCATTTTACAGAAGAAGACCATGAAGATGAAAACAATTATGACCCACCTAACATCTCGCAGCTTTATTCTCAGTGTTGTAGAAAAGAATATGACTCAATCCCTGAACTTCCAATGTAATAGCCTCAGAATTCTATACTATCACCCTGCTACAACCTCATCCCTATTTAAAAAGTCTATTTAAGCCCAGGAGAAGAGTTTTAAAACACTGCATCCTCACAGCATGACTCCACGTTTTCTTCCTTTTTTTTTTTAATTTAAGATTTATTTATTTATTCCTCTCCCTTCCCCTCCTCCCCTGCCCCAGCTGTCTGTTCTCTGGTCTGTTTGCTGCATGTTCTTCTTTGTCCGCTTCTGTTGTTGTCAGCAGCATGGGAATCTGTGTCTCTTTTTGTTGCATCATGTTGTTGTGTCAGCTCTCCGTGTGGGCAGTGCCATTCCTGGGCAAGCTGAACTTTCTTTCGCACTCCTTGCACATGGGGCTCCCGTACATGGGGGACACTGCTGCGTGGCAGGGCACTCATTGTGCGCGTCAGCACTGTGCATGGGCCAGCACCATATGGGTCAAGGAGGCCCTGGGGTTTGAACCACGGACCTCCCATGTGGTAGACAGATGCCCTAACCAGTGGGCCAAGTCTGCTTCCCCCACGTTTTCTTGGTATAGACTATGATATTGACTTCCCAAGACTGAGTCATGTGAATGTGAAACATAATCTTATTTTGATGATGTAAGTGTAAAGAATGAATGTTTCCTCCTTCTTGATGAAATATATTTTTACATCAAAACATAGTATCTGAAGCAAAGTGGGAAATTATTAGATTAATGGCTGGCATAGGAATTCATTTTAGGAAATCTGCATTAGGTTGGTGGTCTTGTTCTGTATGGAAAAGAGGAGTCAGAGTAGCAAGAGAGCTAGCAAGACTTTTAAGAAACTGCCCCATTCCAAATGGCATACGGATCTTCAGTAAAGTCTTTAAGCTCTTGAAAATGTTTGATATGGAGTGACGTTTGGTGTCAAGTTGATATAAGTTAAAAGTGAGAAAGCACACATGGCAGCAGCCATTTTTACCTGTCCAATACCCCCTTCTTTGTTAAAAGAACCTCAGTTTTTTCCCAGCAGGGAAAATGTACTCAGATACACAATTCTCACCAATGAGATATAAGTGGAGGACAGCTGAGGATTTTGATTTCCTTATGTAGGTTCCCCCCAGCTCTTCTTTTCCCTTTTCTACTAGGGGTATGATTAGGAGACTGAAGGTAAAGCAACCATTTTGCAACCAGGATGATAAAAACTGTACATTTAGGAAGGGGGAGCAGAAAGAGGAAATGAGCCTGGGACAGCAATGATAGTATGGAGCTATATTAAGAAAATTAAGCCCCATTTGATTGTGTCATTGGCATTGCATTTGCTACATTGCTGCTCAAGGCAGATCTTAACTGATACACACACAAATGTAGGAGTGGTGAAAGACAGGACCATGTGAAAGTAAACTGGAGGGGAATTTGCAGAAATCACAGGGAGGGCTTTGAATTCTCACAAGCCATGAGGAATGCCAATAAATTACCCCCCAAATCTGAGGAAAATGCAGAGCCAGTGTACATCTTTGCAGCATTGTATAACAAGGATTTCAATTTAAACTGGACCTATGATTTATCCCAAGACATGGGCATATCTGGGCATGTAAGTCTTAGGAGGTACACTTTGCAAATGTCTATTTACATGAGAGGCCAAGAAGCCTTTTGGAGAAGGACTCATCCTTGGGGGGAAAAATACATAGATGTGTAGGAGATTGTTTCAAGGACAATGGACTTGTTGTCAGAGGGAAAACATAATGCTCAGTATTTTTAGATTAGATTGCTCTCTGTCCAAATGCCAGTGTACTTCTGCCTGAATCGTAGGTTAAGGAGGCTGTAATTAAACACTAAAGCTAAAACAAGCTTTCTCTAAATATCCGTTCTGGGATGGTAAGCACCCAAAGCATCAAAATTCTTAATACCAGCTGTGAAAAGAGTAATGACACTGAAGATATTCACTGTAGTTGTGAAGAAAAACAAAATTGGTGAAAGTGACAGGCATTCTAATGACAACTTCAGGACCCTCAAATACGGCCATTAGATATCCCAGGAGAGTGCTCTAGATGTACACTATACATAACACAATGATAGCCACGATATGTGGTAGGCAGAATTCTAAAGATGTACTTCCAGGATTCCTATCCTCAGGTTAGTCAACCAAACATTACCCTAGGTGCTGCTGTAAAGGGACTTTGAAGATGGAATTAAGGTTACCAATCACATGAGTGGGTCCAATGTAATCACATGAAAAAGAAGAAAATTGAGGGGAAGAATGGGCAGGAAAGATAAGACAAAAGGAGAGTTCAGAGAGATTCAAAGTGTGAGAAGGAATTTCTGGATTTAAAGATGAAGGAGGCCATAAGCCAGGAAATGCAGGTGGACTCCAGAAGCTGATAATGACTCCCAGCTGCTAGCCAGCCAGGAAACAAAGACTTTGGTCCTACAACCGCATGGAACTGAATTCTGCCAACAACCTGAATCAGCTTGGAAGCAAATTCTTCTTGAGAACCTCCAGTAAGGCATGCAGTCCTTCCAACACTTGTTTGGTTGTCTACTTCTAATACTCCTGGCCAAGACTTCTCCTGTTTAATATAAAAATGCTAGTTTAAAATAAAAATTCTATTCATGGTTTTTTAGAGCAACTCTTTTCACAATCACATTTTCATTTGTTTATGTAATATTTAATTAAACAATATAATTATAAAAAGTACATAAACATTCTTGGGAACAAATAATTCTTGGTAAGTCAAAGGGAGCAGAAATGTACTGGTTTGATTAAAAAAAGAAATAAGCTTAACTAGTGGCAAATGCTTAGTAATTTGCTTTTAAATACCTCTGAAAGAATAATGATTGTATTTGATTATTGCTAAAGTTTTTTTACACAGGAACAATAAGATCTAGCCTCTTTGCATCTCAATTAATAAGAATTACACTTCAAAAAAGTGTACACATACACATACATGTTGTACTCATTTACATTAACTGATGCTGCTTATTATGGCTATACTGGTTACTTCTTACTCTCAAGTTAACTAGGGAAAACTTCAGAGACATTGTTATGTGTCTGAAACTCTCAGTGATTTAAAGTTCTGATTTCATTGTTGTTCGTATTTTTATTGATTTCACATGAATTTCATTTGTGTTCCCAGTAAAAAATAAATTGAAAACCATTTTTGTTTTGGGAAAATAAAGAAAAATGGTATTTTAAAAATCACAAAACTGAAAAATAGTTTCTTTTTCTCAAGGATAATCTACAGAAAGATATTAAATCATGATTCTTACACAGATTAAAAAATGAGCACATGTTAAAGATTTTATTTCCTTCATTATTGATGAGGAAACTGATAAGATGTTACAACCAGTTCAAAGGAAAATCCAAAACACAGTTGAATTTATAGATGAGGAATACTGAAATTTTATAGATAAGAATTATTTTGCTTTGGTATCAGTTATCTACAGCAAATAGTATTATAAAGTAGTTCAAATGTAACGAACTTAGGATCAGAGTCATTGAGTATTCTCCAAACAATGTATAGATTTCCACTGAATCGCATTACTTTCCCTACCCTTCTATATATACCTATTTGAGAAACATAAGTATAGCAAAGGGGGACCGGAAAATGCATTCAAACAAGGTAAATGATAAGTCAAAAAAATACTCAGAGATCTAAAGTTTGGATTAGAAGACTATAGAGGTAGTAAATAGAGAAACTAGCTTGAAATCTTTTAAGAAGTCCAAGCACAAAATATTAAGTACCAGTAGGGATGGAAAGCAATGAACAAGTATAGATAATTTCACATAAGATTTAACTACATTTCACATCTTAAAAAAAGGCAATGGTGATTCTGAGAAGCTTAAGCCAAAAAGCCCATAAGAATAGAGTTGGATATTATCACTAAGAGAAACAGAGAAATCAAGGAGTTGAACTGATCCTGAGTAGATAATGACAAAATTTATTTTAGCTCATTTCGAGATGATGGTATATGGTCTTGCCCAGGACAATTAACAAAATGATGATGATGAACAATGCCCATACCAAAAAACAGAGAATATCTACAACTGCAAGCAAGACAGTTCCATCCATCTACCCCATGGCATCGAAGCCTGCGGCAGCTTGCTCTGTTGGTGACGGTGGGGTCTGGCTGCGGACGAGGGGTCGGTCCAGCTTGGGATGAGGGGTCAGTCCGACTTGGGACGAGGGGTCGGTCCGGCTTGGGACGAGGGGTCAGTCCGGCAGCAGACGAGGGGTCGGTCTCACAGGGGTTGCGCGGTTCGGCTGACGGGGTCGCCCGGCAAAGCCGGCGATGAAGGGGTCGCCCGGAGAAGCAGGCGACGAACTGGGGACAAGGGAGGCCAGGCCCTTGTCAGGGGCTCTCAGGACTGGAGAGCACACGGCAGAAGAACTACCGCGGAGACGAGGTAAACACGCAGGTCCAACTTTATTGAGGAAGTGGCTACAGTTTTATAGGGGCTGGGGAAGGCTGATTGGTCGAAGTTTATGCCATGTCCTGATTGGTTGCCGCAAGCAGTTACTGGGGAGAAAGGTCGGTGGGAGGTACTGGAAGGGGGAGGGGTGGTGATTAGGGATTGGCTGTTGCTGTTGCCGGGGGAAGTGGCAGGGTTTAGGGATTGGTGGCTGCTGTTGCTGGGGTAGAGGGCAGACTTGAGTTTCCCGCCTTGCGCCTGGCTGTTGCTGCTGTCGGGGGGGGGGGGGGGGGGGGGGGGAAGCAGACTGGAATTTTCTGCCCTGCGCCTGCGCAGGGAGAAAGAAGAAGAAGGTGTTGCCTCAAAAGGCATCGTGTGGCGCTATCCGGGCGGAGGGGCGGCCACGGAAGCATGGCTGCCGAGAAGGGGAGACCCGAGGGCACTCTGCGCCCATGCCGAGCTCCCTTCAGGGGTGGCGGTGAGTCTGACCAGCCACCCTATTATGGGGGCAGCGGCTTGGAATTAGGCCTACCGTGGCTGCTCCCCTGCCAGGCCAGCAAACCACACTTCAGCCCGAGGGGTGACCGCATTTCCCCCTTTTTTTTCAAATAAGGGCCAGGATGGCAGCAGCAACAAGTAGCTGAGGCCCAAGGGCAGTAAGCAATGAGGGAAGTGGGGCTGAAGAGGGAGGTGAGTATGACGGGGATATAAATGTACAATTTGGGGGGCGGTATCTTGCTGTTGCAAGTAAGGGTGGCCAATGTCCAATTCTCGTTGATCTCGGCGGCTATTAAGGTCCATCTGCTGTTAAAAGTCCAGGATGACAGCGCGTTACAGGTAGTTGATCTCTTCTTGGCGGCGAAGAGCAGCCGAGGCAGACTGTGTGATGGTCTGGAGGATCGCAGCTGTGAGGACAAGTCGCGTCAGGGCACCAGCGGCGGTGGTGGCGGCAGCGTCGGGAGTGGTGGAGACGTAGGCGAGGACAACAAGAAGGCCAAAGTCTCCACGGGCGCAAGAGAGGCCGATGTTAACAGGGTGGGCCGAACTGGGGCGGCCCAATCTGCAACGCAATGGGGATTCAAGCAAAAAAGGAGGAGGGCGGGGGACGAGAAAGGATGCTTTGGATGGCTGAGAAGAGGAGTGAGGTTGAGACAGGAGGAAGCTCTGCAGAAGTATGGGGAGGCAAAAGCAGAAACGTTATTAGATGCTAGAACGCAGGCCGCGGGCCGGGGAAAGCGGGTTGCGGGCCGTTCAGCGGGGCTGGAGCTGCTTGAGAGCGATGGCGGCAGGGGGGGCCGCGGTTTCAGAAGACTTGGGGCACCTGCGGGAAGAGTGAGCAGGAAGAGGTTGGGTAGGAGGAGGCAGAGAAGATGAAGTAGGGGGGGTGTCCTCGGCAGTGGCGAGTCGCTGATAGCTGACCTGTACATATGTGCTAAAAATTGCATTAGTCTGATCTTTGGCGAGTTGGATGATCCTTCTAATAGCCCATGGTCCGACTGCCAGTGCGAAGAGGACAATAATTAGGGGGCCTACGAAAGGGAGGATGTAGGGGAGGATGCCATTGAATCCCCAGGAGAAGCCTCCTTGGGCTTCTCTCTCCCTTTTTCGTTTTTCCAGGCCGGCCCTGACTTGGGCCAGATTGTCCTGAATGAGACCAGAGTAGTTAGCATAGAAACAGCACTCCTCACCGAGAGCGGCACAGAGGCCTCCCTCTTTGAGGAGGAGGAGGTCTAACCCCCTACGATTTTGAAGAACCACTTTGGATAGGGAGTTAAGCGATTTTTCTAAGTGGCGGATGGATGTTTCGAGGTGGGCAACATCCTCGTCGATGGCTGCCCTGAGAGATGAGAAAGCGGTGCTGTGAGTGGTTAAGGCTGCAATTCCGGTGCCAGCTCCTGCAAGACCTAGAAGAGAGGCGATAGTAATGGCGGTAATGATTTCTCTTTTCTGCACATGGACTGGAAGAAGATAGTGCTGCCAGGAATCAAAGAATTGGTTATTTGTATGATAAAAAACCCAGGGGAGTATGATTGCGAGCACGCAGGTTTCATTGGTGGAGTTGAGGGTGCCAACATTAAGACACGGGTGTGACCTGTGGAGGAACACAGCCATCTTGTATTATTGGGGGGTAAAAGAAATTTTGAGGTTACGTGAGGGGTGACTGTAAGGTTGCAAAGAGTCTTCATGGAGGGGTGAACAGAGCCTCCGATTCTGGTGACGCAAAGCCCGCTTTGAGAGACAGATTGGATTGTCAGTCCTACCTTCGTTTGGTTCCAATTACAAGAGGCGGGATTGCTGCTATTAGAAGATTGGTAAGAGGCATTGGTGGCTATGGCTTCGTAGAGAGGAAGTGAGGGGGAGAGGCATAGCCAACAGCTAATGGTAAGGTTAGAATTAAGTGTACGAAAGGTAGCTTGGACTAGAGACAGAAGCGGGTTATGGATCTGTAGTGGGGGTAGAGGGGTAGGAGGGGTAGGAGGGGTATGGACGGGATTAGAGGATTGACTGCTGGAGGTTATGTAGGAGGGAATGGTCGATGGTGGAGGAGGAGAAGAAGGATTGATGAGTGGCCTTGGCGCAGCAGAAGGAGGAGAGGGAGGGTTGATGATTGCGTAACACTTTCCGCATCATGTGGGTACCAAGGAAAGGGGCACTGAGGGGTGGGAGTTACGTTAAGGGGAAAGCAGGTGGTAGGAGGTGGCAGGGAGGTAGGCAGAGGTGCCCCGGTGGGGGAGGAATACAGGTCCAAAAATAGGCTAGAGGGGGCCATGCGTGCAGCAGCTTGCCACGGATTGGATGGAGGGGGCTGCCAGGGGGAGGCGGAGCCGGGGGGACCGCTGGCGTGGAAGGCGCGAGAGGAGCCATTGCCCATGTGGTGTTACAAAATGGCTGCGGGCCGTCCCCAGCGGTACTACAAAATGGCGGCGGGCCACAAAATGGCCTTGGGCTACAAGATGGCCATGGACAGCCCTGCGCGGAGGGGTAAAATGGCGGGGAGGGAGCTTCCGGCCCACCCAGGCAGGAAGTCGTCGGGGGGAGGGAGGGGTAAAGGGACCTCCCCTTTTCGAGCGAGGAAGAAGGCGGAAGTCCGCCATCTTGAGAGTGCCTCCCCTTTTCGGATGGCGAAGAAGGCGGAAGCCCGCCATCTTGGGAGTGCTTCCCCTTTTGGAGCGAGGAAGAAGGCGGAAGTTCGCCATTTTCACCGGCGCTCAGCACTGCAAGATTACACTCTTTAGGGGGACAATTTTCAAGCGCGTTATTAAGGCGCTCGACAAGCGACTCAGAGTCGGAGTCGGAGCCGGCATCAGGATCCCGATCAGGATCCCGGTTAAAGTCGCCGTCATGACAATCACGGCGGCGGTGGTGGCGCGGCCGGGGGGAGTCGATGGTAGGGGCACCTTGAAGGCAGGAGCAGATGGTAAAAAGTGCCGGTAATAAGCCAGGAGGGAATCTTTTACCTTCCTGCTCCACAGCAGAAGTAACCCTATCTATAAGGCGAGTATAGGTATCCGGGTCCCAGAGCTGACACGTGGTAAGCCACGGATTAAAGGGGAGAAGAAGGTCCCAATATACTTGGAGCTGTTTCAAAGAGATCTTACACCGTTGAGTGTCTAGGAGACCGGCGAGGGCCCGAACTTGCGGGGCTTGCTTAGCAGAAAGGATGTTACCCATTGCTAATGGCCTTTTGGAGCCGATAAGAGAAGGGGCCCTTACCTTGAGAGCGTGGCGATGGGAGCCGAGGGGCGCGGTGAGACGAGGGGTCGGAGCCGGTGGGGCTCCGACGGTGGTCGCGGGCCAAGAGAAGGCCCCGATGAGGGGAAAGCGGAACTAAGAGCTCCTTAGGGGAAGAGGAGAATGACGAGCAGTGGAGCAAGGTGAAGGGGGTCCTCACCCTGCCCCACGTTGGGAGCCAGCTGCGGCGGCTTGCTCTGTCGGTGGCGGTGGTGTCTGGCTGCGGACGAGGGGTCGGTCCAGCTTGGGACGAGGGGTCGGTCCGGCTTGGGACGAGGGGTCAGTCCGGCAGCAGACGAGGGGTCGGTCTCACAGGGGTTGCGCGGTTCGGCTGACGGGGTCGCCCGGCAAAGCCGGCGATGAAGGGGTCGCCCGGAGAAGCAGGCGACGAACTGGGGACAAGGGAGGCCAGGCCCTTGTCAGGGGCTCTCAGGACTGGAGAGCACACGGCAGAAGAACTACCGCGGAGACGAGGTAAACACGCAGGTCCAACTTTATTGAGGAAGTGGCTACAGTTTTATAGGGGCTGGGGAAGGCTGATTGGTCGAAGTTTATGCCATGTCCTGATTGGTTGCCGCAAGCAGTTACTGGGGAGAAAGGTCGGTGGGAGGTACTGGAAGGGGGAGGGGTGGTGATTAGGGATTGGCTGTTGCTGTTGCCGGGGGAAGTGGCAGGGTTTAGGGATTGGTGGCTGCTGTTGCTGGGGTAGAGGGCAGACTTGAGTTTCCCGCCTTGCGCCTGGCTGTTGCTGCTGTCGGGGGGGGGGGGGGGGGGAGGCAGACTGGAATTTTCCGCCCTGCGCCTGCGCAGGGAGAAAGAAGAAGAAGGGTGTTGCCTCAAAAGGCATCGTGTGGCGCTATCCGGGCGGAGGGGCGGCCGCGGAAGCATGGCTGCCGAGAAGGGGAGACCCGAGGACACTCTGCGCCCATGCCGAGCTCCCTTCAGGGGTGGCGGTGAGTCCGACCAGCCACCCTATTATGGGGGCAGCGGCTTGGAATTAGGCCTACCGCGGCTGCTCCCCTGCCAGGCCAGCAAACCACACTTCAGCCCGAGGGGTGACCGCAGAAGCCCCCCCTCAATTGGAAGCAAAGTAGGCATCACCACTGCAGACCCCTCAAGATTGAGGAATGAATAAACATAAGGGAGAGAATGCAACTATGGACCAAAGTAGACATTATTATTCTAGTAATGGAAGAAATTGTAACTTTAATATATAGACAGTGGTTACAAGAGTTTCTGAGGGGAAGAAGAGGGAAGAATAGGTATAACATGGGGTATTTTGGGGACGTTGGAGTTGTTCTCCATGATATTGCAATGATGGATACAGGCAAAGTGTAAACCATAATGTAAACCATAGACCATGGTTTGTCACAATGTTTCAATATTTTTTCATCAATTATAACAAATGTACCACATTTATGAAAGATATTATTAACAGCAGGAAATATGAGAGAGGCGGTGGGGTATATGGGAATTCCCTATACATATATATATATTTTTTAAATTCTCTTTTTTTTAAAGGTACATAGATCACAAAAAATATAAGAGGTTCCACATACCCCACAACCCACACCTCCCACATCAACAACCTCTTTCATCATTGTGGCACATTCATTGCATTTGGTGAATACATTTTGGAGCACTGCTGCACCGCATGGATTATAGTTTACATTGTCTCCCCCCAGTACATTCAGTGGGTTATGTGTAATATTCATATCCAAATTTCTTAATTATAGAAATAATACCTTCCTGTTATTTGCTTCTGTTGGAGTAAGTTTCTTGGAGTTCAGTTGGGGCTCCTCGCATGTTACCTCTCATTAGTGGAGTTACTCCTCTGGTTACCAAAATGGGGAAAATAAGCTAAATATGTTTATTTCAGGTCCTCCTTTCTTCTGCTGGAAGTGAGCTACCCCTATGGCATGGAGGAAGCTTGTACTTGTCCAGCATTGCTGTGCCTGGTTTAGTTAAAACTGCCTACTTTTAGGGTTCAGGGTTAGGAATCACATGTGGGCCTCGCACCAAAAGCATATCTTTCAGCTTACCAGTAATAAATGTGATATTTGGTGTTTTATTTCTCAGTGTGTTCTCAGTCTCAGGCAAGAAATGTGGTGCTATTTTGGACCTTCTCAGATTGAATACAAGAATTCAAGGAATTGCCGTATTTTTTTTTTTTCATTTCAAACATCAAGTTTTTGTAGAGGGGGCATAATACATTCTATTTTTTGTTTGTTTTTCCTCATTGGGTATAAGAACACTTTTATATTATTTACATTCAAATTCAAATGTGTCAAATTATAGATGAATGTTTTGCAATACAAACGAATTTTAAATTAAGGAAGTCCTATTACAATTATCTGTGCAGCTGCAGGCAAATCACTTAGATTCTCTAAGCCTTGGGGTTGTTAATATTTCAACAAGATAATCTCATCATATCATTCCACCTCTTAAATTGTTTTACTGTGATTGACACAAGGACTGGTTAGCAAACATTTTAATCACAGAGTATCTTGGCAGAAGATCACCATAGCCTGACCATCAACTCCCTTGGTTCTCATTTGCAAAGCAAATATCCTCTATTAATGGAAACTTAGTTGGTTCCACCACTAAATATTAATTAATTAATGTATAATTTGCATTACTTCTTTTAAAAAGCATTTATGCATGCCCATATCAGAGACTTATATTATAAATATTAATATTATATATGTGGATGGTCCAGTGACAATCTAATTTGTTAAGTACATTACTTTCTGCCAAAATTATACATTGAGAATCCCTACTAAAGTACCAGTAATTTGAGATTTACAGTTTTATATCAATTTGATAAATCATTAAAGTGATTGGTAATGATCAACAACTTTAAAATCTTTAAAATATTAATGCTAGCCTTTTAGTGCTAGTTCGTAAGTCCCTCTTGTTTGAAATGTAGAATTATACATTTTAGGTCTACATTTCAATATTTAGGAAAAGAATTTTCAAGTATGAGATATTGTATTATAGCAATAACTATCTTATTTATTTAGTATGTAATATTTCCTACAGTAATTATATAATAAAAATAGTACTTATATTGAATCAATGCTATAAAAATATAACAATTGTTTTTCCTGATACAGATCTTTACACTATACACACATAAATAGTTTTAGTCGAAGCAACTAATACACTTCTATTTCATTTTCTTAGTACTTGAAAAGTAATATTTTGGTTTGTAGGGTGGGTGGAAAGAAGAAGAGAGATAAAAGATATGCTTTATGAAGTTCTTTTTTTTTTCTTTCCTGAAGAAATGCATCCAACGTTCATAGAACTCCCTTAAAATTATCCATGATTTACACAAAGAAATATGATTGCCAAGTAACTATTGTCATAAACTTATTCACTCCCTTTTTTTTTAAAGATTTATTTATTTCTCTCACACATACCTTCACCCCCCAATTGTCTGCTCTCTGTGTCTATTTGCTGCGTCTTCTTTGCCCGCTTCTGTTGTTGTCAGCAGCACGGGAATCTGTGTCTCTTTTCATTGAGTCATCTTGTTGTTGTGTCAGCTCTCCGTGGGTGGCACCATTCCTGGGCAGGCTGCACTTTCTTTCACGCTGGGCGTCTCTCCTTACTGGGTGCACTCCTTGTGCGTGGGGCTCCCCTACGCAGGGTCACCCCTACGCAGGGTCACCCCTGCGTGGCAGGGCACTCCTTGCGCGCATCAGCACTGTGCATGGGCCAGCTCCACACGGGTCAAGGAGGCCTGGGGTTTGAACCGCGGACCTCCCATGTGGTAGACAGACGCCCTAACCACTGGGCCAAGTCTGCCGCCCTGTTCACTCCCTTGAGAAAACTGAAGTATGGCAAAGTAATTTTCAGCAATTTGATACTGAGTTCCAACATGATTCATCCTGAAATATTCAGAACAGGAGCCAGACGTTAGTTTGAAGCCTTCCAGATTGACTCTATAGCTCCAGGATAATAAAAGTAGATTTGAAGTAGAGCTAGAGAAATTATCATTTACAAAAGCAAACAATTTGTCAAGCATAAAATGGTGGTAAACAAGAATAGGAACAATTTAGTTATTGCTAGAATAAGTCGAGGTACCCTTCCTTATAAGCATATCATACTCTGCTTCTTCCACTACTCCATCTTTATTCTGATAACATTTTACTGGCAACATTCTGGATTCAATCATTGCTCTCAGACCACTTCTATGCTGGTTGGAAAGACTGACCTGGGCCCTCTCTATTTCTTCTAAAATCTATTTGAGGAATGAAAATTTGCCCTTTTATTTTCTTCTCTTCTCCTGCATTTTATTATGGACAAGTAAAAGAAATTAAGTGGCACCTGCCTGGAAATCTTTGCTAGATCATTTAGATTTTTAGGTTCCTTTCTTGTTTTCCACAATCCTGCAAGCAACGGTATTACCAGCTTTCCCTCACTGCATACATCTCTTTCAGCTTTCAGTAGGATTTTCCTGACTTTCCTTGAAACCTACTCTGACAGCCTCCTGGAAGCCTGGCAGACTTACACCCACAGCTCTGTCCCCAGAAGGTTGCCACTTATTTTAAGTTTTATTATGGCGTACCCCACTCCTAGCACACAATTTTGATACAGTTATCTAAAGCTACATAAACTACTCAAGAATTCCTGTGTATTCTGTGGATCAAGAATTCAGAGAATGCTGAGCTTGAATAAAATTTTCTTGCTCTGTGACGCCTGGGGCCTTACTTGCAAAGACTTGAATGGCCAGGGATGAAGCAAACAGCTGAAGCTGAAGTATCTGTCTCTTCACTCACATGTCTAGTGCTTGCACCTGGAGGACTTGAAGGCTGGACGCAGCTGCGACTTTGACAAAAGTGCCTTCATGTTACCTCTCCATGTTGCTTGGGCTTCTCCCCAGCATGGCAGCCTTGGAGTAACTGGATTTCTTACACGGTGGCTCAGAGTTCCAAAAGCAAATACTTCAGCCGCAATGCAGAAACTGTGGGACCTCTCATGACCCAGCCCAGAAATCGCATAGCCAATCTCTGATCATGAGCAGTCACAAGCCCACCCGGATTCAAGGGGAAGGGACATAAAACCTCAATTCTCAATGGGAGAACTATCAAATCACTATGGCAATGCTTTAAAAGTACCACAGTCGGGCATCCATTGTGTATAATAAATATCCAGAGTAAGCCTAGTAGATATTTCTAAAAGAGGATAGCTCCTTGCTCTGAAGGTTATAGATTTTCTCCAAGAGGCAAGGGACTTCAACTATGTTCTTCTGCTGGGGTCTTCTAACCAGCCTCCATTCAGCGTGCTGAAAACTCACAGATCAGGCACAGTGCATCATTGAAACACTTCTCAGTGGCAAATCTGGTAGAAACTCCTGGAGAGGTTCATTTACTCTGTCACTTGCTCAAGACTGACGGCCTTACGAATTACCCAGTATTTGGTAGACAGCAGCACCCATAAATATGGTATATGTGGTGTATATATGCCCAGCAAGAATTGTGTCTTTTTAGTATAAGAATTATAAAGTACAGCAGTTTGGTTTTCATTTTGGATGGAGGGTATATTTTGACAGGTCCCAGACTGCTGAACCCCATGAAACTTCACTGCAAAGGTAAATCCAATAGTTTTGATGAAATTACCTCACCCTTGCTGGCAAATGCTTTTTACTGGGGCATGTAGGGCATCAGCTATGACCTGCTCATTAGGTCCTATCAGCACTGTGTTACTAATGCAGTGTATCAGCAGGAAGTCCCATAGAATAGTGAGATGATTTAGGTCCCTAAGGATAAAATTATGGAGGAATCAGAGAGCTTATAGAAACCAAGAGCAAGACAATTAAGGTATATTGCTCTTGTGGAGTGAAAGCAGAGAACTGGTTTCAGGTGCTCTTTCCTTTTAGAGAAAAACATATTTACGATTTTTATAAAAAGATTTATTTATTTATTTATTTATTTATTTATTACTCTCCTCTCCTCCCCCCACCCTGGTTGTCTGTTCTCTGTGTCTATTTGCTGGGTGTTCTTTGTCTGCTTCTGTTGTTGTCAATGGCACGAGAATCTGTGTTTCTTTTTGTTGTATCATCTTGTTGTGTCAGCTATCCATGTGTGCAGCGCCATTCCTGGGCAGGCTACACTTTCTTTTGCACTGTGTGGCTCTCCTTATGGGGCACACTCCTTACACGTGGGGCTCCCCTACGCGAGGGATACCCCTGCATGGCAGGGCACTCCTTGTGCGCATCAGCACTGCGCATGGGCCAGCTCCACATAGGTCAAGGAGGCCCAAGGTTTGAACCGCGGACCTCCCATGTGGTAGACGGACGCCCTAACCACTGGGCCAAGTCCGCTGCCATATTTATGATTTAATAGACAAGATTAGGCACTGTGTTGATTTGCTCTAGTATATAATCATATTTGGAACAACAGCTTAAATTGGCCTCTTCATCACTCACCTGATTAAGCTTATCAGAATCCACAGTAGTCTCCCAGATCTATCAGTCTTCTGCACAGGTCAAATAGGTGATGTGAGTGGGGACCTGAAATCCTTATGGTAGCCTTCATTTTTTAATTTCCCCAGGGGAAAGTGGTTTTGGTTTTGGTTTACTCTTTTAGTAGTAAGGGAGAATGTCCAGGTCTTCTACTTTCTATTCTCACTCTCTACTTGTCAGGGATCTAAAGTGGAGCTGTACTATGATGAATATACCATCCTGTGACACTGACTTAGCCAAAATCTCATCTATTATCCCACTCCCTTAAGTTACCACTCTCACAGGTGGCCTACAGTGACAAAATGGGGCACCATGGCCACCAGCTTTTATTTGTTTTTATTCTTATTTTGAGATTCGGTTATAAGAATCAAGTAAGATTTTGGTGGGCTCTCTATCTACCTTCATCCTCAGTGTTCCATGATGAATTAGCCACTCTCCTGTCTTTGTCATTCTGATTATCTTTCTGACATGGCTCAGAGATTCAATGACTGCCCACTCAAATCAGGAAACTCAATCCATATAAGCATTTCCTACCTTCATCCCAGTATGCAGATGACAGCCAACACAGAGTTTCGAAAAAATGCTCCCTTCATAATAAAGGCTTCTGTACTATGATAATGCAGTATTTCCTGGACCCTTTTGAGAAACAAGCTTTGGGAGCACCAGAAAAATTCACTACAACATCCCTATCTATCTAAGATATTAGCTTCCTTCATTTACTTCAGGGTTTACAAAACTTGTTAAGGCCCAGATAGTAAATATTTTAGTCTGTGTGGTCCTGATGGTCTCTGTTGAAATTACTCAACTTGTACAGATTCATCCATAAGTAAATGAATGGATGAGGCTATGTTTCAATAATACTTTATTTACAAAAACTGGTATGAGGCATATTTGACCCACAGGTCTTAGTGTGCTAAACCCTGATCTACATTACACCAGAGAATTTCTGGCATCTCATACTCATCCAAGATAGACCACTGCTGAACACATGATTCAACCCACTGCTCAAAATAGCTTACTGAATATCAAATTTTAGTAGATGCGGATGCATCAATAAATATAGACCAATATAAAATTACCTTCCTTATTCTGAAACCCGATACTTACCTGTAATCGATATATATTCTTCCCAATTTTGCAATTTTGCCAATATATTCGGTAAATGTATCGTATCGCTTGGTGCATAGTTTCATATAATATAATCCACTCTAGTTAGTTTAAGTGGAAAAAAGGTTTAATATAGTAAAGTGCAGTTTTGTTGGAAATTCCTGAAGGAGCATTGGTTCTGTACAAGGGTAAATTTTGCTCCCTAAGAGACATTTGACAATGCTTGGAGGAATTTTGGGGTATCAAAACTGGAGGGGGAAAATGGAGGAGATTTGCTCCTGGATCTAGTTGGTAGAAGCCAGGGATGCTGATAAACATCCCACAATCACAGGATAGTCCCCACAACAAAGAATAAGCCAGCCCAAAATTTCCATTGTGCCAAAGTTGAGAAACTTTGCTCTAGATTAAGTTTCTAGGAACAACTCATAGCCCCTACTCCACCTCCATTGCAACTGGGAAACCTATGGTCACAAACAGAGTCAGTTCTGGAGTCAGAAGCTCCAAGCACCTCTGCCAGGATCTGCATGAATCAAAACTGGAGGTTCCCCGCACTGCCTCTCTGTCCACATGATACAGTTCTGAATCAGAGCTTCACAAGAGTACATCCAGTTAGTGAACCTAAATCACATTGAGAATCCTACCTGTAGACTGACTGGCAAAGGTAGTTTTTAGCTTTTATTCTATGTGTGCTTGAAGATGGTGGGAACAGACAGGGGCAAACCAAATGAAAAGATCTGCCATACAGCTTGTTTTATTATTTTACATATAATTAATTTTTTTTTTGTTTTAAAAGAAGCTTTAGATTAAATAAATGCTACATTAAAAAAAAGGAATTCCCATATGCCCACTTCCTCATCCTCCCACACTTACCCACATTAACAATATCTTTCATTTTAGTGTGGTTACATTTGTTACAACTGATGAACATATATTGAAGCATGGCTACTAACCCTGGACTACAGTTTACATTATAGTTTATACTTTGTCCCACACAATTTTGTAAGTTATGACAAAACATACAATGACCTGTATCTGTCACTGCAGTATCATGCTCTGTCCCCAAAAGGCCCCCATATTATACCTAATCTTCCCTCTTGAATACAGAAGAAAAGATTTATCCACTTTTTTTGTGAATTACTTATAATCTAAATATTGAGTAGTTGTTTCTCAAGTTTTTGGTTAATTTTAAAAGTACAAATTTCACCATTCATATTATTATCTAAATAGTCACTCTCTCAAAAATCTCTATTTTGACAGATGGGAAATTAACCATTTATTTATTTCAGGAAAAAATCTTCCGAAAATTTCCACTCTTCCTGTTTTGTTTTGTTTTTTTGCCAACTAATGCCACAAATGTTAAACATCTAGAATTGTTAAAAGTCAATGTCAATTCATATAGTTAGGTCTGGTTATAGAATTAACTCACCCTTCAAACTATTATTCTTTCATACTGACAGAGACACACTCTGAAGGAGTTAAAAAGGAATTTCTCTTTTACTTTTCAATCAACAGTCTCTGTAACTTATCTGGTTAAATCTTTAAGAGCTATGTATTAAGAACCAATGAAAGCTCTAGGCAAAAGATTCTTGCTTTTGATTTATGATTATCAATATATTGTTCAACTGAAAATTACAGAAGTAACTTCAAATGAGAATCTAATAACACAATGATCATTTAAACCATAGATGGGTAAACTTCTTTAAAGAGCCACATAGTAAATATTTAGGGTTTGTGGGTCAGTCTCTACTGTCACAACTATTCAACTCTGTCCTTGTAGCAGGAAAGCACCCATAGACAGACAGTAAACAAATGGGAGTGTTTCAATAAAACTTTATTTACAAAACAGGTGGCAAGCCAGATTTGGCCGAGAGATTTTAGTTTGCAGAGCCCTGATTTATATCAAAGTGTGGTTTGAGGACAAGCAACATCAGCACCAGCTAGGAAATTGTTAGACATGCAAATGTTTAGATGCTACCCAGAAACTAAGGGTGAAGCCAGAATCTGTGTTTTAAAAAACCCTTCATGTGGGAAGCACCTGTGGCTCAATCAGTTGGGCTCCCATCTACCATCTGGGAAGCCCTGGGTTCACGTCCCAGGGCCTCCTTGTGAAGGCAGGCTCCCCTGCACGCTATGGAGTGCCACTCAGCCCTCAAGCACCGCAGCAAACTGACCCAGCAAGGTGACACAACAAAAAGGGGAGACAAGCAAAAATGCAGAAGAGCACACAACAAATGGACACAGAGGGCAGACAGGAAAAACAAGTTACAAGGCATGGGGGGGGGGGCGGAGTGGAAATAAATAAAAATAAAATACAGACACAGAAGAACATACAGTGAATGGACACAGAGAGCAGACAACATGCAAAAAGCTGCAAGGGGGAAAGGATAAAAAAATAAATTAAAATTTTTTTTAATGTAAAAAGTACTTCATGTGATTCTGAAGTTTAAGAACTAGTGACTTACACTATTAATAACGTGTTTAATAAACTCATCAATAAGTGACAGTGGTGCTTACACAACTAGCATAAACTAAAAACAGTGAAGATCTCCAACCTTATAAAAATCATATAGCACTTTTACATCATTAGCAGACAAATCAGGTCAGGATGCTGTGTTAGTGAAAGAAGAGCTCTTTTTTTTTAATATACATTTTTTATTTAATTTATTATTTTATTTTTATTGTATTTATTTTTAAAGGATACATAGATAACACTTTGATGAGCTCTTATACACAAAGACTTTAGCTTGTTCTTCTTTGTGTCCTCTACTCCAAGCAGTACATAGTAAGAAAGACTTTATGAGTAAACAAAAATTAAAAACAAAAGAAGAAAAAGCATGCACTTACTTATTTTCATTAGAAGTATAGATTGACAAGGAAACTAATTTGACCATGCTTATTTGCAATTGTTTTGTTTTCTAAATATTAAATGAATTAATGAATGAAAGAGGAAGCCAGGAAAACAATCTGATTTTTCTATGAATCTTAAGCTAACATTCTCTACACCTGAATAATTTATTTTAAAAAAACAAAAAGAACTATGTCCTTCCTAGCTCCCAACTCAGCCCTTAAGGATGTCCCAGGAAAAAGACTGGACTTAGCCCAGAATTGATAACCTACATCTTCCAATAAGGGTATTTTTTTTTTACCTTGCTTGGGACAAATCGCAATCTATTAAATCTCAATTACAGGACTTTTTAAAAAATCATGGACTCTAGATTTCCTTTTCCACAGAAGTTTCTTGAGATATTCCAAAATTTGTATTTGCTTTTCTATCCTAATTTGCTCAGAGTTGAATTCTAATTTCTAGCACTATAGCAGGCCTACATTAGGTGCTTAATCAGTATTTGTTGTATTTGTGTGAGTTCAGTGTATATTTTCATATATACATACACACATGCATACTTACATACACTCATACATACACATACACATATATACACATATAAATATTTGGAACTTTTAGCATGTGTCTAATCTTTATAACATTACCTAGGAACCAAAGGACCTGAACCACTTTTGATTTGCTTCAATGGAAGAGTATACAAGGCAGCTAACATCATCTGTGAGTAGAGAATTACTTTATGAAGTAGATACCAGTTTTTAAGTGATTTAGAGAGAATTAGCACAGTGTACTCATTTTATAAATAATATACCATATTTAGCTTTTATATATCTAAATAAATATGAGTAGCAGGGGTGATCTCCATAAGTATTTTTCAAATTGTGGTTTGCAACCTACAAACAGGTCACGTGGGTTTTGACCAGCATTTTTTTTAATGAAAGAAAAGAAGATAAAACATCAAAGTGAAAACAGTGAGCAACTAGATTGCTTTGTGAAACTTTTGTTTTAGTTATTTATGTATGTATGTGTTCATTTGTGAAAAAAAGTATTTGTGCAATGAGTTGTAGTCAAAATTTGAAATCCACATATTAAATGGTCCCAATAAGTGGTATAATTCCTACTCCTCTGATTTAGATTCTTCCTAGGTAATAGATATTAACCATAGAATGTAATTTATTAACTCTTACAGAATTAAGTCCATAAATTAGAGTTAATTTTCTGCAGTACTAAAAAAGACTCATTAATAAAGGTAAGACAAGACAATGTACCACTGCAGCTTTTCTGATATTAACTTCAGATTTTGGATAATATATTGGGTGATTTTTTTTCTGCATGAGGAAACTTTCTCTGAGCCTTCAAACAATGACCAATTGTCTTAGATCCTAAGGAAGTTAACTGATAAGTATATGGAAGTTTTCAATTTCTCTGAAGTAGAAAAAAAGTGGGGACAGTTTCTAGTAAGATGCCGGAGACGCAGTCAAATTTGAGTTGATATGAGTCAAAACATCATGGATAATGTTGATGATACATTAAAAATGCCTAAAGGGAACAGGCATAATTAGTTAGGCTTTTTTGTTATCTACATGTAATATAATAACTGTCATCTTTAACTTTAATTTATATTATGCAGAATCTGCCTATGTAAGAATTAAAGTTCAGAGTGAAACTGAAAATGGCAGTCAATTATCTGGATATTTACAAATACTGAAACTAGTTGTTTGGAATCAAGAATACAATTATTTATATATTTGAGTTATTTACTAAATTATCTGACTATTTGAATTATATAGAAATAGCTTCAAATCCTAGCTACTCAAAGCAGATATGATTGTAAAATATTTTCAAGGAACTGGTTATTAAATAACTTCAACCATTACTAATTTCTGTCTGATAACCTAATTGAGTTCAATTAGTATTTTTGCACAAAATTCAGTGTGTATATGTAATTATAGTGTTACTATTTTAATAGGGCAACTTCATAAATAAAAGATTTTATTAAAAATGCAGCTTTCCTTAACAGACTTCAGTGGTGACAACTAACTATACATAAATACATTTGAATCCATATTTTGCCTACAAATTTCATTGTCAGAAAACTGCCCCTTAAAATATGAATATTGTGGGATGTGAGATAACTTAAAATTTGAAGAGCTTATCCATTGATAATAGATTTTTTAAAAAATATCACTGCTGACAATATTTTAGATATTGAATATTAAGTACAATTTTTTCAGAACTGCCCTGGTTTTTCATATTCTCCAAGCAGGATTAGCACCAAGACTTTTATCTTTGGGCCAGCACAGTGTGTCATTTAGCAGATTCAACTAAAACCTTTTTATGAAACATTCACTTATTAACTGAATATCAATCCACAGAAGATATTCAAAATATCATGAATATGTTGTTATGCCAAATTTTTATCCGGCAATTTCCCCTAAAAGTCCAATCCACTTAAAAGAAATTTGAAACTCCATATCTGCATAGCTTCACATATTCACCTGAGACTCTGTTTAATATTTCTCATTAAAGCATGAAGTTAAATACAAGAATTTGTCACATCTTAAGGTGCGATATTCAGAGGTGAAGCTTCATTATAACTTGTTTCTCTAATCCCACTTTGTCAAAACTAGAACTTGTTCCCCTGACTTGTTCCATTGTGACGCTCACTACATTTGCAAATTTTTGCCTGATCGCTTTCTTTTCTGTTAGAGTACAGAGCCCACAACTAGAAAGACAATCATTTCTCAGGGGCTATTATACCACAGAGCTCAAAAAAATATTTGTTAACTGGCTGGAAACAAAAGCTGTAATCCAACATGGAACATGTAGACAGCATTATTGTGAGTCTTCAGTATGTAGAGATGCATCTCAGCTTTAAATTAGAAAACATATTATTATTTTGTGGTGGAGTTGAGGGAAATAAAGAAAACTTTGTAGGATAAATTAGCAGTTACTTCTGTTTTGTGCTTTATTGCTTCATGGAGTTTCATCATTTTGAAGGGAGAAGCTTTTAGTTTACTCAAATATTAATCCTTATCCCAGAGTCTTTTCTGCCCACAATCAGTGGACTATGATGAGGCACAGACCCCAACAAACCTGTCACCACTTATGGAATTTTTTTTAATAAAGAAGTCAATTGAAATTTAATTTTTTACATTTCCTATTGAATAATATAAAGAGTTTTAAAAATTATTAGCAAATAACATAATCTGTATTGTGAAAAGATTTTGCCCTTCTTAGTGGGGTTAGTTTGGCCTTGTAAGAAAAGCTGTTTCAGATTCAAAATCACATTAGAAGACACTATAAAGATGCTTCTTAATTTTTGGTTTAAGGCAGCATTTTATCTTTCCTACTTACTGTGCAACATAAGAATTGGACCCAGGTCAAAGTTAGCAGGGACTAATGAGTAGAAGATAAAGCAAAGTCAATAGCAGCTCCTTATAAGGAAAATTTTTCTGCAATGAGCATAATTGTATTTCAGAAGTACTAAAGTTTTCTTTCCCTCTCATTTCAGAATCTAGATGACATGGAAACAAGAAGATAGGAGTTCAACCATAGAATAAGTTATTTCATAATATCCTAAAGGTATCAACAGAAAGCCTGATAGACTATTTGGGAAAGATGAATGTGATACAGAGAATCCACGTATTGTACAGTTGGATAGACTAGATAATAGCAGTATTCATAATAATGACTACTGTGATGGTTAAGTTCATGTGTCAACTTAGGTTATGGTGTCCAGATGTTTTGTCAAGCAAGCACTGGCCTGATTGTTACTGTAAGGATATTTTGTGGACTTAAATCATTAGTAAGTTGATTGTATCACTTGAAGGCTTTCAAAGAAGAGGTTATTTCAGCAGAATTTCTGTCTCCACTTCAGCCAGCCATCTTCTCTTAGGAATTCATTAAAACCTTCATCAGAGTTCTCAACTTACAGCCTGCCCTACTCAATCTGGACTTGCCCAACCCCAAAGTCATGTGAGACAGTTCTTATAAAAATGTCATAATATTTGCATATATCTCTTTTTGGTTTGTTTCCCTAGAGAACCTTGAATAATACAGCTTTGGTCTGAATATGGTTCATAAGAAATTGAATCTTAAAAATAACATTTCTGAATTGGTTTGGGGGACTTTGAAATTAGTTGTCTAATTTGATTTGATTCAAAGGCACTAATGACTTAATTTCCAACAATTAAAATGGCACTGATAGTCCACGGCATGAGTTGGCAATAGAGATACACAGGGAAGCAGATGTGGCTTAAGCAAGTTGGGCCCCCGTCCACCAAGTAGGAGGTCCAGGGTTCGATACCCAACCTCCTGGTGAAGGCAAGCTGGCCCATGTGGGGAGCTGGCCCTCTCAGAGTACTGGCCCACACAGAGTGCTGCCTCACACAGGAGTGCTGCCCTGAACAGGAGTGTTGCCCATGCAGAGAGCTGGCAAAGCAAGATGATGCAACAGAAAGAGACACAGAGGAGAGATAATAAGGCACACAGAAGACCAGGGAGCTGAAGTGGTGCAAGAGAACAATCGCCCAACTCCCACTCTGGAAGGTACCAGGATCAGTTCCCAGATGCATTTAATGAGAATATAAGCAGACACAGAAGAACACACAGCAAATGGACACAGAGAGCAGACAATGGAGGGGGAGTGAGAGATAAATAAATAAATACTCTCCAAAAAAAAAAAAAAGATACACAAAATATCACCACTGTATATGACCACTAAAATGCTTATGAGAGGCAAGGCTCTGGGTGAGATTATTTTTGACACCTTAACAGAGTTTGTTCAGATTAAAATGTATAATGATGATGGGTTGTTGTTCCTAAATACCCTGGATATAGTTGTAAATGAAAGGGATGAGCTCAAAGCTTCAAGCTGTCATTATAAGTGCCACATGAAGGTCATGAAAATTTCTTTATGTGTCCTGAAATAATATCTTATTTTGTATAGCTGCAGAATTGAGATTTCTGAAAACCAGACCCAGAGTCTCATTGTGTGAATGGTTCAATTACAACATAAACTAAATCCCCAAACTTGTAGGGTGACTGCTGTTAAAGTGAGGGCATTAAAAGGAAAGGAATGGGATCCTGAAAATTGGAATGAGGACATATAGATTAATAATGATGTTGGTGGGGACGTTGAAACTCTACATTCTTCTGAGTGTTTGCCAGATAAACCTATAATGATCTGCCCTGAGGAATCAGCCTTACGACCTCCAGTCTGTCCTGAGAAATCAGCCTCCTGACCTACAATGTGCCATGAGAAATCTGTCGCCCAACATCCACCTCAAAAGATTAACCCTACTGTGCCTGGTAAACCTGTAAACACCTCCATGAAGAAACAGTCCCCACTCCCCTGACTAAGGGGATTAATTCTGTTTCACCAGATGAAACTGGTAGTTGATTTTCAAGACACTTCTAATTCTCATGACCCATTCCTACTACCCCTCTTTATTTCCAGGTCTATGACAAGACTAAAGACCTAACAAGCTCCAAAAGGTGAGGTACAAAGTGTGAACCATGAGGAGGTGGACTTCACTCCAAAAGAATTTGCATGATTTTTCCAATTCATATACATAGAAATCAGGAGAATATGTGTGGAAATAGATATTAAAGGTGTGGGATAATGGTGAAAAGAATATAAAGTTGGAACAGGTCTGATTTTAATATGGAATGGCTAAGCACACATTCTAGATTCAATATTGTAGCTCATGGGGATAGAATGGGCTCTAACAGTTTGTTCTGGTGGTTGGCTGAAGTAAGGACGAAAAGGTGGCTTAAACTGCCAAAGGTCAAAATGCCAGAACTACCCTGGTATAATTTAGATGAGGGGATACAAAGATTTAGAGAGATTAAGTGTTGAGCATACTATCATGTAAGACCTGCTTACCCACCCCAGGAGTGTCCAGAGGATAAACCTATCACCAGGACTATGAGGAATAAATTAGTGAGACTAACTCTGTCATCCCTGAAAAGCTATGTGGTTGCTCATCTAGGTATTTCAGATATTACTGTGGGAACTTCTGTCACTGAACATGGACCCTTAAATACAATGAGGATGATTGGACCCCAGGTTGGCAGAAGCCAGGTGCACTTAATCCACAAAGACTAGATGGGCAAGTCTACTTTAATGGACAGCAGATTTAAAAGATTAATCAAATCAAAACAGTCTGAATCACAGAGATCTATGGTGTTGGCCAGTAGATCATGGATACCTAGAAGTAAAATAGATGGGAAGTCTAATAAATTCTTACTTAATCTGCTTGAGAAGAAGAGTTCTCCAACAACTAAACAAAAGTCTAACTTCAATTAAAAAGCAGAGCCACAGCCCCTTAATCAATTCCCAGACTTGAGCCATTTCACAGACCTGGAGACCCTTGAATAAAGGGATGCCCAAGTGCCCTAGGAGAATAACCCTGCTACACTGCCAAAAATTTATACTGTTAATCTTCCTTGCAGCCTTCCCCAAAGAGACCTACAGCCTTTTACCAGGTTAACTATGCCCGGGACAAAGGAAATGATCAAACATTTCAGGGATTATTAGGAACTGCTCAGAGGTGACATTAATTCTAGCAGACACAAAACATCATCTGTGATCCACTAATCAGACAAAAGGTTTATGGAGTTTTAGCCCAGGTTCCTGTCACAGGAGTCCAGTGGGTCACAGACCTCTTCTGTAATTATTTTCCCAGTTCCAGAATGCATAATTGGAAAAGATAAACTCAGCAAGAGGCAGAATCTCCACCCTTGTTCCCTGAATTATGGGTGAGAGCTATTATGTTAAGAAACTTCAAATGGAAGCCACTAGAACTATTCCTATTTAGCAAAATAGTAAATGAAAAGCAATACTGAATTCCTGGAGGGATTGCAAGATTAGTGCCACCATCAAGCACTTGAAGGATGCAGGAGTGGTGATTCCCACCACATTCTCATTCAACTCTCCTATTTGGCCTGTGCAGAACACAGACCAACCTTGGAGGATGGTAATGGATTATTGTAAACTTAAACAGGTGATGATTCCAATTGCAGCTGCTATTCCAGATTTGATATCATTGCTTGAGCTAATCAACACATTGCCTGGTACCTGGTATGCAGCTATAGATCTAAAAAATGCTTGTTTCTCAACTGCTGATAATAAGGGCTACCAATTATAAGTTTGCTTTCAGATGGCAAAGCCATCAATACACCTTAACTGTCCTGCACAGGGGTATATCAACTCTCCAGCCCTATGTCATAATATTGTCTGTAGGGACCGTGATCATCTCTCCCTCCCACAAGATATCACACTGGTCTGTTATATTGATGATATTATGTAGATTGGACCTAGGAAGCAAGAGGTAGTAATTATTCTAGGCTTATTGGTAAGGCATTTGCATGTCAGAGGGTGGGAGAGAAACATAACAAAAATACAGGGTCCTTCTACCTCAATGATTTCTAGATTTCCAGTGGTGTGGGGCATGTTGAGCGATCCCTTTGAAGATGAAAGATAAGCTATTACATCTGGCCACTCCTACAACCAAAAAAAGAGACACCTAGTTGACCTCTTTGGATTTTGGAGACAATGTATTCCTCATTTGGGTGTACTACTTAGAGTGATCCATTTACCACCAAGTTACCATGATACCTGCATCATCTATCATGAACTGTGTGTTTTCTAATCCACCAAGCTATAACATCAGGCATGTACAGCAGCATTCCATCATAAAATAGAAGTTGTGTATATGAGATAGGGCTCCAATGGGTCCTGAAGGCACAAGAAGTTATACATGGAAGTGGCCCAAAATCCCATTGCCCCCATTCCTGCCACATAGCTTTTCCTTCCCCGCCCACAGCTATGTCCTCACAATCAATTGAGTGCAGAAGAGAAATCTTGGGCCTGGTTTATAGATGGTTCTGCAGTATATTCAGGTACCACCCAAATGTGGACAGCTGCAGCATCACAGCCCTTTCTGGGACATTTCTAAAGGACAGTGGTGAAGGGAAATTTTCCCACTGGGCTGAACATTGAGTGATGTACCTGGTTGTTCCTTTTGTTTGGAAGGAGAAATGGCAGGAGGTGTCTTGTACAATGATTCATAAGCTATTGCCAATTGTATGGCTGGATGGTCAGGTACTTGGAAGGAACATGTTTGAAAAATTGGGGATAAAGAGGTCTAGGGAGAATGTATGAGGCTAGAGCTTTCTGAGTGGGCAAAAAAACATGAAGTTATTTGTGTCCTACATGAATGCTCATAAGAAGGTTACTTCAGCAGAGGGAGATTTTAATAATCAACTGAATAAGATAACCCAATCTGTGAATACCAGTGGCCTCTTTCCCCAGGCACTCCTGTCATTGCTCAATGGACTAATAAATAAAGTAGCCATGGTGGTAGGAGTGGAGGTTACACATTGTTTCAGCAACATGGATTTCCACTCACCAAGGCCAACCTGGCTACAACCACTGTGAAATGTAAACTGCCAATATGGCACCATTCTCTGAGGTGATCAACCTGCTCCTTGGTGACAGGTTTATTACATTGGACCCCTTGCATCACATAAGGGGCAGCATTTTATTTTAACTGGAATAGAGACATGCTCTGGATATGGGATATGTTTCTGCAAAAACTACTATCCCTGAACTTACTCAGTGATCTATCCATCAACATAGCATTCCATGCAGCCTTGTTTCTGATCAAGAAACCCACTTCTCAGCCAATAAAGTGCAGGAATGGACACATGCTCATTGAATTCACTCTCTTACCATGTTTTCTATCATCCTGAAGCAGCTAGATTGATAGAACAGTGAAATTGCCTTTTGAAGATTCAATTTTGGTGCCCAATATGTGGCAATACCTTGCAAGGCTGGGGCAGTGTTCTCCAGGAGGCTGTGTATGCTCTAAATCACTGCCCACTCTATGGTTCTGTTTTTCCTATCACCGGGATACATGGGTTTTGGAATAAAGAGATGGTAATAGGATTGGAACCTCTCACTATTACTCCTTGTGCTCCACTAGAAAAAAATGTGCCCCCTTTCACTGCAACCATAAGCTCTATTGGTCCACAGGTCTTAAATCCAAAAGGAGGAGTGCTTTCACCAGGAAACATAAAAAAATGCTTTCCTTGAATGGAAGTTCAGACTGCCACCTGGCCAAGGTGGGCTCCTCATGCCTCTGAATCAATAGGCAAAGAAAGGAATTATTGTTCTGCTGGGGTGATTTATTCTGACTATCAGCTGGAAATAAGACTGCACCTACACAATGGAGGTAGAGAAGGGGTTACCTGAATACACGAGACCCCCAGGATGTCTCTTACTGTTTCCATGCCCTTTGATTAAAGTCAATGGAAAAATGCAACAATCCAACCCACACAGAGCTACCAATGGACCAGAAACTTCAGGAATGAAGGTTTCAGTCACCCAACTAGGCAAAGACCCACAACCAAATGAGGTGCTTGCTGAGAGTAAGGGTAATATGGAATGAACAGTGAAAGAAGGTATGCATATGTGCTATAACCATGACTTATTGCAGGAAGGCTGTAATGGTTATGGATATTTCTTCTTCTTTTGTTGTGAGTATGTTTGTATCTTTGTTTTCTTCCCTATCATTATCACTCTTATCATATAATATGAGTTGTACTAACTTTATACCATCATATTTAAGTTACAGAATATAATTCTCCTGGGGAGAGTTAGTGCATTTCCAGTTGTATGCAAGAGAGTTGAGTATTGTTAGGCAAAAATAAAACTGCAATTGTTTTTTATTTAGAAATTTAAGATGGTTTAAGGAAAAGTGTATGGCTGTCAAGTTGACAAGGAATGGACCATAATGATTAAGTTTATGAGATAAGTTGGCCAGGTTACAGTGTCCAGTTGTTTAGTCAAACAAGCATTGGTCTGATTGTTACTGTAAGGATATTTTGTATACTTAAATCTTCAGTAAATTGATTGAATTTATGGTTGATTACATCTACAATTAACTGAGGTGATTGCCTTCAACAATGAGAGAAGTCTCATCCAATCAGTTAAAGGTTTTATAAGAAGTGATGATTTCAGCAGTCAGAAGAGAGAATTTTTGTCTCTACTTCATCCAAACAGCTTTTCCTGGTGAATTCATTAAAAACCTTTTTCAGAGTTCCCAGCTTGCAGCCTGCTCTATGGAATTTGGACTTGCTCACCCTCCCAGTCACATGAGAAAATTCTTATAAAAATCTCCTAATATTTTATACCTATCTCCCATCAGTTTTCTTTCCCTAAAGAACCCTGACTAATACAACTGCATAATAAAATTACTATAAATCGAGTACTTAATATAAACATGGTGGTACACACAGAGAGAGTTTTATTTAAATAAATCTTTCAAAATGCATTCTAAAAATAATCTAGCAAAGTATATATTATTATTCCCATATTATAAAGGAGTGTACTGAGACTCAGTGAAGTTAAGAAAGGCAATTAGTGAAGGAACCAGGATTTAAAGTTAGATGTCCAAAAGCAATGAAATCTTCTTAATCAATAATGTAGATTCTAGAAATCTAGGAAATTCACAAAATTAGTTTCTGCAATCAAGGTTTTCCCCCAGACCATACTTTGCTTCAAACACTGGGTTTCCTTCTTAAAAATAAATTATTAATTGATTTGTTCCTCAAGATAGTGAATAGTGTCTTCCAAGTAATAACAATAATAACAACAATGGCTAGGGCTCGAAGGGAGCTTGTTTTGTACAAGTACTATTCTACTGTGCAACCTTGGCCAAATGTTCAATATTATCTACAGTAAACATATTTTAATATTAAAGACGTGTACATATGTGTATGTGTGAAGATATATATATATACAGAGAGAGAGAGAGAGAGATTCAGAAAAGTTTTTACCTCATTAACCCCTTTTCACTGATAAAATAACCTAGGCCAAAATAGGAAGTATTACAATCGAAACAAATTTCTTATCTGACCATAGGGAAATTAAGTGAACTTTCTGGTGTGAATTCACCAGCACTGGGGAAAACTTCCAGCTTGCAATCTACTGAATAAAATACACATTTATGCTTATAATTCTTTCTAGTAACTAATACCTACATATTAAAAAAACATTGCCTTTATGATATGATCACATAACAAACATTCCACATTAGAAACTATAAACTAATTATAAGTCAAAAAAGACAGAGGAATGAATAAGCTGGGATTCTATTTCTTATTTTAGAGCACCAAGAGCCTACTAAGTAAAAAAGCAGACTACCAGGTTCCCTTCCCTTATCATCACTGTTCTACATTACATTTTCCTTTGTGATATTGTAGAACAAATATACAATAGACTCCTTTAGAGCATTCATTCATTCAGTTACCCATTCATTTATTCATTTATTGATTATTTTATTCAAAACCTACAAAAGAGACAACGTTCCTGTCCTTATAGAACTAAATTCCAGTGCAATTAAAAATACAATGAACAATTTTTTTAAAATGTGATTCAATCCCAGGTTTTAAAAAGGTGTATTAAGAAACGTCAAGCAATGTAAGTGAAGAAGCAGTGATAGACAGGGATATATTCAGGAAAGGGCTCTTAATGGGGGAATATTTGAAGAAGATCCCAAAGAAGTAAAGAAACAAACCCTGCAAATATCTAAAGAAAAAATGTTCCATGTGGTATAAAGGCCTTGCTGCAGGAGAAGGGTGTGACTGAGAAACACTTCAAGTAGGGCAGAGTGGCCACAGTACAGAGAATAAAGGAAACAGTGACAGGAAAGGAGATAAAATAGGTAGTCAAGGATCAGGTAATACAGAGCCTTAAAGTCTTTATAGGGAAGATTTTGGATTTTATTTGAAATGTGATTGAGATTCATTAACAGATTTTATTAAAATAGCATTACTACTACTAATATTAATGCCAACAACTAACACTCACTGAGCACTTACTGTATTCCAGGTAGTTCTAAGTATGTAACATAGAGATGTTAATTCATTAAAAGACAAACAAAAGGGAATGGTCTGATCAATGTTTGCAAGGATCACTTTAGCTGCTAAGTGGTCTATTCCACATGTAGTGGGTTATATGGGGACAAAAGTAAAAGCTAAGAATCTACTAGGAGGCTATTACAGTATAATTGCCTGGGTGAAAGATGATGGTGGATTGGACTGGAGTGGTGGAAGAGTGCTGGTGAGAAGGATCAGACTCTAGATATCTTGAAAGTACAACGAACAAACTGTTATGATGGATAGGTTATTGGTATGACAGAAAAAGATGAATAAATGGCAATTTCAAAGTGTTTGGCCTGAGTAACTGGAAGAATAGAGTTGTCATTTAATTAGCTAAGAAAGATGTTAAATTAAAGATGCATTATGGGGAGCAGATTTGGCTCAATAGATAGAGCGTCCGCTTACCACATGGGAGGTCCAGGGTTCAAACCCAGGGCCTCCTGACCTGTGTGATGAGCCAGCCTATGCATGGTGCTGATGCACACAAAGAGTGCCATGCCACGCAGGGGTGTCCCCTGCATAGGGGAGCCCCATGTGCAAGGAGTGTGTCCCATAAGTAGAGCTGCTCGGCATGAAAACAGCTCAGCCTGCCCAGGAGTGGCATCACATACATGGAGAACTGATGCAGCAAGATGACACAACCAAAAAAAAAAAAATGCATTAAACATTTAAGTACAATTTTGCAATGGGCAGTGAAGAGTATCAACTATGGAGATATAAATTTGGGAGTCAACAGTTTATGGATTGTAGGTAAAATCATAGGACTAGATGAGATTACATATACAATGAGATGAGATAATATGTACAGAAACAGAAGAAAAGACTCTTAGACTTAAATCTTAATGAATTAATCCTGGAGTATACTATCATTTAAATATTAGGAAAATGAGGAAAGCATAACTAGAAAACTGAGTTCTTTTTCTCTGATATAAGCTTTGCAAATATAAAAAATAAAATAAAATAAAAGCAACCCCATCATAAATATATTCAAAAAATTAAAGGAAACCATGTTTAAAGAAGTGAAGGGATATATAATGACAATATCTAATCAAGTAGAGAATAGCAATAAAGAGAATTTTTTTAAAAAAGAACAAAATAGGAATTGTGCAATTGTTTATATAATAACTAAAATGAAAATCCCCATAGAGGGGCTAGCAATAGATTTAATCTAGCAGAAGAAATAATCAGAGAACTCGATGAAGATCAATAGAGAATACGCAATCCAAAGAACAGAGAGAAGAAAGGATGGAGAAAAAAAGAACAGAGCCTCTGAAAAATGTAAGACAACATTAAGTATACCAACATAAATGTAACAGGAGTACCAGAAGGTGAGTAGAAAGGAGAAGAAAAAATTATCTGTCAAAATAATGCCTGAAAACTTTCTAAATTTGATATCATTAATCTACACACCCAAGAAACTCACAACAAACCCCAAGTAAAATAATACAGACATATCATAGTAAAATGCTGAAAGACAAAGAGAAAATCCTGAAAAGGGAAAAACAAATCATAACATACCAGGGAATCCCAGTAAGATTAACAACTGCCTTATTTTAAATAACGGAGACTAGAAGGCAGTGGAATGACATATTAAAAGACTTAAAAGAAAATCTGTCAGTCAAAAATCATATCTAACAAAACTTGTCTTTCAGAAATGAAGGCAAAGTAAAGAAATTCCCAGATAAGCAAAAACTGAGAGAATCTGTTGCTAGCAGTCCCTCCTCACAAGAATAGAAAGGTGTTCCAGTTGAAAGCAACTGGCCCCACACAGTAATTCTCATCCTCACATAAAAACGAAGAGCACTGATAAAGATAACTATATAATTATAAAATACAATATAAGTGCATATTTATTTCTTTTCTTCTCTTAGCTGATTTAAAAAGCAATAATATAACACAACACAAATATAATTGGGTACTATACCTTATAAAAATGTAATATATTTGGCAATAATAGAACAAAGGAGGTATGCAGGAATAAAGCTCTGTTGGAATAAGAAAATAATACCAGATAGTACCTCAAATGCATTAGCTTAAATGAGGAGAACCAGAAATAGTAAATAGGAAGGTTAACATAGAAAACTATAAATTTACACTTACTCCATTTTCTTTTCTCAGTTTCTTAAAAAGACATTAAATTACAGAAAGTAATATTTAGAACAATATATTGCTGGGTTTGTAATATATTTAAATGCAATATATTTAATAATAATTGCACAAAAAGGGGGATGAGGAATAGCTCTATATAGGAGTAATAATTATAGCTCACTAGAATTAAATTATTATACATTTGAAGTAGATACTGAAATGTTAAGATGTATATGGCAAGCCCTAGAGTAATCACTAAGACAGTAACAAAAAAAATACAGCGAAAAAATTGTTAAAGGAATTAAAATGTAACACCAGAAAATATTCACCTCATGCAAAAATAAACAGGATAAAAACCAGACTACCTTCAAAGAAATAACTGACTTTTCATCAACAACTAAAATCTAATTGCATAATATTTTCAGTGTGCTCAATTTCAAACAAATAATGCTATACTGAATGAAAATATATCTCAAGAAGGAGACAAATGTAAAGATGTTTTTAGACAAATGTAAATGAATAGAGTTTGCCACCAGCACCTGAAACTAAAAAAATTCTAAAGGATGAACCATAGACCAAAAGAACATGGTTCCAGAGAGATGGCTTGAACTATAAGAAAAAATGAAAGACACAGATATTAGTAAATAACTGTGTAAATCTAAACATTGATTCCTAAAATATAATTTCAAGAAAAAATGCAAGATAGAAATTAAATTTACAAAGACAATTGCACATAATTGGGGGTAGTAAATAGTATTAAAATGTCCCTGTATTGTTTGGAAAGGGTATAAAATTAGTAATTAGTCTTGGACTTTGAGAATTTTTACATGCATGTTGCAATTACTAGGGTAACCACTCAAAGAACAAAAATAGAATGAACAGTTGATCCAAAGAAAATAAAAGGAGAGAGTGAGAAACAGAAGAGAAGGAATAAATAGAAAGCACAAAATAAGGTAGAACATAAATCCAAATAGATCAATAAAATAATGTAAATAATTGAAAAATCACATTAAAAGATAAAAATTGCCAAACTGGAAATATTAACATCCTATTGAAAGCTGGTTACATGAAAGACAAACTGATTAGGGAAATGTCTGAAAAATGCTGGGTAACATTTAGGACCCCACTTGAAATTCTCAAACATGGATTTAAAATGAGGACCCTTGGTATAGTTTAGGGTTATTCTCCAGCCATGTTTAGTTGCTGAAGTACATGTGCAAAATAGCTGGAAAGTCAGATCTAATCTTGAATGTGATTTTGCCAGGTGAAAGGCACAGAAGAATACAGGAACAAGAAAATAAGAATTTTTATGAGAGTGATTATAATGATGGACTATGGAATGTTGTGAGATTGGCTTATGGAAATAGAAATGGAATATTGAAAAATTGATATATATTTCTCATTACTTAAATGTAAAATTAAAGGTGGAAGGTGGTTTAGTCTCTGTGTCCTTCTCTGTTGTCTAATTCTAGATTATTGTTGGCTGACAGAAAAGAAACATATGCTTTACAGTTTCATTTGAATTTCACAGAACCTGTGCTAATATTTTTGAGAAAATTCTCCTTAGTCATTTATATTCTTAGAAGAACAAATGGATTTGTAAAAATACGCATAAAATTCTGTTGCTCTTCATTAATCCAGAGATATACTTTAGAGTAGTTTTACTAATTTTTTAAAACAAGATACTGATAAGAATTGGAAAAAGAAAAGTTAATAGAACAACTTCAGAGGGAAATGCACGTAAGGACAATATTTTGCAAACAAGTCTAGTATTTTAATAAATTCCATGAAGCACATGCATGGACTGTGGATACCACTGTTTTCCAACTGGAAGTCTCAACCTATCAGGATTTTATGAAATTGCTTCAATTCACTGGCACTGACAATTTAAAAAACAAGAGGATTCTGGTAAGGTTCTGGCAGATGTAGTGTAGTGTAGTTTTGGAATCTCCCTTAATCTGTCCATAAAAATAGACATAGGTGGAAAGCAGCTGTGGCTCAATTAGTTGGGCTCCCATCTTTCATATGCTCACCTGCATGCTGTGGAGACCCACTTGCCCAGGGGCCAGAGTGCCGCCTGGCCCACCAGTGCCACAGAGAGCCGACTCAGCAAGGTGATGCAACAAAAAGGAAGACAAGCAAAAACACAGAAGAGTGCACAGCGAATGGACAAAGAAAGCAGACAACAAGCAAGCCACAAGAGAGTGGGAGAATAAATAAATAAATATAGACACAGAAGAACACACAAGGAATGGACACAGAGAGTAAAACAGCAAGCAAATAAAAGCCACAAGGGGGGTGTAGCAGTTTGATATAGTTATGAATTCCAAAAATAGATATTGGCTTATGCTTGTAATCTGATCTGTACCTGGGCATGACTGAGTTGTGATTAGAGCGTTGATAAAAGGCATGGCAAAGGACAGAGTTGAGGGTTTCTGATGTTGGTGTTTTGATGTTGGAGTTTGATGCTGAAGCCTTAAGCTGGAGCCCCAGAAAGTCAGCTCACAGAGAAAAGAGAAGCCAGCCCCAGGAAGAAAGGAATCTTAAACCCAGAGAATAGCAAGCCCCAGGAACGTGGGAACCCTGGAAACCCGAACCCTTGCAGACGTCAGCAGCCATCTTGCTCCATCATGTGGAAGTAGACTTTGGTGAGGGAAGTAAATTATGCTTTATGGCCTGGTAACTGTAAGTTCCTACCCCAAATAAATACCCTTTATAAAAACCAACCAATTTCTGGTATTTTGTGTCAGCACCCCTTTGACTTACTAATACAGGGGGATAAAAAAGAAATAGGCAGGTTATAAAGAAGCAAAGATAGCAAAACCAAAAACCTATGGGCAACTTCTGCAGCAAAAGCTCATAAATCCCGAAATGTGAGGACATGGAGACAAATAGCCACTACAGGTGGAGCAAGTAGCTACCTGGTGCATCATGGGAAAACAGGCTCAGGCACAACAAAGATTTCCAGCAAATGACTACTTTATTACTTACACAGCACTAAGGGTCCAAAAGAACAGAGGGATGGTCCCCCAGGGAGAACAACTGCTCAGGTCTTGGCCTGTAAATGGTAAAGGAGAGACACCCATGCTGCCAGAGTGAGGAGTACTTATATATCCCAGGTTGAGGGAGCCACTGCCATTTCCACTGAGCAAAAAGCATGTATCAAGCAACCTTTGTGCAGAGTTCCCTCACTGATAAGAAACTGGAGCTGCCTGTTCCTGGTTTTAGGTTCAACCTAGAGTCAGGACATTCCATTAGATCTAACACCTTCCTCAGGCTGCAAAATGGAAACATATTGAAACATCTGCACACAAAGAAAATGAGGACATAGGCAAAGGCTGGAAGTTGGCCACCTAGTGTGTTTGTGACTTCCCCAGCACTATAAGAATCTGACTGGGAAAATGAAGGAAAGGAAACAGAGCTTGACGGTCCTAAGAATAATAAGATTCCCAAATTCCATCAAGTAAACATTGGAAGATACGGCATGCGACTTGAGAATAGACCCAAAAATCACACAGGGTTTTTACAGGACCCAATTCATGAATAAGGGGACTGCATTAAAATGTGGCATGGTCTGGTGGTGTCCAAGACTTTAATAGTCTATTAAACTAAAATACCTACCTACCTTCTAACACAAAACCCCACATTTAGTAGAAAATGCTGGGAGTGGAATCAAAATAGAGCAGGCGGAAAACAAGAATAACAAAGGAAAGAGAAGGTTTAGATAAAAGTTGAGGGGTGAGGGAGAAGCAAAGCAAAAATGTATGAGGTAAAATTTTTATCACTATCTAGTAACAACCAGAGGGAACTGCAGAGTCAAGTGTATTGGTCAGGGGTCTCCAGAGAAACAGAACCAGCAGGATATATATATACATCTTTCTCAGCATACATATATGGTGGTGGATTGAAGCTATATGTACCCCAGAAAAACATGTTCTTAAATTTAATTCATTCCTGTGGATGCAAACCCATTATAAGTAAGATATTGTGATGAGGCTACTTCAGTTAAGGTGTGACCCAATTCATTCACGATGAGTCTTAATCCTTTTATTGGAGTCCTTTATAAACAGAATGAGGAGAAAAAGCACCAAAGCAAGAAGCTGAGAGCAATGAAACCCAGAAGAGAGGGGAGAGACCAGCAGATGCTACCACATGCCTCATCATGTGGCAGAGGAACCAGGGATCACCAGCAGCTGATCTTTGAGAAGAAAGCATCACTTTGATGATGCCTTGATTTGGGCATTTTTCCAACCTCAAAACTGTAAGCAAATAAATTCCCATTTTTAAAGCTGCACCCATTTCATGGTATCTGGTTTGTGCAACCTAGAAAACCAAAATATACACATACGTGTTTTAGTATATATATATACACATACATACATATGTATGTATACATATGTATGTATGTGTATATATGTATATATGTATGTATGTATAGTATATGTATTTAGAGAGAGAGAGAATAGGAAATGGTTCATGCAAGCATGAGGATTGGCAAGTCCAAATTCCACAGGGCAGGCCTCAAGTTGAGAACTCCACTGAAGGTTTCAATTAATTATCCAGAAAAAAATTGACTGGCTGAAGTAGAAATAGAAATTCTCCTTTCAGATTGCCAAAATTATCAGTTCTGCCTTTAAGGCCTTCAATTGATATTTCTCTCATTACTGAAGACAACCCCTTTGATGATTTTAGATGTAATCAGCAATAGATGCAATAAACTGACTAATGATTTAAATTCATAAAATATCTTTACAGTAACAATCAGGACAGTGCTTGCTTGACCAAACAACTAGACACCATGCTCTAGTCAAGTAGATACATGGACTTTAAACATCACCCCAAGAAATGGGAAAGCTATCTTGACCCACTCCTTCCTCCTTGAAAGTACAGAAAACATCATATCAAAAAAATAGAATAGCAATAGAAAAAGATTGTGGTCAAATCCAATCCAAATTAATTTTAACTAATAAGAGAATAAAGAACAAAATTACATTCCTACAATCAAGGAAAATCTGATAGAAAGGCACGTTCTCAAAAGAGATTTAAAAATATACCTAATATTTCAAAGCAGTATTAAAGAATAAAGACAATGATAAAAATTATGAAAGAACAACATAAGTCAGAATTTTAAAATTTTAGAAATGAAGTGCTTGGGAGTAAATGAAGATTTGGAAAGAGGAAAAGAATAGTTTGAAAAAAGGAACTAAGGAGAGAAATAGAATTTTTTTAAAAAATCACTTGAGAAATAAAGACTAAACTAGATGGAACACAGGAAACACAACAGATAATGCCTTAATATAAATAGAACATAGGAAAGAGAAGTTTCAAAAAAATTAAAAAGAAACTGAGATAAAAAGGATTTGAAGAAGGTGATGGAATAGAAAATAAACACTAAAGATCCAGATTATATATAATAACATTAATTGAAGAGAACAAATAAGAACTAAAATGTCGGAAAATGTTCCTGAAATAAAAGTCACCTTAAAATTACATATTGAAAGGTTACATGACATACCTGGAAAAATTGACCCAGAATGACTACCTCATATATATTCTAGTAAAATGACTAGACTTTAAAGGAAAAAAAAGGAAAGAAAAAGAAACTTCTGACCTTACAAGCAAAATAAAAGAAACAATAATTTTAAAAAGTAGTTTATAAGAGAAAGAAAACCAGATTATCACACTTTTACATAGCCATATTTTATGCCAGAAGACAATGGAGTAACCTACTGAAGATGTTTAGAGGAAAAGAATGTAGGGCATGGATTTTATTCCCAGCACTGATTTTCAAGTATAAAAGTGAAAAATTCATGCATATGCATATGCAAGAATGCAAGGAAAAATGTTCCCAGAGTTCCTTTCTAAGAAATTATCTAGAGAAGAAACTCTAAACGTTCAAAAAGAATGGAGACATTAACATTAAAAAAAAGTGAACATTAAGTATACATTTACACCAAATAATACTAAATGATGTTTACAAGAGAGAAAACATAATATGTAATGGCTATATGTTCTTACAATATAAATTTAGCACGAGTTTCCAAAAATAGGTGAGGAACAGCCAGCAAGAACTGGAAGAAACATTTCTCAAAGCTCCAGGAAACAGTTAAAGGACAGCAGGAACAGAGTGCAGCATCAAAACAATGGCCACTTGAAAGTGGTAGGCTTTACTATTAAAATATCAGAAAACTAAGAGCTGGAGAGGATGTGGAGAGATAGGAACACTTACTCACAGTTGGTGAGAATGTGGAATGGTACAGCCACTGTGGAGGACTGTTTGGCAAGTCCTATGGAAGTTGAATACTGACTTGCCATGGGACCTGGTAATACCATTACTAGGTTTATACCCAGAAGAAATGAAAGCAATGAAATGAGCAGACACCTGCTCACTGATGTTCAAAGCAGCATTATTCACGATTGCCAAAAGACGGAAACAATCAAGGTGCCATCACCTATGAATGAATAAAATTGCAATGTATAAACATGATGGAATATTATGCAGTGGTAAAAATAAATGAAGTAGTGAAGCATATGACAACATGCATGAACCTGGAGGACATTATGTTGAGTGAAGCAAGCCAAATGCAAAAGGACAAATACTATATGATTGCACTTTCATGGACTAATTATATTGTTTAAACTCATGGAGTTAATAATTAGAATATAGGTCACGAGAAATTAGAATAAGGGTAGATAATGAAAAGGTAAAGGTTAATCTGTGCAGAATTGGTAAATAGTTTTCTTGTAAATCTTTGGAAATTAATAGAAATGGTGGAAGCACATAATAGTGTTTGTAACTAGCAGAGCTATTATATTATATGTATGGTCATTTGTAAAGATTAAGTCTAAGGTCATGTATATTACCAGAAGAAATGCTATAAAATGTAACATGGGGCTGTATAACATAGTGAAAATTCATGCAAAATATGAATATAGGTGATATTGCATATATAAGATTGTTTTTACAAAATAAAAATACAAATAAACTAGAGAGGCAGAAACAGAATAACAGTTATATATGTAAGGGAAAGCATAGAGAGACTGAAAGTTCATGAGTTTTTGTCTGTTTGTTTGTTGTTTATTATTATTCAAATAATGAAAATGCTCTAAAAATGCTTGAAGTGATGAATGCTAACTATGTGATTATACCGTATATTATTGATTATACACTTTGGATGGATTTATGCTTTATTAATATGTAGCAATAAAATTTATTTTTTTACAGTGGTAGGCTTTTTTTCTTTATTTTACTTATTTTTTTCTCCTCCCACCCCTTGTTTGTGTTCACTGTCTGCTCTCTATGTCCATTCATTGTGTGCTTTCTATGTCTGTTCGTCTTCCTTTTAAAAGGCACTGGGAACCAAACTCAGGACCGCTCATGTGGGATAGAAGCGCTCAATTGCTTGAGCCACATCTTTTCCCTGCTTTTTTGTGTCTCTCATTGTGTTTCCTCTTTGTATCTCCTTGTTGCATCAGCTCACCACACCAGCCCAGTGCGCCAGTTTTGCTGTCTTGCTTATTTTCTCTAGGAGGCATCAGGAACTGAACCCAGACCTCCCATATGGTAGGTGGGTGCTCAAATGCTTGAGCCACATCTGCTTCTCAAAAGTAGTAGGATTTTGCAGCTCCCTGGCTGGTACCAACCCACTACTCACTAGTTTGTGCAGAGTCAGCCCAAGTTTCCAGTGCAGATCACCAGTCCCAGTCCCAGAAGGAGCGGAGTAACCCTCATGCACATACTGGCAACATGTATGTCTGATCCAGTCTATCTGGTGGTAGCTTTAGGGATTCACTGTCCCAGAGTCTGCCCTACATAGAAAGCAGCTCACAAGCTCTCCTAGAGAATACTGTGGGAGAGCAGTCAAACGGCTGCCTGGAGCAAGGGGTTGCTGATTATAGGACCTACAGTGCAGTACTCAGGAATGTGAGGAAACTATTTCTTAAGAAAGAGGGGATACTAGGATAAGCATAAATGGGGAATTCTCAGGATCACATGCACATTCTCAAGACAAAGAAAGTACTAGAATGGCTCCTACACTTTGGCCTCAAACTATTCTCCAAACTAATTGTGTGATTAAGGCCTGAAGGAGAACACTCCCACAGTCAATCTGCAAAGACTGGGAAAGATGTTTTTTTTTTTTCTTTCTCTCTCTCTCTCTCTTTCTTTCTTTCCCAGTAATAGCACATTAAAATATCACAATGTCCAAGTTTCAACAAAGAGTACAAAACATACAAAGAAACAAGATGTGATAGCCCAGGCAAAGGAGAAGATTAAAATGTTAAAGCCCATTGATGAGGAGTACATTGATGAGACAGACCAGACAAAGGCTTTTAATAAATGGTCCTAAATATACTCAAATAGCCGAAGGAAGCTGTGTGTGAAAAACTAAAGGAAATCAAGAAAACAATATATGAGCAAAAGGAGAATATCAATATGGTAATTATGAGAAGGAACCAAACAGAGCTGAGGACTATAGTAACAGAAATTTAAAATTCCCTATAGGGGTTCAACAAGAGATTGGAGCTGGCAAAAGAAAATAAGAGAATTTAAAGATAAGACTAGGGAAATCATTCAATCTGAGGAGGAGAAAGTAGAAAGAATGAAGAAAAGAGAACAGAGCCTGCACAAACTAGAACAACATCAAATGGACTAATATACATATTATGGTAGTCCCAGGAAAAGAAAGAGAGAAAGGGCAAAGAGAATATTCAAAGAAATAATGGTTGGGAAATAGATTTGGTCCAACGAATAGGATGTCCACCAACCACATGGGAGGTCCAAGGTTCAAACCCAGGGCCTCCTGACCTGTGTGATGAGTTGGCCCACATGCAGTGCTGATGCACGCAAGGAGTACTGTGCCACGCAGAGGTGTCCCCCATGTAGGGGGTCCCAAGCACAAGGAATGCACCCCATAAGGAGAGCCACCCAGTGCAAAAAAAGTACAACCTGCCCAGGAATGGCACTGCACACACGGAGAGTTGATGCAGCAAGATGAACACCAAAAAAAGACACAGATTCCGGGTGCCACTGACAAGAATACAAGTGGACACAGAAGAACACACAGCAAATGGACACAGCAGACAACTGGGGGGAGGGGGGGCGCGGGGGGGGGGGAAGGGGAGAGAAATTTAAGAAATAAATAAGTCTTTATAAAAAAAAATAACGGCTGATAACTTCTTAAATTTAACAAAACACACAAATATACAATATGTTCAACAAATTTCTAAGAGGATAAACCCAAATAATAGATCCATACTGCATCATATTATGATTACATTGTCAAATGCCAAAGATAGAGAATTCTGAAAGCTATGAGAGAGAAGTAGCATGTCACATACAGGGAAGCTTCAAAAAGATTAAGTTATGATTTCCCACCATAAACTATGGAGAAAAGAAGGCATTAGGATTACATATTTAAAACACTAAAGACAAAAAACTGCCAACTAAAAATTCTCTATCTGGCAAAATTGTCTTTCAAAAATAAAGGAGATGGGGAGCAGATGTAGCTCAAGTGGTTGAGTGCCTGCCTCTGATGTATGAGGTCCTGAGCTCAATCCATGGTACATCCCCCACTTAAAAAATGAAAAAGAAGAAGAAGGAGAGATTAATATATTCCTAGATAAACAAAAGCTGAGAAAGGTTGTTACCACTAGGCCAGCCCTACAAGTGATATTAAAGAGAGATTTCCAGGATGAAAGGAAAAGACAATAAACAATAGATCAAAGCTGCATGAAGAAATTAAGATTTCCAGCAAGGGTAGCAACTAGGGCACATGTAAATGCCAATATCATTATGATTTTTGGTTTACAACTCTACTTTTTATTTCCTACAGGAATTAAAAGACAAATTCATAAAATGTCATGATAAATAAGTGATCTTGAATTCATAAAGTACAAACATGTAATTTGTGACAAGAACTATGTAAAGTGGAGGGGAGAGGGTATCAGAATATATTTGGTGTATGCTATTGAAATTAAGTCAGTATCAAAGCAATTGAGAATTTTAAAGATTTAGGATGTTAAATTTAAGTTCCAAGTACCCACAAAGAAAATACTGGAGAATATGCAAGCTCATAGAGAAGAAATTAAGATTGCCAGGGATACATAGCAGAGGGAATAGAAGTTAATGCAAAATAGGTTAGGTTTTCTGTTTGCAGAGATGGGAAAGTTTTAATAATGGAAGATAGTGATGGTATTGCAACATAGTGAATGTGATTAACTCCACTGAATGGTATGCTAGGGGGGTGGTAGAAATGGGAGATGATAGGTAGATAGATAGATAGACAGATAGATAGATAGATAGATAGATAGATAGATAGATAGATGATAGATAATAGATATAGATATAGATGGATTGATAGATTGAAGTATGTATAGTACAATATGGAAAATGTAGTAAAATGGTAAAATTTGTCATCTGGGTATCTGGAGGAGATAGTGGTATGCAGGAGTTCTCTAAGGTATTTGTATTATTTTTATAATTGTCATGTGAGTTTGAACATGTTTCAAAATAAAGAGTTTAAAATTTAAAATAATAAGATGAGAATGGAAGTGCATTTGAAAGTAAAGTAAAGCTGCTGATTTCTTTATGGTTTACATAAATAAAACAGAATACAGAAGACAAGAAAACACCAGGGAGACTTCCAGGAACATGGAGGATTAGAGAGGCAGAGAGATCATGTATCTCCCAGAAAAAATAGCTAGCAGACAGGCAAAGACTGGCTGAGCACTGTTCTAGGATTTAGGATACCAGGGGAGGGCTAGACATCACCCAGAAGAGAAAGGGACAGAGAAAAGGAGCATTGGCTGACTGGAAAAATCCTGTGAGTAAAGCTGCAGTAGCAGCTGCTGGCACCCATCCCCCCACCCTTGTAGCAAACAGAAGTCTGCAGGGATTCTCCCAGGTGAGGGAAGTGGGAGGAACAGAGCCTACAGCAAATTCAGATTTTGTCTAGTGCACTTGGTCTACTGTGTGGGAGAGGTTGATACTTCCAGATTATGTGTGGTTGTGACATTGTTTGCCCTGAGAGCCAGGAGGGAGCTAAAGATAATTTGTCTTCTCAAACACCCTCACTACTGCCCTGGGCTGGTTGTTGAGGAGGCAGAGGGAGAGAGGGTGCAGCCAGTTAAGGGAGAGAATAACTTCTGTGAAATGTTGTTTGTGAGGCTTGGCCCATGCTGAGGACACTGTTTCTACATCACCCACAAGGGCAGGGATACAATGAATACATTTCCCCCAGCACCTGGGTACTAAGCTGAGAGCTCTTCCAAAGAAGGCCATCTACCCATAGACCAGAAAAGTGCATGAAAAGAAGAGGAAAATAATAATGAGTAAGAGGGAATCAGGTGCTTTTATTGCCCCTCTTTCTAAGGTCCTTGGACATCGTTATTGGGTCCTTAACCCTGCTTTGAGTAGTTAAACAGGGGCAAACCTATATATCTAAAATAAATTGAACCAAAAATCAAAGCACAGTTTTAGTACACAGCTTTTTAACAGTAAATCCCTAAGCAAGAGAGAGAAACTGAGCATCAGAGTAAACTCAGTATCATAATCAGATGCCCAGATATCAGCAAAAAATTATGAGCCATACTAAGAAAAAGGAAGATATGACTCAAATAAAGGAAAAAATCAAAACTCCAGAAGAGATACAGGACTTGAAACAACTAGTCAATGAAGTTCATACAAATCTCTTAAATCAAAGCATGGAATTGAAGGACAACATGGCTAAAGAAATAAAAGATAATAAGAAGACACTGAGTGAACACAAAGAAAAACTTGAAATCTCGATAGAAAAATAACAGAGCTTATAGGAATGAAGGACACAATAACTGAGAGTAAAAATAAAATAGGCATACAACAGCAGATTTGAAATCATGAAAGAATCAGTGTCATAGAGGTCAGAACAGCTGAAATTGAAAAAAGAGAAGTACACAGAGAGAAAAGAAAGGAAACAAATTGAACAGGGTTCAGGGAGTTGAATGATACCATGAAGCATACAAGCATACATATAATGGGAGTTCCAGAAGGAGATGAGAAAGGAAATGAAGGGAGATGAAAATGGAAAGAGTAGTTGAGGAAATAATGGACAAAAATTTCCCAACTCTCATAAAAGACATGTCCAGGAAGCACAGCTACTACAATTAAATGCATCTAAATAGACCTATCACAAAACATAATACTCAGAATAAAGAGAAAATTCTGAAAGCAGCAAGGGAGAAGTCAAGCACATATAAGGGTCTTCCAATAAGCCTTAGTGTAGATTTCTCTTCAGAAATCATGGAGGCAAGGAGACAGTGGTATGATAGAATTACGGTACTATAGCAGTTTGATATGGTTTATGAATTCCAAAAATAGATATTGGATTTTGTTTGTAACCTGTTCTGTACCTGGGCATGATTAAATTATGATTAGGGCTTTGATTGGGCCATGTCAATAGGATGTTGAGTCCCCACCCCCTTGGTGGGCAGAGATGCAGAGATAAAAATACATGGGAGAGCAGAGGAGTTGGAGTTTTGATGCTGGAGTTTTGAGTTGGAGCTCTGGGAAGTAAGCACACAGAGGAGCTTGGTCATGAGGAAAGAGAGAAGGCCCTGGGAAGAAAGACAGAGCCATTTGCCTAATAGTCTACAGCTGGCCTTGTGGAGAGAGCAGCTGAGCCCAGAGAGAAACAGAGCCCCAGGAAGAGAGGACTCCAAGAAAGCGGAACTCCTGGCAGACATCTTGCCCAATGTGTGGCAATAGACTTTGGTGAGGGAAATACCTTATGCTTTATGGCTTGGTAACTGTAAGTTTCTACCCCAAGTAAATACCTTTATAAAAGCAAACAGATCTCTTGTATTTTACATCAGCATCCCTTTTGCTGACTAATACAGGTACTAAAAGAGAAAAACTGCGAGCCAAGAATTCTTTTTTGGGCAAAACTATCCTTCAAATATGATGATAAGTTTAAAATATTTACAGAAAAACAGAAACTAAGAGAGTTTGTAAACAAGAATCCAGCTCTGCAGGAAACAAGAAAGGGAGTTCTGAAGCCAGAAAAGACAAGAGAGAGAGGATGGCAGGAGAGTATAGAAGTAAAGACTATCTGAAAGGGTAACCAAAGGGTAAAATGATAGACAAAAATAATATATGACATATGAAAGTGAAAGGATAAAATGGTTGAAGTAAGTAATGTCTTTACAGTAATAACATTGAATGTTAATGGTTTAAACTCACCAATCAAAAGATATGGGCTGACAGAATGGATAAGAAAACATGAGCCATCCATATGATGTCTGTAGGAAACTCACCTTAGACTCAAGGAAGAAAATAGACTGAAAGTGAAAAGTTGGAAAAAAGATATTTCACACAAATAGTAAACAGAAGAGAGTAGGAATATCTATACTGGTGTCAGACAAAACAGAATTTAAGTGCAAAAAAAGTGATAAGAAATTGTGGCAGTTTGGTATTATTTATGAATTCCAAAATAGATATTGGGTTGTGTTTGTAAGCTGGTCTGTTCCTCTGGACATATATTGTATTAGATTTAGAGGTTTCACTTTTACCTTATAAAATCAAAATTAGGGTTTTTATGAGGGAGGTGGGGAGTATATGGGGACCTCATATTTTTTTAATGTAAAAATTTAAAAAAATAAAAGTGAATAAAATCAGCTATAATAACATTACTATTAATAAAAAATTACAGAAAAGGAAAAAAAAAGATTAGGGCTTTTATTTGACCATGTCATTAGGTCAACTCAGTTTGAGTCCCTGCCACCCCCCCCTTTATGGGCTATATAAATGGATGATTAATCAAAGACAGGGAAGTAAATACACAAAGAAGGAAAATACAGAGAATTTGGTTTTGGACATTGGAGCCCCAGAGAGCCAAGCAATTCTCCTGATAGTTTGCAGCTGAAGAAAACAGAGCCCTGAATACCTGAGAAATTCCAGAAAGAAATGAGCCCCAGGGAGAGAAATAAGCCTTGTTCTGGCTTGCAGCTGAGATCAGAAGAAGCTGGGACTATGGAGCCTCAGGAAAAAGAAGACTGAACCCTCATAGAGGCCAGCAGCCATTTTGTTTCAATACATGGCAACAGACTTTGGTGAGGGATGTAACTTACTCTTTATGACCTTGTGACCATAAGCTACTACCCCAAATAAATACCCTTTATAAAAGACAACAGATTTCTGGTATTTTGTATCAGAACCCCTTTGGCTGACTAATACAGAGATGCAAAAGCCCATTATATATTCTAAAAAGGACAATCCACCAGGAAATAGTAACTGTCATAAATATCTATGCACCCAACTAAAGTGCCACAAAATAATGAGGCGAACTCTGGCAAAACTGAAAGGAGAAATAGACATCTCTACAATTATAATTGGAGACTTCAATATGCCACTCATATCAGTGGATAGAACAAGTAGACAGAAATTCAAGAAGGATACAGAGAACTTGACCAATATAATGAATGAGCTGGACCTGGCAAACATATACAGAGCATTGAACCCCAAATCAGCAGAAGATAGATTCTTCTTAAGTGTCTTGGATGATTCTCCAGCATAGACAATATGTTAGGCCATAAGTAGCTTTCAATAAATTTTAAGAAAATTGAGATTATACAAGGCACCCTCTCTGATGATAATAGAAGGAAGCTGGAAATCAATAATAGGCAGGAAAAGGGAAAATTCACAAATATGTGGAGGCTAAACAACACACTCTTAAACAATTATTGGGTGAAAGAAGAAATTGCAATAGAAATTAGTAGATATCTTGATATGAATGAAAACAAGAATAAAAACTTATCAAAACTTATGGGAGGGGAACCACTGTAGCTCAGTATTTGAGGACTTTACAACTGACCCCACAGAAATAAAAAGGATCATAAGAAGATATTATGAGAAATAGTGTGCCAACAAATAAGACAATCTAGATGAAATGGACAAATTCCTAGAAATGCACAAACAACCTGCATTAACTCTACAAGAAATATCAACAAACCAATTACAAATAAAGAGATTGAATCATTCATCAAAAATCTCTCAGCAAAGAAAAGTCCAGAACCAAATGACTTCACAGGTGAATTCTACCAAGCATTTTGAGAAGAATTAATACAAATCCTCTTTAAACTATTCCAAAAAATTGAAGAGGAGGGAAAATTACACAACACTATTATGAAGCCAGAATCACCATAATACTAACGCCAGAAAAAGATACTATAAGGAAAGAAAATAATGGACCAATCTCTCTAATGAACATAAATGCAAAAATTATCAACAAAATACTTGCAAATCGAATCTAACAGCATATTAAAAGAATTCTACACCTTGATCAAGTGGGTTTTATTCCTGGTATGCAAGGATGGTTCAATATAAGAAAATCAACTAATGTGATACACGATTTTGAGAAATCAAAGGAAAACACATGATTATCTCAACAGATTCAGGAAAGTCATTTGATAAAATCCAGCATCATTTCTTGATAAAAACACTTCAAAAGATAAGTATAAAAGGAAAGTACCTCAGCATAATAAAGGTCATATATGAAAATCCCACAGTCAGCATTGTTCTCAATAGGGAGAGGTTAAAAGCTTTCTCTCTAACATTAGGAAAAAGACAAGGATGCCCACCGTCACCACTGTTACTAAATATTGTGCCAGAAGTTCTAGCTAGAGCAATTAGGCAAGAAACAGAAACAAAAGGCATCCAAATTGGAAAAGAAGAAGCAAAACTCTCACTAGTCACAAATGACAAGATTCTATATTTAGAAAATTCCAAAATACCTACAGCAAAGCTATTAGAGCTAATAAATGAGTTCAGAAAAGTGGCAGAATACAAGATCAACATGCAAATATAAGTAGTGTTTCTATACACTAGTAATAAGCAAGTTGAGGAGGAAATCAAGGAAAAAATCCCATTTACAATAGCAACAAAAAGATTCATATATCTAGGAATTAATTTAACTAAGTATGTAAATGATCTGTATTCAGAAAACTACAAAACACTGCTAAAAGAAATCAAAGAAGACCTAAACAAATGAAAGGACATCCCTGTTCATGGATTGGAAGATTAATTATCATGAAGATGTCAATTCTACCCAAATTGATTATAGATTCAACTCAATACTAAACAAAATTCCAACAGTCTACTTTGCAGAAATAGAAAAGGTAATTACCAAGTTTATTTGGAAGGGAAAAAGGATCCCAAATAACCAAAAACATCCTAAAAAAGAAGAATGAAATCAGAGAACTCATGCTTCCTGAACTTGAAGTGTATTCTAAACTACAGTAGTCAAAACAACATCATATTAGCATAAAGATAGGCACTTTAATCAATGGAATTGAATTGAGAATTCAGAAATATACCCTCACCTCTGTGGTCATTTGGTTTTGATAAACCTACCAAGTTCACTTTTCCGGGACAGAACAGTCTATTCAACAAATGGTGCTGGGAGAACTGGATATCCATAACCAAAAGAATGAAAGAGGACCCCTATCTCACACCCTATTCAAGAATCAACTCAAAATGAATCAAAGATCTAAACATAAAATCCAGGACCATGAAACTCCTAGAACATAATGTAGGGAATCATCCATAGGACTTTATAGCATGTAGGGGTCTTTTAAACCCTATACCCAAAGCATGAGCAACAAAAGAAAAAATAGATAAATGGGACCACCTCAAAATTAAACACTTTTACACCTCAAAGAACTTTGTGAAGAGAGTGAAAATGCAGCCTACTCAGTGGGAGAAAATATTGGGAAATCACACATCTGACCTGGACTAATATCCATGATATATAAAAAGATTCTACCGCTCAACAATAAAAAGGCAAATAAGCTGATTAAAAAATGGGCAAAAGACTTGAATAGACATGTGTCCAAAAAAGAAGTACAAATAGCAAAAAAAAAAAAACCATGAAAAAATGTTCAACATCACTGGCTATTAGGGAAATGCAAATCAAAGCCATAATGAGATATCATTTCACACCTACTCAAATGGCCGCTATTAAAAAACAGAAAACCACAAGTTTTGGAGAGGATGTGGAGAGATATAAATGTTTATTCACTGTTGGTGGGAATGTAGAATGGTACAGTCACTGTGGAAGTCTGTTTGGCAGTTCCTAAGGAACTTGGATATAGATGTGCCATGTGACCTGCCATACCATTACTAGGTATATACCCATAAGAACTGAGAGCAGTGACATGAACAGACATCTAGACACCAATGTTCATTGTGGCATTATTCACAATTGCCAACAGCTGGAAACAATCAGGTATCCATCTATTGACAAATGTATAAATAAACTGTGATATATATACACAATGGGAATATTATTTAGCTCAAAGAAGAAATGAAGTCATGAAGCACGTAACACCATGAATGGACCTGGAGGACATTATTTTGAATGAAGCGTAACAGGCACAAAAGGACAAATAATTCATGATTCTCTATTATGAACTAAATACAATAAGCAAACTCTTAGGGTTAATAGCTAGAATATGAGTCACCAGAAAACAGAATGTGGTTAGAGAATGGAAAGCTGAAGTTTAATCTGTGCACAATTGTCAAAAATATTTGTTTGGAAATGTTTGGAAATGAATAGAAATGGTGAAACACATCATAGGATTTGTAATTAGTAGCACTAACATATGGGTATGATAGTTTGTTTTTTGTTGTTGTTTTTCTTTCTTTTTTCTGGAGAAATGAATATGCTCTAATGTTGATTGAAGTGTTGAATGCACAAATCTGATTATACTACATGCCACTAATTTTACACTTTAGATAAATGTTATGGTTTTTGAACAAAAAAAAAAATAGGGAGGTTTGAGGGAAAAATACACCAAATATAAGACATGGACAATATTTAGTAGTAATACTTTGAGGATATTCTTTCATAATTTGTTATAAATGTTTCACAGCATTGCAAGGTATTGGTGGTGGGGTGATATATGGGAATTCTGTTTGTTATACATGACTGTTCTATATGTTCACAAATACTTTAATTAAAAAATTAATAAAAAAAGAAAGGAAAACATCAGGGCTCATTGCACATATTACTGCTAAATATTTTGTGAAGGCTTTGGTTCTGTTATATATAAATATACACATACATAAGTATTGGTTCAAGATGTGAAAATCATTAATTATTATAGATTTCGGTCAAAACTGTTTGAAAGCTAGTGCACCCAACAATCTTGGACCTCAGGCTTAGAACATCTGAAATGAATGGGCTGCATATATTGTGGTAAATTTCCCCAAAATAGTTTTTCCTTCAGCTGAAGTACTGATAATTATGGCAGAAAAGACATGTCTTACACTTTAGTGTATTTTACAATTACTTCCAGAACTTTTTCTTTCTTCATATATTAAATAATTAAATTGTGTGTTGTACAATCAATGGCATCTTAGATATAAAAACAGCTAGTGTTTTCCTGTTGTTTGCAAAATGACCCATCAGTTGCTACCTTAGGGTGAAAGTAAAGAATTTTTATGAGCACATGTATCTGAAGAGAATTCAAGGCTACCTCAGCATAGAGGCAGTAAAATTTGTGAACAACTACTATTTGGAATAAAGTGAGAAACCTTTTATGTAACACTATACAGAAAAATATTTGATCACTGTATTAGTCACCAAAGGGGTGCTGATGCAAAATACCAGAAATTGGTTGTTTTTTATAAAGGGTATTTATTTGGGGTAGGAGCTTACAGTTTCCAGGCCATAAAGCATATGCTACTTCTCTCACCAAAGTCTATTTTCATGTGTTGGAGCAAGATGGCTGCTGACGTCTGCAAGGGCTTAGGCTTCCTGGGTTCGTCTCTTCCAGGGTCTTGCTTCTCTCTGGGTTCAGGGTTTCTGTCTTCCCAGAGCTTCCTTCTTCCTGGACTCAGCATTCCTTTCTTCCTGGGGCTTGCTTCTGTTTCCTCTGTGAGCTTATTTTCCGGGGCTCCAGGTGAAGACTTCAGCATCAAATTCTAACATCAAAACTCCAATATATAAAACCCTCAGCTCTGTCCTTTGCCATGCCTTTTATCTGTGAGTCCCTATCCACCAAGTGATGGGGACTCAACTCCCTAATGACATGGCCCAATCAAAGCCCTAATCATAACTTAATCTTGTCCAGGTACAGACCAGATTACAAACATAATCCAATATCTATTTTTGGAATTCATAACCATCAAACTGCTACAATCCCTTCAATTGTATGTTTTAATGGTTCTCCTAATACTGTAAGAAATCAATGGATAAGGTAATTAAAAGTATAGCTATGATTTATTGGTTATTTCATAAGGATTAATATTATAGAAATTAGGTTGTTGGTAATATATGAATTTGAATAAAATTGAAAATAAAATCCTTAGTATTAATACTATTTCTGCCACTGGTGCCCACTAACACTAAATGAATTCTTTCTAATACTAGTAAACACACAAAAACATGCTGACTTTTAATTTAATGAGTAAGTTAAAATAAAAACTATATAAATATGAATTAAGTATGTGTCCCAGAGACTTAAATCTTCTGGCTGTTCATACACCAGCTGAGGCCTGAATCTCAGCGGAGTTGCTGCCAACATCTACTCTCTGGTTCATTAGGACAACTAACAAAAGGATGATTATGAACAGTGCCCATCCGAAAAAACAGAGAGAACCTACAGCTGCAAGCAAGACAGTTCCACCTATCTGTCCCATGGGATCCAAGTCCCCTCAATAGAAGGCAGAGAAGGCATCACCATCCCAAAATCTTTAAGACAGGAATGAACAAATATAAAGGGGAAATACAACTATGGACACAAGAAGAATTATTATTATTCTAGTAATGCAAGAATTTGTAACAGCGATATAAAGGCAATGGTCCAGAGGTTCTGAGGGGAGGGATAGAGAAGAATTGGTATAACATGGGCATTTTTGGGACATTGGAATTTTTCTGCATGACATTGCAATGATGGATACAGGCCAATATACATTTTGTCAAACCTATAAAATTGTGAGGTGCAAAGTGTAAACCATAATGTAAACTATAGACCATGGTAAGTAGCAATACTTCAATATGTGTTCGTGAATTGAAACAAATAAACCACATTAATGAAAGATATTGTTAATGGGGAAAATTATGGGGGGGGGTGTATGGGAATCCCCTAAATTATGTAACATTTATGTAATCTAAAGTTTCTTTAAAAATAAAATAACATTAAAAAATATATATATGAATTATAATTTAGGGGGCTACTATGACCATCAGAGATTTTTTTAGATGACTTGTATTCGTCTGGGACTAATCAAGAGACAGAAAAAACATACTAATTTAAATAGGGAATGTTTAATATGAAGAATTACTAAGTTATGATGGAAGAGTAGCTATAAAGATGTAAGGGGAATGCCAAAGGGTACCCTAAGATTGAAAGAGAATACTTAAAGGCAACCTTGTAAGGGGACCATTTTCAAGGCTGAGAGAGGTTCAGACCCAGTTGGAGGTGTGATTTCAGCTCACTGGATGGTAGAGAAGTTTGCTGCATTGTTGGGCGAGAGCGGGTCTACAGTTGCTGGAAAAGTAGGAAATAACCCCCAGGGCTGAAAGTAGCCTCAGCTAGCAGGAGGGTGTGAAGAGATAATAGGGACACCTCTGCCAGCAGGAAACCTCGAGTGCGTGGGTGTCAGTATCTGAGGGGCTGCAGGAAAATGGTGCCCAGGCCCAAGCCAGCGATTCAAGGCCATTGAGGAACTTTGCGCTCGGGGTGCTTGCTCAGGTAGAGCAAGATGGGTGTCTTCACACACCCTCATGGCTGACTGACCTTGCAGCAGAGAATAAGAAAAAGCAACCTCCACCCCGCCCCAAACAGGAACCAGCAAAAGTTATTTTCTTCATTCTGCAGTGTGTCTCTCCTTCTCTCTACTGGCTCAATTTACATCATGCTCATTGCAAAGGGAAAAAAAAATGCTTAAAGAGTCTAGTCCATAAACTCAGAGCAGGTCATTTGGAGTGATATGCAATAAATTGGTAACTGGGATAGCAAGCAATCAGTGTTTTTTGGAAGAGTCTGTTTAAGAAAGGCACTGTAAGCTCTGGGTTAGACACTGGAAAGAAAAGGCCAAACTGATAAGCTGTGTACACCACACAGCAGAAGGAAAGGAATGAAAGAGAGAACAGGTGTAAAGAAATGATACTCATGGAGAATACGCCTAGACACATGGAGTCCCTGGTAGTTAGCATAAAAACATCTTTCATTTGTGTAGTATTTAAGAATTTTTAAATGCTATATACTATGTCGTTTTGATACTCACAACCACCCTGTGAGATTTCTGAAGTCCCTACTATTATTCCCAATTTATAAATGAGGAAACTGAGATCCAAAAACATGGAATTTACCCAGAGTCCCAAATCTAGCAGGTATCAAAAATTCTATCTTAATTCTTAGGAATGAAGGTCTAGCCCTATAGTAACATAGTTTTAACCATAAAATTAGACTAGAGCTATTTCAGAGCCCCATTGCCCATGAACACTTTGCAAAATACAAATAAGGCAATGAGCAAAAAATTCAGAGTGCCTTCTACAAGTCTAATCATCCGTTTAATTCACTAAGACCATAGCTGCTGCTGTCCTCTGCAGTTGCTCTAGAGCAGGGGTTCTTAACCAGGGGTCCGTGAGCTTGAATTGAAATTCAAAAAAACATTCTTGTGGGGACATGTTGGTGCAGGTGTGATATATTTATTAAATAATACAAAGTATAGTATAGACTTCATAAGGGAGTCCATGGTTTTCACCTGACTGGCAAAGGAGTCTGTGGAACAAAAAAGCTTAAGAACCCCTATTTTAGAGCAATCCCAATCTTCTTCACCAAGCCCATACACATACACATGCACTCACACGTACACATGCAAACACACTGCAAAATACTTGGGCACAGAGTGGAAACTTTCAAAGATATAGCTGCAAGCACCTTCTAATATTACATGAATAACTCCTGGCTAAGTGTTTTAAATACATTTTTTTAATGTGTATCAATCCTAGGAAGAGCTAATAGAGCACACACAAAGGTAAAATTTAGTAACCCAAAAATGATAATCAATTTGCCATGTATTAATATGCCGGTTATTTTTCCTGATTCAATGAGTTCTTTTCTGGTCCAAACAATTTTTAGTATCATGTAATTAAAGTAAGATTCAATTCATGTAACCTTTCAAACTTACTTAAATCTTTAGTTCTCAGGACTGCACACTGCTCTAAATATTTAAATTTTGTCTGAATTTGAAATAAAGTTTAAAAAAAAAACCCAGATAATAAATGATAGACTTTGTTTGAATAATATAATTTCCTCTGCTCTCCAAATCATTTTAGATATTTTTAAAGCAAACTATCACATCACCATCAACTGTGAGGTTGTTGTGGTTGTTCTTTTTTCTAGTTCTTCTTTTGGTGTGTATGGTACAATTACATTTAATTGTTCAAGGCACTCATTTTCCAGTTAAGGTGTAATGTATATTCTATGCTTTCTCTACTTTTTGATTCACTGCGTAGTCATTTTATTACTACTAAATACCACCACCAGAGGGTGGGCAGGATAAGGGTAAGTCAGTGAAACTAAAAATTGCTGCTTAAGAGCGTGGCGGCAAAAATTTTAGAAAGACGCTGAGACCACTGACTATAATGAGTTTCTGTCTAATGTACAAAGCAGAAATCATTTAATATTTTGTAGTCTTCAGAATCTTCCTTTACATGAATGAACATCATTATGATAATGAAGAGAAAGAAATGAAGAGGAATAGTTTTCTGCTGTTCCCATCTTTCCTTCGTATAACGTTCTTTGAAATCTGCTTATCTCCCACTTGAAGCAATTTCTAATATCAGCAAAATTGAATACAACAAGATTCAACTTTTTGAAAATATTTGAAACAGACTTTTTTAGAAAATCTGGTAATTTAAATAAGGGAAGCATTTAATATGGGATTTTCTGGAAAGGATTTTTAAATAATTTTTTGTTTTGTTTTGTTTTTAGTTATGCTTTCCTAGAATTTGAAGAGCAATTTCCTCTGGTATTTCTGGTAAGGCTGCAGACGTCATCTCAGTGACAGCAGGGAGAGCCAGTGTAATATGGAATGGGTGGCACAATTTATAAATGACGGAACGAAAGTTGCTCTGTCAGATAATATTAACATTTCTAAAATTTTATACATTTAATCTAACAAAGTCATTACCAGTGAGCAGGAGAAAATACTTCAGATGTTCCCACTAAAAACAAAAGACATTTGAAAACAAAAACCTAACAAGAGCGCTCAGAGGGTACAGGTGCATCTTTTTAAAAAGAATGTTTAAAAGAGGGCTTCTCATTCTCTATTTTGGTTTCTGCAGATGCTTGCCAACCACCTTAACACGGAGGGATTTTGTCCCACTCTTACCTACATATCAACGTGGATTTGCTGGTAAATGTTTTTGATTGTTAGAGGATATCTCCTTTTGTACCACTCAAAAAATCATTTGATTTTACAATGGCAATTTTGATTTTGTTGTAATAATATTTAATATGAGAAAATACTTACTTTTAAGTATATAAGATTTTATTTAAATTTTTAAATATTTTCTGATTTCAGGTATACACAGATATTTTCAATTGATACAATGATAACAAATACTCAATACAGTCCCTCAATTGTTTGAATTAAGTTTACTAAAACATCTAAACTTTTTAAGCTAGTGTATTTAGTACCATATTCTATGTTCTAATGTGAACCACACTTTGAAATAAATATATATTTTCGACCATTTAAGTTATCTAGACTTCAAAATTACTATTAATTCTGAATAAATCAATTTTGATTATTTTGGACAAACCATTGTTCAACTAGCATCTGTTTTCATTAACATTGGTAAAGGAATTTTTCCAGTATTTTGAAACTTGAAACCGTTTGAATTTTAAATGCATATGGTTCTTACCGTCATTTTTAGGTGCCTACCTAGTTAGTAAATTAAAAATACTTATTTGAAAGTATTATGTAGTAAGTCACTAAGAGAATATAGATTGGGAAGCATATGGAAATTCAGATATAAATATTCATGTTACTTTGGTATCATCTTTTGAAGGTTTTTTCTTTTGCAACACTATTAAGAAAAATAGGTTGAGCAAAATATGCTTCACCCTTTTCTTGACTATTAAGTCCATTCTTAAGTAATTAGTAGCTATTCAATTACTTAAAATAGACAAGCTGTGTATATTGTTGCTAAGGACAGAATCCACATGTAAAAGAAAACTAGTAGTAAATTCATTGCTTCTCTTTGAAGGACAATTGTTAAATAGGATCTTATATCTTGATTCATTGTCACAAAGTAAGTATGGGTTCTCTAACACATGGTAAAATTACAAATATTTGTCAAACAAATATGTTTTCTTCATACCATTAAAAATGTTAGTAAAGAACAAAACTGAATTCAAACAATTAATTATCATACTTAGAAACAGAAATGTAAACAGGACTGTAATTAATAAAATTGCTAATTGCTCTTTCAATCGAATAATATAGTTGCTGGAAAAATCTGTAAGTCTGAACAGATGTTGTGCACTTAGAATAGAAATAGCATGAAAAAAATTAGATAACTTACATAACATTTATTGGTTGATTGTGTACAAATTAAATATTAAAATGCAGTAGCTTAATTTCTCATTCATGCTTAATATAATTTTTTGCAAAATTTTGCAGCAAAATAATTTCATATTGAATTTTAGATTTATACAAATGTATGAATATTTGGGGAAGATGGTTTAAATGATCTCTTCAAAGCTAATAATTAACACCTATTTTCAAACATTATTATTTTCCAGATATTTTTTCAAGTGCTATTAAATTTGGAGAGATAGCATCATTTAATTATGCATGGCAGAAGTGAAAAATTATGAAATACATTTTGTTGAAAATTCAACTTGGTCACATATAAAATATTTTTTATTTTCTTGGATATTCCACATTTCTTGCAATCATTTGTTTTTTTTTTATTTGGAAATTATAGTTTAGGATCAGTGCTATACACTTAAACTATATTGAAAACTTGAAATTATAAAAATTTGATAAGACAATTAAATCCAGACTCTTTGGAATAAATTGTCTTTTTTACATTGACAAATATGTGACCATGTCCCAAACATTTTAAAAATATTTTATTAATATAATTTGAAGTAATGAGAAAATAAAAGTGGCCTATTGTTAAGAAATGTAAATCTTCAAATATTTCCATTTCATAAAGCACAAAATGTCTAAAGCAATTCACAGAATTGAAAGAATGTCATTTCAGAAAGCTGTTACATTAGAAAAATTTTAACAGTCTTATAACATCAAGGAAAAATAATACAGAATTAACAAAAAGATTTTACAAAAAAAAATCTGTAGTCAGTTCTCAACTTTGCCCTATTAGAGGTCTTTTAAAATAAAGATACAATATCTTTGGGTGTGTTATTAGACACATGGTATACCATATATTCTGCAAAGTTACACCTCACACAAAGAATTCAAATCCAAAGAATTAAGAGGAACCAGAAAACATTCTACTTTTTCATTCAGGTTCATGACTTAATATTTCCCTGTTTAACCAGTATATCTTAGATAGTTATATGTTAGCATAAATTCAATCTTTTATTTATCCTGACTCTCCTTTTCCTACTGGGAAATATAAGATTTAAAGGAAATGAAAATCAAGCTTCTTTCTTCCAAGTGCAACTATTCAGCAGCAACTCAGGGTTTAGATAAGTCTACACATACCTGGCTTGTTTTTGAAAAGTTGAATTTAAATTTCCATGCACAGCTGACAAGAGTACAAAGTCCTAAAACGAATTTGGAAAATAATTTCACATTACTTAGTAAAGTTGGATATCTACATACCCTAACACTATTCCTGTGTAAAATATTGTCACCTGGAGAATTCTTTTACCAGTGCACTGGGAGGCATGTCCAAGTTCATGGCTGCAGTGTTCATAATAGCACAAAACTGTAAATAATTCAAAAGTCCAATGGCAGTAGATTACATAAATAAATTGTGGCATATTTATACACTGGAACACCAGAAAAATCAATTAACTACAGTTATGGGTATCAACAAGAAAGAATTGTTTAAAAATGATTTAAAAAGTAAGTAACAGGAATACAGTATAATTCCATTTATTTCATTTCAAAAACAAGTAAACTAAAAAAGACATCTTAAGGATACGTATGAAGGTAGTAAAATTATAAAGAAATGAAAAGCAATGAATAGCACTAAATTCAGGGTAAAGGCTACTTCTACAGTTGAGGGAAAGTTCTGCAAGGGGAAGAGCATGTGTTCGGTGGCTTCAAAGGTGCTCATACCGTTTTGATTTTCAAGCTGGTGTTATGTAAGAAAGAGTTCAGTTTTTAGTATTGTTGCTTTTTTTTTAATGTCACTTGGGTTTTTATTTGTTTTTGGAATTTATATACGCCCCTTATTTCACAATAAAACAAAAAAAAAAAAGAGAAAAAGAAAATTGAATTTAGTAACATAACTAGGGAGCAAATTGCTGATAACATTCTGATTGGATTCCAAATAGCCTATTGACTAACTTTGTGTCTTCAACACAAATAAGCAAATACACAAGTGTGTATGTAAAAGTTTAGAGTAATCCAAGAGAGGCACAACAAACATATGATAATTTCCATAAAAACTTAAAAGAAAAATATTAATCCTAATAAACCCAGAAATAAATTCAAATTTGTCGGGGCTAAATTATAGTAGAGGTGAGAATTTAGTGTAGTAACTCTCAAAAAAATTGCAATGGATTTCAGACAAGGAAAGAAAGAAGCTGAGATTTAACAAAACATACTAAGAGCAAGTGTCAAAACGTTTGGGGGTGTAAGAGTTTGAAAAACCTGTCATCCCAGTTATGTTAACTTTAAGAAAGCAAGTCCACTAAGCTTCCATACTATAAATTGGCCTGGTGGAAACCTTATAAATATGTATATATATATATGTGTGTATATATATATATTTTTTTACACTTTTTCTTTTAACTTGAAGAGTTCAATCTTTTCACTTTCACATCTTCAAGAAATATGACTGAGGATTTACAATGAGCCATGTGCCTTTCCAGATAAAACAGTGAACAAAACAAGCAAAAATCTGAAATCCAAAAAATTTCAAAACATCTACATATAGTAGGAGCCACTTATCTGATAGGATTAGCAACATGGTTAGTCTGTGAATGAAAAAAACATACTTATGTGTTTTCAATTAAAATGCTTAAGGATTATATACACATACTCACATTTCATTCACCAATCTTTCAATATACATTCAAGGCATTTTCTTTGAGTATGAGCCCATTGATTAGAATTCCATATCATTTTTCTGGCATAACAATTCATATAATGCATTGTGTACAACTTCTATATTCAGTATCTTTCAAGTGGAACAAGAACTTAAGACACATTAACAGTTACACTTTAGTTGAGAGCAGACTTTTTATTATATTTGTAATTTTTTTCTCAGTCTCAATCTCCCACAACTAATTTAACAGTAATTTTATCAGTTGCTTTTTATGGAACATCCTAATATATTCAATTTAGTTTCCCTAGAAATAAGAACTATTTTCTTTTAAAACTCATCTTGTTTCCATGTAATTTTTGTTTAAATTATGAAACTAAAAATAACAAGTACTACAACTGACAGACAAATTTGGGAAATGAAAAACCACTTTGGGTACTATCAGTTTTCCTGAGCTGCTATGGCAAATACCACACAATGGGTTAGCTTAAATAATAGGAATTTATTGGCTTACACTTTTGAGGACAGGAAAAGTCCAAAACCAAGCAAAAGCAAGGCGATACTTTTCCCCCCAAGTCTGTAACTTTCTGATGTAGGCTGCCAGTGATCCTTGTAGTCCTTTGGCTTTCCTGTCACATGGGCTGTCCTCTCCTCTTCCAGTTCCTCTCACTTCCTGCTTCTGGCTCCTCCCTATGGCTTTCTCTTTATAAAGTCTCCATAGTAGGATTAAGACTCATCCTGGTTTAATTAAAAATACAATCTTTGGGAAGCAGATGTGACTTGAGCAATTGGGCACCCGCCTACCACATGGGAGGTCCTGGGTTCATTCCCCATGCTCCTAAAGAAGATGAGCAAGATAGCAAGCTGACTCAATGGGCTGGCACAGCGAGCTGATGCAACAAGATGACGATGCAACAAGATGACGATGCAACAAGATGATAAACACACAGAAAGCAGACAGCAAATGCAAAACAATGCGGGGGGGGAGAGAAATACATAAGTAAATCTTTAAAAAATAATAATCTCTTCAAAGGGTCTTATTAATAGTGGGTTTTTACTGACAAGAATGGAATTAAGATGAAGAACAGGTTTTTTCTGTGGTGAAATAGAAACATTCAATCTGCGATAGGTACAAACACACAAATTACGGAAAGCAAAGCTGAGCTAAAGTACCTATCAGAGAGGAATCCACTGGCTAGTTGTACATGTAGTGTCTTCGGTATCAGTCAACAAATTTTACAAAAGAAATGGAGAAATTCAGTTAATCCAGTATCAATTAATTGGAGGATGGTTAAGAGAATTTATACCATTAAAACAAGAAGGGGGTTGCTGTTTCTTCCCAGTGAGCAAGGGAACAAGCATTCTGGAGAACAGTGTGGGAAGCAGACTTCTACAGAGAAGGTTTTAACCTCTAAGATCAGTTTGGGGGGCTTAAATTTTGTCCTACAACCCAGTGATTTTCAGTCTGTGAGCCACTTTAATAGGTACAAAGTGTCCATGGCATTCCTATGCTATCTCTGCTGCTTAAATTTAAAGACTAATATAGAAAACATGTATTAAAATAAGTGGGAAGAACAGTGCCTTTCTGATGGGTCCACAAGGAAGAGTGCATGGCTTTGATTAGCTTCTAAAAGAAAATAAGTGTCAGAAACCTATTAGCATTGCCCTATTAAAGAGTATAATATTTAAGAATGACAATCTGCTACATCCTAGACTACACTCTGTAAAGGTAAACCAAAACTATTTTGTTTCACAACAGCCCTGTAGAACCTCAATTATGATGCTTTTTTTTGTGCAGACATGTGGACCCAAAGGTGCCAACTTGACACAAGGAGTTACTCTGGTTGCATCAACCAAGAACTCACCACCAAGTGGGCCCAGGGTAAGTAGGGGTGGGGATGCGGGGTGGGGAAAGAAAGAGATCCTGCAACTGGTCTTTGAGATAAGCATCTCTCCTTGGATGAGCAGGAGCTGTCAAGCTAGGCTAAGAGCCAGAACTTGAAAAGATGCGCCTGCATCAACTAGTGCGGTCATTTCTCTGAAAAGATGTCCCTTTGAAACTGGTTACAGAATAAAAATATAAAAATGAAAAAATAAAATAACAGAATTGAATACAATGTAAGAAATTAAAAAAAATAAAACCATACCCAAGTGAAAATGCAAGGCTGGAAAGTGCTCTACTACTCCTTATATAAGGTCAGGATTAGATAGAATCGAGTGGTCCAGGAGTCCCAAGCTAAGCCTGCCTCCCTGAACCTCACTTCTGCCCATGTCTTAACAGCTAAGGTGTACCTGTACAGTCTTGGCCAAGCAGGTGAGGGGCTGTGCCTACCTCAAGGTCCCGTGGTGGGACCTTAGATTATGGTAACTCCAGTTCAGCCCAACCTGTAAACCGGAATCTTCCCTCTCACTTGTCCCTCAGGCCTAATATCTGGCAACCCTGGCCCTGTACTTGGAGCTGTGTGATGGACCACAGGGCCACAGGCATTTCCAGGTCACCACTGGGACCCAGTGGCCTCTTCCTATCCTCCCTGCTGACACTTTTCTCAATGACCTGCTTTGGTTGTTGAAATATTCAAATTGCTCCTGATTTTATTTGGAATATGTTTTTGAATAATTGGGTTTTAATAATTTTGCTGCATTCATTGAAACAACTGGAAACATACTTGAGTTGTGGTAAAATCAGCCTTTGGGATCACTAGGCTACAGAGTACCCATGTCCCAGACATTTGGGTTTCATGGTCAAGTCTTTTATTATTTTTTTTATGTTTTTAATTACATTTTTATTTTACTGAATAAGGACACTAAAAGTGAATACCACCCACCCCCAAAAGTCATCATACTATTTTTAAAAGGGCATTTTAACCTCACAAAAATGGGACATATATAATCACACAATAAAGTCTAAAATTTACATTGATTTAATTTAAATTCTACATAAAGCTCATTGATATTATGTTTTCTTTTCTTACTTTGTCTTCACTAGCATAAACTTTGGCATGGAATGTCGCCAGTGTGATGGCTAGCATTTATTTATGAGCCACATTGTCCTAAAGCACTTTGATTCCTAAATATGTAAACCAGTAGTGCTCTGGGAGACTTGCTTACATCATTCCTCACATCTACCAGCCAAGCACACTGAGGAGAGACTTTCTCCCCTCTTCCTTGACAGAAGCACGTATGCAAACCATGAAGAGACTAAATCTTGACAATTAGGCTATTTCACGGGTGTCTTTTTTTGTCTACCTTATAGAGGATGTAATGTTAAGAAAAAAAGCATATTTATGGGATAAATGGGGAATTGCTGATAGGGTGCTGTTACTGTGTCACATTTGGGTTGCTTCTTTCTTTTAGCAATTGTGAATGACACCGCCATGAACATTGGTGTGTAAGTATCTAATTCGAGTCCTTGCTTTTAATTAATTGGGATATATACCTAGAAATGAGATTGCCAGGTCACATAGTAATTCTATACTTAACGTTTTGAGGAACCACCAAACTGTCTTCCACAGCAACTGTACCATTTTATATTCCCACTAACAATGAATATTAATATTAGGTTAGTGCAAAAGTAATTGCAGTTTCAGACCCTGAATTTTAAATCCTTATAACTAGGCTCAAACACATCTTTATTAATCAAAATAGGAACCATTACAATCAAGACACTTTGCCACAAGAAATAAGTTTGCTTATTCCAGTAGTGTAAAAATCCACGCTTCCGGATTCAAGAACTCTTGGAAAGGATTTTCTGCATTCTGCTGTTTGTGGAAGCGTTTTCCTTGCCAAAAGTTGTCCAGATGTTTGAAGAAGTAGTAGTCGGTTGGCGAGCAGTCAGGTGAATGTGGCAGATGAGGCAAAACTTCATAGCCCAGTTCGTGCAACTTTTGAAGCATTGGTTATGTGGCATGTAGTTGGCCATTGTCATGGAGAACTGGGCCCTCTCTGTTGACCAATGCCATGTGCAGGCATTGCAGTTTCCAGTGCATCTCATAGATTTGCTGAGTATACTTCTCAGATGTAATGGTTTCACCAGGATTCAGAAAGCTGTAGTGGATCAGACCAGCAGCAGACCACCAAACAGTGACAATGACCTTTTATTGATGTAAGTTTGGCTTTGGAAATTGCTTTGGAGCTTCTTCTCAGTCCAACCACTGAGCTGATTGTCATATATAAAATCCACTTTTCATTGCATGTCACAATCCGATTGAGAAATGGTTTGTTGTTGTATAAAATAAGAGAGGATGACACTTAAAAACGACAATTTTTAAAATTTCAGTCAGCTCATGAGCATCCATTTATCGAGTTTTTTCACCTTTCCAATTTCCTTCAAATGCCGAACAACCGTAGAACGGTCGACGTTAAGTTCTTCGGCAACTTTTCATGTAGTTGTAAGAGGATCAGCTTTGATGACTGCTCTCAATTGGTCATCATCAATTTCTGATGGCCAGCCACTAGTTTCCTCATTTTCAAGGCTCTCCTCTCCTTTGCAAAGCATCACTGCAATGTACATTTGTTAGCAGTTCCTGGCCAAATACATTGTTGATGTTGTGAGTTGTCTCTGTTGCTTTACCACCCATTTTGAACTCAAATAAGAAAATTGCTTGAATTTTTTTTTGTCTAACATCATTTTTATAGTCTAAAATAAATATAAAATAAGCAGCAAGTATTAAGTCATTAGCAAAAAACATAAAGCAAGAAATGCACATTAAAATGATGTATAACATAACCACATTTATTTAAGAATGTATTCCAATATTAAACAGCAAATTTCACAATGCAAAACCACAATTACCCTTTCACCAACCAAATATATCCCATGTGCTCTCCAATACTTGTTATTATCCATTTTTAACAGTAGTTATTCTAGTTGGTATCTTATTGTGGTTTTGGTTTGCATTTCCCTAATGGCTAATGAAGTTGAACATCTTTTCATGTGCTCCTTGGACATTTATATATCTTTTATGAAGGAAAGTGTATTCAAGTCTTTCGCCCATTTTTAAACTGCATTGTTTGTCTTTTTGTTGTTGAGTTGTAGGAGTTTTTAAAAATATATTTCAGATATTAAACCCTTATTGGATATGTGGTTTCCAAATATTTTCTCCTGTTCTGTAGGTTGTTTTTTCACTTCCATAATAAAGTCCTTTGATGCTCAAAAGTTTTTTTGTTTTTTAATTTTGGTGAGGTTCAGTTTAGCTATTTTTACTTTTGTTGCTTATACTTTGGGTATAAAGTCTGAGAAAACATTGCCTAACACAAAGTCCTGAAAATGCTTCCCCATGTTTTCTTCCAGGAGTTTTATAATTCTGATTCTTATAGTTTGGTATTTGATCTATTTTAAGATGATTTTTTTATATGATGTATACTTTCATATAGCCATCCAGAGTTGCCAGCATCATATTTCTCAGATGAGTATGGCACCCTTCTCAAAAATCAGTTGGCCATAGATGTAAGGATTGATTTCCAAACTCTCAATTCGATTTCACTAGTCTATATTTCTGTCCTTCTGCCAATGCCATACTACTTGTAGCAGTTCGATATGGTTATGAATTCCAAAAATAGATATTGGATTATGTTTCTAATCTGGTCTGTACCAGATAAAAGGCATGGCAAAGGACAGAGTTGAGCTGGAGCCACGGGTAAGCCTCTGTAAGATTACAGGAAGAGAGGAATACTGATCCCAGGAAGAAGCGAGCCCTGGAAAGAGAGAACCCCTGAACCCAGAAAGAAGCAAGATCCTGGGAAGAGAGGAACCCAGGAAGCCTAAACCTTCACAGACGTCAGCAGCCATTTTGCTCCAACACGTGAAAATAGACTTTGGTGAGGGGAGTAACGTATGCCTTATGGCCTGGCAATTGTAAGCTCCTACCCCAAATAAATATCCTTTATGAAAGTCAACAGGCTCTGGTATTTTCCATCAGCACCCTTTTGGCTGACTAATACGCTGCTTTAATTACTGCGACTTTGCAGTACATACTAAAATCAGGAAGTGTGAATCCTCCAACTTCATTCTTCTTTTTAGAGATGATTTTGGCTATTTAGAGCCCTTTACCCTTCATTATAAATTTGACGATTGGCTTTTCCATTTCTGCAAAGAAGGCTGTTGGAATTTTGGTGGGAATGGTGTTGAACCTATAAATTGATTTGGACAGAATTGCCATCTTAACAATATTTAGTCTTCCAATCCATGAACATGGACCATCCTTCCATTTGTTTACATCTTCTTTGATTTCTGTAGTGCTGTCTTATATTAATAGTTCTTTGTGCACTAATCCTTTCCAACCTAGATTTATTCCTAGATATTTAATTATTTTAGTTGCTATTAAAAAGGTATTTTTTCCTGCTTCCTCCTCATATTGTTCATTATTAGTGTACAGGAACACTGATTTTTGCATGTTGACTTTGTACCTTCACATTTTGCTAAATTCATTTATTACCACTAGTAATTTTGTTGTGGATTTTTCAGGATTTTATATAAATAGGATCTTGCTATCTGCAAATAGGGAGGGTTTAACTTCTTCCTTTCCAATTTGGATGATTTTTATTTCTTTTTCATACTTAATTGCTCTGGCTAGAATTTCTGGTACAGTGTTGAATAACATTGGTGACAGTGGGCAACCTTGTCTTATTCTTGATCTTAGAGGGAAAGCTTTCAGTTTTTCACCATTATGTATGATGTTAGCAGTTTTTCATACATGTTTTTTATCATGTTGAGGAAATTCCCTCTCTTCCTGGTTTTCTGAGTGGTCATATCAAGAAGGGGTGCTAAATTTTGTCAAATACCTATTCTGCATCAATTGAAATGATCATGTGTTTTTCCCCTTTGTTTTATTAATGTCATATGTTACATTAATTCATTTTCTTATGTTGAACCACCCTTGCATGCCTGAGATAAATCCCACTTGATCATGGTGTATAATTCTTTTTTTATATATAATATAATTTTTAAAAAATTTAAAGATACTTTATATTACATAAATGTTATATAAAAAATATAGGGGATTCCCATATGCCCATTCTCTAGCCCTCCCACACTTTCCCACATTAACAACATCCTTCATTAGTGTGGTACATTGGTTACAATTGATGAACACATATTGAAGCATTGCCATTGAGTGTGGATTATAGTTTACATTATACTTTACATCATGTGTCACACAATTTTGTAAGTTATGACAATATATAATGGCCTGTATCCATCATTTCAATGTCATGCAGGACAACTCCAGTGTCCCCCAAATGCCCTCATATTATGCCTGTTCTTCCCTGTCCCTCGTCTCAGAACCTCTGGTGGCCACTGCCTTTATATCAGTGATACAAGTTCTTCCATTGTTATAATAATAATAAGTCTACAATAGAATAATAATAAGTCTACTTTAATCTACTGTTCATTTCCCAATCTAGAGGATTTGAGGTTGGTGATGCCCAAGAAGGAATGCAGTATTAACACACGGGATAACATGGATGAATCTTGAAGACTTTATGTTGAGTGAAGTAAGGCAGCACTAAAGAACAAACATTACATGACCTCACTGATATGAATTAATCAAACTGAGCAGAGCACAGAGCTACAGTCTGGAATGTAGGTTTACAGGAAACAGAAAGGAAATAGAGAGTTGTGAACCAATGCCCATATGGGCAAAATCTATGATAAGGTGAAAGGGTGTAGAGTGCATGGAATGGGAGTAAGTGTGTAGTTCTTTTAAATGTGCTGTTGGATTTGGTTTGCTAGTATTTTTTTTTTGAGAATTTTGCATATTTATTCATAAGGGATATTGGTCTATAGTTTTCTCATTGTATCTTTGTCTTTCTTTGGTATTGGGATGATGTTGGCCTTGCAGAATGAGTTAGGGAGTGTTCCCTTCTCTTCTTCAATTTTTTGGAAGAATTTCAGCAGTGTTAGTGTTAATTCTTCAAATGTTTTGTAAAAATCATCTGTGAAGCCATCTGGTCCTGGCGTGTTCTTTCAGGAAGACTTTTGATAACTTATTCAATTTCCTTACTCCTTATTGGTCAGTTTTGAGATCTTCTCTTTCTTCTCAAGTCAATATAGGTAGTTTGTGTGTTTCGAGGAAGTTCTCTATTTCTTCTAGTTTATCTAATTTGTTGGTGTGTAGCTGTTTATAGTACCCTTTTATCATCATTTCTACTCTTATAGGGTCAGTAGTAATTTCCCCCTTTCATTTCTTTTTTTTTTCTTTTTTATTTATTGTTAAAAGATTATAGAATTTTTAATATTGCATAAATGTTACATAAAAAATATAGGGATTCCCATATGCCCCACTCCCTACCCTCCCACACTTTCCCACATTAGCAGCATTCTTCATTAGTGTGGTACATTTGTTACAATTGATGAACATGTATTGAAGCATTGCCACTAACCAGGGATTATAGATTACATTATAGTTTACGCTCTGTTCCACACAATTTTGTAAGTTATGATAAAATATTAAATAGCCTATATTCATCATTGCAATGTCTTGCAGGACAATTCCAATATCCCCAAAATACCCCAATATTATACCTCTTTTTCCACTACCTCCCCTCAGAACCACCAGTGGCCAATGCCTCCACATCAATGATAAAAATTCTTCCATTGCTGGAATAAAAATAATTATAGTAGAGTTTGGTTTAGAGAGAGCACACATTTGAGCAATAAGGAGGCTCTCAGGAGGTAATGCTTAGGCATCCTATAAAACTAAGCTAAGTTTCAATACCAACAGTAAAAATTCATAAGCACAGTCATCAATATCAAGGGCCCATCAATGGACCATTCTCCTGCACTAGCCATTGCCTCTGTAATTGGGGATTCTTGATGTTCCATTAGAGAATGTGGCAGAGCTCCCCAGGATGGGAATTCAATATTCTTTTGGTTATTGTGTGAATTTCCACCCACTGTGAAAATGCCCAATGGACATTTGAACACATTTATATGCCTTCTTTGTATGCCCAGGTGAACCTCCTCCCCCATATCCCCTATCACTGACACCCCAAACAAATGGTCCTCCCCTGCCACAGTTGTGACCCTTCTGTGATCCAAAACTTCTTCAAAAATGAAGCCAATATAATAGCCAAATACAATTAATAAGAAAATGAAATAAAAATGCAAGTTTTAAAAATAAGAAATAAAATACAAAAAAAAATTTAATCTAAAAATGTTAATAATTTGGGATAAAAAAATACTGAAAAAATTTTTTTAATTTTTTTTTTTTTTACATTTTGCCTTTCTTCACCATAAAATCTGTTGTCCTGTTTGTACAGGACATTTTCTTCCATTTATTCCCCTAGTGCCTTATTTCATTTGTCTTAAAAGAAGTTTTAGGTCACAGCAAAGTCATGTACAGAATAGAGGGGACTTCCATATATCCAACATCCTCCCCCTATTCCCCCTTCCCCTATTAATAACATTTTATATGTGGATGGTACATTTGCTATAATTGATGTACAAATATTGAAACATAACTACCGACCATGGTCAATGGTTTACATTATGTTTTACATTTTGGACCATACACTTTTATAAATGTTGATGAAACTTAGTGTGGCCTGTATCCATCATTGCAAGATCATGTCGAACACTTCTATTGCCCTCAAAATGCTACCTGTTCCATCTGTTCTATTCCTCCCTCCCTCTCCTCTCAAGACCCATGGCAACTACCAGGCTTCACTTTTTGCAGGACCAGATCCATCATATAAATGAAATAACTTTTCCCAAGTGCCAGACATGACTCCCAGGGAAGAGCCTCCTTGGCACCAACGGATAATTACCAAGCACAACTAGCAAAGCAACTAGAAAAAGACCTTTACCAAAAGGGTGGAAATGTAAAGACAAATGAGTCTATATGACTAAGAGACTTCAAAGTAAGTTGGGAGGTTGTTCCAGAGGTTATGCTTATGCATGTCTCTGCAGGATTTCATTGACTGCCAAATTAGACACTATCCAAAATAGTGGGGCTCCTGAGGGCTCTGAAGACATCCAGGCAGATAGCTCATGAGTTTGGTGCCTTGCCAGCAGGCTCTACTTTGGGATTCATTCTCCCCAGTGTGATAGAATTGGACTAAGTTGTGGCTTCCCTACACATGGCTTTTCTGTTCCTTCTATTTGAACCTATTGTTGGTGCTGGAGTTGGTAGGTGTACATCCAAGAGACTTGCATCTTTCGGCTGTCTGTGTGTCAGCTGGGCCCTGAGCCTCCATGGAGTTGCAACACCTACTCTCCTGTTCATTGGACTCACCCAGGACAACTAAAAAGGAGATGATGATGGACAACCACTGTAGCAAGGAACTGAGAGAGTCTACAACTGCAAGCAAGAAAGTCCCATCCATTGACTGTATGGGACTGAAACCCACTCTCAATTGAGGTGGAGTGGGCATAACCATCCCAGAATCCTCAGGATTGGGGAATGAACTATGAACTAGAGTGGACTTACTGGTATTCTACTATAGACTTAATGTGATTCTAGCAATGGAAGAATGTAGCCAGTGGAGGTTCTGAAGGTAGGAAGAGGGAAAAAGAGTTGCAATATGGGGGCATTTTCAGGACTTGGGGATCATTCTGAATGACATTAAAGTGACAGGTACAGGCCATTATATATCTTGCCATAACCTACAGAATTGTGTGGGAGAGAGTGTAAACCACAATGTAAACAATAATCCCTGCTTAGTGACAATACCTAAAATGTGTTCATCAATTGTAATTAATGTACCACACTAAGAACAGAAGAAAAGGCCAGCATGACTGTGGCAGAGAAGTGACAGAATGATTGACAGTTGGTGAAAAAGATGGGAAAGTGGATGTGGCTCAAGTGATAGGGCTTCTGCCTACCATATGGGAGTACCCAGGTTCTACCCCTGGCGCCTCATGGTGAAAAAGAATAGAAAGCTTGCCTTCATGGCAAGTCAGTGCCCATGTGGTGAGTTGAGTGCCTGTGCAGCAAGATGAGTGCCCACATGGTAAGCTGAGTGCCCATGAGTGCCCATGTGGCAAGCCAGTGCCCACACAGCAAACCAGTGCCCATGTAGTCAGCCAAGTGCCCACAAGGTGAGCCAGTACCTGTGCAAGTGAGTCATGCAGCAAGATGATGATGCAACAAAAAAGAAACAAAGGGAGGAGTCAAGGAAAAGCACTGCAGAAACCAGGAACTGAGTGGTGCAGATGACAGGGAACCTCTCTCTACATCAGAGGTCCCCAGGATTGAACCCCAGTGAATTCTAGAGGAGGGAAAATGAGAAGAGAAGAGATACAGAAAAAAGAGAAATAGATACAGAAGATCACACAGTGACTGGACACAGCAAAAACAACAGGGCAGGGGAATGAGGAAGGGAAGGGAGAAATAAATAAGTCTTTTCTAAAAAGTCAGCATGGAACTTGTAGGTCAAGTAAGGATCAAGTGTGAATTTCTCCTTTTAAAAATGAAACTGAAGTTTAAATAGGCAAAATGCCTCGCCCAAATTAGTTAGTGACAGTCTTAGGTTGACCTCTGGATTACTGACTCCTGCCAAGGATGGGCTTCAGTTAAACTCTTACATAGTACATAGATTTTAATGTCCTAGAGGAGGTTACATCAACAATCGTATGAAATTCTAATCAGAAATATTTATGAGAAATAAAGGAGGCAAGAATCCTCCAAGAGTAGGGAAAAAACTAGAAAAAAAAATAGAGTAGAACACTTGATTGTTATGGCATGCCAAAAGCATTCTCTACATACAGTTATGGATTTTTTTCATATTTTTTGTCTCTTCACCCAATCCCTTCTTACTATACAAAGATGGTAAGTTAAAACAACAACAGCAACAACAACAACAAAAAAAAAACACTAATAACTCTATAGTAGAATAATAGTAAGTCTACGTTAGTCCATTGTTCATTCCCTATCTTCAGGATTTGGGGATGGTGATGCCCACTCTGCCTCGAACTGAGAGGGGGCTTAGATTCCATGGGGCAGATGGATGGAACTATCTTGCTTGCAGTTACAGACTCTCTCTGTTCCTTGGGATGGGTGTTGTCCATCATCATCTCCTTGTTAGGTGTCCTGGGGGAATCCAATGAACTGGAGAGTAGGTGTCACAACTCTGCTGAGATTCAGGATTTAACTGGTACATGGACAGACCAAGGATTTAAGTCTCGTCAACATATACCTATCAAGTACAGTACTAACTATAGCTTCAAGTAGAAGGGACAGTAGAGCCATGTGTAGGGAAACCAAAATGCGTCCAACTCTGCCTCACTAGAGACCATAAATTCCAAAGTAAGGCCCATTGGCAGGGTGCCAAACTCCTGATCTGTCTACACTGTCTATAATGTTTGAATGTCTCTAGAGCCCTCAGGAGCCTTGCTATTTAAGATACTCTTCTGCGGTGGTCAATGAGATCCTGCTGAGGCGTGCATAAAGGTAACCTCTGGAATGACCTCCTGACTCACTTTGAAATCTTTTTGTCATAAAAACTCATTTGTTTTTACCATTTCCTCCTTACGGTCAAGGTCTTTTTCCAGGTGCACAGCTAGTTGGTGGTTGGTAATAATCCCTTGGTGCCAAGGAGGCTCAACCTCAGGATTCATATCCTATGCCAAGGGGAAGGTAGTACATATATATGCTGAGTTTGTTTTAAAAAGAGGTCACATTTGAGCAAAAAGTAGGCCCTCAGGAGGTAACTCTTAGGCGACATGTAATACGAGGCTAAGTTTTCATTTCAAAATAAAAGGTTCATAAATACACTCATCAATATCAAGGACCTGGCCCAGTGGTCCGTCCTCCTTCACTAGGCACCACCCCTGTACTCAGGGGATTCTTGCTGTACCATTAGAGAATGTACCACAACTCCCCAGGATAGGAATTCAATATTTTTCGATTATTATGTGGATCTCCACCCATCATGACAACCCCCCATGAGTACTTGAACACATTCATATGCCTTATAGGCATGCCCCAGATGAACTCCCTCCCACGCATCCCCCCATCACTAACACCCCACACCAATGATCCTCCCTTCACAGTTTGATATAGTTATGAATTCCAAAAATAGATATTGAATTATGTTTGTAATCTGGTCTGTACCTGGTCATGATTAAGTTATGATTAGGGCTTTGATTGGGCCATGTCAGTAGTGTGTTGAGTCCCCGCCCCTTGGTGGGGGGACCTCACAGATAAAAAAGACATGGCAAAGGACAGAACTGAGGGTTCTTAATGTTGGAATTTTGATGTTAGAGTTTTATCCTGAAGTCTTAAACTGGAACCTTGGCGAAAGGGACAGTCATTTGCCTGATAGTCTACAGCTGACCTTGTGGAGCAAGGCAAAGCCTAGAGAGCCTCATAGTCTAAAGCCAACCCTGTGGAGAAAACAGAGATTTGAGCCCATAGGAACCCAGGAAGCCTGAACCCTTGCAGACATCAGCAGACATCTTGTTTTAACACGTGAAAATAGACTTTGGTGAGGGAAGTAACTTATGCTTTATGGCTTGGTATCTTTAAGCTCCTACTCCAAATAAATACCCTTTATAAAAACCAACCAATTTTTTTGGTATTTTGCCTCAGCACTCCTTTGGCTGACTAATACACTCCCCTATCACACTTGTGACCCTTCTGTGGTCCAAAACATCTCCTAAGATGAAGCCAAGAAAATAACCAAATAAAAATAATAAGAAAATGAAATAATAATGATAGTTTTAAAAATAACAAATAATATACAAAAATATTTTTTTAATTTTAAAATAAAAATATTTTAGACATTATGTCTTTCATCACTGTAAGATCTGTTGTCATGTATGTACAGTGACATTTTCTTCCATAGATTCCCTGTGTCTTTTTTTTTTTTTCATTTTATCTTCAGAGAAGCTTTAGGTTACAGAAAAGTCATTTAGTGAATATACGGGATTCCTATATACCCAACACCTTTTCCCTCTTCCCTTTTTCCCTATTAATAACATTTTACATGTGGATGGAACATTTTTTATGATTGATGTACAAATATTGAAGCGTTGGTATTAACCATGGTCAATGGTTTACACTATGACTTACATTTTGGACCATACAATTTTATAAATTTTGATGAAATTTAAAATGGCCTGTATCTGTTATTGTAAGAGCATGCAGAACAATTCTAACACCCTAAAAATGTCCTATATTCCATCTATTTTATTCTTCCCTCTTCCTCCCCTTGGGACCTATGGTAACCACCAAGCTCCACTTTTTGAAGAATAAGATTCATAGTTACTTGCAATAATATTGAGGGCTTGACATATTGGTCTATTTTCTTTTATTAGGTACTGCTTATATTCTTGGGAGACTCTTGCCCCTCTATTTGAGAACATAGCATGACTCCCCAGGATGAGAGTTTAATATTTTCTTGTTTATTGTGTGGATCTGCACCCACTGATATAATACACTATGACAAGATTAACACTTAATATTCTGTAGAAGCCTGCCCCAGGTGCACCCTATCCTGTGTATACCCCCTCCCCACACACACATCTAACACTCTACACCAGTAATCTTCCCTTGCTATATTTGCCAAAAGAACATCCCCAACATTATAATTTTAACCACAGAACTGAAAATCCCCAGAGTTCACATGCTTCCTTCATAACCCTCCCCCCAGTTCCATGGATAGTCCAAACCAATCCTCCTATCCCCCTCACAGACCAACTCCACCAAACCCCAAAAGTCTCACTGCACCACTGTCATGTCCATTCACTGCACAACTACACCCTTCCACCTTATCATAGATTTTGTCCATATGGGCATTGGCTCACAACTCACTTTCTGTCTCCTACAGGCCTATCTTCTAGACTTTAGCTCTGTGAGTCTGCTCAATTTGCTTAATTCATATCAATAAGGTCATGTAATATTTGTTTTTTAATGCCTGGCTTACTTCATTCAACATAAGGTCTTTAAGATTCATCCATGTTATTCTGTGTGTTAATACTGCATTCTGTCGTACAGCTGAGTAGTATTCCATTGTATGTATATACCACAATTTCCTTATCTATTCATCTGTTGATGGACATTTGGGTTGCTCCCAACTTTTGGCAATAGTGAATAATGCTGCTATGAACTTTGGTGTGCATATATCTGTTCATGACTCAGCTAACAATTCTTCTGGATGTATATCCAGCAGTGAGATTGCTGGCTCATATAGCAGTTCTATGGATAGCTTTCTGAGGAACCACCAAACTCTCTCCATAATGACTGCTCCATTCTAAATTCCCACCAGCAGTAGATAAGAGTTCCCTTTCTTCCACATCCTGTCCAACACTTGTAGTCCTCTGTTTTTAATAGCCACCAGTCTAATGAGTGTAAGATGATATCTGACTTCTGATTTTAGTTGTTGCCTCTCTTTTTTCTTTGACAGTCCAGCTAAAGATCTGTTGATTTTGTTGATGGTTTCAAAGAAACAATTTTGGTTTTGTTGATTCTATTCTTTTAATTCTCTTTCATTCATTTTTCTCTAGTCTCTGTTGTGTTTTTTTTAAAGATTTATTTTACTTTCAAGAGTTTTCTCAATATTATAGTTTCAACCACACATCTGCCAATCTCTTGTGTTCACCTGCTCCCTCCTCCAACCTTCCCCCTCCTCTCCCCTCCCTCACCCCCATTGTTTTATGCTCACTGTCTGCTTTCTGTGTCCATTCATTGTGTGTTCTTGTGTCTCCTTGTCTTTTCTTCAGGTGGCACTGGGAACTGATTCTGGGACTTTCCAGAGTGAGAGAGAGACACTCAATGTTTTGCACCACCTCAACTTCCTGGTCTGCTGTGTCTTTTGTTGTCACTGCTATGTGTCTTTTTTTGTTGCATCATCTTGCTTCATCCAGCTCTCCATGCAGGCCAGCACCCATATGGGTCAGCCTTCCATGTGGGCCAGCATTCTGCATGGGCCAGCTCTCTCTTCAGGCCAGCTTGCCTTTATCAGGAGGCACTAGGAATAGAATCATGGACCTCCTATGTGGTAGATGGGAGCCCAATCACTTGAACCACATCCACTTCCCTCTAATCTTTATTATTTCCTTTCTTCTACTCACTTTGGGTTTAATTTACCCTTCTTTTTCCAAACTCCCCAGTTGGGAGGTGGGTCTCTGATTTGAGAGCTATCTTCTTTTTTAATGTAAAAATTTAGATTTACGTATTTCCCTTTCAGCACTGCCTTTACTATATCTCATAAATTTTGGTGGATTGCATTTTCAATTTTACTTGCCTCAACAAATGCTATTTCCCTTGTGATTTTTTCTTTGATCAATTATTTATTCAAGAATACATTGTTTAATTTCCATGTATTTGAGACTTTTCAGTTTACCTGTTATTGATTTTTAGCTTCATTCCATTGTGTATGAAGAAAATACATTGTACGACTTCAATATTTTTTAATTTAGTAAGACTTATGTTGTAACCTAACATATAGTTTATGCTGGAGAATAAGCCATGTGCACTAAAAAAGAATATGTATTCTGCTGCTGTTGGATGAAATGTTTCACATATGTCCTATAAGTCTAGTTGTTTTATAGTGTAACTTAAGTCTTCTATTTCCTTATTGATTTTTGCCTATATGTTCTACCCATTACTGAAAATGATATGATTAAGTCACCTACTATTAATATAGAAATGTCTATTTCTCCCTTCAAATCTGTCCATATTTGTTTCATGTATTTTATGACCCAACCAGTAGGTGTGTATATATTTATAATTGTTGAATTGACCCCTTTGTCAGTAGATAGTGACCTTTGTCCCTCATAACTGCTTTTTATTTAAAATTCATTTTGTCTGATATTAGTGCAGTTACCCCAACTTTATTTTGATTACTATTTGCATGGTATTAATATATATTTTGCCATCCTTTCACTTTCAACCTTCTCATGTCTTTAAATTTAAGGTGAGTCCTTGTAAATAGCATATAGTTGGGTCATGCCTTTTGACTGTTGACTTTAATGCATTTTACATTTTTAAAAATCTTCTGGTAATGCAGAAATATTTTTTGCTATTTTGTCTTTGTCTTTTACCTTTTTTGTTTTTTTTTTGTTTTTCTTTTTTATTATTTTATTTTTTTATTGACTTTGTAATAATATTACATTAAAAATATATATGTGAGGTCCCATTCAACCCCACCCCCCCACCCCACCTCTCCCCCCCCCCAGCAACACTCGTTCCCATCATCATGACACATCCATTGGATTTGGTAAGTACATCTTTGGGCACCTCTGCACCTCATAGTCAATGGTCCACATCATGGCCCATACTCTCCTCCATTCCATCCAATGGGCCCTGTGAGGATTTACAATGTCCGGTGATTGCCTCTGAAGCACCATCCAGGGCAGCTCCATGTCCCAAAGACGCCTCCACCTCTCATCTCTTCCTGCCTTACCCCATACCCATCAGCCACCATGTCCACTTTTCCCAATCCAATGCCACCTCTTCTATGTGGACATTGGATTGGTTGTGTCCATTGCACCTCTATGTCAAGAGGAGGCTCAGATTCCACATGGATGCTGGATGCAATCCTCCCACTTTCAGTTGTAATCACTCTAGGCTCCATGGTGTGGTGGTTGTCCTTCTTCAACTCCATCTTAGCTGAGTGTGGTAAGTCCAATAAATCAGATTGTAGGTGCTGGAGTCTGTTGAGGCTCAGGACCTGGCTATCACATTGTCAGTCCAGAGATTCAAATCCCCTAAATATATCTTAAACCCCAACATTAACTGCACCTCCAGCACATTAGCATGAAAGTCTTATGAAGGAAGATCCCATCTGAGTCCAGATTCATCTCACTTAAACACCATTTCCAAAGAGGGGCCATCTGACCTGGTAGTTAACCCCATCGGCCATGACCATAACTCCCATGGGTCTCTTTAGCCCTCAAAGGAACCAATATCTGGGGGTTGTATCTGCTTTATCTGTCTCTCTGACTCTGCTCAGTTGTGCATGAGGGCAATCCTTCTGCCAGCCTCCAGACTCTTTTTTAGAAACTCGTAGCCATATAAACTCATTTCTCCTTTCCATTTCCCCCTTACTTTAGGTCAAACAGCATTTTAAAGTCATGTTATTTTATGTAGACAGGGATATTCTGCTGATCCGCATTGAACCTTCCGTATAAGGTCATTTTCCAGTTGCATCATCAGTTGGTAGTTGATAGTGGTCCCTCGGTGCCAGGGAGGCTCATCCCTGGGTGTCATGTCCCACGCTGGGGGGAAGGCATTGCATTTACATGCTGAGTTTGGCTTCGAGACTGGCCACATTTGAGTAACATGAAGGCTGACAGGAGGAAATTCCCAGGCACAATGTTGCTCTAGGCCTTGTTCTTATTTTAGGCTTATCAGCTCACAAGCATAGTCATTAGCATCAGGGGCTCACTGTTGAACCCTCACTCCCTCCCGGTCCCCGCCGCTGTACCTGGGAGACTGTCGCTGCTCCCCTAGGGACCACGACAGAGCACCACTGGCCAGGAACCCAGTACCCCCCCTGCTGTGGTTTTTAATTGTCGCCACTATGAGTATATCCAAACATTACCATGCACCCTGGACATATGTTCTGTACAGCTCCCTGTCAGCCATATATCACCTGTCATTGGTATCCCATACCAGTATCCCTCCATTGCCATTGTTGAAACACTCTGTGATCCAGAACTCCCCGAAATTTGAAGCCCAATATAATGTCATGGTCCCTTACTAGGGAATGGCATATAGCAATGGGTTTAAAGGTTCGATAAAGAACTTGGATAAAGTTAGATAAAGAACTTAGATAAAGAATGTTGACTTGAAAAAATTCTACATCCTAGCTTTTTCTTTTTCTTTTTTTTTTTTTTCCCCCCCTAATTATTCAGCTTCTCTTCACAGGAGTCCTAGACCACAGCAATGTATATATATAATATACAGCATTCCCATACATCCACCACAAAACCTTTTTCCTTCCACAGCGATACTCTTACACCCTATTCACATCATATTTACTTAACGTGATGTACAGAATCTGAGACATTAGCTTTCTAACAAGGTGACATCTGTGCTTACATTATGGTGCATACTTTAGGATACACAGTTCTTTACATTCTTAGTTATCCTATGTTTTACATTATGGTTTACATTATCAGTCTGTCATCTTTTACCTTTTTTGAACCATGATTCTTCCATTAATGCCTACTTTCATATTTATTTGATTTTTTTTTTGTATTGTACAATATTGAGTCCCTTCCCATTTATTTCTGTACATATTTTCCCTTTGTTTTCCTTGTGGTTACCATGTGGCTAAAATTTAACATTCTAAGTCTATAAAAATCATACTAAGTTAACTTCAATACCATACACATTAACCTTTCCTATACCCCACCATTCCCCCACCTTTTTGTTGTACTTTAAGTATATATATTTTTTATTTTCAAAGGATACATAGATCACACAAAATGTTACTGTTGTTCTTTTATAAATGATATTTTTATATATTTCAGAGATTTTTCATTGCCTTTACCAGAGGTCTTTATTTCTTTATGGAGCTTTGATTTACTGTCTAGAGTCCTTTCCTTTCCATCTGAAGACCTCCTTTCAGGATTGGTTGTAGGGTACATCTATTGGTAACTAACTCCCTCAGTTTTAGTTTATCTTAAACTCTCCCTCATTTTTGAAAGGAAGTCTCATCAGATATAAAGTTCTTGTGTGACAATTGCTTTCTTTCAGTCCTCTATTTTGTTCTCAGCTTCCTTGCTTCCAAGGTTTCTGATGAGAAATGAGCACTTATTCCCATTGGGATTCCCTTGTACGTACTCAATGTTTTTCTCTTGCAGAAGCTTTCAGAATTCTCGCTTTGTCTAGTTGGGTTGACATTACATACTTTTTTTTTTTTTTATAAATAAGCATACTTTTTTTTGGTTCTTCGTTTTTTAAGATTTTTTAATTTTTTATTTATTTCTCCCCCCTTCCCCCCTGCCCAAGTTGTCTGCTCTCTGTGTCTATTTGCTGTGTGTTCTTCTGTGATGGCTTCTATCCTTACCAGTGGCACCGAGATTCTGTGTTTCCTTTTATTGTGTTATCTTGTTGTGTCAGCTCTCTGTGTGTGCAGTGCCATTCTTGGGCAGGCTGCACTTTCTTTTGCACTGGGTTGCTCTCCTTAAGGGGCACACTCCTTGCGCATGGGGCTCCCCTACGTGGGGGACATCCATGAATGGCATGACACTCCCTGCACACATCAGCACTGTACATGGGCCAGCTCCACATGGGTCAAGGAGGCCCAGGGTTTGAACTTAGGACCTCCCATGTGGTAGGCAGGCGCCCTATCCATTGGTCCAAGTCCGCTTCCAGACATTACATACTTTTAACACATTAACATAAAGCACACAAATGTATATTTTATTATACTATCTCTGCTGTATGGACAAGACCTTTTCTTTAAATATGACTCACTGATTAGAATTTTATTGATTAGGTCATATCTTTCTCAAATGAACCATACTCCTTATGCATTTCCTAAGATTTCTAACTTTAGTTTTCCAAAAAAGGAAGAAGACCTCAAAATTAGCAAAATAATATAAGAATCTTTATACATTGTTGGTTTGTCTAGTCCACAAGCTTTTTCAATTCTTCATTTCCACCTAATAGAATTTTTAAAATCATCTATGTTTGGAGTCTTTCTAATAGGATTCAACTTAGTTTTTTTTTTTTAAATTAGAGAAATTGTAGGTTTACAGGAAAATCATACAGAAAATACAGAGTTCCCATATATCCCCCCTATTTTTAACACCTTGCCTTAGTGTGGTACATGTGTTACAACTCATGAAAGAATATTATTATAATTGCACTATTCATTGTAGTCCATGGTTAACATTAGGGTTAACTTGGTTTTCCTAGGAACAACAATATTCTCTTTCAACTCTTATTTCATCAGTTTATGCAACATTTCAGGCAATTACATAATTACAATAACAACTGGCATAAACCGGTTTGGGAACAAACACAACTGATTTTTGGCAGGTATATAACTGACTGGTAGGAGCAGAAATTAAAGGCTACTGGAAAGAAGCCTACCAGTTCTAGTGAATACCATCTGGCCTTGGGTCAGTACATTTTGCAGAAAAAAGAGAGTTTTAGTTACTCTAATGAATATAAGAAGATCTGTTTGAATTAAATATTTTAAATAAATTTAATAATAAAATACACTGAATTAATTATTTCCCTTTAATTCATTAGCATCTAGCAAAACTGATCATCAACAGAGTTAACATTTTAGCTTTGTTACATCACGAAATGATGCAGAGAAAGTTATAATAATGATACTTTCCTGGCAAACCACATAATGTTTTAAAACAAAGTTGTATCTGAAATATCTTGGCTTAAAAAAAGAGACTATAGGTCTGGGACAGCAATAGTAGACCTCCCCTGTTCCTTACTCAAAATTTCAGGCTGACCACGGACATAACCATAATATAGACAAACTTTATGTCCTTCATTTTGCCTTCCATGTGTCCTCTTTCAGAAACTCTTTTTTTTTTTTGTTACCCTTCTTTTTTACTACCTCTGTCCAACCCATTTTTAAGCTGCTTCCTAGGTAGTCAGTTGCCTTTAATTTTTGACATTCAAAAATCTTCCCTCTCAAAGTTCTGTCACATCAGCACTTTCTTATGGTTTCACCCCTTCAAATTCTATTTTTTGCTATGTTAAAGTAGTTAACCAGGTGAATCAACAAGAATATTTTAATCTGTTAATAATATGAATATGTAGCATATGTACATGAGTTAATGTGTGCTATCCTACCAAAATAACATATGAATTTTAATAAGAATCTTGTAGAGAGAGACCTTCACCAAAAAAGGTGTGATTAATGGTCAGAATTTTAATAGATGCTATGGAAGAATTAGGAGCCGGGAGAGACTTTTCAATGACTCTACTTTTTAGCCCTCTTTAAAAGTTAATACTATGGAAACCAACTGATCATTCTAATCACTAGGGCTAACTCTTAACTTGCACCAAAGACACACACAAAACAATCTCTCTCAATGAAGCAGAGGGAATTTTCAAGCTGCATCTAACACTCAAAAATAGCTTTATTTTATTTTGATCCAGAAAGTCTCTGTACATATGTGTTGTATATGTGTGTGGGTATAAACATGTCTATTTTTTGCATGCCTTTTAAAGTGTAAGTTTCCACTGGAAAAGAGGCATAATATATGTAATTTCTAGAGGAGTGTTGATCTCATTTTAGGTCCCGCCAAAAAGGTTATTCTTATTAGATGAGCAAGAGTCACATCCTTATTAACAGGCACCTAGGCAACTATAACCACCAAGCCACCAGCACCATCTTTCCTCCCAAAGCTACAGGCAAAAATTGAAGCCAACAAAACACTCTCCACTCCTACAGCTTGTCTATCTCTTCCTTCTCCCACCTCTTCACCAAAAGTACAAAAATCAAGGGTAGGAAGCCTTCAGTCTCAGGCCATGCCAATCTATAGCAAGTACAGTAAAATCTTTGTTATTTCAGAGTTAAAATCTATATTAACAGAATTATACATATCCCATTTACTCAAAAATTATCAAGTATTTCTGAAGTTTTCTGTTTTCATGCTTTCGCTTTCAAGTTATATGGGCTGCACTTTTAATCTAAGAAAAAAAATAACACAAATTTTCACCGAGACAATATCACTTTTACAAGTGTATCATCACCCCTTTAAAGTGAATTATTTTTAAAAATTCTTTTCATTGTGTAGTAGTTTTTAGAACTACCTCTAGCTCCTTACATTTCCAAACATGGTTTATTTTTAAAATACTTGTCATTTGTCCTAGTGCATTTGAAACTTATAATTTTACAAGCATGCCAAAAGTATGCCAAACGTATGTTTATATATATAGATATAAAAACATGCCAAACATATGTTTATATATACTGACTTTCTGGATCAAAATAAAATGAAGGTATTTTCTAGTTTTAAATGAAGCTCTTGAATTCTCCCTGATCGTTTGGTAGAAATAGTTCTGTGGTGTAGCTTCAAGGCAAGGAATTAAGATTCAGCCTTAATGATTAGGTGCCTACCAAACTATATTTCTGAACTGTCTTACTTCACAGTTTTGAAGTCTTAGAAAAAGATTATATGTTTCCTTCATTTTAAACCACTAAAGAGAATGATAAAATTGACATTTTCTAAGGCTTCTTTCAATATATATTGACATTGTGGTTGATGGCCTGCTTACTGATGGTTTATTTGCGAAGATAGCTAATTATATGCTCAGTTCATTTTAGAAAACTATTAAAGGCTTTTGGTTTAAAGTGCTATATTTCTTAAAATTACTTAATTAGTGAGTCTACTAATATAAGGAGACATAGCTAAAAAAGATCCATGGATCTAGATTCCTACATTCTATCAGGGCTGTCCTTTTCTCGATCGTCTCATTGCATAAATAGAAAAACTCTTGTAAATCAGAGAATCACAGCCAACAGGAGCAGCACAGCACAGTAATTAATTATACCAATTAAGTGAAGCGTTGTCATTTCCTTATAGCTACTATTAGTAATAATAAATTAACATCTCCAGAGTGAGTCTAGAATCTTAGAAGTATTGGGGTCTTTTTCTTTCATGCACATACATACACCAATTATTGAAATAAATTCAACTTAAGATTTAATTCAAATAACATTAATTTTTTTTTCTCTGTTGCTTTTTCCCCATTTGTCCTTATTTGTTCCTCATTTGGCAAAGGCAGGTGTTTGGATGTAGGGTGTTGGGGAGACTGGGGTATAAACTGAGTAAATTGAAATTGGGATTAAGAAAAAGATGGATCAAATAACCAGAATCTTTGAGGTGTGAAGGACCTGAAAAAAAAAAAAAGGCTATCTTTTATATTCCAGCAGGAAGAGGTACAAAGCAGACCTATTAAGAAACAACAACAAAAACAAAAAAGCAGAGAAAGGAAAAGGGATGGGGATATTTGCAATTTTAAATGCATGCTACAAAGAATAAGGAAAAACAGCACTTTACTCCTCTTCCTGGGAAAGGAGGAATGTGGGAGGTTAGGAGACAGGTCCTGGCAAAAGACCATTAAAAGATTTTGGGGTGAGCCTGTGCTCTTAAATGAATACACAGAGAAATCAGCATTCTTTGCCGTCTTCCTCCTTTCCCTTCACCCATCCATTGGCAAATGCTGGCATCTCTCTTAACTTCAGTTCTTGGCATCAACAATACTGAAATGACACAGGCAGAGCAATGAAGACCCGCTTTTTGTATATTTATTTAAAAACCATATAGTCACATAAAAGAAACCCTGTATCCAGCATCTTCTCACTGCAAGGCATTGTGCTGGACGTTTTCACATATAATACTTACACACATGTCCATTTCACAGACATTTCTTCTTGAAAACAAGCTCTCTGTGTTATACATTTCTGTATCTTACTCAATAAGTATTTGTTGAATGAATAAATGAATTCATTCATTCACTCATTCATCATTAAACATTTGATTTGTCCGAAGATCGTGGGGTGAGGGGAACCCTGTTGTTTCATGCTCTGAAGGAAGACAACTGCTAAATTCAGTTTAGAGTTAACAGTATCAATTTAGAGGTGATTTTAAAGTTATTCTTCATGCCCGTCAATTTTAAACAGGGAGGAAGGAATTTAAAAAAGAAAAAAACATAAAACTATTCTCTCTTCCCCTTTGTACTACTTATATGGCAAGGTGCAAATGTATTATTCATCTAACTTTATTTATACCTATGTATGTGTGTGTGCATGTGTTTGGACATGTAAGTCTATACAGAGTGATTTTTAGGTACTTTGAGAGTAAAATGGGCATTCTTATAGTGAAAAAAATTATGACAGTTTTGTCAATTGTGATTTACTCTTAGAAAATAGGCTGTTTTGAGAATCTGGCTCAATACATGCAATTACATAACGTTGTATCCTTTCAATAATAAAAGAAACCTAGATGGTGCAAATAATCTTATTATATTTTAATTATAATTTAATTTAACCTTATTGTTAGTAATAATCATTGCTAATATTTGTTGAGTCTTTTTTTCTCCTTTTTTTGATGTTAAGTATGTTGAGTCTTTCAGTACAATTCACGACTTGCAACTTTTATGTTAATTCTCAAAACAAGCCTATGAAATAGGTATTATAATATTCTGCTTTTAAAGACAAGAAAATCGAGAGGTAGAATGGTTGTTTGAGATTATAGGCTAGTACGTAGAAGAGCTGGGACCCCTGTCCAGATCTCCGTGGACCTGAATTCCATTTTTTAATATTGGGATATATTATTCCTTGTTATTATACAGCTATGGAGAGGACAGATGTTTTATGGGTCACTTGAGAAGGTTCCAAGATGCATTTCAAACTTCAGAAGAAGTGGAAAGACATTACTTAATTCCAAGTCTCAATTCTCTATGGCCTAGAAATGACAATATGAGAATAATTCTTGTCTTTCACTTCTAGCAATCAGAACAATGGCATTGTTGCTATTCACTGATTCTCTGTTGAAACTGAAGAAAGTGAGATTTTTAAAAATAGGTACATTTGTTATTCTTTTAAAGATTTACTGAAGGAGGATTCGATGACTTTGAAATGTTAAGATGTAAATTACTTAATTTGTCTTCAATACATTCATATTGACTAATTTCTAATGACTAGTAATAAATTAGACTTTCATACATACCCTATAAAATTTGTATAACTGTTCTACATAGATTTGCAGTTTTTAAATAACAGCAACAAGAAAACTGCCAGTATATTTCTAACAAGTCAAAATGAAAATGAAAAATATATGGGACCTCTACATCCAATGCTTTAGTTTAATTAAAATTATTTAAATATATGTTAAAATATGTCAAATGTGCTAATACACCTATGAAATACCGCTAAAATGCAACATTTCAAGTCTTATTTGACAAGATTAAAATAGGTCAGAAGCATTGCACCTCCATTATCAGATGAGTGCAAGCAGGAGAGGTCTATGAAAAGTAGCCTTTGATGGTTTACCTTATAATCCATCATCTCTTACTTCAATCTCCCCTATATATACCTACTCTCCTCTATTGATTTGGGACTACCAGTGGTAAGCATTCATCCTAAAAAGGAGATATTTAAGGAATTTCTAGTTGGGACAGAATTTTGCCTTTTTAACTAGATGGTATTATAAATATGGGTGCTTTGGACTCACTTTCTTGCTGTAGTCCTCAACTGCTTTCTGTAGGAAGCCACAAAGAACTCTATTTCTTGCTTCTTTTAACCCTAATATCTGCTATGTATTTCCCATAACCCCTAATATGATAAGCTAGATAATATATTGACAGATAATGATTATTCATGAATTGACTGTTTCCAAGTATGCAAGATTCCATATGCAAATCCAAAAGTGGTGTGGCAGTTTAAAGTTCTTTCATGAATCCCCAAAAGAAGATCATGTTTTTGAACTAATCCATTTCTGTGAGTGTGGGTTTCTTTTGATTGGACTACGTCTGTGAGACTAGACTCAGGTTTGGTCTCTGTCCTTTTATCAGAGCTTTATAAAAATAGAGACACAGGAAAAGGGAGCTCTGTCATTTTGACTCAGTCATGTGAGATGACTCCAGGCTTGCCTAAAGCTGTAGAAAGGTAGAGAAGCCCCTAGAGGCAGAGAGCGGGCCAGGAATCTGGAATCGGCAGAGCAGAAGCACAGAAAGAGGCTCCCAAGGTGCTGGGTCCAAGGAGCTGCTCAAAGCTGAGGAGATGAGCCCTGCAATATACCTAATGGCCACATGGCAAGATTCCAGGATCACCAAGAGTTGACTTTGGTGAGAAAGCTCTCTGACGGTGCCTTGATTTAGACTTCATGTCCTCAGAAATGTAAACTTTTACCCTAAATAAAACCCCCATTATAAAAGCCAACCCATTTCTGGTACTTTGCATTGGTAGCTCTTTGGCGAACCAAGACAAATGGTTATCATTATCAGTTGTGTATTACCTTTCCAAATTAGAGAATGTAATGAGTTACCTTCACAAACACATACACAGGTATGAATGATTATATTAATACTGGGTTGATTAATGGTAAAATTTAATCCGGTATAATTAGTTATTGCTCTTTCAGTGGTTCCAGTCAAAAGTGTGTCTGCTAGAAACATTTATTTCTGTCCCAGATCCACTTTGGAATTATGTCAGGGATATGTGATATAGTATATGGTTCCCTGGAACTAGAATATCTCCACCTATATCTAGCCCACAATTGAACTCCCCCCATTTGCCCACATGTGATGAAACACCTCTGACAGTAAAGAATGATAAATGACTCATGGGCAAAGTATGAAAGCAGTGTCCATTGTCCTTTAAGACAGAGAAGATGTAAGCAGTCCAGGGATGCTTTGGGAATTACTGAGCCATCCTGGATAAAATGTGTCTTCTCAAGACCCACTCCTAATACCTGCAGCTGACTTGATGCCTCACCTCTATTGCTGTTTCTCTGATCCTGAGTCTGCTGGTTAACTATGATCCGCTTCTCCCATTTATATCTTTCTGCTTCCATGTCCTTTGATTACAACCCCAACCCCATACCTTAACAATATTCCATCCTTTGGTGTCAACTCACTTCTGATTTCATAGTTTAAAAGTCTGATTATCAGGACAGACTTTAGTATTAGTATCACCACCATTTCTTAATCCTGGTCTATTCCAATCCCCAGGTTTCCACTGGTTCTTACTAGGGCTTCAACTGAATTCCTTTATCTAATATCACATCCATGTAAATAAAACTAAAAAACTGCCAGGCTCCCTTTTCAGATGGAATTACAAGACTTATTTACTAAATGTCTCGAGGATACATTCATTAGTGGAAATTGCATTCATGATTCTGTGGATAGTATTTTCATGTTTCATTGATTAATTCAACAAATAATTTTTGAGCACATACTCTGGGGCAAATATTTTATCTGAACATGTATTAGATTTTGAAATAGCTAATTCTTTTTGCCAATATTAGATACTAATCTTTCTTGAACACTGGATATTGAAATAACCAGCTGTTTTGGCTAATGCCAAATGTAGATGTAAACAATGCATATTGAAACACCCAGGTCACCTGGATAATGTAAGTTGTTAGTCATAGCTTACATTTAATTCTGAAAAAGTGAGCTCCCTAGGATAATGTTAGAGGTTAATCTTTTCTTGAGTATTTGCTATCATAAAAGGCTGCTCTTTTGGCTGATGTTGGATATTAATAGTTTTTAAAATTGTCTATGACTGATTGGTCCATCCTGTCCATGACTCTTTAATTACAACTCGCTCATCCATGTATAATGATTCAGAGAAAACACAAAAATCAGCAATACACAATATGCTGGTATTTAACTACACCATTCATTTAACTATACCATTCTTCAATGTACCTTATTAATCACTGTGCCTCTGTTTGTTTTGGGTTCTTACACTGGTACTTTCCTCCTTGTTGCTGTTATCTGTATTTTTGTTTTGAAACTAAATGATAATATATATAAAGGGCATAAAGTACACTAATCACAAGTGTGTAATGATTTTTTTATAACCATGTAACTACCCCTTTGATCAAAATATAGACTGTGTCCAGTATCCACCTATGTACGCTATTGTCCACACTGTACTCCCCACTCCTAAGCCCGTTTTCCTTCTTGTTTTGAAGTTTATGGCTCATAAACTTCAGCTTCCCTGATCCCCACCCATTTTGACTTGACTTTAAATACTCTCTTGGGTTAATTTTACTTGCAGCTCTCAATAAGAGCTACCATGACCCATTCTCCTTCCCCGCCCCTGAGCCAGGGAAGGAAGACAAACAGTTTGTTCTAGATATTTTACAAGCAAATTTTAAAACTGGGTAAGTCTTAGTATGTATGGCTAAATTTAACATTATTTGCTTTAAAATTTACACCTAGAATTATTCACATAGTTTAGGAAAATTCCTGGAAACAATGTCAGACGCAGTGATCCTCATAGAGATACAGTGTCATAGTGTACATTCTCAGAAAACAAAGAAAATCATTTACAGTCTCAAGGTTGTTTTCTGAGTCTTGGGTGGGTGCTGATTTCCCTTTAGACAATGATAGTACAGAGCCCCCACTCACTCTCTGTAATGTTTTCAATTGACACTTACACTTGTCCTTTGTCAGAAATGGAAATCTCATCATTTGTTACAATTCAGTTTTGGTTTTACCTGATCAAACCTTTGCAATAGGCTTAAGTGTTTGAAAAATAAACAGTATATTGAAATTTACTGTCTTCCTATGGAAAAGGCTTATTAACTGGTGTTTAGGGGAACTAGGGTGCAAAATGTATTCCCTTTATTGGAGGTCTCATTTAAATAATAAGTCTGAGTTTTTATAATTGTATCTGTTAAAATTTTTTTAGGTAGTTTTGGAAGTATAGCAATTCAACTATCACAAATCTTCGATCTTATCATATTGTCATTTAACTTTTAAAGTGCCCTAAGGAAAGCAAATCAGACATGCATATCCAATCAGAATTTACATAAAAATTAAAATAAATTTTCATTGGCTTGATACACACAGAAAATGTTAGGCCTCAATGTTAAGTTGAATATAGGTAATTAAATGCAATTTTGGAAAATGAAATGACAGCTATGAAATCTGTTATTCTAACTAATCTTAATGAAGTTATTATACATAATCAATATCATAAGTTTTTTCTGAAGCTCTATGCTAGTAAAATAAACCTAGAAGATAGGCTGAATAAATTTGTTTCATCTGATATAAAATGAAGTTAAATCCTACAATTGAAAGCAAGAGTATAAAGAAAATCTAAGATGCTTTTAGGAAGTTGAATGAAATTGATTAAAAGTCTTAGCATTTGGTAATTTCTCCTGCCCTGTACTCTTCTTTTTGTTGTCTGTCTTTTATTATTTTTAAGGTTTTATAGATGACCCCTTCTCCTAACTAAGTCATTAAAAAAAATTCAGCTTATATCTAAGCATGTCCACTACAGAGAATTTTTTCCAAATACAACACAATTCATGTTTGGAATGACTTTCCACTAAGTAGGTTTCTTAGCTAAACTAAATTATTGCAACCCTAGATATCAAAGATATAACATATCTCTTAAGTTTTCCAAAGTAACTTATAAACCTACAGTTAATATACATTGAGTTCTTCAAAATAATTTCTAAAAGTTTTGCCTTTGGGGGAAACCTTTGCACTCTTAATTTCTTGGTGGAAGATTTGGGATCTCCTAGATCATTTTGTCATGGTATCTCTGTATGTATGAATACACTCATAAGCAGTGTGGATGAACACAGGCACTAACTATCTGTCAATATGAACTAGCTAATGGTACTGATTTGTCAAGCATTATTCTCTAATGCAAAAACTGAGTGTCAGGGGTTGTGAGTCCTGGCTTCACATAGCACGACCTGGGAAGTTTTAAAAAGCGATGTCCAGGCTCCACGTCTGAACTAAATAAGAATATCTGGAGGTAAGGGTCAGACATTTGCAAAATTTAAATTCTTCTCAAGTGATTGTAATGTTCGACCAGGTTGAGAACCACTGAATGAAGTTACAAATAAGAAATTCAAAATAAACTACTTCTAATTGTGATGTTGCATCTCTCTAGTAAAAACAACGAAATACTTTACTATACCAACACATTGCCTTTAAATCTTTAATTCAGAAAGTATGAGATTTGTCTTCTGAACGTCATACAAATTTACATATATTGATAAACATCAACCTATAACCATATTCTTTAAGGGCAGACACTCTCTCTTCATTGTGACAAATAGTTTCGGTATGCCTGGTTTTCTTAATTAAATAATTATCAGTTACTCTCACCTGATTCTACAGAGTACCACAGCGACAATTTCAAAGAAACCAAGAGAGAGAGCATTATCCTCAAACTGCTTTTTTTAATTCAAAGCCACACATAATCATCTTTCCCCCTATCATTTATAATCTCTTAATTTCAAAACCATTGGACTATCAGGTTGAATGATCACGGTCTTTGTGTTCACTATAAATTTATTGTCATGAATAGTAGTTTGGAATACTATTTGTAGCAAATAATCCATATATTCATGTTATATATGATTATCAAATAACCACAAAATGCAGATTTTCTAAATTCCTCATTAAGGAAGTAAAATAACCTAACATCAAAGAATCATCTGATTAGAAATTGGAAGGAACAAGTAAAAGCCTGAAAACATAGCTCTTGTGGCATATTTTGGAAAGATTCATGATAATCAGTAATATTCCACAGTTCTTGAACTTGTCATGAGTATATGTTCCAACTCCTTGTTATATCTCTGCCCAGTGCCAGAATTCTAGCAGGAATGTAATACATGAATATAAAATTGGATTGACTACTTTTAAAATCCTAAATATAAAATAGAAATAATCTGGTAGGACTAGATTAAGCATTTTTAGACATTTACAGAAATCTCTTGTTAAAAATCCAAAATTAAATCAGTGAATTTCCACCACTGATCACTGTTTGCTACATCATAAAACATGCCAACCATGTTCTTGGTTTGCTTCCACAAATGTCTAGCCATCTAAAATAGAGAGATGAATCTTTCTGCCTATATAAACTAGATATTAGAGTGTGGTCAGGGTAATGCTACTCTAAGGATTTCGGGATGTCTTCAAACTGAAATCTCAATGTTCTCAGTATGAAAAATGAGCTCAGATGCTTATGTAAGCAAAGTGCTATTCACCCAGTAAACCAAAAAAAGCAAATGGATAATGCTGGCCATATTCTGTCTTTCTGATATTTCTTTAGGAATCTGCAAGAACCTTCCCTTTCCCACTCCCCGCAATAAGACTCTTTAAGTCTATGTTAAAAAAAACTACCCAGAATACTAAATAAAAAGTTCAGCCAAAAAAAAAAAAAAAAGAAGAATGTTTTTGGCTCATAGCCAGTTAATTTTTCAAACTTGAAGTGGGGTGCTTAAATTTGTTTCACTTTTCCCATTAAATTTAAATACTGTGAGAAAAAAATAATCTATAAGTAGCCTATGTTAAAATGCCAAATTACTAAAATATGAAATATACCAATTGCTATAGCAAGTTTAGAGACTATCCCTGAATTACTATTTAAATTATACATAAAGGTTTAAAATAACACTGGAAAGTTTGAAACCCAATTGAAAAGTTTAAATTATCTTAGATTCCTGCATCATTCCTGGGTTTTCAAATCTATATACGAATGTGAATTATGCCACAAAAGAAGAACATTGTAACCGAATTTATCTTTCAAAATTTCAACCTGATTAAGACAATGGATAATGACAGAGTCAAACAGAAAAAGTAGGAAATAAATTTTTTTTTTTAGTGAGAGTATTTTTTATTTTTAAAGGTACATAAATCACACAAAAGGGTACATTAAAGAACATGAAGTTCCCATATACCCCACTCCCCACAGCCTACCCTCCTCCTACATCAACAACCTCTTTCATTAGTGGGGTTTATTAATAGGATTTGATGAGTACATTTTTTTGTTTGTTTTTGTCTGTTTTGTTTTCTTCTTTATTTTCTTTTAAATGTTACATTAAAAAATATGAGGTCCCCATATACCCTCCACCCCTCCTACCCCACTCCTCCCACATCAACAACCTCTTCCATCATCGTGGCACATTCACTGCACCTGGTGAATACATTTTGGAGCATTGCTGCACCATATGGACAGTGGTCTACATTGTAGTCTACACTCTCCCCCATTCCATGCGGTGAGCCATGGCAGGACACACAGTGTCCAGCATCTGTCCCTGCTGCACCACCCAGGACAACTCCAAATCCTGAAAATGCACCCACATCATATCTCTTCTTCCCTCTCCCTACAATCAGCAGCTACCGTGGCCACTTTCTCCACATCAATATTACAATTTCTTCCCTTACTAATCACAATAGTTCCCCAGCAGAACACCAGTAAGTCCACTCTAGTCTATACTATATTCCTCCATCCTGTGGACCCTGGGATGGTTAAGTCCACTCCACCTTTACATCAAGAGGGGACTTAGATTCCACATGGATGATGGATACAATTCTCCTGCTTGCAGTTGTAGGCACTCTTGGCTCCCCGGTGTGGTGGCTGATCTTCATCTGCCAGTTAGCCGGCCAGTGTAAGTCCAATAAATCAGAGGGTAGGAGTTGCAAGTCTGCTGCTGAATTATTATTAATAAGGTCAAGAACTTTTTAGATATTCTCAATTTATAGCATCTATGTCTAAGACTCTGAAACATGGGTGAAAAGTAAAAAATACAGATATTTGTCTACTACTTGTTAAATATCATACAAATATTGTTATATGGAACTATTCTGATGTTGCACTGAAACTTTTCATCTAGAATGTTCTGGATTGTGTAAGACTTTAGCTAACTTGAGAAGTATGTGTCTACTTTGGCATTACAGACAACTTTATTTTCACATTTTTTGGCCACATTAAGCATTTGTTAGCAGTTAGATATTTTCCTGATCTTTAAAATCATGACCACAAAAATCTTTACTCTAGCTATATAGTAGATAAAGTACAGTATAATATAGTTATGGCCCCTGAAATTGGGAAGGATGAGTTTCTAGTTAGTAATGCGTTCAAGAAAATAAAAAAATCTGCTAAACTTCAAAATCATTGGGATTGAAATGTTTTCAATTATTCTAATTAAACCTATAATAATTTATTAATTTTGAAAGGAATTGTGCACAAGCCCTTTAAGAATAAAATGCAATCTACTAATTCTGAAACTTTCTGGGCTTTCCAAGTAAGTAAGTTTAAATAACTACATTTTCCAAAATCCCAGCTAACACAAGAAATGTATATATAAAGAATTAAATCCCTTAGACCATCATCACAGAAAATACGTGCTTTGTAATCTCAACTTTCAGAAAAGATACTGTTAGATGTCTAAAAATAGCTTGCACGGTTTTAATTGGAAAGAAACTATGAGATAAATAACTTTTCTACTGCTAAGAGGCCAGCAGATAGGTGGGATTTCCTATGATTCAGAGCGTTTGATGTACACTTACAGTCCCTCATTCTAATTTAAAGCAGAGGATAAGGGTTTTACAGAAAAAGGAATTGTCAGTCCATGTTGGCCCAAAATAACATAAATTAGACTTTTAAATATAATTAGCAATCAGTTTTTCTTTTGAAAGACTAATAAATGACTATTTCAGAGAGATTAAATATTATAAATTTCAGACTTGACCTTTTATTTTGATGTATAAAGCAAGAGCTATTTAGAAACAGAGCCTTAATATAAGAGTAGCCAAAACAAGACAACTTTTTATATCACCACTAGTTTGGCAATTGAAATTAAGCAAAGCATGATAAAAATGAGTCCGAATTGGCAATATTCTCAAGATTTAAATGCCATTATTATTATTTTTTTTACATTTTGACGTTAAGGACATCTAGTAATATATATCGACTTTTATAGTCACGAATTAGTGATATGTGCTTTCCAATAAACATATGCTGAAAATTACTTAAAATTTAAACCACCTTAAAATTACTCTGTAGTAAATGTTATGAATCCCCACTTCTTTTAACAATTATGTTTCTGAGAATTCTGGAATTTCCTGAACCACAATGTGTATAGAGATGCTGGTGAGTGGGCTCCTTTTGTCAGCTTATAGATCTTGTGCTTGAGTCTGTGGTTCTGTTTATGGGGTTCTTTCCAATATACTATTTCTACAGGAGAGCCAAGAGTTCTTACTAAGAACAGCTGGGTATGGGAGGAGGATCAGCTAACTGCAGCTGGGAAACCTCTGCCAGAGTATGCCTTTTACTTAAGGAAACACATTTTGGTTAAGGAGACCGGGTTAAGGAAACACACTTCAACCATTTGTACATTGTTAACAGTCTCGGATGTAAATGCATTTATTTTTGGCTCTAGAACGATCTTTGCACTTAGTAACCCCGTTTAGATACATGTGAGAGTAAGCACCGGATCACACTTATCTAGGGTTCATGTTTGCATGAAGCAGACTCATAATTACTATCAAGACCATCAAGGGCAAGTAAAGTAATAAATCGTAATCATATCGCGTATATGTCGAGTCCCAAAGACCAGCTCAGCTCACAGGAAGCCCCAGAAAGCGCGTGGTTCCAGGAGGGTGTGCGGGACTTTGGGGTCTGCACCCACGCAGAGGGCGTGCCGGAGGCGGGGCGCGAAGTGTCCCGGCAAGGCGCTCAGCGAAGCGGACAGCGGCGAAGGGGCGGGGGGAGCGGGAGGGCGGCTTGAGGAAGGCTACGCAGCGGCGCGAGCGGCTCGCGGCTCGCGGCTCCCGCTCTCCCGACCGCCTAGCCTGAGCTGCCGCCGTAGGCGGGGCCTGCGGTGATTGGCGGGTGGGCGGGGAGGTCGGAAGTACTTTGTTTTTTATGCTAATGAGGGAGTGGGGCTTGTCCGTATTTACGTTGAGGCGGGAGCCGCCGCCCTTCATTCACCCACATGGTCCTTCGAGGTTCCTCTGCCGCCTCCTGATCAGCGCCTTCGCGCCACTTCGCGCCCTCGGGCGAGGCCGAGGGGGTGGGGACGACCCCCGCTGCGGCTTGCGCCCCTCCGCAAAGCACCCACCGCAGGGCGGGCCGGCGGGCCGCACCCCCGGCCTGGGGCCTCCGCTCGTAGTAAAGCGGAGGTGGGTGGGGAGGTGGGAGCGAGAGTCCGCTGCGGGCAAGGCGAAGATGGTGGCAGCTACTCCTTCTGGTGAGTCTGCCCGCCCCTCCGCCGACTGAGTGAAACCTGTTGTGTGTAACCTCAGTCGGGAGGGCTGGCGGGTGGGGCGGATTGGCCCGGGTCAGCGTGGCGGCGGCGGCGTGGCCGGGGACTGGAGCGGGTCTCGGGCCGTTGGCGCCCCGGCGTGTGGCAGCGGCGACTCATTTGCCCGCTCGCACGCGGGCTGGCGGAGGGGCAGGGCCGGGGCGGGAGGGAAGGAGAGAGCAGCGGCCGCGCCCGGGACCCGCGAGGACCCTTCTTGGGCCGGCCCCGGCGGGCGGCCGGGCGCGCGGAGCACACAATGGCCCCTCGGGGAGGGGACGCTCGAGGCCCGCGCCCTCTCCCGGGCTCAGGATGTACGCGGGGCGCGGGATTCCCCGGTAGGGAAAGTTTCTCCTGGGGGTGAGAGTTAAAGCGCCTCCAGAACAAAGCGGCGGCGGTAGAGGCACATGGGGCAGGCCGCAGACCGGGAGGGGGCGCGCCCACGAGGTACCTGCGCGCTGGCGGGCGGCGTGGCGTGGGCGCGAGCCTGTGGCCCCCCAAACTTTGGGTGCGCGAGGCGGGCGGAGGGGCATGGGAGGCCCGGGCAGCTCGGCCTGGGCGCTTCCCTCCTCCTGCGTGGGCTTTGTTAAATCTGCGCGGGGAACCTACGGGCGGAGCCCGCAACTTCCCCGCCGCGGGCCGCGGAGGAGGCCCGATCCGGGCTCCGTTGTGGCATGGACCCGCCTTCCCCTGTCTGCTCGTTGGGTGCGCGGCGCGGGAGGGCCGGCCCGACTCGGCGGGAGCGGCGGCTGTGCCGCCATGTTCCTGCGGGGCGGGCTGCGCGGGGGTGAGGGCGGGGGACATGGCGACTGCGCGCTGCCGCCGATTGTTCCCGGCTTAGGCCTTGGGCCGCGTGCGACGAGCACCCGCGGCCGGGAGCCCCCGCCCCTCTGGGCCGGGCTGGGGGGGGTGGGGAGGCGGGGGACACAAAGGAGGGGCGGGCGGCGCGCCCGCGTTCCCGCAGCACCCGGGCCTCGGCGCCGCCGGTCGACGCGCGACTGCCGCCGGGAAAGGGGGGGGGGGGCGCTACGGGGGTGCCGCGTCCGGCCAGGCCGGCTCTGACCCACCGCCCCCTGGCGGCCGCTCGGAGAACGACAGGGCTGCGCGCCCCCTTGTGCGACATGTGCTGCCGGCCAGGGCTCCATGAGGGTGGCGGGTACTTTGCAGTCGCGGGTGTTCTGGCCCCATTTTCGATTTCTAAGTCGGAGCACAGGGGCAAGGAGCTGGAGAAGGCAGTTTCGTTGCTGCAATGCCATCAAGAGAAAGAAAGAATGTAATGCCATCACAACCACAGCAGTTTAGGGGAACAACTCTTTATCCCGGCTTGCAGCCACGAGGTCTTGATTGGGGGAGGGGTGGTGAAGAACAGTCTCTTTTTTTTCCCTTTTTGTAGGAGCTGAAAACCAGAGTTAATTGTTTCATTAGTAAACCCCTGTATTTCAGAAGTTTACTAATCGGATTATAAAGTTAAAGACTTGAAGCTAATACTTCTGATTTTTCTAATTTCATTCTCCTGCAGTTTGACTTATGCATTATTCGCCTTTTAAACCCCGCCAGTATTGCCCAAATTTGTTGTCCTTGATTTGCAGATAGAGTTCATAAAGTATTGGGATTGGAAAGAATTTGGAAAGTGCTAATAATTTTAAGCAAATATTTACCTTTTTTCCCTATACCTCTTCTCCTCCCCCCTTCCAGTCATACACGTGGACCTAACTTCCACCAAAAGCTTTTCTGAGGATACTTGCTGAGAAAGTTTTCCGAAGTAGGTAAGTGTATTCTAATTTTCTTTGTGAACTTTGATTCGATTGGGTTTTTAAAGTGTGAAATAGGTATTTTGTACTTTTTAAGAAAATTAACTCGGTGTGGGTTAACTAAGTTTATAAAAGTACAATGCAAATATTAAAATCTTTGGAAACTCACTGCACAGCTTACAAAATGTAATTTTAGAGCTGCTTTTAAGTGGATAAAATAGATATAATCTGGGGTTATAAATTTTTAAAGTATAACATTATTTGAACAGGATTTTAAAGTCGAAAATTAATAGTAGTTTGAGTATTAATCAATTTGCCAAGTATTTGCTAATTAGAAGGCTGGACAAAAGGAAAAAGTTTTGCCACGTGGATATGAAGATTTCCTCTCAAAGGTACAATAAAATGGGCCGAATTGTCTTGTTCATATATTATTTCTCATTCAGATGTAGGTCTTAATTTGATTTTTCTAAGTATACATCTGGGAAAGGCTGGGTATGAGGAAGAATCTTGTTTTTTTTTTTAAAGTTTTTAAAGCCTAAATCTGTGCCTAAATGGAATTCGCAGGTTTGAGGTAATTAAACTTACGTTATGGATTATGTGAAATTTCATGTTTAAGGTTGTAAATTTGAGGTGTTATTTTATCTAATTTTTTATTTCAAATTTAGCAGGAATTAAGAGAACATCACCTTGTAAAACTGAAGATTGACCAGTCAGAATAATGTCAAAGTGCTTACAGTGCAGGTAGTGATATGTGCATCTACTGCAGTGAAGGCACTTGTAGCATTATGGTGACAGCTGCCTCAGGAAGCCAAGGTGGGCTTTAAAAGTACAGGGTCTGCTGGTGTTGAGTGCTTTTTGTTCTAAGGTGCATCTAGTGCAGATAGTGAAGTAGATTAGCATCTACTGCCCTAAGTGCTCCTTCTGGCATAAGAAGTTATGTATTCATCCAGTAATACAAGCCAAGCAAGTATATAGGTGTTTTAATAGATTTTTTTGTTTGCAGTCCTCTGTTAGTTTTGCATAGTTGCACTACAAGAAGAATGTAGTTGTGCAAATCTATGCAAAACTGATGGTGGCCTGTTATTTCCTTCAAGTTTTTGTGTTTTTTTTTTTTTTAACTAATTTTATGTACTTTTATTGTGTCGATGTAGAATCTGCCTGGTGTGTCTGATGTGACAGCTTCTGTAGTACTAAAGTGCTTATAGTGCAGGTAGTGTTTAGTTATCTACTGCATTATGAGCACTTAAAGTACTGCTAGCTGTAGAACTCCAGCTTCGACCTGTCACCCAATCGAACTGTCCTATTACTGAGCACTGTTCTATGGTTAGTTTTGCAGGTTTGCATCCAGCTGTGTGATATTCTGCTGTGCAAATCCATGCAAAACTGACTGTGGTAGTGAAAAGTCTGTAGAAAAGTAAGGGAAAATCAGACCCCTTTCTACACAGGTTGGGATCAGTTGCAATGCTGTGTTTACATTTGGTATTGCACTTGTCCCGGCCTGTTGAGTTTGGTGGGGATTGTGACCAGAAGATTTTGAAAATTAAGTTTTATTCAAGATACCAACTTCTACTGTTAAATGTTCCAGAGATGAAGAATTAAAAGAAAAAACTTAATGTAACTTGATTAGTTTTGTTAATGTGTAAAGTATGTATATATAATTTCTTGTTCTTGAAATCAAGTTTTGTCTTAGTTTTCTACTAAAATATCCTTATGAGATTGTCAGATTTGCTAAATAAATTTTGATTATATTTTCTGTTGGGTTAGATTTGCTTCACTATCATGTGTAATCTATAAAGGAAATGCCTTTCTTCCTTTGAACCTGTAATCTCAAGATGGTTCTTTAATGTAAAAGTCATTTTTAAAATTACTTGAAATTACAAGAAAGGTCAGGATGGAGTTGAAGGGTCTTTTAAATTTTGCTTTCTTTACTGGAGAATTGGTCGATTTTTATGGATTGTATTGTACATTAGTTATATGAGATATAAAGGGGATACCTGTACCTCAACGGTCTTTAAATAAATAGATTACTGATTACTCAATTATTTAAATTTGATAAAAACTGTGATTCTTTATAAATGTGAAAAGAGGCTTTTAAACATGGAATTTTGAGAGTTTTTTTTACTTCTAGTAAAAAAATACTTTTAAAAGTACATGAATATTTGATGTATAACATAGTTTTCCTTTATGATTGTTAATGGTGCATTAGCTATACATGACCTGTTATTACCATGAAATAGTTAAAAAGAGTTAAGAAAAACAGACTGATAAATGGAGTGACTACTGTATCCAAAGTTATAACAAAAAAATGGAATGAGAATCTGAAATTAGCTTTTCTTTAAATTTAGTTACTGTTTATGTTCTTCACCTCCTTCCTAATCTAGCTTTGGCAACAATGATAGCTTGAGTTCAGACTCTGTGATCTGTCATTGGAATGGAACAAAAGGTGTGGCAGTTGTGTTTTTTTCTGTCTCTAGCCCAAGGTACATATGTGTAGAAAAATGTGGGTTGATTTAAGAACAGTCAGGTTTAAAGGGACCAAGTGTTAAAATTGGACCTATGCTGAGATATGGATAAACAGATTGACAGTAAGTTTTAAGAAATTTCATTGTATTTTGGGACAACTTTATTTTAGTAATTTCTGTAATGTATTAATTATGTCACCTAATAAATGTAGAAAATGTCTTTTAAAATTCCAGTGTATAAAGTCTAATATTAAAAGCTTAACTTCTAATGTATTCCTTTAAGAAATTTAAGGAACTTAATCTTGGAACATTGACAAGAAAGGTAAGTTTTTCACAGTTCTGGAGTTTGAGGTAAATTTTCAAAATGAGGAAATTTTGTACAGTGATTTATAAAACAGAAATGTAATGATCTTTAGCTGAGTTCTTGAACTTTTGAATCGAATTGTTTTGCTTTGTTTAGTGACAAACATTGCTCTAAATAAGTAATTCATAACTAGGTAAAGACTTTTTTTTAGCATGCTAAAATCTTAAAAATACATGGTTATTTTTTAACTCTTTTCTCCTTAGATGCTGAACCTCTTTTCTTGTATTCAGGATTTAATTGGATTTTGTTTAATGGAACCTGATCTATCAAGTTAATTGTGTTTGTTGAGCTTAAGGTTGGCAGTGGGGTTGTGAGGGTTCTGTAGGAATTGTTTCTAGTTTTTAAAAAGTGGCAAATGGGTCTAAAATTTTCCTATACATCATAGCATAGCTTTCTTCAAGTAGCACTAATATAAGCCATGCAAATATAAACAGCTGTTTTGAGATGTATGCAATTTGTAGTAACTTAATAGCTGATAAATGTCTAATAGCTAGTTGTCCTGTGTAACAACAGCTTTGACCTTTGTTCTGTTTTCACCTTGAAATAGCTAGAGATTTGGGGTTGAGTTGCTACAGGTTGATAGCCTTAAAACCATTTTCAGAAAAATATATAAATCTTTAATAATTCTTTTTGTATGTTATGCTTGTACAGTTCTCTATTTAAATTGTGTTAAAGAGGGGAAAAAACATATTTTTATTTCCACGTTTATGCTTTTTCAAAGGTACACGAAAAGTAGTGGTGATTGTATCTAAGCAGTACAGGCCCAGTCTTGGGTTTTTCGATGTAGCTTGAAGATTCTTAAAACAATGATTCCTGACAGAATGCAACGTGCAACTATACCCGGAGAACAATTCAATGTCACAATAAAGTTTATTATAATACTTAATGTAATATTGCCTTGTGATAGTATTTGATATCTCTTTGTAGTTTGTTTCAGCTAAGCAGTAAAGATAAGGATATGGTATACATGGCCAATTTTTGAAATCTAACTGGAAATAAGGTCATTGTTGCTCACTTGGCTCCTGTTATTCTTTGGCTTAGATGTTGTTTCATTTACATTCAGCTTAAATTCTGAATGTAGTTTTCTGTTTTAAGTTTAATTCTAGATAAATAATGTTTTACTGAGTTTTAAAGGATGCTAATTAGAAAATGGATGCATGCCATGCTTTTTAACACCATAAAAAATGTTGAAGATGGCTTAGTTTGTTGGTCCCCCCTGCCCCCGAATGTTTTTGGGAGGGAATGAATTCAGAGATTCCTTATGATGTATTGCACTTGGGCCATGCTATTGGATTCGTCTTAATGCACTTACTGTTAATAAATAAAATATTGCATTGTAAAACTGCTTAAGAAATGTCCAAAGTCAACATATTGAAATAAAAACTGAAAAGGTTAATCTTGGTTGTAGCCGTTTTTCTGGTGTCTTTTGTTACTAAGAATAATCCAAACATCTTTGCGTTTATAAATTCTCAAATCATGCTTGAATTTCCTTAATTTTGGTCTGAGAAACCTTTAAAGTTGAGCAATTTTCTAAGGGTTTAAAAAATACACAATATGGTAAATATTTTACAAATTAGGTATTAGGTTGGACTTGTACTGGCATTTTTATGGCCAGTAAAGTAACTCAGGGAAGATGGCCAGGCTCAGATGTTTGAGTATTTTAAAAAAATAAGCAAGTGCTTCCATAAATGCAGGTTCAGTCTTTAGTGGGGCAAGTATTTAACGTGATATAGAGGCAAAGAAAACCCCAAGGTTGGTAACATGGTACCAGATCAAATCGTAGTGTGTTGTTCCCCTTAAATGGTCAGTAATTATCTCTCAAGTTGAATGTACATTGTTAATTACACGATTACTAAATTTAGTGTATGTTAAATTTAGGAGCATGCACAAGAAGGAAATGCCTTTTTATAAAAGTGTACTGTGATAGACAAGACACTGAAAAATGATACGACATTCCTTAAATTCCACTGGCAAATTTGAGAGTAATCATTCCTCAATACTCATTTAAGATGTAATGATTTGTATGGAATATCACTTATGCGATTTGCAACTTATGGAATGTTGCAAAAGTAAATGAAAACTAGAGTCCTATAATTATTCTCAGGTCAAGAGATCGTGAGCCCCTTGAGCCAGCATGTGGCCTTAGTGCTCAAAGTGTGAATGTAATAGATCCTCAACACAGCAAAAAAGGCTCAGTTCAGTGCAGAGTACTGCTGAAATTCTAGAGAGGATATGAATTTGGAAGATGGCTCTTTACCACAGTTGGGCACTATAGTTAATCCCAATATCTTTCAAAATGTAAAGAACTAGAATCTTTTCCCAGGTGAATTGGAATAGGGGGGAGGGGACTGCTCCTGGGCAGAAAAGCATTATAATGTGCTTAACATAACTAGTACCCTATATTGTCCAAAATGATAAACCTTGGGAATGCAGGAAAATACTGAAACATTTTAGAATTTGTGATATATGGAAGTAAGAGATTCTGAATAAAAAATACTGGTCTTAAAAATCTGAAGCATTCCTCCTTATTTAAAAGCTGATACTTTGTATGGCATGGTATTTTTAAGCAAGGGCTAACTTTAGGTTTGCTTACCTTCACAAGGACAGACTTCTCACTACAACTTAAGGAGTAGCAATTTAACCTCTTTCTGCTCCAGTGGTAACTTTGTTTTCACCTAATGTTTTGCACCTAATATGTTAGGTATTTGTATGTGTAATTGCCTTTGAATGCTGTGCATGGAGTTACTTGAGGGTAATAGGTTGATTCTGAAAAAGTGAGGATTCTCAAAACAGGTGGAACCTTTTCAGCCATGAACTCCCCTCCAAGGCCTTCAGACTTAGCCAAGGAACACTTTTAAAATAGCAAAATCAATTTAATAAAGCATTTAGTTTAAATAGGAATTAGACTTGCCACTACATCTCCGTGCAACCTCTGAGAAATCTCAGAGGCTTAAGGGACACACATTCCTGTAATCCCAAAGCCGAAATTCAGATTCTATGTTGAAAATAGTGGTCTTGAGCTTATTGGTCCTCTCAAAAGAATTGTGAAAACTACACGTTCACATTCTCAGGTTGATACCTAAAATGCCTAAATTGAAATAGTTGGTTAAGATACAATATCATATTCTGGAGATTTTAAAAAATAAGATGACTCTGCTCTTTACTGTTAATCAGATAGTAGATGACTCTTTTAAATATATAACAAAACTCTTGCTTAGAACCCAAAGCACGTTAAATATTTGTCCCTACAGTCTCCAGGCAGACTTAACATTTCATGGTGCACTTTGCCCTCAGTTTTGGTTATTTCTCCTCCAGGAAAGTAGGCTCTAAGGCCTTTTAGCAGATTTTCTGAATTGGCATCCTTAAAGTTACATCTCTCTCCACTATAATGTAAGCTCTGTGAGGGCAGACATTTGAATATGGTTAGGTTCATTTTTCCTGGTACAAAGAAGGTACTCATTAAATCTGAAATGTATCAATGTGTCTATAAATATTACTAAAGTGAGACAGGCTCAGTGAAAGTTAATGGCTAGAAGTACATGTAAAAGGCATACTTTTAAGGCCATTGATAATCTAATCACCTGGTAGAAATGGTTAGAGCACTGATAGTTACTTAAGTGAAAAAAATTCACCAAATCTATCAGAAGTAAAAATCTGAAAGGTGGTGCTTCGTAGCAAATATTTCTAAACATGATTTTGTTAACTAGATTGAAATAAGGCTCATGTAATTATTTTATTTTCCAGTTTCAGAGGTGATGCATTTTGTGGGAAATGGAAAAGGTGAGAGAAAAAATTAGCACTTATTCCCTACTCAGTAGTACCTTGGAGTTTAGACTTACCAGTGTTGCCTATATGGTTTCTAAAATATGGTCCCTTGATTACATTTTTCAGTTTTTGGCACCCTGGGACAAAGCATAGTAAAATCAGTATGCTTGAAGCATTCTACTTTGTGATGAAGAAGGGTGATGAAGTGGAGTTGGGAAAGAAAATGCAAGTAATTTCTCACAGTAATGTTAGGAATAGGCTATACAGAAATTTACTTTCTCAAAACTATACATAGTGTCATATAGTTTACTTAGTTTGTGTGCCCCAGGAATATGCAAACTCCAATTTGAAGACTGTTCAAAGGTACCCCATGATACTTGGCTAATTGAGAAAGTTAACTATTTCAGGAGCCTTATGGTGTATAATGTTTAGGAGGAAGACTTCCTGGGTTCGAGTACCAGCTTTGCCAGTTACTTGCCTATACTTTGATATCACTCCAGAATTTCAAACACTGATTGCCTCGCCTGTCCTGATCAATGAGCTAGCTGTCACCACTTCCCAGGTTTATATGCAGCTGGAAAAAAGCCCCTGCTTGCTCCCCAACTTTCAAAATTTCTGCTTAACTCTGCTTGGTCAAATAAATACCTCAGGCCCACTTGGACTACTCTGTGACAAAAGGGATAAGATTATTTTCAGGCCTGGTTTAATGCACCAATTCTAGCATTAGTGACAAAAGTTTTTTTTTGCTCCCGGAAACACAGTAATACCTAAGCAGGGAGAGGGGCTGGGTAGTGTTTGATACCTAAAAGACAATAAAGAGTACAATACTAGGGTTTGGGGAAGTATGTCTTGGTCTTCCCCCAAAAGCAAAAACACTTCAGTGAAGGTAGGGGTAGGAGGAAGGAAGGGAGAAAATTTCTGGTAAGATGGCAACATGAACACACATCTGAGATGCTAACATTTTTCCTGGGTCTTTTAGTGCTCTTCTCTTGGTACTTGTGGCTGATTATGCCACTCTGAGGTCTCAGCTTAATATCACTTCCTCAAAGCAGCTTTTTCTGATTACTTGGTCCTCAGGTTATTAATCACAGCTATTCGTTTTATTCAAAGCTCTTATTTGTATCTGCATGTTTTTCTCATTAGTTTTCTATTGGCTGCTATAACAAATTACCACAAATTTAGTGACTTAAAACAATGTATTTTTAAAAATCTTAAGGTTTCTGTAGGTCACAAGTCTGGTGTGGTCTCATAACAATACTCACGCCAAGGTTTTGGCAGAGCTGTGTTGTGTTCTGGAGGCACTAGAGGAGACACCATTTCTTTGTCTTTTCCAGTTTCTGGAAGCAGCCCACATACCTTAGCTCATGGTTACTTCATCTTCAAAACTAGAACAATGGATTGAGTCCTCACATCACTGAACTATGATCTTACCCCCATTTGAATTATTGTGCTTCCCTTCTTTCACTTGTAATGATCCTTGTGATTACACTGGGCCCCTTTGGGTAAACCAAAATGATCTCCTTATTTTAAGGTTACCTTAATTCCCTTTTGCCAATTCACGTAGCATATGATTTTAGGGATTAGGATGCAGACATGTTTGGGGCCTATCATACTTGCCCTCTCAACTTATGGGGCTCTCTGCTTTGGACATTACTATAGCCCAGACCTGCATAAATATAGTTTTATTCAGAGTGAGCTTAAGTAACATTAATGAGTTAAGGAAAATGCTTTTTAAATATACAAGATGTAAAACTAGAACGAACTCAGCCCTAAGAATTTTATTGTGCGGTAAAGGCCAGTGTACAGAGGTATGATGAGAAAATGATTACTTACGAATTCAGTAACTACCAAATTATTTGTCTATGAGTAAAATGAAGATTTCTCAGATGGAAAAGTTATATTTCTCACAGAAACACATTCTAGAAAAAAATTATGAATTTATGTCAGTCAGCCAACAGATGAGTGTCATTTACATAGGTTTTAATGGGGCTATAAAACTTTGTAAGATTTAAAGAATTGCTTTAAAAAAATGGAGATATGGAACATAATGTGACCATCAGGGTTTAAAACCTCAAAATTAGCAAAAGCCTGGAAATGTGACTTTGAAGACAAGTAGAAGGCAATGGTTTGGATATGTTGTTTTTCTTTCAAAGCAATCATTGCAGAACAAAATATACTTAACTTTGAAATCATTAGAAAAAGCTAACAAAAGCCAACAAAAGAAGACCAAAAAGGGGAACAGAAGTAGTAGGATTTTAGTTTAAATTCAGCACAGACACTTTTCAAGTAGTTACGTCTTAACTCAAAACAGTTATACCTAAGTTTCCTAACTTGCAAACCTTGGTTACTTTTAGCCATTGAAAAGGCTGCTGGTGGTTTGGCCATGTACAAAGGTAAGTCCTGGCCCTCATTTTTATACTCCCTGCCCAGCAGTAAGATCTATTAAAGCACAAGTCCCTGAAAACAAGGAACACATCTTACTTTGTGTTACCCAAAGTGAATGGAAAAGAAACATTGAATAAGTATCTATTAAATGAATAGAGGGTGACTCCAAATATTTTAACAATTCAGTGTGTTCTTTTTGATAAATTCTAAGAGTCATGTCTCCCACAAAAAAAGGCATGTTCTAGTATGAACTCCAGGTCCTGTGGATGTGGAACCATTGTAAATAAGATCCCTTCAAGATGTTACTTCAGTGAAGTTTTGACCTCTAACAATCAGTTTGGGCTTTATTCTGGATTACTAGAGCCTTCTATAAACTAAAAAGGATAAGCCCCAGGGAGAAGCCATCTCTGTTCAGATGGAAGTCAACGGAACCTGGAAATGATGAGAGAAGGTGCCAACATGTGCATTGTCATGTGAAGGAAAAACTGAGAAACTACGGAGATTGCTGGCCAACCAACCGCATGAGAATGCAAGACTTCTAGCCTCTGAAACCATGAGCCAATAAATTCCTGTTGTTATGCCAACTGTGTGTATGTGTGTGTGTGTGTATGGTATTTGTTTTAACAGGAAACTTAAGCACACGCCATCCTTAAATTTATCTCGGCACCAAATTTTGTCCGGAGATACATGCTGAAAGTTATGCTTGCTTTGATGGAAAGGATGGCCAAGAATGTGGGGGTGGTGTAGTGGATATAAAGTAGTTATATGTGACGTATAAGGGCAGAATAGTGAAGTGACTTCTGAGAGTTGCTGGTTGGTTGTAGTGTTTTAAAATGGGCTCAGAACAAATCTAACAGAAGTAATCCATTTTCTTGCTTTGTACGTTAGGAATCGAATAATGAGTACATGACCTCAGACTGCTGTTGCCCTTTTACTTTCGACCATTGCTTTCCTCCACCAGATTACTAGTCTTTTGGAAGTAAGCTGCTTAATAAATTGACAAGTATTTATGAAACTTTATGTGTATAATAATACCAAAGTTTGTGTGCTCAAGGAGATATAGACAATTTTGAGATAAGTCTCACATGCGTAAATTAGAATTAATAAAGTGGTAAATGACACTAAATGAAAAGCCCTGAAAGTAAGCTGGAGTTCAGGGATGGAGGATGACAAAGTATATGCATTTGATTACAAATTATAAGCACATAGGTAATTAGAAGGACAGATTTTTTTATTGAATGAATTTAGCATATGTAAGTATAGTAATCAACTTCTTACTGGTTTGGTTATATTGATCCTTGCTTAATATAAGGAATCTAATTTACAAAATTTTTTCAGCTAAAAATGGAGTGTGCAGATCAGTACTAGGTAAAATCATTCTGTCTTAATTGATTATTACTATCAAAATAATTTCTTGGTTTTCATGCTTAGATAGGACTCGAGACATCTCTGCTATAAGAGTGCATTGCTTTGGGAATGGATATAGCTCAAGTGGTTGAGCACCTGTTTCCCATGTACAAGATCCTGGGTTCATTCCCTGTACCTCCTTAAAAAAAATGCTTTGCTTTGTTCTTAAAATGTCGATGGTATATTAATACACCGAAGACCCTAAATTTTATTCATTTTAAAGGCTTATTCAGTCCTGATGTTTAAAGCCTGCTGTAATATTTTAATCATAAGTCTGTCTTCAAAAGGATGCCACCCAAAAGTAAAGATATTTTTTTTTGTATAGGGCTAATACTTTGTAGTCATTTGATTTATTTAAAAAATAATTAAGGATGGCAATACATTTTTACGGTAAAATAATTGAACTTTAAATTACAGAAGTTTTACACAAGCCCAATTTTGGATAATGTTATGATCTAGAGTAAGGAAGCACTGATAAATCTTAAAAAAAAATCTATCAGAAAAGTACATTTAAAATCATAGCTCAGTAACTCAAAACTCCATGAGGTTGCATGACACAAGTTAATAAGGGTGTTGTATAATGTCATGATCTTAAACAGATGAAAGTGATTTAACTGTGATCTTTGCCCACTCTTGAATACAGTGCTAGGTAAGCACAGAGCACATGATATTCAGATGCTAAAGAAAATTTTGGATTAATGGCTGTATTTTACACATTAACCATGTTGTAATAGTCTAAGTGCTGCTGACGCCATTCTGTCTTAAATTCACCAGACTTTTTGGCCAAGTTTGGGGAAATCAATCTCTACTAAATAGTTAACCATAAGGCATATTTGTATAAGCAAATAAAATGCTTTCAAAATGTTCCACTTTTGAAACTGAGTCTTTTATGTTGACCCAATGACTGTTTGCAAAGGTAAACTCAAGTGTAGAGTTAAGCAATTGTGTAGCAAATTTGATCACTGTAGATGAAATATAGGATACAATGAATAAACTGATATTTAGAGTTTTTTTCATGTTACTAGACATTTACTCTTCCTAGATATTTAGAAGTTTGTATTTGTTTGAGGAATTATTAGAGTTATTTACCTGTATGTTTTCTTTCTTTCTCCCTCTCTGCTATTCCCTCTTTCCCTTCCTCCAACCCCACTCCTTTTTTCTTCTTTGCCTCCTTTCCTTCCTCCTCCTCCCTCAGTCTTTCTCAATATTCACATGGTTAAAGATTTTGCCAAATAATTATTAACCCTTTCATAATTTTAACTATTTGTGAACTTAAAGTAAACAGAATACATTTTTAGTTTTTCATATTGGATGATTTGCATGCATATGGTAAACTCAGACAAAAGTATTTTAAAAGTTGGTATATTTTGAAACAGATAATGAAAACCAAAAATTATTTTAACCAGATTCATTAACTTAATACCCCCATACTTAAATGCTTATTTTTCAGACCAGAATCATAGCAGTATCTCATATTTCTTCTTTTTTATTCTCAAGGTTTATTTCTTATTAAACCAGTTGTAGGTTTAAAGAAAATTCAGAAAGTAGAGTTCCCATATACCTATCACACACAGTTTTCCCTATTAACATTTTACAATAGTATGGTGTAGCAGTTTGATATAACTGATGAATTCCAAGAAGAAATATTGGATTATGTTTATAATCTGTACCTGGGAATGATTGAGTTATCATTAGGGCATAGAGTCCCCACCCAGTCCCCACTCCTTGGTGGGTGGAGATTCATAGATAAAAGACATGGCAAAGGACAGAGTTGGAGCTTTTGATGTGGGGATTTCTGATGTTAGAGTTTGATGCTGAAGAGCCGAGAAATCAGTACCACAAGGGAAGGAACCTTGAACCCAGAGAAAAGCAAGCCTTAGGAACACAGGAACCCGGGAAGGCTGAACGCTCGCAGACATCGGTAGCCATCTTGCTCCAAATAGACTTTGGTGAGGGAAGTAACTTATGATTTATGGCATGGTAACTGTAAGCTCCTACCCCAAGTAAATACCCTTTATAACATCCAGCAGATTTCTGGTATTTTGCATCAGCACCCCTTTGACTGACTAATACATATGGTAACTTAGTTGTAATTGATGGTACAATATTATTAATTATAGTCTGTAGTTTACATTAGGGTTCACTCTGTTATACACTTCCATGTTTTCTTTTTAAATTTTTATTCTGATATATATATAACCGAATGTTTTTCATTATAACCACTTCAGTTTTATTACAATTCATTGGTGGTAGTTACATTCGCAATGGTGTACTACAATTTACCACCATCCATTACCAAAATTTTTTCATCACACCAAACAGAAACTCTGTACTAATTAAAAATTAACCTCTCCTTTTCTATGTGGACATTGGATTGGTTGTGTCCAAAGGTGGCATTGGATTGAGAAAAGTGGACATGATGGCTGATGGGTATGGGGAAAGGCAGGAAGATATGAGAGGTGGAGGCGTCTTTGGGACATGGAGCTGCCCTGGATGGTGCTTCAGGGGCAATCACCGGACATTGTAAATCCTCACGGGGCCCACTGGATGGAATGGGGGAGAGTGTGGGCCATGGTGTGAACCGTTGACCATGGGGTGCGGGGGTGCCCAGAGATGTACTTGCCAAATGCAATGGCTGTGTCATGATGATGGGAGGGAGTGTTGCTGGGGGGGGGAGAGGTGGGGTGGGGGTGGTAGGGTTCAATGGGACATCATATATATATATTTTTAATGTAATATTTTTTTAATGTATTTTTTAATGTAATATTTTTAATGTAATATTATTACAAAGTCAATTAAAAAAATAATTAAAAAAAAAAGATACCAAAAATAAAAATGAGGTGCTACTACAAAAAAAAAAAAATTAACCTCTCATTATCATACACACCTTACCCCTGCACCTGTAAACAAGTATTCTTATTTCTGACTATGAATTTGTATATTCCAATTATTTCATATGTCTACTTTCATTCTTTTGCATGTGGATATCCATTTTCCCTTGACCACTTGTAGAGACTATTCTTTCCCCATTGAGTGGAATCAGCACCCTTGTCAAAAATCTGTTAGCCATAGATTTGAAGGTTTATATGTGAAATCAGTTTGATTCCATTGGTCAATATGTTTGTCCTTGGGACCAGATTACCATAGCTTTTTAATAAATTTTAAAATCAGGAAGTGTTAGTCTTTGTTCTTTTTCAAGATGTCTTTTGCCTATTTGGGGTTCCATACACTTCCAAATAAATTTGGTGACTGGTTTTTACATTTCTACAAAGAAGGTTATTAGAATTTTGATTGGATTGCATTTAATCTGTAAATCAGTTAAAAGGTCCTTTACATCAGTGGTTACATTTATTCTTAGCTATTTGATTCTTTTAGCTGCTATTGTAAATGGAATATTTTTCTTGATTTTATTTCAGATTGCTCATTACTTGGGCAGAGAAACATAACCAATTTTGCGTGTTGATCTTGTATCCTGCCGCATTGCTGAGTTCATTTATTAGCTCTACTAACTTTGTTGTGGGTTTTTCAGGATTTTCTGTATTTAGGATTATGTCATCTGCAAACAGGGAGGGTTTTACTGTTTTACTTTCCAATTTGGATGCTTTTTTTCCATCTCGTTGAAATTTTCTGGCTAGAACTTCCAGTACAATGTTGAATAAAAGTGATATAGCCATCCTTGTCTTGTTCCTGATCTTAGCAGGAAAGCTTTCAGTCTCTCATCATTGAGGATGAAGCTGTGGATTTTTCATATATGCCCTGTGGTAGTTTGAAGCTTTTATGGACCCCAGAAAGATCATGTTCTTAAAGTTAATCCATTCCTGTGGGTGTAAATCTATTGTATATGGTACTTTTTTTAATCCACCCCCCTTGCAACTTTTTGTGTACTGTCTGCTCTTCGTGTCCATTTCACTGTACGTTCTTCTGTTTCTGTATTTATTTCCCCTTCCCCCTTGAGGCTTGCTTTCTGTACGCTCTCTGTGTCCATTTGCTGTGGGCTCTTCTGTATTGCTTGTCTCCCTTCTTTTCTTGTGTCACCTTTGCTGAGTCAGCTCTCCGTGGTGTCTGCAGGAGAGCCTCCCTTCACAAGGAGGCCCGGGACACAAACAAAGGGCCTCCCATATGGTAGACAGGGCCTCCCATATGGCAGATGGGAGCTCATCTGATTGAGCCAAAGCCACTTCCCTGTATATGGTACCTTTGGATTAGATTATTTATTCTGTGAGGCATGACTCAGGTGGGTACCAATTCACTTACTGGAGTCCTTTATAAACAGAGTGAATATTGGAGAGACAGAAGAAAACCATGAGAGAGAGAGAGAGTGCCACTGAAAACAAAGCTCTGAAGGTAAGGAACCCTGGAGGAGGAGGAAGAGCCCTGCAGACACTGCTATGTGCTTTGGCATATGACAGAGGAGTCCAGGATGGTTGGCAGATGGTCTTATGGGAGAAAACCTCACCTGATGATGCCTTTTTTTTGGACTTTTTTTTTTTTCAGCCTCAGCACTGAGCTTGCAAGCAAATAAGTCCCCATTTTAAAAGCCAACCCATTTCTGCTATATTGCCTTTTGGCAGCTTAGCAAACTAAAACATGTCTTTTACCATGTCAAGAAAGTTTCTGTTCTTAGTTTTTTGAGTGTTTTTTTTTCAAGAAGAGGTGCTGGATTTTGGCAAATTCCTTTTCTGTGTTAATTGAGATGTTCATGTCAGGTTTTCCCTTCATTCTGTTAATGTGTATTACATCAATTGTTTACATTCCTAATAGAAATCCCACTTGATCATGGAATAAGAGTCTTTTGAGAAGCAGATGTGTCTTAAATGATAGGGCTTCCGCCTACCATATGGGAGGACATGGGTTTGATCCCTGGGGCCTCCTGGTAAAAAAGAAAAAGAGAAAGCAAAGCATGAGCCAATGCCTGCACAGCAAGCAGAGTGCCCATGCAAGTGAGTCATGCAGCAAGATGATGATGCAACAAAAGAGAGATGAAGGAGAGAGTCAAGGTGAAGTACAGCAGAACCAGGAATTGAGGTGACATGGGTGACAGGGAAAGGCTCTTCACATCAGAAGTCCCCAGGATCAAATCCCTGTGAATCCTAGAGGAGAAAAAATGAGAAGACAAAAAGAGAAATAGATACAGAAGGTCACAGACAGCAAAAACAGGGCAGGGGAGGGGGAGAGGGAGGAGGGGAGGGTAAAAAATAAAAAAGAAATTTAAAAAAAAGTCTTATATGCTATTGGATTCTATTCACTCGTCTTTTGAGCACTTTTACATCTGTTTTTATAAGGCATATTAGTTTTTAATTTTCTTTGTGATATCTTTATCTGGCTTTTGGTATCAAGGTGATGCTGGCCTCAAAGAATGGGTAGGAAGGTCCCTCCTTTTCAATTGTTTGAAAAACTTTGAGCAGGATCATTGTTAATTCTTTGACTAATTGGTAAAATTCACCAAAATTTAAAGTTATATATAATTTATATATAAAAGCCATCTGGTCCTGGGCTTTTCTTTGTTGGAAAAAAAGAAAAATTTATATATATAATTTTTTATAATTATATATATAAAAGCCTGGGCCTTTCTTTGTTGGAAGATTTTTTTATTACTGGTTCAATCTCTCTACTTGTCATTGGTCTGTTAAGATCATCTATTAAGTCAATGTAGGTAGTTTGTGTGCTTCTAGCAATTTGTTCATTTTATATGGATTATCTTATTGATTCCTTACCTTTGTTCAATAGTATCATTTTAGAAAACTTTATTTCTGTGGGGTCAGTGGCAGTTTCCCCCTTTCATTTCTGAATTTAGTTATTTGCATACTCGTTTTTTTTGGTCAGTCCAGTTTAAAGTTTGTTGATTTTATTGATTTTTTAAAAGAACTAAACTTTTTGTTTCATTAATTCTATTGTTTTTATTTCCTAATTCAATTATGTCTGTTCTAATCTTTATTTCCTTACATCTACTTGCTTTTGGTTTAGTTTGCTCTTCTTTTTCTAGAACTTCCAGTTGTGAGGTTAGGTCTCTGATTTGAGATCTTTTTAATGATAGCATTTCAAGCTATAAATTTCCCTCTCAGCACTGCCTTTGCTGTAGCTGATAAATTTTGGTATCTTGTGTTTTGTTTTCATTCACCTTGCTATATTTCCTAGTTTCTCTTTTGATTTTTCTTTTGACCCATTCATTGTTTGAGTGTATTTTTTTTATTTCTCTCCCCTTCCCCACCTGCCCCCCCCCCCATTGTGTGCTCTGTCCATTCACTGTGTGTTCTTCTGTATCTGCTTGTATTTTTGTCAGTGGCACCCCAAATCTGTATGTCATTTTGTTGTGTCATCTTGCTGCATCAGCTCTTTGTGTGTGTAGCCCCACTCCTGGGCAGGCTGCACTTTTTTCATGCTGGGTGGCTCTCCTAATGGGCTGCACTCCTTGTGTGTGTGGGGCTCCCCTATGTGGGGGACACCCCTATGCGGGGTACACCCCTGCATGGCACAGCACTCTTTGTGCGCATCAGCACTGTGCATGGGCCAGCTCATCACACAGGTCAGGAGGGTCCTGGGTTTGAACCTTGGACCTCCCATGTGGTAGGCGGAGGCCCTGTTCATTGGGCCAGACCCGCTTCCCAAGAGTGTATTTTTAAATTTTCACATTTGTTAAATGTGAATCATATTTCTTTTTCATCTCAACTTCAAATTGCCTTGCAGCTGTCTGGAATTTGCTTGGTATCTCCTCTGCCTTGATGCCATTTTAATCTGAGAGTTAAATAAAGGTTTCAGAAATCTCTTAATCTTTTGTATCCATGACCAAGGAACAGAATGAGGATGTGTGTAGGAATATATTTTGAAATTTTACCTGAAAATTTTCCCCAGGTATTTCCCTTTACCTCATTCCCTCTCTTTCATTCAATCATCCTTTATTCATTGTCACATAAGGAAGAGAAAAAACAAGATATTTTTATTATTATTAAAGTAGTGGTAGTTTGATTGTGTCTGCTTATCAGTGAAATGCCTTATCACCCCCTCCTTATCAGAGTATTAATGGATTCTTATAGTAACTAATTCTGAGCTCAGTAATATAGTTTTGATTTATCAAAGATAGATGCTTTTCAAGAACACAAGTCTGATTGGAAGAATCCACTATCACACTAAAACTCACTGTTAAATATGAAATGATTAATTTCAAATGAGGAATAAAGACCAATGAGCAAAAATAAAACAATGATGTAGTATAGTGCAGTAGAAAGAAAGTATCAGACCCTGGACAAGTTACTTAATGAACTTAACTGAGTTTTTAGTGGTTTTTATTTTTCACTGTATTAGTTGTGAGGATTGAATGATCTATCAATTGTATAGCATGCAGTAAGTATTCAATAAATAGTTTCTTTCTCTAAAACTGAATAAGCAAATCTCATAAATTATTGAATTATTTTACCAATAATTTCTTCTTACAGAAATTTAATATGAGAGAAGTCACACTTTAAGATAAACAGAGGACACTCCGTAGACGTAGTTGGATTTGTAAAAGCCTGTGGATTCATCTGCTATACCAGGATATCAAAGATTGGCTTAAATAGTACTTAACAATTCTTAAGCATAACATAGTTTATCCAGAAAAAGAATTTTATCTTTATAATAAATTGATTTTAATTTTTATAAAGGTTTTATTTATGGACACATGCCCAAAATTCTTAACACTTAAAACAGAGGGCAACTAGATGATGGAATAACTAAGAAGTCAAATGGCATGATTGGTGTCTTTGTTTCTCATCTATTAAAACAAATGACATACAATGGGTTGCCTTAAACAATAGGAATTTGTTGACTCCCAGTTTTGAGGGTAGGAAAAGTCCCAAATTAAATCATCAACAAGGCAATGATTTGTCCCTGATTACTGTGACATTCTAGGGCTGACTGCTTGCAATTCTTGGGTTCCTGACTTTTCCTGTAACTTTGAATCTTCCTCTTCCAGGTTTCATTGACTTCCAACTTCTGCCACCCTTGTGACTTTTTCTAATATTGAATTCTTCTGCTTATAAAGGACTCCAGTAATCTGGATTAAGACCCATCCTATTTTCAGTTGGCCACACCCTAACTAATATCTTCAAAATGTTCTATTTATAGTGGGTTCACACTCACAGAAACCGATTAAGAAAATGTTTTTCTAGGATATATAGCTTAACCCACCATAATATAGCATTCCAGAGATTAGCAAAAACAGGGAAGGGTCCCCATCTTCCTGCACTGGAGGAACAAAGGGAGGATAAAGTATTCCTGAACACAGGAGATGGGGTCATGAAAGAAATGCAGCCACTGGACAGAGATGTCACCCAAGGCAGAGGGAGAAATACCTTGGCTTCTTCTGACAAAAGCCAAATGGCCTAGGAGCACGAGAAACACCCCACAAAGAAGAGAAAAGAGGCAAGGTGTGTATCTAAGATAAAACAGGCCACAGACCAGCATTATAATTGATGAAACTAATAGGAATATTATTGGTCAATAACAGGAATTTTAAATAATTGAAAAGAAGCTTGGATCCCAAAAACATCTTGATGATTAAATCATAAGTAAATTCTCAGGGCTTCAGAAAAATCATCAACAGAAAGAGAGCTGTCAAAGATGGAAACTTATTCCCTAAGCCCCTCTCAGGAAGGCTGTGGGGGAGCACAGCCAGGAGCAGCAAGAGGAACAGTAACACTTGAGGAACAATGATCAGAGTGGTGGCTCTTGTTTTACCAAGTGTGATAATTCTGCCTGTCTTTACCATTGTATATTTGGTATTTGGGGATACAGAAGAGTGTTTTTATGAAAAGTGATAATAATAATACATATTTCATCCCTCATATTATTTTGGTGCAACACTGTAACTTTTCCATTGACAGGTAGGGATTTGTGTTCCTCCTTTCGAATGCTGAGTTGGCCTGGTGGAAGAGATACTTTGACTTCTGAGGCTGCATTATAAAAGGGGATATAGCTTTAGAGAGTGGATGTGGCTTAAATGGTTGAGCATCTGCTTTCCACTTGGGAGGTTCCAGGTTCGGTCCCCAGTACCTCCTAAAAACAAAACAAAAAAAGTGTGAGCAGATGTGGCTCAAACAGTTGTGGTTTTGTTCCTGGTGCCTACTAAAGGAAAAAACAAACAGTGAGTAGACAAAGAGCAAAAACAACAAGCAAACAGACAAGGGAGCTATCTTAGGGAGAAAAAAGAGATATAGCTTGTCCTCTTGTGGCACTTGCTCTTGGAACCCAGCCACCATGCTCTAAGGAAGCCAAGTACCCATATAAAGAATCCATGATATATGTCCATCTATCATGCCAACAGAGGTCCTCCTGAGAGCCGGCAAAAATCAAATGTAAGTAACTGCATCTTCAGATGATGCCAGTCATCAGCTTCCAAGCAGTTTCAGCTAATACCAAGTAAAGCAGAGATAACATGTCCCCAATTAGCCCTACGCAAATCACAGATTCATGAACAAAATTAATGTTGTCTTTATTTGAAATCACTACATTTCAGAGTGGTTTGTTTCACAAGAGATAAACCAGAATTAGTGATTAAAATTATAATTTAGTCAAATGTTGTCAGGCATGGCAAATCACATACATATCAGACTAAGAAAAATGTGCCTCGCCAAGGGACCCTGGACATACCATTTTATATCGTAGTTGGATTTGATTTTGTGTGCCTCTGGGGAAGTGTAACTGCATTTTCAATTGTAAGTGGAGTAATTGTGTTTACTCTGTTAGGCAGAGGAAATGTGGGAATTGTTTGTGCATGTCTAAAATAATGTTATAACTGGATCTTTCCTGTCTCCATTTTGGCAGAAAACCAGTGACCAATATTGGAATATCTTGATGAAAGGAAGATAGACTCAACTTAATGTTCATTTATTCAACATGGAGTGTCTATTATGTGCCACTTCTAGGTACTCAGGATAGAGCAGTGAACAAAGCAGCTCAATGTTTCTGCCCTCATAAGTCTTACATATGCAGATTTAGAAAGGAAATTACTCCAAAAACATGTTCATTAAAAAATAAAAAGGACTGCAGGGTGTGGTAAAAGGAAATTGGTTAGTAGATTTTGTTGGAGAAGTTGTTGCTGTTTTTTGGTTAGGAGAGGCCAAGATATGCCATGGAAAAACATGTCCACCAGGTGAACCAGAGATGGAAGATGTGTAGCAGCATGTCATGAATCATGTCCAGTAGGGACCAGGGAATCTCAGCAGAAAGAGAATGATAATGAATGCATGTAGGCACATAAGGGTGTAGAAAGAATGGCAGAAGATCATCTGGAATAGTCATCTGTCTAGCTGGACCAAGAGCACTGCAGGAGAGGAATCTCTGAAGAGAAAAAAAGTCAGTTCAGAGATTAGAAAGACATGGTCTGCCCATACCCCTACCCCTTTCCCATCGATTGCTTTCAGAGAGAATAGGTCCAAGCTTAGAAGAAAAGAATGTTTGAGGTGAAATCAAACTTAGAATGTTGTTTAATATTTTGGACCAGACATTTTAATTTCTAAACTGAATCTGTGTTTGCCACTAACAGTAATTGAAGAACTTTTTCTTTCTGTAAGTGGCCACAAAAATCATGGACCTGCTCAAGTAAGTATTCTTTTGGGATAAGGCAGGATTACCTAAACTGAGTACATTTTAAAGTCATGGTAAGAGATGAACATTAATTTTCACTGTAAATTGTAAACCTTATGTCATACCTGTTCAACATCAACATAACCAGTTATGTTCAATACCCATCTATGGAGAAAATGATGTGCTTTTCCTAAGTGGACCAAGCTCTCCACTTGTACTGCTTTTCTTTCTTTTCTTTTCTTTCCTTTTTTTTTTTTTTTTTGTAAGGGAACTCCATTTCTTTGTGAGGAATGAATTAGGTGAGATAATGCCACTTATCTCTAGTCATAAAAGAGGACACCTAACCCATTCTTAGTGGAATGATGGGCAGTAGGATCAGCATTAGTCCCTAGAATTCTGCTTTCATTACTGTTAATATAGGGCACGGCCTGCATGTTTCTGTTGGATAACTAAGCTTTGGGTGGTCACCTCTCCCACATTGTGGAAAGAGAGTGTTTACTTGTAGAAGAAAGCCAGTAGAGAAAAACAAGCAGAACAAGAGAAAATTTCACTACACCAGTCCCTGGATCCAGCTCTATCATAGAAAATCCCACTATATATGCCAGTTGAGTTTCAGTTTTCCCTTATGATAGTTTGTGTTTTGTTTCTGTCACTTGAAACAAAATACCATAAGCAATACCAGTATTATATTTGAAGAGACATAAGTATATGCCTTGCTCCTAGTAGCAGATGGCTCTTGGAGCCTTCGAAAATATGATCCAAGGACTCCCTCTATTTTGCATGTTAACACAATTAATTCAATCTATATGACAAAATATTTATAAAAAATTCTATCTTCCTAATTTTTTTTTTTTTTTTGTCTTTTTCTCTAGTATTAACTGGGATTCGATCCTGGGGACCTTGATGTGGAGAAAGGTTCACTATTACTTGCACCACCTTCAGTTCCTGGTTTCTGTTGTGTCTCACCTTGACTTTCCCCTTTGTCTCTCTTTTTGTTGCGTTGTCATCTTGCTGCATGGCTCATGGGCAGTAGCTTGCCGGGCAGGCACACCTTTAGCAGGAGCTCCAGAGATCACACCCAGGTCCTCCCATATGGTAGATGGAAGCTCAGTCACTTGACCCACATCCGCTTCCCTGTCTCCCTCATTTTTAAATGTAGAAAATTCAAAGTGAAAAAAAAAAATTATGAAAATAAATTCAAGGAGAGGGCTGCTGCTGGTTGGCTTGAATGAAAACTTGATGTTGTGTAGTGTTTATTTGGTCCTCTCCCTTGGCAAGTTCAGAATCATTGAAGTGCTGTACCAATGACTGTGAGGAAGAAATCTTCAAATGTAGCTTGCGTTGTTTATATGTGTCTGCAGATTTTTGCTTGGAATGAAATTTACAGGACTCTGTAATCTTTCTCCTTAAACTACAGAATTTTTTCCAGCATTGTGCTATTCACACAGTTGTCTGCTTTCAGTATCCCTTTCCATAGTGGCAACTTGGCCTAAGAGTAGTGATTTTTCAGTACTATCTAAAATATGACCTTGGGGCCTCCATTCAAAGCATCACCTCACTCACATGGCTGGAATATCTATCAAATGAGCCAATCCATCATTCAACTCCTCTTGTCAAACTGATCTGGAATTACAGTTGGTTTTCTTCACCTAAAAGTGAATCTTCCAGAAAAGGCTTATTCAAGTATGTGAAGATTTATCTTCTGGAAATTCAGCAATTACAATTTCTTGTTATGACAGAACCTCTTAAAAGGTATTCAAGGCCCTGTTCCTGCCAAGATAGGAAGCTGTGATCTAGAGTATCAGTGATGTGTGGTGGTGCATCTTTTCATCCCCCAAAACAGATGAGTTATAACCAGAACCAGGTGCTCATCTGTGCTTGCAGTAGCAAGATGTTTCTTCTATTTGAATTTTTTATGGCAAGGATATAATCTTGAAGATATTGATACCAAATTGGTAATTCTTTTTTAAAGGTATCAGTGTGAACTACATGGACAAAAAACAGGAGCTGACTGCACTGATATTTAATTATTGCATCCTGTTGTAAACTAATGGAAAAATAACAAAAACTAATGTAATTTAAGTTTATTTAAATAAAGACATTCAACTACATATTGTTAGAATTTATTCTGATTATGGTTAAGTTCGCATGCATAAAAAGTAGCTTGACTGATTTCAATTAAGCCTTTTTAATAACATTTAATCTAATAACTATAGAATAATAAGTTTTAAATTAGATGTTTGAAAGGAAACATAATTGTTTTCTTGTATCATAGCATATATCAACAGGATTTTTTAAAAGTTCATATAAATATAAGAAAGTATTTAGTTTGTTGGAGATAGAAGGCAAATCGATTTTTGAGATATCAAAATGGTAAACATGTACTCTATCATTTTGGAATGGTTGCTTGTATTACTTAGCTAAATATTAAGTTGTCAAACTTTCAGAACAAATATTTTTCTTGAATATGATCCATACTTCTGAGTTTATGAATATTAGTATTCAATCAACAGTTATCCCTACAATAGTAAATGTCTTTACTATTGACTTTAGAAATATTGACTCCAGAATAGTAAATATCTTTAATTTTTTCTAAATGATTCCGTTAATGCTATTCATATTACTTATAAACCAAAGCCTAATATTCTAGAAAATTGGCATTCCCCTAATAACATCAATGCTATTTATTGTGCGAAGGACCTGGGCAATAAATAAATAATCATAATTAACAAATTTCCAAGAGTTACATTTATCTTTCTAATATCAATACTATCTCTTCAGAATCATTTTCTCTAATTTTAGCTTTAATGTCATGTTCCCACATTTATGATATGTCACTATAAGAAATAACTGCTGGAAAACTTGCTATTGTTCTAGACATTTTGTTAATACATTGTCTTTCCTAATGTGTAATGTACTGAGACAAGTACTGAGAAATGATAAGGGAGTGGGGGAGGGAAGGAGGAAAAGAGAAAACTTTGTCTCTTAAGGAAGTGGTATTCTGCTTTTGGAAAATGAAACTGTGCCTATTTATTTGTCAGTCTCCCCAATATGTGAGTTCTTTAAAGGGAGGAAGGGTATCTTCTTCACATACATTTTCCTGGTGCCTAACAGAACTTCGTATATGGTAGAAGTTCAAGAATATTTGTTAAATACATGAGTAAAAAAGTCATGTTTCTTTTTTTTTCCTCTGGCAAAAAAGCTCACATGTTTGCTTTAATTTTCTTTGGGGTGCTAATTTTCTATTTCTATTATTTCAGCCTAATTGTTATTTAACATAGTGACTAAGTCACAGGCTAGGAAGCCAGATTGCTTAAGTACAGATACTGAAGGCTGCTCATTCAATATTGCAGTTTTGTTCTTTCTCAATGACCAGTGCCAATATAACCAAACTCTTGTCCTCATTATCCTCAAAAGCAAATCAAATGACAATTTTTCTGTCTTCCCTCATTTTGCTTCCATTTCCTGGTACGATTTTTCTTTCCCCTCTTATTGCCCAAGTCATATTTATTCAAAACCCTCACAGGTTGCTACTCTTCAGTGAAAATTTCCCTGCTTTGAGCCCTTTGGCATTCATTACAAAGTTTAATACCCATGCTTATTCTTAATTTTCATTCTTGTGTCATATGTGTCAGTCTTGCCTCCACAACCAGACTATCATTTCCATCAGGATAGAAATTATGTTCTTTACCTCCTCTGCATAGCACACAAAAGCCTAGGTTCTTTTTTCTACCTGCAACATATATTTTAATAGTTTAATTTTTCTCTCTTTCAAATTGTATTGATGGCAATATGTTTTCTGTTGCAAAACTTCCAAAATATTGGTTATGCATAATTCCCTGTAAGTATCTAGAGTTATTTTTATAAGAATATTGATTATTCTTAAACTAAACATTTAAAAATGAGATAGTTTCAAATAAGACATTCTTAAAAGATAAAAAAAAAACAATAAAATTTTGAGATTACCTCTCACTTCCAGTTTTAACATACTAAGTACATTTGTATGTATGTATGTATGCTTAAAGCCTACATAGAGATATGTATGCCTTAAGCAATAAAGAGTGCTTAAGTTTCCAAACACAGTTTTTGTCTCTTGCCCAAATGGGCTTGTGAAGACTGTTACACCTTTTTGTAATACTCCTATAATGTCATCACCCACACATATTCCATGTTTCATTTTCATATCCTTTAAGCAACAGCTACTGGGACATTTCTTTTGTCATTGAGACATTAAGGTTCATTTTGTTAGCAAAAAATAAAATTAGTGTTTAGCAGTATTTCATGTCTGGACGATTTTCAGGTTTTTCTTTGGTTACAAGCATCACAGAGAAAAGTGAGGGCTTGCCCTTCTTTGTAGAGGGGTTACTATGACCTCCTTGCTGGAGTTGTCAAACACTGTCAAAAACTGGATGACTGGAATCCTGTGGTTGGAATTATACCCTGAGGTTGGGCATTTGAAGGTTTATGTTTGCAAAATTTTTGCATTTGCATTTATTATCCAGCCCTAAGCAGAAGACATGCACCTCCTTTTACTTCAGATCAAGCAAGCCTGAAAATTTGTCCTCCAGACAAGTCAGGGGACTTTGGATTTCTCACAGAAGGCAAGATGGTCCATCAGACCTCAGCTGCCACATAGAATGACTGACTACCTCATATTCAAGTGAGGACGCACAAGGATTTGGGGGAACCAACAGCCATAAGTGTCATCAGTGACGTTACTCAATGAGAAGGAGTCCTGGAGGGCCACATCCCACAGGCATTTATTTATTTATTTTAAACCATAATAAACTACTAAGCATTGCCTTTAAAGAATACACATAATCTGCTTTATTTGCTGTTACATGGAAGCTTTATTATTTTCTGATTTTTTTCTAATTAAAAATTTAAAACTGGTTCACTGTTTGTGACTCATTAATATTACTTTTCTTATTCCCACCCCCCCTCCCCGTTGTCTGCTTTCTGTGTCCATTCACTGTGTGTGTTCTGTGACCACTTCTATCCTTATCAGCGGCACTGGGAATCTGTTTCTTTTTGTTGCGTCATCTTGTCGTGTCAGCTGTCCGTGTGTACAGCACCATTCTTGGGCAGGCTGCACTTTCTTTCACACTGGGCAGCTCTCCTTATGGGGCGCACTCCTTGTGCGTGGGGCTCCCCTACGCAGGAGACACTCCTGCGTGGCACGGCACTCCTTGCATGCATCAGCACTGCGCATGGGCCAGCTGCACATGTGTGGAGGCCCGGGGTTTGAACTGTGGACCTTCCGTGTGGTAGGTGGATGCCCTATTCATTGGGCCAAGTCTGCTTCTTCATTAATATTTGAATGCTTTAGTCTATGTACAATTTTTTATATACTTAACATTATTCTTTAATTATTAAATATTTTCTTGTATTTTCCAAATAGAACTTATGGAAATGCTAGCAAGTATAGTTTTTCCTGCATGTACAAACCATATTAATTTAAAACAGAAATCATACATATTGTCTGTATGTTGTTTTCAACATATTTACAGAATTGTGTTTCTCACAGATGTTTACTTTCTGTAAAGTAGTGAACTAGTATTGCCACTTTTGAACAGTTGGTGGCTCCAGTGCTTTGCAACTGTCTTGTAAGTGCGATTCTAAAATAAGAGAGCACTTGTTTAACTGCTCATTGCAGAATTTGAAAATATATATATTTGGGTAACAGTGGTACATTTTATGAAAAAATAGGGGAACAGGTTAGCTCAGTGGCTGAGCACCTACTTCCCATGTACAAGGTCCTGGGTTCAATCCCTGGTACCTTCTAAGAATAAAAAACAAAAGTTATATCATGTAAACTTAGAAGAAAAGTTTTAACATTAATATATGAGGTAGACTATGTGATATAATGTAATACATATTGGTTTATTCACCGAGTCCACTTAAAGGATGTGAAGTATTCAAATAAAATATGAGAGCCACATATGTAACTTTACATTTTCTAATAGCCACATTTTTTAAATGAGTGAAACTGATATTAATAGTACACTTTATTTAACCAGTATATTCTAAATATTGCTATATAAGTATATAATATAAAAATTATTAATGAGAGCATATCCCAGTTTGAACTAACCACATTTGAAATGCTCAGTAGCTGCATGTGACTGGCTTGTGGCTATCAAATGTAACAGTGCAAATCTAAAGTAGCTTAGAGTACCCCTTATATTCAGATTAGATGCATTCTATGAATGTTGAAGGGAAAGCAGTTCTGTAAATGAAATTCTGTAAAGGATATCTTACATTTGCACTAAATTTATTTCTAGAATTAGAGCTCTTTTCCCACAGAAAATCACCCAGGAGACATGGTTAACAATTTTATTGGGATATAAATGAAAGGTGTGGCTTAACTAGCAGCATGTTAGTGTTGGGGTATTGTCATTTCTAGAACTTCGCATTAATAAGCAAGTCTTGGATTTCTCCAGAGGCATTGGTCTCTCAATGCTTTGAGACAGACTGTAAAATTTCCCCCAGTCTTGGCTTCATTTATGACTCTCTCTTCCACATTTTGAAAACTTGGCTCATCGTAGCCTTTAATTTGGCATTTTCAAAGTCTATTAGACTCAATTGCTGTGCCACCCTTTACCATTTGCTGCTATCATCTAGGCAGTAAAAAGCATGGCCCTAGGTAACTGGGTTTGAATCCTGGGTCCACACATGGTGGTGTGATCCTGTACCAAATACATACTCCCAGTGCTTCAGTTGACTTAGCTGTAAAATGTAGAAAATTGTAATATCTACTTCAGGGGTTCTGAAGATGTTGATGTTAGATATATAATATATGATAAATGTAATACAATAAATACCAGCCTGCCTATGTCTTGGTTCAATGTTTAGATGCAATAAAATGAACTAGAGTCCTCTGTTACCAGTCCTATAAAATTTAACAAAATAAGACGACTTGGCACTAGATCTCAATTATTTTATTGCAGAGTGAAGAATTTCATTGGCAGGTGCTTTTTATTTACATAGATAATAAAGTACAGTCTAGGCTAGTTTTCCTCAGGGTAGAGGGTAAGATCTTCTGAATATTTTACTAGGACAGTGCTGAGAAAGTATGGTGACTGAGATGCACAGCTCTGGACAGTATTTTGGAAAGTATGGTTTCAAGTTACATACATGATTTTCTTATTACCCTATTTACTCTTTACTCTTCATTCAGCTTTCTATGTGTAAATGGTCTGTACATCTAATCAACATATCTAATAAGTAACAACAGCATGTTGGGTATTATGATTGTGATACTGGGAATACTATGAAAAAAGACATTTAAATGTTTGAAAACAGCAAACTGGGTCTAGGTTTTGGCAAGAAAACTAGACTTGCTACTTAAACACAGAAATTCAACATGCTTACAAGCTAGTTAAGAATGTATTTAACTTAATTGTAAGCCAGCTTTCACATTTTAAAAAAATTTAGAACATCTGGAAAAACAAGTCATCTGTACTGTCTGCAATAGTATAATTCAGAAGTAATGATCTAGGGAGGAAAAGGAAACAAAAACCAATAAGTAACAGTTCCAATAACAATTATAAAAACAATTATAAGAAAATCATTTGTGTAATGATTGTATCTGAATTTTCAATGGAAAAACATTTAGCATCTGTGGCGACAGTTGTTATAGTTACTTCTGGACAATAAAAGTCTGGAATAAGTCAGGAACTAGAAATATATTATTATGGATATTTTGTAAAGTAACCTGAGATGAAATAGTAAAGTAAGAATATGTTATATTTATATTTTAGTTTTCTATTTCATTTAAAATATTAATATAATGAGTGATAGATTATATCTCTATACTGTATGGGCACTTGAAATATTTTAACTACATTTCCTTATAATACATTTGGATCTCTTTTGTGTTAATCACCATGTTCTTTGAGGGTACCTACTTTCATGATGTTCATAGAATGGAAGGGCTTTGGGAAGTTGAAGCTTAGATTAGGCTGAAGGTAATACCAGTGATAAAGTGTAAATCTCAGAAAATTTCTGAAAAGAGAACTGATGATATAATTTATTGCATATGAATGCTAGAAGAGAAAGTAATATCAGTGTCACAAAATAATAAAATGATAGTTATTTAGTCTGAAATGGTGTATTGGAAGATGGTGAAACATTTGCATAAGATTTTTTTCCTTTTCCTAATGATGAGGCATTTTTATTTAGAGAGTAGGAGAATGATGGATTCAGTTCTTGAGTAGATTTCTAGGGAAGTGAAGCAGACAGGCAATTAAAGATGAACAGACGTATTACAGGCAGAAAACAGAGAGCCAAAGCATCGTTTGGTGGTGTACATTTTGTTGTGAGCTATAACTATTTGGTTATGGAGCCTCCTGCAACAGAACTTCACGGCCTACAAGGGCAAATCAGTTCTGTGAGGATACCCAAAGTTTATTTGATCTATCTTTTCTGCTTCTAATTGAAATCTCATGGTATAAAAAGGTTTTGACTTTCAAAATAGTTTATGTATAGTTGTTGTGACTGTCCAGAAACTGCTATGGTTTTTATTCTGAATTTTGCATATTCACTACAAAAGCCAGTGAGAGTAAAAATGTTAGTGATTTTTCTTTGACATAGTTTAAAAATTACTAGATATAATATTTTATGCAAGGTATTAATTGTTGAGAGGATCACAAATAAAAGCAAAGAAAGCCTAAGAGTTCAATGGCCCAAAGAGGCTCTTTTCCTGGGAGTGAAAATTAACCAAAATAAAAAATAATCTTCTCAGTTTTTCATATTTATACTTCTACTTTTATTTTTTAAAGTGTGTGTGTTTGTGTAAGAATGTGTATGTTTCTTTTAAAATGATTCCTTAATTACAGTAGCTACAGTTTATATTACATGTTATTGGGACTTAGAATATTCATTTTGAAACTTGCTGATTATCTGAAAACAAATAGTAATACCACAACCCTCTTGTGCTAAATGTTTTGAGGATACAAAAGTGAACTCTTCATTGATTCTGTATACAAGGACTTCATTCTGATAGATGTGATAAATCAAGACCTATGGATTATAATACCCAAATTGCAGTGATACATGTCATACAAGAGTTTGGTGGTTTGGAATTATATACCCCAGGAAAAGAAAAACAAACATGTTCTTAATTCATTCCTCTAGGTGTGAACCCTTGTAAAAAAGGACCTTTTGATGAGGTTACTTCAGTTAAGTTGTGGCCCAGTTTAATCAGAATGGGTCTTTTTTTTTTCGTAATTTATTTTTGTCTTTATTTTTTTAATGTTACATTCAAAAAATGTGAGGTCCCCATATACCTCCCACCCCCTCACCCCACTCCTCCCCCCATAACAACAACCTCCTCCATCATCATGAGACATTCATTGCACTTGGTGAGTACATCTCTGAGCACTGCTGCACCTCATTGTCAATGGTCCACACCATAGCCCACACTCTCCCACAGTCTACCCAGTGGGCCATGGGAGGACATACAATGTCTGGTAACTATCCCCACAGCACCACCCAGGACAACTCCAAGTCCCAAAAATGCCCCCACATCTCATCTCTTCCTCTCACTCCCTACCCCCAGCAGCCACCATGGCCAATTCCTCCACACCAATGCCAAATTCTCTTCGATTACTAATCACAATACTTCATGAATAGAATATCAGAAAGTCCACTCTAATCCATATTCTATTCCTCCATCCTGTGGACCTTGGAATGGTTGTGTCCACATCTATATCAAGAGGGGGCTTAGATTGCACATGGATGCTGGATGCAATTCTCCTGCTTTCATTTGTAGGCACTCTTGGCTCCCTGGTGTGGTGGTTGACCTTCTTCACCTCCATGTTAGCTGAGTGGGGTAAGTCCAATAAACCAGAGTGTAGGAGTTGCAAGTCTATTGAGGCTCAAGGCCTGGCTATCACATGGTCAGTCCAGAGATTCAGGTCCCCTGGGTATATACTAAACCCCAGCACCAACTACAGATCCGGTAAAAGTAACAGGAGAGGCTTGTGAACAAAGATCACATCTGAGTCCACCTCCATCACACAGAAACACAAACTCCAAAGTAGGGCCAACTGACATGGCACTGAACTCCATCTGCCATGACCATAGAATCTGTGGGTCTCTGTAGCCCTCAGAAGAACCAATACCTGGAGTTATATCCTTTTATCTGTCTCTGGGACTCTGCTGAGGTGTGCATAAGGGTGACCACTCTGATAAGCTCCCTGCTCCTTTTGGAGACTCATAACCATATAAACACATTTGTCCTTTCCATTTCCCCCTTGTATTCAGGCTAAAAAGCATTTTTAACTCCTGGAATTATATGTAGACTGAGATATTCTGCTGGTCTGTGTTGACCCTTTTTTCAAGGTCATTTTCTAGTTACATCATAAGCTAGTACTTGGTAGTTATCCCTCGGTGGCAGGGAGGCTCATCCCTGGGAGTCATGTCCCACACTGGGGGGAAGGCAACGCATTTACATGCTGAATTTGGCTTCAAGACAGGCCACATTTGAGAACACAGAGGCTCTCAGGAGGTAACTCTTAGGCACCCTGCAGCTCTAGGCCTTGTTCTTATTTCAGGTGCACAGGCTCACAAGCATAGTCATTAGTATCAAGGGCTCATTGTCGGACCTTCCTTCTTTTTTGGTCTTTGCCATTGCTCTTGAGGGATTGTTGCTGTTCCTTTAGGGAATGTGATAGAGCTCCCCTGGCTAGAAACTCAACAGTCCCTCAGTTGTTGTTTTTTATTGTAACCACTATGAAAATATCCAAACAGTTTTATGTACCCTGGATATATGCCTTGGAGAATTCCTTGCCAACCATGTGCCACTGTCAATGACATCCCACACCAGTATTCCTCCCCTGCCATTATTGAACCTCTCTGTGATCTAAAACTTCTTCCAAATGAAGCCCAATATATTGCCAGGTTCCATTAATAGTAAAATGGAATATAGTTATGAGTTTAAAGGTTAGATATAAAATACATATTAATTTAGAAAATAAATTGGGTTATCAAAAAATTTAAAAATGCAAAAGCTTTGTTTTTGATGTTTTGCCTTCGATCACTGCAATAAGTGTTGCCCTGTATGGAAACTGGCAAGGCAACTTCTTCCATCTTTTACTCAATTATCTGCGTCCTTTCTTTTTCTATTTCTTTCCTAATTATTAAACTGGTCTTCACAAAAGTTTTAGATCACAATAATTCATATATACATATACAGTAGTCCCACATATCCAACATAAAACCCTTTTCCCTTCCACAGAAATAATATTTTTGCATATTCATACTATATTTACTGAAACTGATGTACAGATTTTGAGACAATAGCTTTCAAACAAGGTAACATTTGGGTTTACATTGTGGTTTATATTTTAGACTATACAATTTTCTAAGTTTTTAGCTATCTTATGTTTTACATTATGATTTACATTTTAGCCTATCAGACCCTATACATTTTGGTGTAATTTAACATGTCTTTTATCCATCCTTGCATAATCTTGTGGAACACTTCTATTGCCTGCACAATTACATTGATTCCATCTATTTAATACCTCTTTCCCCCACCCCTTAGGGCCCACAGTGACAGTCAATCTTCATTGCTTGAAGGGCCATGTTCAGAGATACTTGCAACAATGTTGAGGGGCTTGACATGCTTGACAGCCCTAATGCATTGGGAGCCACCATTTCTCTCGAGAGATACAATTCCCTCTATCTGAGAACATCAGTCCTCCCCAGGATATACCTTCACTCTCATTATATGGGTCTCTATGCAATGATATAACCCACTAAGACAAAATGAGCACTCACACACTCCCAAGAAGCCATTCCTGCATCAGATTATCCCCTTTAAGCTATTTAAACAGGTAGCCTTCCTTATTTTTGAAAAAGTTTTCCCAGGATTATACTCTCAACCAAATATCTGACAATCTCCTATGTTCATATGTTCCCCCACCATCCCCCCAATTTCTTGGGCAATATTACCCGTCCTCTCATCCCTAGGCTCCCTAAAGCCTGCAAAGCCCACCCAAAGTTAACCCTATACCCCCATTTTATCCCTTCCTTGTACAAATACCTCCAGCTTATCATAGATTTCACCCATGTAGGTGTCAGCTTACATCCTTCTGGTACCCCCCATTTTCCTTTAGGCCTATCATCCAGTCTCTAGCTCTCTGAGGCAGCTTGGTTTACTTATTTCATATCATTGAAGCCATGTAGAATTTGTCCTTCAATGCCTGGGTTGCTTCACTCAAGATAAGGTTCTCAAGATTCATCCATGTTATCACATGTGTTTGTAGAGTAGTTGTTTTCAAGCTGAGTAGTATTCCATTGTCTGTATAGACCACATTTTTTTTATCCATTCATCTGCTGATGAGCATTTGGGTTGATTCCAATTTTTGGCAATAGTGAACAATGCTGCTATGAACATTGGTGTGCATATGTGTCCTTCTTGTCAGTTCTACTGTGTATATACCCAGCAGTGGAATTGCTGGGTCATATGGCAATTCTATAGCTAGTTTTTTGAGAAACCGCCAAACTGTCCTCCAGAATGGCTGGATCCTTCTGCATTCCCACCAGCAGTGGATGAGTGTTCCCATTCCTCCACATGCTCTCCAGCATTTATAGTCTTCTGTTTTTTTTTCATAGCTGCCAATCTTATGGGAGTAAGTTGGTATCTCATTGTAGTTTTGATTTGCATTTCCCTAATAGCTAGAGTTTTGGAGCATTTTTTCATGTGCTTTTTGGCTATTTGTATTTCTTCTTTGGAGAAGTGTCTGTTTAAATCTTTTTCCCATTTTTAAAAGAGGTTGTTTGTCTTTTTATTTTCAAGATATAGGAGTTCTTTATATATGCAGGTTATAAGTCTCCTATCAGATATATGGTTACCAAATATTTTCTCCCATTGTGTAAGCTCTCTTTTCACTTTCTGAACAAACTCCTTTGAAGTGCAGAAGGCTTTAATTTTGAGGAAGTCCCATTTATCTATTTATTGTTTTGCTGTTTGTGCTTTTGGTGTGAAGTTCATGAAGCCATTTCCTATTACAAGGTCCTGTAGATGCTTCCCTACACTGCTTTCCAAAGTCTTTATGGTCTTGGCTCTTATATTTAGGTCTTTGATCCATCTTGAGTTGGTTTTTGTATAAGGTGTGAGCTGGTAATCCTCTTTCATTCCTTTACATATGGGTATCCAGTTCTCCAGGCACCATTTGTTGAATAGGCCCTTCTCTCCCAGTTGAGAGGGTTTGGTGGCTTTATAGAATATTATATGACTGTATATTTGAGGACCTATATCAGAACTTTCAGTTTGGTTCCATTGGTCTGTGTGTCTCTCCTTGTGCCAATACCATGCTGTTTTCATTACTGTAGCTTTGTAGTACATTTTCAAGTTGGGTAGTGTAATTCCTCCAACTTCATGTTTCTTTTTTAATATGTCTTTGGCTATTCGGGGCCTCTTTCCTTTCCAAATAAATTTCATAGCTAATTTTTCTAGTTCCTTAAAGAATGCTGTGCTGATTTTTATTGGGATTGCATTGAATGTGTAGATCAGTTTTACTAGGTTAGTCATCTTAATAATATTTAGTCTTCCTATCAATGAGCAGGCAATATTTTTCCATTTATTTAGGTCTTCTTTGATTTCCTTGAACAGTGTTGTTTAGTTCTCTGTGTATAAGTTTTTTAAATCTTTAGTTAAATTTATTCCTAGGTAATTGATTTTTTTATTGACTATTGTAAATGGTATTTGTTTCTTGATTTCCTCCTGTGCTTGCTCATTATTGGTGTACAGAAATGCTACTGATATTTGTGCATTTTATCTTATAATCTGCGACTTTACTAAACTCATTTATGAGTTCTAGAAGCTTTGTTGTCAACTTCTCAGGGTTTTCTATGTATAGGATCATGTCATCTGCAAATAATGAAATTTTGACTTCTTCCTTTCCAATGTGAATGCCTTTTATATCTGGTTCTTGCCTCAGTTATCAAGCAAGTACGTCTAAGACAATGTTAAATAGAAGAGGTGACAGTGGGCATCTTTGTCTTGTTCCTGATTTTAGAGAGAAAGATTTTAGAATTTCACCATTGTAAATGATGTTGACTCTGGGTTTTTCATATATGCTTTTTATCATGTTCAGAAAATGTCCTTGTATTCCATTCATTTGCAGTGTTTTTATCAAGAAAGGGTGCTGTATTTTGTCAAATGCTTTTTCTGCATCTATAGATATAATCATGTGATTTTTTTCCTTCAATCTGTTTATATGGTGTATTACATTGATTGATTTTCTTATGTTGAACCATCCTTGCATACCCAGAATGAATCCCACTTGGTCATGGTGTATAAATCGTTTAATTTGTTGTTGAATGCGGTTAGCAAGTATTTTGTTGAGGATTTTTGCATCTAGGTTTATTAGAGAAATTGGCCTGTAATTTTCCTTTTTTGTGGTGTCTTTGTTTGGCTTTGGTACTAGGGTAATGTTGGCATCATAGAATGAGTTAGGTAATGATTCTTCTGTTTCAATTTTTTGGAAGAGTTTCAGCAAGATTGGCGTTAGTTCTTTCCAGAATGTTTTGTAGAATTCACCTGTGAAGTCATCTGGCCCAGGGCTCTTCTTAGTTGGAAGGTTTTTAATGACTGATTACTTGTGATTGGTTTGTTGAGATCATCAATTTCTTCTTTCATCAATATAGGCTGCTTATGTGTTTCTAGGAATTTGTCCATTTCCTCTGAATTGTCATTTTTGTTGGAATATAGTTTTTCAAAGTATCCTCTTATGATAGTCTTTATCTCTGTAGGGTCAGTGGTGATATCTCCTTTCTCATTTCTTATTTTGTGTTTTTACATCTTCTCTCTTTTTTTCTTTGTTAGTCTAGCTAAGGGTTTGTCAATTTTATTGATCTTTTCAAAAAACTAGCTCTTAGTTTTATCTTTTCAAGTGTTTTCTTATTTCTATTTCATTTAGTTTTGCTCTTATCTTTGTTATTTCTTTCTTTCTTCTTCCTTTGGGGTTACTTTGTTGTTTTTTTACTAATTCCTTCAAATGTTAAGTTCTTCAATTTTTGCTCTTCTTTTTTTAAGATGAATTTAGGGCTACAAATTTCCCTCTCAGTACTGCTTTTGCTGCATCCCATAAGTTTTGGTATGTTGTGTTATCATTTTCATTAGTTTCAGGGTACTTATTAATTTCTTTTGAGATTTCCTCTTTGACCTACTGTTTTTCTAAGAGTGTGTTGTTTAATTTCCACATCTTGGTGTGAAATCTGGACCTCTGGCTCTTGCAGATATGCAGCTTCATTTCACTGTGATCTGAGAAATTATTTTGTATGATTTTGATCTTTCTGAATTCATTGAGCCTTTCTTTGTGGCCTAGCATATGGTCTATCTTGGAGAATGATCCATGTGGCCTTGAGAAAAATGTATATCCTGCTGTATTTGGGTGTAATGATCTGTATATGTCTATTAGGTCCATCTCCTCTAAGATACTGTTCCAAGTTTCTGTTTCTTTCTTGATTCTCTTTTGAGATGTTCTGTCCAAAGTTGATAGTGGTGTATTAAAGTCTCACACTATAATTGTAGAGGCATCTATTCTTTCACTTAGTTTTTCCAGTGTTTGCCTCACATATTTGGAGGTGTCCTTGTTAGGCAGTTTACTTATCTCATATCATTGAGGTCATTTAGTATTTGTCCTTCAATGCCTAGGTTGCTTCACTCAACATAAGGTTCTCAAGATTCATCCATGTTATCACATGTGTTTGTAGTGTATTCGTTCTTAAAGCTGAGTAGTATTCCATTGTATGTATATACCACATTTTATTTATCTATTCATCTGTTTTGGGCATTTGGGTTGATTCCAATCAGGATGGGTCTTAATCCTATTACTTTTGGCCTTATAGGGGAAGGACACACACACAGAGAAAGCCCCATGGAACAGCCAGAAACTGGAAATCATCAGAATATAGAAGAGAAAAAAGAAGTGAGGAGAGGCCCCATTTGCATTGCCATGGGACAGAAAAGCCAAAGACCAAGGATCACTGGTAGCCAGCCCAGGATGGCACAGTTTTGTGGGAGAAAGCATCACCTTGATGATGGTTTGATGTTTTACTTCTAGCCTCAAAATTGTGAGCAAATAATTTTCCTTTGTTAAGTCAACCCATTGCATGGCATTTGCTTAAACAACCAGTAAACTAAAACAATGTGGAAAAAATGAAGTGATATGAGAATCAGGGAATTGCACCTTTCATGTAAGGTAAACTAGTTTCATAAAAGTTAGATATAATTTGAGACATATTTAGGGACTGGGAACAAAACTCTTGGAACGAACAGCCTTGACAAAGGCACAGAGATGGGAAGAAGATTCACTTTGGTTTGAATGAAGAACAAAAAAGGAAACAACCTAAAGAAGTAGGTTGGGCTCAGCACAAGGAGGACCTGTAATGCTAGGTTAGTAGTGGGTAATGGTGTGTTATTAAGCATGTTTAAAGAGCAAAGTGATTGTGGTAGGACAGTGGTTAAGAGCACAGGCAGGTCAAAAAGACCTGTGTTCCAGACCTTGTTCTATACTCATTGGCTTTGTTACTTAACCTCTCTGAGCCTTGATTTTTTTTCTCACCTGTTTTATGAGGATGATAACTGTAGCTACAGACTATTATGTGGATTAAATGAAGAAAGTGAGTCAAACATTTACCACAGAGCCTGATACATGGTAAGTCCTAAAAAAAAATACTATTGGCTGATATTAGCAATGCTAATAAATAGAACAATACATCCGTGGCTTTTCTTTGTGTGAAATTGTTTTAATTCCCAAATTATACAAATCATGAGATAAAACCACCCACTGTTCCCTTTTGCAGAACTAGACAGTTTCTTGTTACTAAGATTGCCTATTTTGTTTTGGTTTATAAACACAAAATTTGGTGCTGTAAATATATACTTGTTATAATATGAAGACTAAAAAATTAAGTGTATAATTTTTTTCAAATATACTTTAGTGAGAATAAGTCCCTTAATTCATTTTTGAGCAATTATATTTTTTCTGCTTATTGCTTTTCAAGAGCCCTTGTTTAAGCCTAGTATTTTTTTTTAAGTTTATGGAATTTCATAGCTGGAAGAAATATCAGAAACCATTTAGCTGACTCTTTAGAGAAATTGGAAGCTGTGAGGGGCTTGATGACTGGCTTAAATAACACTAAAGATGAAAGGAAATTTTAGATCTGAGTGGCTACCTTTTTTTTTTTTTGTAGTAATATGATTAAAAGTGATCTTACTGCTAGGGAGCTTAAAAAGAAAATACTGCAGAGTCTCTGACCATGTAGTAAAAAAGTAATAGGGAAAATATTTTATTTATAGCATTATCCAAATTAATATAAATTAGCAGTCAATTAAAAAATGTCAGTAGCATAGATCCTTGGTCTCTTTGGTCCTTTGTGAAAGTTTAAGTTATTTTATAAATCCTCAAAAGAAAAAGATTATGTTTTTAAACTAATCCATTCCTTTGGGAGTGGGGCCTTTTGCTTGGACTTCGTCGGTGAGGCATGAACCAGACTGGGTCTCCATCCTCTTGCTGGGTCTGATAAAAATGGGGAGAAAGAAAAAGAGACCTTTGCCATATTCCATCTGGCAATGTGAAAGAAAAGACACTAGGTTGGCCCACAGCTGAGGTGAGATTTTCTCAAGGAGAGAAAATCTCAGAGAGGCTCAAGGAACCGAGGCGTAGGGTGAGAGGACAGATGGGGAGAGATGACTCGTAAAGAGAGTCCAGCAGACCTCCCGTCTTGCCTAATTGCCATAGTACCATGTGGCAGGACACAGTAGGATCAACAGTAGTTGATATTGGAGAGAAAGCATCTCTGGTGGTGCCTTTATTTGGACATGTCTTGGCCTTGGAACTATAAGCTTTTACCCTAACAAATTTCCCATTATAAAAGCCAGCCCATTTCTAGTACTTTGGATCAGCAGCCCTGTGGCAAACAAACACACACTTTTCAGTAATTGTTGAGATTTAATGTTTACATTTCCACCATTGGCTATTTAGAATGACCATGGTTTTGCCACCTCTCTGGCTTGCAATCAGTCAAGTTCCTAGGGTGGGGGGTGGGAGGGTGAGGGAATCTGAGAGATATGGTTAAGAAGAAGTGACTCTGGTAGCAGAGGAACCACAGGACAGAAGGGTAGATGGGAGTTAATCACATTTTAAACAATCTGAAGGTGTGCCTTCACGTTCCTGCTTCATTGTCTTAGACTCCTAAAATTACATTAAGGCATATTAATTAACTTAGATATAAAGATTAATATTTAACAAAAATTTACTAAGCTGATAAAAATGAACAGTCTGTAACCTCTCATTAAATATGTGAAAATTATTTGTGATGAGAATATATGATTAATATTAGCCCTCCTTTTAATACTATCCTTTCCTTCATCTAACAGAAATGTGGAATTTTAGAGTGTGGGATTTTCTTTGTACGAAATGTTTACTTTCATATTAAAGTTGAAAAATTGGAAAATACTTGAAACTATTTTAAAAGTAATAAATCAGAAAAGAACAATTAGTTGATTTTTTATGTATGCAATTTTTAGCACAGCTGCAACCATACTTTATATTTTGCCTTTTCCAAACATACAGCATTCCTCAAGTCACTAGAAACTTGTAAAATATAATCTTTATTAACTACATAACATTCTCTCATATTGACAGTGTGGTATGTGGATGTTTTTATGAGTTGTGAGTGAAAGAGGATGAGAAAATAAGTTACAAAACCAGTGATTTTCACATTCCATCCTTATATATGCTGACTTATTATATAATGAGATGTTTCATACTTTATTTTATAATTTCTATTTAATTAAGTTGTATTTAAAAATATTCAGAAGAAATGTATTAAGCATGTATTTAGACAAGAAAAAAAGCTTGTATCCTGAGGCTTTTTCATTGTGACACTATTGCAGCCTTCCTTTTGTACACTGATCAGGGCACCCATAAATCTTTATGGTCCTTATTTATTTGTATGATTGTCTATCCTTCTGGATTGTACATTTTTTGAGAGTAGGGTACATTTGATTCAGCTCTGTAGCCCTAGTTCTTTTCTTGGAACAGAGCCTGGCATGTAGGTTCTTTGATGTTTGAATGAATCAGTCAAATGATTCAAGGCATATTGAGAATAGTTAAAGAAGTCAGTGGGGTTTGATCTGAATGAGTGGTTTAGGAAAGACTTTTGGATTCTGAGGAAACATTCACTGTTGAATGTTTAGGCAGGGGTAGCATTAGATATTCTAGTCTGATTATTTCTCGAGTTTTTCTCTGAGTACTATCTGAGAAGTAATAAGGAATAGAGAATGGCGGAAATGCATTTTGAATTCTGAAATTTGTAATGAAATCTTTTCTTTTTCTTCTGAAATGGGGACATGTTAAATAGTGAAAGCCAAGACAAAGTCTAAAAACATGTTACATTTGTTTGAATTAAAAAAGATGAATCAGGCAGGCAGAACCTATGTATTTTAGATTTTTTCCTCTGCAGAATAACTATATGTTGTGATAGTTTGAAACTGTATGTACCCCCAGAAAAACATGTTCTTAAAACCAATCCATTCCTGTGGCTGTAAACCTATTGTAAGTAGGGTCTTTTGAATAGTTTACTTCAGTTAAGGCATGGCCTAGGGTGGGTCTTCATCCTGTTACTGAAGTTCTTTATAAACGGGAGGAATATGGAGAAAGGGAAAGAGAAAGCCACAGAACTAAGAAATTATAAGCAGCAAAATCTGGAAGAGAAGGGAGAGACCAACAGATGCTGCCATGTGCCTTGCCATTTGATAGAGTCCAAGATTGCTGGCAGCCAGTCTTCAGAGAGAAGGCATTGCTGATGATGCCTTGATTTGGACACTATTTTCAGCCTTGAAACTGTAAGCTTTTAAGTTAATAAATTCAAACTGTTATAACCAGCCCACTTTATGGTATCTGCTTTCAGTAGCCTAGAAAACTAAAACACGTTTTCTTCTTCATAAAGAGAAATAAAGATCATTCTATGATTAGTTTTCATGGACCAAGTAATCAATATTTTGGTTTTCATAATGAATGGTAATGTTCAATGAATATTTCTAAGTATAATGCAATGGTTTTATTTAAAAGTGAGCACTGAATACTGGTACAGTTTTATTTTGAGATTATATTTTTATTAAAATAATATTTATTTGCTTAAATTGTTAGCAAAATTTTGTTGTAGTAAGACTTACTTAATAGCTATTAGAATTGTAGACAATATGACATAAAATCGATAGTTTAAGTCTAGCTATCTTGTCTCAAGATTTTGAAGTAAGAACCTTGGACATGGTATATTAAACTATTAGTCAGCCTTCATAACTATATTTGAGTGGAAAGAATAAGAATAGAAACTTCCATTCTCCATTAGTTTACTTTTAAAAAACTATTTATTTTGAAATATGTTCAAGCTTAGAGGACAGGTGCAGAAATAATACAAATCCCCCAGATATCTATTTCACCAATTTTTTAACATTTTAACATTTGTCACCACTTTACCATATCATTCTATTATCTATCTATATGTATGTATGTATGTATGTATGTATGTAAGTATGTATGTATGTATGCATGTGCTATTTTCTGAACATTAGAGAACAGGTAGCACACATTGTAATCTTTTAACACATAATTCACGTACCTTTCTTATGAAATGTAGTTATCAGGTACAAGAAATTAATAGCATTATAAAGCTTACATTCTATATTCCAATTTTTTCTTATGTCCCAATAACGTCCTTGTTAGGCTTTTCTTCTCCATTCTTAAATCCCATCCAGTATCACATATTGCATTTACTTGTCATTAACTCTTAAGTTTCTCTCTTTTTTTTAAATTGTAGAAACATGTATACAACATAAATCTTCCTATCCAAACCCCTCCCAAGCATAGCATTCCACGGGATTAATCACATTCACACTGTTGTAGTACCCTTAACACCATTCATTACTAGACCTTTCCTTTCATCCCAAAGAGAAACTCAGCATTCATTTTGCTTTAACTACCCAATTCCTCTGCCCCCTGTCTCTGGAAACCTGTCCTCTACCGTCTGTCTCTATAACTTGCATATTCTCTGATATTTTCTTTGTGGTTACCATGGGGCTTAAATTTAACAACCTAAACCTGTAACATTCTTGTTCACTTTGATACCAACTTAACACATTCAATAGCATGAATAAACTATGTTCCTATACCCCACCATCCCCACCTTTCATAGTTTTTGTCACATTATATATTTATACATTATGAGTCCAAAGCTATTGATTTATCTTTACATTTTATGTATTGGCCTTTTGATCCTGTTAGAAATAAAATGTGGAGTTACAAATAAAAAAATACAATGGTACTGGTATTTATATTTGCCCATGCTATTATCTTTACTGGAGATTTTTATTTCTTCATGACTTCAATCAATTGTCTAGTGCCCCTTCCCCTCAACCTGCAGATCTCCCTTTAAGCTTTATTATGGGGCTAGTCTAGTGGTGAAGAAATTCCTCAGGTTTTATTTGGGAATGTCTTAATCCCTCCCTCATTTTTGAAAGATGGTTTTGCCAGAAGTAAAATTCTTGGTAGGCAATTTCTTGCTTTCAGCATTTTAAATCTTTCTACTGCCTTCTTGCCTTTGTGGTTTCCAATGAGAAATCAGCACTTAATCTTATTAAGTGACAAGCTATATGTGATAAGCTGCTTCTATCTTGTGGCTTTCAGAATTCTCTATCTTTGGCATTCAATAGTTTGATTATAACATGGTGTGGTATGGATCTTTTTGGGTTTATTCTGTTTGGAGTTCACTGAGCATCTTGGATGTGTATTTTCATGTCTTTTGTTAAATTTGGGAAGTTTTCAGTGATTATTTCTTTGAATAGTCTGTCTCTTTTTCTCTTTCTTCTCCCTTTATGATTCCCATAGTATTTATATTGATATGCTTGATGGTCCCACAGTTTCCTCAGACTCTGTTCACTTTTCTTCATTCTTTGTTCAGACTGGATGATTTCAGTGGCTTTATCTTCAACTTCACTGATTTTTTCTTCTGCCAGTTACAATCTGCTGTTGAATTTCTATTACTGTGGACTTCAGCTCTTTTTGGTTCCTTCTCATAATTTCCTTCTCTCTATTAATATTTTCCTTTTGTTCTTCTTTTGTTTTCCTAATTTCATTTACTTCTTTGTCCATCTCTTCCTTTAGCACTTTGAGCAAATTTAGGACAATTTTTAAAAAGTTTGATATGTCCCAGATCTGGTCCTCCTCTTTGTTTTCTTTTTCTTTTTATATATTTTTAATTTATTTTTAAAAGATACACAGATCATACAAAGTGGTACATTAAAAAATATAGAAGGTACCCATATGCCCCATTCCCCACACCCCCCTATTTTCCCACATCAGCAACTTCTGTCATTAGTGTGGTACATTTATTGCAATTGACAAATACATTTTGGAGCACTGCTACATAGCATGGATTGTAGTTTATTTTCAGTTTACACTCTCTCCCAGTCCATTCGTGGGTTACAGCAGGATATGTAGTGTCCTGCATCTGTCCCTGTAATATTATTTAGGACAACTCCAAGTCCCCAAAATGCCCCCATATCAAACCACCTTTTCCTTCTCCCTGCCTTCAACTCCCATGGCCACTGTCTTCACATCAATGATATAATTTCTTCCATTGCTAGAGTCACAATAATTCTATAGTAGTACATCAGTAAGTCCACTCTAATCCATATTTTATTCCTCTATCCTGATGACCCTGGTATGGTGATGCCCATTCCATATATCAATTGAGAGGGGGCTTTGATCTCACATGACTGGTGGATGGATGGGACTCTCATGCTTGCAGCTGTATACTCTCTCAGTTCCTTGGTATGGTGGTTGTCTATCCTTACCTCCCTGTCAGCTGATCTGGGTAAGTTCAAATAATTTGAGAGTAGGTACTGCACTACCACTGAGGCTCAAGGCCCAGCTGGCACATGGACAGCCCAGAGATTCATGTCTCCTGGGCATACACCAACCCCAGCACCAACCACAGATTCAATAAAAGGGACAGAAGAGGCATGTGTAGAGAAGTCACATCTGAGTCCAACACTATCACACTCAGGAGCACAAATTCGCCACCGAACTCTGAACCCATCTGCCCTGACTGTAGGACTGGGGTGTCTCACAGCCCTCAGAAGTACCTCTACCTGGGGTCATATCTACTTTGGCTGTCTCTGAGATCCTGCTGAGACATGCACAAGTGTAACTGCTCTGCTGAGCTTGCCCATACAGTAGGTTTAGAGAATAGCTCCAGGTCAAAGTGTAGGGGACTCCTTGATTCTTTTTTTTTTTTAAGATTTATTTTATTTATTTCTCTTCACCCCCCTCCCCCCATCTGCTCTCTTATGTCCATTCGCTGTGTGTTCTTCTGTGTCTGCTTGTATGTATTCTCTGGAATCTGTGTCTCTTTTTGTTGCATCATCTTGCTGCGTCAGCTTTCCGTGTGTACAGTGCCACTCCTAGGCAGGCTGTGCTTTTTTTCACACAGGACAGCTTTCCTTGCAGGGTGCTCTCCTTGTGTGTGGGGCTCCCCTATGTGGGGGACACTCCTGCATGGCATGGCACTCCTTGAGTGTGGCGGCACTGTGCATGGGTCAGCTCAACACATGGACCAGGAGGCCCTGGGTTTGAACCCTGGACCTCCTATATGGTAGGCAGGTGTTCTATTAGTTGAGCCACATCTGCTTCCCTCCTTGATCCTTTTTTGCATATTTGTGTTGGGTATACACAGTTGGCTCTGGAAATCCCCCCACTTACACTAATACTCTATCTCCTTTTCCCTAGGAATAATTTCCTCACAGTCTGGGTACTTAGCTATATGTCCTACAAACAGCAGTCTCTTAAGTCAGGCTTTCTTCAGGAAAGTTCTGTAAGCTGCCTTCAATGTGCAGGGCAAGTCCTGGAACAGAGTCCTTCAGGCCACCACCAAACAGGTTGGGCCAGACATACATGCTCCCAGTATGTGCAGAAGGCTTACTCTGATCACTCTGGAACCAGGACTAGGGATATGGACTGGGGGCTGGGAACATGGGCTGGCTCTGCATGGAGTCAGTGAGGGGATGGAGGAGGGGCCAGCCAGAGTGCCAAGAGATTCTATCACCTTTAAATGGCCTTTTTCTTGATTTGGCTCTCACCCTGTTACTGCAAATCTTTAACTGTTTTCTGAAGCTTTGATAAAGATGTTTTTGCCAGTTCTTGCAGCTTGTTCAAAGCTTCTGTGTGGGGACAGGGCTTTGAAGCTTCTCATCCTGCAGTCTTGATGCGGGCAAGTTAGTTTATTTTTTATCGAGACAGAATACATCTATGTCTCCTATAATAATTGGTATGCATTTGAGATACTATATCCAGCCTTGATTTCAAGCATTTGTTCAGCACACATTTGCTGAGGTCCTGTTATGGGCTAGATCCTATAAAGCTTCTGAAGCAGCTTAAGATTTTCAAGGGAAACAGAACAGAACCACATGACAACCTAAATAATAATATATGATTAATCAGCAAATAGTAATTTACACAAACATGCTATATAAATCCAGAGGTGGAAGAGAATAATGTCACTTGTATGGCTGGAAATGTCTTTATGATGAATAAGAAACTTGAGCTGAGGTTTTAAAGAAAGAGAAGTAGAAAGGAGGAAGGAAGGAATTCTAGACTTAACCATGCTTAAAAGTAGAAATGAACAAAATATATTTTGGTAGGATATATGATGGATATCTCTCCCTCTGGAAGAAGCAGAGGGTTCATGTAGGAAGGAGAGCATATTTAGAAAAAAGTAAAGGGTACTCAATAGGGCATTTATTATATTATCTGCATAAGCATTTCATGAAACACTTTGGATCCCATACCAAGAGTCTAATTTGAGGTGAGGCCCAGAAATATTAATACTCTACTTGAATATGATTCCAGTGTTCCTTGAATTATACTGGTGTAATGCTAGAGTCTGTTTTGTCACCAATAAATACATTTTTTTAAGTAGAGTAAAAGGCCTTGTGGAAGCTGACCAGGTTCAGGATGGAAATTGAGTTAGATCAGGAAAAAGATTTAGGCAATGAGTACTCTCTGGGAACTAAGGCAATTAAGTGGTAATTTAATGAGAAATAGTGGGGCAGTTAGAATGAAAAAATAGATATGAGAGACAGGTGGATAAATTGGCAAGATTTATTATTTATATTACATAGAGATATTAGAGGTAAGAGTGGATAAAAAACATTCTGGGTTAGTAAAGATGATTTAATTATTAAAAAGAAAAGACCTCAGGGCCTGGTGTTTGTTTAACTAATAAAGAAATATAATGGGTGAAGGAGAGCATGAACTGGGAATCAGACGATAAGTTCACTTTGGTATAATGGAGTTTGAGATGATGGCAGGATACCCAATTAAAAAGCTTAGTGTGTATGCTATGAGCCATAGTTAGTGGTAATTAATAGTCTGATGATGTTATTTCATAATCTGTAACAAATGTTCCACAACAATGTAAGTTGTTGGTGGATGGGTGTTATATGGGAATTTTTACATTCTGTATGTTTGTTTTATAAGTTTACAACTTCTCTAATAAAAATGTATATATACAGATATTTTTGTGGTATGAGAGGACAAACCTGGAGAAAACAGCCTGGGAACCAAAAAGCCCACTGTATTCATTTTCTAGGACTGCCATAACAAAACACCACAAACTTGGTGGCTTAAGACAACAGAAATGTATTTTTCATAAAGTTGGGTCCTGCTGGAGGTTCTGAGGAAGAAACAGCCCCATGACTCTTTTAGCTTCTGGTGGCTACTGGAATCCTTGACATTCTTTGGTATGATTTCTTGACTTCACAAGGCTTATAGTTTGTCAGACAAACTTTTGTGGCCCCTCAGTTCTCAACTAATTACCAACAAACAGGTATAAAATGTTAGAAAGATTTTTTTTCCCTAAGTTTAATTTCTAGAAAACCTTCATTTAAGAAAGAAAATTAAGTAATCCATACAGGTAGCAAAGAACTGAATTTATCACAATCTGATGGAATAGTATCAGTAAAGATCTTAAAAAAAGGTTGTAATTTCCCATATGGATCACTGCATTATCTGGTGTTTGACTTTTTTTTTTTTTTTAAAGATTTATTTATTTATTTAATTTCCCCCCCTCCCCTGGTTGTCTGTTCTTGGTGTCTATTTGCTGCATCTGCATCTTGTTTCTTTGTCCGCTTCTGTTGTCGTCAGCGGCACGGGAAGTGTGGGCGGAGCCATTCCTGGGCAGGCTGCACTTTCTTTTCACGCTGGGCGGCTCTCCTCACGGAGGCACTCCTTGCGCGTGGGGCTCCCCCACGCGGGGGACACCCCTGCATGGCAGGGCACTCCTTGCGCGCATCAGCGCTGCGCATGGCCAGCTCCACACGGGTCAAGGAGGCCCGGGGTTTGAACCGCGGACCTCCCATACGGTAGACGGACGCCCTAACCACTGGGCCAAAGTCCGTTTCCCGACTTTTAATAAATCTGATACTTGTTTCACTTCTTTTCATTTACATTTTATGATAAAACTGTGAAAAAGTTATCTTAAAAATTTCATGTTATGACCAATTATTGAATCAAATTTAGAAGAATTATTTTCCTAATTGTTTTCCTGCAACTCTTTACATTATAACATTTAAGTATTAATATCTTCAGATAAAATTAATTTTAATGCTACATATCAAATATTCTCAAGAATGATTGTACATTTTCTTGTCAATTTGGACAAGTTATTAAACCACTCTGATATTCTGTTTCCTTATTATGTAAAATGAGGAGAAAATACAATAATTATGTTATAATGTTGCTAGGGTCAACTGACGTAACATTTTGTACAGTGGTGGTTCATATTATTATTCCCATTGAAAAAATGCCTTTCAGTAATTTGTGATCTATTAGTTACACCCTAGATTTAATTAGGGTAAATAATTTGCTACTCTCAACCCAAGTATTAAAAATTAAAATCTTTTACCCTCTCCACCTTCATGATGTGCTTTCTTCACATTAATTTGAATTTACACATCTACCAAACTATTTTTTTGAGTATTGGAAAAATTAGCATCATCTCAGCTCAATGTAGGGACTGAGGAGTCTAAGGTGTTCAAGGTCATGAGTTAACAGTCATTTTTTAAAAGAAAAGTGTCACTCCTCTCTGAATATAATGCAAACTTAGAGCAAGAACTGGAGATTAATTATCATCAGCTTTTTAAGATGCAAAATGTAGAGACTCTACTAATGATTAATCCTCATAATTGATAATTATCTTTGATTAATGAGTAGGAAGTTCTTCCAGAGGCTTTCACTGCTGTGTACCACTGTCATAATTGATCTTTAATTGTTTCATTTAAAGATTCCTTTTATCATATGTTTAATCTTTGCTATTTATAAACAAGATCTGTGTGCAGGCCTTATTAACTATCCCTAGATGTGATATTATATTACAAATGCCTTTGCAATTTAATTAGCACTCAGTCCAATTCTTTGTATTTGCATATGAAAAGGTACACACAGTACATGCTCCCAGGCAGAAAGAAGAAATCCCTTGCTCTGACCACTTTTGAATTTTCTTCCTGATCCAGATTTTCTGAGAAGAGAGAACAATCCTCCCTCTGGATATGCCAGGGGAGATTACATAATTGCCAACTTTCTCCTTCTGGAGAATTGTATTCAGGTCTTTTCTCTCTATCTGCAGATTCCTGCTCCTTTTCCTGTAAAACATCCTCATTTTTCTCACTTCCTTTTTCTCCCCATATTCTCAAATGATCTTATAACTGCTCGCCCTGATTCTCACAGTCACATTAGTCCAAAATCTCAAGGCCAATTTTTTGCATATATCTGCTGAACCCAATGTTGGTTCAGCAGATATATGCAACAGTATTATGCTATCTTTCTTGAAATTTCTACCCTCTTTAGCTTTCCTGACAATGAACTTTGCAAGTTTTTCTCTTATCTCTCCACCATTTCTTTATTCTCTTGCCTATTTCTCCTTTTTCTCCTGCCTGTAATGTCTAGAATTTCCCAAAGCTTAAGCTTTAGGACTTACTATTCTTTTTCACATATGATTTCTTGGAGTGTTTAGTAGAATGGGTTGAATAGTGTCCTCCCAAAATTCATTTGCATGGGTCCTAAAATGAAAAGAAAAGAAATGAAACAGGCATCAGAAATTTAATGAAATGAAAACATAAGAAAATGCAATGATCCATATGTAGTTGGGATATTACAATCTGGCTTTAAGATCTTTACAGATACTATTCCATCAGATAGTGATAGTTTCCACTCTGGAGAGAATGCAAATATCTAGGGATTCAATTGAAATTAAAAGTTGACTCTTCCTTAAAAAGAATAAAAGAATTACGATAAAGATCAGTACACATAAGAATGTCAAATGTATGGGGGCCAAATTCATTCAATAAAGTCAGGGGATGCCCACAGAATGTACTTACTCACTGCTCAAATATTAGAGGTGGGTATGGCAGGATCCCTTCACTTCACAGGGCATATAGTCTGGCAGACAAACTTTTGTAGCTCCTCAGTTATCAGGTTAAACAACTACCAACAAACACATAAAAGAATTATAAAGATATTTGTTATGAGTTTAATTTCTGGAAAACAGTCCTTTAAGAAGAAAAATTATGTATTCCATATACATATACCTGTAAATACAATTGTCTTTCCTTAATATATTGGTATAATTGTGAAATTGAATTTTTAGGTGTGAATTTTGTTCTAGCTGGAAATTAAAAATAATTTAGGGTTGCAGCAGTTTGATATTATTTATGAATTCCCTCCCCTCCCCCCCAAAATATGGATTATGTTTGTAAACTGGTCTGTTCCTCTGGGTGTGCTACCCTTTTTCTATTTTTTATTTTTTTTATTTTCATTCATCCCAGATGGCTCCCTGGTCTGTTTTGCTTGTCGATTTTGCTTGTTGTTTGCACTTGTTGTCTGCTCGTTATTTTTTACTTGTTGTCTCTTTGTTTTTTCTTTAGGAGGCACCAAGAACCGAACCTGGGACTTCCCTTGTGGGAGGCAGATACTCAACTGCTCGAGCACATTCGCCCCCTACTTGTTTTTTGTTGTTTTTGCTCATGTCTGCTTTTTGTCTGCTCTCCTCGATGTTTGTCTTCTTTAGGAGGCACCAGGAACTGAACCTGGGACCTCCCATGTGGGAGGTGGGAACTCAATTGCTTGAGCCACATCCACTCCCTTAATATACTTTGATTGTATTAAATTCAAAGGCTTTGTCTTTGATTGATTAAATCTAGATTAGGGCTTTGCTTCAACCACATCAGTAGGGCGTGACTGAAAGTTGAGTCAGCTACCCCTTGATGGGCTGATAGAAACAGACACACAGAAGAAGATATGGAAAAGAACAGAACTTGGTCATTTTTGGTCCTGCCATATGACAGAAAGGAGAAGACTCAAACAGATAAAACCCTGGGGAGAGCAGAGCCATTTGCCTGATAGTTTGCAGCTGAGGAGACCAGAGCCCTGAGCAGCTGAGAACGCCCAGAAAGAAAAGAGCCTTCCAGGCTACAGCTGGGATCGGAAGAAGCTGGGCCCATGGGGCCTTAAGAGGAAGAGGAAGAGGAAGGCCAGACCCTTGCAGACATCACCTGCCATCTTGCTTCAACACGTAGCAACAGACTTTGGTGAGAAAATATTTCTTATGGGACCTTGAGATGGACTCTTTAGGGTCTTGTAACTATAAGTTTTTACTGCAAATAAATACCCTTTATAAAAGCCAACAGATTTTTGGTACCTTTTATCAGTACCCTTTTGGCTGACTAACACAGGAGTCATATTAATTGGTGCAAAATCTATATTTGAAAATGAGAGGCATTTGTACTGCATTCATTTGTATCATAACATGTTGCAATTTATACTATTTTCACATTTTTAAATGTGGACTTGAATAAAATTATTTGAAGAAATTTAGTTTCATAAACTCAGTATTGAATGGTTCTGGTTTCTTTTCCTAGTGTTTTCTAATTTTTATTGTCTTTTAGAAAACAGCTAATATTTTCATTTCTTATTAACTTTTCTTTAAAGAGAGTAAAAATGTCTTTCATTTGAAATTACAAATATGAAACCTGTAAAATTAAATATAGCATGAAATACTTTTGAAATTTCCCCACAGGTACAGTTTATATATCTAACACTTTTTGTGAAATAGTTATATTGTCTTTGCCTTGAAGCGTTATTACTATCATATAATGAAATAAGTGCATCTAACATATTTCTAATCTATTGATGATTAGAAAATAAGGATTTTCAAATTGGAACTATACATTAGCAGTGTATATATATATATATATAAAGCATTTGCTTAAAAATGTGTTTGCTGATCAAAATTTTCCACTGACTTCCATTTTAATTTTGTGTCTTGTATTAAAAATTTTATGGAATGTTTTACTTTGCTGTGAGTTCTCTCCCTAAGGCAGCCTTTTCTCATTGTTGCTATCTTGACCTGAGGAGGCATGGGTTGGTGGGAATCCCTCACTGTTCTGGTGGTGGATTGGTGGCAGAAATTTAATACTAGAATTAGCTGGGGCTGACCTCCCTTTGGGAGGTCACCATTTAGTAGTGTAGCTTGGGAGGTAAAGCCTGCATTTGGGAGAGATAGAAGGTAGAGCAAGACGAAAGTTAGGATTTTCCTGGAAATGGCCAAATAGAAGTACTTTTGTATTGAGACTGTTTTCCTGGTTAAAAGTTTAGTGGAGAAGACCTGGGGTACGAGTAAGTTGTCAGCTGGCTGCATGGCAATGAGGTACTACTGGGCCAGGGTTAGAGCTACTGCAGGCTTTTGGACTGCTATAAAGATGGGTCCTTTCTGGCTGCCCACAAGGAAAAGCAGTGTCGAGGCTTCTACCCTGTTTAGTTTGCCAGGGTTGCTATTGACAAAGTCCTCTAACTGGTTGTCTTAAGTAACAGGAATTTATTGTCTCAGTTCTGAAGGCTAGAAGTCCAACAAGGCCAGCCCATGCCTTCTCCAGGAGTCTGTAATATTTTGGTGATGGCTTTCTGGCAATCCTCCATCACATGGCAGTCTTGTCTCCTTGTGTCTCTTCTCTGATTTCCACTTCCGTGTCCAGTTTCCTTAAGGACTTAATCATATTGGATTAAAGCTGATCCTCATTCAGTTTGGCCATACCTTAATTACAAACATCTTCAAAGATCCTATTTACAAATGGGTTCACACACACAGGACTGGAGGTGAGGAGTTGAATATGTCTTTTGTGGGAGACACGATTCAATCCCCAACAAAATCATATAGGATAGGTTGAGTCAAGGGGCTAAAAAACTGGTATCAGACTTGTCACAGGCAAGAGGGTGTAGTGGCAAAGGGAGCTTTAGAGTTAAAGTGCCTGGCTTGCATTTGGGTCTTATCAGCACTGTGGCTTTTAGAAAGTATTTAATCTTTTTGTACTTTTATTTCCTCATTAATAGTATAACAGTAACTGCCTCATTGGGATATTTGAACTATTAAATGAGATAATATATCTACAGGCACTTAATAAATATTAGCTCTTATCATTTTCAGCTAGCTCCTGAATGAGTGAAGAAGTTACCCAAATCATCTTCTAATGGTCAGTTGCTAACCAGTGTCCTGTCTTGCCTAAAGCAGTAGTCAGGGTTACAGACTTTGTGATATAATTGAGATCACCTAAATCATACTGGAGGTTCTTTCTGTTTTCTCTTCACAAGTTTATGAATTGATGAATTGTAAACAGTTACTTAGAGTTATTAGGAAAGTTTTGCCTTTAGAGGATCACAAGTATATTTTAAATTATGATCTTTCAGAAATTCTCTTATTTAAGGTAACTGAAATTTTGAAAGCAAAACACAATGTGTAGCACACAAAAAAAGCATTCAATAAATGTTTTTTGAACAGGTTTTTATAAATGAGGCATTATAACTATCAAGTTACAGGAATTCTTCTCCAGCTTTTGCTGTAATATTTACAAGTAAATTGAACAAAAGATTGGATATAATATAATGTATGGAAGTGACTCTAGAATGTTCATATAAAAAGCACTTTGGCACTGCATTCTGGTGGGGAGAAGGGATATTGTCTTTAAGTTGCAGGACAGAGCAAGCACACATTGTTTTTGTGGGTGGCTAGCATGGATATACTCACAGAAAAATGAAGCCTTTAAAAGCACTTGTTTGCTCAGCCCACTGGTAGTAGTAAGAAGTAGAATCAAAATATTTATTTTGAGCCAATTCTTTTTCTTATATGGGATGTTTGGTATGGGCTAAATATATTTATTTTCTCATTAGACAGTACTTCTTTTCTATGTTTGACTTCCACCAATATGTTTTGCTCAAATATATTGCAAAAACCCAGAGAGGAGAACTTGTCTTAAATGTCTCTTATGCCTAGCACAGTGTTTTTTTAAATATAGTATGTGTTCAGTATTTGTTAGTTGATTAATGTTTACTGAACCATTGGTATTTCTCAGTTGTGTTTGCAAGTTTTATCCTTGCAAGACAAATTGTTTTAGAAATTGCAAGAGAATGAATTGGACCATTTAATTTCCAAGAATCATTCTATATTAATACTCTATGGTGATCAAATCCATAAAGGAGAGATCATGGTAAGAATAGGGAAATTAGGGAAAAACCTGGAAAATTTCCAGCCTTATATTAATATATAAAGAATTTATTTAGATTAAAATTATGTATGCTTATCAGTAAACCATCTGATAAATTAATCAACAACCTCTAGCATTATTGAAAGTAACCAGTTTGTTCTTTGGTAGGGCATGGAGTGGTAGAGTCTGTGATTAAGTCTCTGGGTTCATGTGCCTGAATTTGATGGTTGGCTCCACCCTTCTCCAGCTCTGTTGACTGTGAGCAAATCAATTGTACATGTTTCCTCAACTATAAAAGTGATAATAGGATTATGTGAAGATGGCAGAATTGGAAGCTCTAGGAATCAATCCCTCCATAGGAACAAATAATAAAGAGACAAACTGTATGAATCAAATATTTGGTAATTCTGGATTCCAATAGAATACTGTTCAGGAAAGAGTGGAAGAAAGAGGCTGGTAAATTATGATAAATATCAGTAATTTGCTCTCTCTTTATGATGGTTACCACCCCCCATCCCACATTCTTGCATCAGGCAGCAGTGGGGGCCGGTCCCTGGGGTAGCTTGCTGATGCCAGAAAGAGAAATAAAAATCCACTTCCCTAAGATCTGTGATGGACACCGGCCAATCATTGATCGTGGCTTTTTTTTTTTAAGGTTTATTTTTAAAATTTATTTCTCTTCCCTTCCCCACCTCCCCCACCCCAGTTGTCTGCTCTGTGTCCATTCGCTGTGCATTCTTCTGTGTGCACTTGTTTTCTTGTCAGCGGCACCTGGAATCTGTGTGTCTTTTTGTTGCATCATTTGCTGTGTCAGCTCTCTGTGTGTGCAGCGCCATTCCTGGGCAGGCTACACTTTTTTCACGCTGGGCGGCTTTCCTTATGGGCACACTCCTTACACATGGGGCTCCCCTACGCGGGGGAAACCCCTGCGTGGCACAGCACTCCTTGTGCACATCAGCGCTACGCGTAGGCCAGTTCATCACCTAGGTCAGGAGGCCCTGCGTTTGAACCTTGGACCTCCCATGTGGTAGGCAGATGCCCTATCTGTTTGGCCAAATCCGCTTCCCTGATCGTAGTTTTTGATTAGCTACTTTGGATAATGAGGATCCAACTCTCAGGATGGCCATTGTCCCAGACTACCCAGGACAAAGGCAGTGGGAAAGACTTAAAGATGGTATACTTCCTCAGAGCTGCAGAGGACAGTTGAAGGGCTGCATTGGCTGGGCAAGGGCTGAGTCAAGCACAACTGTGGGGAGCCGTGCAAGAAGCTCCTGGCACCCTTTCTGATGCCTCCCTCATCCCCATCCCAGGGCAGTTTGAAGTTGGATGTATTCCCTTTGTGAGTCCCTTAACTTGTTTCAGCTAAGAAAGAATGAGTTGGGAAACTTATCTCTGGCCTATCCCTCCTCCCAGAATTTGCCCTCCAGGCAAAAGCAGATTGACACAACCAAAGTAGTATAAGACAACTGAGGTGGACAGCCTGTGGCAAAAGCTTACCTGCTTTAAGTATGGTAGTGGAACACCCTGGAAAGGGAGCAGGTCTGTCTCCTGGGAAGTAGAAGACACAATCAAACTCCTGTAAACAGAGGAACTCTTAAAGCTACTAATAAGCATAAATCCAGGAAAAGATACAGGTCCAGAAAAGATGAGGAGGGGCCTTCCTGATAGGAGGACTGACACTGGAGAAAATCTTTGTCATATCACCAGCTGATTACAAACTCAAGAAACAGACATCTCAGGGAATAAATCCCAGAGTTAGCATTTAAAAATTTAAGAATGTACAGTTGGCACCAAAAGATTACAAGACAAAAAAAGAAACAGATAATGATGGCCCATCCAAAAGATTGATAAAAGGAAGGATAAAGGAAGACCAAAAAATCCAGAAAACATCAATGAAGATGACCAGACAGTGAACATACTGGACAAAGGCTTTTAAAAAGTGAATTATGTGTTCAAGGAGATGAAGAAAAATACAAAGAAAGAACTAAAGTATATTAAGAAAACAATGAATGAACAATATGAGAATCTCAATAAAGAGAGAGAAATTTTTCAAAGGAACCAAACAACACCAGAGTTGAAGACCACAATAATGGAAATGAATTCCAAGCAGGATTTTAACAACAGATTGGAGCTGGCAGAAGAAGGAATCCACAAACTAGAAGACAAGAAAAATGAAATGAGTAAGGCTAAGGAGCAGAACTTTTTATAAAAAGAGTTATAAGAAGTGAAAATAGCCTAACAGGCTTCTGGGACAAGACACCATCAAGTTTACCAATAAATGCATTATGGAAGTCCCAGAAGGAGGAGAAAGAAATGGACAGAGGGACTATCCAAAGAAATAATGACAGAAAATGTCCCAAACTTAGCAAAAGATGTGCACATACACATCCCAAAAGCCCAGAGAACACCAAACAGGATAAACTTGATGAAAAATATACTCCATCATCATATATTGATCAAACTGTAGAATGCAAAGGACAAGGAGAAAGTTCTGAAAGCTGCAATAAAAAAGCAATGTGGGGGGAACGTGCAAAAAAGGATCAATGAGGGAAGCAAATGTGGCTCAACTAATAGAGCGTCCACCTACCATATAGGAGGTCGAGGGTTCAAACCCAGTGCCTCGGGGCCTATGTGGTAAGCTGGCCCACGTGCAGTGCTGCCCGCACACAAGGAGTGCCATGCCATGCAGGGGTGTCCACTGCATAGGGGAGTCCCACGTGCAAGGAGTGCGCCCCGCAAAGAGAGCTACTCCATGCAAAAGAAGTGCAGCCTGCTCAGGAGTGGCGCCACACACATGGAGAGCTGACGGAGCAAGGTGATGCAACAAAAAAGAAACAGATCCCAGTGCTGCTGAGAATGCAAGCAGACACAGAAGAACACACAGTGAATTGAAACAAGAGAGCAGACAATGGGAGGGAGAGGGGAGAAATAAATAAAATCTTTAAAAAAAGAAAAGAAAAGCAATGGGGGGAGTGGATGTAACTCAGTGGCTGAGCACTTGCTTCCCACATATGAGGTCCTGGGTTCAATCCCTGGTACCTCCAAAAGAAAATTTAAAAAAAGAAAAGGAATGTATTATGTACAAGAGAGTCCCAATAAAATTAAGTGTCAATTTCTCATCAGAAGCCATGTAGGCAAGAAGGCAGTGGGTTGAAATAGTTTAAGTGCTGAAAGAAAACAGTTGCCAACCAAGAATTTTATATCTAGTTCATTACCACTAGACCTGTCCTACAAGCAATGGTAAAGGGAGTCCTTCAGAGTGAAAGGAAAGGATACTAGGCAATGATTCAAAATGGCATAAAGAAATAAAGACCTCTGGTAAAGATAAACATTTGGGTAATTATTCCATTACTAATTCCATTACTAATGTATTTGTTGGTAAGCAACTCCACTTTTTACTTCCCACAGGTGCTAAAATGCAAATGCATAAAAAGTAATGGTAAATCCATGCTTTTGGACATACAACATACAAAGACATAATTTCTAACTAGTACAAAAAATGATGGGGTTACAGGAAGAGTGTATGTGTATGCTACTGAAGTCAAGTTGGTATCAAATCAAATATAATTTTATATATTTAGGATGTTAAATTTAACCCCATAGTAACTACTTGTGGGAACCTTTATTGAATAAAGATCTGTATCTAGATGGAAAATATATGAAAATTATATCCAGTGGAAATTAGAAGGAATTCATTATGATACACTACAAGAAATGAAATAAATATGGAAGTAGGCCTTAATGGAAAAATTGAGGAATGAAAAAGATTTAAGACTTACAAAGACTAAATAACAAAATGGCAGAAGAAAATCCTGCATTTCAGTAGAGACCTGAAATGTAAATGGATTAAACTCTACATTTAAAAGGCAGAGTTGGTAGAATGGATAAAAAAAGCATTACCCACGCCAATGTTCATAGTGGCATTATTCACAATTGCTAAAAGTCAGAAACAACCCAGGTATCCATTAACAGATGAATGGATAAACAAACTATGGTGTATTTACATGATGGAATATTATGTAGAGGTAAGAAGAAATGAAGTTGTAAAGCATATGACAACATGGATGAACCTGGAGGACATTATGATGAATGAAACAAGCGAGACACAAAAGGACAAATACTGTATGATTGTATTACTATGAACCAAATATATTGTGGAACATATTGTATGATTCAAAAAAAAATTTATATGTATCTGGTATATCTAATTGAGAAATGTATGTTTTTATTCAACTGTGTTTTCCTTTTAGTTTTTAATTATTTATATTTTCAATTATTAAATACAAAATAAAGTTAAAAAAAAAAGTATGACCCAACTCTATGCTGCCTACAAGAGATTCACCTTAAATTTAAAGACATAACGGAAAACGGACTTGGCCCAGTGGTTAGGGCGTCCGTCTATCACATGGGAGGTCCGCGGTTCAAACCCCGGGCCTCCTTGACCCGTGTGGAGCTGGCCCATGCGCAGTGCTGATGCGCACAAGGAGTGCCACGCCACCACAGGGGTGTCCCCCACGTAGGGGAGCCCCACGCGCAAGGAATGCACCCGTAAGGAGAGCCGCCCAGCGCGAAAGAAAGTACAGCCTGCCAAGGAATGGCGCCGCCCACACTTTCCCTGCCGCTGACAAGAGAAGCGGACAAAGAAACAGACCGCAGCAAATAGACACAGAGAACAGACAACCGGGGGAGGGGGGGAATTAAATAAATAAATAAATCTTTAAAAAAATAATAAAAATAAAGACATAAGTAGACTGAAAGTAAAAGGATGGAAAATATAAATATATTATTTAAATAGTAATCAAAAGCTGGGGTAGCTCTATTAATATCAGATAAAACAGACTAAAATAGACTAAAAATAGACAAATTATGAGGGACAGAGATTGTCATTATATACTAATAAAGGGGTCAATTCAATAAGAAGATCTAACAATTATAAATTGGTATGCATTAAACAGCAGAGCCCCAAAATATATGAAGCAAATACTAATCAATTCGAAGGGAGAAACTGATGGTTCTACACTAATAGTAGGAGACTTTAATATGCCATTTCCAATAATGAATAGAGTATCCAGTCAGAAGATCAACAAGGAAATAAAACACTTGAACAGTAAACCAAGTAGACATAACAGACATATAGAGAACATTTCACCCAACAAAGAGAAAACAACAGAACATGCATTCTTCTCTACAGCACACGGATCATTCTCTAGGACAGACCATATCTTATGCCACAAATCAAGTCTCAATAAATTAAAAAATATTAATATCACACAATATATCTTCTCTGACCACAAAGGAAGAAGCTACAAATCAGTAACAGAGGAAGAAGTGGAAAATTCCCAAAGATGGAAATGAAATAACATACTCTGAAACAACTAATGGGTTAAAGAGGAAATCACAAAGAAAATCAGGAAATAACTTGAGGTGAATGAAAACACAAAATTCCAAAATTTATGGGATACAGCAAAGGCAGTGCTGAGAGAAGACTTTATAGCTCTAAATCAGGGGTTAACCAATTTGTTCCACAGATTAAATGAATACTACTATAATTCATTTATTGCATACAGTCATAAGTGAAGGAAATGCTAGATTTCAGTTAGATGTCAGAGAAAATAAAGATAATAAGTTGATTTTTTTCAATTCAAGCTCACAGACCCTCAGAAATCCATTAACCCCTGGTTAAAAAACCCTGATCTAAATGGTTACATGAAAAAAAGAAGAAAGATTTAAAATTGGATACCTAATCTCAAAACTGGGGAACTAGAAAAAGAATAGCAAAGGAAATCCAAAGTGAGTAGAAGGAAGGAAATAATGATTAGAGTGGAGATAAATGAAATAGAGAATAAAAAATAGAGAGGATCAACTAAACCAAAATTTGTTCTTTGAAAAGATCTATAAACTTGATAAACCTTTAGCTAGACTGACAAAGTAAAGGAAGAGATTAACAATATGAAGAAAACACTTGGAGAGAATACAGGAGAAATTGCAGTTATACACGAAGAGATAACAGATATGATGGTGATGAACACCATAGTTCAAGAAATCAAAAATACACTCTAAACAAATAGCAGCTGATTAGAAGAGGCAGAGGAGAGAATGAGTGATGTGGAAGACAGTAAATCTGAAATCAAACAGATAGTAGAACTGATGGATAAAAAGAGAGAAAAAATCCAGCTGGGACTTAGTGACCTGATTGACAATGCAAAATGCACAAACATATGTATTATAGACATCCCAGAAGGAAAAGAGAAAGGAAAGGGGACAGAAGGGATGTTGGAGGAAATAATGGCTGAAAACTTCCCAAATCTACTGAGGGATATGGATGTACATGTCCAGGAAGCACAACACACCCCAAACACCATAAATCCCAACAGGCCTACCCCAAGACATATACTTGTCAAATTATCCAATCCGCAAGACTAAGAGAAAATTCTAAAAGCAGCAAGAGAAAAGAGAACGATCATATACAAGGGACGCTCCATAAGATTAAGTGCTGATTTCTCATCTGAAACCATGGAGGCAAGAAGGCAGTGGTATGATATAGTCAAGGTACTAAAAGAAAAAAATTTCCAAACAAGAATACTCTATCCAGCTAAGCTAGCATTCAAAAATGATGGAGAGTTCAAAATATTCACAGATAACAGAAATTAAAAGAGTAAGCCAATAAGAACCCTGCCCTTCAAGAAATACTAAAGGGAGTTCTGCAGGAAGAAAGAAAAAAACAGGAAAGGCAGAGTTGGAGGAGAGTGTAAGAGCAACAAAAAAGACAAAAAGAGAAGAAAACAAACAAACAAAATATGACAAACACAAGTCCAAAGAAAATATGGCTAACATAAATAATTCCTTGAAAGTAATAACACTGAATGTCAATGGATTAAACTCACCTGTCAAAAGATTCAGACTGGAAGATTGGAAAAGGAAATATGACCCAACTATATGCTGTCTACAAGAAACACATTTTAGACCCAGGGATTCAAGGAGGTTGAAAGTGAATGGCTGGAAAACAAACTTACAAGCAAACAATAACCAAAAAATGGCAGGAGTAGCTGTATTAATATCAGACAAAATAGACTTTAAATGCAAAACAATTGTGAGAGACAAAGATGGATACTACATATTAGTGAAAGGGATAATCTTTCAAGAAGAATGAACAATCATAAATATTTATGCTCCTAACAAGGGCGCCTCCAAATATGTGAGGCAAACATGGGAAAAACTAAGTGAAAGAATAGATGCCTCTACAATTATAGTGGGGGACTTTAATACACCACTATCAACTTTGGACAGAACATCTCAAAAGAGAATCAAGAAAGAAACAAAAACTTTGAAGAGTATCTTAGAGGAGCTGGACCTAATAGACATATACAGATCATTACACCCGAATACAGCAGGATATATATTTTTCTCAAGTGCACATGGCTCGTTCACCAAGGTAGACCATATGCTAGGCCACAAAGAAAGGCTCAATGAATTCAGAAAGATCAAAATCATACAAAATAATTTCCCAGACCACAGTGGAGTGAAGCTGGACATCTGCAAGGGCCAGAGGCCCAGATTTCACACCAAGATGTGGAAATTAAACAACACACTCTTAGAAAAACAGTGGGTCAAAGAGGAAATGTCAAAAGAAATTAATAACTATCTTGAAACTAATGAAAATGATAACACAACCTACCAAAACTTATGGGATAAAGCAAAAGCAGTACTGAGAGGGAAACTTATAGCCATAAATTCATACATGAAAAATGAAGAAAGAGCAAAAATTGAAGAACTAACTGCACATTTGGAGGAATTAGTAAAAAAACAACAAAGTAACCCCACAGGAAGTGGAAAGAAAGAAATAACAAAGATAAGAGCAGAACTAAATGAAATAGAAAATAAGAAAGCACTGGAAAAAATAAACAAAACCAAGAGCTGGTTCTTTGAGAAGATCAATAAAACTGAAAAACCCTTAGCTAGACTAACAAAGAAAAAAAAGAGAGAAGATGTAAATACACAAAGTAAGAAATGAGAAAGGAGATATTACCACTGACCCACAGAAATAAAGACTATCATAAGAGGATACTTTGAAACCAATAAAAACTATATTCCAACAAAAATGACAATTCAGAGGAAATGGACAAATTCCTAGAAACACATAAGCAGCCTATATTGATGAAAGAGGAAATTGATGATCTCAACAAACCAATCACAAGTAAAGAGATAGTATCAGTCATTAAAACCTCCCAACTAAGAAGAGCCCTGGGCCAGATGGCTTCACAGGTGAATTCTACAAAACATTCTGGAAAGAACTAACGCCAATCTTGCAGAAATCTTCCAAAAAATTAAAACAGAAGGAACATTACCTAACTCATTCTATGATGCCAATATTACACCTCTCAACTGGGAGAGAAGGGCCTATTCAACAAATTCAACAAATGGTGCCTGGAGAACTGGATACCCATATGTAAAAGAATGAAAGGATTACCAACTCACACCTTATACAAAAACAACTCAAGATGGATCAAAGACCTAAATATAAGAGCCAAGACCATAAAGACTTTGGAAAGCAGTGTAGGGAAGCATCTACAGGACCTTGTAATAGGAAATGGCTTCATGAACTCCATACCAAAAGCACAAGCAGCAAAAGTACAAACAGATAAATGGGAATTCCTCAAAATTAAAGCCTTCTGCACTTCAAAGGAGTTTGTTCAGAAAGTGAAAAGAGAGCCTACACAATGGGAGAAAATATTTGGTAACTGTATATCTGATAGGAGACTTATAACCTGCATATATAAAGAACTCCTATATCTTGAAAATAAAAAGACAAACAACCTATTTAAAAAACGGGAAAAAGATTTAAACAGACACTTCTCCAAAGAAGAAATACAAATGGCTAAAGAGCACATGAAAAAATGCTCCAAATCTCTAGCTATTAGGGAAATGCAAATCAAAACTACAATGAGATACTATCTTGCTCCATAAGATTGGCAGCTATAAAAAAAAAAAGACTACAAATGCTGGAGAGGATGTAGAGGAATGGGAACACTCATCCACTGCTGGTGGGAATGCAGAAGGATCCAGCCATTCTGGAGGACAGTTTGGCGGTTTCTCAAAAAACTAGCTATAGAATTGCCATATGACCCAGCAATTCCACTGCTGGGTATATACCCAGTAGAACTGAAAACAAGGACACAAACCGACATATGCACACCAATGTTCATAGCAGCATTGTTCACTATTGCCAAAAATTGGAATCAACCCAAATGCTCATCAGCAGATGAATGGATAAAAAAATGTGGTATATACAGACAATGGAATACTACTCAGCTTCAAGAACAAATACACTACAAACACATGTGATAACATGGATGAATCTTGAGAACCTTATGTTGAGTGAAGCAACCCATGCATTGAAGGACAAATACTACATGGCCTCAACGATATGAAATAAGTAAACCAAACTGCCTCAGAGAACTAGAGACTGGATGATAGACTTAAAGGAAAATGGGGAGTAGCAGAAGGATGTAAGCTGACACCTACATGGGTGAAATCTATGATAAGCTGGAGGTAAGTATTTGTACAAGAAAGGGATAAAACGGGGGGATAGGGTTAACTTAGGGTGGGGCTTTGCAAGCTTCAGGGGGGCTAGGTATGTTAGGATAGGTAATATTGCCCAAGAAATTGGGGGGAGAGTGGGAGAACATATGAACATAGGAGATTGTCAGATATTTGGTTGAGAGTATAATCCTGAGATAACTTTTTCAAAAATAAGGAAGGTTACTTGTATAAGATGCTTAAAGGGAATAATCTGATGCAGAACTGGCTTCTTGGGAGTGTGTGAGTGCTCATTTTGTCTTAGTGGGTTATATCATTGGATAGACACCCATATAATGAGAGTGAAGGTATACCCACATCCTGGGGAGGACTGATGTTCTCAAATAGAGGTAATTGTATCTCTCGAGAGAAATGGTGGCTCCCAATGCATTAGGGCAGTCGAGCATGTCAAGCCCCTCAACGCTGTTGCAAGTATCTCTGAACATGGCCCTTCAAGCAATGAAGATTGACTGTCGCTGTGGGCCCTGAGGGGAGGGGGAAAGAGGTATTAAATAGATGGAATCAATGTAATTGTGCAGGCAATAGAAGTGTTCCACAAGATTATGCAAGGATGGATAAAGGACATGTTAAATACACTAAAAATGTAAAGGGACTGATAGGCTAAAATGTAAATCATAATGTAAAATACAAGATAACCAAAAACTTAGAAAATTGTACAGTCTAAAATATAAACCACAATGTAAACCCAAATGTTACCTTGTTTGAAAGCTATTGTCTCAATATCTGTACATCAGTTTCAGTAAATATAGTATGAATATGTAAAAAGATTATTTCTGTGGAAGGGAAAAGGGTTTTATGTTGGATATGTGGGAGTATTGTATATTGTATATATGAATTATTGTGATCTAAAACTTTTGTGAAGACCAGTTTAATAATTAGGAAAGAAATAGAAAAAGAAAGGACGCAGATAATTGAGTAAAAGATGGAAGAAGTTGCCTTGCCAGTTTCCATACAGGGCAACACTTATTGCAGTGAAGGAAGGCAAAACATCAAAAACAAAGCTTTTGCATTTTTAGTTTTTTTGATACCCCAATTTATTTTCTAAATTAATATGTATTCTATATGTAACCTTTAAACTCATCACTATATTCCATTTTAGTATTAATAGAACCTGGCAATATATTGGGCTTCATTTTTGAAGAAGTTTTGGATCACAGAGTGATTCAACAATGGCAGGGGAGGAATATTGGTGTGGGATGTCATTGACAGGCGACACATGGTTGGCAGGGAGTTCTCTAGGGCATATATCCAGGGTACATAAAACTGTTTGGATATTTTCACAGTGGTTACAATTAAAACAACAACTGAGGGAGTGCTGAGTTCCTAGCCAGGGGAGCTCTATCATATTCCCTAAAGGAATGGCAACATCCCCCAAGTGCAACAGCAAAGACCAAAAAAGAAGGAAGGTCCAACAATGAGCCCTTGATACTAATGACTATGCTTGTGAGCCTGTGTACCTGAAATAAGAATAAGGCCTAGAGCTGCAGGGTGCCTAAGAGTTACCTCCTGAGAGCATCCATGTTGCTCAAATGTGGCCAGGCTCTAAGCCAAACTCAGCATGTAAATGCATTGCCTTCCCCCCAGTGTGGGACATGACTCCCAGGGATGAGCCTCCGTGGCACCGAAGGATAACTACCAAGTACCAGCTCATGATGTAACTAGAAAATGACCTTGAAAAAAGGGTCAACTCAGACCAGCAGAATATCTCAGTCTACATATAATTCCAGGAGTTAAAAATGCTTTTTGACCTGAATAAAAGGGGGAAATGGAAAGGACAAATGAGTTTATATGGCTATGAGTCTCCAAAAAGAGCCAGGAGGTTATCAGAGGAGTTGCCCTTATGCACACCACAGCAGAGTCCCAGAGACAGATAAAGTAGATACAACCTCAGGTATTGGTTCTTCTGAGGCCAAAGAGACCCACAGATTCTATGGTCATGGCAGATGGAGTTCAGTGCCATGTCAGTTGGCCCTACTTCGGAGTTTGTGTTTCTGTTTGATGGAGCTGGACTCAGATGTGATCTTTGTTCACAAACCTCTCCTGTTACTTTTACCAGATCTGTAGTTGGCACTGGGGTTTAGTACATACCCAGGGGACCTGAATCTCTGGACTGACCATGTGATAGCCAGGCCCTGAGCCTCAACAGACTTGCAACTCCTACACTCTGGTTTATTGGCCTTATCCCACTCAGCTAACATGGAGGTGAAGAAGGTCAACCACCACACCAGGGAGCCAAGAGTGCCTACACATGAAAGCAGGAAAATTGCATCCAGCATCCATGTGCAATCTAAGCCCCCTCCTGATATAGATGTGGAGTGGACACAACCATTCCAAGGTCTACAGGATGGAGGAATAGAGTATGGATTAGAGTAGACTTACTGATATTCTAATCATGAACTACTGTGATTAGTAATCAAAGAAAATGTGGTATTGGTGTGGAGAAAGTGGCCATGGTGGCTGCTGGGGGTAGGGATTGAGAGGAGGAGATGAGATGTGGGGGCATTTTTGGGACTTGGAGTTGTCCTGGGTGGTGCTGCAGGGACAGTTACTGGACATTGTATGTCCTCCCATGGCCCACTGGGTGGACTGTTGGCTATGGTGTGAACCATTGACCATCAGGTACAGAGGTGCTCAGAGATGTATTCACCAAGTGCAATGAATGTCTCATGATGATGGAGGAGGTTGTTGTTATGGGGGGAGGAGTGGGGGAAGGGGGGTAGTGGGTATATGGGGACCTCATTTTTTGAATGTAACATTAAAAAAATAAAGATAAAAAAACAAAACAAAACACCATATTGATTTGTTTAGGTCACACTTGCTGTGTGGGTATTAGTTTTTTAAAAAAGAAAATTACAAGTTTGGAGAGAATGTGGAAAGATAACACTAATACCTTGCTGGTGGAAATGTAAAATGGTACAGCCCTGTTGAAGACAGTCTAGTAGTTCCACAGAGATTTTACCAGCTAACTTGGCAATGCTACTTCTAAGTACGTACCCCCAAAATTGAAAGCAGGAGTTTGAACAGATATTTGCACACTGATGTTCACAGCAACATTATTCACAATTGCCAAAAGATGGAATCAACCTAAGTGCCCATCAACTAAGAATGGATAAACAAAATAAAGTGTATATACATGTGGTGGTTTGAAACTCTATGTACCTCAGCAAAGCATGTTCTTAAAAAGTTAATCCATTCCTTTGGGTATGGACCCATTGTAAGTAGGATTTTTTGATAAGGCTACTTCAGTTAAGGTGTGACCCACCTCATTCAGCTTGGGTCTTAATCCTCTTAATAGAGTCCTTTATATACAGGATGCATAGAGTGGGATAGCCACTGAAGCAAGAAAATGAAAGTAAGGAAACCTGAAAGAGTAGGGCAAGACCAGCAGATGCTGCCATGTGCCTTGTCATGTGGCAGAGGACAGAAGCATTGCAGGCAACCAGTTTTTGGGAAGACAGCATTACCTTGATGATGCCTTGATTTGAAGACTTCCATGGCCTCAAACTGTAAACTTGTAAGCTAAAAAATTTTCGTTGTTTAAGCTGAAACCATATCATGGCATTTGCTTTGAGCAGCCTAGGAAATGAAAGCAACACACAATGGAATTTTTTTTTCATGTCAGATGGGTAATGTGCTGATGTCATAAAAAGGTTTGAGGGATGCACACCTCACACAAGCACATGAGCACTCATTCATCATGCTTATGAACCACAAAAGGATCACAATGGAATGTTATTGAGCTATATAAAAGAATGAAGTTGATACATTGTACAACATGGATGAACTTTGAAGACAACGTCTTGAGTGAAATAAGTCAGGCACAAAAGGACAAATATTGTATTATTTCACTGATATGAAATAACAAGAGTAAGCAAACTCAAAATGTCAGAATATAGAATATAGGTTACTGGGGACAGGGTCGGGGTAGGGACTAGAGAGTTAAGGCTTAAAATGTACAGAATTTCTATTTGGGAGAATGAAATGTTTTGGTAATTGATGGTGTGATGGCATCACAATATTGTTGTTTTAGTTTGCTAAAGGCTGCCAAAGCAATATATCAGAAATGGCTTGTCTTTTACAATGGGGATTTATTAATATTAACTTCCCTGAATCTCAATGGAGTTGCAAGACCTATTCTCCAGTTCACTGGACTCACCCAGGACAGCTAACAAGGAGGAGATGTTGTACAACCAACATACTAAAGAACCGAGAGTGTCTTCACTGCAAGCGAGAATGTCCCATCCATCGGCTGTATGGGATCGAAGCACCCCCGTCAATTACATGTGGAGTGGACATCACCATGACAGAATCCTCAGGATTGGGGAATGAACTATGGACTAAAGTAGATTATTGATATTCTACTATAGACTTAATTCTAGCAATAGGAGAAATACTGATGTGGACGCAGTGGCCACTGGAGTTTCTGTGGGGAGGGAGAGGGAAGAATAGGTGTAATTTGGGGCATTTCAGGACTTGGGAATTTCCCGAATGATACTGCAACGACAGACACAGGTCATTATATATATCTTGTCATAACTTACAAAAATGTGTGTAAGAGACTGTAAACTACAATGTAAACTATAATCTACGCTTAGTTGCTGTGCTCCAAAACATACCTATCAGTTGCACTGAATGTACCACACTAATGAAAGATGTTGCTAATTTGGGAAAATGTGGGAGGTGTGGGGAGTAGGGCCTATGGGAATCCCCTATATATTCTCTGTAGTAATCTAAGTATCTTAAAAAAAAAAAAAAGAAAAGAAAAGCCCAAAACAAATAAATAAGTAAAAGCTTACATTTCTGAGGCTGTGTAAGGGTCCAAATCAAGGCAACATCAGGAGATATTTTCTCCTGAAGCTGTAGCTATGGGTGATTAGGCACATGGCAACTTGTCTCTCCCTTCCACCAGGCACTGCTTTCAGCTTCTGACTTGAGTGACTTCCTCTCAGCTTCTGTGTTGTTGATTTCAGCTTCTGGCTCCCAAGGCCTTCTCTCTCAGCTTCTGGGGGTTTCTCTCTGTTTCTGCAGCCCACTGATTTCAGTTTATATAGGACTCCCTGGGCTATGCCTTACTGGAGTAATCTAATCAAATGACCCTTGATAGAGTCTAATCTCATCAGTTTCATTCCACATGAATGGACCAAATTAAAAACATACTTTTCTGGGGGCCACCAAAGCCTCAAACTATCACAACTGTGAAGGTAATTAACAGCACCAAATTACATATGCGAATGTTGTTGAAAGGTGACATTTTAGATTGTATAAATATTACTAGAGTTAAAATTAAAACACAAATCCATAGAACTGCACAATATAGTGAACTCTAAATTAAACCATGGACTATAGTTAGTAGTATAATTATAAAAATGTGCTTTCATTAATTGTAACAAATGTACCTCACCAATGCAAGGTGTTAATAATAGAGTGGTATATGGGAATCCTTTATTTTATGCGTGATTGTTCTGTAAACGTACAACTCTAATAAAAAAAAAAGCAGTGGAGAAGTTAACTTCTTTATACAGTTGTTATAAAGATTAAATGAGTTAATTAGTATTTCTAAAGCATTTAAAATAGTGTCTAGAAAGTAAAGAATCATATACATACTCATGTTCATTCTTCTTGCTTCTTTTTGTAGGTGATAGCTGACTTCCAGGCAATCCTTCCAGTCTTGGTGTATATACAAGGAAAGATTCATGAGGCTTGTTTTTCTGGTACACATATATAACACTTTGCCTAAAGGCCTAGAATTTAAAAGCAGCTAATGTTTTCAATTCTCATTTATTAAGAGAACTTCTAAAAAAAATCTGGTGTTAAGGGAATTGATGTCAAATGTCAAGTGAAGTGCTGTTCACTCTGAAGGAGTATCTCAGTCATTGCCTTGGAGTGGTTTTAAAGCAAGCAATCTATTGTTGAAAGTGCTGCCTCTGATATGAAATGGTCACTAAAAGTCCCAGGACACTTCATTAAGTCCTAAAACTATTTATCTCTATCTCTGGGCAAGGGTTCAAATTTGAGATGAAAATCCCATTAAGTGCTTAAGGTGCTTTTAAATAGTTCTATTCTACAAAAACTCTTCCCCTGGCTGTAAGTGGAGACACTCTTGTCATTCATACAGACTTAGTTGTTTAGTCAACCACATTTACAAAATGCACCGGGTCCTTTGGTTTATGGTTTCTAATGAATTCATTTTTTAAAGTGACAAAATAATTTCATCACTTAAAATCGCTTAAAGTATTCATTTTTCTATCTTCCTTGTGAGAAACATCTCTTAGCATTCTTACCTTAGCTTTTTTCCAGAAGTGGTAAAGCTCAGGGTGCCTGAAGTAAAATTTGATGTTAAAGAGTGATAAGAAAATAAGCTGGACTTTATTTACGGTGATAATAAGGACATGATAACGTGAACTTAATACTTTTGACTTCTAAATTACCTCAAAAATAGAAGTTACTGTTATAGAAAAATGTTCGAAAGCAGTAACATAAAGCAATTTTACAAAGCAAATTCTCATGTACACTCTTTTAAAACCCATATGGTGTTATCAAGCCTCTCAGATGGGACCTTTAACTACAACAGTTTTTCCTTTTGTGCCCAGATCCCATTTCATGCAATGTGAATGAAACTCCTGTGTACTGGGGATCTTGCTCTATAGAAAAATATTTCATCGTAGCTCCAGTTGGTGTTTCTCATCTCGTCTTCTTTGATACTCTTTATACGTTCTGTGTTCTTTCCATCAGACTGTTTTTCCCTGGAAAGATCCGGGAGAGTCAAGACCTGGTTTCGGTGTATTTACCTGTTTTCTACAGCTAGCGCTGTTGAGCGGTCTCTCCAGGGTCTCCAGGCTCGGGCTGGTGGCCTAAGGCATCCTGGGCTCTGCAGCCCCCGGCAGCTTGCCGGGGGCGGGGCGTGGCCTTGACTTTCCAGAGGCGAGCTGGGTGGGCGTGGCCTGCTCGCAGCGCTGGGCGGGGCGAGCGGGGGCTTGCCCGGCTGCTGGGCGGTGTGGGGGTGTGGTCTGGTCTCCGAGCGCAGCGCGGCGGGCGGGCGCCGCGCAGGTTGGCTGCTGCAAGAGGAGCCTGTGGCTGCTGCGGCCGCGTCGGCCAGAGCCTAGTGCTCGCGCGCACCCGGCAGCTCCAGTCGTTTTCCTTGTCCGCGTAGCGCCAACTCTCCTCTTCTGAGGAGGGAGACCTGGCAGAGCTAAGCCGGCGAATTCCCGTGCTTCCGTCTCCGAACTCCTCAGGAGAAAGCCAAAAGTGCTCCCAGGAGTCGACGGTGCCTGAGAGCTGGCCCCAGAAGGCCAGCAGCCAGAACGCACGCCTTTGAAACCTGGACAGTCAGCCTTTTCTGGAGCTTGCAGGGCAAAGCACAGGGGGGAAGTGGGTCTACAGCGGGGGAAGGGGTGACCAGAACACCGAAGATGGACGCACAGACCTGGTGCGTAGGCTTTTGCTGTGTCCTTTTCCTGGCTCTCGTTGGGTGTACCCGAGACGAGGGCGTACAGAGCTGCGAAGAAGTTCGGAAACTTTTCCAGGGGCGGCGTTTGGGAGCTGTCAAGGGACTGCCGGATTCTCCGCGGGCAGGTGAGTTGCAGCTGGCTGGCCGAGGGCAGGAGCCCCGCACGGTGCGGGGGGCGTCCTGAGCGCCGTCCAGAAGCTGCCGGGGCTCGGGGGATGGCGCTTCGCGTGAAGATGACCTTCTGGGTCCTCCAGCTGCGTAAGGTGTATCCCGGCGAGGCCTGGGGGATGCTCGGTGTGAACGTGCCTCCGGGCGACGCAGCTGTGAGGATTCTAACTACGCCCGCCGCTAAGCAGAGCTCGGGGCGCTTGTCTCGTCTGAGGCGTTGGAAGAAGCCCGTAAAGCAGACGGCTGGGGACAGTGTGGGAATTTCACCAGCGCTCTTCTGGTGCTTCTCGGTCTTCTGGTTTCTCTTATGGTAGAAGGAATGGTGTTTGTCGCCCAAGTTTCATACTAAACACGCGAATCTGCGTAGCTGGATAATGCAGGGAGACGGAGCACTGACAAGTCAGCCCATCTCCTCTGGAATTAGGACTCGGACCCCTAAGGCGTGAGGCTTTAACTGTCCTGCCGCGCCCTGACACCAAGTCCTTCTTGCTGGTGCAGGGACCGGAACTGCCCACTTTGTCTCCCAGAACCGTGGGGCAGTTTCAGTGTCTGAAAAGTGTGATGGCAACAGGCGAGCAAACTGACCATATTGGGGACCCACATAACGTGGATGACAGTGAAGAGGAAAGAATGAAGTGTGGCCAGTGCAAATTATGTTTCTTGTAAACGATTTTTGCCTGGACTTTCATCTGCTCCCCACCCCCACCCCCACCGCAGATTTCTTTCTTTCCCATTAACGTGCATGTTCATAGTTGTCACACGCAAAAGCAGGTTGTCTAGAGCTAAGATCTTACTGGAAAGCAATGGATCTTTTTAGCTGTGATTCTGAAGCCAACACCAAGACAAATTATGTGAGATTGAATAAAGAACTCGTACAAGGTGCTTGAGTCCAAAAGCCGACCTGTTCCTGAGATTTCAGGGCAGGAAGACTTGGCTCTTTGCACTGCCAAGCTGTGACGGTTTTGCTGATTCCTTTGCTGGTTGTCAACTTGCATTCGGTTCTCCAGTCATCCCAGAAAGAAAATCTGGGCAATCGGGATTGCGGAATACATTTTATTTTATAAGACTAGTCTTTTAAATACTCACTCAAACGTTTATTAGTGTACCTATTCAGTACTAGGTGCTATTTTTATACTATTTGAAAGAGCACAGCTGATATTCTCAATTTAGAGCATTTTTTTCCCCATCTCAAACAATAGCACCTCTTATAAGCCTGTGTTTTCTTATTTTATTTTCTTCTATTACAAAGTAAACTTCACGTATCAGCTGCTGATAAAACTAAAGTGAGTGTGTGTATAGGGGGGAAGGGGAGTGTGTTGAGCTGTGAAGTCCTCATCTGAATTATTAGATTTTGCCAGAAATATACCATAACTCTAGATGATGTTCAGTGAACGTTGACAGCAACCCCAATAAGGCCTGATTTCAGCCTCCCTCCATATTTCTGGTAACTGCTGAATGCAACATATTGACCAGTAAGTGTTAAATTCCTAAAACCTTGTGTGTCATCTCCTTTGAAGAAGAACTTTTCAGAGTATCAATCATTGGCATAGTGTTTTACCAGGATAGTATGGGAAAACTGAAACTACCCTACAGAGAAGGAAATGGTTGTACTCAATTGTGTTTGATATACATGACTTGAGAAAGGTGTCAGGATTCTTTTCTAAATGATTTCTAAATCATTCTGTATTATTTTCCCATTGCTTGTATCTTTCTTTCTCTGTGGCTTAAGGTGAGGATGAATCACTGCAGCACCCACTAAAGGGGCTGTGCAGGATTGCACTGTTAGACTCATCCATAGTGCTAGTGAAATGAAAGGTTAAATTCTTTTGATACTTGCTTTAAGAAAAAGACAAATGCAAGTTCATTATTCTGAACTAAAATCACCTAATAAAAGGCATTGGCATATAGATTTGAGATCACTGTGACATTTTTCTGGCCTTAATATTGCTAGTCATTCTTTTATTTGAATAATCAAATGAAATATTAAGCTGTTTCTTTTTAGCATTGAGGTATCTCTTCTTCCTACCAGGATTCATCACTTCATTATCAAATTTAGTAAACCATACACAAAACATGCTTCATAAATACTTTTTTTCATTTTTGTATTTATATATGATCTATAACATTTAGCACTGAATATAGTTGTTGTACCTCTTATTTTAAAAATTTTTCTTCAATCTCAAGAGAGAACATAGTTAATATTTATGTAAGTAGTCATTTGCACATGAAAATTACACTTATTAATATTCTTTATAGCAGATATATTTAGCACATAGCCTTTTATTGATTGAAACTAATCCATTTATATTTGATATTTGTTTTCCTTGGGTATGTATTTTTAGGTTTTCTTGAATTTCTTGTTCATAGTGGTTAATTCCTGAGCTGGCTAGCTAAAAGCTGTTTTAATAAAATAGGTAGAATAACTTTTTAACAATTTTCCTTACATTTGTAACTCTTATATCTGCAAATATATTATCCAATTTGGAATTATTAAAATGGTGAGAATAGCGTTTAAACTGTTTCTCAGATTGTCCTCACCTTTGTTCTCTACTCTGCTCCAATTCTTTTAAGCCTGTTGAGTTCCTAAAGATGTTTGGATGAGAAATGTAAAAGAAGAGAGAAGGTGTAAATGTGATTAGAATTACAGATTTCCCTGTGTTCTGATTTTATTTCTAAGTAGCTGTCAAGGTGCCCTTTTTCCTCTTGTTTATTTTGTTTAGAGAACTGTTAGTGAAAGTGCCTTTTAAGGTTCCTTTTACTTTTATTTTATTTATTGGGTGGGGGAATAATGCTTTCCCATTGTAATTCTGTTGACACATGTATTCTTTTCTCTTTTAGAAGTTAATTCATTAAGAGGAAGCTTATATAAAAAATCCAAAACTATATTCAGATAATATTTTATGCCACTTAGTTTTTACTCTGTGGATATTCTTTGATAATGGAAGCAGTTTGTTAAAGATAGCCTTTCTTGTTAACCTTTGGCTATAAATGAGACAAGGAAATTACTCTTGATGAGGCACCATGAAATTTTAATTCTATGTGACATTTTGTGTAGCCTCTTTAGTGTTTGTTTGTTTGTTTAACTGCTTTCAATGTAATCTAATATTATAATCACTTCACAAACAGTACTGTTTCATTCTCACACCCAGGAGAAATGATCTACTTGGTAAACTTATCTGTAACTTTTGAGTTAAAATACCTCTTTCAAAACTTTAGCTCTCTGTTCTTGGTTAATCAGTTGTCCTCTCCGAATTTCTGTTTCTTCAACTGGAAGATGGGAATATTAGTTCATAAAAGGTTGTTGCATAGATGAAATGAAATAATGTATGTAAAATACTTAGCATAAATCCAGACATGTGGTAAGTACTCAAAATATATCTTACTATAATTTTTTATTTAGTGTCTTGATTTTAACTTGGTTTTACTTGTTTTTAAGGGTGAAGTGTTAGTTTTAGATCTTTAAATATATCAGAAGATAGTTTTATAATAACAAGTTTTTGTTTTATAAGTCACAAATAATTGTTTCTAAAACTGTAAAATATGCTACTATCTTATATGATTGTTTGTTGGGTTATGGTAAATATTTTCTTTCTTTTTGTGAACTCAGGAAAACCCTAAGAAACAAAGCTGCAGAACACATAGCCACAACAGCTGCATCCACTGCCACCACCTCTATGGCCTCTAGTACTATTCTTCTTTCAGTATTCTGGGACGTAAAGTAGTGAGGATAGGGTGGTTTATGGATTCCCACAAATTAGATGGCTGGTGGCCATAGTCAAAATTTCTCTTGTACTTTCTCCTTTTGCTACTTTTGCAGCATAGTATGGTGATCAAATTTGCAAAGCCAAAATTTGTGACCTGTACACTGACACTGAGACAAATTATTAGTATCAGGATTGACCTGTGTTGAAGCCCAACAACCAAGAACCACCAGAAACAAACCCACAGGCAAACAAATTAGATTCATTTAGCTTATTGCAGCAAGGGAGATTGCACACCAGAGGAGAGGCACTGCAGATGTCTTGGTAGGAGGCAGATGGTGGGGGGGGGGGCTTGTTTTAAGAGTTGGGCTTGTGCTGCGTGATTTTATAAGGAGGATTTAAGGGAGTGGGGGCAATTCAGTAACTGGGTATAGTGATGAAGTTTGTCTAGGTGTTCAGTGGATTAAAGTGGGGATGGATGTCATTAATAAAGAAGCGGTAGTCACTCGTGTTGGTCAGAAGAGGGGGTTGTTTAGGTATTTTTATGGTTACAGAGTGTCCTTGTGGCTGTCCTGTTGCACCGCAGGTGGCGAAGTAGCCTTGTTTGATCATTTTCTTTTTCTATGTGAGTTGTTTATATTCAGTTGTGCACTTCAAGGCCTAGTTCCAGTGCTAGGGCAGCCTTTTATTTTCTTCCATTGAAAATCAGTGTGTGTTTTGATGTCCAAGAGAATCATGGTTTTCATCTGTATCCAGGCCTTTAGTGTAGCTTAATGATGGGAAAGTGAGTATGATTTTGTGCTCTAGCGCTGTTAGAGAATGACTCTCCATCAAGGTCCTGGGTTTTACTGACCGCCTCCTATACGCTCATAGTCAATTTGTTGGCAGTTATAAATAGTTTATGTTTCCCCATCTCCCTTCACCTCACCCCACAATTTAGGTTCCTTTTCCCCTGCTGTATTTACATAATTAGCTTTAGGAGGCAGGCAGGCTGGGGAACTTAAGAATAGCATTTTATACTTATTTTCCCCCCACTGCATGTTATATTTGTTTGTTTCCAGCATAAGCATTTCTGAAATACTGATTTTTGGGTTGTGTGTGTGTGCGCAAAATTTGCTTCACATATTGTTTTACATTTGATAAGGTACCTTCTATAACATATTTCTTTCTGTTCATTAACATCCCCAAACTAGGTACCTTTCCTAAATGTAAATGATTTATGAATCATTGATCTCTTGTTATAACTTAGTTCAACAAACCACAAATCTATTTTGTTAAAATGGAGTCGTGAGAGATTTCAACCATATGCTTTCCTGAAATAGATTCTCTATGAATGTGGTATCTGTTCTATTTGGATAAGTAACAATAGCCATTAATTTTAATAGAGAATAGCCACTTTTCCATATCTACCTTTCTTTCATAAAATCCTGACCTTCAACTAGAAGAAAACAGCACCAACTTTGCTCTCAGTGTTTCTAATTTGCATCATTAGTAAATTTCAGATTCACCAAAGATAACTGCTAAAATCATCCTAAAATGATTAGTCATTCTTCTATGACACATCAAATGGCATGGTTTAGGTTAGCCCTATCAGATTCACATATGGCTAATATGTAAGTTGAGTATATAATACAGTTTTATAGAAATAGGAGATTTTATACTTGCATACTTTTTATGAAAGGACACACATTCTCTTGAAAATTTAAAATACTAGAAAGTGCAAAGAAAGTAAAATAATTCTGCCTTCCAGAAATAACTACTATTAACTATTTGTATTATCTTTTCAAAGCTCTCAACTCTGTGTTAAGTAAAAAATATTTTTTAAAAGAAAGCAGGACTTTACTCTCTGATATAACATGCCTTTTCCGTTTATGAACATATTAGTATTTTCCATGCCATTAAACCTCCTTCTAAGCATAAACATTAGTGACTATATAGTATTCCAATGACAGGCTATAGCATAAATTGAATTATCCCTTGTTGTTGGAAATATGAACTTCTAAAATTCACTACTATAAAGTCACATGTCTAAAGACCTGAAAAGCAAACATCCCAAGCTCTTGCCCTATTCAAGGCTTTACATACGATCTATGCTCAGTCTGCACAAGGGTTTTTTAGCCTTAACACTAGTGACATTTTGGTTGATAAGTCTTTTTGTGAGGGCTGTCCTGTGCATTGTAGGACGTTTAGAAGCACCCTTAGTTGTGTCAACCCAAAATGCCTTTAGACATTTTGCCCTAGGAGGCAAAATCATCCAGGTTGAATGCCACTAGCATGGACTGTCTACTTTGAGGGTCCTATATGTACACACATTGTGTACCTGGCTCATTTGCATGAGTCAACTCTCAGCTCTTTAGAGAGGACTGTCCAAGGTTCTCTAAAGTATGTTCCTTCTGTTTTTATAATAGAACCCCTCTTGATAAGTTCAAAGTGCCATATTTCTTTGCTTTTTTATTATGATCTTTTACCACTAGATTGTGTGCACCATGAAGACAGAGAATCTGTATACTAGGGTTAGTTTCATGGATGAGTGACTTGTGCAGTCACACAGGGTCTCACGACCTCATGTGTTAGTGCTCTTCTATCACCATCTTGACATTTAACAAGGCGTGCTGTATTTTCATTTTGCAATGAGTTCCTCAATATACGTAGCTGGTCCTGCTGTGTACCTTGTTCTCTGTAGAATACCTATCTTGTTAACTGTAGAACAGTACCCAACATGAGTAAAAGTTGAAATATTTATTGGCATTTCTTTTGAACCTCTCTGATTCCTTAGGTTAAACTCCAGAAGTAAGTCCACAGGTATTGAACATCCAAGATGCTATTTCTATATAGAGTCCATTTTGTAGGTCAATATTTCTAATACAAGGTAGGAATTCAAAGTAGCAATATTGATTTTAAATAAATTTCTTTTCCTCTACTAGACTAACTATGAGCAGGATCTGTGATTGATTCTTCTTTTTATTTTTTTGTTTGGACAATATTAACATAATTTTATTTGTAGAATTAGTCTTGTATTTATGTTTACATAATAAGCTTGGTTTATTGTGTTTAATTGTGTTTCTATGCTTAATATTAAAAGAATGAGAAATGTAGAAGGTAAAGTTTCTTATAATCTGATAGTCTGATCTAGCTCAGTTGTGTTGTTGAATAAATTTGTTTTACTGGGGTTATTTTTTTCTTACGTAACTGTGCCACAATGTTTTAAAGTGGCTCAACCCTTTTCTATTTAAATTTAAAGAAATTTTTGACTACATTAATTTTTTTTTTAGGAGGTACCCGGGATTGAACCCAGGACCTCGTATGTGGGAAACAGGTACCCAACCATTCGAGCTACATCTACTCCCCTACATTAATATTTTTGAAATGGAGTACATGAATTGTCAAACAAGGGAGTGGAGGAGAGTCTGCTCAACTGTCCTGTAAGGAAAGAAGAATTATTTAATATCTTTTAAGGGATTTATTCATATGGCTTTTTCCAACAGGTAGATGATATAACTATCTGCCCTGAAAGCATTAATTGATCTATTTTTGGAGGAATGGAGAAAAATACAGGTTACCAAATATAATTTGCCTATGATTCTGGACTGGTTGGTTTGTGTTTTATTTGAATATGTCTTGTAAAATAGTATTTTTCCATGAGGAAATTAATAGTAACAAATTAGAAAATGATTTAGTTTGCCCATCTTCTACCCTTGTTAATTTCATGTTGTAAGTAAAGTACAAAGCACTTACCTGTGGAATTTTTTTTTTAAGATTTACTTTTATTTACCCCCCTCCCCCCCGTTTGTCTGTTTTCTGTGTTCATTCACTGTGTGTTCTTCTGTGTCTGCTTGCATTTTTGTCAGCAGCACCAGGAATCTGTGTCTCTTTTTCGTTGATATATCTTACTGCGTCAGCTCTCTGTGTGTGTGCAACACCTCTCCTGGGCAGGTTGCACTTCTTTTGTGCAGGGCAGCTCTCCGTACAGAGTGCACTCCTTGCACGTGGGGTTCCCCTACACGGGGGACACCCCAGCGTGGCACGGTACTCTTTGTGCGCATCAGCACTGCTCGTGGGTCAGCTCACCACATAGGTCAGGAGGCCCTGGGTTTGAACCTTGGACCTCCCATGTGGTAGGCAGGTGCTCTATCAATTGAGCCAAATCCGTATCCCATGTGGAATTATTTTTAACCTGGGAAGATCATTGCTTATTAAAGGATACTAACTTGCAGAACAGTCTAAATTCAAACCCAGTAGAGGGACCACATTACTTCAGATGAACAATTATTTGCTGTCAGATCATGTGTAGCAGATATAATCTATCTCTAAAAAATTCCAACAAACCCAGTTTCAGAAAAATTGATCTAGTCCATAAGACCTCTTTCAATGATGTCTTAGAAAGTTTTTTTCTGTATAGAATGTGACTGGTTCTTTGTTTAGAATGTCTTAAAAGTGTTAAAAAATGTCATCTAAGTAGGATTATTTAAGTCAGTGCTAATGAAATTGCAAATTTTAGTATGGTTCAGCTGTTAACTTAAATATATTTAAAATATAGCCATATTTAAAAGCTAGGAACATTTCTTGTTTCAGAATTAAAACTGTTTATTATCCTGATTAGGATTATGGGTTTGAGTTACTAGTTTTCCTCCCCATGTCACGCTTTTTATGGTATGATAACCAAATCTATTTTAGTTTTCATAAATTCTATATAAGCAATATAATGAAATATTCTTTGCAGCTATATTTTTGGAGGTTATAGTGTTTTGCTTTCCCTTGTATTACAGTTTTAAGTGGCTTTAGTTCATCATATTTTCAATATTTGCATTGGGACAAGATAAGAACTGAGAAGGGAAATGGATAAAAAGCACATTTGTGGGCCTTCATTCATCAAATGCACATAAAATTATTTCTGGATATCTTTGTTCATTACATGTATTTTCTTAAAATGGAAGATTGTCAGTATTAAATTACCTGTTCACATTTATTTGCTTTTTGAACAGCTCTCTTATACAATAAGATTATAGCAAGTTACATTTTGGTTCATTTTCTTTTGATCATTGAAAATGTCTGTATTTAATGGGCTGAAACTGAAGGAGGTCAGTAAGATGAAAGATGAAGAGAATGTTCTCCCCAAGCCTGTAATATATTTTGCTCTCGAAAAAAAAGTGATTTTTGAAAAAGATTTTTGATCAACTTGAAAAGGTAAAGGAAATAGGAATAACATTGTAAGAATAAAAAACTGGGGAATCAATGAGATATTCTTGGTCTACTTGTCAGGTGAAGATGTATGTGTGTGACAGTTTAAAGTTCTTTTATGGATCCCCAAAAGAAAAAAGATTGTGTTTTTGAATTAATCCATTCCTGTGGGTGTGAGGCCCTTTTGATTGGACTAGGTCAGTGAGGCGTGGCACAGATTGGGTCTCCACCTTCTTGCTGGCCCTTGTGTAAACAGAGACATAGAAAGAGACACACAGAAAAAGGAAGCTGACATTTTGATTCTGCTACAGAGAAAGGAGAAAATAGAGGGAGGACTCCAGATTTGCCTACAGCTATAGAAATGCAGATAGGCCTTGAGAGGTTGAGAGAAGTTGCAGAAGTTGGAGTCAGCAGAGGAAGAGATACTGGAGGGGCTGGGCTCTTGGGGTTCAAGGCTGAGGAGCCTAGCTCTGCAAATGACTGATTATCGTGTGGCAGGATGCCAGGATCACCAGTAGGTAACTTGGTAAGAAAACATCTCTGATGGTGCATTGATCTTGACATTTCACAGCCCCGGAACTGTAAGCTTTTACCCTAAATGAAATTACCGTTATAAAAGCCTCCCCATTTCTGGTACTTCCCATTGGCAGCCCTGTGGTAAACTAAGATAATATGGATCTGTGTTTGTATACTTAAGGGTAAAACTAAATTTTGCTTTCTATTTTTATAAATTCAGTGGTTTCAGATTATTAAATATTTAATATTCAATTCATTTTTTACAATATACTTAGGAAAATAGTGGTATGACTGGGCATTGAAATATTGTCATGGCGAAGGTAAATGAAAAGAACAGGCATTTTAACTTATAATTTGCTCCTAAAATATGGTCAGATATTTTAGTCAATAACAACCAATTTATAGTTTTGAAATAGCTTGCTTTTTTTTTTATTTACACTTTTATTGTGGTACCATATATCCAACATAAAATTTCCCATTTAAACTACTTTCAAATATACAATTCAGTGCTCTTAATTACATTCACAATGCTGTGCTGTCATCATCACCATCCATTAGCAAAATTTTCCAACACCTCAAATATAAACTCTATACCTATTACACATTACCTATCCCATCTACCATTGTCCTTTGTAACCTGTAATCTACTTTGTCTCTATGAATTTGCATATGCCACTTATTTCATGTAAGTGAAATCATATAATTGTCCTTTGTGTCTGGCTTCTTTTACTGAGCATGATGTCTTCAAGGTTCATTCATGTAGAGGCATGTATCAGAACTTCATTCCTTTTTATGGCTGAATAATATTCCTTTGTATGTAAATTGTAGCAGTCTGATATAATGAATTCCAGAAAGAAATATTGGATTGTGCTTGTAATCTGATCTGTACCTGGGCATGATTGAGTTATGATTAGGGCTTTAACTGGGCCACGTCATTAGGGCATTGAGTCTCCACACTTTGGTGGGTGGCAACTCACAGATAAAAGGCATGGCAAAGGACAGAGTTGAGGGCTTTCAATGTTGGAGTTTTGATTTTGGAGTTTGATGCTGAAGACTAAAATTGAAGCCCTGGGAAGTCAGCATGCAGAGGAAAGAGAAGCCAGCCCCAGGAAGAAAGGAACCTTGAAGCCAGAGTAAAGGAAGCCCCAGGAACGTAGGAACCCAGGAAGCCTGAACCCTTGCAGATGTCGGCAGCCATCTTGCTCCAAATAGACTTTGGTGAGGGAAATCACTTATGCTTTATGGCTTGGTATCTGTAAGCTCCTACCCCAAATAAATACCCTTTATAACAAACAGCAGATTTCTGGCATTTTGCATCAGCACCCCTTTTGTTGACTAATACAGAATTTGTTAACGAGGAGTAGGGAAGTGCTTTTGCAATTACATAAATGCTAGAAAGGTTTTATAAATGGGTAAGGAGTATTTCTTGGAGGAATTGTGAGATGCTTAATGGAAAAGGCCTAGATCACTTTGAAGAGACTGTTGGTAGCAATGTGGATGCTAAAGAGACTTTTTATGATGTCTTAGAAGTAAATGATGAAACTATTACTGGAAACTGGAGGAAAGGCAATCTGTGTTTTGAAGTTGCAGAAAACTTAGCAAGATTAACTCTTGGTGTTTTATGGAAGGCAGAATTTGAAAATGACGAGCCTGGGCATTTAGCTGAAGAAATTTCCAAAGTAAACGTGGAGAATGCAGCTTAGCTTCTGCTTGCAGCTTATAGCAAAATGGTAGATGACAGAGATATGCTGAGGACTGAACTGTCAGGCACAAAGAAAACAAACTGGAAATTTGAAGCCTCTGGAAATCAAGCTCCTAGATTAAAGTGCCCTATTGGAGGACTTAACTAAACTTGGAACTGGTAAATCAAGATTGAAGATGAAGTTATCTAGGAAAGACTTGTGGAAAGTCTTACTGTCTGATGGCTTGGACCCTTGCTTCCTGCATGCTAAGCCAACAGACTTTTTGAGAGAGCTGTATGAACAAAACCACTGTCAGCCTGGAATAAAAAGGACATGGAAAGGAGAGATTGAAGGAGAAACAGCTTTAAAAGGAAAACCTTAGAAACTGAGATCTGGAATTAGGACATCACCTTGGGCCAAGAGAGGAACCCCACCCATGTGTAGAGAGGATGAGTTTGCCCCAGCAGTTGAAGAGGATGGATGTTCCTGTCCAATGTTCTGGGAGACTTTTGCTGCCCTGGGGTACAGAGAGGGTGGAGCACATTCCCCAAGGAGTAGGGTGGTTAAGGTCAGCACCCTACAGGTCTGAGAGGGGTGGACCTGGCCCCCAAAGGTTAGGGAAGGCCAGGTGGTCAACCTGTTGCTCTGAGAGGGTTGAGCCTATATGCCAAAGATTAGGGGGAATATTGTCTTCACATCACTGTACCAGGGGGGTTAAGTTCTAACCCAAAGATTGGGTAAGGTGTGGCAATCACCGCAACACTCTTGGAGGGAGGTCTGGAGCTCGATTGTCACCCAGATACTTGATGAGGGTGGAACCAAGAAAATGGCCATTGGGCAAGCATGTAGTAATTGTCCATCCCCATATGGCCCCAAGGAGAAGAAACTATCTTCTTAAGAATGACTCTCAGACTTTCAAATCAAATAGAGGATTCCCTACGGTCTACTGAACTGTAGAGAAACCATGACTCATGTTTCCCTCTCAATTTCTCCTATTGTAATGAGAATGTTTATCATTGGTCAGTTCATTTGTGTACTGGAAGCAGATGAATTGTCTTGTAAGTTTCAGAGGTCTATAGCAGACAGGACTTTTCCCCAAGACAACCTATATTTCTTTAAATTGATTGTGATATGATTTAGTACTTGCATTGTTACTGATATAAGGTTTTTTTTTGAATATTGTAATGACTTTTTGGAATTCAGAGGGTGGAGTATAGCAATTTGATATAATTGATGAATTCCAAAAAGAAATATTGGATTGTGCTTGTAATCTGATCCGTACCTGGGTAGTATTGAGTTATGATTAGGGCTTTAATTGGGCTATGTCATTAGGGCATTGAGTCTCCACCCCTTGGTGGGTGAAGCGACTCACAGATAAAAGGCATGGCAAAGGGCAGAGATGGAGCTTTTCATGTGAGGGTTTCTGATGTTGGAGATTTGATGTTGGAGATTGGTGCTGAAGACATACGCTGGAGTTCCGGGAAGTAAGCTCACAGAGGAAAGAGAAGCCAGCCCTAGGACGAAAGGAACCTTGAACCCAGAGCAAGTCCCAGGAATGTGGGAACCCAGGAAGCCTGAACCCTTGCAGACTTCGGCAGCCATCTTGCTCCAAATAAACTTTGGTGAGGGAAGTAACTTACGCTTTATGGCTTGGTATCTGTAAGCTCCTACCGCAAATAAATACCCTTTATGAAAACCAACCAATTTCTGGTATTTTGCATTGGCACTCCTTTGGCTGACTAATACATAATTACCACATTTTGTTTATCCATTCATCTGTTGATGGATACTTGGGTTGTTTCCATCTTTGGCTATTATGAGTAATGCCTCTATAAACATTGATGTGACAGTATCTAAATCCCTGTTCTCAGTTCTTTTGGGTATATACCTAGAAGTGGAATTTCCGAGTCATGTAGTAATTCTGAACTTATATTTCTGAGGAACTACCAAACTGTATTTCATAGCAGCTGCTGCAGTGTACATTCCCACATCAAGGTGCAAGCATTCAATTTCTCTGCATCTTTGTCAATACTTGTTTTCTGTTTTTTAAATGATATCCATTCTAGTGGATATGAAGTGGTTTTGTTTTCTATGTCCCTAATGGTTAATGATGTTGAACCTTTTTCTCATATGCTTATTGGCCGTTCATATATCTTCTTTGGAGAAATGTCTATTCAAGTCCTCTGGCCATTTTTAAATTGAATCTTTTTGCTATTAATAGCTTGATCTTGACTCTATCACTTATTAGCTATGTGGCCTTTAGCAAACAATGCAAATTTTTGAACATATTTCTATTTCTCCATCTTCACAGGGAGAGTGATGTAGGCGTGTGCCTTTTCCTTTCTAGTATTTATTTTTTTAAGACTTATTTATTTATCCCCCCCCCCCCCCCGCCAGTTGTCTGCTCTCTGTGTCTACTCGCTGTGCATTCCTCTGTGACCGCTTCCGTCCTTATCAGTGGCACCGGGAATCTGTGTTTCTTTTTGTTGCGTCATCTTGCTGTGTCAGTTCTCCATGTGTGTGGCGCCATTCCTGGGCAGGCTGCACTTACTCTTGTGCTGAGCAGCTGTCATTACAAGGGCGCACTCCTTGCACTTGGGGCTCCCCTACACAGGTTACACCCCTGCGTAGCACGGCACTCCTTGTGTGCATCAGCACTGTGCATGGGCCAGCTACACATGGGTCACGGAGGCCCAGGGTTTGAACCGCGGACCTCCCATGTGGTAGGCAGATGCCCTATCCATTTTGCCAAGTCCACTTGCCCTAGTGTTTTTGAGGTCCATGTGGTATGTTGAAAATGTCTTGTAAACAGTGATATTCTCTACAAATGCAATATAATCAAGTTTATTGCAAAATTAGAGACATTAAATATATTCTTTATGCTGGGTCACGAAGAAGGCAGAATCCCTTTTTGTTCATGCTAATCAAATGCCACACTTTCAAATATTTTTTCCCATCACTCACTCTTAAAGTATCAATCCTGTACTCTCAGTAAGAGTATTTTTTGTTCTTTATTTCAGAGTTTAATTCTGTAGTAAAATAAAACTTGTTTATTAAAATTATATAGTTTAGGAACTAAATACTGCTCTTTTGAAAAGAGCAATGCTGTTTAAATAAATTCAGTCTAAGTCAAGAGAGGAAATATAGGTGATTTTAAGGTTGAGTAAATGAATGTAGCAATAGGTTCTACAACATGTGAGTTAATTCACTGCCGTGTTTTACTGAGTTCTTTCATATGTTAGTACTGATGGGTCATTGTGTATTTTCTGTATTAGGGACATATGCCCATATGCAAGACATAAGGGTGTAGAGAATGCTGGCAAGTCTGTTTGTTCCTTCAGATGAACTATCCACCCTACTGTGTGCTCCTGGACTTAATCAGTAGGCATTCTCGCAATCAATGGGAAGCTTTGGCTAGAAAAGACTGGGTAAGTGGAGTGGGGTCTCCAGCTCCCACCTTGCGTTGTTGCTGAGGACTATGTCCTTTTACCTAATATCAGGTTACCTCAGCATTTCTCTTTCTGGATTCTGGTAACTAGTTCCTCCTCTTAATACCTTCCTGATCCCTAGGGGGTAGTAACAGCCTCTCTACAATTACTAGCTAGGGGTTAACGTGCTATGCCTTACAGTTTGCCTAACCCTACCCTTTATTAAATAATCCCATTTGAGAATTCTAATCTCCTTGAATTTCCTTCCAGGATCATGTGTGATAAAAACTTAATTTACTTTAAATGTTTAAACCTACAGTTTTCAGAAGATAATATATTTTGTAATTTAAATGCATCGAAACTTAAATCTGTTCTAGACATACTTACAAATTGTTTTTTTAGAGGTTCCAAGCAATAGTGATTTTTTAAATTACATTCACTTGCCTCATGATCATGCTTTTGTTAATTAATAATTTCTTTTCCTCTCTTTCTCCTCACATCTTTTATGAAGAGCAACAGTGGTAGCTAACATTGTAGATTTCAGTTGGAAGTATGATTAAGTTGATAATGCCCACTGATGACATAGTTTAATCTCCACCCACCCCACCAATTCAGCCAATCACTAAAGCTCATAGATTATTTCTATACTTTTCCATCCACTACCATCCTTCAATATAGCACCTTTTCATGGCTGGATTACTCAGTCAACCAATATCTATTCTTGGCCATCATAATCTATTTCCTAAATTGCAGCCAGACACACTTAAAATTTAAATCTTATAAAACTCAAATCTTATCTTAATTTCTTTCATTAAACCCCTCAATGATAGTCCAAGAGAAATACAAAAAAGATAATAAAAAAGGAATTCAAATTATATAAATGACTAATAAGGATATGTGAAAGTGCTCAAGCTCAATATTAAAGAAGCAAAATAATTTCTTTATAATATGTTGTTAAAGATTTAAAATATATCTGATATTCCTTGATTGCAGAAAGAAGGTACTCTCGTGTAGAAACATTAAAGAGAAGACTGATGAAAACTAACTATCTCTACATTCAGGTGGGAATTCTACAGTTATGACTTAAAATTTAAATATCATATACTTTTGCCCTAGCAATTCCAATTTACAGGAAAATATTCCAACTAAGTAGTTGGTTAAATCAAACTAATTTCTAATAAGCATATTTAGCTAAAAGAAAATTTGCAGCTAATACAATCTGTTAAAGAATAATGATTAAATGATAAATTATGGACATTTGCACTATTGATAATCATGTGAACATTAAACCAAGAGAGATAAAACTATATAACTAAAATTGAATAAGGAGCTTAAGAGATTGTTGAAAGGAAAAATCAGATTATGGCCCCACTTAAGAAAAGACTTTTTGTGTATCAATTTATGTATGAACACACCCTAAAACTATGTGTAGAAAATGCCATTAATAATAAATAACATAAACTTCCGGGAAGATGACAGACTAGAAAGATATGGGACTCCCTCCTCCAGAAAAATAGCTAGAGCATAGGCTGAAACAGCTTAGAAAAAGATCTTCTAGGGTTTAGGATACCAGGTGAAGGCTGGACACCACCCAGAGGAGAGAGGGACAAAGGGGAAATCATGATGGCAGAACTGTGATTTCAAAACAGCAGCTGCTGCTGCTGGCACCATCCCCCAAACTAAACACACTTTAGAATTCTCAGGCCTCTGTACCTATAACTACAGACAAAGGGGGCTTCCACACCAGGAAAGGGGAGAGACAGGGACACAGCCTAAAGCTGACTCAGCTTCTGATCCACGAGTTTGGTCTGCTCTGTCCCATGAGCCCTTCCAAGCCAGGTGGAACCACAACTGGTTTGCCCTGGCACCTGGGAGAACTGGAGAAATCTGACCCTCACAACCTCTCTCTCTTCCAGTTGGGACTAATTATTGAGGATACACCAGGAGAGGGGAGAGAGAGGGACACAGCCTAAGGCTGATTCATCTTTTGACTCACAAATTTGGACTGCTGTGTCCCAGGAGCTCTTCCAGGAAGGGTGAGGCTGCACCATTGTTTGCTGTGGAGCCTAAAGATACACAACCCTCCCAATATTCTCCTCTGCTAACAGGGACTGATTGTTGAGGACTCAGAGGGGAGTGGAAATATTTCTACCCCAGGAAAAGGGAGAGGGGGCTGCCAAAGAAGGCTGGAGAACTGTCTCAAAAATTGAATTCCAAGGCTCATAGCTTTCAGACAAGACCCTCTATCATATTGATCCAGTCTATGTTGCAACAAATACACTCTGACCAGGCATTGAACTGAGAGCTGCCCAAGTGCCATCTGCTGGTATACCAAGGAAGTCCATGCAAGAAAATTATAAATAAGTAGGAGAGACTTTTTCCAGCCTCTATGGCCTCCCTCCCCAAGGCCCTAAGAAGTGACTCTACAACCAATTACTGGTCCAGCACCCAGTTTTGAGCAACCAGCAGGACAATCCTAACAATCCAGGTCATGCCAAGAATCAAAAAGCAGTGGTAACACACAGCCTTCTGCCACTAAATCCCTACAGAAGAGAAAGAAATTGAGCATCTGAGTAAGCTACATCCCAATTAGAAGCCTAGATATCAGCAAAAATTATGGGCCATACTAAAAAAATGGAAGACATGGCCCAAGAAAAGGAATATATCAAATCCCCAGAAGAGATGCAGAATTTGAGAGAACAGATCAGCGAGATATACACTAATTTCCAAAATCAAATTAATAAGTTGAAAGACAATATGGTCAAAGAGATAAATGACAGTAGGAAGACATTGAGTGAGTGCAAAGAAGAATTTGAAATCTTGAACAGAAAAGTAACAGTGCACATGGGAATGAAAGACAATATGTGAGATCAACAACACACTTCAGGTATACAACATCAGACTCAAAATGATAAAAAAAAGAATAAGTGATATTTATTCTTTCAGAACAGCTAAAATTGAAGAGGGGAAAGAATGGGAAAAATTGATCAGGGGCTCAGAGAGTTGAATAACAATACAAAATGCAACAACTTACATGTCATGAGAGTTCCAGAAGGAGAAGAAAAGGGAAAAGGGGCAGAAAGAGTATTTGAGTTAATCATAGCTGGAAATTTCCCAATTCTCATGAAAGAAATGAACTTACAAGAGCAAGAAGCACACCGTAGCCCAGGCAGAATAAATCTGAATAGACCTACTCCAAGACACATAGTATTAAGAATGTCAAATGTCATAGATAAAGAGAAAATTCTCAGAGCAGCAAGGGAGAAGCAAATTACTTCTTACTTACTTACATTGCTTACCATTACTTACAAGGAATGCCCAGTAAGACTTAAAATGGATTTCTCTTCAGAAACCTTGGAGGCAAGAAGACAGTGGTATGATACAATTAGAATATTGAAGGAGAAAAATTGCCAGCCAAGAATTCTTTATCCTTCAAATATGAAGGTGAGTATAAAATATTCACAAACAAAACAGAAACTAAGAGAGTTTGCAAAAAAGAATCCACCTTTGCAGGAAATAGTGAAGGAACCCTTACAACCTGAAATAAAAAGACAGGAGAGAGAGAGGCTGAAGGAGAATATAGAAGAAAGAATAGCAGAAAGGATAACCAAAAGAGTAAAAAGACAGACACAAATAAGATATGACATATGAAAAGCAAAGAATAAAAGGGAGGAAGTAAATCGTGCTTTTACAATAATATCATTGAATGTGAATGGATTAAACCCCCCAATCAAAAGATACAGACTGAAAGAGTGGATAAAAAAAACATGAGCCATCCATATGCTGTTTACAAGAAACTCACCTTAGACCCAGGATACAAACTGGCTGAAAGTGAAAGGTTGGAAAAAGATACTCCACACGAATAGAATCAGAAAAGAGCAGGTGTAGCTCTACTAATATCAGGTAACACAGACTTCAAATGCAAAAAAAGTTACAAGAGATACAGAAGGCCATCATTATTAATAAAAAGGATAAACCACCAGGAAGATATAACAGTCATAAATATCTACGCACCTAACCAAGGTGCCCCAAAATACATGAAACAAACTCTGGCAAAACTGAAGGGAAATAGACATCTCCACAATAATTGTTGGAACCTTCAACACCCGACATATCATTAGATAGAACAACTAGGCAGAAGATCAACAGGGAAACAGAGAACTTGAACAATATGATAAATGAGTTAGACCTAACAGGCATATACAGAACCCTGCATCTAAACTCAGCACGTTATACATTCTTCTCAATTGCCCATGGATCATTCTCCAGGATAGACCACATGTTTAGGGCACAGTGCCCCTCTCAATAAATATAAAAAGATTGAAATTATACAAAGCATCTTCTCAGATCATTGAGGGATGAAACGGGGTCCGTGTTATGGGACGAGCGGGGTCCCTGTTGCGGGACGAGTGGGGTCCCGTTGTCGTTGTGGGACGAGAGGGGTCCCTGGCGTGGGGAAGAAAGCCTCGTACGGCCGCTGAGGCTTCCCTTGGGGGCTCCGAAGGCGTGGAGGGCACACGACCCAGGAAGGAGTCGCGAAGACAGGCTGATGGCACAAGTCTGGTTTATTGGGGAAGGGGATGCAGATTTATAGGATTGGGGAGTGGTGTGGCGGGTTCTGATTGGCTAGGGCAAATGCTGTTTCCATATAAGGCAATGTTCTGGCATTGGGCTAGTGATTGGCCAGTAGAGTATGTGCTAACTCTTGATAGGCTGACACTGTTACTAAGCTGATAGGTGGTTGTAAGCTGTTGCTGGGCAAACAGCGTACTAAGAGATTAGGTTTAAGGGAGGGGGGAGGGGAAGTGAGAGCTGGGCTAGGTGGGAGATAGGAAGGGGGAGGGCGGTGCCGGCTAGCTGTTAGCAGCAAAGGCCTAGTCAGGCGTGGTCACCTTGTCTAGGCCCAGTGGGCAGAGGCGGTGTCACCTCTTGCCGCACTCTTTGCCACTGAGGCAAGCCGGGTGCCCCTCCTCCCACAGATCATAATGGAATGAAACTGGAAATCAGATATAGGAAAAAAGTATTTTTGAAAATGTGTGGAGGCTGAACAACACACTCCTAAATAATCAGTGGGTCAAAGGTTCAAAGAAGAAATTGCAAGTGAAATCAGCAAATACATTGAGACAAATGAAAATGAGAATATAACATATCAAAACTTATGGGATACAGTGAAGGCAGTCTTGAGATGAAATTTATAACCCTAAGGATCATAAGAGGATATTATGAGAAACTGTATGCCAACAAACTAGACAACCTGGATGAAATGGTCAGATTCCTAGAAATGCACCACCAACCTACACTGACACTATAAGAAATATAAGAACTTAACAAAACAATTACATTTAAGGAGATTGAATCTGTCATCAAAAATCTCTCAGCAAAGAAAAGTCCAGGACCAGATGGCTTCACAGGTGTATTCTACCAAGCATTTTGAAAATAATTAACACCAATCCTGTTTAAACTCTTCCAGAATGTTGAAGAGGAGGGAAAATTACTCAGTACATTTTATGAAGTCAACATCACCCTAATACCAAAGCCGGAAAAAGATACTACAAGAAAAGAAAATTACAGACCAATCTCTCTGAAGAACATAGATGCAAAAATTCTCAACAAAATACTTGCAAATCAAATCCAACAGCATATCAAAAGACTTTTATATCATGACCAAGTGGGATTTCTTCCTGATATGCAAGGCTGTTTCACATAAGCCTAATTATACCATATTAACAAATTGAAGGAAAAAGAAAAAAACACATGATAACCTCAATTGACACAGAAAAGGCATTTGACAAAATCTAGCATCCTTTTTTGATAAAAACACTTCAAAATATAGGAACAGAAAGAAAATTCCTCAATATGATAAAAGGCATATATGAAAAACCCACAGCCAACATCATACTCAGTGGGAAAAGTTTGAAATCTTTCCCTTTAAGATCGGGAACAAGACAAGGATGTCCACTGTCACAGTTGTTATTCAATATTGTGGTAGGAGTTCTAGCTAGGGCAATTAGACAAGGAAAATAAAAAGGTATCCAAATGGGAAAAGAGGAAGTAAAACTCTGTTTGTGGATGTCATGATCCTGTACTTAGAAAATCATGAAGTATCCAAGACAAAACTACTTGAGCTAATAAATGAGTTCTCCAAAGTGGCAGGATACAACATCAACATGCAAAAATCAGTAATGTTTTTGTATGCTAGTACTGAACAATTTGAGGTGGAAATCAGGGGGAAATTCCATTTTCAATAGCAACAAAAAAGACTCAAATACCTAGGAATTAATTTAACCAAAGAAGTACAGGACCTATATGCAGAAAACAACAAAAATAATGCTAAAAGAAATTAAAAAAGACCTAAACAAATGGAAAGACATTCTGTGTTCACGGATTGGAAGAATAAATATCTTGAAGATGTTAATCTTACCCAAACTGATTTATAGATTCAATGCAATACCAATCAAAATCCCAACAGCTTACCTTACAGAATTAGAAAAGGCAATTACCAAATTCATTTGGAAGATAAAGTGTATCAGAATAGCCAGAAGCATTCTAAAAAAGAAGAGCAACATGGGAGGAATTTCACTGCCTGAATTCGAAACATATTACAAAGCTACAATGGTCAAAGCAGCATAGTACTGGCATAAAGATAGAGTCACTGATCAGGGAAATATAATTGAGAACCCAAAAATAAACCCTCACCTATACAGTCAACTGGTTTTTGACAAACCTACCAAGTTAATAGTAACAGGACAAGATAGTCTCTTCAACAGATGTTGCTGGGAACACTGGATATCTATAACCAAAAAATGAATGAGGACCCCTATCTTATTCCCTATATAAGAGTCAACTCAAAATGGGACAGAGACAGAAATATAAAAGCTGGGACCATAAAAATGCTAGAAGAAAGTGTAGGGAAACATCTTCAAGACCTTGTAGTAAGTGGTGGTTTCTTGGGCTTTATACCCAAAGTACATGCAACAAAAGAAAAAATAGATAAATGGGACCTCCTCAAAGTTAAGCACTTTTGCAACTCATAGGACTTTGTCAAAAGAGTGAAAAGGCAGCCAACTCAAGGGGAGAAAATATTTGGAAATCACATATCCTATAAGGGTTTAATATCTAGTATATTTAAAGAGATGTTACAACTCAACAATGAAAAGACAAACGACCCAATTAAAAAATGGGCAAAAGACTTGAACAGACATTTGTCCAAAGAAGAAATTTAAATGGCAAAAAAACACATGAAGAAATGCTCAACATCACTAATGATTAGGGAAATACAAATCAAAACTACAATAAGATATCATTTCGCTGCTATCAGAATGGCCCCTATTAAAAAGACAGAGAACTATAAGTGTTGGAGAGGATGTGGAGAGATAGGAACACTTATTCACTGTTGGTGGGAATACAGAATGGTACAGCCACTGTGGAGGCCTGTTTGGCAGTTCCTAAAGAAGTTGAATATAGAGTTGCCACATGACCCTGCAATACCACTACTGGATATAGACCCAGAAGAACTGAGAGCAGTGACATGAACAGTTATCTGTACACTGATGTTCATGGTGATCTTATTCACGATAGCCAAAAGTTGGAAACAACCCAGGTGTCCATCAGCAGATGAATGGATAAGCAAACTGTGGTCTGTTCACATGATGGAATATTATGCAGCTGTGAGAAGAAATGAAGTTGTAAAGCATATGACAACATGGATGAAGCTGGAGGACATTATGTTGAACGAAGCAAGCCAGACACAAAAGGGCAAATACTGTATGATTGCATGACTGTGAACCAAATATGTGTATGATTAAAAAAAGTTTTATAGGTATCCAGTACATTTAATTGAGAAATGTATGTTTTTATTCAACTGTGTTTTCTTTTTAGTTTTTAATTTATATTTTCAATTATTAAATGTACAAAATAAAGTTAAAAATTAGATAACATTGAAGAGTAGAATTAGGATGAGAAAAGACATTTAAGAAGTGAAAATCTCATACTTAACATATTTCCATGTCCTTTGAATTCTTAAAAAAGATAACTTTTATGTGAGTCAGATTTTTAAACTTACCCTTGATAAATTAGAATTATGAATGTATGTTCTTCATACACTTGGGAGCATTGTTTTGATGAAGCCCTTGCAATTCTCCCATGCTGAGCTTCTGTCTCTAATAACATCTTTAAATTTCCTGCTATTGAGACCAATGGCAGCAATGAAAACAGTCAATCCCATTGCCCTTTTTCCTAATGGTCTTTCATGTAGCTTACCAACCTCTTCATGATCTGGCCCCTTCTTATGTTCACATTCTTATATTCTCTTTCTCCCCTGTGGAAGGGTTAGTTTTTTTTAAATTTTGAGTTACCATAAGTATTTGTTTTTCACAAATTATTCCTGAAACTACTGAAGGGCTCTTAACTAAATTCAGAGCTAGGAATTATTATTTGAAGTAATCTATGAACCAAAGTACCTAATGGGGTCATATCTTTAAAGGTAAATTGAAACATTATTTCTTTCTTGAACTATTATGATAGTCTATTGGTCTTGCTTCCAATTATGTCTTCATTGGAAGTCATTTCTAAATTGCTTTGTGGATGATGTTGCTAAATTATAAACCCAAGGTCATTGCCCTGCTAAAATAGTTCATACTTTCTGCTTTAAATGACAGAAGACCAATTTGAACTATAAAGAGAGATTGGAGGTATACTATGTGTATTCGTTAGCCAAAGGGGTGCTAATGCAAAATATAAGAAATTGGTTGGTTTTTGTAAAGGGTATTTATTTGGGGTAGGAGCTTACAGATACCAGGCCATAAAGCATAAGCTTCTTCCTACACCAAAGTCTATTTTCACATGTTGGAGCAAGATGGCTGCCAATGTCTGTGAGGGTTCAGGATTCCTGGGTTCCTCTCTTCCAGGGCTTGCTTCTTTCCAGACTTAGAGTTCTTCTCTTTCCAGGGCTCTAGCTTAAAGCTTCAGCATCAAAACTCCAACATCAAAAACCCTTAACTCTGTCCTTTGCCATGCCTTTTATCTGTGAGTCCCCACCCACAGATAGGACTCAACGCCCTATTGGCATAAGAGGTTTACATAATTACTTAATCAAGTAAATCTATGAATCCAATATAATCTAATATGCACAGAGGAAAAGATCAGTTTACAAACATAATCCAATGTTTCTTTTTGGAATTCATCAATAATATCAAACTGCTATACTGTGACTGACATCTCAGGGCACAGTGGAGACAAAGGAAGGGCAGGGAAGCAAATGGGCAAGGAGTGAAATTTGGGACTAGAATGCCTTCAAATCTTATTCTTTGTATCTTTCTGCTTCTTTCCTACTGCAGAATAGTCTTAGTCACATAGTAGAAAATGTCTCCCATATAGCCTCAGGCTTCATCTGTGTTGAGGAGTGGGACCACTTTATAGAATATGGCAGTTTTTTTCACTAATATAATGATGGATATATGTGGGGTGGGGTGGGTGGTATAAAGAGGTCTTAGAAAAGTTGGTCGTCTATACAAACCCAGAGGTATTTGAAAGACATTTTAAAACATCTTTCATGGTTTCCCAGTGCTTATTGCAAAAGGTTCAATTCCCAAGTATTTTATTTACCTTCCTCAGTGATCTAATTCTTGTCTTCCTTTGCAGACTCATCTCCAGAGGCCCTGCCACTTTCTCTCTCTCTCTCTTTTTTTTTTTTTTTTTTTTCCACTTTGAAAACCACTTTAGTGCCAAGGTCTATGGACAAGACCAGGCAATGGTTTGGGGCTGCAGTTTGCTCTGGCATGGGACACTATGAGAGGTCCAGGGGAACAGGATTGCCATAAATCCAAACCCATGCATGCTACTTTTTCTTATCTCACTTCTTGTTGGAAGAGAAAATCCACTCTGAGCTCTGAGCATTCCTGCATGTTCTTCTTATTACCAAAAATGCAGGGTCCTAATTGCCCTTTATCTGGACCATTTCTAAGAGTTCTGTTTGCAGTGAGCCACCTTGAGGATGGTCTCCCCTTCCAGACAAAGAACAGAATTGCTTCTGTTTGTTATTAAAGTGGTAAATCCCATGTGAGCTCACTGTTCTTTTTCTGTAAGACAACCCTACTGTATGTGCAGGCATTCATCTGGGCCTCACTGTGGAAAAGGGTAACTGACACAGATGAACATGTTGCTCATGCTGTTTGCATGAGAGTCTCATATCCTCTGCCAGCATCCATGAAACATAACAGGCTATCTTGTTAGCTTACAGACATGGAAAACTCCCAAGACCCTTGACAAGTTTCTAACAATTCCCTCCACTTTACAACCACATGAATACCCAACATTTCATTTCAGCCATACCATGATGCTTTTAGTTTTCTAGATAAACCATAACTTTTCATGCGGGCTGACCTATTCATGCTTCTTTCTGGAATATCATTCTCTTCCCTATCTTTCTTCCACTATTATCTGACCAATCTGACATTTGTTTTGCTACTTATTGGCTTTGTGAATTTAGACAAGTGTAACCACAATAAACTCAGTTTCTAATCTTTGGAATATTTTATGCCTTGTACTTTTTTTTTTTTGGTAAGGAGAAAATAAAGCATCTATTTAAGAAAATTATTCAAGATTTTGCTCAAAACATCATCTGACATTTTCTCTTATCACTCCAAGAAGAGGAAATCATGTCTTCCTCTGTGCTTCCACACAACTTAGTAAATTCTTCTTTCATAGCACTTTGATACATTAAATTTTTACAAATATGTTTCTTCCTAGTTTGGGCCCTTGGGTGACAAAATTGCATTCTATCTTTCTTGATATCCCTTATAACTATCTCAGCATCTTATACTGAACAGGTGCTTAATAAATGTTTGATGAATTCCTTTAATTTATTAATCAATTTCACCCCCAACTTAGAATCATATAAGTTTATCATTCCTTAGGATGTCATTGTTAAGAATTCTGGTTAAGTTGACCTCAAAAAGAACAACCAGTAAAACTCAAACTGTGTTCTGCTGTATATTGGTTCTGTTAGCTGTTTTTTAGTGTTCTTAGCAGAAAAAGGTATCTCACTAGCTTGAGGGATATGCTGCATATGAAACACATTTATTTTTAAGAGTCACAGTGCCTATATGAAATCTGTGAGAAATACTGTATTTGAGAAAACCAATTTAATGATTAGTAAGAGAAGTAATTTATTTGATTTTTGAGAGAAACAATTTATTTGTGTAGGGAAAGAGTGTTTGTGACTTAGATCACCTTTTGTCATTCCCCCAAGACATTTAAAAAATTTTTTTTGAAGTATCACTCATACATAAACATACATAAACAGTAAGTATATAGTAATAGTTGTGAACTTACAAGACAAACATATATTAACATCATACGGGACTTTTGTACCTCACCCTACCACCAATACCTTGCATTGTTACTAAACATTTTTAACTAATGATTAAAGAACATTTTCAAAATATTACTACTAACCAAAGTATTTTCCCCCAACCCACCCTATTATCATTATTATCTTTATATCATTTATATATGACCATACATAAATAGTGTATAGTAAAAGTTGTGAACTTATAAAGCAAACAGGCATAACATCATACAGGGATCCCATACATCAACCCTCCACTAACACCTTGCATTGTTGTGAGATGTTTGTTACAAATTATGAAAGAATATTGTCAAAATCTTACTACTAATCATAGTCCTTATCTTACATTTGATGTATTTTCCCCCTATTATTATTTTTTAAATCTATTTTTATGACAGAAGTTGTAAACTTATAAAACAATCATGCACATGTGTAGAATTCTCACACAACACCCCTCTATGAACACATCACACTATGGTGGAACATTTGTTACAGATAAGATAATATCATCTGATTGTTACCACATCCATAGTGTACATTTGGCATACATTTTCCATACTGCCCCATTATTAACACTACATCTTTGGCATAGATGAAAGAATATTATATCACTTCTAACCACAGTCCATAGGTTGCTCCAGTTGTATTTTTCCCATGCTTCTCCATGTTCCCACCACCATGCAATGGTGATGTTCATTTGCTGTAACTCACAAATGACACTCTTGCATCTGTGCCATCAACCACAATTCTCATCCATTTCTTGGTTTACCATGTTATTCAATTCCTAGATTATTCTCTAGCATTCTGTCAATGGGCATTTACATACCTAGACTACCACTTTCAGCCACATATCCATTTATAAACTAGCTGTAACTCATTATGTTACCATCCACTCTATACATTTCCACACTTTTACAGTAAAGCTAATTAAAACTTCTACATACATTAAATATCAGTAGTCCATCTCAGTCCTCCTTTTATCTCCTTTAAGAATCTACCACTTACCACCAGGTCTTGAAGATATTTTCCTATATAATTTCTTCTAGAAGCTTTATGGTTCTTGCTTTTATTTTTAGGATTCCGATGCATTTTAAGTTAATTTTTGGATAAAGTATGAGATAGGGGTCCTCCTTCTTTTCTTTGGCTATGGATATCCAGTTCTTTCGGTGCCATTTATTGAATGGAGTGTCTGTCCGAGCTGTGTGGGTTCGACAGGCTAGTCAAAAATCACTCGAACATACATGTGAAGGTCTGTTTCTGAACCATCAATTTGGTTCCATTGGTCTATGTGTCTGTCTTTATGCCAGTACCATGTTGTTTTTACCATTATAGTTAGGTAATATGATTTAAGGTCTGGAGATGAGAGTTTACCTTTCCTTTTTAAATGTTTCTGGCTATTCAGGACCCCAAACCCTTCCAAATAAACTTGATAATCATGTTTTCAATAAAAAAAAATTCTGGTGGAATTTTTATCAGTATTGCATTGAATCTGTATATCAGTTTGAGTAGAATTGACATCTTAATGATATTTAGTCTTCCAATCTGTGAGCATGGAATGTTCTTTCAGGTATTTAGGCCTTTTTTGATTTTTTAAAACACTGAGTTGCAGTTTTCTGAATACAAGTGCTTTACATCATTGGTTAAGTTTATTCCTGACTATTTGAATTTTATCTGTTATATTTTATTTTCACCACTCTTTTGACACTTTAGTTACTTTCATGGATATAATGTTCATTTCTAGACTCTCTTCCAGGCCTCTCTCTCCTGTCTTTTCTTTTCAGGCTCTAGCACACTCTTCAGTAATTTCCTGAAAATCTAGTCTCTTGGTTAGAAATTCTCTCAGTTTCTATTTATCTGTGAATATTCTAAACTTACCCTCATTTTTGAAAGACAATCTTGCTGTATATAAGATTCTTGGCTGGAAGTTTTTCTCTTGTAGTAGCTTAAATATATGATACACTGTCTTCTTTTCTCCATAGCTTCTGATGAGAAATGAGCACTAAATCTTATTGGGTATCCCTTATATGTTATGCAGTGCTTTTCTCTTGCTGTTCTCAGAATTCTCTCTTTGTCTTTGGCCTTTGACATTGAGTATGTGTCTTGGAGTTGGTCTATTTGGATTTTTTCGGATGGGAGTATGTTGTACTTCTTGGACATGGATATCTATGTCCTTCAAGAGGGTTGGGAAATTTTCTACTATTGTTTCTTCAAATATTCCTTCTGCACCTTTTCCCTTCTCTTCTCCTCCTGGGACACCCATGACATGTATCTTTGCACATCATTTGCTGTCATTTAGTTCCCTGTGATCTTGTTCAATTTTTTCCATTCTTTTCTTCATCTGTTCTTTTGTATGTTCACTTTCAGAGGCCATTTTTTCAAGCTCACCAATCCTTTCTTCTGCTTCCTCAAATCTGCTATTATATGATTCCAATTTAAAAAAAAATCATTTATTGCACCTTTCATTCCCATAAGATCTGCTATTTTTCTATGTATGCTTTCAAATTCTTCTTTGTATTCTTCCAATGTCTTCTTAATATCCTTAATCTCTTTAGCCATCTCAATGAATTTATTAGTGAGATTTGTTTGAACATCTATGATTAGCTGTCTTAACTCCTTTATGTAATCTGAAGGCTTATCTTGTTCCTTTAACTTGGCCATAGCTTCCTGTTTCTTGGTGTGGGTTGTAATTTTTTTGTTGGTGTCTTTGCATCTGGCTTACTAGAGTATTTCTTCTGGGTGCAATTTTCCTCTTTATTTTTGGGCTTCCTGCCCTTTATCCCTTGTTGATTGTGCAGTAAGAGCCAAGAATGTAGTTGGTGCTATAACTGTGGAGGTTCAAGCTGCCCTCATTACTCCAGGGACCAGTGAAGTGTCTCCCAAATTTCTCCTTTGCCAGGAGTAGGGACAGATTCACAGCTGTGTGGAATAATCCAAGTTGTGCAGGCCCAGACTGTAGTTGCCCAGAAAGACTAATGAAGCTTTCTGCCCTCTCTGGGGCAGGGATGGAGCTGCAGGTGTGGGGAGCAGTGCGGGTCCAAGATGATCGCCGTTGCCCTGATTATTCAGTCTATGCCAGCCAAATGTACCTGCAGTTACCTTAATAGGCTGTTGCAGGGCCCACCAGCCTCCTCCCTGCCAGAGGTGGGGCTGAAGTATAGGCAAGGGCTGCAGGCCGATTTGGGTGAAAGAAACTGGTTCCTGCCTTCACTGTGATTTTCCTTCAGCTGGACTGCCCCTCATGCTGATGGTGGAATAAAAATGGTGACTATTGGCCTCTTTCCTACTTGGACAGGTTCAAAGTTTAGCTGTTCTTAGGGTTATACTTTAGCCAGCTGAATTTTCTAATCAGTAGCTGAAAAATTGGTGGCCAACCGTCTCTTCCTCCCCTGTTTTTGGGAAACGGAGCTTTGAATTTCAGCCACAGAACAGCTCCTGGGGCAGCTTGCACTGTCAAAGTAGGATAATCACCGACCTCCACAACTTGGCTGATAATTTCCCGGAAAGGCTGGCCCAGGTCCCCCAGGTTCCTCCCTGCTGGAGGTCAGGATGGGGCTTATACTAGAGCTGCAGTCTGATCTGGATGAAAAGAAGCTGGTCCGTACCAGCACTGTGATTTTAAGTCTGCCCCGCTTCCCCTTTTGCTAGGCGCTGAGTTAAGATTGTAGCGACCAGCCTCTTTCTGCCTTGGACAGGTTCAAACTTTAGCTGTTGTTAGGCTTATGCTTTAGCCCACTGAATTTACTCATCAGTAGCTGAAGTTGGTGCCCAACTGTCTCTTCCTTCCCATTTTTGGGAAGTGGAGCTTTCAATTCTAGCCGCGGAACAGCCCGTGAAGTGGCTTGTGCCTCCAGTGAAGGATGGGCACAGGCCTTCTTGGTGTGGAGTGCTCTAATTAAGAATATTCTCTGCAGATGGGCAGGATCCTCCTCCCATTCCTTCAAGGATGTTGCAGGATGCACTTCTGGTATCCTGGAACTCCCAAACAGGTGTTTTAGCTAGCTCCAGATAGCTCTGGGTATTTACTAACTGCCTTGTAGCAGGAGCTGACTCTAGGAGCTCCTTATTCCATCACTATCTTGCTGGTTGTTCCCCTGAGACATTTTTACTTAAACACCAGTTTACTTAAGCACTGGTTGAAAAAGTGAATGGAGCAGATTTAGAAGACAGAATTGTTAGAATCTATGAAGGTGAAGAAATACTCTAGTATGATTTCCAGTTTTCAGAGTGTAGAAGACACTGTAGGAAGGAAGATTCAACAAAGGGCATGTTACTTTTAAGGTTCCTCTGGTATATTAACACAGAAATGGCATAATTATATCTGGGAGGAAGTGAGAAACAAAACCTGTAATAACACAAATTATTAAATAGGAGGAAGAAAAAGAGGGTCCTCTATTGGTATTCTAGAAGTCAAGGAAATAGAAGGGTTTGGGGATAGTGTCACTTTTCACAAAGAGGTCAGAGATAAGTAGAAACTGATAAGTAAATGTCTCTTGGATTTTGCAACTAGGTAGTTACAGGTTACTTTGGTGCTTGCATTTACCGAAGAGTGGTGAGGTCAGAATCCAAATGTAGGGCTGAGGTGAGAGTGTCGATTTTGTAGTGGAAACAGTGGATTCAGATTCCCATTTTAAGAAGCTTAATTCTGAAGAGAAGAAGAGAAAGAAGAAGCTAGAGTATGTTTTGTCATGCTGTGTATTTTTTTTTATTATTATTAAGTATAGATTTCATGAACATTTCTATATGTTAAGAAAGTGTTGAGGTTAGTGTGTAAGAAGTGGTGATGTAGTGAGGCAGCAGTAAGTCACCTAAGGCCTTTTTTGGTCATGAAAAAGATTTTGGACTTTATCCCAAAGCAGTAGAAAGCCATGGAAGATCTTTTAAGCATGTGACAAGAACAGATTTCCATTCTGAAAGATCTTTCTTATCTTTGGTCTATCCAAAGAAAGGAAACATATCCTAGGCCTGAGTTAGAGTGATGGCAATAGAGATGGAGAAAAATATATTCAAAAATTATTTTGGAGATAGAATCTGGTTATGATTTCTTTTTATTACTCATCTTGCAAGAGGAACTTATTCCCTTATTTCCCATATACTCTTTAAATCAGTCCTGTAAGACAGGAGGGGGCATATTGACCTTGGCAGTCATGACTGTTTGAATAACCTTAATTATGCTGCATGTTGTGTGTGCCTATTCATTTGACATAATCTACTCACAAAATTAATGTATTCTTATGCTATAGGCCACTTTTAATTTTTGTTTGTGGGTGAGCTATAAAAGTTGGAGCTGATGAGTTGGGGAGGAGTCAAGTTGTCTGTATTAGTGAGTGAAAGGGGTGCTGATGCAAAATAACAGAAATTGGTTGTTTTTTGGGGGGATAGGAGCTTACAGATACCAGACCATAAAGCATAAGATACTTCCCTCACCGAAGTCTATTTGGAACAAAATGGCTGCTGATGTCTGTGAGGGTTCAGGCTTCCTGGGTTCCTACATTCCTGGGGCTTGCTTTTCTCTGGTATCAAGGTTCCTTTCTTCCAGGGGCTTGCTTCTCTTTCTTCTGTGTGCTGACTTCCCAGGGCTCCAGCTTAAGTCCTCAACACCAAATCCCAATATCAAAAGCTCCAACTTTGTCCTTTGGCATGCTTTTTATCCATCAAGGGGTGGAGACTCATCCTAATGATGAGGCCCAAACAAAGCCCTAATCATAACTCAATTATGCCCAGTAATAGACCAGATTTCAAACATAATCCAATATCTATTTTTGGAATTCGTAATTATATCAAACTGCGACAATGTCTTAATCGTTTGTCAACTAGGTGTGGAATTCTGTTTTATATATGTATTTATAGCCTACTTTGCACTATAAATCAATGTACAGAAATGGTATAAAATTAAATCACTCCCCCACCCCCGGACTGCGACTGCTGATGTAATCAACATGGTGATGTAACACATCCCCTGAAAAAAACTCCCTAGAGATTTAGCATATAAAAGGAGCAATTCCACTTGCTTAGAGCTCTGGAGAATGGTAGAGACTGGCGAAAGACTCTACAAATGCTGAATTAAAGAAAGATAAAAATATCAGGTAGGAAACTTTCATCCAAGACCCTCAGGTCTACTTCCTCACTCAGTCCCAGACACCTTGCAGGGTTTCTCAGAGACAGTGGTCAAGTTCCCTCCCACTTCCCAGTGGGGGCATAGACTATAGACTCACAGCAGCAAGTTAGAACCCAGGCACAAGGACCCAAGTCTACAGTGACCCAGGGCAGAACACAAGTTGCCGAGAAGTACTGCATACAAAAGGGCACCCAGGAGGGAAAAAAAGAGACCACAGTAAAACTACTGCTGGGAATTGCTGCTCTTCCTCAATCTAGTTTCTGTTGACTCTATTACCTAAATGCAAAATGGGTATTCTTTGGAGTGACTCACCTTTCTGGATTTACTCCATCTGGCTCTGTGGGCCAGGATACCCTAATGGGAATGAATCCAAATTAAAACATGGGGAGTTTAAACTGCACTGCTGTAAAGAGAAGAGGGTCCCAGAACTGAAAAGAGTGAGAAAAATGGGTACCGAATGAGGGAGAGAATTTAAACACATCATAGGATCCTGGGATAAAATACGGTACAACTCAAACAGAACTGATTAAGATTCCAAAGAAGCAACAGAGAATAGTTTTCACCTGGAGGTGAAAAATTAACCAAAAGTACAATCTTAAAAATTGTACAACATATCCAGTGCAAGAATCAGATAAAGAAGAGCTGAGAAAATCTGAACAGTTAAACATGGGCTAAAGGTCTAGAATCAGTTGGACCAAGCATCAAAGAAGAGCCTTAACACAAAGCCAATCAACAATAAAACCCTAGACTAGAGAGAGAAACACTTTCAGAATTAACTCATTATGATAATCAGATGCCTATACATCAGCAAAAAATTATAAGCCATACTATGAAACAGAGATATGTGACTCAATCAAGGAAACAAGACTTCAGAGGAATACAGAACTTGGAAAAACTAATCAGAGAAGATCAAACAAATCTAAACCAATTCAAGGAGATTAAGGAAACATAAAGAGCTAAAGGACATTAAGAAGACAATGTGTGAGCATATAGAAGAATTTGAAAGTATAAAAAGAAACATGACAGAAATCAGGAGGATGAAAGGCACCATAATAAAGATTAAAATACATTAAAAGCATACAACAGAGGATTTGAACAGGCAGAAGAAAGAATCAGCAAACTATGACAGTGCAATCAAAATCATATAGTCAGAAGGACAGATAGAGAAAAGAATAGAAAAAATTAAGCAGTGTCTCAGGAATTTGAGTGACAGCATAAAACATGCAAACTTAAGCATTATGGATTTACCAAAAGAGAAGGGAAAAGAGGAGGAAAGAATATTTGAAGAAATAATGGCTGAAAGTTTCTTTACTCCTCTGAAGGACATAGATATAGATGTCCACAAAGCACAATGTACTCCATGCAGAATAAACCCTAATAGACAATCTGAGATGCATACTAATCAGAATGCCAAATACGAAAGAGAAATAATTCTGAAAGCAGCAAAAAGAAATATGATTCATCATATACTCCTCAATGAAGTGTGACAAGAACAAAATAGGGAGGGGAAAAAGAAGGGCATGTGAGCAGAGAATGTGTAGGCTACTGAAGCTAAGTTGTTATATTTTCAATTAAGTAGGTTATAGATGTAGGCTGTCTTCTACAAACCCCAGGGTAACTACAAAGAAAGTATTTTTAAAATATACAGAAACAGTAATGAAACATTGATTTAAAGATAAATTTAAGACAGTTATCTTTTGTTCTTCTGTAACTGTGAGCTCTAGCTCTGAAGAAGGCAACTAAAAGAGTGGTCTGACTGAGGTAAGTTTTGAATAATGATGATTTTATTTAGAGCTTAATGGTGGTTGTAGCACATTGTATTAAAAATCTTCTTCTGAGGTATTGAAGTTTACATAAAAATGATTTACAAAAACTGGTCCCTTGTTTTATTCTAAGGCAGTTTGATACTGACTGAATGGCTACTCTTATCCAAGTGATTTTCAAGGTTTTAAAATCCTTAAAATGACTTTATAAAAGTCATTTTGAATACAGCAAATGTAGGATTTATTTTCCAATAAAAATTCAGTGCTAACCTAGTGACTTTTTCTGAACTACTGAAGGGCTCAACTGGCTCCTAGATAAAATTCTACTTCTCTCTTTTAAAACTCACAAAGGCATGGTACTTGATAGTGTAAATGTTGAAAGCTTTAACCCTAGGCTTCTTTAGGAACTGTATCTCCCACTTTTGGGAGAGAAAACAGAAGGGGTTCAGTCATTATTGGTTACACTTGTATAAAGTCAGAAGATAGTTGTCTTTGTGCTCAGTCTTTATTCAAAGCATAGGTATGTTAATATGCTTGTTTTTCTCCTTGTTCAGCTTTAATAGAGGGTAGTCTAAATCAAAGCTGGTATGTGAGATAAAAGCTTTAAAGGGTGAATACTTCAAATCTGACCTTAAAGCTTTACTCACTTTCACTATACTTTGTCAATTAACCTGATGTTTCCTTAAACTTCAGATTGAAAAAGATTGTTGAAATGCTTTGTTTCTTTTATTTTTCATTCAGCCCTTAGAAAGAAGTTTTTTTACTAATAAGACTAAATGTGTAATTTGCAGTGGCAGTATTTTTGTCACAAAAACTTTTTTTTTGTGTATGAGAATCTAGATTTGAGCAGTAATTCAAGCAGTAATTGAGACTTTGATGATTTTGGTATGGACATTAGGCAAGTGATTGTAAGGAACTCAACTTCTTACTAGAGAAAATGAAAAGGGGCAGATTAAGGAAATTGGTACTCCAGTGAAGAGATTAATATGATTTTGACTAAAAATCCTGAATATTCATTGTATATAAGCTATTATTAAAGATCTGGCTAAAAATAATTCAATTGCAAAGGATCTTGAAAGGGGCACAACTCAGCCTGCATATTTATCCAGATACAGGAAAATACTTCAAGTTCAACCAACCAAATGATTCTAAATGAAGACAAGTAAAAAAGGAACTTGAGGTCCAGAATAAATGAACTGTGCTGCTAATACAGCCTCTGTCTAGTTTATTCAAGTGCGTATCTGCATTTTGCCAATGTTTGTAATCATCAGAAACTTTATTTCTCCCAGAATTTGATATATTCATTTATATATATATATTTCTGTTTTGAATGTCCTTGAACTATCTTAGGATTTGGTGAAAATAGTAGGTAAAAATTATATTAGGTGGGAAGTGGTTGTGGCTCAATCAGCTGGGCTCCTGTCTACCATATGGGAGGCCCTGAGTTCACGTCTGGGGGCCTCTTTGTGAAGGCAGGCTCCCCTGCACGCCTAGGAGCCCTGCAAGTGCTGCGGAGAGCTGACTCAGCAAGCTGATGCAAGAAAAGAAAAGGGAGTCAAGCAAAAGAAACCACAGAAGAATGTACAGTGAATGGACATAGAAAGCAGACAGCAAGCAAGCCATAAGGTGGGAGGGGAAATTAAAAAAAATACAAACACAGAAGAATGCATAGCAAATGGACACAGAGAGCAGACAGCACGCAGAAAAAAAAAGCCACGGCGGGGGGCAGTGATAAGAAAAAATCAAGTAAAAAATAAAATGATACCCCATATTAAAATATTTATAATCTAATGGAAAAGAACAGAAAATATACATAGTTAATAAATTACTAATGAAAGGAAATACTAGAGTTTGGATGGTCAGAAATATTCATATATTCTGAAGGTCAAGATGTCTTGAGAATCCAGAATTAGATAGTTTATAAATGAATTGAAAAGATGGAGATTTTTGACTACAATTTGAGTAAAAGGAGAATTGTATAGACAGATTCAGAAGCAGGAATGGGTATGGTAACTTCATGGAAGAGCTAGACATGGGCTATGAGATGAAAGTAGCATGGATTGATTTTCAAAGAGACTGTGCCTCCAAGTCCTTCCTGCTTTTTCCAATTTATTTCCAGGGATTTTAGAACAAGTGTTATAATAATTGGGTTGGGCACAATTAGTTAAAAGGATGGATTTATCATTAATAATGTTATTTTTGTTTTCTCTAATGGTCATAGTAATCTGTAATTTCAAATGCCTGAGTGCCCATCTTTATCTAAGATTTGGGATTATGCCAGGAAACAAAACAATCTCAGCCTTGACCTTGTGAAACAGACAATCATAGGGGAAGATAGACATTAAACAACAGTGAGGAATCCTACATGACAGGAATTGCAGAGGGCTATGGGAGCATTATAAAAGGGTAGCTAATAGTCAGCAAAAGGCTTCCTCAAGGGAGCAAAACTTAAACCTCCATAAATCTTTTTCCAAGTTCCTGCTTAAAATAGTAGATATTAATTTAGAGGTAATTAGGTACTTGGATCATGTATGTGTTTCTGAAATAGAGGATTTATTTTATTTTTTAAACACATTTTTTAAAAAAAATTAAAGTTAAATAGACCACACAGAATGAAATCAAGTATTTAGAGCTCTCTAAAACGAAAGTCTGAATCAGAGGGCTGACATCTAGAATAGTGTAGTTAATGAAAATAGGGATGGGGGAGATTTCAAATGAAATAGTCTCTGTGCTTCATTATTTTCAATGAAATAAGCAGCATTTCTTTTCAGCTGCTCCCTTCTGAGAATTTGCACTGAAGCACTGTAATGCAATTATTTTGTTTATGTGAAAAAGAATAGTTTGCCCCACTGAGAAGATGTAGCAGTTTTTGCCCTGACATGCTATTATAGATTATATATTGCCCACCTGAAGTTGGGATGTCTCCCGATTATATATTATGATTTAAGTATAAATTAATTTTGGAAATAATTAATTTTCTCTTATTAAAGTTGAAAGTCCAAATTTGGATATGTTCCTTTTCTGCCCCTTATTTTCTCCATCCCTTATTTTTCATAGAAATACTATGTGTATATATGTACACACCCACATACACATATATAGAAGTAATGAGCTTTCAAATTAATTGCACATTTTTTCATTTTTCTTTTTTTAAGGCACTGGGGTCCAGGATTGAACCCAGGACCTTGTATGTGGGAAGCCAGTGTTAAACCACTGAGCCACATCTGCCCCCTGCTTGTTGTGTCTCTTGTGTCTTTTCATTGTGTCTCCTCATTTTGTCTCCCTGTTGCATCATCTCATTGTATCAGCTTATTGTATCAGCACACAGCACCAACCCGTACCATCAGCTTGCTGTCTTGCTTATCTTCTTTAGTAGGCACTGGGAACTGAACCTTGGACCTCCCATGTGGTAGGCAGGCATTCAGTGGCTTGACCCACATCTGCTTCCCAGGAGTTTCCGTTTTTAGTGATGAGAATGTTCTAAAATTGACTGTGGTGTTTCACAACTATGTGACTATAGTGAAAAGAATGGATTTTAAAATTTAAATGAATTGTGTGGTATGAGTCTTAGTTTCCCTGCTGCTATGACAAATACCACATAATAGGTTGGCTTAAAAATGGGAATTTATTGGCTCAAGGTTTCAGAGGCTAGAAGGCTTTCTTCCTCCCAGAATTGGTAGCATTCTGACTGGCTGGCAGTCTGAAAATTCTTCGGTTCCTTAACTTTCCCAGCCCATGGGTATATCCTCTCCTTTCTTGTCTGGGTGTACCTACTCACTTCCTGCTTTTCCCCATGACTTTCTCTGTTTAAGACTTTCAAAAATAGGATTAAGACCTATCCTGATGCGTTTGGTCACACCTTAATTAAAAGTAACATCTTCAAAAGGTACTATTTACAATGAGTTCACACCAACAAGACTAGTATTAAGATTAAGAATATGTTTTTGTTTTTCTGGGGTAGATAATCCAATCTACCACAGTATGAGAATCATACCTCAATAAACCTGTTCACATATTTTAGAGAAAGGAAATGAATGGGTTTGGAAAGATGAGTGAAAGCATTGCACATTTAAAAAACTGGTTCCTGTCATTTACTTAGCAATTATTTATGGGTCCTTCCTCCTTGTTAGGAACTGTTCTTGATGCTGGGTAGACAGGAATAAATAGGGCTGGTTCCCTGAGACCACAGGCCGGAAGAACAGGACAAAACATGTGGTCTATATGGAAGCATTTTACATGTGCCTTATATCCTTCTTCCAGAATCCTCGTTAAGAAATGCAGACATACAGAAGTACAAAAAATAAAGGCCACCACATTTTTTACTGGTCAGAAAACATAGGCCACTCTAGTAAGTAAAGATTAAGTTATACATTATTGGTAAACACATCCCATGTTCTGGTGTTTAATCAAAACAGATCACAGAAGCTATGTGAACTTTTTAAACATTATTCAAATGTTATAATGGTAAATTACATTAATACTATAACCAGAAGGTATTGATCTCTTGATACATAGAAATAAACCTTCTCATGTGAAACTCTACTACAGTTTGTTACAGAAGACATCCTAAAGATACCTAGAAATATGATGGAAATTAAATAGAAGAAATAGAATAGACAAATAACAAATAGAATAAATAATAAAGTTAATAACCTATAAGATTCATGTTGTATAAATTACAGTTATGAAATACACTAACAATTATAACCTATCAAATTTTCAATTGGCCATTTTATAATCTCTTACTAAAATAAGGTTAATAGAGAAAAAATAAGATATATCAGTTGAAACAAAAGATCTTGCTGTTGTTTTGGATCTTCAAAGTAGACACTGGAAGCAGGATCCACACAGCAGGTGCTGCATTTGTTTCCAGGTTATATAAACAGAAACTGGAGTCAAACCATAGGTGTTGATGCAGTGCTGATTCCTTTGGAGATTACTGTTGGGCCATGGAAGTCCCTTAGCAAATGGACTCTTGGGGAGCTTCCTCCTCACTTTCCAGAATAGGGGGAAGCATAGGATGGCCTCTTCTCAGGACATTCCTCCTGGGACTCCTTCTTAACATCTGCTTTTTAATGGAAGGGCAATGTGGAGGACCAGAGCCTGGGTTGTCTGCTCCTTATTCAACTCTGGGTTGAATAAGAGGCTACTGAGGTGCTTCCCCTCATGCATGGAACTCCAAGATAAGCTCTGTCTTGATCTCCTGTGGCCCCTGCTGACTCTGTATGGGGTTGGCCCAACTGGATGGACCCCAGACTGTGGCAACTGGTAGACACAGGGCATGGCTTTACCATCTCAGCCTGATGCTCCTCCTCCTTCCTTAGGGAACTCCTTGTCCCTTGGGTTCCTGGTTGTGTGTTCAGGACTTTGCCTGATGCTTCATTTGGAACATTAGGGATGGAACGATAATTTTCAGAAACTTTCTTTTCTTCCTCAATTAGTTTTTGTGCCATGTGTGTGTTTTCTTTTCTCAGTTCAAATACGTTTCTCTTAGCTATCAGAGCTCTTATCACTATATCACGAGCTTTACACCTCTGAGAAATAAGGAGGCTTTCATAATACTCAGTGATTCTTTCAACTTTTCCTGAGAGAATTTCTGCTTGAATTTTATAAGTTTTCAGCTTTTCACATCCTTGGCGATGTCTTTGTTTTGGAAAAGTCCTCCTCTATCATTAAGAGGTAAATTCCCTCTAAATTGAACATTGGATAAAAACTTGTTTCTTTCTCTTGATGAAGTTTGGACTGGACTTGATGTTTCTGCTGGAGCTTTTGCCTCTCTCTTTCCAGTTGGCTGATTTCCACCTGGAGCAAAGCCTTTTCAGTTTGGAATCTGTCCACCTGGCTTTAAAGCTCATTGATTATTTTAGTTTCTTCTTCTAATTTTGTGTACATTTGTTTTCTATTTTCTTTCTTTGAGACTTTGTAAGTAAGCATTTAACTCCATCCCATCAGTCTTCCCTTCTTTGGATTCTTCATCTATGAGATTTCCATTTTCTGATGTCTTCAGTATATCCAATTCCATGTTCCCGAGAGCCTCATCTTCTTCAGTAGCAGCAGCTGAATCACTATTCTTAAGCAAGGGCTCACATGGAAGCATGATCTGGCTCACTTTATTATTAAGAACTGACTCTATAGGCAGTTTTGAGTTTTCTGAGATTTTTCTCACTTTAGTAAATTTGTCCAGTCTTCCCTTCTGTTTTTGAGATTTCTTTGAAGGCAGGTTTATGCTTCTTTCAAGCCTGGGCATTTCCTCCAAAGCCCCAGTTATTGCTGTGCGAAGCTGTTCTGTATTCTCCTGAGAGATTTTGAAGGATGATTTGGTTTCAGCTACTTGATGTTGCATTTGCTTTGTTGAGTCTTCTAAGGTCAAACTATTGCTTGTAGTGTCAGCCATCAGGTAAACTTCTTGTAAACATTTGAATGTCTCTCCTTTCTGTGATTTTTTAGACTCATTCCCTTTAAGTTCAAGTAAAGAGTTGTTGATTTCCAATTCTTTTTTCATGGTCTTCATATTTACAATTTCTGATAATTTGTTCTTGTGTTTGGCTTTTGTTATTGTTGACTTAAGATCTCCATGTTCTTTTTCAATATGGCAAAACTTATCAACAATTTGTTGGGTTCCCTCCAGAAGAGCAGAAAGGCCAATGGCCAATTTTTTGTTTCTCTTTCCATCATCTATCTATCTATCTATCTATCTATCTATCTATCTATCTATCTATCTATCTATCTATCTATCTTCTGAACTCTCTCAGCTTTTGTTTATATGGGCTTATCTTAATTTTCCCCTCATTTTGAAAGACAGTTTTGGCCAGGTACAAAATTCTTGTTCGGCAGTTGTTTGCTTTCAGCCATTTCAATATGTGTTCCTGACTGCCTTCTTGGCTCCAAGCTTTCCAGTGGCAGGTGGGGGGCTTGTCTTTCCTCAATACAGGTCAGGGGGGACTGGGCCACAGCTTGTTAATTATTGCAGATCTAGTGAGGGGGAAACTCTAACATGTAGTAAACATTTCAGCAAAGTGACAGGGTAGTAGATCAGCACACAATTATCAGTAATGTTTCTATACACTAATAATAAGCAATATGAAGAAGAAATCAAGAAAAAAATCCACGTACAATAGCAAGTTAAAAAATCAAATACCTGGGAATAAATTTAACCAAGGATATAAATGACCTATACACAGAAAACTAGGAAACATTGCTAAAAAAAAAGTAAGTGCTAAATAAATGGAAGGACAACATTCTGTGTTCATGGACTTCACGACTAAAAAGATATTGAGATGTCAATTTGACTGAAAATGATTTACAGATTCAGTGCAATACCAGTCGAAATTCCAGCAGTCTACTTTGCAGAAATGGAATGGCCAATTATCAAATTTTATTTGGAAGTGTAAGGGGTACAAAATTGCAAAAAAAAAAAAAAATCTTGAAAGAGAAGATAGTTGGAGAATTCACATTTCCTGACTTTAAAGCATATTACAAAGCTAAGGATAGATATAGTATCAGTGGAATTGATCTGAGAATTCAGAAATAGACCCTCACATATATTGCTAATTGCTTTTTGACAAATTGCCAGGTCCATTCAAATGGTGGAAGAATAGTCTATTTAACAAATAGTGCTGAAAAAATTGGATAGCCATGTGCAAAAGAAAGAAAGAGGACCCGTGTCTCACACCATGTACAAAAGTTAACTCAAAATGGACCAAAGACCTAAATTTAAGAACCAGGACTATAAAATGCCTAGAAGCAAATGTGAGAAAGTATCTTTAAGATCTTGCATTGGGCAGTGGTTTCTTGACATTACATCCAGAGCACAAGCAATGAAAGGGAAAAATAGATAAGTCGAACCTCCTCGAAATTAAAAAAATTTGTGAATCAAAAGATGTCATGAAAGTGAAAAGACAACCTATTCAGTGAGAGGAAATATTTGAAAACCATGTATCCAATAAAAGTTTAATATCCAGAATATGTAAAGATATCCTAAATTCAACAATGAAAAGATGAACAACCCAAATAAAAAATGAACAGAAGACTTGAATAGACATTATTTGAAGAGGATATACAAATGACTAAAAAAAAAAAAAAGCTTAACATCACTAGCTATTATGGAAATGCAAATCAAAAACCCCTGAGAGATATCATGTCATACCTGCTAGAATGGTGACAATTAAAAAAAACAACAACAGGGAAACGGACTTGGCCCAATGGTTAGGGCGTCCGTCTACCACATGGGAGGTCCGCGGTTCAAACCCTGGGCCTCCTTGACCCATGTGGAGCTGGCCCATGTGCAGTGCTGATGCGCACAAGGAGTGCCGTGCCACGCAGGGGTGTCCCCTGCGTAGGGGAGCCCCACGCGCAAGGAGTGTGCCCGTAAGGAGAGCCGCCCAGCGTGAAAGAAAGTAGAACAAGACGCAGCAAATAGACACAAGAGAACAGACAACCGGGGGAGGGAGGAAATTAAAATAAATAAATAAATCTTTAAAAACAACAACAGCAACAACAGAAAACTACAAATATTGGAAGAAATGTGGAAAAATAGGAATACTCATTCATTGCTGGTGGCAATGTTAAATGATGCAGGTGCTGTGGAAGACAACTTGGCAGTTCCTCCAAAAGCTAAGTATAGAATTATCATAGGACCTGGCAATCTTACCTTAAGTATATACAAAAAAGAATTGAAAGCAGGAACTTGAACAGATTTTTCCACACCAATGTTTATAGCACCTTAATTCGAAATTGCCAAAAGATGAAAGCAACCTAAGTGTCCATTAACCAATGAACTGATAAGCAAATATAGAATGTATGTATGATGAAATATGATTCACTGTAAAAAGGGATGAAGTTCCGATGCATGGGACAGGATGGATAAACCTGGAGAACCTTATGCTGAATAAGATAATCCAGACACAAAAAGACCAATATTGTATCATCTTATTGATATGAATTCATTATAATCAGGAAACTCATAGAGTTAGAATTTAGAATATAGGTTACCAGGGGGTAGAGAATGGGGAGTTGATGCTTAATTTGTACAGAATTTCTATTTAGGTTGATTGTAAAGTTTTGGAAATGAATGGTGGTGATGGTAGTACAGTATTGTGAGTGTAATTAAAAACATGCAATTATATAGGCGAATGTGGTTAAAAGGAAAACTTTAGGTCATATAGGTTACTAGAATAAAAAGTAAAAGTTAAAATATAGGACTGGATCCCACAGTGAACCCTGTCATAGATGATAGACTATCGTTAATAGTACAAGTTTAAGAATGTTCATTCATGAATTATAACAAATATATAAGGGGTTAACAATAGGGTAGTAAGTGGAAAATATGCCTAATGCAAACTGTGGACAATAGTTAATAGTACTATTTTAATATTTTTCATCAATTGTAACAAAGGTAACTACTATAAAAAATATAGGACAATTACAGAAAAGTGCTATCATCAATTGTAATGAATATTCCACATAAAGGAACATGTTTCACATGTTGGTGGTGTGTTTGGTGTATGAGGATCCTGTATTTTATGCATGATTTGTTTGTTAACCCATAACTTCTCTAATAAAAAATAAAAAATCAGAAAATAATAGTAAGAAAATTATACGAGTCCCATAATATAATATGAAAAATAATTATGAAAAATAATATGAAATTAGATATTTTAGGTTCCTATGCTGCTCAAAGCTGATATCGTGAAATGATGGCTTAAACAATGGGAATTTAATAGCTTAAAGTTTGAGGTCAGGAAAACGTCCAAAGCCAGGCATCATCAAGGTAGATACTCTCTTCCTGAAGCTTGACTACCTGAGATGCTTGGCTCTTCTGCCACATGGCAGGGCATGTGGAAGTGTCTCCTGATTTCTTCCTTTCCTTCCAGGGGTGTTGATTTTAGCTTCTTGCTTCCTCTGGCTTTCTATCTATCTCAATTTTATTCCACTTATAAAGGACTCTAGTATGGTGATTGAAGTGAGTCAGACCCTAACTGAAGTAATCTCATCAAAAGGTTCTACTTACAATGGATTCACACCTACAAGAACAGATTTTTTGTTTTTATTTATTTTTTCTTCTTTTTTTTTCCTTTTTAATTTTTTTTTCTTCTTCTCAAGAATAGATTTTAAGAACATATTTTACTGGGGTACATGCAGCTTCCAACCCCACACCTATAAAAGGAAGTCTACCTCAGACAGTTGGGGTAGGAGATTAGTTAGCTTCCTGGATGCTCATAAAATGATCCTTAGTGAAACACAGAATACCTTTTATTGGGTAGACCTGAGAGATACAGGAATTTTGTAAAACATTTCTTAATGCATATGCATTTTAGCAAGTTGGGCACTAACTGGCTCATTTCCTATTTATTGGTAGTAAGATCTGTTCTACATTCTTATACTATTCATTTTCATTTAAAAATAAATGTAAACTTCAGTATAAATTCTTTTGTTACTGCTCTGTTAGTTTCTTCAAGTGTTGAGTTAATTATGCTTCTTAATGTGTGGCACATTTTTAACAGTCTGTGCATATAACTTCTTAATCACTCCCTTCATTGTCGTTATCCTCTTTTTCATACTTTACGCTGCCCTCTTACTTGTTAAACCACTGTAACGTGGGGAGTGGATGTGCCTCAAGCAGTTAAGTGCCCACCTCCCACATGGGAGGTTCGGGTTCAGTTCCCGGTGCCTCCTGAAAAAAACAGATGCAAATAACAAGCAAAACAAAAAGAAATAACCAACTTAGGGAAGTTGATGTGACACTGGCTTCACACATATGAGGTTCTGGTTTCAGTTCTTGGCTCCTAGTACCTCAAACAAACAAACAAAAAACAAACAAAAAACCCCCAAAACTATTTTAATGCATTTGTTGTATTTCTCTACAGGTATATATGCATTTTAAAATATTTGTAATATGTATATAATTTAAATTTACATACCTTTCATTGTACCAAGGATATAATTTTATTATATTTTTCTTTCAAAGCTACTTTTAAAATTCATCTGTATTGCTCTATGGGTTCATTGCTTTCTTGTTGCTTCTCATCATTATATATCATGCATCTCCCCCATTTTACTTTTCCATCCTTCTGGTGATGGATACCTTGCTTGCCTCCAATACTTTCCTGCCACAAAAATTTCTGTGATTAACTTATATGAACATTTTTCATTCTAGGGCTGGGGCATAAAATCAGTATATTTGTAATTTCCTTATGTGTCACCCAGTTGTGCTCTGGATTGACCATGCCATTCTTTACCTTTACTAGGCAATCAGAGGCTTCTAAATCTCTTTTTAAATTTTGGTAGATGTTCTTGGAAACGGCAGCATAGGTAGACGTTTTCAGATCCCCTCTCCCAATTTTCACTGGAAAGTTAACAAAGAAAGCAAAAACAGGAAAAGATCATTTCATTTATACCAGGAAAAGCCTCAACATCTAACTAATAGTTACTGTTGGTAAGATGCCAGACAAAATGTGGGTTGGATGGTAAGGGCTTGAAATATGGGTGATGAACAGAGAGGACAGGTAATACCCCACCTGGAGCCCTTTTCTCCACTGCAAATTGGTGGAGTCCTGGGAAGGAATTGTTTGGCTTAGTGAAGTAGGAAGGCACTGGATTCCTCTAGGTTCTTGGCTATGTCCCCTAAAAGAATTTGAGAACATGCCAGTTTGGTTAGGTCAGTAAAAAGAATTTATTGAGAGAAATTAGAGATAAAAGTATACACCCAGACATGGATGTGGGCGAACTCCAAGTAAAGAGAACTGAGGTTGGGGGCCGCCTTTATTAAAGCCATTCTTCACTCCTCCCCTTCCCTAATATTGGGGGGAGGAGACCCAGCTGTTTGCTGTTCTGATTGTTTCCCCACCTGTTAGCTCTGAGGGGACCAATGATGAGGTCTATTTTGTGTGGTTATCCAGGACCAATGAGGAGGCCTGTTTAGAGTTATCTGGGGCTCCCCCTTAACTCAGCTTGAGTTCCAAATGGGACCTCTTGGACAGGTTCTCTGTGGGGTCTTTCCACTTTGTTCTTTTTTATTTGTATTTTATTATTTATTTATTTATTTCTCCCCCTCCCCACTCTGGTTGTCTGTTCTCTGTGTCTATTTGCTGCGTCGTCTTCTTTGTCTGCTTCTGTTGTTGTCAGCAGCACAGGAATCTGTGTTTCTTTTTGTTGCATCATCTTGTTGTGTCAGCTCTCAGTGTGTGTGGCACCATTCCTGGGCAGGCTGCACTTTCTTTCGTGCTGGGCGGCTCTCCTTACTGGGCACACTCCTTGTGCGTGGGGCTCTCCTATGTGGGGGACACCCCTGCGTGGCAGGGCACTCCTTGCGTCTATCCCGGGGTTTGAACCGCAGACCTCCCATGTGGTAGACGGATGCCCTAACCACTGGGCCAAGTCTGCCACCGTCAACTTTGTTCTTAAAGTAGCAGCCTTCCCTTATTGGGTTTCTGGATGGGGTCTCACCACCATGTTCTCTGCAGGTCCCAGATATAACACGTAGTCCGCTTTTTCCCTATACTAGCTTGCCTTATTTGTGTTTCCTTTTCCCCATCTAACCTGGCTTCCTAACTGGTAGAAGAAAGCCTGAGAGCCAGTTTTCCTGGCAGGTATAGACCAGAAGTGACAGAGATGCCTGCAAAGAAAAAGGTCATTAGCAAAGGATGTCCCTACAAACTGATTTTCAGGATCATTCCAAAGTCGAGTGAAAATCCCTAGTTGATGAGATAAAGCAGAATGGCATACCATAATTTCTCTCTCATTCCTATGGTTTGACCATAGATGGAGACATTTAAGTGCATTCAGAACAAACACTAAGATTAAACCCCTGGACTTAGTCCCCAGCCCGTTTTTTTCTTTTTCCATAATCAGGCTTCTGAACTGTGGAGGATAAACACTGTTAGCATTGAACATGAAGTCAGTGGAGAGAAGGAAGAGACAAATAAATAGTACTTGACTAGGGAGCATGGTGAGAAATTCTGCTAACATTGTTTTTAGGCTTAACATGGACTATCTCATTTGACAGTAGGTAAACAGATGTACCTGTCAGGACTTTCTTCTCTAGTGGATTATGAATAAATACACCTTTAGTTTATTGCTTGCTATGTCTCACTTAATAGCAGGAAATATGGTATCTCTTTCTTGAAGCATCCCTACAATTGTTCCAAGAACCCCTTGAGTACATGAAAAAGAATACATGTTTAGAAGAAAGATCAGCAACTGGAATGAGATGAAATAAGAGCTAGTAGAGTTATAGAAAAAAATTAAAGTGAATGGTATAGATATATTTTACTGTGAGAAGAAAATCTATGACATAAGAGGACAGGTTTGAAGATAATGATAGAACAAAGGGTAAAAGAAAAAGATTATTGAGAGGTAGTGATGAACATGGAATAAAACCATGGGAAATTTAAAATAATGATAACGGGTAAGCCTGAAAAAAGATTATTGCAAATGGTATAGAAAAGATGTTCAAAGATATAATAAAGTCTTTAAATATAGGAAGACATGAATCCGAAAATTAAAATGGTTCCCTAAATTTTAGGAAAATATAATCAAGAAGGTTAAGCATTGATTCATGTTGATGAAATTTTGAAATGCAAGGTTAAGTGTATAATCCTCTAAGTATCTATTTTCTAGACAGAATCAGGTCAGCTATTTTATCTGTTTGGGTGCTTTTAGCTGCAAGTAACAGATAATATAAATACAATGATTTAAACAATAAGAGCATTTATTAGCTCATGTTAACAAAGAGTTCCAATCAAGGACAATTTCAGCATTGTTTGATTTCAGTTGAGTAATATTTTAGCTTCTGTGAAATAGTCTGGATTTTCCCCTTTTGGTCCAGACAAGGCTTTTGTAGTGCCAAGCATTTTATGTTGATGACAACATCCAGGGACAGAACTGGAAATATCTCTATTATATGTCTATTTTTAAGAGTAAAGAAAGTCTTCCAAGAAATCAGGAAATGTTTTTTCCTCAAGAGTCACTGGCTAGCCTTGTGACCATTGACCAGGTTTTAACTTGACAAGGGAAGTGATACCTGGGTCTAAGGAGGAATACACCTCCCTTCATGGATATGGCCACTTGAGAAGGGTGTACCTAATAAGAATTCTTTTATAATTAATAATTGCAGAATGACTGTTGGGTAGGCTATAAACAATTTTTGGTATACTTATAAAGGCTAAAAAGTAATCGGGCGGACAAACTTGGAAAACAGAGCAGTAACCACAGAATGTTGACAGGGATTCATGTTTGTCAAAAATTATAGAACTATACAAATTGTTGGTCAGGTCATAAGGCAAAAAGGAAAGTTCTGAGCTATACAAGGAAACTAGTACATAATCTCCATTTATCCTTCCTGAAGCATTTTCTTAAATATGCTGTCAAAAGAAAGAACACTGTCAAAAGAAAGAAAAAACAGACAAAAATTTTATCTTGAGATAAAAGGAGTGGTATTGAGCATTAAAAAGATTAAAAGATATATTTAAAACTAGTATATGTGATAAATGTTGTGACTAAGCAGAATACTGTTGTTATTGTTAGTGGAAGAACAAGGAAATGAAAAATAGAAATTGATCAGGTGTATCAGCAATGGTTCTATCAGAAAAGTTGAAGCACTAGGGTATATATAATCCTTTTATATCCTTTTATATACATAAATTACAGAGAATTTACCTTTTGAGATTGTGGTTAAGGAGTGCCTGGAAAGTTGTTGCCTTTGATTGTGATGCCAAAGTTGTAAGTGTACAGGGCAGGCATTTGGGAAGGGAAGAAGAAAGTAAAGTGAGGACAAGCTGAAATCCACAAGCATAACCTGGAGCCCATCAGGATGACAAAATAAAATCTTTGTCAGGTGAAGAGCACACAAGCGGAGTGAGAAGGATTGTATTGTGGTCCAAGGGTGAAGGTTAGTAGATGTCCCATGAAATTCAAAGATAGGTTAATTTAAAGCAAATGTCTGTGAAGGGAAAGGGACTGGATTCCCAATGCAGTGGGGATGGTTAACTTACCATTTGGGCCAGCTGTAGGTTGGGTGAGGTGTGTAGGTGATGTGCATGATGGCCACAGAGGTGACTTTGGGCTTTGGGGGAAGATTATTCTCATGGTCTGGTACACTGCTTATTAACTAGGCCAAAGGTCAGAGTGGAGACAAGTGGCTTAGCTAAGGTAAGATGGAGACCAAGGCAAATTACTAAATTTTTGATAGTTACAACAAAATGTATATTATCAACTAGTAGTCCTATTTTAAAAATATTTTTTATTGTAAAATAAAGCACAGATAGAGGAAACCACACAAAACAAATGTATACTGTAATAAAGAGTAAGTTGAAGACCCTTGTAACTATCACTTAGGCAAAAAGTAGAGCTTTGCCAGTACGTCAGAAGTCTTTCCAGGAGCCTGGCCCCAATCACAAAATACTTCCTGCTAAGTAATCACTGTTTACTTTTTTTTTTTTTTTTTAAGTATTGGGGCTGGGGATTGAACCTGGGACCTCATATGTGGGAAGCTGTCACTCACCACTGAGCCATATCAGCTCCCCTGAGTTGGTTTTTTCATTTGTTTACTTGTTTTTTGTGTGTTTCTAGGAACCACTGGGGACCAAACCTGAACCTCCCATGTGGGAACCAAATGCTCAATTGCTTGAGCCACATCTGCTCCCTAGGCTGACTTTTATAATAATCAATTCTTTGTATTTTTTAAATTAGAGAAGTTGTATGTTTACAGAAAAATCATGCATAAAATACAGAGATCCCATGTAGCACCCTCCATACAGTTTTCCTTATTGCTAACACTTTGCATTAGTAGAGTGGTACCTTTGTTGCAATTGATGAAAGAATATTATTAAAATTGTACTATTAACTGTAGTCCATAGTTTACATTAGGATTCACTGTATTGTACAGTCTTATGGTTTTAAAAACTTTTTTATTCTAGTAACATATATACAATCTAAAATTTCCCTTTTTAATCACATTCAAATATGTATTTCAGTGGTGCTATTACATTCATATTGTGCTACCAACACCTCCATCTTTTACCATAGCTTTATATCACCCCAAAGGAAACCAGTTAAGCAGGTTTCAGGTACCTGGTAAAATGTATTCTAGTTTTGGAGTCTATTAATTTTCTTATTCTAATTATTTCATATCAGTGAGATCATATGCTATTTGTCCTTTTGCATCTGGCCTAATTCACTCTAAATGATGCTGTCAGGGTTCATCCATATTGTCTCATGTATCAGAACTTCATTCTTAGATAATATACCATTGTATGGATATACCATATTTTGTATATCCACATATCTGTTGATGGACACAGATTGCTTCCATCTTTTTTTTTTAATGTATTTTTTATTTATTTTTAAAAGATACATAGACCACACAAAATGTTACATTAAAAAATATAGAAGTTTCCCATATGCCGCACTCCCCACACCCCCCACTTTTCTCATATCAACAACTTCTTTCATTAGTACGGTACATTCATTGCATTTGATGAGTACATTTTGGTGCCCTGCTATACAGCATGGATTATAGTTTACATTGTAGTTTACACTCTCCCAGTCCATTCAGTGGGTTATGGCAGGATATATAATGCCCTGTATCTGTCCCTGCAGTATCATTTTGGACAACTCCAAGCCCAGAAAATGCCCCCATATCACATCTCCTTTTCCCTCTCCTTGCCTTCAGCAACTCCCATGGCTACTGTCTTCACGTCAATGATATAATTTCTTCCATTGCTAGACTAACAATAATTCTATAGTAGAATATCAGTAAGTTCACTCTAATCCATCTTTTATTCTTCCATCTGATGACCCTGGGATGGCAATGCCCATTACACCTCTCAATTGAGAAGGGGCTTCAATCGCACACAGATGGTGGATGGGACTCTCTTACCTACATCTGTACACTCTCTCGGATCTTTGGTGTGGTGGTTGTCCATCCTCACTTCCCTGTCAGCTGACCTGGGTAAGTCCAACAAACTGGAGAGTAGGTGCTATAACACTGCTGAGGGTCAGGGCCCAGCTGGAACATGGACAGCCCAGAGATTCAAGTCTCCTGGGCATACACCAACCCCAGTGCCAACCACAGGTTCAATAAAAGCGACAGAAAAGGCATGTGTAGAGAAGTCACATCTCAACTCCATCACACTCAGGAGCACAAATTCCAAAGTAGGGCCCAGTGGCAAGGCACGGAACTCCTGAGCCATCTGCCATGACTATAGGACCTGAGTGTCTCTGTAGCCCTCAGGAGCACCACTACCTGGGGTTGTATCTACTTTGGCTGTCTCTGAGGTCCTGCTAAGATGTGCATGAGAGTGACCCCTCTGATGACCTCCCAACTTATTTTGAAGTCTCTTAGCAATATAAACTCATTGGTATTTACCATTTCCCCCTTTTATTCAAGATTTTTTTTCTAGTTACATCACCAGCCAGTGCTTGATAGTAATCCCTTGACACCAGGGAGGCTCATCCCTGGGAGTCATGTCCCACACTGGTGAGAAGGTAATGCATATATATGCTGAGTTTGACTTAGAGAGCGGCCACATTTGAGCAACATGGAGGCTCTCAAGATGTAACTCTTAGGCTCCCTGAAACGCTAGGCCAAGTTGAAATTTCAAGCACAACAAGTTCATAAGCAGTCATCAGTATCAAAGGCCCATCATTGGACCATCCTTCTTCACTGGTCATTGCCGCTGTACTTGGGAGGTTGTTGTTGTTCCATTGGGGAATGCAGCAGAGCTCCCCAAGGTGGGAATCTAGAGCTCCCTCAGTTCTCATATGAATCTCTACTCACTGTGTCAATACCCAATGAACATCCAAACATGTCTGTATACCCTGTATGCTTGCCCAGGCAAACTTCCTCCCGTACATCCCCCATCAATGACACCCCACACCAATGCTCCTCCACTGCTATAGTTGAATGCCTCTGTGATCCAAAACTTCTTCAGAAATGAAGTCTAATATATTGCCAAATTCAATTAATAGGAAAATGAAATAATAATGATAGATTTAAACATTAGAAATTAAATACATAATTTAGAAAAACTAAAAGCAAAAAAATTGGGGTATTAAAAATGAAAAATGTTATAAAAATTTTTTTGATGTTTTGCCTTTCATCACTTGTATTAGGTGTTGTCTGTATGTACAGTGGCAGGGCAGTCTCTTCCCTTTCTTCCTCAGTGTCTTACCTCTTTTTTTTTTTTTTGTTATGTCTTCAAAGAAACTTTAGGTCACAGCAAAGTCACATACAGAATATAGGGGACTCCCATGTGCTTCCATCTTTCAGCAGTTGTGATTAGTGCTGCTCTACACATCAGTGTGCAAATATCTGTTTGAGTCCCTGCTATCAGTTATTTTGGGTAAATTCTTAGAAGTGGGCTTACAGGGTCTTACGGTAGATCTATACTTTCTGAGGAACTGGTAAATTGTTTTCCACCAAACCGCCAAACTGTTTTCCACAGCAGCTGCATCTTTTTACAGTCCCAGATTGCTATTTATATTCTGAGTATTAAACTCTTATCAGATGAGTCATTTCCCAATATTTTCTCCCGCTCTGTAGGTTGGCCTTTTACTTTCATAATGAGGTCCCTTGTGCCCACAATTTTAAATTCTGATGACATCCTATTTTTTTTTTTTTAATTTTTAAATTTTTTATTGACTTTGTAATAATATTACATTAAAAATATATATGTGAGGTCCCATTCAACCCCACCCCCCCACCCCCCCTCTCCCCCCCCCCAACAACACTCGTTCCCATAGATGACATCCTATTTATCTAATTTTTCTTTTGTTACTCATGCTTTCAGTGTTGCATATAAGAAACCACTGCTTAACACAAGGTATTGAAGATACTTTCCTATGTTTTCTTCTAGGAACTTTATTGTTTTGATTCTGATATTTATGTCTTTGATCCATTTTTTAGCAAATGAATTTTATTGATACATATTAATAAAGCATAAATCCATCCAAAGTTTACAATCATTGGTATTTGATATAATCACATAGTTGTGGATCCATCACTTCAACCATTTTTACAGCATTTTCATTATACCAATAATAATAATAAAAGCGTTATAATAATAATAAAAATAATAACGTTAGACAATACTCATCACCTCTCAATCTTTCTACACATGTCCTGCTCTACATAGCTGCTATTGTTTCCATCTCTCTAGTTTATTTGTATTTATATTTCATAAAACCATTCATATATATGCAATATTAACCATATTTATATTTCACTTGAAGTTTCACTATATTATACAGTCTGATGTTACATTTTTTAGCTTTCCTTCTAGTATTATATGTGACCTTAGACTTAACCTTTCAAGCACTGTCATATCCATATAATAGCTCTGCTAGTTACAAACACTATGATGTGCTTTCACCATTTCTAATCATTTCCAAAGATTTGCAAACAACCTTTTTACCAATTCTGTACATATTAACCCTCAATTTTCCATTCTCTACCCTTATTCTAGTTTCTGGTGACCATATTCTAATTATTAACTCCATGAGATTACACAATATTATTTGTTTTATAATAGTGCAGTCATACAGTATTTGGCCTTTTGTGTCTGGCTTGCTTCACTCAACCTCATGTCCTCCAGGTTCATCCATGTTGTCATATGCAGCACAATTTCATGTCTTCTTACCACTGCATAATATTCCATCATATCTATAACCACAATTTGTTTATCCATTCATAAGTCGATGGAAACCTGGGATGTTTCCATCTTTTGGTAATTGTGAATAACACTGCTATGAACTTTTGTGCAAATGTCTGTTGGTGTCACTGCTGTTAGTTCTTCTGGTGTATACCTAGTAGTGATATTACTGGGTCACATGGCAAATCTATATGCAACTTCCTTAGGAACTACCAAACAGTCCTTCACAGTCATGTACCATTCTATATTCCCATTAACAGTGAATAAGTGTTCCTCTTTCCTTTCCAACATTTGTAGTTTTCTGACTTTTTAATAGTAGCCATTCTAATAGGTGGCAAATGATATCTCATTGTAGTTTTCATTTGCATTTCCCTGATTGCTGGTGATATTGAACATTTTTTCATGTGTTTCTTCACCATTTGTATTTCTTCTTTGTCTTTTGCCCATTTTTTAATCTGGTAGCTTATCCTTTTAATGTTGTGTTGTACTGTCTCTGTATATGTCATGGATATTAAACACTTATTGGATATATGATTTCCAAATATTTTCTCCCACTGGTTGGTTTCATCCTTTTGACAAAGTCTTTTTAGGTGCAAAAGTGTTTCATTTTGAGGAGGTCCCATTTATCTGTTTTTTCTTTTGTTGCTTATTCTTTGGGTGTAAGGTTAAGAAACTATCACCTACTACAAGATCTTGAAGATATTTTCCTATTTTTCTTCTGGGAGTTTTATGGTTGTTGCTTTTATATTTATGTCCTTGATCCATTCTGAGTTTATTTTTATGTAAGGTGTGAGATCCTCTTTCTTTCTTTTGGATATGGCTATCCAATTCTCCTAACACCATTTGTTGAATAGACTGTTCTGGCCCAGCTGGGAGGGCTTGGCAGCCTTGTGAAAAAAATCACTTGACCCTAAATGTGAGGGTTTATTTCTGAGTTCTGACTTAGTTTCATTGGTCAATCTTTTATCTTTATGGCAGTACCATGCTGTTATTTTTTTTATTTTTATTTTTTTTTATGATTCTAAGTAATGGGCCTTAAAGTCAGGAAGTGATAGTCCTCCAATATCGCTCTTCTTTTCAAAGACATTTTTGGCTCTTTGGGGCCACTTACCCTTCCAAATAAATTTGATAATTTTTTTTCCATTTCTGCAATAAGGGGTATTGTGATTTTTATTAAAATTGCATTGAATTTGTAAATCTATTTGGGTAGAATTGACATTTTAATGATATTCAGTCTTCCAGTCCATGAACATGTAGTCTCCTCCCTTTGTTTAAGTCTGCATCAGTTTCCTGTAGCAATATTTTATAGTTTTCTGAATACAAGTTCTTTCTGTCCTTGGTTAAGTTTATTTCTAAATATTTGATTCTTTTATTTGCTGTTGTAAATGGAATTATTTTACTGATTTCCTCATCAGTTTGCACATTCGTAGTTATACCTATTGATTTTTGTGTATTAATCTTGTATCCTGCTGAATTCGTCTGTTAGTTCTAGTAGCTTTGTTGTGGATTTTTCAGGATTTGCTTGATAAAGGATCATATAATAAGTGAGTATTGAAAGTTTTACTTCTTCCTTTCCTATTTGAGTGGCTTTTATTTATTTATCTAGCCTAATTGCTCTAGCTATAACTTCTAACACAATATTGAATAACAGTAGTGACAGTGGGCATCCTTGCCTTGTTCCTGATCTCAGTGGGAAAGTTTTCATTCTTTCATCATTGAGTACAATGCAAGCTGTAGCTTTTTAATGTTTGTACTCTACTATATTGATAACTCTTCTTCCTATTCCTATCTTGTGTCTTGATTTAATCAATAAAGGATGGTATATTTTGGCAAATGCTTTTTTTGTTTCAACTGAGAGGCGGATGTGATTTTTCTTTTTCAATTTATTATTGTGGTTTATTATGCTAATTGATTTTCTTGTGTTGAACCACCCTTATATATCTGGGATAAAACCCACTTGATCATGGTGCATAATTCTTTTGATGTTCTTTTGGATTTGGTTTGCAAGTATTTTGTTGAGGATTTTTGCATCTATATTCATTAGAGATATTGGTCTATACTTTTTTTTTGCAGTATCTTTTTTTTTTTAAGATTTTATTTATTTATTTATTTATTTATTTCTCTCCCCCTCCCCCCACCTCAGTTGTCTGTTCTCTGTGTCCATTTGTTGTATCTTGTTTCTTTGTCCGCTTCTGTTGTCAGCGGCACGGGAATCTGTGTCTCTTTTCTTGTTGCGTCAGCTCTCCGTATGGGCGGTGCCATTCCAAGGCAGGCTGCACCTTCCCTCACATTGGGTGGCTCTCCCCATGGGGCTCACTCCCTGCGCGTGGGGCTCCCCTACACAGGGTACACCCCTGCGTGGCAGGGCACTCCTTGCACGCATCAGCACTGTGCATGGGCCAGCTCCACATGGGTCAAGGAGGTCCGGGGTTTGAACCGCTGACCTCTCATGTGGTAGACTGATGCCCCAACCACTGGGCCAAGTCCGCCACCTTTTTTGCAGTATCTTTATCTCATTTTGGTATTAGAGTGATGTTGGCTTCACTGAATGATTTTGGTAGCATTCTTTCCTGTTCAGTTTTTGGAAGAGCTTCAGCAAATTGGTGTTAGGTGGTCTTTGAATGATTTGTAAAATTCACCTTTGAACCTGTCTGGTCCTGGGCTTTTCATCTTCGGGAGGTTTTTGATGACTTTTTCAATTTCTTCACTTATGATTGGTTTGTTAAGGTCTTCTATTTCTTCTAGGGTCAGTGTGGGTGATTTGCATATTTCTAGGAATTTGTCCATCTTGTCTACCTTGTCTAGTTTTTTGGCATACAGTTGTTCATAGTATCATTTATGATCTCTTTTTTTTTTCTGCAGGATCAGTGGTAGTATCCCCTTCTCATTTCTGATTTTATTTATTGGCATTTTCTCTATTTTTTTGCCATTCTAGCTAAGTGTCAATTTTGTTGATCTTTTCAAAGAACCAACTTTTGCTTTTGTTGATTCTTTTTTAAAATTTTGTCCTCAATTTCATTTATTTCTGCTCTGATTTTACTGTTTCTTTCCTTTAGCTTGGTTTTCAGTTAGTTTGCTGTTCTCTTTCTTGTTCCTCAGGGTGTGCAGTTATGTCTTCAATTTTAGATCATTTTTAATACATGTTGGGCTATAAATTTCCCTCTCAGCACTGCCTTTGCAGTGTCCCATAAGTTTTGATATTTTGTGTTCTCATTTTCATCATCTCTAGATATTTACTGAATTCTCTAGCAATTCCTCCTTATCCTCTGATTATTTAAGAGTGTATTGTTTAGTCTCCATATATTTATGAATTTTCCCTTTTTCTGTCCATTATAGACTTTCAGTTCATTCCGTTATGATCAGAGAAAGTGTTTTGTACAATATCAGTCTGTTCAAACTTACTAAGATGTACCTTGTGACCCACATATGGTCTATCCTGGAGAAGGATCCATGAGTAGTTGAAAAGAATGTATATTCTGCTCTTTTGGGATATAATGCTCTATAAATGTCTGTTAGGCCTATTTCATTTATTGTATTATTCAAGCTCTCTGTTTCTTTCTTTATGCTCTGGTCAGATATCTTATCCAATGCTAAGAGTGGTGTATTGAAGTCTCAATTATTATTGTCGAGACATCTTTTTCTCCTTTCAGATTTGCCAGTGTGTGCCTTGTGGATCTTGGAGCACACAGGTTAGGTGCATAAATATTTATTACAGTTATTTCTTCCTGGTGAATTGCCCCTTTCTTTTAATATAATGACCATCTTCATCCTTTATAACAGTTTTGCATTTAAAATCTATTTTGTTCTGTATGAGTACCTATATTAGTCAGCCAAGGGGGTGCTGATGCAAAGTACCAGAACTCTATTGGCTTTTATAGAGGGTATTTATTTTGCAGTAGACGCTTACAGTCCCAAGGCCCTAAAGAGTGCAACTGAAGGTACCATAAGAGGTACTTCCTCACCTGAAGTCATTGCCATGTGTTGAATCAAGATGGTGGGTGATGTCTGCAGGGGTTCAGGCTTCCTTCTTCCTCTTAAGGCTCCATGGTCCCAGCCTTTTCTGATCTCATCTGTAGGCTGGCATAAGACTCATCTCTCTCCCCAGGGCTGATTTCTTTCTGGGCTCAGCTGCTCTGTTCTCTTAACAAGGTCAGCTGTAGACTATCAGGCTCATCTCTCTTCTCTACCATGTCTAATAAGCTGTCTCTCTTCCTCTGTGAACCTACTTCTTCTCTATGTAGCTACTTCTGTGTGAGAGTCTGTTTTATCAGCCCATCAGGGAGGTGTGAACTCAACCCTGCATACCCTAATGACGTGGTTATGGTCAAATCAAAACCCTAATCTTAACATAATTTAATCAAAAACATCTCAGCTAAGTCTAATATAATCAAAGGGTATCATGCCCAGAGGACAGACCAGTTTAAAAACATAATTAATACCTCCTTTTTTGAATTCATAAATAATATCAATCTGCCACAATATCATTATACCCACTTTTTTGCGGTACTGTTTATATCGAATGTCTTTTTCCAGCCTTTCACTTTCAACCTGGTTGTGTCCTTATGGCTAAGGTGAGTCTCTTTTAGACAGCATACAGATGACTCAAATTTTTAAAATCCATTCTACCTGTCTATGCCTTTTGATTGGGGATTTGAGCAATTAACATTCAATGTTATTACTGTAAAGGCATTACTTAAATTGTCCATTTTGTCCTTTGGTTTTCTGTTGTAATATTTTACTATCATCTGCCTTTTACCCTTTAATTTACCTTTCCTAAAAATCTTCATTTCTACATTCTTCTCCAAGTCTCTCACCCTTTTTCTTTCATTTCGGGCGGCAGCACTCCCTTTAGAATCTCTTATAATTCTTGTCTTTTGGTAACATACTCTATCAGTTTTTGTTTGTCTGTGAAGACTTTAAACTTACCCTCATTTTGCAAAATACCGGAAATCTGTTGGCTTTTACAAAGGGTATTTATTTGGGGTAAAAGATTACAGTTACAAGGCCCTAAAGAGTACAACTCAAGGTACCATAAGAGGCAGTTTCTCAGGAAAGTCAGCTGCCATATATTGAAGTAATATGGCATGTGATCTCTGCCTGGTCTCTCCTTCCTTCTTCCTCTTAAGGCTCCATGTGCCCAGGTTATTCTGATCTCAGCTGTAGACTGGCATAGGGCTCATCTCTCAGGGCTTCCTATATCAGTCTGATATAGGGTTTATTTCTTCCCAGGCTTGCTCAGCTGCTCAGCTGCAAGCTATCAGGCAAATGGCTCAGGTCTCTTCACTGGGCTGCAGGATCAAAGTTCTCCCTTCTGGCAACTATAGAGAACTCTCTCTTCTTGTGTAACTTCTTGAGTGAGTGTCTGTTTATATGAGCCCATCGAGGGGGTGGGGACTCAACCCGGAGTCATGCCCTACTGATGTGGTCAAATCAAAATCCCTAACTTGATTTAATCAAAGAAACTTAAAATCTTTGAATTTAATTCAGCAAACAATCTTTTTTTTTTCTTAATAAATAATCCCCAAATGCCACACCAGCATTCAACCACTGAACTACACCAGCTTCCCTGAGTTGGTTTTTTCGTTTGTTTGTTCTTGTTTTTAGGAGGTACTGGGGATTGAACCCAGGACCTGATATATGGGAAATAGGTGCTCAACCACTTTAGCTACCAAGTGGTTGAGTAGCTCAACCCCTCCTACCATTTTTTTTTTTAAGATATATTTTTTATTTCTTTATTTCCCCTTGCTCCCCCCCTCTCCCCAGCTGTCTGCTCTCTGTGTCCATTCGCTGTGCATTCTTCAGGGTCTGCTTGTATTCTTGTCAGTGGTACCGGGAATCTGTGTCTCTTTTTGTTGTGTCATTTTGCTGCATCAGCTCTCCGTGTGTGTGACCCCACTCCTGGGCAGGCTGTACTTTTTTCATGTGGGGCGGCTCTCCTTATGGGGCCCCATGCATGGGGTTCCCCTACATGGGGGACAGTGCTATATGGCATGGCACTGCTTGTGTGCATTGGCACTGTGTGTGGGCCACCTTCACCACACAGGTCAGGAGACCCTGGGTTTGAACCTTGGACCTCCCATGTGGTATGCAGATGCTCTATCCATTGAATCAAATCTACTTCCCCCTCCTACCATTTTTAATGCTGTGTTTTTTGATTTGGTACTTGCCCACTTACTGCAACCCTTCAACTGCTTTTCAGAGTTTTGAAGAAGATGACTCTGCCATTTTTTTTTCTGTTTTTTCAAAGATTCAAGGGAAGAATGGCACCCTGAAGTGTCTTATGCTTCCATCTTGTTCCTCCTATGTCCTTTTGATGTGAGCCTACTAATTTCTTTGATTGCTTATTTGTTTTCTGATAAAGATGTTTTAGCTAGTCTGGCATCTTACATATTTCTTGCTCTAGACCTGGAATGAGCTGTTTCTTCAAGAAACAGTGATTTCTTTTTGAGAGAAATGGGCACAAGGGACATGATGGTTGGTTAGTCATTGTTTCTAGGCCTTTTCAGTGAAGCCAGGAAGTATGTATTTTTAAAGGTGAAATTCTGCATGATTTAATATTGATTAGTTCAAAATCAAGATTACGTAGCTTCTACATAACCTTTTCTTTATTGCATTTGTATCTTCTTTCTTTCATACTAAAAATCCATATTTTCAAAGACAGAGGATAGAAATAGAAAATAGAATTTGAGTATTCCATTGATACTTTTTTATTTTATCCTTTATTATACTCAGAACACTTTCAGAATAACATGAAATACAGTTTTTAGTATTTGTCCTATTTTCTTCTTCAGTGGCTTACATTATCTGAATGTTATTTACCTCTCTTCCATATTTGTTGTCACTCTCAAGTCCCTCTATTCCTTTTGATATTTAAAAATTTCTTTTTCATCTATTTTTCTTAAGGCAGTAACTTTGTGTGTGTTGGCTCTTGTGTTCCTTTTAGTTTAGTCTTCATTTCTGAATTTTTTTCTTTTATTTCTAGTTCTTTCCTGAGTTCTGTCCTCTCTTATCTGAGCTTCTATAATTCTGATTTATTTCGTTATTTCATGTTATATGTCCTTTTCTTTTCAGCTTCTTTGAAATAGTCTGCCAAAGTTTTGATCTGTTGTTTGGGTATGTTTTCCTGACTTTCTTTCTGTTCCTTATTATCTTTTTCATTGTAATAACTGTGAGATTTGACCTCAGTCCTTTCTTCATATTTATTTTATGTGATATTAGTTTTTTTTCTAAATATTTAGATTGAGACAGGATTTAGAATAGCTTTTCTAACTTTATAGAGATTTCTCTTCTGTTGTTATTTTGTATTGTTTAAAATTTGGCTACTGTTTCCTGAGTTTTCCTGAATTTATTTACCTTTTCACTTTGGTCTGACCTTCTTTTTTGTAATCCTTATTCTGTTTAATTTCAGTTCCACTTCCAGAAGTTTCTCCTGGGTGGGGTTCTGTCCTGGAAAATATCCCTGCTGCATCTGTTTTAAAAATTAATAGTGGTCTAGACCTCTGCTCATTCATTCCTTTTTACCATGGGTTCTTTGCACGCATTCAAACTTTCCTGGTTTCAACTGCTTTTCTCAAATTGGTCCACAGTCCTTTCCTGTGAATTCCTGTTGGCTATTTTGGGATTCTTCTGTTCTCTGGTCCTCCAGATACTACCCAACTGCTTCTTTTTTTTTCTTCTTGCCCTGACTCTGAGCCTGTAAAGACCTTGCTGTTGGTTTGTCTGCACCCTGCTTTTATTTTGGAGTTTGTTGGGGTAGCATATTTTCTAGTTTTGTTATTTTTTTGGTTTTATTTTTTTAGTTGTTTGTTCTATTTTTAAATAGAGATTTGAAGATAGTGAAAAACTTCACTGCCATTGCCACCATCTTCCCAGAATGTTCCAGTGTTCTTCTTTAATATATTAAAAAACAACAACAACAACAGCCACATGCAAGCAGGGAGATGGCTGTTAACAGTTTCTAATGCTCAGAAACAGAGAGGAAGACATATTAACCAACACTGCTGCTTCTGGGTGAAAAATCCAGAAAAAACCCACAATTATATTTGAAGGCCTCTATAGTGGGGAGACAAATGTTTTTAAATTTTGTGTTTTTAGTACTTTATTTCCTATGGAGCTCAATTTTACTGTTCAAAACCACAACTGCTGCTCTTGAGCTTAGGTTATCTGTTTTTCTCTTGCTGTTTCAGAGCATTCTGCAGTTATGCCATGTTTTTTGAAGCTGTACTTTCAAATATTTTTAAAATGCCTCTTTTTACCATGTAGTATCTGTTTCAGTTCACTCTGGCTTTGCTTTCTCATGTTGCCTATTCTATTCACTTTGGCCTTTTATCAACGAGCATCTTATTAGTCCTTTGTGCTTATTCTGTGAACAAATATAAGGTATGATCCTTCCCCTGACAACTTTGTTTAGTTCATTTGTCTATGTTTTGGACTGATATAGGAAGCAAGATTACTGATTTCAGTTTCTTGTGCCCCTTTTCCTTTGCGACTGTGAATCGAACTCTAACCATATCTTGAAGTAATACTGATGAAAATGTTGTGCAGTTTAAACATAACTGGCTCTTATTAGTACCCTAATTTGGTTTGATATTTGGTTTTGTGTTGTCATTATAAACGTCTAAGATTCTAAATGAGAGTCTCAATCAATACAAACCCTCCTCAGCTTGAGGAATGTATTTTCTCAAAGTGTTCTAAATTGCTATGTCCCAGAGTTACTGAGACATGAAGGTTTCTCTCCCATGTTCTGTTTTAAGATAGCAATGGAGGCAATTTTTAAGCTTACTTTCTAAGTGTAGTTTCCACTGTTGAATACTGGGCCAAAACACAAATGCCGAGTCTGTAACTCCCTATTTTAAGTTATTTTATTTTTCAGTAAAACTCCTTGGATGTTTTTTAACCTAAAATGTATTTTTTTTGCAACTTACTAAACAGATAACTTTTTTTCAAAAATAGGAATAGGAAATGGTCAGTTATGTCTGTAGATCAACCTTTCATAGATTTAAGACCAGAGCTTTCCTTTCAGTAGAGTGGTGAAGAGTGTAACTTGTGAGTCTTTCTGCCTGTTTTGAAACACTAGCTCTGCCCTTTTGTTATTTGTAGCTCTGTGACCCTGGCCAGTTTTCAACACTTCTTTTTGCCTCCCTTTTCTCAATGTGTTAGTAATGGTACCTATATCATGGGATTGGTGTGTGGATAAATGGATAAAATGATATAATATATATACAAAACTTTGCCTGATTGTATGGATACATGATGTTCTCAACTGTTGGTTTAATAAATGGAAATTGAATGTTTATGATGTGTTTTTCATAGTGATGAGCAGAGAAACATAATAGTGAGCAAAAACTCCTCCTCATAGAGTGATACAGTATAGGTGGGGAAACTAATTAATGAGTAATCATATTAAGGAATATAAAATTACAAGCGCGGTAACTGTAGTGGAAACGTATGTGGCACTTCACGAGCATGTAATAGGAACCCGAGCTACCTGGAAAGGTAAAGAAAATTTTTCTTGGGAAGACTGAATTCAGTTCTATAGAAAAACAGATGGGAATTAACCGGGTGAAGGTGTGAATGTGCTACTTTTGTGAGTGAGCACACGTAGGACAAGAGTGTCCTAGGTGGAGGGAGTAGTATGGGAAATGGCTCCGTCCAAGAAGGTTGGTGAATATGAGAAATTGAAATAAGTTCAGTGTCTGGGAAGAATATAAGGACCAATGTTATTTGAGGTGGGGGAGGAGAGTGGGAGGGATCACATTTGGACCTTTATAGGTCATGTTTAAGAATGTGGTCTATTAAAATGATATTTAAACTCTGGAGAGAGATTTGCAATGATCTATTGTTATTTTTTATTATTTTTATTTATTTTCTAACAGTCTTCCCTATGTTAAAAGCTTATATACCTTAGTATTTATTCATTGGTTATTTTCCCCAATCGCTATTAATGATCTTCTCTGAACCATATCTAGTCTTTCCATTTAGGAATAAAGTGTCGATCAACTGATGAAGGGATAATTGAAATGTGATGTATATATATATATATATATATATGATAGAATACTATTCAGCTGTAAGAAGAAATCAATTGGGGAATCACATGACAACATGGAAGAAACTTGAGGACATTGTGTTGAATGAAATAAACCAGACGCAAAAGGATAGTTTGGTGTCACTGACATGAACTAAATACAACGGGTAGATTTATGGACTTGGATTGTGAAGTATAGGTTGGTGAGAGATGGAATATGGGTTGAGAAGGGTGAGGTGATGATGGATGTATGTAGAATTTTAATTAGGTCAATTGTATGTATTTGGTAATGGATGGAGTTGATGGTAACACAGTATAATGAGTATTACAGACTGTCAATTTATGGATATGATTGTGGCTGAACAAGTTTGTCTAGGGAAGTTAATACTATTTGGAGAAAAGCTGGAGGATAATATAGGGAATGTATTACAGTAATTTTAGTGGTAGTTGGGGATTGTGGTCAATAATATAAATACAGGAGTGTTTTTCTATTACAAGGTGTTCAAAATGTGGCGATACATGGGAAAAATAGAACTAATGTAATTTATATCCTTTTGTTAACCAAAGGAAAATTTTTTGTAGCAAAAGAAAAGAAGATACTGTATAAGTGGTACAGGTAAAGAAAGAATGGGGTTTGGTTTTATGAGCGTTTTTCTCTCTTCATTTTTTCCATTAATAATGAGACCTTAACTATGTCATTTAACAAATCTCTGTTCAACTGTGTATCTTTCTGAACACTGGAGGAACAATTGAGTTTGTTTTTGGAATTAGATGAGATAAAAGTGCCTGGTTAGAACTTCAATATCTTGTTGAGCTGCCTTTTGTCTACTATTTTATTTTTTGAATTTTAAATATATAGTTTGACTAAAAAATAATAAAAATGAATACCGTATTACATATATGTATATTTTTACATTTCCTGTAATGTGCATCTTTACAGAAGTGTTCTGAATATGGCTATAAAACAAAAAAACTGTTTTTAATGGTAGAAATTATTTCTAGCAAGATTTTTAGATGCTGGGTTTCGGCCCATGGAGGCCTTGATCCCCTATCATATTATATTGCAAATAATAGCTTATTCACAGGAAGTACAAGCATTATGGTGAACTGAAAAATCAAGTGAAGTTTTTTTTTACTTTTATTTGATGGAAAAAGTTATGTTTTATTTCCTTAGGAAAACAATTATTTTACACCATATAATTTTCTATAAAATGTTTAGTTGCTATGTAATTGACTGAATTGATAATATTTAATTTTTTTCTCTTGAGTAAACATATTTAATATTCGAGCAAAAATTAAATGAAACATTCAGGTAAAGGGTTAATGGTTTAGAAATGCTTTGCTTCATAGTTGTGTTAATGGAGAATAGATAAATTTTCTTGTAGCAATTCCTCACTTAGAATAAGGACCCTTGTATGCAAACCTGATCATAGTGCTTGTTATATAGTATGTAATGTTTGTTAAATGAAAAGGTAATCATTCTGGAAAAATTGTGTGTTCCAGGATCTGATCTTCAAGTTTGCCTATCCCAAAACCCCACATGCTGCACCAAGAAGATGGAGGAGAGCTACCAAATTGCAAGTCGCCAAGATATGCAACAGGTGCTTCAAACATCCAGCTCTACATTAAAGTTTCTAATATCTCGAAATGCAGCTGCTTTTCAAGGTAAAATGTATCTTGAGTTCTGAACTTGGGACCAGACTTGTTAATTATTATAATTTGCCTATTATGATTATACTTGTAAACTTGCCTTAATTTTTTTCTTTGTATTTGCATATTATTCTGTTAAAAAATGAGGATTTAGCTCTCCCTACCCTTCAGAATTTGTTTCCATCAACCTGGGGCATGATGGAATATATATGGCATATATATTGATTTCTTCTGGAGAAATTGTTATACTAGTGAAATGGTTCTTGAAAATCTGTGCTTTAGGGTTCTTCCATGTGCCCCAATATTCTGACCCATGCTTTTACTTTAATGTAAATTCATGTAATTTCTAGGTTTCTGCAACATGAAAAAAAATTATAATATAAAATATCAGTGCTTTCAATTCGGTAATTATAGATTTATTTTTAAAAATATGATATGAAGAAATATTTGACTAATTTTTCTCTTGAAATCTCATGTGATTTTCATGAGAATACTAGTGTAATATATCAATTCAGGCAAGTCTGATAAATAGTAAAATATGAAATATTAATTGGATGTTTAGGGATCAGCTAAGACTAGTACTCAACCTTATTTCAAGCAATATGTTCAGAAATAAAATTAATGGGTTATAAAATTACAGGACACACTGAAAAATAGATGATCTATTTCTCATTTTAGTCATCTATTCTATAAAATTTCTTATTACTACAATAAAATATCTTTATTTTTCCTTTTATATAGCATTAGCTATTCTGTACATGACAAGAATGAAAATATGTAGATTGCAGTGCTTTTAAAAAAATGTATTGCTTTTGTTTAATGCAGAGCATAACTTCTGTTAGTCTTCTCTTTTAATAAGTATATTGTCAATCTATTTAAATAGTTCATACTTTGTTTACATAGATTATTAAATGACAAGGCTGATTAATTTTTAAAACCACACTTCTTATATAAAATAAATACAGCATATCAGAATAAAATTTAACTTAATATATAGTTCATGAGGAATTGATGTTTTTTGTAGGAATTGTGAAATGCCAGATTTTTAAGATGTTTTAATTTAGTAATTTCTTTAGAAGTTTTTTTAAACAACTGTAGACCTGTTATGGGATTTATTCATGTGAAATTGTGGGAGAGAAACTTATTGATAAGCCTTTAAATGAAGATTTGTAATTTGAACTGGCTGAACTAGAAGACAGTGATCATTCATAGAAAGTTAAAGAATAATGAGTTCTCATGAAAACTGTAGAGTGTACAATATGGAAAATGCATTTTAGAAATAAATGGGCTGTGAATAGACCAGTCTGGCCGTAACAGAGGGTTTATGGTTGAGAATTGTGGGTCATATACTTGAAAAGTGGAGCTGGACTCATATTGAAAACACTGAAGTATCAGCCTAAGCTTGAAAGAATCCTTAAAGCTTTAGAGCAGGGAAGATTCATTATATTTTCTCATCTTTTAATGTAAAATTATATGCCTCCCTATAAGAATATAAGACTGAAGAAGATCACAACAAATAAAACCTACTTTTTGGAATGATAACATTAACTATATAGATGAAAGAAAGTGAAGAAAGTGCCAAAAGTTACTAATACATGGGCACTCATTGCATGTTATTTCAATATTGTGTTGCTGATAAAACTAATGAAAATATTTTCTTCTGTCTTCAAAGATCCTGTAATAAACTCATCACATATTCTTGGTAAATTGATCCATAAAGAGCACATTAAATAAAAAAAGATTGGGAAAATATGAAACATGAGATTTCTAGATATTTAGTATAAGTTGAGTCTGTTGAAAGTTTTGACAATATGACTGAAAGCCTGCTGATTACTTCAGTAGTGGGGAATGTCTGTATCTACCAGATTTTCATGTAATTTCATGTGAACTTTTTTTCTTTCTGTAAGTTGTATCTGCTGTCTGCAGTGGATTGTTGTGTGTTTATTTAAAATTAATTATGAAAAAATAAAAAAGGGTTGAGGCTTTACTAAATATGGTATGTTATAATAAATTATAATTTTTCCCTTTGTTGAATGCCAGGGTTTATTTAACAATCATGAGAAGGCAATGCTGATTTGGAAGAAATTTGCCTGAAGGCTAACTTTACTGGAACAAATTCCTTACAAGAATATCCACTTTTAATTTAATGAAAGGAATAAATAGCTGTCTTTTGATTTCCATAAAAATAAGTTTAGATGTTTTTGCTCAACAATTTCAGAGCACACATTTGTGATATTATAACTAAGTAGACTTTTGTATCAATAAGTAAAATGCTTTTGATCTTCTTTTCTTTACAATTAAAATATCTGAAAATAACTGTCTTAATTTTTTAAAAATATATTTTTAATAGAAAGGTTGTGAACTTAAAAAACAATCATGCACATGTGTGGAATTCCCATACAACACCCTTCTGCCAGCACTCCACATTGTTGTGGAATATTTGTTACAGATTATGAGACAATATCATCAGACATTACCATTAACTATGGTGTATAACGGGTTCTTAACCAGGGGTCTGTGAGCTTGAATTGAAAGTCAAAAAAACATTCTTATGGGGACGTGTTGGTGCATGTATGATATATTTATTGAATAATTCACAGTATAGTGTGGGCATAGTAAGGGGTCTGTGATTTTCTCCTGACTGGCAAAGAGATCCATGGAACAAAAAAGGTTAAGAACCCCTGGTCTATAGCTTATATTTGGTGTATTTTTTCCATACTCCCTATTATTAACACAGTATATCTTTGGCATTGATACAAGAATATTACAGTATAATTGCTGTTCACTATAATCCATAGGTTACATTAATTGTATTTTTCCCATGCTTTTTCACATTCTTACCACCTTGCAAGAGTGATGTACATTTGCTGTAGTTCATAGAAGGACATTCTTCTATTTATATTATTAACCACAATTCTCATATACCTCTGGATTCCCTGTGTTATTTAGTCCCTAGATTATTCTGTAGCTTTCTTTCAATTGGCTTTTTTATCCCTAGACTACACTTTTCAGTCACAATCCCATTTATAAACCAGCTGCATTAGTCTACTTACTATAAAGTGTTACCATCAAATCTATCCATTTCCACACTTTTACAGCCAAGTTAATTAAAACTTCTACATACATAAAGCGCATCAGTACACCTTTTCACACCCTTTTATCTCCTAATAACCTATATTCTAGGTTTTAACTCTGTGCGTTTATTCTTCGTGTTTAGTTCATGTTAGTGAGACCATGCGATATTTATCCTTTTTGTGTCTGGCTTATTTCACTTAACATAATATCTTCAGGGTTCATCCATGTTATCATATGTCTCCCAATTTCATTTCTTCTTAAGCAGCATAGTTCCATTATATGTATATACCACATTTTGTTTATACATTCATCAGTTGGTGGACCCTTGGGTTGTTTCCATCTTTAAGCAATTGTGGATAATGCCACATATGTAGGCAAATGTCTATTTGTGTCACAATTTTCAGTTCTTCTGGATATATCCCTAGTAGAGGAATTGCTGGATCATATGGCAGTTCTATATTTAGCTTCCTGAGAAACCGCCAAACTGTCTTCCACAGAGGCTACACCATTTTACAACCTACCAACAGTGAAGGAGTGTTCCTATTTCTCTACATTCTCTCCAGCACTTATTGTTTTCTGTTTTGTTTGTTTTTTAATGATGGCCATTCTGTGCAGTGTTAGATGATATCTCATTGTCATTTTGATTTGCATTTCCCTAATAGCTAGGGATATTAAACATCTTTTCATGTGCTTTTTGGCCATTTGTATTTCCTCTTTGGAGAAATGTTTATTTAAGGCTTCTGCCCAGTTTTTAATTGGATTACTGTTTTTTATTGTTGAGTTGTATGGTCTCTTTATATGAAATGAAAATCAAACCCTTATCAGATATGTGGTTTCCAAATACTTTCTCCCATTGAGTGACTGCCTTTTCACTTTCTTGACAAAGCCATCTGAAACACAAAGTGTTTAAGTTTGAGGAGGTCCCATTTATCCATGTTTTCTTTTAGTGTTCGTATTTTCGGTATAAGTTTTAAGAATCCACCACCTACCACTGGGTCTTAAAGATATTTCCCTGTATCTTCTAGGAGATTTTTGGTTCTGCTTTTACATTTAGCTCTTTGTTCCATTTTGAGTTAATTTTTGTATAAGGTTTGACATAGTAGTAGTACTCTTTCTTTCTTTTGGATATTGCTGTCTAGTTTCCCAGTACCATTTGTTGAATATACTGTTCTGACCCAGCTGAGTGGGTTTGACAGCCTTGTCAAAAATCGCTTGACAGATGTGAGGGTCTGTTTCTGAACCATTAGGTTAGTTCCATTGGTTTATGTGTCTGTCTTTCTGCCAGTACCAGGCTGTTTTTACCATTGTAGCTAGGTAATGTGATGTAAGGTCCAGAAGAGAGAACTTTACTCTTCCTTTTTAAGATGTTTCTGGTTATTAGGAACCCCTCACCCTTCCAAATAAATTTGGTAATTATGTTTTCCATTTCTTTAAAAAATGCTAGTGGGATTTTTATTGGGATTGCATTGAATCTGTTTATCAATTTGGGTAGAATTGACAATGTTATTTAGTTTTCCAATCCATGAGCATGGAATCTTCTTCCAATTATTTAGGTCTTTTTTGATTTTTTTAAATCAGTGCATTGTAGTTTTCTGACTGCAAGTGCTTTACGTCTTGGTAAAGTTTATTCCTAAATATTTGATTCTTTTTGTTACTATTGTCAAGAGAATTTTTTAACCTGGCTTCTTCTCAGAATGTGCATTACTAGTGTATAAAAACACTACCGATTTTTGTGTATTAATGTAGCCAGCCACTCTGCTGAAGTGGCTTTGTGGCTTTGTGGGAGATTCTTTTGGACTTTCTCATCTTATCTGTGATTTTTTTGGACGTTCTCATCTTATCTGTGAATAACAAAAGTTTGACTTCTTCCCTTCCTATTTGGATGCCTTTTATTTCTTTTTCTTGCCAGACTTCCCTAGCTAGAACCTCTAGCACTATACTGAACAATAGTGAGGACAGTGGGCATCCGTGTCCTGTTCTTTTTTTTTTTTAATTTTTATTTATTTATCTTCCCTTCTGATCCCTTCAACCCCCCTGTTGTTTGCTTTCCTATGTCCATTCGTTGTGTGCTCCTCTGTGTCTGCTTGTCTTCTCAGTGGCACCAGGAATCTGTGTCTCTTTTTTTGATGTTGTTGCCTCATCTTGCTGCGTCAGCCCTCTGTGTGTGTGGAGCTACTCCTGGGTGGGCTGCACTTTTTGCACAGGGTGGCTCTCCTTGAGGGGTGCACTCCTTGTGTGTGGGGCTTCCCAAATGGGGGACAACCCTGCATGGCATGGCATTCCTGTGTGTAGCAGCACTGCACTTGGGCCAGCTCACCACATGGGCCTGAAGGCCCTGGATTTGAACCCTGGACCTCCCATATGGTAGGTGGACACTCTATCATTTGAGCCATATCCGCTTCCCCATGTCTTGTTCTTGATCTCAGTGGGAAAGCTTTCAGTCTTTTACTACTGAGTACAAAAAAGTTAGTTGGGGGTTTTTCACATATGGTCTTTATCATGTTGAGAAAGTTTCCTTCAATTCCTATCTTTTGCAGTACTTTTATCAAGAAAGGATGCTGTATTTTGTCAAATACCTTTTCTGCATTAATTGATAGGATCATGTTATTTTTCTTCTTTGATTTATTAATGTGGTGTATTATGCTGATTGATTTTCTTGTGTTGAACCACCCTTGAATGCCTGATATAAACCCATTGGATGATGATAGATAATTCTTTCAATATGTTTTTGGATTCAGTTAACAAGTATTGTGTTGAGGATTTTTGTGTCCATATTCATTAGGGAAATGTGTCTGTAATTTTCTTTTTTCATACCTTTTTTCTAATACTTAAAAAAAATTTTTTTAAGATACTTTAGATTGCATAAATGTTACATAAAAAATATAGGGGTTCCTATATGCTCCACTCCCTACCTCTCCCATACTTTCCCACATTAACAATATCCTTCATTAGTGATAAATTTGTTAGACTTGATAAACACATACATGTTGAAGCATTGCCACTAACTGTGGGTTATAGCTTACATTATAGTTTACACTCTGTCCTATGAAATTTTGTAAGTTATGATAAAATATGTAATGGCCTGTATCCACCATTGCAGTGTTATGCAGGACAATTCCAATGTCACAAAAATGCTCCCATATTACACCTATTTTTCCCACTCCCTCCCCTCAGAACCTCTGGTGGCCACTGCCTTTATATCAATGATACAAGTTCTTCCATTGCTATAATAATAATAATTCTACAATAGAATAATAATAGCTCTACTTTAGTTCATTGCTTATTCCCCAATATTGAGGGTTTTGGGTTGGTGGTACCCACTCTATTTTTAATTGAGAGTAGGTATTGCAACTCTGCTGAGATTCAGGACCCAACTGGCACATGGATGGATGAAAGATTTAAGTTTCTTGGACATATGCCTATTGAGTACAGTAGTAACTGTAGGTTCAAATAGAAGGGGCAGAATAGCCATGTGTAGGGAAACCACAAATGAGTACACTCTGTCACACTAGGGAGCATAAATTTCAAAGTATATCCCACCAGCAGAATGCCAAACTTCTTAGCTCTGTGCTCTGCCTGTAGAGTCTGAATGTCTCTGGATCCCTTAGGAGCCCTGTTATTTGAGGTAATATTTATTGACTCAGTCAAGGAGATCTTGCTGAGAGATGCATAAATGTAACCTCTGGAATGTCCTCCCAACTCACTTTGAAATCGATTAGTCATAAAAATTCATTTGTATTTACCCTTTTATCTTTTTGGTTAACGTCTTTTTCCAGGTGCATTGCTAGTTTGGTGCTTGGTAATAATTTCTTGGTGTCAGGGAGACTTATCACTGGGAGTCATGTCCCATGCTAGGGGGAAGGTATGCATTTATATGCTGAGTTTGGTTTAGAGAGAGGCCACATTACCCTCAGGAGGTAACTTTTAGGCAGTATATAATACTAGGCTAAATTTCAATTTTTCATAAGTATAATCGTCAATATCAAGGGCATGTTGCAATGGTTCATCCTACTTTACTAGGCACTGCCCCTGTACTCATTCTTGCTGTCCCATTACAGAATGTAGCAGTGCTCCTGTCTTCATGTGGCTTTGGTGTTAGGGTGATATTGTCTTCCTCTTTGTTTAGTTTTTTGGAAGAGTTTGAGTAAGATTGGTATTAAATCTTCTTTGAATGCATGGCAAAACTTACCTGTGAAACCATCATCTGCTCCTGGTCTTTCATTTTGGGGAGTTGTTTGATGACCATTTTAATCTCTTGACTTATGATTGGTTTGTTGAGTCCTTCTATTTCTTCTAGAGTCAGTTTAGATTGTTAATAGGTTCTTAGGAATTTTTCCTTTTCATATACATTGTTTAGTTTGTTGGCATATAGTTGTTTATAGTATCCTTTTATGATCTCTCCTATTTCTATGGGGTCATTAGTAATATCCCTATTTTCATTTTTGGTTTCATTTATTTGCATCTTCCTCCTTTTTTCTTCACTCTAGCTTAGGTTTTGTCAATTTTGTTAGTCTCCTCGAAGAAACCAAAATTTGGTTTTGTTATTCTCTCTATTTTGATCTTGTTGAATTTATTGAAATATGCTTTGTGACCCAACATATAGTCTATCCTGGAGAAAGATCCGTGAGCATTTGAGAAGAATGTATATCTTGCTGTTTTGAGGTTCAATGTTCTTTATGTATCTATTAGGTTTAGTTTATTTATCATATTATTCAAACTCTGTTTGATTCTCTGCTCAGTTGTTCTAATCAGTGCTGAGAGTGGTGTATTGAAGTCTCCAACTATTGTTGTAGAGACATCTGTTTCTCCTTTCAGTTTTGCCAGTGCTTTCCTCATGTAATTTGGGACATTATTATTATTTCTTTCTGGTGAAGTTCCCCTTTTATTAGTATATAATGTCTTTCCTTTTCTCTAATAACAGTTTTGTTTTTCAAGTCTGTTTCATTTGATATAAGTACAGCTGCTTCAACTTTTTTTTGTTACTGCATATGTGGCCTTTCACTTTCAGTCTATTGGTATCTTGAGTCTAAGGTGAGTCTTTTGTAGACAGCGTATAGATGGCTCATATTTTATTACGTATTCAGCCAGTTTACATCTTTTGATTGGGGAGTTTAATCCATTAGCATTCAATGTTATTACTGTAAAGGCAGTTCTTACTTTGTCCATTTTGACCTTTGGGTTTTATCTCATATTTCATTTTCACCACTCTTTTGACAATTCTTACTTTTACTGATATAATCTTAATTTCTAGACTCTCTTACAAGCCTCTCTCTCCTATCTTTCTTTTCAGGCTGTAGAACTCCCTGTAGTATTTCCTGCAGAGCCAGTCTCTTGGTTACAAATTCTCTAAGTTTCTGCTTATGTGTGAATATTTTACACTCCCCTTCCTTTTTGAAAGACCATCTTGCCAGATATAAAATTCTTGGCTGGCACTTTTTCTGCTTTATGTCATCTGGAGGCTTATCATGTTCCTTTGGGCAATATCTTCCTGTTTTTGGTATGGATTGTAATTTTGTGTTGCTGTCATGACATCTGGCTTACTAGATATATTTATTCTGGACTCAGTTTCTCTCTTGAGTTTAGGGCTTTCTTGCCCTTTCTCTCTTGCTGGTTATTTAGTAGGTGCCAAGGATGTAGTTGGTACTGTAAGCTGTGGAAGCTGAAGCTGCCTATGTTGCCCCAAATCAATGATGCTTCTCCAGCTTTTCTCCTCTGCCAGGAGTAGGGATTGAGCTGCAGCCATGTGTAATAATCCAAGTTGTGCAGACCAAGACCACCTGTAGTTACCCAGAGAGACTGATGAAGCTTCATGCACCTTCTTCCCCTTCTTGGGCAGGGTTGGAGCTGCGGGTATGGGCAGTAAACTAAGCCATGCAGGTCAGAACTGACTACAGGTTCCCAGGTAGACTGACCTAGCATCAGCTCTCTTCCTCTTCTGCCAGGGGTTGGAATGGACACTTTGGAGTGCCCAACAGTTTACTCTGTGTGGGCTGAATGCTCCTGCAGTTGCCCTGAGGGGCTGAAGGACAAGTGTCCCTTCTGCCCTTTAAGGGCTGATGATAGGACCTCAGGTGCTCAGCAGAGCAGTCCATGTAGGCCAAAAGCTTCTGAAGTTGCCCAAAGAGGCTGGGGAAACACTGCCCCTACTCTTTTCCTATTAGGGTTTGGGGTGGAGCCACAGGTGCCCAACAGTCCAGTTTGTGGAGGTCAAAAATATCTGCAGTTATCCAGAGAGGCTGAGGAAACACCGACCCCCTCCTATTCTATGGGTTTGGGTGTGGAGCACAAGGCGCTCAACAAACCAGTCCATGTGCTCCAAAAGCATCTGCAGGTGCCCAGAGAGGCTGAGGAACCACAGTTCCCCTCCTATCCTATTAAGGGTTAGGATGGAGTTACAGGTGTCTGGGTATTCAGTCTGTGTCTGCTGAAAGTGCCTGCACTTGCCTCGAGAGGGTATTGAAGGTCCCCCCAGCTTTCTCCCTGCTGGAGATGGGCCTGGAGCTTAGTTTAGAGCTGCAATCCAATCTGGGTGGAAAGAAGTCAGTCCCTACTGTCACTATGATTTTCAATCAGCCCCGCTTCCCCTTGTGCTGAGGGAAGAGTTTATATGGCAGCTGCTGGCTTCTTTCTGACTAGGACAGGTTCAAACTTCAGCTATTCCTAGGATTATACTTTAGCCAGCTGAATTTACTAATCAGTAGCTGAAGTTGGTGCCCTCCCATCCCTTCCTCCTTCATTTTTGGTAAGTAGAGCTTTCAATTCCAGCCACAGAATAGCTTCCATGGTGGCATTGTTGCCAGTGGAGGATGGGCACCAACATTCTCAGCTTGGAATGCTCTACTCATGAATCTTTGCTGCAGATGAGTAGTCTCCTCCTTCTATTCTTTCAAGGATGTTGCATGCTCTTCTAGTTTCCTAGATCCCCCAAATAAAAATTTTAAATAGCTCTGGGTTATTACTGACTTCCCTGTAAGACGAGCTGACTCTTGGAGTTCCTTACTCTGCTGCCATCATTCCTCTCCTTCCCAGTTTTATTTTCCTTAGAAGAATTAAGGCAACACATTTTATTGGGAAACTTATCAATAGTCTACTTGAGAAAAATTTAATAGAGAAATCAATTCATCTTTCAAATGATGCAAGTAGATTTGCTACATTTTGAGCTTTTAATTTGTAATTTTCCATTTTTATTTCCTACTTCAAAAATATTAACCTGTTGTGTATTGATATTGTGGATCTTGGAAGACTTTGGGCTGGGATGTTCCTTTCCCATGGATGTTAGAGACCGCACAGGGACATGTTTTTTTGGTGCAATCCCTTGGATGCGGCTGAATGAGATGATTACTTTAGACCATAGATTCAGTGAGTGCGACACTACTGTGAGACAAAGGCTAAGAGGCTGGAATTCGACAGGGTGAGAGGAAGCAGTGCTGGAAACTGATGCTTGAAAAGAGACTTAAGGTTATCATATGTACGATCCACAGTCAGCCTGAGTCTGCCACTTGGGAAGGTACATACCAACTAAACTGCAGTAAGCCTACTGGGACAGCTGTAGTACTTATTTGAAGAATTTCATTGAAAGAAACGAAACATAAATCTCTTGTTGGTAGGGACTGTCATTATGACCTGGGACTTTACTGTATGATAAAGTAGCCCCTTATGCATTATTTTTACAAAGTAAAAGAGGTTGTATCTGTACTTGTGTCTGGTGCTGTTTGCAAAGAGGATTGATGGCTTTGTCACTGTGCAGACAGTAGCTGCTCTTCGTTTTCAAAGGCTTAATAATGCTCACAAATAAAGCAGAGCAGCCTGAGATATGTGGAGGAGTTAGTTTCCCTTCAGCTGTTTTACTGTGAGTGTAGGATTGCTTCCTTTAGATATTTTGGAAATATTTTTATAAATGTTTTATTTATTTATACTCTGAAGTATGGGGTGACTCATGAAGAAATAGGACAAGTTGACAGAGGATGTGTCATCTACCGTAAAAAAAAAACTCTTATCCAGCTTTCAAAATTATCATTTTAAATAAGATAATATCCTTTTAAATAAGATAATATCTTTTAAATAAGATAATAAAGGCTATTTTTTTAATGTAAAGCTTTATAAAAATTTCATCATGACTTTAAAAAATACTGTTTTAATATGTGTTCATCAATTGTAACAAATGTAACACACTAATAAAAGAGGTTGTTAATGGGGGAAAGGGGAGGGAGGGGGACCTGGTGGCATATATGGGAATCCTGTATGTTTTAGATGCAACATTCATGTAATCTAAAAAAAAAAAACTTCTTTAAAAATAAAAGTAATGGATATTTGGGAGGACACTATGAAAAGCTTGTGCTTTTTTTAAAGATTTAGAAGATAAGTTTAAGAAGTTTTCTCTTTCCTTAGAGATGTCTTTTCCTGTTTCTTTCATTATTAAATATGTGCAGATATTTCTAAAATATATGTTATATACTAATTTTCTTGAAAAATTCCAGTTTTATATATGGCATTTTTAAAAGAACATTATTGCAAAAAAACTGAGTGATTATTATATTTAGAACAAGAAAAGTTTAAATTTTTTATTTATGATTTTATTCTCTTGGTTAATAAAAATTTCACACCTTGATTGTAAGTACTTGAGAGATTGGCTGAACCTCTTGGGTTGAAATGTTACATTTGGCAATTGAATGCTATTTTGTTCACTTCAGCTACATTTTATAGAGGAAGATAATATTTAATATTATTCCTTGGAAGAACAATATGTGGAAGGATAAAGGAATTATGCTATATCTAATACTGAGAATGACCTGATCTAAAGTTCAAGGATAAGAGAACAGGTAGCCTCAGGCTGACAGTGTTGGGAAAAATTGCCTGTTTTGCTCGATTCCTAGCACCTAGGGCAGATGCTCAGTAAATGTAATTAAATGAAATGCATGAATAAAATAAATGAATGAATGGTGCTAGGTAAGTAATTGCTTCTGAAATTAAATTAAAGAGCTTCCTTCCCTTACCTCCTGCTTTCCACCCTGCCTCCATCCTTGCTATCTTTTATTCCTTTATTAATGTATTTAATATATCTGTTGAGCACCTATAAGGTGCCAACACAGTTAGGTGTTAAGGACTATCTAGTGAACAAGATGGCACAGCTCTTATCTCCACAGTTTAGATGGTACATGTGTTTTATTTTTATGGGCTTCTTCAGATTGTTAATATGCTAACATTTTATTTGTTTATTAATTTTGTAAGCTACAAAGGGGTATATTAATGTGTTTCTGTCAATGGCATTATTGATGTGATTGTACTTTTTCCCCCTCAGTATGTGGTTTAGTGTGTCATCTCATACAGCATTCAGTACAACCAGTCTTTACTCAACTGTCCTTTACCTCTGAAATGTTAAAAATTGTGTCTTTTGGAGCTCTGTCAGTGAGCTGCTATTAATAATGAAAAATGAGTAATTTTCCTTGTATTCTAAATAAAAGTTGCAAGAATTTAAATTAATTTTCAGCTGAAAGTAAAGTTTGCTTTGCAGGAAATTTTATCAATAGTGGAAAACATATTAACTATCTACCTAAGATGAGTTTTACTTTGCCACATTTTGTCTTTAACTTTACCAAGTAAACTTTAGTTGTTTTTAATTATAACTGATGATAGGTGCTTTGATATCACTTAGTAAGCTCAGTAACTTCCTCATAATAAAGTAAACAATTATTTCTTGATTTTATATTAAAAACATTTCCATTTACATCTTTCTAATATGAGAACTATAAATTTTATACCTAGAATATGGGTTGTCATTTCATCAGATTGTTTATCATTTTATCTTTATATTACGTGATTCTTAGTTTTGCAGAAGAAATCATTAATCACTGATGATTCTTAAAAAGTACCTATGTGTTGAGTAAAGGACAGGGCATTTGGGAAATTATAACAAGCTATGTTTTTGAGATTTATCTTATTAATCCATTTAAATTGATTTATAAAATTCCTTTGTATAGACATGGGACAATTTACCCATTCTTCTGTTGATTGAAATTTTGGTCATTTCCAATTTTTTTATACTTACCAATGCTGCAGTGAACATTCTTGTTCATGTCTCTCCATGGTATGTGTTTCTCTAGCACTTATATATAGAAGTAAAATTGTGGTTTATAAGCTGTGCACATTGTCAACTTTATTAGATATTGCTAAATTGCTCTTGTAATAGTTGAACAAATTTAACTTTTACTAGTAGTTTGTGAGCAGTTGTTTGACATCTTTCCCAACATTTACTATTGTCAGGATTTTAAAAGTTTTGCTGATCTGATAGGTATGAAATAATGCCTTGTTTTCAAAATATATCATTTTTTTCTGATTTTCACATTCATTTCTTTATTGTGTATGTTCTTTATTTTTACCTTATGAATAAACCATATGAATATGTGTGGACACTTAGAGGATATGTGGTATGTTGTGAATGTTTTATATGTATTTTTGTATCATTTTCTAGATATAGATGTTACTTTGGATTGCCAAGTCTTAAAGTTTTAACTAAATTCAGAACTCTTTCCACATTCTACATATACCCCAAACTCTCTATAGTTTCCTGCACATTTCCTAGGCTTGTACCCATGTGGTTGCTCTTGTGTCTACTCCTCTGCTTTCTCATTTGCTATCGTCTATCTCTTTTATACCTTGTTAATCCAGTGAGAAATTTGTTTTTTTCTTAATTAACCACCATATACACACAGATACAAACAGACACATACACAAACATGTATGCATGCACTAACCCAAGATATATGTATGAAATAAATTTTATCTAGTGCTGATGATAAAGAAAGGTAAGATACAAAAATCACAAATAATTTCAAATTGAACATTCAGTTTCTATGTTTGCAAGTGTTTTTCAGCTCTCCACCATCATTCCATGAAACCACCATCTTCACATTGTTCTCTCTGACTCATATTTTCTACTCTGTTCTGTGATACTTCAGTCTCCTATATGGTAAGATAATGTATCTTCTAGTTCCTTATATTTATTACATGAACACAGAAATTTTAAATAACCACACTTTGCTCTGAAGATGAAATTAAATTGAGTGCTTTTGGATAACCCTGTTGTCTCTTAGATATTTTGGGAGCAGTGTGCTTCCTAAATCAAACATACATACAAAGCATAGTCATCTTTCAAAAGTTTAGACATGTTAGATGCTTATTTATAGTATTATTTAAATTGAGCCTATTTTATATTTTTAAATGTTAACTTCAACAATATTAGTAAACAGTGTAAAGAAATAAACAACTGTTAGCTGCTCTTAAAACAGTGCGATTCATCTTAGGAATGTTCATTTCTGAAGTCAACAAAAGACTAGTAAAGCTAATCTGGATTTTTGTAGGATCCAAAATATATTTTATTAAATTTTTTTTCAGTTTGTTTGTAACTAAGTATTTAAGAAAATTAAAATAAATCAAATTAAAACAGCATTTTTCTAAATGTTGTGTAGAAATACATTTCATTGGAAAATTGAAGCGTGATCATTGCATGGTATAATACTCATTTTATACTTTAACATTTATGAATAATAAATAATTAAACTTTAAAACCCTTTTTGCAATGGAAAAATTTCTCTGTTATATTGATAATCATATCTAAAACTTACATGCATTTTGAGGATCATAGAAAGCAGAGGAGTAGACACAAGAGTAACCACATGGGTACAAGTTGGTAATTGAATCATGTCCCCCACAGAAGGCATGTTTAGTCTCAACCCCTAGTCCTGTGCATGTGGGCTCTTGTAAATAGGACCTTTTGATGTTATTTCAGTTAAAATGAAACCTTACTGCATCAGATTGGACTTTAATCCAGATTACTGGAGTCTTTTATAAGCAGAATGAAATTCAAACACAGAAGGAGAGAAGCCATAGGGAATAGGGTGAAACTGGAAGTCAATGGAACGGGGAAGGGAAAGAAGAAGATGCTGCCATGTGCACTATAATGTGTGGGAAAAGCCAAAGAATCTCAAAGATTGCTGGCCAGTCAGAAGATTGATCCAGGAGGAAACAAGCCTCAAGCCTCTGAAACTGTGAGCCAATAAATTCATGATGTTAAGCCAAACCGTTGTGTGGTATTTGTTTTTGCAGCTAGGAAACTAAAATATTTACTGTGAAAAGTGAAATTCATGCTTCTTTCTTTCCACCTAAACTCTTTTTAATTTATATCTGATTATGGTTTTCTTTCGTGTGCATAGTATCAGCTAATGTATTTTATGAATGTATGTGTGGGAATTGAAAGCTTTATGTATTTTAAGGCCTTCCAATTTTTGTATAAGATAATCAATATTATGCTTTAATGATTAATAATCACTCTATTAAATTATTTAAGAAATTATTTTAAAAATACCTCTAAATAATAATTTTTTCACTCTGTTTTTTAACTTGTAAGTAACACTTTATCACAAGGAATTAGTTCTTGCTTTGACATTATTGTTGTGTGGCATATGCCTCCTGAAAACATTTTGTTTTCCTTTTTTCTTGTTGGCAGAGTTTTTTTGTACATTTCCCTCAATGGCAATGTGCTTAGATACAAATGATTCTTGCTGCTGTGCTGGGTCATGAATGAAATAGAATAGGATACTTGTGTGGTGGTAAAGTTTTGGAAGGCTTTTGTGGGAAATGGGGAAAGGAATTTAACTAAAAACCAGTTAGAGAGATAATACTGGGGATAATTATATATTATAGTATGATTGTTTTCATCTTTCACACTTTTCATTACTTTAGGGAGTAAGTGCAAGTAGAATAGCAATGATACTTGGTTGATCAGATACAGTGAAAAGATACAGGTGATAAGAAATTCATTAATCCACCTGACAAATATTCATGGAGCACTCTCTATGCACCAACATTGTTTTAAGTGCTTGGGATGCATCAGTGAACAAAACAAAGATCCCTATCCTCATAGCATAGATTCCATTCAGGGAAGACAGAAAACAAACCATACAAATGTTTTGAGGTGTTAAATGGTTTAGAAAAATGTAACAGCCAGGTGAGGGGGATTAAGGGTATTGGAGACCTGCAATTTTAAATTGGGTAGTGAGGTAAATGGTGGCATGTGAGCAAAGATTTGAACAAAATTAAGTGGTTAGTCAGTCATATAGATAGCTGGGAGAAAAACATTCCAGGCAGGGAGTAGCCCTAAGATAGGAGTATGCCTTGAATGTCAGAGGAACTGTAACAATATGGAGGCCAGTGTGGCTAGAGCAGAGTAGGTGATTCAGAGGAGGACTGGAAGGAATATCACAGAGACAACAGTAGGCAGATTATGCTTTTACTCTGAAGCAGGAACCATTGGAGTTTTGGCCATAGGTGTGGCATGATTTTAAAAGAATTACTCTAACTAGTTGTTGAGACCAGTCTGTAGAGGGTCTGGGATAATCTAGGAAATTCAGAGGGTTATTACAGTAACCCAGAAGAGACATCATGGTGACTTAGACCTGGGCGGTGGCAACAGGGATGGGAAGTGGTCAGGTTTGGATATGTTATGCTCATAAGTGGGTCTTGGATGATGTATGAAAGGAAATGAAGCCAAAAAGGGATTGACTGTGGTAAAATACACCAAGGGCACATCTGTGGAATAAGTGATGGACTTTTGGAGGCAAGTAGAGAAGCTCAGGTTGTAGGATGGATTTCCACATGGACTTTGAGCTCTTTGAGTTTGTTGGCAGAAGTTGGAGTCAGAGAAACTGTGACCTGCCTCCAAAGTTCTCAATGAGGGCTGTTTGTTGGTGTAACAGGGACATTGGTTGATTATTCAATGGAGAATAATCTTTGACATAAGGTTAGAAGGGGAATGGTCTGGAAAAGCCAGGAGATTGTCAACCCCTTTCTACCACCTGGCTCTAGAAAGTGATAGCAATGTTGTTTCTGTAAATAAAATATAGCTAGATATGTGCAAAAAAAAATTCAAAAGAATATTTGATTATTCAAAAGAACATATTACCAATATTTAGCATGATTTATAAGTGAATGGGATTATAAAGAAATGAAAACACAAATTAAAGATCAACTTGTGTTAATTTTTTATACAAATTTTTTGAACACTGAAGGGAGAATGCATGCAATGAGACAATACGATGTGTGATTAAGTTGTAAAAGCAGTAATTATGGACAAAATCATGAGTTTGTATATGAGAGATTCATTTTAAATTTATTTAAATTATAAAAGAAATAATATTGTTACATAAAATTTGAAAATAAAACTCTTTATTAGACAGTAATCCGCAATGGCAAATAAGGTTGTATAATGAACTTAAGGCTCTTTTTGTATCTTGATTGCCATTCTCATCACATCAAGAATATTTGCCATTTTTATATGAATCAGAAATTGAACTAATTTCTGTTTACCAAAAAATATCAACAGTTATCAATAATTTCAATAAGATCTTTTTTTATGTGCTCTCATTGGATTGGAAATATTTACAGTTAAAGTATCTGACATTATTGTCAAATTTCAAAAAATTAAATGACAATTCATTGAAAAATTATTGAATTCAGTTTAAAAAATTAATGTTCTTAATAGATTGTTTCTATAGTATTGGGAGAAGAACAGATTAAGTTGAAAATATTAAATTGTAAACCATATTATTTAATTGGTAAAGTGGCAAGATATAATAGATGTATTAGTCAGCCAACGGGGAACTGATGCAAAGTATCTGAAATTGGTTGATTTTTATAAAGGGTATTTATTTGGGGTAGGAGCTTACAGATACCAGGCCATAAAGTATAAGTTACTTCTCTTACCAAAGTCTATTTGGAGCAAGATGGTTGCAGATGTCTGCAAGGGTTCAGGCTTCTAGGTTCCTATGTTCCTGGGGCTTGCTTTTCTCTGGGTTCAAGGTTCCTTTCTTCCAGGGGCTGGTTTTTCTTTCCTCTGTGAGCTTACTTCCCAGGGCTCCAGCTTAAGGCTGGAGCATCAAAAAGCTTCAGCTCTGTCTTTTTGTCTGTGAGTACCCACCCAAAAGGGGTGAGGAGTCAACGTCCTAATCATACTCAGTCATGCCCAGGTACAAATCAGATTACAGGCATAATCCAATATTTCTTTTTGGAATTTGTCAATAAAATTAAACTGCTACAATAGTAAATAAGATACCTCTCTTTCTTAGACAAATAGAGGACTTAAGTTTTATAACCATTTATCAATGTCGCTGTTCATGATGGGAAATTGTCCATGCACATCACCATGCTTTTTTTTTTCTTTTTTTTTGTCTTTATTTATTTATTTAATATTACTTTCAAAAAATATGAGGTCCCCATATGCCCCCCACCCCCCTCACCCCACTCCTCCCCCCATAACAACAATCTGCTCCATCATCATGAGACATTCATTGCATTTGGTGAATACATCTCTGAGTACCTCTGTACCTCATGGTCAGTGGTCCACATAATAGCCCACACTCTCCCACAGTCCACCCAGTGGGCCATGGGAGGACATACAATGTCCGGTAACTGTCCCTGCAGTACCACCCAGGACAACTGCAAGTCCCAAAAATGCCCCCACATCTCATCTCTTCCTCCCACTCCCTATCCCCAGCAGCCACCATGGCCACTTTCTCCACACCAATGCCACATTTTCTTCGATTACTAATCACAATAGTCATGAATAAAATATCAGTAAGTCCACTCTAATTCCTACTCTATTCCTCCATCCTGTGGACCGTAGAATGGTTGTGTCCACTCCACATCTATATCAAGAGGGGGCTTTTATTCCACATGGATGCTGGATGCAATCCTCCTGCTTTCAGTTGTAGGTGCTCTTGGCTCCCTGGTGTGGTGGTTGACCTTCTTCATTTCCATGTTAGCTGAGTGGGGTAAGTCCAATAAACCAGAGTGTAGGAGCTGAAGTCTGTTGAGGCTCAGGGCCTGGCTATCACATGGTCAGTCCAGAGATTCAGGTCCACTGGTATACATTAAACCCCAGTACCAACTACAGTTCCGGTAAAAGTAACAGGAGAGGCTTGTGAACAAAGATCCCATCTGAGACCAGCTCCATCACACAGAAACACAAACTCCAAAGAAGGGTCAACTGACATGGCACTGAACTCCATCTGCCATGACCATAGAATGTGCGGTTCTCTGTAGCCCTCAGAAGAACCAATACCTGGAGTTGTATCTACATTATCTGTCTCTGGGACTCTGCTGAGGTGTGCATAAGGGCAACTCCTCTGATAACCTCCTGGCTCTTTTTGGAGACTCATAGCCATATAAACTCATTTGTCCTTTCCATTTCCCCCTTTTATTCAGGTCAAAAAGCATTTTTAACTCCTGGTATTATATATAGATTGAGATATTCTGCTGGTCTGAGTTGATCCTTTAATTCAAGGTCATTTTCTAGTTATATCATCAGGTGGTACTTGGTAGTAATCCCTTGGTGCCAGAGAGGCTCATCCCTGGGAGTCATGTCCCACGCTGGGAGGAAGGCTATGCATTTACATGTTGAGTTTGGCTTCAAGACTGGCCACATTTGAGCAACACGGAGGCTCTCAGGAGGTAACTCTTAGGCACCCTGCAGCTCTGGGCTTGTTCTTATTTCAGGTGCGCAGGCTCACAAGCATAGTCATTAGTATCAAGGGCTCATTGTTGGACCTTCCTCCTTTTTTGGACTTTGCCGTTGCACTTGGGGGATTGTCGCTGTTCCTTTAGGGAATGTGATAGAACTTCCCTGGCTAGGAACTCAGCACTCCCTCAGTTGTTGTTTTTAATTGTATCCACTATGAAAATATTTAAACATTTTTATGTACCCTGGATATATGCTCTGTAGAACTTCCTGCCAACCATGTGTCCCCTGTCAATAACATCCCACATCAGTTTTCCTCCCCTGCCATTGTTGAACCTCTCTGTGACCCAAAACTTCTTCAAAAGTGAAGCGCAATATATTGTCAGGTTCCATTAATAGTAAAATGGAATATAGTGATGAGTTTAAAGGTTAGATATAGAATACATATTAATTTAGAAAAATTAAGGTAAAAATATATTGGAGTATCAAAAAATTTAAAAATGCAAAGGCTTTGTTTTTGATGTTTTGCCTTCCATCACTGCAATAAATGTTGCCCCGTATGCAAATTGGCAAGGCAACTACTTCCGTCTTTTCCTCAGTGCCTATGTCCTTTTTCTTTTTCTTTTCTAATTATTAAGTTTATCTTCACAAAAGTTTTAGATCGCAGTAATTCATATATACAATATATAGTACTCCCACATATCCAACATAAAACCCTTTTCCCTTCCACAGCAATAATCTTTTTACTTATTCATACTATATTTACTGAAACTGATGTACAGATATTGAGACAATAGCTTTCAAACAAGGTAACATTCGTGTTTACATTGTGGTTTATATTTTAGACTACAATTTTCTAAATTTTAGTTATCTTATGTTTTACATTATGATTTACATTTTAGCCTATCAGCCCCTATATATTTTTTATATAATTTAACCTGTCTTATATCCATCCTTGCGTACTCTTGTGGAACACTTCTATTGCCCACACAGTTACATTAGTTCCATCTATTCAATACCTCTTTTTCCCTCCCCTTAGTGCCCACAGTGACAGTCAATCTTCATTGCTTGAAGGGCCATGTTCAGAGATATTTGCAACAGTGTTGAGGGCTTGACATGCTCAACTACCCTAATGCACTGGGAGCCACCATTTCTCTTGAGAGATACAATTCCCTCTATTTGAGCATCAGTCCTCCCCAGAATGTGGGTATACCTTCACTCTCATTATATGGGTCTCTATCCAATGATATAACCCACTATGGCAAAATGAGCATTCACATATTCCCTAGGAGCCTGTCCTGTGTTGGATTATCCTTTTTAACATAAAATGTATCTAGCAATTAACAGAATATAGATGCTATGGATTTTATGCAAAAGACAAAGGGCTTGAAATGGTATCTTAAGATCCATAGACTTAGAACAGTAAACAAAGGGTGATTGTTGGATAGTTATGGTCTTCTTTTAATTCCAGTATAATTCTACCTGTGGGTTAACTTTTTGTAAACAAAGATAATTCAACTTTTGTACTTCAAAAGATATTGTTCTCTTGTAGTACTTGATTCCATCTCCTCAGGGTATAAATTTGACTTGAATATTAATTTAGAAAACATATTCAGTATTTTTTTTTTAGTTAAATGAATTGAAGATACTCCATAGTAGAGGAAACACTATTGTGGACAAACATTTGTTGTGGTGATTGGATAGACAGTACGGTAAAGAGTTTAAGAACAAGGGCTCTGGGTTAGAATTTGGGTTTAAATCCAATCTCAAGACATGCTAGCTGGGTCTAAATTTCCATGTTTATAGAATGGGATAATAGTACTTTTTCTAGAGTTGCTATGAGGTTTAACTGAGGTAATGCCTAGCATGGTGCTTTGTATATAGTAAACATTCAGCACATGTTAGCTGTTCTAATTCTTCTTCCTTTATTTATGGTGCATAGTTTTCCTGACATTTGATCAGCAAATGGATGACTTTTCTGTAAGTGTGCTATGTGAATTGTATAAAGTCAATTGTCAGATTATCACAGTAACAGAGGCCAAATTGCCAAATCCATCCTTGGATTACTTTGCCTTTTGGGGTTGTAAAGACTCATTGCAAACATTTGAGGTTATGGCTAAACAAGCTCTCTAAATTGTTAAAGGCAAGTCACTGAGAAAAATTATTTGGTGACTAATTTAATTGGTATATTTTAATGCAGGGATCCCTGCTGCATAGCTGGTTATCAAATGAAATGTCAAATTTCATTAGATGGTAAATTAAATTGTAATATTTCAACTCTTATTGTAGTAGAAATTAATCTGAACACAAAAACCTAAAGTTTGGTTAACAGAATGATGCAAAAGGCGAGGGGCATGGAAAATTATTCTATGGCTTAATGAATATATTAGGTCTTACTAGTATCCTTTCTCCAAATGAGAATATCTTAACATACAAGAAGTTTTCCTTTTTTTTTTTTAAGGTTATTTATTTATTTATTTCTCTCCCCTTCCCCCCTGCCCCCGCCCCAGTTGTCTGTTCTCTGTGTGTCTATTTGCTGCGTCTTCTTTGTCTGCCTCTGTTGTTGTCAGCGGCATGGGAATCTGTGTTTCTTTTTGTTGCATCATCTTGTTGTGTCAGCTCTCCATGTGTGCGGCACCATTCCTGGGCAGGCTGCACTTTCTTTCGCGCTGGGCGGCTCTCCTTACGGGGCATACTCCTTGAGCCTGGGGTTCCCCTGTGCGGGGATACCCCTGCGTGGCATGGCATTCCTTGCGTGCATCGGCACTGTGAGTGGGCCAGTTCCACATGGGTCAAGGAGGCCTGGGGTTTGAGCCGCGGACCTCCATGTGGTAGACGGATGCCCTAACCACTGGGCCAAGTCTGCCGCCAAGAAGTTTTCATTTTTTGATATCACTGATTCATTGTGGTCACATTAGGAGTGTATGCGGTATATTTTGGTATATCTTAACAAAGACAAGTTAGATTATGCCTTTGTGAGTTATTAGAATCATTAGCTTCAGATTACTCCTTTCATAACAACATGGAATAAAAAAAAATGTATTGCCCGTAGAGCAATGTGAAATAATTTGTGGCTAGTAAAATATGGCATGAAATTTAATCTAAGATTTCATTCAACTACTTTGGAGGCCATTGTTCCTCAATACGATACTTACTTTTGTCCAAGGGATTCTAATCATTGTTTCATAAAATTGCATAACTATTTCATTGCTGCATTTACAACTGGCTGGAAATGTGAAATACTATTGTGTGTCTGCATGACATTGCAGAGACTTTCCTTTCTATCTGAGGGAGGGCAGGCTGGAGAGAGACAGATAGTTATATTTTTGGAAAGTTTTATTTAGGGAGAGAGTTAGAGGGATGGGGCAAAGGTATCTGATGGTTCAGGAAGAAACAATAGATGCTCTGTTCTGATTTTAAAAATCTGAAGCTAACATGCTTACTTTCTATCTGTAGTCCCAGGGTAATAGTTTATGATGATTTAGGTCAACTGCTTAGTTTGTTTTATTATGAACATTCAACGTAGATTTAAAAGTAAATATCTTGGGAAGCGGACATGGCTCACCTGATAGAGCATCTGCCTACCATATGGGGGAGGTCCAGGGTTTGATACCCGAGGCCTCCTGACCCGTGTTCAGTTATTATTAGAGCATTTTCATTATTTCAATAATAATAATAATAAACAAAAAACATACAAAAAAGAAAATTCCTTACCTCTCAATCTCTTTCCCTTTCTCCTGCTGTGCATAGTTGCTATTTCTTGCACATTTATTTATTTATTAATTAAGCAGTTTTAATGAGTTGTATTCACAAACCATATGATCTATCCATATAAAGGATAATTTTTTAGACATCATTAAAGGACAGGTGCCAGAATGTTAATTAGCCAGGAATTGAGGCAAACTGGTTGTCTGTCATTGGGAGAAAAGGTAAGGAAAATGTACATAAATGTATTATGGAATAGTAAGCATCACCTGGAGTATATACAGTGAGTGACATAAATAGACTTGAAAAACATAAGGCTGAATGAAGAAAGGAAACAGAATGAGGTATATATATAAATATATGTGTATATACACACATAATACCATATGTATATCTTAAAAATACATGTACAGAACAATCTGAGGTATCTTACTGAACACATACAAATAAAAAAAGATCCCATTAAGCACATTAGAATGATTCCTTAAGGACATATGATTATATAGTTTACCATTTGACCTCCTAAATTTAAGAGATATGAAGGTGTTAAGAATAATTAGAAAGTGAAAGAAAATGAAATAGTTATAAATATACCAAAACATGTATAAGATCTGTATGCTTAAAATGTTGATGGAAGAAATCAATGAGCCTAAAACTGTTATGGACTGAATTATGTCCTCCCAAAAGACATGTTCAAGTTCTAACCCTGTTCCTGTGAATGTGAGCTTATTTGTAAATGGTATCTTTGAAGATACTATTAGTTAAGATAAGACCATATTGGATAGGGTGAGGCCTTATCCGATATGACTGGTGACCTTATAAGGAGAGGAAATGTGGACACTGAGAGAAAGACAGCCATGTTATGGAAGCAGAGATTGAGTTATGCCACCACAAGCCAAATAACTATTGCCACAGGGAGAGGCATAGAATGGATTATCCCTATTAAGAGAAAGTGTGGCCCTGCTGATATCTTGATTTTGGACTTCTGGCCTCCAGAACCATGAGATAATGAATTTCTTTTAAGTCAAATGGTCTGAGGTAGTTTGCTACAACAGCACTGGTAAACTGAGGCACATACCATATTTATGAATTGGAAGACTCAAAATAATAAAGATGGTAATTCTACCTAAATTATTCTATATATTCAACACAATTCCTATAAACATCCTAGCAGAGCTCCACGTGCAGTTGCTGGCTCTGAGGTTCTTGCTAGACTGTCAGAGTTCAGAATGGTTCTGGGGGAGCAGTGACCACCACTTTCCTCCCTCATTACCAGTTGGCCAATTCTGGCATAGTATCCAGCAGGGTAATTATCGTGCTTTTGGTGCCCACCAAAGTTGATGCAATCCTGTTAGATATTGGAGGTATGGCAACCCCAATTGTTTTCGTGAAGGACATTGTATTTCCTTACATCAAAGAAAATGTTAAAGAGTTTCTGCAAACATGTTAGGAAGAAGAGATGCACCAGCAGGACATCAATCTGTTGAGGAAACAGGCTGAAAAGGATTCCCACCTGGATGGAGCTGTTCGATCCCTGCAGCATCTGGGAATGGGAAGGATGACCTGCAATAGATGATCCAAGCTGTGGTAGATATCGTGTGCTGGCAGATGTCTGTGGACCCAAAGACCACATTTTTGAAGCAGCTGCAGGGCCACATGTGGAGCATGACCTTCATAGCTGAGTATATGAAAGCAAAGTTATTTGAAGATGTAGTTCCAGCAGTCAAGCAATGGAGAGAGGCTGGAATGAAGGTGTATATAGCTATTCTTCAGAGAGTGTAGAGGTACAGAAACTATTATGTGGGCATTCTACTTAGAGATTCTTGAGTTTGTTGATGGTCACGTTGATAACCAAGATCCAACACAAAGTAGAGAGTGAGAGTTACCAAAAGGTCACAAACAGCATTGGGTGCTCAACCAACAACATCTTTTCTCTGACAGACATTACTCTAGAGATCAGTGCTGCTAAGGATAGATGTGTAGAGCTGTAGAGGTGAGACCTTGCAATACAGTATTAACAGATGATGAAAGAGTTCGACGGCCTCAACTCATCCTTCAGCGAACTATACCTGGTCCTCAACTTAGAGAAGGATTTCCAGCTGCTCACACTGTTCCTCACAGAGTTGTCCCTATAATTTAGTTTTATTCTAATGGTAAAAGTTACTTAAAACTTAAAATATACATATATACACACATATGCATGTGCAAATGCATGTATGTGTATGTGCATATTACCTTCTACAGGCACCTAAGTGAAAAAAACTCCCACCTCAATTCAGTGAAATGCAAGCTTATTTAAAAATAAGTTATATGCAGAAATTGTTTGAAACCGCAACTCTAAACCTTATTAAGGGCAAAGAGTAGCCAACAGAAGAAACTACTAAAATACAGACTGAATGTGTTATCAGATCATTTACCAAAATGGAAGCTAGTTTTGTGGAGTTATTCTTGTTATTTTAAAAACTGGAAGTATTTCAAAGAATTGTTCCTAAAAATATTCCATTGCCGCATTTGTTAGGTTAGTCATCAGAAGATTATAACAGCTGCATTTTACAATATTTTGTCTCTCTAGCTTCACAAGGCAAAGGTATTTGCTTCTGCTCCAAATGACTGCAAAACTGGGAAAAAAAAACCCTCACTTCATTCTTGATTAATCAAGTATCTGTTACTGAAGGAGAAATGTGCTAATCATCGTGACACCCACAGCAAGCAATTACCTCACCCTTGAAAACTGTGCACTGATGTAACAACTAAAAGATAAACATTTGTCAATGTTTAACAAAACCATCCTAATCCTGCCAGATTTTATAGTTGCCTTTCTAACTACCTGGCACAGTTTGAATTGTGCCAAGTTCGAATAAGTTAATTACCATTTACTTTTTAAAAAAAAACAAGATAGTTTCAATAAAATCAGTCCTTGAGGTCAGCTCTAACGTAATATTGTTCTCTGAAAAGATGGGAGAAATGTAAATTTTATAACAGGATTATTTATTCTTGTTCAGTTCTAATAGGATGTGATTTCAAATTCATGTGATTAATAAAAACATTTTCTTGACCCAGGTTCTCTCCCCGGGGCTTCCTGGTAAAAAAAGGAAAAAAACAGATGTCCCAGACCTGCATGATGCAGAGAGGCACAGTCCCAGCACAGTGAAGCGACACATCAAAAAGACTATGACGCAACCAGACAGAAAAACAAAAAACAACAAACCTCCTCCTCTTCCCCCTTTCCCCTTTCTATCTTCCCCTCCACTTCCCCCTTCTTCTGTCCCTCCCTTCTTCTCCTCTTCCCCTTCTCCTTTTCTTCCTCCTCCTTCAAAAAAAATCCCTAGCAGGGTTTTGTGTACACATAATCAAATTTTAATCTAAAATTTGTATAGAAAGGAACAGGACCTAGAATAACTAAGACAATTTTGAAAAAGAATAGAGTGAGAGGAATCACTCTACCTGATAGTAAGTCTTACTATATGGTCACAGTAATCAAGAGTGTGATATTTGCAGAGGGACAGACCCATAGAGCACATTAGAAAATGCAGAAATAGTCTCCAACAAACATGTTCAACTGATTTTTTAAAAAATCTTTTAAAAAAATTTGTTGTTTTGAAAGAAGAACACAATTTACAATTTTTGAACCACTGGCTCCTTTCTCTTGTTTTGTAATGGCCTTCTACAAAGAGGAGATGTGAAAAAATTAAATCTTGTTTGTTGGTATTTATAACTCAGGTCCTTTTTTAATTTTTAGGTTATTTTTCTGTTGCAGTAGATTCCTTACAGTGTCCATTTCCGTCTGGGAAGACCCTTCTTTCTTTAATTCAGGTGGTTGTTTAGCTGCAAGTTTAAATGTATTTAGCCTGTATTTTCAACATGCAAATCAGATATTACTGATCAATTCAGTTTTCAACTAATTTTTGACAGAGTTGTAAAAGCTGTTCAATGGATGAAGTATATCCTTTTTTCCTAAATAATAATGAGCACTTTTACATCCACAAGCAAAATAAGAAATAAAAAAGAGCGACCTAACCCTTATACCTTATACAAAAATGAACTCGAAATGCATCATGGATTTAAGCGTAAAATGTAAAACTATAAAACTTTTAGGAAAAAATAAAACACAGGAGAAATATCTTACTGACCTAGGGCTGTGCAAAGAGTTCTTATACTTGACACCAAGAACATGCATGATTCATAAAAGGGAAAATTGGACCTCTTCAAAATAAAAATTATGCTCTGTGAAAAAGCCCTGTTAAGAAAATGAAAACACTGGGAGAAAAGAATTATAAACCACATATTTGACAAAGGAAATGTATTTAAAATATATAAAGAACTCTCAAAACTCAACAGTAAAGAAATAAAAAAATTAAAATAGGTAAATGGGTAAGAGACGTTTCACTGAAGAGTGTATACAAATGACAAGCACATGAAAAGATGTGTAACATCTTTAGCCATCAGGGAAATGCAAATTAATAGCACAGTGAGATATCACTATCTACGTATCAGTACAGCTAAAATGAAAAATATTGATAATACCAATGCTGGCAAGGATCACTCATACATTGCTGGTGGGAATATGAAATGGTATCGCCGCTCTGGAAAAGAGTTTCTTTTAAAATTAAACATGTATTTTCCATATGATCCAGCAGTTGCATGCTTTGGTATTTATCCTAGAGACGTGAAAAATTATTTTGACACAAAAGTTGACACAAACGTTGTACGCGAATGTTCATAGCACTTCATATGTAGTAGCCCCAAACCAGAAACAACACAAATATCTTTCAGTGGGTAAATGGATAGATTGTGGTACATTCATGTCATGGAATATAACTCAGCAGATAAAAAGTAATGAACTATCGTTACATGAAACAACTTGGATGGATTTTAAGGGAATTATGCTGCCTGAAAAAAGGTAATCTCCAAGGGTTACATATGGTATGATTACATTTATATAACAATCTTGGAATAATAAAATTATAGAGATTGAGAACAGATTTGTAGTGGATACCAGGGGTTAGGTAAAGGAAGGGGAAGAGGTGGATATGCATTTAAAAGGATAGCATGAGGGAGCTTTGTGGCAATGGAACAGTTCTATATCTCGATTGTGTGGTGAGTACATGAAGCTATAATGAAAAACATTACATAGAACTACATATATGTATGTGAATGCATGTAAAACTAGCGAAATCTGAATAAGCAGTGTGGATTGTACCAGTGTTTCCTGGTTTGATATTGTACTGTAGTTTTGTAAGATGCATTGTAGAAGCCTAGGTGAAGGATGCATTAGACTTTCCTGTGAGTTGTTTTGTCTTTGCAAATTTTAAATCTATAGTGTTTTAAAAAATGAAAAGTTAAAATAATAAACTAATTGTTATTGGTGTACATAGTCACTTAATTTAATTTCTTAGCCATATCTGTCTCATCAAGTTACTGGCATTTTTCTGTAGAATATATTTTTAAAAATTCTTATTTTTAAAATGCCTACAATTTTTCTCTCTGTCTTGCTCTCATGCTCACTCTGTATCTTTAATATCATGTTTATGGTGGAATCATTTACATGTAATAAAATACAACACTTTTTAGTTGACCATATCATGAGGTTTGACAAATGTTTTCATTCAGTCATATGGCCATCACCACAAGCGAGATTACAGAATATTTTCTTCATCCCAAATTTTCCCTCTTCCAGCAATCCAAGATCTCAGTTTCTATAATGTTGCTTTTCCAGAATGTAATAAAAATGGAATCATACATCATATAGCCATTTGTGTCTGGCTTCTTGCACTTAGAATACTGCTTTTGAAATTCATCAAGGTTTTGCATATATAAGTAGTTTTCTTTGCTTTAATGCTGAGTAAAATTCCATTGTAGGAATATACCAGTTTGTTTATCCAGTCTTAACTTGGAGATGCTGCATTTTCCTTTTATTGCTGCATTCTTTTATTGTTGATGTCTTTGAAATTGTTGATGTTTTCTATTGACTTTTCTCTATAGCTCATACTATATTTAATTGGGAAAAAATTTTTCTTTGTAGCTGCTGTCCCTTGTAAGTTTTGGGCAAGTTCTGTTAAATGATTTTCTCAATTTTGTTTTTTAAAAATATTGAAATATCTAAATATTTCATCCCAAATATTTCACAGGATTGCCTTTTCTGCCTTCAGAATATCTTTCTTTAATTTTTTTTTTTGTAAAATAAAACTCATTACATAAGTCATCTCTGTGATATTTTGAATATTTCACCAAATTTTTATGCTGTAAATCAAATGTCTTTTTTATTTCAGTTCATTCTAGTAGTGAGTATAAATTTATCCAAATAAAAATTGCAGCTTCATCAGATTGTACTTCCCACAAGTTGAGTTACTCCAAATGAAGATTAAATCATGGACATTGTTTGAGGTCTCACTGTTTAATTAATTCAGTTCCTCCCTTGCTTTTGGTATGAACAAATTTCAATGTGTTGTTTCACATAAAGTTTTCTGGAATTGAAATTTGTTGAAAGTTTAAAAACGGTCTTTTGGTGCTGCATTTGGGAAATATTTTGATTCAAGATTTGGGATGACAATTTAGGGTATTTTAATAGTCTGTGTGATTGAAATAAGGGAATGAGTTTTGATGTTGAAGATAAAGAATATAGGAGAAAGAGATGTAGGTTTATATAGAAAGAAAAGTTAACAGGACTGGGTAATTGAATAGCTATGGAATAGGGTTAAGGAGAGGGAGGATACTAAGATCGCAGTGTGTTTTACAAGAGAGTACCTCAACTGAGGCAGACACTAGATGGACTTATACAGTGGCTGATACTTACAATGTTTTCATTTTCTTCAATTTTATCTCAGTTTTTAATAAAGTTATTTTTGAAATTCTATTCAACTCTAAGTCTGTGTGTAAGCTAGTAAAGAGAACTCACTGATTTCTTATTATTTTTTTGGCACATGTAGAATGCTGGGCATTGTACTGTATTCAGGCAGTCCTTGCTTTTCACAATTCTTTGTTAACTGAAACTCATGCATATCTGAACCAGGTCCTTGCTTTACAAACAGCTCCATTGATTCAGTTATTGCAGAGCAGCTCAAAATGAAGACTGGTTTTCATTTGAAGACAGATAGGACTAAAATTATGGCTACTATGACTGCTTTCAAGGAGCTTAAACTCTAGTGTGAAAAGTAAAGGATTACCGTTCAGTTAGCTATAGTGTAGTTGACAGGATGTTGTAAGAGCTCATAGAAAGGACTCTTACTTGGATTGGTGGGGAGGAAGTTAGGAAAAATGTCCTGAAAATGATGACAGAACAGTGGACAACTTGTTCCTGTCCTCATAGTAACAGAAAAAGTCAGGAGAGCTAAAGGGCGGAGTGCTCTTCTAAGGCAATAGCCAAATGTGAAAGATGGAAAGTTTTGGGAAATAAGACTGAAGATGTGCAATCCCTTGCAATTATTTTAATTTCTTGAGGATCTGTTTTTCTCCATTCTCATTCCTAATTTTGTTTCTCTCTTTTCTCTTACTCCCTTTTTTTTTTAACCTTTCCTTTTTGTTTTACGCTTTCATTTCCCTCTCACTTTCTCTTTTTTTCAGCTTGCCTCATTCTCACATCAGGAGCGCTGTAATTAGAGATTTGTGTATATTGATGGTATTTTTCAAGAAATTTTTTTTTGCTTAAGTGATCCATTGTCTTTCTGTTTTTAAATAAGTTCTTTTTATCTTTATCTCTTCTTGGTACTTTTGAAAAATGTTTTTGTTATATTTCTGATTTCTTATGTTGACTTAATTTTTTGAACTTTGAAGTTTTCTTCTTTAATAATCAAAGGGTTTTAGGGCATCACTCTTCCCTTGGTTACAACTGTGCTCATAGAAGTGATTTTTTCATGTTCTTTCACATAGCCTGAAATTTTCTTCTTGATTTTCTTCTTTGAGAATATTTGGAAAATTTAGTTGGATTGACCTCAGTAACAGTGACTCCAAAATATCAGTGGCTTATATCCACAAAGAGGCTGCTTGTCTTGTGTGGCTGGCTCTTCCTGCTCAGGGTGAAGGAACAACCATAAGTAAGACATTGTTGCTCTAGTGGAGGAGGGAAAAAAGATTCCTGATTCCACATATATCCACTTGGAAGTGGTGCATATCACTTCCACTGGAGTTTCAACTGCAAAACTGAGCCTAGTGGCTATGCCTGCTAAGTGGCCTGGTGCTTGCTCTCCAATGCTCCCCTCCAAGGTGGCAGAGCATGTTTTGAATGAAAAGTCAATCTGCTCCAAAGCATTTGTTTCAAAATTTCTATGATATGCTTGATCAGGGACTACTTTCCCCCCACAATTTTATTACATTTTTATCAGAACAGTTGGCTAATAAAATCTGTGTACTTTGCATAATTTGGGTTTCCTTCATAGCTAGGATCATGATCAAGTTTATACATTTTTTTTCAAACTGCAAATTCTTGTAAAATTTCACTCAAATTTTGAAGGTTGTATTTTTTGTTATTCAGTAATTTTAATAACACGTTTATTACCCTCTTCTAATTTACTGCATTCAGGATTTTGTAAATTTTAAATTATATAAAAATTCTGATTCATTAAAAAACCCTAGTTTTTGAAGTCTACTTTTATGTTAACCTTTCACTTGTTTTCTTATTTAAGTTGTAGTGAACATAATGATTAAGAGTATATCAGATTGATTGTCATTTTAAATGTTTTCTTTCATGAGTGTGCCTTCTTTCTCCTTTCAGTCCTTATTTATTTTCCTCTTTCCCTCCCTCCCTCCCCTCCCCTCTTCCTCCTTCTCCCTTTCTTTCTTTTATTTCTTTCTCTTCTTTTCTGTTTGATAAAGCAGCACAATAATTGCTTTTAGACAGCTATTGATGAGACTTGTTTACTAGATCCCTTTATCTCTGTCAAACAGTCCAGTAGAAGTTACAAAAATGTGCTAATAACTACTTTTTATCCAAATGGGGCTGAGACTAATAATAATATCACAGTTCAACTGGAAAAAGAGATGGGAAAAAAGAATTGAAGAAAAAGATGCAATGTAACAGATTACATGCTGTTTTGTTTTGAGGAAAAATTTTCATGCCATTTAGAGGGGTAGTCTTTCATTGAATATATGTTTATGATTTGTAATCCATTGATATTATTTCTCTTACTTTAAATCATGAAAATATCATTTTATGACCTAATCTTGAGTCAGGTAAGAGAATGGTTTTAGCTTATGTGTGTTTTTCCCTTTTTATCTCAAACACTATGACCTTGATGTTATTTAAGTTACATGTTTGTATATGTGGAAGTTTATAATATAACCAGTTTTGTGTCTTCAGATTAGCTGTATGCAAACAGCAAACAAGCTTCTGTAAGAAACTGGAGCAAGTCTTTCCAGTTGGACTGTATTAGAATTCCATCTACATTTTAATTTGGTTCCTGCTGTGTAGATATATTAGACTGAATCTATTACCTGGCTCAATGGTCCTCTCAGACAATTTCCCTTTCTCATTCTGATTTTATTGTAAGTGATTGTCAACATACTGTAGAAGTCAGCAAATCCAATTTTGATCACACCCATGAGACACTGATAACAATGACATTACATTAAAAAAGCAACAACACAAGAACAGAAGGGGTATTATGATATTTCAATTAAAGGTGCTAGTATAGAGTATTATATGAGACTGTTTATTTGTATATTCTTCTTTATAGATGCTTTATTTGGATGTTGTGCAGAAAAATATCTATAGCAATTACCCCTTTGGAGCTGGATCTGGTTTTACATTTAACATTTCTGCTTTATGTTTAGTGCTACTTTGAGTTGCTTATTTTCCTGGTGATCATGAACTGCATGCTGTTTTTGTTTGGAGATAATGTTTCTCGGAGTATTTATTATAAATTCAGCTTTAAATGTAGTCCTTTCATGCATTTAATACACTTAATCCTTACTGTGAAACAGATTAATGGACCTGTGATATAAAGCTTGGGAACATTAATTTAGTTTATTCTAGTTTATTTAACTGCGTTTCAGTCTTACTGAGATATACTTTTTTGGCATGTGGCTAGAAGGTAGAGGGATGATGACGGATGGTAATGTAGCATTCTGTGTCTTGTGCTGCCCAACAGTTTGATGAAGAGGACTCTTAGAGAAAAATAAATAGTAGTCATTGATTCCATTTGCAGCCTGATATACTCTTCCCCCTCTTCAAAACTGTCCCTCCATCACCTGTGTCTGGTACCTTGTTTTCACCTTCCTATCCTGACTTTAAGATAATTTCTTCCTGCCTCTCTTCACCTTCCCTCTTTCTATTTTTGTTTCTTTGAATAATTCTTTCACTAATATAGTCCTGTGTCTTAGATGCTGACTGTATATTTCTACCTGGTTGTACTGTTAGTACATTAAGCATTATGAATGTAAATATATCATCCTTTTCTTAAAAAGAACATCTCATCCCTAGTTCCCTATCTCTGTGAGTGATATACCATTTTTATCTGTGTCTTAGGCTTAAAACGTCAGTACTATCAAGGACTCTGTCAATTAAAAATCAAAATTTTCTTTTCAAGCCTGCTTTTTACTCCCCATTCCTTTTTGCACTTTTATAACTTTAACAGCCTCCTAACTGGACTAACAACTCCAGATTTTGTCCTCTGTTGATCCCAGATAATCTAACAAACTAAAATTTTAAATTAGAACACTCACATCATTCTTCAATTAAAAGCTCTTCAGAGTTTTTTTCAGTTTCTTGTGGCTTAAAAATACTAATATTCATAGCTTTAAATGTCTGCCGTAATCTCTCTTACATCTATTCAAAATTAATTCCTACTCATTCATAACATCTTTCCTCCAGCAGGTTCTGTTCCCAGAATTCTCTTTATACTCAATAATTGTAGCCTGAGTGCAATTAAATTTTTTAAAAAATTGAGTCAATAAAACAAAATAAAAAAGAGAAGTTGAAGATTTTAGAGAGGAAGGAATGACTGTAGCTAAGTAGAGCTAGTACTTAATGGAAATGTATAAAAGGTAGAAACCAGTGAAAACTTTTCTATATTCTTTATTTTTTCAATGAAGATATGGATATGTATACTCTTTCTAGAGAGATTTATGTGTCAAATTTTGTAAAGTGCAAACCTTTTGATTTAGCAATGAAAATTTTAGTTATTTTCTCAAAGGAAAAATTTTAAATGGTATAAAAAATTGTCAGACTGATTTTCAATACAGCCTTATTTCTATCAGGGAGAGAGAAGTTGGAAACAATGTCAATGCTCCAAAACAAGTATCTGTCCAGTTGTCTACTATTGGCTCTTTAAAATATTATAGACGAATAATTTTAGTTTATGAGTGAGAAGTAGGTTACACTAAATTCGTATGGTATGAGCTCATTTTTGGAAAAGAAATATATATTTATCAAGCTATGCACTCTAAGGTGTTAACAGTTATTACCCATGAATTATGAGCTTATGGATTTGTTTTGTACTTTTTCATTAGAGAAGTTGTAGGCTTACAGAAAAATCATGTAGAAAATACATAGTTCCTATATACCCCCCTAGTATTAACATCTTACATTAGTATAGTACATTGATGAAAGAATTTTACTATACTTGTACTATTACTATAGTCCAGAGTCTATGTTAGAGTTCACTGTTTGTATTGTACAGTACTATTTTGTTGTTTTTCTTTAATTTAGATTCCACTAACATGTATACAATCCAAAGTCCCCCCTTCCCCCCCTTTTTTTGAGGTATCACACTGGGGATTAAATCTGGTACCTCGTATGTGGGAAGCCAGCACTCAACCACTGAACCACATCGGCTCCTCTGAGTTGGTTTTTTCATTTGTTTCCTTGTTTGTTTTTTTTTAAGAGGCCCTGGGTACCAAACCCGGGACTCCCATGTGGGAAGCAGGCATTCAACTGCTTGGTCCACATCTGCTTCCAGTTTCCCATTGTTGCCATATTCAAATATATAATTTGGTGGTGTTAATTGTATTCACAATGTGGAACTACCATCATCACTAGCCATTATCAGAAGTTTTCTATTACCCCAAACAGAAATTCTTTACCAATAAAGCATAAAACATTATGGCTGAATAATATTCCATTGTATGTATATATCATATTTTGTTTATTCATTCATTTGTTGATGGACACTTGATTTGTCTCCATCTTTTGGTGATTATCAATAATGCCACTATGAAAAATCTGTGTGAATATCTGAGTCACTGCTTTCAATTCTTTTGGGTATATTTGCAGAAGTGGGATTGTTGGATCATTTAGTAATTCTGTACTATATTCTGAGGAAAAAACTGCTTTCCACAGAGGCCACACCATTTTACATTCCCACCAAGAAATGTATAAGAGTACCTAGTTTGCCACACCCTTTCTAACATTTGTTATTTTCTGTTTTTTTTCTTAGTAGTACCCATTTTATTGGGTGTGAAATGGCATCCCATTGTGGTTTTGAGTTACGTTTCCATAATGGCTAGTTACTTTAAGCATCTATGACAGTTTGAATTTTGTAAATCCCAAAAAGCAAAAGATTATGCTTTAAACGAATCCATTCCTGTGGGTGTGATACCATTTGATTGCATCAAATTTGGTTGAGGACCCTTTGATTAGATTACTTGATAAGATTGTTTTAGGGCTTTTGATTGGATTACATTAGTGAGGCAGTGACTCATGTTGAGTCTCTGCCCCTTGTTGGATCGTATATAAACACAGAGAGAGACTCACTCAGACAGACAGAAGAAAAGGAAGCTATCCTGTTTTATCCTGCTGTGTAAGAGAAAGGACTACAGGATGGCTTAAGCACGAAGCCCTGAGAGCTTGGGCCCATGAAGCAGGTCAATAGGAGATGGTGAACCTGGAAAGGAAGACTGAAATCTTGGCAGAGATCAGCAGCCATCTTGCTTCACCATATGGCAGCATGCCAGGATCAGCATTAGCATCTAGATGGACCCTTGGTTGGATTTTTCACAGCCTCAGAAGTGTAAACTTTTACCTAAAATAAATCCCCACTATAAAAGCCTACGGATTTCTGGTACTTTGCTTTGATAACCCTTTGGCAAAAGAAAACAGCATCTGTTTAGGTGCTTTTGGCAGTTTGTATATCTTTGGAAAAATGTCTATTCAAATCTTTTGCTCATTTTTATATTGGATTGTCTTTTTTGGTTGTCCAAGTTGTAGGATTTCTTTATATAGTCTGGATACTAAACTGTTATCAGTTGCGTGTTTTCCAAATGTTTTCTCCCATTTGATAGGTTGTCCTTTTAATTTCATGATGAAATCCTTTGATGCACAGAAGTTTTAAAATCCCGATTAAGTCCTATTTATCTACTTTTTCTTTTGTTGCTTGTGCTTTTGGTACAAAGTCTAAGAAGTCATTGACGAACACAAGGTCCTGAAAATGCTTCTATATGTTTTCCTTTAGGAATTTTATAGATTTGGTTCTTATATTCAGGTTTTTGATCCACTTTGACTTAATTTTTGTATATGGTGTGATGTAGCAGTGTGCCTCCATTATTTTGCATATTGATAGTTTTCTGTCATTATTGTTGAAAAGACTGCTCTTTCCCCGTTGAGTGGGCTTGGCACCTTTGTCAAAAATCAATCGGCCATAAATGTAAGGCTTTATTTCTGAACTCTCAAATTAATTCCTCTGTTTGTATGTTCTTGTGCCAATACTATGCTGTTTTGATGACTATAACTTCATAATGAGATTTTTTTGGGTAAAGATTTATTTATTTCTCCCCACCGCCATGTTGTTTGTGCTCACTGTCTGCACTCCTTGTTTGCTCATCTTCTCTTTAGGAGGCACTGGGAACCAAATCTGGGACCTCCCATGTGCAAGAGAGGTGCTCAATCACTTGAGCCACCTCTGTTCCCTGCTTAACTCCCATTAAGTTTTCTCTTTGTGTCTCCTTATTGTATCATCTTGTTGCATTAGCTCACCACACAAGTCCATTGCACCAGCTTGCTGTCTTGCTTGTCTTCTCTAGGAGGCACTGGGAACTGGACCTGGAACCTCCCATGTGGTAGGCGGGTGCCCAAATACTTGAGCCACATCCATTTCCCTGTATTGACATTTTAAATTGAGATGTGTGAGTCCTCCAACTTGATTCTTGTTTTTTTTAATCAAGATATTTTTGGCTATTCAGTGTCCCTTACCCTTCCATATACATTTAATGATTTGTTTTTCCATTTCTGCAAGAAGACTGTTGGGATCTTTATTGGGATTTCATTTAATCTCAATTACTTTGTATAGAATTGAAATCCTAATAATATGTAATATTTCAATCCATGAACATGAATTGTCCTTACATTAATTTAGGTCTTCTTTGATTTTTTAGGAATATTTTGTTGTTTTCCATGTACAACTTCTTTATATCTGTATTAGAATTCTCTAGGGAAACAGAATCAACAAGAGATATCTGTAGATAGTATGAGATTTTATAAAATTCTCTCATGTGACTGTGGGGATGCACAAGTTCAAATTCTGCATGGAGGCTACAAACCAGGGGCTCTGATAAAGGTCCTTGATGAGTTCCCAGGAGATGTTGGCTGTCCAAAGTTGAGCTGGAAAATTCTGTCTGAATGCTGAAGTGACCTCCCCTTTTAAGGCATTTGACTAATTGGGTAAAATGTCACTCATTGCTGATGGCAATCTCCTTGGTCGATTGTAGGTGTAATCAGCCATCTATGCAATTAACTCACTGATGATTAAAGTCCATAAATGTACTTGTAATATAATTGACCCAGTGCTCCCTTGACCAAACAGCTGGGCACAATTATCTGGCCAAGTTGACACAGTAGCCTAACCATCACAACATCCTTGGTTAAATTTATTCTTAGATATTTGATTCTTTTGCTTGTTATTATAACTTTCTTTGTGATTTCACTTTTGACTCATTGATGTTGTAACTGTTGCATAATTTCCACACATTTGTGAATTTTCAAATTATCCATGTGCTATTGATTTGCAACTTCATTCAGTCATGTTTGGAGACAATTTATTGTGTGATTTCAATATTTTTAAAAATTATTGAGGCTTCTTTTGTGACCTACCATATGGTCTATCCTTTAGAAGTACCCAAGTGCACTAGATAAGAATGTATATTCTGCTACTGTTGGGTGAATTGTTCTATTTATATCTGTTATCTCTAGTTATTTATATTATTGTTTAAGTTTTTTTTAATCGCTGTTGATATCTGTGTAAATGTCCTACCCAGGTTGAAAGTGGTGTTGATGTCCCCCACTGTTAATGTATAACTGTCTATTTCTCCCTCAAGTCTTTCAATATTTGCTTCAAATATTTTGGGGCTCTGCATATATATTTATAATGATGTGTTCTTGTTGAATAGACCACTTTATCAGTATCTAGTGACCTTTTTTTACCTGAACAGTTTTTCTACTTATCTGATATTAGTATAGCTACCCAGCTCTCTTTTGGTATATATTTTTCCATCCTTTCACTTTCAACCTATTTGTGTCTTTGAATTTAAAGTGAGTCTCTTCAAAACAGCTTATTGTTGCATTTTTATATATTCTGCCAATCTTTGCCATTTGACTGGAGAGTTTAATCCATTTATATTTAAAATAACTACTGATAATGCAGTACTTTTTGTCATTTTCCTATTTTTTTTTGTAAGTCATAACTTTTTAAAATGATTATGTGGTATTAGGTTTATATATCCTTAATTATATTTTATTTTTATTTATTTGTTTTATTTTCTTAAAGATTTTATTTATTTATTTCTCTCTCCTCCCCCTCCCCACCCCAGTTGTCTGTTCTCTGTGTCTATTAGCTGTGTCGTCTTTGTCTGCTTCTGTTGTCAGCGGCACAGGAATCTGTGTTTCTTTTTGTTGTGTCAGCTCTCTGTGTGGGCGGCACCATTCTTAGGTAGATTGTACTTTCTTTTGCACTGGGTGGCTCTCCTTATGGGGTGTACTCCTTGCACGTGGGGCTCCCCTAGGTGGGGGACACCCCTGTGTGGCACGGCACTCCTTGCGCTCATCAGCACTGCACATGGGCCAGCTCCACACAGGTCAAGGAGGCCTGGGGTTTGAACCGTGGACCTCCCATTTGGTAGACAGATGCCCTAACCACTCGGCCAAGACTGCTTCCCAGTCATAACTTTTTTGTTCCTTAATTTTTCCACTAATTTCTACTTTCATATTTATTTTCTTTTTTATATTGTACCCTTTTGAATTCCTTCTCATTTCTTTCTGTATATATATTTCATATATGTTCTTTGTGCTTACTATGGTATTATTATATATTTTTAAAGATTTATTTATTTATTTCTCTCCCCTTCCCTGCCCTCCCTGGTGGTCTGTTCTCTCTGTCTATTTGCTGCGTCTTCTTTGTCTGCTTCTATTGTTGTCAGCAGCATGGGAATCTGTGTTTCTTTTTGTTATGTCTTCTTGTGTCAGCTCTCCATATGTGCGGGGCCATTCCTGGGCAGGCTGCACTTTTTTCGCACTGGGCAGCTCTCCTTACGGGGCACACTCCCTGTGTGTGGGGCTCCCCCATGCAGGGGCACCCCTGCATGGCATGGCACTCCGCGTGTGCATCAGCACTGCGCATGGACCAGCTCCACATGGGTCAAGGAGGCCCGGGGTTTGAACCATGGACCTCCCATGTGGTAGACGGATGCCCTAACCACTGGGCCAAGTCTGCTGCCCGGTATTAACATTTAACCACTAAACACTCACATTTTTTTTAAGATTTTATTTATTTCTCCCCTATTCCCCCAGCATTGTCTGCTCTTTGTGTCCATTCGTTGTGTGTTCTTCTGTGTCCACTTGTATTCATCAGGCAGCACTGGGGATCTGTGTCTCTTTTTTATTGCATTATTTTGCTGTGTCAGCTCTCCATGTGTGTGTGTGTGCCACCACTACTGGGCGGGTTGTGGTTTTGTGCGGGGTGGCTATCCTTGCATGGAGGGGCACCCTTATGCAGGGGCATCCCTGAGTGGGCCAGTACTCCTTGCATGCAGCAGCACTGCACGTGAGCCAGCTCACCACATGAGCCAGGAAGCCCTGGGTATCGAACCCTTGAACCTCCTATATGGTAGGCAGATGCTCAATCTGTTGAGCCAATCCGCTTCCCTCACATTTGTTTTAATTTAACTTTAAGAACATGCACACAGTGTTCCTCTTCCGCTTCACCCCCACCTTTTTGTTGTATTTGTTACAAGTTATGTCTTTAGACATTATATGCTGAGAAATATAGATTTATCATTACTTTTCATGGATTTGCATTTTAGAACTTGTATGAATTAAAAAGTGGAGTCACACAACTAAAAGTACAATACAATATTATTTTGCATTTATAGTTACACATATGGGTACCTTTATTGGAAATCTATTTCTTTTTCTTTTTTTTTTTTTTTAAGATTTCTTTCTTTCTTTCTCTCCGCCTCCCCCCACTCCCCCAGTGAATGCTCTCTGTGTCCATTTGCTGTGTGTTCTTCTGTGTCTGCTTGTATTCTCATCAGGCAGCACTGGGGAATCTGTGTCTCTTATTTGTTGTGCCATCTTGCTTCATCAGCAACCCGTGTGTGGCACCACTCCTGTGCAGGCTGCAGTTTTGCACAGGTGGCTGTCCTTGCACAGGGGACACTCCTTGCACAGGGGGGACCCTTATGTGGGGGCATCCCTTAATGGGGATGCACCCCTTGCGTGCAGCAGCACTGCGCTTGAGCCAGCTCACCACATGAGCCAGGAGGTCCTGAGTATTGAACCCTTGGACCTCCTATATGGTAGGCAGATGCTCTATCAGTTGAGCCATGTCTGCTTCCTGGAAATCTATTTCTTTATGCTTCTTTGATCCACTATGTAGCATCCTTTCCTTTCAGTTCACATAACTCTATCATTGCCTGTAGGGCAAGTCTAATGGTGATGAACTCCTTCAACTTTTGTTTTTCAAGGAATATCTTAATTTTTCTATCATTTTTGAAAGGAATTCTCACTGGATCAAAATTCTTAGCTGTCACTTGTTTTCCTTCAGCATGTTTAAATATTTTCTCCCCTGGTTTTGGATGAGAAATTGGCACTGAGTGTTATTGAGACTCCCTTGTACACATTATGTTGATGTTCTCTTACAGTTTTTTTTAACTATCCTTGTCCTTAGAATTCACCAGTTTGACTATTATGTGTCTTGGCATTGTTCTCTTCTAGTTTTCCCTGTTTGGGGTTCATTGGTATTCTCAAATGTGCATACTCATTTCTTTAATTAAATTTGGGAAGTATTCTGCCATTATTTTGAAAAACATTATTTCTGCCTCCTTCTCTCCTCTTCTTATTTTGAGGCTTCCATAATGTATATATTGGTATGCTTGATGGTGCTCCACAGGTTTCTTAGGCTCTATTCATTCTTTTTATTTTTCTTTCTGCTCCTTAGCCTAAATCATTTCAATTTTCTTACTCTGTGCCTCTGTATCTTTCTTCTACTAGCTGCAATCTGCTTTGGAAACCCTTTACGGCATTTTTCAATTCAGTTATTGTGTTTGAAGAACACAGCATTTCTATTGGTTTCCTTTTTAAAAATTTTATATCTGTTTTTAGAATCTCATATTGGCCATTCATTCTTTTCCTGATATCTTTTAGTTCTTTCTCCATGTTTTCCTTTTTCTGTTTGTGCATAAAAAATGAGGATCATTTTTTTAAAAACTTCATTCGGTATGTATAATAGATGTTCAGTAAATGTATGAATGAATGAAATATAGCATTGTCTAGCATAATATAGAAAAAAATGAAACATTCATTTGTGATAGAGGGAATTGAGGGCATAGTTTCTGTTACATGGGATTAATCAGAATGCTTTTTATTCGATCATTTCTACTTATCCAAGCTGAACAGGTAACTTTTATCTGAGAGAAGGGATACCTTTTTCCAGTGATTAAAGTTCATGGTGGCGATTATCTTGTTACTTTCTTAACAGGAATTATGTATTCTATTTACAACCAGGTATCTATTGCTTTACTCAGCACAGTTTCTAATGGTACATGTTCACTTAATGTGATTTGTTTTTCAGTGTCAGCCAGGGTCATCTTTAGATGGGCAAAATTGTGACTTATCTTTTATTTTTCGTTTTTGATCTTTATGGCATGGTTTCTGGAGTCATTTGAGTTTAACTCTATCTCTTATTTTGTGACCTTAGGTGAATTACTTAGTTTCTCTGTAACTCAGTTTCTTCATCTGGGAAATGGAGATAATTATATTTACCTTAAAAGAGTTGTGAAGACTAAGTAAGATAATACATGTGTAGTGGCTTAAGTGACTGTTAAGTGCTCAATTGTTATCAGTAAGATTTTGTGTATGTAACATCTATCTAGGATGCTAAGGACATTTATAGGAGCTTAGTAAATTATGTAAGAAGGAAAATATTACTTGGTAACTTATTTTTAAAAAATTTTATTTGTCAATATGCATGTTATTTTATGTTAATTATATTTACAATTACTTAATTATTTTTCACCATCATGTCAAGCTGGTATCTGAAAATATTAATGAAAGTCGGATGATAGTAGGAACACTGAATTTACTAAATGTATGTCAAGATAAATAATAATAAGTATTACTTCTGTTATTACTTCTTTTACTACTGCTATCACAACCATCATACCATCATTTATTGAACACTTACCATTTGCTACTTGAATTTTCTTGTTTAATAACAATTAACATTCTCATATAAATTATGACCCACAAGATTGTATACATTTCAAATGATAAAGAATTAAAATTATTTTTAAAACTATCTGGTGGGGGAAGTAGTTGTGGCTCAACTAATAGACCACCTACTATATGGAGGGTCCAGGGTTCGATACCCAGGACCCCCGTCCCATGTGATGAGCTGGCCCATGTGCAGAGCTGCCGCATGCAAGGAGTGCCATGTCACGCAGGGGGTGTCCCCCATGTAGGGGTGCCCCATGTGCAAGGAGTGTGCTCTGCAAGGAGAGCCACCCTGCACAAAAAAAGTGCAGCCTGCCTAGGATTGGTGCCACATACACACGGAGAGCAGCAAGATAACACAACAAAAAGAGACACAGTTTCCTGGTGTCCCATGACAAGAATACAAGCAGACACAGAAGAACCCTTAGTGAAAGGACACAGAGAGCAGACAACTGGGGGGAAAGGGAGAGAAATAAATAAATAAATAAAAAGAAACTATCTGGTGGGAAAGTTACCCAGTTTGCATAGTTTTCATATTTCTTAAACATTTTCTAGCTCCCTCCCCTAACATAACCTCAGATATTTATGTCTAGAGGATAAATTTTGTTTGAAATTGTTATATACAGTTCAGGATTTCTTTCTGCCATCCCATTTAATATATGTAAAACAAAATTTAAAAGAATTGAATTTTAAATGTGTTTTTCTAGGATATGGTAATGTATTTTAAAATATTTTGAGTTGTTTTGGAAAATTTTCACTTAATAATGAGAAGAATCTGAGTTTTGCTCTTTTGTACCATAATTGGAAAAGTTTTCTAAAGGTTGACTTTGTGCCTTTGCTATTAATACTATAAAAGTAATATTTGGGAGATTGAAGGGTATAATTTCCCTGATTAATTAATTGAGTGATCATATGTTTGATATCTTTTTCTGGACCTGGGAGTTTGTGAGGTGCTAAAAGTATAGGGAGGACTAAGCATAGGTCCTTCCGCCATGTCTCTTGTATTCTAATAAGGAAAATTAATATAAATGAGTAATTACAACAGAGAGGGGTCAGCTAAGTATTAGAAGTATGGGTTCAGACAGTGGAGTTTAGCTTTAATTGGAGGAAAAACATAATCAAGATTAGCTATAGAATGCTTATTATAGAGCTAAAATACAAGGTTGTTTTTTTTTTTCCAATTTAATTGCAATTTGATTGATATTTCTTTTTATTTCTGTGTATTGGATATTAAGTATGGTTTTTTTCCCCTGGCTACTGTAAAACTGTACCAAATCTTCTTAGCCATGACAGTCGTATACCTCACTGTAAAATTTAGTTTTATCTTTTTTGCCAGTGATATTTAGAGTTTGGCATCCATCAACAAAGCTTCAAAACAGAATACTACTAGCAAAGAGAATGTTCTTAAACAGGCAGTTCAAAGTTTTATTTATGCTCCAGAAATAGTAAGGAGCCTATTTTTAAGAGCTATTTCTCTCCTTTCACGCTAAGATGCTTTATCTTTTAACAGTGTTAGTTGAGCCAAGATACCATGGAGAAATAGGTTTGTTTTTTTCTTTTCCCTTGAACACTTTAGGCTATCAATTTTATTGACTTTGCATAATTTTTGACAAGAATGTAGTCTGAAATTAGCTGTTATGGTTAATTATTATTTATTACCTGAAACTTCATTCTGCATGTGAGAAAAAGTTTTTTTTTCTCATTTTAAAAATCATGTTGCTTATGTTCATATTGAAACACATTTTACATCTGTTTTCTTTTTCACAAAGGTGGTTAGTTAATGCATATGTTTATTATACCTATAATTAATAGAAGATATTGGTAGAAGATCTAAAACAGTACTAAAATAGTCTAAAGATCTAAACTATTCAAGTCCTTGAATGCAAGTCAATTTCTTATTTTTACAGGATATTAACTAAACTATTAACTTGGTATATCAATAGCTGAAGAAAAACTAGAATAGTAACATGCAGTATTTTCCACTTTTTCTTTTAATTTGTACAAGGGCAGGAGATAAAGATTTGTGCATATTATTATGAGTAATTTTTCCTTAACAGTTGAGCTGAAATTGACAATTGCTCACTCTCTCTCCACATTCCATTTGAGAGTCTGAGAGATATTATTAAGTTTTGTAATCTATGAAAATAATGTAAGAAAACAAGTTCTGGTTTCTAATTTACAGGAAAAATTTGTCCATAAATAGTTGGAATGGCCATTTCTAACAGTTCTACTCTTTTGCAGGTGCTAAAAGAAAAGAAAAGGGAAAAGAATGCTAAGCATTGTTAGATTGCTAGAGTCAGTTTTCAGAAGCCAACACAGATATGGTTGGTGAAAAAAATATTTTTTTACTAAATAAACACATTTTTGTTAAGAGTATTAGTAGAAACTAAAGTCATTATAAATCACTGACAAGGTGTTTTTTAAATTAATTGATACAACATGTATTGTGAAACTACTATGGGGAATATGACTACTAAAGTTTATGGCATATAAGGCTATAAGAAGGATAATATACTATTTAATCCCTTAATTTGTAAAACATAAACACCTAGAAATCAAAAACCAAAGAAAGAGGACATAGAGAAAAGGGATGTTCAGTGTAAAGGGTAGTGTAGCAGTTTAATATTATTGATGAATTACAAAAAGAAATATTGGATTATGTCTATAAATTGATCTTTTCCTCTGGGCATATTAGGTTATATTGGACTCAGAGGTTTCCTTGATTAAGTATTAATGTAAACTTCTTGTACCAGTAGGGCATTGAGTCCCACCCTTTGGTGGGTGGGGACTCACAGATAAAAGGCATGGCAAAGGACAGAGTTGAGGGCTTTTACTGTTGGAGTTTTGATGCTGGAATTTGATGCTGAAGCTGGAGCCCCAGGAGAGAGAGACAGAGCCGTTCGCCTGACAGTCTACAGCTGATCTTGTGGAGAAAACAGAGGAGCTGAGCCCAGAGGAATCCAGGAAGCCTGAATCCTCACAGACATCAGCAGCCATCTTGCTCCAACATGTGACAATAGACTTTGGTGGAGGAAGTAACTTAAGCTTTATGGCCTGGTATCTGTTAGCTCCTACCCCAAATAAATATCCTTTATAAAAACCAACCAATTTCTGGTATTTTGCATCAGCACCCGTTTGGCTGACTAATACAGATATAAATGTAACTTAAAAATTTCTTTATAGAGTTACTTTATTTTTCCACTCCCAAGAAATTGATTTTATTATCCATTTCTTTTCCCATTTAGTAATATATGAAGTGGCAGAAAGCATATTCTAGCTGTTGCTTTGTTTCTTATTCTGTTCCTTTCCTGTGTTTTTTTTTTTAAACTTTCTTAATCAGTTGCCAAATTTGGTCACTTTTCGAATCAATTTTCCGTTGGAATCAAAGCCTCTCATATGTCGAATAAACCTGAACATGAAGTGAAGAAAAGCTTTTCATAGGTGATGTTAGTGCTGTTGTATACTCCTCTGTAAGAAAGATTCTAATTCACATAATAAAGATGACTTGGTATTGTTTGCATAGCTTTTTTAGAGTGAGAAAAATTCCGTTAAAATAAGTATAAAAAAGCACATGGTTTATCAGTCAGCTATTGTTGCATAACAAATAACCATAAAATATCAGAAGCATACAAGCATGAGCACTTATTTTTTGCTAATTTGTCTGCATATCAATTAGAGTTCGGCTAGTCTAGGCTTGGTTCATCTTGACTTGGTTCCAAAGTGTGGGCTGGGTTTAGCAGGCCAATTCTAGGCTCTGGTTTGTTGGGGGTATGCTTAGTATGTTATCTATTGTTCATTTTGGGACCCATGATAAAGGAAAAGCAATTATTTAGGAGAAGGTCTTCTTATGGTTGTTGGCAGGTTATTGGAAAATGCAATGCCCTTTAAGATGAAGCTTGGCACTGACACACTGGTACTTCTATCCATACTGGATTGGTCAAAGCAAGTCAGTAGACAGGCGAGTATATTTCTCCCACGGAGTTGGAGGACTGAGGGAATAAATGCTTGCCGAATACTCATCTAATTTTACCACATATAAATATGATAAATGAAGTGGCACAAACTTAAATCCTGTTAGATGTTGGAAATAAATGAATCTCTTGATATTAACAATCACTACCACTTACTAAGCACTAGAATGAATCATGTGCTATGCTAAAAGCATTACCTGCATTGCTTTATCTCAGGCTTTTTCAACCACAGCATATTGACATTTGGTGTTAGCTAATACTTCATTTTGGGCTCTGTTTCCTGTGCATTGGAAGATTTTTAGCAGCATCCCTGTATTCTAGTAGTACCTGCTGTATTCTCTCTGGCCATGAGAACCAAATATGTCTCCTGACATTGTTAAATGTCCTTCAGGAAGAGACAGGGGAGTAGCAAAATTGCTCCAGTGAGAAGCATTGCCTTATCTTGTACTGGTAGTCTTTGAAATAGGGCCTTGCTTCAGTAGAGAAATTGAGGCTCAGAAAAGCTACTTTACTCAAGGTTACATTGAGGTGAGGTTACATTGAGATTTGTGATTTAAATCTCTAATTCCAAAATATATGAATTTAGTCATATTACTAAGGTTTCATAAAGAAGATGTCTTTGAATTGGGTTTTCCTTCAAAGTGGTGAGCAGAGAAGGCAATAACAATCAATTTGCAGACAATAAAGGTCTATAAAAGGTATGCACAGGAAAAATGCAAGAATGGTGAGAACAGAGCAGAGGTGGTCCACTCACACCAACTGAGGCAAACAGTTGTTGATTAGATGAGCTGCTATTAGGACAAATGGTAATTAGCCAAGTTAAGGGGAGCCTTGTAAGCCAAGTTAAGGATAGGCCTTGTAGGTAAAGAGCGGGATAGGTATAGTCTTATTTACAAAGAACTACAAAAATATGAAGATGGTTGAAGCAAAGAATATAGTGGAAAAATAGCTGAAAATGAAGGCAGAGGCAATGACAACAGGGATTTATGCCTTATTATGTATTCTGAACTTTAATCCTGAAGGCTATGTTGGACCCCCATGTAGAAATTTTAATCAGGAAAATTATAGGATCATATTTGAATTTTATAATTTTTTCATTCTGTTCTCCTGTGAAGGAAGGATTAGAGGGGAATTATGGAAAGCAGGAAAATGTGTTCAGGTGCTATCTAAGCAAAAAATTATATGGGAGGATATATATTGAAATATTAGAAATATTTATGTCTGGATGAAGATTTTGGTTTTAATTTTCTTTTTATCTTTGTTTTGAGTTATTCTATAGTGAGCAAAATGTTGCTTTTGGAATAAGTAATGCATTCCATTTTTCATTAAAAATAGGACATTGCATCAATTCAAGCAACAAGTTATAAGGCCCTGAAATATAATACTGATGGGTGATAGGGAACAAGTGATTGATTTGAAAGGGACTTAGGAAGGGAAATTGTCAGGGCTTGGAGATAATGTGTTTTGGGGTTATTGTTGAGAGAAGGGGGTTTTCCCTTGGTTTTTGCCTGAGTAACTCAAGGAAATGCGGATTTAAGAAGAGAAGACAGTTTTAGGGAGAGGCTAAATTCTGTTTTGAACAAAAACAATGCTCATGAGGTGCTTTGGGGCATCTAAATGGAGGAGGTACTTAATTGTCCATTGTAAAGTTTAGGGTAGAGATGTGGTTTTGCAAGTTACAAAATGATGTTATGTTTTTGGATGAAAATATCCAGGAAGGGAGAACATGTTGAAAAAGGACTATGGATGGCTTCCTGGAGGTTAAAAATTCCTGGTGGTAGAAAGGACTCAAAAGTATCTAAAGAGGATAATGTCAAGGAAGCCAGGGCAAAAGGGAATTCCCAAAGGAAGGGAGTATGAAACTGTGAAATGCAGAGAAGCCAAATGGGATTCAGCATAGTCTTATTATATTTAGCATTTCGGTCATTAGTAACCTGGGTAAGAGCCATTTCTGAGGGAATAGAGGTGATTAGATTTTGAAGTTAAATAGCAATTTGTTGTAACAAAATAAAGAACACCACTCTATTAAGAAATTTGCTTTAAAGAAAAAGTGGGAAAGTAGATGGTTATTTGTTGTACAAAAAGACTTTCTAAGTTATCCATATTTCTTTCTAAAGGAAAAATTTCCTGAGAGGATTTGGAGGGAGAAAAAAATGGATTCATTTCACATGATGTAATTATATTAAGGGAGCCTTTTAATACAGAAATTGTCTTTTATGTTTACTGAGATTTTTTTTTCCACTTTGCCTCACTGTTAAATTAATCTATACTTTACAGAGTCATTATAACTTGAGGAAAAAAGATGACCTTTTTGCCTGACTCTTAGCATTAATCTTTCATTAAAAAGGGATAGGGGATCAATCTACTAAAATGAGAAGAAAGATATACTTTTGAAATGTTTGCTTTTTACTAGTGTTATGCATTTTTAATTACTTATTTTTTTATTTTTAAATTAAATTTTATTTTTAAAGAAGCTTTAGATTATGTAAATGCTACATAACAAAAAATAAGGGATTCCTATATGCCCTACTCCCTCCCCCTCCCACACTTTCCCACATTAACAGCATCCTTCATTAATGTGGTGCATTTCTTACATTTGCTGAAACTATACTGAAAAGCATTGCTGCTAACCACAGACTACAGTCCACATTATAGTTTGCACTCTGCCTGCACAATTTTGTAAGTTATGACAAAATATATAATGATCCATATTCGTTACTACAGTGTCATGCAGAACAAATCCAATGTCCCCAAAGTGCCCCATGTTACACGTATTCTTCCCTTTCCCATCCCTTAGAACCTCTAGTGGCCACTGCCTTTACATCAATGATAAGAGTTCTTCCACTGCTAGAATAAGGCTCTATAGTAGAATAATAATATCTACTTTAGTCCTTTGTTCATTATCCAGTCTTGAGGATTTGGTGATGGTGATGCCCACTCTGCTTCTAACTGAAAATGGATTTAGATCCCATGGGGCAGATGGTTGGAACTATCTTACTTGCAATTTCAGACAATCTCCATTCTTTGGGATGGGTGTTGTCTATCACCGTCTCTTTGTTAGGTGTCCCAGTAAGTCCAATGAAATGGATACTAGGTGTTGCAACTCTGTTGAAATTCAGGGCTCAACTGGCACACAGATGGACCACAGATTTAAGTCTCTGGGACACATATTGTCAAGTATAGTGCTAATTATAGGTTCAAATAAAAGGGGCAGAAGAGTATTGTGTAGAGAACCTATAAATGAGTCTAACTCTGTTATACTGAATAGCATAAATTCCAAAGTAAGGCCCACTGACAGGATGCTGAATTCTTGAGCTGTCTGCCCTGTTTATAGTTTCTAGATATCTCTAGATCCCTCAGGAGCCCTACTATTTGAAGCACTATTTACTGTGGCAGTCAATGAGATCCTGCTGAGACTTGCATAAGCATACCCTCTTGGATGACCTCCTGACTCACTTTGAAATCTCTTAGACATACAAAGTCATTTGTATTTACCATTTCCCCCTTTTGGTGAAGGTCTTTTTCCAGATATATTGCTTGCTGGTGCTTGGTAATAATCCCTTGGTGCCAGGGACGCTCAACCTTGGGAGTCATGTCCTATGCTGGGGGAAAGGTAGTGTGTTTATATGCTGAGTTTGGTTTAGAGTGGGGCCACATTTGAGCAAAAAGGAAGCTTTCAGTAGGTAACTATTAGGCAATATATAATACTAGGCTAACTTTCAATTTTACAAGAAAAGATTCATAAATACAATCATCAATATCAAGGGCCTGGCATAAAGGTCTGTCTTCCTTAACAGTACAATACACTGTGCTTGCACTTGGGGGATTCTTGCCATCCTATTAGAGAATGTAGCAGAACTCCCCAGGATGGGAATTCAATATTATTTTGGTTATTGTGTGGATCTCCACCCACTGAGACAATGTCCCATGAGCACTTGAACATATTCATATGCCTTAGAGGCATGCCCCAGGTGAACCCCTTCCCGTGCATCATCCTGTCACTGGCCACCCCACAACAGTGATCCTCCCCCACCACTGCTGCGACCCTTCTGTGGTCCAATGCCTCTCCAAAAATGAAGCCAACGAAATTACCAAATAAAATTAATAAGAAAATGAAATAATAATATTTTAAAAAGTTATGCATTTTAAAAATTTCCATGTATCTTTAGGGACTCACATAAAATGATGTTGAAATATGTGAGCCCCTTCCCATTTTATTTCACTTTACTTTCTGTCACTTTTCCCCCTTTCATCTAAAATTTTTTTTTCTAATGCTACAGAATTATAAGGAGAAATAAACTTAATTATTTTAATTTAAGATATATTATGACTTTTTATAGACTGTCAGTTATTTGGTATTTTAGTTATAGTTTTATCATCCAAACTTTTATTAACCATAGGTATCCTTTTTGATTATTTAGCTACACTTTATTCATGAATCTCTGTTTTAAATTTTTTTAAAATTGTAAACTTTAGATTTTGATTGTTTATAGAAATATTTTTTTAATTTTTAAAATTAATTGTCATTTTTTAAAAGATACAGAGATCACAAAAAAAGTTACATTAAAAAGAAGTATTTCTTTTATTGAACTATTTTCTCCTAATACAACTAATGCATCTATGATGAGAGAGTATAATTACATAATGAAAATAATTTACATGTCAGGAGAAGTGGGTTTAGGTCATTAGGTTCCTCACTAGCAAGGTGACTTTGTTCAAGTTATTTATCCATCATTTGGATTAATAAGCTTCATTGTTAAAAGAAACCCCTAGGATTTTTAACACTGTTAGTCACTTACATTTCAAAAATAAATAAATTACATCATGCAATAGGAGCATCTTCATTAAGGAGTACAATTTACACAAGGAAGAGATCCATAGTTGTAAAACAATAGGCAACATAGGTGAGTGGAGACATGGTTCTATACTTTTTGAGTTGGTGAGGGTGTGTTCAGCACCTTGAGCAATAGATTATGATGGTTCTAGGGTTTCTGAGAACAAAGAAAAACAAAGTCTAGTACCAGATAATAGAAAATGAGACAGAAAGTTATCAAACTTTAAAATTTCTCCAATAATATAGTCTACTTTAAATATATGATATTTGAGTCACATAGTTTAAATATAATTACATTGGTTTTTTTTTTGCATTTTAAAAAATTTATTGAAATATATCACTCATACATAAACATACATAAACAATAAGTGTATAATAGTTGTGAACTTACAAAACAAACATATATAACATCAAACGGATATAACATCTCACCCTACCACCAATTGTTTTTAAACTTTTTAAACTAATGATTAAAGAGCATTGTCAAAATATTACTACTAAACAAAGTAGTTTTCCCCAACCAATCCGATTGTTATCTTTATATAATTTATATAAGAACATATATAAACAATTAAGTGTACAGTAAAAGTTGTGAACCTACAAAGCAAACATGCATAACATCATACAGGGGTTCCATACAATAACCCTCCACCAACACCTTGTATTGTCATGAGACGTTTGTTACAAACTATGAAAGAACATTGTCAAAATCTTACTACTAATCATATTCCTTATCTTACATTTTGTGTGTTTTCCCCCATCCAACCCTATTATTGTTTTTAGATATGTTTTTTTTATGACAGAAGTTGTAAACTTATAAAACAATCATGCAAATGTGCAGAATTCCCAAACAACACTCCTCCATCAACACACCTGACAATGTGGTGTGTCATTTGCTACAGATAAAATAATATCATCTGTTACCATGTCCATAGTGTATTTTGGCTCACATTTTCCATATTGCCTCAGTATTAACACAGTACATCTTTTGCATAGATGCAAGAATATTATAATATTACTACTAACCACAGCCCATAGATCACTCCAGCTGTATTTTTCCCATGCTTCTCCACATTCCCAACACCCTGCAGTAGTGATATACATTTGTTCTAGTTAACTAAGGACACTCTTGCATCTGTACCATCAACCACAATTCTTACCCACCTCTTAGTTTACTGTGCTATCCAGTTCCTAGATTATTCTCAAGCACTCTGTAACTAGACTACCATTTTCAGTCACATCCCCATTTATAAATTTGGTGTTACTCATTGTGTGTTACCATTCACTCTATACATTTCCACAATTTTACAGTAAAGCTAATTAAAACTTCTACATACATTAAACATCAGTAGTCCATTCAGTCCTTCTCTTCTCTCCTTTAAGAATCTACCACCTACCCCAGGTCTTGAAGATATTTTCCAATAATTTCTTCTAGAAGTTTTATGGTTCTTACTTTTATTTTAGTTTTTTGATCCATTTTGAGTTAATTTTTGGAAAAGGTGTGTGGTAAGGGTTCTCTTTCCTTCTTTCAGCTATGGATGTCCGATTCTTTCAGCACCATTTGTTGCATGGATTTTTCTGCCTGAGCTGTGTGAGTTTGACAGGCTAGTCAACAATCACTTGACCATACCTGTGAAGGTCTGTTTCTGAACCATAAATTTGGTTCCATTGGTCTATTGTGTCTGTCTTTAGGCCAGTACCATGTTGTTTTTCCACTATAAGTAGGTATTATGATTTAAAGTCTGGAGATGAGGCTCAAGCTTTAGCTGTTCTCAGGATCATACTGTAGTGTACTGAATTTTCTCATCAATAGCTGAAATTGGTGCCCAACCATCTCTTCCTCCCCGTTTTGGGGAAGTGGAGCTTTCAATTCCAGCCATGGAATAGCCCCGGAGTGGCTTGTGCCTCTAGTGGAGGATAGGTACTGGCCTCCGTGGCATGGAACGCTCTACTTACAAGTCTTCTCTGCAGATGGGCAGTGTCCTCCTTCCACTCCTTCAAAGATGCAGGATGCTCTTCTGGTCTCCTGGAGCCCCCAAACAGGTGCTTCAGCTAGCTCCAGAGAGCTCTGGGTGTTTGCTAACTGCCCTGTAGCATGAGCTGACTCTAGGATCTCCTTACTCTGCTGCCATCTTCCTGGTTTTCCCTACATTGTTTTAAAATTAAAAAAATATTTATTTTATTAGAGATGTGAGCTTGCGAAACAATAATACATAATGTACAGAATTCCTGTACATCATCCCTCCACCAAAACCTTGCATTGTTGTGGAACATTATGAAAGAACATTGTCAAAATGTTACTACTATAGTTTGTACCTTACATTTGGTATATATTTTCCATACACTTTCTATTATTAATACCGTGTAGTAGTATTGTACATTTGTTATAGTTCATGAGAGAAACTCTCATATTTGTACTGTTAACCACAGTCTATCATCCACCACATGGTTCACGGTGTTATGCAGTTTTATGCATTGTACAATATATCTAAAATGTGCACTCAGTGACTGTCAGTTTTGTCATAGAGTTGTGCAATCTTCGCTTCAGTAGATTTTTGAATGTTTTCCTTAGTCCAAAAGAAAAAAATCCCATAGCTCCCTATTATTTATCCTTTGCATTGATGTAGTACCTTCTTTGACATTGATACAAGAGTATTACAAGATTGCTGCTAACTCTAGTCCGTAATTACATTATTTTTATTTTCCCCATGCATCACCATATACTTACTCTCTTGTAATAGTGACATATTTGTTCACAGAAGAACATTCTTATATTTGTACTACTAACCACAATCCTCATTCACTACCATGTTCTCTATGTTTAACATTCCCTAGATTATTCTCTAGTTTCCTTTCAATTGACATTTATGTCCACAGACTACCATTCAGTCACAATCAAATCTATAAACCCTATAAACCAGCTACATTACTTCTACTTACAATAATGTGTTACCATCAACTCTATCTATTTCCACTCTTTTACAGTCAAGCTAATTAAAAATTCTACAAACATTAAGCATCAGTTTCCTTTCTCAGCTCTCATCCTATTTCCTAGTAACCTATACTCTAAATTTTAACCCCATGCATTTGTTCTTCATATATAGTTCAAATTAGTGAGACCATACAATATTTGTCCTTTTGTGTCTGGCTTATTTCACTCACCCTAATGTCTTCAAACTTCATCCATATTGTCATACATGTCCCAATTTCATTTCTTCTTGCAGAAGCATAGAATATACCACATTTTGTTTATCCATTCATCAGTTACTGGACACTTGGGTTGTTCCATCTTTTGGCAATTGTGAATAATGCTGCTATGAATATTGGTGTGCAAATGTCAGTTAATATTGCTCCTTTCAGTTCTTCTGTATATATATCTAGTAGAGGGATTGCCACATCATACGGCAGTTGTGTATTTAGTTCCTGAGGAACCGCCAAACTGTCTTCTACAGAAACCTGTACCATTTTACATTCCCACCAGCAGTGAAGGACTGTATCTGTTTCTCTACATCTTCTCCAGAACTTATTGTTTTCTGCTTTTTTTTTAAAAAAAAAATAGCTATTCTATGATGTGTGAGATGATATCTCATTGTCATTTTGATTTGCATTTCCCTTTAATAGCTAGTGATTTTGAACACTTTTTATGTGCCTTTTAGCCATTTGTATTTCCCTTTGGAAAAATGTCTAAGTCTTTTTCCCATTTTTAAATTGGATTGCCTGCCCTTTAATTGTTGAGTTGTATGATCTCTTTATATAGCATGGAAGTCAAATGCTTGTTAGAAATGTGGCTTCCAAACATTTTTCCCAGTGAATAGGCTGCCTTTTCACCTTATTGATATAGTTCTTTGAAGCACAAAAGTGTTTATGTTGAGGAAGTCACATTTATCCACTTTTTCTCTTGTTGCTTGTGCTTTAGGTATAAGATTTAAGAAACCACCATGTACCACCAGTTATTGAAGATGTTTCCTTTACATTTTCTTCTAGGAGTTTTACAGTTTTAGCTTTTATATTGACGTCTTTGATCCATTTTGAGTCAACTTTTGTTTAGGGTGTGCGATGGTATTCCTCTTTTTTTCTTTTCAAAATGGATATCCCGTTCTCCTAGCACCATTTGTTGAATATATTGTTCTGTCCTAAGTGGGTGGGCTTGAGAGCCCTGTCAAATATCATGTGACCATAGATGTGAGGGTCTACTTCTGAACAATCAGTTCAGTTCCATTCATCTATATGCCTGTCTTTATGCAAGTACCATGTCTTTTTTTTTTCTACTGCAGTGTACTTTATTTGAATTACCTTTGCCTTTGTTCAAAATAATTATCATCATATATCAAATGGGATAAATGAATAACAAAATAATAAAAACAAAAAATTATTACCAAAGCTGTGAATTCTTTTCAGATTGCCAACCTTTCCTACCCTAAAGTCCACTGCATAAAATGCTTTGGAATATTTTGCAAAAGTTGTAATTCTCTTTATGATGCCATCACTACATTCTCTTTTAAGAAGATAGGTGTCATTTCTCCATGTTTTTATTTGGAAAAACTGAAAAAAGAACTAAGATGAAAAAATTACTTTGAAATAGAGCAAATGAAGATTGCTGCTTCTCATTAATTTTTTTTTCATTTTTTTCATGGTAGTAATTTATTTTTACATATGCAGGAATTTTTTTTTAACAAATCAGTTTTGTTGGTATGTATATCAATAAAGCATAAATCCATCCAAAATGTATAATCAGTGGTATTCGGTGTAAAGTTCCGTGCTGTTTTTACTACTCTAGCTAGGTGGTATGATTTAAAGTCTAGAAATGCGAGTTCTCCAACTTCGTTCTTCATATTTAAGATGTTTCTGGTTATTTGGAGCCTCTTACCCTTCCAAATAAATTTGATAATTGACTTTTCCATTTATTTTAAAAAGGCTGTTGGAATTTCTATCAGGATTGCATTGGATCTGTAAATTAATTTGGGTTTAATTGACAGCTTAACAATATTTATTCTTCCAATCCATGGACATGGACTATCCTTCCATTTATTTGGGCCTTTTTAAAATTACTTTTAGAATGCATTGTTTACTTTGTAGAAAATCAACAAATTTCCAAAGCAATTTTCAGGAATAATAGGAACTTCAAATAACAAAGTTGTTGAAGTAAATAGAATAGAGCTTTCATTTTCCAAATTTGGAAAATGATCCAACTTATAATATCTTAATGATCAACTTATGTTCTCTACTATTTATTAGAATGATGTAGAATTGACTTATATTGTATAATGAGGGAAAGTAGAAAATAATATATCTCCTATGGTTATAACATTTGTAGTAGAGGGTCAAATTTGAAGGTCAAAACCTTCTGAGGTTATGTGGGATAAAAAAAGAAATTCTTTGCACCATATAAATGTATACAATTTGAAATCAGTATAGATTTTACACATAAACTACTGCTTATATGGAGACTGCCAACCTAACACATTCCTGTAGGGGACTAGAGTATCTCTAGATGTTTTGGATATGTTTATATCAAGCTAAAGATGTGCTAAACAGAGAGAATAATTACAAAAATTTTTACTCAGTGTATTTTATTTCAGTTTGGCAGACTTTATGCATTTGACTTATTCAGGTTTCTTTTATATGATATACAAACACATCTTTTATATTTAAGGAACCACAAATAGCGTCACCATGGACGGATATTTCTCCTAAAATAGATGATCACTGTTACTGTTTGGAGAGAGAAAGAGAACACTAATCAATTACTTTTCTAAATTTCTCCTGCTGTGGGTTTCACTCAGTGTTAACTTCTTTACCACATCTTCACATGTATCTCTCTATAAAGAGTGATGTGTGGTAAGAGATGGTTGAACTGCCATTACTTGAATGCATAGAAAACCACTTTCTATAATCCATTGCCAAATCCAGCACGACTATCCATTACTTACTACTAAAAGGCTCTGTTGTAAACCTTCCTAAATAATTCACTAGAGCTTCAGTAAATATTGCAGTTAGACTTCTATCAAGATATACTGAGAAGAATTTCTGTTAGGCTGTTTCTTGGAAAGACAGGCTGAGGATATGAAGCAGAGTATTTCAGAATTAAGGGGTAACTTGTAGAAAACTTTGTGTATGTCAAATATCCTTTAATATTGCTGATTTAAAAATATTGTTTTGGAATTTCTGCTCAGTGGATACCATAGAAGAAGATTATTAGAACAGGTTAAGACCTGGAGTTTCTGTTGGATGTAAGCCACAATATTTGATTTTTTTTTTTTTTTTTTTTTGCTTTAACTAAAGAGGGGAGTGTTGAAAAAGTTCTAGAGAGTTCTTAGTATAGAAGAAAATGTTGAACAACTGAGCTTCAAGAAGGAAAAAGACAAGACAGCTTCAAGGATCTCATTAGCCAGAGATTGTGGATCTTTTCCCTAGAATACTGTACTAAATGATAGCACCAACCACCCCCAGTCTCTGTGTTTCTGTTGAAATTTCAAATTCTGGCATGGAGACTCATTGGCTATGTTTGGGTCAGAAATCTTCCACTGGTTTAACCAACACTTAATTCTGTTATTGCTGGTATTTGACTTACTCTGTGAACAGTTTCACATTTGTCTTGCATTTCACCAGCAACTCTTGTTGGGCAGTAGTGCTTTAGGCATAACCTATTTCGTAAAGGGTCTGAGCCTTAGTTGGTGCCTGTGTAGAGTTCCAGTTCAAGGAAGAATCACCTAAGATACACCCTTATTCCTTTCAGTTCTTATGGTATCCAAATAACCTTATTATTCCTTGATGGACAGGATCAGTTCCCTTAACCAACACTGTTATTCTCTTTTTCTACTTGCTTCTTATGAGAATTCACAAATGGCCAGGTGGCAGTCTCAGTTTCAACCTCATATTTTCATGTGCTATGTTGGAGTTATTCTCCTTTGTTTCTAAAATCTCCAGATTAACAGAAGCCAACATTGTGTGATTGCTTGTACCAGGGCAAATGGGTCTTGGTTAAAGGTAATTCATGTTTTACCTAATCACCATAGCTTCTCTGTTCATAAGCTCATTAAGCAAGTTTTGAGTTCTCTTTGCAGTGTGAAGAATATCTCAGAATACATTGTCCTGTATTCACAGTTACAGCTTTTTCTGCATATCTTCTGGTGAGCATTCATGCGTAGCATGGAACATGATTGTTTTAAAACTCTGGTCTCCAAATCTCTTTGAAATAATTTACAATCTTTTTGTTTCTCTCAAGAAACTGACAATTGGTTCAACCATTAACCATTGTGCAGGTATCTTAGATTTTTAATTCAAGTCAGTGCCCCCTCCAGGCAAAGTGGAAGATCATAGTAACTTACTCAAACTTTTGTACATAAAACATATTTACCTTCTTTTTCCTTTAGGGTTATTGTTGAGAGGTGATACAACCTTATAAATAAAATTTTGGCTGGTCCCTACATATTGTACAACTGTAAGCCCAATTTGTATTAGGTAACTTCTTAGCTACCATGGATTTAGACTGAGGGAAGCTCAGAGGTGTGGCTGGAGTCATGTTTCTAGTGATGTGAGCAACCTCCTGTAACTTATTTATGCCTTTGTAGCTCTCACACCTAACTCCATAAACCACTTCCATTTAATTATGGAAAACTTTTGGACTTACAGCTGAATTGATTGAAGAGCACCTAGTTTATGATGGCAGCCTGGGTTAAATGGTCACATAATGTCCCATCTGTCACTGGAGTAGCAAACCAAAAGATGCAACCTACTGAAGGAAGCATGGCCTTAATTCTGAACCCTAAGTGCCTCTTCTAGCTACTTCTATCAGAGTTTACCATAAGTCTCACCCATCATTGAGGACTAAGTGGCAAAACCAAATGTACTGTGTCCTTGGACCTGATAGAGACCCTTCTCTGGCTTTGTGCTTGATTGAAATTTTGAAAGCCTTTTAGAAGACACAGTAAAAGGATGAGGGTATAATATCCAAAATCCAAAGAGCTCATCTGTCACTCTACCTTCTTGGTAGGAGTAATTCACTTTAGAGGGGATATGCCAAAATGCCAGGTATGCTACTCAAAATATGGTCAGGAATTAACAATATATCACTTAGTTGCTAGTTAGAAATGTAGCTCTCAGACCCAACTCCAGACTAACTGGATCAGAATCTGCACTTTTTTGTTTGTTTAAAAATGGAAATTTTATTTGTTCAATACACCAAATAGGATTCAGGCAGTGTCATGACAAATATACAGAAAAATGCAGATCGATACAAAACACAAAACAGAAAATACAATACAGTAATTTAGATTAAATGAAGAGAAATCTCTTTTAGTGATATGACATACTTCCAAGAGAATATTTTCTTCAGTTAATTATGCATTTAACAAAATAAAGGATGGTAATGGATTAGGAGGAAGTTAGCATGTGTGAATTTTTCTTAAAAATAAAATTCTGACTCTATTAATACATGCCAGTTAAACATTATCACTAAAATTTTCAAATAAGTGTAAAAGGAGAGAAAAGAGTTTTTTATTTTAACAGTCTAGAGAACAATAGTTACTACAAATACAGCAGGCAAACTGTTAGAATGACTGATATAGAACATAGCGTAGAACTAAATTTCAGTCTCAAATTGTGCTAAATGCTCACAATTAGTATGGCACATTTTTTTTTAAATGTTACATTAAAAAAATATGAGGTCCCCATATACCCCTCACCCCCCTGTCCCCACTCCTCCCTCATCAACAACCTCTTTCATCATCGTGGGACATTCATTTCATTTGGTGAATACATTTTGGAGCATTGCTGCACCACATGGATTCATTTCATTTGGTGAATACATTTTGGAGCACTGCTACACCACATGGATAATGTTTACATTGTACTTTACACTTTCCCCCAGTCCACCCAGTGGGCCAGTATGGCACATTTTGGTTTATAATGTGTTTTAATGCCAAGCTAGATCCCAGTTTGTTACAGGATCACATAGAGTACTATGTTTTTGTTTTTGTTTTTAATATATGTATTTTTTAAACAAATCAACTTTACTGATACATATTAATAAAGCATACAATTAATCCAAAGTGTACAATCACTGGTATTTGGTATAACCACATAGTTGAGCATTCAGCACTTCAATCATTATTAAAGCATTTTTATTATTTCAATAATAATAAACAAAAAACAGAAAATTTCTCATCTCTTAATCTCTGTTTCCCCTGCTATATATAGCTGCTGTGTCTGGCTATTCTGGCATGATTATTTATTTGTTTATTAAACAGTTTTATTGAGATATATTCACATGCCATATGATATATCTGAAGTGTGTAATCGATGGCTTTTTTTTAGCTGTTAAAAAGTCCTTTATTGTAAAATTTCAAAATAAATAGGAAAATAGAAATTACAAATTTTTAAACAGAGTGCAAGACGAGTTTAGATTTAATAAAATCAATTATAAAAAATAGCTAGCTTGTGTGATCTATTAACTTCAAAAAAAGATAAAAAATAAAATAAAAAATATAGCAACATTTATAAATGTAAATAATTCAAATATAATAGAAATTGATTATAACATAATTCTAATTTTTATCTTATAGCTCTAACTATTGGACATAATAATCTGAGAATGAAATAAATTATTGGTTTGGTTATTTAATTTCCATTTAGGCTATAATTCTTTCTAGATAATCAAATTCCTATTTGAGAATTCTTCACATCTTATTGGAATGAATCACAGCAGATAACAATTTGTCATCTCATAATTTTATGAGTTAGAAATTCTCAAAATCTTCAGCAGTAGTCATGCTCAGTCATTATTTATACAGTTAAATTATTTTAATTACAGAGATGAATAATAAAGGGTTAAAGAAAAATGAAGTATCCAAAAATATATCTCTTCTCCAGCCCTCCTCAATTAAAAGTGTTTACTTTGTGTGAAAAAATTACTGAATACTGATCACAGGAACAATTTGTCAGTTGCACTGAGTAATTATTGTTCATATACTATAATGTTATTTTACATTTCTCTGGTCTACTTCAGCTCTTTTTTGGTTACTATTTGCATGGAATAACTTTTTCCAACCTTTCACTTTTAACCTGATTGTGTCCTTACATCTGAGGTGGGTCACTTGCAGACAACATATAGATGGCTCATTTTTTTAATTCATTCTTTTGTCTTTTGATTTGAGGAGTTTAATTTATTAACATTCAGTGTTATTACTGTAAAGGTATTACTTCAGCCATTTTGTCCTTCAGCTCTCTATTGTCATATGGTTCTGTCTGTCTATCCTTTAGTTTACCTTTCCTAATAATCTTCAATTTTAAACTCTTCCCCAAATCTTTCAGCCTTGTTTTTCCCTGGCTGCAGCACCCTTTTTTAATATCTCTTGCAAATCTGGTCTTTGGGTAACATATTCTGTAAGTTTTTGTCTGTGAAGATTTTGAACTCACACTCATTTTTGAAGGACAGCTTCCCTGGATGCAGAATTCTTGACTGGCAGTTTTTCTCTTTCAGTACCTTCAATACATCATATCACTTTCTTCTTTCCTCCATGGTTTCTGATGACAGGTCAGCACTTAATCTTACCAAGGTTCCTTTATATGTGATGCTTATTTTTTCTCTTGCTGCTTTCAGAATCTTCTCTTTATCTCTGATATTTTTCATTCTGAATAGTAGGTGTCTCGGGGTAGGTCTGTTCAGATTTATTCTGTTTGGGGTGTGTTGTCCTTCTTGGAGAATGGTATTTATGTCCTTCATAAGGGTTGGGAAGGTTTCATTATTATTTTCTCTGATATTCTTTCTGCCCCTTTTCCATATTCTTCTTCTGGGACACCAGTAATGCAAATGTTTGTGCATTTCACACTGTCATTCAGTTCCCTGAGAATCTGTCCCATTTTTTCCATTCTTTACTCTTTTTGTTCTCCTGTCTTTTCCATTTCAGATGTTTTGTCTTTGAAACCACTAATTCTGTCTTCAAGCAATTCAAACCTGCTTTTATGTGCCTCTAATGTATTTTTATTCTCCTCCATCATGTCTTTCATTCCCATAAGTTCTGTTACTTTCCTTTGCAGGCTTTCAAATTGTTTTTTATGTTCTCCCAGTATCTTCTTAATATCCTTTATTTCTTTAGTCATATTTTCTTTAAATCCTTTGAAGTGATTTAGGACAGTTGTGTGATTATCACTGATTAATTGTATTAAATCCTGAAACTCTAGGATATTTGGTTTGTTCTTTTGACTGGGCAATATCTTCCTGTTTCTTAGTATGGTTTGTAATTTTTGCTGATGTCCAGACATCTGAATATGTTGGTGAATTTACTCTGATGGCTAATTTCTCTCTCTTGCCTATTGTTTTTTTTTTTCCCCACAGCTCTTCTTTGATATTTGATTCAACTTATTCTCAGTCTTTGAAATTGCCCAGCTTAAGTTTTCAAAATTGGGCCAGGGATTCACTAGTGGAGCACAGATATTCTCCGGGGGTTTGGATACTGCCAATTTTTGTCCATGCAGTTTCAAGATCGATCATTAGATGGCACTAGTCAATGCACTTTTCCATGGAGGTGTTTCAGTCTTGGCTTTCCTGTGTTCCTGTGTTGAAACTCCAGTGCTGAGATTCAAAGTAGGCTCTGCTGGCCAAATTCACTAAAGAAAAGCACCCTGACCTCCCCTCCCTTTTGCCTTGAAACAGCTGACATGGAGGAAGAGGTCTGTTCCCCTCTCAGTCAGCTGCAATGATCCAGGTGTTTTATCCTAGCTTAATATCTTGGGGATGGGAGAGGGGGAGCCCTTCTGAGCTGACAGAGCGGCTGGTAACTCATGCTTGTCATTTTGGCTTCCTTGTCTCTCTGTCTCTCACCATCCTGGGAGTTGTGTAGCACTGTCCTAGGTTGCTGACCTCCAAAGCAGGTCTCTTGGACAGTTTTTGGTTCTCTGTTGTTTTTGTGAGAGCATTCAGCTTTGCCTGTTAGTTCATTGCCATCTTCCCACAATTTCCTGAAATATATATATTTTAAAAAGCCAGGTGCATATCCATCAACCATGTGGGATCTAAGCCTCTCTCAGTATAGAGGTAGAGTGGACATGACCAACCCAGGGTCCACAGATTGGAGGAATAAAATATGGATTAGCGTGAATTTACTGCTATTCTACTATAGAACTATTGTGATTAGTAATGGAAGAAACTGTAGCATAGATCTGGAGAAAGTGGCCATGGTAGTTGCTGAGGGCAGGGAGAGGGAAGAGGAGATATGACATGGGGGCATTTTTAGAACTTGGAGTTATCCTAAATGATATTGCAGTGACAGATGATGGACATTATATATCCTGCCATAACCCACTGAATATACTGGGGACAGTGTAAAGTACAATGTAAACTATAATTCATGCAGTGCAGCAGTGCTCTAAAGGGCAATTTAATAGCATAATCTTGGGTATGCCAGGTAACACAAGGCTCTCCATCATGGGATTCTGTGTTAAAATGAAGCTAGGAAAGTGTCATCTAATTCCAGGATAACATTCTGGTTCGCACAACAGTAATAATAATTGGGTGCACTGCAGATAATAACCACATTCTGATAATGATACTGATTGTATCCCTCCTTTACATGTTGGTGAGCATGAGAAAACAGTGTGGGACTATTGGAATGCTTAAGTATTTCAGAAATGTCTTGTCTAAATGTGTAGGGAGCACCACCATTATCTGGATCTGACCATAACAGATCACACACTGAGCCCTCATATAAACCTTCTTATAAATTATCCATGGCTCTTATATAATCCAGTTTATATTTGGATGGAGAGAGGCTACCATGGAGGCAGAATATCTGTCAATCTACTAATGCTTTAAATGGAAAATAATTAAGTAGATGTGTAAAATATTTCCACACATTGGCATTTCCATACTTTCATAGACATTCATCTTAAAAGCCATATTCATGGATCATTTGTCAGGTTTCACGGTTTCCTCTCAATATTGTAATGTGTTTTGGATAATGCATTTTTAATGCCACGAGAAGAGTCACATTTTCACTGATTAATAACCTCTGTCCACACTCTTGCCCATGAATAGATAGTTTGTATCTGGTGGTTTTCCATCAGTTTTAAAGAGTTTCATAAGATCATGGGACTGATCATATACATTTCCACAGATGGTAACAGGACATAGAACCATTTGTATATTTGATTCTTTTGTTAAAATTTCCTTAGGTTTTTGGCCTAGGGTCCATACTTTGTTCTCTATAAGCTGTTTGCATTTGTTCAATTGCTCTACTCACTGGTTCAGCTCCTTGGCAAATGTCTTATCTTCCATATCTGTCTTATCCCTTTCCCCTCCCCTGCACATGTGTTGAGTGCTGCTCCTCCCTCCCATCATTTGTCATTAGTCATTGTTGCCAGCTCCCAGCTAGAGCAGAATCTTGCATTTTAACAATATCTTCAAGTGATTTTTTCCACTTTCAACCTGGAAAATCATTGTGTTATATGAGGGACCCAGGAACTTCACTGAAGTAAGAGTGTCCATGTTTCCCAAAGATTTATCTCCAGCCCCTGCCTTGCTGCTTCCTACTTTTTAGGTTCTAATAGTACAGCACCATGAATATAGTAAATCTGTATAGTGTTCCATGGAGTACCAGAAGAAAACTGCTTTCCTTTAGGTGATTGCAAATTGCTTTTGGTGATTCCTGTATTTGACAGTGGAGAAAAATATCTGCCTTATCAATAGCTGCATAAGGTGACATCTAGGACTATAGCTGATTTGGAGCCACCATCTGCTTATGTTTGTTATAATCATAGTACTATTTTTTATACCTGTTAATATTTTACTTTAGATTAATTGCTAAATTTAACTTAATTATTTAGTGTTTCAAGGTCCACAGGAATTAGTTTTAACTCAGATCTATTATCCAATATAACTTCAAAGTGTAGGGGTATATAACTATGTAACAGTCAAATTATAGTTATCTAGTTAAAAATCCTTTAAAAGGCTTAAAGAAGGAAAGTAGTATAGTCTGGTGATGGTAAAACTGGGTCCTTCTTCAAAGATAGGTGGTCTTCTCTTCATTCAAGAGGCTCTGGGCCTGTCATCTGGGAGTTAGGGTAGAAGCCATGTGCTCTAAGCTATTGGCTCAAGTAAAGCCTTTATAGGTATCATAGGAGTTGCTTTGTTTTTACAACAGTTAATAAATTCAGACCTTAGAAGACTGTCAAATGATTTTATTTTTTGAGATAGCTAAATTAATTAACCATTTCCAGGAATCTGTGCTTGTTATACCATTCCATGGACCCTACTAACAACTTCAGTCATACGGTTTATTCTTATGTTCAACCCCACTTTGTTTCTGGCGATTAAATGCTGCTACCTGAGCTTGGTCTCCTGGGCTTCTGTGATTCCCACTGGGCCTGGGGTTCACATTACCTTTGCTCACTAAGTTTTCTGATGCACAGGTCAAGCACTATTGAAAATGGGGATACTTTTCTTAACACTATTCTTTTAATTTTAGGGTATAGTGGAGAACATTTCAGATTACTATTAAATGATATACACCGTTCCATGAACTTACTATTCATTTTTAATATTACCTTCATATTCATTTTTAGAGGCAGAATTGCCAAGTCAAGTTTTTCTTCAAAAAGTAGTAACTTATTTTCTATTGTAATAAATTACCTTTGTGGTATGCAGTTTTTTCTTTAAATGAACTCTTCTCACTAAAATATTTTGACATTCTTTTTTTAGTGTCCACACTGTGAAATGTCATTTGTTTCTTAGGTTCATTTTAAATATACCAAAGAAAGTGCTGTGACACATTGAGAAGCAGTATGATAAAAAAGGAAAAGCACCAGGTTCAAGATCAATTGCTTCTGGTTCTGGCTGGGTCTCTTACCAGCTAAACAACTTTGGAAGAATTCTCAACCTCTCTGTACCTCAATTTATTTTTCTATAACATCAAGAAAATATTCTGCCTACTTGCTAAGGTTATTAGTTTGATTGCTTATGATAAATATATAGACAATTTTTAAATTTTATATGTTCCAAAAAAATCTTTATGGCACATGTAATGTGAGCCAAACTCTGCCCTAATCATGTTAAAAAATCACTTCTCTAAATGATTGTGAAACACTTTACACAAAGCTTTTCATTAGACCTATAACTCTGAGAAAGCTTAATTAAATTTGGCAAAATCCAAGAAACAAAATTGCTTTGAAGATACACTGTGTTTATATAGTTGCAAATATATATATAGTAATTAATATTATGCACATATATTTCTGGTTTGACCTAGAAGAGGTATTGAAAAAATATGGAAAGGAAAGTCCGTTTTTCTCCTTGCTTTATATCCTTCACAAACTTCCCCTCCCTACTTTTATATATCAGTTTATTTCAATTTCTCCTGTGTTAGAACAGAAAATATTAAAAACAAATGAACTAATAACAGTAATAACAATCCACTCTGGTCTTTTTTCTTTTACTAATATTCTACTATGTTCAGTTTCCTATCTGTATGTAGTTACCTGGGTAACCAAGATACTAGCACTAATAATTCCTCCTTTTTTCCTTCTGTGAGACTAACTACCATGCTCATTCCAATTCCTACCCATACCCTACTTCTTCGTGATGAATTGGTCTTTATCAGTGAATCACTTTTTAAACAGAATTCTGTGATTTTCAGTTTGCCTCCCTATTCAAGCCAAACTGCTTCCAAATAAGCATTGGCCTCCTTTTCCCCTGACTGATTCTTTTAAATATTTTTGAATAAAACATAACATGACAAAGCAGTTTTAACTATGTTAAATCCATTGGGTTCTTTTAAGGACTATTCCAGATTTATCCTCAAACAATACTACATAGGCAGCTGTAAGGTCTGTTATTTGTAAGATGAAAATTTTAAATTCATTCTTTAATCTTTGAAAATTATTATTAGTTATCATTTTACAGAAAAATCACATAGATAGTACTGAGTTTCCAAATACCCCCCTCCTCACACAGTTCCTGTTGTTTTGCTTGGGTTGATATTAGTTAAGCAATGTTGTAAACTACATATATAAGTAAATTTTCATTGACTGTTGGTGTTATTACCCAATTTGCGTTTTAGACAATTTTCAGTTCCTTAGCACAAGAAAAATAAATACATTTGAAGAAAGATGAATACAAGTTTAAGGTTTTTTTTACAATCTATGTGGGTCCAGCTCAGAGAGAAGTTGCTAAATGTATAAAATGTTCCACTCAAGGAAAATGATATAACAATTTTCTTCCTTGCTTCCTCTTCTTGTTTCTGTCCATTCACTGCCCCCCCCAATTCTTAACTTTGTAGTTTATATTTATCATCTCTCTTCAGCACTTCACTTTAACCCTCTGAATTCTCCCCTTTCTTTCTACTAAATACCTTCTTTTCCTTTTGTCTGCTAGTCGATTTTCACAAACATCTCAAATTTCAAAATGTGAGTTATCCTTCTGCTTTTCAGTCCACTCAAAACTGTTTCTGTTTCTCCAAGATAGAAAACTCATGTTTAATTCAAAGTCTACCACTCCTCTGTTATCTAGTCAACCACAAAATACTGTTAGTTATAGCTCACAGTTACTTTCCCTGCTTGTGGTCTCTTCTTTAGATTTTGTCATCAACATTATTTTCCTGGGTAATAACAGTATCTGTATAACTGGTTCCCCAATCACCAGAATTTTCTTACTCTAATTTGTACTTCATATAACCATGAATTACGTTCACTCCTTTCCACCCTTGTCTCTACAAAGTTATCATGTAACACTACTTTAACATATTCTTTGCCTCACAGGAGTCCTCAGAATAAAATCTGAACTCCTTGTCTTGCTTTACAAAATGTGCGCTATCTGGGATAACCTAGTTTTCCAGTCTAGAACCACATGTACAGGTACCCTGAACTTCTTACTTTTCCTGAAGCATAGCATAGCTCTTCATTTCTCCTTGCCTTTTCAATAATATTTCACTATCACTTTAATTTATCACATTTTCTTAATTCTATTCCTATTTCAAGGTTCAGTTCAAATGTTAAGTTCTCTGTAAAACTTTTTCTCACAAAACCTGCCATTCATTCATTCATTCATCCATTTGATGTTTGTTGTTCTTGGTTAATATCTCCGTTTCAGCTTTTCTTATATTGCAGTAAATTTATATATTAATTTTTTCTGACCATTAGATTGGAATTTGTTTGATGAATTTCTGGCTCATTGTGTACTCTCCAAACATTGCATCTTGGTGATCATAATTTTTGATGATTTAAATACCAACAAAGATGATCCTTACAATATGATAACTTTCTGATTACTTAGTGTTCTTTCTTCCAAAGATCTTGTCCTCTGTGTTCTCTCAGCCATTCACTCGATTGACATATCCAGGGCTTTATCAGTAAAAAATTTCAGTTTTTAAGAATCATTCTCTTCTATAATAACTTCTATTATTATTAGATAGCTCTCTTGATGACTATTTCAGTAGCAATTCTTTGATCCCATTGATCCTACCACCTTTTTTATGTTCATCTTAGCCCTCATCTATTCATGCCCTTCCTTATCTAACTTGGATTTACTTTCAATGATTATAATCATTCTCTTGAATTCTCTTTTGCTATAGTTATCCCTCTTGGTCAAATTTAAGCCCTGGTTGGCTAGAGGAAACACACAAACATGTTTGAAATAAATAATTTTCAGGAGGACTCTTAAGGTAGCCTGGTAATCTTAACTGTATTTCCCAAGTCTATTCATTCCTCCATGTTCCTTGACAATTTCATTCCTTGTTCTCTCTCCTCAGCACATCCACTCCTCCATCCTTCATCAGAACTGATGACCTTGTTTCCCATTTTACACATTTTACACATAAAAGCAATGAAGAGAGATCCCACAAAAGTTCCTACCCCATCTCTCTTCTCCTGCCCATGTCTATTACACTCTGCCTTCTCGTCTGTTGGTGTAAATTATCTGTTTTTGTTCTTGGAGAAGGCCAGTCTCTCTTTTTATACACAAGATCCCACTCCCCCCTCCTTAAATAAATTGCTCCAGTAATTTTTCCCTCTCTCCCATGGACCATCAGTGTTTTCTTCTCTACTGATGTACTTGTATTAACAAATAATAAGCTCTTATTTCTACCATAAAAATCTCTTTTGAATATATGTTCTCCTTCAAGTAATACTCCATTTCTTTCCTTCCCTTTACAGAATAGGAATATCTTTAGGGACTGGCTACATTTGCTGGCTGTCTACAATTTATTTCATCTTACTGTCTTTTGAATCCAGTGCCACAGACTTTCATGTAGCCACTTCAGAGAAACACTTGTCAACATCCCCAATAATTTCTGCATTGTTAAACCTAATAGCCAATTTTCTGTCTTGGTCTTAGACTATTAGCAGCACATGACAGAGTATTACTCCCTTCTCTTTGAAATTATTTTTTTTACTGGCTTCCAGGTTACTACATTTTCTTGTTGTTTATTTTATGCCCTCCCCCCTTACTTGGACATTCCTCCTTAGACTCTTTTCCTGTTTTTTCCTCAGTTCCCCCAAATGTTAACTCTAGATTTCTCAAGGTTCACTTCTAATTCTATTCTTCTTTTGTTAATCTATACTCATTTTAAAAATAATTAGTCACATCGCTTTAAATATGAAAACTGGAATCTTTATCTTGGTCCTCTCTCCTCCTTTCTCCTGAACTCCTGACTCATATGCCCAAAGGTGTACGTGACATCTCCATTTGAATTTCTAACAGATATCTCAGACTCCAAACTGAGCTCCTGATCCCCAAACTTGCATCATTCATGATCTTCCCCAACTCAGTGCAAATGCCATTCTTCTTATTCATTTAGAAATCCCTGCGGTTGTTCTTTACTCCTATGTTTCTTTCATACTTTCTACCCAATCTATGAATACATATGATTGGCTATAATCCAAGTATATCCATAATCTGACTACATTTTGCTACTGTGTTTTACATTTTACCACTTCTGGTACCAGCCTGGTTCAGGTTGTTGTTATTTTTTATCTAGATTCTTAAACTATGCTCACTGGTCTTCCTGCTCCTGTCTTTTCTCCCTATAGTCTAATCTCCATACATCAGACTGAGGGTCCTGGTAAATTGCCCAAACCCTCCAATGGCTCCCATCTTATTCAGGGAAAAGACTCTTGCTATAGATTACAAGGCTGCACACCATCCAGGCAGCATCCCTTCTTCCCCTACACCAGATGGCATCTCTGATGTCACCCATACCTTTTCACTTTCTCTCTGTTCCATCCACACCAGCCTATAGCTTTCCCTCAGGTACATTAGGTGGCTACTGCTTCAGGTTTCTGGTGTTTGCTCTTTCCTCTGCCAGTAATACCATTCCCCAAATAGCTTGCAAAGCTTCACATTTTCTTGTAATGTCTTCTCTTACTACTCTACTTAAAATTGCATCCCAATATACTCCTGGAAAAATAGGGAAAGCATAGAAACACTGGCAAAGAATGGATCTTATTATCTTTATAGATAAATTTAAATGGATGCAGATAATATGATTAGGAAATGTAATATTAGTATTATATAAAAAATTCTTAAAACAGAATTACATTCTGTAAAGGAAAAAATACAAGCTTGGGACTAAAATTACGAACTCTTACATCATATGTATTCTAGGAATTATTAGTAAGGGACTGATGCTTGATTTGAAGTTGGATATTCTGATTTAAAATTTTCTTCTTCCTTACTAAACACCTTCACCCTCCCTTACTCCCTCATTTCCTTCCTCAAATGCTTATTGCTTCTTATTTTCTTCTCCTTTACATATGAGTGAATAATTAATATAATTTTTCCATCCTCTAGGTTGTTTTTTAAGATATTTAAACCAATAATGGCCCTTTATGGAATAATGGTCATTGTAACTACCAATAAAGATGTATGACTGTTTATAATTATACTTTACAGGTTTATATATAGATCTAGCTTGGAGTCATTTTAATCATATTTCTGTCCAAACAAACTTGATTTAAAATCTTTATGTAGGTTATTATGTGTCAAATATCTTACTGAAGTCAGATATAGTTTATGTTTCTGAATTTAATTTTTTAAGCAGTGAGTTCTCTACCACAAAGGAAAAATAAGTCATCAAATTAGTATGGCCTGGCAACTTCATTAGTTCCTGCAGTGTTCTCTAAATAATGGCTCATTATTTCTCTACTTGTTCTAAGTTCTTTAGAAGGGATAAAACAATTTTTAAAGTTATTTTAACTATCACTTATTTCCTCTCCATGCTCCAAACTCATATATTTAATATATTTAGCTTGATTTTATAATTGGGGTGTATATACTCACTATCCTAACAATGCTCAGAATAGTCTACCTAAATTAGTCCATAAAAATCTATACCATTCTTCTTTTATAATGGTAGGGTATATTGAAGCAGAGTGTAAAGGGATTGATGATAAAGAACTGGTGATATTACTCTTTAAAGAAGGCAAGACAACTGTTTTGGGGTCATATTTGGCAGCATTGATGTCAGTATTTATAAAAGATGAATTCAATATACTTAAAGTAAAAGTGAGAATAAATTATTTCTGCCATTTCTCCAATTTTCATTTTAATTTCAATGTTTATTCCTTTGCCTAACACTCTCCAGTACCTTCTGATTGCATGTAGAAGACTATTAAGATTCCTTCCCACTGCCTATAGGCCTTTTTTTTTTTTTTAATCTTAGAGCTGTTTCCTATCCTGTATATTTACCCCAGCTCCCAGTTTATCTTGGTCTCTTCCTTTTCATTCTTGAGGTCTCAGCTTACAAACTATCTTCGCAAAGATACCTATCTAAATTCCCTTGTCTGTTTACTTCACAGTACTTATCACATTATTCTTATTTATTCTTTTACTCTTTTTCTGTTGCACCCAGGAAATTTTAGGTCACACATTTTCTTGACTGACTGACTAACTTAATGAATGAACTAATAAAGGAGAAAAGTGGGTAATCTGCATTGAGAGCAGAAGGAACTGGATGAACAGGCTTATAGGTAGGTGTGATGGGTAATAGTTTGATGGTTTGTATAAGATGTGGAAGATAAGGACTCCAATGTGACCAAAATGTGAACTGGGCTAGGGCAGCAAGTGGGCATGGGGAGGAGAAAGGGCAGAAATATAAGTTGGGGATCCAGTAAGGCACCATGTTTTTAGACATGGTAGTAAAATAATCATGTTTGTGTTTTAAAAAGATCATTCTTAGGAGGGTGGAGAGTGAGTGAAATGGTGAGCAAGGAGGGGGGACAAGTCAAAGATGGCTTTGGGTTCTTCCTCAGGTATCTAGATGCTTGTCCTTATTCAAGAATGTGAAGAGGGATTAGATATATTAAGTTCAAATTTGGCATGGCTGAATTTGATGGATCAATGTATTTTTCCAGATGGACATGCTCAATAAATAATATGGATTTCAATCTTGGAACACAAAATCAGAGTCCTGAGCTGGGAAATGAACACTGAAACAAGAGAAGTCAAGAATAAAAGATGAGAAAAGAAGAGAAAGTCAAGAATAAAACCTATATAGAGAAGAAAGAGAAATACCTTGTTTTTTTTTCATATATTTCTAAATGCTTCTTTTTAGTCACTTTAGCTGGATCTTCCTTTTCCAATGAAACTTGAAAATTAAGCTTTCTTAACATTTTGACTTCAGTGGTGTGTCCTTCATTTCATTTTGTATATGGCTCACAGTTGCCTTGATTTTTATTTTTCAAACAATTCTTGCCTCACTTCTGCTGAGCCACATGAGTTAGGATTGCATTATTATGAATTTGTATTCAATTTTAGCCCTTGTATCCAAAGCACAAGCAACAAAAGAAAAAATAGATAAATGGGACCTTCTCAAAATTAAACACTTTTGTACCTCACAGAACTTTGTCAAAAGAGTATAAAGGCAGCCAACTCAATGGTACAAAATATTTGAATATCAAATATCTGATTAGGGTTTAATATCCATGATATATAAAAAGACACTACAACTCAACAATAAAAAGATAAATGACTCAATTTAAAAATGGGCAGAAGACTTGAAAATGACATTTGTCCACAGAAGAAATAGCAATAGGAAAAAACACATGAAAACCTGTTCAACAATACTAGCGATTAGGGAAATGCAAATCACAGCTACAATGAGATATCATTTTATAACTATTAGAATGGCCACTATTAAATAGACAGAGAACAGCAAGTGTTGGAGAGGATGTGGAGGAATAGGAATGTTTATCCACTGTTGGTGGAATGTAGAATGGTACAGCCACAGTGGAGAACTGTTTGGTAGTTCCAAAAGAAGTTGAATATAGATTTGCCACATAACCCAGCAATACTACTATTGGGTATATACCCAGAAGAACTTAGAGCAGTGACATGAACAGACATCTGCACACTGATGTTCATAGCAGCTCTACTCACAATTGCCAAAAGATGGAAACAATGCAGGTATCCATCAACTGATGAATAAACTGTGATGTATACACATGATGGAATAGTATGCCACTGTAAGAAGAAAAGAACTTGTAAAGCATATAACAACATGCACTTTCCCTTCCAAACAAATTTGGTAATTGCCTTTTCCTTTTCTGTAAAGTAGGTTGTTGGAATTTTGATTGGTAAATTGCATTGAATCTATAAATCAGTTTGGGTAGGATTGACATCTTCATAATATTTAGTGTTCCAATCCATGAACATGGAATGTCTTTCCATTTAATTAAGGCTTCATTGATTTCTTTTAGCATTGTTTTATAGTTCTCTGCATGTAGGTCCCGTACTTCTTTTGTTAAATTGATTCCTAGGTATTTGAATATTTTGTTGCTATTGTAAATGGAATTTTCCCCCCTAATTCCCTCCTCAGGTTGTTCAGTACTAGTGTATGGAAACTTTACTGATTTTTTGCAAATTGATATTGTATCTTGCCACTTTGCTGAACTTATTACCTCAAATAACTTTGTTGTAGATATTTCAGAATTTTCTAAGTATAGGGTCTGTCATCCACAAATAGAGTTTTACATCCTCTTTTCCTATTTGGATGCCTTTTATTTTATAATCATCTAATTGCTCTATCTAGAACTTCTAGTGCAATGTTGAATAACAATGGTGATAATGACCATCCTTGTCTTATTTCTGATCTTAGAGGGAAAACTTTCAGTCTCTCCTCACTATATGATGTTGGCTATGGATTTTTCATATATGCCCTTTATCATATTGAGGAATTTGCCTTCAATTTCTATCTTTCAATGTGTTTTTTTTTTTTTTTAAGATTTATTTATTTATTTAATTTCCCCCCCTCCCCTGGTTGTCTGTTCTTTTTTTTTTTTTTTTTTTTTTTTTTTTTTTTATTGACTTTGTAATAATATTACATTAAAAATATATATGTGAGGTCCCATTCAACCCCACCCCCCCACCCCCCCTCTCCCCCCCCCAACCCCCCCTCTCCCCCCCCCAACAACACTCGTTCCCATCATCATGACACATCCATTGGATTTGGTAAGTACATCTTTGGGCACCTCTGCACCTCATATACATTGGTTCACATCATGGCCCATACTCTCCTCTATTCCATCATGTAGGCCCTGTGAGGATTTACAATGTCCGGTGATTACCTCTGAAGCACCATCCAGGGCAGCTCCATGTCCCGAAGACGCCTCCACCTCTCATCTCTTCCTGCCTTTCCCCATACCCTTTGTCCATTATGTCCACTTTTCCCAATCCAATGCCACCTCTTCTATGTGGACACTGGGTTGGTTGTGTCCATTGCACCTTTATGTCAAGAGGAGGCTCAGATTCCACCTGGATGCTGGATGCAATCCTCCCATTTTCAGTTGTAATCACTCTAGGCTCCATGGTGTGGTGGTTGTCCTTCACCTCCATCTTAGCTGAGTGTGGTAAGTCCAATAAATCAGATTGTAGGTGCTGGAGTCTGTTGAGGCTCAGGATCTGGCTATCACATTGTCAGTCCAGAGATTCAAATCCCCTAAATATATCTTAAGCCCCAACATTAACTGCAACTGTTCTTGGTGTCTATTTGCTGCGCCTTGTTTCTTTGTCTGCTTCTGTTGTCGTCAGCAGCACAGGAAGTGTGGGCGGCGCCATTCCTGGGCAGGCTGCACTTTCTTTTCACGCTGGGCGGCTTTCCTCACGGGCGCACTCCTTGCGCGTGGGGCTGCCCCACGCGAGGGACACCCTTGCGTGGCACGGCACTCCTTGCGCGCATCAGCACTGCGCATGGGCAACTCCACACGGGTCAAGGAGGCCCGGGGTTTGAACCGCGGACCTCCCATATGGTAGATGGACGCCCTAACCACTGGGCCAAAGTCCGTTTCCTCAATGTGTTTTTGTCAAGAAAGGATGCTGGATTTTTTGAATGCCTTTTCTGTATCGATTGAGATAATCACAAGGTCTTTTTTCTTCCATTTGTTAATGTGGTATATTTTATTGATTGATTTTCTTATGTTCAGCCAGCCTTGCATACAAGGAATAAGTCCCACTTGGTCATGGTTATATAAGTCTTTTGATATGCTGTTGGATTCTGTTTGCACGTATTTTGTTGAGAACTTTTGCATCTATGTTTATTAGTGAGATTGGTCTGCAATTTACTTTTTTTGAAGTGTCTTTATGTGGCTTTGTCAGGGTGATGTTGGTTTCATAAAATGTATTGGGTAATTTCCCCTCCTTTTCAATTTTTTGGAGTATTTTAAATAGGATCAGTGTTAATTCTTCTTGAAATAATTGGTAGAATTCACCTGTAAAGCCATCTGGCCCTAGATTTTTTGTGACTGATTCAATCTCTTTAAATGTAATTGGTTTATTAAGTTCTTGTATTTCTTGTAGCGTTAATGTAGGATGTTTGTGCCTTTCTAGGAATTTTTCCATTTCGTCTAGGTTGTCTAGTTTGCTAGCATTCAGTTTCTCATGATATCCTCTTATGATCCTTTCTATATCTGTGGGGTCATAATTTCCCCCCTTTCATTTCTGATTTTATTTGTGTGTTCTCTCTTTTTTTCTTTGTTAATCTAGCTCTAGGGGTCTGTCAATTTTATTGATCTTCTCAAAGGACAAAGCTTTGGTTTTGTCGAGTATATTTATCAGTCAAAGGGGGTTCCAGAAATCTGTTGGGTTTATAAAGAGTATTTATTTTGTATAGAAGCTTACAGTTACCAGGCTATAAAGTGTAAGTTACTTCCCCACCAAAGTCTGTTGCCACGTGTTGGAGCAAGATGGCTGCTGACATCTGTAAGGGTTAAGGCTTCCTCTACCTCTTAAGGCTCCATGGTCCTAGCTTCTTCTAGTATCAGCTGTAGGCTGGGACAAGTCTTGTCTCTCTCCTGGACTCATTTCTCTCCAGGCTCAGCTGCTCTGCTTTCTCTACAAGGCCAGCTGTAAACTATCAGACAAATGGCTTATCTCTCTTCCAAGGGCCTCTGCCATGTCTAATGGAGCCTTCTCTTTTCCCCCATGTATCTGATTCTCTGTGTGTTTATTTCCTGGGTCTCCAGCATTAAAACTCCAAATGTCTCCTCTGCCTTGTTATTTTCTCTGTGATTCCCTACCTGCTAAGGGGTGGGGACCCTATGTCCTACTGACATGGCCCAATCAAAGGCCTAGTCATAATTTAATCAAGTAAAAGTGAAACCTCTGAATTTAATACAATCTAAGGGTCTCACTAGCCCAGAGGAACAGGCCAGTTTATAAACATAATCAATATTTCTTTTTGGAATTCATCAAGAATGTCAAACTGCCACATTGATTTTTCTCTATTTTCTTGTTGTTGTTCTCAATTTTCTTAATTTCTTTTCTAATCTTTATTTATTTCCTTCTGTTTGCATTGGCAATGGTTTGCTGTTCTTTTTCTAGTTTTTCCAGTTGTTCACTTAAATCTTTGATTTTAGCTGTTTTTTCTTTTTTAAAATAGGCATTTAGGGCTATAAATTTCCCTCTCAGCACTACTTTCACTGTATCCTGTAAATTTTGATAAGTTGTGATCTTGTTTTCATTTCTTTCAATATCTTTACTAATTCACAACCTCCTTCATTAGTGTGGTACATTCATTTCAATTGATGAACACATTTTGGAGCATTGCCATTGAGCATGGATTATAGGTTACATTATAGTTTACATTCTCTCCCACACAATTATGTAGGTTATACCAAGGTATATAATGGCTTGTATCTGTCACTGAGTGTTATTCAGGACAATTCCCATGTCCTGAAAATACCCCCGTATTATACCTGTTTTCCCTTTCCCTGTCCTGAGAACCTCCTGTGGTCACTGCCACCACACCAATGATGTAAGTTCTTCCATTGCTAGAAACACAAGAAGTGTATAATAGAATACCAGTAAGTCCACTCTCAACCATAGTTCATTCCCAACCCTGAGGATTCTGGGATGGTGATGCCCACTCCACCTCTAACTGAGAGGGGACTTCAGTCCCATACAGTCAATGGAATGAACTGGAGAATAGGCATTGCAACTCCTTTGAGGCTCAGGGCCCAGCTGGCCCATAGACAGCCCAAAGATTCAAATCTAATGTGCTTTTTTTTTCTCTCTCTTTATTTTTTGAAAATGTTACATTAAAAAATATAAGAGATCCCCACATACCACCCTCTTCCCCTCACCCCACCCCTCCCACATCAACAACCTCTTTCATCATCATGGGACATTCCTTGCATTTGGTAAATACATTTTGGAGCACTGCTACAGCTCCTGGGTAATGGTTTACATTGTAGTTTACCCTCTCCCCCAGTCCACCCACTGGACCATGGCAGGACATACAGTGTCCAGCGTCAGTCCCTGCAGTACCACCCAGGACAACTCCAAGTCCTGAAATTGCCCCCATATTATATTTCTTTTTCCTTCTCCCTACCTCAGCAGTTACCATGGTCACTCTCTCCACATCAATGCTACAATTTCTTCCATTACTAATCACAATAATTCTATAGTAGAATATTAGTAAGTCCACTCTTATCCATACTCTATTCCTCCATCCTGTGGACTCTGGGATGGTTATGTCCACCCCACCTCTATATTGAGAGGGGCTTAGATTCCACATGCATGGTGGATGCAATTCTCCTACTTGCAGTTATAGGCACTGTTGGCTTCCTGGTGTGATGGTTGACTTTCTTCACCTCTCTGTTTGCTGGCTGGGATAAGTCCAATAAACCAGAGGGTAGGAGTTGCAAGTCTGCTGAGGCTCAGGACCTGGCTTCACATGGACAGTCCAGAGATTCAGGTCTCCTGATCTAATGTGCTTTTGTTTTTTTTTGTTTTTTCTTTTTTTTTTTTCTAATGTGCTTTTGATCTCACCTATTGTGTCTTTCATTCCCTAAGCACTGTTATTTTTCTATTCAGGTTTTCAAAATCTTCTTTATGCCCATTCAGTGTCTTATTGATGTCTTTTATCTTTTTAGCCATATTATCTTTCAACTCATTAATTTGATTTTGAAAATTTGTGTTCATCTCATTGATTAGTTGTCTCAAATCCTGTGTCTCTTCTTGGGCTTTGACATATTCCTATTCTTGGGCCATTTCTTCCATTTTCTTAGTATGGCTTGTAATTTTTGCTGATTTCTAAGTAACTGATTAGGACGGTGAGTTTAATTTCCTCATGTGTACTTCCTTGGTCCATCAGCAGAGGTGCTGTTTTGCAGCCCTCTCAGTTCAGTACCTGATTGGAGTGTGTTTGTTGCTATGCGGACTGGATCAGTGTGATAGAGGATCCTGCCTGGAGGTTGTCTTGTAATTTATTTCCCAGAGGCAGTTCTCCAACCTTTGCTGGCAGCCCCTCACTTTTCCTGGTTAAGGAATAATTCTACTCCCCACTGTATCTACAATAACTAGTTCTTGTCAGGAAGGAGGAAAATTAAGCATTCCTTGCCATGGTATTGACACAAGGGTAGACATACTGACCAATGGAACCAAATTAAGACTTCTGATTTAAATCCTTGTTTATACAGTTATCTGATATTCAGCAAGGCCACCAAGCCCACTCAACAGGGAAAAATGGCCTCTTCAACAAATGGTGCTTGGAGAACTGGATATCAATATCCAAAAGAATGAGAAAGGAACACCATCTCACACCTTAAACAAAAATCAACTCAAAATGGATCAAAGATCTAAATATTAAGAGCCAAGACCCATAAAGATTTTGGAATATAATGTAGGGAAGCATCTACAGGACCTTGTAATAGGAAATGATTTCATGAACTTCAAACTCAAAGTACAAGCAGCAAAAGAAAAAATAGATAAATTGAATCTCCTTAAAATTAAAACTTTTGCACCACAAAGGAGGATGTCAAGAAATAAAAAGGCAGTCTACCCAATGGGAGAAAATATTTGGTAACCATATATTTTGTAGGAATCTAATATCCAGCATATATAAAGAAATCCTACACCTCAAAAAGACAATCAATTTTAAAAATGGGCAAGTGGCTTGGAAAGACATTTCTACATGGAAGAAATACAAATGGCTAAAAAGCACTTGAAAATTGCCCAATATCACTAGCTATTAGGAAAATGCAAATCAAAACTACAATGAGATACCATCTTACACCCGTTAGACTTGCAGCTATTAAAAAAACAGGACTACAAGTGTTGGAGAGGATTTGGTGGAATGGGAACCCTTACCCATTGCTGGTGGGAATGTAGAATGGTCCAACCCTTGTGGAGGACAAGTTTGGCAGTTCCTCAAAAAAACTAACTATAGAACTGCCATATGATACAACAATTCCACTGCTGGGTATATATCCAGAAGAACTGAAAGCAAGGACATGAACGGATATATAACACCAATGTTCACATTGGCATTATTCACTATTGCCAAAAGTTGGAATCAACCCAAATGCCCATCAGCAGATGAATGGATAAACCAAATATGGTACATACATTCAATGGAATATCATCAGCTGTTAGAATGAATACAATGCTAACACACTGGATAACATGGATGAATCTTGAGGACCTTATGTTGAGTGAAGCTAGCCAGGCATTGAGGGACAAATATACATGATCTCACTGATATGAATTAAGCAAATTGAGCAGACTCAGAGAGCTGTTGTCTCAAAGATATGTTTACAGGAAATAGAAAGGTAGAAGAAAGTTGTGAGCCAACACCAATACAGGCAAAATCTATGTAAGGTATAAGTGTGTAGTTGGGCAATGATGGGATATGACAGGTATGTAGTGGTACTGTTGGGTTGGGCAGTGCAGGTTTGACAGGGGGGTAGAGTGGGGAGAGTGGGTTGGATGGTCCATGGAACTGGGGGGAGTGTTGGGGGAGGGACCAGGTGAACACTGGAGGTTGGCAGGTATGTGGTTGAAAGTATAAAATTGGAAACACTCTTACAGCAATATGACAAGGAATGGTTACTGTTTAGGGTGTTGGATGGGGGTGGCATTCAGGACAAGGCACACCTGGGGCAGGCTTCTAGGGAGTATGCAAGTAATCATTTTGTCATGTGTTGTATCAGTGGGTGGAGACCCACATAATGAGTAGGAAGGAGTTGAACTCCCATCCTGGTAGGACCAATATGTTCTCAAACCGATGGGCAGGAATGTCTCGAGAGCATGGGTGGTTCTTATAGGGGAGGACAAACCAATGTGAAGACCTCAGTGTTGTTGCAAGTAACTATGAATCTTGTCATCCAAGGAGTGAATCCAGGTGTAAAATGGGAATAATAATAGCATGCAACTAATAACAGTAAGGAGGAAATGAGATGGTATATGAAAAGCAATTAGCACAGTGCTTGGCATACTATAAATGCTCAACATATATTAGTTGCTGTTAATGGTGGCTCTGGGAAGTACAAGAGGGTTTAGTTCTTAGAGATGTGGCTTTTATTTGCAAGCTTGCTATATAGTCTTATTATAGCCAGTTTCTAAATATCTTCAAACTGTGGTTCTGAGTTTCCATTCTGATTTTCTAACTCAGACTTACTAGGTTGGAAAAGCAAACCTAAGGGAAGCAGAGGAAAAACAATTTTGTTAGAAGACAGCATTGTCACGACCCCAATCTTCTACCATGTGTCTCCATTTAAGCCATCTCATTAAACAAAGGGAAAGATACAATAGCCAGACATATTACAGTGATGCTTCCCCAGAAGCTAATTTTACTAATTGCTTCAGGACAGAGACTATTAAACTAAAAGGCAAAGAGAATGGAACCCAGAAGTTTATTGGAAAGAATTGTAAATCCTAAATCCAACAACTGGATGTTTACTAGGACACAACATTGACCATACCAAACAAATCAGAATCCCACGAAGTTTTTGAGGAAATGGAATTGTGCCTAACCCAAATAAACAGAAGAAGAAGAAAAAAAATCTCCAGGTTTGGTCAGCAACAGTCTGTGACTGTTCTACTCTAAAGTAACCCTAAACTGACACTAAAAAGAAGTGAGTTCCACAAGCTATATAACACTATATAGCTTGCAGCTACAGAAAATGAGTACATCCATATTAGTTATTATTTATGTGAAAATAAAATCTAACTGGGCATCCTGTAGGGGAAGTCATGCCAATATTTAGCTCATGTGTGTCCAGTAGAATAGACCATAAGGAAAATGGGAAGATCTGCCATCAGGCAAAGTCAGGTATTGGCAAGTGGGTTAACTAAGGCTCTTACTCCTTTGAATGGGTGGAGGTTGGGGAAGGTTTCTGGGGTTTTAAGCAGTTGAAAAGTGCTAATATACTGTTCCTATTTTTTAACTTTATAAAACAAGTTTTTTTTAAATTTTTAAAATTTCTTTCCCCTTACCCCCCCCAGTTGTCTGTTCTCTGTGTCCATTTGCTGTGTGTTCTTGTCCACTTCTGTTGTTGTCAGCAGCATGGCAATCTGTGTTTCTTTTTGTTGCATATCTTGCTGCATCAACTCTCCATGTGTGCAGTGCCATTCCTGGGCAGGCTGCACTTTTTTTCATGCTGGGCGGCTCTCCTTACAGGCGCACTCTTTGCACGTGGGGCTCCCCTACGCGGGGGACACCCCTGCGTGGCTCGGCACTCCTTGCGCGCATCGGCACTAAGCATGGGCCTACTCCACACAGGTCAAGGAGGCCCGGGGTTTGAACCGTGGACCTCCCATATGGTAGATATACGCCATATCCACTGAGCCAAGTCCGCTTTGAAAAGTTACATCAAAAATATAGGGACTGGGGAGTGAGTGTAGCTTAATGGTTGAGTGCTTGCTTCTCATGGACAATGTCTTGGGTTCAGTCTCTGGTACCTTCTAAAACAAACCAACAAATAATATTTTAAAATTTAGAGGATTCCCAAATACCCTATCTCCTCCCCTCTCACATTTTTCCCTATTAATAACATCTTACATAAGTATGGTACATTTGTTATAATTGATGAATAAATATTGAAGGACTGCTACTAACCATGGTTTATTGTTTGCATTATGATTTATACTTTGCACTGTACAATTTTATAGGTTTTGACAAAATGTATAATGACTTATATCCATCATTGCAGTATTATGCACAATAAATCCAATGCCCTAAAAATGCCCTATGATCCACCTATTCTTCCCTCCCCCTCTAGTAACCACTATATTTATAACAATGTATCAAGTTCTTCTGTTTCTACAATGGTAATAAGTCTACTTTGGTCCATGGTTGCATTCTCTGCTTATGTTTGCTCATTCCTCAGTCCTGAGGATTTGGGGATGGTGATACCTGCTTTGCTTCAGATTGAGAGGGGGACTTAGATTTAAGCGGCAGATGGGAGAAGCTGTTTTGCTTGCAATTGTAGATACTCTTTGCTTTTGGGCATGGAGGTTATCCATCATGATCATTTTGTTAGTTGTTCTATGCGGATCTGATGAACTGGAAAGTTAAGTGTTGTTTGCAATTCTGCTGTGATTAAGGGATTAATTAGCATATGAACAGATTGAAGATTTAAGTCTATGGGGCATATATTAAATAAGTGTAATATTACTTATAGGTTCAAATAAAAGGGGTTGAAGATCATGTGTAGGGAAATTACAAATAAGTCTAACTCTGTTGCATTAGGGAAATAGGTTATCATATATTCCAATGTAAGGCCCACTGACAGGGTGCTGATTTCAGGATGTGTGCCTTGCCTATAGTGTCCAGATTTCCTTACAGTCCTTGGGAGGACCTCTGTTTGAGGATTTGTTTACTGTGGCAGTTAGTGAGATCCACCTGAGATGTGCATAAGCATAACCTCTGGAATGACCTCCCAACTCACTTCAGAATCTCTTAACCATAAAACCCTTTATATTTAATTTTCCCTCTTTTGGTCAAGGTCTTTTTCCAAATTCATTGCTAGGTGGTGCTTAGTAATAGTCCCTCAGTGCCACGGAGGGTCATCCCGGGAGTAATGTCCCACACCAGGGGGAAAAGAGTGAGTTTATGTGCTGAGTTTGGCTTGTAGAAAGGCCACTTTTATAGGATTATTATGCCAAAAGGAAAGGAGCTAATAGTTTTGTGTGTCTGTTGTATGATATCATCTCTGCATAATTTTCCTCATTTCAAAGTTCACAATAACTCTATGAGGCATACATCCTATCATCTCATTTTATAGAAGAGAAAATTGAGGATCAGAGAAGCTAATTATTGGAGAGTAAATAGCATATTTAAATCAAAACCTTTTGGTCCCCAATATATGTTCTTTTACTGCATTCTTTTCTCTTAAGAGAAAACAGTTACTCATTATTGTTATTAACCAATTTAGAAATTCATGAAAGTAATTCCAAATAAAACGTGTATTTAAGCATGAGAAGAAAGTGGGAAATACAAAAATAACAATGCTTTTGAAATCCCCTCACTTTCACCCTCTTTATTTAATGTTGAAGGCCATTAATCTTATTATTCTCTGGTTTCTATGGGTTTTAGAAATGAGTTTGCCTGTTCTATCACAATGTAGGCTGGTTTCCCACTATTTCATTTTGATTATATCTTGCTCATCCTATTAGCAGGATACTGTGAGATATTACAAAATTGAATAAAATTCTGAAAACATAAAAGAGTTATATGTCAATAAATTCTTTGAGTTTATGGATAATACAAAAAAAGATTTATCAAATGAATAAGTAAAATTTACTTCCATATGATGAAGTTGAAAATTCTCTAAGCATCATAGTTTTTGAGAAAGGCAAAGATTTAAATAAATCTGTAGAAAAATTGGAAGAAAATATTTTTAACTGATTTAAAATATGGAATGTAACTATCAATATAAATTTTAAAAATCTAATGAAATACCCATGGATTACTTTTATTACATTAATAACTTAGATCATAGAACAGATATTCTCTTTTTCTATGCTCATTAAATTAATGAACATTTTCTTATAGCTATTACTCAAATAAGAGTTTAAAAACTATTAGAAAGGGAAAGCATGCCTATTGTAAGAAGAAAAATGAAAAATAAAATGAATGGCATGGGAAATGCAAGTTCAGTTTTCTCTTAATTCCCACGCCTCAATCCCAAGATAATCATGGTTAGTGTTTTGGTACATACATTCTTAAATATGCCAAATATGCAACACTAGATTTTCAAATATTTGTATACTGGTGAATATGCACCTATACATCAAAATGGAATTATATAGCATATCCTCTTCTGAAACATTTCCCTTTTAGCATATGAAAAAATATTTATAGTGAATGAATTTTGAAAACATTGAAAGGGTCCTGAATTGAAAAAGACCCACAATCTCTTTAAATATTTTTGGTTTCTAAAATTTTCTCTTATGATTTTAAAATAATATATACTGAAAGAAAGTTAATTCCTTAGAAAATATCTTGAATTTGAATGACAGGTAATAATATATAAGATAGAGGATAAGTAACCTTCTGTTTCTTGTTAATGAAATTTTGGGATTTTAATATAATTGTCATATGATTAGGACACCTAATATTTTTAAAATGAGGAAAGTTGGGCTTAAAAATAGTCCATATACAAAAAAGAACCCTGACTTTGTCTAACAACAACACTTAGTTCAACATAGTATGAATTGCATGTGAAAAATGCTAACACAGAATTATAATACATTTATGGAATCATAGTATTCCGAACAAGGGAGTATATTATTCCACAATCATCTTTAATTTGTGAAAATATGTCTGGTGGAAAATTGTTAGTACTAGAAGCCACCTTTTTTTTTTAAGATTTGTTTATTTCTTTATTCCCCCCCACCCCCACTCCTGTTGTCTGTTCTCTGTGTCTATTTGCTGCATCTTCTTTGAAGATGCTTCTGTTGTTGCCAGTGGCATGGAAATCTGTGTTTCTTTTTGTTGCGTCATCTTGTTGTGTGCGCTCTCCATGTGTGCAGCACCATTCCTGGGCAGGCTGCACTTTCTTTCATGCTGGGCGGCTCTCCTTATGGGGTGCACTCCTTGCGCGTGGGGCTCCCCAACACGGGGGACACCCCTGCGTGGCAGGGCACTCTTTGAGCGCATCAGCACTGCGCATGGGCCAGCTCCACATGGGTCAAGGAGGCCCAGGGTTTGAACCGTGGACCTCCCATGTGGTAGACGGATGCCCTAACTACTGGGCCAAGTCTGCCTCCAGGAGCCACCTTTTTAGGTGAATATTGACATCAATAGGTGGGCAACCATGAGATCATTGTGGTAGAAAACTATGTAATACAAAGACTAGTTGAAGTAATTGAAAGTATTGAGTTTGTTAAGTGAGTTTTGCTGGTGTTTTAGTTAAGGAGTAATGAAATTGGTGGTAAAGCAGGAATTTAATGGAATTTATAGAAATTAATGGAACTTGTGGGAAAACAGATTTTAACTCAAAAGGAGAAGAAACTTCCATTTATTTAGTACATTGTATAAGGCACCTTGTATATTTGATAAGTGTGGATTTCAAATTAATTTGCAAAGGATGGATTAATCAATAAATAGTTTTGAGAAAATTGGCTAGAAAAATACACTTAATTAAATACTGCATGTCTCACTGTAAAGGAAATGTGAAAAATGTAAAATATTTAGGGCTTAAGGTATAAAAATTTCTAGAGCTCAATAATAAAAACTAAATAACATGAGTAAACTCATGGAGGTAAACTTTAGTGTATAGTTTACTGAGACCTGATGCTTAATTTATGAATATTATTTTAAAAATAAGGTTTATTGGAAAAGTGTAGAAATGAATAAAATTGATGGTAACATATTATTGTGAGTATAATGAACTACACTGATTTATAAATATGATTGTGGCTGAAAGAGGTAGTCTAGGGATGTAAATGTCAATTGGAAGGAAGGTAGAGGATGATCTAGGGACTGTATAACAATGATTTTGATGGTAGATGAAGATTGCAGTTAATAATATAAAATAAGAATGTTCTTTTACAAAGTGTTAAGAATATAGTAATACACAGGAAAATTGCAACTAATGTAATCTATAGATGAGAGTTAATAGTGATATTTTGATATTTTGAAGCAGTGGCAAAGAAGATATTATACCAGTTCTAAGGGTCAACAGTAAAGGTTTATTGGGTCAACAATAAAGGTTTATAAGGGGTATGGGATTTTTCCTTTTGGAGTAATTAAAACATTCTAACAAGCACAACTCTGTGATGAAAATGAGAGCCACTGAGAGTACACTTTGAATGGATTATATAAAACATAGGACTGTATAACCCACTAAATCCTGTGGTGGAAGAGTAACAGAACAAACATGAGGACTTTCTCTCGTGAACTATGACAAAAATGTAATACCAATACAGGGTGTTAATAATAAGTTGGATTGAGGAAAAAACACCAAATGTAAGATATGGACCAAAGTTAATAGTAATATTTTGATGATGCTCTTTTATAATTTGTAACAAATGTTTCACAGCAATGCAAGGAATTGGTGGTGGGGTGATGTATGGGAATCCTTTATGATGTTATACATGTTTGTTTTGTAAGTTCACAAATTTTACTATATACTTATTATTTATATATGTTCATGTATGAATGATATCCTTCAATAAATTTTTTTAAAACAAAAAAAATATGAAAAGGTTAAAAAAATTCTTGGAGTAAGTAGAAAATTTATGTAGAATCAAAGCTATTCCATAAATTAAGTCTAATGTAAAGAAGGGGCACCTGAGGCTTAGGGAGATTAGTTAATTTGCCCCTCAAAAACACTGTAAGGGTAGAAAACCTCTGCAAAGGCCCTTTTACAACTCCCATTTTATAGTTTATGACCTGTAATTAAGTAATTGCAAATGTGCACTTGATTGTGTGGTGAGATGTTCTATAAATTTTCTGAGTATTGAAGGTTGAGATCAAGCCCGTACTACCATTTAACAGCTGATATAGAGGTGATTCTGTAGGAAGCAGGAGGTTTGAAAAGTTCATCTCTAATATCCCCTAAAAGATTTATTGTTTTAAAGCCAACTTTATCCTGGTATAGTAATGTGTACTTAATAAAAATAATTAAGAACTTAATAATAATAATAATATCTTATTATTAAAGTGAACCCATAAAGCTTACAATGCCCACAACTATTAAAATGTTCATCACAGATTAAAAGTACTATCTAAAAGGACATCAGATGCAAACAAATTTAGGTTCATAATAGTGAGAGTTCCAATATGTTTTTCTATGTGACTTTGCTTAGGTGTTTCAGATTTTTAGGGGTTAAATGGTGAGGTATCCATATTTTTTAGCGGCCTTCTCAGTGAAAAGATTCACTGTTCAAAAATTTTTTCCACAGTACATATTCATGAAAAGTGATGTAATTAATAACCTCATTTTAGAGCCCCAGGAAAGCAGTATTTTGAGAACTGACCTTGGTTTTCATTTACATGAGAATACATTCATATAACATCTAAATGCTCCAGAAAATCTTTATGTTAAGATAAGATGTTTCCTACTTAGATTTCTGTATTCTCTTTCCTAACATGACATTTCCATTTAAAGCCATCATGATATGTTTTAGTATATTCATGTACTTTCATTATATTAGACATATAGTCAGGTACTATTTATTTAATAATTTATATATAGTTCATAAGGATTTCTAGTATCCATATCAGATTTATCGAAAGTGCCTTGAGCACACATGATTAGCTCTTTGAACATAAAATAAGTTAATATTTTAGTTGCATTGTTTCTGATCGCAACTGGTGATAAATGTCATTACCTCGGTAAACCAATTTTGTTTTCATCATTATTATTTGGAACATCACCATTCCTACATAGTTTAAAATGATATTCAAAGTATTCACCTCTTTTCTTTTTTCTATTGTTTATGTGCTCTTTAAAATGTATATATAAAGTTTATTTCCCTGTGTTATTAAATGTTCTTTGAAAACTAATGCTTGATGGCTGTTTCCAAAGTTTTATTATAAGTATAATAATAGCTGTCATCTATAGTGTGCTTTTTTTTTGTACTAGGAACTGCTGTAAATCTTTAGATATATCATCTTGTTTGATCCACAGAACGACTTCATTATACAGATATACAAACCCAGGCACAGGGAGGTTAAATGATTTGCCCCAATCATGCAGCTGGAAAGTTGTAGAGTTTGGATTTGAAACCAGGCAGTCTGGTTGCAGTCCTCACTGGTAACCACTATGCCTAGACAACTTTTGAAATGTGAAGTAAGATAAACATCTATAATTATAAAATGTCTGCCATATCTTACTTTTATTTCTGAAAAATTCATAAAACTGGAATATTTGGTAAAGACTACATAAACATTTATAAACCTCTGAGCATGTTTCCAAATTGTTTCCCAGAAAATTTGTTAATTTGTACCCCTCCAAGATTATTACACAGATTCCATTTCCCTGAATTCCCTCCAGTAATGGATGCATCTATTTTTAATTTTTGTTAATTTTATCAAAAAGTTTTTATTAATTTCTTTAGTTGCTTATTTTTGAGGTTCTCCCCTTTTCCAGCTGTTTTTATTAATTATTTTTCTTTTGTGAGTTTTTAGTTTAATCCATATCATATTTTTATATGGGCTCATTAGTGAGATATAAAGATTTATATTACTCCTTTTTATATTATTTTTTCTCTACCTCTTATGTATTATATATTCTCTGGCCAAGTGCTCTCCCCCCTTTTATAAAGATAATCTTATATTGTACCACTTTTATGCACAGAAAGGCTTTCCGCATCTTGTGATCAACTTTTGTTTCAGTATGATCCTTTTTAGGTTCTTTATAATTGATTTTTTTCTTTTAAACATATAGTCCTTAAATCTATTTGTATTTAACTGATTATTCCAGAAGCATTTCCTTTCCCCTTTCTTTTATTATGACGATTTTCTTATATACTAAATATGTGCACAAGCTGCAAGCACACGTACTCATTCACAACACATCCATGTCTTTGCTATCTCTTTTGCTTAGAATTCAGTATAATATAGTGGAGCCAGACTGTGTGGATTCAATTCCAGCACTCTATTGCTAGTATTTTCAGTCTCCTCATCTAATAAATGAGGATAGTATAGTACCTACCTAAAAGTGTTGCTGTGAAGATTAATGAATTAATAGTGGAAAGCACGTAAACCAGTGGCTAGCACACACTAAGCAGTATATGTGTTATCTTTATTATTAATTATGCTTTAAATCTATATGGTTTTGCATATGGCATGTTATTTCTTTTCCCCATAAATGTTTGATAGTATCTGTTTGATAGAAATTACTAGGAAAATCATCTGGGTATGAGGTTGTGTGTGTGTGAGAGTGTGTGAGAGACATAGATGGAGACAGAGAGAGAAAGAGAGAAAGGGAGGGAGAGAGAGAGGGAGGAAAGGAGGGAGAGAGAGAAGGATAGTTTATTATTCTTATGTCAGTTTTGGTAGTTCTTGTATTTAAACTAATTTGCCATTATATCCATGTTATCAAAAATTTTACATAGTGTTGTTTATAGTATCCCTTTATTATGTTTTCAAGGCCTGTAAGAGCTGTAGTGATGTCATTTATTTAATTTTGACATTGGTTATATGTATATTCCCTTTTTTCTTGATCAGTCTGGATCAATCTTCAAGTTCACTGATTGATTTCTTTCCTGTATCCATCTCTCCATTCTGATCATGAGCCTGTATTAATAATTTCTTCTTTATATTGAATTTGTTTTTTAAATTTTCAACATATCTATTTGACTCCTTTTTATAGTTTCCATTCATCTGCTAATATTCTTTATTTTTTTCTTGTCGACCTTTTCCAATAGATCCTTTGACTTAATAATTGTAGTTATTTTTAAATCCTTTTCTGGTAATACCAACATCTGGGCCAGCTTCAGTTCTAGTTCTCTTGACTACTTTGTCTCTTGACTATGGATCATTTATTTTTCTTGCTCTTGAATGTATCTCATGATTTCTTATTGAATGCTGGACATACAGTGTGAAAGACCAGTAGAGACTGAGATATAAGATTAATGCCCAGAAATGGGCATGCCTCTTTTCCTTTTGGATCACTGGTGTGGGAATTTGAATCAATTTAGTCATTAGTTTACTTGGGTTTATAGTATGTTGGTATAATTACTTTCATTATATCTCAGACTTCAAATTTCTCCAATGGTGTGTTTTGCTTAGTGTGAGGCCTAGAATGCTGGAGAGTTTTTCTCATGTTCCTGCTTCACCCTCTGCTTTCACCAGCCTCTGTATGCCTATAACACCAAAGGTGTATTTACTGCCTTTGTGCTTCTATTTCAGCAGTAGATCAGTTTTAGGCAGGCCCAGTGTGCTTGAGCCTTTGGTAGTGGGTATTTCTCAGCCTTCTTGCCCTTTTGCTCCATGGCAACTGCCTATTATTGGTGGGTGATTTTGAATTGGGATGAATAGCCTTTCTCTGCTTTGTATAATTGCATGATCCTGGGCCCAGTATGGCTTTCTCCAGTAATGGATGACTTTTCTTCTACCTCCTCTTCAGCAACAGCTAATCTTTTCTCAAAACCAATGTGGAAGGTTTTCCTACTCCTTCTCAAGTAGCAGACAACTTTTCTGTCTAATTCTCCCCTAGATGCAATGAACCTTTGCTTGTGATGAGGAGGTGGGAGGATTTCTGGCCCCCAATCCCAATGGCTGAAACTTTTGTTTCATAAGATGAAATAATCCATGAAATGGGCAGCATTTGTGCCTGTGTGGTACTGAATGGGAGGAGGGGAGTTCCTGAGTTTTTCTGTCCTTACCCTCTGTTTCATGAATACTTGGTGGAGGTCTCTGAAAAAGTCCTGGTGAATGTGTGAAAACTCCTCTGGTTTCTAGGGCGCCCAGAGATTCAAAACTGCCATGCTAGTCCATACTTGGTCTTTATAAATTCATTAAAATTTCAATTGTTTTCTTCTTACCCTTTATGACTGTCAATTCTTCTTCTTATACTTTGCAAAATGAATTCAGTACGACTTGTTTCAACTCTCTGATATATTAAAAATAGTTTTTATGTTTTAGGTTATTTAGTTTTTCCTTGTTTTTAGGGTAAGAGTGACATATTCTTCATGGCTTTCCCATACTAAACAGAACCTGAAACAGTTGACACTTTAGTTATACTGCTTTGTGTTCTTTTTGTTTTTAGGGGTTGCATTTACGATTTATCTTCAAATATTTCATGAACAGTGGAGTAAACTTACATCTCACCTCGATCTTTGTGTTCTTATATTTTACTTCTATGTATACTGTGACCCCACAACTTATTATTTTCATTTGGACAGTCAAAAGTTGTTTAAAGAAATTTAGGTAATAGTAACAACACTGACAACAATAAACAAACATCATTTACATTTACTCATTTATTTTCCCTTTCTGATTCTCTTCATTCTTTCTTATGTATCTGGTATAGTTTCATTATCCAGAAGGACTACTTGTATAATTTCTTAAGTACAGATTGGCTGGAGATGAATTATTTCAGTATGTGTGCTTTAACATGTCTTTCTCTTTCATTGCTGGAGAGTATTTTCTCTGGATGGAAAATCCCATCCAGAGGAAATTCCATCCAGAGAATTTGCCCCCTTCAGTACTTTAAAAATATTCCATGGATTTCTGGCCTCTATTGTTTCCAGTGAGAAGTCAGCCATAATTCTATCATTTTCCATATGGAATGTGTTCTTTTTTACTCTAAATAGTTTTAAGATAGTCTCTTTGTCTTTGGTTTCCATCAGTTTGATAATTGTGTATCTTCTTTTGCATTTATTTGTGTTCTTTTTGGCTCTCTCAGTAGTTATATTTCTTAATTTTGGAAAATGCTCATTAAATATTTCCTTCCTGCTTCATTCTCTTTGATTTCCCTGTGAAATTCCAATTGCTTGTATGTTTGACTATTTAATATTGTCCCCTAAGTCTTAGACCTTCTGTTTACCCTCTTTCCTCACTCTTTTGTTTTCTCCCTCTCTTTAATGTTTTAATGTAGATAATTTCAAATGGTGTGCCTTTAAATTTACTTATCTCTTCCTCTGCTGTATCCTGTCTGCTATTAAGCCTATTGATTGAATTATTCCTTTCTGGTAACATATTTGCTATTTCTCCTAGTTCTATTTGGTTAAAAACACTCTGTTGAAATCCCCCATCTCTTCATTTATGTTATCTATCTTTTCATTTACATTGTTTAATATATTTTTCATAGTTATTTCAAATTTTTCATTTGGTAATTTAAATATCTTGCAAATGTCTGGATATTTTTCTATTGACTGTTTTCTTTAATGATAATAAAACAAATTTTCTTCTTTGCTTGTCTCAAAATTTTAATTTTATGCAAATCATGTTGTGCAAGTCACAGGAGGCTGAAATAAACGAGATGGATACCCCATAAAGTTTATATCCCTTTTCTCTTAAGGTGACTCATGTGGGAGACTAAATCAATCTAATCTGTGGTTTGACTGGGTATAGACTTTTTTTTTTTTTTAACTTTTTTTTAGGTGGAGATCACCAGAGATTTCAAGTATTTTTTTAGAGTGGGATCAGAAAGTTTTCTTCAGGACAGTTTGGGAATGAGTCTCCCTTATTAGGATTCAATTCCAGAAATCGTTACAGATAAACTTCCAGCATTTGTAAGGAGATATGCTTTTCTTTACATATCCCAGTTGCTTGCTTTTTGGAGTGCTGAAATTATCTTCCTTCTGTCCTACCCATGGTTTTCTGCCCTTATGGAGATTTCTCTCTGCCCTGATGTCCTGCCCATAGTCTTCAGAAGAACACTGTAGTGAACTGGAAGTCCTGGATTATCTTGGAGGGATTTTTCCAGCTCTTCTCTTCCATACTCAGCTTTCAGAGATAGCTTCAGTGCATTCAGTGAAGGATGGAGTACCTTGGAAGAGTTTCTCTCAGTTCTCCTGTCTTTTTCACTTTTTACTTTTTATTTTTAAAGAAGCTTTATATTACAAAAATATTACATCATAAATATTGGGAATTCCCATATACCTCACCGCCACCTCTCCCACACTTTCCCCTATTAACATCTTTCATTAGTGTAGTATATTTGTTACACTTGGTACACACATATTGAAACATTACTACAAACAATGGTCTATAGTTTACATTATAGTTTACACTTTGTGCCACATGATTTTATAGGTTTTTGCAAACTGTATAATGGCCTGTATCCATCATTGCAATGATACAGAACAGTTGCAATATGCCCAAACTGCCCCATGTTACAGCTGTTCTTCCCTATCCCTCCCCTCAGAACCTCTGGTGATCACTGCTTTCATATCAATGTTACAAGTTCTTCCATTGCTAAAATAGTATCAAGCCTAATATAGCCCATAGTTGCATTCCTCCCTTGTATTTGTTTATTCCTGTCTTGAGGACATGGGGATGATGATTCATAGTCTGTTTTGTATTGACAGGGGGCTTAGATCCCATGCGGCACATGGATGGAACTGTCTTGCTTGCATTTGTAGATACTCTCTGTGTTTTGAAATGGGCGTTGTCCACCATCATCCTTTTGTTGGCTGTCCTGGGCAAGTCCAAATTAACTGGAGAGTAGGTGTTACAACTCTGCTGTGATTCAGGGCTCAAGTGGCATATAAACAGATTGAATATTTAAGTCTCTGGGACATATATTTAATGAATATAGTGCTAATTATAAGTTCAAATAAAAGGGGCAGATATGTGAGGAAGGAGAGAAGGCTTAATTGGACATAGCAGAAGCCCAGGGAAGAGAGACAAGCCATTTGCCTGGTAGTCTACAGCTGACCTTGTGGAGACAGCAGAGGAGCTGAGCCCAGAGAGAAATGAGCCCCAGTAAGAGCGGAGACATTGGCTGCCATCTTGCCCCAACATGTGACAACAGACTTTGGTGAGGGAAATAAATGATGTTTTTTCTGAGTGACTGTATCATTTTTTATTCAGCAAAGTAGAAATGATTCTGTTTATCTACATCCTTCCTAGAATTTGATGTCATTATTTTTTATTTTAGACATTCTGATAGGTATTTGGTGATATTCATTGTGGTTTTAACTTGTATTTCTCTAAAGGCTACTGATATTGAACATTTTCTCATTTTCTTATTTGTTATCCTCTTTGACCAAATATCTATTAATGTCCTTGGTTTATTTTCTAATTGGATTATGTGTTTGGTTTTTTAGTGTTGAATTTGAGAGTTCTTTATATATTCAACTTACTAGTCCTATGTTGGGTATGTGAGTACATGTTATTTCTAAAATTTCAAGATAATTAAAAAATCACATTGTATATTTCCTTCAAGGAAATAAATACTAACTGGAATCTCATCTTTCTATAGAATCTATTGTTAATATTTTAAAGGCAATCTTTCAAGATTATTCACATATACACATTTTTCTCTGCATCTCTTCATACCTATCTCTTAGCTATATGCTTAGCATATATTTTCTCAATTTTTAAAATAATATCTAGCACTTTAACACCATTTTCAGTATTTCTATGGCATGTATTTCACTTTAAGGTCAGAATAAATATGATTAGATCTAGCATAAAAAATTTAGGTTTGAAATATCTAATACAGTATCCGTTAGCTACATGGAACCATTTAAATTTTATATTAAATTAATTAAAAGTAAAATAGATTTTAAAATTCATCTCTTCAGTATCAATGAGTCACCTTTCAAATGTTCATTTGGCTAGTGCCTACTATAGTTGATATTACAGGTTTATAACATTTCTGTCACTACAAAAAATTCTATTAGAATCATTCAAAAATTAATATTTTAGAGTTGCACTAAGATTATTGTTCTGATATTCTCCAGATGTCACTTTAATGCTACAATTTGACCTTAAACAAGCTACTTTTATGCACTCATTCATGCTTATTTTTAAAAGAAATTAGAAGTAACAATTGATGATCTGTCTCAAAAAAATTTCAAAAAAGTATATATTCTATTCTAATGGACCATCCTCAGGGGTTCACATATTGAGCTCTGCTTTGTACCAGGTACATTCCTCTGATGAATCCAATTTATGAATGTCATTGTTAGGTTTTATTATTATCATTTTGAAGTCAGAGTTACAGAGGCTAAGAGTGTTTAAGTAACTTGCTGAAGACATGAAGTTATGCTTGATCCAAATACCCTTAGCTTTATTTTATTCAAATCTATGTTGCTTATAAAATACCATTGTTTGATGAAGGGATGAAGAGAAAGCCCTTTTTGTACTTACAGGATTCCCCACCTCTTCCTTTGTGATAATCATTTATGTTTTTAAAGAATATTGGCATCTTACAGTAAATGGACACAGTAGAAGATATAATCATTCCTATCATTATAGGATTTTTTACATTACAGGTGGACTCAGGGTCTTTTAGAATAGTTTATTTTGAAGAATTCATTTATAAATCATTAAAAAGGCTGAATTGGTTCAAGAAATTTCCAGTTAAATAATGAGTACCATTTAAAAGGAAGGAAATCCAAAATTATATGACAAATACATTTAATGTCACTTACAGAAAAATTCATTATATCAAAAAAATAAAATATTGGACAGTTGATAGAGCAATGCATTGTCTCAGGGAAAGCTTTATATCGCCCTTAAAGATGGAGATTTTCCAATTCCCGGAGTACCAGTAGTATTCTTTATTTTTAAATTAAAATTTTTTTTAAATATTTAAAAAAATATACCTAGTTTACATAAATGCTACATAAAAAATGTAGGGGATTCCCATATGCCCCACTCCCTACCCCTACCACACTTCCCCACATTAACAGCGTCCTTCATTAGTGTGGTATATTAGTTACAATTGATGAACACATAATAGAGCATTGCCACTAAGTGTGAATTATAGTTTACATTAGAGTTTAAAGTCTATCCCTCATAATTTTTTTTTTAGAACTCTGCATCCCAATACTGTAGGATGTACTTTTTTTAAAGATTTATTTTATTTATTTCTCTCCCCTTCTCTGCACCCTGTTGTCTGCTCTCTGTCCCCATTCACTGTGTGTTCTTCTGTGTCCACTTGTGTTCTTGTCATTTGGCACTGGGAAACTGTGTTGCTTTTTCTGTTGCTGTTGTTGCGTCATCTTGCTGTGTCAGTCTTTGTATGTGTGGTCCCACTCCTGGGTGGACTGCACTTTTTTTTCATGTGGGGCGGCTCTCCTTGTGGGACGCACTCCCTGTGTGTGGGGCACCCCTACTTGGGGGGCACCCCTGCGTGGCATGGCACTCCTTGTGCACGGCAGCACTGCGTGTGGGCCAGCTCACCACACAGGTCAGGAGGCCCTGTATCAAACTCTGGATGTTCCATATGGTAGACAGATGCTCTATCAGTTGAGCCACAACCACTTCCCAATCCCACATAATTTTGTAAGTTATGACAAGATATATATAATGGCCTGTCTCTGTCATTGAAGCATTGAGGACAATTCCAATGTCCCAAAAATGTCCCCATGTTACACCTATTCCCCCCCCCCTCTCTTTCCCCTCTGGCCCTCTAGAGGCTGCTGTCTCCACATCAATGATAAAATTTCTCCTATTGCTAGAATTACAGCACGTCTACTCTAGTCCATTGTTCATTCCCCAATCCTGAAATTCTTGGAAGGTGATGGTCACTCTGCCTCTAATTGAGAGGAGGCTTGGGTCCCATGGGACTATCAGATGGATAGAACTATCTTGCTTGCAGTTGTAGACTCTTTCTGTTCCTTGGGATGGTCATTGACCATTATCATTTCCTTGTTATTTGTCCTAGGTGAGTCCAATGAACTGGAGAGCAGGTGTTGCAACTCTGTTGAGATTCAGGGCCTCACTGGCATATGGAAAGCCCAAAGATTTAGGTCTCTTGGACATAAACCTATCAACTCTAGTACTAAGTATAGGTTCAGATATAAGGGGCAGAAGAGCCATGTGTAGGGAAACCACAACTGAGTCTAATGCTGTCACACTGTAGAGCATAAATTCCAAAATAGGGCCCACTGGTAGGGAGCCAAACTCCTAAGCTGTCAGCCCTGCCTATAGTGTTCTGGATGTCTCCAGAGCCCTTAGGAGTTCTGCTCTTTGCAGCAGTCTTTATTGTGGCAGTCAGTGAGATCCTGCTGAGATGTGCATAAACGTAACCTCTGGAATGACCTCCATTTTGAAGTCTCTTAGCCATATAAACTCATTTGTCTTTGCCCTTTCCCCCTTTTGGTCAGAGTCTTTTTCCATTTGCATTGCTAGATGGTGCTTGATAGCAATCCCTTGGTCCCAGGGAGGCTCATCCCTGGGAGTCAAGTCCTGTGCTGAGGGTGGGGGGCATAGCGGAGAACATACTGCATGTATATGTTGAGTTTGGCTTAGAAAGAGTCCATGTTTGAGCAGCAAGGGGGCTCTCAGGAGATAATTTTTAGGCAACCTATAGTACTAGGCTGGGTTTTGATTTCACAAGGAAATGTTCATAAGGCTACGCAATGAGCAAATTGCAAGTCTTCAGGTAGCACTCATGCTGTCTGAGTTTAATCTTGATAATCTACCAGTGTGTCACACTCTCACAAAATTTTATGGGCAATATTAGGGAGATTTAGTTTGTAATAAGGGGTCCTTTGAAAGTTCATTAACTTTCATAACCTTTTTAGTGAAATAGCTAAAATGGAATACTTTATTTGTTTCCTTTTTCTGGAAGGGATTGACCTGTCATCCTATGTAATATCCTAGCTAACAGTGTCTTGTGGAAGATGATCTATATCCAGTCATTGTACTCTGTATTTCTATATGTTTCTTATTTCTACACCATTGGGAACTAAATAAAAGCTGGATCATATCCATTTCCATCCTTCCTTCATTTATATATACATTATGTTTCATAAATTAGCTATTTATATTCTCAAGATATGACAATTTTATACTAAGCATAGCAGTTTAATATAATTGATGAATTCCAAAAAGAAATATTGGACTATGCTTGTAATCTGATCTGTATCTGGGCATGATTGAGTTGCCACCCAGTCCCCACCCCTTGGTGAGGATAAAAGGCCATGGCTGAGAACAGAATTGAGGGTTTATGATGTTGAAGTTTTGATATTGGAGTTTGATGGTGAAGACTTAAGTTGGAGCTCCAGGAAGTAAGCTCACAGAGGAAAGAGAAACCAATCCCAGGAAGGAAGGAACTTGCACTGAGAGAAAAGCAAGCCCCAAGAACATAGGAACCTAGGAAGCCTGTACCCTCGCAGACATCGGCAACCATCTTGCTGAGGGAAGTAGCTTATGCTTTATGGCCTGGTATCTGTAAGCTCCTACCCCAAATAAATCCCCTTTATAACGCCCAGCAGATTTCTGGTATTTTGCTTCAGCACCCTTTTGATTGACTAATACACTTGGCAATGATTGAAATCAAAGAAGTAATAGTGAGGATTTGTCAATGGGGTAGATTGGTGTTTACCTATATGGCAGAGACTGAATGATATTCATGGGAAGGTAATTACTGGTTTTTGGATAAAACTCGAGTGTATTTGATGGAAAACAGAAAATGTTATCAGGAAATACAAAATTCAATGAAATAAAGAATTTATCAAGGAAAATTTAATGAAAGAAGATTAAGAAAAAATTGGGATCTCTACAGGCATAAACAGAAATTGTTGATGAAAGGCAGATAAAATCAGCCGACTGTCTGTGGATTGGTGGGAACTAGCCAGGAATTTGATCATATAATCAAGATATACAGGAAATAACAGAACAATAAGTGAACACTATTTTATGTAATAGGCTGTATGTTTAGAGAAATCTTAATTTTAGATCTTGATATAGGGTGAAACATAAATTGATTTCTAAACATGTTAGATAAATTCACAAAATAATTAAAAGGTCCATAGTGGTTTAATGGATTACTCTATAAGTATATGTTATGTATTTAATAGATATGTTAATAAGAAAATGTTAAATGTGCATAGCTTATTTTTTTAAATCTTTTATTTATTTATTTATTTTTTAATTACATTATGAAAAATATGAGGTCCCATTCAACCCCACCGCCCCCGCCCCCCACTCCCCCCACAGCAACACTCTTTCCCATCATCATGACACATCCATTGCACCTGGTAAGTTCATCTCTGAGCATCACTGCACCCCATAGTCAATGGTCCACATCATAGCCCAGACTCTCTCACGTTCCATCCAGTGGGCCCTGGGGGGATCTATAATGTCCCGTAATTGTCTGTGAAGCACTATCCAGGACAACTCCACGTCCCGAAAACGCCTCCACATCTCATCTCTTCCTCCCGTTCCCCACACCCAGCAGCCACCATGGCTACCGTTCCCACACCCATTCCACATTTTCTCTGTGGACATTGGATTGGTTGTGTCCATTGCACATCTATGTCAAGTGAGGGCTTAGATTCCATATGGGTACTGGATGCACTCCTCCCGCTTCCAGATGTAGACACTCTAGGCTCCATGTTGTGGTGGTTGACTTTCTTCAACTCCATGTTAGCTGAGTGGAGTAAGTCCAATAAATCAAAGTGTAGGAGCTGAAGTCTGTTGAGGCTCTGGGCCTGGGTGTCATATTATCAGTCCAGAGATTCAAATCCCCTACATATATCTTAAACCCAGCACCGACTACAATTCCAATAAAGTAGCATGCAAGTCTTGTGAAAAGAGATCCCCTCTGAGTCCAATTCCATCACGCAGAAACACCAGCTCCAAAGAAGGGCTATCTGTCATGGCAGTGAACCCCTTCTGCCATGACCATAGAACCCGTGGGTCTCTTTATCCCTCAAAAGAACCAATACCTGGGGTTGTATCTACCTTATCTGTCTCTTAGACTCTGTTCAGTTGTACATAGGGGTATTCCTTCTGACAACCTCCAGACTCTTTTTTAGAGACTCACAGCCTTATAATCTCATTTCTCCTTTCCATTTCCCCCTTACATTAGGTCAAACAGCTTCCCGAAGTCATGTCATTATATGTAGACAGGTATATTCTGCTGTTCCGCATTGAATCTTTAATTCAAGGTCATTTTCTAGTTGCTTCTTCAGCTGGTATGTGGTAGTGATCCCTCGGTGCCAGGGAGGTGCATAGCTTATTTTTAAACAACAATAAAATAAACTTGTCAAAGCTTGCTAAACTAAGGTGGTTTAACAGATATACAATAAATTAGTGATTTTCTGTAGGAATGATGATTTGGTATTTATGGCAACTATCAATGAATAATAAAAAATCATTATATTTTAATAATTGGAGATTTGGATATTTAAATTGATTTTCATATTCTAGTTTCAATTTCTAGCAGTTGAAAGTTTATGTAATATAATACAACTCTTTAACTGGTATTTTTGTGGAGATTCAAAATAAGTCCCCCCCCAATTGATTTATAATGATTAGATTATTCTTGTTACCTGGAAGAACATTGTTCCCAAACAGGGTTCCTAAACTATGTGAACCATTATTCACATTTGTCATCTTTCCTAATATTTCTGTTTTATTTTTCTTCATACAAATAAACAGAAGATCTTTAATTTCTAGAATTATCTGGAATATTCATAATATTAATATAAGATACAGTCTTGACACAATGTAAATCTTCGTGGGGTCCTCTATATTCAAGGTGTCTATGAATTGAAGTTATGGAATTATAAACACATTGCAAAAAATGCTTTCAATGCTTCTAGCTTTAAACAGATAAATCTTAGTTACACATAATAGAAGTCACAGGTACAGATAGAAATGCTGTTTCTTCCTTTCTCTCCCTCCTTGTTTAGGCTTTTTATTTTTTGTCAGCATAGAGTACCCTTATATACTTTTGTCTATAAAAATGCTATTTAAAAATATAATGCCAATACAAACTAAATATAGATTTCCCATAAAACATCTTTTGTTAATGACAGATGATCTTTTTTATGTAAAATAAATGAAACATAGAATAAGGATTGCATAGTTTTAAAAGTCAGTATTGTACAGTCTAACTTAAATGTGAAATAATTTGAATAAGCAAACTAGGAGAGTCAGAATCTATAATATAGATACCAGGGGTGGGGGATGGGGTAGTAAATAAGGAATTGAGGCTTAAAAGGTACATTGTTCCTATCTGGGATAATGGAAAAATTTTGGTAATGGGTGGTGGTGATGGTAGTGCAACATTGTGAATGTAATTAGCAGGACTGAACTACATATTTGCTTGTGTAAGGAGGGGACATTTTAGGTTGTATATATGTTAGTTGAATAAAAATTTTTTTAAAAAGCTACACAAAATGAACCCTAAGTTAAATCATGGACTGAAAAATAAGTCAAGGGAAAACTGCAACTGGGAACAATGTCTGAACATTACAAAATCTGTGAAAATAAACTGTTGTAGAAATAATTTCTAAGATCATTTGAAATGCATATTTTCTGTCTAACCACCAACATTTTGTCAAATCCCCTCATCTCTAAATTCTAGGTTTAGCACCTTGTCTTGGATGCCCTAGCTTTGAAATTCTCATTTCAAAGACATTTTATGGCATAGTCTGTTTATGTTTCCACTCAATTTAGTGTGACTTTGTTTTTAAATTGGCATGTTGTGGTGATAATTAACATTGTACTGTCAAAATTTTATTTCAGCAAATGAAGATACTTAACTACTCTAGAGAGATATTTAATGAAAAAAATTATTTCCATACTCTAACAAACTAGATTTCAAGGTGTGATGGCATTCATCGTATTCTCTACATATACTTAAAGGCTTATTTTCTTTAGATGTTTTGCTTGGATTCCGCTTACTTCATTCTGAGCCAGACTAGATAGGAATTAGTTATTTGATATCCACACAGGTATTGCTGGTTGCTATGGAGAACAAGAATCAACTGCTGCCCTGGCTAATAGGGTAAGGGCCATTTCAGTTGTTGTTTTTTTTTGGTCTTTATTTTTTTAATGTTATATTAAAAAAATATGAGGTCCCAATATGCCCCCCACCCCCCTCACCCCACTCCTCCCCCATAACAACAACCTCCTCCATCATCATGAGACATTCATTGTCCTACAACCAGTGCAGATGGAATCCTAGAGGGACAAGAGATAGTAATGAGATGAACATCCTCCATGAAGCCAACTAGAAACAGCAAGGACAGCACTTTTCTTTACTATACTGGAAACTGATTTCCAATTTGTCCATCTGTCAGAAAACAACTTCACTCCTCCTTTCCCCCAATCTGTCTCATCTCTTTTACTACCTGGCTGAAAACACAAATCAAGGTATCAGTCCTGGTTAACCTCAACTCACTCAGGTTGTTTTTCCCTCTTTACTCCACCCCTGGTACTTGCTTTCTGACTGTGCTATATTAATTTGTTCTCATTTATTTACTGCTTTTTAATATCCCACTAAATTGTCAACTCTTTGAAAGCCAGTACCATGACTTTCATTTCTTTTATATACCCTCTCAGTACTTAGTAGAGTGTTCTCCCCATATAAGCACAGAAGAACTAAATTAAAGCAGACTAAGAAAGAATGTAGCATCATATATATTTTGAAATGCTTCAAAATACACAAAGGCAAATGCTTCGGTTAGGCCATTTTTCAGACTCTAAGTTTAGAATTGAAGAATTTTTTTGTCTTTATTTTTTTAATGTTACATTCAAAAAATATGAGGTCCCCATATACCCCCCACCGCTCTTACACCACTCCTCCCCCCATAACAACAACCTCCTCCATCATCATGAGACATTCATTGTATTTGGTGAATACATCTCTGAGCACCGCTGCACCTCATGGTCAAAGGTCCACACCATAGCCCACATTCTCCCACAGTCCACCCAGTGGGCCATGGGAGAACATACAGTGTCTGCTAACTGTCCCTGAAGCACCACCCAGGACAACTCCAAGTCCCGAAAACGCCCCCGCATCACATCTCTTCCTCCCACTCCCTACCCCCAGCAGCCACCATGGACACTTTCTCCCCACCAATGCCACATTTTCTTCGATTACTAATCACAATAGTTCATGACTAGAATATCAGTAAGTCCACTCTAATCTAGACTCTATTCCTCCATCCTGTGGACCTTAGAATAGTTGTGTCCACTCCACATCTATATCAAGAGAGGGCTTAGATTCCACATGGATGCTAGATGCAATTCTCCTGCTTTCAGTTGTAGGCACTTTTGGCTCCGTGGTGTGGTGGTTGACCTTCTTCACCGCCATGTTAGCTGAGTGGGGTAAGTCCAATAAACCAGAGTGTAAGAGTTTCAAGTCTGTTGAGGCTCAGGGCCTGGCTATCACATGGTCAGTCCAGAAGTTCAGGTCCCCTGGGTATACACTAAACCCCAGCACCAACTACAGTTCTGGTAAAAGTAACAGGAGAAATTTGTGTACAAGATCATATCTGAGTCCAGCTCCATCACACAGAAACACAAACTCCGAAGTAGGGCTAACTGACATGGCACTAAACTCCATCTGCCATGACCATAGAACCAGGAGCAGATGTATATCTATCATTACTTGAGGCATTTGCTAAGCATGGCATTATCTCACATTTAATAAGAGGGAATTTAATCAAGTACCTGGTCCCATTTTCTTTAAAAAATGTTCAAAGCAGACAATAAAAAAATAATAAAAAATCAACAAAGGTCAAAGCAAGTGAAATTACATACAAGTCCAACACATTACTTATTTATCATTTTAAAAAATTTACTCATGTATTCATGATGAAAGGATGTAATTTTACTGTTGCTGTCAAATTAAAGTCGGATATGCAAATGTATATATTAAAATTCTCATAGTCTAGTACATTGAGTGTCAGAAACATATTTATTAATATTTATGTACACAATATCCTCTTGAATTGAGTCCTTCTTTCCCTCCTCCTTGTATATCTTTCACTTGGGGAAAAAAGCCTGTAGAATTAAAAGGATTTTGTTTTTCAAAGAAATTTCGCTTATTAGTAAAAATTCTTCCTAGGGTATCTTGAAGGATTTAATAAAGAGAGTTGTATAATCAAATAAAAAATTCAAGCATATTGTTTGTATGTTAATGTCTATTTATTTTTTTTATTTCTAAAGGACTTTTAGATTGCATAAATGTTACACTGAAAATATAGGGGATTCTCATATATCCCACCTCTACCCCCTCCCATACTTTCCCCCCACTACTAACATCTTTCATTAGTGCGGTACATATGTTACAATTGATGAACCCACATTGAAACATTGCTACCAACCATGGTCTATAGTTTACATTATGCTTTACACTTTGTACTGCACAATTTTATAGGTTTAACAAAATTTATAATGGCTGATATCCATCATTGTAATATCATGCAGAATGATTCCAATTTCTCAAAAATGCACCATGTTACACCTATTGTTCCCTCTACTTCCCGCAGAACCTCTGGTGACCACTGTTTTTATATCACCGTTACACTGTTTATATCACTTTTTATATCACTGTTCATCCATTACTATAATATAATAAGTCTACTTTAGTCTGTGGTTGCATTTCCCCTTTATGTTTATTCATTCCTCTATCTTGAGGATATGGGGATAGTGGTATCCAACTTTGCTTCTGATTGAGAGGGAACATAGATCTCATGGGTCAGAAGGATGGAACTGTCTTACTTGCAGTTTAAGATCCTATCTGCCTCTTGGGTTGGGTGTTGTCCATCATCATCCTTTTGTTGTTTTGGGTGAGTCTGATGAACTGGAGAGTATATATTGCCTGCAACTCTGTTGAGATTTGAGACTTACCCGGCATATGAACAGCCAGAAGATTTAAGTGTCTGGGAAATATGTTTAATGAGTACAGTGCTAATTATAGGTTCAAATAAATGGGGTAGAAGAACCATGTGTAGGAAAATTATAAGTGAGTATGACTCTGATACTTTGGGGGAGATGGGTTATCATATATTCCAAAGTAAGTCCCACTGATGGGGTGCTGATTTCCAGGGATGGTCTGCCCTGTCTATAAGGTCTAGCTGTCTTAGAGGCCCCAGGAGTACCCATATCTGAGGCACTGTTTACTGCGGCGGACAGTGAGATCTTCCTGAGATGTGCTTAAATGTACTCACTGGAATATACACACAATTCCCTTTGAAATCTCTTAGCTGTAAATTTCATTTACATTTAATATTTCCCCCTTTTGGTCAGAGTCTTTCTCCAAATGCATCATTAATTGGTGCTTGGTATTAGTCTTTCAGAGGCAGGAAGGCTTATTCCTGGGAGTCATGTCCCTTGTCAGGGAGAATGCAGTGAATTTATATGCTGAGGTTGGCTTAGAGAGAGGTCACATTTGAGCAACAGGGAGGCCTCAGGAGATAACTCTTAGGCAATGTATATTACCAGGCCAAGTTTGATTTCACAAGGACAAGGTTCATAAGTACAAGCATCAATATCAAGGGCCTAGCACATTGGTCTGCTCTCCTTTGGTAGGCACTGCCCATGTGCTCCATAGATTCCCACCACTCTAGGAGAGTGGTGAGAATGGGAGTTCAATATTCTTTGGTTATTTTGTGGGTCTCCACCCACTGAGACAACACCCTGTGTCCACATGAACACATACAAATTCCGTATGTGTATGCCCCAGGTGCACCCCATTACATACATCTGCCCACCACTGACACCTTGAACCAGTAACCCTCCCCTACCACAGCTGCAACTCCTCTGCAACCCAACACCTCCCCAAACATAGAGTTAACAAAAAAAATGACAGTAATAAAATTTTAATAATTAATTTTTTGCATTGTCTTTCATCTCTGTAAGATCTGTTATCTTTCATGTATATTGACAATTTCTACTGTATGTTCCCCCCAATGTCTTTTTTTTTTCATTTTATTTTCCAAGAATTTTAGGTTATAGAAAAATCGTATAGAAAATATAGGGATTCCCATCCATCTCGCTCCCTCCCCCTCCCACCATCCTTCCCTACCAGTAACATCCTACATGAGCATGGTACATTTGTAACACATGAACAAATTTTAAAGCAGTTACTAACTACGGTCAGTGGTTTATATTATTGTTTACCTTTTGCACCAATACTTTTGTAAATTCTGACATAATGTATAATGGCCTGTATCTGTCATTGCAAGATCACACAAAACAACTGCAATGTCCCAAAGATGTCCCATATTCCACCCATTCCTCCCTCATGCTCCCCTAGAACCTATGGCAAACACTAAGTTTCAGTTTTTGAAAAATAAGGTTCATAGTTACATGCATTAATGTTGAGAGCTTGAGGTACTGATCTGTTTTCTTTTATTAGGTGCTGTTTATGTACTGGAGATATTCTTGTACCTCTTTTTGAGAATGTTGCAGGGCTCCCTATGATGGGAGTTTAATATTTGCTTGTTTATTGTGTGGGTCTGCACCCACTGAGATAACACCCTATGCCAAGATGAAGATATTCATATTTTATAGAAGCATGATCCGGGTGCACCCATTCCCACATATCCCTCCATCACCAATAAGATCCTGCACTGATGACCCTCCCCTGCCATATTTGCCAAAAAAGCATTCCCACCATAGTAGTTTAAACCACAGACTTAAAAATCCCCAAAATTCACCTGTTCATTCCTCTAGTTCTCCCCTCAGTTTCATAGATAGTCAATCCCAACTTCCTCCCCATCCTGCATACCCTTACATTCCAGTACTATCCACCTCTCTCATATCCCTGTACCTTTACACCTCCATCCACTGCCAAACCACCCTCTTCTGCCTTATCATAGGTTTTGCCCATAATGAGTATTGGCTCCCCACACTCTATTTCTTTTTGTTTCCTGATAACCTATCTTCCAGACTCTAGCTCTGTGAGTCTGTTCAATTTGCTTAGGTTTTATCTGTGAAAGCATGTAATATTTTCCCCTAGTGACTGGATTGCTTTACTCAACATAAGGTCTTCAAGATTCATCTGTGTGGTCACATGTGTCGACACTTCATTCCTTTTCACAGCTGAGTAATATTTTATTATATATATATATATACCACAATTTGTTTATCCAATCTTCTGTTGATAGACACATGGGTTGCTTCCAACTCTTGGCAATATTGGATATTGAACATTGGTGTGCATGTATCTGTTCATGTCCCCACTTTCAATTCTTCTGGATATCTATCCAGCAGTGGGATTGCTGGATCATATGGCAGCTCTGTAGTTAGTGTCCTGAGGAACCGCTAAACCATCTCTACAGTAGCTGCAGCATTCTACATTCCCACCAACAATGGATAAGGGTTCCCATTCCTGCACATCCTCTCCAATACTTGTAGTTCTCTCTCTCTTTTTTTAAAAATAGCTGCCAGTCTAATTAGGTATAAAGTGATATTTCATTGTAGTTTTGATTTGCATTTCCCTAATAGCTAGTGATGTTGAACATCTTTTCATGCGTTTTTCAGCCATTTGTATTTCCTCTTTGGAAAATTGTCTATTCAAGTCTCTTGGCCACTTTTTAAATGGATTCTCGTTTTTATTTTCAAGATGTAGGATTTCTATGTATGCTGGATATTAGGTCCTTTTTGGATAGATAGTTACCAAATATTTTATCCCATAGACTAGGCTGCCTTTTCACTTTTGTGACAAACTTCTTTGAAGTGAAAAATTTTTCATATTGAGGAGGTCACATTTATCCATTTTTTCTCTTTTGTTGCTCATACTTTGGTGGAGAGTTTATGAAACCATTTAGATCTTGTAGATACTTCCCTATACAATATTCCAGGAGTTTTATGGTCTTGACTCTCATATTTAGGTCTGATTCATCTTGAATTAATTTTTGTATAGGGCATGATATGGTGTTCTTCTTTCATTCTTTGGGTATGGATATCCAGTTCTCCCAGCACCATTTTTTGGAGAGGTCATCCTATCTCAATTGGGAGTGCTTAGTGGCCTTGTCAAATATCACCTGACTAAATATGCAAAGATCTATATCAGAACCCTCAATGTTGACTGGCGCAGCCATTGTGGAATATGGTTTGGTAGTTCCTCGAGAAGCTAACTATAGAATTGGCATATTTTCCAGCAATCCAACTGCTGGGTATATACTTGGAAGAATTGAAAGCAGGGACTCAAACAGATATATGTATACTAGTGTTCAGAGCTGCATTACTCATTATTGTGGCCTGTCTCTAAGCCACACTCAGCATATAAACTCACTACCTCCCCCTGACATGACTCCCAGGGATGAGCCTCCCTTGCGCTGAGGGATTATTATCAAGCACCAGCTAGTGATGCATTTGGACAAAGACCTGGACCAAAAGGAGAAAATGTTAAATACAAATGCATTCTTATGGCTAAGAGATTTCAGATTAATCAGTAGATCATTCCGGAGGTTATGCTTATACATGCCTCAGGTGGATCTTGTTGACTGCCACAGTAAACAGTGCCTCAAGCAGGGATGTTTCTGAGGGCTCTAGAGACATTTAGACATGGTAGGCAGGGCAGACAACCCCAGAAAATCATCACCCTGTGATTGGCCTTACCTTAGAATATATGATTACCTATATTCTCAATGTATCATAGTTAGACTCGTTTATAATTTTCCTACACTTGGTTCTTCTATCTCATCTATTTGAACCTAGAATTAGCACATTACCCATTAAGTATATGTCCAGAGATTTAAATCTGTGGAACGTTCATGTGCTGTCCTTTAACTCGTTTATTTTTTATTTGTCTTTATATTTTTTTAATGTTACATTAAAAAAATATGAGGGCGCCATATACCTCCACCCCCCTCACCCCACTCCTCCCCCCATAACAACAACCTCCTCCATCATAATGACACATTCATTGCACTTGGTGAATACATCTCTGAGCACCGCTGCACCTCTTGGTCAATGGTCCACACCATAGCTCACATTCTCCCACAGTCCACCCAGTGGGCCATGGGAGGACATACAATGTCCAGTAATTGTCCCTGCAGCACCACCCAGGACAACTCCAGTCCCGAAAACGCCCCCACATCACATCTCTTCCTCCCACTCCCTACCCCCAGCAGCCACCATGGACACTTTCTCCACATCAATGCCACATTTTCTTCAATTACTAATCAGAAGAGTTCATGATTAGAATATCGGTAAATCCACTCTAATCCAGACTCTATTCCTCCACCCTGTGAACCTTAGAATAGTTGTGTCCACTCCACATCTATATCAAGAGAAGGCTTGACCATGAGGTGCAGACATGTCCAGAGATGTACTTACCAAATGCAATGGATGTGTCATGATGATGGGATTGAATGTGGCTGGGGGGAGTGGTGGGGTGGGGGTGGTGGGGTTGAATGGGACCTCATATTTTTTTTAATGTAATATTTTTACAAAATCAATTAAAAAAAAAAAAAAAGACAGGGCTTAGATTCCACATGGATGCTGGATGCAATTCTCCTGCTTTCAGTTGTAGGCACTCTTGGCTCCCTGGTGTGGTGGTTGACCTTTTTCACCTCCATGTTAGCTGAGTGGGGTAAGTCCAATAAACCAGAGTGTAGGAGTTTCAAGTCTGTTGAGGCTCAGGGCCTGGCTATCACATGGTCAGTCCAGAAGTTCAGGTCCCCTGGGTATACACTAAACCCCAGCACCAACTACAGTTCCTGTAAAGTAACAGGAGAGGCTTGTGGACAGAGATCACATCTGAGTCCAGCTCCATCACACAGAAACACAAACTCCAAAGTTGAACCAACTGACATGGCACTGAACTCCATCTGTGGGTCTCTGTAGCCCTCAGGAGAACCAATACCTGGGGTTGTATCTACTTTATCTCTCTGGGACTCTGCTGAGGTGTGCATAAGGGCAAGCCCTCTGATAACCTACTGGCTCTTTTTGAAGACTCATAGCCATATAAACTCATTTGTCCTCTCCATTTCCCCCTTTTATTCAGGTCAATAAGCATTTTTAACTCCTAGAATTATATGTAGACTGAGATATTCTGCTGGTCTGAGTTGACCCTTTTATTCAAGGTCATTTTCTAGTTACATCATCAGCTGGTACTTGGTAGTAGTCCCTCAGTGCCAGGGAGGCTCATCCCCAGGAGTCATGTCCCACGCTGGGGGGAAGGCAACACATTTACATGCTGAGTTTGGCTTCGAGACTGGCCACATTTGAGCAACACAGAGGCTCTCAGGAGGTAACTCTGAGGCACCCTGCAGCTCTAGGCCTTGTTCTTATTTCAGGTGCACAGGCTTACAAGCATAGTCATTAGTATCAAGGGCTCATTGTTGGACCTTCTTTTTTGGTCTTTGCTGTTGCATTTGGGGAATTGTTGCTATTCCTTTAGGAACTGTGATAGAGCTCCCCTGGCTAGGAACTCAGCACTCCCTCAGTTGTTGTTTTTAATTGTAACCACTATGAAAATATCCAAACATTTTTATGTACCCTGGATATATGCCCTGGAGAATTCCCTACCAACCATGCCCCTGTCAGTAACATCCCACACCAGTATTCAGCATTTAGATAATCTAAAGCTTCTTTAAAAATAATATATATATATAAATAATAATTGGTTATCTTAAATGTTAGCACCATCAAAACTCACATTTCTGATAGCATTTTTGTTTCTGCCTATTTGAAATTGTGATTGTTACAGCATCAAGGACTTTAGAAATGACTTCTTTAATTTTTATATGCCCTCTCTTTCTGAAAATTATTTGTTGATTTGTACAGAGATAGAGTATAAAATGAGTAAGTTTCCTGGAGAGGAGAAATGGAGAACTGTATGTTGTGTGCCTAGAAATTAAATTGTTATTACCTACCTTTGCCTTAATACAAATAGAGCTCTGATTCCATTATTCATTTATCTCTAATTACTTCAGTGTTTTTCTCAAAATAATGGTTCACTTAGAAATTAATATAAAATAGCAGTTTATATAAGGGAAAGTAAACAAGAGACCTAAACTATTCTAGAGACTGGTATAGGGGGACCTGTAAACATTTATCTTCTACCACTCCAAATGCTTAGAAGTTGTTTATATAGCAAAAAGTAGGATCTTCTATAGGTAATTAGTTGAAAATATATTAGGAATTGGTGTGGAGAAACATCTTTTCCCCCAACCTTCTGCACACTTTTTTTCTAATTTCAACAGAGGATTTTTTTCTCCTTTCTTTGATCTTATATGAAAAAAATCTAAAAAATTGTCATTATCGTGCACTTAAACAGAGAGTGATTCCAGTTCATTCAACTTTTGATACCCTTGGGCATCCCTTGCTGGAGCTGATCAGGATTTTGTATCTCTTTTTTATACTAATAGTCATAATATATTGAGAGATTCTATGTTCTAGGCACTGTGCAAGGCAATTTACATGCATTATCTCATTAAAACGCCCAACACACAGGCCTGTGAAATATCCTGTTATTAATTTTTTTAAATAAGAGAAATTATAGGTTTACAGAAAAATCATGTAAAAATTATATTGTTCCCTATTTGTTGGCACTTTGCTCTAGTGTGGTATCGTTGTTACAATTGATGAAACATTATTAAAATAGTACTGTTTACTATCATCCATAGTTTATATTCGGTAAATTATATTCCCCCATATACCACCCTATTCTTGATAGCTTGGATTAGTGTGATACATTTGTTATAATTTATGAAAGAACACTCTTATTGTACTATTAAATATAGACCATTGTCTATAATAGGGTTCCCACTATGTTATATAGTCCTGTGTTTTATCTTTTAATCTTTATTCTAACAACATATGATCTAAAGTTTCACGTTTTAACCACATTTGCTTATATAATTCAGCACTCTAAATTACACTCTCAATTATGTGCTACTATAAGCACTACCCAATTCCAAACATTTACAATCAACCTATATAGAAAATGTGTAAAAATTCAGCATCAACTCTACATTCTTTACTGCAATCTATCCCCTGGTAGTCTATATTCTAGATTCTAGCTCTATGTGTTTGCTTATTAGAAAGTGTTCAAATCAGTGAGATTATATGATATTTATCCTCTTGTGTGTGGCTTATTTCACTCAGCATAATGTCCTCAAGGTTTCCCATATTGTCATATGCATCAGGACTTCATTCAATTATTTGGATGAATCATATTCCATATGTATGTGTATATATATATACACATTTTGTTTATTCATTCATCTGTCGATAGGCACTTGGGTTACTTCCATCTTTTGGTTATTGTGAATAATGCCACTATGAACATTGGTGTGCAAATATCTTTTTGAATCCCTGCTTTCAGTTTTGAATATATAACTACTATCAGGATTGATGAGCCATATGGTAATTCTTTACCTCCTGAGGAACAGACAAAATGTCTTCCAGAGCAGCTGTACCATTTTACATTGCTACCAGCAAGGCATGTGTGTTCCTATTTCTCCACATCCTCTTCAATACTTACAGTTTTCCTTTTTTTTTTTTTTTTTTAGTAGCCAATCTGGTGGGTGTGAAATATCTCACTGTGGTTTTGACTTGCATTTCCCTAATAGCTCTAGATACTGTGCATCTTTTCATGTGATTTTTAGTCATTTGTAATATCCTCTTTAGAGAAATATCTGTTCAAGTCTTTTGCCCATTTTTAAAATGGGATGTTTGTCTTTTTCTTGTTCAGGTGTATTCTGACTTTTTAAGGAATTAAAGAGTAGAGCTGTATATTGAGAATAGAGGACTATTGGATTATGCATTTATCCCCTTTAGTTACCCTTAATAATAAACTTCCTTTCTTCCCATTATTCCAGCCTACTGTTTCCTGTCTTTTTCTTTCAACCTGCAGAACTATCTTTATAAATTAACGTAGGACAGGTCTCTTGTGTATGGACTATCTTAGTTTCTGTTTATCTGTGAATATTTTTTAACTCTTTCTCATTTTTGAAGGTCCTTTGCCAGATAAAGAATTTTTGCCTGATAGTTTTTCTCTTTCAGTACCTCAGCTATATCATACCACTGTCTTCTTCCCTCCATGGTGTCTGATGAGAAATTAGCACTTAGTCTTATTGAGGATACCATATTGGGGGATAACAATGAATCACATTTCTTTACCTTCTTTCAGAAATCTCTCTTTATCGTTGGTATTTGACATTCTGATTATTATGTGTCTTAGAGTAGGTCTATTAGGATTGATTCTATTTGGAGTATATTACACTTCTTGGACATGTGTATTTAGGTCTTTCATGAGAGTCAGGGAATATTTGACCATTATTTCCTCAAATACTTTTTCTGCTTCTTTTCCTCTCTTTTCTGAGACATCTACTTCACATATGTTCATGTGGTTCATGCTGTCACTCAGATCCCTGAGACACTGCCCTTTTTTTTTCTATTTACACTACCTCTTTTTCTGACAATATTATTTTGATTATCCAGTCTTTTAGTTTTCTGATTCTTTCCACTGTTTGTTCAAATCTTTTGTGAAATGTTGTTAGTGCATTTTAAATCTCTAATATTATGCCTTTCATTTCCATGATTTCTGATGTTTCTTTTTATACTTTCAAATTCTTATTTATGCTCACACATTGTCTTCTTGATATCCTTTAGCTCTTTATCCATATTTTCCTTCATCTCCTTTAATTGATTTAGGAGATTTCTTTGAACTTCTTTGATTAATTGTTCCAATTTCTGAGTCTCCTCTGAAATTTTAATTTGTTCCCTTGACTGAGCCCTATCTTCTTGTTTCTTAACGTGATTTTTAATTTTTTGCTGATGTCTAGGTATCTGATTATCTTGATGAGTCTGAAAGCCAGTTTCTCCCTCTTGTCCTGTGTTTTATTGTTGATTGGCTCTGTATTAAGGCTCTTCTTTGAGACTTGATTGAACTAATTCTAGAACTTAGAATAGCCTATGTTTAAGTGATCTGATTTCATCAATTCTTTTTCATCTGATTCTTATACGGAATATGTGGCAGAATTTTTAAGATTTAACTTTTTGTGTAATTGTTTCACCTCCAGGAGAAAGTTTCCTCTTCTTGGTCCCTTCTCTAGGAATCTTGAGTTTTTCTGTTTGTTTTTGTGCAGAAGTTTATATGATTTGTTTAAGTCCTCTCCCTCACTTGTTGCCACATTTTTCCTTGTAATTTTCAGTTCTGGAATCCTCCTATCTTACAGCATTCAGTTCAACCCTCCCCCCCCCTTTTTTTTTTTTCCTTGGTGAATATTTTCTGCTTCCATTTTCTTTGCCTGTAGGGTAGTCTGCCTCAGGAGCCAGGTGTGGTCAGTTGAGAAATGTGAGTCACTCCACAATAGTTCATTTTGCAAGTAGGTGGTCCAGACAACAGAACCTGGATTGAATTAGCATACCACTTGCTAGACTTTTGACCATGGTCTGGTCCCTTACTCTTCAGTGGCAGCACTTTTTATAAAGCAATCCTCAGAAGCTTGTGTTCTGACCTGGATTTCTGCAGAGTTGGGTCCCTGAGCCTGGATATGCATGGGGTTCTAACTTGCCATGGTGAGTGGCTCTGCAATCTGTCCACAGTGGGAGGGACCCAGGCCACTGCCTTTGAAGGACTCCCAAGCTTTGTAAGACTATGTGAGGGGGAGGGGAATGGACCATAGGGTCTGTGACAGGATATTTTTATTTTAGTTTGAGTCAACATTTATGGAGCCCTCCAGTCTCTACCATTCTCCAGGGACTTAAGATCCAGAATAAATGAATTGTGTTGCTAATTGTAGCCTCCGTCTAACTTATTAAAATACATACCTAGGTTTTGCCAATGAGGTTTCTAATCATCAGAAATATTTTAAATCTTTATTTCTCATATTCATTTACATCCTTTTTTTTTTTTTTTTTTTTTTTTTGCAATGTTTTGAAGGTCCTGTAAACTATTCTAAGATTTGGTGAAATTAGTAGGTAAAAATAATATTAGATAAAAAGCATGGTACTCCATATTAAAATATGTATAATCTAATGGAAAAGAATAAAAAATATATATGATTAATAAATTACTAATGATGAGAAATACAAGAATGTGAATGGTCAGAATTATTCACATGATTCTGCAAGTCAAAATTTCTTGATAATATAAAATTAGATGGTTAGTTTCTGAGTGAATTGATTTGAGGCTTGGGATATGAGAAGAGAACCATATAGACAGATTCAGAAGCAGAATTTGATATGGTAACTTCAGGGAAGAGCTAGACATGAACTGACAATGAGATGAGAATAGAGGTGGATTTTCAGAGACTATGCCTCCTAAATTCTTCCTGTTCTTTGGTATTTACCTCTAGTGGTTTTAGAAGTGTCATAATCATTGGGTTGGGAAAAATTAGTTGAAAAGATGGAATTTCATTAATAGCTCTATTTTTATTTTCTCTAATGGTCATAGTAATCTGTAATTTCAAATGCCCAAGTGCCCATCCTTTATCTAAGATTTGGGGATATGTTAGCAAACAAAACAATATCAACTTTTGACCTTGTGAAGCAGATAACCATGGCTGAAAACAGATATTAAACAGGGAGGAGTCCTACATGATAGGAGTTTCAGAGGGACATGGGAGTGTTGTAAGGGTAGCTAACACAGCAAAAGGCTTCCCCAAGGGAGCAAAACTTAAACTTGTCTGTGAATGCAATTGAGTAATCTCTATAAACCTTTTTCCAAGCTCCTGCTCATTATAGTAGATATTAATTTACAGGCAATTAGATACTTGAATCATCTCTGTGTTTCTGAAATCAAGGATTTAGAGCCCTCTAAAACATATTCCTTCCAAGTCTGAATCAGAGAGTTGACATCTAGAATAGTGCAATTAATAAAAATGGGGGTAGGGAGATTTCAGATGAAATAGTCTCTGTGCTTTATTATTTTCAATGAAATAAGAAGCATCATATCTTTTCAGCTGCTCCTTTCTGAGAATTTGCATTGAAGCACCATAATATAATTATTCTGTATATGTGAAAAAGAATATCTGCCCCACTGAGAAGACATAGCAGATTTTGCACTGACAGGCCATTATAGATTATATATTCCCCACCTGAAGTTGGGATGTCTCATGATTATATATTATGATTTAAGTATTAATTAACTTTGAAAGAAAAGAAATTAATTTTCTGTTATTAAAGTTGACAATCCAAATTTGGGCATGTTCCTTTTCTGCTTCTCGTTTTCTCCATCCCTCATTTTTCATAGATATCATACACAAATACACACCTACATGCACAAATATAGAAATAATAATGAGCCTTTCAAATTAATTGCACATTTATTTACATTTTAAAATATATTGTTTTATTTTTTGTTACTCTGACTATGTAGACTTTGGCAGGTTAAACTCTTTATGTCTCAGTTTTCACTTCTTTAAAATAAACACTAAGTAGTTTTAAAGTGTGACAAAGAATTCAATAAATGTTAGGTGTTTTTATTATGGAAGTCTGTAGTGAGAGAGAGTTGATTTTGTTGAAATTCAAGTAACTAAAATTATGCATTATTAGTATTGGAATTCATTCTCATACAGTTAAAAATGATGGTCTGATAGAAAATGATTGAAGGGCTTTGAACATGTTGGAAATCACTGCAGATTACTGTAAAATTGGGAATCTGGTAGAGGGTATCATCCTTAATTCCTCTATTTCATTACCCCATCTAATATACCATTGAATCCTGAAAATCACACTTCTTCAATATCATTCAAACCCTACTTTTCTCCATGCCCCAGTCCCATCCCACTTCAAGTCACCATCATTTCTTCACTCTGCCATTGCTATGTCCTATCAACTCTTGCAGTCACATTCCAGCCCCCTTTATTCTTCACACTGTGACCAGGTTGCTCTTTAAAAAAATGTAATTCTAGGCATGTCAATTATCTGTTTAAACCCTTTCAGTGACCTTCTAATATCTCTATGAACAACTCCAAAATAGTTAAAATGGTCTATAATGCCCCATATGATCTTGGGAGCCTATTCTTCTTAGACCTCAGTTTTCTCTCCCACCTCCTGTGTCCCTATTTTCTTTTTTATACCTCAAATTTATTACATTTTATCGTGCTCCATGAACATTGCATGTGCTACTTTCCCAGTCTGGAATTTTCTCTTTTGCTGCCCTGGCAATTTATATTTAGATTTCAGTTTAAACATCACCTTTTCACCAGAGAGGCCATATCTGAAATCCTAGATACAGTTCATCCACCTTATATTTTGCACTAAGCTTCACATTTTATAAGATATATCTATCCCCCAAATTGTTTCTGTTACGGCTTCCTTCACTAGAGCACCTCCTGCTACTTCATGTAGAATCCTTAAGAATGTGTCATTACAATAATGTCATGCAGACAATTTCAATTGCCTTTTCCTCTCATTTTCTAGGAGAGCAGTTGATCTTTGTATACAGTTCAGATTATGCCATTAACCACAAGACTAATAAAAATTTTATATACCCATTCACTCATTTACTTATTGATTTATTGTTGATATAATTATTATATTCATGTTGAGTACCTGATCCTGTGAGACACAGTAATGATCAAGAGACAGATCATAGCCCTTCTTTTCAAAAAGCCCATATTTTAATGGGAAATCTAACAGTTAAAAAAAGAAATATGATAAATGGACCTATCTACCCTATGAGGGAAATGCAGGGGCCTCTAGGGCTGTGTGGCAGAAAAGAATGGGAAGATCCAGTCTAGAGGATTAAGGTTTAAGTCTGAGAGTTTGTTGGAGTCATACATTCCTCAGTTTGGTACTTGTTCTGATTATTACCTCCCTTTCTGACTGTGGAAAAGCTACTTAACTTCTACACTTAAATCTCATTATTTGTGAAATGGATATCTTAATATCTTCCTCATAGCTTTGTTGTAAAAAATAAAATAAGATTATGCATGTAAAGCATTTATCACAGTGTTTGGCATGTGAAAGTATTCAGTAAATGATATTAAAGTCATTTTATTGAATCTTGAATCATAAAATATCATGAATATTTCTATATATGATAACTTAAAAGAATTTTTATGGCGTCATATGTGATTACATGAGTTTTCTATAATTTATTTGTTAATTCTGTTTTCAAATATCTCTTTTTTTATATTATTACAAACAAGTCTGTGAAAAACCATCTTGTAAAGGACATCAGCAAAATGGTGGTATCAGGACCTCTGAAAGATTGACCCACCATAAAACACACACAAAAAAAACCTGGCAAAAAACCTGGAGGAACACATGTTTTTTGGAATTCTTATAAATATTAAAAGTAGAATGGCTGAAAAATTGTCACTGAAATTTGTACGTTTACATAGCTTAAGTCATTTACCAAACTGGTCTTTGATTTCCTTGAAATCCTTCCCCTCAAAGTCATTTTACTAATGCCAGGGACTACCACCATGTGCTACCAAGCAATTACTTCAAGAGCAGTGTTTAAACCAAAACTAAGCCCTAAAACATCATACCACTCCTTCCCCACCAAAACACATCTGAATGTTGACCTGGCCTTGTGGTCAAACAAAGCCTAGAGCTGATGCTGCTTTTCCTTGGAGTACCACCAATGTCATTACTGGTGTAAACCAGTGAAAACTATTTGATTTGCAAAATGTCTAGAACTTGATGGATTTGAATTTGTGCTTTATAGTAAAACTTGGTTTTTTAAAATATATTTATATATATATATAGGCAGTATCAACTTTTATAGAACTCTGGAAATTCACCAAAGGCTTGCAACAACTGAGGGTACATTTATTTAAGAAAAATAGTCAAATCTCAGAACAGTGAGCTTTGTGGCATTTTCACTTGCCCTAAATCCCAAAATAACAGTCCACATTTCTAGTACTGAAGGAACAGAATAGAGCTGGATCTCTTTCTCAATGATTTCCTCATTTATCCACCTGTTTGATACTTATCAGGAAGACCCCCTTCAAAAGCCTTTGTCTTGCTTTTGAAGTGACTGGAGCTCATATAATGCTAAGAGGCCCTCCTGTTGAACCATTTGTCTAAAACTATTACAAGTGTTTTATTGTCATAGCTGCCTGAAGCCATCACTAACAAATGGACAAACCATAGACTAATCAAAAACTTTAAAGGAAAGCTGAGGAGTAAGGTGTCCATAGGACCTTTGGAAAACTGTAACATAATCCTGAGAAACTAGAAGCCCATGCTCATGTTTAGGGTATTCTCAGGAAAGGTGTGAGGAGTTGTATGATCTCTCCTCTGGCTGACCTTGATGCTCTCTACAATCTGGAAGTGAAGACTACTCCAGAGTTTCAAATTGACTAAGTGTTGAATGCATGCTCCTTTGCACACACAAAGCACCTCTGCAAAGTCTGGGAGATTTATTGAATACAAGCATTTGAGGAAACAGCTGTTGAATCATTAACTGTCTAGTAAGATACCATGTCAGCACATGTGGTAAATTAAACTATGTACCCCAATTTAGACATGTTCTTCCCTGCACTCCTGAGTGTGAATCCATTATAAATAGGAACATATAAAGATGTTATTTTTATTTAAAGTATGACCAAGTGAACCATGGTGGGTCTTACTCTGTATTACTGGAGTCCTTTAAAGAAAAAGGTCACAGAGAGAAAAAAAGTCATCAGGAACCCCGAAGAGAAAGGATAGGATATTGTCATTTGACCGGAAAACCAAGGAAACCTAAGGATTTCTCCAGGCAAGCTCCAGAGCATAACTGGTGTAAGACTTCTAGCCTCTCAAAGTGTGAGCCAATAAATTCCAGTTGTTTCAGCCTCTATATTGTGTGTTATTTATGATAGCAGATTTAGTAAACTAGGACACTACAATAGCAGCAGTAAAGATTTTACATATTAGTTTAGTAAAACCACTAAAAAATAAAATAAAATAAAAATTACAATGATATACCCACAAATACTGGGGAGTATATTACTTCATGGTTGTGATATATTTTTTTTAAATGTTGGATGTCAAAAAGAAAATAAGAAAATGCAATTACATTTAAAAGCATGGCCCAAACATTTGATTAAAAGACAATGATTAAAACTGTCCCCAAGAGAGCCCAGATTTTGAACTCAACCAGAAAAAGTCATTAAGTCAGCTATTAAAATATTTCCAGAGAGGTAAAGGAAATCATATTACAGGACTGAAAAAAATTAAGATAATGATATCTCACCAAATAATATAAAATATAGGGATAGAATTTATAATAAGAATAGAAATTTTGGAATTGAAAAGTCCAATAAAGGCAAAGAAAAATCCAGTTGAGATACTCAGTAGCAGATTTGAGCAGGCAGAAAAAAAAATCAGCAGGTGTTAATTTATTGGTTGAAAATAGGTCAACTAATATTATCCTGTCTAAGAGACAGAAAGAAAAAAACAATGAAGAAAAATAAACAATATCAGAGACATATGGGACACCATTAACCATCCAAACATATGCCCAATAGAAGTCCCAGAAGGAGAGGAAAGACTGTAGAAGATACAATAAAACCTTCCCAAGTTTGATGAAAAACATTAATAGCTACATGGAAGACTCTCAAGTTTTCTGTACAATGATCTCAGAGATACCCATCTAAATACATCATAAACAAACTGTCAAAACACCAAACCTTTTATGAATATAGATTTAAAAATCTTCAACAAAATATTAGCAAACTGTATCCAGAAGCACTTAAAAATATTATAAACCATGTCCAAGTGGGACTTATTCCATGAATGAAAGCTTGGCTGAACATGTGAAAAAAATCAACATGATATAGCATATGAATAAAGGAAAAACATCACATGATCATGCCATTAAATGCATGAAAAGCATTTGAAAAATCCAATACCCTGTTATGATAAAAAAAAAAAAGTAGTAACTAGTAATAGAGAGGATCTTCTTTAATTTGATAAAGGTAATCTATGAGAATCTCATATCTTACTTCATACTTAATGAACAAAGGAAGGTATATTAGTCAGCCAAAGGGGTGCTGATGCAAAATACCAGAAATTGCTTGGTTTTTATAAAGAATATTTATTTGGGGTAGGAGTTTACAGATACCAGGCCATAAAGCATAAGTTACTTCCCTCCAAAGTCTATTTGGAGCAAGATGGCTGCCGACATCTGCGAGGGTTCAGACTTCCTGGGTTTCTATGTTCCTGGGGCTTGCTTTTCTCTGGGTTCAAGGTTCCTTTCTTCCTGGGACTGGCTTTTCTTTTCTGTGTGAGCTTACTTCTCAGGGCTCCAGCTTAAGTCTTCACCATCAAAGCCCAACATCAAAACTCCAACATCAGAAACCCCTCAACTCTGTTCTTTGCCATGCCTTTTAGCAGTAATTCCCCACCCACTAAGGGGTGGGGACTCAATTCCCTGATCATAACTCAATCATGCCCAGGTACAGATTAGATTACAAGCATAATCCAATATCTGTTTTTGGAATTCATAACCATATCAAACTGCTACGGAAGGTTTCCCCTTAGGTCAGGAAAAATGATGTCTGCTTTCATCACTGCTACTCAACATTGTATATGAAGTTCTAGGCTGGCTAATAGAACAAGAAAAAGAAGTAAATTTCATTTATATGGTTAAAGAATTAAAACTTTTTATTTGCAGATGGCATGGTCTTACATACAGAAAATTCTAGAGAAACTGCAAGAATGTGTTAGAGTTCAGCAAAGGTGTACAACACAAGGTCAATATACAAAACCAGTTGTGTTTATGTACAAGAAAAATGAATGATCCAAAAATGAAATTAAGAAACTTTTTTCACTTATATCAGAAAGAATAAAATGCAAAGGAATAAACTTAACCAGAGTACAAGCCTTGTACACTGAATACTACAAAATATTGTGAAAAGAAATTAAGACCTAAAAAATGGAAAGACATTCCATGTTCATGGACATACTGCTTACCACTGTTAAGATGGCATTACTCCCCAAATTAATATAAAGAGTCAATGTAATCCCTACCAAAATCACAGCTACCTTTTTTTTTGCAGAAACTGAAAAGCTGATCCTGGAATTCATATTCCTTTATACCATATGCAAATATTAATTCAAAATGGCTCAAAGGAATAAATGTAACAGCCAAAATTATAAAATTCATAGTAGAAATCATCAATGTAAATTTTTATGACCTTGGATTAAGTAATGGTTTCTTAGATAAGAAACCAAAAGCACAAGTGACCAAAGAAAAAATACATTGATTTTCATCAAAGTTAAAAACTTTTCTAATAGTTCAAGGTCACTATTAGAAAAATAAAAGATGACTCACTGCATGGGAGAAAACATTTGCCAATTATCGATCTGATAAGGTCTAGTATCCAGAATATATAATGAAATCTTAGAAATCAACAATAAAAAGAAAAATAACCCAATTTAAAAAAGGGCAAATTTGAATAGACATTTCTGCAAAGGGGAAAAAAAGGCCCATAAGTGCATGCAAAGATGTTTATCGTCATTAGCCATTTGTATATGTAAATCAAAACCACAAGATACCATGTCATACCCACTATGATGACTATAATTTTTAGAAAAGGAGAAATATCATTGTTGGTAAGGATGTACAGAAATTGAAACCCTCAAATTAACATTTGTAGGAATTTGTAACAAAGTAGGAATGTAAAATGACGTAGACTCTGGAAAACAGTTTTGGCATTGAGGGAAAAAAATACCCTAGAAATACTGCTGCTTGTATTAGAAGGGATATTTTTGGTGGGAAGTGACACAAACTCAAATTAACCTAAGCCCCCAAATCAGGGCAATTATTAATTCATCTTACGTAATGCCAAAATGTGCAGATAACTGAGGTGTGATTTTATCTAGTTCCTTATAAATGTTATAATGATCTTTTCTACCTCTCTCTAAAGCTTACATCTAGGTTGGTTTCTTTCTAAAGCAGAATGTTCCTAAAACCAGTAGCTTTAGGCTTATTATCTTTCAGTTCAGGAACAAAATATACAGAGAACATTTTACCCATTAATCAAAATTCCTTGTGCTCTTGCTCATCATTCTGGCTTTGTGCCTATTCCTATCCCTTTACATTTACTGGTACTCTGACTGGCCACCCTTGGAAGATATCACCACCCTGTAGCTACATGTGGGATCAGCTGACCTAAAGTATGTGAAGTTAGAGTTGGAGATGGGTGTTCCCAGAGGATGAATTCAGGGTAACAACAATAATAAAAAGCCAAGAAATAAAATGTATAATTTACAATAATAAAGGATGCAGTCCATAATGAATGTCTAATGGAATACTCCAAATATAAATATAGTAATAAAGATAAACATATAATAGAAATAATGTTAAAACTAAAGATAAAAAGCCATAATAACATAAAAACATAACTAGAATAATTATATAACTCTTAAATAACCCTTGAGCATCATGGGTGAGTTATTGGAAGCACTTGTTTTGAAATCAGAAATAAGTCATCCTGGTCATATATCATGTGAAGGGACTAATTATTATAGACAACACAAATAAACATTGCGTTCATGTTGGAAAAAAAATTAAAGGGCTTTATAATTGAAACCAAAATATATCTTTACCTATGTTAAGCAGTTATCAAGATCAGCAGCTTGCCCTCAAGACTCTCTTCAAGATAATGCCCTTGTTAGGTTCACCAATCTAAATTCTTCTCACTCCCAACCATTCCTCTGCCCTCTAAGACCTGCCTTAAAACAATTCAGCTCAGGCTCTATAATTGTATAAATATCTTTTCACCAAATACCACATACAATATTATTTGATTCATATGAGTTATACATAAAAGGAAAATTTATGGGGCTAGAAAGTACAGTAATGTTTGCATAGGACTAGGGCACTAGTAGGGAAATGGGGAGTGACTGCTCATTGATAGGATTTCTTTTTTTAGTGATAAAAATGTTCTAAATTTGACTGGTGATGTTTGCACAACTCCGTGACTATATTAAAAAAGAATGATTTTTAAAATTTAAATGAATTGTATTGTGTCTTTTCCCAGCTGCTATGAAAAATACCACATAATAGTTTGGCTTACCAACTGGAATTTATTGGCTCAAGGTTTCAGAGGTAGAAGGCTTGCTTCCTAACAGGGTTCATAGCATTAAGGCTGGCTGGCAATTAGAAAATTCTTGGGTTCCTTGATTTTCCCATTACATGACTATATCTGCACCCCCCTCTTTGGGTACCTGCTGAATGTCTTGATCATCCTGTGACTTTTCTCCTTATAAGGACTCCAATAACTGAATTAAGACCCATACTGATTCAGTTGGCTACATGTTAATTAAAATTAAAATCTTCAAAGGTATTACTTATAATGGGTTCACACCCATAGGATTGGTGTTAAGAACATCTTCCTGCCCACACCAGGGTAGATAATTCAATGAAGATGTTATATTTTAGCAAAAGGAGATGAATGGGTTTGGAAGAATAAGTGAAAGCATTGCACATTGGAAAAACTGATTCCTGCCAGTCATTTGCTTAACAACTATTTATGGGTCTTTGCTCCTTCTCAGGAACTTTGACAGTTTAAAGCTTTTGTGGATCCGAGAAATGATCATATTCTTAAAGCTCATCCATTTCTGTGGGATGGAAACCATTGACTGGTTTGGATTCAGTTGCAGTGAGTTTGAGTGACTTCTTCAGTAGGGCGTGGCCCAGGGTGGGTCTTGGTCCTCTTGTTGGAGTTCTTTATAATGGGAGAAGCATAGATAAAAGCAGAAAACAAAACCCAGTAGAAACAGAGAAACACAGAGAGGCTGACAGAGAGTTCCCAGAGGAGAACTGAGAAGTGAGGTACTGCTGATATGCAACTTCCAAAAAAGTTGGATGGTTTTATAAATGGATAAGTGGTAGATTTTGGAAGGATTGTGATATGCTTGATGTTAATAGAAAAGGCCTAGATTGCTTTGATAATATAAAATATGGTTACTAAATATACTCTGATGAGGCCTTTGATAGAAATAATGGCTGTGTCACTGCAAATGGGAAGGCAGGCAATCCTTGCTTTAAAGTGGTAGAGAATTTGGCAAAATTTACTCTTGATGTTAGATGGAAGAATTTGAAAATGACAAGTTTGGATATTTATCTGAGAAGATTTCCAAACTAAATGTTGAAAGTGTAGCCTGGCTTTGCCTTGCAGCTTATAGCAAAATGTGAGAGGAAAAGGATAAGCTGAAAACTGAACTCTTGGGCACAAAGAAACCAGAAATTGATGGTTTGGGAAACAATAAGCTTTTGCAAAAGGAGTTCCTAGAGATTAAAGCCCCACATAAGGATTTAAGTGAACATGGATTCAGCTAGCCTTTTTAATATAAGTCAGTATGGGAAATGCAGTTATCTAAGAAGGATTTGTGGAAAATCTTACTGTCTGATGGTTTGCACACGTTTCCTGTGTGCTAAACCACCAAGTTTTTTATGCAAGATCTGTTAAGAAGGAAACCACTGTCAGTCTGAACTATCTCTCCAGAAAAGGAAGAGATTGAAGGAAAAATAACTTTAAGGGCAAAACTATGAAAACAGAAGTCTAGACTTAACATGTCTTCTTGAGCCAAGAGAGGGACCCATCCATGTTTGAGGAAAGGGTGAGTTTGCCTTGACATTTAAATAGGATGGGTCTTCCTCTCCATTGTTCAGGGAGAGTGCTGCTGCCTCAGGCTTTAGAGAGGTTGGAGCACATTCCTTGGGGGTTATGCCTGTGCCCTGGAGATTAAGATATTGGAGACAATATAGCCATCACCCCAGTGTTCTAGGGTGAGGCCTAGAGTTTGTTGGCTGCCCAGATCCTTGATGAGGGTGAAACTAAGAAGATGGTCACTAGGCAAACCCATGGAAGGGATGGGGATCACACCCCATAAGGCACTGAGGAGAAGAAACCATCATTCTATATCTGACTCTCAGACTTTGAAATCTGATGGAATATGTCCTGTAGGTTTTTGGGACTGTTTGCAACCTGTGATACCTATTTTCCTTCCAGTTTCTCCTTATGGTATTCCAAGTGTGTATTCTGTAACTGTCCCTCTTTTGTATATAGAACCAGAAAACTTGTTTTCCAAGTTTCACAGGTCTACAGTGGAAGGGCAGTTTTGCCCCAAGACAGACTTCATGCCTATAGCTGATTTTGATGAGAATTTGTTCTTAGCTTTGTTACTAAAATGACCTCAAGCTTTTTGAATTATTGAAGTGGAGTGAATGAATTTTGTATATGGAAAGAACATGTGTTTTGGGGATACAGAGGGTGGAGTATGAAAGTTCGAAGTTTTTTGTGGATCCAAGTAAAGATGATGTTTTTTAAAGCTAACCCATTCCAGTGAGTGTGGGATCCTTTGATTGAATTGGATTCAGTTGGGAGGGTCTTTGAGCATATTACTTCAGTGAGGCATGACCCAGGGTGGTTCTTTGTTGTCTTGCTGGAGTCCTTTATAAATGGGATAAACATAGAGACATGGCAACAAAAGCTGCAGAGACAGAGAAACCCCAAGAGGCTGAGAGAGGGGAACTGGAGGCTGGAATCATTGGAGTACTGAAGCATAGAAAGAGGCCCTGATATTCTTAGACCTAGGCCTGGAAGAGAGGAGAGACAAGCCATATGCCTGATCACTCACAGCCAAGCTGGGGGAGAAAGTAAGCCTGGAGGGGAAGGTAGAGACCTCAGGAGAGACATCCTTGTGCCTTACTTTGTGTCAGGAGTCCAGGATCGCCAGCAGCTGACCCTTGGTGAGACAGCCTGTATGATGATGCCTTGATTTGGACATTTTCACAGCCTCATAACTGTAACTTTCAAAGTAAAAGTTCCCACTATAAAGGCTATTGCATTTCTTGTATATTGTACCTATGTACTTTTAGCAATCTAAAATAGAATGTATTTTTGATGCTGGGGAAGCAGGGATTGATAAAACAGGCTAGTTTCCTGAGATTATGTGCCTAAGTGGTTTAAAACATGTAATCTGTATATGAGCATGTTGTATGTGCTTGATATATGTCTTCCAGAGTCCTTGTTAAGAAACAGAGACATACAGAAATTCAGTAAATAAAATAAGGCTATCTCATGATCAATTACTGGTCAGAAAACATAGGCCATTCTAATAAGTAAAAATGGATTTCGTCCTACATTATTGATAAACTTATCACATATTCTGATGTTTAATCAAAACTACACACAGAAACTATATGAACTATTTTTTAATTATCCAAATTGTATAATAGTAAATTACATTAGTATTATAACCAGAGTATTGACACCTTATATACAGAAATATCCTTCTCTTGTGAAAATATAGTTGACATTACAGATTACATGCTAAACATACCTAGATATGTAATTAAAATAAATAGAAGAAATAAACAGAATAGACAATTAAATGGAATAAATAGAATAAATTAATTTATAAGATTCATATTATATAAACTACAGTTATCCACTAATAGTTATAACTTATCAAATTTCAAATTGGCCCATTTTATAATCTCTTAATAGAATAAGACTAAAAGAGAAAAAATAAAATATCTCAGTTGAGATAAACAGATTTTGCTCTTGTTATGGATCTTCAACTAGATTCACTGGAAGCAGGAGCCACACAGCAGGTGTTCATATGTTTATAGGTCATAAAAAACAGCTATCTTGCTATATTCTTGTTACCAGTGGAGATTACTGTTGGGCCATGGAAGTCCCTTAGCAAATGGACTCTTGGGGAGTTTCCTCCTCACTTTCCAGAATAGGGGGAAGCATAGGATGGCCTCTTCTCAGGACATTCCTCCTGGGACTCCTTAACCTCTGCTTTTTAAAGGGAAGGCAATGTGGAGGACCAGAGCCTGGGATGGCTGTTCCCCTATCAGATGAGAGGAAGAAGAAGCTATTGAGGTGCTTCTGCTCATGCAAGGAACTTAAGACAAGCTCTGTCTTGATCTGTGGCCCCTGCTGACTCTGGATGGAGTTGGCTCGACTGGATGGACCCCAGGTTGGGGCAACCAGTTGATACAGGCCATGGCTTTACCATTTCAGCCTGATGCTTCTCTGTCTACATTGGAGAACTGCTGCTCCAGAGGATTCCTGATAGTGCTGTCAGGACCCTGCCAAATGCTGCATTTGTGGCCCCTCCTGACTCTGGATGGGGTTGGCCCGACTGGATGGACCCCAGATTGTGCCAACTGGTAGACACAGAGCGTGGCTTTATCATCTCAACATGATGCTCCTCTGCCTTCCTTGGGGACTGGCTGGTCCACAGGGTTCCTGGTTGTGTTTTCAGGACTCTGCCAAATGCTGTGTTTGGAATATCAGGGTGGAATGATAATTTTCAGAAACTCTCTGTTCTTCCTCAGTTTTTGTGTCATGTGTATGTCTTCTTTTCTCAATTCAAATTGGTTTCTCTCAGCTATCAGAACTCTTATCGCCGTATCATGAGCTTTACGCCTCTGGGAAATAAGAAGGCTTTCATAATAGTGATTGTTTCAACTTTTCCTGAGAGAATTTCTGCTTGAATTTTATAAGTTTTCAGCTTTTCACATCCATTGCTGATGGCTTTATTTGCTTTGGAAAAGTCCTCCTCCATCATTAAAGGGTAAATTCTCTCCAAATTGAACATTGGATAAAATCTTGTTTCTTTTTCTTGATGAAGTTTGGTCTGGACTTGATGTTTCTGCTGGAGGTTGTGCCTTTCCCTTTCTAGCTGACTGATTTCTTACTGGAGCAAAGCTTTTTCAGTTTGGAATCTGTCTATGTGACTTTCAATTTCATTGATTATTTTAGTTTCTTCCTCTAATTTTGTATGCATTTGTTTTCTTTTTTCTTTGAGACTTTGTATGTAAGCATTTAACTCCACCCCATCAGTCATCCCTCCTTTGGATTCTTCATTTATGAGGTTTCTATTTTCTGATGTCTTCAGTATATTCAATTCCATGTTCCCAAGATCTTTATTATCTTCCTCAGAAGCAGCAGCTGAATCACAAATCTTAAGCAAAGGCTCACCTGGAGGCTTGATCTCATCCACTTTAAGAACTGTTCCATAGCCAGTTTAGGGTTTTCTGAGATTTTTCTCTCTTTAGTAAATTTTCCCAATTTTCTCTTCTGTGTTTTAGATTCCTGTGAAGGCAGGTTTATACTCTTTCAAGCCCGGGCATTTCCTCCAAAGCAACCGTTATTGCTATGTGAAGCTGTTCTGTATTCTCCTGAGAGATTTTAAGGATGATTTGGTTGCAGCTGCTTGATGTTGCATTTTCCTTTTTCAATCTTCTGTTTTCAGAGCATTGCTTCCAGTGTCAGCAAGCAAAGGAACTTCTTGTAAACATTTAGATGTCTCTCCTTTACATGATTTTCTAGACTCATCTACTTGAAGTCCAAGTAAAGAGTTGTTGATTGCCAGTTCTTTATTCATGGTTTTCACATTTACTTTTTCTGATACTTTGTTCTTGTGTTTGGTTTCTGTTATAGTTGACTTAAGCTCTCCATATTCTTTTTTCAATGTGATGAAACTTATCAACAATTTGTTGGGTTCCCTCCAGAAGAGCAGAAAGGACATTGGCAAGTTTTTTATCTCTCCTTCCATCATAAGATTTAATAATAAAAATCCCCAGTATAACTATCCAAGCCACTGTTTCCCACAGCATTTTTGGGGATCTGTGCTTGGTATAAAGTCCTCTGGCAAAGCTGCCAATACCTGGCACAAGGTCGCTAGGATCAGGATTGTGCAGAGCATCTGTAGCTATCTGTAGACCATACGAGGCTCTCCAGGCCTGTGGTGAGTCCCCTTAAGTTGCTAGAATCCTGTTGCCACAACACAAAATAGAACCCTGTGGTGAGCATCCTGCCTGGAACCTCTCACTGCCTGACAACCAAGGCAGACCTCAGTGTGGGTGGCGAAGGGGTCAAGAAAGACAGTGCCTTCATTTTCCCCCACATTTTGACCCAGTAATCAGTGATCACATCATATGACCCAGGGTAATGGACTAGGTTCTGCAGGCCAGCAAGGATGACCTGTGGTCCTGTGTTACCCTAGGTATTTCCTGCTGCCTTAGGAAAAACGGAGATAAATATCTTCCTGCACCTGTAACCATCTGGAACACATGTTGGGAGGCTTCATGGTAGAGGATTTGCTTATCTAATGCTGGCCACGTATTCCCTTTCTCTTCAGTAAATGTTTCATTCTGTGGCCTGGGAGACCTAAGTCAGCCGGTGGTGTTCAGCAATGACTCAGTTCCCAACTGTGTTTGTGTCTCATGTACATTGAATTATGTGTGATGAGTGTGAGAGGGTTTATGATGGCCCCTGCACAGGGTTTCAGCTCACTCCAGTAATTACATCTTTAAAAACTAAGGGTGAAACATTGGAATTTTCAAGTTCTTAGAAATCATGCACATGTAGTCTAACTATGATCTTTGAATTCACTTTCATTTTTCTCTTCTGACTTCTCATAATGGCTGCATTGACCCCAAGGGTTGTTGACTGCCATCTTACCTTTCAGGAATTATATTATTATTTTTTTAACTTTTTACTTTGAAATAATTTGAATACTATAGGACAGTTGGAGAATTAATACAAACCCCATTCTGGGAACTCCAGCAAAATACCACGTTCCTGATACCCAGATACCTATATCTACCAATTTCAACATTTTGCCCTCTTGCCTATATCATTCTCTCTCTTTCTCTGTGTCTCTCTCTCCTTCTCTCTTTCTATCCATCTAGCTATTGTCTAGCTAGCTAGCTACCTAGATAATATTGATCACAGTTTCTATACATAATTCTTGAACACAATACTTCGATGTACCTTTTATACAAACAAGGATTTTTATTTATGCAGTTGCCTCAAGTGCAGTTATGCAATTCAAGAAATTAATCATTGATATAAATCTGACATTCTAATTCTAATATCCTTTTGAGCTTTCTCTTCCCCATTCTTAATCCCATCTAATATCATGTATTGATTTAACTTTCATTATCTCTTTGGTTTCCCTTCCTTTTTTTTGTAATTATGGAAATTTTAATATATATTTATATGCATTTGTATATAATATATATTTATAATATTTTAATTATATTTTATATGTATAATTTTATAATATTTCTCTCTTTCTATATACATATGTTTATATATATATAAATCTTCTTATTCCAGATTTTCCTAAGCATAATATTCAGTGGAATATTCACATTCACAATGTTGCAGCAACTTTACCACCATCTACTACTAGAATTTTTCCTTCATCCCAAACAGAAAGCCTACACTCATTTTGCATTAACTCCCATTACCTCTGCCTCCCATCCCTGGTAACCAGTACTCTACTTTCTGTCTCTGTAACTGCATATTCTCTGAAATTTTTGTGGTTTGGATGGGACTTAATTTAAAAGCATTGTTTTTTGTTTCAATACAAGTTTAACACCTTTAGTAGCGCACATGAACTATGTTGCTATACTGCTCCAACTTCCCACCTTTCAGTAGTTTCTCTCACAAATAACGTAATGTTTATTATGTGTTAAAAATCATTAATTTATCATTATCTATCATGTATTTGCCTTTTAGATCCTTTAGGAAGTCAAAAGTGAAGAAGTGAAGTTACAAAAATATAATAATATAGGTATTTATTTTTGTCCACGTCATTATATTACAGGAGATTTTATTTCTTCCTGTGGCTTGAGTCAGTTTTCCAGTGTCCTTATTTTCAACCTGTCTGACTCCCATTTGCATTTCTTGTAGGGGAAGTCCTGTGGTGATGAAGTCCCTCAGGTTTTTTTTTTATCTGGAATGTCTTAATTCTTCTCTCATTTTGAAAAACAGTTTGCCAGATACAAAAATCTTTAGAGATTTTTTTGCTTTCAGTTATTTCAATATGTCTTTCTGCTGCCTTTTTGCCTCCAAGTTTTCCAAAGGGAAATTGGCATTTAATCTTATTGAGGCTTTCCTGTATGTGGCATGTTGCTTCTCTCTGGTGACCTTCAGGATTCCCTGTATTTGGCATTTGATGGTCAACATTGCATAATCTGCATCCATCTGGTTTTATCCTGTTTGAAATTCATTTCATCTTGGATGTATATATTCATGTGTTTCATTAAATTTGGAAAGTTTTCAGCCATTATTTGGCTGATTATTTTGTATGCTTCTTTCTCTCTTTCTTCTCCTTTTGGGACTTCCACAATGTGTATATTGGTGCGCTTGATAGGTCTCATAGTTTCCTCATGCTCTGTTGGCTTTTTTTCATTCCTTTCTCTTTCTAATTCTTAGACTGGTTGATATTGATTGAACTTGAAATTATTTTCAAGTTTAGTGATTATTTATTCTGCCAGCTCCAATCACTTGTTGCACCCTTATAGGGAATTCATAATTTCTGTTACTGTGATATTCAGTCAGCTCTTTGCTTCCTTTTCATAATTTCCATCTCTCCACTGATACTCTCTTTGTGTCATTTATCCTTTTCCTAATTTCCTGTAGTTCTTTGTTTATGTTATCCTTTAGCTCTTTGAGCATATTTAAAACGTCTTTGTCTTGTGTGCCTCAGGTTGTGCCTCTTCATTCATGATTTCTGTTGCTTTATTCTCCTCCTTTGTCTGGACCATCACTTCCTGTTTCTTTCTTTTCTTTTTTTTTTTGCTTTTTAATCTTTTGTAGAAAGTTGTACATCTTGATATTTTTGGTGTTATCAGTATAATTTACACTCTGAGGCATATGTTTCTTTAGCTTGTATCCAGCTAGTGTTATGACAAAGAGCTAAGAAAAAAAAAGGAAAAAAATCTATAAACCTTTCCAAGTCCTTGCAGTTTGACCTCTGTGAGTGTTCTTCAGGGCTCATTCATTCAGTGCTTTTGGAGAGTAACTCCAGGTGAAAGAGTAGGACCTTCATGGACCTTTTTGCATATACCACTTTTTTTTTCTCCCCTACCCTCACCCCGCACCCTGCTGTTTTGTTGTCTGTGTCCATTTGCTGTATTATCTTCTTGTCTGTTTCTTTTTTCTCTTCTTTTCTTGTTTTCTCTTCTCGTTTTCTCCTCTAGGCTTCACTGGGATTCAATCCTGGGGATCTCCAGTATGGGAGAGAGTTTCCCTGTTGCTTGTGCCTCTTGATTTCCTGGTTTCTCTTGCGTCTCACCTTAACTCTTTGCATATGCTTCTTTTCTTGGCATATGTATGTGTAATAAGAATTATCTGGTTTACACAAATACCAATGTCTTTTCTTCTCTCAGAAACAGTTTACATATGGTCTTGTCACTGCACTTTATGTCCCGTAGCTTGGAACCCCTTGTCTGCTCTCCCACAGCTTTCTGTAGGAGAGCTCTGTGAGCTACCATCTCTAAGCAAGAAAAAATCTGCACATCAAATTCATAAGGCCACCACGAGATGATTGGGCCAAGTATACTTGCTGTCAATAAGTGCAGAAGGATTACTTTGCTGCCTTTGAAATGGGACCATGGAGCTTCACTGAGAACATGGGCCAATTGTGTGTGGTACCGGTGATGGAAAGGCCAGCCAGGTTTCCATGAGATCCTAGTGTTTTTAAGTAGCCTTTTCAAAATACCGTACTCACCCACACTTACTGCAAACTTTTAACTGTTTTCTGGAGCTTTGAGAAAGTTGTTTTTGTCAGTTGATACTAGCTGTTCAAAATTTCTATAGGGAACAGAACCTTGAAGCATCTCAATTAGGACTGGTGAGTCACCTATGATCTTTTTGAGCAGGTAGCACTTCCAACGTGAAAAATTGGGGCCTGCTCTCTCTTCATTCCACTTTCTATTTTTGTTCATTTGGAGAAAAAATAAGCTAAAGATATACACTATAATCCATGTGGCATAGTTACCCAATGGAAATATAAACAGTGTTAGCAACAGAAATCCAGAAATGGTGAGTATTTGGTTATGTAAAATCTCACCTCATTTATTCATTTAACATTAGTGATCTAGTCTGGATATCACAATTGAGCAAAGAGCTGTGATTTTAATCTGACCTTTAGGGATTTATTCGGGGATAGGAAATATTTATCCCTCAGTTCAATAGAGTCTAAAAACATTCCCCCATATTGCCAAGTTATGTACAGTAATAATTTATATATTTTTTTAAAGATCTATTTTATTATCCCCCACTCCCTTTGTCTGCTCTCTGTGTCCACTTGCTGTGTGTGCTGTGTGTTCTCCTATGTCTACTTGCACCCTTGGCTGTACCAGGAAACTATGTCTCTTTCTTGTTGCATCATCTTGGTGTATCAGCTCTCCATGTGTGCAGCACCACTCCTGGGCAGGCTGTGCTTTTTTCACGTGGGGTGGCTCTCCTTGCAGAGTGCCCTCCTTGCACCCCCGTGTAGGGGTGCCCCTGTGTGGTACGGCACTCCTTGCTCGTGGCAGCTCTGTGCATGGGCCAGGTCCCCACATGGGTCAGGAGGCCCCGGGTATCGAATCCTGGACCCTCCCATATAGTAGGCAGATGCTCTATCAATTGAGCCACGTCTGCTTCTCTAACTTACCTTAATAAAAGTGTAATTGTTAGAAAAATTGTCCACAACATGTAAAGAATGCTAAATATTATTGCAAATATTCCCATGACTTAATCAGGCAAGTTACCTGAATCTCTGTAGGTAAAAGTATTTTTTTACTTGATTTACTGTTGATAAGGACAATCCTATACTATTTAAAGTTAGATTTTATCTTGTAGAAGATTGAGAAGTTGCAAATAATTTTTGTTCAATCCAGTTTTGTTTATTTTGCCTTATTGACAAACTAACCCTAATGTGATTGTATGTTTCCAAAAAATATTAACCATATTTTATATCTAACATTAATATAATATTCCAGGTTTTCTTGTTTCACTGAATATAATGCTATTCTCTGTTATTCTTCCTTCAGACATCTTTACTGTGCTACTTGTTTTTTAATTAAGGAATTAAATCTTTTTACATATTCTAATTATATATTTGTTTTAGAGCAATACTTCTATCTTTTTATTTGATACAATTTTTCCTAACCAAAAAATTTTCTATATTTGTTGAAAATATAGAAATTAGAAAAATTATTGCTTATATTTGTTGGAACTTTTTGGTGGGAAGTGACACAAAGTCATCTCAAATTAACAAAACCGCCTAAGAGGAGAGTAATTATTGTATCACATAACTAAATGTCGAAAGGTAGAAGTAATGGAATATGTGACTTGACTTAGTTCCTCAGAAAGGTTATCAAGACTTTCACTACCTGTCATTGAAGTGTTTATATTTTTCAGGCAGGTTTTCCCCAACCCTAGCAGTTCTAGCTTATCCTCTTTCAGTTTAGCAAGAAAAAATAGAGGGAGCCCATTTTCCATTTATCAGAGTCCCCTGTGCTCTTGCTCATTATTCTGGCTCTGTGCCTATTCCTTTCCCTGAAACATTCAGTGACGTTGACTTACCCCCCCTTGCATGATCCTCCTTCCCTGCAGCCACATGTGGAATCAGCTGACCTAAACTCTATCAACTTAGAATTGGAGAGGGTCCTTCCAGAGGATGAATAAGTGCAACAACAAAAAGGAAAAAAAAAATCAAAACAACCAAAACAGACAATAAATGAAGGGGTATAATTTATAATAATAAAGGATGCAAAATGTATTGAATATCTAATTGTTAGGAATCTTCCAAATAGCCCAACATACATGTAGTAATAAATTAAGATAAACACATAAAAAGAAAAAACATTAAAAAAGATAAAAACATATTAGGATAGGGAAACAATAAATAGTAGAACTCATATAAATCCAAGAGAGAAAGGGGACTTACTGGAAGCATTTGCTATAGAATCAGAAATAAGAATCTCTTTCTTATATCACACACTCAGTGTTTACAAAGAAGCACTAATTAAGATAATTAGACAACAAAAAATTAAAAAGATAATTTTTCTCTTGTAAAAATAATTTAGGATTTGATCAACTGAAACCAAGAATATTATCTCCCTATTAAGTTAGTAGAATTTCATAATCACATTGATATATTCATCATCTTTTCTGATACACTACAGTTTTTGTGAAATAGAGTATTCACAGGACACTAACACAGCTGTATACAGTGACTGATAAAGGAATAGAATAGTGAACACAATGTCCATGGGCCTCACTTTCTTTCTCCTGGAGAAATGTGGTCATATGACCTTCTCGATTGCATGATGGTTCTCAAATTTTGTACACATTATGTTGTCACAATTCTTTACATACCTTTATATGAAGCTACTTTCACTTTTTAAAAAAAGATAAATTCATATATTAAATGAAGTATTTGTTGAAAATTTAACTTAATTTTTAGCTATGCTAATAATTTTATATAGTTTCCAATTTATTTTGTTTTTGTTCTTGTTAGCAGTTGCATAGTTTCCTCATAATCTCTGTAAATTTTAAATGCTTGATTTTGCAAAATCAAGGTTCGTGATGTTATAGCAAAAACCCATATAATTTGTTCTACTTAAAGTACAATGACTTTCTCTCTTCTATGTATTGCTAAAGAAGTCGAATATGTACTCAAGAACTCGAAGTTGTGTTGACTAATTGGTCAGGTTGAAATGAACATGAAAAAAATTTAAGTTTCACCATGCTCTGTTTTCTACAGTAAGGGAAGATTTCTTTTTGGTTGTTGTTTTCTTTAATTAATTTTAAAGAGACAAATACTCTTTTGTCAAATTATTTTACTACAGAGCTTATTTTTACCATCTTAAATGCAAATCTGTATGTTTTTATAGATATTAAGGTTTTTGAAATATATTTTAGGTAATTATGTTGCCAAAAATGAGGTTAGACAGAAGAAAGCAAAGTCCATAATTTGTATTTTTAATCACTTAAGTTTCTTGATTATTTGTACCTTTACTCCTTGGACCTACAGCCCTTTGTTCTCCAACATTACAGTAGTTTCACTGTAATTTCTGGTATTTGAATGTGTCTGATACATTGCTTATCCCTGATAGTGATCAGAAAGATAAAATGATTCTAATGAAAACTGAATAGTTTGGGGATTATTTCTTCTTTGAAATTTGAGAAATTTACTTATAAAACAATTTCATTCCAGAACCTATTTTGGCATTAATTCTTTAACAACATCATGTACAGCAATATATAAATTGAAATTTTGATGTCCTCAAATGCCCCTAATTCAAGTTTAAATCTAGTATCAGAGGCCAATATTGTTGTATATTATTGGATAAACAGAAAGCATTAAAATTAAGCAGCCTGCCCAGGAATGGCGCCGCCCACACTTCCCGTGCCGCTGACGACAACAGAAGCGGACGAAGAAACAAGACGCAGCAAATAGACACCAAGAACAGACAACCAGGGGAGGGGGGGAAATTAAATAAATAAATAAATCTTTAAAAAAAAAAAAAAAAAAATTAACATTAGATATGATGTAAAAAGGCTGTTAGAAATAAGAATTTAGCCCCTAACTTTCTATTAAGAAATATAGTAATTTTACAATAATTTTGAGAAGACTTAAAGATTCCAAACAATATTTACTGCCTTAAACCATGTGCTATTTAATTATTTTTTCATAAAGGTTTTTTTACAATGGCAGACCATTTCTTCAAATAGGTCAGAGACTTTTAAAGATGCAGTTCTTGCTGTATATGCCAAGATTCTGTTTTAGAAATATTTTATGTACTTTTTTTTTTAAACATTTATTTTTATTTCTTTCTCCCGCCTTCACCCCTGACCCAGTTGTCTGTTCTCTGTGTCCATTTGCTGCGTGTTCTTTTTTTTTTTGCCCGCTTTTGTTGTCAGCGGCACCAGGAATCTGTGTTTCTTTTCGTTGCGTCATCTTGTGCCAGTTCTCCGTGTGTACGGCACCATTCTTGGGCAGGCTGCACTTTCTTTCGTGCTGGGTGGCTCTCCTTACGGGGCACTCTCCTTGCGTGTGGGACTCCCCAATGCGAGGGATACCCCTGCGTGGCAGGGCACTTCTTGCACGCATCAGCACTGTGCATGGGCCAGCTCCATGGACACGCATCAAGGAGGCCCAGGGTTTGAACCGTGGACCTCCCATGTGGTAGATTGACACCCTATCCACTGGACCCCATCCGCTTCCCTTATGTACTTTAACTTGAACAAATAAAAGGTGGGCATTTGGGAGCGATTGGGAAAAATGACCAGAAAAATAATGCTAAATAATGTGAACAAGTACCCGGTTAGGACCTTGTAAGCCATTCTGAAGATTTTGATTCTGTAATAAAGTCTGTTGAATATCACTGAAATATTTTAATTAAATGATTCAATGTGCATTAAGAAACAACACGCTGCTTAGAATTAAGAATAAATTTGAGAAGATAGAATGGACTAAGGTGGACCATTTTTCAGGCTATTTTGGCACTTGTGGCAGTGATGATCATGTCTTTGAAATTATGGGGAGAATAGTGACAATGAAAAAGCTATAAAAATTCTAGAGGTAATTTAGAAAGTAAATGAGTAAATTGTGAATATTTTGTAGAGAAAAGGCAGAAGAACAAATACCAAGATTCTACCTTGTGTAACTGGGTGAAAGTTGTTTCATTTTCTAAGAGAGGAAACAGTGGAGGGAGGAAATAAGTTAGGGAAGAGAGCAAAGTTAATAAATTCAGTATCAGAGATACTGAATATCATATATCCTCTGACACAACTAGCTAGACATGTTTAGTAGATATTCAGCCACATTGTTCTGAGTGAGAGTAGGCATAAAATTTGTATTGAAATCATGGGAATCCATGATACTATTAAGAAGAGAGACTAAGAGAAAATGACTAAGAATGCTGCAGAGTTCAAAATATGAATTTCACCATATACACAGTCTGATATTTACATCTTTCATTTTTACATGGAGGAAATTAGACATCTTTAGGCTAAAATATATGGAAAGCACACCATTACAAATCCGAAGGCTTTAAAAAATAATTTTAGCTTGTTATATAGTATATACAGTCAGAACTTTTCTGTTACTTTTACTTGGTGGACAAATAAATCAATAAATCACTGAAGTACAAAATTAATGAGGCAGAGCTTAGTAACACCAAAGGTAGTGGGGTCTTTATAGATGTCAACAAATAATCTTGAAAATTTGTAAATACAGTAAATAGTTTGATATAAAGAACTCATAGAACATGACCTACTGATATTATATTTAATCTAGTATCTTCAAGAAGGAGAAGATATTTTAACAATTGATAGTTGACTCTTACCGGATTTTCATTATAATACATTAAGGGAAAGTAATAATCACTTCTTTAATCAGAAGAAACTGAATAGGAGTTAAGGGAAAGAAAATGAGAAATGAAATAAAAATATTGATAGGAAATTTAAGGATACATTTACTCATCCATTTTTTGTGTTGCTGTTGACAAGAAGTACAGTGAGAAGAATACTTGAGTGCAAATGGGCATGTCAGAATCGTCGTTCTACCAGTAGGGTATAGTGTCGTTTTAGACAGATTTCTCAAGTTCTCTCAGTTCTGATTTTCTCATCTTTGAAATGGATCTAATAATAACTGCTTTTTGGTTCTTGTGAGAATAAAATCCCTGAAGCAGAGTTGTTCATATTATGAACAACCATCTCAGGAAATGGTAATTCTCTGTGAGTAGGAGTCATCTATAAAATAAGTATGTTGATATCTAAATATCTTTGGATTTTTAAGTTCTGTGGTTCAGTGAAAATAGAGAGTAAAATTTTCGGTCTAGGCAATCAGTGTAAAATTATTATTGTCATTATAATATGTTTTATTGCCTAATCATCCATGATTTTTTATAGGAATATTATACAAAAGGAACAAGGAAGACACTAAGCCAATCTCTGTTTACTATCTTCCAGAGTAAAGCAGACAAGACTAGGCGAACTTTCACAGAGCATCCATAAAAGAGGAGGTGAACTATGTGAAAATCCTTGGAACAGTTGAATGCCATGATATGTTAGACACTCGTGTAAAAACTAAATTACAGATAAGCTTATTTGGGGAGTTGATAAAAACGTCTAATAAAATGGGGATAGCAGAGAGTAGTCCTAATAATTCCAGGTTTATATATAATGCAGTGAGAACTAATAATTTTTTTCTGTTCAGTCTGCATGAAAAAGTAAAAAGTAAACAAAAAAAAGACATGGAAAAAGTAAAAATTTAATAGTATTTTGAATAATTGGATGAAAATGTATTTGGTTCATTTTTAATGATAGGAAAGGGTGATAAGTATCATTCATGGAAAAACTGTGGTCAAGGTGTTATGTTATCTGTAGGTAATATTTTTCCTTTTATTGTGGGAAAATTGTTTATACTGAGTCATTCTATTAAACATTGAATGAGTTAGTTTTGAGTATTGATTACAAGATAGTAAATGATATTCATATGCATGTTGATAAATATTTTAGGGTAACAAATTAATCCTAAGGGATCAAGAAAATATTTATAGAAATAATCTTAGGATTAAAGTGAATTTGAGAATCTAATTATTTTCCACTACAAAAAGTGTACTTGATCATTATTCTATTACAACCAATATGAAAGCATTGTATATTAAATTATATTACTATTTCTTTGAACACCAAATACCTTTTATTTTATAAAAATCTTTAGTCTCAGAAAAGATCGGAAAAATAAACATTGGGTATTAAGAGTATTGGAAAATAAGCCCTCTGATGTATTGCTGGTAGGAGTATGAATTGCTAAAACCTCTATGAAAAGAAGGAGTAATCAAAAATTTAAAGGCACAAGCATTTAAACCCAACAAGTTTACTTAATGGAATTTATCCCACAGTTATATTTATTCATATGTGTAACAACCTGTGTACAAGAACATTCATGGCAGTGTTTTTCTTAACAGGTGGACACTAGAAGCAATGAAAAGGTGTTCAAATAGGGACTGGTTAAGAAAATAATTACACAGCCATACAATGTACAGTTGCCATATTGTATGTAACTGTCATACAAGGACAGTTAACTGTCAACTCTGAGACAGTTAAAAGTAGTAAGGCACCTCTTCATGAAGTTATGTGAAAGATCTCTAAGATATAAGTGAAAAATTCAGGGAGTATAATGTTTGATTGAACACTATATTTTTTAAAAAGCATATATGAGGGGGAATATATATATATATACACAGATCATATACATACTTATTTTCACATATGTCTGTATGGGCTTAGACCATCTCTGGAAGAGAACATGGGGAAATTTATAAATTGCTTCTCTTTTAATTCTTTTCATTTCAAATAATTGAAATCCATTTGGTGCTTATAAGAGAATTTTTATATTCAATTTTAACTCCTGCATCATTTTGCTTATAACAGAAATTTTACTTAAAACAATCATGCCAAGTTAATACTGAGCAAATAAATTTTTGACATGTTTATTTCTTCTACACTACAAAGTAAGTCTATCTCTTATTTATTTACTAGATAATAAGTACATGAAAGTAGCAACTCCCCTGAGAAGTTAATGTTATTTCTGAACCTGTAAATAATTTCTGAGTGAATTAATTTCTTGGCAATTGAAATGTTCTTTTGTTTCATGCTCCCATCTCTGTTGTTCGCTTGTTTAGCTATCTTTTAATTTTAAAAAGTTATTAATTGATCAGTTGAAGTAAACATGCAGAAAGTGCAGAGTTCCCCTATATCACCTTTTTACACAGTTTTCCTTATTAACTTTTTTCATTAGTATGATACCTTTGTTACAATTCTTCAAACCATTTTATTATAATTTTACTATTAACTTTAGCTAACTGTTTACATTATATTGTATAGTTCTATGGGTTTATATGTTCTGTAACAAGTATACAACCTAAAATTTCCATTTTTTTCACTTTCAAATATGTAATTCAAGGGTGTTAATTACACACACAGAGTTGGGCCTCCATTCCCATAATTGTTGCCAAAACTTTCCATCTTAATTTTGTTTTTAATTATCAAGTTTCCATTTTACAGATGATAGGACTATCAAGAAAGCTTGTGGAAAACCCCGACAGTGTGGCTGAAGTTTTATCACATGCTCTTGATTCCACATTTTTTCCCTAAGTTGAACAATATTTGAATACCTTGGGCGTCTATGGTATAGCTCTGTGGATGATGGATACAGTTCTGTGAATATATTCTTCTTTAGGCTGGTAATCTGATGGATTTCATTACCTGCTTTGCAATGTTGTACCAGCCTTGCACACCTGGAAGAAATCTTACTTGGTTGTGGTGTATAATTCTATTTATACATATTTGGCTTTAATTTGCTTATATTTTTGAGGAGTTTTGCACATTTTTGTTCATGTGAGATATTGATCTGTAATTTTTATTTTTACAGTTCAGTTAATATCTGCTCTATATAACTGTTTTCTATTCATTGGCCATGTTCTTTGTTTCTGTTTTCATAATCTTTTTTTTCCTGCCTTCTCTGGTTTTAAATTGAACATTTTATGTAGTTCCATTTTCTCTTCTCCTTTAGCATACCAATTATATTTATTATTAAGATTTTTTAGTGATTGCCATAGAGTTTGTAATATACCTGTGCAGCTAATGTAAGTCCACATTCAAATATCACTTTACTACTTCACAAGTTGGGCAGGTGCCTTATAAGACAGTTTTCCCAGTTCCTCCCTCCTGCCACTTTTAACATTGCCAGCTTTTTACTTCTTTAAAGGAAACAAATATATTTCTCAAATATAGATATCTTGGCATATACCAAAGAACTTCATCTTAAATGTTTCTGACCTGTTTGCAAAGATTATTGTTTTTCATGGAGTCTACTATACACATTTTCTTTAAAACATTTTACCATCTCTGAAATCAGGATATATTGTAAAGCTGATGCATTGGATTGTGCATCATTGTTTAATTGGCATCATTTTTCTTTCTTAAGTAGATCATAAAATGATGAATGTTATAAGTTGATGGTGTCTTAGATTTAATGAAATATAGTATCCTAAATGTGCCTTGAAGAATAGACATAATTGATTTTGATGATAAACATGAGGGAAATATGATAATCTCAGTCATTCTGGGGAAATGGCTTTGAGGGAGATAACATTAATTTTTAAATTTTTTATTCATTTTTTTAAAAAATATTACATTAAAAAAATATGAGGTCCCATTCAACCCTACCACCCCCACCGCCCACTCCCCCTGCAGCAACACTCTCTCCCATCATCATGACACATCCATTGCACCTGGTAAGTACATCTCTGGGCATCACTGCACCCCATAGTCAATGGTCTGCATCACTGCACCCCATAGTCAATGATCTACATCATAGCCTGCACTCTCCCACGTTCCATCCAGTGGGCCCTGGGGGGATCTACAATGTCCCGTAGTTGTCCATGAAGAACCACCCAGGACAACTCCAAGTCCCGAAAATGCCTCCCCATCTCATCTCTTCCTCCCATTCCCCACATCCAGCAGCCACCATGGCCACCCTTCCCACACCAATGCCACGTTTTCTCTGTGGACATTGGATTGGTTGTGTCCATTGTACATCTATGTCAAGTGGGGGCTTAGATTCCACATGGATACTGGATGCAATCCTCCTGCTTTCAGTTGTAGGCACTCTAGGCTCCATGGTGTGGTGGTTGACCTTCTTCAACTCCATGTTAGCTGAGTGGGGTAAGTCCAATAAATCAGAGTGTAGGAGCTGAAGTCTGTTGAGGCTCAGGGCCTGGCTATCATATTGTCAGTCCAGAGTTTCAAATCCCCTAAATATATCTTAAACCCCAACACCAACTACAATTCCAGTAAAGTAGCATGAAAGTCTTGTGAAAAGAGATCCCATCTGAGTCCAGTTCCATCACACAGAAACACCAGCTCCAAAGAAGGGCCATCTGACATGGCAGTGAACCCCATCTGCCATGACCATAGAACCTGTGGGTCTCTTTATCCCTCAAAAGAACCAATACCTGGGGTTGTATCTACTTTATCTGTTTCTGAGACTCTCCTCAGGTGTGCATAAGAGCAATCCTTCTGACAATGTCCAGACTCTTTTTTAGAGACTCGTAGCCATATAAACTCATTTCTCCTTTCCATTTCCCCCTTACATTAGGTCAAACAGCATTTTAAAGTCATGCTGTTATATGTAGACAGGGATATTCTGCTGATCCGCATTTAACCTTTAATTCAAGATCATTTTCTAGTTGCATCTTCAGCTGGTATTTGGTAGTGATCCCTTGGTGCCAGGGAGGCTCATCCCCGGGTGTCATGTCCCACGCTGCGGGGAATGCACTGCATCTACATGCTGAATTTGGCTTCGAGACTGGCCACATTTGAGTAACATGAAGGCTGTCAGGAGGAAACTCCCAGGCACAGTGCTTCTCTAGGCCTTGTTCTTATTGCAGGCATATAGGCTCACAAGCATAGTCATTTTTTCCCTCTGTCTTTCCTTTTAATCTGACAGGGCAATGATACAACCTAAAGCTCCAGTTCAATTAGTCACCATTATTCATCACATTCCTAAAACGAGTATTCCATCACATTCCTAAAACGAGTATGAAGACAGGAATATGCCCCGAGTTTTTGGAAAGCAGAAATAACATTCTACCTAGGTAATTTTACCGAACTTTAACAGCATGTAAAGCTCCTAGAGGACAAGAACAGTGTATAGCTTAAGTTTTCATACTCCCTGCCCCCTCGCCTTTTAATTATAATTTATTTTTTAATTAATTTATCTTTTAATTCATTTTTTAAAAATATTACATTTAAAAAATATGAGGTCCCCACCCCCGTATTTTATTTTTAACGCAGTACTTAATAAATCCCTGTAGAACTGAACCTAAGGTCTATGTACTTAGGATTAAAAATGAAGTTCTGTCACTCAGTTCGATCTATATGTAAGATAAATGGCTGTCAGAAAACTTCGGTAGGTTTCTGATTATGCTGTTAGTTTGTTTGTAAACTCAATAGATATACTTTTGTATTCTGTACTTGTAAGGTATTTCATATAAAACTTTCATGTCATTTTTATATCAGATTCAAAGTGAAATAAATATTTTGACATTTTCTTTCATCAAGTAAAATTATATATTTCTAATGATTCTGCTTAGCAAAAATTATATGTTATCCTTAAAACAAACCTTTATGAAAACTGTGCATGGAATAATAAGCTCCCTTTATAACTGTGCAGCTGGGACCAGTTTGATTTTTAAGAGGAATGAAATTAGCAGCATTTATTTAAAAGATTAGAATTGAATGAAAGATTCAATATTAAGCTACAGTGATGTTACTGCTTATCATGATAAAGGTTTTATTGTTTTGAAGCTTCAGATTTAAGTGGATAATAGATTAGGGTTTCTTAAATATTCATTAAATTTCTTTGTGGTAACAAATGTAATACAACCTGTTTCTTATTGTCCTATAGGTTCCTTTTACCACTACTTTTTTGCCTGGGAAAATTTAACCAAATAAATGTGGACCTTCTTCTATCTTAAAGCTTGACAAAAAATATAAAGAGAGCATATTATTTTTCATTAGAAAGCAGAGTTAGTGGGGTGGGGTGGGGTGGGGGGTACATGGGAACCTCTTATATTTTTTAATGTAACATATTTTTGTGATCTGTGTGTCTTTAAAAAAAGGCAATTGAATAAAAAAATTCAAAAAACAAAATAAAGAAAACAGTTATTTATTTACTGGGCAAGGGAATACACACATACATGCACACATACATACACCAAGGTTGAAATTCATTCACTAAGTAATTTGTCAAAGGGGCAAAATTGGGAGATTTTAAGTGCTAAAAAAATGTAAAGATCATGGTGGATAAGTTTATTGAATATTGACTCTTTGCCCTCTAGACAGGACAGAATGTATATCCAAATCTTTACATGGTGGGTTAAAACAAATCCTGGAGAGCAGATGTGGCTCAGTGGAAACAAACAACAAACATAACAAATGAAAAAACCAACTCAGGGGAGCCAATGTGGCTCCGTTGTTGGGAGCTGGCTTCCTATATACAAGGTCCTGGGTTCAATTCCCCCACCCCTTTACCCCTTTTTCTCAAAAAAAAAAAGTATATATATATGTATATATATATATAAACAAATCCTATTGTTCTTTGGTCAGGCAAGAGTCTTCACTTAGGTCCAATAATGGTCTGATGTATTTGAGTATCTTAAGTTCTAGGTCCTTTTCATGGCTTCATCTGCTTAAATTGTGTCATTGTGAGGCACAAATTTCAGGGTTTTTTTTTTTTTGAAAGATTTATTTATTTATTTCTCTCCCCTCCCCCCCACCCCCACCCCCATCCCCTACCCCGGTTGTCTGTTCTCTGTGTCTCTTTGCTGCGTCTTCTTTGTCCGCCTATGTTGTTGTCAGGGACACGGGAATCTGTGTTTCTTTTGGTTGCGTCATCTTGTGTCAGCTCTCCGTGTGTGTGGTGCCATTTCTGGGCAGGCTGCACTTTTTTTTCGTGCTAGGCAGCTCTCCTTACAGGGTGCACTTCTTGTGCGTGGGGCTCCCCTACATGGGGGACACTCCTGCATGGCAGGGCACTCCTTGCACACATCAGCACTGCACAAGGGCCAGCTGCACATGGGCCAGCTGCACATGGGTCAAGGAGGCCCTGGGTTTGAACCGCGGACCTCCCATGTGGTAGACGGACACCCTAACCACTGGGCCAAGTCCACCGCCCAAATTTCAGTTTTCATATCACCTCTTTATGGTGGTAAATTTAAACAAAATTCACATCCAAATCCAAAAGGCCTTGAAAAATCAGTTATCACTGAAATAACCAAAGTACCAGAGGGAAGCTTTATATCTAAGTGGACACCCTAACAATCCTCTTCATTAATCTTCACTCTTTTAGCCTGTATTCTCCCTCCTTTGTCCCCAAACAAAAAAGCAAATAACTGAACAAAAAGCTTCATACCATACAGACTCCCTCTTTAAATATGATGGAAAGATAATCAAGGAATGAATGGACTCTTACTGTCTTTTATCTGTCAATTTCTTCTTCTTATTTTTAAATCAAGGGTTTTATTTTGAAAAAATTGTAGATTCACATGCATTTGTGAAAAATACAGAGAGATCCCCTGTATCCTTTCCCAGTTTTTCCCAGTGGTCACATCTTGCAAAACTATAATACCATATCACAACCAGGATATTGCCTTTTATACAGTCAAGATACAAGGCATTCCCAACACCCCAAGGATCCCTCATGTTGCCCTTTTATTGGTACATGCAATCCCCCTTGTACTATCCGTCATCCTAGGCAACCAACCACTAATTTGTTCCCCATTTCTATAATTTTGTCATTTGAATACTGTATTTATTAATAAATGGAGCTTTGGGGAATGGTTTTATTTTATTCAGCATAATTCTCTTGAAATTCATTCAATTTTTGCATGAATCAATCATTTTTTCCCATAGCATTCCATATTATGGATGTATTAGATTTGTTTAACCATTCTCGTCTTGAAGGACTTCTGAGTTTTTTCCAGGTTTTGCTATAATGAATAAAGGTACTATAAACATTTGTGTATAGGTTTTTGTATGGTTTCTTCTTTGGGAATTAGACTGCAGTGATTGGGTCTTATTATAATTTCCTGTGTATTTGTGTGAAAAAATAACAAATTGGTTTTCAGAGTAGCTGTATCATTTTACATTCCCATCAGCAAAGTGTAAGTGATTTAGTCTCTCTACATTCTGGCCAGCATTTGGCATTGTTGCTATTTTTAGTTCTGATAGATGTGTAGTTATATATCATTGTTATTTTAATTACATTTCTGTAATGGCTAATGGTGTTTAACTTCTTTCCATATATGTATCCCTGGCCTTTTAAATGTAAATTACTTTGCCTTTCTATTTACTCTCCCTTTCATATTACTTTGATCACCATATCTATAATTGATTGTCCATCTAATTCCTGTCTACCTTTGGCTCCTAGGAAGATATGGAAGTGCCTCTCTGTTTCTACTGGTTATGATGGCTTTCTAGCTTAAGAGGGCTGATGTTCAGGCCCTGGCTCCTGTTGGTCTCCTAGCTGTCAGTGTTTCAGTTGCCAGAGCAGAGTTAATTCCTAGGGAGAGAGTGAATATTTTTCCTGACTACAAACCTGTACTGAATGCTGCATTTATGCCTTGAATAAACACTTTGTACACATGTATCTCACTTGTGTCCCCTCATTACAATAAATTCTTCATTTACTGCTTGCTCATAACTGCATCAACAAGACTATCAGAATAAGTAATCAGCCTGTGCATTAATACATTGCATGAAAAAGATATTCTTAGAAGACCTTTTAGTTGCCTTGACTACTGACGTAATTATCATGCAATGGACTGGTTTAAACAATGGGATTTTATTTGCTCATGGTTTTGAGGTGGGAATCAAGTCCAAACAAAGGTATCATCCAAGTGGTGCTTTCTTCCAGAAGACTGGCATTGTTCTAGGGCTGACTGCTGATGATCCTTATTCCTTGGCTTCCAGTCTCTCCTGGCCTTTCAGCTGTCTTACAGGTCTGTTGAATTTCAACTTCTTACTTCCTGTGGTTTTCTCTTGTCTGAATTTCATTCTGCTTATGAAAGACTCCAGTAATACAGTTAAGACCCATCCTACTGAGGTAGGCCATACCTTAACTAAGGTAACGTCATCAAAAGCCCTTCTTCAAATGGGCTCATGCTCACAACAATGGGTTAAATTTAAGAATATGTTTTTATTGGAAACATATAGGTCTAAATCACCACTGAAAGCAAACATAATGTATAAAGAGGCATTTCTGCCTTCAATTTAACAACATTTTACATTTCCCCTAGTGCCACTTTAGCCTTTTAAAGCACAAATTCTATAATTCCTCTTAATTGGATTCTGGATTCTTTGGTGACTCTCAACACCCCAAAATACCACCAAAAAAAAGGGGGGGGGGGATTGAGGTAAGCTAATATTATTAGGCTTACTGCATTAAGGAAGAACACTATTTTGACAAAGTCTTAATAGAGTCTCAAAAAAGGGAAGTCAGGGTAAGATTTTTATAGTGTTTTCTGGCCTGGGGTAGATGGATTTTAAGTGGGACTTGCCAGGCAGGAAACTTAGTTGTAATTGACAGACTTTTCTCATTCGATTGTCATGGTGTTGCTCATTCGATTGTCATGGTGTTGGTTGGGAAAGAATAGGATCCTGTTATTTGGAATGGGGAAATATGATTTGACCCATATGAAACTGATTGCCTTGAATCCCCAGGTCACTCTCAGCCTCCTTTACCAGTGAAAATAGCTTGCTCTCTTGTATGGGAGAAGACTACTCTAACTTTGCCTGAAAATTTTGTGATAACCTTAGCTGGGGCAGATACTTTGAAAGTTGTTCCTCATATTCCTTAAGACCCACACTACCAATCATGGTTACCTCTAGACTTAAAGCAAGGGTGAACATCTCAGCATACTTCAAGGGACAGGTACACACTATTACTTAGGAGTAAGTAGTTTACATACCAAAAAATGTGCAAGACTTTGCTATCATATATATGCATAAATCTGGGGAACATTTCCAAGAGTGAATCGGAGCATGTTATGCCAAAAGGACAGAATGTAGTATTAAATTATTCTGAATTTACTTAATTGAGATCCCAGATTTGATAGGATAGTGGTGCAACTTGAGGTAGATCCAGCAGCTTACTTAGTTGGTGTTTGAAATGGTGGCCAATCTCTAATGATTTTGAGATGCCAAAGCTTTCCTGGCATGAATTGAAAGTGCGTGATAGGGAGTTGAAGTAACTTATCATGTAATAGCTATATATCTATCCCCTACCTTTTTATTTGATATAGCCCAAAAGACAGGTTTTTAAAAATAAAATTTTATTGAAGTATATCATTCATACATGAACATACATAAACAGTAAATGTAGTAAAATTTGTGAATTTACCAAACAAACAAGCATATCATCATACAAATAGAGAAAGATTATGTTTGTAAACTAATCTCTCAAGTGAGATATTTTTTACATTAAGTTCAGTTGAGGGGACTTTGATTAGATTTTCTGCTAAAATTAATGTAGTGCTGGTAGAGGAAGCCCTAAGAGACAAGACCTATGTCAGCTTGGAGGTGAAATCAGGATGAAAGCAGAGCATGTGATCCTGAGAGTGGAAGCACAGTGGTGAAGGAAAGACCAGGCAGAGATTATCCGCCGCCTAGCTTCAACATATGGCAGCCAACTTTGGTGAGAAAACACCTCTTTGTGGTGCCTTGAGTTGAACTTTCCACAGCCTTGGAACCATGAGCATTTGTCCCAAATCTACCCCCTTTGTAAAAGCCAACACATTTCTGCTACTCTGCATCAGCAGCCCTTTTGACAAACTGAAACACCCCTTTATCCCCCTCATTTTTCCCCTTCGTATTGAAATGATATCTTCTTGCCATTGCTGCAAAAGAGTACAATATTTCTATCATCCACAAATTACATTAGTTGTAACTTTCCCGTGTATCTCCATATAATTAATACTTTGTAAAAGAAGAGTATTCTTACATTTATACTTTGAACCACAATTTTCATCCACCACTGAAAACACTGTTATACATTCCCTGTAATATTCTCTAATTTCCTTTCAATGACATTTATGTCCACAGTGTACCCCTTTCAGCCAAAATCACATTTATAAATCAGTAGTGTTAGTTACACTCATTATAATGTGTAACTGTCAACTCTTATTTATTTCCAAACTTGTACTACTGACCTTACTAATAATGCTACCTATGTTAATCATCGGTTCCCATTCCCAACCAACATTCTATTTCTTAGTGACCTATACACCAGAGTTTACTTCTGTGAGTTTACTCAATGTGTTTAGTTCATGTTAGTTAGACCATACAATATTTGTCTGTTATGTCTGACTTATTTCTCTCAACATAATATCCACTATGTTCATCCATGTTGTCATATGCATCCCATTTAATTTCTTCTTACAGCTGAATAGTATTCCATTGTGTGTATGTACCACATTTTGTTTATCCATGAATTGCATGATGGGCACTTGTGCTCTTTCCATAGTTTAGCAATTGTGGATAATGCTGCTAAGAACATTGATGTGCAAATGTTAGTTCACATCCTCGCTTTCTGTTCTTTTGAATACATTCTTAGTAACAGGATAACTGGATCAGAAGACAGTTCTATATTCAGTTTCTTGAGGTACTCCCGAACTGTCCTGCAAGACACTCTCCTCAATAAGATATTAGTGAGAGTTTTACTGCATCCTTGACAAGTCCTGTTTTTAATTCTTTGTTCTGTAGGCCATGGAGAATACCATGTTAGTGATGGAATTTCTGGTTTCAGTGGTGATGTGAGGAATCCCAGAGTAGTTAAGGCCGATTGGCAGAACTTTTCTACAAAGATAAATTGGGCACATTTATTGTAAAAGGAAGCAGAGTTGTATCACTATTCACATTGGTCATAGTATCCATGAGAACAAATAGGTAGACAGCTTACTAGAGTATTGCTTGGTCTATGTAATTGGAAAATCTCTAGGTATTGTGGCAAAAAACATGACTTGAGTCATCCTAGTGGAGAGTCATGAATTATCTTCCAGATTCCAGAATTGTCAGTTCAGAAGCTCAGAGCACCTTAATTGGACAATAGGCTGTGTCCCTTGAGAAAGGACCTTGCAACATTGCTTCATGTATATACCTTAACTCCTTTTCCAAATCTTCCCAAAAGGTATATGGTTATTTACTGGATTGACTGGGCACTGTGGATAGAAAATACCCAGAAATTTTGAGAATTGCTAGATACTATCTCTGAACTGTCACTAATTAATAGGAGCAAAAATCTGTGGACCAGCAATCAAAGTAGGGGTTTATAGTGGTCAGGAGATAGATGGAGCCCTAGCCTAAGTCTGACTCACAGCAGATACATTTGGTCCATGGCTCCACCTTATGATAATTCCCTAGTGGGTGCATGTTTAATTTGAATAAGTATGCTGGCAGAATCACTCAGTGGCACTTGCATCCTGACCCATGTGGTAAGGTACATTATGACATGAATGGCTAAATAGAAGCCCCTGAAATTTTCCTTTCTACCATGATAGGGAATCTGAAGCAATACTGCATTTTGGGGGGAATTGAAGAGATTAATGCCAACATTAAATCCTTAAAAGAAATAGAGGTGTTGTGATGGTTAGGTTAATGTGTCAATTTGTAGGTTACATGAGCAAGTGGCCCTGATGACTATGGTCACCCCTCCTGCCACATTACACTCTCTTTCCCAGCCCTCAGCTAGGGCCTCTTGGGGAGTTCCTTACATTCAATTGGCTGAGGAAGAGAAAACTTGGGCCTGGTTTAAAGATGATTTTGCACAATATGCACATACCACCCAACAATATGCGCATACCACTCAAAAGCGGACAGTTGCAGCACTGCAGCCCCTTTCTGGGATGTCCCTGAAGGACACTGGTGAAGGCAAATCCTCCCAGTGGGCAGAACTTGGAGAAGTACAATTGGCTGTCTATTTTGCTTGGCAGGAGATATAGCAGGAGATGTGATTTTACCCTGATCCTTGGGCTGTTGCCAATGGTTTTTCTGGGTGGTCAGGGAATTGGAAGAAACATGGTTGGAAAATTGGTGAGAAGAGGTATGGGGAAGAGGAATGTGGATAGAGCTTTCTGAGTTGGTGGAAAAACATGAAAATATCTGTGTTCCACATGAATGCTCACCAGAGGAAGATTTTAATGATCAAGTGGATAAGATGTCCCACTCTTTAGCTAGCACTCAGCATCTTTCCCCAGCCACTCCTGTCATTGCCCAATGGACTCATGAACAAAATGGCCATGGTGGTAAGGATGGAGATTATGCATGGGCTCAGCAACATAGACTTTCCCACACTAAGGCTTAGCTAAAACAGCCACTGCTGAATGTCCAATCTGCTAGCAGCAGAGACCCACATTTAGCCCCTGATATGGTACCATTCCCCAAGGGGATCAGCCTGCTACCTGGAGGCAGGTTGATTACATAGTCCACTCCTATCGTGGAAAGGGCAGCAGTTCTATCTGGAACTGACACATAATCTGGATATAGTTTCCCTTCCCTGCATGCAACAATTATTCCATAACCACCATCCATGGACTTACTGAATGTCTTACCCACTGCAATGGTATTTCATGCAGCATAATTTATGAACAAGAGCCCACTTCACAGCACATGGTGTGTGGGAAGGGTCATATGCTTATGAAATTTTCTGGTCTTACCATGCTCCCCATCATCCTAAAGCAGCTGAATTGATAGAACAGTGGAATGGCTTTTTGAATACTCAATTATAGTGTCATCTAGGTGGCAATACCTCACAGGGCTAGGGTAGTGTTTTCCAGGAGGCAGTGTATGCTTTAATGTGTGCTATAAATCAGTATCCATTCTACAGTACTCTTTCTCCCATAGCCAGGATTCATAGGTCCAGGAATGGAGGTTGGCAATGGGAGTGGTACCACTCATTATTACCCCTGTAATCCCCTAGGAAAATTTTTGCTTCCTGTCCGTGCAACCTTAAGCTCTGCTGGTCTACAGGTCATAGTTCCAAATGGAAGAGTGCTTTTACCAGGGTACAGAACAATGATTCCATTGAACTGGAAGTTAACACCACCACGGGCTAAATTTGGGCTCAATGGGAGATTTCAGATGAAATAGTCTCTGTGCTTCATTATATCCAATAAAATAAGAAGCAGCATTTCTTTTCACCTGCTCCCTTATGAGAATTTGCATTGAAGCTATACAATTATTTTTGTGTATGTGAAAAAGAATATCTGCCCCACTGAGAAGACATAGCAGGTTTTTCCCTGACAGGCCATTATAGATTATATATTGCCCATCTGTAGTTGGATGTCTCATGTTTATATATTATGATTTAAGTAGAAATTAACCTTGAAAGAAAAGAAATTAATTTTCTAGTATTAAAGTTGACAATACAAATTTGGGCATTTTCTTTTTCTGCTCATTTTCTCCATCCCTCATTTTTCATAGGTATCTGTGTGTACATACACACATACCCACATGCACAAATATAGAAATAATGACCTTTCAAATTAATTGCACAATTATTTACATTTTAAAATATGTTGTTTTATTTATTTTTTAAAAGATTTATTTATTTATTTCTCTCCCCTCCCCCCCCCGCCCCACCCTGCCTTGCCTTAGTTGTCTGTTCTCTGTGTCTATTTGCTGCGTCGTCTTCTTTGTCCGCTTCTGTTGTTGTCAGCCGCACGGGAATCTGTGTGTCTTTTTGTTGCATCATCTTGTTGTGTCAGCTCTCTGTGTGTGTGGCGCCATTCCTGGGCAGGCTGCACTTTCTTTCATGCTGGGCAGCTCTCCTTACGGGGTGCACTCCTTGCATGTGGGGATCCTCTACGTGGGGGGCACCCCTGCGTGGCGTGGCACGGCACTCCTTGCATGCATCAGCACTGTGTGTGGGCCAGCTGCACACGGGTCAAGAAGGCCCGGGGTTTGAACAGTGGACCTCCCATTTGGTAGGCGGACACCATAACCACTGGGCCAAGTCTGCTTCCCTATTATCTTATTTTTATTACTCATTGACTATGTAGACTTGGGCAAGTTAAACTCTTTGTGCCTCAGTTTTTACTTCTTTAAAATAAACACTAAATGATGTTATAGTATAAAGCACTTCAAACAGTGTGGCACACAGAACTCAATAAATGTTAATTGTTGTTATTATGGTAGTCCATAGTGAGAGAGAGAGTTAATTTTGTTGAAATTCAAATAACTAAAATTATGCATTATTAGTATTGGTATTCATTCTCATACAGTGAAAAATGATTGTCTAATAGAAAATGATTGAAGGGCTTTGAAAATGTTGGAAATCACCATAGATTTCTGTAGGTCTGGGAATCTGGCAGAGGGTATCATCCTTAATTTCTCCATCTCATTATCCCATCTAATATAACATTGAATCCTGGAAATCGTACTTCTTCAATATCTCTGTAACCCTACTTTTCTCCATGCCCCAGTCTCACCCCAGTTCAACTCACTGTCATTTCTTGACTCTGCCGTTGCTATTTCCTATAGACTCTTGCAGCCACATTCCAGTCCCCTTTCTGGAATGTACCCAGGTAGTTCTTTTAAGAATGTAATTCTAGAGATATTAATTATCTGTTTGTCACTGTTCAGTAACCTTTCATTATTTCTCTGAGCAAATCCAAAATACATAAAGGCCTATAAGACTACATGTGGGGATGGACAATGGACTAGGGTAGACTTATAGTTGTTCTACTGTAGATTTGTGATCCTAGCAATGGGAGATGTTTTACTATGGATGTGGAGGCAGTGGCCATGGGGGCTTCTGAGGGGAGGGAGAGGGAAAATAGGTGTTATTTGGGGGCATTTTTGGGACTTCAGAAGTATCTCAAATGCCATTCAATGACAGATACAGGTCATTGTATATCATGTAATAAATTGCAAAAATATGCAGGTAAAAGTGTAAACTACAATAACTATAATCCTTCCTTAGTGGGCAAAGCTCTAAGATGTGTTCATCAATTGTGAGAAGTGTGCCACACTAATGAAGGACGTTGCTGATGTGCAGAAATGTAGGAGGGCTAGAAAGCGGGACATATGGGATATCCCATATATTTTTTGTGTAACATTTATCTATTCTAAGTTTCTTTCTCTCAAAGAAAATTATATTTAAAAAAAAGTTCCTATGTGATCTTGGGAGTCATTTCTTCTTAGACTTCAACTTTCTCTCCTACCTCTTGTGTCCTTATGTGTGTGTGTGTGTGTGTGTGTATATAATGCACACATACATATTTTATCTCAAGTTTATTACATTTTTTCATGCCCCACGAATATTGCATGTGCTATTTTCTCAGTCTGGAATTTTCTATTTTGTTTCCCTGGCAATTTATATTTAGGTTTCAGTTCAAACATCACCTTTCCACCAGAGCAGTCTTTCTGACATCTTAGATATGGTTAATTCACCCCATTTTTGCCCCAAAATTTCACAGTTCATAAGCTATATCTACTCTAAAATAGTTTGTGTTAAGGCTTCCATAACTAGAGCACCTCCTGCTACCTTCTGTTATATTAAGAATCCTGAAAAATGTGTTATTACAATAATATCATGCAGACAATTCAATAGCTTTTTTTTGTCTCATCTGCCAGGAAGGCATTACCATTGAATACAGTTCTGATTATGCCACCAACCACAAGACTAATAAAAATTTTATATATCCATTCACTGATTTACTTACTAATTTATTCATTGTTGATAGCTCAGAAATGATTTTTATATTCATGTGGAGTGTTTGATCCTGTGAGACACAGTAATGATCAAAAGATAGACAAAGACCATCTCTTCAGAAAGCCCATATTTTAATGGGATATCAAACATTTAAACAAATAGTTATGATAAATGGACATATCTGCCATATGAGGTAAATGTATTGGGTTCTGGGGCTTCCTGGCAGAAGGTATAGTAGGGAGATCCAGTCTAGAGGATTAGGGTTTAAGTCATTAAGAGATAGGTTGATAGAGTCTTACACAGCACAGTTTTAATAGTTTTCTGACATTAGCTCCCTTTGTGACCTTGGAAAAGCTCCTTAGATTCTAAGCTCTAGTTTTGTAAGCTGTGAAATGGATATCTTACTGTCTTCCTCAAAGCATTGTTGTAAAACTGAAATAATATGATTTATGTAAAGCATTTATCACAGTGTTTGGCATGTGAAAAAGTGTTCAGTATATGTAAATTACTGAAGTCATTTTATTGAATCTTGAGTCATAAAGTTACATAAATATTTCTATATATGATGACTTAAAAGAATGGCTTCATATGTCATTGCATGAGTTTTCTATCACTGATTTATTAATTCTATATTTAAATATCTCTTTTTTGCATTATTACCAACAGTGCTGTGATAAATAATCTTGTACAGGATATAAGCAAAATGGTGGTGTAATGACCTCTGAAAATTCACCCCACCATAAAAACCATTAAAAAAAAAAAGACTGGCAAAAAAACTGGAGTAACACATCTCTTGGGGAATTTCTATCGATATTAACAGCAGGATGACTGAAACAAAAGTCATTGAAGTTTGTGTGCTTACATAGCTTAAGTAATTTATCAGACTGGTCTTTGACATCCTTGAAGTCCTTCCCCTCAGTGTCATTTTAGTAATGCCAGAGATTACCACCATGAGGTACCTAGCAGTTACTTCAAGAGTAGTGCTTAAACCAAAATTAAGCCCCCAAAACATCTTACCCTACCCAGCTGGAACACATCTGGATGTTGAACTGGACTTGCAGCCAGGCAAAGCCCAGAGCTGGTGCTGCCCTTCCCTGGAGCACCACCATAATCATTACTGGTGTGAACATGTGTAAAAACCATTTGAATTACAGAATGTCTTAGCTAGTTGTTGGATATGAATTTGTGCTTTAAAGTAAAATTTGGTTTTGTAAAAAAAAGAAATTGTCAGTATCAATTTTTCTTTTTTACTCCAGAAATTAACTAAAGACTTGCGACAACCCAAGGTACATATATTTAAGAAAAAGTCAAATCTCAGAACCATGAGCTTTGTGGCATTTTCTCTTGCCCTAAGTCCCAAAATAATAGTCCACATTCTTGGTACTGGAGGAACAGAATAGAATTGGAGCTCTTTCAAAGCCTCATTCTTAAAGATTTCCTCATTTTTTCACCTGGTTCTCTTGAATTCCCCCCTCAAAAACCTTATCCTTATTTGAAGTGACTGGAGCTCACATAGTGCTAAAAGACCCTCCCTGTTTTTCAAAAACTATTACAAGCAACTGTTTTACTGTCATAGTTGTCTGAAGCCATGACTAACATATGGGACAAACCATAGGCTAACCAAAAACTTTAAGGAAAGCTGAGGAGTGAGGTATTAATAGGAGCTTTGGAAAGCTGCAGCATAGTCCTGGGAATCTAGAAGGCCATGCTCATTTTCAGGATATTCTCAGAAAAGTTGCAAGGTGGTTGTAGGTTTTCACTTCTGACTGGCCTTGATGCTCTGTGTAGTCTGGAAGTGAAGGCTACCCTAGTATTGCAGATTTCTTAAGTGTTGAAGGCATGCCCTTTTGCACAAACAAAGCACCTCTGCAAAGCCTGGGAGATTTATTGATTCCAGACATTTGAGGAAATAGCTGTCAAATCATTAGCTGTCTAGTAAGCTACCATGTGAGCACATGTGGTAAATTGGATTATGTACCCCAATATAGACATGTTCATTTTAATCTGCATTCCTGAGTGTAAACCTACTGTAAATAGGATGATATGCAAGACGTTATTTTTATTTAAAGTGTGATCAAGTGAACAATGGTGGGTCTTACTCTTTATTACTGGAGACCTGAAAAGGAGAAGGCCACAGAGAGAAGAAATTAGTCAGTAGGAATGCAGAAAAGAAAGGATAGGACATTGTCATGTGATAGGAAAACCAAGGAAACCTAAGGATTGCAGTGGGCAAGCCCCAGAACTTGCTGCAAGACTTCTGGCCTTTGAACTGGTGCAAGACTTCTGGCCTTTGAAACTGTCAGCCAATAAATTCCAGTTGTTTCAGTCAGTACATTGTATAGTGCTATGATAGCAGATCTGGTAAAGTAAGATACCACAATAGCAGCAGTAAAGATTTTACTTATTAGTTTAGTAAAGTCACTAAAAAACAAAAAAAAATTATAGCAAGCAGCAATACCCACATACACAGGGGAGTATATTATTTCATAGTTGCCATATTATGTTATTTAAAATGTTAAATGTCAACAAGAAATGAGAGAAATGCAATTAAATATAAAAGCATGTCCCATACATTTGATACAAAGCTATCAATAGAAACTGTCCCCCAAAAGTACAGGTTTTGGACTCAACTAGACAAAGTTGTTAAATCAGCTATTAAAATATTCCCAAAGAGGTAAAGGAAATCATACTATAGGAATAAGATAAATGTAATATAATGATATCTCACAAAATATAGAATATAAAATCAAAAGATAGAATTCATAAAAAGAATAGAAATTTTCGAATTGAAAAGTTCATTAAGAGAGTCAAATTCAGTGCAGATGTTAAGCTACTGATTTTGTTGCTCAAATCAGTAGCAGATTTGAGGAGGCAGAAGAAAGAATCAGCAAATAATTATTTGGTTAAAGATAGATCAACTAATATTAGTCAGTCTGAGAGACAGAAAGAAAAAAAAATGGAAAAAAATGAACAGAGACTTGTGGGATACCATTAAGTATTCCAATGTATTCATAGAAGTTACAGGAGAGGAGAGAGAAACGGAGCAGAAAGACTGTTGAAAAAATAATGAAAACTTACCAATTTGATGAAAAACTAATATCTATATGCAAGAATCTCAAAATCTCTATATAATCAACTCAAAGAGATAACCATCTAAACATCATAATCATACTACCCAAACTAGAGGGGCTCCTGATGGCTGTGGAGACATCCAGACAGTATAGTCAGGGCAGATAGCTCAGGAGATTGGTCCCTTGCCAGGGGGCCCTGCTTTGTAATTTATGCATCCCAGTGTGACAGAGTTGGCCTCACCTGTGTTTTCCCTACACATGGCTCTTCTGTCTTTCTATTTGAACCTATAATTAGTACTAGAGTTGGTAGGTATACATCCAAGAGACTTAAATCTTGGGGCTGTCTATGTGCCAGCTGGGCCTTGAATCTCAATGGAGTTGCAACACCTATTCTCCAGTTCATTGGACTCACCCTGGACAACTAACAAGGAGAAGACGATGGACAAAAAAAATGCCAAGGAACTGAGAGTATCTACAACTGCAAAAGAGAGTCCCATCCATTGGCCAAATGGGATCAAAGGCCCCTCTCCACTAAAGGTGGAGTGGGCATCACCATCCCAGAATCCTCAGGATTGAGAAAAGAACTATGGACAAAAGTAGACTCACTAGTATTCTACTATAGACCTATTGTGATTCTAGCAATGGATGAAAGATCTTCAATATGGAGGCAGTGGCCACTGGAAATTCTGGGGTTAGGGAGGAGGGAAACAGGTATAATACCGGGACATTTTTGGGACTTGGCAACTGTCCTGAGTGATATTACAATGACAGATACAGGTCATTGTATATCCTGCCATAACCTATGGAGTTGAGTGGGAGAGAGTATAAACTACAAAGTAAACTATAATCCTTGCTTAGTGGCAATCCTCCAAAATGTGTTTATCAATTGCAATCAATGTACCACACTAATGAAAGATGTTGCCAATGTGAGAAAATGTGGCATGTGTGGGGACTGGGACGTAAGGGTATCCCCTATATATTCTATGTAACATTTATGTAATCTAAGTAACTTTTTTTAAAAAAAATATTTATCTCTCTCCCCTCCCCAATCCCACCAGTTGTCTATTCTCTGTGTCCATTTGCTGCATGTTCTTGTTTTTGTCTGCGTCTGTTGTTGTCAGCGGCATGGGAATCTGTGTGTCTTTTTGTTGCATCATCTTGCTGCATCAGTTCTCCGTGTGTGTGGCGCCATTCCTGGGCAGGCTGCAATTTCTTTCGCACTGGGCGGCTCTCCTTATGGGGCGCACTCCTTGCCCATGGGGCTCCCCTACGCCGGGACACCCCTGCATGGCATGACACTCCTTGCATGCATCAGCACTATGTGTGGGCCAGCTGCACACGGGTCAAGGAGGCCCGGGGTTTGAACCGCAGACCTCCCATGTGGTAGATGGACGCCCTATCCACTGGGTCAAGTCTGCTTCCCTAAGTATCTTTTTAAAAATAAAGAAAATTATTTAAAAAAAATGAACCTATCATAATCAAACTGTCAAAACTACAAATAGCTTTTATGAATATAGATTTAAAAATCTTCAACAAAATACTTGCAAACTGTATTTAGAAGTTCTTAAAAATATTACAAACCATGATCAAATGGGACTTGTTCCAAGAATGGAAGCTTGGGTCAATATGTGAATAAAATCAACATAATATACCATATGAATAAAGGGAACACATCACATGATCATGTCAATAAATGTATGAAAAGCATTTGACAAAATCCAATACCCTTTTCTGATAAAAAAGTCATTAACTATTAATGGAAGGGAACTTCCTCTTGATAAAGTAATCTACAAGAATCTCATGGCTTCTTTCATAGTCAATGAATGAAGGAAGGTTTCCCCCTAGGTCAGGAAAAATGATGTCTGCTTTCATCGCATCTATTCAACACTGTGTATGAAGTTCTAGTCAGGCTAATAAAACAAGAAAAAGAAGTAAATCACATTCATATAGTTAAAGAATTGAAACTATTTCTATTTGTAGGTGGCATGATCTTACATATAGAAAATTCTAAAGAAACTGCAAAAATGTATATAGAGTTCACCAAAGTTGCAATGTCAATATACAAAACCAGTTACGTTTATCTACATGAACAATGAATGATCCAAAAAGGAAATTAAGAAAACATTTTGACTTGTCAGAAAGAATAAAATGAATTTAACCAGAGTATAAGTCTTGTACACTGAATACTACAAAATATTGTTAAAAGAAATTAAAGAAGTCCTAAAAAATGGAAAGACATTCCATGTTCATGAAAATACTGCTTACCACTGTTAAGATGGCTTTACTCCTCAATTTAATATAAAGAGTCCATGTAATCCCTATCAAAATCACAGCTACCTTTTTTTGCTGAAGTTAAAAAGCTGTTCCTGAAATTCATATTTCTTTATACTATATGAAAATATTCAAAATGGCTCAAAGGAATAAATGTAAGAGTCAAAATTATAAAATTCATAGTAGAAAAGGTAAGTGTAAATCTTTGTAGCCTGGGATTAGGTAATGGTTTCTTAGATTTGATACCAAAAGCATAAGTGGCCAAAGAAAAAACATTGATTTTCACCAAGTTAAAAACTTTTCTTTGTTCAAGTTCACTATTAGAAAAGTAAAAGATGACTCACTACATGGGAGAAAATATTTGCAAATTATACATCTGATAAGAATCTAGTATTTAGAATATATAATGAAATCTTATAAATCAACAATATAAAGAAAACTAACCCAATTTTAAAAAGGGCAAATTTGAATAGGCATTTCTCCAATGAAAACAAAGAAAAGGCCAATAAGTGCATGAAAAATATGCTCAACATCATTAGTGATTTGGTATATGTAAATCAAAACCACAATGAGATACCATGATATACCCACTATGGTGACTATAAGTTTTTTTAAAAGGAAAAATGGAAGTCTTGGTGAGGTTGTGCAGAAATTGAAACCCTCAAATGTTAGTGGGAATGTAAAATGATGCATACTCTGTGGAAAACAGTTTTGGCATTGTGGGGAAAAAAATTCGAAATATTGTATTAGAAGGGATAATTTTGGTGGGAAGTGAGACAAACTCAACTCAAATTAACCTAAGTTAATCAGTGTACTTATTGGATCACATAACCTAATATCAAAATGTTTAGATAACTGAAGGTGCGACTTGATGTAGTGCCTCATAAATAAAATAAGGTTCTTTTCTACCTTTCTCTGAAGCAGACATCTAAGTTTGTTTCTTTCTAAGGCAGGATGTTCCTAAACCCAGCAACTCTAAACTTGTCATCTAACAGTTTAGCAACAAAATTGAACCTATTACCTATCAATCAAAATCTCCTGTGCTCTTGCTCATTTTTCTGGTTTTGTGCCTATTTCTATCCCTGTAGCATCTACTGGTATGCTGACCAGCCACCCTAGGAAGATATCACTACTTTGTGGCTACATGTGGGATCACATTTGGAATCAGATGATCTATACCATGTGAAGTTAGAACTGGGGGTATTTCTAGAGGATGAATACAGGGTAACAATAAAAATAAAAAAAAAGGCCAAGAAATGAAGATGTATAATTTATAATAATAAAGGATGCAAACCATAATAAATATCTAATAGTATATTCCATATATAAGTGTAGTAATATAGACAAATAATAGAAATAATTTAAAAAATAAAGATATAAAACCATAATAACAAAAAACATAACTGAAATAATTATACTCTTAAGCAAATGCCAGAGCATAACGGGGAAATTACTGGAAGTAATTTATAAATGGGAGAAGCATAGATACAGGCAGAAAAAAACTATAGAAACAGAGAAATCCAGAGAGGCTGAGGAACAGTTCCCAGAGGAGAGAGAATTGATGAGCCATATGCATTATCACCCACAGCTGAACTCAGGGAGGGCGAAAGCCTGGAAGGGAAGGTAGAGACCTTGACTGAGCCACCATTTGCCTTACTATGTGGCAGGAGTCCAGGATTGCCAGCAGCTGACCTTTGGTAAGACAGCATGTCTGATGATGCCTTGATATGGAGTAAGCTTTTAATCCAATAAATTCACGTAATGAAAGCCAACCAATTTTGTGTACATTTCTATCAGCTTTTAGCAAACTAAAACAGAAATTGGTACCAGGAAAGTGAGGTGCTGCTGATACGCAAATACCAAAAATTTAGGAATGGTTTAATAAATGGGTAAGGGGTCAATTTTGGAAGGATTGTGACTTGCTTGATAGAAAAGGCCTAGATTGCTTTGATGATACTCTTGGTAAAAATATGGATTCTAAAGATACTTCTGATGAGGACTTTGATAAAAATAATGTGTCATTGCAAACAGGAAAGAAGGCGATCCTTGCTCTAAAGTGGCAGAGAGCCTGGCAAAGTTCACTCCTGATTTTAGATGGGAGGCAGAATTTGAAAGTGACAAGCATTGATATTTAGCTGAGGAGATTTACAAACTAAATGTTGAGAGGGCAGCCTGGCTTTGCCTTGTAGTTTATAGCAAAACATGAGAGGAAAGAGATAAGCTGAGAACTGAACTCCTGGGCACAAAGAAACCAGAAATTGATGCTTTGGGAAATAACAAGCTTTTGGAAAACAAGTCCCCAGAGATTCAAGTCTCACGTGCGGATTTGACTGAATATAGAACCAGGCAGTTTTTCAGTGTAAGTCAGGATTGGAAATGCAGTTATCCAAGAAGAATTTGTGGAAAATCTTCTGTCTGATGGGTTGGACCCCTGTGAGCTAAACTACCAAATTTTTTGTGAGGTTTGTAAGAAGCAAATCACCATCAGTCTAATTTAAAAGGGGAGAGATTAAAGGGAAAATACTTCAAGGTTAAAGCTGTGAGAGCAGAAGTCTGGACTTAAGACATCTTCTTGAGCCAAGAGAAGGGCCCCATCATGTTTAAGGAAATGGTGAGTTTGACCTGGCATTTGAATAGGGTGGGCATTCAACTCCATTGTTCAAGGAGAGTGTTGCTGCCTCAGGCTTTAGAGAAGGTGGAGCACATTCCCTGGGCATTGCACCTGTGCCCCTGAGATCAGGATTTGGGGAAGAGGGTTGCCATCACACCAGTGTTCTAGGGCGTGGCCCAGATTCCAGTGTCTATCAGGTGCTTTATGAGGGTGACACCAGCAAGATGGTCACTGGTAAATCCCATGGAGATGGTGAGAACCCTTCTACATGCGACCTTGAGAATAAACCATCATTTTATATCTGACTCTCAGACCTGGAAATAATAGGGTATATCCTGCTGCAGGTTTTTGGGACTGTTTCTGACCTGTGATCCCTGTTTTCCTTCAAGTTTCTCGTTATGGCAATGCAAACGTGTATCCTGAACTGTCCCTCTTTTGTATATTGGAATCAATAACTTGTTTCCCAAGCTTCACAGGCTACAGTGGAAGTGGAATTTCGCCCCAAGAAAGACTCCATGCCTGTAACTGATTTTGATGAGATTTTGTGCTTAGCATTGTTACTAAAATGACTTCAAGCTTTTTGAGTTACTCATGTAGAATGAAGGCATTTTGCATTTGGAAAGAACATGTGTTTTGGGGATCCAGAGGGCAAAGTGTGACAGTTGAAAGTTTTTTGTGGATCCAAGAAAAGATCATATTTTAATGCTAACCCATTCCAGTGAGTGTGGGATCCTTCCAATTGGATTGGATTCAGTTGGGAGGGCCTTTTAGTGGATTACTTCAGAGAGGCATAAACCAGGGTATATCTTAGTGATCTTATTAGAAACCTTTATAAATGGGAGAAATGTAGAGACCTGCAGAAAAAAGATGTAGAGACAGAGAATCCCTAAAAGGCTGAGAGAGGAGTTCCAGAAGCTGAAGGATGGAATCACCAGAGCACTGAGGCATGGAAAGAGGCCCCAGTATTCTGAGAGTGAGGTCTGGAAGAGAGGAGAGACAAGCCAGATGCCTGATCACTCACAGCTGAGCTCGGGGAGAAAGTAAGCCTGGAGGGGAAGGTAGAGACCTCAGAGGAGTCACCCTTCTGCCTTACCATGCGTCAGGAGTCCAGGATCACCAGCAGCTGACCTTTGGTTAGACAGCCTGTATGAAGATGCCTTGATTTGGACATTTTCACAGTCTCATAACTTTAAGCTTTTAAACTAAGAGTTCCCATTATAAAGTCCAACCCATTTCTTCTATATTGCTCCCAAGAGCTTTTAGCAATCTAAAATAGGAAGTATTTTTGTTGTTAGAGAAACAAGGATGAATAAGACAAGCTGGTTCCATGAGATCATGGGGCCTAAGTGGTCTAAAACATGTAGTTTATATATAAGCATGATATATTTGCTTGACATATGACTTCTGGAGTCCTTTTTAAGAAATGCAGATATACAGAAATACAATAAATAAATAAAGGCAACCACATGATCAATTACTGGTAGAAAATATAGGCCACTCTGAGAAGTAAAGATGAATTATGTTGTAAGTTATTGATAAACACATCCCATGTTCTGATATTTAATCAAAACAGCACACAGAAGCTATGTGAACAAAATTTAATAATCCAAATTTTATGTTAACTTACATTAATTATATAACCAGAGGGTATTGACTTCTGGATATATAGAAATAAACCTTCTCTTGTGAAACTTTACTACATTGATGTTGCAGATGAAATGCTAAACATAACCTAGAAATATAATTAAAATTAAATAGAAGAAATAGAATAGACAATTAAATGGAATAGAGTAAATTAACTCATAAGATTCATATTGTATAAATTACAATTTGAAATACACTAACAGTTGTAACTTATCAAATTTCTAATTGAGCCATTTTATAATCTCTTAATAGAATAAGACTAAAAGAGAAAAAATAAAATATTTCAGTTGAGACAAAAGATCTTGCTGTTGTTTTGGATCTTCAATGTAGACTCACTGCAAGGAGGAACCATACAGCAGATGCTACATTTGTTTCCAGGTTATATAAACAGAAGCTGGAGTCAAGAGTTTGGTGTCCATACATTCTTGTTACCAGTGGAGATTACTTTTGGGCCACAGAGGTTACTTAGCAAATGGACTCTTGGGGAGCTTCCTCCTCACTTTCCAGAATAGGGGGAAGCATAGGATGGCCTCTTTTCAGGACATTCCTCCTGGGACTCCTTCTTAACATCTGCTTTTTAAAGGGAAGGCAATGTGGAGGACCAGAGCCTGGGAGGGCTGTTCCCCTATCAGATGAGAGGAAGAAGAAGCTATTGAGGTGCTTCTGCTCATGCAAGGAACTTTAAGACAAGCTCTGTCTTGATCTGTGGCCCCTTCTGACTCTGTTTGGGGTTGGCTTAACTGGATGGACCCCAGGTTGGGGCAACTGGTTGATACAGGGCATAGCTTTACCATTTCAGCCTGATGCTTCTCTGTCTTCATTGGAGAACTCCTGCTCCAGAGGGTTCCTGATAGTGCTGTCAGGACCCTGCCAAATGCTGCATTTGTGGCCCCTCCTGACTCTGGATGGGGTTGGCCCGACTGGATGGACCCCAGATTGTGCCAACTGGTAGACACAGGGCATGGCTTTATCATCTCAGCCTGGTGCTCCTCTGCCTTCCTTGGGGACTGGCTGGTCCACAGGGTTCCTGGTTGTGTTTTCAGGACTCTGTTTGGAATATCAGGATGGAATGATAATTTTCAGAAACTCTCTGTTCTTCCTCAGTTAGTTTTTGTGTCATGTGTATGTTTTCTTTTCTCAATTCAAATTGGATTCTCTCAGCTATCAGAGCTCTTATCGCTGTATCATGAGCTTTATGCCTCTGGGAAATAAGAAGGCTTTCATAATACTCAGTGATTCTTTCAACTTTTCCTGAGAGAATTTCTGCTTGAATTTTATAAGTTTTCAGCTTTTCACATCCATTGCTGATGCCTTTATTTGCTTTGGAAAAGCCCTCCTCCATCATTAAAGGGTAAATTCTCTCCAAATTGAACATTGGATAAAATCTTGTTTCTTTTTCTTGATGAAGTTTGGTCTGGACTTGATGTTTCTGCTGGAGGTTGTGCCTTTCCCTTTGTAGTTGACTGATTTCTTACTGGAGCAAAGTTTTTTCAGTTTGGAATCTGTCCACATGACTTCAAGTTCATTGATTATTTTAGTTTCTTCTTCAAATTTTGTGTACATTTGTTTTCTTTTTTTCTTTGAGACTTCGTATGTAAACATTTAACTCTACCACATCAATCAGCCCTCCTTTGGATTCTTCATCTACGTGGTTTCCATTTTCTGATGTCTTCAGTATATCTAATTCCTTGTTCCCAAGATCCTATTATCTTCCTCAGTAGTAGCAGCTGAATCGCAAATCTTAAGGAAAGGATCACCTGGAGGCTTGATCTGATCCACTTTATTTTTAAGAACTTGCTCCATAGGCAGTTTAGAGTTTTCTGAGATTTTTCTCTCTTTAGTAAGTTTTCCCAGTTTTCCCTTCTGTTTTTGAGATTCCTGTGAAGGCAGGTTTATGCTTCTTTCAAGCCTGGGCATTTCCTCTACCGCCCCAGTTATTGCTGTGTGAAGCTGTTCTGTATTCTCCTGAGAGATTTTGAAAGATGATTTGGTTGGTTCTACTTGATATTGCATTGCTTTGTTGAGTCTTCTAATGTTTGAGTGTTGATTGCCATGTCAGCCGTCATATCTCTCTTTTCTAGGAATTTTTAGTCTCATGTCCTTTAAGTCCAAGTAAAGAATTGTTGCTTTCCAATTCTTTATTCATGGTCTTCACATTTACACTTTCTGATACTTTGTTCTTGTGTTTGGCTTTTGTTATCGTTGACTTAAGCTCTCCATATTCTTTTTCAATGTGGGGAAACTTATCAACAATTTGTTGGGTTCCCTCCAGAAGAGCTGAAAGGCCAGTGGCAAGTTTTTTGTCTCTTCTTCCATCATAATAAGATTTAATAATAAAAATCCCCACTATAATTATCCAAGCCACTTTTTCCCACAGCCTTCCTTGGGGATCTAGGCTTGGTATAAAGTCCCCTGGCAAAGCTTCCAACACGTGGCACAATGTCACCAGGATCAGGATTGTGCAGAGCGTTGTGGCTATCAGCCGACCCTATGAGGCTGTCCAGGCCTCTGCTGCTGAGTTTCCTTAGGTCACCGGGAGTCTGTTGCCACAACACAAAATAGAACTCTGTGGTGAGCATCCTGCCTGGAACCTCCCACTGCCTGGCAACTAAAGAAGACCTCAGTGTGGGTGGGGAAGGGATCAAGAAAGATAGTGCCTCCATTTTCCCCACATCTTCCCAGAAATCATTGATCACATCATAAGGCCTGGGGAATATGAACTAGGCTCTGTAGGCCAGCAAGGATGCCCTGTGGCTCTGGCCACACTAGGTGTTTCCTGGCTACCTTAGGGAAGGAGATAAATTTCTTCCCATTCAATTTCTTCTGAACTTGTTGGGAGGCTTCATAGTAGAGGATTTGCTCATCTCCAATGCTGGCCACTGATTTCCTTTCTCTTCAATAAATGTTTTATTCTGTGGCCTGGGAGAATAAAGCAGCCCATGGTGATAGGCAACACTGTTCCCAGCTTTGTGTCTGACAGAGCTTGAATGTGTTTTACGAGAAAGATATGTGTTATGATGGGCCCTGCATGGGGTTTCAACTCACTTCACTAATTTCACCTTTAAAAACTGAGGGAGAAACTTTGGAATTTTTAAGTCTTCAGATTTGAAGCACATGCTGTCTAACTTTGATCTTTGGATTCACTTTCATTTTTCTCTTCTGACAATTCACATAATGGCTGCATTGACCACAAGTTTTGCTGGCTTCCATGTTACTCTTCATTAACTATATTATTTTAAGTATTTACTTTGAAATAATTTTAAATCTACTAGACAGTTGCAGAAATAATGCAAACTCCATTCTGGGAATTTTAACGTAACACCACACCCCAGATACCCAGATCCAACAATTTCATAATTTTGCCACCTTCGCCATTCTCTCCCTCCCCCCCTCCCCTCCCTCCCCTCCCTCCCCTCCCTCCTTCCCTCCCTGCCTTCCGTCCTTCCTCTCTTTCTTTCTCTCATCTATCAATCTATCACAGGTTGTACACATTATCCTTGAACATAGTACTTCCATGTACATTTTCTATGAGTAAGGATATTAACTTATGTAACTGCCTTAAGCACTGTTATCAAATTTGAGAAATTTTAAAACACTGATGAAAACCTGACACCCTAATTCTTATTTTCTTTATATATCACATAATGTCCTTTTGAGCCTTTTCTTCCCCATTCTTAGATTCCATTCAGTGTCATGCATTGAATTTAATTGCCACTATCTCTTTAGTTCCTCTTTCCTTTTTCTAATTGTGGAAATACATGTGTGTGTGTGTGTATTTGTGTGTGTGTATCTTCCTACCCCAAACATACTATTCAGTGGAATTAATCACATTCACAATGTTGCAATACCTTTATCAACTTGCATTACTAGAACTTTCCCTTCACCCCAAACAGAAAACCTACACTCATTTTGCATTAACTCCCATTGCCCCTGCCTCCCATCCCTGGAAACCTGTACTCTATTTTCTGTCTCTGCGTCTTTGCATGTTCTCTGAAATTGTTTTGGTTGACATGGGGCTTAAATTTAATATAGTCTTTAACAAACTTTTTTACTTTGATATGAGTTTTACATCTTCAATAGTATACATAAACTATGTTCCTATACTGCTCCATCTTCCCACCTTTGGGTAGTTTCTCTCACAAATAAAGTATTTATATATTATGTGTCAAAAACCATTAATTTATCATTATCTTTTATGTATCTGCCTTTTACATTCTCAAGAATGTCAAAAGAGAAGAAGTGGAGTTACAAAATTGTAATAATACTGGTATTTATATTTGTCGAAGTCATTATTGTTATGGGAGATTTTATTTATTTCTGTGATTTGAGTCAGTTGTCCGGTGTTCTTTCTCTTCAACTTTCACAGTTCCCACTTGTACTTCTTTTAGGAGAAGTGTAGTGGTGATAAAGTCCTTCCCTCAGGTTTTGTTTAACTGGGAATATCCTAATACTTCCCTCATTTTGAAAGACAGTTTTGCCAATTACAAAATTCTTCTTTAGAGATTTTGTTTGCTTTCAGCCATTTCAATATGTCTTTCCACTGCCTTTTTACCTCCGAGTTTTCCAAAGGGAAATTGGCATTTAATCTTATTGAGGCTTTCTTGTATGTGGCATGTTGCTTCTCTCTGGTGGCTTTCAGGATTCCCTGTATTTGGCATTTGATTGTCTGGTTATAACATGGCGTAGTGTGGGTCTATCTGGGTTTATCCTGTTTGACATTCATCTAATCTTGGATGTATGTATTCATGTGTTCCATTAAATTTGGGAAGTTTTCAGCCATTATTTGACTGATTATTCTTTATGCTTCTTTCTCTCTTTCTTCTCCTTCTGGGACTTCCACAATGTGTATATTGGTACACTTGATTTGTTCACTTTTCTTCATTCCCTTTCTTTCTACTTCCTAGACTGGTTGATTTTGATCACCTTATTTTCAAGTTCACTGATTATTTCTCCTGCCAGTTCCAATCATCTGTTGAACCTCTATAGGGAATTTATAATTTCTGAATTTATAATTCAGCTCTTTGTTTCCTTTTCATAATTTCTACTTCTGTATTGATACTGTCTTTTGTGTTAATCTATCACTTTCCTAATTTCCTTTAGTTCTTTGTGTATGTTGTCCTTTAGCTCTTTGAGCATATTTAAGACTTCTTAAAAAAACTCTTTGTCTTGTATGCCTCAAGTTGTGCCTCTTCATTCATGATTTCTATTGCTCTAATCTCTTCCTTTGCCTGGATCATCACTTCCCATTTCTTTTTCTTTTTAATCTTTTGTAGAAAGTTGTACATTTTTATATTTTTGGTGTTATCAGTATAATTTACACTCTGAGGCATATGTTTCTTTAGCTTGTATCCCGCTAGTGTTATGATAAAGAGCTAAGGAAAAAAAGGGAAAACTAAAATCCTTTCCAATTCTTTGAACATTGACCTCTGTGAGTGTTCTTCTTCAGAACTCATCCATGCAGGGTGTTGGGAGAATAGCTTCAGGTCAAAGAGTAAGGCCTTCATGATCTTTTCTGCATATATCTATTGTCTTGCATATGTGTCTGCCCTTGGAATTATCTGGTTTACACCAATAACAATGTCCCCTCTTCTCTAGGAAACTATCTCCACATGTTCTCGTGCACTATTCTTTATGTCCTGTAGCTAGGAGCCCCTTGTCCCATGTAGCATGACTTGTATGCTCTCCTACAGAAAGCTGTAGGAGAGCTCAGTGAGCTACCTTCTCTAAGCAGGGAAAGTTCTGCACATAGAATTCATAAGATCATCACTGGAAAGATTGTACCAAATATACTTGCTGTCAATATGTGCAGAAGGATTACTTTGCTTCCTCTGAAATGGGACCATGGATCTTCCCTGGGGGCATGGACTAACTCTGTATGGGACCCATGATGGAAGGACCAGCAAGGATTCCATGAGATCCTAGCAAGTTTAAGTAGCCTTTTTCTTTATACCGTGCTCACTCACTCACTGCAATCTTTTAGCTGTTTTCTGGAGCTTTGAGAAAGATATTTCTGCCAGTTGATGCTGGCTGTTCAGTTTCTATAGGGGGACAGAGCCTTGAAGCATCTCAGTCCACTATGTCAGTTGGGATTGGCAAATCACCAAGAGTCTCTTTGAGCAGGTAGCACTTCCACCTTGAAAAATTGGGGCCTGCTTTCTCTTCATTCCACTTTCTATTTTTGTTCATTTGGGGAGTGAGTAAGCAGAAGATACACATTATAATCTGTGTTCCAAAGTTACCCAGTGGAAATGTAAACAGTGATAGCAACAGAAAGCCAGAAATGATACTTTACCAGTAGGGTGAGTATTTGGTTATGCAAAATCTCACCTTATTCTATTCATTTAAATTTAGAGATCTTGTCTGGATTTCAAAATTGATCAAAGAGCTCTGATTTTAGTCTGGCCTTTAGGGACTGATGCAAGAATAGGGAATTTTTATTCCTCATTCCTATAGGAGTCACTCTAAAATCACTCCCCCATATTTTGAGTATAAGCGGTTATAATTTATCTTAATACAAGAGTTAATTGTTAGAAAAATTTTCCACAACATGAAAGGAATGCTAAATATTACTGCAAGAATTTCAGTGATTTAATTGGGCATGTTACCTGAGTTGTCTGTAGGTAAAAGTATTTTTTTAAGATTTATTTTTTATTTATTTCTGTCCCCTTCCCGCCCCCCCCCCCCAGCCCCCTTCTTGTCTGCTCTCTGTGTCCATTTGCTGTGTGTTCTTCTTTGTCCACTTCTGTTGTTGTGAGCAACACGGGAATCTGTGTTTCTTTTTGTTGCATCAACTTGTGTCAGCTCTCCATTTGTGCAGCACCATTCCTGGTCAGGCTGCACTTTCTTTCGCGCTGGGTGGCTCTCCTTATGGGGCGCACTCCTTGCAGGTGGGGCTCCCCTACGCAGGGACACCCTTGTGTGGCAGAGCACTCCTTGCATGCATCAGCACTGCGTGTGGGCCAGCTCCACATGGGTCAAGGAGGCCGGGGGTTTGAACCACAGATCTCCCATGTGGTAGATGGAAGCCCTATCCACTGGGCCAAGTCCACTTCCCACAAATATTTTTTTTTAATGCTATTTATTGTTGATAAGAATCATACTATACTATTTATTTATTTATTTTTAAATTCAGTCCCATATTTATTCATCCAAGGTATACACAACTGCCAATCAGAGCTCCTGATAGTTGATAGAACCAAAACTGAAATCAGCGTGTAGCTTGGTAGTTCCACTTTCAGTACGTTTATGATATATCTACTCACTGTGGAGATCTCTGATAACTTCAAAATGGGGGTGGGGGTGACTTAAGGTATCACCAGTTCAAGTATATTTGCATTTTCATAAGCTCACACTCTTCTTTATCCAAAGGAATTAATGCCTATAGTAGAATTTTAGATGGATGCCAGGAGGTTTCTGGGGAAAGAGATCTTTAAAGAACCTTTCTTGGACAGGAAGCCAGTCCTGGGAGAGAGGGAGCAAGACTGCCATGCACAGGGTAGGTTTGAAATAACACCACACTCACAGGTGATTGATTTGAGGCAGGTATGGGACTGGTAAGGCTGAGACCACAAGAATTCCTGTTGCTTTCTCTTCAGAAGGTGGTTAGAAGGGATTAGCCCAGCACAGGCACCAAGGTCCGAGATTTTCCGGGCCTGCCACCAGGGGGCATCATTTTGGTCCACAATCTGGAGGATGTTCTCCTTCCCGAATGGCAACCCGGCATCTACTACGGGGATGGTGGAATCCTCCTGGGGCCAGTACTTGGTCATGGCATGAACATGCACTATCTTCTGGTTATTAACGGGAGGGTCAGAAACTGGAACCATCTTGAACATGATTGTGCCACGGACATGGCCAGAATATGGATCACTTGCTCAGGGTCCAGGCCCTCAACCGTAATGCCATCCACTTCCATCAGTTGTCTCTAGCATATAACAGCCCACTCCTCTCAGCCAGTCCACCATGGATGACCCTGGCCACCAGGATGTCCCCTGTTATTTCGTGGCGCTTGATGATGGTCCCCAGAAGCTGTTGGGTTTTCACCAATCAATCCACATTGCTTCCTCATTCTCAGAGATATTGTCTGGCAGTGGGGGAAGAAGGGGTTCAAAATCTTTCTGAGATACAGTGTCATGAGCACTGAGCAAGGCCTTAAAGTGTGGATCCTGGAGGATTTGTCTTAGCTCTTGGATCTCAGGAGAATTAGGGGTTCTACATAAAGATCCACTACCTCATAGGATAACGCCTATGCATAGGCTGTGGTGGGATTGGTTTCTTTTCTTTATATTCCTGGAGGCAATCATAAACCTTTAGCAGAGCCTGCAGCTATGGGGAATGGAGGAGATCATGTGAGAGACACTCCATTCACGTCTCGGCTGTAGAACAGACTCAGCTCCTGCAACACAAGCTTCAGGATTTGGGAAAGACCATTCTCTGGATTGGTTGCTGTTGACAGCTTCATGTCCTTCTTGTCTGGTGGATCTGCTCCTTTGTCTGACTGTATCATCCTCCCTGCCTGAGCTTCCGGAAGGAATTCAGAGTAAAGTCTATTGCCACGTGTTGGAGCAAGATGCCTGCCAACTTCTGCATGGGTTCAGGCTTCCTGGGTTCCTGTCTTCCTGGGGCTCATTTCTCTCAGGGCTTAGCTCCTCTGGTTTCTCCACAAGGTCAGCTATAGACTGTGAGGCTCTCTAGGATTTGCCTCTTTCCATACCTACAGCTGTACAGGCAAACAGCTTGTCTCTCTTCCTGGGGCCTCTGTTGTGTTCAATTGAGCCTTCTCTCCTTCCTCTTCTTCTTTATGTGTTTACTTCCCAGGTTTCAGTATAAAAACCCATACTATACTATTTAAAGTTAGATTTCATCATGTAGAAGATTGAGAAGTAGCAAGTAATTTTTGTCCAATAGAGTTTTAATTATTTTGTACTATTGAAGAAACTGACCGCAATTGTTTATTTTCATGTTTCTGTAAAATGTTAACCATATTTTATATCTAACATTAAAATAGTATTCCAGCTTTTCTTCTTTCACTAAGTATAATGTTATTCTCTAGTATTCTCCTATCAAACAACTTTATTGTTCTACTTGTTACTTAATTAAGGAACTAAACCTTTCACACCTACTCATTATGTATTTATTTTAGAGCAATATTTATGTCTTTTTAAAAGTTACATTTTTTCCCTAACACTTTTGAAGAAACTATAAACATTAGAAAAATTACTGCTTATATTGGTTGAGAATTTTTTGTGGGAGGTGACAGAAATGCAACTGAATTAACTCACATCTCCTGAGAGGAGTATAAGTATTGGATCACATAAATTAATGTCAAAAGTATAGGTAATAGAAGATGTAACTGACTTAGTTGTTCAGAAAGGTTATCATGTCTTTTCTCACTCTGATTGAAGTGTTTATCTTTGTTTCTTTCTCAGGCAGACTGTCTCCAACTCTAGCAGTTTTAGGTTTATCATCTTTCAGGTTAGCAAGAAAAAATAGAACCCATTTTTCCATTTATCAAAGTCCCTGGTGCTATTGTTCATTTTTCTAGCTCTATGCCTATTCCTATCCCTGAAACAGCTTATGACACTGACTGACCATCCTTGAATGATCTTCCCTCCCTGGAGCCACGTGTGGGATCAGCTGATCTAAACCCTGTCAATTTAGATTTGGAGAGGGGTCCTCCCAGAAGATGAATACAGGGCAACAAGAAAAAGGAAAGAAAACTACAACAACCAAAACAATCAGACAATAAATGAAGGTGTAAAATTTATAAGAATAAAGGATGTAATCTGTATTGAATGTCTAATTGTTAGGAATGTTTCAAATAGCACAACAAACATGGAGCAATAAAGTAAGATAAACACATAAAAATAAAAACATTAAAAAAGATAAAAACATAATAGGAATAGAAAACTGAAGAAATTATAGAACTCTCATGTAAATCCAAGAGTGTAATAGAGACTTACTAGAAGCATTTGCTTTAGAATCAGAAATATGACAACTGTCATATATCACATACTCTAATTCTATGTTTACACAGAGGCAAGAATTAAAACAAGTAGATAACAAAAATTTAAAAAGATATCTTTTTGTTGGGAAAAATTATTTAGGATTTGATAAACTGAAATCCAGATAATTGTCTACCTATAATTTTAGTTAAATTCAAAATCACACTGATATATTCATGACCCTTTCTCATACACTCTTTTTGTGATGGAGTCAGAGTATACATAGGACTTAACACAGCTAAATACTGGGAATGATAAAGGAATAGAATACTGAACACAATGTTTATGGGCCTCACATTTTTTCTCATGGACAAACCTGGTCACACGATCTTCTTGGAGGTGTGGATTGCATAATGGTTCCCAGATTTTGTACACTTTATGTTGTCATAATTCTTTACATACCTTTATATGAAGCTTTTTACACTTTTTAAAAAAGATAAATTCATATATTAAATGAAGGGTTTGTTGAAAATTTAATTTAATTTTTAGCTATGCTAGTATTTTTATATGGTTTATAATTTATTTTGGTTTTGTTCTAGTTAGCAATTAAATATTTCCCCCATAATCTCTGTAGATTTTAAATACTTGTATTGGCAGAATATAAAATTTTGGTCATGATATAGCAAAAAAAAAAAAAAGAAAACCCTTTAATTTGTTCTACTTAAATACAATGATGTGAATCTCTTTTATGTATTGTTAAAGAAGTTGAATATATATAATAAAGAACTCAAAGTGACATTTACTAATTGGTCAGGTTGAAATGAACATATGAAACAAATTTAAGTTTCACCATGCTCTGTTTTCTATAGTAAGGGGAGATTTCTTTTTGGTTGTTGTTTTCTTTAATTAATTTTAAAGAGACAAATACTCTGTAATTGTTAAATTATTTTATTATAGAGCCTATTTAAACATCTTAAATGCATATCTGTATGTTTTTATAGCTATTAAGGTTTTTGAAATATATTTTATGTAATTATGTTGTCATAAAATGTGGCTAGACAATAGAAAGAAAAGTCCACAATTTATGTTTTTAATCACTTAAGATAAGTTTGTTGATTCTTTGAACATATACTACCTGGATCTACACCCCTTTGTTCTCCAACCTCACAGTAGTTTCATTGTAATTTCTGGTATTTAAAGTGTAAGTCTGGTACAATTGCTTTTCCTTTACAGTGATCAAAAAAGATAAAATGATTTTGATGAAATTTGAATAGTTTGGTGATTATTTCCTCTTTGAAATTTGAGAAATTTACTTATAAAACAATTTCATTCCAGAACGTTTTTGGCATTAATTCCTTAACAACATCATGCACAGCAATATATAAATTGAAATTTTGATGTCCTCAGATGCCCCTAATTCAAATTTTTCTAATATTTTTATTTATTTATTTATTTTTAAGATTTATTTATTTAATTCCTCCCGGTTGTCTGTTATCTGTGTCTATTTGCTACGTCTCGTTTCTTTGTCCGCTTCTGTTGTCGTCAGCAGCATGGGAATTGTGTGCGGCACCATTCCTGGGCAGGCTGCACTTTCTTTCGCGCTGGGCGGCTCTCCTCACGGGTGCACTCCTTGCATGTGGGGCTCCCCTACGCGGGGACACCCCTGCGTGGCAGGGCCCTCCTTGCACGCATCAGCACTGTGCAAGGGCCAGCTCCACACAGGTCAAGGAGGCCCGGGGTTTGAACCGCGGACCTCCCATGTGGTAGACGGACGCCCTAACCACTGGGCCAAGTCCGTTTCCCCCTAATTCAAATTTAATCATGAGTGTCAGAGACCAATATTGTAGTATATTATTGAATAAACAGAAACCTGCATTAAAATTAACATTAATTATGATGTAAAAGGCTTTTAGAAGTAATAACACGGCCCCTGACTAAATTCTGTTATGAAATATAGTAATTTTGCAATGAACAATTTTGAGAAGACTTAAATATTCCAAACAATATTTACTGCCTTGAACCATATGCTTTTTATTTATTTTTTGTAAAGGTTTTCTTTATAGTGTCAGACCATTTATTGCAAATAGGTCAGAAACTTTTAAAGGTGCAGTTCTTGCTGTGTCTGCCAAGATTCTGTTTTAGAAATACTTTTGCATACTTTAACTTGAACAAATAAAAGGTGGGCAGTTGGGAGCGATTGTGAAAAAAGACCAGAAAAATGTAGCTAAATAATATGGACAAGATATACCATCATTAGGACCCTGCAAGCCATTCTGAAGATTTCGATTCTGAAATAAAGGCTATTGAATATCATTGAAATATTTTAATTTAATGATTCACTGTGATTCAAAGCAACACCGCTTAGAATTAAGAATGAATTTGAAAAGATAGAATGGATTGAGACGGACCAACTTGCAGCCTATTTTGGCAATTGTGGCTTTGATGAAGCTTTGCAATTAGGAGAAGAATGGTGAGAATGGAGAGCAGATGAAAAATTCCAGAGGTAAGTTTTGAATATTTTGTAGAGAAAAAGAAGGTGGAATAACAAATATCAGTATTCTACCTTGTGTAACTGGTTGAAAGTTGTTTCATTCTCTAAGAGAAGAAACACTGGAGGGAGGAGTAACTTTAAGAAGAAAGCAGAGTTAATAGATTCAGTGTTGGAGATATTGAGTGTGATACATCCTCTCACACATCTAATTAGAGATGTTTACTAGAAATTCAGCCACATTGTTTTGGAACTCTGATTGGTGGCCTGAAATGGAGATGTTTCATTGTAAGAGTATAGGCATAAATTTTGCATTGAAATCATAGGAGCCCATGGTATTAATAAGAAGAGACATTAAGAGAAGAAAAGGAACGAGGACAGAACCCTCAGAGAGTCCAAAATATGAATTTCATCACATGCACAGTCTGATATTAACACCTTTTCATTTTTACATAGAAGAATTGGACGTCTTTAGGCTAAAATGTATGGAAAGCACACCATTACTTATTTGAAGTCTTTAAAAAGACAATTTTAGCTTGTTATATAGTGTATACAGTGAGGAGTTTTCTGTTACTTTTATTTGGTGGACAAATAAAGCAGTAAGTCACTTAAGTATGGTATGAAATTAATGAGGCAGAGCTTAGTAACACCAAAGGTAGAGGGATCTTTCTAGATGTCACCAGATAATCTTGAAAATTTGTAACTATAGTAAATAGATAGACATAAAAACTCAAAGATTGTGACCTACCAATAATGCATTTAATCTAGTATCTTCAAGAAGGACAAAATGTTTTCACAATTGATGGTAGATATTGGATTTTCATTATATTATATTAAGGGAAAGTAATATTTCTTTAACTGAAAAGAAGTAAAGGGAAAGAAAGGGAGAAATGAAAAAGTATCAGAACAAGATTTAAGGATACATTCATGCATTCATTCATTTTCAGTGTTCTTGTTGACAGGAATTACAGTGAAAGAATATTTGAGTGCAAATGGACATTTCAGAAATCAGTTCTGCCATTAGGGTATAGAGTTGTTTTCGACAGATTTCTTAAGTTTTCTGAGGTCTAATTTTCTCATCTTTGAAATGGGGCCATTAATAACTGCATCTGGCTCTTTTGTAAAATAAGTACATTGGTATCTAAATGTCTTTGGACTCTAAAGTTCTGTGGGTCATTGTAAATAGTAAAATTTTGGTCTAGGCAATCAGTATAAAAACAATTGAGGGAAGTGGATGTGGCTTAACCGATTGGACTCCCATCTACCATATGGGAGGTCCTGGGTTCACTTTTCAGGGTCTCCTTGTGAAGGGAAGCTGTCCCATGCCCACAGAGAGCTGATGACCCACACTTGCGGAGAGCTGGCAGCCCGCACCTGCAGAAAGCTGGTGCAGCAAGATGATGCAACAAAGGGAGACAAGCAGACATAGAAGAATATGCAGTGAATGGGCACAGAGCAGAAAGAGAGCATGTGGCAAGGGGGATGGTGGGGAACGAATGGATAAAATAAATCTTTTTAAAATTGACATAATAACTGAAATATTATTATTATATTTTATTGTCTAATCACCCATGACATTTTTTTTAGAAATTATAAAAGGAACAAGGAAGACACTGTGCCAATCTCTGTTTGATAATCTTCCAGAGTAAAGGACAAGACTAAGTGAAGTTTCACAGAGCATTCATAAAAGAGATGAACTATATGAAGTTGCTTGGAACAGACACTGGTGTGATAATTGAATCAGAGATAAGCTTATTTTGGGAGTGGATAAAAATATCTAATAAAATGGGGATAGCAAAAAATAGCCCTGATAATTCCAGATTTATATATAATGGAGTGAGAACTAATCATTTTTTTCGTGTTTAGTCTACAAAGACATGAAAAACGTAAAATTTGAGTCGTATTTGGAATGATTTGATGAAAATGTATTTGGTTCATTTTTAATGATAGGAGAGGGTGAGAAACATCATTCATGGAAAAATTATGATCAAGGTGTTATGTTATCTGTAGGTAATATTTTTTTCTTTTATTGTAGGAAAGTCGTTTATATTGAGTCCTTCTGTTAAACATCAAGTGGCTTAGTTTCGAATACTCATTATGAGATATTAACATATTTGTTTGCATGTTAATAAATAGTTTAAGCTAACAAATTAATCCTAAAATATCTAGAAAATATTTACAGAAATTAATTTTTGGATTGAAGTGAATTTCAAACTCTAATTTTATTCCACTACAAAAAGTGTACTTGATTATTATTGTTCTAATACAATCATTATGAAGACAATATATATTAAATTATATTACTATTTTTTGAACTTTAATTACCTTTTATTTTATAAAAATCTTTAGCCTTGGGAAAGATCAGAAGGTTTTACACCTTGGGTATCAAGAGTATTGGAAAAATAAGCCCTTTGATATATTGCTGGTGGGAGTATAAATTGCTAAAATCTCTAAGAGAAATAGGTTAATTAAAAATTTAAAGGAACAAGCATTTGAACGCAACAAATTTACCTAATGAAATTTATCCCACAGTTATATTTATTCATATGTGTAATGACCTGTGTGTAAGAACATTCATGGTAGCATTTTTCTTAATAGGTGGATACTAGAAGCAACAAAAAAGTATTCATATAGGGACTGGTTAAAAAAATTATTGCATGACCATACAATGTACAGTTGCCATATAGTTGTATATAACTGTCATACAATGACAGTTAAGTGTCAACACTGTGAGAGTTAGAAGTAGTAAGGTACCTCTTCATGTTATGAATGACATAGTAAGTGAAAATTTTAGGGTCAATAATGGTGTGATTGAACACTATCGATTTTTAAAAAGATGCATATGTGATGGTGTATATATACACACACACACACACAGATCATATACATACTTATTTACACATATCTCTATATGGGCATAGGCCATCTCTGGAAGGGAACACAGGGAAACTGGTAAATTGCTTCTTATAACTTTTTTACTTCAAATAATTTAAATGCATGTTGTGCTTACATGAGAATTTTTACGTTGAATTTTGACTCCTGCATCATTTTGCTTATAACAAATTTTACTTAAAACAATTATGCCAAATAAATATTGAGCAAATAAATTTTTAATACAAAAACTTCCATTTTATTTCTTCTTCAGTACAAAGTAAGTTTATCTCTTATCTGTTGTTTACTAGGTTATAAGTACATGAAAGAAGCAATTCCTCTCTGAGAAGTTAATATAACTTGTAACCCTGTAAATGATTTCTGAGTGAATTAATTTCTAGGCAATTGAAATGTTCTTTTGTTTCATGCTCCCATCTCTCTTGTTTGCTTGTTTTGTTATCTTTAATTAAAATTTTTTTTTCATTTGAACAGTTATAGGTTTACAGAAACTTCATTCAGGAAGTACAGAGTACCCATACACCCCCCTTATACACACAGTTTTCCCTGCTATTAACATTTTTCATTAGTGTGGCCCCTTTGTTACAATTCATGAAACAATTTTATTATAATTTTAGTATTAACTTTAGCTGTTTACATTGTGTTATATGGCTCTATGGGTTTGTGTGTGTGTGTGTGTGTCAACTAATATACAACCTAAAATTTCAATTTTTCCACTTTCAAATATATAATTCAGGAGTGTTAATTACAGAGTTGTGCCACCATATCTATCATCCTTTGCCAAAACTATTCCACCTTACTTTTGTTTTTAATTATCAAGCTTCCATTTTAGAGATGATAGGACTATCAAGAAAATTTGTCGAAAACCCCAATGCTATGTCTGAAGTTTTATCACATATACTTGAGTCATGTTTTTTTTCCCTAATTTGAATAATATTTAAATAGCTTGGGAGATTATGGCATAGCTCTATGGATGATGGATACAGTTCTGTGAATAAGTTCTTCTTTAGTCTGGTGATCTGATGAGTTTCATTACTGCTTTTCAAATGTTGTCAGCCTTAGATAGTTGGATGAAATCCTACTTGATTGTGGTGTGTAATTCTATTTATAAATTTTCAGATTTGATATGCTAATATTTGTTAAGGATTTATTCACATCTTTGTTCATGTGAAATGGTGATCTGTATAAACTTCGGTTAATATCTGCCATATCTGTGACTGTTTTCTATTCATTGGCCATGTCCTTTGTTTCATTCTTTTTTTGTTTGTTTTCTATTCTTTTCTTCTGCCTTCTCAAGTTTTAATTGAACATTTGATATAATTCCATTTTCCCTCCTCTTTTAGCATATCCATTATATTTATTATTAAGATTTTTTAGTGGTTGCCATAGAGTTTACATTTGCAGCTAATGTAAGTCATGTTCAAATATCATTATACCACTTCACAGGTAGGGCAGGTGTCTTATAAGAGAGTGTCCCCAGTTCTTCCCTCCTGCCACTTTTAATATTGCCGGCTTTTTACTTGTTTAAAGGAAACAAAAATATGGATATCTAAAATACAGATGTCTAAAATACAGATATCTTGGCATATACCATAAAGAACTGCATCTTAAATGTCTCTGACCTATTTGCAAAGATTATTGTTTTTCATGGAGTCTACTATGCACATTTTCTTTATTTTTTTATTTTAAAGATTTATTTTTTATTTATTTCTCTACCTCACCCCCCCCATTGTCTGTTCTCTGTGTCCCTTTCCTGTGTGTCTTCTGTGTCTGCTTGTATTCTTTGTCAGCGGCACCAGGAATCTGTGTCTCTTTTTGTTGTATTATCTTGCTGCATCATCTCTCCGTGTGTGCAGCACCACTCCTGGGCAGGCTGCACTTTTATTGTGTGGGACAGCTTTCCTTACAGGGTGCACTCCTTGCGTGTGGGGCTCCCCTACTCGGGGGACATCCCTGAGTGACACGGCAGTCCTTGTGTGCATCAGCACTGCATGTAGGCCAGCTTCACCACACAGGTCAGGGGGTCCTGGGTTTGAGCCCTGGACCTTCCATGTGGTAGGCGGGCGCCTTATCAGTTGAGCCAAATCTGCTTTCCCACATTTTCTTTAAAATGTTTTACTATTTCTGAAATCAGGATACATTGTAAAGCTGATGCATTGGATTGTGCATCATTGTTTAATTGGCATCATTTTTCTTTCTTAAGTAGATCATAAACTGATGAATGTTATAAGTTGATGGTGTCTTAGATTTAATGAAATATGGTATCCTACATGTGCCTTGAAGAGTAGATATTATTGATTTTGATGATAAACTTGAGGGAAATGTGATAATCTCAGTCATTCTGGGGAAATGGCTTTGTAGGAGATAACATTTTTTCCTTTCTGTCTTTCCTTTTAATCTGACAGAGCAATGACATAAACTAACGTTGTAGTTCAATTAGCCACCATTATCTGTCACATTCCTAAAATGAGTATGAAGATAGGAATATGCCCCGAGTTTTTGGAAAGCAGAAATAACATTCTACCTAGGTAATTTTACCAAAGTTTAACTAATATGTAAGCTCCTAGAGGGCAAGAACAGTATATAGCTTACGTTGTCATGCTCCCTGTCCCCTCGCCTTTTAATTATAATTTATTTTTAACACAGTACTTAATAAATGCTGTAGAACTGAACCCAAGGTATAGGTACTTAGGATTAAAAATGAGTCTTCTGTCACTCAGTTCAATCTGTATGTGAGATAAATGGCTGTCAGAAAACTTTGGTAGATTTCTGGTTATGCTGTTTGTTTATAAATTCAATAGATTACCTTTTGTATTCTGTATTTGTAAGACATTATTTCATATGAAACTTTGTCATTTCTACATTAGACTGAAAGGAAAATACAAATTTTGACATTTTTTCCATCAAGAAAAATTATGTGTTTCTAATGATTCTGTTTAGCAGTAATTATTACATGTTCTCCTTAAAACAAACCCTTATGAAAACTAAAGACGGAATAATAAACTCCCTTTATAACTGTACAGCTGGGACCAGTTTGATTTTTAAGAGGAGTGAAATTAAGAGCATTTATTCAAAATATTAGAACTGAATGAAAGAATCAGTAGTAAACGGCAGTGATATTATTGCTTATCATGATAAATGTTTTATTGTTTTGAAGCTTCAGATTTAAATGGGTAATAGATTAGGGTTTCTTAAATATTCATTAAATTTCCTTATAAAAAATGCAGTATAACCCATTTCTTATTGTCCTATCAGCCTCTTTTACCAGTACTTTTTGCCTAGTAAATATTTAACCAAAATAAATCCAGACATTCTTGCTCCCATTTTAAAGCTTGACAAAAAATAAAAATGACCATATTACTTTTTCATTAAAAAGTAAACTTTAATTACCTGTTGTGCAGGGAAAACACACATGCACACACACCATATCTAGGAAGAAATTCCTTCACCAAGTAATATCCTAAAAGGGCAAAATTGGGAGATTTTAGGTGCTAACGAAAAGCAGGGTTCATGGTGGATGTACTAATTAAATATTGGCAGTTTGAACTCTAAGTGACAGGATGTATCTCCAAATCTGTACATGGTTGTTTAAAACAAATCCTTTTGTTCTTTGGTCAGGAAAGAGTCTTCACTTAGGTCCAATAATGGTCTCATGTTGTAGAGTGCCTCAAATTGTAGGTTCTTTTATATTTTCAGCTGCTTAGATTGTGTCTTTGTGAAGCTCAGCTTTTAGTTTTTCATATCGGCTCTCTATGGTGGTAAATTTAAAACAAATCTACATACAAATCCAAAGCCCTTGAAAAATCAGTATTGACTGAAATCTCTGAAGTGCCAGAGGGGCACTTAACATCCAAGTAGACACCCTAACAGTCCTCTTCACTTATCTCTCTTTTAGCTTATATTCTCCCTCATATTTCTCCAAACAAAATGGCAGATAACCGAACAACAAGCTTCATCCTACACAGACTCTTTCTTTAAATATGATGAAAACATAACCAAAAATGGGCCCTGCTTGTCTCTCATCTGGCTATTATATCTTATTATATTTTTAAATCAAATTTTTACTTTGAGATAATTGTAGATTCACATGCTTTTTTGAAAAATACAGAGAGATCCCATGTATCCTTTCCCAGTGGTCACATCTTGCAAAACTATTAATATAATACCACATCACAACCAGGATATTGCCTTTGATACAGTCAAGATACAAGGCATTCCCAACACCCCAAGGATCCCTCATGTTGCCTTTTTTTATTGCTACATGCAATTCCCCTTGTACCATCCCTGATTCAAGGCAATCACTAATTTGTTCCCCATTTCTATAATTTTGTCATTTGAATACTGTATATATTAATAAATGGAGCTTTTGGGATTGGCTTTATTCTATTCAGCATAATTCTCTTAAAATTCATTCAATTTTTGCATGATCAATAATGTTTTTCCATAGCATTCCATGTTATAGATATATCAGATTTGTTAAACCATTCTCCTGTTGAAGGACTTCTGTGTTTTTCCCAGGTTTTTGCTATTATGAATAAAGGTGCTACGAACATTGGTGTACAGATTTTTGTATGGACCTAAGTTTCTACTTCTTTGGGATGAATACCCAAGAGTGCGATGATTGGGTCTTATTATAATTTCCTGTTTATTTTTACACAAATAAAAAGAATAACAAATTGGTTTTCAGAGTGGCTGTACCATTTTACATTCCCATCAGCAATGTGTGAGTGATCTACTCTCTCTACATTCTTGCCAGTGTTTGGCATTGTTGCTATTTTTAGTTCTGATAGATGTGTAGTTATATATCATTGTTATTTTAATTACATTTCTGTAATGGCTAATGGTGTTTAACTTCTTTCCATATATGTATCCCTGGCCTTTTAAATGTAAATTACTTTGCCTTTCTGTTTACTCTCCCTTTCATATTACCTTGATCACCTTATCTATAATTGATTGTCCATCTAATTCCTGTCTTTCTTTGGCTCCTAGGAAGCTATGTAAGTGCCTCTCTGTTTTTACTGGTTATGATGGCTTCCCAGCTTAAGAGGGCTGATGTTCAGGCCCTGGCTCCTGTTGGTCTCCTAGCTGTCAGTGTTTCAGTTGCCAGAGCAGAGTTAATTCCTAGGGAGAGAGTGAATATTTTTCCTAACTCCAAACCTGTACTGAAGCTGCATTTATACCTTGAAGAAACACTATGCATGTCTATGTCCCATCATTAAGGCAACTCTTCATTTGCTTCCCAAACCGCATTAACAAGACTATCAGAATAAGTAATCAGCCTGTGCATTAATACATTGCATGAAAATATGTTCTTTGATGGTGTTTTAGTTTGCTTGGCTGCTGATGCAATTACCCTGCAATGGACTTTCTTAAACAACAGGAATTTATTTACTCATGATTTTAAGGTGTGGGAAAAGTCCAAATCAGATATCATCAAGGTGATGCTTTTTCCTGAAGACTGTCATTATTCTAGGGCTGACTCCTAGTGGTCCTTATTCCTTGGCTTCTCTGTCACATGGCATTGTTCATGGTGACCTCTTCTGGTCTCTCAGCTCTTTTATAAATTCCATTGAATTTCAGCTTTTTATTTCCTGTAGTTTCTCTCTCTATTTGTCTGAATTTCATTCTGCTTATAAAAGACTCAAGCAATAAGATTAAGACCCATTCTAATTGAGGTAGGCCAGAGCGTAACTAAAACAATCTCATCGAAAGCCTATTTAAAATGGGTTCGTGCCACTACAATAGGTTTAAGTTTAAGAATATGTTTTTATGAGGAATACACAGCTCCAAATCACCAAAGAAGCAAAGATAGTATACAAACAGCCATTTCTGCCCACAGTTAATCAACCTTTTACATTTTCCCAATGCCATTTTAACTTTTTAAAGCATGGATTCTATAATTTCTCTTGATTGGATTGTGGATCCTTTGGTGACTGTCAATTCCCGAAAAGACCACCAAAAAATTGGGATTTAAGTACGCTAAGTTTATTGACTTACTACATATAAGGAAGAAGATTATTTGACAAAGTCTTAATAGAGTCTCAAAAAAGAGGATCAGGGTAATATTTTTATAGTGTTTTCTGACCTGGGTTAGATGGTATTAAGGTGGGTCTTGCCAAATAGGAAACTTGGTTGTAATTGACAGAGTTTTCTCATCTAATCATAATGGTGTTGGTGGGAAAGAATGGGGTCATGAAACTTGGAATGTGGAAATATGATTTGACCCACATGAAACTGATTGCCTTGTATCTCCAGGTCACTCTTAGCCTCCTTTGCCAGTGAAAATAGCTTGTCCCTTTGTATTGGAGAAGATTACCCTATTTCCTGATTTCAAGGGTGATGATGGGAATCCCAGAGTAGTCTAGGCCAATTAGCAGAACTTCTCTACCAAAGACAAAGTGGGTATATTTACTATAAAAGAAAGCAGAGACATATCCTTATTCACAATGCCTTATCTCAAAGAAATTTTGGGCTGTGGCTAATTGGTCACAATGTTCATGAGAGCAAACAGATAGATAGCTTACTAGAGTATTGATTGGTCTATGTAATTGGAAAATCTCTAGGTGTTGTGGCAAAAAACATGACTTCAGTCATCATAGTGGAGAGTCATGACCTTGTTTCCAGATTCCAGACTTAAATCAATTTAGAAGCCCAGAGCACCTTGATTGGAGAAGAGGCTTCCTTGAGGAAGCACCCTGCAACATTGCTTCATGTATATACCTTAATTCCATTTCCAGGTCTTCCCAAAAGTAACACATGGCTATTTACTGGATTAACTGGGCACTGTGGATTAGGAAATACTCAGAAATTTTGAGAATTGCTAGCTACTATCTCTGAACTGTCACTAATTACTAGGGAGCAAAAATCTGGTCCACCAATCAAAGTAGGTTTATAGTGGTCCGAAGGTAGACAGAAGCCTAGCCCAAGTCTGACTCATAGCAGATATGATTAATCTGTGTATCCACCTTATGATTAATTCCCAGTGGTTGCATGTTTAATTTGAATAAGCATGCTGGCAGAATCACTCAGTGGCACTTTTACTTTGACCTATGGTATAAATATATTATGGCCTGAACAGCTTAACAGAAGCCCCTGAAATTTTCTTTTCTACCATGATAGCAAATCTGAAGCAATAATGCATTTTTTTTTGGGGGGGTGGGTAATTGAAGAGATTAATGTCACCATCAAAGCCTTAAAAGAAATAGAAGTAATGTGATGGTTAGACTAATGTGTCAACTCATAGATCACAGCAGGAAGTGACCCTAATGATCATGGTCACCACTCCTGTCCCAGTACCTTCTCTTTCCCAGACCACAGCTATAGCCTCTTGGGGAGTTCCCTATATTCAGTTGACTAAGGAAGAGAAAACGGGTCTGATTTAAAGATGGTTCTGCACAATACGCAGGTGCCACCCAAAAGTGGACAGTTGCAGCACTGCAGTCACTTTTTGGGATGTCATGGAAGGACAGTGGTATTCCACACAGCATAGTTTCTGATCAACAATCTACTTCACAGCATATTATGTGTGGGAATGGTCATATGCTTATGAAATTCTCTGGTCTTACCATATTCCCTATCATCCTGAAGCAACTGAATTAATAGGACAGTGGAATGGCCTTTTGTAGAACAATTACAGTGCCATCTAGGTGGCAGTACCTCCCAAAGCTAGGGCAATGTTCTCCAGGAGGCAGTGTATGCTTTAATCTATGGTATACATCAGTGTCCATTCTATGGTGCTGTTTCTCCCCTAGCCAGGAATCACAGGTCCAGGAATCAAGGGTTGGAAATGGGATTGGTACCCCTCACTGTTACTGCTATGACCCACTAGGCAAATAAGGATGTCACATGGAGCCTTTGACAAGCACTGATAGCAGAACAATAGCACAGACCTCTTGAAATTTGGAACAAAAATATGCTATCTTCTGAAGGTAACTATCATCCTTTGAGAAACAAACTCTGACTCACTTGTGGGTCTTAGTAGAGACTGATCGTTTTACCACTAAATCAGGTTGTCATGTGGCCTGAGCTTCCCACCCGAAAATGGGTGTTTACTGGCCCACCTATCCATAGAGATAGCTGTGCAGAAACCTTCTAGCAACTCAGGTACATAGAATTCTCCCAGGAGTGATCTTGCTAATGTTCCTGCTGAGTACCTAATCTGTCAACGGGAGGTTAACATTAGCCTCTGACTTAGCATACTATCATATGACAGGTTGATTACATTTGACTTTTTGTACCATGGAAAGGGCAGAGATTTGTCCTCATGGGGATAGATACATGTTCTGGATATGTATTTGTCTTTCCTGCCTATAGTGCTTCTGTCAGCTTCACTATCCATGGAATCACAGTATGCTTATTTACCATCTTGGCATTCCATCCAGTATTGCTTCTGATAAAGGAATTTATTTCACAACTAATGAGTGCATTAGTAAGCTCATGCCTGTGGAATCAATTATTCATACCAAATATCCCATAGTCTAATACACAATGTTGGAAGGAAGACTGTGTTTTGTACCCATAGGATTTTCTGGCATAACACTTAGTACTTCCATGTGAATGGGAAACAGCTTAGGACACTTGCTGTCCTAATTGGAAGACAATACCCTGAAAAGATGGAGCTCTGTTTTATAGGATGTAGTTTCTGCTCTGAATCAGAGACCACTGAATGGTCACCTGTCCACAATAGCCAGTATACATGGGTCTGGCAATCAAGGGGGGAACAGGCAGTGGCTTCTTTCACTACTATACGAATAACTGTGTTTATAAAATTTTTGCTTTCTGTCTTGGTGACTTTGGGTATGGCTGGTTTGTAGGTCTTTGTCCTCAAGGGGTCAGTGCTTCCACCAGGGGTCACATCTTCCAAAAACATTGAATTGGAAGTTTAGCTTGATACTATGCCATTTTGAGATCCTTATGTCACTGATCAAACAGCTAGAAAAAGGTTTACTCCATTGGTTAGAGTGATTGATCACAATTTTCAAGGAGAAATTAGGTTGCTGCTACACAGTGGTGGCAGAAAGATTATGTCAGGACTCAGAGGATTTCCTGGCATGTCTTTAAGTACTGCTATGCCAAATAGTAAAGGTTAATAGAAAACTACGCTAACCAAAGATTTCAATTATTCCAACAGGGAAAGAACCCCAACCAGCTAAGGTTCTGACTTTGGTCAAGAGAAAGGTGGAATGGGTTGGAAAAGAATTAAGTTATAGATATTAACTGTGGCCTTGTGTTCAGTTACAGAAAGGAGGACTGTAGTAGTTTTGCAAATTTTCTCTTGTTATATGTACACATTTATTAGAGTATGCTATTTACTTTTTCTCACCTTTTTTTAAAATTTATTTATTTCTCTCCCCTTCCCCCACCCAGTTGTCTGCTCTCTGGGTCCATTCACTGTGTATTCTTCTGTGTCCTCTTGTATTCTTGTCGGTGGCACTGTGAATCTGTGTTGCTTTTTGTCACGTCATCTTGCTGCGTCAGCTCTCCGTGTGTGCAACCCCACTCCTGGGCAGGTTGTGCTTTTTTCACACCCGGCGGCTCTCCTTATGGAGTGTATTCCTTGCGCATGGGACTCCCCTACGCAGGACACACCCCTGCGTGGCACGGCACTCCTTGCATGCATCAGCACTATGCTGGGCCAGCTCACCATATGGGTCAGGAGGCCCTGGAACTCCCATGTGGTAGACGGACGCTCTATCATTTGAGCCAAATCCGCTTCTCATACCTTCTTTTCATTACCATTTTACACACACATTTTTAAAGGTTAACTTTAACTTCACCATTTAGTTAATAGGTAAATGAATATTTAATGGACTATGACTGAATTGGAGGTGTAATTAATGTACCTAGTTAAGAAAAGTGACTTTGGATTATGCACCTGTACATTTTGGAGAGAGGAAAAGAGCCCCACTTGTATAAAGTTCAACTGTATCTTGTTAGGTGGAATCATAGTCATTTCATTATTGTACTTAAATCCATATGTGAGTAGAAGGGTAAAAGTGGAAGCTAAGTAGCCAAAGGATGAACTGCATCATTTTATCAATTTATTTCTTCTCAGATCCAAATTCACTCCTCCTTGCTCTTATTTTGATACTGTAGCTGAATTCTGTGAACATTTCTCCTCTGTCAGCCGGGATGACTTTTTTTTTTTTGAGGTATCAGAGCGTGAACCCAGGAACTTCGATGTGGGAAGAAGATTCTCAACCACTGAGCTATACCTGCTTCCAGATGGGATGATTTTAAGTTGTATCAATAGAAGGTGCTGAAGAGGCACTGCAGGAAGAAAGGGTTTATCTAGCTGGCTCTCATGTTCATCCTTCCCTGCATGCCTCTGTGGCACTGAGCCAATGTGCACAACATCTAGTGGTTTTTACATCCACAGTGCTTCACAGTGAGTGCTACCGAAATCCCTGTGGGTAGCTTCTCAGAGAGCTCTGCTGGCATCCCATACACCGGGTCTCTGCTCACCAGTCCAAAGCTGTGGCACCTTAGCAGGCTTTTATGTCTTCTACTGGATCATGGCTGCACCCTCACCTCAAGTTCTGGATTTCATTCCTGGGGACACTCTTTCAGACTGTTCTTTCTTTGGATGGTCTGCCTCAGCCCTAGAGGTAGTGGCTGCTCCCTACCTATCTGCTATTTCTGTATTCTTTAATGTTCTTTTTATTAGTATTGTTATTAATTATTCATTAATTACCAATAATTGCTACTTAATAATTACTAGTTAATTATTTTTTGTAGTATGCTTTCCATGTTCAAATTACTGTGTTTTCTGTATCCTGACTAGACTCTGACTTATACAATACCTTTTGGTGGTTTTCCAAGAACAAAAGAATCTGCTTCAAATATATGTTAGTCTCTTCCAGAAAAGTTGGTGCCAAAATGGGTGGTTTGTTTCTAAGTTCTCTTATTTCTATTATTTTTAAAAAATTGATGCCCAACTTCATCCAGGTCTTTCCCTTACTGTCACTTAAAGATGGACTCTTTTCCTAAGAGTAGATGCCATCACTAGATAATGGCAAGGGTGAGGGGAAGAAGAATTCATTCAAAGATGGAGGTCATCAAATAATTTTTAGCAAGACATTGAGTGTTGCAATTTAAATGCTTTTCCAATCTATCTTTACCTAGTTTCTTGATGGTACCAAGAAGGTAATTTTTTGAAGGCCTAAGGGAAGGGTTGACTTAGAGGCAAAACATTCATTTTCCACTCTTGTTGCAGTGACACTAGGTATTGGTCACAATGAGAGAATCCAACAGAAATACTAATGAGACTCCTGAAAGGAGTCAAACAGCAATGGTAAAAGGAAACTGATCAGAAGAAGATAGTCTATTGTGTGCAGGAAGGCAAAGATCTTTCCTGGTATCAATTAAAATAGGATTATTCTGCTTGATGCTTCTCTGATATATAAATATGTGTGTGTATCAGAGTGTGTATGTATATGTCTGTGTATATATGTAGACCTATCTTCCTCCTTATGTCAATTACCTATAATTATGTCATGACTGAAGAAATGATAACAAGTCATTCCATTTGTAAGTTAGGGTATTCTTAAACTTCTGTGAAAGTGTTAATTTTTTCATTTAATTAAATATGAGACTTTGATTATAGGGATCAACACAGAAAGATGTCTGAGATGTTTAATAAGATATGTTGGCATCAAAAATACTTTTAGCAATCTAAAGCTATTTTCGTTTTCTCATGTGTAATAGGGTTTGTTGCAGATGCCTTTCTTTTTTAATTAATACTTATTTTTAAAGAAGCTTTATATTACATAAACGTTACATAAAAATTATAAGGGATTCCCATATGCCCCATTCCCTCCCACTCCCATGCTTTCCCACATTAACAATATCTTCATTAGCGTGGCACATTTGTTACAATTGGTGAACACATTGAAGCATTGCTACTCACCATGGCCTATAGTTTACATTATAGTTTACAATCTGCCTGGCACAATTTTGTAGGTTATGACAAAATATATTATGACCTGTATCTTTCATTACAATGTCACACAGGACAATTCCAATGTCCTGAAGATGCCCCCATATGTCACTATTCTTCACTCTTCCATCCCTCAGAACCTCTGGTGGCCATTGCCTTTATATCAATGATAAGGGTTCTCCCATTGCTAGAATAATAGTAAGTCTATAGGAGACTAATAATAATTCTGCTTTAGTCCATTGTTCATTCCCCAATCTTGAAGATTTTAGGATGGTGATGCCCACTCTGCTTCTAATTGAGAAGGAGCTTAGCTCTCATGGGGCAGATGGATGGAACTATTTTCCTTCCAGTTTCAGACACTCTGTTCCAGGGTGGGTGTTGTCCATCATCATTTCCTTGTTAGTTGTCCTGTGATAGAATAGATGGAATGTAGGGCATTTTTAGGCCATTAAAATTTTTCAGCATGATCTCACAATGATGGGCACAGGTCACTTCAGATTTCATCAAAACCGATAAAAGTGTATGAACCAAAATGTAAAACATAATGTAAACCATTGACCATGGTTAGTAGCAATGCTTCAATATTTGCACATCAATTGTACAAATTTACCATCTGCATGTAAAATGTTATCAATAGGGAAAGGGGAAAAGGGGGATGGCATTGGGTATATGGGAATCCCCTATATTCTCTATGTGACTTTTCTGTATCTTAAAGCTTCTTTGAAGATAAACTTAAAAAAATAATACACTGGGAGAATATATGAAAGAAAATGTCACTGTAAATACAAGACAACAGATCTTACAGTGGTGAAAAACTCAATGTCTACAAAATTTTTTATTTCAAACTTTTTAAATTTTTTGCTGTTTATTGGTTATTTTTAAACTATTTTTTCATTTTCTTATTAATGTTATTGAGTTATTTTGTTGGCTTAATATATGGAGAGGTTTGGAACACAGAAGGATCACAACAGTGGCAGAGGATGATTACTGGTATGGGGTGCCAATGATAGGGGAATGCATGGGAAGGGGTTCACTTGGGGAATGCTTCTAAGGCATATGAATATGCTCAAGTATGCATGGGGCATTATCTCAGTGAGTGGATCTTAACACAATAGCCAAAAGAATACTGACTTCCCATCCTGGGGAGTTCTGGTACATTCTCTAATAGGACAGCAAGAATCCCCTGAATATAAGGGCAGTGCCTAGTCAAGGAAGACAGGCCATTATACCAGAACCTTGATAGTGATACTATACTTATTAACCTTTACTTATGAAGTTGAAACTTAGCTTAGTATTATATATTGCTTAAGAGTTATCTCCTGAAAGCCTCCTTGGTGCTTAAATGTGGCTCTTTATAAGTCAAACACAGCATATAAACACATTACATTCCCCAAGGCATAGGGCATGACTCCGAGGAATAAGCCTCCCTGGCACTGAGGGATTATTATCAAACTCCAACTAGTGATGCATTTGGAAAAAGACCTTGACCAAAAGGGGGAAATATTAAATACAAATGAGTTTTTATGGCTAAGATATTGCAAAGTGAGTTGGGAGGTCATTCCATAGGTTACGCTTATGTACATCCCAGCAGGCTCCCATTGACTGCCACCATAAATAGCCTCAAACAGTGGGTCTCCTGATGGCTCTAAAGATACCTGGACACCATAGGCAGATCAGACAATCTCAGGAATCTGGCACTCTCTCAGTGGGGCTTACTTTGGACTATATGCTCCCCAATGTAAAAGGGTTAGAGTCATTTATAATTTCCCAACACATGGCTCTTCTGCCCCTTTTATTTGAACCTACAGTTAGCACTGTACTTGTTAAATATATGTCCCAGAGACTTAAATCTTCGATCTGCTCATATACCTGTTGAGCCCTGAATCTCAGCCAAGTTGCAACACCTAGTCTCCAGTTGAGTTCAATGACTCACCCAGAATGTCTTTCTTAAAGCAATACTATGGAGAGCAACAAACTACAATTGAAAATCTTCTGCCATGTATGTTTGGGCATTTATTAGTAAATATGCATGTGTGTATATTTATTCGTGTATATATCCACGAGTGTGTAGACATTACCTAGTAGTTCGATTTTATCATAGCTCCCATGATAAAATCACGTATAGTGATTGCCAATTTATTGTAATTTCAAAATGAAAACTTGCATTTTTTAGCACAGGACAGAAGTAAAAGCAAAGTTTGACAAACCTTGACATTAGAATTACTATTAGGTGTTATTATTAGCCATTGTTATCTTGTGCCAATGAATATGAAACTTAAGTATAATTCATGTTAGTAAATGGACATTTTAAAAATAAAAACGATAGAACACAACAAATGGACACAGAGAGCAGACAATGGAGGGGGGGAGAAATAAAAAAAATTAAAGGGTGTTATAGAGAATTACTTTAACAGAGAAACTTATTGTTTCCCTCTATGATACATCATAATATATCCTTCTTAACTTTCTAATCTGTGACCTACAGTTTGAAATTCAAGATGGTTTAGAGGCAAGTTTGATTCTGGGAGCAGAATCTTTTAAATTTCTGTGTTCCTTCCTGTAACATGACTGCTTGCATTTCTATTAAGCTTATTCAATTAAAAACTGTCAAGAAATGTAAGAAGTAATGGTTAATCATAGGACATATGCTCATGATGCAATACATGTTTGCTTATGATTTATTTTTCTATTAGTTTGAATTTTGTGAGCAATAATTACAATTATGTAATTATGAAGATGACTACATGCTAATTATTGTATGGCTTTTCATGGTATAATTTTTCTTTTCCACTTTTATGATCCATATTTGGTTTCCTACTCCCTTCTCTACAATGGTCATTTCTGATCTTTTCCAATTTCTTCAAGGTCCCAGTTCACTTGTGCTCCAGAAAATATCAGTAAATGACTTCCTCCATTTCTTATTTTCCCTCAACTTTCTCTATGTTCTCCCCATTATCTCTTAATCCTCTTGTATCAGAAGAAAGAGATAAATCCCTGCCCCACTCCTTATGTAATTCCTGAAGAGTTCTTGATATGTATCACTCCTCATAATTTACCTTCCACCCCCATCATTCCACTAAAATTACTCTCAGGTGTTTTGCAGGTTTGTCATCACTTTGAAAACACTAAATCCTACACTTCTTACATCAGCTCCCCTTCTTGAGCTCTTTAGTATTTGCTTTAGAATTTGTATTGACCTGTTCTTCTTGAAACATCCCCTGCCTATGAAGCTCTTGTCTCTTAATTTACCTCCTAATTTATTGACTACTCTCTCTGGTTACGTCATTCTTTTTCTCTCTCTACACATGTTGGTATCTCCGAAAGTTATATTTCTATATTGCTTTTCACTTTGCACCCATCCTCTCATCCATTCTGTGACTTCATTTGTTCCATTGTCCTCACCCAGTTGCTGAGGATATCCAAATATACAAGTATAGCTATGCCATATCATATACATTTCTAACCCTATATATATCCTGATATTTTTAAAATGACTCTCCTTAATTCATAGCTATAGACTTACTTCAGTTATATTCTCTACCTCAGTCAGTGGCATCACCTTCTGCCTGGTTGTTCAGGCCTTAAGCATTGAAGTTTTCTTTGCCCCATCCTTCAACTCGATTTCTCACATTTAATTGTATGTAAAGTATACTTTATTCAATTCTGCAATTTTTCTCATATAAATTTATACTTGACTTGAATAGGCTAATAACAGATTTCCCTGGAATCAGTATGTTTTCCATCCAATCGCCTATTCATATCTCTATTGATTTCAAGGTTGTCTCTTTAAAATGGTTTTTCATAAAGTATATCCTGTGTATCTAAGGGATGTCTATAAAACATTACTTGAAAACACACACACATACGCAAGTTCGGTAGTCAAATTATGTAAGTGATGGATGGATCGATTATAAATTGTTATTCCTTCAATTCCTTTAATCATCAGATGTTTTAATCTAGCTTTGATCTCCTTTGCCCTTATTGTTCACATTGTGAATTTTCTATTTTCACTCATTTTCTCTTCATTATATCCATTATTCATTTATTCTTTTTCATCTTTTGATAATATGCTTGCTTTTAGGGATCAGACACTGGTATTTTCAGTCAATTCAGTAAATATGTATTGAGCTATTATGTGCAAGCTCTGTAATGGGTACGGAGTGGATAACATTAAATAAAGTCTGTATGTTATGTTAATAAAACAGCAAATATGATTTATACCAGAACTTCCTAACTGGTGGATCATGCTCTACTGGTATTTTTTGAAGATGTAACAGGTATGTTAACATATTGATTGACCCTTTAGCCCTTGATATACCTTTCAGATCTTGGATTCATCTGGGTACAAAGAGCCTTGTTCATTTAATTCTGTATAAAATGTTAGTTCTGTATTCTCTAGGAAGCTTTTACTTCCTATCATCTCAAGTAGATCACTGCCATATGGACAGATATAAATAATGTAAATAAAGATTTAGCAATCTAAGAAAATAATTGGCAGACATGAATGAATTGTAATGTATTTGCAGAGCAATCTTGTGAGCATGTAACTCAATATAGCATGTGGCAGAATCAGTCACCTGCAGATTGTTTTCTAATCTCTGCCATCTTAATGGAGTAGCAAGTTTGTTTCTAATTATCCCTGAGATATGAGATGTAAATGGAGATTAATAGTATATTTGAATTTCTTTCCAGGTATCAAATACTGACTTTTTCATTCTAAAAATTATTTGAGATAAATTTGATATTTGGTCTTTAAGTAATTTACTCATTTTATCAATATATTATTCAGATTGTATAATGCAAATAAAATTCAAATATGAAATAATTCAAGAGAAGTGAACTAAAGCTGATTTTTATCTAGGTCATGGTCAATTTTGACTTTTCAGTATTTTTATTTTAAGGAAAAAATTGGAGTTTGTACTGCTTAAACAATGTACAGTTATTTGAGAAAGCTTTTGTTACATTTAAAATTTAGGATGCTTCAAATGGCAATAGAGTTCTGAACTAAAGTGGCACAAAAAAATGTATACATTATTTCATTTTTATAAGTCCAAAGTTATATGGCGCCAGGGTTGATTAATACTGTGGTGCTACAGAGTTAACAAAGAACTCATTGTTTTCCCTCTTTTCCTCTATATTCCTTGAGCATATTGGATTTCTGCCTCGGTTGGTCCACTCATTGTCACAATATGGTTGTTGTAACTATTACTGTTTTATTTCTTATAGCCACATTTGAGGCAGGATGTACAGTTTGTTGCTGAGCATTCTGTTTCTTTCCAAGAAGTCCCTCCAGCAGGCTATTCTTGAGTATGAACAATTGATTTGATTGCCATGTCAGATATACATTTTATAAATAAATTAGCCACATATCTTTAGTCTAGTAACAGTAAAGGAATTCAGCATAGGTAGTGGTTGAAAGTTGTGAAATCAGATCACTTAAGTTTCAACTCCACAGTTACTATTACCTAGCTGTATATCCTCGGGAAATGTTCTTAATAGCCTTTCTGACTCTTGATTTTCTCATGTAGATAAATGAAAGTGATATAGAATCTAATTCATAGAGATGATATATGAGGATTAATTTACTAAATTGGTATAAAACATTTTTTAAAACATAGCATGTGCTCAATTAATGGCAGCTCCTGCTATAATTTTAGTAATGCCTAGAAGAAATTAAAGAAATTTTCTATTTTTCCATGGCTAGGAAACAATAGATGCTGACTTAATTTCTGATTATTCTGTGTTCAGAGTTTATAGAATAGTAGAGTATGTTCCAAAAAAATTACAGAATACACACACACATATACATACAGACACACACATAAATAAATCTGCAAAATGTGTTATGGACACCCCAACTATCAGATTTTTCTACTTACATTTCTTCCAAAAAAGAAATAATTTAAGCTTTACTAATATTTACTCTATGATTGACACCAACATTCTCAATAAATTCATATATTAAATGATCATGTCACATGGGATAGCCAAGTGATCCTGAGGGAAGAATGGGAATAAAGCAACACAAGAAAACTAACAGCCCTAGACTCACTTGGCTGCATGTTTGCAGCTAACTATAACACACAGAAAATTCAGTATGCCTAAATGAACTTATGACTTATAATTATTTAACTTTAATATTCATAAAATGGGAAAGTAGCTTAGAAAATTTCTGAAAAGAGATAGTGAATTGAAGAAATGCTACTAATGTAATAATTGACTATTAAAAAACAAAAACAAGTAAAGTCAACACATCTGATCCTCACATGAACACTTTGTCAACCACAAAATCCAGTAAAAACAAGGATAATCTAAACAAATCAGACTAGAAGTCTACCAATATGCTTCACAATTATTAAGTATACTATTAGAAATATGGATTCCTGACTCCTATTGTTAATATACTATATAGCTATAGCCTAAGTATGTATCTAAACTTTGAACTTGGTTAACAATAATAATATTATGTGCAGAAAATGCAAATTACATACATGCAAATGTATTCAGTTTATGGGTGATAGAGGTAAGTGTTCAGTCTTAATACTGAAAGGTGGTGGGGTTTTTTTTTTTTTTTTGCTTTAAAAAAAAAAACCCAACAACCTTGGGGAATACTACACTAGATCAGTATTTCCTAAATTTCTTCCTCGAAATGCTCTGGAGGGAAGCGGACTTGGCCCAGTGGTTAGGGCATCCATCTACCACATGGGAGGTCCGCGGTTCAAACCCCAGGCCTCCTTGACCTGTGTGGAGCTGGCCCACACGCAGTCAGTGCTGATGCCTGCAAGGGGTACAGTGCCACGCAGGGGTGTCCCTGCATAGGGAGCCCCACGTGCAAGGAGTGCGCCCCATAAGGAGAGCCACCCAGCACAAAAGAAAGTGCAGCCTGCCCAGGAATGGTGCTGCACACACAGAGAGCTGACGCAGCAAGATGACACAACAAAAAGAAACACAGATTCCTGTGCCACTGACAACAGAAGTGGACAAAGAAGAACACGCAGCAAATAGACACAGAAAATAGACAACTGGGGCGGGGCGGGGGGGCAGGGGAAGGGGAGAGAAATAAATAAAATAAATCTAAAAAAAAAAAAAAGAAATACTCTGGAAAATATTTGAACTTGCAAAATTTTATAGTGATAATTTTTTCTCATAGTAGTATCAGATTAATTTCCTGTTTATATATTATATAAGCTACTATTAAAATCAGTTCACATTCTTGGATTATCAATGAATCTAGATGCAAGACTTGGCCACATGTAATCTCCTATTAGATATACTAAGTTAAAATTGACACCAATGAGAAAGTAGAATATTGCAATAAACGTGAAAACTTGTCCCTCCTCAAAATTGTATCATATATCTGTATAAATAAGTACATAAAAATGTATATATGTGTATGTGTACATATATGTATGGCTATATGTCTATATAAAATGCATATACATACATGCATACATGCATGTATATGCATTTTGCTACTACATTCTGCCAATTGGTTTGTCAACTCCAACAAATACTTAAGGACAGGAAACAAATATTGACAACTGTCTTAACATATTGCAGGGAAATTTACATTATCAAGATAAATATTTACTTTTTTCTTGTATTATGCATAGAAATTTAAAATTGACAACTAATATAAAAGACACACTTTCAGAAGTTTGCATATATTTTGAATACAGTGAGAGCTAAATTATGATTTTTCCTTTTGTTTTCTGTGATTTATCTGAAGATAAGTAGCTCAAGAATGCATTATTGGGAATAAAATTGGGAGATTTAGTTTCTGGTCTATCATGAGCAGTGTAGCCTTAGAAAAGTTGCTTAAACATTCTGGAGTTTAGTTTTGAGACTGTAAAATAAGATTTTAAATTATATCAGCTCTAATATTCTTTGTGGTTCTATCAGTCTGTGAAGTGATAGACCACAGATAGATGCCTCAGGCAACTCTAACCATAGATGGTTTTCTAACATTTGATTTAAAAAAATCAACAATAGTCCAGGAAGTGACCAGTAAGGCAAATGTTAATACTAAAAATGTTTCAGGCAAGAAGTAAGAATAAATATACAATTAGAGAATAGTCAGTTTATCAGAAATCATGCCAAAAAATGCTAGAAAGCCATAGAGATACTATAGCAGGAGAAAAGATGCCATATGTGCATGTCTAACATGTGCCAAACACTGAGCTGGTTATCACTTGATTTTATCTTTGCTTCTCATTAGCCATGAAAATAAAGAAATTTCCCCCAATACATGAGTAAATTTTCTGAACCACAAAGGTTATGTAATTTTTCCAACGTCACATCAAATTAGGATTTGGATTTTGGCTGAGTTCTAATACTACTACTTGATTAGTCATTGCAGTGATTACCAGTCTAGTTGGATATTAGAATTCTGTAGGAGCAGTTTAAAAGCACATTCTTGGGAAGAGTCATACTAGTTCCCCAGAATCAAAAACTCTGGGCATGACGCTGTGGAATCTGTAACCTGAGAAACTTTTTTGCCAGTCGGGTTTGAGAATGATGGTGGCCTAAAATCCATGCAGAATAGAGAGAGAACTGCTGAACAGTAGCTTCATTTATCAAAATCTAGGATATATTATTATTTAGGCAATTTCCTTCCAAAACTTTTGAGTTTTATGTTCTATTTTTTTCCTTCTCAAACTCCACACCTCTCCTCCTCCACCTATTTTACTACATTAATTTTTGGGGGTAAGTATTAAAATATCAAAAGTTAAAAAAATGATTTTGTCTCATTATCTTTCTTTCTTGGAAAAAAAAAAACTCTTAAATTGTACTATGAAATGGGCCAGTTTCTAATTATAATCACACTTACTGAAATAAATGAAATGTCAACCCCACATGAGTCACATTGTGTTTGTTCCGTAAATTTGAACCTTATTGCTAATTGACTCTTTTTAAAGCCCTTGTATTACCCATTTAAAGATAGGGTATACTGAAATGCATTTTTAAAAGAGCTATGTGCAACTGGAAGTAAGAATGTTGAGAATAACAGACTTCTACAAGAAGATAATTACTCTTCTGGCATAGAACCATTTCTTCTAAGTAGAACACAGCATTTTATATGTATATTTTCCCACTGTCCAAAAAAAAAATTTTTTTTTAAAAAGTGTTCTACTGACAAGCTGTATGATGCTTAATTCAAAGTCCTGCGGTTTTTCGTCCCTCTATACATGTTCATTAGTCATTCATTGGAAAGTTTTGGTAAAATAGAAAATGTATGTGGCCAATTTCATGACTATAAAATGAGGAAAGTGGTGACTTTTTCCTTTACAAATAATTTGAGTAATGGGGCTTTTTTCTGTAAGATTACATTTATAAATGACTATAGATTTGAAAAGTATTTTCAAATATCAATTGTGTTTTTCATACTTTTTAGTGGTCACATTACTTTCAGTGCCACAAAAAGCTCTAAAAGAATAAGAGGGATAGTGAATAAGTATGCAAGATTAAATAAATTATTTTTAAATGTCAATAACCCAATAATTTAGGTTGCATTTATTCAGTATAACAACTAATAGTGCAAAAATTTCAAAATAGTTGTAAGTAGAAATATCTTAAACTTGTCAAGCAAAAACAATGTATTAAAAAATCAAAGGCTAAAATTAGGAAAAAATATAAAGAACTAAAACTATTTAAAATAAATAACTTGGGAAACACACACACATAATATATACACACATTGTATCGGTCAGGCTTCTAACAGGAAACAGAATTTTTGAGGCAACTTTTCAGTTTACAAAAGTGCTTGACAAATTCAAGGAACCTCCACAGGATGTGTTAAGGCACTCAGGGATTAGGAGCATTAGGAAGTCATTACACCTCTAGAACAAGGGTTGGAGATGTTTTACTAGATCTAACTGAGAGCTGGGCCAGGGGAAAAGGGCCATTTCTGCTAGAAAGTGCTGCCATAAATGTACATAGTCAAGCCATGGAATCAGTGCCGAAGCAGAGATCTCCTGCCAATGCCTCTTGCTGGCCAAATATACCTGGAAGTCACCAACTAAAAGAAAGTTCTTGATTGAGGCTTTGAATTCACAAATAACTCCTAATGTCACCCTTTGTAGACTTACAACTGATTGCTTTCATTTCTCAGCCCTCCAGCCCATCTGCAATTTTTTTTTTGGGCATATAAAAAGGCATAATTTATGTATTTCCCTCTTTTTTTATTTTTGTGACAGCATTTTTTCACATTGATTCTATGTTCTACCTCCCTCTCCATCCACTCCTTACTATTTTTTTTTTTCTTTTTCTTTTGAGGTACCGTGGCCAGGGATTGAACCCTGGACCTCATGTGTGGGAAGCTGGAGCTCAACCACTGATCCACATCAGCTCTCCTGAGTTGATTTTTTTGTTGTTTTGTTTTGTTTTTTTGTTTTTAGGAGGCACTGGGGATTGAACCTAAGACCTTGAATTTGGGAAGCAGAGCCTCAACGCTTGAGCCATATCCATTCCTCCTCACTCAGTTTTGAATGGGGGCTCTACTGTCCGGATTTTTGTTTACACTAGACTAATGTCAGTAGATTTTTGCTGTTTCTCCCTGTCTCCCTAGTCACCATATAGATTCTCCTGCATAAGTTGACTGAAGGGCTGGATAATGAAGGCTTATTTTAGTCACTCAGCTGTTAGATGGGGGTTGTTGAAGTAGTTGGATCTCTGGGCATTTAGATCTGGTTATCATGATTCATTTTTTCCATATGTTTGTTGAAATAGTGCCAATGAAGCCTAGTTTCATTGTAGCAAATTTAATAGCAAAGCTAAGGATTATATACTGTTCCAGTGTATACTGGAGCATAATTTGATATTTTCACTATACTCCAACTCCCACAGACTCTGCAGTTCCTTTGTCATTTTTGAAAGCAGTTCCCTTGGGGAAAAGCCCAGGCAAATCCTATGGAATTTATCTTTGGTGAACTTCCAATACATGTTTCTTTACATTGCTGTCTTCCGTGACTGTTGTTGACGCATTGCTGCATCATTGCCTAGTCATTAGTTGTTCCCTCTCTACCTCTCTTCCTCCACTTACTGAACCAGAATCTTCAGGTTGCATGTTCTTCCCACCCCTTATGATGACAAGCTCCTGTTGATATTACAAAACTTGATCAGAAAAAAATGACACTGGTAGGGCTATGTATGTCTTCTCCCTATTACTTGTTTCTGTGGAATCCTCAAAAAGTTGTTGATTTAAGATTGGAAACATGACTTTGAAATAGGCATTCCTTACCTTTCCATGAACTCCTGTCATCTCTAACCCTTAATATATTGGAGGCTGTTTGTGGTGATTTAAAATATGTCCATGAATTATTTGACACTTCCCTGCCCGCCCCCCCAGGATTTACTCTACCCTTTATCATTTTTCCACCCTATTAACAGAAGAGAGTTATTGGTAATTTCCTGGCACATTTTTCTGAATGGCTCAAGTGTCACTGCATTCCTCAAAGTTAGGAGTATGAACCTAACATAGTACCTGTATTTTAGGATGATGAAATTTTATTCTTTAATCTTCCTTCTTTTGTTTCATTGTGATTTATTTCTAGAAAGAAAAATAGATGATTCATACCTTATCATGACTCTGAGTCTTATATTTCTGTTGATGCTTGACAACTATTTTTAAAATGTTTGTTAAATTAATAAGTTACTAATTTGAATTTGAAGATTACACTTGAAATCAAAGCAAAACAGAACAAAAAAGTGCTACCTCATTTTATACTTATTTTTCCCTCTTTTTAAAAATTAAATTGTCTTTTTTTAAAAAAAGATACGTAGATCACAAAAAATGTTACATTAATAAATATAAGAGGTTCCCACATACCCCACAGCCCACAGCCCCCACCCACACTCCTCCCATATCAACAACCTCTCTCATTATTGTGGCATATTCATTGCATTTGGGGAATACAATTTGGAGCACTGTTGCATTGCCTGGATTGTAGTTTACACTCTCCCCCTGTACATTCAGTGGGTTATGGCAGGATATATAGTGTCCAGCATCTGTCCTTGCAATATCATTTAGGACAACTCCAAGTCCCGAAGATGCCATTTTATACTTATTTTAAGATCTTGGCAAAGTATACAGTCATTGCATGCACTGTTATATCTATGATCAATTATAGAGGACCACTTAAGTCTCTTTCATAAGTCAGGACACTGTTCTGGATGCCTCTTCAGTCTGGAATTTTCTCTTAGCTAAATAGTTGCTGTTTTAAAACCCAACTCAAAGGTCATCTAGAACCACTCATCTTGCCATACCCCAACACTTCATTACTTTGGGCCCACGTATATGTTCATGAGAGTGCCTATAACATTTTATTATGCTTTCCTTTTTCCAGCATATCTGTCCCATTTGTCAGTTCTATTAGGCAGGGACTTACGCATGATTCATTGTTCTGTTATCTATCACATGATCCACATTCAGTAATTTCCTAGCTCTTTACAAGTTTTACTTTTACATTCTTGGTTTCTTCTTAAGTCCTTATAATTTAGAGTTGGCATCAAGATTTTTTTTTTCTGTGATTTTGTAGTTAATCTGTGGGAGCTTCACAATTAGAGCTTCAGAATCCTTTCAAAATAATTTGGTTGTAATTTTTTGCCATAAAAATAAATTATTTCAATGGATACATTTTAGCATAATTAATCTCAATAGTTAAAGTGTACTTTAAAAATTATTTTCAGTCGAAAGTATCACCAAATTGATTAAAGAATAGCATTTCCCTCTATAAAATGTTATATGTGAGTAAAAATATTTGATTTTACTTGAAATAAAATTTTAGTAGCCTTACCTAGGCTCTGGGAATTTTCCCTTCATTTTTCCAACCTGACATCTAGTTAAAAGTTTGATCCTGGCCTTTCTCTTACTTCAGTATCCTCTCTTATGCCCACTCTTCCACCTTCTACTCCCCACCACATAATCATTATTCTTAAAGTCAGAAGCTTGTGGAGTTCTTTTGTTTTGTTTTTTAAATCTCTCTGTCTGTATTTGCTAATTAATTATATGTATGTATTGTATATGGGTTCAGTTTCTACTGTGTGTGTATACTGTATTCTATGCACTTTAAAAAACTTTGTGTTTTTCAATTGAGGTAAGGTATAGGTATATAACTAAAGTAAAATTAATATTAAACCAATTTGACCCAATAATTTTTGGCTTTTGTGAACTTTATACTGTGAATTCTAGCTTTTGTGTTTTCTGCCTTGACTCTGATTTTGTGCCAGGACTGGCTTTCACCTGCACTTCATCTTAGGTCTTGATTCTTGGACCTGCCTGGTCTTCCTGACTTTGTTTATAGCAGCTGCTACTGGCTTGCTGGTCTCTTCTCCAGCTCTAGCTACTGCTTGTGGCATAACTCATTCCTGAAAAGGCTATATATTCATTAACATATTTTAAAATTGTATATTTATTGGCAATATTAATTATCTTGTACTTAAAAGGTTTGTAATTTCAATCCTGCACATTTTATGAGGCCTTTATCCATTAAAGATGCTTATATTATCAGTGCAGATATTGATACCTAAAAGTCATTGCAAAAATTCCTCAATAACTAAGTTGATTTGAAGAAAAATTTTAAAATGTCCTATACACATACACACCAACAAACATGAGGTACTAGGTAAATCAGACTTTTACTGAGTATTTTACTTAGAGAAAATTCTCTTACCAAGAATAAATAGAAAAACCCCCCAAACATATACATATATTTGCTTGAAATCATCAGAGGGGTAACACATTAGTAAATAATTGTGGGATCAAAATCAAAGATAAAAATGAAGCCAAGAAATGTGAGCCTGGCTTAGGGTGACTTTTCCCCTTGTAGTATTTTCATATTCTGAAAGAGGCCACTGATAGACTGAGACACAAAACAGAGATTTTGACATTCACAGGGTGAGGTGGAAATATCTGGAGGTTAACATTTACAAGGCAGGGATTGGGACCCAAAAATACTATATAGTCTAGGAATATTTGTTGTAGAAATAAGATAAGTCTACTGGAGATTGAAGCCAAGCATTGAATAATCTCAGTTTCTGCTTAGGTCAAGGTTATCTGGCTTTCAAACACTACTATAGTGCTCTAAAAAGCAAAATTCAAAAGAAATATTCTTTGGGGGGAAAATAGTGTTATCTGAGACTTAAATTGTCATTTCAGTTTTCCATATACTGCAACTGGCATCCAAACAGAAATAAGCAGGCCTATGAGAAGACACGAAAACATGATAGAAAGCCAAGGAAATAATAGAAATGATTCATAGAGATCTCAGAAAATGGAAATATCAAATATAACTGTCAAAAAAAATGACTAATATTTTCCAGAAAAGAAAAAAATAAGATTTTATATTTCCAATAGACATGTGGAAAACAGAAAGAAAGAAATGGAAATTCTGGCACTGAAAAATATAAGCAAAATTAAGAATTCAATGGGTGCATTTCACAGCAGACTAGATAAAGCTGAAGAGAGATTTTGTAAATTGGAATTTAGGTCAAAAGAAAATATTCAGAAATACAAAAGATTGAAAATATATAAAAGAATGAAAAGAAAATCTGACATGTAATTGGAATCCCAGAAAGAGTGAGCAGACAGAAGTGGCTGTATCATGTGAGCCTGAAAGAAATGTAAAAGATTGAAATGATGCAGCATATGTTTTCTGACCACTGGAGATTAAGTTACAAATAACTAATAATATTATAGCATAAAAGTTCCATTTGTTTCCAAATTTAAAATTATTTTTTAGATAAAGGAAACCCCAATAGATATCAGAAAATATTTTAAAAGAAATAATGAAAAAATCAAGGACATCTCAAAATTTTTGAAATGCAGACAGGAATTTATAGTCAAATTTATTTTTAGAAGTAAATGAGAGAAAATCAGTTATCTAGATGTCCATCTCAAAGAAAGTAGTTGGAAGGAAATAATAATGGTAAGAGCAAAATTACTTGAAAAACAAAATAGAGACCATTAGGAAAGTGAAATGTTGGTTATTTGAAATGTGTTATAAAAATGATAATCCCTCTTGGGAAAACAGAGCAAGGCAGATAAGAGAAAAAGCATATGGAGAGTAATGCACAAAAATAATACTCAAGATTTAAACAGCTTCATTGTCAGGAATATAAATTTAACATCAGAAAACAATATAATATAACTTCTCAGATTAAGAGATAAAAGGGAAAAAAATCAAAGGGTAATCTCAATGTGTCAGAAGACAATTTGATAATATTTGACATCCATGTATGGTAAACATAATAATTAGCATGTACAAATAGAAGTAAATTTGATAAAGTTACCTAGCAGAAAGGCAATGATCAGTGAAGAAGGAGGATCCACTGATGAGCCCTTGATACTGATGATTCATAAAGTCAGTTGCTCCTGAAATTTCACCTTGGCTTAGTGTTGAAGGATGCCTAAGAGTTACCTCCTGAGAGCTTACCTGTTGCTCTCTAAGTCAAGCTCACATATAAATGTATTACTTTCCCCCAAGTATGGAACATGACTCCTGGGGATGAACCTCCCTGGCACCGAGGGATTACAAGCACTGGCTGGTGATGCAACTAGGAAAGGAGGGGAAATGGTAAAGACAAATGAATTTATATGACTTCAAAATGAGTCAGGAAGTCTTCAGAGGGGTCACCCTTATGCATCTCAGCAGGATCTCAGAGAAAGCCAAAGTAGATACAATACCAGGTAGTAGTGCTCCTGAGGACTATGGAGACACCTAGGTCCTAAGGTCATGGCAGATGGCTCCAGAGTTTGATGCCTTGCCAGTGGGCCCTACTTTGGAACTTGTGCTCCTGATTGTGATGGAGTTGAACTCAGATGTGACTTCTCCACGCATTCCTCCTCTGTTCCTTTTATTGAACCTGTGGTTGGTGCTGGGGTTGGTGTATGCCCAGGATACTTGAATCTCTGGATTGTCCATGTGCCAACTGGGCCCTGAGCCTCAGCAGTGTTGTAGCACCTACTCTCCAGTTCATTGGATTTACCCAGGTCAGCTGACAGGGAGGTGAGGATGGGCAACCATCACACCAAGGAACTGAGAGAGTCTACAGCTGCGGGCACAAAAGTCCCATCCACCAGCTATGTGGGATCAAAGCCCCCTCTCAATTAGGAGGTAGAGTGGGCATCGTCACCCCAGGATCCTCAGGATGGAGGAATAAAATATGAATTAGAGTGGACTTACTTGTATTCTACTATAGAATTATTGTGACTCTAGCAATGGAAGAAATTTATGTGGAGACAGTGGCCATGGGAGTTGCTGAAGGCAGGGAGAGGGAAAAAGAGGTGTGATATGGGGGCATTTTCAGGACTTGGATTGTTCTGAATGATATTGCAGGGACAGATGCAGGTCATTATATATCCTCCATAACCTACTGAAAGGACTGGAAGAGAATGTAAACTACAAAGTAAACTATAAGCCATGCTGTGTAGCAGTGCTCCAAAATGTATTCATCAATTGCAGTGAATGCACCACACTAATGACAGAAATTGTTGATGTGGGAAAATTGTGGGATGTGGGGAGTGGGGCATATGGGACCCTCCTGTATTTTTTAATGTAACATTTTGTGTGATCTATGTATCTTTTAAAAATAAATAAAAAATATATTTGAAAAAAGTTACCTAGCAGAAAAATCTTACCTTAAACATCATACTTAATAATAAATTTTGATTGCTTACTTTCTTAGATTTGAAAGGCAATAGTGGTTTCTACTATCATCACTTCTATTCAACTTGTATATGATGTGTTAGTACTATATGGCAAGAAAAATAAATAAAAAGCATATAGTTGGAAATAACAAGCAAAACTGTTACTATTCATAGGCAATATTATTTTGTAAGTTCTAAAATAGTTCATAGTTGAGCTACCAAGATAAATAATTGAATTTAGACAAATTCATGGATATAAGGTCAATATTAAAAAATAAATTCAATATACCAGAAATAAAATAAAATATACTGAAAATATAAACCAATACTTTATGCTATCAGTATAATGAAATTAAAAAGAGAAATGCCATTCACAGTAGCACAATTGTCCAAATACATAGGACAAATCTAGTGAAAAATCTATAACACTGCTACACAAGAAACTGAAATATATATGTATTTTAAAGATTTATCTAATTATTTCTCCCTCCCCACCCCCCGTTGTTGTCTGCTCTCTGTGTCCATTTGCTGTGTGTTCTTCTGTGTCTGCTTGTATTCTCAATGGGTGCTCTGGGAACCAATCCTGGGACCTTCTGGAATGAGAGAGAGGAGATCATTCTCTTGCACTACCTCAGCTCAGTTCTACATCTCTTACTGCTTCTCCTCTGTGTCTCTTTTTGTTGCATCATTGCCGCACCAGTTCTCCACGTGGGCTGGCAGTCCTGCATGGGGTGGCACTCCCACATGGGTCAGCTCACCATGCGGGCCAGCTTGCCTTCATGAGGTGCGACGGTTTGCTCGGTCGGTAGAGGTGGGGTCTGGCTGCGGACGAGGGGTCGGTCCAGCTCTGGACGAGGGGTCGGTCCCGCTTGGGACGAAGGGTCGGTCCCACTTGGGACGAGGGGTCGGTCCGGCAGCAGACGAGGGATCGGTCTCACAAGGGGTTGCGCGGTTCGGCTGACGGGGTCGCCCGGCGAAGCCGGCGACGAAGGGGTCGCCCGGAGAAGCAGGCGACGAAGGGGTCGCCCAGAGAAGCAGGCAACGAACTGGGGACAAGGGAGGCCAGGCCCTTGTCGGGGGCTCTCAGGACTGGAGGGCGCACGGCAGAAGAACTACCGCGGAGACAAGGTAAACACGCAAGTCCACTTTACTGAGGGAGAGGCAACAGTTTTATAGGGGCTGGGGAAGGCTGATTGGTCGAAGCCACGCCCTGTTCTGATTGGTTGCCGGTGAAAGGTCAGTGGGCGGTACTGGACGGGGGAGGGGTGGTGGTTAGGGATTGGCTGTCGCTGTTGCTGGGGGAAGGGGCAGGGTTTTAGGGATTGGTGGCTGCTGTTGCTGGGGTGGAGGGCAGACTGGATTTTTCCGCCCACGCCTGGCTATTGCTGCTGTCGGGGGAAGGGAAAAGGGCGGGCTGGATTTTTCCGCCCACACCTGGCTGTTGCTGCTGTCGGGGGAGGGGAAAAGGGCAGACTGGAATTTTCTGCCCTGCGCCTGCGCAGGGAGAAGGAAGAAGAAGGGTGCCGCCCCACAAGGCATCGGGTGGCGCCATCTGGGAGGAGGGGCGGCCGTGGAAGCATGGCTGCCGAGAAGGGGAGACCCGAGGGCACTCTGCGCCCATGCCGAGCTTCCTTCAGGGGTGGCGGTGAGTCCGACCAGCCACCCTATTATGGGGGCAGCGGCTTGGCCTGCCGCGGCTGCTCCCCCGCCAGGCCAGCAAACCACACTTCAGCCTGAGGGGTGACCGCATTTCCCCCTTCTTTTCAAATAAGCACCAGGATGGCAGCAGCAACAAGTAGCTGAGGCCCAAGAGGCAGTAAGCAATGAGGGAAGCGGGGCTGAAGAGGGAGGTGAGTATGACGGGGATACAAATGTACAATTTGGGGGGCAGTATCTTGCCATTGCAAGCAAGGGTAGCCAATGTCCAATTCTTGTTGATCTCGGTGGCTATAAGGTCCATCTGCTTGTTAAAAGTCCAGGATGACAGCGCGTTACAGGTAGTTCATCTCTTCTTGGCGGCGAAGAGCGGTAGATGCAGACTGTGTGATGGTCTGGAGGATCGCAGCGGTGAGGACAAGTCGCGTCAGGGCACCAGCGACGGTGGTGGCGGCAGCATCGGGAGTGGTGGAGACGTAGGCGAGGACAATAAGAAGGCCAAAGTCTTCACGGGCGCGAGAGAGGCTGATGTTAATGGGGCGGGCTGACATGGGCGGCCCAATCTGCAACGCAGTAGGGGTTCAAGCGAAAAAAGGAGGGGGGCGGGGGACGAGAAAGGACGCTTTGGATGGCTGAGAAGAGGAGTGAGGTCGAGACAGGAGGAAGCTCCGCAGAAGTATGGGGAGCTGTTAAAAGCAGAAACGTTATTAGATGCTAGAAAGCAGGCCGCAGGCCGGGGAAAGCAGGTTGCGGGCCGTTTCGCGGGGCTGGAGCTGCTTGAGAGCGATGGCGGCATGGGGGGCCGTGGTTACAATCTTCTGGGGTGGTAGCGGCTAGACAGATGGCGGAAAATATTATCAAGAAAGCAAAGGTTATGAGGAAGAAATAGAGTATTAAAGGCTGTGGGGGAAGTGAGAAGATCATTTAGAGGATAGGGTTGAGAATGGTATGTTTAAGACAGAAGCTTTGTGGTTTGTAGGAGACTGCTTTATAAACGAAGGAGAATGAGGGCAGTAAATATAGTAACGATAGATAGGAAGATGACAGTGAGGAGGAGTCTTTGTTTAAGGTTTCAATCGTCCGGCGCAACAGTGGCTAGGCCGATAGCGAGGGGTGTTGCTAAGTAGACAATGGCTGCAAAGACAAAATCATCCTCTGTTTCCTTAAGAATAACTTTTCTTTAAATACTTAGTAGCATGCAATATTAGAAACCGTTTCCTAAAAGCAAGTTGGTAGGAGAGCTTGGTTGCTGTTAATCTTTCCTGTTATAAAATTACCTTTTATTATTATTATCATCAATTCAGTTTTATATATATATATTTAAGAATGACCTTTTGGAATTAGCCATTTAATACCTTAATGTAAGCTATTGAAGATAAATTTTATCTTTACAGAACACATTCCCTTACATAAAGTTATCACAATACCTTTTACACTTGCCGCATGCAAATTAAATTTCAAGAGTTTATGAAAAATTAGCCATCTTACTTTAGGACAAAATACGTCTTTTTGCAAAACTTATTACATTTCCATTAGCATTTTTATAAACTTTTAACCTTTTTAATATTCATATAAGTTTTACATTCTTTATATTATCCTGTGAAGAAAAATAAGTTATTCATTTTAATCTAGGCAAGAACAACTTTTTATGAAGACGTACAGTTAATTTTGTTAATTAAGATTTACAATTTTTTTTTTAAATTGTAGATATATTATTAACATTTAAACTTATGTATTAATATAATAAACTTAAGTATTAATATAAGCGCTTATTTAATTTTTGGCCATTTGAATAGAGCTCTTTTAAAGATTTCTAGTAATTTATATTTACCATCCGGAGGTATCACAATATACGTTGACATTGAACGAACAGACAGACAAACACAGAACAATTACAACACATTAACAGAAATATATAATTTATTTACAGTTGACTCATAATTCTTACTTTCTTGGTATAGCTGCTTTTAAATCTTTTTTTATATAGCATATCATAGATTATACCCTTCAAGATTTTTTCTGGACTTTATGTTGCCTGTAATAAGCCAGGAGGGAATCTTTTACCTTCCTGCTCCACAGCAAAAGTGACCCTATCTATAAGGCGAGTATAGGTGTCCGGGTCCCAAAGCTGACACATGGTAAGCCACGGATTAAAGGGGAGAAGAAGGTCCCGATATACTTGAAGCTGTTTGAAAGAGATCTTACACCGGTGAGTGTCTAGGAGACCGGTGAGGGCCCGAACTTGTGGGGCTTGCTTAGCAGATAGGATGTTACCCATTGCTAATGGCCTTTTGGAGCCGATAAGAAAAGGGGCCCTTACCTTGAGAGCACGGCGATGGGAGCCGAGGTGCGCGGTGAGACGAGGGGTCGGAGCCGGTGGGGCTCCGACGGTGGTCGCGGGCCAAGAGAAGGCCCTGACGAGGGGAGGGCGGGACGACGAGCAGTGGAGCAAGGCAAAGGGGAGCAAGCGCAGAGGGGAGGAGGCAGAGGTGAAGGCAGGGGTGGAGGTGCTCAGGCACGCGCTCCTGAGAGTTTTATTGGCGCCTCTTAATCATAGCGGGTCGGTATAAGCCCCCGACATGGAAGGAGAAAGCCATCCAGCGATTCTCCCAGACCGCCGTGGATCGTATGAGGTCGCCAAGGTTCAGGAGCAGCAATGCAGAGCGAAAAGATAGGGGTGAGAAGAGAGGAGAGCGTAGGGCTATGGTAGGGTTACTTCAGACGTGCAAGCGCGTGCTCCCGAGAAATCCAAAGCTCCTCTTAATCATAGCGGGTCGGTATAAGCCCCCGACATGGAAGGAGAAAGCCATCCAGCGATTCTCCCAGACCGCCGTGGATCATATGAGGTAGCCAAGGCTCAGGTAGCAGCAATGTTGCATGAGAGAAGTCCCAAGGTGAGAAGAGAGGAGGGCATAGGGCTATGGTAGGATTACTTCAGACGTGCAAGCGCGCGCTCCCAAGAAATCCAAGGCTCCTCTTAATCATAGCGGGTCGGTATAAGCCCCCGACATGGAAGGAGAAAGCCATCCAGCGATTCTCCCAGACCGCCGTGGATCGTATGAGGTAGCCAAGGCTCAGGTAGCAGCAATGTTGCATGAGAGAAGTCCCAAGGTGAGAAGAGAGGAGGGCATAGGGCTATGGTAGGATTACTTCAGACGTGCAAGCGCGCGCTCCCAAGAAATCCAAGGCTCCTCTTAATCATAGCGGGTCGGTATAAGCCCCCGACATGGAAGGAGAAAGCCATCCAGCGATTCTCCCAGACCGCCGTGGATCGTATGAGGTAGCCAAGGCTCAGGTAGCAGCAATGTTGCATGAGAGAAGTCCCAAGGTGAGAAGAGAGGAGGGGGGGGCTGCCAGGTTATGGAGTGAGGCTGTGGTGGGGTTGCCTTGCCCCACGTTGTGCTGTGGTGGGGTTGCTTTGCCCCACGTTGGGCGCCAACTGCGACGGTTTGCTCGGTCGGTAGAGGTGGGGTCTGGCTGCGGACGAGGGGTCGGTCCAGCTCTGGACGAGGGGTCGGTCCCGCTTGGGACGAAGGGTCGGTCCCACTTGGGACGAGGGGTCGGTCCGGCAGCAGACGAGGGATCGGTCTCACAAGGGGTTGCGCGGTTCGGCTGACGGGGTCGCCCGGCGAAGCCGGCGACGAAGGGGTCGCCCGGAGAAGCAGGCGACGAAGGGGTCGCCCAGAGAAGCAGGCAACGAACTGGGGACAAGGGAGGCCAGGCCCTTGTCGGGGGCTCTCAGGACTGGAGGGCGCACGGCAGAAGAACTACCGCGGAGACAAGGTAAACACGCAAGTCCACTTTACTGAGGGAGAGGCAACAGTTTTATAGGGGCTGGGGAAGGCTGATTGGTCGAAGCCACGCCCTGTTCTGATTGGTTGCCGGTGAAAGGTCAGTGGGCGGTACTGGACGGGGGAGGGGTGGTGGTTAGGGATTGGCTGTCGCTGTTGCTGGGGGAAGGGGCAGGGTTTTAGGGATTGGTGGCTGCTGTTGCTGGGGTGGAGGGCAGACTGGATTTTTCCGCCCACGCCTGGCTATTGCTGCTGTCGGGGGAAGGGAAAAGGGCGGGCTGGATTTTTCCGCCCACACCTGGCTGTTGCTGCTGTCGGGGGAGGGGAAAAGGGCAGACTGGAATTTTCTGCCCTGCGCCTGCGCAGGGAGAAGGAAGAAGAAGGGTGCCGCCCCACAAGGCATCGGGTGGCGCCATCTGGGAGGAGGGGCGGCCGTGGAAGCATGGCTGCCGAGAAGGGGAGACCCGAGGGCACTCTGCGCCCATGCCGAGCTTCCTTCAGGGGTGGCGGTGAGTCCGACCAGCCACCCTATTATGGGGGCAGCGGCTTGGCCTGCCGCGGCTGCTCCCCCGCCAGGCCAGCAAACCACACTTCAGCCTGAGGGGTGACCGCAATGAGGAGGCCCTGGGGATTGAACCCTGGACACCCTGTATGGTAGATGGGAGCCCAACTGCTTGAGATACATTGTTTTCCCTGAAACTGAAATATTGAGGAAAGCAAATCTGTCTCAAAACAATCCTAACCAAAATCCTGTAAGTTTTATTTCTTTTTGGTAGAAATTGAAATGCTGATTCCAAATTTATATGTAAATGAAGAGAAGAATTGTTCAGATAGCCTAGACACTGTTGAAGAAGGAGGTAAAAGGATTTATACTTCTTGATAGCAAAAATTTTATAAAGCTTCAGTAAATAAGACAAGGAACTATTGATGCCCAAGGTAAGAGAACACAGAATGTATTTATTGAGTGTAGAAACACATCCACAAATATGTGAAAACTTGATTTAAGATAAATAATTGTTTTTTGTTTGTTTAATAAATGTTGAGATTCAATTGGGGAACAATGAAATCTGATTCATTAAGTCATATACACAAAAAAATCAACTCTATGAGAAATGTTAATCTACAAGGTAAAGCAATAAAGCTTCCATAATAAAATATTAGTGAATACTTTCTTAACATTGGAATAATCATTTCTTAAATAAGTCATGAAAATCATTAACCATGTAAGAGAAGATTGAAAATGTGGACTACATTAAAATTAAGAACTTCTGTTAAGCCTCCAATAGAGAATGAAAGGTAAGACACAGATTGGAAAAGATACTTGCAACACTTATAACAAAATAATGAAAATATAAGATATTCTGACAAATCAACAGGAAAAAGATAATCAATTTTTAAAATGGCAAGAAACTTGAATAGGCACTTTGTAAAATAGATTATCAAAATAGTCAATAAATATATAAAACCCGCTCAACCTGAGTATTAGAGAAATGCAAATTGACTGAAATTTTTAAAGTCTGACAATACTAAATGTTGGTGAAGATGGTGAATTCTCATTAACTGTTGGTGGAAATATCATTTAGGAAACAGTTTACTATCAGAAAGTATACATACTAATTCAGCAATTTCACTTCTGACTATATACCCAACTACCCAACAAAAATGCAAATATGTGAAAACCAGAGCTATGTAGAAGTATGTTCATTACAGCATTATTTGTAATAGCAAAAAACTGTAGACAACTCACATGGTCATTAACTCTAAAATTAATGCATTATATAATCTAGTCATTCGATGAAACAATATGCAGCAAAAAGTATTAATGAACTGTGGCTACCTTTAAACATATGAATGAATCTAACAATCTCTATTGAGTGGAAGAAATTATGTGTACTGCGGGTTTTATTAAAAACCTACAAAACTTACAAAACTAATCTATGATGTTTTCATTTTCTGTTATTTTTTCCTTTTAAACATCACTTTATTTCAATGATTTTAAAATTTGAAAAAATGAAAATCTGAGGTAAATTTTGAAAAAGTAAATAATAAAAAGCTGTATTCTTTTAAAAAATGAATTTCTCAATCCTGACTTTTGAAAAAACATTTCTTTTGACTCATATACCTCCAATTTAATTATAAATATTGTGGGTTTCCAAAGTTTCATCCTTTGCTATTTCCCCTCTGATTTTCTTCCCTCTTACTTTTATTCTGTCACTCTTTATAGTTTCACCTACTTTTGGCCTTTTCACTAGCACCAATCACTTAGCATCAAAACTCCCATGACTCTGCAGTCTGTATTTCCAGATTAAGTCCTCATCCTCTCTCTCTAACTCTGATTCTATACAGAAAACAGACTATGTCCCATAAGCATTGAGTATCCCCAAGATTGCCATTCATCTATCTCTTTTCCATTCCACTGCTCTGGACTGGACCTCATCCTCTCTCACTTGGACCTTTGCAGTCTTCTCTAAATTAGTTTTATTTATCTCTAGTAGTGAGAAGGGCTCCATATATAAATGCAACATATAGAAAGTTACTAGTTAGTACCGACTGACAAAAGGAGCAGAGTGGGGCTTTTAGTTCTCTCTGAAAGTCAACCTCATGATCTTAGATTTACTCAAGTTTGGGAGCTGCTTTGTGTGGATTCAGGAATATGGATGGTCATGTTGCTAGGAATACTATATTAGATACTTTATTTGATAAACTAATTGTGTATATTAATACTGCATGATATGAGTTAGAGATGTGACAATCCAACCTATTTCTTCTTGATTATGAGAGAGATTTTGTATATTTTTCTTGTTCAGTTTTAATGACCATTTATTGGTTTCTTCTACGGAGAGATTATATTACTCTTCATTCTGTAGTATGTTACCTTGGGGTATGATCATGTAGTTTATAATCATATAATTATATTAAAATTTTAAAACGTCCTTAAAATGTATATAAGATTTTGATTTGTATAATTTATTTATATGTATTATGCCTTAGAAATGTAAATATTTTATATTTTAGACTTAATAAATTGTTTTTGACCCTTTGCATTGCAAACTGCTTTTTATTCAAATGAGTCATTGTGTACTTAAAAAAGAAAATCTATGATTTGACAGCTTGAATTATCATTATCAAATGATATCAAATAAATGTAAAATATCACGTAATATTTCCAACATATCTGGAAAGAATATTTGATTAGCTTTTCCCTTCTCCATTATGATGAGTGATGTTCTTGAAATCAATAAAGTCTTTGAAATATTTCCCTCAATAACGTGATTTCCCCCACTTATTTACCAACAGTTTACAAATCTAACTGGAAAAAATCAACACTTATGGCAAATGTGTTTTCCTGTATTTTTCTCATAAGTAATAATGTCCATGCCTGTATAGGTGTATCTGTTTGCTTACATCACAGCAATGAGTATTTAACATGTTTATTTGAGTTCTGTTTAAATACCATTGTAAGCCTAAAAGTTTATGGAGCTAAATTATTGTCTTCTGTAGTTCCAAAGACATTGAAAGTTTATAATGAACTTGTCTTTGTTCAGCATTTTCTTGTTATTTGTAATCAAGACATACATTCACTTATGAAAGAGTTATCATTTTATTAGGACTATAAGCCTCATCATAACTAATAAATTGACTAATTTATCACCTTAATTTCAGACATTTCCAGGTTGCATTTGAAAAGAGTTTAAATATTAATAGATATGTTGCAGGAATAATATGATTTGTACTCTAACACTTTCATTTTTATGCACAAATGATGTAATTTGATTGCATGAGAAACAAAAAACTATAAATCTATATTCATTTTGTCCTATGCTAGTTATATCTCAGAGCAATGAATTAATGTATATGTCTTCTTAACTGAGGGAAATAAAATAATTGCATGACTAATTGAGAAACTAGTACATAAAATGCTGTCTCCTCTTTTTTTTTAAATTTTATTTATTTCTCTCCCCACCCCCCACCCCGGTTGTCTGTTCTCTGTGTCTATTTGCTGCGTCTTCTTCTTTTGTCCGCTTCTGTTTCTTCTTCTTTAGTCCGCCTCCGTTGTTGTCAGCGGCATGGGAATCTGTGTTTCTTTTTGTTGCATCATCTTGCTGTGTCAGCTCTCTGTGTGAGCGGCACCACTCCTGGACAGGCTGCACTTTCTTTCCCTCTGGGTCGCTCTCCTTATGGGGCGCACTCCTTGCGCGTGGGGCTCCCCTACACGGGGGACACCCCTGCGTGGCAGGGCACTCCTTGCGCGCATCAGCACTGCACATGGGTCAGCTCCACACGGGTCAAGGAGGCCTGGGTTTTGAACCGCGGACCTCCCATGTGGTAGACAGACGCCCTGACCACTGGGCCAAGTCCACCGCCTGCTGTCTCCTCTTGAGCATCGTTCTGTTGGTCCTTTATGAGGTATTTTATCTGAGATTTTGGTGTTTTGAGCAGCAAAATTTTATAATTGAATTTAATATGAAATAAAATTATACCCACAGTGTTTTGACTTTTGGTATTTTTTTACTCTCAAGGCTGCTTTTTTATTATACCATCTTTTCTTTTCCTATTTTTAAATCCCAGACCATAAATATGATAGAATTCTGTACTTGAATATAAGCAATTTCTATACTTGAATATAAGCAATATAGAATAGTTATGAGAGAAAGGGACAATATACAGCAATAGTTGAATAACATTTAAGAACTTACATTTTGGACTGCCAAATATTAAACCACTATTGCTTTCTCAGGAACTCAAATTTGAATGTTGCTTTGTTTCCTTTTCTTTGAAATTTGCTATTTTTTTCCCTTTTACTCACTTTCTCTTTTGCTTTTCCCTCCAAGTCCTTATATAAATGAGTATATTTTTATGGTTTTAGAAACTATTTAAATAAGTCGTTAAATTCATTTGTATGACTTAATCTCCCCTGAGAGTTGTTTGCACAGTTGCCTACTTATTAATAAACATGGCCTCTACAGCCAGACTGCTTGGGATCAAATCTGTCTCCATCCCTTCCTAATTGTGTGATGTGTACAGTTTATCAAATCTCTCTCTCTCTGCTGTTTTCTCATTGGTAGGATGAGGATAATAATATAATCTACCTCAAAAGGTTGTTATGAACATAAATCAGTTTATACTCATAACATGCTTAGAACAGTGGCTGGCATTTAATGAGCACCTGAGTGTTTCTTAAGAAAATATGCATGTTCTTCCTGGCTGCCTTGTGTTCTACCATCCCACTCTTCTCTCTGAAGCCAAATCCTCAACCTGCCCTCAGATTCTCAAACCCTCTCACCTTCTCAGGGACCTTTCTGGCATAATAAATTACCCCTTCTCATTCACAAACTGAGCCGGACACCAAACTCCAGCCAAATAGAATATTTGAAATATGATGTCCCTGGTCTTTATATGTATTTTCCCTCTGCATAGAATTGTTTTTCCCACCCTGTAGGCCTAATTTAATGCATTGTTCAAATTTGTTTTGGTCCTCACATCTTTAACCTTCTCTGCTATAAAATGTTTCAAGTGTGCACTTGCTTCATCGCCTTTGTCACCCTGCCTTTAAATGTTGCTTTCCTTGTCTGAGCCCCCAGCAGAAATGAGTGGTCTTTCAGAGTCATGGCATGTTCTTTCTGTTCCATAGTCTTAACACAATGATTGACTAAATTATATGGTTGTTAAATTAGTGAATAAATGAGTGTTTGCATTTGATAAACAACTTATTTCTGGGCTACTATCATATGAATCTCTTCCAATAAAATCATTGTTAATAAATAGCAAAGAGATTCTCTTTCCAGACATGATTAATCAAGAAATGTCTTCTTACCAGGAATATTAAAGCATCAGCAACAAAGACTGTTACTTGACAGCCAAAAGAACAATAATAACAGCTTAATTTTTTAAAAACAGAATCTTATTCAGGAGAGAGTCTCATATCTCATTTATTATATGATTAACTATCCCATGTCTCAGAACGACCAACAATTTAATAAATCCAATGATGTAATATTTATTCATAAGAATTAATCTTCTCTTGAAGTTAATGTAGATTATATTTTCTGGCCAGAGGCAAAGGATTAAAAAATAAGGTTATGCCATTTAAATTATAGGAAAAAAAGTCTTTTAATGGGTATGATTAGTTTCTGTGACCTCAATGTCTAGGCATATGTCAATAATGAACTGCTAAAGATGCTTCCAAAGCTTTGGGTAGTTAAGTGTGTGCATTTTTGAGATATTGAATAAATGCTTTGCTGGTTTCTACACAAGGAATTTACTATTTCATTGACCTTGTCTATTTCTGTTTGTCTTTGAAAAAAAATGGAACTGACAGCATTGTTAATGTAAGTGGAAACATACTTAAATAGTTTTCCTCTCCTTGATCTTTGCAGTTTTGGCTATTAAACATTGATCTGCTATTGGGTTGATAAGCCTAACTACCAAGTCTGTGCAGTAATTTTAGTTTTAGAGGTTCTTATGTCTGATGTTGCTAAGTTGTCCAGATATGGAGCAAACCAGAGTGACCTTGGCTATATTACTGGTTAAAAGTTTACCTTAAAATATTTGGGTGAGAAGTGAAGGCTATGTAAAAAACATTAATATATGTACTCAAATTTAAAAAATTAAGCTGTACTTATATTTATGAAAACTCCCAATTATTTTTGAGTAAATTCATATAAATATACATGAACTGCACTAAGAATTAATGTTGTTTTCAGATTAATCTGTTGTTTTCAGATTTTTCTGTCAGTGCTTCTTTTTCTACTAGAATGTTTGTGGTGAATAGGACATCTGAGGTCTAGAGAGGCTCAGACGATTTTATTTTTTGAGGTGTTTTTTAGGCTTCTTAATATTAAAAAAAAAAGGGAAAAAGAAAACAGCATTATGAAAAGTGCAGCAACCTTTATTTAACAAATTAACACTTTTAATACCCAGAAAATATAATAGCACTATTCATCCAACACTAGAATGTAGCACAGAAAGGTAAGGGGTAGAAACATAATATTGAATTTATAAAGTATTAATAAAAACATATGCTAAGGAAGATATGGTCTGGCAATAGGTCACATGCTAAAACTATATCATTGTATTCGTTTTTTCATCATTTTGGTGTATTTCTGTGACTATGTGCATCATTTCATTTGATGATAATATCAGAAGTACAACATTAAGGCCCTTTATGAATTTGTTGCCAGACCAAATGGACTTCCTGTGTTCTCCCCATAGCGTATTCCTCCCAAACAGTGCTTCCAGGGAAATTGACATAAATCACATTCTGTATACTAATCCCTAAACACAGAATTATGAAACTTGAATTTGAGAAGTTAAAAAATTATGGAAAGTAGGACCCCCTGGCAGGTCATCAAACTCCTGAGCTGTCTGCCCTGCTTATAGTATCTGGATGTCTCTGCTATTTGAGGCAATATTTACCTTGGCAGTCAATGAGATCCTGCTGAGTGTAATCTCTGGAATGACCTCCTAACTTGTTTTTAAGTCCCTTAGCCATATAAATTCATTTGTCTTTACCTTTTCCCCCTTTTGTTCAGCATCTTGGTACTTGGTACTTGGTTGTAATCCCTTGGTGTTAGGGAGGCTTATCCCTGGGAGTCAAGTCCCATGCTGGGGGGAAGGTAATGCATGTATATGCTGAGTTTGGCTGAGAGAAAAGCCACATGTGAGCAACAAGGAGGCTCTCAGGAGGTAACTAATACAAAAAAAAGATATACTTAAAGAGCATATTTTATAAACCATAATTAAATTTTTTAAAAATTAAATTTTCAACATATTTGGTTCCAGTCTTTTTATTAAATATTTTTAAAATTGCCTTTCTTTCTACTTCTACCCATTAGGTTCAACTGCTGTTGCTAAGGTTGCCAATGTGAAATACCAGAAATGGGTTGGCTTTCACAATAGCAATTTATTAGGTTAAAAGCTTATAGTTTTGAGGCCACAAAAATGTCCAATCAAGGCATCATCAGAGATGTTGTCTTACCAAAGGTATGGCTGCTTGATCCTGGACTCCTGCTATGTGGCAAGGCAAAATGTTGGGTCTCCTGGTCTATTTCTCCTCCAGGCTCACTTTCTCCTAAATTCATCCGTGGGTGGTCAGGCACAATAGCTCATCTCTACCCTCTCTTCTGGGTTGTGTCTCTTCAGCATCAAGCTGCTATGTGGTTTAAGCCTCTGGCCCTCCCTCCCAGCCTCTCAGGGTTTATCTGTCTTTCTGCGGCTGTAGTTGATCCTGGAGTCCTCTCTCACATGGCAGGGTAAAATGGTGCAGGCTCTCTTTCTCTGTGTCTCTCTGCAAGTTTCTTCTGTTTCATAAAGGACTTGAGCCAGAGGGCCGAGACCCACACTGGGTCATACCTTGCTGAAGTTCTTCTTAAAGTATCATACATATACATACACACTCATACACATAAACAATTTGTGATATTTCTTGTGGGTGTTTTTATTTTAGTTCCACATAAATTTCATTATACTATATCTTCTGCATCTTTTTCACTTAAGATATTTTTGAGATTTATCCTCCATTATGTTTACATCTAAAATTATTTATATAACACATATATATTATTTATTTCTATGCTTTTAAATGCTGCATTTATTTGATCTGTTCCCCTGCTGATGGGTTTTATGTTGTTTTAAATTCACTATTATAAGAAATGATTCACTAAATACCTTTTTACATGTCTTCTTACGCACATGTATGAGAGTATCTCTAGGTCTTATTTTTAGAAGTAGAAATCCTGTGTCATGTTTGATCTGTTAATACATTAATTTGTGGTTCTTCAAAGTACAAATGTCTGTTGTATTAAAACTTGACAATACTTGATATTTTTGGATGCTTTCATTTTTGGAAATTTGATAAGTGAAATTAGTATGATAAAATTATAGAAAAGTATTTATCAATATTAAATAATTATTTTATATAATATAACTATGTATTAAATAAATCTTTTATATATTTACATTATTATTGAATTACCTTATTTATTACATTGTTGGATATGTTGTTATGCAGTTATCTTACAAAATCTATTTAATCCTTGTTAAAAAACTATGAGATAGACATTATTGATATTAAAGTACTGGATACTGCAGCAACGGAGCACAAGGAATCTGACCAAGGTCACACAGTTAATAAGTGTCAAAACCATAACCTGAACTCAAGCATTCTGGCTCCATAATGTATGCTCTTATCATTACTGTGCTATAAATTCTATTCTTATCTTTACTCTTTTATTTCTTTAACTAGTAAGGTTAATATATTAAGAAGTAATTTGTACTTCCTTTTATGTGAATTTCCTTTTCATAAACTTTGTTAATTTTTCCCTTTGCATTTTCTAGGTAATAGAATACTATCAGTCCTTTAAAGACTTCTGTATGCTTTTCCCAATCACAATTCACTCTGATTTCCTGGAGGGAAAATGATCCCCAGTTTTTTGTCTGTATTTGAACTTTGATATAAGTAGAAAAATGCTGAGTACATCTTTTTGTGACTTGCTTTTCTCAAAGTTATATTTTTGAAATGCATACACATGGGTGAAAATGGCTTAGTTTATTTTTCTTAGTGTATGTGATTTATTCATGGAAATGATGTAGATTTAGATTATTTCTATTTTCTTTTGCATTATGCACAGTTCTCCTGCACTGCTTGAGATTCCCCTTAAACATATATGTATTTTTCTAGTTAATCTTATCTTTACAACAAAAAACAAATAAAACCTTTGACCCCATATTACCCTTTAATCAACTTATTTTGTAGCTCCTCTCCACAGCAAACCTTTTTGAAAGAGCCTTTAGAATTGGTGTTTCTGTTTCATCACCTCCTATTCTCTTCTTAGCCCATTTCAGTCAAGCTTCTTTCTCTACCATTTTCCTGCAATTGCCTTAGTGATTCCTATGTCACCAAATACAGTGGTGACTTTTTTGACTAATTTTCTGTCTACCTGTTTCACCAATTAGAGAAGAGTGTTAAAATCTCTGACTTCAGCTGTGGAGTTTTCTTTTTTCTCTTTGCAGTTATATTAATATTTCATTCAGATATTTTGAAAGCTGTTAATGTATAAATGTTAGTGTTTGTTATATCTCCCTGATGAATTGACACTTTTATTATGAAATGAGTTTATACTTGATATATTCTTTGTTCTGAAATCTACTTTGTGTGATTTTCATACAGCCTGTTTTTCTTTTAATTAGTAGTAGCATGATAAAACATATTCCATCCTTATACTTTTAACCTATTGCTTTTTATGTAAAATGTGTTTCTTGTAGGCATTGTGTAATTGTATCTCATCTGAAAACCTCTGCCTTTCTATTAGGATGTTGAGATCATTTACATTTAGTGCAAGTATTCATATAGAAAGGTTTAATTCTATTTTTTTAATATACTTTTTATTTTTTTAAGATACTTAGATTACATAAATGTTACATAAAAAATATAGGGGATTCCCATATGCCCTGCTCCCTACCAATCCCACATTTCCCTACATTAACAACATCTTTCATTAGTGTGGTCGATTTGTTACAATTGATGAACCTATATTGAGCATTGTCATGAAAGCATGGATTATATTTTACATTCTACTTTACACTCTCTCCCGCACAATTTTGTAAGTTATGGCAAGATATATAACGGCCTATATCTGACATTGCAATATTATTCAGGACAATTCCCAAGTCTCGAAAATGCCCCTATTTTATCCTGTTTTCCCTCTCCCTGCATGCAGAACATCCAGTGGCCACTGCTTCCATATCAGTGATAAAAGTTCTTCCATTGTTAGAGTCACAATAAGTCTATAGCAGAATAACAATAAGTCTACTCTAGTCCATCATTCATTCCTCAATCCTAAGGATTTGGGGATGGTGATGCCTACTCCACCTCTAATTTGAGAGGGGACTTAGATCTCATGTGGAAAATGGATGGCACTATCTTGCTTATAGTTGCAGACTCTGTTCCTTGGGATGGTCTTTGTCCATCATCATCTCCTTGCTGGTTGTCCTGGGTGAGTCCAATGAACTGGAGAGTAGATATTGTAACTCTATATAGATTCAAGGCCTAGCTGCACAAGGCCAGCTCAAAGATCTAGGTCTCCTGGATATGTACCTATCAAGTGTAGTACTAATTATAGGTTCAACTAGAAGGGGCGGAGAGTCATACCATCAGTTTTAGACGTCTTTTCTGCTGCTTATAATATGTGTGTCAGTTCTGCATTGGTTTCAGTTGACTGATTTTTCTTTTTATTATAGATTTTGTTTTCCTGCTTTTTTGCATGCCTGGTAGTTTTTGATTGGATGTCAGATATTATGAATTTTACATTCTTTGGTGCTGGATATTTATATATTTCTATAAATATTCTAAAGATTTGTTTAGGGATGCAGTTAAGTTCATTGGAAATAGTTTCATCTTTTTGGGTCTTGCTTTTTCAGATTTGTAGATGGGACCAGAGTCCTGTTTAGTCCAGGGTTAATTATTCTCTATGATGTTGACAAGAACTTCCTGCAAACTCTACTTACTGGCCCACGAATTATAAGGTATTCCAGTCCAGCTGATAAACAGTCACTATTTCCTGTGAGAATGTCAAGTATTATTCTTTTTAATTTTTTTAGATGGTTCTTTCCCTTACCTTGGATACAATCCTTACATGCATAGGCTGATCAGTATTATGGTCAATATTTGAGGAAACCCTCTGCAAATCTCTGGAGCTCTCTCTCAGTGTAATGCTCTCCTTTCTAGTACTCTATCTTGCAAACTATTGTTGCTTTGATTTCTCTGGATTCTGAGCTATGCCTTCTTAACTCGATAAAACTTCCTGTTTCTGTTGGCTTGCCTTTCCCAGTGCAAGGCCTGAAAACTCTCTCAAGACAGTAAACTGGGACAATTGTTGGGCTTGCCTTGTTTTCCCCCATGTCTTAGTGTTTACTATCCTTCATTTCCTGGTATCTAGAATCTTGGAAATAATTGTTTTCCATATTTTGTCAGTGCTTTGTTGTTTTGTTAATTTCAAGGAGTATCCCTGTTACTCCATCTTGGCCAGAAGCTGAAGTCAAATGTAAATTTATCTTAAAATCCTTTACTTTAGTTTGACAATTTTTCATTATTAATTCTTCTATTTGTGGCATAGGTTGACTATCTTTCCCAGCATTGGGCATCCTCATAAAATTTATAAATTTTGTTTTAAGCTCACCTTCTGAGCAAGATTTTCACTTATATACCCTTCCAATGTGATCATTTTGAGCCTGTCAATAACATGGCATCACTAGATGCCCAGAACACAGTTTATATCGGTGTCCCAATTCATTGGTTTTGCCCAGTATTGTTTGTGGAGTTATGAGATCCTCCACCACCCACGAAATAGAAAAACCTTTTACTCAAGATGTAAGTATATCTTGTCCATAGTAAACACTTTAATTTTTGGCTACAGTGTGGATGGGTGAGGAGGCACTATCTCTGTGACTATATATGGCAGAAACTGCTTTCCTAGCTCCTGGCTTCACATGGGATACCTGTTCCTGCCCCAGGATTCTAAATGGGACATGTCCCTGATGACTTTGTCTCTCATAAACAGAGTCCCAACTTCCCTCTGGACTGTTCTGTTGTTCTTCTGGGTTTACTATTCATTTCTGGTTTATGAAAGTTTTCTTTACATGTATTTTTCAAAACATAGGATATTTCTATTAATTTCTTTTTGGCGTAGGAAAAGGGGTTCAGTTTGATCAATACACTATTTCACCCAGAAAGAAAAACCACAGCAGCAATAGTTTTTGAAAAGAAATCAGTAAATTGAACCTATGGGGAAATAACACAATAGTTTCTGTAATCCTTGATTCTATACTCTTTGAAACTGTATCATTTTGCTTTTCTTTCCTGTAGCATTTGTGCTTATCTTGGTAATGATTCCATTGAAAGACTTCAGAAAATTAAGGGTTTTAAAAATGAGGGATGGTACAGATTTTGCTAAGGGAATTGCTGATCCAGTGTGGTGACAGTACACTTTTTATATTTTATGTCCTGAGAGTAATTACCTAGTAAAACCTAAAATAATTTAGATATTTATTAATAGGTTACATATTTCACTATTGTTTCTCTAATACAAGTTCATATGGAATTGGGGAAAATGAATATCTGACTGGATTAACAGAAAATTTAAAAAGATTCTGGTTGTGGTCAATCAATACCAGACCCAGTTTATCACATTCTTTTTTACTCCAATCAGACTGGCACTAGAAGATGTGTTTTTAGTTAAATTTTTAAAACGAATAATTCCTTGTTGAATGAATTTTCCTAGATTTAATGTACTAGTTGAAAACTGTAATAAGGATCATCTTTGTTATCATATCTTACATATCTTTATTCAATATCTAATAATTTTAAAAATTCTCATAGAAAAATGTTCTATAACTATCATAATTCTTAGTGATACTATCCTGTAATTTTACTTGCTCTTCAATATTGATCTTTCCCTCATCTTGTACCTTAAAGGTTTTATATAGATTTTATAGAGGTACTAAAAATATACCTGTTGTTACCATTTGCATGTTCAGAATGTTCAATACTCTACCACTGCAAATAAATTTTCTGTATATGTTCATCTCATCATAGCAGGATGACTGATTAGCACAATTGTTATCTTTGAGCATTGGGACAGGGTAGTCTAAATAAGTGATGTCATTTTTTTAAAGATTTATTTATTTTTTTAAATTTATTTCTCTCTCCTTTCCCCCCCCATCCCGAGTTGTCCTCTGTGTCCATTTGCTGCCGTGTTCTTTGTTCATTTCTGTTGTTGTCAGTGTCACGGGAATCTGTGTTTCTTTTCGTTGTATCATCTTGCTGCGTCAGCTCTCTGTGTGTGCAGTGCCATTCCTGGGCAGGCTGCACTTTCTTTCACGCTGGGTGGCTCTCCTTACGGGGCGCACTCCTTGTGCGTGGGGCTCCCCTATGTAGGGACACCCCTGCGTGGCATGGCATTCCTTGTGCACATCAGCACTGCACATGGGCCAGCTCCACATGGGTCAAGGAGGCCTGGGGTTTGAACCGTGGACCTCCCATGTGGTAGACGGACACCCTAACCACTGGGCCAAGTCTGCTTCCCATGTGATGTGATTTTAAACCATCTATTTACATAATCAGTTCACATAATAGTTAAGTTCTTTACAGAAATTCTAAAACAAAAATAATGTGCATATTTATAACCCAATACTTTAATTATAAGGAAATACAAGTAAGTGAAAACATTAAATTCAGTCATTATTGAAACTATTCACTTTTATAAAGTAATGAAATTAAAGTTAATGGAACTTTTTGCTTTTATAAAGTAATGCACATAAAGTACAAAAAAGATCCATCTCATTAATTCATAATTACACAGTTCTCAAATTTGGGGTCGATTATTTGGCAATCATGTGTTCATTCTTGAAAACATTTTATAAATTGGATAAATTATATTTCAATATTTGAGCCTCTAGCATCTAAATTTATAACAGTGGTGTGGTTTGTTAAAACTAAAAATGTCTTCAGTATCATTTAATTAGTGGAAATGTCCCAAAAATCTACATGCAAAACAATAAGCATGCATACACAGTAAAATTGCAATATCTCTTCCATTTTAAACTTTGCTTTTTTGTAATTAACTGTAGCTAGCCAAAATATAGGAAATTATATAATACTTATTTCTATTAGGTTTTGCCAGCAATTTCTATAACAAACCTTTGAATAAAATAATGTATACAATGAAACATCGCATTTGGGCATCATTGTAGATTTTTACATTTATGTTCATTATTTATTCCAGTATTACAGTATTGTCTTAGTCAGGATTCTCCAAAGGAATAGAACCAGCAGGAAATAATCTCTCTCTCTCTCTCTCTCTCTCTCTCTCGCTCTCTCTATCTTATTCTATCTCTATCTCTGTCATCTCCATCTCTCTATCTTTATATTCTGTCCATCTATTTATCTCTCTACCAAATCTATCTATCTAAAGATATTTATTATAGGAACTGGCTCACATGACCATGGGGATTGGCAAGTCCACATTCCATAGGGTGGGCTGCAAGCAGGAAATTTTGAAAAAAAGTGATTCTGAAATCTGGTACATCCAAACTCTGTAGGGCAGGCCTCAAGCTGGAGCTCCAATAAAGGTGAAGTTGTATTCCCAGGAGGAGTTTGCTAGGTTTAGAAGAGACAGAAATTCTTTATAATTCTTGAAATCCTCAGTTCTAATTTAACACCTCTGACTATTGGATGAAGAGACTCCTGTCGTTGCTGAGGACAGTATTCTTTGTTGACTGTAGATGCAATCAACTGTAGAGGCAATTAACCGATAATAGATGCTGATCCATCTACAAAATATCCTAAGAGTAGGAACCAGGGCAGTGCTTGGTTGGCCAAACATCTGGACACTAAAACCTAAACAAGTTGATTCATGAAATTAAACATCACAAGAATTGCTTTAATGTTTGATTTTAATCAGACACTTGGAAGATGCACATATTTGGCTAACTCAGATCTTTCTTTCTATAATTAACTTCAACCAACTCAAGTGGAAATATATACTCAGAACATAAAAGAATGGGAGTCCACTTATTTTTTTCTTAACCTCTAATAGTTTAGGTATTTAGTTATTTATATATGTTGAAATGAGCTGTGTCTGAAACTATGTTTCAGAGACTGTGCTAGCCCCTGTGTATATAGAAATGAATACAACCAAGAAGACTCTCTCTCTATCAGGATTTCATTCTAATGACATCTCAAGATGTATGTTAAAGTTTCTTGAAAAAAATAATCCAGTGGATAGTATGTGCTCCATACTATGGGGTACCAAAAATATAAGACTCATCCACTGATTGTAAGAAGAAAATATTACCTAATAGCATACTTGCAGATTCTGGACCTATGTTTTTCTCAATAAAAGTGTAGGAGTGGATGTTTTGGATGACTAGCATCAATAGAAACGAGACTGGGATTAAAAGAATGGAGAAAGCCTGTGCTGCCAATGAGTACTTGGGATCTGCAGGTTTACAACCTTGTTAGGAGACCATGGTGCAGCCTGTGCGGCATAAGAAAGCAGTCGATTACTCACAGTTTGAGAACTCTGATAGCTATGACAATTTTATTTCTTCAGCTGCACCTTTAAACAAGAAATCCAAAACAATACAAAAGGAGTTAAAACAAGACAAACCAAAACATAAATTTAAGAATCTCCAGAAAGAAGCTAATCCACTACAAGAGAAAACCCCTAAAAAGAAGGATAACTTTAGATGACAAGCTCTACCAGAGAGACTTAGAAGTTTTGCTAGCTTTATCAGTGAAAGAACCTCCAAGAGTCACCACTGAAGTGCAGGAGTCTCAAGATAAATGCACTGAAAAATGTGGCAATAGTGAAACAAAAAATGAATAAGTTTTCTGGTGTCTCCAATTGCAGTGTAGCCAGCAATTGCTTAGATTTGGATAAGATTACTGAGGAAGTTGATGTTCATTACATTCAAGGGAAAAGAAAAGTGGCATCTAAAGCTGTGGTACAACAGAGGAAGATTCCTTTGGACGGGAGTGATGGTGTAAATGATTCCAAATCAGACTTTCCAACTAGTGATTCTGATTTTGGTGAGAGAAGATAACGATGAAGAGTTTACTATAAGAAAAAATAAAATTAAAGAAATTAAAAAGAAATAAGTGAAGATTAAAATCCCCAGTAGAAAAGAAAGAGACCTAAATCCAAATGTAATGCTTTGGTGACTTCAGAAGTCTCTATGCCAGCTGCTGTCAAATCAGAATCTCAGCCCTCACCAAGAGTGTCTTCTCCTTCTGTGACCATCAGGAAACCATTACAAATATGCAGTCCTTCAGGTGAAAGCAAGAGACCTAAGTGGGTCCCACCAGCGGTATCTGGAAGTAGCAGCAACAACAGCAGCCCACTGGCAGGAGTGTCCATTCAGTCTCCATGTCAGAGTCTCCGCCTTGGCTTGTCCATATTAGCAGGAGTTAAACCTTTGCATCCAAATGCCACTAATAGCTGCGTGTGGTAAAAAAGAAATCTTTGATTAAGAGAATCACAGCTTTACACATATGCTTATATTTGAGTTGTGCTTGTGTTTAAGAAGGGTATTGTAATGTAAAGGAATCCTTTGACATATCCCAGAAATGATCTCTACCCATTTTGTAATTATGTTCTCTGAAAAGCTAGCTATTCAGAACTTCGACAAGTTTATAAGAATGATCTTCTAGTGTCATTTCCTTCTGAAGAGCATATTCTATATTTTCTTATGCATAATAAGTCATTATCATGGCTGTCAGGTTGACATAGAGGAAGTCCACATCACATGCTGTTCTTTTCTAGTATCGTGATGTTCCTTTCTAACTTGGTCTTGTTTATGGCTGAGAAACATTGCCATTTTCCTCAGGAGATATTTCTGAAATCTTATAAGCTACTTAAACTATACTGTCAGTTTTACTGCAAAGATGTTTCATATTTTAGCCAAATATTTTTATATAAGAATTCAGCATAATTTTACATATTAAAACAGTTGCTATGCTATGCATGTCTCCTACTGAGAAATAAATGCTTATTATACAGTAAATAGATTTCATGACATTTCATGACATTTTATGAAACCTTCATTGTCAAAACCTTTAGTAAAAGTGAAAATGTTTCATGATGCTCTTTTCCTTGATACCATTGCATCCATCTATCCCTGATTGGCTAAATTTCATGATAAAATGAGAGCTTTGCAAGGAATATTTTTTTTTGGTATAAATATAAACTAGGGGAAGCTGTTTCTTAAAGTAATAGTCACTTAATGTTAAGCCAATGCATTAGAGAATAGCCATCTCTGTTATGATATTAGGTAACAGAGCTTTCCAGGAAGCCAAGGTATGAATTCAGGGTGAATAAAAAAAATTATGTGTATTTTATATTCATGGTGAGAATTTCATCTGACTCCTGGTCACTTTAAATCATTTTTTTTTCAAATCATATTAACCATTAAAAAATGTATAATACTTAGCTAGGTTCTTCCTGGTGTGTGGAAACATCTATGTTAATGTGAAAATAAGTAATTTAGAATTGTGATTAAAGTGAACATTTACCTTTTTTCTATTGCACATTTTTTTCTTATCTAATGTGTATTTTTCTACTGTCCTACTCTACCTCATCTACCCCCCTCAAAAGGTTTTTAAAAAATGGCCAGTTATGTAGTATTGTAATACTCCGTATGGTATAGTATAAACATTTATTTAAGAACCTAAAAAATAGAATAAAATAAAAGAATGGAGAAAGATGGAAAATGAGAAGTCATTAATAGGAAAGGGTGAATTTATCAAGGCTTCTCAATCAACCCCAAAACCATTCATTAGAATTGGTAGGAATACTGTACCATCTTGGCTCTATTTATCTTTTAACCTTGTTCTTCAGCGTTTATCTGTGAGAAGATAAGGTACATGCATTCACAATATTCCATGGATAGTTGGCTATTTTTTTTCATTCATTCAGAAAAGACTTGTGTGTCTGGTACTGTTCAAGTCTCTAGAAGTACCTGACATGGATACCCTGGAATCTCTTTGCTAGATTGTTGTCTATTTAACTAACTCATTATAGCAATTGTTTCAATAAAAGTAAATCATAATCCGTACTGGGATAAAATGTAGTAATCTGAGTGACTTAACTTGCATTTATTCATCTTGGTGAGCTAATAAGCAATTAACCCAATGATTAGATAGCAGGAGGTAATTTGTAATGATGGATGTAATAATGGAATTTAATTAACTTTAAAAAATATTTTAGTGAGGATTTAATTGTATACCCAGATATTTATTTGTAACATCATAATAGCATCTCTGTTATTTTTGTCTTAACCACTGCACCAAAAATCATGCAGCAAAGTTAATATTGGTTTAAAAAGCCATGATCTAAAAAGTCATTGTTTTTTAGTGTTTGTGACATTTGAGTCTTGATTAGTATGCAGGTCACAAGAAGATTTGACAGTCTGGTTTGATTCATGATATTGTTTTCCAGTTCCTAAACACATCGTTGTGATTCTTTCAGATAGATTTGAATGAGATTACCTCTTTCGTATGAGATTGGATATTTCTTAATTTAGCTTGGGTCATCATTTATAAAGCACCGATCAATAAATCACTCTTTGTAATTTTTGAGAGAGATAATGTTATTTCTTTGTTGTTTGAATTAAAATAGTTAAAAGAATATTGACTATTTGGTTATCATACTGGTGGTAGTTTGAATTATATATACCAGAAAAACATTTTCTCAATCTTAATCTTTTACTGTGGGTGTGAAATCACTATAAATTATTTTTATTTAAGTTGTGGGCAATTGAATGTTATTTTTATTTAAGTTGTGGGCAATTGAATCATACTGGGCTTTAATCAGGATTACTGGAGTCCATTAAAACATAATGAAATTTAGACATGAGAAGTAAGAAGCTGAAAGGAGAAAGGAGAAGAGCTGCCCTGTGCCTTGACATGAGACAGAAAAGCAAGGACCCAAGGATTGCCAGCAGCCAGCCACAGAATGCCACATTACAGGGAGAAAGCATCACCTTCTCCTCAACTTTGGAATTCTTCTGGCCTCAAAGCCTTGAGCCAGTAAATTGCAGTTGTTTAAGCTGTCCCTTTGTTATTTGGTTTAGCAGTTGGGAAACTAAGACAATACCTACAGCAGAGAACAATGATATACTTGGAATATAGAGTTAAGTGCACTCCATTACCCCTATCTGCACATGTTTGTTTGAATCCACAAATTTACATGGGGCATAAGGACTCTCTCTTTGAAAAGTAACTGCTTAAATATAGGCTAAGAAACATTTGGGCATGACTGTGATAGTGGGAGGGTGGTACAAATCAAGGCTACTACTGAGAATTCATTAGAAGAGGAAACAAAGTCTGATATAGGAGTTTGACTTGGTTATATCTGGAAGGTCAGAGGCAGCCTCAGTACAAACGTAGTGGCAACTCTCTTCTAGAACCGTGTCCAATCAATATGGAAAGGCAATGCGTAAAATTTTAAAAAAACTATCTCCATAAATATTGTAATGGCTGTGATTCAAGAAGCTTGACAACAGGGCTTCTTTAAATGAACAGAGTTGCTTCAGTCATGAGTAGCAATAGCCTGGACAGCTTGCTGGTTGAGGGTGGAGTGTTGATTAGTGGCTTATAAATTCACAACTTTGGCTCATGGTATTAATCCATGTAGAATATCAAAATGCAGTGCACATGTGGTGGCAGGAGTATGGTCCCTGCTTGCCATGAATAAGCACTGTGATGGTGAGGCTAATTTGTCAACTTGGCCAGGTAATTGTGCCCAGTTTTATGGTCAAGCAAGCAGTGGGCTCATTTTAATACAAGGACATTCATGGAGTTTAGTCACCACTGAGTTTACTGCATAGAAAGCTGATTACATCTACATCAATCAGGGAAATTGCCATCAGCAATGAGTGATGCTTTATCCAATCAGTTGAATGCCTTAAAAGAGGAAGTGATTTCAGCATTCAGAGAAAATTTCCCAGTTCATCTTTGGACAGCCAGTGTCTCCTGGAAACTCATCAAGGCTCTTCATTGGACTTTCACCGGAGCCCCTGGTTTGCAGCCTGCCTGCGGAACCTGGACTTGTGCATACCCATGGTCTCGTGAGAGACTCCTGTAAATTCTCATACTATTGACAGATATCTCTCCTGTTGATTCAGTTTCTCTAGAGAATCCTGACTAATACACCTTGGTCCTAAGAGTGAGGTTCTTAAGGAACAGCGTCTTAAATGTGGGATGTTTGAGAGTTTCTGGGAGTTTTGCAATTGGCTCTCTACTCTAATTAGACTTCAAAGTACTAATGACTCCCTTTCCAATAATGAAAAGTCCACTATAGCCCATGGTGGGAGTTGGCAATATAGATATGCAAAATATCATCACTGGATTTCCCTACTTCCTGGCTTATAAGAAGCACGGATCTGGGGTGAGAGTGTTTTCAACATCTTATCAGAGTTTTGTGGAGTCAAAAGGTATAATGAATTTGACTAGCTCCTCCTAGATACTCTGCATAAGTTATAAAAGAAAGAGATGAACTAAAGGCTTCAAATTTGCAACTAAATTGCTGCATGAGTGATGTGAAAGTTTCTTTGTGTGCTCTGAAAGAAAATCTTGTCTCCTGTAGCCACAGGCTTGAGATATCTGAGAACCAAACTCAGACTCTGTTTATGTGTAGGAGAGTTACAAAGGAAACTAAAATCTCAGCCCTACAGGGTTTCTGGAGTTAAAGTAAAGGCATTGATTGGAAAGGAGTAGAACCCAAAGGATTGGGATGGAGACATATGGGATGAAGAGAATATTAATGGGGACATTGGAACTCTAAGTTCTGTTGAGACTTTACTTGATAAGCCTGCCATGCATGGCCTGCCCTATGGAGACCACAGCTTATCAACCTTGTATCACCCAGCCTCCAGCCTGCCCCAGGAAGTCTGGACCTCCTTCCAGCCCTGAGGTGGGTACCAGCCAAACTAAACCCTGTGCTGCCCAGCTGCTGGCCTGCCTCAGGGAGTCTGGACCTCCTCCCAGCCCTGATGCAGGTACCAGGAAACTCCAGCATGCACTGCCCATCCTCGAGTCTGCTCTGAGGAGTTTGCCTTCCAACCCCTGCCTGAAGAAATTAATCCTGTTTCACCAGAAGAAAATGCGAGGGAATACCCCGAGGTTAGTAGTTTGCAAGACATTTCTAATCCTTCTCCTCACCCACCCCCACCATCCCTCTTCTCTTCGAGACTAATAATTAGACTAAAATCACAACAAGCCCCCAAAGATGAAATACAAAGTGTGACCTATGAGGAAGTACACTATACTTTGGAAGAACTGCATGAATTTTCCAATGTATATAGACAGAAATCAGGAGAATATGTGTGGGAATGGATACTAAGCATATGCAATAGTGGTGGAAGGAATATAAAGTTGGATCAGGCTGAATTTATTGATATGGACCCACTAAGCAGAAATTCTGGATTCAATGCTATAACTTGAGGGGTTAGAAAGGGCTCTAACAGTTTGTTTGGGTGGCTACTGAAACATGGACTAAAAGATGGCCTAGTATGTCTGAGGTTGAGATGCAATTTGCATTGGTATACAGTAGAAGAGGGAATTTAAAGGCTTAGAGAAATTGGAATGCTAGAATGGATTTATTGTTTGAGAACTTCCCACCCACCCCAGGAATGTCCAGAGGACAAACCTTTAACCAGGACTGTGAGGAATAAATTTGTATGGCTAATTCCACTTTCCCTGAAGAGGACTTTGGTTGCTCTTCTCTGTAGTCTGGATATTACTGTAGGGAGGGCTGTAATGGAAATAAAATCCTTTAACATTATGGGGATGATCAGATCTCAGTCTAGTAAAGTCAATTATCAGCAGTTAATTGCCAAAGACAAGTTGGGCGTTGCTACCGCAGTGAAAGGCAGATTCAAAGCAGCACACAAAATAGTCTGGGTCACATAGAGTTATGGCACTGGCTAATACATTATAGGATACCTAGAAGTGAAATAGATGGGCAGTCTACTCAATTTCTTCTGGGTCTGTATAAACAGAAGAGTTCTAGATCAAGTGAACAAAACCCTAACTCAAATTACAGATGCAGAGAATCAAGTCCCCTTAATGAATTCCCAGACTTGAGACAGTTTATAGACCTAGAGTCCCTTAAATGAAGATGCCAGATCCCCTTGGGGAAGGATACTGTTAAACTGCCACACGTTTATACTGTTAATCTTCCTCCCACCTTTCCCAAGGAGACCTACAGCCTTTTACAAGGGTAACTGTGCATTGGGGAGAAGAAAATGATCAGATGTCTCAGGATTTATTAAACACTGGCTCAGAAGTGACATTAATTCCAGGAGACCCAAAACATCACTGTGGTCCACCACTCAGAGGAGGGGCTTATGGAGGTCAGAGATTGATGGAGTTTTAGCACAGGTCCATCTCACAGTGGGTCTAGTTGTTCCTTGGACCCATTATCCAGAATGCATAATTGGAATAAACATGTTCCATAACTAGTAGAATCCCCACATTGAATCCCTGACTTGAGGGCTATTATGGTTCTAGTGGTAGCCACTAGAACTGCACCTAGCAAAACTGTAAATCAAAAGCAATACTGGTTGAAGAGGGTCAACAACCACATCAGGGAGACAAGAGTGCCTATAGCTGCAAGCAGGAGAATTGCATCCATTATCCATGTGGAATCTAAGCACCCTCTTAATGTAGAAGGGGACTGGACATAACCATCCCAGGGTCCACAGGATGGAGGAATAGAGTATGGATTAGAGTGAACTTACTGGTGTTCTTTTGGAAAACTGTTGTGATCAGTAAGGGAAGAAATTGTAGTAATGATATGGAGAGGGTGGCCACGGTGGCTGCTAATGGTAGGGAGATGGAAGAAAAGATATGGTGTGGGGGCATTTCCAGGATTGGAGTTGTCCTAGGTGGTGCTGCAGGGATGGATGCTGGATGTTGTGTGTCCTGCTATGGTCCACTGGGTGGACTGGGGGAGAGTGTGGACTACAATGTGGACCACTGTCCATGTGGTACAGTGGTGCTTCAGAATGTATTTGCCAGGGGCAGTGGATGTGCCGCGATGATGGAAGAGATTTTTGATGTGGGAGGTGTGTGTGTGGGGGTGGGTGGGGGGAGTATATGGGGACCTCATATTTTTTTAATGTAACATTTAAAAGAAAATAAAGAGAGAGAGAGAAAAAAAAACCAATACTGGATTCCTGGAGGGATTGCAGAGATTAGTGCCACCATCAAGGATTTGAAGGATGCAGGAATGGTGATTCCCACCACATCCCCATACAACTCTTCTATTTGGCCTGTGAAGAAAACAGATGGATCTTGGAGAAAGTAGATTATCCTAAACTTAACCAGGTGTTGACTCCAATTACAGCTGCTGTCCCAGATGTGGTATAATTGCTTGAGAAAATCAATATACTCCCTGGTACCTGGTATGCAGCTGTTGATCTGGCAAACAATTTTTTTCTCATTTGCCATTAGTAAGGTTCACCAGAAACAGTTTGATTTTTGCTGGCAAGGTCAGAAATATACTTCACTGTCCTGCCTCAGGGTTAGGTATATCAACTCTCCAGCCCTATGTCATAATATTATCATCAGGTACCTTGATCATCTCTCCCTCCCACAAGACATCACACTGATCCATTATATTGTTTGTTTTTTTTAATAAATTTTTAAAAAAGATTTATTTATTTATTTTTTATTTCTCTCCCCTTCTCCACCCCTGCCCCAGTTGTCTTTTCTCTGTGTCCATTTGCTGTGTGTTCTTCTTTTTGTCCACTTCTGCTGTTGTCAGCAGCATGGGAATCTGTGTCTCTTCTTGTTGCATCATCTTGCTGTGTCAGCTCTCCATGTGTGCGGCACCATTCCTGGGCAGGCTGAAATTTCTTTTGCACTGGGTGGCTCTCCTTATGGGGCCCCCTATGCGGGGAACACCCCTGCATGGCCCGGCACTTCTTGTACGCATCAGCACTGCGCATGGGCCAGCTCCACATGGGTCAAGGAGGACCGGAGTTTGAACCACAGACCTCCCATGTGGTAGATGGATGCCCTATCCAGTGGACCAAGTCTGCTTCCCCATTATATTGTTGATATCATGTTGATAGGACCTAGTGAGCAAAGTAGCAAAGACTCTATTCTTATTGGTAAGGCAAAAGAGGATGGGAGATAAATCCAACCAAAATACAGGGGCCTTCCTCCTCAGTGAAATTTCTAGGTGCCCAGTAGTGTGGGGCATGTCAAGATATCCCTTCTAAAGTGAAGGATAAGCTGTTGGGTCTGGTTCCTCCTATGACCAAAAAAGAGGCACAATGCTTAGTTGGTCTCTTCATGAAGAGAACACATTCCTCATTTGGGTATGCTACTCTGGATCATTTCTGAGTAACCACAAAAATTGCTAGTTTTGATTGGGAACTAGAACAAGAGGAGGTTCTGCAATAGATCCAGCCTGCTGTGCAAGCTGCACTACCAGTTGTGCCATATGATCCAGCAGATCCAATAGTGCTGGAAGTTTCAGTGGCAAATAGAAATACTGTCTGGAGCCTTTGGCAGGCCCCTATAGGAGAATCACAATGCAGACCCTTGGATTTTGGAGCAAATCCCTGCCATCCTCTGCAGATAACTACTCTCCTTTTGAGAAACAGCTTTTGGTCTGCTACTGGGTCTTAGTAAAGGCTGAATGCCTAAACCTAGACCATCAAATTACCATGAGACCTGAGTTGCCTATCATGAATACAGATTTGGCCTCTTGGGGAGTCCCTTACAATGTTGATGGAGGAAGGGAAAACTCAGACCTGGCTTACAGATGGTTCTGTACAATATGCAGGTACCACCCAAAAGCAGACAGCTGCAGCACTGCAGCCCTTTTCTGGGACATCTCTAAAGGATAGTGTTGAGGGCAAATACTATCAGTGAGCAGAACTTTGAGTAGTACACCTGGTTGTTCATTTTGCTTGGAAGAAGAAATGGCCAAAGGTCCATTTGTATACTGGTTGATGGGCTGTTGCCAATGGTTTGGCTGGATGGTCAAGGACTTGCAAGGAACATGATTGGAAAATTGGTGACAGAGATATCTGGGAAAGAGGTATGCAGATAGACCTTTATGAGTGGGTCAAAAACATGAAAATATTTATATCCCACCTGAATGATTACCAGAGGTTGACTTCAGCAGAGGAAGATTTTAATAATAAAGTGGATAAGATGACCCACTCTGTGGCTAATGCTCAAACCTCTTTCCCTAGCTAGTCCTGTCATAGCCCAATGGGCTCATGAACTAAGCTGTAATTGTCAGAGTTCTCTCGGGAAACAGAATCAACAGGAGATGTTGGTATGTCAATGGTATGAGAATTTACAGGAGTCTCTTACAAGACCGTGGGGATGCACAAGTCCTGGTTGCGCAGGCAGGCTGCAAACCAGGGGCTCTGATGAAAGTCCAGTGATGGTCCTTGATGAGTTTCCAGGAGACACTGGCTGTCCAAAGATGAGCTGGGAAATTTTCTCTGAATGCTAAAATCACTTTCTCTTTTAAGGCATTCAACTGATTGGATAAAGCATCACTCATTGCTGATGGCAATTTCCCTGATTGATGTAGATGTAATCAGCTTTCTATGCAGTAAACTCAGTGGTGACTAAACTCCATGAATGTCCTTGTATTAAAATGAGCCCACTGCTTGCTTGACCATATAACTAGGCACAGTTACCTTGCCGAGTTAACAAATTAGCCTAACCGTTACACCCACAAAACTCATCTTCAGATTTGCAGTGATATTATGGCTGAGGAAGTATCTTTGAAAATTGCTAATGTTGGAATGATACAATATTATTACTGAGCTACAGAAATTTGTATGTAAAGGTTAATGAGATCTAATTGGTAAACATCAGCTGATTACATGTGTAATTTTTATTTTGATGTGAAGTTTTAAGGTCATATTTTAGTAGGGAAATTTGATAGTGAAAGTAAAATCATTTTATTTTCATGTGATTTCTTCATGAAGCAAAATCAAATATTTAGCTATTATGAAAGATGAATGAAAGTCCAAGTATAAAGATTCATTTTGTAGTTATTATCATAAAATAAGAGACAACCTAGCCTGCCAGAATATGATTACTTCAATACAAAACATCTTTTGTCATGTCATCACCTATGTTTGTGTACCATTTTCAGATAAAGAGATATTGGCACTAAAAGTGTTAATTTCATCAATTGTGATCAAATCTTTAAAGCATTAAACTTTTTTTTCACATGCAATATTTCAGGGTAGTAATGAAAATACCTCAATCCTGAATATGTGTGAACTAACTGAATCAAGAAGGGTCTTACTCCCATTACTGGAGTCCTTTATGAGTATAATGAAATGCAGACTGAGATAGAGCTATCTAAAAGGAGATGGAAGCCACAGAATCCAGAGGCCAGGAGAAGCCACTGTGTGCATTGCCATGTGATAGAAAAGCCAAGGACTGAGGAATGCCGGCAGCCAGCTCCAGAACCATCTTCTGAGAGAAAGCATCACCTTGTTGATGCCTTTATTTTGGACTTCTCCTATCCTCAATCTGTAAGCCATTAAATTCACATTGTTTAAGACAGCCCATTGTATGGTATTTGTTTTAGCAGCCAAGAAGCTAAAAGAATGAATTAAATCCACACATTATCATCTAACCATTTCTGTGGATCACGAGTTCAAGAACAGGCTAAATGAATCTGCTCAGGGTCCCTCAAAGCCCCAAACTTGGTGTTAGCCAGTTTGCTGCCCCATTTGGAGACTCAACAGAGAAGAATCCACTTCCAAGCTCACTCAGGTTGGCAGAATTCAGTTCTTTGTGGTTTTAGGACTAAGAGCACTGGCCTCTTGCTGAATGTCAGCTGGAGGCCACACTCAAGTCCTAGAGCCCACCTGCAGGTTCTACAGGCTGCTTACAGTTCATTGCCTCAGGGGCTTCCCCAACATGGCTGTTTACTTCATCAAGCCATCAAGGAGAGTCTCTAGATCAAGTCCACCAGGAAAACAGAGTATTATATAATTTAACATAATGACAAAGTGGCATCCTATTACTTTTACCATATTCTGTTGGTTAGGAGCTAATTTCAGGTCCTGCCCACATTCAGGGAAGGGGTTTATACAAATGGTATGGATACTAGGAGTTGAGGATTATTGGGGGATGCCCTAGAGTCTGCTCTCCAGACTCCATTCATTTTATCAAAATCAATATTTTTAGACATATATGTTGTTTCAAATGTGAGTTGAAATAATGAGTTGAAGTTTATAGAATACCCTTTTTATAACAAATTTTGTTCAAAAATATTTACTGTAATGAGTTTTCATTTTTCTCCCTTCTGTCTCTAAAATTTCTACCCACTGTTCATCTCACCATCCTTTGTATAATCCTATAAATATCATGCAGAATTAAAGAGTAAGCTTTCTGAATTTGCTTGATACATCTTCTTAAATCATATCAGGAGTAAATGCAGCATCCTGGACTGGAATTTAATGATCATATAAAAGTTATTTACTCTTTACTTTGAATTAATTAGTCTTTCTGAGTGAACATTTGAAATATTATGGAGATAGTAAATATAGAGTTCTATTTTCCTTTTAATTAATGATACAATATGTACAGGACTGACAGTTACAGGCATATCCTGAAAATGTGGCAAATCTTGGCTCTGAGAGCCATATCAATCTTGTGTTTGGGTGAGGTGTCTGATGAAATCATAATTTCTTAAATCCTAACATTCTGAACAGATTTTAAAGTTCGATAGTATTATTTTTCCTAAAGCAAGTTGATTAGTCTTCATTTGGTCCATATGATTACATATTCTGGGGAAGGAACTTTAACCTGTTTAAATGTGCTCTACCTGTCAAAGAGGAAAAGAATGGCACACTCTTCCTCCTGTTCCGCAGGACTCACATGTAGTACACAGCTGTTAATAACACCTTGCAAAACTACCTTTTGAATTAAGGAATACATGAAGTGAACACATTTTATTTCTGCTCTATCTCTAAACTTAATGTAAACGTTTTTAGTAGAAGGCAGTATAATTGCACATAGAAAATTTTTATTTCCTGGCTTATTCCAAGATTGGGTTCTAGCTGATATGAATTATTTAGTATTCATGGCCACCCTTTTAGATAATGAAAGGTTTAGCTGCAAAGACAACTGTACTGAGTAAATCTACATTTCACAATTTCTGCTATCTATATCCTAAAAGCATGTAATATATTAAGGGATGAGCCTTTTACTCTTCCCAGATGGGAGTAGAGAGGAGCATGAAAGTGAAGTTGGAAATGAAGCAATATTGCTTTAGAAAATTTTTTCTCAGTTTCTTTTGAAGAAGTCCATTTTAAGTTTAATAATAATTACTCCAAAATCATACAACTATTGTATTAGTGCATAATGGGAAACTTTCATTTTAATATTATACAAATTAAATTATTTTATGTGACTTCTCAAGTGATTTTTTATTTTCAAGAAGATGATAAATCATTATAACACAGTATTTCTCAAAGTGACTTGGGTGAAGCAGATGGGTTTAAGGTGGTAAGATGTGGGCTTCCAGGGAATTCAATGATTATTAACAATCATGTATGGAATAACTGTTATGTTCTTATAAGTGCTAGAGCTAGAATACAATGATGAATAAGGTGAACTGGTTCCTGCCATCACAGAGCAGGAAAGAGGAGAGTTGATCTCATTTTCCTAGGAGAAAATACTTGCATAATATTTTAAATATCATAAAATTTTTACATATCTTTAGGCTGTTGTGTGATGCTTTGCTTCTTGCATATAGCATATCCTTCTCTCCTTGTGGGTGTTTCGTTACTGGAGGTAAAGCTGTTGGACATACCAGATGGTGGCTAGACCTAATTTCAGGCCATGCACACTGAAACACAAGACAGATTCTTCTATCTTAAATGCCTGCAGGTATTCAGGGCTGCTCAATAGGATTAGAGTGACAAGTCAAGAGGAAATTCCAGACTTGAACAGATATTGAGTGCAAGAAAACCAATAATTGTTAATTTGAATCATACTTAGTTTTGTTTTATAAAGTTTAGAAAGTTCCAAATTAAAGTCAGACAAGCTAAGTTGGTTTCATGGCATTTAGTGTTAATGATTGAACATCAATCCTATGTACTCATTTTCCTCTTTGAACACAGGTATGTAAGAAGGCAGTTAAAGTTGTTTATTTATGATTCACATCCAAGAAAAGATTTTGTTTAGAAGATTCAGTCAGACTATTGATAAAAAAATAAATTGCATGTCACAGTGTTGCAGGTGTGGTCCATCAAGTAATAAACTTAGATTTGGTCAGCAATCTCTAATCACAAGCACGTTGATGATAGTGTCCTTGTACCTGAAAGAAGAGAAATCTTTTTTGTGTACTAAATGAGTTACTTTGTTGAATTGATTCTTCCACTACAATCCCAGTTAACTGAGCCAGGATCTTTGAAAATAGCATGCCACACAATTCTCAGTTGAATAAGATCCATAGTAGAGCATCATATTAGGTGACAGAGAACTACAGACTGAAAGCTGAGAGAAATAGGAGGATGTTAACACAATCGGTTAGCCTCATTCTCATTGCACTTTGGAATAAACTGAAGCAGAGAGCAAACAGGATAGAACTGTGAAACAGAGGCAGAGACTGAAACTGTTTGGTAACAAACCTAGCTCACCCCAGGGAGTTTGGGTTCTATGTATTCTAGACTCTTAATCATTTTGCAATTTTTGTTTTAAATTGGAAACTATCTATAAATAAAAATTGATATTGATATATATATATATATATATATATAGTATTTATAGAAAAAGTATTGAAATAGATTATATAGTGTGGTATTATTCTTTTCCACTTTACACCACCATTCCCAACTGTAGCAGCTATTTTTTGCTGAGCATACAGGTACAGCAAGGTATAGGAGATGGCTTGAGGTCACATAGTATCTTAGTTTGCCACAAGGCTGGTGGTACAAAGTACCAGAAATGGGTTGGTTTTTATAAGGGGGGTTTTATTTAGGGTAAAAGTTTACAGTTCTGTGGCCATGAAATGTTCAAATCAAAGCTTTGATTTGCTTTCTCACCAAAATCATATCCTGGTGATCCTAGGTTCCTGCCATATGGTGAAGCAAGATGGCGGACAAACTCTGCTGAGGTCTCTGCCTTCCCCTCCAGGCTCATGGTCTTCCTGAGCCAAGCTGTGAAAGACCAGGAATAGGGCTTGTCTCTTTCAGGGCCTCCTCTCTCAGTCTCAGCTGTTCATTCCACTTTCTTCCCAAGTTCAGTTGTGGGCTAGCTAGCATATGGCTTGGCTCTTCAGCCTTGAGCTGCTTCACGGGCCCAGCCCCTCAAGGACCTCTTTCTGTGCCTCTGTGCTCTGCTGATTCTGGACTCTGGGGCTACTTTCTGCCTTTCTGCATCTGTAGGCAAACCTGGATTCCTCTCTTTTTCTACTTTCTTCTTTCTTTCACATGGCGGGATCAAAATGGCAGCTCCCTTTCCCTGTGTGGCTCTTCCTCTTTGTTTCCACTTATATAAGGCTCTGGTAACAGAGTGGAGGCCCAAACTGAGTTACGAATGGATTAGTGCAAGAACATAATCTTCTTTTTTTTTTATTCACTAAATGTAAACTGACACAGAGAGCCAGAGAGAGAGCCGGACTTTAATTCCAGTCTTCCTGCCACCCAACCATACCTCCCCATTGTCATGAGTTAAAATATTTTCTGCACTAGAGTGATGGTAGCTTCATTCACCAGGTGGCACCTCTAGTGGAGTAACTTGGTCCCTGAAGAAAGTGAATTTGTGTTATTGACTTCAGCCTTGCACTTTAACCAGCTAATTCAGTGTCAAGTACATTGAAGTAGTGTCTTCTCTACTAACCAAGTGTATAAATAAACTAAAAGTTCTTTCTCCCTTCTCTGAATTCCTTTTGTACTCTTACCTTTGTTTTCTAAGTAATTTTGGACCCCTACAAATACACACACACACCTACAACTTTTCTCTTCTAGTATTTTATATCCTTCCTGATGGCAAGAGCCAGGTCTAATAGTCTGGACTTATCCTCAGTGAAGAAGGCAATGTTTTGCATAGATGAGATACCCAGTGACTATTTCACAGATCTGTTGATGTTTCATGAATATTTTCTTTTGGGAGATACATCATTCTCTTTTCACAAAATACTAAAATGTGATTCAAAAAGTTAGTGAACAAATTCTAATCCAGTATTCTTTCAACTACCTTATGACCTAATATTTTTATTTCATTAAAATATTGTAAAAGTACCCATCCCTGACACCCCCTTTTTCCTTCTAGCTGCCCAGTGCATTAAGCAAGCATTTCTATTATTCCAACACCTGGCCCTCATTCCATTTCCCAAATTATTCTATGTATTTTATTTAATTTCTTGTTATGTAGAATGGTGCCAAGGAAACTGAGCAAACAGAAACTGTACAAGCTTCAGTACTCTTTTGAAAAATATTGCCACTCCCCAAATGATAGATGGTCTACAGAACAGCTTCAGAATTCAGCAGATACAGCAAGCTTTTTGAGGTGGCATTTAGAGAAAACTCATTGTAGTTTATAAATCCCAAAATCACGAAATGGGGATTTATTCTCTAATTCTTTCTTACCTTTCTTATAAGCGTCATCCCCCAGACTTCCCCTGAACTGCTCTGGCCTTGGGTTCAGGTTCTGAAACTATTTTCTTGCAGTTCCAGCTCTGCCCAAGTTCTGAATGATTCACATGGCTGAAATGTCACCTTATTAAAGACACTTTTCCTGATCAATGCCTAAAATATAGCTCCTCTTGCCTCTACTTTTTACCACCAGCACACAATATATGTATTACTTTATTAACTGTCCATGCCAGGAAAATGTTAGCTCATAAGAGTTACCTCCTAAAAGCCTCCTCATTGCTCAAATGTGGTCCCTTTCTTAACCAAACTCAGCATACAAATTCACTTCCTTCCAAATCCTCAAGACTGAGGAATGAATAAACATAAGGAGGGAATACAGCTATGGACTAAAGTAGACTTACTGTTATTCTAGTAATAGAAGAACTTATAACATTGATAAAGACAGTGGTCACCAGAGGTTCTGAGGGAAGGGAGAGGGATAAATAGGTACAACAAGGGGCATTTTGGGGACATGAGAATTGTTCTGCATGACCTTGCAATGACAGATACAAGTCATAATACATTTTATCAAAACCTATAAAATTCTGTGATGCAAAGTGTAAACCATAATGTAATAGACAATGCTTAGTAGCAATGCTTCAATATGTGTTAATCAATTGTAATAAATCTACCACACTAATGAAAGATGTTGTTAAAAGGGGGAAATGTGGGAGGGGGAGTGAGTGGGGTATATGGGAATCCCCTATATTTTTGATGTAGCTTTTAGGTAATCTAATGCTTCTTTAAAAATAAAGAAAAAAATGTGAGTTCAATTTGTGTTGGGACTTTTGTTCTGTGTGTTGCCATATACTTGGCATCTAGAATAGCAGTTGACACATAGTAACTTGAAGATGATTGAATGTTTGTTTTTGAGTGGCTATCTGATTATTATTAGACCAGGGTAGATATAAAGATCAGCTTGAATCCCATTGGCTGAGCCATGCACTCTTTGGATACTGTTTTTGGACACCTGCTATCCATCTTTTCGAAGTCATTCTTAGAAGCAGATGAATTACCTCAATTTCAGTTTTAATCTATCCTAACTTCTTCTTTTGCTCTACTGGGCTATACCATTTAGACTTTAGCATATATTGTGGCAAAATCCATTTGGTCTTTTATCAAGAATTTCTTCCTGCTGATTGGGATGGTCTCCAAAGGAAAGTCAACTTGTATTAAAGATTAAAGTAAACCTGTACTTCATTGACCAACATACATAAATAAGGTTATTTTCAAATTCTCTCCTGTACCTTATTCTCCATCCTCTTCCTTTGAAATGCCAGCTATCTCAGTAGCATCATTTACCATCTGTATGCTGATGATTTCAAAATTTATATTCCTAAAGTGTCTTTCCCCAGCTCTGGTTTCATATACGACATCAGTTACAGTCCAGTCAATAAAACAGAAACCATGTTAGGCATTTTAAAAAGAGAGGATTTAGTATAGAACATCATTCTAGTTGTTGAAGGCTGGAGGAGTAAATACGGAAAGGTGTGGAAACCCAGAGATTAATAAATACCAAGCAGCTATCACCTTGAGCACTGGGAGAATAAAAAGAATGAGTAGTCATACTAGAACTGTGGCTGTTTGAAGCTCTATGTACTCCAGAAAAGTACGTTCTTAAAGTTAATCCTTTCCTGTGGGTGTGGACACATTGTAAATAGGATCTTTTGGTGAGTAGGATCTTAAGTTAAGACATGAATCACTTCATTCTGGTTGGTGTTAATCCTCTTACTGGAATCCTTTATAAGAGAATGAAATTCAGACAAAGAGACAAAAAGCCATGGAAGCAAGAAGCTGAAAGCAACAAAACCCGGGAGAGAAAGGAGAGATCAGCAGATGCTGCCATGTGCCTTGCTATGTGACTGAGGAGTCCAGGATTGCTGGCAGTTGGTTTTCTGGAAGAAAGCATCACCTGATGATGCCTTGATTGGGACATTTTTCTCAGCCTCAAAACTGTAAGCTCGTAAGTTAACAACACATTCTGTGATATCTGCTTTGAGCAGCTTAGCAAACCAGAGTAAGATCTAAGAGCAGGTTGCCCTGCTTCTTTGATCTTGTAGAGAAGCCACAGCCTCACAGCTGGGCCTGGGGAGAAGACCCTCTGTGACTGGAGCTGGATCAGGAGAGGAGGGGACACTACCCGGGGAAGGGATATATCCACTTTCAAAGACCATGTTGGAAAAGGAGGAAAGAGAGGGAGTGAGAGAGAGAGGAAGAACAAAAAGGCATGTTATTTACTGGTATATTCAGAACCCCACCAGTGCCTCCTCTTGGAGGAACCTAACAAGAAGCTAGTTGGCAAAGAAGTCTTGGAAATGTAGTTTTCACATTCCCAGTCTCAGGTAAATAGAGCAGAGTATAAAATATGGGTGAGGCATTGAGACTTGCTGTCCATCTTATTTTCTTTCTCAAAGACATTTTCTCCCTTTTTCTCCTCCTCCATCCAATCTATCTTCCCAGCTGCCAGAAGAATCTACATCATTTTCATCATGGGCAATTGCATCTTGTCTTATAAAACAACTTAAGACTTACAAAGCTTATAAAATACATTTTTTTCCCATTTGTTTTTCACAATTGAGAGATTAAAAGATCAGCTGTTATATTCTTTGTTTTATAAATGAAGAACTGGAGGTTCAGGAAAGTAAAATGATTGCTCAGAGCCACTTAAGTGGTACATTCCTGAGCCTGAAGTCCATTTGTGGTGCTCTGGCTCTTATTCACAGCTTTTGTTCATTTACCATATCATACTACTTTGCCTCACCCATCTCAAAATCTTCAATGACATTACATTAATGGAGTACATGCTTTGTAGCATAACATTCAAAGTTTTGCATCTCTCTCATCTTTTTAGTTTTATCCTTCACAATATCCTAAATACAATTATGCTGCAATATTACTAGACTACTGGCTACTCTCCTCCTTCCCTGCTTCTTCACCTTTGCCATGTCATCCTATCTTTTTGCAATTTCCTCTTCATTAACCCCTTCAGAACTGAGCCCCAATCATATGTCTACCTTCAAATCTTCTAATTCTTGCTGGTTAGAAATGGTTCTCTCTCCTCTGAATTCCTACAACACACTTTTCCTTTAGCTTTATGTTACTTTCTTATACTCTAATATTTCATCTTTGCAACATTTGTAGCACATATCCTTAAAGCTATTCTTTTTATTCACAAATTATTTCCCCTTGTCCTTTCTATCCTTTCTTTTACAACTAAGATTTTATATTCTTTTATTATTAATTGCATCTCTTATACTATGTAAGCAACTAAAGAGGTAAGTGGTCAAATATAATATTTTTGTCTTCTAGCCATATGTTCATGGTAATGTTAGCATTTAGAATCTTAACATATATTATAGTTTATTTTGGACCCATGTAATAGTGTAATAAGTAATATGGGAGGATCCATGAAACCAACATTCAAGTGACCTGGAGTACAGCCCTACATTTGTCACTTAGTCACTGTATGATCTTGTTTATATTTCATGAATTGCTACAACCTCATCCTCAAAATGAAACATTATTACTTTTCTTACACACCTCACAGAATTATTCTGAAAAACAAAAACAAATAATATGTGAAAAGTCTCTGAAAATTTGAATATACTATAAAAAGATAATACATTATTAGGTAATTATCTTCCATTACCATCTGATTTGAGTGACTGGAAAGATCTTTCCATATTTAAAACTGAATTGCTGATTTCAGCTATTCATGTAAATATTAAGTAGGCATTTAGCCCAGTATCTGACCTATTGTACTCACTCAATAAATGTCAGCCATTGTATTACTGGATTTTATCTAGGTTCTTAGCTATGCTGTAGAAATGAATTTCAAGAGTACCCCGGGTGAGTTAGGCCAGTAATTTATTCAGGTAGGGAGGGAAGAGAAATGGGAGAAAATAACAGATCATGGGTCCCAGATAGAGAGGAAGGGGGTGAAAAAGGATGAAGGGGGCTTATTTACAAGCTATAATTCCCCATTATAGATTATAAATCCCAGGTTTACTTGCGTGGCTATGTGGCAAAGGAAAAATGGTAAAAGCAACACACAGAGGACAGGATAGGTCCACAGACAAGAAACCAGGGCAAGAGCCCATGCTCAGGCCTGTGCCTGGCTTTTAAACTGTTAATTATTCCACTCCTTTGCTAATGGAAGGGGAGGTGGTTCCAGCTGTTTGCTGTTTTGATAGATTAACCCACCCATCAATCCCTTAGTGAGGATCAAATGATAAAGTTCCTAGGGAACATCTGGGGCTTTTTCTTGCTCCCAGGAAGAAACCTTTGCTCTGGATAGCAGAATCTTGGGGGTAGAGGTCTTCTTCCAGCAGCCATCTTGGGGGTTACTGCTGTCCACGTGGACTCTTTGTCAGGTTCCAGATCCATCTATTAATCCCTGTTTTACTAGTCTGCTTCAGTTGCATTAGTCTTCTTTCAGTTGTAAGTGAAAGAAACACACCTCAAATTAACTTGAGGACAGAAGGGACTGCAATTAGTCATAGAGAGAAGAGGTAACTTGGTTTAACTCATTGAAATCAAAGGCAAAGGGGCAGGTTGCCAAGATTTAGGAAGTAGAATTGAGACTTGATTTCTAGTCATCCATTCCCATTCTCAATTTTTCCTCTCCTTCTCTCTCCTCATCTTTGTTCTCTCTTTCTTCCTCCCTCATTCCTTCCCTTATTCCTTTTACTCCCCTTTCTCGCCCATATTTGTTTGAATTCATGTTGCAGATTGAATCTCTCTTCATATGTCAAGAAAAATGGCACCTGGCAGCCACATACTCATATTCTTTCAACTAGCACATGTGGTGGAAAAATAATGATTATATTAACAAATAGTTATATCAAGATATATCCATATCTTAATTCACTGTTAAGGACTTGCTGAAGATTGAAACAATTTATGTTGCTGTAGGAATAGTGTTCTGTGGATTGGCCAGCTCTGGGTTAAACTCATTCTTTTGTGTGTGTGTGTCTTTATTTTTTTTAATGTTACATTCAAAAAATATGAGGTCCCCATATATACACCCCACCCCCTTACCCCATTCCTCCCCCCATAAAAACAACCTCCTCCATCATCATGAGACATTCATTGCACTTGGTGAATACATCTCTGAGCACCACTGCACCTCATGGTAAATGGTCCACGCCAGAGCCTACACTATCCCACAGTCCACCCAGTGGGCCATGGGAGAACATACAATGTCCGGTAACTGTCCCTGCAGCACCACCCAGGACAACTCCATGTCCCAAAAACGCCCGCACATCACATCCCTTCCTCCCACTCCCTACGCCCAGCAGCCACCATGACCACTTTCTCCACACCAATGCAACATTTTTTTTGATTACTAATCACAATAGTTCAGGAAGAGAATATTAGTAAGTCCACTCTAATCCATACTCTATTCTTCCATCCTGTGTACCTTAGAATGGTTGTGTCCACTCCACATCTATATCAAGAGGGGGCTTAGATTCCACATGGATGCTGGATGCAATTCTCCTGCTTTCAGTTGTAGGCACTCTTGGCTCCCTGGTGTGGTGGCTAACCTTCTTCACTTCCATATTAGCTGAGTGGGGTAAGTCCAATAAACGAGAGTGTAGAAGTTGCAACTCTTTTGAGGCTCAGGGCCTGGCTATCACATTGTCAGTCCAGAGATTCAGGTCTCCTGGGTGTACATTAAACCCCAGCACCAACTACAGTTCTGGTAAAAGTAACAGGAGAGGCTTGTGGACAGAGATCTCATCTGAGTCCAGCTCCATCATACAGAAACACAAACTCCAAACTCGGGCCAACTGACATGGCACTGAACTCCATCTGCCATGACCATAGAATGTGCGGGTCTCTGTAGCCCTCAGAAGAATCAATACCTGGGGTTGTATCTAATTTATCTGTCTCTGGGACTGCTGAGGTGTGCATAAGGGCAACTCCTCTGATAAGCTCCCAGCTCTTTTTGGAGACTCATAGCCATATAAACTCATTTGTCCTTTCCATTTCCCCCTTTTATTCAGGTCAATAAGCATTTTTAACTCCTGGAATTATATGTAGACTGAGATATTCTGCTGGTCCGAGCTGACCCTTTTATTCCAGGTCATTTTTCTAGTTACATCATCAGCTGGTACTTGGTAGTAATCCCTTGGTGCCAGGAAGGCTCATCCCTGGGAGTCATGTCCCATGCTGGGGGGGAAGGCAACACATTTACATGCTGAGTTTGGCTTAGAGCCTGGCCACATTTGAGCAACACGGAGGCTCTCAGGAGGTAACTCTGAGGCACCCTGCAGCTCTAGGCCTTGTTCTTATTTCAGGTGCACAGGCTCACAAGCATAGTCATTAGTATCAAGGGCTCATTGTTGGACCTTCCTTCTTTTCTGATCTTTGCCGTTGCACTTGGGGGATTGTTGCTATTCCTTTAGGGACTGTGATAGAGCTCCCCTGGCTAGGAACTCAGCACTCCCTCAGTTGTTTTTTATTGTAACCACTATGAAAATATCCAAACATTTTTATGTACCCTGGATATATGCCCTGGAGAACTCCCTGCCAACCATGTGTCCCCTGTCAATAACATCCCACACCGGTATTCCTCCCATGCCATTGTTGAACCTCTCTGTGATACAAAATTTCTTCAAAAATGAAGCCCAGTATATTGCCAGGTTCCATTAATAGTAAAATGGAATAAAGTGATGAGTTTAAAGGTTAGATATAGAATACATATTAATTTAGAAAAATTAAGGTAAAAATAAATCGGGGTATCAAAAAATTAAAAAATGCAAATGCTTTGTTTTTGCTGTTTTGCCTTCCATCACTGCACTAAGTGTTGCCCTGTATGCAAATTGACAAGGCAACTTCTTCCATCTTTTCCTCAATGTCTACGTCCTTTCTTTTTCTTTTTCTTTTCCTAATTATTAAGCTTATCTTCACAAAAGTTTTGGATCACAGTAATTCATATATACAATATACAGAACTTCCACATATCCAACATAAAACACTTTTCCCTTCCACAGCAATAATCTTTTTACATATTCATACTATATTTACTGAAACTGATGTACAGATATTGAGACAATAGCTTTCAAACAAGGTAACATTTAGGTGTACATTGTGGTTTATATTTTAGACTACACAATTTTCTAAATTTTTAATCATTTTATGTTTTACATTATGATTTACATTTTAGCCTATCAGCCCCTATATATTTTTGGTGTTTTTAACATGTCTTATATCCATCCTTGCGTAATCTTGTGGAACACTTCTATTGCCCACACAGTTACATTGATTCCATCTATTCAATACTTCTTTCTCCCTCCACTTAGGGACCACAGTGGCAGTCAATCTTCATTGCTTGAAGGGCCATGTTCAGAGATACTTGCAACAGTGTTGAGGGCTTCACATGCTCAACTGCCATAACGCATTTGAAGGCACCATTTCTCTCGAGAGATGCAATTCCCTCTATTTGAGAACATCAGTCCTCCCCAGGATGTGGGTATACCTTCACTCTCATTATATGGGTCTCTATCCAGTGATATAACCCACTATGGCAAAATGAGCACTCACATACTCCCTAGGAGACTGTCCTGCATCAGATTACCCCTTTTAAGCATCTTAAACAGTAACCTTCCTTATTATATTTTTGAAAAAGTTTTGTCAACATTATACTCAACCAAACACCTGACAGTCTCCTATGTTCATATGTTCCCCCACTGTCCCCCCACTTTCTTGGGCAATATTACTCATCCTCCCATCCCTAGCCCCCCTCATGCCCACAAAGCCCCACCCAAAGATAACCGTATTCCCCCATTTTATCCCTTCCTTGTACAAATACTTACCTCCAGCTTATCATAACTTTCACCAATGTAGGTGTCAGCTTACATCCTTCCTCTACTCCCCAATTTCCTTTAAGCCTATCATCCAGTCTCTAGTTCTCTGAGGCACCTTGGTTTACTTATTTCATATCATTGAGGTCATGTAATATTTGTTCTTCAATGCCTGGGTTGCTTCACTCAATATAAAGTTCTCAAGATTCATCCATGTTATCACGTGTTTATAGTGTAATCATTCTTAAAGCTGAGTAGTATTCCATTGTATGTATATACCACATTATATTTATCCACTCATCTGTTGATGGGCATTTGCATTGATTCCAATTTTTGGCAATAGTGAACATTGCTGCTATGAACATTGGTGTGCATATATTGGTTTGTGTCCTTGTTTTCAGTTCTACTGGGTATATACCCAGCAGTGGAATTGCTGGGTCATATGGCAATTCTATAGCTAGTTTTTTGAGAAACAGCCAAACTGTCCTCCAGAATGGCTGGATCCTTCTGCATTCTCACCAGCAGTGGATGAGTGTTCCCATTCCTCCACATCCTCTCCAGCATTTGTAGTCTTCTGTTTTTACCGTAGTTGCCAATCTTATGGGAGTAAGATGGTATCTCATTGTAGTTTTGATTTGCGTTTCCCTAATAGCTAGAGATTTGGAGCATTTTTTCATGTGCTTTTTAGCCATTTGTATTTCTTCTTTGGAGAAGTGTCTGATTAAATCTTTTTCCCATTTTTTAAATGGGTTGTTTGTCTTTTTATTTTCAAGATATAGGAGTTCTTTATATATGCAGGTTATAAGTCTCCTATCAGATATATGGTTACCAAATATTTTCTCCCATTGTGTAGGCTCTCTTTTCACTTTCTTGACAAACTCCTTTGAGGTGCAGAAGGCTTTAATTTTGAGGAAGTTCCATTTATCTATTTGTTCTTTTGCTGCTCGTGCTTTTGGTGTGGAGTTCATGAAGTCATTTCCTATCACAAGGTCCTGTAGAAGCTTCCCTACAGGGAAGTCTTTATGGTCTTGGCTGTTATATTTAGGTCTTTGATCCATCTTGAGTTGATTTTTGTATAAGGTGTGAGTTGGTAATCCTCTTTCGTTCTTTTACATATGGATATCCAGTTCTCCAGGCACCATTTGTTGAATACGCCATTCTCTCCCAGTTGAGAGGATTTGGTGGCTTTATTGAATATAATATGACTATATATATGAGGATCTATATCAGAACTCTCAATTCGGTTCCATTGGTCTGTGTGTCTCTCCTTGTGCCAATACCATGCTGTTTTCACTATTGTAGCTTTGTAGTATGTTTTGAAGTCAGGTAGTGTGATTCCCCCAATTTCATATTTCTTTTTCAATATGGCTTTGGCTATTCAGGGCCTCTTTCCTTTCCAAATAAATTTCATAGCTAGTTTTTCTTAGCTATATTCATAGCTAGTTTCATAGCTATGTTTCATAGCTAGTTTCCTTAAAGAATGCTGTGCTGATTTTTATTGGGATTGCATTGAATGTGTAGATCAGTTTTGGTAGGATAGATATCTTAATAATATTTAGTCTTCCTATCCATGAACAGGCAATATTCTTCCATTTATTTAGGTCTTCTTTGATTTCCTTTAACAGTGTTGTGTAGTTCTCTGCATATAAGTTTTTTACATCTTTAGTTAAATTTATTCCTAGGTATTTGATTTTTTAATTTAATATTGTAAATGGTATTTGTTTCTTGATTTCCTCCTGTGCTTGCTCATTATTGGTGTACAGAAATGCTACTGATATTTGCACATTTTATCTTATAATCTGTGACTTTACTAAACTCATTTATGAGTTCTAGAAGCTTTGTTGTCAACTTCTCAGGGTTTTCTATGTATAGGATCATGTCATCTGCAAATAATGAAATTTTGACTTCTTCCTTTCCAATCTGAATGCCTTTTATATCTGGTTCTTGCCTCAGTGCTTGAGCAAGTACTTCTAAGACAATGTTAAATAGAAGAGGTGATAGTGGGCATCCTTGTCTTGTTCCTGATCTTAGAGGGAAAGATTTTAGGATTTCACCATTGTATATGATGTTGGCTGTGGGTTTTTCACATATGCCCTTTATCATGTTGAGAAAATTTCCTTGTATTCCAATCTTTTGCAATGTTTTTATCAAGAAAGTGTGCTGTATTTTGTCAAATGCTTTTTCTGCATCTATAGATATAATCATGTGATTTTTTTCCTTCAATCTGTTTATATGGTGTATAAAATTGATTGATTTTCTTATGTTGAATCATCCTTGCATACCCGGAATGAATCCCACTTGGTCATGGGGTATAATTTGTTTAATGTGTTGTTGAATGCAGTTAGCAAGTATCTTGTTGTGGATTTTTGGGTCTAGGTTCATTAGAGAATTTGGTCTGTAATTTTCCTTTCTTGTGGTGTCTTTTGCTTTGGTACTAGGGTAATGTTGGCATCATATAATGAGTTAGGTAATGTTCCTTCTGTTTTGATTTTTTTGGAAGAGTTTCAGCAAGGTTGCCATTAGTTCTTTCTGGAATGTTTTGTAGAATTCATCTGTGAAGCTGTCTAGCCCTGGGCTCTTCTTACTTGGGATGTTTTAAATGACTGATTCTATCTCTTTACTTGTGATTGGTTTGTTGAGATCATCAATTTCTTCTTTTGTCAATATAGGCTACTTATGTGTTTCTAGGAATTTGTCTATTTCCTCTGAATTGTCATTTTTGTTGGAATATAGTTTTTCAAAGTATCCTCTTATGGTAGTCTTTATTTCTGTGGGGTCAGTAGTGATATCTCTTTTCTCATTTCCTATTTTGTATATTTGCATCTTCTCTCTTTTTTCCTTAGTTTGTCTAGCTAACAGTTTGTCAATTTTATTGATCTCAAAGAACCAGCTCTTGGTTTTGTTTTATCTTTTCAAGTGCTTTCTTATTTTCTATTTCATTTAGTTCTCCTCTTATCTTTGTTATTTCTTCTTCCTGTGGGGTTATTTTGTTGTTTTTTCCTAAGTCCTCCAAATGTGCATTTAGTTCTTCAATTTTAGCTCTTTCTTCTTTTCCGATGTACGAATTTATGGCTTTGAATTTCCCTCTCAGTAGTGCTTTTGCTGTGTCCTGTAAGTTTTGGTATGTTTTGTTATCATTTTCATTAGTTTCAATGTAGTTATTAATTTCTTTTGAGATTTCCACTTTGACCCACTGTTTTTCTAAGAGTGTGCTGTTTGATTTCCAAATCTTGGTGTGAAATTGGGGCCTTTGGCCCTTGCAGATTTCCACCTTCACTCCACTGTTGTCAGAGATATTATTTTGTATGATTTCAATCTTTCTGAATTCATTGAGCCTCTCTTTGTGGCCTAGCATATGGTCTATCTTGGAGAATGATCCATGTGCACTTGAGAAAAATTTATATCCTGCTGTATTTGGGTGTAATGATCTGTATAGGTCGATTAGGTCCAGCTCCTCTAATATACTGTTCAAAGTTTTTGTTTCTTTATTAATTCTCTTTTGAGATGTTCTGTCCAAATTTGATAGTGGTGTATTAAAGTCTCCCACTATAATTGTAGAGGCATCTATTCTTTCATTTAAATTTTCCAGTGTTTGCCTCACGTATTTGGAGGTGCCCTTGTTTGGAGCATAAATATTTATGATTGTTCATTCTTCTTGAAAGACTACCCCTTTCCCTAATATGTAGTATCCATGTTTGTCTCTCACAATTGTTTTGCTTTTAAAATCTATTTTATCTGATATTAATAAAGCTACTCCTGCCTCTTTTTGGTTATTGTTTGCTTGTAAGATTGTTTTCCAGCCATTCACTTTCAACCTCCTTGAATCCCTGGGTCTAAGATGTGTTTTTTGTAGACAGCATATAGATGGGTCATATTTCCTTATTCAGTCTTCCAGTCTGAATCTTTTGACAGGTGAGTTTAATTCACTGTCATTCAGTGTTATTACTTTCAAGGAATTATTGATGTTAGCCATATTTTCTTTGGACTTGTGTTTGTCATATTTTGTTTATTTGTTTTCTGTCTCTTTTTGTCTTTTTTTTTTTTTTTTTTTGCTTTACACTCTCCTCCATCTCTGCCTCTCCTGTTTTTTTCTTTCTTCCTGCAGTACTCTCTTTAGTATTTCTTGAAGGGCAGGGTTCTTGTTGGCATACTCTTTTAATTTCTGCTTATCTGTGAATATTTTGAACTCTCCATCATTTTTGAATGCTGGCTTAGCTGGGTAGAGTATTCTTGGTTGGAAATTTTTTTCTTTTAGTACCTTGACTATATCATACCACTGCCTTCTCACCTCCATGGTTTCAGATGAGCAATCAGCACTTAATCTTATGGAGCCACCTTTGTATGTGATGGTTCTCTTTTCTCTGGCTGCTTTTAGTATTTTCTCTTTGTCTCTAGCGTTGGATAATTTGACAAGTATATGTCTTGGGGTAGCCTGTTGGGATTTATGGTGTTTGGAGTGCATTGTGCTTCCTGGACATGTACATCCATCTCTCTCAGTAGATTTGGGAAGTTTTCAGCCATTATTTCCTCCAACACCCCTCCCTTCCCCTTTCCCTTCTCTTCTCTTTCTGGGATGCCTATAATACATATGCTTGTGCATTCTGCATTGTTATTCGGGTCCCTAAGTCCCAGCTGGATTTTTTCTATTTTTTTTATCGATCAGTTCTACTATCTGTTTGATTTCAGATGTACTGTCTTCCATGTCGCTAATTCTCTCCTCTGCCTCTTCTAATCTGCTACTATTTGCTGAGAGTGTATTTTTGATTTCTTGAACTGTGGTGTTCCTCACCATCATATCTGTTATCTTTTTTGCGTATATCTGTAATTTCCTCTCCAAGTGATTTCTTCATATTGTTAATCTCTTTTTTTACTTCATTAAGTTGGTCTCTAATATATGTTTTGAGATCTTTAATTACTTGTCCGATGTTCTGCTCCTCTTCCTGGTTTTTAGTTTGTTCATTGGATTTGGCCATGCTTACCTGATTATTGGTTTGGTTTGTAGTTTTTGTTGCTGTCTGGTCATCATTTTATCTTGATGGGTTTAAGCAGTTCCTTAGCTTCTTTGCCTAGTCTTGGGGATTAATTAGTTGTTTGTGTATAAGTGTTATGTCTTCTCTTTGTCACTTTGTTCTTCTTACTCTATTTTCTTGTTGCTGGCTAAGTTCACTTTGAAGGAAAATATTAGGGGCAGGGAAAGCAAAACAAGTAAGAGAAGAAAATATATAGAATAGTATTGGTAATAAATGTAAACAGCAAAAATATGAGGTCTATGAGCATGTATATTAGACTCATGTACGTTGTGTAGAGTTATAGCAGTAAGTAGATACTTATAATGAGATAGTCAACTGAATATGGGGAGGAATATAGTATGAATTAAAAGGCCAGTGTTTTCATGAGAGAGGGAAAGAGAAAAGAAGACAATAATATCAAGAGTAGATAAAAGACAGAAAACAAAACAAAGGTATTAGAAATAAAATTTCAGTCAATTTGGGGACCAAGGAAAGGGAGGTGGAATGTAAGAGAAACAGTAGATGATGGAGGATAGAAAGATGTAAGGGAAAGGGGACAGTGTAGGTGGCCAAAACCAATACACAGAGAAAAGAGGAAATGGAGGATGAGGAAACACAGCAAATGTGAAGTGCTCCCTGCAGCACCTATTATGTAAAGAAAATAAAATAAAAAAGAAGAAAAAGAGAGAAAAGAAAAAAAAAGAGAAGAGAAAAAGGGGGGGCAAAGAAAAAGGGGGAAAACAAGCAAGAAATAGAAAAAGAGAAAAAAAAAACTAAATAAATGAAAAAGGACCTTGGGGGATAAAATGGGAGAAAAGACCAGGAGACAATGCAATATTAGCAACCAGGACAAAAACAAACAAACAAAAAAAAGAACCAATGTTTCAAGCTAGGAATCCTTTTTGTAGTTAAATAATATGCTTAGGGATCTGACCTTCCCCCTTTCTCCCTTCCTAACTTCTCTCTCTTCCAGGGCAGCAGAAAAGCTGCCTGAGAGGTCTGGTAGGAGATTCAAGTAGGTCCTTGTTGAACCAACTCAACACAGAAGACTATGGCTCTTTATTTCCAGTGTGAGAGCACCTACACCTCACCAGAAACCCCAAGTATGCTATTGGAAGCTTTGGATAGCACGTCATACAGTCCCTCCCCCTTAGGTTTGCTAGGGGAGGTCTAATTGATTTTCTGACTCCACCTTCTCCCAGACCAATTTTCCTATCCCAGGATGTTTAGGTAAATTGGGCTTCCTCAGCAGATTCACCTCTCCTTTCTTCCCAGACTCTCCCCAAGTCAGCTGGTATATTCCTCCAAGTTCAAGGACAGAGAAAGAAAAAAAAACCACACAAAACGCGGCGGGCTAGGGTAATCAAGGACCTCAGACGGACCTGAGGTGCCATGGATTCGGGGATGGGAAGTCCATGGTATTGCAGACTCAACGTGTGTGAGTCTCTGGAGCATGGACCACCAAAGTTTAGGGGACACAGACCTGGGAATCACACATCTGGTTAACACGGGGCCTTGGAACACCGCAGCACAACAAAGCCTTCAGGGATAGCTGCAGCCGGGCCACCAGCCCTAGGAGGAGTGTTCCTGCACAACTTCTGACCTCCGTGTCAGAAACCCAAAATTCCACCTCTTGCAAGAATCCCTTCTGTCATTCTTTCTCATCTTTACATTGATTTCTGGGGCTTTGATACTATTCAGGCATAATTGATTGTATTTTAGAAACAACAACCTGAAATGAGCTAAAATGTTTTCCAGGTATTTTAATTATGCATCTTCATGTAAAACAATCTGTATTCCTCTATTTTCCTGATTACAATTAATCCATCAGGAAAAATAGATTTATTGCAGATAAACTGTATTCTGGGTCTTCTATTCTTTATTTTAATCACAGTTTGAAGAATCTGCCATTTTACCAGAAGAGATTTGCTTATTTTTAAAATTTTCAAAGTAACCTCTTTCTGTACATTCATCATATGAAATTGCTTCCTTCATTCAGCCAGTCATTTAACAACTATTTATTGAGTGCTTTCAGTGTACCATATATAGTGCCATCTGATGGTGATTGATAGCAGGTGAGCACATATTTATTACAAAAGCCCCATTTGGCATAATCATCCGTTAAAAAAATTTCAGCATCCAATGATAGGGGATATATTTTAATTGTGCCTAAATAGTAGAAATATTATGAAGAGATTATAAAATCTATGCATTGAATTGCTGAATCCAAACTTTATTTTATATACTACAAATAAAAATTTTGCCTACTTTCATTCTTACTAGAAGATAGTAAGTAAAGAGATTTTTTTCCCCATGTTTATTTACTTATTTTTGTCTCTGAATATACTTTGCTTTAGTTCTGTATAGTTTTGTACTACAAGTTCTTTAAATCATATTCCTTAAATGTTGGCTTTCATTTTTAGTCATGACAAACAAAGGAACAGGCATTACCTGCTTTAAATTTGAAAGTACTTTTATGGTCATGTCAACTTCCCATTAGTTTATTAGTTGGTATGGTTCTGAGTCTGAAATTCTCTTCTCATGGCTTTCATTTTCCAAACCATCTTGCTGTGACATAGCTTTATTCTTTTGTTGATTCTATTTAATGTTTCAAAGAATTTATTCAGGTGTGAATTAAAGACCAAGTCTGATATTACTAAGTAGCATCCCAAAGCGGAAATATGTGTGACTAGTGTTAAATTTCTAAATGAAAAGAACAATGGCACTTTAGGCATTTTTACCTTTTGCCCAATGGTCCAAAGTGGGGAGGGATTGTTAGGTTAAAAGTGTTTGTGCCAGTGGAGAGTTTTACATTTGGAGGCAGGGAATTGCTTATATGTTGATTCATCTAAAATAGTGCATGAAGTTGAAGAGTGCATTTTGTAAAGGGGGAGGCTTCTTCATTCCAGTTTCCTGCAAATGACGTTTTCTTGAAGTCACAGTGTTGATAAGATTTGTGTTTTTTTCTCTACCAGCCTGTTTGTTAGAAATTTCCAGGGAGTCTGGATCCCACTGGGTGATTATGAAAAATTTGTCAGATTGGTTAGAATGTTCAGTAATGTAATGACATTAGTTAACTAAATTGCTGCCTTGATGAGGACATATGACATTGGGTTTTTAAGTGATAGCCTAAAGATTTTAGAGATGTGTAGATTAAGAGATTCAACAACTGAAAACTAATAAAAGAATTTTAAAAATATTTTCTGAGAAATTACATAACATCTTTGTTGTATGAATTTCTTATAACATCTTTCTGATGTTAGGCTTCTATGACAATAAATGTTCTTTGCCCAAGGTCATGATTCAAAATGATGCAGATACAATGTGTAACTTGCTTTTCTCCCAGTCTCCAAGTCCCTTTAGCTGCCATAGCGGAGTTCAGGTTTGCACCTCCAAATTCAGCCACACTTCAGATTCTTCATCCAGTCTTGTCCCCAGTCAGATAAATTTTAAGGAATTTCTGCCATTAGTTCATCAGTGAGTCAGCTTGTTGCTGGCTCTTCTTCGACCTTAAACTGATTTTTCATCATTCCTTAGCACAAAGTTCCAAGTGTATACTCTGGTGTCAGTTCATGAGTACCGGTATTATTCTAATATGCCTAAATTCACAATTTGGTTCCTTACCTTTTCTCCTAATTGATAAAAAACTGGGATCTTGACTGCCACCTGAGTGGCTACAGTCCACGGGATTACAATCCTGATTCATATTGTATCACCATCCTGATACCTGTCACTTCTGCCAGGTTATCTACTTACTGTCTACCACTGGCTCTAATGATGCTTTGTTCTTCCTTCCTGAAGAGACATGAACCTAGATTCTGCTGACCTTTGTGCTGCTGACCACCAGGAATTCTTGCACTTCCTATTGCTGGGACCCACTCTGATCACCTGAGCTATGGTAATGGTCTTTGAACTCCAGCTATGCCTAATCAGACCTATTAAAATGGCAGCTGTGTTCTTCAGTTGCCAATAGTGGCTAGATATTATTCAATCATTTTGCCTCTGACTTTTACTCTTAGTCATATTTTTTTCCCCAATTTTGGAAGCTTGTCATTTCATACAAAGGTGGAGAAAGGTAATGAGATAAGCCATAGTCCCGTTTTTCCTGGGACAACCTCATCTTCTCTCATTAGTGATAAGGACTTCCCCAGATGACTCTGATAACATGAATGATGGTTTACACTTGTATAGCCCATTTTGTGCCAGACAGTAGTCTAAATACTTTGCAGGTATTAATGCATGTATTGAATTATAGAACCTGCCATCATCAGGCAGGTTCAAATGTGTCTAGACAATGTCACATTTTAAGCCCAATAGGAAATCCAAGAGCTCAAGTTCCTTAGATTTCATTGTTTTGCATAGGTTAAGACTTTCCTCATATTTCAACATTCAACATTATGAAAAAGGCAAATTTCACAATAGTATGTATATAAAACACGTATGAAGTAACAGTATATAGTTCTACTTACTCCAAAAGTACAAAGGTGAAAGTAAGTTATTAAAAAATGAAATGGAATTTATGGTGTTATTAGGAATACCAATGGATTTTAAAAACCTCAAAACAGAGAACAATAGGAAATTAGACAGTTGTAAAACATGACTACTCTTACCAGGGTAGAAAAAGGGGGGTATCTAATGAGGTATTTATGCTACTCTTATATATTACATTGACCACATCTCATTCCAATTTATTTTCTTCATTAATATTTTCATATATTGAATGAATGTTTACTGATGTTCTCCTAAATATTAGTAATGAGTGCAAGAAATATAGTGGGCACAAATAGCAAGCCCACATTTTAGTCAGGTTTTCCAGGAGAACAACACTGATAGGAGATGCATATATATATATATATATAAATATTATGAGATTTATTATAGGAATTGACTCACATGAACATGGGGATTGGGAAGTCCACATTGTATAGGGCAGGCCGTCAGTTAGAAATGCAAATAAAAGTTTCAGTGCTAAAGCAGAGATAGAAATTTTTTTCTGACTGCTAAAAGCATCAGTCCTCCCTGTAAGGTCTTCAACTGATTGACTGTGTCTTCTTTCATTGCTGAAGGCAAGCTAATTTCCTTTGTTGATTGTAGGTGTAATCAGCCATAGAAACACTCAACTGATTTAAATCCATGAAATGTCCTCACAGTGACAATCACACCAGTCCTTGTTTGGCCAAACAACTGGACATCATAACCTAACCAAGTTGACTCATAAACTTAACCATCACACTCACTCTTATGAAATCTCGAGTCCAGTGGATGATATGGACAAGGAAAAAAGAAGTTACAGCACAGAGTAACAGGTATTATAGCACAAGTCAGATTTTGAATTCATATGATCCTGGGTTCAAATCCCAACTCCACATACTAGTTGGTATACTTTGGCAAATTATTTACTCTGTTTTTGAGTCTTCATATATAAAATGGGAATAATTGTAACTGGCATGGGGTTATGAAGATTCATGAGAAGTCCCAGACAAATACACTCTAATAAATATATACTTTACTAATATCTCCTATTTGCCTGACACTTAGGTCAGGGAGACCAGATGAGACTTAATGTCACAGAGTGATATTTTACATAGAATAACATGGAATTAACATCCTAAAGCCTCTGGAAAATAATAGACATCTTGTGAATATTTTATGGCAAAACTTCACTCATAAAGAGCAGGAAGAGGGAATAGAGAAGATGAGAGATCAGTTTTTGACATTGAGCCTGAGGCTCCTCTGTATAATCCACTAAAATGTCCATTAGGCTGTTGGATGTAGGGATTGGGATGTATGGAATATATAGGATTTGAGAAATTGGAGTGGAAATTATCAACATATTCAGAGTGATTAAAATTAAGGGAGTGGATGAGATCACCCTAAAAGTGTTAAGAGAAGAGGACCTAGAACATAACAGAAAGCTGAAGACCACTGACACTTAAAGTACATGACAGGAGGAACACAAAAATGAAACTGAGAAAGAATGTCTAAGAGGTATGATAAACCAGGAGGGTGCAATATCAAAAGCCCTAGGAGGGGAGAGTGGATGTAGCTCAAGCAGTTGGGCACTTGCCTCCCACATGAGAGGTCCCAGATTCAGTTCCCAGTGCCTCCTAAGGAAGATGGGCACACAATGAGCAGACACAACAAGCAGACAATAAGCAGACACAGTGAGAAGACAACAAACAGAAAAAAATGAGCAAATTATGAGGGAGCCATCTTGGGAGGGGGCATTAAAGAAAAAGCCATAGGAAAATTGTACTCCAAACAGAAGGGAGCAGCAACAGAAGCTTAAATAAGTTAAGAACTGAAACAGCTATGCTTGATTTAGTGACCTTGGTATGAGCAGTTTCATTTGAATGGTGGGGACAGAAATCAGTTTGCAGAGTGTTGAGAGTGGAGTGGGTGATGGAAAAGTAGAGAAAATGTGAGCCTAGAAACTCTGTTTAAGTATGGCTCCAAGTAGGTAACTCTCAACCTCTAATAGGAAGGATTGATTGGAGGAATAAGCATTCATTTTTAGATTTGGTATTAGGGAGCTGAGGAAGTCTGATGTGAAAGTTTTTAATTTCTCTGTGAAATAAATATTAAGTTCAACTGCACAGAGTAAGAGGAAAATGGAAGGGAAAGCTGATGATGGAAATAGAAAGCTGTGTAGGGAAGAGGTTTCAGTAGAAGTGGGAGCTGATGAAGACTTGACTAATGTTTATGGTGGCATATTATGATCATTTAAGATACTCCTATCTTAAGTTTGTTCAACTGGAGCCCCAGATCTTACTGAAATACCTAAGACTGGACAGTTCTGGGATAAATGACCCATCTATCATCCATCTCTTCATTTTAAATCTGTCCAGACATCTTTCCATTAATCAAATATTTTTAATTTACCCACCTATTTTCAGGCACTATGCAAGGCACTGGGAGTATAAAAAAATCACGGCGAATAGTTTATGTTCTCACAGTGTATAGTTACTAAGTTATAAGTTTAGGTCTGACAAGACAAAAGTTTATTTCTTTCTTCTAAGAGTTTGTGTGAGTACTTCAAAGCTGACATGTAACAAGTCTAAGCTCTTTCCATCTGTTTACCCTCTCTGATCCCTAGTATATTGGTCTTGTGTGCATGGTACAAGAAAGATCACTTAATGTTCACTTACCATATTCTAGTCAGGAGAAGGGAGAAAGGTGAGGAGAAGAATGCTCCTTCTGTTTAAACCAGACTGCAGCTTAGAAGTTGCACGGACCACTTCCACTTTTCTAGAGCTCTATGTAAAATATCACACAGTAGGTTAGCTTAAACAATGAGAAGTATTGTCTCATGGTTCTGAAGTGAAATCAAGATATTGCAAAGGTCATGCTTTCTCCTAGAATTGTAGGTTTTGGTGATGGTAGTCCTTTATCATGTGGTGATCTCTCTCTTTCCTCTGGATTCTTCTGGTTTTTGGCTTCTTTCTGACATCTGCATCCAAATCTCCACTCTTTAAAAGACCTCTAGTCATAAGAATTAAGACCCTATTTAAAAATTGGATCAATTTACAAATGGGTTCATACCACAGGAACACACATTCAAACTTGAACATGTCTTTTATGGTAACATAATTCATTTCTCAACAGCCAGTACAAAAATCACATTTGCCCACACCTCATTTCAAGGGAGCTTCAAAATGAAATCTTTATTCTGCATGACCGTATGACTAGATAAGAAATAAAATGGGAAGTAAGGAAAAGCCAGATATTGAAGAAGTAACAAGTTTCTTACATGCAGAGCTTACGTTCTAGTTGTAGTTACAGACAGGAGAATTGACAGCTACTGCTGATCACTAAGAGCTGTACTATAATGTTTCTGAGGTGGAAGAAGTATGTTACGTTTGAAATGAGGTATATTAGTCAGCCAAATCTATTGGCTTTTAAAAAGAGTATTTATTTATGGTCACAAGATCCTAAAGAGTTCAACTCAAGGTTCTATAAGACGTACTTCCTCATCCAAAATCTGTTGCCATGTGTTGAAGCAAAATGGTGGGCAATGTCTATGAGAGTTCAGCCTTCCTCTTTCCTCTTTAGGTCCTGCCTTTCCCCGATCTCAGCTAAAGGCTGGCATTGGGCTTGTTTTTCTTCCTCTGGGGCTCATTTCTTTCCAGGCTCAGCTGCTCTGTTCCTTTGAAATGACAGCTGTACTCTAACAGGCTCATCTCTCTTCCAAGGGCCATAGGATCCTCTGTGTATCTACTTTTGTGTGTTCTTGATTGTCTGTTTATATGGTCTATCAAGGTGGGGGAAGGGGGACTCAACACTGCATGCACTAATGATGTGGTCAAATTAAAGCCATAATCTTAACATAATTTAATCAAAGGCATATCAGCCGAATCTAATACAATCAAAGGGTCTCATGCCCATAGGAACAGACCAGTTTACAAACATAATATCTCTGCCTTCCATACAATATCAGGAGTTAATCTTGCTAAATTCTCTGTGACTTTAAAACATGGATCACCTTTCCTCCATTTTCAAGTAATAATTTCATCATTTCATTCTAAAGCCTTTTCTGGAGGTTTCTGGCTCCAAAATTAGCACTGAGAGTTTTCCATGTTTCAAATATTCTTTCCCCTTTATATACTATATTTCCTGTTTCCTTAGAGTCACTCAATACATTTTGGGAAAAAAAAAGAAAATATTTCATTCTAACACATCCATTTCTAATGACTTCTTCAATCCCTGTCTACTTTGCTTTATAATATTAGGTTATGTTCAAATGTCTTTAATTGGAAGAATTTCTGTCTGACCTGGAAAGATATTTGTAGACAGAACTGATTATAAGAGAATAAAGTTTATTATTAAGGTTTGAAGCTCAGAGAGTCCAAGAGAGGATTGATGGAAATATTACTAAAGCAAATCAGTAATCATCTTGACAGTTACTGGCAAAAACAATAAAGTTTTAAAAATAGATTTGCCCTAATCTCATTGTAATTAAAACAAAGATCTTATGATAAGGGGTACTGCCACAGAAGACTGTAGATAAAGGCTCTGGATAAGCAACTTACTTTCTATATCTGTTAATTGCTTACTCTTGATTCATATTGGAATTGAGTTTCCTGACAATAAATGTTTCCATGTAATTGGTTTAATTTAAAAGAATCAGAATGCTTATGAGCTATTTAAAGATAACTTTCTTCAACTAAGCAAATCAGGTCTTGGTAAAATGACTCTAGAAACAGTATCTATTGGATAGAGGAACATAGGAAATTAGGGGGCCTTCCAGTGTTTCTTACAAAGATATCTCTGGGGATGATTAAAGATAACATCACTAAGAGCAGATCATTCCGTTAAGCAAGATAATTCAATTTCTGTTCCACCATATCTACCTGTCTATTTTGCCATCTTGTGTTTATTAAAGGTTTTTATGGCTTATGATTTTCCCTACTCAATTTAATTATTTATCTCTGGCATTTTATTAAATGATATATACATTTAGAACATTAATATTATGATTGATTTAAGTTTGGCACCTCTAGGCAGTTTCTCTGATTACCTTGAGCAATACTTTTTAACAAACATATCAGAACTTTTTCAAGAGATGAGTAATAATCTCCTTGCAGCTATAACCTTTGGAAGCCTTTATACTGTTTCTGATCCTGCTATATTTGCACAAAATTTTTTTTGGGAGGGTCCTAATTTTCTAGTTAAAATTATAATCTAACTTAATTTCACCAGTGATTTTATTAAAACAAAGAATACTGTCAAATGAAATCAGTGGGTTGGATCTTTTTAGTGGTAAACACATTGTCATATTGGCTGATTACTGATTTGCTCATCAAACAGTTATTGAGTAGAGTTATGTCAGTCAAGAAGAATAGGCAAAAAGTAGTAAAGTCACTTGTAAAAGCTCTTGAATAGCAGGTTAAGATATACTCTAAAGGATTTTCTTTTGACAAAAGACCCTTCAATAAATTTGCATATGCATGACTGTTTTTTTGACAAATTGCTCCCTCTCCCTCCCTCCGTTCTATCCTTCCTTTCTTCCCTGCCACCTTGTCTTCTTTCCCACCTTCCTCAGAAAATTTATTTGAATGCCTACTGTGTGCCATGTTCCTTTCTATATACTAGGTATGAAAAAAATGCACAAAACAGACAAAATATTTGAGTCATCGTGGAATTTTCATTTTAAGACCAGAGGCCTGAGAATTTTTCTGTAACAGTTAAGATGGTAAATATTCCAAGATTAAGATGTTAGTCACAGGGGAAAATGTGGGAGGTGGGGGAAGGGTGGGTTATATGGGAATCCCCTATACTTTCAATGTAACTTTTCTGTAATCTAAAACTTCTCTAGTGGAATTGGTGTAGTTCAGTGGTTGAGTGACTACATTGCATGTACGAGGTCCTGGGTTCAACCCCAGTACTTTCTAAAAAAAATAATAAAGTAATACTTCTCTAAAAATAAAACATTACATAAGAAAAAATGACCCTTATATTTTAGAATGTTGTTACAAGCTAAAAAGTGTACGATAGTCCAAAATTATTGGAAACCATTTCATATCAGGAAAACAAAGGTAAATTAGAACCCATTCTTCATGATGTAGGTTGGTTTGGGATGCCAAAAAAATAGTTGTTTTGTGTTTGGGATGGTATGTCTGACTTAAGACTACCACCAAATAGAAACAATTTCATGGTGGACTACAGCTGTCTGTGGGCAAACTTCTGTATAAATGCTGTGAATTGCAGACAAATTAATAATACTGGTAAAAATAAAAGATGTGAATATTTTAGGCTTTGCAAACCATATGGTCTCTGTCACAATGACTCAACTCTGTCCTTATCATGAGAAAGCACCTATAAACAATACATAAATGAAAAGGCATGGATGGTTTCCAATAAAACTTTATTCACAGAGACTTTGAATTTCATATTATTTTCATGTGTTACAAATGATTCTTTTTTTTTTTTTTTGCAACCACTGACAAATGTAAAAAATCATTCTTAGCTCACAGACTGTAAAAAGCAGGCAAACTAGATTTGGTCCATGGGCTGTAATTTGTCATTCTCTCTAATAGAGGTTCAGATTGATGGAGACATGAGAGACAGGCATCACTTTGGTGAATTAAAACCAGTTTACAAAAATTTGGTGCATAACTCACGATGGAATATTACATAGCTGTAAGAAGAAATGAAATCATGAATTATATGACAACATGGGTGAACCTGGAGGACATTATGTTGAGTGAAGCAAGCCAGACACAAACGGGCAAATACTGTATGATTGCACTACTATGAATTAAATATATTGTGTAAACTTATGAAGTTACTAATTAGAATATAGGTCACCAGAAAATAGAATGAGGGTAGAGAGTGGAAAGCTGAGAGTTAGTCTGTACAGAACTGGTGAACAGGTTTGTAAATCTTTGGAAATGAATAGAAATGGCGAAAGCACATCAAGATGTTTGTAACTAGCAGAACTATTATATGGATATGACAGTGAAAGTACATGTATATTACTAGAAGAAAAGCTAAAAAATGCAACATGGGACTGTATAACATAGTGAAACCTCATGTAAAATATAAGTATGGGTGATATTGCACATATAAAACTTTTTACAAAACATAAATACAAATAAACTAGAGAGAAGGAAACAGAATAGCAGCTATGCACAGCAGGGGATGCATATGGAGATTGAGAGGTGATGAGGTTATTCTTTTTGTTTGCTTGTTTGCTTTTTGTTTACTATTATTGGAATAATGAAAATGCTCTAAAAATGATTGAAGTGATGAATGCCCAAAATATGTGATTATACTGAATACCACTGATTATACACTTTGGATGGATTTATATTTTGTTAATAATGGGGGAAAATGTGTGTGTGGGAGTGGGGTATATGGGAATCCCATACACACACACACACACACACACACACATATATATATTATTTTTTTGAGGTACTGAGGCAGGAGATTGAACCCAAGACCTCATTGGTGGGAAGCCAGTGCTCAACCACTGATCCACATCAGCTCTCCTGAGTTGTTTTGTTCATTTCTTTGCTCGTTTGTTTTTTTAATATTTTTTAAAGGCACCAGGCACCAAATCTGGGACCTCCCATGTTTGACACAGGTGCTTAACCACTTGAGCCACATCTTCTCCCTCCTCTACATTTTTGATGTGACATTTATATAATCTGAAGCTCCTTTAAAAATAAATAAATAAATAAAAACAATATGGGGTTTTCCAATCAATAAGCATAGTATATATATATTTTTTAAAAAACAGCTTATATATTAAAAGGGTTTGGAAAGAAGCCAGTGAAATCAGCTTATAAAACCAAGAGCTTTACTAGTTCTGCAGGACAGTCATGGGAGTGCAAGCTGTTGGGCCAGGAACATGGTCGTGGACCTTAATGTCTGAGATTGAAGTCACATTAGTTCTTCTGAAAGTTCAAGAGCTCCCTCCCTTTTCCATGCTTACATTCTATATGGCTGAAGCAGTTTGGTTTGCATGCTGCTTTGGTTACAACCTGGGACCATCTTACTTGAACCATGTGACTATCATAAATCTTGGTATTATACAGTGTTCAGTGTGACTTTGGGTTGTGGTTAAATTAAGCAAAGTCCACTCAGGAATGAGCACTCCTCAGCCTGGTTCAATTACTTTCTTCAAATGAGGACTGCAGAATTAGAATGAGAATGTTTCTAGGAGTAAGCTGTTGAGCCTTCTCACTAGCTGCAAAGCCTTGCCCATACACCTTGGTAACATACTTTTCATCTACTCACAATACTCTTGTTCTTCATTTTTGCAGTTCTGAAGTCATGGCTGCCAGGTGTCCAAGCCCAGCTCTTCCCATGCTAGCTAGCTGTATGACACTGGAAGTTATTGAAACTCTCTGAGCCTCAGTTTCTTCATTTTTAAGATGGGAATCATACTCATACCTAAGTTACAGGGTAGTTGTATTATATAAAATAAACCACACAACCCTTATAAAGCACATAGTAAAGTATCTGGTATATAGTAAAGGAAATAAAATTTAATTGTTATTTCTATCATTATAATGATTATAAAAAATGAGAGGAAATTCAGCATTCTTTTTCTGGTAGAATTTTAGATACTTTTTAAAAATTAGATAAATATTAGAGAAGAGAGAATTCATTCACTTCAGGAAAAAACGACTTAAAATCTTAAAAATATATAAAATATTGCAAATAATGTAATTCAATGGGACATTAAATATGAGCTACATAATTTTGAAAGAAAATAATCAACTGTTAAATATTTCAAAAAATTTAAGAAAGGTTAATTACCATTACTATGTCAACTATATTTTGGAATGAAGGATTTTTAATTGTTTTGAAAACATGTCCCAGACATACTCATTTGTTATCTGAATACTATGTTAGGGAAACCCTGACTCCTATACAATGAGGGTAAACCACTATAATATATCTTGATTTGAAAGCTATCCACAGCCACTGTTGACTTCAGTTGCTAAAATTAGAGTAAGCTCTTTTCAACTTTTTCCCCATTATATTAGAATTTGCCTTGGTCTGACACAAGTGAGAAGCTTTGTATTTACTTTCTGTTGCTGGGAGGGATTTTAATTGGTCAAATAGTATCACTTTATTTCTTAACAAATTATTCAGGCCTGCAGGGGCCATGCTGTAATTTAACTGTAGAAAATTTAAGACTTGGTAATATCATGCAAAAACAATTACATAGTAGAGAGAAGATTATGCTGATCTTTATAAGAATGAGTGAAATGTTACAGTTATTCTCTCACAGGTTTGTGCTGTGGAGTCTTTCTTTGTACATTGATCCCACTACATTTTTTTTTTCCAGTCTGTTTTATGCCCAGTGGTTTGTATGCCCATATGAATTTAGGGTTTTATCTCTATGGAATTTATTTTCTATTTTCAAATTGCACTGATTTATTCATGTCCATTAAACCTATCACCAATCCTTGAGTGAGTGATTTCTTTTTGCCTCGATTTTCTCATCTTCAAAGTAAAGCTAATATCTTGAAAGGGGTTATTGGAAGGACTAACTGAGATAAGCAATATAAAATGGCTAGTTCAGTGTTTGTCTCAGTACATGCTTAATAGTTGATTCATTTCATGCCATTAATGGGTGAAAGATTTGATAAAATGACAAACAGTCTCTGGTTATTTCCACTCTTGTTACCATGAAATTTGGACTACAGTCTGCACTCTACAGTCTGCAGTTATCACATCATGGGACACTGTTCAGTTCTGCTTCTCCCTCTAGCGAACTGTCAAATTCATTTGTCCACATTGACCTCTTCCATATAATAAGATGATCTTAGTTACTCACAATTATTTGTCCTTCCAATATATGCCCCTTGATTGAAATTACATGTCTGTGCTGGCTGTCACTCCCTGTAGACTTTTCCTTGTCTTCCAGGCCTTATTTGCTTGTAAGCCTATTTTGTCACTTAGTGTTTAAAATTATCTGTAGCTCATGCTGACAAAATTGGTCAAGAGATTGGAAATGGCCTTGCATATGTTTGTTACCAAAGGATAGCCATACAAACCTAAAATATGCTTGAAGTTTTGTAGTAATAAAATTTTAGAATTGGACATTTCTCTGGAAACTTCAGGCCATTATCAGGGTTAGAACACACAAAAAATTAATACAGCAGAAATTGTCAAAATCATAGTGATCTACCAGGCATTGTAAAACCAATTTTAAGAGGTCTTTTGTGCTAAGCGTGAGAAAGAAATCCACATCTCCCTCCTCAATTCCTTCATGCCTGACAAGCTTATTTGTGTTAGTAAGATGGAGTTTGAATGAAAGCAAACAAATAAACATAAAGCATACTTTGTCTAGTGGGAAGTTTTCTAGGTTGAATATAAGTATATTGTTTATGCTCTCTTTAAAAAAATAGAAATAACTAACATACTATAAAGAGATGTCTGTTATATTTGCTTACCCACACTTACGTCCCTTTCATCGGATTACAGCACACTCATTTTCCATTCTCAAGCTTGGTCTGTGTAGGACAAATGAGGTTAATTTTGACACTAGGTGTGGGCATGTGATTAAGCCTGGCCAATCTTATGCTCCTTTGCTTTAGCAATAGGCATACCCATTAGACCTCAAGAGAGAAATTTAGAATCTTTTTTCAAGAATGGTTGGAATAGAAAAGCTCTCTTCTCATGGTTGATTCTGATAGAGTAAGATGAAAGCCTGGAGTTACTAACAGTCTTCTTGTCATTACAATGACAGCCGTTGTCAGAACAGAGTAAACAAAGGAAAAAACACAGATATGAGGGTATTGTATATTTGAATCTGTGAAACTTCCCACACCTGAAGTCAGTCAGGTCTATATCTGTGATCTAAGAAAATTCTCCTTGTTTTAAATGAACCACTTTGAGTTGAATTTTCTATTGTTTGCAGTTGAAATAATCATTACTAATAAATTTATGGTAAGTTTGAGAGTGTAGGTTCTGGTTTAAAATGTAAATTTTCAAACAACAAATAAGTGAAAGATTCTAGGCCCTGTTTTAAGTACTGGGGATTTAGTGATGAACAAGATAGCAAGGTCCCAATGCTTATGGTTCTTAAGTGGTGTTGGTAGAAGACAGATGTTAAGTGAGGGAGAAAATAATTTCCCTTAACAATAAGTGTTATGAAGAAAATAAAATAGGGTTAAGTGGTAGATTGGTGCACAGGAGACTTTAGACAGGATGGTCTGGGAATGACTTTTCATGGGACTAAGTCCTGAATATTGAGAAAGAATCATCCATAAATCAAGGATAACATTGTAATGGTTAGCGACACAAACAGAATAGACTCCTCATTTATTTAGCTTCTTTTCCTAAGAAAGATATAGTAGTTGATCTTGAGCCTATATTTTCTTACAGGAAAATAAGCCATTATTTTTGATATAAGGCCTTAGAGAGTTATTTTTCACAGTGTGGTGAGAAGCTATCTTTGCTCAGATGGATGAGATCTAGGGAAGAACTTACTAGGAAAAGTCTCAATTGTGGACACAGATGAGCCACTGTAGTTGGTGTTTGATATATTGCATTATTTTGATCCTCTGAAATCCAAAAGCACCTCTATATTGAAACGATCTTTAGATTGATAGTCGGGTGCTGCAAGGATGGGTGACACCTGAGATATATGAAGGGAGAGTTAATTAGTACTTTCAGGTCATAGAACAGAAGTGGCATGCCTTGCAAGGTCACACAGGGAAACAGGTCAGACCCATAAGCTCAATTAAGCTGGGGGGGAGTAAGAGGTGCACAGTGGACCTGGGTGTTATGCCTTTATAGTGTTATAGTAGTGAAGCTGCAGCAGCTGGTCAAGCAGGAGTGAGAGTTTGTATTTGAGTTTCACAGGAGAACAAACCTAGGTAAGACATTGGGAAGAGAAGGAGAAGTTGTTTATCTTACACAAGTAGGTGTCACGGGTGGTCATGGAGAGACTTAATGATAGGGTCTAAGATGCTGAGGCATCATGACAAGGCAATACCCCCTATGTTGTTATCGACTATAGAGATGCAGGGCATCATCGTGGTTTAAAAATTTGCCTATATTATTCTAATTTACTACCCCTTGTCTGTTTCATTCACGTTTGGAAAAATGAGGGATTTATATAGCCAAGTCAGTCTAAAAGGTGCCATTAGCCAAACTCATCTAGAATGGAAGAGTGAGTAAACCCCTTGAAGTCTTCTATCCTAGGATCAAGATAGGAAATAAGTACAATTTTTATTTTGTTCATTTTGCTATAAATGGGTATTTTCTTTTCACATTTTCTTGATGTTAAAGAAGGATTAATGTATTCAATGTATTGGGCTGTATAGAACTATAATAGGCTACTTCTCCAGTGCTGAATTTAGATTAGAAATCATTATGAAGAATTTGCTTAAAGACCCTTGCTGGTCTTTGATAAAATTTATGTTGGGTCAGTCTTTTTGACCAAAGAGGCCTCTTTGATGGAAGGGTAAATACTTCAGGGGTTCAGATATGCTGGAGAGTTGGGTATTTGTCCCTTTTCTCCCCACCCATCCCTTGTTGCTGAAATGTTATAATTGAAAACTCTAAAGTCTTTCTTACTAATTGATAGTGAACAATTGAATTTTAGTTTCCATAAAACTTAATCTTTTATTAGTATATAAATATGTCATATGAAACAGAATTTTATGTCTTCTAGGCTGATAGGAAATTCTTATCATTTCAGAGCTATCGTATTGCTTTAAGTTATCCATAAGTTTTGTAAACTCTTGAGTATTGATTCATACTTAGTAGATATGGGCTATTTAATCCATAACAGAGTTGGTTTTAGAATTTACTACTTCTAGCTGAAACTTGGAATTCTGAACAACCCCTGGCCAGGTTGAAGAAATACATAGAAAAAATGTAAGGTTTTCTTCTTAATAAATCTATGATATGTAATTAAATAGTCAAAATAAATTTGTAATTTATTTAACAAAAATTTAGTGAGCAAAACTCACTACATGATAGGCCCTGTGCTGTGGCTAGGTATTGGGGATTAAGATAAATCACACATGATATTTCTCCTCAAGAATCCCACTTTTTGTGGAGTTGATGGAAAATAAAGCCAACAATTAAAATACAATATGCTAGGTATTATTATAGAGGAATGTATTTAGCTTTATGAGAAAATGGAGACGGTACACAGAGAAAATGTAATATAGATGTGGAAAGAGTTCAATTAAATAATTTTCTATCCCTTTATGCAACTCTTAGTATAATGTTGTACACATGGATACTTGGGCAATTCCTAAAGATAGTCATACTATTTTTTTCTTTGTCTTATTGTGAAAGTGATATGTATGGATTATGAAATAGTCAAAAATTTTACCAAGCTCAGAGAATTAAAATTAAATAGGCAACATCTATACTTTTGTCTTCAAATACTGCTGTTGTTTTCTGGTATGCCACTTGGTAACATATTTTTACTTCATAATATATCATGAGTATTTTCCTATATAATTAATTGCTCTAACATTCATTTACTTTTTAAAATTCTTCTGACACTCGTTTTAATTGAGTGTCTTACCATATTGATATGCCATAATTTATCAATCATCTATATTTGATATCTTGTCTGAATCAAACAAACTTACTTACATAATAAATATTTGGTACATTTGTTACATACAGAAGTGGCAAGACTAGTTCAAAGTATGTAAAGAGTTTTAAGGCTTTTCATATGTTAGGCAATATATTCAATATGTTGGTTTTTGCTGGAACAGTCTAATTTAGGATTTTGATATCATTTCCCAATTTTATAATATTCACCAACTGTTCTGAAAAAGTTTAAATATCGTCTAAATGAATTATTTTTCTAAGAAATTTAAGACACAATGATCAGTTATAACCTAGTATTTAAGCTACATCAAGAAATCTGATGTTCCTCAGGAAAATATGGTCTGTGGGATTTTGAAGAAGTCATGCTTGCCATAAAATCTTTGTGTGTTTTTAGATAGCATTCAGTAGTGGACCACCTAAGTAGGGGTAGTTGAGGTATGAGTAACCTGTTCCTCTCCTGAGATGGGAAAAGTGAAGAAGACCTGAATGCCTGGCTTCATTTCCTTCTGGTTTTGGCACCTCTCCCTCCCCAAGAGTAGAGAGGAGTTAAACAGTTTAGCTCAAGGTACATATAATTACCTTGTACCACTTACTTTGATGATGCTGGTTGTTGGGCTTTCCTGCTCTCCTCGTGAGTTTGGTTAACAGAAGAATGGTGATCTAGCTTTCAGGGAGACCTTCCTGCAACTTTCTCCTTTCTGCCTTTCTGTATCTCAATCTTTCCTTTCACCAAAGCTCACTATCTTTGTCTCTCAAAAGTATGCCTTCCTTTCATTTCCTTATATCCCTAAAAACTCCATGGCTAAGCCAAAAATCACTTTCTTTCTAGTTCAAGAGGTAATGCTTATAAATTTTTGTAATAAGTACAGAAAGTATTTTCATTGTCATTAATGCTGTCTATTTGAAACAATTTAAAAGTGGATTTTATAGTTTAAGAAAGAACAGCAGCTTTGTAAAAAATAAAGAAGCAAACAATCTCTGGTTCTCATTGTAGCTGGTAACATGTATTACCTCTGAGACCTTTGTTAAATTACTTAACATTTCTCAAATCTTTGTGAGCCTTTACAAGCCTTCATCAGCTTTAACAACTAAGGAGACAAGCAGGAAAGAGACTTCTTTCTTGTACCTAGATAGGCTATTGATTTTACAACTGCCAAAGATGACTCATGTGGTCAGACAGTTTTGTGCCTTCTATCACTACAGGTATGGTTGTTTACATTCTCCTAGGCCCACTTACCTATCAAAGGACAAGAAGATAGAGTGCAACAGGGTTTCCAGTAGACAAAGAAAAAGAACAATCAAAAAGCACCAATGTCACAGCTCCTAAGAAAAGAGAAATGCTGGAGGAGATGTACTCTCACTACTGTACTTTCTTTATTTCTACCTGTAGTTTTCTCTCTATCTGCATAAGGATTTTAAGTAAAATGAGATGGTTAAAGAAAAAAAGACTTCCTGAAATTAAAAAAAAAAATTGAATTACAATATTTAGTAGATGCATTGGAGAAGATGGCCAAGAATTAAAGTCTATAAAGACCTAGTGAAAGAATAATTTAAAACCCTGAACAAAAATGCATTAAAAAGTATAAAGGCAAAGAAAATAAACTTGGATAGAAGTGAAACAATTATTTATATATACATGATAGACATAGATGAGAACTTACCTGAGCTAAATTCTTAAGTCTATAGAATTGAAATCCCCAAGACATCTGGGCATGATTGGGGGGAAAACATGTACTTTAATAAATCCCATTAAAATTCCTGAATTTTAAGAATTAAGAGAAATGACAATCTTTAAGACTGAGAGAATATACTTACAAAATTTTTAAAAAATCAGAATTACAATTCTCAGCTTTAACACTGGACTTTGAATGGTTGAAAGACAACTACAGATTATGGATAGAAAAGTACTGTAACACAAATGTCCTATACCTAGCTTAGATATCATTTACCCATTAGAGTGAAATAAGTTATTGTGGATGTTCACTGAGTCAGAGTATTTAGTCTATGGCTCTCAAGAGAGACAGTTACTTGGGAATGAACTACAACAAAATAACGTATTAGAGCAGAGACCTCAAGGTAGAAGAAGAAGAAAGGAAATAATTGTAAATTATAAGACTTGACATACCTATGTATTTATATCTCCCTTTTTATCTCTCTCTCTATCTATTCCTAAATGCATAATAAAAGGGTGAAGAAAAATATATTATTTAAAAGAAAAAAACATCAAACTAGAACTAATCTGAAACTAAATATAATATATTACTTAAGAAAAATGTAGGAGTTGATAATGGGGAAAAGATACTCTGAAGGTCTAATCAAGGGAGAAAGAATGGCTCTTAAGTGTATCATAAAGGCTTTTTCTTATGGAGATGAGATATAGGAAGAAGTAGGGGAATATATTGTCCAATGGCTATGAAAAGTATGAAAGTAAATAGTGTTATTCCTTTTTTTATAATTGATAATTAGTTTTAGCAAAGGGAAAATACTGGGAAAGGAGATTGGAATTCCAAAATCAACCAGGAGCAAGCAAGTGAGCAAAAGAGAATGAATAATTATTTAATCAGGTCAGCAAAAAAAAAATGTTAGAACAGGACAAAAAGGACATAATTTTAAAAAGGAAAAAAAATAACAATAAAAACAATTATATCAGTTGTTGCACTAATGCAAACAGACTGGATTCAGTCTCCTATAAAAAGATAGAGTTGTTAAAAATCTATCCCAAATTATGCAAGTTTTGAGAAATGCAGGAATTCTGATGTTAATACCAGACAAGAAAGTTTAAAGCAGTTATAATAGAGGGACAGTACCTAATTGTAAAATGCCTACATTTCCAAAAAACATAGTTGTCACAAACCTAAATGTGCCAAACAATATAGCTGCTAAATACACATACAAAGAACAAGTAAAACTCTAAGGGGAACTTGCTAAAAACTACAATTATAGTGGAAGAAAGTAATATGTCTGTTTTGGAATTAGGTCTAGCAGGCAAAATAATTGAGGACACAGAGGGTTTGAATAATATCAATGAACATATAAAAGCTATGTAAAAACCTTACACTTTCAAATAGAATATATTTTATAAGTCCATGAAGTGTTCATAATCCATCATTTACTTGAGCAAGAATAAAACTTTGTTAGTAAAAAAAGATAAAAATTTTACAAGTGGCATTTTCTTATCATAGTAAAATAAAATTAATAATAAATAAGAAGGCCCAAACTCTTCAATTATTGGAAGTTAAAATCACACTATGAAATAATGATCAGATCAAACCAGAAATAAAAACTATATTTATAAATAATAAGCTATTTTGAAAACATTGAAAGAGAATACAATGTCATAAAACCAAACAGACTTAGCAAAAGGCATATTTGGAGGAAGGGTTTTACACCATGATCCAAAAAAAAAAACATGTTACACTTTTAAAAAAGAAATTAGAAGAAACACAGCATCAACAAAAAATAAAGTAGATAAAAGGGAAATGATAACCCTAAATCCTTCAATAAAAACTAAACAGAAAATGAGTAAAGTACAAATATTTTTAAATAGTCAAGAAAATCAATAAAACCTTGATAAATTAAAGATAAAAGAGAAAGAACAGCCCTATACATGCTTAGAAATAAAAAAGGTCACAAAACTGCACAAACTAAAGAGATCAACCTTATAAGGAACCACCACTTAACAACTTTAAATGTACACACATGAACATATAGATGACATGGTGATTTCCTAGCAAAGAAAATTAGGGACAAAATTGATTAAATAAATAGTGGGAAATGTAGAAAAAGTATTTTAAGCAAAAGAGACCAGGAAAGTCATTAATATTTCTCATTAAAAAGGCACCAGGACCTTTTGGTTTCACAGATATCTTTTTTGAAAAAAAATAAACTAGTGTTTTGCATAACACCATGTACAAAATGTCAACGTCAAGTTTTTTTTTTAAGGACTTAAATATAAAAAACAATCAATAAAAATCTTATAAGAAAATTGAGATGACTATGTATATTTATATACTAGGAGTTGGGAAATCCTGATGAAACAAGACAGGAAACTTGGAACATATTAAAGAAAGATAGGCATATTTTCCTATAAAACAATTACAATTTTAAGGCAAAAATATTATAAATAAAGTCAAAAGAAAGCAAAAGATTTTATCAATCTTTTTTTTTTTTTTTTTTTGAGCATGGAGAGAATATGGAAGAATATGTATATCCTAGGATATTTTCACTGGTTATATAGTGGTCCAAGAAAGGTGGTTTTGGCAGAGGGAATGAAAGGAATGAGTGGGAAGAGTAAATGGAAGTAAAAAAACTTAATACCTATGGACTGATTGTGTAATTTAAAATCTACACACTCAACAGATAGAATATATTTTATAATAAATATAAAATCCTTCAAGCAAGTAAGTACATTATCCTAGCACAAGCCAGTTATAATAAGCTCAGTGTGAGAAAGACTTCTAATGTTTCTTGAATGTTATCAAAATTGCTACTATAACCACATTGGTTAGGGAGGAGGAATTGAATACCTTTATCACAGCCTACCCCCTATCCTTTATATACCTTTGTATAACATGTTGTTAAAAGTATTAACACATTGATCAGCCTCCAGAAAGGTACCTAGTATGGCATATTAACTTAGTAAATAGTTTTCCTTACTTTCAAACCTACTTTACCTTCCAAGAAGTTATTCTCTGGCTGAATTTTAAGCAGGTTTTCACTCTTTCAGTTGTACTTATGGTATCATGTTTTTGGAGTGATAGTGGCCCCATTAACTGCTGAAGAGTCCTTGCTAATAAGAAAAGGCAGTATATTTTTCCATGCAACAATAATTTGTTTCTGATGAAAAGATCAAGGTATTATGACTATTTTCTTTTCCAGCTAAAATCTCGAGATTAATGCAATTCTGACTTGTCTTTGTGGGAGAAATTTGTTCAAATTTTGTACTTCAAGGTTACTAGTATGGGCTAATATTTGTTACAGTGAACAAAAATCAACATCATTTATCAGTTTGACACCTAAAGTCAATAGCATATTTCTAAATTAGAGGCACTCTATTAGTAGAAGCACAGGTATCCGAAAAACTGACTTGGTTCTGCCTAAGCATTTACTAACCATGGAGTCTAGAAAATGCCATTTGTAAAATTCTATCTTTTTTTAAATAACTTAAAGTTTTATTCTTGCTCAAGTAAATGATAGATTATGAACACTTCATGGACTTATAAAATATATTCTATTTGAAAGTGTAAAATTTTTACATAGCTTTTACATGTTTATTGATATTATTCAAACCCTCTATGTCCTCAATTATTTTGCCTGCTAGACCTAATTCCAAAACAGACATATTACTTTCTTCCACTATAGTTGTATTTTTTATCAAGTTCCTCTTAGAGTTTTACTAGTTCTTTTTATGTGTATTTAGCAGGTTACTGAATTTCTCTGTTTCCCAGTTTATACAATGCTGTCTTCCTGGTCCTGCCAAACTAAAGGTTTTGTTATAAAGATGGAATGACTACTTTATGTAAGAGGCTTTGCAAGCAAGAGCTCTCTATGAATGTAAAACTCTTACAGTTTTTCTCAGATACCTCCCTGCATTTAGGCTGATCAACTCTCTAGGGTCCCTGTGATGTTCTGGAGCCCTGCCTTCTGCTCTGTCCAGTTGACTGGCAATCGACTCTAGCTGAAATTGCATTCTAATAGAATGTTTTCAAACTATGTGACTGAGCAGTTTCTTTTTTTCTTTGTAGGTGGACTTTCTTTAATCTTTTCTGTTTTATTTGTCATCCTCTGATATATTTCTAGGAAGATATCAGTTGTACAAAATTTGAATCTCTAGAGACAATGTTTGGATAACAATAAAAATATTATATTATTGTCCTGAGCATGAAAGACAAACCATATTAGGAGGTCTACAGTTAGGTTGAATCTTGAAACACATACTAAAATATGAAATAATATTAGTTTACTTAGTATCCTTTAAATTCTGTTAAATCACCATAAAATGACTACGGCCATAATTTCTATGTACCAATAGATGCCTTCTGGAAGAGAAGATGTAAAGGTGTAATAAAATATTATGGTCCTCCTTGCAGTACTCTTCAACACCTATTTATTATGTAATTCTAAGTAATCACTACAACTAGATGTTTACCAGTGCTGTAGAAATTCCAATTCTCTGTTTTAAAGGAAACCACTTATACCCAACACTCTAGAACATCATGTCATTGGACTCTTGGTTTAATCAAAGTTTGTAGAATCTTATTATATCTAAATAAAATAAAATAATTTTTTTTCCTATAAACTATAAGAGGCCATTTTTATTGACAGGATAATTTTCTCTTGATGAAAGAAGTGAACTACTTAATTTGGTGGTTTTATGCATTAATATTACCCCACAGCTCCTGCAACACTAGATTTCAGCATTCTGAAACTCACCATAACTTGATCGGATTATAATGTAAATTATTAACAATTTTTAGCTTATTTAAGAACTTGGTCCTACTTGTAGACTTAATTTTTTATATTAGATCATAATAGTTTATAATTATTAACATTATTTCTTTATTAATAAAAATAAAATACCCAGCATTAACTGCAGTTTCAGTCAGTCTGAAATAAAGGGCAGTATAGACAATTTAGGGTGTCATAACTCACATGTTTATTTCCAGCTGGATTGTGTGCTATTCTCATGTTGTGCTCTTGGTTTACTGGAACATTTCCCTTCTCTTTACTCAGGGACATCAACCTGTAACATATTATCCCTGCTGCCCTTGAGAATTAAAAAAATAGAAACAGCTCTGAATTAGGCACATCTACTCTTCTACCCCTTGGTTTGCTTCTATAATCTCATACTTTACTTTACTGCCTACCTTGACTTCTGACAGATTGGGTAGAAGGAAACTAGATGTTTCAGGAAACTAGATGTTTATAAATGCACCCTTTGTAACAAAAATCCCTTAAGTGTATATAATTTAATGAAAACACTATATATTTTAAATCAGTAACTTGCATTAATAGGACACTGTGTTGTTGAGGAAAGAATTTAAGTGTAGCTGTCAGAGAGACCTTGGCCCAGATTACATGATAGTTGTGTGATTTTTGATAAATGACAAAAATTACTTCCTAAATTTCCTAATTTGTATCTGTAAAATGGGAATATTATCTTCTTTAGAATACCTAATTTGTCCAAATATTTTGTGTATATTAGAGAGAGTCTACCTCTTAGTAAGCACTTCACAAATATGTTACTATTACTAGTTGTAGCCCATAGGTCAACATATTGTAATTTTATAGAATCTAGTTGTACTGAAAAGATCCAGAAAAAGGATCTGTTGGATGCTACTGTTTCTATTAAGAATATCCAGTCTCAAAACCAAACTCAGCAGGTAAATGGATTACTTTCCTCCCAGCATGGGACATGACTCCCAGGGATAAGCCTTCATGGCACCACGGGATTACTACCAAGTACCAGCTGATTGTAACTAGAAAATGACCTTGAATAAAAGGGTCAACTCAGACCAGCAGAATATCTCAGCCTACATGTAATATCAGGTGTCAAAAATGCTTTTTGACCTTGAACAAAAGGGGAAAATGGAAAAGGGCAAATGAGTTTATATGGCTATGAGTCTCCAAAAAAGAGTCGGGAGGTCATCAGAGGGTTCGCTCTTAGGTATGGCTCAGCAGGTCCCAGAGACAGTCAAAGTAGATACAAGCCCAGGTATGGTTCTTCTGAGGGCTACAGAGACCCACAGTTATATGGTCATGGCAGATGGAGTTCAGCAGCATGTGAGTTGCCTTACTTTGGAGTTTGTGTTCCTGAGTGTGATGGAATTGAACTCAGATGTGTCTTTGTTCACAAGCCTCTCCTGTTACTTCTCCTGGACCTGTGGTTGGTGCTGGGGTTTGATGTATAATCAGGAGACCTGAATCTCTGGATTGTCCATGTAGCAGCCAGGCCCTGAGCTTCAAAAGACCTGCAACTCCTACCCTCTGATTTAATGAACTTACTCCAGCCAGCTAACAGGGAGGTAAAGAAGATCAGCCACCACACCAGGGAGCCAAGAGTGCCTACCACTGCAAGCAAGGGAATTGCATCCATCATCCATGTGGAATCTAAGCCCTCTCGATATAGAGGTGGAGTGAACATAACCATCCAAAGGTCCACAGGATGGAGGAATAGCGTATGGATTAAAGTGGACTTACTGATATTCTATTCTGGAACTATTGTGATTAGTAATGGAAGAAAACATAGCATTAATGTGGAGAAGGTGGCCATGGTAGCTGCTGAGGGTAGGGAGAGGGAAGAAGATATATGATGTGGGGGCCTTTTCAGGAGTTGGGGTTGTCCTGGGTGGTACAGCAAGGACAGTTGCTGGACATTGTATGTCCTGCCATGGCCCACTGGGTAGACTGGGTGAGAGTGTAAACTACAATGTAAACCACTATCTATATGGTGCAGCAGTGCTCCAAAATGTGTTCACCAAATGCAATGAATGTGCCACAATGATGAAAGAGGTTGTTGATGTAAGAGGAGTGCGGTGAGGGGGGTGGGAAGGTATATGAGGCTTCTTATATTTTTTTAATGTAACATTTAAAAAAATAGAAAGAGAGATAAAAAAGAATAGCTAGTGTTTATGGAGTTACACTGGTGCAGGCTCCATGCTATCTACTTACAATACTTGTATCATTTTATATTTGTACTAATTCAGTGAAGTCAATATTAGTCTCTGTTTTGCAGATGAGAACTCCAAAGCTTATGTTTTATTAATACTTATCTCCCTGCAGGGACATCTGGGGTGACCAACATAGCTAGGATTCCAATTCAGTTCACTCACACTACAAAGCCTCTAGTTGTCTAAACCACTATACACTACTCTTTCCCAGATCTATGTAGATAATCAGGAAATGTTATCTGTCATATTGGTCTTAAGTAACATACTGATGCAAAAAGAGAGATATTAAAGAATGTAGTAAAGAGATGGAAATAAAGTAAATAAAGGGAATAGTAATGTAGTCATTAAATGGGATAATTGGGGGAAAAAAAGTTAAAACCATGAAAAAAATTGACAAAACATAAAAAGTGAACTGATTCCAAAATAATACCATGACATTTATAAAATTTCAAAATTTTATTATTCTAAGTAAGCAGACTGTATGATATAAAATATTTCTTAACAGCTACATAGAGGAAAGTTTTCTCAATATTGGTATGTTAGTAGATTCTGCTGAGGTGTGTTAATTGTAATATTAATAACTGTTAAAATACCAGATTTTTCTGAAGATTTGCTTTAACAATTTAGCAAAGATTCAAAACAAAGATTATCCCTTTGGTAACTCAAATTTATTCCCTGGAATTTCTATATTCTTTCTTGTGTGGAAAAGAAAGGGAAACAATTGTGGTGAGCTGAGAATTGCACATAGTCTCTGAGAGCCACAGAGACATATCATGTATATGAATGTCATGCACCATGTGTGTCAGTATAGGTGAGAAAAAGACCGAGAACCACTGACCTAGAATGGTGGAAGCTGAAACATTGATATAATGTACCTATGTGTTAGCAAATTTAGAAAAAATTATGCAATATACTTTTAATTTGTTATAAATGGCACATATACTATTGTGCTAATATATAATTATAATATACAGTATAAAATAGAGATATAAATTCAAAAGGGTTAGATAGAAATTAGAGTAACTTTTTAATTTTATGATTTTTCAATACATATTTCTTTCACTCTATATTGTATTTTCAGTCAACTCTATCCTTTCTGCCTTTTTTTGCCTTTGCTACCTATATATTCTATTAATATTTTGGGAGTTAACTCTATCCACTCAGGCTTTGCCCTTGCTTTTTAATTAATCCCTTCGATTCCAATCAGGACTGTTTCCTGATCATCTTAAGATTTTATTTTATTTCATTCACCTGTCACACCCTTTAACTTCCCTATTAAACATATATCCTATCCATTATGGTAGATGCTGAGATGTGCTGCCCTGATTCCCCTTCAAGAGAGAAGGCCTCAATGCTTTTGGAAAACTGCCCTCAGCTCCCAGCCCTTTTTTGGGATTCTCTCTGCCTAAGAAGACTTTCTTCCCAAGGTCTTCCCTCCTTCCAGTGGCAGCCTGAATCTAACTGCTCATCAACACAGGAATGTAAAAGCCCAAGTCCCTAATCCTAACCCATGCACTTTTGAAGGGTAAACCCAGCTACCTATGGGATCAACTGAGGCCATTGCTGAGGCTGTATCACAGCCCATCTTCTCCTTCTGCCCAATTTCGTTTCCTTTTGCTCTCTTTTTCACAGGTGTTGATCTGGAGAACACTCTAATAAACATCCTATATGCTAAAGTCCTGTGATACTATGATTCCTGTGAAGTATTCCCTGAATGTTTTCTTACTGCTCTCTTCTGAATAACTATGGCCCTTTCAGTGTTTAAACCTTCTAGGTCATGAGCTTCCCTTACTATTGTATGACTGGAAATGATAGTGTCTGCCTGAGTAGCCATCAAGAGACAAAGTAATTGGACAGGACCACTTTGAGGCAGTGGTACAAAACAGTGTCTCTCAGGAGCTCAACTCAATGAAAAAATTGGTTCATAACTTCTGATACATAGTTGAACATTTGGCAGCTTATGAGGGGAGATATTGGAAGGTGCCTGAGGCCTAAGTCATTTATGTTATTTCGTCCATGCAGAACCATTGGGCTGTGCTTGGAAGGAAGATCATGGGTGTGATATGCTCTTCAGCTTTTGGGAGACTGATTGTGTTTCTGCAGCATTGACTTATGGAGACCAGGACACAAACAGTGTTGATGTATGCTCTGAAAGACACTGGGCTAGTTACTTTCCAGATGCCATTTCATCTAATCTTCACCAACTAACTCTGTGAGGAGACCTCATTATCTCTAACACATGGGCTAGAAAACAGAGACTCAGGTTAAATTACGTATATAATTTGACACTAAATGGCAGAGCTGTCAAACATCACATTTCATATTTGATCAGCTCACTAAAAATGAGAAGCTTAAAATTAATTTAAAAAAATAATCATCAATTTAAAAATATTAGGTTCTGAAGCTCATATTATGAAATATATTATGTAAGACATGAAGATTGTGCATTATTTTTAGAAAACAAAGCAATGATATTCCCTATGATCACTAAATGAAGTAAAATATGTTAAGTACTTAAAACAGTGCCTGGAAAACAGAATAAGTCCTCAAAAATTTAGCTATTGTTATCATTGTTATTATTTATATTCACTATATTATTTCCTAAGAACAGTACCTTGTTATTTGCTGTTTTGTTTATCTAGCTATCATCATATAAATTGACTGTCTAGTCTCTCTCTCTCTCTCTCTCTCTATATATATATATATATATATCTACATCTATATATCTCTCTATCTACATCTATATATCATCATATGTGAGTCTGTGGTAGATTGAATTATGGACCACAGTTTATGTATGCTCTTAAGCTTGTGAATTTCTATATGTGTAAGCCCAATGTAAATAGGATCTCTTAAAGATGTCATTTTAGTTAAGATGTGGCCCAATGAAAGAAATTCAGACATAGAGAGAGCTGCAGGAAGGAGCTAGAATCTGGAAGTCAATGGAACTCAGAAGAGAAAGGAGAAGACATTGCCATGTGAACTGAAGTAGGGATACAAGCCAAGGAACCCTGGGATAGATGATAGCCAGCAGCAGAATATTACACTTACGGAGAAAGCTTCATCCTGCTGACATTTTGATTTTGGATTTCTCTTAGCCTCAAAACTGTGAGCTGATAAGTTTGTTTTTTTTAAGTCAACCCATTTTGTGTTATTTGTCCTAGCAGCCTCACAAACTAAGTTCTATCATTATCTATCTATCTATCTCTCTATCTATCTATCTATCAATCAATCAATCTATATATCTATCAATCAAGTAAATAGTATGTAATTCCAAATGGAATGTTGTGGGGGAAACAGTCTTCTGGTCTTTGATATCACACAGAATTTTATTTCACTCTCAGATCTGTCACCCTCTAGCATTGTGATGATAACTTTTAAGCGACTAAATTTCTCAATCTTAGTTGCTTTATCAATAAGAAACTCAGATACTGGCTAAGTCCGTCTTTTTCATTTCAGAGGGCAGCACTGTCTACTCAGTGCTTCTCAAATCTTAATGTGCTTGTTAGGCACCTGGAAGTCTTTTTCAAATGTCAATTCTGATTTAGTAGGTCTGAAGTGATGTACTGAGATTCTGCATTTCTAATAAATTGTCCACCTAGCATAGTTGGAGTAATAAGGCTATAACATGGGTTGAGATGCAGAATGCTTGATCATGCCCTGAAGTTCCCTCCTAGCATCTAAAATGAGGTTAATGACACATCCTTTGAAGACCTGCTGTGGGAATTAGAAACAATGGATATGTAAAATTCCCACCCTGGTTTCTTCTGATTGTAGGAACTCAGGAACTGTCATCATTATGATTGTCTTCTTAGATACTGTGTGTGTGTGAATAAATCAATTATGCTTGACATTAAAGCAGGTCTCAGAGGGGATCATTATCAGAATCATCTTTCCCAGGCCTACTTTGTTTATAGATAAGGAAATTAAGATTTACAGAAGGCAAGTTGTCCAGAGGATTGGAATCTAGACCTAATGATTCTGAACTTAACACTCTACATCTGTCATCCTGGCTTCCTTGACAAAATGGCAGAATAAGTTTGAGATTTAAAAGATATAGTAAGGAATAATCTAAGTTAATTTTTCAAAGAGGACTAGAACTTAGAAACCATTTAAATACATATAAAGGAATTGCAACAACAGAAATGGACACACAGATGTTGGTGAGAATTTGGATTTCCTTATATTATAGTTCACTATTTTCAAAGTTACACTTACTGGCGCTAAAATTGTTAACTGGGCACATTAAAGCAAAATTGACTTTGAAAACTATAACATGTCTTAAGAAGAATTCTGTGAGTCAGACAAGCTAAGACCATCTGTGCACTACATCATAAAGTTTGGAACCCTTATTTTCAGGACCTCATGTTTACCTCTCTGTCACCTTTTCCAATGACCACCTTTAGCAGGAGGCACAGATTTTTCTCTTGCCAACTAGATTTTCCTTCTCCAGAGAGACAATAATCTGATAAACATTCATGCTTTAAGAATTAGGAGTGATTCCTTCAGGTGTATTGCTACATATTTAAATAAAGCCACAAAATACTTTAAAGATTAGGAAATGCATTAATGTTCAGATATAATTAAGGACGTCTTGAATTTTCAATGTTTTAGGACCTTCATGATTAAATATTATTACAGAAATCCAGTGTGCTTTGCCTTTTTGGAAGAATGGCTCTATTAATATTTTAAAATAACTCTGAAGGGAGCCTCTGAAGAATTGTTTTTCAGATAAAATTTCAAAGAATACTTTGAATTTGATTTTTTCAAATGAAGCCCCCTTGTGATTTGTAGGTGACTGGAGAATAAAACCAGGGATTCAGGGGATCAATAAATAATGCTATCTTGTCTCCCACTCCCCAGCCTAACCTAAGTTGAGATGCAATATAGAGATAGATGGAATGTTAGGCAGATATATATCACATAACATGTAATTACTGATATAGATAAATTTGAGAAATTCAGATCTTGTAGCCAAATAAATTTGTTAACACTTTTCTCCTAAATTAGACAGACTCATCATGGTTAATTAGAGAGTCCCAGTTACAGTCATTGGCAGTTATGAACAATATCAATCTCCCCCAAGAGGGTTTGGCCCTATAAATCACAGAATGCAGGAGCATGCTTTCTGTAGGCAGGCTGGCTACCAAAAAAGGGAAGAGGAAGAAAAAAGCTGAGCTACCCATGCCCAGTTCATGCTCCTAAACTCACCAATCATAAAATTCACAACTCTATCTGGGGGAGAAATGAAAGGACAGAAGAAAGAGGGCAAGAAGTTAGGAGATGTGTTCTTCCCTAATATTTTACAACTTTGTTCTCTTACTCTATTGCCTTAACCAGAGGTCCAAATATCCATTTTGACCTGTAATAAATGTTGTATTTTTTTGTCCACATATGCCACCCAATTGTTTTTTAACTTGGGCAGGAACAGGAAAGCTGTTTATTGAAATAGCTGAAGTTCACTTTCTTGTGCATTGGGCCAAGAAGCTTGAGAAGTACACAGAAGTGGAATTTAGAAGCAAAAACAACAGACCTGGCCAAGGTAGGTGGCTTCAGGCGTGAAGTGTTAGCAATTAAGTACCCACTTGGGGTTTTGGCTTATATTATACCACACTGTTTTTAATTTGTGTGGTTGAACTATAACTGGTAGAGTTTGGCCTGTCAGCTTTATGTGTTATGCTTCGTAAGCACCATCCATTGTATGTAGATCTTTATCCTATGCTTAATAAAAGCTTAGATCAAATATATAAAACTGTTGTTATGTTGGTAGGTATACAGGATGTGTCTTTAAAACATGCTAGCATTTTGTTGCCCAAGGCATGTGCACTGCTGGTGTGAACTGCACAATGGAGGCAGTTAGAGTATTGCAGTGATGGTATAGATAGGCATTAATGATAAGTGTTTTAGTTCTCAAAACAGGTAGTGCTTCAGTAAAAAAAAATGTTAAGGGTAGCCAAGAACCATATGTATTATGGAACACCACTGTGATGTATTAGCTGTAAACTATTTGTAAACTGCGGGTCTGCTAAAGAGGAGACTCCAAATTCCTTTGACTGAAATTAGGACAAAATGAAAGGACTAGTATTTAAAAACTCCTGTGCCTGTTTTTAGAAATACGAGTTGTTCAGAGATTCAAAGGGGAATGAGGAAGTTTGGAAAATATTCTTCAGTTTTATTATCAGGACATGAATAGAATCAAATGAAAGGCAAGAAGATAGACTGATTAAGCTGGAGGAAGACAGAGATTTTAGTAAGGAGAATGGTTGACATCTTAAAGGAGCAATTGGAGACATATGAAGGGGAATTGAGATACTGAAAACAAGGCACAGGTGATATAGCAAGGTCTTAAATGCTTTTGAAAATTAGGGGCTACTCTTACTAGATAAAAAAACAGTAACTGTAAATAGTTAAATCTAAGAGAGATAATATATTAGAAAACCACCTGGAGCAATCAACCCAGAGGTATCCAGAAAGTATGGAGAGATGTCCTTTTAAAGCTGAAGCTGATAGTAGGAACCCTGAGATTGAGTCAGGTGGAACAAGTAAGAACAAAAACTCTGGACATGTTTGAGAGAAGACACTGCCACTATAAAATGATCAAAGAATCATTAGGTGACTGATGTTCAAGGTGACACTTCTACTGTAGGTCATCATGCAGGAATTGTCTATTTCAGGGAACATGCCTAAAAGATTTATGGGATTAGCATTCTAAGGGAAGGAGCAAGAAAGCCAAGGCTGATTATAGAGGGAGCCAATCCTGAATTACACGTCGTGATGAGAGACCATCTCCTGGGAGGGATTATCCCCTAAGGGAGGTAAAGGTGGACAAGATTGGTTTGATCATGAATACACTTGGTCATTTCAATATTTAATGATTTAATCTTATTACAGCAGATAAAAATGAGAGAGTTGGGTGATGTTATGAAACAAAATATATGCTCCAGGAAACGAAAGGGAAAAAAGGTAAAGAAGACATTTGAACATAGCAAATAGCACTTCCATACCTGTAACCTAGAAGGAGAGGGGCCAAAGTCAAAGCAAAGGCAAATCATTTAAAACTTAATAGCCTTCTTGAAAGGGGTAGTAAACAATGGAGAGAAAGAAAACATTAGAGACACAGCTCAAGCTGCAGAAAAATTTGTAGCATAGAGAATTGCTACTTAATTTTTGGAACCACCTAAAGCTATTGGAGTTCAGGGTCTTTAAGGGCCTTGGTAAAGGGCTTTGTCCTCATTCAGCCCCCAGGGTAACAGGTTTTAGAAGAACCATCTGCATCTTCTGCTCAGAGATCTGCTGAAATGATGCTTCAGTTGAAACACAGGTGGGGGTTAAGTCCAAGAGCAGGTTTTTTTTAGTTCTTAGAAGTTTCCTGTAATAGGAAGTGATGATAGTCATTGCAATCTAGGATCACGGGATATTGGAGGAGACCCATACTCACTAAGACCAAAGGCGCTAGCAATTTGAAACACACATGAAAACAGACATCAAGAAGTTTTGATTCTGCAGAAAGGAAAGGAAAGTTACCAGAAATAAGACCTGGTGACTGTAGTTGGCAAAACTGTTTATTTCTAAACCTTGCGGATGAGATAGGGAGATAATAGGCATAGATAGGTTTCCCTCTCTGGTTAGTGTAAACACAAAGGGCCAACTTTAATCTCTTGGTGTGAACCCAAGTAGGTTTCAGTTTCCAGTTCATTGCTCTGGAAATCTGGCATAGAGTGAGGGCATCCTGGTGAGGCTGAGAATCTATTCCTTTTCTCTAAGATACTACTGGGTGCTGCTGTGGTCTTTGGAAGCAATAAATACTGGATTCTAAGAATGACATTTTGCTTTGAACAACTGCTCTCGTGGCTGGGGATTGGCTTGATTTCAAAATTTTGTGAATTGGGAGCCACCATCTTGAACGTCTTGCATGAGCATTAACTCTTCAGACTTTTTTTAAAGGTGATGTGCATAAGAAATTTGATGTTAAATTTAAAATTGGAGATCCTTCTAGGAGCAGGCAACTCATGCTGGAGTACCTGAAGCAAATCCAGTTTAACCTAGTATCAGATATTTTCTAATTGAGACTAAGAAGAAATTGGGAGACTTTAATGTTTATTTGGTCTTCCAGTTTTTCTTAGTTTGATATTTCAATATTAACTCAAAAGAGCAAGAGTATGTGACTTTGATCTTAAGATTTTGAGAGCATTTTTCTCCGTTAATTTGATAATGGAAACTACATTCAAAGTTAAGCTTACTTTATGTTGATAATTTTATTACAAAACCTTTGAGATCTATTGGACAATATGTCTGGACATCATTTGGGATTGGATTAGATAGGGGATAAATTTTCAGAATGGCATTGTATTTAGCTGTTGTATTTTGTGTATGTGAATTTTACTCCATTTCAAAGCCAAAATCTACACTGCCCTTCAGCAGTACCAGGAGGATCAAACTGCAGTCCTTGATTTGGGGGAAGCAGCCCTATGAATTTGAGAGAATGCCATTAATTTTCTATCCCAAGTGGAAAGATACAGTACTGGTTATTACAGGCTTCAGAGTGAAATGCAATGGATCAAATGAATTAAGAAATCTGCGGACCTTTGGGGAAAGGGTACATCCTTTCCCCTGACTTCTTTACCCACATGGAGGGAGATCAATTAGAGTAACAATTTGGGCCTCTCTTTACTCTTCTACCTTACTTTTTTCCCTCAGAGAAGGGGCCTGACTAATCTGGTTTGTTGGGAGATGGGGTTGAGCATTCACAGTTCAGCCCTTTCCTTTCTCCTCTTTGGGGTCTGCTAGTCAGCAGGGAACAAACATTCAGCTTTGCACCTTCATGGACTAAGACTTACTGGGGTATGTTTGCAGTGGGGGAAGACCTCTAATTGTGCTCCTGGGCCCAGAGTGGGTATGCCCAGAGTGAATTAGGCAGATATACATAACAAATCTATTTAGCTCTATACACTAGAACTGTTTAATCAATATTAAAACAGGTATTTTGTTCTCTAGCTGCCTGACATCCACGGCTTTCTCTTAATTGGTGCCAAACTTGGGTAGGGCACAAAGCTATCATTTATGGGGTTCTTCATACCTCACCTTTGAGAATAAAGATAATTCTCAATGGCACAGATTTAAAAAAAAATTTTTAAGTGAAATTCTTATTATTCAATAATAATATATTTCTAATATCCTTAAGGTTGATTTGGAATAAGATAATTTAGTAAGAATTTGGGGTCTTAAGTGAACGATCATAGCAGAAACGTATAGAATCAAGATTTTGCAAAGCAAAATGACCTTTGAAATCATCTGTCCCAACACACTATTTTTTCTTTTAGATGAGGAAACCAAGATTGAGAGAGGATAAGGTACTAGCTTAGGTCATGGGTCATGCAGATGATTTGTGGCAGAAAAATGTCCTTTTTTATTTTCTTTAACGTTGGCATGAGTTGAGTTTATACTTGGAATTGAATTAAAACAAAAATAAATGATTACCAGCTTCCTATAGTTCTAAGAACTATTTTGAAAACAAATCACCTAATTTAAGTCAATCTTCCAATCAAGTGTCTTCTGTTGTTTATAGCACTCTTTTATACCTTGAAGGTAATAATTTCTTCTCTACCTTATTTATTTCACTTGATAAATACTGATCTTGTTCTGTGCTTCTGCTAGAGCTTGAAATTAATTGAGTTTTCTATATCAGTATTACCAGTTATAATATATGAACATCATCATAGCTATAGGGCTTAACTAATATTGAAGAGTAACATAGAGGTAGATTTCATTTTTAAGAGTATGTCATTTAATAAATGTGTATGATTAAGACATACAGGCAGAGACTGCTGACTGCCCTCATCAAACCTCTAATAGTATTCTTGCAACTCTCCCATTTAGGGGTTGCCAACTTTTCATTCAGCACTTTTAAGATCTTAAACCTCCTTAACTACCAGGCCTCCTTCATCTAAAATTTTGTCTATTTTTGTTACAGAATGTATACATTTTCTTTTTTTATGCATTTATGTGTACATGAGGTTATTCCCTGGAGTTAGAATTTTATAGTAGTGCAAGAATTTGGGGCAGAATGAAAGATGAATATATTGAGACTCAGGGAAATGGTTTGACCAGAGTTAAATCACAATTAATGGGAGAATTCAGATGACAGCCCCATGTTGCTAATTTGTATTTTAATGTTCTATTCAGTATTTTTATGTATATATTTCCCAAAAAGAATTTTTTTTTTGCTTTTGCATATGAAGTGTAGAAACTTCCAGCAATACAGTAGAGAATAAATATGAAAATATGAATTGGATCTGATCCTATATTCAGAGGTAACCTGTATTAGCCTTTGGTGTTCAGCTCTCCAGGTATCTCCCCTTGCCAATTTATAGATGCTATCCTTAAGATTTGCCCAAGAGAATGTAAATACCATGGACATTTTAAATATCAATGTGATATTCCATTTTATAGATACACCAACATAATATACTTAAACATCACCTTGTACCTGGACATGTTTTATCATCAGTATTTTCCTTTGTGTTACTTGATTTTTCCGGCATGCTTCAAAAAATCTTCCCTACACTGTGACAATCAAAATATTCACCAATATTTGCTTTAATATTTTAATTATTTAATTATTCAATATGTTTATTTTAAATGATCTGGAATATACTGTATTGAAGGCTGTGGGATAGTTTCAACACCATATTTTCCAAGTAGATAAGTAGTTTCCTAGCACTACTTGCTGAATTATCTATCTTTTTATCTTTTTCACTGATGCCAGGTAGAGGTTTATACTTGCAGATAAACACTAGAATGACATTGTCAGTTTAGTATTTTTCATGCCTCTTGGGATTGTATTGAATTTATAGATTTCATTCAGCAAGGAAACTAATATATTTACAATATAGAATCTTCCTTTTAAAGAAGAAGATATCTCACATTTATACGAGTATTCTTTTTTCTCCCTCAGTAGTTTTATAGTTTTCTTTATTATAGTTTCTGCACAATCTTATTGCTTATTTCTTTTTTTAGTTGTTATTGTTAGTGAATCTCTACAATTCATTTATATTTATATTTAACAGTGTTAGGGAGTCTATAATTTTTTTAGGTGTTGGGATTCTTACATTATGCACTAATGTATCTAAAAAGAATATATTTTTTGTCAATCGTTGCAATATTTATACTTCCATTTCTTTTAAATTGCATTTTATAGCATTTACATTGCACTGTCAATGACAGTATTGTTTATAAGCACCCTTACCTTCTTTCTGATTCTAATAGAAATGTTATTTGTGTTTCACCATTTAGCATGATGACTGTGTCCAGCCATTAGTACATGCTCAAGAAATTTCTGTTGTATTAAGTCTATGGCTTATAACCCATAAAACAGAAGTTCTATTTTCATTAAACCGTATATACACCTATAAAATATTATATATTATGTATATATGTCTATGTATATATATACATTTTATACATGTTATAGCTATTATATATGGATAAATATTATATTTGTATATATGTATATTTTGCCTTAAAACAATTAAATTCAAGTTGCCTTGAAATAATTCTTTTGTTCTTTTATTACAGTAAATACATGGTGACATTTTATAATTATGGATATAACTTCCTGTCATAAATAGGAATAATTTGAGGGTTGTGGTAAAGTGATCTCCCTCATTGTACCAAATATGTCTTCTAATGGCATGTTTTATAGTTAAGTTTCTGATGGAAGAGATATCTTTTTTAAAATTAATGAATATGCCTTTTATAAATGACTCCTCCATTAATTAAAATTAATAGGGTGAATTATTCAAGTAGTTATGACATCTTAGTGTAAATTCAAAAATCACATCTTCTATATGTTGAGGAAAAGGTGAGGTGTGTATGGGAAGGTTGAAGAGATAGTGACAAGGTTTATATAGAAAATTGTATTACCTATTTCTTGGGAGCTGGGAATGAAGGAGAATATGTGAGTTTGAGCAAAGGTTGCTAAAATTTGATTTTGTGTTGAGAAGGTTGCATTTCTCATAAAGTGTATTTACCTTTTTATTTAGGCTCATATTCTATCTCTTCTCCTAAATGAAAAATAAATAATGCCTTGCTAAATTTACTTATTAAGTGTGAATGGGTGACCTTAAAGTATTGAATAGTTTATGGAAGATAAAATTCTCAGGGAAAAGTGGACCTTGTCTTTTATGGTGGCTATGGTCTATGGACAAGAAATATGTAGTCATACAGAATAGAAGGAAACAAAACCAAATGGAGTTTATGATTTTGGGAAAAGTAGGAGGTGATAGTGAAATTCATGAAAAGATACAGCAGCATTACAAATAGCCAATAACAGGGGATCAGATGTAAAAGCACAAGTAGGTTGAGTCTGAGGCAAAAAGAACAATTCTCAATTTCCTAGAGATAAGAAGGAAATTGGAAATCACCATTGCAGCTGAAGAGAAGCTTGTGGTTGGCACAAATATAAGTTGAGGCTCCATTGAGGTAACATTTTGAAAATTTGTATCCCTAGTTCTCATGATGTGTGATTTTTTTCCTTAGCAGTATACTACAACCTGAGCATGGGAATGGAGGAGACCAATGATTTCACTGATTTAGTGATAGGACTATTAAGACAGGTGTGACAGAAAAGCAAGGGACAAGAGAGTTGTGGGTAACTTGTATAGAGAATAAGGTTAAGCCAGATTGGCGGAACAGAGATGGAAATTGATAATCAGGAAATAGTAATTCCAAAGACATCAACTAAAATTTCTGTTGTCACTGAGCATATGCACATCTTGCAATGATAAAATTTGTGGACAAAGAGTGAGATGTTTGAATTTAATATTTCACACATAGCATAGTTTGCCACTGGTAAGAAGTGACTACTGAACACATGAAATGGGTCTAGTACAAATTGAAATGTGCTATACCATAAAATTCATACTGGATTTTGAAGACTTTAAATGAAAAAAAGATTGTAAAATATTTCACTAATACATTAATATTGACAATATCCTAAAATTATGATATTTTGTGATATTGAGCTATATAAAATATATTGGCAAAATAAATTTCATAATTTTTATTGTTGCTGCTAGAAAATTTGAAATTACATATGTGGCCGTTCATTATATTCCTATTGGACAGTGTTTTTATAATAGCTAATACTCATTAAGCACTCAGTGTAAGCAGGCACTGTTCCAAGATTCTTTCATATATCAAATAACTTAATCCTTAAAATAACCCTAATAAGTAGGTACTATTGTTTATTCCCATTTCAGAAGCACAGAAAGGTGAAGGAGGGTATGCAAGGTCAAACAGACAGGAAATAGCAGTCAGGATCTGAGTGCAGGAATAATGGATCCAGAGTCTTCATTCTGAATTGTTCTAGAAGACCACATCTTTATAGAGAAATGAGTGTATATGTTAGCCTTGGAAATTTTTAAAATATTACTTCATCATATTACTTGCCATAGGGTACTACTTGACTAATCTTTCTTTTATTCCTTTCCATTTGTCCTTGGTATGCTTCAATTTTTCTTGGTAGATTTTTACCTCCAGCATCCTTTACTAATCAATATCTGTATCATTTTTTTTTTTGTATTACCTGATGTGTATCTTATTATATATTTAAGGACTTTTAGAGTAGAATAATATATTTTTTGCTATTTTAGTTTGTCATTTGTTTTAAAGCCTTTCAAGCCAGACTTAGGAATTAAATCTGAATCTGTGGAATTTTTAAAGAAAAATTAAAATATACTTTAAAATAGCATTTATTTTTATAGTTATAGAAAGATACTCTTTGAAAGGTCATTGCAAAAAACAAAAGAAGGAATTGCAAAAAAACCAATATAATGCTGTTTAATAAGGGAATAATTATGTATTTTCATTCAACGAGAGAAAGATACTTTAATGCTAATTTGGTGGGCAATGGTGGGCTTATGATTTAAATTTAGTGAAAAAATTAAGTTTTCTTGCTGATAAAAGTGTGCATTTTTAAAAAATGTAACAGTCAAGTTTCAATATGTTAATTCTTTCTAAAATGAATGTCACACTTTATATAATGGTTTTATTATTTCATTTTTCTAAAATTGTGCAATTTTATATTGTAAAATAGCTAGATGGAAGACTCGGGGAAGCTTTGCTTTCTTTCCTGACTTTATCACTCGTTCTATGACCTTGGCCTTGATAGGCGAAAGAAATGATTCAAATTCAGTAGGAGGTTAACCCTAGAGAAAGGTTGTAGCAGTTTGGTATTATTTATGAATTCCAAAAATAGTTATTGGTTTATGTTTGTATACTGGTCTGTCAGAGGTATCACTTTTGATTGATTAAATTTTGCTCAAGACTTTGATATTGGGCAACATCACTAAGAAAAGACATGGCAAAGGACAGAGTTAGGAATTTTGAGCTGGAGCCTGGGAAGTGAACACACAGGAAAAGAACACAGAGGAAAACAAATGGCTCCTTAGACATGACAGAACCCTGGGGAGAGAGATAGAACCATTTGCCTGATAGTCTACAGCTGACCTTGAGGAAAGAGTGCAGAGTGCAAACTCTTGGCAGACTTTGTCAGCCATCTTGCCCTAACACGTGGCAGTAGACTTTGGTGAGGGAAGTAGCTTATACTTTATGGCCTGGTAACTGTAAACTTCTACCCCAAATAAATACCCTTTATAAAAACGAACAGATTTCTGGTATTTTGCCTCAGCACCCTTTTGGCTGACTAATACAGAGCTTTTTCAGCAGGTACTTTAGACATTTAAGCTCTTTCCTCATTCTACCTTCTCTGTAACTTCAGTTTTGACCTCATTTACTCATTGATAGTGCTAATATAGGCCAAAACTGCAGTAATTGATCCAAATGACTTGGTAATATGTCCACCTCATTCATCTAAAGAAAGATAAAAGTACACTGAAAACACTGGTTTTTATACTGTATTATACATATGTATAAAGAAAAGCAATTGGCTAATCTCAGCAGTGTCTCTGGGTAAAGGGTTTTTAAAACTACAACACAGAAACCCTGTGCTAGCGAAGAAGATAGCTTAGGTTATTTGATGCAAGATATCTTAAAAAATGATCCTTTTCTAAAATATGTAAATAATTACTTTTACTAAATATGCATTTTAACGCTGACTTAAAACTATGTTTTTAAAGATTCCTCATATGAAAAAGGAATCCTTCTTGTGATTGGATGGGAATTTTTGTTAACATTTAGGGAAATGTGCTCTTACAGTTTGTTGTTATGCATAACATTTACATTGAGATAAATTCTGTATTTCAATTATTGATATGATTTCTTTTGTTAGAAAATTGAGTAAATATAATGAAATGTAATAAGTACAATGTAGCCTTAGTATCTATATTTACATTAGAGTTATTATCTAATAAATTATCTAAACCATTATTATTTTAATTAATGAAAAATCTAATGTACTTAAATTTTTAAGTGACAAAGACCACAAAATTTTTGATTTAATGTTTAATAAATGACTTTATATATTTATATATATGAATAAATAAATATTTATATATTTATGTATTTATTTTCCTCAGGCATTAAAATATTTACTGAGTATATACTATTAGCCTAGCAATCTGGTAAGTGATCTGGGGGATAAAAAGACATAGAATGTAGTGGATATACATTTAAGCCATGCCTCATGGTATAGCATATGCATATTCATAAATTCACAATACAAGGCAACATGAATTAGATGTTTGAGAAAGGGTAGAAATATGATCTGAACCAGACTGGAAAGAGTTATAGAATTCATGAAAATGTGTAGATGTGCCTGTCAGTGAGATTGAGTGGATGAGAGTAAAAGTGTAGTGGAATTAGGGGATATTTTTTATTCAGACTAAAAATCACATCATGCATCCTAAAAAATTAACTATTTATTTTAAACTTTCATAACTTACCCATAAAATTATTTTCTTTTAAAATTCAAAGGATGTTAAAACAAGATAAAGAAAGATAATATTTATGAGAGAAATAACACATTAAGTAACATAACATATGTATATGTGTGTGTATATTTCAAATGTGCCACATTGCATTTATTCATATGATATTTGAGTGCCTACCCTATTCATTGTGCAGGGTATAAATTTTTGAAACCTATAAAGAATAAATTTAACATAAACCTCTGTGTATATCACACACAAAAGATGCTGGCAGATTCACAGAGAAAGTATACTCCTTAGGTTAGAGCTGCCATTGACTGTAGGGTATAACATTCTGCATTTGGCCCTTTCATTAAAATTAGTGTTTCACATCACTATTTAAAGCAAAAAGTTTTCTCTGAATGTACTATTTAGTAGAACATTTTAGGTTTGTATTCTGTATGGAGCGGCCATGAAGGGACCCTGCAGGCCTCCAGGTGTAGGGAGCTAACTTGACCCAGGGCCCAGGTCCTGGACTCTGACATTCAGGCTGCCTTCCTGCTGAGGCTATGGCTCCATGGTCTGCTCCCAGTCAGGAGGGAGTGTTACAGGGAGAACAAGTCAGGTCTGTCCTTGGAGATACAAGTTCTTCTGGCTGTGAGCTTTGGCTCCTTTCTGTCCTGACAGCCTTGCTGAATCTTCCTTAGTCTGCAGAGCCATTTTTGCATATCTGTCCAACCTCCTCTTCCCCTCTCATTCACTCTGGTCAAATTTGCATCATGATCTGAAGGCTCTCCCAATGCTTCCTGACTCCCTCTCAATTTTCTCTCACTGGCATGTCCTGTAATTTATCCTTGTAGTTATTCCTTTCTTGGAATCTGCTTTCCTGGAAGGTCTACCGTAACAGGTACTCTACAACCATACACCAAAGAGACATATCCTAAAATAAATATGAAGCCTCTAATGAGGGCCCATAATACTGTTTGTGGACTGTAGTGTTAATAGTGAAATGCAATTGGTGCTTATTCACTGGAGGAACTGATCTGGCTAAGGCATCCCCACTGTGAAGCTTTCCTTAAATGTTTATTCACTTAAAGATGATCCCTTTTTCCTTTGAATTTCTTGGTAAGATTGTATAATAGTATAGAGAGTTACTTTATGTAGTACACAGTGCTATTCGGATTATGGTATCCTCCCTCTTTTGTCTTTCCAGTAATATTTGATATATTGCTTGAAAATTGGCCTTATGTCAGGTATGATCCCAGATGCTGAAGCACATGTGTTATATGTTGAGTATAAAGATTTATTAGAAGGGCACACTTTTTCTTCCCATAGAAAGCTAACTTTTGTTTTCAATTGCTTCAAAACTGACTTTTTTTAAAATGGAGAAATGAATTGATTTCCATAAAAGAAAAACTAAAGAAAGAATGAAATTGTCATGCTGTTATATAATTATCAATGGGAAAGTCAAATCTATTTCTTTTTTTTTTTAGTTAATTTATTTTTATTTTTAAAGAAGTTTTAGATTACATAAATGTTACATCAAGAATATAGGGGATGGGAAGCAGATGTGGCTCAACCAATTGGGTGCCCACCTACCATATGAGGGGTCCCAGGTTTGGGTCCCAGTGCCTCCTAAAGAAGATGTGCAGATGCCCACACCCACCAAAATGAGCTAGATGCCTAATGAGCAGATGCCACAGGCCAATAGAGGCCACAGCCTGTGGGGAAGAGATATGACTCAGACTGTTGGGCACTCAGGTTTGGTTCCTGGTGCCTCCTGGAGGAGGGGAGCAAACAATGAGCAGACAGGGGAGAGAACCATCTGGGGAGGGGGGGGGGGATTAAAAAAAATAAAGTAAATAAATAAATATTTTAAAAATGCACAATGTAGGCCTTATTGTTGAAACAGTAGGAGAATGGAAAAGGGGCTGAAAGAATATTTGAGGAAATAATGACTGAAAACTTCAAAACCTTTATGAAAACTTAAATGTCAATTACCAACAAGATCAACACATCCCAAACAGAATAAATTTGAATAGACCTACCCTGAGACACCTACTATCTAGAATGACAAATATCAGAAATAAAGAGAGCATTCTGAAAGCATAAAGAGAAAAGCAAAGCATCACATACAAAGGAAACTTGATAAAATTACGTGCCGACTTCTCAGCAGAAACCAGTGATAAGAAAGTGGTATGACATATTTAAGGTACTGAAAGAGAAAAACTGCCAGTCAAGAATTCTGTATCTAGCAAAACTATCCTTCAAAAATGAGGATGAGTTAAAAGTGTTCACAATCAAACAAAAACAGATAGAATATGCTACCAAAAGACAAGAATTACAGGACATACTAAAGGGAATGCTAGAGCCTGAAAGGAAAAAACAACAACAACAACCACAACAAGGGTAAGAGATTTGGAGAAGAATGTAGAAATGAAGATTATTAGGAAGGGTAAGTTAAGGTAGAAAGACACACAACAGTAAGATATGAAAACAGAAAGCCAAAAGCAAAATGGATGAAGTAAGTAATGCCTTTACAGTAATAATGTTCAATGTTAATGACTTGAACTCCCCAATCAATAGATATAGACTGATAGAAAGGATTTTAAAAAATCAGCCATCTATATGCTATCTACAAGAGACTCTCCTCAGACATAAATACACAACAAAGTAAAAGGTGGAAATTTAGAAAAAGATATTCCACGCAAATAGTAACCAAGAAAGAGCTGGGGTATTGATACTAATATGAGACAAAATAGAATTTTAATGCAAAACTATTATATGGAATGAAGAAGATCATTCTACATTAATAAAAGTGGTAATTCACCAAGAAGAAATAGCTATACTAAATATTTATGCACTTAACCTAAGTGCCCCCAAGAAACGCGAGGCATATACTGGCAAAACTGAAGGGAGAAATAGATGTCTCTACAATAATAGTTGGAGACCTCAACACACTACTCTCAGGATTGGATAGAATGTTTGGACAAGGATAAATAAAGAAACAGAAAGCTTGAGTAATATGATAAGTGAACTAGACCTAAAAGACATCTACAGAGCATTTCATACCAAAAGCAGGATATACATTCTTTTCAAGTGCTCATGGATCCTTCTCCAAGATAGATCATATGTTGGGTCACAAGACAATTCTCAATAAATTTTAAAAAACTGAAATTATACAAAACACTTTCTTTGGTCACAAAGGAATGAAACTGGTGGAAATCCGTAATGGATAGAAAAATGGAAAATTCATAAATAAAAGGAGATTAGACAATGGATTCTTAAATAATCAGTGGGTCAAAGAAGAAATTGCAAGAGAATTCAGAAAGAATCTTGAGATGAATGAAAATTATAACAAAATTTATCAAAACCTATGGGAAGGAAGCAGATGTAGCTCAAGTGGTTGAGCACATGCTCCCCATGTATGAAGTTCTGGGTTCAATCTCTAGTACCTCAAAAAAAAAAAATCTATGGGAAATTGCAAAGGCACTGCTGAGAGGGAAATTTATAGCCCTCAATGCTTACATTAAAAATGAAGAAAGAGCTAAAATTGAAGATCTAACTGCACTCTTGGAGGAACTAGTAAAAGAACAGCAAACTAATCCCAAACCAAGCCAAAGGAAAGAAATAGTAAAGATCAGAGCAGGAATAAATGAAATCAAGAACAAAATCAATAGACATAATCAACAAAACCAAAAGTTGGTTCTTTGGGAAGGTCAATAAAATCAACAAACCTGCAGCTAGAAAGACAAAGTAAAAAAGAGAAAACAGAAATAAAGAAAATCTGACCCCACAGAAATACACAGATCATAAAAGGATACTATGAACAACTGTATGCCAAAAAGCTAGACAATGTATATGTGATGGACAAATTTTTAGAATCACACGAACCACCTTCACCGAACCTAGAAGAAATATTAGATGTCAATGAACTAATCACGAGTGAAGAGATTGAAACAGTCATCAAAAACTTCCCAAAGATGTAAAGCCCAGGACCAGATGGCTTCATAGGTGAATTCTACTAATCATTCAAAGACAATCTAGTACCAATCTTGCTCAAGCTCCTCCAAAAAATAGAATAGGAAAGAATGCTACCAAAATCATTTTATGAAGCCAGCATCACCCTAATACCAAAACCAGATAAAAATACTATGAAAAAAGAAAATTACAGACCAGTATCTCTAATGAATATAGATGCAAAATATCCTCAACAAAATAATTGCAAACTGAATCCAAAAGCACATTAAAAGAATTACAAAACACAATGGAGTGTTTTTTATCCCAGGTATGCAAGTGTGGTTCAACACAAGAAAATTGATCAGTATAATAAACCACATTGATAAATTGAAGAAGAAAAATCACCTGATCCTCTCAATTGATGCAGAAAAGGATTTGACAAAATACAGAATCCTTTTTGATAAAAACACACCAAAATATAGGAATAGAAGGAGTCTTTCTCAATATGGTAAAGTGCATTTATGAAAAACCTACAGTAGCATTGTATTCAAAAGTGAAAACCTGAAAGCTGTCCTGATGATATCAGGAACAAAACAATGGGGCCCACTGTCACCATTGTTATTCAGTATTGTACTAGAGGTTCTAGCTAAAGCAATTAGGCAAGATAAAGAAATAAAAGGCACACAAATAGGAAGGAAGAAGTGAAACTTTCACTATTCGCTGATGATATGATCCTATATCTAGAAAATCCTGAAAAATCTACAACAAACATTAGGTTGAGGAAGCAAGGCACACACAAAAGGACAAATACGTATGATTGCACTGTATGAACCAAATGTATTATGTGAACTCATGGAATTAATAACTAGAATAAAAGTCACTAGAAAATAGAATGAGGGTAGAGAATAGAAAGCTGAGGGTTAATCTGTGCAGAATTAGTTAAAAGGTTGTTTGTAAATCTTTGGAAATGAATGGGAATGGTGAGTGTACATCATGGTGTCTGTGACTAGCAGAGTTATTCTATGGGTATAACAAAGGTTAAAAGGGAAAGTCTAAGGATGTATATATTACTAGAAGGAAAGCTTAAAAATACAACATGGGACTGTAAAACAATAAAACCTCATGTAAAATATGAATATAGTGATATTACATATATATACTTTTTTTTTACAAAATATAAATACAAATAAACTAGAGAAAAGGAAACAGAATAGCAGTTATGATCATTAGGATAAGCATAGAGCATTTGAGAGATGATGAATTTTCTTTTTTTGTCTTGTTTTTGTTTATTATTATTATTATTAATAGCAGTACTGGAATAATAGTGAATGTGCTCTAAAAGTGATTGAAATGATGAATGCACATCTATGTGATTTTGCTGAACACCTTTGATAGTACATATTGCTTGTAATATGTATCAGTAAAATTGATTTGTTAAAAAATATGCTTTTTAAAACCTTTTAATTTTGAACACACAAGAAGTTGCAAAAATAGTTCAAAGAGTACCTAGAACAGTTTCTGCCAATAGCTACATTGCACCTAACTATAGTATAATGTTTAGGTTGGTGCAAAATTGTGGTTTTGTGTTGAAATTTGCTTTTTGATATTGGAGTACATTTTTAAATAAATTTTAATGTGCATCTCACTTTATGTTTTTTGCTAATGACTTATTACTTGATGTTTATATTTATTTTAGACTATGAAAATGATGTTAGGCAGAAAGCAATTGGCGCAATTTTCTCATTTGAGTTAAAAATGGGTCGTAAAGCAGAGGAGGCAACTTGCAACATCAAAACACATTTGGTGAGGAACTGCTAAGGAATGTATAGTACAGTAGTTTTGCAAAGGAGATGAGAGGCTTGAAGATGGGGAGTGTAGTTAGTGGCCAACCATCGGAAGCTGTCACCTACCAATTGAGAGCAATCTTCGAAGTTGATCCTCTTACAGCTACATGAGAAGTTGCTGAAGAACTCAGTGTCGACTCTTCTACGGTCCTTGGGCATTTGAAGCAAATTGGGAAGGTAAAAAAACTCGATAAGTGGGTGCCTCATGAGCTGATCGTGAATTGAAAAAAAAAAAAAAGTCCTTTTGAGCTGACAGTAAATTTAAAAAAACCAAAACCTCCTTTTGAAGTGTCATCTTATTCGATGCAACCATTTCTCCGTGGGTTTGTGACTTGTTATGAAAAATGGATTTTATATGGCAACTGGTGACGTTCAGCTCAGTGGTTGAACCAAGAAGTTCCAAAGCACTCCCCAAAGCCAAACTTGCACCAAAAGAAGTCATGGTCACTGTTTGGTGGTCTGCTGCTTGTCTGATCCTCTACAGCTCTCTGAATCCCTGTGAAACCATTACATCTGAGAAGTAGGCTCAGCAAATCAATGAGATGCACTGAACACTGCAATGCCTGCAGCTGGCATTGATCGACAAGAAAGAGCCCAATTCTCCACAACAGTGGCTGACTGCATCTTGTACAACCAAAGCTTCAAAAGTGTAATGAATTGGGCAAGAGGTTTTGCCTCATTCGCCATTTCTATCTGCCCTCTTGCCAACTGATTACCACTTCTTCATGCATTTCTGCAACTTTTTGCAGAGAAACATTTCCACAACCTACAGGATGCAGAAAATGCTTTCCAAGAGCTCATTGAATCCCGAAGAATGGATTTTTATGCTACAGGAATAAACAAACTTATTTCTCTTTGGCAAAAAATGTGTTGATTGTAATCGTTCCTATTTTGATTAATAAAGATGTGTTTGAGCCCAGTTATAATGATTTAAAATTCATGGTCCAAAACTGCAATTCCTTTGCATCAACCAGGAAATTGACGTTGGCACAATATTGTTTACTAAACTATAGATTTTATCCAATTTTCACCAGCTTTACATGTACTCAAGTATGTGGTGTATGTGTGTGTGTCTGCATAGTTCTATGAGATTGGATTGCATGTTTAGGTTGGTATAATCTCTACCAAAATAAAAATATTGTTCCATTACCATGAAGGAACTCCCTTGTGCTACCCTTTATAACTGTACCATCCCTATGCATATCCCTGTCTCCTGGCAACTGCTGATCTCTTTGCCACTTCTGTAGTTTTGTCACTTCAAGAATGTTATATAAATGGAGTCATGTAGTATGTAAACTTCTGAAATAAATTTTTTCACAAACCTTAGTATTTTAAACCTACTTTTATTTTCTCTTGACTATATACCTTGAGCATCTTTCCATTTAACCTGTTTTTTGTTCTATTTTCATCTGTTCTTTTATGTAGGAAAACAAAACAAAAACAAAATTTAATGGAATAAAACAGAGCAAGACAAGATGACAAAACTTTAAAGGGAAATAAAATTGTCTGGAGTATTAAATATAATGAAATTATTTGGATTTCAACCTTTCCTTAACACCAATAAAGTAATTTTAAATTGATCTGAAAGTGAAACAGGTATTTGGTTCCAGTTATCTCTGACTACTCCATATTAAAATCCAGGGAAAGTAAATAGAAAAAGTACCCTGAATTCCTATAACACAAAATTCTTATAAGCATTTTAACAGAGGAGGTTGAAAATTATTTGCTTCACGTTGAATTTTTTTCTTAATTTTTATTAAATCATAAAATTTAAGTTGGTGCTTTCTATCCAACAATAAGCAAAGATTTCACTTCAAAGACATTACTAATATTGAATATATTTCTAACATTGCCAAATATTCAGCACCTCATTGATATAAATTCAATAATTCAAGTGTCAGGCTGAATTCTCAGTAGTGATTTACATTGGCAAGAGTTTTGTGAGACTGCATTACTACTTTGCTGGCTACCCTAATATATAAAGGTATAAAAATAATTTTATCCAACAGTTATCAATTTTAGCACATGACCAGGTAAATATAAATACCCAAAGGAATGACACGCTTTTAAGACCTGCAGAAATGGTCAGAGTGATTCAGTTATTCAAACACATTTAATCTTCTCACATTCTGTATAGAGATATATCCAGTAGTTGTTTTCATAGTTTTATATAGTCTTGATATTTACATTGGTTAATCAGAACCACTCTTGCCTGACCTCTCTACCAACACCCTGAATTTAACTATATGTATGTTTGGCCATTTCAACTTTTAAATACATTTATATATATTTAAACTATCCAATTAAAAAATAAAGTTAGTATAGATATTAATCTTAGTGAAGGCAGAGTCTCAGAAGATTATTAAATTTGAGGTTTTTACTTTCTGAGATTAGATTTTTAAATTTGCATGTTTGAGCACACAACTTTATCAGTTTTTCCACAATCAATCATCTGGGAGCCAGACTTAAAAGACACTGATTTTTAAAAGAAATATATTAATCATGGCATTCTAAACATGTGTTTTCTTATCATACAGTCCTGGTTACAGGTAGGAAGTTATCTTCTCAGAAGACTATATTATGGATAAGAAGGCTGCTTGATGGACAATGAATTGGAGTCAGACATTTCTTAGGACATTGGTTCTCAAACTGGGGACTTAGAAAGATAGAGACCTCTTGTGGCTACCCCAGGGATTCTCATTATAGGAGATATGACCTCTGGTATACATTAACAAGTATACTAAGATTATTCCTATGCAATTAAGCAGAGAAACACTTCTTTAAGTGATAAGTCCATTAGTCTGTCGTAGTTTGTCTGGTCAACTCAAAGGGTATTTCTATGTAGTACCATTCATGTAGGTCAAAGCATTCATTTCCTGGACAGTGATGAAAATACTTTCCTTGCTTCACCCTTCTCCTGCTCCCATTCTCTCTTTCCAATTGTTCTCATCAGTTTACAAAGTAAAATGTTGTAGACAGGTTATAATGAATTAAATTATATCTTACTTCACACGTTACATTTTTAAGACTTTTTAAAAATATGATTGTCATACAATAGACTGCACACTAGAAATGGTACAATTCAATACATTTTGATATATGTACAAATAGGTGAAACCATTATCAATATCAAAATAGTGGACATAGCCATCTAAATAATATCCAAGCCCCAAAGTTTTCTTAGGCCCATTGGAAATGCCTACCTTCTGCCCATCCTCACCAGCCTGTCTGCAAGCAGCCATTGATTTGCTTCATTTGTTAAACTGATCTCTTTTTTACATAATTTAAAAAATCATTACCAATTTACAGAGGTTTTGAAGTCATCCTAAGATCATCAGTTAATAGATCATCTCTTTGAGTTGGATATTTCCCAGGGCAGTTTCAGTTTCTAAACTGAATGTTGTTGGATTTCTGGCCACAAACATATCAAGTGAAAATTAGTACAATCTTTCTGTAAGGAAGTATAATTTATACCTATAAATATTATTATTATTATTATTGTGGTACCAGGAATTGAACCTGAGAAGAAGGCACTCAAACCACTGATCTATATCTGCTCCCCTATACCTAGAATGTTTAAAATATACATGCACTGTGACCTAGAAATTCTACTTCCAAGAACACAGTGCTTAATAAAGATACTCATTACACTGATTCTTGTAATAAAAAAGTAGGAAACTCATAAATATCCTTAAATATAGGTTAATAAGAGAATATCTCTATAGTGGAACAATATTTAGCTCTTAAAATTATGTTGAAGATTGTTATTTATTATTGTAGAAAAATATCACTTGTGAAACTCAATCACTGAGTATTGAAGCCTCTGCGGGGCTTCGTGGGGTCGCAGGAGGCGAGGACGACGCTGCCCGGCCAGAGGAGACAGACCACGGAGACAGGCTGATGGCGCAGATCCGATTTATTGAGGAAGTGTTTGACAATATAAGCCCGAGGGAACCGGGGTGGGGCTAGTGCGGGGTGAGAGCTGATTGGTGAGCACGGGGTTTTTGCCTATCTATGGTATGGGAGCTGAGGCGCTGCAGGCCGGCACGGCGTGGGCTGTTGCTGGCCCCGGCTCCCTATTGGTCCGGGCGGGCTGAATGCCCTTATAAGGTCAGGCGGTCGGCTCGGCAAGCAGGGGGGGCATGAGATGACGTGCGGTGGGAGGGCCGAAGGGCGGGCCGAGGGCGGTGACGCCCGTACCAGGCCGAGGGCAGAGCGCCCGTACCAGCCACCCTTACCCTAGCGGAAGCGGTACCTACTTCGCGCCAGAGCTGGCCAGAGAGGCAAGCCAGACTGTTGCCTGACTCTGTGCCTCAGAGTATAGCATGCTTATATAATATGATCAGTTAAAATACATACAGTATCAGGAAGAGTATATTTTAGATTGATGGCATTCCTCGAGAGTTGAAATATGGATATTTTAAAATATTTTCCCTCATTTGTTTATATTTTTTAGAATTTTTACAGTGAAATAATGGTTTTGAAATAAAATGATATTTCATGTTACTCTCACAGGGTGATTTCTTTCTCACTCTCACAGGGTGATTTCTTTTTGCTTTACTTTTGTTGTCTGCCTTTTACCCCAATATTAAGGCTTAAATCCAGCTGTGGTTTGGCCAGTTTTGGGCATTCTCTCCCTTAATAATCACTCACGCAGAGAAAATCAACTGCTTCTTTCACTATATTCTCAAAGCAGTGTTTATTGTTCCATAATTGTATCTATAACATAACATTGGAATTAATTCTTTATATATATCTCTCCATCTGTGGGAATGGAATCCAGTGAATGGTTCCAAATAAGTGTTGTTGATTTTTGCTTGCGTCAATTTATTGGGAGATTGACAGACTGAATGAATAGCTTACTCCTTGCATCAGGTGCAAATGAGAATGCTATCAACTAAATGGCCCTTTATACATGTAGATTTAAATTTAAGATTATATGATGTTGAAGTTTGCATTAGTGTTCCTTTCATTTTAAAATCACCATAAGATTAAATTACTTAAAAATATGCCTTAGAGTTTAAAACAAGGTGGTATATATTGTATCTTTTGTTTCCTACGCAAATCCTTGGAACATATATGTAAACACATTCTAAAAGTTATGAAAAATTTTGACTTTAAATTTAGAGAGGTCTGTGAATGTTTGGAATTATGATTTTAGTGAAACTGTATGCATAACATCATTAATATATAGTTGAAAGAGATCCTTCAATTTAATATATCCTTTTAACAACCTAAATGAGTTGAGAAATCATGTGACAAAGAGTATATATACCAAACGGCAACTAAAATAAAGATAGTAATCAAAGTCCAAAAATATTTTGTAGCTGGTAGTTATAAAACATTGATAAAGATATCACTAAGATAAATTCTAAGACAATAACAAATAAACTGTGCAATAAGTTTGACTTAGGAAAAAAATGTAAAATGCCTGTCAACTAAAAATAAGATTGAAAATTTTGACTTCAGAAAAATTATAAAATGACTTTAGAAAGTGTAAAAATAAAATAAAATAAAATTATAATATTTGTTACATAATGGAATTAATTGGATGCCAGTTAGTCAAGAGAGAACATTGTTTGGCATTCAATACTCAGAGGATCTGTCTTATGTGATGAAAACAATTATGAAATTTGGTTAACTGAACAGCACAACAGCATATTATTTATTAGTGCCCCAGATAAATAGAAATCATAACTGACAAGATCTCTATCTTGAAAATCCTTTTAGAAATTGTTGTGCCAATTAAGAAATGCTTTCCACAAATTCAAACCCCACTTTCAGAGTTCACCATGCTCCATTACTTCTCACTACTTTTACCAACTATTTGGAAAGGCAATAATGTCTTTTGTGGTATTTTCCCAGAAATAACAGTAATAGAGGCAGTGTGCAGTAATAGGACGCTTAAATTGGTAGCTGAATTTGATGTGCTATTTCTATATAGTTGAATGTGATAGCTATAAATGTAACGTAATTTTTTTGGAGTAACCTTATTGGCATCATGCATGAGTATCACCTGAAATTAAATGGCAAGCAAAGATTCATAAAAAATTCTGTTCGGTAATATAGTCAATCCATGGGAGTGGAAATGATGATTACTGAGGTACAGATTTCCTAGTAAAGGTGAGTATATAAAATAGACCATAGCCTTATACTCTCCTAACTGTCATATAGTGTACTAGAGTAGGAGAACTATGTGTGGAGTTGGAATGAGGTTTTCTTCAAAGGCATTATTAAAAAGAAAGTATGAGGTTTTGAGGAAAAAAATCAAACAACAATAAAAATATGTATAGCAGAGAAACTCCACATTATGAAATCATATCAGTCACTTGGTCAAGTCCCAGGTGAAATATTAAGACCTCTGTTAAAGAATCCCTGACTTTCCTACCCAAGATGCATCCATACCAAGCCCAAAGCCAAATTAAACCCTCCCTTTGATGAGCAGGAATGAGCTATGGTGAGCAATTGTCCATATTTTTAGATAATCTCAGAATCACATAGGTCTTTGCTTTTCCTGACATACTTGTTTATTTTGCTTGTTTGTTCAACAAACATTTATTAAGTACCTGCAACGTTCTATGCACAGTGCTGGACACTGAGAATACAAAGCTAAACAAGAAGGACTTGACAATGTAGCTTGTCAATAAGGATCTCTGTATTTGGAGTGAAAGACCTGGGATCACATTCAGCCCTCACTTATGCTCACAGTTTCCTTACTTGAAAATGGGGATAAAAGCATTATCTGCCTTACAGAGTTGGTGTGAAAAATGACCAAGAGAAGATGTATGTGTGTAAGGATTTATATTTATATAAATAAATAAAATATAAAGTACATATATATGTATATAATATGCTTCATAGAAAATACGTGATTCATGTTAGCTCCAATAATTATAATGATTAATTATTCTTGCCTTCAAGGAGTTCAAAATTTTAGGAAGATAGGTAAGTAAAAATTATAATAATATGGTAAGTGCTATGATAGAATTAAGTTAAGGATTTACATAGGAACAAGGAATAGGGAGGGGATGGCCAGTATTTGGAGAGTAGTGAGGCAAAGAAGGCTTCATGAAAGAGCTAACTCTTGAGCTGAATCCTGAAAGAAGGAGTTTGTCGGAAGAGTAGTGGAAAGACAGAGAGGGCAGAGGAAGCAGCATGTACCAACCCCGAGTGTGGATAGCGGAACACACTGAGGACCTGCAGGTGGTGGAATGTGGCTGGAACAAAACGTAGAGGGCAAGAAGCCCTCAGTGGTGAAGTTCAGCTGGAAGACAGTGATCAGCTGATAGCTGTACTGTGCTCCGCAGGTCATGGAAAGGTACTGCTACTTTCAAACAAGAGCATGATAGTATTCAGTTTGCATTTTTGAAAGATCATACTGGAAGCTGAAAGAAGATGGATTAAAGGTGTGAAGATGGAGGTAGGAGGACTAGTTATCAGGCTGCCGCGTTTACTCAGCAAGCGATAAGGGTTTGTGCTGGAAAAGCCGCTGAGGTGACGGTTCATGTCTCCTAAATGGAAAGATGAGAAGAATAAAGAAAAGAGAAGGATCCAGGATAATATTCGGCCTTTCTCTTTTGGGGAACAGGAGGCATGCAGGTGCTATTAACTTGAAAGAAAGGGATTATGCCAGTGGATCTCAACTGGGTGCAATTTTGTCCCCCCCCCCCCCCAGGGGACATATGACAATATCTGAAAACATTTTTGATTATCACAATGGGGGCTGGGTGTGGGGCACTACTTCATCTAATGGGTAAAGGCTAAGGATACTGCTTAGTATCCTGTGATGCACAGGGCAGTCTTCCACAACAAAGAATTATCCAGCCCAAAATATTGAGGTTGAGAAATCCTCCATTAGGGAAAGAGAAGCAGATTTAGACAGTTTTGGACATTTGGATATGAGGTGTCTATTAAACATGGTGAAATTTCTAATTAAGTTGTGTGACTTGGCTAAGGTCAAATGGTAGAGCATTGGATAAACTTGGAGGTACATGGTTATAGCCACAAATCAAAGCCATTGATTGTGTGTAAACAGTATAGTTTCATTTATGTATATATACAGAAAATATGGTTCATTTTGAAAATAAACCAAATGTATTTATGGGAGTATCATGTGAACAGCAATGTCTGTATAAAAAAGAATAGCTATATGGCTTATGCCTACTTTGGATGTTTTAAAATAAGTTATTAAACTGTTTTATGAAATTGAGGCATGAACTATGTGTTGATTTCCTAGAAAGCAACATACAATATTCATAGCATTGTCTTTAAGAGCTTTCTCTTTTTAAAATATATATATATATATATTTTAAGATTTAAATGCTTAATATATATTTAAGTTTATGATGAGTTAGAGTGGGTAGAACAAATTTAGAGAGCTGGAAAAGATCAGATTTGAAAATAAAACTTGATTCAGTTCTCACCTTCACAAGGTTATACTATTTTTTCTTAAATTCTTCCTAAAGGGTATACATCTAATACATTCGGCAATATTGATAAAATTCAGCTGAATCTTAATAGTAAATAGGAACATAGCATATGTGTAATGACCTTATCCATAGTACATTACTTGTTCCCAAAGTAGTTTGTTTATATTTTTGGGAAAAGGGTCATTTATTTTTTGTCAAAGATCTGCTTATTTCAAGATTGAGTTAAATACAGCCAACTAATTGAAATAATTGATTCCAATGTTGAAGTTTTTTACCCAATTATCCACCCAAATTGACCTTCCTTGTATGATACTGTTTGAATTGCTACGTTCAGCTTATGTTTAATTACAGTATCTGACTATGTTTAATTATTGTATCTGAACAATGTTTAATGAGCTCCCATGTTTAATTACTGTATCTGACTAATATAATTACTCTTAAGTAATCACTGTCATGATCAGCTAAGCTGCTTAAGCCCTGAGGGGTCTGTCCTTGGCCTGATTCTCTAGGCTCATCTTTCTTCACTGGTCCCTGTTGCTTGCTGTGGGCTGGCCCCTGCCATTCTCTCAGTTCCATTAATGCACCAAGCTGCTTTCTATCTCGGTCTTTCACTTTAGTGATCCCTCTGAAACAAATTCCACCATTTCTTCTGCTGTGATTGTTATATCTCAGCTCATGTACTAACTGATCTCAAGAACAGTTTCTCTGGTTTTCTAGAGTACTTCATGCTCCCACTTCCTTTTAATGTTCTCATGCCATTCCATAATATTCCATTATAATATTACTGTGGTTGCTTTTATTTGTAATCTGTTTGTTTGGCTTTATACCTCAAGTTCTAGGCAGCAACACACCATCCTATGCCCAACAATATTTATTGAATAAATGAATATGAATGAATGAATGAACGAATGAATGAACCATTTTTCCAGTAAACACAAAACTTAAGAAGAGTTTAATTGCCAATATTTTATACATTTGGGTTGCTAAAGCCATTATATTAGAATAATGATTGCAAATAAAAATGCATATAATCCCCCAGAAGGTAGCATAACTGAATGAAGTGTCAGGTGTAAGCCAATAGGGAACTTGGTAAGGGCTTTTATATAGTTGTGAAGTTGATAATCCATACTGTTGACATTCAGATTTAATAGTTTTAACTCTATGGAGCCAATGAGTACTACTATCATGCCCATGGATGGGCCCAGCATGTTAATTCTTAGAAGCCAGGAGCAGAGGCAACCTCAGAACAGTCTGTGCCTTTCAGTTTGGAGTCTTATGTCTGGCTGATGGTTGGTTGGTTACGGGTACATAATATAGCTTTACTTAAATGTCACCAAGACAAAGACCTAAATGTGTATCTATAAATATTCAAGAATATCTCTTCAGTTATGCTCATTCTGAATTGTACCAATCATTTAAGCAATGTTAGGTTACAACATTTGTGAAAATAAAACAAGTCTAGGTGGTATGATTCAAGGAGTCTACATACAAATTTATGCTTAAGATCCAAAACATATGTGGATCTAGCAGTACTTAAGTGTTTGTTAAAGAGTTAGATAGGACTGTGTGGCAGGCAGCCTTTACTATGGTGCCTGTGATTACTGCCCCTTGGTGTTCATACCCTTGTGTAACCCTCTCCCGTTGAGTGTAGACTGGATTTATTGACTCGGTCATAAAAGAGAAAATATGGCACAAATGATGGGCTGTCTCTTCTGAGACTTGGTTCTAAAAAGATTGTTGCTTCCATTTTACTTCTTGCTATCTCAAACATTGCTCACTCTGGGGAAAATACATATTGTGAGGCAACCCTGTGGAAGGGCCCGCATGCGTGAGCCTGGAAGTGAATCTTCTGAGCTTCCAATAGCTGCATGAGTAAGCTTGGAAGCAGCTCACCAGTGGAGCCCTGAGATCACTACAGCCCTGCTAGAGTTCTTGATTGCAGCCTTGTGGAAGATACTGAGCCAGAACTACTTGTCTACAGTGTTGCCTGCTTCCTGAGCAACAGAAACTGTGAGATTTTAAATGTTTATTGTTTTTAGTCACTAAAGTTTGGGATAATTTGTTACTCATCAATAGTTCATTAATACAGGTGGGAAGGATATGATCTTTTGTTAATTAGACCAACCAGAGATGTAGTTCAAGAATTTCAAGTAGTTTCATAGGCGGGGCAGGCATAGATAGTAGCAATATTTCTCAGAAGGAAAAGTTTCTCTCTAAGAAATATATTTAAACCTCCCTATATTTAAACCTTTTATTCCTCCTGTTCTATTTTTTTAAATGACAGTACCATCTACCCAGTTCAATAGCCAAAAAAATCTTGAAGTAATCTTTGATTCTTTATCCACCATATTTATTGAATATCTACTATGTGCTATATACTGTTCTGTCCCTTGGAATACATTAAATTTACCTGACCTTGTGGAGCTTACATTCCAGTGAGATAAAAGAGAAAATAAATGATTAACATTATTGTACAGTAAGTACAAATTCTACATTGTCATGTGATGTGAAATAAGAAATAGGCTTTGTTAGGAAACACTGCAAACCAAGGGTCAGCAAGAGAAGGCTTAGGGACATGCACTGGGTCTGTGTTGCTGTGGAGGGACCCCACCCTTATTGCTCTTCCTTCTTAAAGTGTGAGCAGGTGAGCTTCTTGTTTGCTATTGGAGGAAGTAGTTGGCACCCAGAACATCTGGGCAGAACATTATAGTTGCTATCAGGGAAAGCCGGCTCCCTAGCAACTTTCCCTTGGGAAGCTGTAGGCTCTCATGCCGGGAGAAGAATCTACTGGGCCTAGAGGGTTCCATGGAACTTGAATTCAGGTGTATCCTCTTCAGCAAGGACGAGGGGGGAGCTGCATTTCACTCCCCACTCCCCACCCAACTCCATCAGTGCTTCTGGAATAATATTCTGACACTTCTGCTTGTTACACTCATAAAAATAAGTAATCCATGCAGTACATTATGTGATAACTACTATGGCAAAAGAAAAAGTAGAGCACGCTATGTAGTACTAGAGAGTGCATGGTGGAGGGTGGGTTGTTTTTAAAATAGATTGCCTGGAGAAGACCTCACTGAGAAGGTGGTATTTGTGCAATGACTAAAAAAAAAAAGAGTTAGCCCTGAGAGTGTCTGGGGAAAAGTATTTAAGGTAGAGAAAACAGCTAGGGGAAAGGTTCTAAGGCAAGAATGTTCTTGAAGCCTTTGAAGAATGGGAAGGAGGCCAGTATAGCTTTAATGGAATGAGTGATTGGGGAGTAGTAGGACAGGAAGTCAGAGAGAGAATGTGAGGTCAGATCATGTGGGGCCTTGTGGAACTTTTAAAGAACATTGTTTTTACTTTAAGATGGGTAGGGAACAATTGGAAGGTTTGAGCAAAGAAATTGGCCTGGTTTTAGCTCTGAGAAATGTCATTCAGCTGTTTCAAGTACAGCCGAGACATGTCTGGAGTTCAGGGGAGAGGTCTAGACTGTGGATATACAATTGGGTGTCATTGGCTCATATATAGTACCATGAGACTGGAGGAGATCACCAAAAAAGTGGATATAGATACAGAAAAGAAGATTGGTACCTAAGCCCTGGGGAAGATGGAGGAAAAGGGGGAAGCAGCAAATGAGTATAAGATGGAATGGCTAATGAGGTGGGAGAAAAATGAAGAAAGTATCCCACACTGGAAAACAAGTAAGGAACATGTATCAAGGAAAAGGGAATGAACAACTGTCAAATGCTGCTGACAGGTCACCTGTGATGAGGACTGAAATTCACCACTAGATTTGGCAACCAAATGGAGATCATTGATGAATTTACAAGAATATTTTGATGGAGTTCTGGATATGAAAGCTTGATCGGAGTAAATTTTACAGAGAATTGGAAGAGGGGAATTGGAGAGAATGGTACTGAATAAATCTTGAGTAATTTTTATAGAAAGAGTGACAAAGAATTCAGACAGTAGCTGGCAGCAGCCTCTGTAATAAAAATATATTTTAAAAAGTAATAGGGTTTGGGGGAAAATACGTCAAATGTTAGATGTGGACTATAGTTGGTACGATTTTGACAGTGCTCTTGCATAGTTTGTACCAAATGTTTCACAACAATGCAAGATGTTGTTGGTGGGGAGATATATGGGTGCCCTGTATATGTTATGAATGTTTGTTTTATAAAATCACAACTTTTACTATACACTTATTGTTTATAGATGTTCATGTATGAATGATATACTTCAATAAAATTTTCTAAAAAGTAGAGTACGAAAAGGATGTCTAAAATAAATCTAAGTGATCTCTCTTAACTGCTGCAGATGATTAAACATATGCCCACTTCCATGTTCATCTCGAAACATTATTTTCCTCCCTCAATGCTGTTTACCATAGTTATTTCATCCAGGACTATGCTGTCATCTGAAGATTCCTATGACATCTCACTCTCTTCCTGCTCCCAATTCATGTCTCATTACTCCTGCCAGAACTTGGTCTCCAAAACATATTATTCATAATGTAATTACTCTTTACAGTTTGTCTGTTGATAACTTCAGATGCTGGAATTTCAGTAACACTGAGAGAAAGATGGATAAAACAGAACGATGAGAATCACCTACAACTAGACTGCTCTGTAGGCCTGGCCTGTAAGATGAGGATATTGCTCTATGATCTAAGATGTCTAAAAAGCCATGGAGAGCATAACTTCTAATCAGGATTCTCCTAATCAGGGTCTGTCAATAGCCAAAGTCCTGTTTTGTAGAATATGAAAATTCCTGACTTATTCTTCCTGTGTAGTTCAGTCTTTTTATACTGGGTGCTGGATTTAGAGTCACAGACAATTTTAAGACTCATCTTTTGGGGAACATAAGATTCCTAATATTTTGTCAGATTTATTTCTCATTGGTTTGGTTTTCATCAACAGATGGAAGGTTTTTAGGCAATCCCTAGGGGACATTCATTTTCTACATTCCATGCATGAGCCTCTGTATGATTAGTTACATTGCAGATGTGCTTATATTTTTCTATACAAGCACATTTTTTATTTTATGCTTATATTTTAGCATTGTTTTTTTCTTTTTCCCAGTTTTGCAACTGGTCTTATTTTCCTTTAAATAATATAATTCATTAAGTTCTTTGATGCTGGGACAATGCTGCTGAAATAACATTTTGACCGTAACTGATTCAAGATATATTTTTGTGTGCTTACTATAAACCAGGCAGCAGTTGTACGATCACTTTAATTTTAAGAAAAATATACTTTAGTTTCCTTATGTAAAAAAGGACCTATGTCTCAATATCACAGTTTTTAAAAACAGTGTTCCATAATACATCATAACTCTATGGCTTTTTCCAAAATTTGGTGACATTTTCAAAGATGGTTTTCTAGTCCAGGCAGAGCACTCATAGTAGGAAAGATCAGATGTTCCTGGCCATGTGCTGATTGTCCAGCTCCTGTTTCAGCCACAGGGAAAGAGCTCAGAAGCTCCCTGTAAAATTATCTGTGACTTGCATCTGTGAATTATCTGTGAATATCACTGGCCTTTTCAGTGGTAACTCGCTTGATTATTCTATTTAAAGTACTTACCCCTTTGAGGTGGATTTGCCCCTTGTGTTTTGTGTTACACATCTCACTTCCATGGCAAGCTACCTGAGAAGTGCTTGATTTTTATGTTTTGAGTGATATTTTGGTTTATTTAATACTTTTAGGCAAATTACTGTCTGATTTTCCTTTTCCAAGTTTGAGTAATGGTATTTTTCTAAATTTATACTCTGTCTAAACAGATCCATTCATCTTATATACAAATGACTTGCATGACTAAACATTTCACATAAGTTTTTGTCAAAACCAGGGCCTAATATTCCATGCTCTGCATTGAGATTAATGTCCATATTTTGCTTACATTTTATGATGACTGGGACATGCACTCTTTAGCGTTTTGCATTTTTTTCACTGTTCAAATTTTACATTAGCTAGTTACCCAAAGGTGATACTAAACTGGTACATTAACCACAGGCTTTGCCTATAATCCTTAATCTGTAGATCCCCTAAGATACAGTTCACATGCTTTCTATGATTGATGCACATTTTCTAAAACTCAGCTGGAAGGTCTCCACTTCATTCTCATATTATGCCTGAAAGTTAATTGGTATTTTGATTGAACCAGCAGAATAAAAATGCCTATGAATCAAAGGAAATTATTCTCATTATATATGAAACAAAGAAAGCAGTGGTTTCAAGAACAAATATTATTCAAAAATATTCTCATTAAAAGAAATTGCTCTCTCTGGTATAATAAAATTCTTCTAAAGAGAAGCATCTGGCAGAATCATATAACTTACTGTAGCATAACATTTGGGTTGAATTAAGTTGCCTCATGTCACGAAATGTTTTCAAGTCTTCTTTATATTTTTTTCTACATTTTCACTTATCTTTGTCTCACAGTTCTCCAATTAAGCCATTTTTTACTGAGTATTTCTTTAAATGCTTTACATTGTAAATATTACATAGAAGCTACTGTCACTCGAGGTTAGAAATATTGCTAAATGGAATTATTTCAAGCCCATGTTTGGAATATGAAAGTTTGTCTCTGTTGGAATCACCTGCACAGTTTTCCAGGTTAACAGACTGTTACCTTGAAATACAAGCACTAAAACGAATAGGTCATGGAAGTAGGTATTGAGGAAAATATAGTTATCTGAGTTCATGTGTTCACTAGCCACTGATGTACAAATTTGCTATCACCTAACAATTGAGTATAATCGAGTAAATTGTATGTCATTGAAGAAGTATTAAAATTAACCTTGCCAGTGATTCTTAGTGTTGGAAGGTATTTTAGAGACCATCTTTTATGTAATCCATCTGTTATTTGAGATCAGTTATTTAAATAGCTCCTTTAGTGGGCACTCATTTCTTTTCAAGCAAGCCTGTTCAATTTCCAGAAAGACTTTCTTATTGTTTCCATATTTTGTTTACAGTCTAGAAAACCTTTCAAATTATTTTCTGTTCAAGGGCCTTCAAATTACTGAAGGAACTTTACACTTATCCTCTAAATACTTTTATGTGGTATATGCATAGCCATAAGGGATGCTAAACCAAGTGTGACTTCATTACCTCCCAAGAAAATGCATTGGAATAAATGTTAATTCTATGAATTTTCAATCAGACATACTAGGGCTAACTCCAACTTCAATACTTATAAGCTGTGAGACTCTATTTTCATAAACATCTTAAATGTGAATAATATTTCTACTAAGTTAGGAAAATTAAATACATACTAGACTAAAAGTGCTTTAAAACATTGGGAGTAAAATCACACTCTTTTTTGTTTTTCTGTTATTCGAATCAAGCTTAAGCATAAATAAGGGGTAGCAGAAGATTAATTATAGATTAAATGACAGATCCTTTCTCCTGAGAGTGTGGTATCTGGATTGGCAGGGCCATCTGCATCATCTGGGCATTTGTTAACTAAGCAGAACCTCAGAGCCCACCTCAGACCTACTGAAGACAAATACATTTTATTTATTTATTTATTTATTTATTTATTTATTTATTTATTTATTTATTTCCACCACTTGCAGATTGCTTGCTGTCTGCTCTCTGTCCCCATTCCCTATGCATTCTTCTGTGTCTGTTTGTCTCCCTTTGTTGTGTCATCTTGCTGTGCCATCTCTCCATGGGCACGGGCCGTCAGCTCTCTGCGGGAGCAGGCCAGTTTGCCTTCACAAGGAGGCCCTGGGATGGGAACCCAGGGCCTCCCATATGATAGACAGGAGCCCAATCGATTGAGCCTCAGCTCCTTCCTGACAATATACATTTTTATAACACTAGGGTGATTCATATACGAACACTGGCATATGTGATGGATGAGTGCTAGAAGGCCATTAAATAGAAAGTTCATGAGAATAGCTGAGAAACAATTTTTAAACATGTGAGCACCACACTAGGTAAAGAAAATAGGGGTCATTTTCTGTTGGAAGACTAACAGGTGCAAATGTCTAGAGGTGGAAATTCCTGGGGGCCAGTGGAGAGATGGTACTTGGAGAGAACAGAAGTACAGATGGCTAGAGAATCTTGGAAATGAAACAGGGGTTTTGATATTTATTGTGATAGAATACATTTTATTATTTATTGATCACATTACAAGATGGAAGAAGTGCCTGTGGATTTTGGAACTCATGATGCTTAGAGTTGGTCTATTTTGGAAAATAAGAAAGTGAGAGCAAGGAATTCTGTTGAAGTAAATCCAGGCAAGAAATTATTAGATCACATTCTAGAATGAGTGGAAAGAGAAGAAATATGAGTGGAACAGCCACACCTCAATTCTTCATTTTATTTCTTCATTTTATTTTGTTATCCCCCTTTTTTTTTAAGTTCTTCAAAAATGTTCTTGCGCATGAATCATATTCTTATGTACTTTCAGTCCATTTCTATGGAGTGTATTCCCAGGACCATTATTCTTGTTTAAAAGTATTGGGATTTTTATTTTCTTGTTTGCTTTGTTTTTGTTGGTTATTTTCAGCTTGGTTTTCAAAAAAGATTGTGAGATTTCTATTTTCACAGCAGCAGCAAAAAAAAAAAAAAAGAAAACATTTTTGCAATACTGCCTGCAGCAGGCCTTATAATTCTTTAATTTTTGCCAATCCATTTGTTATAAAGTGGTAACTAATTGTTTTATTCTTTTGTATTTCCCTGTCTCTCTGTGATTTTTCCTGGCTACTTAAATTTGTTTTATAAATAGTTTCCAAATGTTTTGATTATCATTTCATTCTATTAAGCTGTTTTTCAAGGTTTATGACCAATTATACATTTCTTTTCTGTTAAATATTTCATCTAGATTAGAAGTCTTTAATTTTCAGTTGAATATCAGGAGTCTTAAATTTTCTTCTAAATTTTTTTCTTATCTTTTACATTAAGCCTTCAATACCTGTGAAAATTACTTTTGTTTTAATATGGGGCAGATGTCTACCTTTATTTTCTTCCAGCTGTATAGCTGACTGTACAACTATTACTTTTTTAATAACTACCAGATTTATCATGTTATATTCCCTTATATAGCAAAACCTATTCTCTGGACCCCCTATTTTTTCCTCTGATTTATTGCTCTTTTCTTATGCCAATATCATATAGCTTCATTTTGTAGTATTTTAATATTCAGCCAGGTAACTCCTTTCCAATGTTTGTTTTTTTATCTTTTGGGGTGCTATTCTTTAGACATTTAATTAAAATAAAATTATTTTAATTGAAATTGTATTTAATTTATATATTCATTTTAGAATAATTGATATTTTATGTTTTTAAATATTCCCATCAAATATCTTGGTATGTCTTTCATTTATTCAGATCATTATTCACATACTTTAATAAGATATTATGGTTTTTAATATAAATGTTTTATTTCTTTTATTTTTGTTCTAAGTAAGCTAGAATTTTATCACTATTGTGATATAAAGTATATTTTACTTTTTATATTTTCCATTTCTAGAGGGTTAGTCATGTATTAGAGAAATGCTAGTGATTGGACTATTTTTCAGGTCTGTGAACACATGTTTTATCATTTCTTTTCCAATTCACTTGACTATACTATTCAAAACAATTTTGAATGAAAGTGGTGATAATAGGCATAATTGTGTTGTTCCTGAAATGCTTCAGCATCTCACCATTTAGAATTATTTTTTCCCATTTGTTTTCAAGAACTAATCTGTTAGAGTTAAGTAGAGTCCTAGTATTCCTAATTTACTGAGAGTTTTAATAACATAAGTGCTGAATTTCATCAAATGCCTTTTTTCTTTTTTTAAAGAATTATTCAATTTATTTATTCCCCCCACCCTTGCTGCTTGCTTGCTGTCTGCTCTTTGTGTTCATTTGCTACACGTTCTTCTGTGTCTACTTGTCTCCCTTTTTTGTGTCATCTTGCCACACCAGCTCTCTGCGGCGCGGGCTGTCAGCTCCCTGTGCGGTGCAGTCCAGCTTTGCCTTCACAAGGAGCCCCTGGGACACAAACCCAGGACCTCCCAAATGGTAGACAGGAGCCCAATCGATTGATCCACATCCGCTTCCCCTTCAAATACCTTTTTGTGTCTACTGATGTGATCATGAGAGTTTTTTAAGTTGTTGAAGTCATTGACTATGGTATTAAATTTCTTCTTACTCTGAAGCCTAGAATAGAAGTATCTGATACTTCGATATTATAACTCCTGTGTGATTTCTTCAAGTTCTAGATTCTGTCTTCCTTTTTCTTTTTCATGTGAACCTCTACCTGAATCCAGGCTCTGCCACTTACAAAATCGCATAACTGTGGAAACTATTGCAGCTTGAGCACTGCACAAAGGTGCCTGCTAAGGGGTAGGTAGAGGCTAATCGACCTGATGTCTCTTCTTTATGTCCTCTGCTCTGGTACAGATCAACATGCACCTTTTTCTATTTTGTACATATACTAAGGTATCAGTCAGTAGCACCTAGCAGGAGCTTGGTGATATTATGCAAGCTGTTTCATCCCTCTGAACTTATTTCCTCATCTGTTAAATAAATTGTATGGAACCATCTACTTCTTTCCATAAATTCTCAAATACTTGTATTACAGCTGCTAGAATAATTGTCATTGTTTTATTATATTTATCATTTAATGAAACTATTTTATTATTCCTAAATTAGAAATATATCCAAATGTTTCCTACATTATTTCTACTTCTTTTGATATACTTTCTAAAAAGCAAACCAAGACACTGGAAATGTCAGGGGAATTAATTGTTCTTGTCAAAAATAAAAATAACTCCAGACCACATTAACAACATAAAAGCTGAATTGATTGTTGTTAATCAGTAACTCATTCTTGATAGAAAAACCTTTAACATCTGCCAGCTCCTATATAAACAATAAAATAGGAAATTCTAATAAATACATGTTAATCATTGTTCAGTATCTTTATAAATGAATGCAGTAATCACAGTGACATTTCCTAACAAGGAGAATTCAGCCAGTCCACTTTTAGAAAGTGAAAATATGTGTCAGGGTAAAGTAGGACACATTGATTAACTACTTAATATACCATTGGCTTTACAAGGCTTGACAGAGGAGTATTTTCAAATGATAGTGCTTAAATAGAAAACACTATTGTACAATCCTGCATAGCAATTACAAATGCATTAGGAAACTTGACTGCTGTGCTTGGAATGCAGTCCAGGAGAACCGTGAAATATGGTTCCAATACCATCATTAGAATATGTGTGCACTGGGTGGAGGATTGAGTTGTCTGACATTGGCCACTGATAGTCATTGCAGTGACACTGGAAAAAGCAATGAGACAAAATATGATACAGTTCTGCATGCATCACCAGTGTCTGCAGGGAGCACTGTGAAGTGGGTCAGAATGTGATGTCCATTCCTTAATGAATCAGAGAAAGCATTCCATGATAAAATTGTGAGTGTTTAAGATGTGATTGGGTAATAGTAGACAGAAACTAATTTAAAATGGAAGCTTTGGTCAGAATAAGGATTTCAACAACCCTGCTTGTTAATCAACACATATTCACTTTACCTTTCAGAGAAACCTCATTAAATCCACTATAGGAAGGGAATCAATGGTACTTTATTAAAATTAGCAGCTGAAATTAGGGAAGGGGATCATCAAAACTGAAGGAAGTGTAATTTTTCTAAGGGGCAGGTTCTATCAAAGAAGGTTTACTCTTCTTAGATTCTGTATTAAGTGTCTGCAGAAGAAAAGTTCCCATAAAAACTACAAGTGAATCTTCCTTACAAGGCCAGACATTCCTTCCCATGGAAGGCTCACCAATGTTCTATGATCCTGAGCCCATTTAGAAAGAAGAGATATTAATTTTATGATTAATGCATCTTTTGGGAATCTGAATTGTGATTTTATCAGTAATTTGTCCTTAGCCTGCCTTGCTAACATATCAAAATATCATGCATATCAGTTGTTTTATTGGGCACTGAGTGAATTCAGAATAAAGGAAGGGTCACTGTAGGTTAGACTAGAATGCGTTTCTAGGGAACATTGGGAAATGAGCTGGGATTTGTAAGGTCTGTGGAGAAAGATTTATCTGACTGAAAGAGAATTATTATATTGGCACTTGAGAGAGAGATGGTGGACTCGATAGATACAGACCTTTAAATGCCATATAATCACTTTGGTTTGCTCTCAATGAATAAAAAAATATTTTGTATTTTGAGAAGTGAATGCAAATAGCAAGCTTTGGTAATTATACATCTATTAGTGTTCTGAAGAGAAAGATTAGTGTTGACTGTATTATAGTAATTGAGCGGATAGATGAGTTGACCAGGGTGATGGCCATAATACAAAAGATAAAAGAATCTGACAAAGTAGTATGAAACAAAGGAATGAAACAAGGCTCTAATGTTCTTATTGTCATATAGGCAGGAGTGGGAGATAAAAATCAGAAAAGAAGCTGATTTCATACTGTAGGAAGATCATAATATATTCTCGCTAATTAAAATAAGTCAATGAATGTCAGCTAGAAACAGTAGTGGCAGTAGCACCAACAGCTACTTATTACCAGTCATTGTGCTTCTTTCTCTGATCTGCTTCAATCAATAATTTTGAATGTACAGAACCTCATTTTTTGTTGGTTCCTGAAGTGATGCCCACTTGAGGGTATATTTTAAACTATGGAATATGAGATAACTTCTAGGAGGCTTTTTTAGAACTTCAGACAGTTATGATAAATGAAATAGCTTGACCTGACATTGCCAAAATGTTCCTTGTGTGATGAAACTGAGAGGATTGAAATAAAACCAAACAAAACTCTGTCCCTCCAGTACTCTCCTTTGGCAAAGCATATAGTCAGGCAATTTATAGGGTAACTAGTGTCCATATCATTTAGTATTACTTATTTATATTTGACAATGGTAAACTAACAAATTCCAAGAGGTGATCACAAAGAATAATTATATTTATCCTTTAAACATTTCAATGAGCTTTGCTTATGGCATGTAGGCATAATTAGTGCATTGGACAAGTTAACCATTATTAAATTGATTTTCATGAGCAGTATTTTGCTCTGGCTGGTATAATGAACATAAGCCTAACAAATTTTTTAATTGTCTTATTTTTCATGTCTACTAATTTTTCTGTATACCAAGATCTCAGTTGTCTTACATAATGTTCTTACAGTTATTAGAGGCAATGAAGGTTTTCATGGGAATTGAGTAATCCTGCATTTAGGGCTATAACATAATTTAATGAAAAGAGAATCTTTATTTCCACTGAAAAAGGAATTATTTATAATGTCTTATAAGAGAAAGTTATTCAGGTAAATAAATATTATTCTATGACTGATTACCTGTTCATAACTTCTACACTGACCAAATTGATCAAATAACTACCAATCTTCCATTGACTGTTTCTTAGCTGTTCCTTGGTTCCTTTTAGGAGATTATATTTATTTATTTATTTGTTTGTTTTTAAAAATTTTTTGTGACCATTTATTTTTTATTGTATTTTTTTGAAGATTCATAAATCATAAAAAATATGAGAGGTTCCCACATACCCTACACTGCCCGCCACCCCACTCTTCCCATCTTGACAACCTCCTTTCTCATTGCGGCACGTCCATTGCATTTGATGAATACATCTTGAAGCACTGCTGCACTTCATGTATTATAGTTTACATTGTAGTTTATACTCTCCCCCAGTACATTCAGTGGGTTTTAGCAGGCTATAAAATGTCCAGCATCTGTCCCTGCAATATCATTTAGGACAACTAATGCCCCCACATCACATCTTTTCTTCCCTCTCCCTGCCGTCAGAAACTATCTTGGCCACTTTCTCCACATCAATGCTACAATATCTTCCATTACTAGTCACAAGAGTTCTATAATAGAATACCGGTAAGTCCACTCTAATTCATATTTTATTCCTCCATCTGTGGACCCTGGGATGGTGATGTCCACTTCACCTCTATACTGAGAGGGGGCTTAGCTCCCACATGGTTTGATGGATGCGATTCTCCTGCTTGGAGTTGCAGGCACTCTCAGTTCCCTGGTGTGGTGGTTGACCATCTTCACCTCCCTATTAGCTGACCTGGGTAAGTCCAACAAACTGGAGATTAGGAGCTGTAACTCTGCTGAGCCTCAGGGCCCAGCTGGCACATGGCCAGTCTGGAGATTCAAGTCTCTGGGTATACACGAATGCCAGTGCCAATCATAGGTTCAGTAAAGTGACAGAAGAGGCATGTGTAGAAAGGTCACATCTGACTCCAACCACATCACACTCAGGAGCACAAATTCCAAAGTGGGGCTCACTGACAAGGCAATGAATTCCAGAGCCAACTGCTATGACCGTGGAGCCTGTGAGTCTCCATATACCTCAGGAGCACCAGTACCTGGGGTTGTATCTACTTTGGCTGTCTCTGGGACCCTTCTGAGGCATGCATAAGAGCAACCCCTCTGATGACCTCTCGACTCTTTTTTAAAGACTCTTAGCCATATAAACTCATTTGCCTTTACCTTTTCCCCCTTTTATTCAAGGTCTTTTTCTACTTGCATCACCAGTTGGTGATTAGCAGTAATTCCTTGGTGTCAGGTAGGGTTCATCCCCTGAAGTCTTGTCCCAGGCTGGAGGGAAGGTAATGCATTTACATGCTGAGTTAGGCTTAGAGAGTGGTCACATATGAGCAACATGGAGCCTTTCAGGAGATAACTCTTAGGCACCCTGCAGCTCTAGGCCTACTTCAAATTTCAGGCACACAGGCTCATAAGCATAGTCATCAGTATCAAAGGGCTCATCATTGGACCATCCTTCTTCACTGGTCTTTGCCCTTTCACATGGGGGATTGTTGCTATTCCATTGGGGAATGTGACAGAGCTCCCCTGGCTAGGAATTCAGCACTCCCTCAGTTGTCATGTGTAACTGTAACTACTATGAAAATACCCAATGAATATCTGAACATTTTTATATACCCTATATACATGCCCTGGAGAACTCCCTCCCAACTATGTGTCCCCCATCAATAAACCTCATTCTGGAAAACAGTTTGACAGTTTCTCAAAAAACTAGCTATAGATTTGACATATGGCCCAGAAGTTCCACTGCTGGGTATATACCCAGAAGAACTGAAAACAAGGACACAAACTGATATATGCACATCAATGTTCATAGTGGCATTATTCACTATTGCCAAAAGTTGGAATCAACCCAAATGTCTATCAACAGATGAATGGGTAAACAAAATGTGGTATATACAGACAGTGCAATACTACTCAGCTATAAGATGGAATACAGTACAAACACATGGGATAACATGGATGAATCTTGATGACCCTATGTTGAGTGAAGCAAGCCAGGCATGAAGGACAAATGCTACATGACCTCTCTGATATGAAATAAACAAACCAAGTTGTCTGAGAGCTAGAGACTGAATGATAGGCTTACAAGAAATTGTAGGGGAGAGGAAGGTTGTGAGCTGATGCTTATATGGGTGAAATCTATGATAAATTGTAGGTAAATATTTGTACAGGGAAGGGATAAGATGGGGACATAGGATACTATTGGGTGGGGCTTTGCAGGCTTGAGGGGGACTAGGGTTGGGTGGATGGGTCAGATGGCCCAAGGAATTTGGGGGAGGGCTGGGGGAACAGTTGAACAAGGGAGATTATCGGGTATGTAGTTGAAACTATAATGTTGAGAAAACTTTTTAGAAAATATAATAAGGAAGGATTACCTGTTTAAGGAGCTAAGGTGGGGGGGCATCTGGCACAGGGACAGGCTTCTATGGAGTTTGTGAGTGCTCATCTTTTTAAAAAAATTTTATTTATTTCTCTCGCCCTATATGGTAGGCGAACACTCTGTCAGTTGAGCCACATCCACTTCCCTGCTTATCTTTTCATAGTGTGTTATATCCTTGGGTGGAGAACCATACAATGAGTGGGAAGGTGTACCCACATCCTGGGGAGACCTGATGTTCTTTTTTTTTTTTTTTCCAAATTCTACTCAATTTATTCATTTTTAAAAAAGATATTACATTAAAAAAATATGAGGTCCTCATTGGCCCCCCCCCACCACTCCCCCCACAATAACACTCTCCCCCATCATCATGTCACATCCATTGCGTCTGGTGAGCACATCTCCAGGCATCGCTGCACCCCATGTCCCGTGTTCCACACCATAGCCCACACTTTCCCACGTTCCATCCAGTGGGCCATGGGAGGACATACACCATCCGGCAATTGTCCCTGGGGCATCACCCAGGACAACTCCAAGTCCCGAGAATGCCTCCACATCTCTTCTCTTCCTCCCCTTCCCCACACCCAGCAGCCACCATGGCCACTTTTTCCACATCAATGCCACATTTTCTCGATTATTAACCACAGTAGTTCATGAATAGAATATCATTAAGTCCACTCTGATCCTTACTGTATTCCTCCTTCCTGTGGACCTTGGCTTGGTTGTGTCCATTCCACATCTATGTCAAGAGGGGGTTTAGATTCCACATGGATATTGGATGCAATCCTCCTGCTTTCAGTTGTAGACACTCTAGGCTCCATGGTGTGGTGGTTGACATTCTTCAACTCCATGTTAGCTGAGTGGAGTAAGTCCAATAAATAAGAGTGTAGGAGCTGAAGTCTGTTGAGGTCAGGGCCTGGCTATCATATTGTCAGTCCAGAGATTTAAATCCCCTAGATATATCTTAAGCCCCAACACCAACTACAATTCCAGTAAAGTAGCATGAAAGGCTTGTGAAAAGAGATCCCATCTGAGTCCAGCTCCATCACGCAGAAACACCAGCTCCAAAGAAGCTGATGTTCTTAATCAGAGGAGATTGTGTCTCTTGAGAGACTTGGTGACTCCCAATGGGGAAGGATAGTCTAGTATATCAAGTCCTCAGCATTGATGCAAGTATCTGTGAATTGGGTCCTTCAAACAGTGAAGCTTGGTTGTCACTGTGAGCCATGAGGGGAGGGGGAGAGGAATAGAATATATGGAAGCAGGGTAACTGGAGGGCAATGGAAGTGATCCACAAGATCATGAAATGGTGGATATAGAACATGTTAAATTTCAACAAAAATGTATAAAAGTCTATAGGCTAAAATGTAAACCAAAATGTAAGCCATAATGTAACTAAAAATTTAGAAAATTGTACAGTCTAAAATATAAACCATAAGGAGATCATATTTAAAACTGCTCAGAGGAAGCAGAAGAACTCACTCATCTTTCTGAATAGAAGGAGTAGGAGATGGGAACAATTAGAGAACTTCCAAGGGAGGTGGTGTGTGGAATAAGCTCCTCTGCCATCAAACCAGTACAGGAAATAAGACACAGAGAAGGGCAGCCTTTACTCTTTGTCATTTATTTTTTAAGTTACACATCACTCCATGAGACTTCTTGATCTAAGAGGGTTTAGCACCTGCCTATATTAAGTTCTCAATTAATATTTGTTCATTGAGTAAAGACAGAAGTGGTAGTTGTTAGTCCATGATAACCAAAAGAAGACCTAGCATCATCAATGTAATAATATATACTTGCATCCTTGCCTTTTCCTTTCCTTTATTGACTTAGAAACAACAAAATAAAATCAATTCTTTTAATAGACAGGTATCTCAGGCTAAAATTTCTTCGCTTACAACACAAGCCAGAAAATGTTTTAAATTAATTGTAGTAGATGTTGTACCTTTCACTTTGTGACTGAGCCTATATAAATATCCATAGACTTAGTTTATATGAAAAGCAGAACTCAACTACACGTGTGGTTTCAAATAATTGAAGCTACATGGGAAAGCAACAATAATTACGTAAGTTCAAATTGAGTAAAGGTTTTGTTTTCTTCTTGGAAATGAATATTTTGGTAATTTCAGTTTTAATAGATGGGTCGTTATAGTTGACATTTTTGGACATTAGCTTGAAACAAGGGAATAAATATTAGGAAACTAAATCATAGACATTCCTGCAGAATTAAGATTGGTTTATATTTTTCTAGCTGTCTCAATTGCTTGTCCACATATAATAGAAAAACTTGCATTTTATAATTGTAGAAAAAAATAGAAAAATAATTTTCATCAAATAACTAAAGGTTTATACACTTATGCATCTTCCTCCCTCCTTTCCTCCTTCCTCTTCTCTCTGTCCTTTTCTTTTTTCCTTCTTTTCTTCATGTCTTCTTTTCTTCTTTCCTTTCTTTCTTCTCCACTTTCATATGACTGTGTTATAATATGATGGTCATCAATAGAATATCATCCTCAAATATATGAGAATAATAATACTCTAAAATGAGCTATTTTCTCTACAAAAAGAAAACCAAAACACCCAAAACAAATGCTTATTTAAATTAGAAAAATGTGAACCAGCTTCTTGAAAAAGTTCTAGGATAGATAGCAAAATAAGTGATCATGTTTCCCATAAAGAAAATAAAATAGTTACCCGGCTTAAGTTTGATTGTGAATGTTTGGAAATGGATAGAGATGGTGATAACACATGATTGTGAGTATAATTAACTGTGCTGATTTATGGATATGATTGTGGTTGAAAGGGGAAGTTTAAGGCCATATACGTCAATAGAAGAAAAGCTAGAGGATAAACTTAGGGCTTTATAACACCGTGAACCTGGTTATGGATAAATGTGGTTAACAGTACAAATACAAGAATGTTCTTCAATCAACTAGAACAAACACATATACATCTTTATTACAAGGTATTAATAATATGGCGGTATATGGGAAAACATAGCTAATGTAAATTGTGGACTATAATTAACAGTAATATTGTAATATTCTTTCATCAATTGTAACAAAGGTACTATACCAATGCTAAGGGTCGATAACAAGGGGCGGTTATAAGGGGCATGAGATTTTTCTTTGTGGAATAATGAAACTGTTCTAAAATTGATTGTGGTGGAGAGTGCAAAACTCTGTGTGCACTGAGTGCTAGTAATTGTACAGTTTGGATGAATTGTATAGCGTGTGAATAAAACACTTAAAAGAAAAAAAATAATGCTGTACTTGAATTAAGCCTAAGGAGATCAGGTATTTATATTTTTCTTCTTTTCTTCCGTTAACTATAATGACATACTTTTTTCCGTGGGGGGAGGGTAGAAAATAAAATACCAAAAACTTTCCAAAAAATTTCCACCCTCTGGCTCCTCTGCTTTGCTGGCTATACTTAAATGTGTGCTCAGACTTCTTATTGGGTAAGCTGGCACTGGTAATATTGGGAAAGGGAATCTGAGGGCAGAGCAGATCAGTTAGACAGACATTTGTTGAGCACCTGCTGTGGGCCAGAAGCTGGTGCTGTGGACACCGTAGTCCCTGCTCCCAAAAAGCTCACAGTTGATTGTGGGAGACTGAGAAATGAACACAGAATGAACATACAACTTAAAAAGTGCCTCCATGGAGGAATGGCCTCATATGAAGTTTCAAATGGGGAAGAGTTTCTGTATTAGTGACAAGTCTATCCCTTGGAATTTTTCCTGGCAGGCTGACACAAAGACAATTAGACTTTTTCTTATCCCAGAAATTATATTTTGATTTTTTAATCTTTATTTTTAGAGAAGTTTTAGGTTTACAAAAAATCGAGAAGACAGTACACAAGCTTCCCATATATGTATACCCTCTCCTCACATAGTTTCCCCTATCATTAAAATCTTGCATTAATGTGGTACCCTTATTACAATTAATAAATCAATATTGAGACATTATTATTATCTAAAATCCTTAATTTACATCTGAGTTCACTCTTTATGTGTACAGTTTTATGGGTTTTGACAGATGCATGATGCTATGTATCCATCATCTGTATCCATCATCACAGTACCAAAAGAATGAGTTTCACTGTCCTAAAAATGCCAAGTTCTGCCTATTCATTTGACCCTACTTTTCCCCAAGCACTGACCTTTTTACTGTTTCTGTAGCTTTGCCTTTTCTAGAATGTCATATAATTGGAATCATGCAGTATGATTTCAGACTGGCTTCTTTCACTCAACAATATGACTTTATGGTTTCTTCATGTCTTGTCATGGCTCAATAGCTCATTTCTTTATATTTTGAATAATAATGCACCACAGTTCATTTATTGATTCACCTATGGCAGGCATCTTGATTGCTTCTACTTTTTGGCAATTGTGAATAAAGTTTCGATAAACAATCATGTACGTTTTTATGTGGATAGCAGTTTTTAACTCATTTAGATAAATATACAGGAGCATTATTGCAGGATCATATGGTAAAACTATGTTTAGCTTTGTAAGAAACTGCCAAAGTCTCTTCCAAAGGGACCGTGCCATTTTGCATCCCTACCAGCTATGAATGGTAGTTCCTGTTGCTCCATATCCTCACCAGCATTTTGGTGTGGTGTAAGCATTTCGAATGTAGTCATTCTAATAAGTATGTAGTGGTATCTCATTGTTTTAATTTTCAGATTTCTCATAATGTACATAATGAGCATATTTTAATATGCTTATTTATCACTTATATATCTTCTTTGGTGAGATGCCTGTTCAGATCTTTTGCCCATTTTTAATTTGAGTTATTTATTTTCTTATCGTTGAGTTTTAAGTGCTTTTTTTTTTTTTGGTATATTTTGGTTCCAAGACCTTTATCAGATAGGTGTTTTGCAAATATTTTCTCCCTATGTGTAGCTTGTCTTCCCATGATCTTAACAATGTCCTTCATAGAGCAGAAGTTTCAAATTTTAATGAAGTTCAACTTATAGGTTTTCCTTTCATGGATCATGCTCTTGATGTGGTTTCTAAAAAGTAATCACCAAACCCATGATCACCTAGAATGTCTCTTATGCTATCTTCTAGAAGTTGTATAGTTTTATGTTTTACATTTAGGTCTATGACCCATTTTGAGTTAATTTTTGGGAAAGCTCTAAGATCTGTGTCTAGATTCTCTTTTTATTTAGCATGTGGATATCCAGTTGTTGTGGCATCAGTTGCTGAAAGAGCAATCTGATTTTTACATTTTTCTTCCTCTCAATAATGAGACTGAATTCTAGGATTACTTGTGAAGAAATAAAATTAGTTCACATTAAATAACACAATCATAACATTTTATTCCACAGATTATAATTCTCCAAGGAATAACTCCATCAGCCTTGAGATCATAGTATTATACAAGTATAAATATGATATATGCACCTGTTATGGGGAGAATAACTGATAGATAGCATATGTAGTAGTTTGATATTATTTGTGAATTCCAAAAGAGATTTTGATTATGTTTGTAAACTGATCCATTCCTCTGGGCATGATAACCCTTTGGTTGTATCATATTCAGCTGAGACATCTAATTAAATTATATTAAGATTAGGGCTTTGATTCAACCCTTAGAGTGCAACTCAGCTGTGAGTCCCCACCTTGTTGGAGGACTAATAAAACAGACTCACATGTAAGCAGACACATAGAGAAACACACATATAGAGGATCCTGTGGCCCTGGAAAGAGAGATGAGCCTGATAGTCTATAGCTAACCTTGTGAAGAGAGCAGAGCAGCTGAGCCTGGAAAGTAATGAGTCCTGGGGACAGAGACAAGGCTTATGCCACCCTAGAGCTAAGATGTGAAGAATCTGGGACCACAGAGCCTTAAGAGGAACAATGAAGGCTGAATGCTCACTGACATCGCCTGGCTCTTGCTGCACATGTGGCCAATAATTTTGGGTGAGAAAGCACCTCTTACAGCACCTGGAGGTAGACTCTTTAGAGCCTTGTGACTGTAAGCTTCCACCCAAATAAATATCCTTTATAAAAACCAAAAGAATTCTGGTGCTTTGCCTCAGGACCCCTTTTGGCTGAATAGTACAGCATGTATGAGTGGCATTCATGACATTTTATTTGGTTAATTAACAAAAATTTGTACACTATTTGCTAGGCAGTATTCACTATCCTTTAAAAATTAATTTTACACTAATATTGACTGCATGAAATACTTGCTGTTATATAACTGCTATTTTACAAATGAGGACGCAGTCTCAGAAAAGTTAAAGAATTTATTCGAAGTCCAAGTGGTAAGTAGCAAAGCCAGAACTGGAAATGATACAATGACAGTGTGAGTGTATATTTTGAGCCCTACACTACTACATCTTTATGTAAGGTTGATGCTACCAGTGCTTCATCTTTGGGCACAAAATTTCTTTTAACATATAAATAAAATGTGTTAAACTTTTATACAACATATTATAATCAGCTCAGTACCCAGAACAAGATTTTTAAGAATTCCCAGAGATTTTATGTTCAGGTTACCACTTCCAGCTCCAGGTTCAAACTCCTCTTAACATCTTGCGCTTGCTTGCTGCCTTCCTTCCTTTGAATATTGCCTTTACTTCAGTGCCCAAGTTTTGTTGCAGGGAAGTTAAGATTTTCATCTTCGAATCCTTCAGTCCACCACAAATCTACTATTCCTGTATATAACAGAGCTTTGCTAAAATTTTGCAAGTAGTAGAACAGTTGGGTTAATAATAGTACAAAAGAGAGCTTCTGTTTCTAAAAATTTGCCAATCATTTCTGTTGAAGGAAATTTATTGCCAACTCCTTTCATACCCTTCTTTAACTTCCTGCCATATTGCCAGCACCTTTCTACATATTACTTTCTGTGTGTGACAGGCAAGGGTCACACAATATTCCTACCCTTATTTTATGCTAAACAACTTTTCTAATCTTTATTCCACATTATTTCCATCAAGACAGGTCCAGTGGACCATGCCCTTCACAATAAAAAAAGACCTGTTTGTGTTGGTTTTTCCTACACTTTTTTCCCCAAGAATTGTTTTCCATTATATTAAAAAAATGATGTCAAGTAGAAAATTAAACGTGCACACGCTTGCTTACTACTCTCCTATTGGGCATATGGGAGATCAAAGTGGAATAAAAGAAAAGGTGTTCCCTAAATATTCTAAGCATAATTAAAATTACAATAAGTATGCTGATTTAACAGAAAAACCCAAATATATCTTTGATAGATTGAGTTCACTAATCTTGACATGATTATAACTTAAGAAATATATTAAATATGTATGTACTGTTATATATTAACAGCTAAAATGGTTGGATTTATTTTTAAAATAACCACAATAAGAACATTCATTTTTTATTTATTAAGCAGTTTTTTTGAGATATATTCACATATCATATGATCTATCCAAAGTGTATAAACAGTAGCTTTTAGTGTAATCACAAGGTTGTACATTCATCCTCTCAAAAATTTTTGGAGTAATGAAATTGTTCTAAAATGTTCAATTTCTTGATCAAGCAGCAATTATTATCTGTGTTTTGTGTTGCAGGCCTTCTGCATAGAAGCAGGAATACATAATAAATAAAGTAGTCCTTGATCTGTACTCATAGTGGGGCATATAGGAATATTAGCAAATCATTATAAAATACTGCAATATGTGTCATGTACAAAATGATATGAGCACAGTGGTGTAAAATAGTACAGTATACAGTTAATTCAGCCTGATTGAGTCTGGGAAATGTGATGTATAAGATGGCATATGTTCTTAAGGATGAATATAAGCGTTCTAGGATGTAAAGAACAGGTGATGAAAGGGAATGTGTGGAGGCTTGGAAGAGCAAAACATCATCACGTTTCTGTATTTTAAGCATCAGGAGTCTGTATAATGGAAGTAGAGAGGCCGGGTGGCAAAAGAGGGAAGATTGGATAAGATGAGAGTGGTAAAATGGGATAGGCCACAAGAGAAAGAAACTTGTATATTTCACTCAAGGGTCATTAGACTTTTAGAAACACCAGGGCCAGTTTTTCCTAAAGGATGCACTTGAACCTCCTGTATTTAGATTCCTCTAGTAAGTTTGCTAAAAATGCAGATTCTACTCCAGACCTACTATGGCAGACTGTATTGTGTACCGCAGGAAAAAAAAAATTCTTAATCTTTTCCCTATTGCTGTGGGTATAAACCCATTGTAAATAGGACCTTTCAAAGATGTTTTTAATTAAAGTGTGACCAACTGAATCAAAATGGGTCTTAATCCTATTACTAGAGACCTTATTTTAAAAATACCATGGGGAGGAGTAGGATACAGAAGTTAGCAGAGCCTGGAAGAGAAAGGAGAGGACATCGTCAGGTGCACTGACATGTGATGGTAAATCAAGGCCCCAAGGATCACCAGCCACCAGTTCCAGAACTCCCCAGGCTTCTGGAAGAAAGCACTGGAAACATTGCTTTGCTGATGCCTTGATTTTGAACTTCCCCCAACCTCAAAACTGTGAGCCAAAAAATTCCTGTTATTTGAGCCATCCCATGGTGTGGTATTTGTCCTAATAGCCTGGAAACTAAAACACTTACTGAATCTGAATATCTTGGTGTGAATTGGAAACCAGAAATTACTCTTATGCATATTAGGATTTGAGAAACTTTGATATGGGAGACTTAGGCAATGGGAAACTTAGACTATTTTATATCAGGTACTACAGAGAAAGATATTGTATTTTGTATATGTATTTAGAAACAATAAAAGAGTGCTTTCATAGAATACTGTATACTACTGAGAGTACTTTAACTAAATGAAACTATATGATGTATCTACTAAAATACCATTGGTGAAAGTTTATCAAGTATTTTTTAAAAAAGTTTATTCCCTCTCTGATGTACAATGGATCCTGTCAGAATAATGTAATCATTTTGGAATATTAAAACAGTCTCCCTGCTTTGAGGATACTAAGATTTTCTTAACTATACTGAGGCTTTTCCAAATGCTTTGCCACTAATTATATGTGGGGGGAAATGTGTCTTTATTTAAACTACCAAGCTAGTTTTAACTTTCATCCAGAGAAAGGTTTTAGTAATAAGCTGTTATTTTGCATGGCTATAGTGGTAAGTGAACTCCATGGCCCTTGACTTCCTGAAGGTTATGTGAGGTTGGTAGAGGGGAAGCAGTCTCTGTGGCTGTTGATGGAATCAAGAGCACAATCTGTATGCTTGTTTGCAACACTTCATTCTATATGGACAGGGCATAGCTTGCTTGTGTGAGTGTGGAATCTGAATTAAAATTGAAATGGGAAAACAAAATGAGGTGCCTTAATTCCAAGTGTAAACTGTAACAAAAACAAAATAGGAAAAGCTGTTGAACTAAATAATGTGAATGATTGCACTGGAGACCATTGTAAAAAGATTTGAGAAGCATTACAAAATTAAAGAAAATATACTGAGATTCATAAGTAGGAGTGCAATATAGAAGAATTATGACTCAGTCCTTCCATTATGGCTCCACATTGATTAGTGCCTTCCTAAATGATGGATTCTGCTCTTTAATGCTTTTCAAATGTATGGCTATACCTCCACACAGAAGATAGTATTCAGCTAATATCAATTTTCAATACAGCAAATTTTAAAAAGAAAAAATAAAGATTTGAATTCCAGATTGATGGCATTTTGGCACAATATCTACAAGGCAATGTTTTGAATATAGTACAAAGTGAAAGCAGGACACTGATAGCAGTTATAGAACATCTTTGTCTGAAGGTTTGTTTATATTTGTTTTATTTTTAATAGAAGAGTGCCTCAAGTCCTGGAGCTGGTTGATGGGGCATTTGGCAGATGAATTTGACAGTTAATTACAACTGTCAAAGTCTTTTCCTGATACTCCTCTTTGATCTTGTTTTGCAAAATTGCAGTGATAAGTTTTTCTACTCTTATTTTAGAAACCTTTCTAAAGAAGGGCAACAATTCTTTTGAATTAATATATGTTCATAAGGAAAATCCATATTGTTTCTAAAGTCATATATTTGAAATCATAATTATTTAAAATTTGGATTTCTAAGAGTCATATCTTTGGAAGCACAGTATTCTTTATATTTACATTTCTAAGCTAATTAGAAAAGAGCTGCTAGCATCCCCTAGATAAATCACATAATTGTTACCCCCTATTCTTTCTGCTTTTGACTCCATTAGTGTTGGAGTACTTTCTGATACCATCTATGAAAATTGAAATGAATGTTGTAGTAAAGCAGACTCTTCTTCAGCTGATTGATTTTACACCTTATAAACCATTCCAGTTATCAGAAAACATTGCAATTTTTCCTCTTGCTATTTGGAAAGAATGCAATGGGTCTAAAAGATTGCTGACCTTCTGTGGGAGGTTTCTCTCTTGACAAGACAGAAACAGTATATTTGTTAAACTGTCTATAACTTTGGAGTGAATACTTTCAATTCATTTTTTTTTTCTGTTTTCTGTTTTGTAACTATAGGAAGCACTCAGACAAGACATTTGGCAATAGATTTGGCAGCTCTGCAGCACTGTGGTCAGGATGTTCTAAATGAAGAGATCCTAGAATGGAATTAAAACCATGGGTTTTAGTTCTCTTATATTAGAACTCATCAATATTTTGTTTCAGTATGAATTTGTGTAATGAATTGAAGCATATTACAATGTTGTCCAGTGAAATGTCTTAGCTATTAGTATAGAGCTAGTGGAAAACACAAATGTATTTTTAACACTATACTATAGGAAAAAATCCCAGGGTTCATGAGATGAGGAAGGTATAAGAGGCTATGATGCATACTTATCTATCACTATTGGGGGAAAAAAATCTACGAAACTTTTGCAGCTCCAGAATAGGGTATAAATTAATGACAACTCTTAAAATAGCAAAGAAGATCAATGACTTGCAGTGATTTCACATAATAAGAAAAGTAAATGTAGTGAAATGTGCTGATAAAGGAAATTACTATATAGAGAGGATGTTAACAGTTTTAGCTGAAGACCATTTACTTTAGTACATTTGAAGATTACTCTAGAACATTTGTGCATTGTATGCAACTGGCTTTAAATGGAAAGTCAAGGTTGTAGGATATCATGTAATTCAAGGGAATATAAAAACAATTGATTATTTTAGAATGCCATGTGCTATTTAATAAAATGGCTTTTCTTGTATCTGAATATCCTTTCAGTCATGTTTTAGATACCCTATAATGCAAATTGAGTTGTGTTGGTTTGCACAGGACTATGGAGTTTGAATTCAGGTCTGGAATGAGCATTGTATTTAAATAAAAAGATGAAAAGTGAGATGAAAATATTTAGAATGCTCAGTATTGGAGTAAAGAATGAATGAGCTGAGGAACTAGTGAGAGCTTTTTTAATAATTCGTGTTGGATGAGTTAGATTTTAGGGCAGTATCTGACAATGAGAAAAGATTAAAAGAAAGAAAATAATCAACAGCTCTTAATGACTAATTCAATATAAGAAATAAAACTCCCAGGAATTTGAGTCTAGATGCTCACAGAACTAATCCTAATATATAAAATAAGGAAGTAAGAAAGATGTTGAGAAAAGTTGAGGGGAATAGCTGGCAAAAGGACATTTGAATTGATGGGTTAAATATGGAAAAATGATTAGATTACAGAGAAGATATTTTTGCTTTAGTAGCAATTCTCAAAGTGTGACCTGGGATTCCTGAGACCTATTCAAGGTATCTGTGAGGTCAAAACTATTTTCATAGTAATACATGCCTTTTTCTCTATATTTTTAAAGAAAAGAATAATCTCAGTAGCTGATTGGATTTCTCACCTAGGCTTAATTTGCTAAATTAACAGTGATCATTATAAAATTTATTCAGTCATGTAAGTAAAGTGTTTCTTTTTTTGTTTTAAATATATTCCAAATGGCTCATTTCCAACTAGTTTAAATAGGCTTTCTTCCTATTCAAAGAGAGAGAAAGTATGTAATAATGGTCCAGAACCCAGACTCTGGATCAGACAGCCTGAATTCATAAACAGATTCTTCCACCTTAGTGGAGCAAATCATTTACACTCTCAGTGCCTTAGCTTTGTCATCTGTAAAATGAGAATGTTGATGACATTGTTATATTTGATGATGTTAATAATGATTAAGATAGCAGTCATACCATGCATTAGAGAATCTAGTGAGTTGATTTACCAAAAGGACGTAATGAAATATTTAGCACATGGCAAGAACATAGAAGTTAGGGATTGTTATTTTTTATTCCTTAGTATATACTGAACACTTTCTACCTGCAGGCACTTTGCAAATACATACAATGTACAAATTCATTTGATTCTCACAGCCATTCTATGAGATAGTTATCATTGATATCCCTATTTTCCAATGAGGTTAAATGAGGTATAGGGAAGTTAGTAAACTTGCAGTTGGACAACTAGCATTTAAATGCGGACTTAGCCCAGTGGTTAGGGCATCCATCTACCACATGGGAGGTCCGCGGTTCCAACCCCAGGCCTCCTTGACCCGTGTGGAGCTGGCCCATGCACAGTGCTGATGAGCTCAAGGAGTGCCCTGCCACGCAGGGGTGTTCCCCGAGTAGGGGAGCCCCACGCGCAAGGAGTGTGCCCTGAAGGAGAGCCGCCCAGCGTGAAAGAAAGTGCAGCCTGCCCGGAAATGACGCCGCACACACGAAGAGCTTACAAAGCAAGATGATGCAAGGAAAAGAAACACAGATTCCCATGCCACTGACGATAACAAAAGCTGACAAAGAAGGCGCAGCAAATAGACACAGAACAGACAACCGGGGTGGGGGGAGGGGAAGGGGAGAGAAATAAATTTAAATAAATCTTAAAAAAAAATAAATGGAGTGAATTTGAAACTTATCTTGTCAGAATACATTGAGGTTTCTTGTGGGCCAAAAGTTGAGGTACATGATCCTGCCACAAGGGTTCCAAGATCCCACTAGACAGACAGGAGGGTGTAATCAGTTTTTCAAACATCATTCCATTGATACCAGATGATACATATCAACATAAGAGGAGGTGAGGGGTTACCAGGTGTCATCCTGCACTTTATATCCTTTGAATCTTATCAGCAGCCTGTCCCATGCTCAGAGTAGACATTTTCATATCTATTTTATTGATGCTTAGACAGATAAAATAGCTCCCTTAATAGGTACATGGAAGAACCTGGGCTAGAATCAGTGTATCCTGAGTTTGCAAGGCAAATATAGACTTTTTTCTTTTTGGCTTCCATGATCAGTAGGCTGAATATCGCCCCCCAAACATGTCAAATCCTAACCTCCAGAGCCTGTAAATGCTACCCTATGTAGAAATAAGGTTTTTGTATATGTGATTAAATTAAAGATTTTGAGATGGGAAGATTATCCTGGTCTAACTAGTTGTGCTCTAAATGCAATCACAAGTGTTCTTATAAGAGAAGGGCAGAGGGAGACTGGACACACACAGAGGAGAAAGCCATGTGAAGACAGAGGCATTGAATAGTGGCATGTCACCACAGACTAAGGAATGGCAGCAGACACTGGAAGCTAGAAGAGGAAGGGATTTTTGAGTAGAGTCTCCAGAGGGATTTCAGCACTGTTGACACCTTGATTTTGGCACGGTGATACTGATTCAGACTTCTGACCTCCAGAACCATAAGAAATAAATTTCTTTTGTTTTAAGCCATCCAATTTGTGGTAATTTATTACAGCAGCAATAGGAAAACAGTGTAAGTGTCCTCTGTAGTTGGGGAACAGTAGTGTGCTCCATGGTGCATTGCTGCCCCCTCTTTCTAAAAATTTCCCATTGACATGTCTGCTGGGAGACTCTACTACCTGCTAGTCATCCATGCTGTCATTTACCAAACTTCTGTTCATGGTTCCTTATCAACTAAACATGTTATTACCTGGCTCATGTACTTTTTCTTCACTTCTCTTCTCAATATTCTTGGCAACTTCAATAACTACTGATATATTCAGTAGTCTAGTTACCATATGTGCTCTGGATCACATCTTTTTGCTTATTTAAGGAGTTTTCTCCTACAATTCCCATCCCACTACTCAGTCATCATGTTTTCTGTCCATTAAATTATTCTTAACAGTATATGAACATCCAGTAAATTCTGTCCCCTCAAAATAATAAAAAAGAGTCCTTGGCCTTATATTCCACTCCAGCATCTGCCTCAGTTCTCTACTTCCATTATAGCAAATAATTTCAAGACAGTTGTCTACACATTGCCTGAATTTCTGTTTTCTTTTGTGTTTGTGTTCTGCTGAGACAGCTCTTGTCAAGGTTCACTAAGAACTTCTCCCTTGTCAGTTTCCATGGTCAAGTGTGATTCATCTCAGTGACTTCATGGTAGCATTTGAATGATGGATTACTTCCTCTTACTTGAATCATTTTCTTCCCCTGCTTTCTGGGATACTCTCCCAACTTTCTTTTTCCTTCACTGGCTTTTTCTCATTCTTGCTGACAAGGTTTTCCTGAATCACTGAAAATGGGAGGTCCTCAGGTTCTTTTCTCTGCCCTTTCCCCTTCTTCTCATCTTAGATGATTTTATCTGGTACCATGAATTTAGTCTCCAGGCCAGTGACTCTCAGATTTCTATCACCAGCCTCAACTATTCCTGAGAACCAAATTCATTCATCTGAGTACAGATAACTTCATTTACCTATCTAACTGACATTTCATACTTTGCATGTTGAAAATTGAACTTTTAACTGCCAGCCTCCACTACAACCAAATCTGGTGCCTCCATACTTTTCACCATCTCAGTTGCCAAGGCCAGACTTTAGTATTATCCTTCATTTATCCCTTTCCCTATACCTCTCCTCCAAACAACAGCAAGTCCTTTTTTTTTTTTCAATATATGAGCCTAAAGTGATCACTTTTTGTAACTTATACTGCACCATACCACAGTCTAATCCACCACTCCCTGTCACCCAAATTATCACCATAGCTTCTTCCCTGGGTTTCCAGCTTTTACTCTTGCTTCTGTTCCAACAGTCTGTTTTACACACAGCAGCCACTATGATCCTTTAAAATGGAAACTGTATCACATTTCTTCCATGTTTAAAATTGTCCAATGGCTTTTTCCATTTCACATGAAAGAAAATCCAAACCCCTCTGCGGTCTGTGAGACTGTGATCTTCCCCTACCTTCTTCACTGACCTCTCTTCTTTTCCTTCCTGTTTCACTAGACTCTAGTCACAAGTCTGTCTTTTGCTCTTTCAAAGTCAACAAGTTTGTTTCCAGTTCAGAACCTTATACACTAGGTTTTCTAGCTGACTCATTTTCATCAGTGAAGTCTTCCCTCAAATGTTGCCTCTCCAGACATGGTTTCCTGTTCATCTTGTCTAAAATGTCCAACCTATAAAAATTAATTTTCCAAAATTAGTTTGCTGAAATAAACCTCATAATTCTCCAAATGACCAAACATTATATGCAGTTTGAATAAATTTGGTAATTTTGAAAAAATTTTTTTGGAAATAGATTAATCAGGGAATTTTCTTTGGTTGCTTTCAATGAACTGTTTATGGAAAAATTGAACTAGAGCCATCTAAAACAGTGCCTCTCAACACTTTCTATCCTCTATTGTCATTTTTCTCTTTAGTACTTTACAAATTATAACACATATTTAACTATTTATTTGCCTTTAAGTTTTTCTCTTTTAAGTTTTAAGCTACATGAGATAGACACTTGTGTGTTCATCTTTAACTTTAAGGTCTAGAATAGGTATTTAAAAAATTTAGTTGACTGTATGGATGAATGAGTGAATGAATGTCAAAAGAAGAAATCAGATTTGCATACTTTGAAGAGGGAATGAGCAGTATGTCAATGGAAGCTGAAATGTAGAACATCACATTTCCTTGAGATACCAAAAGAGAAAATGAAGGGAGGAATTATGAGGTCATGGTGCGAAATAAAGGTTTTGTTTATTTAAGTAAAGGAGACCCATGTATTAAAGAGAGTATGAAATTAAACAAAAATCCAGAAAGAGAAAGGAGAACTGAATATGCTACTGATAAAGGATATCTATTTGTTAGTTCTATATAAAAATGGATTATATAAATTACTGAGTAAGGAACAAATAATTATTTTGTATTTCAAGATTGTATTTCTGAGTTTATTTTAAAGATTATGAAAATATTTGAATTAAAATCTTTACCTCACAATAACTATGACACATTCTTGTCTACAGTTGCTTGTCACTGCTTTTATCTGTTTTGTAAGTACTTGAGTTAAAATTCTTGTAAAATTATTAAATGGATTTTTAGAACATAAACAATTATAAAATGATCAGAACTAAATGGTAAGCAACACAATTACCAAATAAACAGGGAAGGAAAAGAAGGAGTGGAAGAGTTGAGAAAACATTTTTTCCATGCGCTTTCCGTCCTGGGAGACTACTTAATTATCAATATGGTAATCCCTGGTGATACAGACTAATATCCTGCTCTCTGTTTATTTGTATAGATGACTAATTCTTGAAGAATGATGTTATAAATCACACTGTATAACATTTAAAAGTACATCATTAAATTAATATTGCACAGAAATTTTATTATACTTTTTCCTTATAAAAACTGAGCAAATATGCAAATAACATAAGAAATAAATTCAGAATAAACATTTCCAAGCTGGAGAAATAGGTAATTATCTCTTTTATTTGAATATGCATGTCTTCTGAGTGGTCATAATGATGTCTTCTGGTAATTTAAAAAATTACTAAATGTGACACTATTAAAATTATTGGAAGGTATTTTTTTGTTTAAAAAAAGCAGAGGGAATTAAAATTCATTGTAATGCATGTGTGATAAAAGCTGGTAGAGAACTAGTTCTTAAGATAATTTGCCTATCTCCTCACCAATTTATAATTTAATGCACTAAGATACATAATTTCAGGAACAAACGATGTCTAAAGTAGCAGAGTAGTAATGAATTATCTATTGCAGTAATATAACCCATGACCTGAGAATTGCAATACACAAAAATGTAAATTCACTCTAAAAGTTTCTCTTCAGCCCAGATATATATTATAAAATCATCTGATTATTTGTGGTTGGAAGTTGGAAGGGTTTAATCTTTTTGATCTATTTCATTTCAAATTTGAGGTAAATCTGGCCTTAAATTGTAATAAACATTTCAAATTTTGTATCTTAAAAAGTTCATACATTAAAAATAATGAAAAACATGAAAAGAATCATAAGATATCTGTTCCTGTCATGCTGGAAATATTGTAAAATCTATTTCATGATCATTAACTTTTGAAGTAAACTTGTAAAATAAAAGCAATAAAAATCCTATAAGTATTAAATTTCTTCCATTGTAAAAAGCCAGCAATATATGAATCATAACTGATTTTGCAATTTGTCAAATTTAACTTTAAATAGATATCATCTGATTGCAATTCCACCAGTTTTATTTAAATTTAAATCCTTGATTTTATTGTCAGTAATCATTTGTATGTATAATAAAGGCATTTAAAGGGAATGTGGTGTGGAAAATGTCAGTACGTTAATGTTGAAACCAGAAATGAATGCAAATAAACCTCATGCACTTCAACTTCACCTGCACTAATAATTTTATGTATATATATATATGCTTTTTTTCATAAAACTGGGAAGAATTGTGTTTTTTTGAACACTAATTAGATTACAGCTTTTAATCCAACCTACTCTCTTAGGAATTAAAAGGCAATTTTGAATTTATTCTGCCTTGATAGCTGTATTAGTTGGGGTTCTCTAGGGAAACAGAACTGACAGGAGATATCTAAATTTGTCAAGGTTCTCTAGGGAAACAAACCAACAGGAGATATCTGTAAATAGTATGAGATTTTAAAAAATTGTCTCACATGACCATGAGGATGCACAAGTCCAAATTCCATAGGCAGGATGCAAGCCAGGGACTCTGATGAAGGTCCTTATGAGTTCCCCAGGAGATGCTGGCTGCCTGAAGTTGAGAATGCTGAAATTCTGGATGCTGAAATGACTACTCCTTTTAAGATCTTCAGACTCATTAGCTGAGATGTCACGCATTATGACAGTAGTCTCCTCAGTTGATTATAAATACAACAAGCCATATATGCAATCAAATCACTGATGACTAAAGTCCATGAAATGCCTTTGTGTTAAATTAGCACCGTGTTTACTTGACCAAACAAATGGCACCAACCTGGCCAAGTTTTCACATTAGCTTAACCATTACAATAGCCTGGATCTCATAGCACTGGGAAGAAAAACTTATTGAAATTATCAGTTTAAAACAATGAAAAGAGTACTTCTTTTTTACTCTATTATTTAATTTCCTTAAGCAAGCTTGGCAAATGTTTATTTTCAAGGTATGTCACAATTTTTTAATTGAATATAAAGTTATTATCTGTATAGCTTGGGTGAGAATAATTTTTAATCTATTAAAATTATAATGAAAGGAACAATATAATTTCTTTTTAATAATTAACTAGCTAGATATGGCTAATTATTCAGTATCCAATATATATTGGATTTCTATATGCTGATTTTATATGTAGATTATTGCTTTTCAGAACAGCAAAATATTTTGTTCATTTGACAACTACTTAGTAAATATGGTTGGAGATGAGAGTGATCATTTTGCAAATCCAGAGTTAATAAAGAAAATATGTTTTAGTAAATTCAACCTCTGACTTTACTAACTTTTTATACAAGATATTTGAAATATCCTATTGATTGGCTTCTGAATTGTTCAGATTCTGATCAATGTTTAAAGTTGTAAAATTAAAATTTTATGAAGCCATTAGAACCATAAATCCACAAAAGTATGCTTATCCTTAAATTTTAAAGAGCCAAATGTATATAGAACAATTTTTTACAGTTTTTCTCATGACTGGATTTAAGAAATGTTTATGATCATAAATATATGCATACATACATACCTAACATATGTTTAGGTAATTCAATTAACTGGAATATGTCATTATAGATTTAACTGGACTATGTCAATATAGGTAGAAAGCAAAAAAATATTATATTGTCACAAATTAATAAGATAATGGAAAACCAACAAAATAAGTTGGTTTTAAAACCATAATGCTTTTTAGAAGACTTTGATTCTAGGAAATACATCTCTATAAAACTTGTGTGTAGTAGCCATTGTTAGCCTGCCATTATCTCTAGAGAGCTAAGTTGGTTTTGTAGGCTGAAAGTTGCCATTTTAGAGCTTTGGTTTAGTGTTTGAATCAGGCTTATTTAATGTTTGGAACAGAGAGAATGAATAGTATTAAGGTGAATACTAAGCCTTATCCTTTACCTCTCTTTTTGTTACAGAGACCCTTGAAACTCTCATCAGACAAGCAGAAAATTATACAAGTATACTTTTTTGCAACACCTACAGGAACATGGCCTTAGAGGCTGCTGTTTCAGTTCAGGGGTTCTTCACTGAGGTAGGGCTCTTTTTATTTGGGGCAGATGTTAATCCTGAAGAGTTCGTGAACAGATTCTTTGACAGTCTTTTTCCTCTGGTCTACAACCATCTCATTAATCCTGCTCTGACTGACAGTTCCCTGGAATATTTGGAATGCATCCGAATGGCTCGCCAGGACATTAACCCATTCGGTAATATTCCCAGAAGGGTAATGGGGCAGATGGGGAGGTCGCTGTTGCCCAGCCGCACATTTCTGCAGGCTCTCAATCTAGGCATTGAAGTAATCAATACAACAGACCATCTGCAGTTCTCCAAAGAGTGTGACAGAGCCCTCCTGAGGATGCAGTACTGCCCTCACTGCCAGGGCCTGACTCTCAGTAAGCCTTGTATGGGGTACTGTCTCAACGTTGTTAGAGGCTGCTTGGCACACGTGGCAGAGCTTAATCCACACTGGCATGCGTATATCCGATCCCTGGAGGAGTTGTCAGATGCCATGCATGGAACATACGACGTTGAACATGTGCTCCTGAACTTCCACTTGCTTGTTAACGACGCTGTGATGGAAGCTCACCTCAATGGAAAGAAATTATTGGAACAGGTAGGCAGCCACTCCATGATTCCTGTAGAATTAATTAGAATTTAGAACTCAAAGTTTAGTCATAATATATGTGGAGTTTTTGGTTATCAGCTACATGATTAACAATTTCAAATGCTTTATATAATTTTAAATTATGAAGGCTTAACAAATTTATACTTAGGAAACAGTAGAAAAGTGCATGAATTGTCATATTTAGTTCAAGATAGATTTTTTTTTATATCTTACATCAAAATTTTGGTTAGCTAAAAATTTTCCTTACCACTTTCTCCCCTAAATTAAACTTTCTTATAAGGATTAATTCTGAGTCTTGGAAAGGGCTCAGGCTTAAAAGCAGGACCAGCATGCATATGAATCTGCAGTCTGCCAATAATTAAGCTACTTGAAATTAGATGAATGATTTAGTATCTTTGAGCCTCGACTTCCTTATTGATAAAAAAGAAACATAACTTTGGAGCATTCTTTTTTGTGAAGATAGGCAATATATATGCAAACTACCTAGCATGGTGCTTGGTACTCAAAAAATGGATATTGTTGGAATTTCAAAGATATTCACCTTTAAAATACAGTAGGTCAGTTACATATCCATTAAATTAAGACTTCATAGTTTGGTGTCCAGAAGTCATTTTCAGAGACTCTCCAGAATCTGTCTCAGTGATGGTATTACGAGTTTTAAAAATGTGGTATATACAGTGATATGGTATTTTATTTCAAGAAGACTTTAAGAACTTTTTGAAACACAATCATAAAATCAAAGGACATGAGAATTTTCTATTTCCCCCACATTCCATAAAGAGCCATTTTAAAAAATACTTTGAGTCTGTTAGTAAGGGTTCTTTCTCATGTTCCTTACAGTGAAATAAAGCATGCTACTGATGTTTACACTACATCTTATCTCCTGAAATAAAATTACACCCCTCTCTTATTTTCTCAGTGCTCACAGTATAATCATCCGATCCTAGCACTGATTCATTGCGTTAATAAACATCATCATCATTAGCTATACAGTCAGTCCTTTAATTAAGTTATGATAGAAATTGGTTCTGAAAATAATTATGTACAACCACCTCCTCCACTTGTCTTCCTAATTTTTAGGGTCCTTTTAGGGCCAACGTGAACCCATATAGTGCCTCTATGTAAATTAGAAATGGCACTCTCTTCAGGTAGATGCAGCACCATGGTTTGACTTGGTGACTTAGTTTAAGCTGGATTTCAGCCCATACCCCTACTTCCATTCAGCTTGGTGTCCTAATAACAATGAACATGCTTATCTAAACTTATGCAATCCTCCTGGGTTTTTTGCCCTCTCTCATCCCTTTAGAAAAATCAGACTTAATCCAGAACTTCTAGAATTTATAAGTCAATTCAAAATTAGCTATAAAGACACATAAGATTTCAAGTGTTTCATATTTATGAAGAATAAGCAATTATATCTAGAAAACAAAATGTCAATGTTGTGATATCAAGTGTCTAAAAGTGGGAAAATGGGCACAAGAAATCTGAGACCAAGTCCAGATTATATAATTAATCTAGGCATGCCATTTAGTGTCTAAGTGTCAGATCTTTCTAATGCATATAAGAAAAAAGATTTGTCATACATTTTGAAGACCTGGAGAACATTTTGGATCCTTAAAATCTATCATGCAGAAAGTTATCTATTTTTTCTTCCTCTTTCAAGGACTAAACTAAACACAGCTTTTATTTAGAGACTAGAGAGACATGATTTTAAATCTTGACTTTGCTGTTTATTAGCCCAGTGGATTGGAAAAGCTATTCACACTCTCTGAGCCTGTTTTGTCTTGAGAAAGAGGAAGGGAGTATAGATTTAAATGGGATAATGTTGTTAAGAGCCTGATATTGTTAGGCACTAGGTATCTGAGGACCTTCTCTAATTTCTTTCCCTCTTCTAAGGCCGCCCTGAGCAAACCTTAGTGAAACAGAATTCATTAGTGTCCCATGGGATTAGAGTAATTATCTATCTGTGTTTTATAAATACGTTTACACAGAATCTTCATCTATGAAACTCCTTGGTATATTTTTAAAGAGAACTTTCTTTTTGAGCTTATATTATGCATTTATGTAATCAGTAGTCTTATGACTGTTTTGAGAAATATCACATACATTGTGGATTCTCTTCTACATAAACAACTGAGATTCTCTTTTTTTTTACCAATGGGACAGAAGAAGTGATCTCTGATATCTAGTACTTCCAAATTTAGTTCTCAAAAAATGCACAATCAATTTCAAGAAGGCTATGGAGATTTCTGATGCATTATATTTATGTGGGATGAATTTTTTTTTCTTCTCTTTTGAGGTACTGGGGCTGAGGATTGAACCCACGACTTAGTATGTGGGAAGCTGGTCTTCAACCATTGAGTCACATTGCTTCTCTGAATTGGTCCCTTCATTTGTTTGCTTGTTGTCTGTTTTTGCTTTTAAGAGGCACCGGCGACCGAATTTGGGCCCTCCCATGTGGAAAGCAGGCACTCATCTGCTTGAGCCACATCTGCTTCCCTGTTGGATGAATTTGAATAACAAAAGATTTAACACTCTTCTTAGTTTCTTGAGGAAATCGTGTCTTATATTTGATAAACTTTTAAAGAAGCAAAATCTAATTTATAAGAGAATACTTTAAAATTTTATAATTATTCTGAATTTTATTTAATACAAAACTTAATTTTATAAAACAGAAGCTGATAGCCAATAAGGTAGGGGATGAAAGTACAAGTCCTAATGTCTGAATGCCTGAGTTTCACATCTATCTCTACCACTGACCAGCTGTGGCATTGGGCATATTACATAATCTCTTTCTGTATCACTTTTCTCTTCTCTGAAAAGGGATAAAACAATCCCTACATTGCAGGGTCCTTTTGAGAATAAAATAAGATTTTATGCATAGATTAGTTCTGGTACCACGTCAAATCCTATCAATTATTTTCACCTTATAATTATTTATGATTAGTTCATTGATCTCTCTGGTATTTTGGGAGCCCACACAGTATATACATTTTTTTCTTAATGTAATATAGAGTTCAAGAAAATATTTAAAAAGATAATTTAATATAAGCAAATAATTGTAAATATTCCTTGAGTGGGGGGGAAACCTGGCATTTTCGGAAATCATTATGTATTCCCTACTATGTTTAAATACTAATGAATATATATCATATCCTCTTAAGAAATAATTGTTTTCATTTTCAAAGGAAAGCCTGATATTTTCTTGAAATTCTATTAGCTATAAATTGCATTCAGTATGTTGTTTATTAATATAATTCAGCCCTCTAATCAAAGCAAAAGAATGCAGAAGCTAGGTTATTAATAATTTCAATGCTTCAGCATCTCCTGACTAGAACAAATATTACAGGAAACTCAGCTGAAAATAGATTCTATAGAATTTGAGAAACAAATTTTTTTTTAAATTTGTGATGGGATCAGAAGCATAATTTCCAACATGAAAAGTCCCACTTTATTTTTTGTTACAGATAATCAGTTTTTCATATCTTTTACTATTAGGAGAGATTTAGCTAGTTGCATCCAAATTACTTTAGAATAGTTATATAATTCATTTCATAAACCCTACCAAAATTAAGTGTTAAGGTGAGTTTCACACATGAATGTACCCTAGACTAGGCTCTCAAGAAGATTGAAAATGTATCACTTTCTCTATGTGCACCCACATTTATCTGAATCTGCAGAAAGAAAGCATCTTAAATTTGCTACATGTTTTTAGTGTCTCAATTTTACCTTTATACATAAATTGAAAAGGAAAATTAAAATAGTAGCATAATTTACTTAGAGAAAGTACTAGTTTTGTCCTATTTCTTCATTAAGATGGTATATGTTGGCGGCGGACTTGGCCCAGTGGTTAGGCGTCCATCTACCACAAGGGAGGTCCGTGGTTCAAACCCCAGGCCTCCTTGACCCATGTGGAGCTGGCCCATGCGCAGTGCTGATGCGCACAAGGAGTGCCGTGCCATGCAGGGGTGTCCCCCGCGTAGGAGTGCACCCCGGAAGGAGAGCTGCCCAGCGCGAAAGAAAGTGCAGCCTGCCCAGGAATGGTGCCGCACACACGGAGAGCCGACACAAGATGATGCAACAAAGAGAAACACAGATTCCCATGCCACTGACAACAGAAGCGGACAAAGAAGATGCAGCAAAATAGACACAGAGAACAGACAACCGGGTCTGCGGGGGAAGTAGAGAGAAATAATTAAAAATAAATAAAATCTAAAAAAAAACATTTATTGAAAAAATAGATGGTATATGTTTCCCTAAAATACACTGTGCTATGAAGTTTTGTGTAATAAAATAAATAGGGGCTGTATACAAGTAGGGTTGGGCTAAACACTCTAAACTTTAGCCTCAAAAGTAGCCTACTTAAAATATAATGTCACCACAGTTTTAAATGTCTTAAATTCTTAATAGAAAAATTCTGCAGTAAATATAGCACTGGAACTTGACAAGAGTTACAGGGTTTGTTGGGTGGCAATGAGGGTAGTGCAGGGTGGGTATGTTAAATTATGAAGAGGTGGCAGAGTACATAAATATTGTGAGGGGAAATAGAATAATTCTAGAATTATATAAAGGCTAATGTACCCTCTCCCTAGAAGAATGACACACATGGACAAAATATTGCATAGAGATTTCACAACAACTCTGATGTCCCAAGCATGAGGGTCAGGAAAGGCCCCTAGGTTAAAGGAAGAATACCATCATTCTTAGGATGAAATGTTATGATTCTGGAGGTGGTTCCTAGAGTGTTTGAGAAGGAAGATGTAAAAATGATTGTGCTTATATTGAAATTAATTTTTGATATGCAGATTGTGTTCTTTGACCATGATGCTGATTGGCATATATAAATTTTAGACCTATAACAGATTGGAATTAATCAAATAAATAGAATCTTGAGAGTTTTCCATGTCTCATAGTATACTAAAAACTGAGATGACATCTCAGAAACACACATTTTTTTAAGGAGTATTCATTCATATATATCCTTGTACTTGGCTGCTAAAGAATAAAAAACCGTGAACAAATGTTATAAATTTGCTACTTCGTGGATAAAATCTGTGGTTGTTTATCAAAACTTAAGTGAAAATAGATTCATAATGTGCTTGAAGATATTATCTGTGTCTAACTGTTATGGTGGGTTAATGCTGAAGTTGCCATCAGCGTGTAGCTCAAATTAACTTTCTCTTCTGAGAAATAAGACTATAAACTTGACAAGAGAAAGACAAAAGCATAAGAGTTTTATTAGTAACAATTGAAAGAAGAACATAGAGGCAAAATAAAAGGCACCTCAGAAAAATCCAATCAAAGAAGGCTGGCTGAAATAGAATAGTTGATACATTAATAAAGGAGAAAAGGAAGATTCATTAGTTTATAAGAAGGTCTTCCAGTTCAACTCACCAGTCTATATAGCAATCACTTTAAGTTTGTCATATTTAAAATTATAAAATTTTACTTTGTTGGTTTTGCCTCATTCTGTAATCGATATCCATGAAATGGTGATTGGGCTACAACAGAAGGCTTGTTAAGATATTGTCAATTCTAGAGATAAAAAAATAATTTAGAATTTAACATCAAAGTTTAAAAAATTCTATTCTGCTGAGGAAAATCAGGCTCGCCATCAAAAACACTGAAAAGCACTGGAAAGCCTATAAAGAAGTCAAGTGGAGGAAACTTTACATGGCAGAACAAAAAATGTTTTCTTTCAAATTGTATTTTGTTTTTTAATTTTTTTGTTTAATTTCATAATTTTTACTTAAAATTAAGGTAACATAAGTTGGGGTCTTATAATAAATAATGTTTATTACACAGCCACTTTACTAATTGCATTGATATATGTAGTCCTTAGTCTAATCTAACCAACATTCTTTTGTTATTTTAAAAATATATCATCAATTACTTCTACTAGCACTTATTGACCACCAACTTTAGGTTAGGCATCTGGTAAGTAAAGAAAATACAGAAATAATACATAACTCTTTTAGTCAAGGATCTTATTTATTTGGGCTAAGTATATTATGTATAGTGAAAAATGTATGCTTAAAAGACAATGAGAGCACATTCATGTTCGTGGAAGTTTCATTTGTTCAAAAATTCATTCAATAACCTTTATTGGTGCCTGTTATATGCCAGGCACTGTTCTAGATGTTGAAGGCATTGCATGTCATAAAACAGACAATGATTCCTGTCCTCATAAATCATTCTTTCTAGAAAGGGGACAGATGGAATAAATTATAGAAATAAATTGTTACAGAGTCTATTAGAAGTGATAAATGTATGGAGACAAAATGGTGATGTGGTTGGTATATGATGTGTGTGTGCAGATTTTTAAACGGTGTGTGTGCATATTTTTAAATATTGAGAATATAACATCTGAACAAAGCCTTAAACAAGATGAGGAAGTAAACCATGCAGTTATCTGGGGGTAGGGCATTCCAGGCAGAAGGGCTCAAGATACTGGAATATGCCTGAGATGTTTCAGAAAAAGTAAGTAATCCTGTTTTATTTGGCTATTTTAACACTACAAGAGTGAGGAAACTGAGTCACTCACCTATCTGTGATAGGTATAACATGTTGATATGCTAAACAAATAAGGATATTCAAGAGTTACAGTTGCTGTGCACTTCAAAGAGCTGAATCCAATTACTTAATTTTCCTTGTCTTTTCAATTCTTGAAAAAAAATCATGAGGACAGGAACTCAAAAGTCATATTTTAAGGACTAACATCAATATATAACACAATTTGTTATTTCCCCATTAAAATGCTATTATGGGAATTTTTTTTGCTATGTATGAAGTCTGCATAGTCACATCATTTCATTGGTCTGGAAGTCCATTAGTTGTTTTCTTATGCAATTATATCAATACATTACTTTATGTAAAAATTGTATTCTTAGTGTCTCCCTCATAGTAGGGCACTCTATCTTTATCACTGCTGAATTCCTTAGCCTAGAAGAGTGTGTGGTATGGTAGTTGACTAAAAAAAAATTTTTTAAAGAAATCAATATATGAATAGTTAACCCTTTTCCTAAAATAAGCAACTATTAGCACTGTCTTCAATAGAAATACCCTTTGACTATATATTAAGGCACTACCCAAGGAAAATTACCCATTTTTCCTACAGTTTTCTGATTATTTTATGAAATAATATTTTGAACTAAATTTCCTATATATATATCTAAATATCTTGCTTTATTACTATTTTTATGTTCATTGTTTATGAAAATATATATTTAGAAATATATTTAGTTAAAGAAGAAGGAAGATGAGATTTGCATTTTTGCTAGAAAAATTTCAAAAGTTCTAAAACATATTTATTATAAGAATATTTCTAAGGGCTAAATTCTCTGTAAAAGCGCTATTATTGGTACTAGGCTTCAAGAATATGGAGTTTTGATATGGTTCAGACACCCTGCCTGGACCCTAAAACCAAACTATACAATCTCTTTTGTTGTTGTTGCATCCTACTGGGCTTGAACCATCAGTCAATATGTAGAGATATCCTCAATAAAAATTTGAAAGTGAATGAAGATGTTAAGCTGCAGATCTTGTGTTCTGTAATAATCACCTGGTTATTTAAAGGCAGTACTTAAATAGTTATGCAAAACTGGAAAAAAAAGTTATCAAAGGATTGACATTTCAGCTAGTATTTCTTCTGAGAACTTATTTTAAAATACAGAACAAAAGTGTGAAAAAGAAGAACTATTTGAAGTATAGACATTATTAAAGAACAGGGGTCAGATAAAATCATTTCTAAAGCTTATTTCAGATCTAAAATTCTTTGAATCTGCAACAGTAGGGCAACATTATTTTGTGCTAAAGTCTCTGCACACCTCTGAACTCCTAACTGGCTGTACCTAGTTATTCATGGCTTCTTTTAAGGTCATAAAAATAGTAAAATGAGGAATCCAAAGGTGACATTGTCTCACAGATCTACAATGGTAACCAAATTCAATTGCTGTAAGTTAAGCAGATGAAATACAATCAATACATTTAGTTAGAATTGACATTTAGTTTAACAGTATTTATTTTACACACTTTAATTTCTGTAGTTCAGAAGGCAAGTCTGTTTTTACCTGGAGAGATAGGTAACAGTGAAAGTTTGGCTCAGTAAGTAGAAGTCACTTTGATATATTCAAAGTCATCAATTTGATAAGGTGACACATCAAAAGTAGTGTAGGTTTCAAGGACTTTTCCATTACTTACTGAAATTTGGTAATAAGATTTTTAACCACCCTTGTTTTAAGGCTGGTAAAAGGTTTAAATTGGGGAACTATAGGGCAAACTGATTCCTCATTCCCTTGTCTAGAAGATAGAGTTTAAATCTGTCACACCTACCCCTCCCTCAGAGTTCTTGAAAAGAGAAGGCCATGGGGGCTGGGTAAGTCAAAGAGTTCAGGAAAATCTTTTTCCCTTTCCCAATAGTTTCTATATCCAGATTTCTATATGACCTTTCCATCCTGCTTAGCCTAATTTGGGCTCCAGGAATATTCATTCACATATATAACTGGATATTTAATTTTTAACAGTTTGAGTAGAATTCTTTTAGGAATTTTCATTTATCAATTTGATATTACCATCCTGATGTATGAAGATCTTTTCTAAATCATAATTAAAACAAATAAAACAATTGTAATATATTCAAGAACCTAGAAGTCAATATGCTTTTAAGATTATTCAGTTTTAGAATTTTAGTTAAGAAAAAAGGTTTTAAGCCTCCTGCAAAGGAAGGAAAAAGAACAATTATGGCATAAACTGTAATGGTTTCAGTTTTATTTAGCTTGGTTATAATCTCCCTAGATTTGTTGAATACTAATTAAATAAATTAACATTATACATATTAAATCTTTAAGACAATGAAAGTTGCAAGTTTATTTCTAATGAAATCAAGTTAAAGGAAGAAATGTAGGTCTGCCATCTCTTAAATGGATAAAGTCAATTTTATTGGTTCCTAATTGTAACTGAATAAGCTTACTTAAAGGTAAAATATCTGGTCTGTGTGGTTGTGGTTAATTATAAGGAAGTTTGTGAAAGCATCCTATAAACTGAAGCATTTAAATGGCTAATTCTGTGAAGTCATTATTAATTAGAAATCTAAGTTGACATTAATATAAAAAAGTAACTTCATAACAGAAGAACTTGTTGGAGGCCAACTCAATCTGCATTTGCAAGTGGTGGTAAGGATAGATAATCCCTGATTTCATTGGAAATCTCCAGTTTTCATAAAATAGTTGAGAAAGTTGTTTTTCCTGTACTGCTAAAGTAAAATACTTTTAATTAACACCATCATAGAAGTAAAAAGCAAGTACTAAAAAGTTAAGTTCATTTTGATATGTTATACATTGCATTGGAAGAGTTTAGAAAGTGTATAAAGATTAAGAGATAGAGTTCAGTATTGTCAAACTCTCTTGTGTATTCAAGCCAGGCCCAAATACCCTGCATGGTGCTCTTCATTTGCGTTATTGGCTAGGTTGGTCACTGACTCCCAAAACAATACAAGTATATACTACATCTCTGAACATGCTCCTCAAGTAGATGGAGAGTGTGTTGCTATTTCAGACTCTTGCAGCAGCTGGCAATGGCCAGATATGGCCAGGTGTACAGTCGACACTGCCTCCAGACTGGCTCTGTTTCATAGTGTTTGAGGGCGCTGTGCACCAGGCTGGTAAAAGACTGGAGCATACCTTCCTTACTTCTCTCTAGGGTTAGCAGAGCTGCAGCATGCTGGCTGTGTGAAGGGCATACTAAGTGGAGCAATGATTATCAGAGTAGTGAGTGGAACTTAAACAAACACAGTTGGCATTATGGCCTCCTCCCATGGAGAGAAAACATGGATGGTATTGCAAACCTGGGGCTTAGATTAATTAATTGCAGCTCAAAGAGGAACTTGTGCATTGATTAGTATTAAGTACTGTACCTATATGCCTGATGATTATGATGATATCTTTTTTATTCTAGATCATATGTAGAGGGATATTGAACATGGTAAAAGTCCTGGTAAATTCATTTTCTAAGTAGTTAATGAACATGCCTATTAGACAAAAGAATGGCTCTCTTAAGTACTGTCTTTATTTTGCTTGCCATATGCTCATCTTGTGATTGCCTATATTGTCTTTGTGACAATTGTCTTTGTGTTTCCTTTTATACCTTTCCTAGCTGTCCTAAGGATTACCACTGCTGTGGGAACTGGTGTTGGCAGTTTATACCCAAACCCAGCAGGTCTACCACATTCGCTCCTTAGAGTTAACAAACAGTATAAAAGAACTCAAAGCATAATGCTGTTTCCCATCAGCTTTGGTAGGATGTACCTCTGAAAGCACCTGGCTTTGCTTACTCCTGTGATCCAGTATGTCATGGCTGGTCCCTTTTTGGGTCTGCTCACCTCAGTCCTCTTTATCTTTTTAGTGGGACCATGTATCTAAAATTCTAATAAGTTTATTTCTTACAAAATCAATGCCTTATTAGTCATGCAGGGATTTCATCCAGTTCTGTCCGGAATGCTGGACCCATCTTCCCTCAATAGAATAGCCAGAGAGGTTTAAACCCTATCAGGCAGCAGGAAGTAACTAAAGAACAAGGACCATCGCCCTTCAGTTTCCCTCTAAATACAAGGGCATGAACTCTCTGAGGGGAGAGTTGAGGCAGATTAGTACAGGAAAATGAGAAGAAGATGAGCCATAACATGGCTGGCAGACAACATGGGTGTGAGACCCCACCGAGACCTTGACCTTAACTTTGAGGTCCCAGTTGGGACTCTTTCTCTGGACTGAGGAGAGGCCCTGAATATTCCAAACTGGCATCACCATTTGTCCCCACCATTGGTGGGGCAGCCAATAGCTACTAGGACCCTTCCCCTTTAGCAAGGGAAGGAATAGTTAATAGCTAAAAGGTGACAACACAAGACAAAACTTGCTATCTTTGCCTAGAGGAGCCCACACCACATCTTGGTGGGTATTTCCATCCTTCTCTCCATTTCTCAGCAAACTCTGTTCTTTCCCCCCATTTCCCAATAAATTCTTTTTACTGGCCTAAAACAACCAAAAAAGTGTAGGGAGCAGATGTGGCTCAAGCAGTTAAGTGCCTGCCTTCCACATGGGAGTCCCAGGTTTGGTTTCCAGTGTCTTCTGAAAAACAAAACAAACAAACAAACTCAGGGAAGGTGATGTGATTCAGTGTTTAAGCACCTGCTTCCCACATATGAGGTCCTGGGTTAAATCCCCAGCCCTCAGGACCTCAGAAAGAAAACAAAAACAAAACAAAGAACTCCCAAAATGAAAAGCCCAGGACCACATGGCTTCACAGGCGAATTCTACCAACCTTTAAAAGATGATGTAATACCAATCTTGCTCAAACTCTTCCAAAAAATTGAACAGGAAAGAGTGCTGCCACACTCATTCTGTAAAACTAACATCACCCTAACACCAAAGTCAAATAAAGAGTTTTTTTTAAAGTAGTGTAAATCATATTGTAATATAAAGGAAGCATTAAAGTGAATGAATTTCTTTATAAACTTCCTTATAGGAAAAAATCATAAAATAGCTCAAAGGCTACACATGGAAAATATTAAATAAAGATATAAAAGGGACAGCCAAAAAAGGGATCTTAAAAATACTAAACAATTTATGGTCTCTGAGGACAGAACTATACAAAGATGTGTACTTGGAAACATAAATAGATTTACTAATTCATTTTCATTACTTACAAATAAGTATGTTTATACTTAACTACAACTAGAGAAAGGAAACTGCACTGAACAGCAGATGAACTTCGTTCTCCCATAATTTATTATTTTGACAGAATGAAGCTTTTAATTAGAGACAGTGATTTGAAGTTTAATGATTATCTTTCATTGCTTACTTTAGGTTTCCCAATATAACCTATAAGGGAGGTTGAATTATGTACCACAGAAAAAAAGCATGTTCTTAATTTTAATCCTTTTTCTCTGGGTGTGAACCCATTGTAAATAGGACCTTTTGAATAGGTTATTTTTATTTAAGGTGCCACCAACTGACTAAGGTTGGGCTTTCATTTGGAGTACTGGAGTCCTTTATAAGTAGAATTAAATTCAGATAGAGAGAAAAACAGAATAAGATGGAAGCCAGAAGTCAAGGGAATCTGAAAGAGAAAGGAAAGTACATTGCCATGTGACAGAAAAGCCAAGGACTGAAGGATAGCATGCAGCCAACCCCAAAATTCCAATTTTCAAGGACAAAGCATCATTCTGCTGACACCTTAATTTGAACTTGTAGCCTCAAAATTATGAGGCAATAAATTCACCTTAGGTAAGCCAACCCACCTTATGGTATTTGATTTGGAAGCTCAGAAAATAAGTTAGCCTTTTTTTTACATGGTGGTCAAATGCAAACATTACCAAATTCAGTATTTCAACCAACAAAGAAAAAATGTAATAATAAGTCAAAGTCAAGTGAGATTTACACAAATGAATAAGTTATCAGTAAAAATTCTTCTAGAATGGTGTGGTATGCCTCAATTATAAAAGGACAGTGTCATATAGAATTAATTTTTCTAGCTCTGGCAAGACCTTACTCAGTGTAGTGTCTGAGCTATCATTGCTTTTATAAAGTTATGCTGGGGCAGTCCGTGCATACTTATTTGCCTATGTGTCCTTCTTAATTCTGATGAGATTTTATATACCTTAAAAAATCAATATGGAACTTTAATTGGAGAGAAAGAAAAGAGAGTAAATTTTCTTCTTAATAAATAAAAGTTTTTTAAACACCTGCACAAGTCTAACTCTAGAAACCTTCAGTTATGATTATTTTAAATTATGTGTTATGCTACAAAATATGCATTCAGAAACTGACAACACCAAATGTAGCATGCTTAGTATAAGCTGATGCCTGAGGATCATGGTGGGTCTATTTGGAAGAATATATAGAAAAAAGGATCATCTCTACTAGGAACATTATATATTGGCTTTGTTGGATGATAATGTAAAATTATTCACTTAAACTACAATTCTGACTTAATTGTTTATATGTATGTATGTGTGTGTGTGCAAATGTGTGTGGCCTATAAATGACACCCAAACTCTGTCTTCCCCTCCACACTCACCTTCTTCCAGGGCTTAGCTGTAGGCAATCAGGCATATGCTTCATTTATCACCGGGCCTTGTCTCTTCAGATTTGGGCTCCTCTGCTGACTCCAATATCTAGCCTCCCTCTCAGCCTCTCAGGGTTTCTCTATATTTCTGTGGCTATAGGCAATCCTGGAGTCCTCCATCACATGGCAGGGTAAAAAAAAAATGGTAACTCTCTTTTCTGTGTTCCATTTAAATAAGACTCCAATAAAAAGATTAGGACCTACCCTGGGTCCCACAATCTAATCAAAGGTCTTAACTGAAGCAATCTCATCAAAAGTGATCTGTTCAAAAGGTCTCTTGACTGAATCTAACCAAAAGGTCCCACATGTAATAGATTCACACACACAAGAATGGGTTAGCTTAAGAAGACAATTTTCTGGGGTCTACAAAAGATTCAAATCAGGACAGATGTTCTTAGGGGATTTTATAAAGTTATAACATATCCATGGGAATCTAGAAGATTACCTGCAGATGCAAGTTTAGGGCCATGCACATATTCAAGGAATACTTGAGAAGACTTTATTCTTTCACCTTTGGCTTAACTATAGGCTATGAGCAAGCAAAAAGTAAAGTCTAGAGAAAGGTTACAAATGGCTGCTGGCATGTTAAAGACATGTCCCAACACACCTATATCCCCTGGACAAATGCTGGTAGATTTTTCATTTCAAAACATTTTTAAAAAATCTCTGTCCAATTTTTTGCTGGCCATTAAGCTAAGCAAGAAGAGACTTGAGTGGCCACACATGGCAAAGAATACAGACTTTACAGAACTAGTCTAGGAAAGTCACAACACACACATACACACACAAAACAGGAGAAGGCAGGATATCTCATTTCCACAATTGCCACATTGTATTATTTAAAATGTTCAGTTTTTTAATGATGAGCTATGCAAAGAAAAAGAAAAGTATGGCCCAGGCACAGAGGAAAAGCATCAAATAGAAACTGTCACTAGAAGCCCAGATGCTGGACTTACTAGACAAAAGTTTTAAATCAGCTACTAAAAATAAGATCAAAGAATTAAAAAAAATGTCTAAAAAATTAAAGGAAAATATGAGAATGATGTTCCACAAATATAAAATACCAAATAAATACAAAGAAATTATTAAAAAGAATCAAATAGAAATTATGTTGTGAAAAATACTGTAACTTAAATGAAAATTTCACAGAAGGGATTCAGAAATAGATTTCAGAAGGAATCAATGAACTTGAAGATAGGTCAAGTTAGATTATCTAGTATGGGTAACAGATTAAAAAAGGAAGAAAAATGAACGGAACCTCAGAGAGCTGTGGGACATCATCAAGTAGACCAATGTATACATAGTGAAAGTCTCAGAAGAAAAGAGATGCAAGAACAGATATAATATTCAAATAAATAATGACCAAAAATTCCCAAATCAATGAAAACCTTAATCTGCACATCTCAGTTCAACAAATTCCATAAGGTTAAATTAAAAAGGTCCATATCTAGATACATCATAGTCAAATTGTCAAAATCAAAGCCAAAGAAACAATCTTGAAAGCAGCAATAGAAAAATGGGTCATCATGTACAACAGAATCTCATAAGATTAACAGCTGATTTTATGTCAGATACTGTGGAGAGTTGGAGCTATGTACCCCAGAAAAACATGTTGTTAAACTTAATCCAATCCTGTGGGCATGAATCCATGTTAAGTAGGACCTTTCCACGAGTTTACTTCTGTTAAGGTGTGGCTAAACTTAATCAGGATTTTTTAAAAAAATTTTTAAATAAGCTTTAGATTGCATAAATGTTACATCAAAATTATAGAGGATTCCCATATGCCCACCCCTTCCTCCTCCCACACTTACCTACATTAACATCTTTCATTATTTTGGTACATTTGTTACAATTGATGAACACATATTGAAGCATTGTTACTAACAATGGACTATAGTTTATACTCTGTCCTGCACAATTTTGTAGGCTTTGACATGTATAATGACCTGTATCCGTTATTGCAATGTCAAGTAGGATAAGTCTTATGTCCCCCAAATGCCCCATATTGCACCTATTCTTCCCTTTCCCTCCTCTCACATCTTTTGGTGGCCAGAGGTTTTATATCAATAAGAGTTCTTTATATCAATAAGAATTCTTCCATTGCTAGAATAATAATAAGCCTACAATAGAATAATGTCTCTTTTAGTCCATTGTGGGTTTTAATTCTATTACTGGAGTCATTTATAAGCAGAATGAAATTCAGATGGAGATAGCTATGGGAAGCAAGAAGCTGAAGGTCAAAGGAACCTGGAAGCAAAGGAAAAGGCCAGGATAGGCCACCATGTGCATTTCATGTGACAGAGGAACCGAGGACCAACACTGGCAACCAGCCCCAGAACGCCAATCATCAGAAAGAAAGCATTGCCTTGATGATGCCTTGATTTGGACATTTCTTAGCCTTAGAAACATGGGCCAATAAATGACCATTTCTTAAGCCAACCCATTACATGTTTTTGTTTGAGTAGACAAGGAAACTAAACCAGAAATCACTGAGTTAAGAAGGCAGTGAGATGTCATCTTAAAAGTGATGAATATAGCAGGTTGTCAACCAAGAATTATATATCCTCCAAAAAAGGAGAAATAAAGGCATTTCCAGATTAAAACTAAAAACAAAACAAAACAGGGAACCATTAGGAGACTTGGCCTAGGAAATATACAAAGGGGAGTCCTTCAGACTGAAATGAAAGGCTACTGGATAGTAACACAAATGTATTTGATGAAATAAAGAGCAATGGTAAAGATAACTATATAAGTAAATATAAAAGAGTATAAATGCACTTATTTGGAACTTTTTCCTCTTAACTTAAAAGGCATTTACCAAAATCATAAAGAGTGAGCTTATAATGAATAAAGTTTTGATATATATGGCAATAACAACACAAAAGAGGGAGAGGAACTGAGTGATACTAGTGCAATGTTTTTGTAAGCTGTAAAAATTAAGTTGGCATTAATTCATATTAGATTTTTTCAAGTTAACATATTAATTGTAACTTCCAGGGAAATTACTAAGAATGCAACTCAAAATAGAGCATTAAAGACACAACAATAAATTACATTTTATGTTATAAAATATCTATTTAACATGTAAGAAGGCAGTAATGAAGGAATAGGGCAGAAAACAACATAAGACATATTTAAAACAAATAGCCAAATGACAAGCATAAGTCCAAAATTATAAGTAATTATATTAAATGTAAATGTACTAAACATTCCAATAAAAAGGTAGAGAATTATGAACGGATAAAGCACATATCCAACTATATGCTGTCCACAAGAGATACAGTTTATATTCAAAGACAGAAATAGACTGAAATTAAGGTATAGAGAAAGAGATACCATTCAAACAGTAATCAAAACAGATCTGGAATAACTATATGAATAGCAGACAAAATATATGTTAAGAAAAATTTGTTATTAGATCAAAAAGGACATTTTTAATGATAAAATGGTCAATTCATAAGGAAATATATCATGTATTTATACATGTATCCCAAATTAAAAACATGTATCCCAAAGTAGGTCCCAAAATACATGATGCAGAACCTCACAGAATTGAAGAGGGAAATAATCAACAGTAGTAGTTGGAGACTTCAATCCTCCATTTTCAGTAATGGATTGAACAACTAGACAGAAAATCAGCAAGGAGATAAAAGATCTGAAGAACACTATTCACAGATGACCTAACAGACATCTAGGGAGCACTCTATCTGATGAGAGCAGTGTACAAATTCTTCTTAAGTGCATATGGAATAATTTCTAAGATTGACTATACATTATTTTATAAAACCAGTCTCAATAAATTTAAAAGAGTTGAAATCATACAAGATATATTCACAATGGAATGAAATTAGAAACCAATAAAATGGAAATATTGGAAATTGATAAATATTTGGAAATTAACTAGTGCCATCCTAAGTAACAAATGGATCAAAGATAAAATCACCAGAGAAATTAGTAAACACTTTGAGATGAATGAACACAAATTGCATCATACCAAAACGTGAGATAAAATGAAAGCAGCAGTCAGAGGGAACTTTAAAGCTATATGTGACTACATTAAAAAAGATGTTCAATCAATAACCTAACTTTTCACATAAAAAGAAACATAAAACTAGAAAAAGATAGTAAACTTAACCCAATGCAAGTCAATAGAAGAAAATGGTGAAGATTAGAGCATAATTGAATGAAATTGAAAAGAGAAAAACAATAGAAAAAAATCAAAGAAACCAAAGATTTCAAATGATCACATTTGATGGACATTTAGTGTCTTCATTTTCTAGAGCTACCAAAGCAAAATACCACGAACTGAGTGGCTTAAAACAACAGAAATTTATGGCTCATGGTTTTGGAGGTTGGAAGTCTAAAATCAAGGTGTTGTCAAGGCCCTGCATCCTTTGACATTTTTATGGAAAGCCCCTTCTATACCTCTCTCTGATTTCTGGAGATGGCTTGCTGGCAATCCATGGCATACTCTGGCACAGCCACCATGTAGCATTCTGTGTCCAAATTTTCTCTCCTTATTAGGACATCAGTCATATTGGAATAAAAGCCCACCCTAGTCCAGTATACCTCATTTTAACTTCCCTAATTCCATCTATTATGTCCCTATTTCCAAATAAGCTCACATTCTGTGGCACTGGTGATTAGATATTAAATTTATCTTTTTGGAGATGAAATTCAATCTATAACATTTAGTTAGACTAACCAAGAAATAAAGAGAAAAAATGCTAAAATCAGGAAGAAAGAGAAGACATTATTATCAACTGTACAGAAATAAACGGGACTAAAATGGGATACTATAAACAATTGTATATCAACAAATTAGATAACCTAGATGAAACAGATGAATTCCTAGAAAGACACAAACTACCAAACATACTCAATAAAGGACAGAAAATATAAAGAAACTAATAAGTTAAGTGATTGAGTTTGTAAGCAATAAACTTCCAATGAAAAGCCCAGGATCTAAAAAATTGTGTCAAACATTTAAACACCAAAAACTCATAAACTCTTTATAAAATACAAAAGGAGGTAAGACTTTTTTACTTATTCTATGAGATCAGTTACCCTGATACACAAACCTGATACCCTGATTACAAAGATATCATAAGAAATCCCTGATGAATGTAGATGGAAAAATTCTCAAAAGAATGCTAGAAAACTGAATCTAACAGCATAGAAAAAGTATTATATAACATGAACAGAAAGAACTTATCCCAGAGTCCAAAGTTGGTTCAACATACAAAAATCAATCAATGTGATATACTATATTAATAGAATAGAGGGAAGAAGTCACATGATCTTCTCAATAGACTCAGAAAGAATATTATACAAAATACAGCACTTTTTCAAGTTAAGAATAGTGGACTAACTAGGAATGGAAAACCACTTCTTCAGTCTGATAAAGAGCATCTAAAATAATCCACAGCTAACATCATACTTTGATGAAAGATTGAATTTTTCTCCCTAAGATGAGGAACAGGACAAAAATGTATGTTCTTCCTATTCTAGCCAACATTGCCTGGAGTTTCTAGCAAGCCCAATAAGGCAGGAAAAAGAAATAAAAGGTACCCGATTGGAAAGGAAGAAATAAAACTATTACTTGTAACAGTTATTGCTAAATAAACTATTGAAGATTATATGACCTTATACAGGAAAACTTCTTTTTATTGCACTTCACTTTATTGCACTTGGCAGATACTGCATTTTTTACAAATTGAAAGTTTTTGTAACCTGAATTGAGCAAGTCTGTTGGTGCCATTTTCCCAATAACTTGCTCACTTCTTGTCTCTGTGTCACATTTTAATTAAGGTATGTACATTGTTTTGTTAGACATAATGCTATTACATACTTAGACTATAGTAGAAACATAACTTTGATGTGCACTAGGAAACAAAAATAATTGTGTAACTTGTTTTATTTTAGCATTTGTTTTATTGCAGTGATCTGGAACTGAACCTGCAATATCTCAGAGCTATGCCTGTATAGAAAAATTCTTAAGAATACACAAAACTGAGCTAATAAATGAGCTCAGCAAGGTTATATGATATAAGTTCAGTATACAAAAGTAATTTGTATTTATATACACTAGCAATGAATAATCCAAAAATTGAATTAAGGTAACATTTCCATTTATAATAACTTCAAAGTGAATAAAATACATAGGCATAATTTTAACCAGAGAAGTTTAAATCTTGCACACTGAAAATCACAAAACCTTGTTGAAAGAAATTAAAGAAGACCTAATGAAATGGAAAGATACACCATTGATCTACAGATTCAATACAATCCCTATCAAAATCCCAATTGCAGAAGTTCTCAAGATTCTGTAATTTTTATGGAACTTCAAAGAACCTAGAATAAGCAAAGCTATCTTGAAAAATAAGAGCAAAGTTAGAAGAACTCACTATTCCCAGTTGTAAAACTCACTACAAAGTTTTGGTAACTAAGAAGGTGTGGTCTTGGGGTAATGATAGACATATAGATCAAGAGAATCAAATCAAGTTTCCAAAAATAAACCCTAAGTTTTTTGATCACTTGATTTTCATCAAGTATGCCCAGACAATTCAATGGAGAAAGAATAGTCTTTTTAACTAATAGTGCTGAGACAACAGTTATCTGACTGCAAAATAGTGGAATTGGCCCTCTTCCTCACATCATACACAAAAATCACCTCAAAATGGATCAGAGACTTCAGCGTAAGAGCTAAAATTACAAAAAACAAAAAACAAAACAAAAAAAGCTCTTAGAAGAAAATATAGGGGTAGATTTCATGACCTTGTTTTAGCCAAAAATCAGGTAAATTAGATTTCATCACAATTGGAACCTTTTATTCTACAAAGGATAACATCAAGAAATTGAAAATGCAATTTATTGAATTGGAGAAAATATTTGCAAATCACATTTCTAATGAGGGTCTTGTATCCAGAATGTATTATTAATTCTCATAGCTCAACAATAAAAAAGGAGTACCTTAATAAAAAATGCACAAAGGTTTAAATGGAAATTCTCCAGATAAGTGCATGAAAGAATATTCAACACATTAATCACTAGGGAAATGCAGACCAAAACCACAATGAGATACCATAATGTGCATCCTAAGATGGCTATAATCACAAAGGTAAAAAATATTTAAAGTCCATTTGTCAGTTCCTAAAAAAGTTAACCATGGAATTACATTATGGCACAGCAGCAATTCCACTCCAAGGTATATACCCAAGATAACTGAATACATAAAAAAATGTATATACCAATATTCATCACAGTGTTTGTAATAGACAAAAACTGATGCACAGATAAATAAAATGTTATATTCATACAGTGAAATATTCTTTGACAGCACAAAGGAATGAAGTACTGATACATGGTACAATATGGATGAACCTTGAAAACTATGCTAAGTGAAAGAAGCCAATCTCCAAAGACCACATATTTTGTGATTCCAATTATATGTAATGTCCAGAACTGGCAAATCCATTGAGACAGAAAGTAGATTAGTGGTTGCCAGGAACTGGGGGGTGGAGGAAATTGCGAGTTACTACTGATGATTATGGATTTTCTTTTTGGATGTGACAAAAATATTGTAGAATTATACAATTGTGAAGGTTTGCACCATTCTGAATGTACTAAAATATACTGATTTGGATACTTTTAAAGGATGTATCTATGGTGTGTGAAACATACATCAGAATGCTTGTTAGAAAAAATGTAATAGAGAATTTTCATAATTGACTCATACAAATGGAGAATTAGTATATTCCAGTCAATAATTCCTATTTATAGGTTTGTTCTTTTGATTGACATGTTCTTTCTTGAGTCTTTGGTACCTTGAGAAATAAGGTGTCTTTGTAATCCACAAGGTACACTAAAAATGTTTTCAGAAACACTTTATCATTAATTCTACAAGGTCCTCTAGAGAAAAAAAATTCTCCAAGTATCTGAAAACATTTGTTTTCCCCACAGATTGTCAAATTTCAGACTTTAAAAATTTTTATTTTCTAGTTTAAGTAACTTTTGGGTAAGGTAAAAATGAATCACCATATAGTCTTCTTGCTTCATTCATTCCTTCATTCATTCCTTCAAACATTCAGCAAAAATATCTATTGACTACTTTCAATGTATCTGGCACTACTACACATTGGGAGTGTACCAACTGTGCTTGCAGCTACCCTATTGGAACTTACAACAGACTATATATATTTCTATAGCTATATATTATCCATCCATTTGTCCCTACTACATCTATCTATCTATCTACCTATCTATCTATCTATCTGTCTGTCTATTTAATCTATCTTCAACTATCATCTATATTTCCCTCCCCTCTCTGTTTTCTAATTTTCTCACTAACTTGTCCATTACCACTATTTCCCACACAGAAGTCAGAATAATCTTTCAAAAAAACAGAACAGATTATGCTTTAAATCTTTCAGATTCCTATTGACCTTAAAATAAAAGTTAAAAGCCTTATATTTATTGTGCTTTGTACAACCTGGCCCTTCTTATGATTTTACCATTGTCTTACATCATTCTTTATAATTCTGTATAATTCTCTATAATTCTGGCCATGTTGGAATTTTCTTAGTTCATTTAGCATGCAGTCCTCTTTCTTGACTCTTAATCTTATTGTATGCTGACTGGAATAGATGCTTCCCCTGACCGCTACCCTTAATGCCTTTGTCTAGCTAATGTGACTCTTCCTTTTGATCTCCTCTTACATACTACTAACTCGAGGGGATTTTCCCTGAACTCCATAGAAAAGATTAGTAATTCTGTGATATATATTAGTGATACCATAATTTTTTCTTTACAGCAATTTGCATACTTGTAGTTATTTGCCTTTTAAAAAAAATTTTGTTTTGCAAATCCAGTTTAGATTTAATATAATCAATTATAAAAAACAGCATGGCAACAAACATTTATGAATATAAATAATTTATACATATAAAACATTTATAAATAAATATTATTATAAATAATAACTCAAATATAATATAAATTAATTATGACATAATTCTAATTTTTATATTATTGCTCTAACTATTGGACATAATAATCTCTAAGAATGAAATAAATTATTGGTTTAGTTTTAAAATTTCCATTTAGGCCATAATTCTTTCTAGATAATCAAATTACTGTTTGGGAATTCTTCACATCTTATTGGAATGAATTATAGCAGAAAAGAATTAGCCAACTCGTACTTTTATGAGGAAAAACCCTCAAAATCCTGTTTAATAGTAGTCAGACTAAATTATTATTCATCCAAATAGATTATTTTAATTAAAGAGTATGAATATGAAAAAGTTAAAGGAAAATGAAGTATCCAAAAAATAGATTCCTTCTGAAACCTTGCTCAATTAAAAGAAAGTGTTTATTTTATATGAAAAAAAATTACAGAATGCCAATCACTATAATGTTATTTTACATTTCTCTGATCTACTCCAGCTCTTCTTTTAACCTGGTTGTGTCCTTACATCAGAAGTTGGTCTCTTGTAGAAATATATAGCATATATTTTCTATCCATTCTGTCAGTCTTTGTTTTCATTGGGGAGTTCAATCGATTAATATTCAGTATTATTACTGTAAAGGCATTACTTGCTTCATGCATTTTGTCCTTTGGTTCTCTGTTGCCATATCTTTCTATTGTGTGTCTTCTTATCCTTTAGTTTACCTCTCCTAATAATCTTCATTTCTAAACTCTTTTCTAAATCTCTTGCCCTTATTTTTTTCCTTTTAGGCTGCAACATCTCCTTTAGTATCTCTTGCAATTCTTGTCTCTTGGTAACATATTCTATCAGTTTTTGTTTGCTGTGAAGACTATGAACTCACCCTCATTTCTGAAGGGCAGCTTTGCCAGACACAGAATTCTTGGCTGGTAGTTTTTCCTTTTCAGTACCTTAAATACATTATACCACTTTCTTTTCTCCTTCATGGTTTCTGATGAGAGGTCTGCAATTTATTTTATTGAGGTTCCCTTGTATGTGATGCTTTGCTTTTCTCTTGCTGCTTTCAGAAAGCTCTTGTTAATCTCTCGTATTTGGCATTCTAGATAGTAGGTGTCTCAGGGTAGCTCTGTTAGGACTTATTCTGTTTGGGGTGCATTGTCCTTCTCAGAGATTGATATTCATGTCCTTCATAAGGGTTGGGAATATTTCAGTCATTATTTCCTTAAATATTCTTTCTGCTCCTTTTCCATTCTCTTCTCCTGGGAAACTAATAATGTGATATTTGTGTGTTTCACATTGTCATTCAGTTCCCCAAGACTCTGTTCCATTTTTTTCATTCTCTTTTTGTTCTCTGGTCTTTTCCAGTTCAGATATTCTGTCTTTGAAATCATTAATTCTGTCTTCAATCTATTCAAATCTGCTCTATGTGCCGCTCATGTATTTTTTTAAAGATTTATTTGTTTCTCTCCCCACCCCCACCCCAGTTGTCTGTTCTCTGTTTCTATTTGCTGTGTGTTTTTCTTTGTCTGCTTCTGTTGTTGTCAGCAGCATGGGAATCTGTATTTCTTTTTGTTGTATCATCTTGCTGTGTCAGCTCTCTGTGTGTGCAGTGCCATTCCTGGGCAGGCTGCACTTTCTTTCAAGCTGGGCAGTTCTCCTTACGGGGCGCACTCCTTGTGTGTGGGGTTCCCCTATGTGGCACAGCACTCCTTGTGCACATCAGCACTGCACATGGGCCAGCTCCACATGGGTCAAGGGGGCCTGGAGTTTGAACCATGGACCTCTCATGTGGTAGATGGATGCCCTAACCACTGGGCAAAGACCGCTTCCTACTCTCATGTATTTTTAATCTCATCCATTATGTCTTTCATTCTCAAAAGTTCTGTTAATTTTCTTTGCAGGCTTTCAAATTGTTCTTTATGCTCTCCCAGTGTCTTCTTAATATCCTTTTCTTCTTTAGTCATATTGTCATTAAATTCTTTGAAGTGTTTTACAAGAGTTGTGTGATTATCATTGATTAATTTTCTTAAATCTTGTATCTCTTCAAGATATTAGCTTGTTCTTTTGCCTGGTCCATCTCTTCCTATTTCCTACTATGGCTTGTAATTTTTTGCTGATGTCTAGGCATCTGAATATGTTGGTGAGTTTACTCTGATGGCTAATTTTTCTCTCTTGCCTATTGTTTTTTTTTTTTTTCATGGCTCTTCTTTGATATTTGCTTCAACTTATTCTCAGCTTTTAAAATTGCCAAGTTTAAGTTTTCAAAATTGGGCCGGAGACTCACTAGTGGGATGCAGATTTTCTCCCAGGGTTGGATATGGAGAGCAGTTTTTGTCCATGCAATTTCCAGACTGTACAGCAGATGGTGCTAGTTAGTGCACCTATCCACAGAGTTGTTTCAGTCCCGATTCCTGCATTCCTGTGTTGAATCTCCATATTGGAGATTTAAAGTGGGCTCTGCTGACTGAAGTCACTAAAGAAAAGCATTCCTACCTTCCTTCCCTTTTCCCTTGAAACAGCTGACAGGGAGGAAGATGTTTGCTCTGAGCAGTGAGTCAGGTGATTTACCCCAGCTTATTATCTTGGGGAGCCCTTCCTGGACACCACAAGGGCTTGGTAACTCATGTTTGTTGTTTTGGCTTCTTCGTCTCTCTGTCCCTCACCCTATTGGAGTTGTATAGCACTGTACTTGTCTGCTTACCCCCAAAGTATGTCCCTCAGACAGCTTTAGGCTCTTTCTCCATTGTTTTTGTGAAAATATTCTCTGTTTTTATTTTATAATATATTGTAGGTGCTAGAAGGGCAGAGACCATCTTTCATGTTCATCACTGTATCCTTAAAGTGTAAGATTTGATTAGAATATAATAGGATTATAATAATATAATCCTTAATGAATACCTGTTAATCAACTGTGTAAATGTGGCCTTTATGATGCATTGCATGGACTACTGAAATTGTCTCCTATTTGATCTGTCTCACCCTTTACCTTCTCATGCTATATGAAAAAATCCAAACTCCTTAGCATGGTATAAGATTTTCTGTGACATGATACCAACACGTTTTACTTATTAATCTTATTCTACATCTTCTAATTCCTATTCCATGCATAATAAACTACATGTAGCACTTCATCCACTGCACTCAATCCCACAATCTGTTCTCCTTCTATGTCCACCTAACTAATAAAACTAGAAATTTGTTCAGAGAAGTAACTGGGTCTTTTTCATCTCTTTATCCCCAGTGCCTGCTAAAGCATCTGGCAATATTCATTGAACTGAAATGAACTCCAAATTTAATAGCAGAAACTTCTTGATTTAATGCATTGAATTAGATTTAATTTTAAGCATTTTCAATTTTTCATTGAATCTTAAATTACTAACATTTCATATCTCCCATGAGAGCATAGCAAGACAATTGTGATAATCTATGATTATTTTAATGAATGTGCAAAATGTTTCCATTTAAACTCTTATGCATATAAATACTCTGGCATTATTAATGTTATAACTACATTTATCTTAGACTTAGTCATAAAGTTCATTTATCAAACTAGGTTATTGGAAATTAGGACACAAGAAAAATAATAGACACTAAAAGCAAATCTTGATAGAGGCACATAATAAATTCTAAATAATTCTGAGAGTGGTCCTGTACCATGCCTCCCATCTTGTAGTTCTCTGACTAGCCAGGCAAACATCAAGTATTTTTGCTTCTCCATTTCTTACACAAGTTTGATTCTAGGTTAGCCAGAGTTGCACAGGAGTCTGGAGGAGAGAAGAATAACTGTCAACCTAGATGTCCTTCAAATTCTACAGGCCTAGTTCTTTCTTTTCTTTCCATTTTCTCAAGTCTTTCACATTGATCTACTCATTTATCTCCCCAAGTATTGCCATTTTCATTCCCATTTTACAGATGAAGTTTATTTAACCTTCCAGAGTGACACAGGTATAAATGGCATAAATAGGATTTAAACTCAGGTAGATATGGCTTAGGCTGAGCTGCAACTATTGTGTCATCTACCTTTTTAAGAAGATGTAATTATAGTGCCTCCTAGTACCCTTGTATACTCTAACTTTCCCCGACCAGTCTTTATTTCATTATTGGAGGATTGCAATACTCAAGTTATTTGGAGTGTTATCAACTAGATATACCAGAAGAAAGCTGAGGTTTTCCTAAAATAGTAATTATTTCTTACTTTGTTCTTCTTGGAGGTTTGAACTGACACTGCTGAGTCACCTATATTCTCAGCACACACCATAACAAACTTTGAATTTACAAGGTAATCAAACCTCTAACTTCATCAAACAGATCCTTCAGGCTTTCTGTGTATGGCTGTCTTTGCAAAACGTGACATACGATGGTCAGCTGAGGTGGGAAATGCTAAGTGAATATCCTTATGTCCAAAGCAGTTTGGTTATTCACTCACATCTCTCTCTACAGGCCTATTTATGGTTTACAGAATTTCCATGGTTTATCTTGGAAAGTTTTCAAACTGCTTTCTTTCTTTGTTTTCATCAGTATTCTTTTACATGTTAGTAAGTGTTCTTTGAAAAAATGTTACATAATTTTAAGTTTGGATAGAAATGACATATAATACACATTTTCTAGAGAGAATTGCAGCTTCTATCTATGCAGATTAGCCTATCAAAGGCTCTACTAAATCCTGCTATTTAAAAGTATCCATTATCTCTATTTAATACAAAATTTCCAATATATATTTATTTAAAAAAACACTTTTGCTTGAACATCTTATGGAATTGCTGCAAAAATTTTTTATTCCTTATTTTTTTACTTTAAAAATTTTTTTACAAACACTCCCCCTCTCTGTTTCCCCCATACCACCTTCCCCAGTAACAACTGGTAAATGACTTTCTATTTCTGCAAATTTACTGTTCTAGTCATGTCTTATAAGTGGTGTCATACAAGTCCTTATATGTCTTGCTTCTTTCTCAGGTATAATGCTTTCAACATTTTTCCATGTTGCAGTTTATCACATAACTTCATATTTTCTTATGACCAAATAACATTCTATTGTGTGTATGTACTACATTTTGTCTATCCTCTCATTTGTTAATGGACATTGGCGTTTCCAGCTTTTCACTACTGTGATACATGCTGCTATAAATATTAGTATAGAAGTATTTACAACCCTGTTTTTATCCCCTTTCCATATCTACCTAGATGTGGATAGTCAGGTCAAAGGCAATTCTATATTTAACTTTTTGAGGAACCACCTTATTGCTTTCCACAGTGACTATATCATTTTACATTCCCATGAACAATGCACAATTCCTTCTACCTTTGGGACAGCCAAAGAAAAAGCAAAGCAGAAACACAATTCCTTTTATTCTTGGGACAGCTAAAGAAAAAGTAAACGTTTCTCTGCATTCTCTTCAACACTTGTTTTTTCCTATTTTGTGTTTTTTAAAAAAATAGTAGCTATCCTTATGGGCATGAAATGTTATCTCTTTGTGGATTTAATATGCATTCCCCTAATGACTAGTGATGTTGAGCATCTTTTCATTTGTTTATTGCCCATTTCTATATCTTCATAGGATAAATGTCTCTTCAAGTCCTTTGCCCATTTTAGAAATTGTGTTGTATTTCTTTTTGTTGTTGAGTTATAGTTCTTTATATAATGTGGGAATTAAACCCAAACCTGATATATGTGTTTTTTTAACATTGTTTATTTATTTTTTTCTTCCCCCTCCTCCGCCCTGATGTTTTTGCCGTCGGTGTCCATTCGCCATGTGATCTTCTGTATCTATTTCTCTTTTTGTCTTCTCTTCTTGTCTTTCTCCTCTAGGATTCACTGGGATTCCATCCTGGGGGCCTCTGATGTGGAGAGAGGTTCCCTGTTAATTGCACCACCACAGTTTCTGGTCTCTGCTGTGTTTCACCTTGACTCTCCCCTTTGTCTCTCTTTAGTTGCATCATCATCTTGATGTATGACTCACTTGTGCAGGCACTGGTTCACTATGTGGGCACTCAGCTTGCTGTTGGGGCACTTAGCTTGCTATGCAGGCACTGACTCACTGCATAGGCACTGGCTCACCATGTGGGCACTCATATGGGCACTTGGCTAGCCATGTGGGCCCTTCACTTGCCATGTGAGCACTCGCACAGGCACTCAGTTCGCTGTGTAGGCACTGGCTTGCTGTGTGGGCACTGGCTTTCCATGCAGGCACCCACATGGGCACTTGGCTCACCACACAGGCACTTGGCTCACTGCGTGGGCACTTGGCTTGCCACGTGAGCACTTGCTTGCCACACAGACACATTTTCTTTTCTTTTTTTTCACCAGGAGACCCCAGGGATCGAACCCAGGTCCTCCCATTTGGTAGGCAGAGGCATTATCACTTTAGTCATATGTTTTAAAATTATTTTATCCCATTTTTTAAGTTGTCTATTCATTTTCTTGAGAGTTGTGTTTTTTTTTGTTTTTTCTACTCTGATGAAATAAAATTCATCTGTTTTTTGTTGTTGTTGTTGTTGCTCATGCTTTTGGTGTCATATCTAAGAATCCATTGCCCCCAGGTCATGAAAATATGAGCCTATGTTATCTTCTAGATGTTTTAAAGTTTTATCTCATATATTTAGGTCCTTGATCCATTTTGAGTTCAAGTTTGTATATGGTGTGAAGTAGGCATCTAACTTCATTTTTCTGCTTGTGGATATCCAGTTTTCCCAACACCATTTGTTGAAAAGACTTTTTCTCTTCCCACTACCTGTACTAGCTTTCTTGTCAAAAAACAATTGGTCATAGATGTGTAGGTCTATTTCTGTACATTCACTTCTGTTCCATAGACACTGTTTTGATTACTGTTGCTTTGTAATAAAATTTTGAATCAGGGAATGTGAGTCCTTGAATCTTGTTTTCCAAGGTTGTTTTGGCACTTGGGGGACTCTTGCAGTAAAAATAAAAGAGGAAAATGCCACTCAGATGTATGTTTCATGATTTTCTGAAGTGTTAATCTTAATAACAGGACTTTATTTAGGACTTTGACCATAAATAAATTGTTTTTGAAGGAAGTTGAAGACAATGTAGCCTGGGGTATGATCAGGTAGCTTCAAAGTTTGACTAGAGGTTTGGCAGCTGTGATCCTTCTCAGATGGATCCTCACACCTCAGGGAAATGGCAGTCACCCCAAATTTTACTCTGAGCTCTGGAAACACAGTCCTGAAACTGAATTCCTCTGTTTAACCTATGTGAATTTGATTGAATCCTATTTCCTAGGTGTAGCAATGTGAATATAGAAGAATAAACAATCTCTTGACCTTCTTAAAGTGGTCTGTTTCCATAGACAGGCAAGAGGAAACATAACTGTGATAAGCATATTTGCCTGGACCTCATTCTTCTAAATTTTGACTATTTTCTTTTCAATTCCTTACCTATATAAACTGAAAACTATAATTTCATAAAAACCATTAGAATGGATTCTCCAGTTCAGAATATATGCCATAATCAATGTAAAATTACTAGATGTATAGCACAACATTGGGAACATAACAGCACTGAAATATATATCTGAATGTGGTTAAAAGTGGAAATGTTAATTTGTATATATGGTAACAGAATAAAAATTTTTTTTTTAAAATCCATGGAACTACACTATACAGTGAACCCTAAGTTAAACCATGGACTGTAGTTAATATTACAATTATAAGAATATGCATTCATCAATTGTAACAAACTTTCCACACCAATGCAAGGCATTAATATTAAGGTGGTATATGGAAATCCTGTATTGTGTCCAAGATTGTACTGTTAAAAAAAAAAAAGCATGTTATTTGGTTATTTGGACAGGTTTCCAGATGTTCAGCTATGGATGCTTCATAATTATTTTGTGAATTCAAAATATGTAGTCATGATTATGATATGATATTTCATTTGTTGATCAGAAAATAATGTTATCTATGCAATTAAAATGCAAATCACAGAGAGGCAGATGTGGCTCAAGTGATAAGGCCTCTGCCTACCATCCCTGGGGCCTCCTGGTGAAAAAGAAGAGAAAGCTTGGTGAGCCAGTGCCTGCATGGTAAGCCTAGTGCCCATGTGGCAAGTCAAGTGCCCATCTGGGTGCCTGAGTGGTGAGCTGAATGCTCACGTGGTCAGCCAAGAGCCTAAGCGAGTGCCTGCATGGTGAGTCAAGTGCCGCGTGGTGAGCCGAGTGCCCGTGCAGTGACCTGAGTGCCCACATGAATGCTTGCATGGTGAACTGAGTGCCCATATGGGTGCCCACATGGTGAGCCAGTGCCCATGTGGTGAGCCGAGTGCCTATGCGAGGGCCTGCATGGCGAGCTGAGTGCCTGCATTAGCACTGGCATGGTGAGCCATTGCCCATGTGTGACTAGCACCTGCATGGTGAGCTGAGTGCCTGTGCAGCAAGCCTAGCACCTACACAGTGAGCCGTGCCCATGCAAGTGAGTCATGCAGCAAGATGATGATGATGCAACAAAACAGAGACAAAGGGGAGAGTCAAGGTGAAGCACAGCAGAGCCCAGGAACTGAGGTGGCGCAATTGACAGGGAACATCTCTCCGCATCAGCGGTCCCTAGGATCAAATCCTGGTGAATCCTAGAAGAGAAGGCAAAAAAAAGAGAGAGAAATAGATATAGAAGATCACACAACGAATGGGCACAGATAGCAAAAACAGCAGGGTAGGGCAGGGGAGGGGAGGAGAAGAAAAATAAATAAATAAATAAATAAATGTTTTTAAAAATGCACATCACAACAATCTGTTGTGGTCCTTGTTTTCATGCTGGGAAATATGAAAGTTGTGCTGCTTTGCCCAGCTCAGAAGACAAAATATCTAATTATTCCAGCCCATTGTCCAGCCTCAGCTGACTTTGTTATAATCTGAATTTTACTTACCTACCATCTTATAAATGTTAGCATTGATGAAAAAAAAGACTGGAAATGAAAAGTAAGAAATAGATGAATGCAAATAAAGCACATTAATTTTACTCTACAAACAACAAGGTTCCTTACATAAATCACTTAAAAGTATTTTTATGTTAATAAAAATTTAAAAATAGAGAGTATTATCCCCATCTTTCCAGAACTCCTCACCCCCTTTTAAAATAATTTCTTAATGCGAGAGGCCTAGTTGGCCAGGTAATGATGGTATCTGTATCTCCTGTTTGTTTTTCAAACATTTTATTTTGAAATACTTTCAAATATACAAGACAGTTACAAATATCATACAAACCATATAGTGAATTCCAACATACCCCACCCTCTGCTCCCAATAGCCAGATCCACCAATTTTAACATTTGCCACTTGTGCCTGATCATTCTATTTATCTATCAATCTGTCTGTCTATTTATCAACCCATTAAGTGAACACTTAAATATAGGTTGTATACATCATGTTCCTTGAACCCTTAATATTGCCATGTACATGTTCTAAGAACAAGGATATCCACTGATGTAACTACCTTAAGTGCAGTTATCAAGGTCAAGAAAGTTAACATTGCTATAAAGCTTATAGTCTATATACTATTTTTTTTGAATGTCCCAATAATGTCCTTTTGACCATTTCTTCCTCCCTTGTTAGATCTCATCCAGGAGGAAGATCTAATGTATTGCATTTAACTGGCTTTGTCTCTTGTTAGCTGACTTGTTAAAAATTATGGGACCATATATAACATAAATGTCCCCATTTCAACCTCTCCCAAGCAAACCATTCAATGGGATTAATCACATTTGCAATTTTGTAGTACACTCACCACCTTCCATTACTAAAATATTCCCATCTTTCCACAGAGAAATTTTATATCCATAATGCATCAATCCATATTTCCTTTTCTTCCTACCCCTGGCAACTTCTAATGTAATTTTTCTGTCCATGAGCATTATTTTCTGTGTAGTTCCAGTGGGGGCTTACATTTAGCATCCTATATCTGTAGCAATCTCATTTGCTTTGATATCAACTTAACTTGAATTGTGTGTACACACTATGTACCTATACCCATCTGTCCCCTCACCTTTATGTAGTGAAATTACATTTCACTTTTCACAAATTCATACATTTCATAATGTTAAACATTGTGAGTCCAGAAACACTGATTTATGATTGCATTTTATGCATTCTCCTTTTAGATTCTATAGAAAGTAAAAAGTGGAGTTACAAACAAAAACTACAGTAGTACTGTTGTTACCCTTACCGGAGATCTTCATTTCTTCATGTGACTTCAATCTGTTGTTGCTGTCCTTTCCTTCCAATTTTCAGAACTCTCTTTAACATTTCTTGCAGGACTGGTCTAGTGGCGATGAATCCCTTCAGTTTTTGTTTATCTGGAAATATCTTCATCTCTCCTTTATTTTTGAAAAAGAGTTTCACTAGATATAGAATTCTTATTTGGCAGTTTTTTGCTTTCAGCACTTTAAACATGTCATTCTACTGTCTTCTTGCCTCCATGGTTTCTGACATGAAATTGGCATTTAATCTTATGAAGGCTCCCTCATACATGACACATTGCTTCTCTCTTGTGGCTTTCCAAATTCTTTATGATTGGCATTTGACAGTTTGATTATAATATGCCAGTGAAGATCTGTTTGAGTTTATACTGTTTGGAGTTTGTTGAGCATCTTAGATGCATATATTCATGTCTTTTGTTAAATTTGGGTAGGTTTCAGCCATTATTTATTTGAATATTCTCTCTGACCCTCTCTTTTTCTTCTCCTTCTGGGCCTCCCACAATGTATTGGTATGCTTAATGGTGTTCTTCAGGTTCCTAAGGCTCTGTTCCCTTTTCTTCTTTCTTTCCTCTTTCTGCTCTATAGACTGAAGATATTAATTGTCTTATCTTCAAGTTCATCGATTCTTTCTTCTGCCAGTTCCAATCTGCTACTGAATCCCTCTAGGGAATTTTAAATTTCTTTTACTGTGGTCTTCAGCTACGTTTGATTCCTTTTCATAATCTTTATCTTTCTATTGATAGTCTTTGTTCTTCTATCCTTTTCTTGATTTATTTTAGTTCTTGTCCATATTTTCCTTTAGCTCTTTGAGCATATTTGAGACCATTTTTAAGGATTTTTTTTGGTATGTCCCAGGTTTGCTCCTCCTTATTGGTAGTTTCTAATGCTTAAATATTCTCCTTTGCCTGGACCATACTTTCCTGTATGTTTTGTAATCCTTTGTGGAAGCCTGGACATTTTGAAATTTTAAAGTATTATTGCTAGAATTTAGACAGTGAGGCATATGTTACTTAAGCATGTATAAAGCTAGTGTTATGGTAGAGTTTTCCTTGAATGCCAGGACCTAACAAAAAGAAAAGAAGGCAAAAAGAAAACACACTTCCCAGTCTTTGCAGATTGACCTGTGTGAGTGCTTTCCTTCAGGGCTTATCCATACAATGAGTTAGATAATAGCTCAAGATCAAAGTATATGTATGTCCCTGATCTTTTCTGCCCATGTGTTTTGTCTTATGCATGTGTTTGTGGCCCTAGAAATTCCCCCATTTACATGGATATCCATAGCTCTTCTTCCCCAGAAAACAGTTTTCTCATGGACCTGGGTGCTAAATTGTGTGTCCTACTGTCTGCAATCTCTTGCCTGAGTCAGCCACTTTACTGCTTTTTGTGTAGGAGTGCGCTGAGACCCACCTTCTATATGAAGAGCAAGTTCTTGGAAAGCATTTTCCTCAGGCCACGACCAAAGAGACTGGGCCAGACACAAAAGCTTTCAGCATATGCGTGAGAGTTTCTCTGCTTCTTCCATAACTGGGACTAGGGATTCTCATAGGGGGCATGGACTGGCTCCATGCCCAGCTGGTGAGGGGTTGGAGAAGGGGCCAGCCAAGATGCCATGAGTTTCTACTGTTTTTAAGTAGACTCTTACGCTATTACATGATTCCTTAACTGTGCTCTGGAGGTTTGAGAAGGATGTTTCTGCCAGTCCTTGCTGGTTGTATGAAGATTCTACGGGGTGACAGAGCCCTACAACTTGTCACCCAAACATTTTGATTGGTATGGGGCTGTCTTCTGTTTACTTTTCCCTTTTCACCATTTTCCAGAATTCCCTATATATATACATAATGTCTCTGTTCCCTTCCTTCACCCTCAAACATAATGTCTTTGTTCCCTTCCTTCACCCTCAAATTCTCTACCCCTTATGATTTTAGGTTTCTGCATTTTAAAAAGTGGTTTATTCCTACAGTAATTTTGGGATCTCTTGTCATATCATCCTGTGATACCGTATTGTGGAATTTTATGTCAGTTTCAGTTACCAACTTATTTATGTGTATCCAAGACAATCTATGAGCAGTAGACTTATATATCCAGTTTTATACTTGACACTTTCTGTCAGATTGTCCAAAAAACTCTTTAAAACCCACATGTCCAGAACTGAACCTCACGATCTTGTTTACCAAACACGTTTCTCGTTTGTATGTTTGAACTCAGTACATCCACCCAGTTGTGTAACCCAGAAATCTATAAATTATTCTGGATGCCTCTTTTACCACCCACTGTATTTCCCATATTGAGCCCTTTTAATTTTAAATACTAACTGTATCTCAGATATGCCTGGGTCTTTCCTTTTACCACCAACCATCGTCTACTGTTCAGATTATTTCAGGAAAATGTGTCCTGCTTCATCTCATCCTGTTCAATACCATCCTTCTCATACTATCTCCTGTAGAGATCATCAGATTAACTTTTGCAAAATTCAGTTATTACCTCATTTTATCAAGGTTTAAAACCCTTCAATGATAGTCTTGGAAAATCTCTTTAATATGATCAACAAGACTCAGTCTCACTGCTACACATCTCTCAGTCCTATTCAATCACCAATAACAAGAAAAGGATAGATGAACACAAAGAGAATATAACTAGAGTTAGAAATTATGAAAAGGAATCAATACCCAGATACTCTAGAGTTCTTTAACAGATTTTGATTCAGATACAATTCCTGGTGCTCAGGTTTATGTTTACTGCAATGTTCTAATCACAACACTGGAAATAAATAAATATCTAACAATGAGGAATGTTTAGTAAAGTAGGATGCTACCACATCATGGGATATTATATAAGCATCATGTATAAGGAATATCTATCAATTTATGTGAAACAAATTTTATGTGCTATTGTGATGGTTAGGTTAATATGTCAACTCAGCCAGGTAATTGTACCCAGTTGTTTGGTCAAGCAAGCACTGGGATAATTGTAATACAAGGGCATTTATGGACTTTAGGCACCAGTGAGTTTATTGCATAGATGGATTATTACATCTACAATCAACCAAGGAGACTGCCCATTAGCAATTCAATCAGTTGAATGCCTTAAAAGGGGAAGTGATTCAGCATTCAGAGAGAATTTTACATTTTTACTTTGCACAGCCAACATCTCCTGGGAACTTATCAGGGGCCTTCATCGGAGCCCCTTGTTTTCAGCCGACTGTGGAATTTGGACATGTGCATCCCCATGGTCACATGAGAGAATTTTATAAAATCTTATACTATTTACAGATATCTCCTCTTGATTCTGTTTACCTAGAGAACACACACTAATACAGCTTAGTACCAGGAGTGGTTCTTGAGAAACAAAATCTTAAATATGGGATTTCTGAAGTGGTTCTGGGAGATTTGCAATTGGTTCTCTACTTTAATTGGACTCAAGGGTACTGATGACTCCCTTTCCAATAATCAAGAGGCCACTAACAGACCACTGCATGAGTTGGCAATGGAAATACACAAAATATCATTACTGGATCCCCCTACATCCATGTTTATAAGAGGCAGGGATCTGGGTGAGAGTGTTTTCAACACCTTAACAGAGTTTTATGAAATCAAAAGGTACAATGATGTTGGTTGGTTCCTCCTAGATAGTAGATACGGTTACAAAAGAAAAGGATGAGCTAAAGGCTTCAAATTTGTGAAGTCCTGCCATCCTCTGGAGATAACTACTCTCCTTTTGAGAAACAGTTTTGGCCTACACCTGGGCCTTAGAGACTGAATGCTTACCCATGGGCCACTAAATTACCATGAGACCTGAGTTGCCTATCATGAGCTGGGTATTGTCTGACCTACCAAACCATAAAGTTGGGCATGCACAGCAGCACTCAATAATAAAATAGAAGTGGTATATCTGAGATAGGGCTCAAGTGCGTACTTAAGACACAAGTAAATTACGTTAGAAAGTAGCCCAAATGCCTGAGGTCACCACTTCTTCCATGTTACCTTCTCTTTCCCAACCCAGAGCTTTGGCCTCTTGGGGTGTCTCTTACAATCAGTTGACTGAGGAAGAGAAAACTCGGCCCTGGTTTATAGATGGTTCTGCATGATATGCAAGTACCATGCGGAAACCTGCAGCATGCAGCCCATTTCTGGGATGTGCCTGAGGACAATGGTGAGGGCACATCCTCCCAGGGGGCAGAACTTTGAGCAGTGCCTCTGGATTTTCATTTTGCTTGGAAGAAGAAATGGCTAGAGGTGCACTGATTTCTGGACTGTTGCCAGTGGTTTGGCTGGATGGTCAGGGACTTGGAAGGAATATGATTGGAAAATTGGTGACAAAGAGATTTGGGGAAAAGTTATATGGGTAGACTTTTTGAGTGGGCAAAAAACCATGAAAACATTTGTGTCTTATGTGAATACTCACCAGAGGGTGAATTCAGCAGAGGAAGATTTTAATAATCAAGTAGATAAGATGACATGCTCTACGGCTAGCACTCAGCCTCTTTCCCCAGCCACTTCTGTCATTGTCCAATGGGCTTATGAATGAAGTGGCCTTGGAGGTATGGGTGGAGGTTATGCATGGACTCAGCAACATGGGCTTACCCTCACCAAAGCTGAGTTGGCTACAGCCACTGCTAAGTGTTCAATCTGCCAGCAGTAGAGACCCATTCTCAGTTCTTGACATAGCACCATTCCCAGGGGTGATCAGCCTGCTACCTGGTGGCAGGTTGATTACATTGGACCACTTGCATCAGGAAAGGAACAACAATTTCTTCTAAGTGGAATAGACACATAGTCCAGATATGAGTTTTTGTTCCCTGCACACAATGCTTCTTTCAAAAATAATATCCATGGACTTACTGAACATCTTATCCACTGCTGTGGCATTCCACACAGCATTGCTTCTGATTAAGGAACCCATTTCATAGCATTGCTATGAGGGAATGGGCACATGCCCATGAAATTCACTGGTCTTGCCATGTTCCTCATTGTCCAAAAGCAGCTGGATTAATAGAATGGTAGAATGGTCTTTTGAAGACTCAGTTATGGTGGCAACTAGGTGGCAATACCTTGCAGGACTGCCTCCAGGAGGCAGTGTATGCTATAAACCTTTGTCTACTCTATGGTGCTGTTTCTTCCATAGCCAGGATTTATGGGTCCAGGGATTAAGGGGTGGAAATGGGAATGGCACTACTCACTATTACCTCTAGTGACACACTAGGAAAAGTTTTGCTTCCTGCAACCTTAAGCTCTGCTGGTCTACAGGTCTTAGTTCCAAAAGGAGGAGTACTTCCACCAGGGAACACAACAATATTCCATTCAACTGGAAATTAAGACTTCCACTTGGCTGCTTTGGGCTCCTCTTACCTCAGGATCAACAGACAAAGAAGGGACTTACTGTACTGGCTGGGGTGATTGATCCTGACGATCAAAGGGAAATAGGACTATACCTACATAATAGGGGTTAAGAAGAGTTTGCTGGAATACAGGAGATCCACTAGGGTGTCACTTAGTACTGCCATGTCCTGTGATTAAAGACCATGGAAATTGCAACAACCAAATAAGACTAACAATGGCCTAGAATCTTCAGGAATGAAAGTTTGGGCCACCCACAAGGCAAAGAACCATGGCCAACTGAGGTGCTTGCTGAGGGTAATGGGAACAAGAAATGGATAGTGGAAGAAGGAAGTGATAAATATGAACTTTGACCACATGACCAGTTACAAAAAGGAGGACTGTAATGGTCATGAATCTTTATTCCTTGTTTTGTTATGAGTATGATTGTATATGCACATAAAACAAATATCTTTCAATTCCCTAATCTTTTCCTTTATCATCTGACAAGTTTCATTAGTTCATGTCATAATATTTAAGGATTTCAAGAGTGAATTTATCCAAGGACTTGCACCCCATTCTGTAGGAAATTACTGCATTTTCAATTGTATGCACATTTGAATATTGTTCGGTGGAAATATATATAAGCATGTCTGTTGTTGTTTTTAATTAGTGATTAAATATTATTTAAGGTGATGTATATGGTTGCCAAGTTGACAAGGGGTGGACTGTGATGGTTAGGTTAATATGTCAGCTCAGCCAGGTAATTGTGCCCAGTTGTTTGGTCAAGCAAGCCCTGGGCTAACTGTAATACAAGGACATTTATGGACTTTAGGCACCAGTGAGTTTATTGCACAGATAGCTGATTACATCTACAATCAACCAAGAAGATTGCTGTCAGCAATTCAATCAGTTGAATGCCTTAAAATGGTGATTTCAACTCTCAGAGAGAATTTTCCAACTTGACTTTGCACAGCAAACGTCTCCTGGGAACTCATCAAGGACCTTCATCAGGCTGCCTATGAAATTTGGACTTGTGTATCCCCCTGGTCATGTGAGAGCATTTTTATAAAATCTTATACCATTTACAGATAGTCTCCTGTCAAATCTATTTCCCTAGAGAACCATGATTAACACAATTATGGGATTGAGACTGTGAAATGAATTAAACAGATTAATATGATCCTATTTTTGTAAAAGAGTGTGCATGTGAAAAGTTCATGGATACAAGAACACAGAGAAAAATAGAAAAGGGAAAGGATGCATAATGATTTGCTGTACTTGTTTTTCCGGGAAGGGCAAAATGTGTGTGGAGATAATATGGAGGGTGGGATGGAGACAAGCCAGAAAAATAACAGTAAAAAAACCCTATGGCATTAACAGAGCAAAACTCAGAATGCATGATACGATTGCATTTATGAAAAATAATATAAATGTGTTTATGTGTGTGTATATATATGCACACATTTAGAAATAAATTAGAAATCATAAAACTTGCATTTCTCTATCTACTGAATTTTGGGGATGATTCTGATATGTGATATTTAAGTTACAAAATAAAGTTCTAAAAACACCCATATAGTATAATTCTAATTTAGTAAAATCATACAAATAAGAATAAAGTACATTTACATGTGTGTATCTGCTTTTAAATGTTTGTGTAAGTGAGGAGAATGTTGTGGATGGCTATGTCTCAGCTCATTTGCTTTCCTTCTCTGGATATACCCACCATTAATAGTTGGTTTTGTGTCCATTTAGGCATTTAAAAAGACATTAGTTACATAAATGAATGTAACAATAGAAATATGTTCTTTGTTTATTTGAGTAGCATAAATGATATCTAACTTTACCTATCATTTTCCAATTTTTTCAGTCATAATATCTTTGATATATTTTTTTAAATTTCTTGAAAAGTATTCCAGAATACAATGTATTATGATTATATAGTCATTAGTTTCCACTTTTTCACTGTAAAAATAATTGCCTTTTTATGCATACTAAAACATATCTTCTTGTTCACAAGTGCAGTTATTTCTTTAGATGAAATAAATTTAAGTTGAATTGCCAGCCTGTATAGAATATACACTGAAAAAACAGCCAAATTTGTGCCCCCACTCCCATAACAGTGTGTATGCCAATTTACACTCACTCTAGCAGTGGAAAACAACTGCTTCCCCACATCTTTGCCAATAATTGATACTGTCAGTTGTTAAAATATTTTCTGGTTGGGTAACTTAAAATTGTGTTTTTTATTTCACTGATAAGAACTGAGATTGATCAGCTTCATATGTTCAATACCATTCATATTTTTTATGTGACTTATTCATATCCTTAGTCCACCAATTTTTCCCAGAGGATTGTTTGTACTTTTCCTAATTCTTCAAGCACTCTGAATAATAAGCATTTGCCTTTTAAATATGTTTAAATGATTTTTTGAGTCGCCAGCTTCTCTTTTAACTGTGCAATTTTCTAGCATAATTTTCTAACATGTTACACAGATCAGTAGATGTAACAAACAAAAAAGGCAGCAAAGCTTATCTCTTTTCAGTGTGGTAAGCAAGAAGACACAATGTTCTACTTTCGACACTCTGTAAGGTGTTATTTTTGTTTCCTGAACCTGGAAGCCAGGAGCCAGAGGAAACTGAAGATTAAGGAGAAAGGAGAGGAAATCCCCATGCGACAGGAAAGCAAAGGAACCCCAAGAATTTCCACCGAGCTCTATTGGCCCTGGAAGGAAGCAAGCCTTCTAGCTTCTGAAGCTGTGAGACAATTAATTCCAGGTGTTTAAGTCAATCCTTTGTGTAGCATTTGTCATAATAGTTTGGAAACTAAGAGACTGATGGCTTTAGGAACAATTGAAGACACAAGCAACCAAAAATACATTCTCTTTTTTACTCCAAATTGTGACAGGACAAATGCTATTGGAGGTGTGCAAACCAAATGCTTGTTCGTTGGATAAGTAACCTCAAGTTAAGAGTTCAAGTGTGACTTAATTTCACAGATATATTTTAACTGAAGCTTGAAAGATGATAACATTTAGGCAAGCAGAGGAGAAAAGTACACAGACTGAAAAGTACAGTGTTAGATTGGAAATGAAGAGCAAAACAATTTAGCTGAAACATATGGTATTTAAAGGGAAGTAGGAAATTTCTAGGTTTAACTGCAATACACATGAAATAATTTGGTTTATACTCATTAGGAAGTAGGAGGAGCCACTAAATACTTGGGGTTAGAGAAGCAGCATGATTGGAACTACCCTTAGCAAAGTCAGCATCATCTTTTTGAACCATACTGAGAAACTCATATCTGGCTTCACGGTTTCCATCTTGTCCATCATTTCTTCTTTTGCACATTATCTGATTCTACTTTCCTCTACTACCTCTGACAGAGTTTCCTCCTGAAACTTCTTTACATTTAATAACTTTTGCTCCCTTTGTGATTTCATCTATATTCATGGTTTTAACTATCTATTGGTTTTATGCAGGTGACTCTAATCATGAACTTTCTCTTTATCTCTAATCCAACATTTAGAACTGCCTTTTAGAAATTACCTCAAACCAGAACCCATCACCTACACCAAAGAACAGATAAACAAACAAACAAAAACTTATTCTTCCATCTATCTTCCATATTTCAGTTATTTGCTCTATATTGACCCTGGATCCATAGGCTCAAAACCATTAACATCATTAACTCCTTCATTCTCACCTCCCAACCAGTAGCCAAAACTTATGGATTCCACCATAAAAATGCTTTCCCTTTCCTTTCTTCTCTGGTTCCACCTATTGAAATGATCTCCTTGTTTTTCCCAAAGACCCTACCTGATAAGTCTTCCTAAAAAAGGGCCCTGATGATACTGTTCCTTGCTTATTAATCACTAGTATATTCCCATAGTCTACAAAGTGACATCCAAACCTATGAACCTAACTTAAGGGCCCCTGTGATCCAATCCAACCTCTTTTTCTAGGTTGAGAGTAAGGCTAAGATCATGGAGTTCTATCTTGCTGGAAAGGTTAGCCTTATTCTGATTTGTGGTAACAGATATTACCTCTAATACTACCCACCATTTTTGCAGATGACTTCTATGAATTGTAAGGCAAGACAAAATGAATAAACCCAAATTTGTGGTTACAACTGGAAAAATGGCCAATAGTATATTTCTTCCTGATGGTTTAAAAGTAGTTTTTAATACGATAGAGTACATTTTCCTCAAAACTACCTTATTTCTCTTTCTATTTTTTTTTAAAGATTTTATTTTATTTATTTATCTCCCCTTCCCCACCATTGTCTGCTCTCCGTCCGTTTTCTGTGTGTTCTTTTGTGTCTGCTTGCGTTATCCAGTGGCACCAGGAAAATGTGTCTCTTTTTTGTTGCATCATCTTGTTGTGTCAACTCTCCGTGTTTGGTACCACTCCTGGGCGGGCTTCACTTTTTTAATGCAGGCCAGCTCTCCTTGTGGGGTTCATTCCTTGCCCCTGTGTGGCATGGCACTCCTTGCATGCGGCAGCATTGCCCTTGGGCCAGCTTACCACATGGGTCAGGAGGCCCTGGGGATCAAACCCTGGACCCTCCATATGGTAAATGGATGCTCTATCAGTTGAGCCATGTCCACTTCCCTCTATGTTATTTTTATTGCTGCTGTTATTGTTTTCAAGCATGCTTGCAAAGTAATTTTTTATGTATTTCCTTTTTATCACTCCTCATTTTAATACTAAGCTTCCTAAGTGTGGTGTGAAGAAAAGCAATGTCACCCTTTACATGTAAGGTGCTCTGAGGTCTGCCTTTGCCTTTTTCCCGTGAACCAGTAATGCTTAATAAAACATTCAAAGAACCTCTACAGTCTTTGCTTTTCAATTTGTATTATTCTTAATAAACATTGAAAAGGACCATTGCAAAAAAGAAAAAGTGGAGGCTTTACTTTTAGAAGTCAACCAGGAATAAAATAGTTGTTATGTTTTACAAAGCTTTTCAGGATTACCAGTAAAAAATGTTGAATATTTGAAAATTTGAATAAACTGATTCAATTGACAGAAGCTCTCAAGTTAAGTTTATACTTTTGTATGTAGTACCAGGATTACAGTCAAAGCGGGGAAAGTTTATGTCAATCTAGTAAGTGTCTAGGAGTTTTTGAAACAAATACATGATGAAGTGGGAGAAGTGATAGAGGTCAGAAGAAACTAAGAGTCATTTCAAGGTAAGTTGGGAACTTGAAAATCATTGTGAAGCTAGTGATGGGACTTAAAGCAGGAGTAGATAAGCATCAAGGAGGAAAACAAGTGTTTCTGAGACACTTCAGACATATTGCAGGGGAAAACTGTTGAGACCAGGAAAGAGAATAAAGAGGAAAGTGCAGTATAAGTCAAAGATGAAAAATTATCAAAGTAAGTGTGAGGGCTTTTTCAATAGCAAGAAAGTGCTAGTATTGAAATGTGCCACCCAATAGACTCAGCTCAGGGCAACTATGGTGACAAGTTAATGTCTTGGTAACAGATGGTTTTCTATTCCTTTTCAATAAAGTGTGAAGTAAAGCTCCCTGATAACCAGTCAACAAATAAAAGGGTTTTGAGCTTTATTTGTATTTATTGGAGTCTTCTATATATGCTGTATATTTGTATACAATCAAAGATACCTTATAAATCTATGGCTAGTACATTTTCTTTCGTGTTTGTAGAAAAAACTGCAAAGAGAGTAATAGGGATAAAGATCTTAGGACCCTGGTATTTCTCAGCTCTCTATCTGCATTGCTAGGAAACATGTTCAATAGCAGATTATGATCTTAGTTCCAACATGGGAGAGGTAGGGTGGGACAAGATTTACCTTAATTCAACTGCAAGTGGTTGTATTTTCTGGAATTTCAAGGATGAGAGAACTAAGATTCACAGAGTTCCTTAATTAGTCTGGAACAGGGGTTCTTAACCTTTTTTGTACCACAGACCCCTTTCCCAGTCAGGTGAGAATCCCCTACTAAGTCCACACTATAATGTGTATTATTTAATGAATATATCACACCTGTACCAACAAAAGAATAATGTGCTGTTTTGTTTCAAATTGAAATTCAAGCTCATTGACCCCCTCATTAAGAACTCCTGGTCTAGAACCCTCTGGCTAATCACATTGTATCATGAGTTCAGAGTTGTTTTTGTTTGTTTGTTTTGTTTTTTGTTTTCATTTTGCTCTGCTCCTTTATTTCAAAATCCATCATCAAAGTATGCTTCTTTCAATACCATCCTTCTCTCTTTGAATATTTTAACACCTTGCTAATATAATTCCACTTCACTGTCACTATTTTTCAGATTCAGGGACTGAAAATCCATTTTGATAATTTTAGCACCTTCTTCTTACACTCTTCCTGATATCTCACTTTCAATCATTTGCTGAGCCCTGTTGATTTTACTTCTTTTATATCTGTAAAATATATGAATTCTTTTCTTCAAGGACACTGTCAGTATTGTAGTGCAGAACAGTTTTCAGTCCTGAAATCAGGAGCCTATTAACAGTTTACTTGCCTCTATAGTTCTCTTTCTAGCTGAACTTAGAGAGTGCTGCCATTTTCATTTCTAATATGAAATTCTGATATTTTACTTTTCCATTCCACAGCTACCAAGATCTTTTGTCTAATAAATAAAACTTATTAGCCTGGTATTAAAACCCTCAAAAAACTATCTGCAGTCTACCATTCAAACATTATTTTATTTTTCTACCACCCATTATGACTCCTTTCCAGGCAAACCACATTTTTATCCATTTTCTATACCAGCTCCATGTCTTCTTGCACCTACCTTACTCAGGAAATTTTCAATGTTTTTCATTATTATTCATTTTTATGTCAACATTAGATTTGCTACTATTTCTCCCTCCTTTAATCTCTTTTATCTGCTTTTTCCTTTTCACTACTTCTGATACTTTGCTTAAGTCCCAGTATTTCTCAGATGGTTCATTGAAGGAGTTTCTTTATTTCTCTTTCCTTCCACATTGCTATCGTGGTGGTTATTCTCTAGTAGAAATCTTACACTATCTATTCCTGCTTTGAACTTTTGAATGCTCTCCATGTGCTATTGCAAGTTCTTTACCTTGGTATCCAAGTCATATCATGGCATTTTATGTCTATCATATCAGCCTTATCTTTTGCTACACCACTTTGTACACCATATTTTCTTCTTCTATATGAACATGTTAAGCTATTGTATAACTCTTTGCTTTTCTACTCTCTCATGGAAATTCATTCCTGTTCTGTCTACCTGGCAAACTCCTAGTTCATCCTTTAAGACAATGCTTAGACATCATCTCCTGATGCTCTTCCCTGAATACCTCAAAAAGAGTTATCTGCCCATTTTCTTTGCATTTGTTAGAATATTACTTACTTCTAGGTATTTCTACATTTGCTCATATTGTTGTGTATCACAGTTGCTGTTTTACATGGGTGTTCCTCTTCTCAACTATGAGGAAAGGTCCATACCTTATTCATATTTGTACTCCTAGAATCTAACATAATGGGAATGCAAGAAATATTTGTTTATTTGCAATTTGGCTGAATTGAAAGACATCTTGGTATATCCAGGCCCAAAACATACTCAAAGTCTCATGCCAACATGTCTGGGCAATATTTCATGATGTCCTTCTTCACCTATTGACCCCAACTGGAAACAATTTCAACTTCTAGGAATGTAAAACACATTGTCAGCCCTCTCTCACTTTTTTCCTTGACACACACAACTTTCATTGTGATTTTTTGGAGGAATTTTTTTCTTCTAAATTGGATGCTACTTTAGGGGAAAATTCAGTTTCACGTCTTTTATTTCTTAGCTTAGAGTATGTAATACATGCGTTTTGCATATATTAAAAGTAAAACATATATGGGTAAAATAAGTGAATTGGTGCATAACTCTTTCATTACTCACTGTACAGAGAAAGAAACTTAGAATGTGAAGGGAACTTTGGAATAATTACCTTTAACTTCATCTTACGCATAGGGAAATCAATTTCAAAAAATTTCTGTCACTTTTTTCAGGGTCTCAGAGATAAAAAAGTAAAAAACAGGACAAGAACCAAAGTATCCCAATTCCCAGATAATGCTTTTATTTTTTTAATCAATTATGCTATACTGCCTTTTCAAGTATATAAAGAATAATACTATGAGTTATTTTGATGGTTTACATGATCATATGTCCAGGTAAATGCTTAATTTTTCAGTGATAACCACTGAAATTATACAACAATCTTTGAAAGATAAGTAATTTTTTGAAAATTAATGAATTTTCCACTTGAGTAAATTATATTTTTATATATAAAAAACTAATCTAATACCCTGGAAATCACTCAGATTGAGGGAAAAGACATAAAACTTACTAAATGAGATATTTATACTAAATACTTTCATTTCTAAGGACTTCAAGAAGGGAACTAAGAAGATAATTACTTTTGCCTTTAGAAATATTTACAAAAGGACCATTCAATTGAAAATGATTTCATTTTCAAAATCATTGTAAGTATGTGCTTAGTCATACATATAAATAGAAACCTTAAATAATATATGCTTTGGCTAAGTAGTCTTGTTTATACAAGCAGGTCAATTTTTAATATAGTTGATTTTACATGTATTTTCATTTATGTATTTTGTACATGTATACATGTAAAATATATAAATATGGATGTCACAAATTTATTATTTATATAGATAACTTGCTACTTATATAGATAATTTTATTCCCTCTTTTTGAAAATTGGATAGATATCTGTATTAAAGGCTATTGTCATTGTTTTTGCCTCTAATAATCATTACATTCTCAGAAATTCTGGAACACAGTTTCTAACTGTCTTTTGATGTTTTAAAAGGTAAATAAGATTTGTGGCCGTCCAGTCAGAACACCTACACAAAGTCCCCGTTGCTCTTTTGATCGGAACAAAGAGAAGCATGGAATGAGGATCTCTGCAAGAAATGGTGAAGAGACACTTGCCAACAGAAGAAAGTAAGACATTTGTTTTACAACCAGAAAGAGAAAAAGAAAGTAAGCCATTAATTTTACAACAGAAGAGAATATATTTAATAAATGAAATACACTATCGAAGAAAAAAAAATCAACATTCATTAACTTTAAAAATCAGTGACTCCACCTATTCCATTAATTAGGAAGATGGGTTCAACTTGGGCAACCAGTAAAACTCTCTGTGATAATAATATGGGAGCCAGTAGGCAAAAGTGAGCATTTGAAATATGGTTAGTGTCACTGAATAATTTTTTATTTATTTTAATTTCCTTTTAATTTTACTCGTGGCTAGTCATTATTGTATTGAATAGTGCAAGATAGAGGAAACATGCTGTGATAAGTAATCCTGCATGTTTAGCATCTGTTTAAAAAATGGTTAGATAAAAAGATTATGCTTTTTAATAGGGATGTTGGGATATCTTTTGATTCAAAATGATAAGCATTAAGTGTATTGCTTCTGTTAATTCACATTTCTTCCACTATGCCCATCATTATTCTACATGTTAAATTACAGCCTTCTTTAGTGTGCTTTTGCATGGTAATTAATGAAGAACTTATTATTTTATTTATTTCTGTGCTTGTTTGACTAGTGTATATCAATACTGGCAAATATTAGATTCTCAGTCAGTGTTTGTTGACTGAATTGAAATTCAGAATCTTACATTCACTTTTTAATTCAAATAATTATCTCTAATATACCTTATGGAGAATTCAGTATTTTGCATAGTTTTATTCTCTATAATCTAAAATCTGTTTCTTTCCATTTGGGATAGAGCTTCTAATTGCCTCTTTCTCTCCTCAGTGGGCTATAAGAATGGGATAAAGATCTGGGCATTTGCTGGCTATTTGCTACGGCTAAAATTAATAAGCATATCTCTTGAATGTAAAATAGCTTTTCTTTTTTTCTCTAAACACCTGTAGTAACTTCTTCCATTTGAGGATGCAGTATGCTATGGCTAGGATGGTTCTTAAAATCCAATTAAGGAAGACCTTAAGTTCTTAAAGGTCACATATGTTTCACTCTTTTCCTCATTTATTCAGTATGAAAACCAAGCCAGTGTAGGTGAAACATCACAAATGACTCAGGAAGAATGAGGAGTTCATAAGAGTAGAAAGTTTTTAATTATCTCTCCTGGCCATTGAATGTCCCTTGTCACCAGTCTTACAATTTCATTTTTTCTTTGTCCCTGACCATCCAGCCACCAATAGTCATTGCCCTTGAGTCAGTATAGATCTGTACCATACTTGAATCCACTGGAACATTTAATTTTTACACTCTTTTTACTGTCACCCTTGACTGGGGATTGAATGCAGTAGAAGTCTACTCCTGGTTGTTGCCTGTGTATATGTAGACTTTTTAAAATTAGACGTAGCATGCACATGCCTTACTTAGAATAGTGTGACCAATATTTTATTATCAGTATCATGCCCTGTCCAGATGACCTGGGTCCATGTTTGACATGGAATGGGAGAATTGTCCATAGGTGTAACAGTGAAGGGGTACTGCTATCCTTGCCAGCTGAAAGTGAAATCTTTCTGATTTTCCTTGCTAATCAATATAGAGATAAAATCATTTGCCAAATCATTAGTTGGATAGCAGGTGTCTGGACATGTTTTAATTTGCTCTAATAAAAATATCACATCCAAAATTTCATCTGTAAATGGAGGAACACTCTGAGTGTGTTTACGTTAAGGCAGGTATTCTCTTGGGTTCATCTCAGGTTGCACTATTTAAACAGTTGTGTTAAATAGTGAGGTGTTACAAATCATAACCACTACAATCTTTGATAATGACTCTAATCTCAGCAATTCATAGAGATATTATATTCTTTTTTTATGATTTTTACAGGAAGAGGTAGCTTTAGTGATATAAAATTGGTCCTCCATATCATAATAGTCCTCCGTGAGTTTGGGAATTCTACAAGATGCAATTATGTCTATTCCAACTCTGCACTTGGAATTGTGAGATATACACAGGGTGGGTCTGTTGACTTACTGGGCCCAACGTGAGACAGAATTAGCCCCAAATTCCATTTTTATTAGACTTCTTTAAGTCCCATTTGACTGAGTGAGCAGAGCTAGTGTCTAATAATTCCTGGAAAATAAAATGGCTACAGGTCCCTTTAAGGAAGACATGGAGGAAGATCTGTAGTACATAATTATTGCACTGATGCAAGAGCCTTTCTCAAGGGGACCCAGCCTTCCCATAGTAAAGATACTCTGGGGCTGTGAATAGGGATCTTGGTGACAGATTGCGAATTCCTATTGTGGCAAATAAAGTAACATTTCATTTTATACCTTTAACTTGTAAGAATTTATTTTTTCTTCTTGTTTGTTTTTTCTTTAAATTCAAATTCCATTCTTGTTTCATGGATGAAGTATGCTTTTTTCTCCTTCTAATCACATTAACTATAGTTTAAAATTTTTTTTCCTGTACTTTTTTCTGTTTTCTCTGAGTTTCCTTTTCTCTGTTAGCTATGTTTCTTTCTAGATTCCTTTTTTATTTATTGTGTTGATTTGTAGATTCTTTTATAGTCTAAATATTATTCACTTGTCAGCTTCAGATTTTACAAATATTTTCTATTTAAGATAAGAATATTTCATTTAAGTGTAAATAAAAGTTAATTGATGAGTAATTTTTTCTGAAATGACTTTGTTAAACAGAAATTCTTAATTTTATATCAAGTATTTCACAGTTTCCTCTGATTGTGCTTTCAGTAATTTGTTAAAAAAATTCTTACCCATATCAAAAGGACATTCTCTTATACTTTTTCTATTAGCATTATAGTTTAAATTAAGTTTTTAATGTATAGAGAGTGCATTTTAATATATTATTTATGTAAGTTATAAGGTAGAGTCTCAACTTAATTTTCCAAATACTGAGTCATACTCTAAAACCATCTATGCTTTTCTTATTGATGTGTGTTTTTATTGATGTGTGCTTTTTTCTCCTGATACTCATTCCAAGTTCCAATAAGTATTTTGGCCTGTTTTTAAGCTGTCTGTGAAATTGCCTCAGTCTGTTGTCTCTTAATAAGCCAGGAGTATCTCCCTGTTGGCTGCTTTTGTTTTATTATTATCATTATAATTATTACTTTTGCTTTGTGGGTTTCTGTAAAATCTTATGAAGTAAGTAGATCTTGTCTTTACTCTGGTTTTTCATCATTCTCTTAGATATTTGTGTACTTTATTTTTCCAAATATATTTTATAATCTTTTTGTTAAACTTTGGAGTTACATTGACTAAATAGATTGATTTGGACAAAGGTGTGTTTATAATGTAAAATGTAACTACTTTTCTGAACTCTATTTTTAAGAGTTGTTATGTTGGTAGTTTTGGGTTTTCTATGTGAATGATTGTACAATGCACTAACAAGTAATTTGCTATACCTGGCAAAATTTGGAACTCATATACCCTATAAACTACAGTCTAATTTGTTAGGTTATATCCAAGAGAAACTCTTGCTCATATTCACAGGAGAGATTCTTGAACAATTGTGGCAGTTGAGGGTTAGATGCAAATTATATGTCCATAACTAGGAAAAGTGGAAAAGCAAAAGAATACTGTACAGCAGCCAGAAGCAATGAACATATTTTCAGACATCAAACTAGGTCATTTATTGTGATTATAGAGAAAAAAAAGCATGAGATCGAATGAGCTCAATAGCATAATATCATTTATACTAAGTAAACACGCACAGACACACACATTTATACACATAAAATCTCTGTGTATTTTTCAAAGGAAAGATAAGGCAAAGAACTTAGATTCATACATTACAGTGGATACTTACAAAAGGCAACAGGATGAGGGATGAAAAGAAAAAAGAAAATAAAAGAAACAATGTTGAGGACATTCATGGATAAATCATGAAAATAATGCCAGGAATTTAGGAGTATGCCTAACATCTCTCTGAAACTGAAAGAAAATTATGTGTTTATGTACACATAATTCTAAATATGCACACACACAATTGTCTTAAAATTTAGATGAAATGTTGATTTTAAATCTTGTTTCCCTAATTTATAAAAGTTGAAACTCAGTCAAAATTTTCATGAGAGCTGATAATCCTAATTTATTATTAACCGTATCATGGAGCCATTTCATATACCAAAGAATAGATCATTTTTCATTATAGTATGTAGAAGACTTAGTGACTATCCAGTTGGGCATAAAATATAAATGGTGAAGAACAGCTGTTGACTTGTTTTGATTTCCTACTATAGCCCATTAATTCAAACAAAAGGTAAGTTTATTGTAAAAAATACAGAGAAGGGAAAAAATGAATTTTCATGTATGTTATCTATCCAAATTACTAACAAGACCACTACTTTGTGCAATTCATTAAGAAGTAAAGGGAAAATATAAAACCTAATAGTTCCTGAACCAGAATGTGTAAAGCATCATTATATCCATGAAAGTTTTGGGTTATCTTTATTTAATGACTTTGATCGATTCCTATGAGAATACCTATAGCAGAAAAACCTTTCTCTAAGTTTAAACCGAATAAAAACTATTAGGAGTGCATTATGGAACAAAAGCATTTAACAATCTCTATAGCTTAATGTAGTTGCTCTACTAGCTGAAAAAATAGAGATTGCAAAATGCAACGATGACTTTGCTAATATAAATCAAGATAAAAACTATTCTATATTTTCTAAAAATTTAAAATATATTTTATTTGTAAATATATCATAGTTTTAAAAATGACATTGTCATTTACTCTAGATTTAGTTTCTTTATTGGCATGTCTTATGAAAATTTTGTTGTTTAAAATTACATTCAATATATGGTGAACTAACAAAATTCATTTCAGTTTTGTGATGTTTAATTTGTACAGCCTCCCATTATTAAAACAATTATTTTGTGAATATGTTAACATAACCATTGTTGGCTTATAAATAATTTGGCCAGCTACCATTTTTCAAGCTCGAAGTGTCCAAGGCATAATTAAGTTGATGGCATGGCACCGTTTGTAAGTAGTATGGAAGCTGTAATGGAACAAATTTAATACGAGAGATAACTACTGTTATGGATGCTGCTGGTGCCCTGCCCACATCACCTTTACCTGGCCATCATACTTTCCTCCGGCTGCCGTGTGTTGGCTGCTATTAACTCGCAGTTACCCTGTTCTCCAAATAATTGCCTTCAGATAGTGGGAGCCTCTGTATTAGTTATGTATTACCACATAAAATATCATTCCAAAACTTAGTAGCTGAAGTGACACATTATGTCGTTTTCTGTGGATTAAGAATTTGGGAGCCGATTAGCTGTGTAGTTTTTGCTTAGTCTCTACTGAGATTGCTGTCAAGAGGTCAGCCAGGGCTGCAATCAACTGAAGGCTCCATTGGGAGTGAAGTATCATCTTCCAAGATGGCTCACTCAAATGGTTGCTGGCAAGAGGCTTCAGTTTCTTGCCATGATGACCTCTCAATAGGCTTGCTTGACTTCTTTCACAGCATTGTAGCTGGGCAAGCAATCCAAGAGAGAGCAAGGCAGAAGCTTGATAATTTTTATGATCTAGATGGGGGAATTCCTGCATTAGCACTCTCTTTGGGATGTGACTAAAGCTGAGGGCACATCCCTGCTTAACTCCTTCCTCCCTCCACTATCCTGCTTCTCTTAATTCCTTTCTCTTAAGAGTTCTCTCTCAATGAGACACGCGTGTCCAAATTCCTGTCTCAGGCACTGCTTGTAGGGAATCTGACCTGAGATGTCTGAGTTTGAAAAAGTACTTAAAATGAATGCAGACTAAACCTCAGCTAAGAGAGATATATAGTATCCTGTCCTAGATACAGATGATTTCTTCTTTACTTTCTCAAGTTCCTAACCCTTTTGTTTTGTTATTCTTCCCCTTTCTCCTCTACATTTATATATTAGAAAACTTAAATACGTTGCTTTTTCCTTGTTCGGCTCTAACATTTAAAGAAAGAAAATTTGCTTATTGATATATGTCCCTGGATCTAAGAGGTGTGCATAGGCTTGTCAGTCTTCTTCTAGCTGGCGTAGGGGAAAGAGAGAAGCTAAACCATAGAGTTGAAATCTTTTGCATTATATCTTGGAGAGCTAATTGTGCTGATTCGGTCTACTTTAATTTTTCTATTTACATAGCATGTTAATAATGGGCTAATTGAAAATTCTGGGTAATCGATTCACACCAATTATAAAGGTTTCCAAAGCCTGAGAAAGTCAAGGAAGAGCTACCTCTCCTTTAATCATTCTAGCAAAGTATGGCATTTTTGCCTTTTTTCTTTTTTTCTTTTTGGTAGAAACCAAATCAGCATAGTTTTAAACAACATTGCACTCAAATAGCTATCTAAACCAGCACAGACAGGGTGATTTCCCTGTGGTCATTCCTGCTCCCTGCCTGATTTCTTGAAGTTAGCTGGTAAGAATAAGTTATTAGGAAGCTTAAATTGGTGATAATTAGCTGTACATTATTATTTCAAAGTTGTGTGACTGTGCCAATTAAGTGGGTGATTAGGAAAACCCCAGGACAATAAATTAAGAGAGAGTCTCAACATGCAGTGCCCCATCTGTTCTCCAGCAAGAATTTCAATTAGCCAAGCCTCCAATTTAAGCACACATCAATTAAGGGGATTGGCTGCATGAATGGATGCGATTTGGGTAATAAAGACTGTGCTAGGTACTATTTTTAAAAAATTAATAACAGAAAGGATTTGGTGTCAAGGTAGGGAATGGAGAATTTTTAGAAATACTGAATTTTTAAGGTTTGAACCACAAAATAATTTAAATTGTTTTATTTGATTTTGTTTTTTTTCAATTTTCTCAACAAAATTAAATGGAAATAGTGTATCAGGCATTTCCATTTTATTATGTAGTGCTTATTAAAACTTAATTTGAGTGTGAATTTATCACTTTCAATATTAACAATTTTTTAAATTGAGAATGGGAGCTAAAGAAGATACTTGAAAGTACATAGGTTAGGGAGAAGAATAAGGCAGGGCATAATTCTGATTCATGAAGTCACTCTCAACTAAAGTAAATTACCACCACGGACATCACAAAGCAACACAATGATGTAGTTAAAAATAATTAGGAATTGGAAAACTGTTTGGACATACATTGAAGGAAGAACTCATAATATTTAGAATTATCAGAATTTACAAATTAAATAAATAACTTATAAATTAATAAATTAACTCATACTAAATAGGATTAGACGTCTTAAAATACATGAATTTATAAAGCCAAGTCCTATCTGGCACAATACTTCATTAGTGAGTCCAAGATTAATTTTAAAAAGTCTATATGTGTTTGTACATATGTTTGTGTACTTTAAAGGGGTAATCAGTATTGATATATAGGGCTTAATGATGAATTGCGTATACCAGTATTTAGTGGGTGAAAATATCCACAGGTCAGAAAAAGTCAACTCTTTTAGAAAACTTTAATATCATTTTTAGTACCAGGGAAAAAAATTTACTATCTATTTCCTGAAGGAAGTTAGTGCTCCTTTGAGGTGCCATTATTATTTATTATTGTAAGTTTGTGTGTTTGTGTGTGTGAGTGTAATTTACTAAAATAAAGGTCATGTTCCCTTCAGTGAGGAGATTTCTGTTTAATTTAAAACACTGCTTAGCAAGCAGGGGTAACGAGAGCATCCAGAACAGGGCAGGTCAAGGCAAGGCTTTGGCTAGGTGGTCAGAAGGGAGGCAGAGCAAGCACTAAGGGAATGTGAGCTGCAAGGCAGGCCAGAGTCACGGCCTATAAGAATAATGAAGATCAGGACCTGCAGGGGTCAAACACCAGGCACACAGGAAGCACACAGGCCAGAGGGCAGAGCCAACACATGGCAAAAGTTTAGACTTTGGGGGGTCATGCATCCCACTGAGAGTCTGATGAAAACTTCCCAGAAAAAAACAGTTCATGAACAAATGCATGCAAAATTTCATTAAAAGGTAATTTGCTCTACCTAAAATTAATATTAAAAGTAAAAAGTTTAAAAATAATGAGTTTGTTCTTCTTCTCTACATGCTCATGGGAAAATGATTGGCCACTTCATGAAATAAATTAATTCGAACAATGGAAATTAAATTAATATTACCCGTGCTGAAAGGAGGGACGGCTTCAACTGTTTTGTCTAATTGGTAGTTGGAATTGTGATTGGTCTTAGTTGTGACTATGTGCTCATATGTTTATTATCAAAGATAGCCACTTATGTTTTAATGGTAATTATTGAAACTTAAAACAAAAACCTCATGTGTCCATCACCGACTGCAATTAGAGCTCTCACGGCTTGCTTGCTTAGACTAGGATAGGTTTGTTTCAGGGAGCATGGGATTTATCCTAAACTCTTTAAGATCCATTTATGTTCCATAGTGCTTTACTCCTCAAGTTAATTTGCAACACCTGTAATATCGAGGCTGTCAATTTTAAATTATTGTGAGTAAAAATAAGTCTTTCCAAATCTCTTACTACAAATGAATAATAAGATTTATTTTTCTTTCAGCTGAAGGAAGAATGACCTTTAAATTCGACAGTTTACAAAATGGTTCTCCCATTACCTTCTCTTTCAAAGTAATGGCTTTACCAGATGACCCAGAAGCTTTTCAATAATGTTTATAGTGGTGGATGTGGGTTGTACTTCATTTATATGGCTCAAAATATTCTTCTGTGAAGCAAACCACATGGTGAATGATATTCCTCATGACTGATATTTTTGAGTATACTTTCTTTCCTCACAAAAAAATAAGTGTTCTATTGTTTTCCTTTGGAAAGTCAGTGAACATCTGCAGAATGAGAACCTAATTCAACTCCCATCTTTAAATTCAGTTTCTTAAAGAGGTGAGAATTAAAAATCCTGCCATGTTGAAATTGATGGTTTTTATAGGAACATATAAAACTTATTTCAGAATTATAGCAGGATCTCTGGAACAAAATTCAGGTTGAGTGAAGCTTATTTCTTTTATTAAAATAGCAAAATTAATTGTATTTAGAAGCATAATGGGAGCTCCCTAAGCATTTTCTTCTACTTTATGTTGCATGGAAGAATACATTTCCACCATTTAAAATATATCAATGGCTTCTGAAGTTTCTAAAAGATGCATACATATAATAGGGGAAAATAGAAGCAGACAGTTCCAAGAGATACGATTTTTTTTCCAGTTGCATATTGAATGGAAATGACAAAGCTGTCAAAGCCTCCTCAATTGTCCTCAAAATAGTAGAAGAAATGTATTTCTAGAGTTGACTGTATCATTTGATGGAGGCACTATTTTTTCTTTTCTTAATCTTCACTTCAAAATACAAATCAGCGCAACCATTTCCAGAGCACTCATCTTCACCAAGATCATTAGAATCATGTGTGGTTTCTGTTGCTTGAAAGTACAACAAATGAAAGTTTGAAAGACGTTTTAAGATAATTCTTTGCTGTTTGGGCCCATATACCATACAAGCAAGATTTGGTAGAATTCTAGATTTTCAGATCAAGCTTACTTCTCAAAAATATAATACAGTCCACCTTTTGAATTTTGAATATCCACAAGTCAAAGCTCTCCATTTGCTGTGTTGGGTTCACCTTCCTTCAGCAAGAATTTTGTTATATATGGAGTAATGTATCTTTGGGACCCTGGAAATTAAGTCTTAAAAATGGACCCAAAGGTTTTATATTCTTCATTTTATTTTGTTTGTCTACATTTTCCAATGTAAGCTAAGCCTTATTAAAAAAAAAAATCCACAGCTATGGATAGTCATAGTGGAGGATGAATTACTTTAATTCATACCACATGGAAAATAGTTTAGATATCACGGTTAAGTAACGGTGCTTATACATTCAATCCTGGTCAGTAATATTCTATGCCATCCTTTAAAAGTTGGAAATGAAATAATACCTGGATAACATTTTACATATGTGAACATTTTTCCCCAAAATGAGAATTACTAAAATAACAGGATTAAAATTAAAAACTAAAATGTTCCCTTTTATCTGAATTCTGTTCGTTATAGATTTACTGACCCTAAAATCCACAAGTATTTTACTAGACCACAAGTATTAGTACTGAGAGATTTACAGTAATTGAAAATGTAGGCAAGAAGAAATTGTGCCAGGCACATATGGTTTACCAATCAGATTGCTTTTTGGGTCTAGGCATGCAGGAATATCTGATTATTGGTATAGTGTAAAGGGGAGTAGGGGAAGAAGCAGAAAGAAGCCCAATCATTGGCAGACTATTAAATTGAAAGTCTTTTACAAAGATTTATAGTTAATATTTTAGTAACCATGGACAAGATCTTATTGTGAAAGAAATACTCAAGATTTGAGCTAAAATACTAAATCTGAAATATATAGGCACTGAGTAATGATTCTTTGTATGAGTGACCATATTAAAATAATTAAATTTGCGTATATTCCATTTGACTCACTCTTGCTGTTGATCTTGACGCTGTCATGTCCTAGACATTTATCTGTTGAAAAATTGGCATGCTTCTTTAAATTAAAAGAACTGAATAAATAATTTCATGTGTTTATTAAAATGAGCAAAAAGCTATAGTAAGTTGAGAAATTCTATATGCTTTTGTGATAGATGCTTAATTCCCTTAATACTATCAGATTTGTTTAAAGCCTTGGACACTTAGCCCAGTGTTTATTTTCACAAATGGGTTAACATCTTTCTTGAAAGTGTTTTTAATGCTGAACAGTCAGTGCTTTCTAAGGTCCACTTTTATAAACTGGGAAAACAATATTAGAGCTAGTTTTGAAAACTTTTTCTAATAATGGTTTTAAATCATTCTTTTTTTAGAGAAGAATACTTCATAAAGGGTGATTTTTACTGGGACATTTAATGGTACTATGTTGGGTTTTGTGGGTCATTGAAAAGTGAGGAAAAGAAGCAGTCTATCCTTTGTATGAACTTCTAGGCCAGGATTAGTATAAAATTACCAGCAGAGGGTTAACCACAGAGCACCTGTCAGGAAAAGAATCCTCTCCAAGGGGTCTTTAAGTATATTAGCATATTTTCAGTGCTCCTTTCCAGTTCTCTTTCCCATTGCTTTTCCTGTTGCTCCCCATCCCACAACCCATCTTAACCCCTGTCTCTTTGCGGAGAAAGCACAGTAAATCCTCTAATGAAGGGGAGATCATGCCACATGAACCAGTCTTCAGAAGACTTCTAAGGAGGAGGGAAAAACCTGGAATCATTTAGGTAGAAAAAAAATTCTCTTTGAAAATGGTGTTGCTCTTTAGGTCATAGGTTCTGTAATGAGCAGTAGGTTCACATGGGGTTCAGAGAGCAGACTTCTTGAGTTACTATTTTTTGGAAAACGTTTTCTTTCTTTTTAACAGAGGTGAATGCAATGTGCTTAAAACACATTTACATTAGCGGTACATGTGTCTTGTGCCATAAATTGCATAGCTTTTCCCTCACCTCCTATCCCACCATGAATTCCAAAGTCTGTATAGAAAGGGACCAAGAAACTAGATTTCATACTCTCTAGCAAATCTAACCCTATACATTTAATTATATTCAAGTATTTGCAATGAAAACTACTGTTTCTGTAGGTTAGAGATAAATATTTTTCTATGCTAAAGATTTATAAAAATTCTTTTGTAAAATAGAATGACTTAAGTATGTATAAAGTTAAATGATTAAATATAAATACAGAATAACAAGAGAAAACAGTTCTTATCCAGAAACTTGTAATTATACATTTCCTCTGCTAAGCAAGAGATTGACGTTTTAAATGTCTACTGTTTGACAGTTGTGGTCAGACTTTTCTACAGGGTTGAGCGTGCTCATTAGTGCCACATTAACCTTAACTTTGCCTCAGGCCATTAACTAGCAAACTGCACATTTGACCTTTGTTCTACAGATATTTTCAAATAGTGTGCCAAGGCACTGCTTTTAATTTGGGTTCTGTGTTATGTGTGGACTGACTTTAAGGATAAAAAATCAATATCTGTCATTAAATAAACATGTGGTCTGAAATATTCCACAGGGAAAAGCTCCATTTGAAAATAAGATTCTTTACTAATACTTTTCCAGATAATTAGATTTGATCAAAATTAGAAATAGTGGCTTTTATATTAAAATGAAAAAAGGAGAAGCGCAATATGTGACAATTTTGAAAACTTTAAAAATTGAAACAGATTCCCACTAGATCAAAACCTAAGATTAAGAGGTATGTCTTTTGAACATAACTTTTTATCCAGCAACTTCTAATTAAATGAAATACAAAAATCAAATATAGACCGGTGCCATATGCTTAAATGTGAGCAGCCCCCTAGAAGGCCAGCAAAGTTTGAAACTTAAATGGTTGCTGCTCTTCAAAGTCTGCACATGAGGAATATATCAACATTGTAAATTCAAAAAGTAAATTAGCTTAAGGGAATCTTTTGACAGATTATGCTAATGTTGCTATATACCAGTTAAGGAATATTATACAGCTATGTAAAAATAAATAAGACTACTATTTGTTAATTTAAAGGAGTTTATGATATATTGTCAAGTAATAAAAGCTGATTGCATGTGTAATTTATATTGCTTGGTCCCAATTGTGTAAAACGAAATCAAACCATATATTTCTTCTCTATTATGTCTGTCTCTCTCTATGTGGTTGTTTGTTCAAATGCATTTAGAGAAAGCTGAAGAAAGACACCAGGTTAACATTGGTTACTTCAGCAGAGAGCAATGAAAACACTATGGCAAGACAGTTATTCACTTGTTCATTTTCCTTTTAATTATTTTACTACTTGAAAAAAATGTTACTTTTGAACTTAAAAATGATTAAAGTCAATCATAGTGGTACAGCCAACAGGAAGTGTTGCTCACTTTGACAATAGTTGTATTCCCATGTCAACCAAACCAGAAATGACAACCTCAGGGTGGGTTGCATTTCCTTTTATATATTTTTATCATGTGATATATATCAGGAGACCTTTCTGGCACTGCTGGCCCCAAGAGCATGGGAAGCAATGAAGCAATAATTATGCTGGTCCATGTTTCACTCTTGTCTTTAGTAAGCTCAGGGCAAGAAAGGCTGCAAGCTATGAATGAACAATTGTGCTACAGCCTTCTTCTGCTCTACTGTGCTTGCACAGTGTACAAAACTGGTCATTAGCCGGTGATCAGAATTTATCTCACTCCCTGCTTCCCACACAAGTCCCTTTAGACTGGCAGAAATATAGAAAAACAAACTCTACCTGAATTTACTACCTTTTAAGTGCATGCTTTTTTCAGGAAAAAAATGATGTGTTCATGTTTTCTTCTATAACAATCTATTAATAAGTGTTTTTCAAAATGTGATAATTTCTGTGAAAATTTGAAAACAGATGAAGATATTCTATCTACAGATTTATTCAATTTTAATTTATCAAACATCTAAAACCAGCCAGACATTGCTAAGTGATGGAATTCTTCATTAATTCAATTAACAAAGATGTAGAGGTCTTCATTGTACAGCCTTACTAAATCATAACTAAATTATTTTTCACAAGTTCTTTCATTTGTGAGGTTCTCACTTTACTTAATCATAAAATAAAAAATTTGGACTAAATCACTGGTTTTCAAGTCCAGGTGCACATTAGAATCCTGTCGGGTAGTTTTCAGAAAACACAGATGCCTGCATCCCACTCTATCTTAATAAATCTGGTTGTCTGAGAGAGAAAGCTAGGCCTCTGTACAGTATAAATGTTTCCCTGGTGATTACAATATGCAGGCAGAACTGAAAACTGCTGGGCCGGATGATCTCTAAGACTCTTTCTCACTGTTTTCATAAAATACCTGTGATGTATTAATTCTGATAGCTATCTTTGGCAGCAATGTGACTAAATAGTAATGTGTCATTACATTTTAATTTCAGTGTCACTTATCAATAGGAGTTGTTCTTGAGCCTGTTTTGTAGAATCTGGCATAGCTTGCAGTCTGACCCTTTTGATTTCTTCTGTTTTCTAATGTGACATACCAGGAAGCTGTGTCTAATATTTCCCCACAATCTAGGAATAGACCCCCTAATTTAATGATTGCTAAATTGCCTGATATAAGGACTTTCAATTATGATTAGTATTCCTTTTTTTAAAGATTTATTTATTTATTTTATTTCTCTCCCCTTCCCCACCCCACCCCACCCCATCCCAGTAGTCTGTTCTCTGTGTCTATTTGCTACGTGTTCTTCTTTGTCTGCTTTCGTTGTTGTCAGCGGCACGGGAATCTGTGTTTCTTTTTGTTGCGTCATCTTGTTGTGTCAGCTCTCTGTGTGTGCAGCGCCATTCCTGGGCAGGCTACACTTTTCTTCTGCACTGGGTGGCTCTCCTTACAGGGCACACTCCTTGTGTGTGGGGCTCCCCTACGCGGGGACACCCCTGCGTGGCACAGCACTCCTTGCCCACATCAGCACTGTGTGTGGGCCAGCTCCACATGGGTCAAGGAGGCCCGGGGCTTGAACTGTGGATCTCCCATGTGTTAGATGGACGCCCTAACCACTGGGCCAAGTCCTCTTCCCTGATTATTATTCTTGTAAAATGTATTTTCTGTAGGAGCTTCAAATGTTGTAAGCTGCTAAAAAACTAAGACTGCATTAGAAGCTAATTAAGAAAGAATTTGTTGAGTATCTGTTGGGTATCAGGCTGTGAATCAAACCCTGAGGATATGAAGAAAAACTGGCTCTTGTCTTTAAAGAATACACCAGCTAGTCTGCGAGTCAGGAATGCAAACAGAGGAAATATACTAGAGAGCAATGTCCTTAATATGGATACAGACATGTGCTGTGTGAGAACCAAGGATGGGCTAACAAACTACCTAGGATGGTGATATCGACGTTGGAAAGGAATTGAAGTTTATGCTGGATATTGACTTAGATTTTGATTCATCCCTTTCATGTCAAACTGGAAAAGGAGACATGATGGGTTGTGAGCTGAGCATTAAGCCAGGAGTTGAGTTCTGAATTCTCGTTTTAGGACCAGTGCTAATTGGCTCTGGGGCAGTAGATAAGTCTTTGACCTCACTGAGACTACCAGTGTCTTCATCCCTCTGTTTCCTGATAATTCACTTTTCCCCAAATCCAGTGTTGATCTTCTGGTCCTCCAGTACAATCATTTTTGGAATACTACTCTTAATTCCTGTGACTTTAAAAATGCCAAACATGGGACATAGATTTCCAAATTAGAATCTCCCCTCAAATTTCTGTCCTCACAAATGAACACTTATCTTGACATTCACACAGACTTCTCCCCACTATATTAGTCTTAGAGAAATTGCAGAAGTCCAAAGCTAACCAATTTTCTGTCTTCTTAGAATTTGTGATCCATCAAGTATTCATTTTCTATTCCTACATCATTGGAGCCAACAGAAACTAAGTTATGATGTAGGAGCAAATAATCCTAACATCAGAACAATAAAATTGTATTTTTGTTTACTTTCTGTGCCTGTTTTAGGTCAACTAGGGGTGCTGCTCAAATTGCCCTTGCTTCAGGACCCAATGACAGGGCAGCCTGTGTCTGAAACTTTGTCAGTCTTTGTGGCAGAGGTAAACAGATGCTGGTGAAGCAAAATTGGTTTTTAAAGCTTAAGCGTGGAAGGGATACACGTTGCTTCTGCATACATTTAATTAGAACCCAAAGCAAGTCACATGATCAAAGCTAACTTCAAAGATGCTCTTGCCCAGAAGGTGAAGAATTGGAATATTTGGGAACAAGCTACATGACTACATATCCTTGTTTTCTCCTTCCTCTTCCCACATGAATATTTTAAAATCTCTTCCGTCTTCAAGCACACATACACACAAATCAGACTTCCATAATTTTCTTTTTTGGGATTTTCTGCTTTTAGTTTTTCATCCCCACTTAATCTCCCTATACTGCAATTGGAGTCTACCACTGCACTTCACATGCTTTAATGAAGGTCACCACATATGAGAGAAATTTCCAGTATTTTAGTTAACTTCTTAAAATGGCATTTTACAATTGGAGAACCCTTCTAATTTCAAATTCCCTCATACTTTAGTTTTCATAATTATTTAACTTTTACATTTTTATTCCTTGGCTTTTACTACTTCTGAGTCTCTTTGTTTTCTTCTTACTTTACATTATTTTCCTAGGAGTGTTTATTCATATCCATGGCTTCAATCACCATCTCCAAGGATGTTAAATCCCACATAACATGGCCAGTCTGCTGAGTTCCAAGGCCTTATATTCAACAGCAAACTTTTGTGATACTCATGGGACATATACCAGCAGCTTCTGTACCCTAGGACTACTGAATGATATCTGCATTTTTGACAGGATCCCCAGATGATGTTTACATGTATTGTTTGAGAAGTAGTGTTCTACCTCATTTCTCCATCTGGATGTTCCAAAGAAATTTCAAACTGAAATTTGAATTTGAACTGTTGAGAAGAGAATTAATTATTCATTATGAATTATTATCTTTTTACACATTTATTAAGTTGGCAACTATTTATTGAGTCTATGCCACTGCTCTAGGATATGTAGTAGTGAACAAAGGAAGCAAATAATAAAATCTCAACTTGCTTGGATCTTTTATTCTGAATCAGGGAGATAAATAAGAAACAATAAAGGCTAATAAATAAGTACACAGTGTACTAGAAAGTGATATATGCCATGGAAAAATGAAAATATTGAACAGGGTAAGAGCAATCACAAGTATAATGTAGTGACAGTTGAGAAGGTGACATTTCCCTTCCTTATTTCTTGTCTCTTAGGATGATACAATCATTTCCTCAGTTACCTGAAGGAAAACAATCAGAAATTATCTTTAAACTCTCACTTTACCTGTCAATTCTAGATTCCTACTGTCTTTCAAAGCTATCACATTTCTCCATGCTCACTGGCAACTTTTTTTCACATCCTCATTTTTCTCTCCATGAATTTCATTCATAACCCCTTCAGTGACATCACTATTATTTATATTTCTGCATTGCTACTTTGATTAATAGATCGCTTGCTTGAAAACTTTTAATGGCTCCCACTGCCTTCTGAATAAAACTGAGACACCTTCCAATGAACAAAAAGGCTGATTATGTAATCTAGTCATTTATATTTTTATGTAATTCACATCAGCACACGCCACACTAGCTAAACTAAGCTGCCTACAGTTTTCTGAAAACAATATTCTTTTTCCGTTTTATGTTTGCTCATCCTGTTTTCTTTGCGTGGAACAGCCATCTGGCTTCTGCTTTCCTAAATCAAAATTGAAGTGACAAATTCTTTTGTAATTATTTCCTAATTCCTCCTCTGTCCTCATGTGGCATTTTTAGTGTGTTATTATTGTGGATTTTTACGAGCATATGCACTATTGTTTATCTGTGAATCCATAGTGACAACACAAAGTCTAGTACTCAATAGTGGTCAGTATTTTGTGAAGAATAACTGATTGTGAATGGTATACGGAATTAGTGGAAATCATTTAGGATACAATAGGGGAGGAAATCTTTTCAGAGAGAATAACACATGCAAAGGAATAAAAGTGTGTTGTGTGTTTTGGGAAGAACAAGTACCTCACTTGTGTGGGACCCTAAACAATAATTTCTGTTGCTGCTGAGGTTGAAGATGGAGAGGTAAGAGGGTGCTCAACTTGCCTTTCCAAGAAGTTTGGGTTTCATGCTGTAGAGAATAGAGAACGATGCATGGCATTAAGGAAATGAATGCATAATTAGTGAATATTAGATCTGAATTTTAATAGATGATTCTCATTGAGGATAGAATATGACTGGAAAGGAAAGACCGGTGGTGTATAGTCCTAGAACAATGATTCCAGAGGCTATAAGAGCTTGAATCAATCATAGCAGCGCTAGGAAGGAGGACTGGAAAAGAAAGATATAGCTGTCCCCAATATGATCTATTGGTTGTAAGGGAGAAATGACACTAGAGCATTGCCATTCACCAAGACTGGAGTCTAGTAAAGAATATCTATTCAGTTAACACCATCAGTTTAGAGGTCTCAATCTACCTGTCATTTGTACCAGGCCTTTTCTTTTCTAGAGGAGTCTTTGATTCCAAATTCATTTATAGTGAATAGAATTCAGGACAGGTTCCATTCATTGAACCCCACCTCTCTAGGAAAGAATCAGTCTATTTCCTGAATTATTTTATTGTAACTGCAACACAAGAATTGATATTCGGTCATGCATTCCAGTTGGTGGAGATATAGTCACCATGAAAGTGAACTGGAGAAAACGGACCTAAAGCGGTTTTTAAAAAAAGGTAAATAAAACTACTGTGCTAGTAAGAAAATAAAGCATGGTTTTTTTTTTGTTGTTGTTGTTTTTTGCTTTTGTTTTTGATTGATCATAAATTAGAGTTGAGTCAGTTTCAAGCTTTATGCAGCCATTTTGTTATCATCATTTATCTGGACAAGCTTTGCTAAGAATTTGATTAAATATCTGCTAAACATTTGCTGGGGTAACTTTTGACCTACTCTTTGAATTCAGAAATTACACATTGGAAAATCACACTTACTCCTTCTACAGATTGAAGGTTATTTATAACTCCAGCAATGTGGACAAATAGCTCTTTGAAAATTAATGAATTATACTGAAATTAATATAGCTGAGCGTAGTAGTGTCCAGATCAGATTTAATTATTTTAAATTTGGTTGCTCAAATATTATTTAGAATTGTCTCTCTTCTTTGTTCTTAATTTTAAAGAAATTAATTTTTTAATTTCAGAAGGGATGTGATTTCATAATTGCTACATTTCAACTGCTCATCCAATGAATTTCTAAGGTTCTCTTTCCTTCCAATGCTTTATATTCCATTGGATATATCAGAGTAGAGGCTTTTCATTTATTTTTCCAAAATATTTGTTTAAATTAACAAAAATTCAGAACTAAAGCCTTTAGGATTTCATCTTTTGAAATGTTAAGACTCACGTTCTTAGGCCACCGAAGGTTTGGTTTTAAAATTCAAAAGTTTTAACATTTTAAATTTTTAAAAAAAGCTTTTTGTTGTTGTTGTTGAAATTTCCCTTCCATAATTGATGGGAGAAAGGGGAGTGAGTAGTGTGGGAGGGAAAAGAAGAAGAACTTAGTTAATACATTTATATATTATTACTTCTAACAACTTTAGTTCTGAATTTATTTTAATGCTTCTGAAACATCTTATATATCTAGATTTTTTCATGTTTAGTCACGAAATGTTAGTTTATGTTCTTAGAAACCAAAGAAAATACCCAGATATGAAAATCTCTCAAGTCTATTAAAAGTTTAATAGACTTGAGAGGTGAACACTGGGGAATAACGGGTACATGGTTGAAACTACAATATTGGGAATGTTCTTTTGGCAATAACGCAAGTGAGGGTTGCTGGTTTGGGGTGTTGGATGTGGGGGGCATTCGGGACAGGGTGCACTTGAGGCAGGCTTTTAGGGAGTGAATGCGTGAGTGTTCATATTGACATAGTGTATTATATCAACAGGTGGAGACCCACATTATGAGCAGCAAGATGGTGGACTCCCATCCTGGAGAGGACTGTTATGTTTTCAAATAGAGGGGCAGGAGTCTCTTGAGAGCATGGGTGGTACCTAATAGGGGAGGACAGACCAGTATGTCAAGCCCTCAGTGTTGTTGCAAGTTACTATGAATCTTGTCCTTCAAGGAGTGAAGCCTGGTGGTTGCGAAGGGTCCTAAGGGGAGGGGGAGGAAGGAATAGAATAGATGGAACAGGGGTCATTTTGGGGGAGATAGAAGTGTTCTATATGATCTTGTTATGACGGATACAGTCCATGTTGAATTGCATCAAAGTTTACAAAAGTGTATGGTCCAGGGAAGCGGCTGTGGTTCAGTCCACTGGGCTCCCATCTACCATATGGGAGGCCCTGGGTTCGTGTTCCAGGACCCCCTTGTGAAAGGCCAGCTGGCCCACACCCACAGAGAGCTGACAGCCTGCACCCCAGAGAGCTGACAGTCCGTGCCCTCAGAAAGCTGGTGCAGCAAGATGACACAACAAAGGGAGACAAGCAGACAGAAGAACGCGCAGCGAATAGACACAGAGAACAGACAGGAAGCAAGCCACCAGGGGGAGGGGTGGAAATAAATAAATAAATAAGTAATCTTAAAAAAAAAGTGTGTGGTCCAAAATGTAAACTATAATGTAAACCATTGACCATGGTTGGTAGCAATGTTTCAATATTTGTACATCAATTTAACAAATGTACCATCCATATATAAAATGTTATTAATAGGGGAAGGGGGAAAGGGGGGAGGATGTTGGGTAAATGGAAGTCTCCTGTATGTGGTATGTGCATTTTCTGTAACCGAAAACTTCTTTGAGAACAAAATAAAAAAATAAGACACTGAAGGAATAAATGGAAGAAAATGTCACTGCACATATAAGACAACAGGTCTTACAGTGATGAAAGGCAAAATGTGAAAAAAATTTTTAAATATTTTTCATTATTTTTTATTATCCCAAATTTTTTTTTTTAATTTTGTTTTTGTATTTTGTTTCTTATTTTTAAAACTATCATTATTATTTCATTTTCTTATTAGTTGTATTTGGGTATTCAATTGGCTTCATTTTTGAAGAAGTTTTGGATCACCTGAGGGTTACAACTGTGGCAGGGTAGGATCATTGATGCACAGTGTTAGTGATAGGGAAGACATGGGAGAAAGCTCACCTGGTCATACATATAAGGTATTTAAATGTGTTCAGATGTTCATGGAGCATTGTTGCAGTGGGTGGAGATTCATGCAATAACAGAAGGAATATCAAATTCCCATTCTGGGGAGTGCTGCTACATTCTCTAATGAATCAGCAAGAATCCCCCGAGTACAGGGGCAATGACTAGTGAAGGAGAATGGTCCATTGACAGGCCCTTGATATTGATGACTGTGTGTATGAACCTTTATTCTTGAAATTGAAATTTGGCCTAGTATAATAGGATGCCTAAGAGTTACCTCCTGGGCGCCTCATTTTTGCACAAATGTGGCGTCTCTCTAAGCCAAACTCAGCATATAAATACATTACCTTCCCCTGAGCATAGGACATGACTCCTGCAGATGATTCTTCCTGGCACCAAGGGATAACTACCAAGCACCAACTAGCAATGCCGCTGGAAAAAGACCTTAAGGGGAAAAAGGTAAAGACGAATGAGTTTATATGGCTAAGAGGCTTCAAAGTCGTCGGAGATCATTCCAGAGGTTACGCTTATGCATGTCTCAGCAGGATCTCATTGACTGCCAAAGTAAATATGACCCCAAATATTGGGGCTCCTGGAGCTCTGGAGACATCCAGGCAGATAGCTCAGGAGTTGGTACCTTGCCAGTGAGCCCTACTTTCGAATTTATGCTCCCCAGTGTGACAGAGTTGGACTAAGTTGTGTTTTCCCTACAAATGGCTCTTCTGCTGTCCTTCTATTTGAACTTATAATTAGTACTAGAGTTGGTAGGTATACATTCAAGGGACTCAATTCTTTGGGCTTTCCATGTGTCAGCTGGACCCTGAATCTCAACGGAGTTACAACACCTGCTCTGCAGTTCATTGGTCTAACCCAGGACAGTTAACATGGAGGTAATGATGGACAACTACCATACCAGGGAATTGAGAGAGACTGAAACAGCAAGCAAGAAAGTCCCATCCATTAGCACTATGGGATCACAACCCCCTCTCAATTAGAGGTGTAGTGGACCTCACCATCCCATCATCCTCAGGATTTGGGAATGAACTGTGGACTTAAGTAGACTTACTTAAAACTTACTGGTATTCTACTACAGACTTACTGTGATTCTAGCAATGGAAAAAATTATATCGTCGATATGGAGGCAGTGGCCACTGCAGATTCTGAGGGTAGGAAGAGGGAAAAACAGGTATAATGTGGGAACATTTTTTGGGTCTTGGGAATTGTACTGAATGATGTTGCAAAAGCAGATAAAGGTCATTATAAATTTTGCCATAACCTATAGGATTGGGTGGGAGAGAGTGTAAACTACATTGTAAACTTTAATCCATGCTTAGTGGCAATGATCCAGAACATGTTCATCAATTGCAAACCATGTACCTCACTAATGAAGGATGTTGTTAATGTGGGAAAATGTGGGATGTGTGGGGAGTGGGGCATATGGGAATCCCCTATATTTTTTATGTGACATTTGTATAATCTAAGTATCTTTTAAAAAATAAAGAGGAAATTTTTTTAATTCAAAGGTTTTTACTTTTTAAATAAATTTTTAAAAAGTTTGTTTTTTTGGTTGTAGAAATTTCCCACCCATAATTGATGGGAGAAAGGGGAGTAATATGGGAGGAAAAAGAAAAAGAATTTAGTTAATACATTTATATGTCATTACTTCTAACAACTTTAGTTCTGAATTTATTTGAATTCTTTCGAAACATTTCATATCTAGTTTTTTTTTTCATGTTTAGTCTGGAAATATTACTTTATGTTCTTAGAAACTAAAAAGAAGACCAAGACATGAAAATCTCTCAAGTATATTAAACTTTTAATCAGTCAGCTATCAATTAGCATGTTGTAAACTTCTGACATTTTCTACATGGAAAGGAAAATAGTATCACTGTGGTTTAGATGCCATCAACTAGTGATGATTTTTAAGTAAAGTATTTAAGACATATGAAAATAAAATAAGTAGAGAAAACAGAAGTTTTATAGTCTAAACATTATGCATAACAAAGTATGCCATTTATATTGACCTTTATTGTGGGTTTTGTTTTCTTTGTGGCTAATTGTTTTCTTTGTTCTTCCATTCAGAGAATTTATCAACAGCCTTAGACTGTATAGAACATTCTATGGAGGCCTGGCTGATAAGCTCTGTGTTAATGAATTAGCTGCTGCTGATGGACTACCCTGCTGGAATGGAGAAGATATAGCAAAAAGGTATTTTAGTTCTGGCAGTCTGCAAAAACATAATGGCTAATGTCATCTGTTCTTTCTTTTTCTGATTCTTGAATTTAACTTTGCCACACAGATTGGTGTAACTGCTCACTATTTTGTTTCTTAAAAAATCTGATTATTTTTGGTCATTTAAAAAAATATAATGACATTCTGTGGTGTTTTGAAAGTTCTCTTTCCTTTTCTACCTATTTATGACTTATTCAACTATCTTATTTCTTCAACTAGTGTCATTTACCATCAATCCAATCTTCCTTTCTTATTTATCAAATATCTCTTTTTTTTTTTTAGTTTAAGTCCATGAGCATTTAGAAAATGAGAACATCTGGTAAAATGTGAATATCTATGTGTAAATATGGATATGTGTCTAAGCAGTGTTAATATGCCCATCCTACAATTATCTGTGTGTGTGTTTATCTGTGCAATGTGCAATAGAGGGAGCACTTTGTATTGTATAGTATGTTATCAATTCTTCTCATACTAAGGACTGAAATTCAACTTTCACTTTTTTTCATTGCTTTCTAGAATTTAAATTCCTTAACAGTTTCTTTTCCATTGCTTTTTGTAATTGATTATACTCAAGTAATTTGAGTAATATAAAAGAGGGTCAAACAATTGGTTGATGATTAGACCCTTCATTTGCCAATGCTGGTGATTATTATAGAATATAGGATAATAAAGCTTTGCGTTGTGTTTGGATTTGTGTCCATTAAAAGTGCACTCTATTGTGAGCAGTCTACAAAAAGAAAGATGGATGTTGAGCTTTCTGACTTACAAATAAGACTACTCCATCTGAAGAGAAGTGGTTTATTTGCCATAGGATTGCTGAGTTGATTTGCTTTTTTTAATAAATTTACTATGGTAAGCAGGTATTATAATTAATTTAAAATATAAATTTATGCAGTAAATATTGTTTACATGCTGTTGGGTCACCATATTCATCATATTTAAAGATTACCTTCCTGAGATATTAAGTGATTATTTTATACTTAATATCTGAATAGCTCATAGATATTCTTAAATTTCACAGAAAAAAGTACTGAAGAAAGGAGCTGTAATTAAATTTATATAAAATATTTGGCCCATATGCCTAGTTTTCTTTTTTATTGTGCTCCTGGGACATTGCAGTGTAAGTACTTTCTAAATATTTCTTTTTTGCTTTTGCTGAGATCAGTGATAGCATGCACAATACTTGGAATTCTTATGGTATTCATGCCAAACAGATTTCTTCCTCCACAGATCTGGTAATTAAATTCCCTTTGACTTACAATATCTCATTCCACATTGTTTATAAATTTGAATTTTACTCTTTTGTGGATTAACAGTTTTTCTACAAGAATTAATGAAAATGTCAAGGTGATTGTGATAATTAAGATCACCTGTCAGTGTAGCTGGGTTATGGTGTCTATTCAGTCAAGCAAGCAGTAGACCGATTGTTACCGTAAGGGTATTTCATGGATTTAAATCAAAAGTCACTTGATTGATTAGTGACGACTGATTACATCTACAATCAAGAAAGATGATTGCCTTTAGCTTTGAGGAAAGTCTCATCCGAACAGTAGAAGGTCTTGAAGGAAGAACTTATTACTTCAGCAGTCAAAAGGAAGAATTCCTCTCTTTGGCCAGGGTTCTGGACTTGTGGCCTGCCCTACGGAATTTGGACTTGCTCATCCCCACTGTTGCATGAGCCAATTCCTTTAATAAATCTCTCATTATTAATATACATGAACATCCTGTTGGTTCTCTTTCTCAACTAATATAGTTATTGATGAAATTTTCAGTAAATAATATAAATATATTTAATTTATTGCACTCTATTATACCTGAAATTTTCTCTTCTTTGGTGATGTTTCTTCCCTGTCATACCTGTCTCTTTGGTCCACCACTTACTCCCACTCCCTGTGACTCACAGGGACAGCAGACAAGGCTTATACATTTTAAGCTCCATGCCATCTCTATTCTACTTCCAAAATGAAGAGTTTTCAGGCTTTATTAAATACTAGCAGGTGGCCAAAGAATTTTGTAAGCTTTTTCTCATTTAATTCTTCTGAGACTTTACTGTTAAAGCTCTACAAGAAACTGATTGGGTGGTATCACTTTTTTAGGTGATGTTGAGAAAACATGTACATGTACTCTGACATCTTTTTTTAAAATTAAGCTTAAATTGTAAGTCCATTCACAGCTTAATCAATTCTTGATCTAAATTTAGAATTTTTTCTATGTAAAGTGAATGCTAAAATTTAAATATCCATGAATTGAGGACGGATTGATGATGGAATATTGGAAGGTTACATGAAAAACTGTTAATATGTCTAATTTTAGGGAAAGGCATTTGAGGAACTTTTATTTTTTATTTCCATTTGGGGTATTTATTTCTTTTCAATGAAAATAGGTATTATATTGATATTAGGAATTATGGACTATCATTGTTTTCTTCTTTGCACAATTTTCTTTTGAAAAAAGAATAAATTCTATTTTTATATTTGATTTCTATCAGTTCATATTTTAGTGGTAATTTTGTGATATTGGTTTGTCAGAGCTTTAAAGGATATGGTTCAACACTGAATAACTGTGTTAATCCAGAGGACTTCTATATAAAGTCAAATTGTTCATGAAAGTTACAATCTTATGTTACTAATCACATTATCCTTCAGAAAAAATGGAGTTTAGCTGTTATCAGTGGTGAAAAGCACTAAGATCCTCATATATGATATTTATTTCAGAGGACTGCAGTTGAAATAAATAATGCCATCCAATTTTGAGGAAATATCAAATGAATGTACACCATTTTTTGAGATGACAGAGGATTTTTCTTTTTTGTGGTGGGTTATAATACTCAACAAGTTCATCCTAAAGAAATTATGCCAAACTCATTAATCAGGTAAATTGGTGGTCAAGATTCATTCTCATTCATTATGAACCATTGCAATTATTTTGGCAAGGTTTCTTCTCCTGCAGTCATTTTAAAAGGTTATTTGATATTGATAAGGTTATTTATGTGCACAGACATGCTGCCTTGAGAAAGAGGAGAACCATACAGACTATTTCAGATCTTGACAGTCCTATAAATTTGGAAAAAGCACTCATCAATAGAGATTGAATTATTTGTGATTGTGGATGAAAATACCTCAAATATCTTTAGTGCTTAAGGAAGTTTAATTTTCTAAAGAAAATTTATGTTAGTAGATTCAATAGATTCTGTTGATATTAAGACTGTATTATACCAGATACTCTACTGCAACTGTTCAAGTCAACAGTTCAACCAATTTTTAAATTGAAGATTAAAATGTGTTATTAAATGCACATTGGCTACCTCTCTTAAAAGTCCTGTTATTTATCCCTCTTGTCTCTTCAACATGAAACAAAATTGTTCTCTGAAAGGCATGTCAGTGCATACTCTGTTCTCAGTGCTCTGTGATTGCAAATTGATTGCTTGACGATTTGCACTTGTCTTTCTGGATATTGATATCCAGGTAACAGTGACTTAATTACCAGGGCTGTCTTTTTACCTTTTGATTAATAGATAATCCAGTAACTCTTCCTCAAGCTCCAGGAATTTATTACCTTCACAAGGACTGTCAAACTAGCCAGTAACTGTTAAGTACCCTAGTAAAATGAATTAGCCACATTATGTGTTTTCATTTTGATTTGGTTAACATTCCTGAATTCTTTTTTCATAATCCAGTTTCTACTTTCCTAATTACAATTGAGATTTTCTTAAAATCAGATTGAAATAGAAAATCTGAGTTTTTGTACTCACCTACTTCACCTTCCCTTCTAGGCAGGAAGACGACACTTTTCCTGACCATATATTTTTTTAGCTCTATTGTCTATCTTGAAATCACTTCTTTATTGACCTTTCTTTTTCTGTATTCAAATGTATTTTATTTTCCTTTTAAAAAGTCATCTGGTCTTGTTTTAAAATTTTATGGACTGTGTTTTTAAAAACAATCATATCTCAGGATTGTTCTGAATTTTACTAATGTAACAGCTAGTTGCTTTTTCTATGTTTCTTGTCCAAAGACCAGTATACTCTTCATGTGCTAAGCTACAGCTTGTTTGTTATTAGTTTTTTCCTTGAAATTTCTTTCAGTTACCTATTTTATCGGGTTCCTAATATTGGTGAACTATACCTTCCTAATAATCATCATTTTTACCACACCTATGGCCTACCTTATTTGGTATTTGCTTCAGAGTTGTATATTGCTTAAAAGGTATGGTTTGGAAAGCCCACATCCCAACAATTCATCATTAAGCTAGAAATTTCTGCTATTAAATGAATATTTTTCAACTAAATTATTTTCTCCATGCCACAGTATATACAACTTTGCCAACCTCCAATTTCATCTTGAATCCTAATAGAAATAATTCCCTCATTTGTGTTTTATTGTAACCTCCAAATACTTACAACGTAGTATGTATAATACTTTTTGCATATATATGTCATATATTTACTTTCTTCTTCTCTATTGTACATCCTTGGAGAGCAGGGGTTCTGTGTTATCTGAGAGGCTAAAAGGAATCAATGTCACTGAATACCCAAGAGAAAATTTTGAATAGGAATCTGAGAAGATGGATTTTTGAATAGTATTGTTAGGAACTAAATTTTGCAAATTTGGTGTATGACTTGGTGATGTTACTTTGGTTGGTAATATTTGCGTCCAAAATGAAGTTGAGTGCATGGAAGAAAAACTGGAAGGTAGGAGAGGAAACATAAAATTTTCTACCTATAGCTGACTCTGGATGCTCATTTTCTTTCCCCTTAATTTTAAGTTCGTGCATGTCTTACTGTGTGCTCTTCCTTCATGGAAATTTTTGTGAACCAGAGTCTAAACAACTCTAAGAACCTCAAGTGTTTTTAGATTAAAGACATATTAGGTGTGATTGTCTCTACCAATAGATAAGGCAGTGGGTGGGATTGGTGGGAAAGGGAGCAACAAAAGTGCAAAGCCTGCCTGAGTTTCAATGTCTAAGTTTGCAATCTTTAGTAATGGAAAAACTGAAACTCTTCTGTTTTGGGGGGGACAGAAATAAGAACTGTGGTTTTAGATATAAGGAACTGCAGAATTTATCATGTCCTAGAATCCACATGCTAGGTCTGATTAGACAGATTTAGGCTTGACTGATGCACCAGGTTTGGAAGAAATGTAAGATGAGGTTTGCAGGTTTTTGACTGTATGCTATCTCTGCACTATAATTGCCTCTTTCTGCCTTAATATAGCACTCTTGCTTGACAGATAATGTTTATTTAAGTGGGAGTCTCTGAGTAGTTATTTCATGTTTTAATTTATAAAAAATAATATCAAAGTTGGTAACAAGGTAATCCCCTTTTTATTAACTTTGCTCCAATTTCCGTTCCTAATTAATATTAAAGTCTAGGAAAAATCCATGCTACTCAGGTCAATATATACATTTTGGTCTTTTCTAACAATGTTTCCTTAATTGGGCAGTATTTGCATGGTTTCTCATCTTCTGTCCTGAGAAATTCCTTCTGAATCTTTCTTCACTGGCTTATTCGTCAGGGACCTCTTGTTACACATATAATGTTTATATTCAGGAAACCAACCTCAGAAAGCTGCAAGTAGAAACTGTTTCATTAAACTCATTCAGTAAACTGTTTTTCCTTACCACTAGAATGAAATCATGGCCAGTTCTCTGAATATTTTTGATCACTATTAGTGTCTGAAAGAACTTTCATAGTCTATTTGTCTCATTAACAGTCTGAATTCAGCCATTTTAAAATTCAGCTTTATAATAAAAATTCTGAACTTCACCTCAAGTAGTCTTTTATTTTGTTCTCCAGTTAGGCACTGCTTCTAGCTATGAGGGTTATGGTGTGTGTGTGTGTGTGTGTGTGTGTGTGTGTGTGTGGCCAATTTCAGGTCTATGTGCCAACCAAGGTTTCTGACTCCTTAGGTTTGGAGCTTGGAGGTGGAATGATGGAGCAAAAGTTAGAGAAAAGGGGTAAAGGAAAGGAATGGGTTTCTGATGGTTAATTTCATGACCTCCCATTGCTGCTTCCTGGCTGGGCAGGTATTAAGAACCATTGCTATAGGGTTTTTGTGTCTTAAAGTTGCTTTAAAGTAATCAGTGAATGCAGGGGAGAGGGTTGGACTATATATGAAACAAAGTTTTCTGTGTATGGATAATCATTGAAGTTATGGGTACCTAGGTATTAATTATACTATCCTTTGTATATTTTTATACATTTGAAAATTCTATTATAAAACATAATAAATATAATAAATTTAGTTTTGTCAGATATAAATCTGTCCCATGCACCATTTTAAATCCTGGGGATGTCATCTATAGTGATGGACAACACAGACGTGAGCCTGTCTATCATGTGGACTAGGATATAGAAGGATGAACACTGAACACAAATCTCAGTAGAGCTCAAAATCTTTAAGGGTAGATGGAATTCTATCAGTAGACTTAGAAGCAAGATACATGGTGGGAGCAAAAGCATGCCTAAATGAAATGCTCCAAGTTTGGTAGCCTATTAACTGCAGTATTTCTGTTTGTGTGTAACCTTTTAGATTATCTTTTTCTCCTCTTTACCACTCTCTTCCATTTGAGCAATACAGGCACATCCTGTAGACTTAGTGTAAGCCTTCCCCATTCATTGTAGTGCAGCCATTTATTCATTCAGAGACAGTAAAACCCAGCAGTTAGGAACATATGCTCATGATTCTCAGTACGGTTCAATCTCTTAACAAACAAAATGAATTCTGGTACATGAATTCACTCTTAGTGTATCAGTTACCTTATCTTTAAAATGTGACTGAAAATAATATCTACTTCATGTTTGAGAATTCAAGGAGTTATTCACATAAACCATTTATTAGACTGATTAGGATATAGTAAATATTACAATTAAACACTATATGCTTGATTCCTTCAGTAGGAGTCAAACTCTGTTGGATCAAGCTTCTTTCCTTCGGGTGTGTTCTAACTCAAAAGAGTTCCGTTTGGAAAAGGCTTATGTGAAAGTTACTTTACTAGTCAGTAAAAGTTAATATTAGGGATTTTGGCTTAGGAGTAAAAGGTAGTCCCTTTTTAAATTTTTAAATGGTTATTTCATTGGTCTAGAATTATAGAAAATATATATTAATAGGCAGTTCATTAAACACTGTAACTTTTGAGAATGGTGGTCTGCCCTGTACCTATCCAAAATCTCAGTTTTCTCAAGGGAAAAATAAAAGTTAAGATAAAAGACAAAGCACTACAGAGATAAAAGGAAATATTTTATTCCAAGCAGTAATAGTCAATCCCTGGCTGGTCAAAGAGTTGATCATAATGAACTAAGAGCTGGTTGGAGATAAACTTCTGGGGCCAATCTAAATTTCACTGGATCACATAACAGATTATTTTGGGTAAAATGACAATTTTAAGGCAACTACATTTATATTCATTTCTCTTTATCCATAGAATTCCTTAAGGAAATGTGTTATAAAATAGAATCCTTAGAATAAAATAAGGTTGAAGCATCAACTATTACCTTGTGTCTAACTATTCAGTTTCTTGCCCTACACTGATGTAGTATAACAACTAGTTACTTCTTCCATCAGAGGCCTTCTTGTGAATAAGGGCACATAGCAAGATAAAAGTTCACTGAGGTTGACTTGTAAAGGAACTTAACCCATTTGTTTGGCACAGAAACAATTTCTTCTGGAATAGAGAGTTCATCACAGTGTCCTTAGACTTATGGCTTCAAGATGGTATTATTGCAAAATGGCAGCAGTGTTCAAGGGCTCCAGGATAAATGTTCTCAATTTAGTCAGAGCAGTTTGTTATTTGCTTCCCTTTTCACATTGGGCTCACAACTGAAACGTTAGCCCCTTTTCAGTGCAATAGATTTAAGTCTGCTAAAATATTTATACTTTTTCTCATATAATATCTATTGCTCTATATCAGAGCATATAAATTCATCACAGAATGATTTATTATATTTTAAAATAAAATTTTAAAACAGAGATTGAAAAAGAGTAGTTGCTCATTCATAATATTTTTTCTTGAAACAGACTCCAGTATTGTCTCATTTAATTTGCAAGAATTGCTCATCAGCTATCTGCAAAATTCATTGCCCAACCATCAAAATCCTAGTTTATTAAAATACTTTTCAAATCAAATAAATAAATTTAGAAAGATACTGCTGAAATGAGTTTCACAAAATCTGATTTGAAATCATCTGCACATTAATAATGGTTATATTTGAAGAATATTGACATTTATGTTGTGGTTGGCTTGCGTGATTAATATAATTGCATATTTCATTTTCCTGAAGATTTCATTTTCTCTTGATAACTCTGAAATGAAAAAAAAAAATTTTCCTAGCAAAATACATGGATGTGAATTATTCTTTGTAGGAGGATTTGTAGAATCCATTTCAAAGCTCCGTCTTTAAGCAATTTTGCATATAATGGCAACCACAAAAGGAACAATTTGTAAATTTTTGAGTTATTGAATAAGAAGTCCAAGAGTCTGAAAATCATGAAGGAAATGAGTTTCAGGTCAAAGGCAGGGAGACAGAGAATTACAAGCAAGAAAATTTTGCTTTCTATACACTTCAGGGTAGTGCTTAATTTTTAAATAACATGTCTATATTATTATAATCAGAAAACCAGTATCAGTAAAACATCTTAAAAATATGATTTGATTCTTGAGTTCATTCTATAACCATCAGCCCATTTCTGGGTACCATTCTGCAAAGTTCAGACAACAAGACAGCTCTTTTTTCAAATGAAATGAAGACTATTTGCTAGTAGTTCAGGCATTACTATATGATATGTGATATAAACATTTTCATATAAATTTTATATAAAATAAATGTGAAATGAGAATTAACGAAGATACTAATAAAATACTGACCGTTTTTGGATTTTTCTAGAAATTATGTATGCAATTTTGGGTATACTGGATCAGTAGATCAATACCATTTTTGAGTAAATATGTTTAAGTTATTTTGCATCACATAAATTAATATCTCTGCTTAGCGAATATAACACTTAAATATAAAAGGTATTGAGTAGTAGTAAAACAATAAATTTGGTGCTGTGGGTTTGGAATTGAGTCATTGCCATCTAATTTGAAGTCATGCTTCTCAAACTGGGGTACATGTTTCTCAGAGATATGTAGTGACACTGTGGGGGGAGACAGAGCCACAGCATAATCATGGCACCTGTGGATAGAAGGACTACTATGTGATAGGCATGTCGTATTGTTCTAGATGAGGAGGGTCACACAAGGTTTGTGCTTTCATGGAGCTCATGTTCTAGAGGTGAGTTGACAGAAGAGGCTATTTTGGATATAGCATCCAGGGGAACCTTCTCTGGAGAAATCATATTTATGCTGAAAATGTGGGAAGATCTGATTTTTCCAAGTAGAGAGAGAATGCCATGTTCACATGTCTGAGAAACAGAAGGAAAATCAGCATGTGTGGAGCAGAATGAGGAGAGTGATGCAGGAGCATTGTCTTGAATGAGACTGTAGATAGCACAAGCATTAGATCCCACAGGCCAGGCAAGAAGTTTGGATTTCATTCTAAGTGCTTGGGGAAGTCACTGAAGTTGTCAAGCACAGCTGTTATAATCAGGATGCTTCATGGCAAGTAATTCTAATTTTTTTTCAATTTTACATTTTTAAAAAGATTTATTTATTTATTTCTCTCCCCTTGCCCCCACCTCTCCATTGTCTGCTCCCTGTGTCCATCCACTGTGTCTGCTTGCACCCTCAGTGGCACTGAGAAACTGTGTCTCTTTTTTTCGTTGCCTCATCTTGGTGCGTCAGCTCTTCATGTGTGTGGTGCCACTCTTGGGCAGGCTGTGCTTTTTTCACGTGGGACGGCTCTTCTTGCAGGGCACACTCCTTGCATGTGGGGCACCCTCCACGCCGGGGTGTCCCTGCATGCACAGCATTCCTTGCGCATCAGCACTGCACATGGGCCTGCTCACCACACAGGTCAGGAGGCCCTGGGTTTGAACCCTGGACACTCCCATGTGGTAGGCAGATGCTCTACCAGTTGAGTCACGTCTGCTTCCCTATTAATTTTAAACATAAAATTTGAGGAAAAACTAGTTTCGAATACTTTCACAAGTGAAATCTTATTCTTTCATATTGGCCCATCTGTGTGTGGTATATATGAAAGAGATGAATAAGAGAAAGAAATACAGAGAACCTAAACCCTAAGAAGAAACAAATATAATTCACAGTGAATAAAAACCTGTCAAATTTGTGTTATCTGGGAAATTTGTCTTCTTTTCAAAACAATAATACTATAACAAAGCTACAAGTTCATGACAAAACTGAGGGAAAAAATGTGCAACATAGATCACCAAGGAATTTTTTTTCTGTATGAAGCACTTCTTCAAACAAATTTTGAAAAAGGCTAAAAATCTAATAGAAAAATGGGCAAAGGATATGAACAGGCTACCAAATGTGCCAGTGACTTTTAAACATATTAATAAATGCTTACCATCAACCACAGTGAATGAAATAAATATTAACTTTAAAAGCTGTTTTTTAAAATTTTTTAGACTGGCAAAGATCATGAAAATTGATAATATTTTTCAGAATTGGCCAGGGTATGAAAAAAAGGTATTTAAATATGTAAATTGAGGGGGAAATTATTCTTATGTCTTTGAAAGGCAACTGTGGAATTTATGTCAATATTTCAAATGCACACAATGGCCTCTGTATCAGCAATTTATTTTGCAGATATATTAACATCTGTAAGCAAAAGTGTGTGCATTACACATTGTTTATAGAAGCATATGGTGGAAAACAACCAAAATGTCTATCAACAGGGAAATTATTAAATGGTCATAGTATATTCAAAATAATGGAATATAATTTAGAGTTGTAAAAAGAAAGAGGTAGCCTCAAAGGTAGTGACATGGAATCACCACAGAAGAAGAGGACTGGAAGACATGTATAAGAGGTAGAATTGCTTGATTATCATTTTTATAAATTTTGTACAATGTTATTTCAGTCATTTCCCCTAAAAAATTTTTAAAAATAAAATCATTCATGTAAATGTTAAAGGAAAATACAAAAACGTGTCTTACTTAGGAGTAATATATTGAATAATCCATGCATTTCACCTGAAATAAAAGCAAATAAAATTGTGTTAATTATTTTTTCAATGTGAGGTTCAGAATGATGTGAGAAAAGAGTTGCATAAAACAGAGAGATGATGGTTAACTGTTTCACTGAAAATTAATCCTGTTGTCTGGTGGTTAAAGCGTGGTAGGGGACCAGGGCTACCTGGATTCTGCTTTGAGCAGCTGCTCAGCACTTCTCAGCAGTGCTTTGTACAGGCTGCACAAACCATGTTCTCACATTGAGCACCCTGCCAGCAGATAAGGAGAGACTTAGACTGTCGTCATTGACGGTGAGGGCTTTTCTTACCTCTTTTATTATTTTATTACAGTTCCTGTATTTCCATATCAGATCATACCCAAGAATCTGTAGTTTAATCAGCCATTCAGGTATTCTGATATGAAATCAGGTTTTGAGAACCACTGTCTTAAGACATCACAATTACTTTTTTGAGTAATTATCATTTGTTCTAAGAATTTAGACTTTTTGAAGAAATAAGGAAGAGCTCATTCCTCTCACAAAGGATTTTAGATTTCATTATATGACAAAGCTTTTTGTAGAAATGATACATGATTCTTGTTTGGATGAAGTCCTTAGAGCAGATTTGGTATCTAATAGAATTCCATTTTGATATACAGTACATCTTCTGCTTAATGCATTTTGTATTTCTGGGGGTTGAAACTTTTCACACAGCCAGAATTTTAAATATTGCATATTTCTGGAAGACAAACATTGATCATATCCTCCTTAGGTATTTAGTATCAGTGATGGAATTTAATTATTTAAGCCACATTTGGATCTTTAACAGTACTCAGGAGGTAAGGCAATTTAAAAGCACCATTCTTTCATACAAATACACAAAATACAGTATATAGAGTCTTGCATAGTAATGGCTATTTGAGGATTTACAAATACATATCATAGACTGCTGAGTAATTGAGAACAGATATAGGTAAATAACAGTCACATCTGTTCTTAGTATGGTAACTTCAAAAAAACATCTGGAAGGAATACACACTGTTTATTAATTATTCATGTAAAAGAAGTAAATTAGGAATGAAAGAGATTTATCTCTAAACAAGGCTGAATGTTTATATGCAATTTTCCATTGTAGGCATTTTAGATAAATATTTCTGTTTCCAATATTATGTTTTCATTATTTTCTGATTCTACATTTAAAAAAATATTCTTTGGACAAAAGTTCCATGCCTAGTCCAGAGCCTGAGATAGAGCTATTTGTTGAATGTAAAAGTTTCAGAACTGGGCAACTAATTAGGAATTTATTCATGTGAAAATCAGCATCTCTCTGGGATTCAATCCAAGTCAGCACAGGAAGCCTCCAGGAGCATACACAAACCTGATCCGTTAGTGCACACATTGACATAATTTATTATGCTTTTTAATATATTTCTTTTGGGAACTATTCACCAACAGACTTTTTTTTTTTAATTTACTTATCTTTAAAAAAATTTTTATACTGTTCCTGGGGAAACACATTGTTGTTTGGGTATTTCTAATTAGTAATTTCCTGTTCATTTTACTTGCAAATGTATTGCTTTCCTCTCTAGAAGTTTCCAAACAGCCCAGAAGACAAATTGTTCAGCTTCATGAAGATTTCACCAACTGAACAAACTGTTTAGTTTTTAATTCAAAAGAAACTGAAGAGCAACTTATGGGTGGTATAGTACAGAAAGAAATCACACCTGCCAAGAGGGTTCTTACTGAAAGGATATGCAAGTCAAGGATCTTTCTGTCTCGATGAAGCTGAAGATGTTTAACTGCATACAAATGAATACAAATGACTTGACATCTTGAATGGTAAAAACGTTTTCAATAGAAATTCCCTATTTTAGAATTTATTTTATGGAATCTTAGCTTTCTCTCTTTTGATCAATGTTTAGTAAATATTTATTGGGTGCTAAGTGTATGTGAGCTCTGGATTATAGCATTAAAGATATATAGAAAGTATCCCTGCCTTTTGGGGAATTATGGCACTGGTAGTGCGTGCTTGCACAGGAGAAGTGCAGGTTGCTATGGAAGTAGATTGGAGAGGCATCTGGAAGTCAGAGTCAGTAGGGATTGCAACGGATATTGTTGGTTCCCCTCAGACTCCATCTCTTTCACATGCAGTACCCCCATCATCTTACTGCTGAGCACAACACAGAGCTGGCACCTACTCCCCAGAATTGCCCCCCAACCCTGCTACCCAGACCTCAGTGCTTGGCAGAGGATTGAGGTAAAAAGGGCACCTCCCACCCCTTTGCCTCAGGGTGGAATCAATCAGTGGTGTAGTTTGGGCTCCTGTGCTTCCTGGTGGGATCATTGAAACTAGACTCCAGCAGAGACCTAATTTTTGCATAGCTTTTATCTTCTGCTCTACCTGCTTCCCTTCCTCCCCTTTCCCTGAGAGCATTTCTCTAATAAATTCTTGAAAAATAATCTACTAGATAGCCAGATTTAAAAGGGTGATTTCCTTAGAGACCTGTAAGGTAAGACTTATAAAAAGAGGCAAGGGAAGAGAAAATATTCCGTACAGAAAAAAAGGCCAGTTAGGAAAGTGCATAGGAAGCCAAAAGAGTTCTGGCTAAAGAGTGCAATGCTGTGAGCGAGGGGTAAGGGCAGGTGTTGGTAGGATATAGGAGAAAGGAGTGATCCTGAGAGATGAAGAGGTGGAAACACTTTGTAAACTATATTACAGCTACTGAATGCCAAAGATTGTGAAAAATCCAGACCTCTCTTTCAGTCTGTAGGAAATATTTGATATTTGAAAGAATTTATGTATTTGATATATTTAAAAATATTACTCCAAAATTAATTCCTTTGAACTGGAGGAAAGATGGACTGCTACAATGGAGTTATTCTGAAATTGCCCTCTGTTCAATCTCTCTGACCCTAGCTCGCACTTACAAGAATGTATAAGCCTACAGAAGACAGTGTTGACTACCTGTTGAAATTTTCATTCTCTCTCTTTCTAATCAAAAGACCTCCAAAATGCAGTGTGAAGAGTATGCTGTAAGTCTATATAGCACAATTTTCGGCAAGCAGATGGAAAAGCCTGTGGTTTAGTATAACATTCTCCATAGCATATCTTACTGCAATACAGGTTTAAGACCTGTTTATTATTTTATGTTCCATAAGTTAGCAGTGGCCTATGAGGTGATTTTTTAAAATCACCTAAGCATAAGTGGTTATTATAGTTCCAGTGAACCAAATTTTCAAAATATGGAAATTTTCAAAATATGGAAAATAAAATATGGAAAAATTTACTCTGAATTACATCTGACTGTCAAATGTGGAATTAAATTAAGGGTTATTTTCTGATTCAACACATCTCTACCAATTGGGTTATATCTCATGTTATATTTCTATTTGTTTGGATATTAAATTGCCATAATTTTTGACTTTCCATAAATACATTAATCTGAAAATATATAGAGAGGTAGAGTACTGATTGGGAATTTGACTTACAATTGTGTCCCTCCTGTATTTTTAAACAGTATCTTCATTCTATTACCATTCCTAAGATCTTATATCAGATGAAATATGAGAGTGAGGGAAACTTCCACATTCTACCTCGGGCCACCCAATGGATTTTGGCTTCTGAGCAATCAGATGTCCACGATGGTGCCTAGAAGCTTGTGTGTGGTGAATCCAAGGAAACTGAGATTGTGGTCCCTAATAGAGACTAAGATGCTTGCTGCAGCTGAGTGATTTTGAAAGATGCTGGCTGTAGATGTGGTGACTGCCCAGGTAGGGACTGACTAGTGAAACACCTCCAGGGGATTCTCAGAAACACCTGATTGCAAGGGCTCCTTATGGAACTGAGACCCAGCTTTTTACCAGCAGTGATCACAAAGGTGGAATTTAAAGTAAGAGCCTATACATCAATACTAGGATTATGTGTAGTTAATTAGAATAGAGACTGTTTTACTATTCACTGGAAGCCAGGCCATAGCTAAGGACTTTGTATTGCCTCCTAGCAACAACCCTATTAAGGAGGCATTATTAAGGTTATTATTCTATTTCCAAATGAAGAAAGTGAGGATTGGAGAGGAGAAGTCACTAATCCAAGATCCTATCTGCAGTAAGGAGCAGGGAGAGAACAGTAAATCTGATGCCAGAATACATGTTATCTTCTAGTACCAGTCCTTAATAAATTACATGTGTTTAGTGAGGAGCAAATGAAATGAATGGATGTGTGAATGGCTAGTGTATCTTTTTTTAATTCAAAAAACAGCACTGGGGAGTGGGTGTAGCTCAGTTAGTTGAACCCTGCTTCCCATGTTCCAGGTCCTGTGTTCAATCTCTGGTGCCTCCTAAATAAACAAACAAAAACACAGTACAGTGCATAAATAAATGTGTACAATGAAAATATGAATATTTTGCAATTGCCTGTGGTCATGGCCCACATGAATCATAAGAAAATGTAGAAGTATAGTTTACTGTTCAAATTACAGTGCATTGCAAATGATACTACTCATGCAACCATCAGAAAACAATTAAATCCCTTTCCATAATCCTTCAAAAGCCTCTTTATTGGCTCCTGCCAACACACCTACTTCAACATTATAATGTGTTACTGCCCAATAAAATTGCTTTTAAAGCCCTTCCTTCCAACCTTTAACCCCAAGAACTACATAATTTATTATCCTACAAATAATCAAATCCTTTTCTTTCTTGGTTTCTTAGGAGATTTCCTTTTGTCCTTCTCCCCCACTAATATTTTTTTCTTGTCATGGATGATATTGTATCAAGGCATTTTTATTGTCCTTTTTATGTAAGCTGTAGTCCCTGTTTTTAGTTAGCATTTAATGAAAGTAGGGTATGTTACCTACAACAGAAACATTGCTTGTATTTTCTTTCCTGTTGTATTCTTTGTCGATTTCATTCCCTTCTTTGAAATGATGTCCATTGTTAGAGAAAAATGTTTTCCACTGCTGTTCTTAGCTATGCTATTATGCTTTGATGAAATTGTGATGTGTAACAAAATATACTTAATTTTTTCACCTTCATATATGGATATAGTGGAGCTATATAATGTGAACCTCCATGAAAATGAGAATCCATGCTATGTGGAAATGTCAGAAGATTATAAACACATCAATGGCCAATTCCAGACCAATTCTGTTAACTCATTACTTAAAGGTATAGGGACAATTATGTTATATGATGGCCAAATAAAGCTATTTATGTATTCCTTGAAATCAAAGTTCAATTAAAAATGTCTTATTTATTAAGTAAGAAGTTGCTTTGCTTTGAATTTGCATCTGGATTTTGAATAAGTTTAGGTCTTAGAAACCCTAAAACTTTGTTTGCTTTTATTCAATTCCTGGACCTACACTTCTTACTCTTTCTTCTGCAACAGCCTTAGTCTGCTTTGCTAGGGAAAAACACTTCTTAAAATGCTGATTCCTTCGAGGCAATTTCACAATATGGTCAAGCAGCCGTGTCTTCAAAGTAATATCTTACATTGGTGTGTGTTCAACCATTCAGAGTTCAGGATATATCCTTGTCTCAATCCCACAATATGCTTGTTACCTTTTCAAAACACCTCAGAAAGTCAGTTATAACTCTGTCCCCAATAGCACTTCTGGAAGCTTACCTTCATAACAATATCCAATTAAAATTCTGAGGACAGGAGAAAGCATAGATCAAGTACTGACCTCATTCCATCATAATCCAGAAACTCCTGCAAACTAGATTTTCATGGAGGACATTCAGGATTCTTCAAAAGAAAATTTACTTTGTGAAAAATTTCAGTACATGGCTAAATTGGTACTTCTCTTCACAACATCTTCCAAGTCCAACTAGAGCAAAATCTTCAGAAATTCAGGCAATGTTTAATATTATTAGAGTTTCAGCTGAATAGCTAGTTTAAAGAAGTCTACAAATCAAAAGTTAAACAGAGCATTCAAACCAAAGACTATCGAGTCAACTTGCCTATATTCTGCTTTCAGATTCAAACAAGTAATATCCAGGACTTCTCCACTTTCCTATCCTCATTTCTTCTGCATTAGAGGAATCTTAATTTTTCCCCTTATGGCTCTAAATCACCAACTTAGGTCTCTATTCCATCCCCACATACTCTCACACAGTGATTTTCCAAAAGTAGAAATCTGGTCATTAAATCACCGTGCTGCACACTCTCCAGTGCCTCTCCATTGCCTTCCAGATGAATTTCAAGCTTCTTAGCTTGACACGCAAGGGCCTTCAAAATCTAACATATACCTATGTATGTCTCAAACCAGACTTCTTGGCCTTTATCATCTACTGCATTTACTTTTCATGCCATCCATGTGGAACTAAGGAGAAGTTCCCATATACACCATTTGATTTCATGCCCCATGCCTCTGAGCATGCTTTTCCCTCACCAGGCCTTCCCTTTCCCACCTTGACTGCCTTAAAAAATATCCTATTTCTCCTTCATCAACTACCTTACAAGTGCATGCCTCTGAGGATCTTCCTCAGATCCCCCTTTTTTTTTTAAAGATTTATTTATTTATTTAATTCACCCCCCTCCCCCGATTGTCTGTTCTCTGTGTCTATTTGTTGAGTCTTGTTTCTTTGTCCGCTTCTGTTGTCATCAGCGGCTTGGGAAGTGTGGGCGGCGCCATTCCTGGGCAGGCTGCACTCTCTTTTGCGCTGGACGGCTCTCCTTACGGGGCGCACTCCTTGCGCATGGGGCTCCACTACACGGGGGACACCCCTGCGTGGCAGGACACTCCTTGCGCACATCAGCACTGCGCATGGGCCAGCTCCACACGGGTCAAGGAGGCCCGGGGTTTGAACTGTGGACTTCCCATGTGGTAGACGGATGCCCTAACCACTGGGCCAAGTCCGTTTCCCTTCCTCAGATCCCTTTTTTTTGCTGATTTTATACACCTTGTACATTCTTTTGTTTTTGTGTTTTTCATTATATATATATATATATATATATATACATATAAATAAATTTCTCTCATCTCTAACATACTTTAAGCTTATTTTTGCAGAAACTCTGCATTTTTACAATATCATTTGCCTAACAGCATGGGGTCTCAAAGTCAATCAGTGCATGTTTGTGGAGATTTGCTAAAATGTCAAAATTGTTATTTAGGGGTTTTTCAATAAAATTCAGTTCTGGAATTGAACAACAGTAAATAGATCAAACTCTATTTTTCTTTCTCCTCAATATATTAGTTGATTGATTACAGGTAATATTTGTTTGATTTCATCCCTGAATTTTATTATAAATCAATATTATTTTTTTCTAGGTCAATACCACCAGATGCATATGTGTTTAAAAAAACCCAAAACACAATCTTCATCTTTCTTGATGAAAGAAAGCATATAAACCTTCTTATTCTTTGTTCGCTTATAACCTCCCATTTGCCCCATAAGTTTCTATCATTCCCAGGTGATATTAGAACAAGAATCACCTTCTTATAACTGAAAGAGAAGAGGAATAATAGACTATGACTTTATTGGGAGGGGGCTTCCTTCAATGACTGAGGGTGCATAATCTTTTTTTGTACCTCCAGTAGATTTGCTATGGCCAAAACACTAAAGTGACTGTGTGTGAAGGGAGCAGAACTGATGCATTTCCATACTCTTTTGGTGAGTCTACCATGATTGTTGTTCAGCCTGTTCTAACAATAACTCTCATAAGAAAGCATCCTTGTCACAAGGAGGGTGGGCACTGTCGTTTTGAAATTAGGTTTGCTTGTCCAGCCCTACCTTACAGATTAAAGGACATGTTGATAAAATATCAACCCAACAGACCATATGTTATACTTAATGAGAAAGCATATACTCTACTGATGATGGTTTGGAGCTGTCACCATTTTATAGGAAGAGCAGTGCACTGATTTACTTTATTACTCATTAAATAAGTCTATGCTATTATTTGTAATTCAGTCCTTAGGAATGTATCACATAGATATAATCAGTAAAAGAGCTATAATCTTTGTGTCATTTTGCTGGTGATGGGTCAAATATGAGCAAAACTAATTACAAAAAAGTATTAGCTTATTACAGAATAGTATTGGCTGTCGTTTGCTTTGTGCTTGCTATGTGCCAGGCACAATAATAGGCCCTTGTACCTTAGTTTTTTTTCCTTTTACCAAGCCAATGGAATAGGTATATTTTTCTGATTTTATATATGAGTTAACTGCAGCACAGACATGTAAAATAACTCACCACAGTTCATATAATTATTAAATTTAAGGGCAGTAGATTAAAACTAATTCAGCTTATTTCCGAAGCTTGTAATTTTAACTTTGGCAACCTCACAACTAATAGTCTACTGTAAAGCATAACCTTCCACAGTTCCTCCTCTCTGCTTTCTTTAAATGAAAGTTCTATGAAAGGAACACCTTGGAAGCTGAACTTTTCGAAATTTATTATACTCTGTGCTATTCCAGATGGATAAGAGCAAGACCTTAGAAAATTTCCCTTACAATTTATTAAAATTATTAAATGATTTGTTGAAAGATGTCTTCCAGATTATATCACTGTATATAATTTATAAACTACATCATGATATATATTTTCTTTTCATACAGTGTGTGTAGTCAGTAAGATCCTTTTATATCTGTTTTGAAATGCTTAAGGCTCCTTAGGTCATGCTTCTCAAGCCTTCATTGTGTTTCTATATCTTGGGTTGCCATCCAGTGGTGGCAGTCATACACTTCAGTTGTGTACAGAGAAAGGAGAAAAACTCTGCTCTCTAAGAGGTCTGTCTCTTCCAATTCATAAGAAAATGCTGGATACTAATTGTGTGTAACTATTTTATAAAAGTTTTAGCCATGATTCCTACTGAGACCAGTAAAGATATAAATGTATATAGATGTGTCAAAATTTGTAGAGAAAAAATTATTTTTTTATTTTTCTTAAAATTTTATAACTAACATTTCTTCCCTCAGAAAACCATTAGAAATAAGTATTTATGTCACATTTACTGTCAAAGTCAATTATGTGCAAATTCATACCAGTGGTTAACATAGTCAAATCAAGTGCTGGATTTCGCATGTATTTCTCAAATATGATGTCTAGTTACTGTGAGGAAATGACACTACAGTATCTGAGTAGAGAATTTAAATTCATAAAATGTTTTTAGATCATTTCTTCCCAGATGGACAAGTTGTAGTGTGTGGCATGGTTATAATTTGTAGAAAGTACTTTAAAGCAACAGCTGTCAGACACATCTTAGAAATTCTGTTTGTGAACAGAGTTTAGGAACATTTATTGCCATGAAATTAAATTGGAATAATTTAAGCTACTAAAAGAAAGGGAATAAAATGGACACTTCCAATAGTTAAAAGCTATATTTGTTGAAAATATGGGATAATTTTCTTTGAGAGTGTCTTTTTATTTTGAATATAAGATAATTTGGTATCAAAATAATTATTAGAAAAATATTCTTCATTTGAGTAAAATGTTGAGTGTATCTGGGTAGATGTTCATTTCATTATGATTGATTAACAGGTCATAGATTGGAAAATATGATTTATACATAAGGAAGTTATACCATTTAAAATTGCTTATCTGATATCCAAAGATAAATTGACTTATGTATCAACAATATAAATTTTCAGTTTCTCCTCAGTTTTTTCAGAAATTTCAAACCAACCGTAATATATTGCATATTCACGTATCCTTCGTCTAAATTAATCTATTATCTCTCTATCTTCTATCTATATCATCTATCTGTGTATAGTTATATGTATGTGTATATGCACACATATACACACTGATCTTATTTTCTTCCTTAGAATAATTTGAAAATTAATTGCTAACTTTTAATACTTTTAATATTTCACCATGAACACTTCAGCATGTATAACTTAAGAACAAAATAATCTCTCATAAAACCAGAATGATATTCTACAATAAATTTACTGTTAATGTAATATTATCAAATATATGGCCTATTTTCTATTTGTCCCCATTATTCCCGATAATGTCCTTTCTTGATTTTTAAAAACCAGTAGCTGGTTAATAATAATGCACTCTCTCCAAATATCAACTTTTATTTGTAATTTAACAAAGGCATCTTAAGTAGAAGTGTATAGTTGTCTTATAGAAGGTACTTCAATATGGATTGTGAAATTGTTTCCTTATAATTATATTCATATTTGACCAGCTTCCTACACAGACAGTATGTACTACTCAATGTATCACATCAGTAGATATTGCATGCCAATTTGGTACATTATTGATGGTATTGCATCCATGACATACACACAAATGTGGTGTCTACCAGGTTTTTCCATTTTAGTGGTACCCTTTACATTTTTTATTAATAAGTAATCTGGGGTTTCAAAAAATTAAAAAATTTTAAATAATTAAAAGCCAGCCCCTGAGCCTCAACAGACTTGCAACTCCTATCCTCTGGTTTATTGGACTTACCCCAGCCAGCCAACGGGGAGGTGAAGAAGGCCAACCACCACACCAGGGAGCCAAAAGTACCTACAACTGAAAGCAGGAGAATTGCATCCAGCTTCCATGTGGAATTGAAGCACCCTCTTGATACAGAGGTGGGGTGGACACAACCATCCCAGGGTCCACAGAATGGAGGAATAGAGTATAGATTAGAGTGGACTTACTGATACTCTATTCTGGAACTAATGTGATTAGTAATGGAAGTAAATGTAGCACTGGGATGGAGAAAGTGGCCATGGTAGCTGCTGAGGATAGAATGGGAAGAAGAGATGTGATGTGGGGGCATTTTCAGGACTTGGAGGTGTCCTGGGTGGTACTGCAGGGACAGTTTCTGGACATTGTATGTCCTCCCATGGCCCACTGGGTGGACTGGAAGAGAATGTAAACTGTAATGTGGACCATTGACCATGTGGTGTAGCAGTGCTCAGAGATGTATTCGCCAAGTGCAATGTTTGTCCCATGATGATGGAGGAAGTTGTGGTTATGGGAGGAGTGGGGTGAGGGGGGTGGGGGGTATATGGTGACCTCATATTTTTTAATGTAACATTAAAAATAAATAAATTAATTAAAAAATAAGTAATCTGTGGAGTGATACTTTGAAATTGTATAAATAACAGATTTCAATATATGTTACCCATTTTTTTAGCTACAGATAGGGTTAATGTCTAAACACAAAACTAAAAATTTTTTAACTGACTCCAGTAGAGTGAAGATATTTTGATGGTGTTGAAAGTCAAAGTCCCAAATAGAGAAGAAGTACAGTTTAATGCTACAAAGCTTCTTGAACCTTGCAAAATAAATAAGAAACATAGCACCATCTGTATTGTCCGTTTATATTGTATAGACATATTGTAGATAAGCTTTTAATTCTTACTTTGAAAATGCATTTTCCCTTGTTTGATTTACCTTTCACCAGTAGTAAAATACAGTTATGATAAAGTTAACTGAACACTGATATCAGTAAAACATTGTGGGATATTGAGGTGTTGAGAGTTTAAATCAATATTTTAGTCAGGTGTTCAATAAGTTATTGTTAGAGCATAGTACTAAAATGCATTTAATAACCACAGTGACTAGTTTGCCACAACTTGCAACTTAGGGGTCAACACAGACAACAAATTTTATTTTATTTATATTTTTTGCATCATTTCTAAGAAATTTTCTGATAATTTAAAAATTACTCTCAGAAATGGTAATAGCATTTTAATGAAAATAGCATGAGTTTAATTTAGAAATATGGACAATAAAAAGGATTTAGTATAAACAAGTAGGTTAGAATGCATTATGTAGTCATGCCTTATATGGAAATAGGTATGTAATTTTTAAAAAGCAACACCCTACAGAACCAGAGAGACAGATGTTAGCTTCAGCTGTTACAGTCCAATCTGCTACATATCATAGTGGAAAGCATTAGCTAATAGACAAAAGAATTTGAGGAAAGGGGGAAAATGTTCCAACGAATATTTTACCCATTATCATCACATCATGCAGCACTCCTCTTAGCAGGTATTTTTTTTTCAAAACTAATAACAGCACATTGCAATGATAGAGAAGCATCTCTAGCATTTCTAGATCTTGAATAAATGCAGTCATTTAGAAATTAAGTGCAATATAATAATATCATTAATACTATATTAGAAGATACATGTGTTGAGCAAAGCAGGGTTTTTAAAATAAAATTTTATTGAGTATATCATTTATGCATGACCATACATAAACAATAAGTGTATAGTAAAATTTGTTAACTTGCAAAACAAACATGCATGTCCTTATACAATGCTCCCATATATCTCCCCACCACCAACACCCTTCATTATTGTGAAATTTTTGTTACAAACTGTGAAAGAACATCATCAAAATATTACTAACTATAGCCCATATCTACATTTGTTGTATTTTCCCCCAACCGACCCAAATATTAACACGCTATATTAGTATTATATATTTGTTGTCATTCATGAGAAAACGTTCTCATATTTGTTCTGTTAACCATAGTTCATCCTTCAGCACTGGATTCCCTCTGTTATGCAGCCCCGTGCTTTATACAATCCATCAAAGTGCACACCCAGTGGCTCTCATTTTAGTTAGTTGTTCTGTCACTACCTCAATTTTAGAATGTTTTCAGAACTCCAAAAGAAAAAAACAATCCCATACCCCCTTAAACTCCCCTCTTCTTGTCCCTTAGAATTGAAATAATATCTTCTTTCCATTACTGCAAAATATTACAATATTACTGTTACCTCTCATCCATAAGTTACATTAGTTGTAATTTTCCTGTATATCTCCATATTCTTGTCACTTTGTAAAAGAAGAACATTCCTATATTTATAATATCAACCACAATCTTTATCCACCACTGAAATCCCTATATTATACATTCCCTGGAGTATTGTCTAGTTTACTTTTTTATTTGTTAAAGATTTATTTGTTTATTTATTTTCCCCCTTCCCCTCCTCCCGCCCTGCTGTTTTTGCTGTCTGTATAGTCTTCTCATTTTCTCTCCTCTAGGATTCACTGGGATTCGATCCTGGGGACCTCTAATGGGGAAAGAGTTTCCCTGTCTGTTGCGTCACCTCAGTTCTTGGTTTCTGCTGTACTTCACCTTGACTCTCCACTTGTCTCTTTTGATGCATCATCATCTTGCTGCGTGACTCACTTGTGTGGGGCACTGGCTCACCACGTGGGCACTCACGGGGTCACCGGCTCAACCATGCAGGCACTCTCACAGGCACTGGTTTGCCACATGGGCACACTTTCTCTTCTTTTTCACCAGCAGGCCCCAGGGATCAAACCCAGATCCTCCCATATGGTAGGCAGAAACTCTATCACTTGAGCCACATCTATGTCCACAGACTACCCTTTCAGTCACAGTAACATTTTAAAATCAGCAGTGTTAGTTATACTAATTATGATGTGTTACCCTCAATTCTATTCATTTCCACCCTTTTACAATTAAGCTTATTAATAATACTACATATGTTAAGCATCAGCTGCACATTCTATTTCCTAGTAATCCATACACTAGAGTTATCTCTGTGAATTTACTCATCGTATTTAGTTGATATACTTGAGACCATACAATATTTGTCCTTTTGTGTCTGGCTTATTTCACTTAACATAATGTCCTCAAGGTTAATCCATGTTGTCATATACATCTCTATTTCATTTCTTCTTACAGCTGAATAGTATTCCATTGGGTGTATGTACCACATTTTGTTTAGCCATTCATCGGTTGGTGGATACTTGGGCTGGTTCCATATTTTAGCAATTTTGAATAATGCTGCTATGAACATCGGTGTGCAAATGTTAGTTCACATCCTTGTTTTCAGCTTTTCTGAATATATTCTTAGTAACAAGAATGCTAGATCATAGGACATTTCTATATTCTGCTTCTTGAGTAACTGTCAAATTTTCTTCCACACAGGCTGTACCATTCAACTTTCCTACCAACAGTGAAGGAAAGTTCTTATTTCTCCATATCCTTTCCAGCACTTGTAGTATTTATTATTATTTTTTTAATAATGGTCATTCTATAAGGGGTGAAATAGTATCTAATTGTAGTTTTGATCTGCATTTCCCTAACAATTATGGATGTTGAGTATTTTTTTTCATGTGCTTTTTGGCCATTTGTGCTCCCTCTTTCGGGAAATGTCTATTCAAGTTTTTTGTCCATTTTAAGATTGGTGGTGCTTGTCTTTTTATCCTTGAGTTGTATGATCTCTTTTTATAATATAGGTATCAAACCCTTACCAGATATGTGGTTACCAAATATTTTCTTCCATCATGTAGACTGCCATTTTACTTTATTGACAAAGTCTTTTGAAGAACTAAAGTGTTAATTCTGAAGAGGTCCCATTTATCTAATTTTTCTTTTGTTGCTTGTGCTTTGGATATAAGGTTTAAGAAACTACTGCCTATCACAAGATCTGGAAGATGTTTCCCTACATTTTCTTCTAGGAATTTTATGGTTGTAACTTTTATATTTAGGTCCTTGACCCATTTTGGGTTAATTTTTGCATAAGGTGTGAGATAGGGTACTCTTTCTTTCTTTTGGATGTGGATATCCCATTCTCCCAGCACCATTTGCTGAAAAGACTGTTCTGGCCTACCTGGGCCAGGAGAGAGGGGGGACTTGATCTTCCTTTCAAAAATTTTTGACCATAGATGTGAGGGTTTGCTTCTGAACAATCAGCTTGGTTCAATTGGTCTGCATATTTATCTTTATGCCAGTACTATGCTGGTTTTGTCATTGTAACTAAGGAATATACTTTAAAGTCAGAAAATGAGAATCCTCCAATTTTGTTCTTCTACTATAACATATTTTTTTGCTATTTTGGGTACCCTACTCTTGGAAATAAATTTTATAATTGGCTTTTTTATTTCTACACAAAAGGCTGCTGGGATTTTTATTGGGATTGAATTGAATCTGTAAATCAGCTTGGATAGAATTTATATCTTAACGTTATTTAGTCTTCCATGAACACAGAATGCCCTTCCATTTTTTTAAGTCTTATTTGGCTTCTTTTAACAATTTTTGTAGTTTTCTAAATACAAGTTATTTATGTCCTTGGATAAGTTTATTCCTAAATATTTGTTTCTTTCAGTTGTTATTATAAGTGGAATTTTTTTTCTAATTTCCTCCTCAGATTGATCATCAGTAGCATATATAAGTGCTACTGAGTTTTTCATGTTAAACTCTTGCTTGTATTCCACCACTTTGCTGAGTGGACTTTTCAGATTTTCTACAAATAGAATCATATCATTAAGGAATAGTGAAAGTTTTACTTCTTTGTTTCCTATTCAGGTGCCTTTTATTTCTTTATCTAGCCTAATTGTTCTATCTAGAACCTCTATCGCAATATTGAATAACAGTGGTATCATGGGGCATCCTGGTGTTCCTGTTCTTAGGGGGAAACCTTTGTCTTTCACAATTGAATACAATGCTAGCTGTGGATTTATCATATATGCACCTTACCATATTGAAAAAGCTTATTTCTATCTTTTGTACTGTTTTTATACAGAAAGGGTTCTATATTTTGTCAAATGCCTTTTCTGCATCAATTGCGATTTTCATGTGATTTTTCTTCTTCAATTCATCAGCATAGTTTATTACACTAATTGATTTTCTTGTAATGAAAAAACACTTTCATACTTGGGATAAAACCCTCTTGAGTGTGGAGTATAATTCTTTTAATGTGCTTTTGGATTAGGTTTGCAAGGTTTTTGTTGAGGATTTTTTCCTGTATACTTATTAGAGATATTGGTCTGTAATTTTCTTTTTTTGTAGTATCTTTATCTGGTTTTGGTATTAGGGTGATGTTGGCTTCATTGAATGAGTTTGGTAACACTCTTTCCTGTTCAATTTTTTGGGAAAGCTTGAGCAATATTGGTATTAGTGTATTGGTATTAATCGGCCAATCTGTTGGCTTTTATAAAGGGTCTTTATTTGGGGTAAAAGCTAACAGTTACAAGGCCATAAAGAGTCCAACTCAAGGTACTTCCTTAACATGAAGCAAGATGGCGGGTGACCTCAGTGAGGGTTCAGTCTTCCTCTTTCATCTTAAGGCTCCATGGGTCCAACATCTTCTGATCTCAGGGATAGGACTTGTCTCTCTTCCCAGGGCTTGTTTCTTTCTGGGTTCAGCTGCTCTGTTCTCTTCACAAGGTCAGCTGTATACATCAGACAAATGGCTCATCTCTCTCCAGGGCTCCAAGATCAAAACTTAGTTCTGTCCTCCGCCAGGTCTTTTTCTGTGTTTTCCTCTGTATCTGCTTCTGTGTGTCTACTTGATCGAGTGTCCATTTATATAGCCCACAAAGGGGATGGGGACTCAAACTGAGTCAACTAATGATGTAGGTGAATCAAAGTCCTAATCTTAATATAATTTAATCAAAGGTATTTCACTGAATCAAATACAATCAAAAGGTTAAAGGGTATCTACCCAGAGGAAGAAACCAGTTTATAACATAATCAGTATCTCTTTTTGGAATTCATAAATATATTAAACTGCTACACTGTCTTTGAATGATTGGTAGAATTCACCTGTGAAGCCACATGGTCCCAGTCTTTTCATCTTTGGGATGTTTTTGATGACTGTTTCAATGTCTCCCAAGAAGGGAGATTTTACACCACAGAAATTGGCTAATCTCCCAAGCAGGTCCCTCTCAATTCTCCTAAGGAGTTGGTTGTTAAACATTTACCAGCATAACACTGGTAATATCCTACTTGGAGGACAATGAGTGATTGGTTAACAACATTATGGTTATAACCATATATGAATTTTGGTTTAATTTCAAAGTCATTGATCATCAATAAACAGATTAGAACAGGTATCAAATTCAGTTGCACATTAAAAAGAGGCTTCCACCACTCTTTAAAACTGTTTTTTTAAAGTTGCCATTACCTCCACATGGATAAATACAATGGTGATTTTTCAGATCTTTTCTTAGTTAACCTGTCAGCACTCAACGCACTCTTCATTCATCCTCTTCTCTCTGCCCTCTTAATATTGAAAAACTTGAGAGCTCAGAGTCTAGGTTCTCTCCTCTCCTCTTTTCTACCTGCATTAGGGTTTCTCAGCTGTGACACCATTGATTTATTGGGCCAGATAATTCTTTGTTGTGGGGTCTGTCCTGTATATTGTAGGATGCTTAGTAGCATCACTGGCCTCTATCTACTAGATGTCACTAGCTCCTCCACCCCAGTTGTGACAAATAAAATGTCTGACATTGTCAAAAGTCCCCGGGGAGAGGGTGGGTTAATAATGCTCCTGGTTGAAAATCACTGATTTATAATCTGTGCAATCTTGGCAATCACCCCCTTTTTCATACCTTTAAATATTAATTCACCAATATGCTAATTATTAACACATTTGGTTTACCATCTCAATTGTCTTTCACAAATTCCAAGACTGTATATTCATTTGGATGTCTGTATATATCTGAAACTTAAGATATTCAAAACTGAGTTGATCTTCCCTCCTACACCTTCTGACCTTCTCCATCTTCCTTGATTGCTCACTTTATTTTAACCTACATTCAGTCCATCTGGTTTTACCTACAAAATATATTGAAAATTCAGCTACTTTTCACCTAAGTGTCCTAGTGTGATCCACTATCATCAGTCTCTGGAGTTCTTGATTTGCTCACTGAATTTCCAGTAATTTCTATCTGGTCTCTCTACTTAGTCCCCTTTGTTCACCTTCACCCCTACCCAAAGTAACTTATTCCTAAGAAAGCTGAGTGCTTTTTTTGAAATACATGTTAGGCCTCTCACCCTCTATTTCAGCTCTTCAAAAATTTTCCTATTTCTCAAAATAAAATCCAAAGTCTTAGGATGGCCCCCTTGTTACCATCCTACTCTGCTTTCCTACTACTCTCTGTACTTAACTTTGCTTATTTGCCATCTGTATCTATTTTTGGAACTGCCTATTCAAGACTTTTCCTTTTTAAAAAATTGGGTTGTTGATATCTCTCCTCATTGATTTTTAAGAGTTTTTTTACATATTCAAAGTAAAAGAAATGCATATTCACTGAAAATAATTGAAACAAATAAAAAGTACAAAAGAGAAGCTACAATTTAAAAGTAAACTCACCTCCAGGATAAAATTGGTTGATAATATCTTATAAATTCACCAGTGTTTCTTTTATTGCATAGCTATGTATATGCATATTTATTTTTTTATCTTTTGGATATATATAATTTTAAACCTTTTTTCTAAAGGTAGTTTTGCTTTTCATTTTCATAATAGTGCTTTTGGAAAGCAAGTGTTTTTAATTTTGAAGTCAATTTGTTGATGTTTTTCTTCTACAGTTTGCTTTTTGTGTATGAATTGTAATTAGGAGTTTTTGTGAATCTCAAGGTCATGAATTCTCCTATGTCCTCTTAAAGTCTTTGAATTTTAAGTGTTTTATATTTTGGTCAAGGATCCATTTCAAATTAAATTGTATATATGACAGGAATTAAGGGTTGATGTTCATTTCTTTTTGCATGAGGCTGTTCAATTTCCACAGCACCATTTGTTGAAACTATTATTTTTCCCAATTATTATCTTGACACTTTTGTAGAAAATCAAAGACCATTTATATGTGATCTACTTCTGGACTCTTTTCTGAAACTTCATCAGTCTCTTTTTGCCAGTATCCGACTCTATTGACTATGTATATTTCTAGTAAGGTTTGAAAGAAGACAGTTTATGTCTTCCAGCTTAGTTGTTATTTTCCAGTGTTGTTTAGCTATTCTAGTTCCTTGCAATTCCTTATATGGTTTTGAATCAATTTGTGTCTTTCTAGAAAAAAATAGGCTGATTAATTCTAATAGCTTCTTTTTAGATTCTGTAGGAATTTTGATGTATGCAATCATGTTGTTTGTGAAAATAGACAAGTTTTCCTTTTTGCTTTCCAATCTGAATGTCTGTTATTATTTATATTGCTGCTTTGCACTGGTTAGAACCTCTACTAAATGTTAAGGAGAAGTGGTACGAATGGACAAAGTTCTCAGTTCTTGGTCTTATGGAGGAAGCATTACGTTTTTAACTATTAGGTATAATGCTAGCCATAAAGTTTCATAAAAGTCTCTTATCAGCTTCCTAGTTTACTGAGAGCCTTTATTATGAGTATATGTTGGATTTTGTGAAATGCTTCATCTGCATCTATTAAGATGATTGTAGAGTTTTTCTGTTTTAATTTGTTAATATGGTGGACTACATTGATTATTTTATGACCATTAAACCAAACTGCATTCTTGGGATAAATAGCACTTGGTTGTGGGGAACCTCCCGCTGTAAGGTCTGTTTACAGCCTCCAACTACATGGCAGATTTCATAACTACCACAGCCCTGCCCCGCCATTTCCTCCTTCTTCTTCCTCTTTGTTTCTTTGTTCTCCCCTTCCCGCCGCAACTCTGGTGACCACTGCAATACGCATGCGCAAGGCGCGAAACTCCGCAGACCCGCCACAAACTTTCAGCCAATCCCCTCCTTGGACGTCTGCCACCCGCAAAACCAGCCTATCACCTATGGACACGTTCCCTTCCCTCAGTATAAATTCCCATGTTCTACCCCCAATAAACGAGGCTTGATCAGAATCCTGTCTTGCCTCCATTCTTTCTCATCCCCTGCCCCCACTTCTTCCCACAGGCCCCTGGAATCACCCCCGCCGGCTCGAACACTTGGTTATAATATCAAGGCTTAAAAACTAAATTAGATTAGATGATGAAGAGAGTGGAAGAGAAATAGGTTCTTAGACAATTATGGTTGGGCTATAAATTGATAAAACATTTTTGTAAGACAGTTTAGTTCTATGTATCAAATGGCTTAAACATATTTGCATAATTTCACCTATCAATTCCATTTCAAGAAATTAGGAAGGAAAATCAGGATGTGAATAAATTTCTATGTACAGATATTTATGTAAACGTATGAAAAACATAGATGTGTAATTTTCCAGCAATTGAAGGTATATAAGTTACAGTGAAACAAAATTACTAATTATTATTTTATAATTATTTTAAAAATTTACATAACAGGTTTAAAATCATGTGTAACAGCAATCATTTTAAAAATATGAATATGCATATATATATACAAAAAAAGAATCACTTAAGAATTTATAAGATATTATCCACCAATTTTATTTCCTGGAGGTGAAAGTTTACTTTTAGTTTATATCTCCTCTTTTGTACTTTTTGTTTGTTTCAATTCTTTCCAGTTAATATGCATTTCTTTTGCAATAGGAAAAATAGAATTTTTTCCCATATAGCTATTGTGGATCAATTTGTCTATATTTTTAGTGAGTGTCTTGCTACATAATTGTTTTGTTTTTGTTTTTTTTGATGAGAAATACAGAACTCTTTTAGCTTTATTTTACTTTGTGATGCTACTTATTTAAAACAATGATTATTGTATATGAGCTTGTAGTAATATTTCATAAGTGTCACCTTGACCTATTTTTTAAAGAATGGCTAAAAACCATCAATTCCCCTTCGTGGGTGTATTGCTAAGCACACACCCCAAATGGTTTTTGTATCATTGCTCTCATGTTAAAATACTCCTACCCCAACTACCAGTGGCCCCAGATGCTAAGCATCTAGGGATACCCCCTTCTTCCTTAGACGCTCAGAATTATTCAAAATATCCAGTCCTTGGAAGTCTTCAAAATCCTAGCTAACCCATCTTGCTTGCCATGCATAAATCAACTCTTAAACAGTTTCAGCTTGCTGTTACCCTTTCTCTGAGTACAACCCACCATGTGGCCCTGTATGGCAGGCAGTCTTCTCTCATTGGAGCTGTAAATAGTAAAGACTTCTGTCTTTGATCTCTCCTTGTGTTTTCATGTTATGCCCTGCCATCTAAAAAACCTATATTCATATGTAATATCATATAGTTATAAAATATTACTATTATTTTTTAAAGCACCATTTTTAAGGCTTTTCATTTTCTTTTAATTTATCCTATCTGGAATGGCAAAATCTCTGAGAAAATGTTATTGAAGTTTAAGAAACTGAATTGTATAGGAAGAGGGAACATAACCTTGTTTTGTTAAATTTCATAATATTATTTATATTAGAGATAAAACTAAAATATTTAAGACAACGTATTTGAGGACAATGAAAGGAAATACTATGTTACATGATGGTTAGTAATTTTTAAGTAGTTATTATTCTACACTATAGTCATATTGAAATCTTACTTTTAAGCAAATTTATAGATAATTTACTCATAAAAGATTAATGAGAAAGGTTAATGTGCCTAGAAGGGTTTTATTTCTTTCTAGGTTATCAAAAGAGAACTGTGCAGTTACTCAAAATGTCTTGGTAATACCATAAAAATAATATTAGCCCAGCTTCTCAATGTTACTGATCTTGAATAGCATTCATAATGGATTAAGGTGAAGCAGAAAATGGAAACGGCTTTTTTTCCAGATAATTTGAACTAGAAATATGCAGTCATTTAACATGATTCTTTCCACTGTGAGCATTAATGTTTTGTTTCAGAGCAGTATTTTAGACATAAGATAGTGATGCTTCTTTGCTATACTCAACTTATTTATTCATTTATTTTCCATTCATTCTAGCACTCAAATATTCATTCATGTTAATATATTTATAGTATGTGCCAGGGACTCTTCTGGTTTCTGAAGATACAGCTTTGAATTAAGAAAAGCACCTACCCTCATAAGCTACATACTAGATAGGATAAAAGACAATAAAAAATAAAAAACGAAATAATGCTTGTGATAATTTCCATAATGTAAAATCAGGACTTTCAAAGGGAGAGAGTGACATCGGAATGCCATATATTTTAGATGGGATTTTCAAAGATTATGTTTTTAATTAAAATGGGAGAACTGTTTTTCTCTGACATGTTTGGAAAGTTTAGAATTTCTTTAAATAATCAAGTGAAAACTATCTGATCGAGAAGGACAAACTGAGAACTTTTAAATCTTCTCATTCTAAATATTTAATGTATATTATAGATGCAGTAGAATAGCCTCTTCAGGGTAACAGACTGGTTTTTTGATTCTTGAAATACAAATATATGTTAATGTAGTCTGAGTAGCTATTCATTTCTTCTCAATACATTTTCTGTAATGAGCGGCTATACTAATAACAAAATAATTTCAAATAGTATGATTTGAAATGCTGGCCTCCTCTATACCAGTGTTTGAATTTTTATTCCTCAAGATTCTGAATCCTAAGCAGTCCTGACTTTATTGTGTGGCTGTAGCCTTTCATTAAGTTTTACCACTGGACATAAGAGATGGAAGACATAAGAGATGCCCAAGTAAACACCTGGGTGACCAGCCCTCCCTCCCCCGCTGTGTTGCAGCAACCCTGATATCTCTTGATAATCAGGGTCAGTCCTGTATAGTAATGCCTCCTTTTTATGCCTATTGGTTCAGTAGCATGAGAGAAGCACGGAATAGCCAGAAGACAGTTTCAGCTACCAATGCCTTAAAACCTTTATTGTGCCTTCTAGTGGAAGTATTTTTCCACTGAGAGGTACAAAACCTCCAAATGAACAGAAACCAAGATTGTGGGGATGCAAGGCAAAAATTCTGCTGATATGGCATTAGTTATAATAATGAGACTTGCCTTTCTTACTTTACCCTTTCGTTCCCAGATCCATGTATTTTGACTATAAGAGAAACAGTATCATATATTGATTTCCCTTTTCTCTATTAGCACACCTCAGCCCAGCAGGGTGTCACTTCCCATCTGGAGTCATAACTGTGTCTTCAATAGCTATTCCACTATTCTTTAAGGTCATCTGCTTCTCTTCTGAGTGATGGAATCCATTCACTAGTATAACCAATGAATTCCAGAGGCATGAATTTTTTTTTTTTTGCATTTCTTTGCTGTGTATGTGTTCTTTGTTGAAAATCAATTGTGTGTAGAACATAAAGAGGTTGAATAAGTTGTTCTGGAAATCTGTGAAAGGATGTGTGGACAGCAGTATTGTGATATAGGAAGATAAATCCATATCCAGAATAGGCGTCTGTTCAAGTGAGGAGAATTGCTGTTCCTCTGAGATGGAAGGTATCCTATGTAGTCAATTTTCCTTCTGAAGGCTGTCAGTCTCCCTGAGGAATGGTGCCATATTATGGGTAGAGTTGGTGAAGCTTACTGATTGAGTGCCTGCTTCACATGTATGAGGTCACAGGGTCAATCCCTGGTACCTCTCAAAATTTAAAAAAAAAAAAAAAGGTTTAAAAAGTTAAAACAGCTTTGAGTGAAAATCCAAATTTTCAAGGCTATTCATATCAAACTCTTCAAGTAATTGCCTTGAAGTCCTTCTCACTAGGCTTGAGAAGAGGAGGTGCATCTTCCTAGCAAAATGCCACACTTTCTAAGGAAATCATCCTTCTAACATTTTTCTTCAGTCTTCCACATTAAATAAACTTTTATACCAGGCATGTAGAGGAGGGATTCCAGAGTCCCCTCTAGCAAAGTATGGCATATTCCAAATATATCCTCTTTCTAATATTTCCCCCTCATTTTCCCCACACTCTAAGAACCCATTATATAGTCCTTGTGAGGTGAAGGGCACAAGAGTTTTGTAATGTGCTGCTAAATTATAAAAAACTTTGCATTTGAGGCTGGCACTTTAATCTCAAATGTAGTATCTATTTATTTCAGTGTCTCAGTCAAAATTTCCACTACATAAAATTATAAGTGCTATAACAATTCCTCAGGGACATTTTTCCTTCCCATTTGTCCCCTTCTGATCCATCATCTATGTTTCATCCAGAATGATCTCATTAAAATACAAATCTTTATGAACTCCCCCACTTTCCCACTATCCCAAAGATTAACTGAGAAGTTCTTACCCAGACCATAAAGCAGAGGTCTTGTTTCCAGAGTTAAAAGTTATTAACCCTTAATCCAGAGGTGTCAGAGTTGGAGTTACAGTTGAGTTTCTTTTTGCTTTAGAAGAGTGATCTCTACTTTTCATAGCAGGGGTTCTTAACCTTCTTTTGTTCCATGGACCCCTTTGCCAGTCAGGTGAAAACCACGGATACCTTACTAAGTCCACACTATACTGTGTATTATTTAATAAATATGGCACACCCATACCAACATGTTGCCACAGGAATGATGTTCTTTTGAAGTTCTATTCAAGGCTGAAGAAATTTGGCAAGATCTAAGAAATAATCTCTCTTTACTGATGGATCACAGATGTCTGCGTAGCTTGTTAGAGAAAGAATGATTTTATGATCAAGTATCTATGTATATATTTTTTATTGTTATATAACAATGAACAATTATTGACTGGTTATTTGTCTCAGACATTGACCTATATTGAGCTTTTTGGAACAAGTAGCTTATTTAATTTAAAAATATATATGGTTCATAATTTTTGTTTATTATTTTATCATATTTATATATTTTTAAATGCATTTATTATACTTATATTTTAAAAAGTGAAATTGTGCAAACGTTTACCAAAAAAAAGCATCAGGTCCCCTGACCTAACTCATCCTAACTCTAAAGGGAGCACAATATATTTTTTTGTTTAGAGGCATTTTCAGATCACTGAATAAATGCTGTTGTGTACATTTCTTGGTGTATCTGTATTAGACTGAATTCATTGATTAGCATGAACTTTTGATAATTGCCATTGCTGTTTTGGTAACTCCGCATTTCCCTTTTCCACATTTACCCATCTAGCTATATCAATATGTTTAATTCTTCCAGAAGAACATTGTCACTTTAAATAAAATATTCATAACTTCATTTCAGGCTACATCTCTTTAGCACCTGTAGTAGTCAATTAGGTGCTTACCCGACCCTTTGTCCCCTCCCTACTGGGTTCTGTAGGTTGAGTTGCCCCCTTCTTGGCTGCACCCCATTTTGTTTGCCTTCCATGCCTTCTCTGATCGGGGTCACCACTCTTGTATCACATGTCCCTTTTCAGAAATATATTGAGATTTTTTTCTTTGCTATTTTCTCTATTCCTGATCTCTTTGTATTTATGGGTTTAAACCATATTATTGCTTTACTTCCATTGTAATAAGTTATCAGTGGGAGAAGAAATGGAAGTCCTTATTTGGGTACATAAAACTAAGCTACTTTTCTTTCTTTTAGTCTTTATTTGACATTTTATTGGTTTACTTTAGGTTTTGTTTTCTTGTCTGCTTAATGATAGATGTTACCTGATTTTTATCATCTTCCAAGGATAAAAAGCCTTAAGTTACTTGCTATTTTCCACTTAGTGGCATAATAAGTTGTAAAATTAGTATCTGTTGTTTCTATTTATTTACATATGCTTGGTTAGCTTAAGGTTCATCTCATGCATCCTAGCATTAATCTATCTAATAGGGTGACTAATACTATTTAACCAAAATTGTAATTCTTAACTTTATGCAACATGTTAAAATTTGCAGCTCAGACGCCCATAAATTATCTCACTTTTAAAATCCCAATTTTGATGTTTGCCTAAACAAAACAAAATTTCACACTCATCATTCCCCCCAAAATATCAGCTTTGATATAAAAATATATTGACTTCCAATATGCCCCTAGGTAAATTACTTACCTCTTGCTGGTGTACTCTCATGTTAACATTGTTGCATTTAGAAAGCACTTAACTGTATAGGATGTTAAACCAAGAATTGTGTTAAAGTTAAAAAGAACATTATTACTAGAGAAAGTAATGGCATTTTTAATGATATCTAAGAATTTTGACAGTTCAAAAAAAGAAGAAAGGAAAACATTAATACTGGGAACACACGTCTCTCCCCTGTAATTTCTATCATTAAACAAATGAAAGCAAAATTCCCAGTTTAATTTTTAAAATTTCTTCTGCCTCCGAATCATGTAAGGTTATTTCAACAAATGACTGCTTTGTATAAATTCCTTGCCTCAGGCTGATAACAATGATTTGGCAAAGATGTTTAGAAAAAATATAGATTTAACATTCAATTTATAAATTAGAAAACAGATTCTTGAAAGGGAGAATTAAGAGCGCTGCATCTGCCCCTAATAATCAGAGTCAATGGTCCAAATGCATTTCATCTACACTGAAGTCAACAGAGTCCTTTTTCTCTTAGATGAGCATCACAAAACACAAGGAAAACCGTGACCGTGAGCCAAAGCAGGTGGTGTGCTGACAGCTGAGCTGCTTGTGATATCTCATCTGGTTCTGGGGTCCTGCTATTTGTTGTGTTCACATCAAAAGGGCACCCGTGAGACTCATTAGATTGACAGCTTGCTTGACACATAAGTACAGCTTCTGTAAATATTGACATTAGGCATCAAGGAGGATAAGTGCACATCGTGGGGTGCAGAGTAAATAGGAAGGAATATGTGAGGGGAATTTCATTATTTATCTAAGTGAGTGGGGCGGGGGGAGGACTTTTGTGAAAGGAGTGATTTCAGAAGTGTAGAATAATCTGAAGATTATGGTAAGCAAATTTGCCCAGGAATAGAGGGAAGTTAGTAAATTAATTTAGTATCTTAAAATTTTACTTTACATATGCATTTCTTGAAAAAATATGCATATTCATTTATCTCTTAATGCATGTAATTTATTTGTTTACATTCCCTCTTATAGATTGGGAAATGTTTTTTTTTTTTTGGTCTGAGTATATCATAGATTCTATTGTGGTACTAATTGTGATACATCAGAGGTTTCAGCCTAGTGATTATTTGTTGACAATATTTATTAAAGATAAAATGTTCTTTGTAAGGAAGTCAACATAATCACAATTTATTTTATGAGCAACTCAATCATTTTGGGGGGACCCAGTGTTTTATTGAGTACTAAATACAAAAATGAAGGTTATTGCAACAAAAGGTATGGCTCCACTTATTAATGTTTAAAAATTTATTTTACCAGTTTGAAGAAAAGCAAAATAAAATGTTAATATTGGAACACACCTCCCTCATTTGTATTCTCTATTAATAACAAAATGAAGGCATTAAGCCCATTTTTTAATATCTTCTTCAACTGAATCATTAAAGTCATTTCACAATTTTATAAGCATTCTTTTTTATATAACAAAGCCACATATCTTTGGAATTCAAGTAGATTGAAAATTTTCAGTTGTAATGTATAAATTTCTTGGATATAATGCTCTTAATCTAATGATTATTATATTGATGAAAAATAGTTTTATAAGGAAAACATTCAGATATTTTTACTTTGACTCAGAAAAAAAAGACATAACATTTATTAACCTATGAGCCTAAAAGTTAATGATCTTTTTCAGGGATTACAAAAAATGGAGTTAGCCCATTTAGGTAGCCCTTTAAGTGTCTTATCCACTTTACTTTCCCATTGTATATTCGTACCAAGTAAGGAAACAAGCATACCTATCTCTTAAAGGTCAGAAGTTTAACATAATAAACACATGTGACTCAATTCATGACATAGTAGTGAGATTGAGAGAAAGGAATTTGTAGAACTGCATAGATCATCCTCTGTCAGCCTTCTTCATTAGTTCACAGCAATCCAATTTCCTTTTACAATATCACCATTGATAGTATTTCCTATCCTCTAATTACTAATGTGGTCTTTTTCTTGCAGGGTCCAGAAAATAATCTCTATTGTTAACAGAGATCAAAATAAAACTGCTTCATCTCAGGCTGAGAGATAATAGTGTAAGTGAATCAAATGGCAAACTTTCTGCAAAGAGAATTGTTGGATACAGGATTGGATTTAAAAAGTAGATTATGGAATTTCTTACCATAAAATGTATTTTAAGCTTGTTTGTTTCTAAAGGTTTGGATACAATCTGGCAGTTTTAGATGCGTGAATGTAGAACTATATTTTATTCAGTCTTTTCACCTTTATGTTGAATAAATATATTTTATACATTTCAGAGTTAGTACTCATCAGTTTCTATACTATCTTTACAAGATAAAACAAACTGAAATGTCTTGAGCTTAACTATAATGTTAAATTTTGCTCCATTTTATTTTTTAAACCACATTAACTTGTATTTTTATATACTTAGCACCCAACTCTGGAACAATTTACATACTCATTAGGCTTCAGTCTAGAGAGCCACTCTTTTTGCCATATTCTCTTAGCTTTGGAATTCTTTTAAATAGAAACAATGTGGGAAGATTTTGATAGTCAAGTCATTGAATAAGTAAAAACTCTCAATATCATTAATAATAATAAAAAACAGTTGGGTAATTTCATCATCACTCTATTTACAGCTTTCTCTTAATCTTTACCAGATGTTGAGGGATAAACCCCTGTGACATCTATGCCTATGCTTTGTTTTTTCTTCAGAAATAAGAATGGTTTGTTTATTGCATTCTGTTTTAAAAACTCAGCCATCTGAAACTGTGAGCATATTTCAGAGTTTTCAATGGTTTGCAGGGTTGAATCAGATCAATGTTACACAGCATTCACAAGTTTCTTTGGTACAGTTCTTTCTTAAGTTCCTTATATGTCATGTTCCCTCTGAGCAAATTTTCTGGCTGTCCCAAAGATACATGTCTTTGAAATTATGCATTGTACCATGTAGCTGATGACATAAAATCAAATCAATGGTCCACAAACAATATAAACTGAGGTAAAGTGATTAATTGCCTCTTATCATCAAGTCACAGTATTTAATGCCACACGACTATATCTCAGCAGTGGAAATAACTTCTAATAACTAACATTCACTGAATGCTTTCTCTGTACTAGGTGTTGTGGTAACATTTTGTAGTGGGGACTATCACCATTTTGAACAGTACAGAATTGATGTGTCCAAAGTCACATACCTAGTAAGGTGTTGCAGCAATCCAAGCAGTCTGATCCAGGTCCTTTACATACTGCCACAGGGAAGTTACATCTCTTTCTGTGGTGGGGGACTTGAGTGTGACACCTACCAAAGCAAGAAACTCCCTCATAGGATGTGCTCCAGTCAGCTCTATGGATATGGGTTAAAGAGAGAACCTCGTCAACTATATGTTAACATTCAAACATTGAACTCTTTACCTGTAAATTTCTTTGTAACATATGGTAATGCTATGTTTCAGTTATCAGAAGTCATAGCAGGTTGTCCTGAGTACTAGTAAGGACATGGTCTCAAAGTCTCTTTTTTTTAACCTGATAAATGAGTGATTTAGGCAAGTTTCCTGAGTATCATTGAATCTTGGTTTCCTCATTCATAAGAAAGGGTGACAAACTTTTCTCACACTGTGCTGTTGTGGAGATTAAGTGAACTAATTAGTCTAAAAATAAGAGTAAACTAGTTGACATATAGTAGGAAATAAATATATGAGAGTATTCCTTCCTTCTTATAAAGTAGATGTTTTAAAAAATTAAAGTTGTCTGTTAAAAATATCCTTAACTGCAAAGTATTTTGCAGTGGGTTGTTTAAATTTTGGTAATTATAATTGAAACCAGAAATAAGTGCTAATTTTAGTCTTTACTTATAAGAACTACTTTTTTTCTTTTTAAATTTTTATTTAATTGTCTTTTTTTAAAGATACTAGATCACAAAAAATGTTGCATTAAAATATATAAGAAGTTCCTTTATTACCCGCTCCCCCCAGAACTATTGTTGGAAAATCATTTTAATGTAAGTATTGGACTGTTAATTTCAATGATTCATCATGGCCATAAAATTTTTTAAAAACCTTCAAATTGTGGGGTTGTGGTCTATTAGAGGATCATGAAATCAATTTAGGGACCATCATTTTTTCTTTTTTAATAAGAAAAGAGAACAGAATATAGCAGAATATATCACTCATACTAAATCTTAGAATTATTTTTGTGAAGCTATTCATTTAGTTTTATACACACACAGAAACACACCCGTATGCTGGCTTTATAGATATATTTACTGGCTTTTGATATAAGTGTTACATCGTACCATGGATTTCAGTATAAAAAATAGCCACTGTTTTAGCACCTCTCAATCTCCGAAAAGTATGTTTGTTTGTTTGTTTTACTCATAAAGATGGAACAATATTGCTTTATGTGCTATTTGTACACAGCATTTTTTTTCTCCCCCATCATCCTATTGTCACTCCAACATGACAACACATATTTTACAATTATGAAATTGACTTTTTAACAGATCAATTTTATTAATATATGTTAATAAAGCATAAATGTATCCAACATATACAATTAATGGTATTTTGTATAATCATATAGTTGTGAAATCATCACTTCAGTCATTCTTATAGCATTTTCATGATTCCAACAATAACAATATTAATAATAAAACAACAAACTAACAAAAACTCATCACTTCTCAGTCTTTCTATGCTTCCCTTGCCATACATAACTGCTATTCTATTCCCATCTCTCTAGTTTATTTGTATTTATATTTCATGAATACAGTCTTATATATGCTATCATCTATATTCACATTTTACATGAGTTTTCACTATGTTATACAGTCCCATGATACTTTTTAGCTCCCCTTTTAATAATACATATGTGACCTTAGACTCACCCCGTCAACTACTGACTTATCCATATAATAGCTCTGCTAGTTGCAGACATTGTGATGTGCTTTCACCATTTCTATTCATTTCCAAAGTTTTACAAATAATCTTTTTACCAATTCTGTACAGATTAACCCTCAGCTTTCCATTCTCTACCCTCATTTTATTTTCTTATGACCTATATTGTAATTATGAACTCCATGAGTTTACACAATATATTTGGTTCATAATAGCATGTTCAGTATTTGTCCTTTTGTGTCTGGCTTGCTTCACTCAGCATAATGTCCTAGGTTCATCCATGTTGTCATATGCTTCATAAATTTATTTCTTTTTACATGTACACCACAATTTGTTTATCCATTCATCAGCTGATGGACACCTGGGTTGTTTCTAACTATGAATAATGCCACTATGAACGTTGGTGTGCAGATGTCTGTTCATGTCACTACTCTCAATTCTTCTGGTATATACCTAGCAATGGTATTGCCAGGTCACATGGTAAATCTATATTCAACATCCTTAGGAACTGCCAATCAGTCTTCCACAGTGGCTGTGCTGTTCTACATTCCCACCAACCAAGAATAAGCATTCCTGTCTGTCCACATCCTCTCCAACACTTAACAATTTTCTGACTTTTTAATAGTGGTGATGTGACAGATGTGAAATGATATTTCATTGAAGTTTTGATTTGCATTTCCCTGATCACTCGTGATGCTGAACATTTTTTCATGTGTTTTTCAACATATTTCTTCTTTGGACAATTGTCTTTTCAAGTCTTTTGCTCATTTTTTAGTTGGATAGTTTTTTTTTTTTTCTTGAGTTGTATGATCTCTTTATATATCATATATATATTAAACCCTTATCAGATATGTGATTGTAAAATATTTTCTCCCATTGAGTTGGCTGTCTTTTCACTCTTTTGGCAAAGTCCTTGGAAGTGCTAAAGTGTTTAATTTTGAGGAAGTCTCATTTATCTATTTTTTTCTTTTGTCATTCATGCATTGGGTGTAAGTTTTTTGAAACTATCTTCTGCCACAAAATCTTGAAGATGTTTTCATACATTTTCTTCTAGGAGTGCTATGGTTGTAGCTTTTATACTTAGGTCCTTTATCCATTTTGAGTTAATTTTTGTATAAAATGTGAGATAGGGTCCTATTTCTTTCTTTTTGATATAGATATCCCGATCTCCCAGCACAATTTGTTGAATAAACTGTCTGTTCCAGGTGGGAGTGTTTGACAGCTTATTAAAAATCACGTGACTGTAGATGTGCGGGTCTAATTCCAAGTTCTTGATTCAGTTTTATTGGTCAATATGTCTGTCTTTATGCCAGCAAACACCTCTGTAGGTAAGTAACACGCTTTAAATGACCATGAAGTGGGAGTCCTCGAACTTTGTTCTTCTTTTTAAAAACATTTTTGGCTATTCAGGGTTCCTTACCCTTCCAAATAAATTTTATAATTGGCTTTTCAATTTCTGCACAAAAGTCTGTTGGTATTTTTATTGGGATTGCATTGAATTTGTAAATCAGTTTGGGTTGATTTGACATCTTAACAATATTTAGTCTTCCACTTATGAACAAGGAATGCCCTTCCATTTATTTAAGTCTTCTCCTGTTTCTTTTAGCAATGTTTTGTAGTTTTCTGAATATAGGTCCTTTATGGCCTGGGTAAAGTTTATTCCTGAATATTTGATTCTTTTAGTAACTATTATAAATGGAATTTTTTTTCTAATTTCCTCCTCAGATTGAACAACAGTACTATATAGAAACACTATTAATTTTCATGTATTAATAGTTTATCCTGCCACTTTGCTAAACTCCTCTATAAGTTCTAGTAGCTTTGTTGTGGATTTTTTCAGGATTTTTGAGATTAAAGGATCTAATAATCAGTAAATAGAGAAAGTTTTACTTCTTCCTTTCCTGTTGGGTGCCTTTTATTTCTTTATTTAGCCTAATTACCCTAGCTAGACCTTCTAGAACAATACTGAATAACAGTGGCAACAGTAGGCATCCTTGTTTTGTTCCTTATCTCAGCAGAAAACCTTTCAGTCTTTCACAACTGAGTGCAATGCTAACTGTAGGATTTACATATATGCACTTTACCATATTGAGAAAGCTTTCTTTTATTCCTATCTTTTGGAGTGTTTTTTCAAGAAAGGGTGCTGTATTTTTTCAAAAGATTTTCTGCCTCAATTGACTGGATTATGTAATTTTTCTTTTTCAATATCAGTGTGGTTTGTTGGTTGAATTTTTCTTTTTCATCATCAGTGTGGTTTATTGATTTTTTTGTGTACAGCCACCCTTGTATACTTGAGGTAAAACCCATTTGATCATTCTGGTGTATAATTCATTTCACATGCTTTTGGATTAGATTTGCAAGTATTTTGTTGAGGATTTTGCATCTATATTGATTAGGAATATTGGTCTGTAATTTTCTTTTTTTTTTTTTTAAGGTATCTTTATCTGGTTTTGGTATTAGGGTGATGTTGGCTTCATAGAATGAATTTGGTAGTGTTCTTTCCTGAGCAAGTATGAGCAAGATTGGTATTAAATGGTCTTTGATTGGTAGAATTCACCTGTAAAACCATCTGGTCCTGGGCTTTTCATCTTTGGGAGGTTTTTGATGTCTATTTCAATCTCTTCACTTGTGATTGGTTTGTTGAGGTCTTTTTTTCCTAGGGTCACTGTGGGTAGTTCTCTCGTTTGGGGGAATTTTTCCATCTCATCTATGTTGTTTAATTCTTAGGCTCACAGTTGTTCATAATATCCTCTTATAACTCTCTTATTTCTGTGGGGTCAGTGGTAATGACTTCCTTCTCATTTTTTATTTTATTTATTTGCTTCTTTTCTCTTTTTTCTTTGTAAGCTCAGAGTTTCATATGTTGTGTTCTCATTTTTATTCATCTCAAGATATTTGCTGAATTCTCTTGAAATTTCTTCTTTGATCTACAATTATTTAAGAATGTGTTGCTGAATTGCCATATGTTTATAAATTTTCTATTTTTCCATCCATTATTGTTTTCCAACTTCATTCTGTTATGATCAGAGAAAGTGTTTTGTTTAATTTCCATCTTTTAAAATGTATTGAGACTTGTTTTGTGACCCAATGTATGAGAGCTTGAAAAGAATGTGTATCCTCCTGTTTTGGGGTTCAATGCTGTATAGATGTCTGTTAGGTCTAGTTCATTTATCATATTATTCAAGTTCTCTGTTTCTTTATTTATCCTCCATCTAGATGGTCTATCTAATACTGAGAATGGTATATTGAAATCTCAAACTATTATTGTACAGACATCTATTTTTCCCTTGACTTTTTCCAGTGTGTGCCTCATGTATCTTGGGGCACTCAGGTTAGGTGCATAAATATTTATTATAGTTATTTCTTCTTGGTGAATTGTCCCTTTTATAATATATAATGACCTTCATCCCTCATAACAGTTTTGCATTTAACATCTATTTTACCTATATTAGTATTCCTACTCTAGCTCTTTTTTGGTTATTTGAATGGAAAATCTTTTTCCAATATTTTACTTTTAATCTAGTTGTGTCCTTACATCTGAGATGAATTTATTGTAGGCAGCATATAGATGGCTCACATTTTTTATTCATTTTATCAGTATGACATTGATTTTTATCCCAGTGCTACCACCCAGTTATCATGACAAGTGATTTAGAAGAATTTCTTGGCATGTCTTGCTTAAGGCTAATGTTTTATTTAACTGATGCATGCTCTTTGCTACTAGTTGCTGCTAGCCATAAAAGGGAGGCTTGGTGGATTTAAAATAGAGTCTACTTATTGTCATTACAAATATGAGAACATTCTCTCATGAACTTTAACAGATATGGAATATTAATACATGGTATTAATAATAGGATGGTTTGTTAGAAAAATACACCAAATATAAGCTATGGACCATAGATAGCAGTAATATTACGATAATGTTCTTTCATCAGTTTTAACAAATGTATCAGAACAATGTAAGGTTGGTATTGGGGCAAGATATGGATATTCTGTATGATATGCATGATTATTTTGTAAACTCACAACTTCTCAAATAAAAAGTCAGCATACCTCTTAAAAAAGGAGGCTTGCTGAATTTTTTTAAAAAAGAGGAGTTATTCTTTTTTTTATTCACACATTTTCCTGATAATTCTTGTGAATTTTAATGGTTTTAGGTATACTAAAATGATCTCAGCAGAACAATTCAACAATTGTGCAACACATTACAATATCCAGTCATTATGCCATTTTGAGTCCTGTAGGGATGCAGGTGTAGTAGGGCTGAAGTCCAAGAAAGACCTTCCCATTACATGGAAACTTTTCTAGAGATGTATGCAGATAAGCCTTCATTCAGGCTGAGGCAACTGAAGAAAAGGAGATGAAGTCTCCTTACCAGATCTGGCAGGCCAAGTTGAAATGAGGGTCATCTGGTTCCTCTCACACAGATCAGATAGTAGAATTAGCAGAGAGTGTAGGTGCCTTGCTGAGTTCTGTTTCGTGGCGGACTATTTTAGAGATTTGGGGGACACATTGGTTCTCTAAATCAGGTGGCAGAGCATAGCCTTCAGCTGGGTTGGCAGAAGAGTGGGTGGCTTGAAAAAAATGATGGGACTGAGAGAGAGTGTGTGTGGGTGGTGTGGTCTACTTTTTCCTTTTTAAGTACTTTAATAGTTTAACACCTCCCTGCAATGCTCACCCCCAAATTCTATCCTTCACCCCCTTGTAAAACTGTGCTGAAAATATTTTAAATCTAAAGAAAAATATGAGAAGTGGGGAGAGATTTTGAATTTAAAAATATGGGTAAAGAACCTTTGCTATGTCTTTTAATCCTTTGATACTTATTTAATGCATATGCTTAAGAGCTATGGGAAGGAATATTTAATATTTTATTTTCCAAATTAAAGAGTTATATTTTGCTGCTATTAAGATACCCTAGGCTTTACTTTATTAGGGCATTAATTAGCACTTAGAATGGTTGAAGGGGCTTATTCAGTAAGCATGTATCTTGCAACACACAAGAGGCGTATATTTATTAATGAAAAACTAAAACATACCCAGGAGTATCTTACTGCCATATTAAAACATTTATAAACGGGACTTTAATTTAAAGTGCAACTAAAATGAAAATGAAATGCTGTATTGATTCTCAGGCCAGATGCTCTTTAGAAAATGCTGTGTGTGTATAATTCCCACACCAAATTATAACTTCAGATCTGACCTGGACATTCTTTGAAGACCAGATGCAAGCCTGTAAGGCAATTAAACTAAGCCACTTAGATTCCTAGGATGATTTTTGTACGCTAGGTGGCAGAGATTTCTAACAATATCCCTCTTGTATCAGTAACATAGTTTTGCTTAACTTTGCAAACTGAAGACAAAAATTCATGAAAACTTTTGTTCTGCAATAGTGAACTAAGATTGGCCTTTTTACTAACACATGGGGAAATTTTTACTGAAAAATAAACTACATTTGTCTTATGTGACTCATCATCAAATGCAATAAATTTTTTTTCAGTGAATTGGTATTTTCCCATAGGATAGCAGAAATAAGGTGGTGTTGTTGCTATTTTATTTTACCTTGTTTTATTTAATTTCATCTTTATTTTTTATTTTCATTTTAAAACAACCAAAAATCATTTTTATGATTCAGATGAGTATATGACAGAAGGTAGTAACTCAAATTCGTATATCTCTTTATTTTTAAAGAGCTTTTACATGAATTATTTGTTTGATATTTTAATAACCCTGCAATGTATTTGCTCATTTTTATAGAATAGGAAATAAATTTCAGAAAAGGTGAGTAACTTCACCCAATATCAAATAATAAATTGTAGAAGTAGGCTTAAATTGATGCCTTTTATTTTTTATTTTTTTTGGATTCCTAGCACAATAGACACTTTGAACTGAAATAAATATATTAATTACCGGACATTGGAAGTAAAAGTGCAATGTATTTTTTTAAAGTTAGTATAAATAAAATAATAAGAAAGAGGGAGACAGAAAAAAGGCAAAAAAAAAAGAAAGAAAAAGAATGGGTTTATATATATAGGAAAGTGCATGGTAATAGAGGGATTTCTTTATTAGGAAAATGGTGGCAAATGCCCTCAATCAAATATTAGTGAATAAGGCACCATTATCCTTATGAAGATAATACTGTTAGTACCAAGAATTTTGTTTCTACTAATAATTTTTGCTTCTGATTCCTAAGCTATATATAAAGTAGACATTTTACTTCCCTGCATTTGTTATCCAGTGTAAAATAGCTTGATCTTAATTACTAGTGATGATAGTTGTTTTTTGTTTGTTTGTTTGTTTTGTGAGGTACAGGGTTTAAGACTGAACCTGGGCGGGGCCTCATATGTGGGAAGCTGACACTTAACCGCTGAGCCACATGGGCTCCGCCCTGAGTTGAATTTTTTGTTTGTTTTGTTTGCTTTTAGGAGGCACCGGGAATCAAGCCTGGGACCTTCCCATGTAGGAAGCAGGCACTCAATCGTTTAAGCCACATCAGCACCCGATATTGTTTTTGAAGGAAAGCAATCTATTATACATTTTAGAGAATAATTAATAAAAGTATGCTTGTCAAATGGATTGATTAGCTGAACATTATAAGCAAGAATATAAAAACAGGTCAACTAGATAGATGATCAATCATATAAAATATTTTTCCACATTTGTTTTGGGAGATATTTAGAGGAGCAACAAGGAAGATAAGTTTCAAGTAATTTTGGAGATACCTATTTTAAAATGGCACATTTTATTGTTTTGTTTTGTTTTTAACTGCAAGATCTCTCAAAGAAATTAATAAGCCAATGTGCAGCAAATCCCTTGGAACCAATTGTTCACTGTGTTCCTTAACATATTTTGCAAGAAAATATTTTTTGCATAGATATCTTATGGGACTATTGTAGTATGGGACAAAGTTTAGAAATTCTGAATTTAAGATTATATAGCAGCAATGAACTACATATTCTATTCTCTGTAGCCTTTACAAAATAGGTTTTTTTACAAGAAAAAATAAATTGTGATGATTTGAGTATGGCTTATTTTAAGAGTTTTAGATCTTACCCCTATCGCTTATCCACTAAACACTTAGCTATCTCTTTAGCTATAGCCATACTTTCTGCCTTTTCCTGACTTCATACGATACATAATCTAATAGCCCTTGAGAACCCAAATTTGATAGAGAAGAACGAATAAACCACCAAGTCATTGGTTATTGATTATACTCTGATTCATTTGTGCTTCCTCATCTTTGCCTTTGTTATGGACTTAGATGCATCCATCTCTTGGGAACCCAACTCGTTTTGTTCTTTTGAACTGACACTGATCACGCGGATTCTGATTAGTTCTCCCACAGCTTTTAAGTAGTCTTACCTGTCTACTTGAAATCTCATGGTGTCATGACAGCTCCTCTCTCTCTGGGTTTCTATCTATGATTCAAAGGCATTTACAGAACAAATAAAAATTTAAATTAGTAACATACAACGAAAGAGGAAATTGAAAATATCTACTATACCCACATTATTTTCTATACTACTCCTGCCCACAAAACCTTGCATTGTAACAATGATTCCTTGAAGCCTCTTTGTTTCTTACTAGATTTCCAAAGCTAAATTCTCCAGAATGGTAGCTCCATGCCCTGCTTAGCTTGTGCCTTGCCATTGGGGAAGTCTGAGGTAGCTCCCCTCACAGAAATATTCATGGAAATAGAACTAAACTGAAAATCCTATATGACGGTAAGCTACTTCAGAGCCTGCACTAGCATTGTTCTTAGTGTCTGCGTTCCAGTACTTAGCTTGCCAGCTTTTGCCTAACACAGAGAAGACCCTCACTAGCTTTTTGTCAAAGGAATGATTAGAAAATATAGATGATTGAGTGGAAAATAATTATTAGAGTTTACTATATAATTAGATCTGTTTGTCTACAATAAGAACTGTATATCCTGAAGGATGTAGCCTAAGATTTATTTTTCAAAGTTAAAAAAGGGTTATTGTCTTTACTATATGTCCAAAGAGCATGAGTAAGCTGTCACAATTTCTGTTACTGTTTAATGTGCTTTGGCATTATATTTGTGCATCACTAGGTATTTTATACTTTCAATAATTAGTTGGTAGTTTTTCATCTTTTATCTGATGCTTTATCATCAGTTATTAGACTATTATTTTAACCATTACTAAAATATTTTAAATTTACTACAGTTAATGATAGTAATCATCTTGTCTGAAAAAAGTTACCAATGGTAGAGAACTACCCAATGCCTGACAGCTGATGTGAATAAAGTTTCTGACACTAAGTTTAGCTAACAAATAAATGATTGTCCTTTTTATTCTGTCTTGCCTTTTCAAGTGTCAAAACTGTAAGGAATCCATCCACAGGCTGACATTTGACTCGGTGAAACATTAATTACCTTTTGGTTGTGATCCCTTTAGAGAAAAAAATATGTATAATCAAACAGAATGTTGGATCAGATGATTCCTGAGCTATATTGCATACTTTTGCTTATTATGGAATTAACTGGAAATTTAGTTTCTCTTTCTGATTTCCCTTAGAATGTGTTACAATAATCGAGTTCATCTTCCCACACATAAAATTCCCATACTTTGGATTTTCACAAAGAAAATGTGTATTTTACAACATATATAATAATTCTTGTGACTATGTGGCATAAAAATTAAAATGGAAAATAACTTTGTAATATTGATCTGGTCTCTGGTAAGAAGGAGGCGTTACAGAATAATTCTTTACTTTTCTGGTTGTATGTGTCAATGAATATTTAAGGAAGGTTATGATGTGAAATCTAAGATTCAGAGGTGCAGATTTTCCCATGGAATCATGTGTAATTAAAATTTAACACTTTATGTTATGGTGGTGGCATATCATTGTCCTAAATGATTACATATCAAGGGGAAAATAACATTTTTAAAAATTTCAAAACTGGAAGAAGTTTGAAGATAATTCAGAAAATAATAAAAAACAATATTGCTTCAGGGAATTAATTGCTCTAATAACAGAATACTAGACCTGGAGTAGCAAATTTGTTTTATGTGACAACTAAGTCCTGAGATCATATTTTCTTTATGTATTTGCAGGACAGCAAATGGCAATTGTGGATTGTTTATTTTGTTCTAGGATTCTATTAAATATTTAAAATGTTGTATTATTGAAAGCTCCTAAAAATCAAAGAAGCATGTATTATTTCTTTCACTTTGCAGATTGAAGCACAAAATTTGATATTAAGTCATTTGCCTAATATCATAGTTAGTGAATACATGAACTTACATTCAAATCCAAATGTAATTACAAAGCCAGTGTTCTTTCCATAACTATCTGATTCTTTCCAAGGTTTTTTATTGACCGAATTAATCAATTTAGTTAAAACTGGTAGACAGTTTCAAATCTATTATAATTTAATTTCTCAAAGAACCTGGCTTAAAAGAGGAACAGAATAAACACAAATAGAATAAAAATATTTTGAAATAACTGTGATACCCCCTATAAGATAATAAAACAAAAAAAGGGAACAGATAACTTATGTCCAGCAGTCTATGAATGATTAAACAAGTTATGCTAGATCATATAATGTGATATTATATACATATTTTAAGTCCTGTTTTAAGATAATATTTGATAGCATTATGGAAATTATCATATGCAATTAAAGAAAAACTACTTAATGCCAAAGAAAGGGGCTCTTAATATACCTAACAGTAACCCTTTATTTGTTTCTTTTTTATTTAAAAATTACAGACATCTTGTATAATCAGAAAAAATGTTTTCTCATATCCTAGAAGTTTTAACATTTTTATCATCATTCAGAAAATGAATGAATGGAAAAGATTGATATAACTCTAACTAGTGGCTGCCTCCACTAAATTTCAAAATCTTTCAAATTATCATAACCTTCTTTAAAGTAAAGTGACTTATTTGAGAAATTTTTATAATATGGGTGCTAGTAGAACCTGACATAAAACTTGAATCTTTGATTATCTTTTTTTTTTTTTAAAGATTTATTTTTATTTATTTAATTCCCCTCCCCTCCCCCAGTTGTCTGTTTTCTGTGTCTTTTTGCTGCGTCTTGTTTCTTTGTCCGCTTCTGTTGTCGTCAGCGGCACGGGGAAGTGTGGGCGGCGCCATTCTTCAGCAGGCTGCTCCCTCCTTTGCCCTGGGCGGCTCTCCTTATGGGTGCACTCCTTGCGCGAGGGGCTCCCCTACGCGGGGGACACCCCTGTGTGGCACGGCACTCCTTGCGTGCGCATCCAGCACTGCGCGTGGGTCAGCTCCACACGGGTCAAGGAGGCCGGGGGCTTGAACCGCGGACCTCCCATGTGGAAGACGGTCGCCCTAACCACTGGGCCAAAGTCCGTTTCCCATCTTTGAATATCTTGAACCTCAAATTAATTTTATTTCTCATTTTCAATTAGTATTTCACCTGAAGACATCTAATATATGCAGACTATTGCAATTTTTTAGTTTGCAGAAAAGTAATAGTAATTATGCTAATTTTAGCTGTTGAACAGAAAGAAGACAAATAAGCACTACTTGACTTTAGGTATTTCCCTGGTTTTGGTGTTTTCATATAATCTATACTTTAACTGACTTTAGATTTGTAGTCATTTAACACATTTTTCTAATTATATAACAATAAACTATTATTAGCAGAAACAAGGAAATCTTTTGAAGAAAATGGAAGAACCTACATGCTCTATTAGCTGTATAATTTTTTAACTGTTGCAAAATACCTTATAACAGCATCATTCACTTATTATCTACTCTATTTTCACAGCCACCAACAACCTTATACCATAAACATTAAGTAACTTCACGTTTTAGAGCATTTTTGAGAAATCACTTCTTTTTAAAAATGCGATAATAAACACCATATTTTCTTGGTACCAATTACCTTGAATAAAATGCTTCTATGGGTAAGACAAAGTCATTATTTCTATTCACTAAACTCTGGGCTGTATTAAATAATCACGTAACAAAGCCCCCAAATGCAAGTCTCTGCCTCCTTAACTGTTTATAAAAGATGGTTTCACATCCACAACGTTAACATCTTCTTTCTTAAATGATGTTATGACATCACAGCAAAGACAACTTAACTCTCAGAACATTTTGCAAGTAGAATCATAATGTGGAGCTGCATCGTAAATGAGTCGGATCAGATGCTCTGAGACAGCTTGCTGAGTACAGTGAAAGAAAACATATTCAGGCAGACTATGAGTAAAGTGGAGGACCCCTGGAATTTTTCTTTATGGGCAAATCAGAAAGATCTGAACTTTCAATGAAGAAAATATTTATGAATGTACTACCTACAATGAAATTATCACAGACTCAGACTAATGCTTGTAAAAGTCCAGGTTATGAATATAATAATGTCTTTGTTTTAGAAGCTATTAAATCTTCCTGTCTTGTTTCTTCAAAGTGTGAAATTGTGCCTTCTACATACCCATTCCTTTAAAAAAAAAATACCTGAGTTTTTATTGGTTTGAAACTTTAGAATAAATGAAAGGGACACTGTTGGAAATGTGGTAAAGATGAAAACTCGAATTATGATTTGTGAGAATGATATAAGCATGTTATGTATATATACATACATGCTTTAATATTTATGAAGTAGTTTTGCACAGTTTAGCTATTTTATTTTTTTATAACAAATCTGTGAGCTGGTAAGAGCATGTATTGCAATTTCTGATATGCAGATAGGAAAGCTAAGGTCCAGAAAGCTTAAACAACTTGCCCAAACTTGAATCTACTGATGTAATTGATGTTGATATTGTCCTCTTAAGATTTCGATGTTTTTTCCAGTACATGTTCATTTTTTTTAATGTATTGTCCAACATTCCACAATTTGCTGTCATTTGTGTTCCTATGCCATACTTTATTGGCCCTTTCAACAGTTCTTTCATAATAACTAGCAGATGGGAGGAAGGTAGCTTTCTCCCTTTGTGTTAACAGTAGAATCTAAATTACTTAATTTTAGGCACAATCTAAACTTTAGCAAAAACGGAGGATAATGGTTGACAAGTCAAAAGGCTCTAGCTTATTATATTCTTTCTTTCACAGTTTCTAAGATTATATTGGTATAAATATCTTGACCTCTTTGGATTGCTGTCAAGAAATAGAGAGCTCAGATATAATCTATATTCATTGTCTCTCACATATTTGTTAAAAATATATTTTATCCAAATTAAAACCAAAGTGTGATAATGCTGCTCCATTTCTGCAACTTAAGCAGAAATTCCACAGTGAGGCATTTCAATCTCCAGATATTTATTAAGTATATTTTTATTTAAATCTGAAAAAAAAAGACATACTGATAACCTCTTGACGTTTGTGCAGGTTGAGTTTGAGCCTCTAATGGTTACTTGTTGAATATTGAAATGAGCTTTTGTTTATTTTTAAAATTTTTATTTTTTATGAGGTCCAAGAAGTCTTTTGCCCCTTTTGGATTACTTTGATGCACCTGTTAAGATCCTGCTGAAAGCTTGCTTGCTTTTCTGGAGCTCTGAGAGGAGCTTTGTACGTTTGAAATTTTCATTAGCTTTTGACTGGCTGCCAAGTTTTCTGCTGCTGTGGTACGCTCTGGGCTGCCAAGTTGCAGACTCTTGTTTAGCATGACAGCCAGGACCTCCAGACCTCACCAGTGTAAAGAGCATTTGCAGAACAGAACAGCATTCTTTCATTAGGCAGTTGGTGGAAGGAGGGCTTGGTCCTGGGCAATCCAGAAGCCAGATGGATCAATAACAGAAGCTTTCTCACATATGTTCTTTAGGTCAGGGATGGTTGAGTAGGAAGGAGAGGGCAGATGAGGTTTGGCAAGAATTGGATTTAAAGGGGAATGTACAGAAACAGTGCTGAGCACCTTATTCAGATTTCTTCTAATATATCCTCTTTGTGAAGGTAAGAAATTACAGATTAGAAATAATCTGATTAATTTTAAAAACTGAATTAATAAAAAAATACCTTGAACATTTTTGAGGCTTAACTAATTCAACATTTGAAATACAACTTACCCCAAAGTTAAATCCTGTCAACACATAGATGGGTTTTGATAAGATAATCAAGAGAGACTGGTGTTTTTAGATTAATTTAACTGAAAGTTTCAATATAAGTACTCTTGAAATTCTGTTCTATTCTATTCTATGTTCTGTATATCTATATCTATTTATTTCAATATAGCTGTATCTAGCTTTTAAATTTAGTTCCAACAGCAAATATGGACAAAAGTGCCTGATATCATAATATAAAGTATTTTCACAATTTAATATTACAATTCATTCTCAAGTTCTTCTTAGAATGTCATCATTTTTTATTGCTTGTGTCCTACTGTTACCCTATTTGTTGACTGAATTCCATTATACATGAGAATGGCAAACATCTGATCTAGGCTCTATTTTTCTCCATTGTATGCATTTGGAAGATTTCAAGAACATTGTAGACATTGCTGTGTAAAGAGCTACTTAAGGTTTGAGTGTGGAAATCAGCAAGTTGCTTTCAAAACCAATTTTAAAAGACCAGTACAAACGAGGGTGCAACAGAATGATAAAGTCACCACCTTCTTTAAAGAAAGAGACCACAATAGCCCAGAGTATGCATTGCTCCTGGTTAATAAATGAGGCAAAGCAATGTAACTTTGTTTATTCTCCTACTGTTTTAGTTTCCTAAAAGCTACAGGGAACAATATGCCAGAAATGGATTGGCTTTTACAATGGAAATTTATTAGGTTAAAAGCTTACAGTTCTGAGGCCATGAAAGTGTCCAAATGAAGGCATCACTAGAGATGCTTTTTCACTGAAGTGCAGCTGAGGTTGATCAGGGACATGGCAGCATCTGCTCTCCTTTCTTCTCTCGTCCAGGACTTGTTGCTTTCAGGTTCGGGCTAAAGTGACTTTCAGCTTCTGGCTTCTAGAGCTGTCTCTCTTAGCTTTTGGGTTTCTCTCTGTCTCTATAGCTTTTTTTCTGTCTGTGGCTTTTAATTCCTTCATTTATAAAGGATTAAGACTCACTCTGGGTCATGCTCTGCTGAAGTGACCTAATCAAAAGGAAGGTCCCTTAACTGGATTTAATAAAAAAAAGTCATACCTACAATAGGTTTATAGGCACAGGAATGGGTCAGCTTCAAGAGCAGGGTTTTCTGGGTTCCACAAAAGCTTCAAACTCCACACTCACCCTACTTTCTTTCCTTGAACTCTTCTAATATTTGTATTTTTATAGCATTAACTTGACACAAAAATTGATACTCGTGGTGTAATAGGCAGGGTGCCAGCCCCACAAACACATAAATCTTCTATTCCAAGATAATGAAAATCTGGGCATTATGAGTCCCAAGTGAGCATGTTGCAATGTATCCTCCAGCTGCCGTCAGAGATGCTTGGCTCTGGCTCCAGGAATGTCTCACCACCCTACATGAGATCCAATTTCTCACTCAAAACTAAAAACAGAATAGTGCCTCCATCTGGATCTGTGTTTTTCCACCACGTCAGCTCAGTTTCCACTTGAGTTTTTCATGAGTTAGAAATATTTTACTTTTCATAAAGGCAACAAATGATTTATTTGAGAGCCCTTTTTTTCACCTTTCTTTTCTTCTTTTTCTGTTTCTATTCTTCTTCTTTTTCCTCTCACCCCCACACCCCATACCATTGCTCTACTACTACCAGTACATACTGAAATACTTGTTCAAGTGTTATGTTTGATTTAGTTAGGTTCACAAAGGAGTAGAACATATTGCCCCATTTCTTGGGAAACTTAGTTTAATTACATTACACCGTAGAAGTCCTCTGGTCTTCAGAGAGATCAGAGGTAAAGTAAGGTATAAGATAGCCAGGAAAGGCTTCATTTAGTAAATATGTAATGGTGACTAAGATAGCTTAAATATGGTGAATCCAAAAAGATTATGTTCTTAATCTGATCTATTCCTGTGGGTGTGGTACCCTCTGTTTGCATTAAATTAACTTTAGATCATTTGATTAGATTACTTTTGATTGGACTGCATCACTAAGGCATGAGCCAGCCTGGTCTTGCTGGGTCTGATATAAATGGAGACACCGAGAGAGAGACAGCACAAAGGAAGCCACCATATTGATCTTGCCATGTGTGAGACAGGACTGCAAGAAAAAGAGAAGTCCTGAGGGAGGAGAGATGTCCCAGAGTCTGGGACCAACAGGCCACAGAGCATGGAAAGATGTCCCTAAGGGGTGGCCAATGGAGCAGCTCAAGTTTCAGGAGAAGAGTCTTGCCATGTATCTGATAGCTCACAGCTGAGCTCTGGAAGAAAGCAGAGCAGCTGATTCTGTGATAGGAGGCTGGAAAGAGACAAGTCCTGTGCCTGGTTGCTCACAGCTGAACTCTGGGAGAGAACGGGGCCTGGAGGGGAAGGCTAAGCCAAAGGAAGATAGATACCATCCGCTATCTTGCTTCACCATGTGGCAGCTAACTTTGGTGAGACAGCATCTCTGATGATGCCTTGATTTAGGTATTTCACAATCTCAGAACTATAAGCTTTTACCCCTTTGGCAATCTAAGATAGTGATTTACTGTATATAATTTGTTTGTATAATGTTTGCACTGCATCCCAGCATACATCCTTTCCTTACTGTAAGCTCTTTGAGGAAAGGCCTGAGTTTATCTTATTCAAATTTGTATCTTCTATGCCTATGATTCATACAAGGAAGGCATTGGAAAGTATTTGTTAAATTGTTAAATGAGTACATTAATGGATGGTATACAAGACTTTTAAGTGACGCTTCTTTCTTTTAAGGTGATGATGCTCTTTAGGGAAGAGATGAAGTATAGACAAATAACATGGGTTAGAGGAGTATGAAGGTGGGATGGAGTCAGTTTTAAAGGAGAAAAAAGATGCTCTCAATTGGGGCCACTCATTGCTCTTCCTTAATCTGCTTGATGTAAAAAAGGGAGAATTCACCTGGCATAAAAATTAAGGGAAAGATGATTGACTGTTTAGTCATTTACATACCTTCATTCCAGCAGTCAGCTGTTTCCTGGATCATATTTTATTACAATTTTTATTTATAGTATGTCTTTGCAAGAAAAACATCCATTACAGCAGAGCTCAGCAGTTGGTGTGAAATACTGTGTATTTTAAAGCCACATAGAGGATACCTTCTGCAAGTTACCCTAGAAAAGTGAGGGTCTCAGATCCCTCACCCTACTTTAAAGCTGTAGAGTTTCTCCTGAGGTTTATGGTTGTGGTAGAAAAGAAAGACAACTAGTCTTGAAGTTAGAGATCAGTGGTTTGGGTCCTTAACTTACCATTTTTCAGCTTTGTGACCTTGGTAAATTCATTAACCTCGGTGTGGATCAATTAAATCTTACCTCTTAGGGGAAGAAGGTATGAGATTAAGGGAGAGAAAGATGTCAAGTATCTGTATTCAGTTTACATCATTTTGCTTCCCCACCTTTCCAGTATAAATTATTTTTCCTCTTGAAGTTTACACAATTTAAGAGGTAATTATGTCCTGATTATTTTATTTGTTGTAATTTTTAACTATAGCTTAATGTAAAGCACTTTGTGGGAAGTTCTATATCATATACTTATTCCACTTTACTTTTTAATTTTCCTCAAAACAACAAAATGCAATGCCATCTCTAAACAAAGTGTTCTATGTTTAGGCATGGATTATAAATGTATGAATTACACATAGCACTTTTGTAGTACATAACTGGAGTTGTTTTTACAATTTAACATAGTCTAAGAAAAATAAATACTTCAGAAGTTTAAAGAATCAGGGTAAGAAATACATCTTTGAAAATACTTTATTATGGCATTTATTTTGAATCCTTTTAGAGAAGTTTCTGTAAATGTGCAATCTAGTCTGTAGGTGGCATCATTGCACCAGATGAAATAAGAAGATAATTAAGTGAGGAGGTCTTTTCCCAGAATATTCAACCTGCTTAAGCGTCAACTGAATGCTTAAGAATCCAAGTACCGGATTTTGGAATTGAGAAATGATGTGTGGGAAGAGGATATGCATTTTTTTTAAATTGTGGAAAATCAAATACAATGATGAGTTCTTTGTAATTGTGTTAATTAAAAAAAAAGTATTTTAGAATTGAAAACAGAATTTAAGAAAATGAAAGGTCCAGATGGAAGCCTTTGCCTTTATTTCTTGGAAACATTTAGTGAAACTACAAATGACCACAGCTGAACTACTGATCAATGTTAGCCCTAAACCACTACAAATAACATCCTGTAAGCTCCATCATTCTTTCAACATACTTTATCAAAGAACTTTTCACACGTACTTCTAATTTTAATTTTCCTATGACTAGTTTTCTTTCTAGTTTATGTGAACCATTCTTTTTTTTAAATCTATGATTGGATTTATGTGTTTATAATCCTGCCCAGGGTAATAATATTTCATTTTTATATGTCCTTTTGTGGTTTTTGAATCATTAAGGGAAATTTCACTTTAAAAAACATTTTAAAACCTGATTATTGTTATAAATTATTGGAATAAATTGTGTACTCTTGCACTGGAAATTGGCATCTGGGGAACAACATTACCTAACCCAACTGATATAAAATATCATTAGTGGAAAGGGATTTGAAGTCAAGCACCACATTGTGTAGATCTGTAAATTTTTCATTTGTTCTTGTTTACCAGAATGTTGATTGACAGGTATAGTATAATTGTTGGGCCATATCTGCTTTCAAAAAATCATTCTAGGGCCAATATTGCACAAGATTTCACAGCTACAAAGAAGCAAATCACATTCAACTCGTTTAATCTATTTATTAGGAGTAATCATACTTATTATACATAATTGTCATTATTAAAATGACCAAATAAGGACTTTTTTTTACATAAATATGGCCATAGTTATAAGTCTGTAAATGGTTATACATAATATTACATATAAAAAGTATGAGATAGAAAGATAAAAGATGTTCTGTCTCATCACTTTGCTGGAGATATCCATAGTAAGATTAATCATTCATTACAAGACAGTCTACCACCATCAAGTGCTAAATCTTCCTGCTAGGCAGTGGAGAAACAAAACTAGAAAGGTTGTATTCCCTTGAAGGGCAGTGACACAGAAGAGGGGGCAGTGACATGTAAACTCTTAATGATATTTTGAAGTCATGTATTATAATAAGTACAGGTACAGGATATTTCAGAAGCTAGAAGACAAAGCAACTAAATTTGCTGGAATGAGTTGCATCAGACTTCAAGTGTTGGACCTAACACTTAATGAAACATTGAAAGATTCGTTTTTAACATATTTTCACATAACATATATACACATAGTGCATGACACATAGTACAAAACATGTATGTGCAATTTAATGACTGAATATAAACTGAACATTATGTGAACACTGCTAAGTCAGAAGATAGAATGATGTCAACATTATAGAAACATCTCCACCTAGATGCAAAATGGCCCCATGCCATATTGCAAACCACTTTATTTCCCCAGGTGTAACCAATATCCTGACTTCTACTGAAAATCATTCCCTTGCATTAAAAAAAAAATACCTTTCCACCTATATATGCATGCCTGTTTTTGAACATTATATGAATGGAGTTATACTGTAGGCATAATTTTCTATCTGTCTGACTCTGGAGCTCAATATTTTATATTTGTAAGATCCAGCTCTGTTATTTTGTGCAGCTGTGGTTTATTCATTTTAATTGCTGAATATTTTATGAATGTAACACAATTTATCGATCTACTCCATTACTGATGGATAGTTGCGTGTTTCCACTTTGAGTCTCTGAAGAATGATGCTGCCAAGAATAGTCTTTTATATACACTCATAAATACATGTATGTTTCTTTACAGTGTATACTGAGGAATGAAAATAGCTGGATTATAAATTTTACAACTGTCAGATATACTTGATAATGCCAAAGCAGTTGTACCAATTTACTTTCCCACCTGAAAGATAAGAAACTTCTTGTTGTCTATACCCTAACCAACACACAGTAGAGACAGTTTCTGCTCTCTCAGGTAGTTTGTAGTGACATCTTGTTTTAACTTGGATTACCCTGATTACTAATGTTTGCTAGTTATTTGTATTCTCTCTTTGAAAGGTTCATTTGCCACCTAGGTTGCTTTGTCTTTTTCTTAATATTTGTAGGATTTTTTTTTTTGTATAAGTCCCTCTTTATTTATATTTTAAAAATATGCTCTATCAAGCACTGGCTCATATTTTCACTATCTTTATGGTGTCTTTTGATGCAGAGATGTTCCCAATTTTCATGTAGTAGAATTTAACAATAGTTTATATTTGGTTAGTGCTTTTTGTGTTTAAAAAATTAGTCCTTACACCCAGGGAATTATATGATTATCTTATATGATTTTCTCAAGGTATTATGGGTATATATTTCACATAGAGGTGAACCTAGAATTGATTTTTATATACAGGTCATATAAGTCCAAATTATTTTATTTTCTATCTGAATGGATTCCCATTTGACTCCAAACCATTTTCTGCAAACTGCACTTTTCCCCATTCCCCTGCAGTGATAAATCTCTCATTTATCAAGTGTCCATAAATAAATGTCTGTTTCCAAGCATTTTATTCTTTTCCATTGGTCAGTGTGTTTGCCTATCCTTGTGCCAATATCATAGTTTATTAATTATTAGAGCTTTATAATAAGTCTTTATAGTTATTTGATCAAGCTCACCAACCTTGCTTTTTTTCTTCAAGTGTCTTGACACTTGCAATATTTTTAAATGGGTTTGTCAAATTCTACCAAATTTGTTGGGGTTTGTTGGAATTACATTGTTATCTTTACAACATTTCAACTTTCAATGAACGTGATTTATAAATTAAAATTAAAATTTTATTGGGAAACACTTCAATGTTTCCCATTAAGTCATATGATATTTTCGAAGGGGTCTCACATATCTATTTGTGGTTACTCACAGATATTTAAATTAATATTGATTGATGCTAATATAACTTATTAAAATTTTATTTTCCTATTGTTGATAAATAGAAATATAATGGATTGTGTGTGCCAGTTTTATATCTAGCAAGTTATTGAACTATGTAATTAATTCTAGAAATTTATCTTTAAGTTCTTTTGTGTACAGTAGTATTATGTGGAAATAAAGACAGAATTTTCTTTCCTTTCCAATGCTTATCAATTGTATTTATTTTCTATGCCTTACTGGATTATCTAATACCTTCTACAATGTTGAATGAAAATGGAGATAAGGGTCTTGCTTGTCTTGATTCTGAGCTCAAAATGAAAGTTTTAAATATTCACCATTAAGTGTGAGGTTTGCTTTAGGTTTTTATATGTCTTCCGTTAGATAAAGGAGTTCTCCACTATTCGTGGTCTGCTAAGAATTCCTAAAATGCATGGCTATTAACTTTTGTTAGATATGTTTTCTTAACCTATTGTAATGATCTTAGGATTTCCTTTAATTTCCTGATATGATGAATTATTTTAATGGATTATATAATGCTAACTAACCTTTATTCCTAGAATATATCAATCTTAGACATTCTATATGATTTATTTTTTATATTTATGAAATCAATTTGTTAATACTTTTAAAGGATTTTTGTATCTGTGGCAATGAGTGGTTATTGGCATGAAGCTTTAAAATATAGTCTGGTGATCAATTTGGCTGAATGGCAGAGAAATAATTTCTCCCAAGAAAATCTAAATGTTTTTAGAATTAAAGTAAAAATCAAGGCATTATGTGTCCTAAACATGCAAGATAGGACAATATGATGTGTAGGCATTATATGTCCTATACATGTAAAATAGGACATAATCATCTATTTTTCCCTAATGAATAAATAAGCACTTATATGAGACTTTAGGACTATCTTGTAACTCTAAAGATTTGCCTATGGCTTGCCTCTCTGACAACACACAAATAAAGTATATTCAAGTGTGAAGTGTGATGTTTTATTTGCTATATGCATGGTTTCATAAGAAACCAAAACAAATTAAATCCATCATCTATCATTCTCCCCAAATAAAAATGTGGAAATTCTTTGGCACCTGTGGTGGATCGAATTTTGTGCTCCAGTTTAGACATGTTTTTAATATTAATTTGCTTTCCTGTTGGTGTGAACCTATGGGAAAGAGGATCTTCTGAAGATGTTATTTTCAGTTAAGGAATGGCTACCTGAATAAGATTATGCCTTAAACTGGATTACTAGAGTCCTTTATAAGTAGAGCAATTCTGACATAGTCAGAGGAAGCCAAGGGGAGAAACTGGATGACAGAAATTAATGGAACATGAAAGAGAAAGGAGGTGATGGGAAGCAGAGATACAACCCAATGAACTGCGAAGTTTGTTCAAGCCAACCCCAGAAAACTACCGACCCTGGGCAAAAGCAAGCTTTCTAGCCTTGGAAACTATAAACCAATAAATTCCTGTTGCCTGTCGTTTATCCCAACCCATTGTGTGATATTTGAGATAGCAGCTCTAGGAAACTAAGATAGCATCCAAGCTTCACTGTCCATCTTTTCTTCAACAAATGAAACTGTGACTCAGGTGCTATTAAAAAAAAGCTCAGTTTGATGATTGAAGGCTTACAATTGTCAATGATGTGAATGATTTTGAATGATGAGGTATATGGAGATTATATATTTGTTCTTCATTTGTGTTTTGTAGGAGATGTCTATGAAATCTCTCTGTTTTCTTCTAGTTTTGCTATACATGTACTTTACAGGACAGAGCTCTGGCAGAGAATTAATTCCTCCCAAGAAAATATAAGAGCATGAATTAAATTATAATAACCAAAGAATATAAGAAATTAAATTGATGCTTGCACCTCAACTTAGTCAAAGAATTGTTTAATAATGACCAAGATTTACATCTGATGTTAGAGGCAAAGCTGAGACCAGAACTAATTCTTTCATATTCCTGTTCAGAATTTACCTTCTTTGTATGTGTTTAACTTTCAAACCTTAATCTGGATGATTTGTTTTTATCCCTAATCTATTATTAATCTCTTAAAAATTATGACCCAAACACTACAAAATAGATAATAAATTGCATAAAAGCATTTGGAGTATAAAAGAGTATTTGTTTTATAAACCAAAATCATAATCACTCTTTTTCCATTATCATTATACATAACTGGGTCTCCATCTTCTTATTTTTTGCCGTTCCTTTTCTGCTTAGTCAGTGCCTCGAATATTTTCAGAACCAATGTTTATAATCTTACATATAATACCTGACATTTTTCATTCTATTTCTAAGACCATTTTCCTAATGGCTAACCACTTTGAAATTCAATATGGTGTTATACATTCTGCAAAATGTTCTAATTGAGACCATTCTTCAGTACTGCCTGGAATCATTGCCTAGTACAGAATGCATTATCTAGGTAAAACAGTAAGCGGTCATCATATGTGATTTGAGAAAACCAATGCAGTTAAAGCCTTCAGGGAAAGGATAAAATTGTACCCGTCTAATTTACTCTTCTCAATGTCTAAAACAGTAGAATATGTGATTATATGATACGTGAAAGATTTTTGAGGATCATAAAATTAAGTTCTGGAAGCAGCTCAATAAAATGAAATAAATGGATGAAGAGAAAGTAGGATGGTAATGATTGGATAATGTTGGCATGAAATTTTGAAGGAAGAAAGTTAGGATATTAAGTTAAAGGACATAGATGGAGAGTAGCTGGGGAAAGAAAGTCCAGGAAGCATTTAAAAACCAACAGGTTTTTAAAAATAATAAGAACATTAAAAGATTTAGTACCTACTATACATTTATAGTAATCTAATTTTATAACATGGGGAAGTGAAGTAAATTAGGATGATTAGGATTCTGGTTGAGACATTTAAGAGTTTATAGTGACGGTTAAGTTACTTTAAGTGTTCTATGATTTAGACTCTTCATTTGGAAAAGAGTCATATTTACTTTACAGAGTGTTGCAAAAATAAAATATAATAATATATCCAAAATACCTATCTCAGTCTGCTAATAGTACACCTCCAATAAATTTTCATTCCCTGCTTCCTTCCCATTTCTTATTTTTTGGCTTATTTATCCAGCTGTGATAGACCAGGTCTGGATTCAATAAATCATGGTACAGTTTTCTTAATTCCTTTGTAGGAAGATTAAAACCTTAGTATCCTGCCATAAAACTATTTAATAGTTAATATAAAATCTAATAGCTATTAAACACTTACTGTGTACATCAGATACACTGCTTGAGCTATCTCATGTAATCCTCATAAAAATTTATTTGGTATTACTATTATCCTCTTTCATAAATTTTATCATGTTACATGTGGACTAAGCAATGAGCCCTTAGGACTAAAAACCAACTTTGTCTGCTCTGAAACCCATAACCATACCCTTGAATGATACTGCTTAATGGGTTTTCATTAAGGGTGTAACGTTTTCAAATTACAAACTGAAGATCAACCTTTTTTTCTGAGAGAGTGAGAGAGCAAAAGAGATAATGGTAGAGTAGATAAATAGCAATAGCGGGTGACATACCTATGATTGAGTTTTAAATGTTTCATCTGTTTGAACTTTCCCAAGCAATAATATATCTCAGCCTTACTTTTTACAGTATAAAAATGAGATGAATGGGAAGTGGACTTAGCCCAGTGGTTAGGGCGTCTGTCTACCAGATGGGAGGTCCGCAGTTCAAATCCCAGGCCTCCTTGACCCGTGTGGAACTGGCCCTATGCATGCAGAGAGATTCTGGCCTAACTTTCCTTTCTTGGCTTCCATAGGACCCTTAGCTCTGCTCCCTGCAGAAGCTGGTCAAGCTCCAGGTAATCAGACTCCCAGGCCACGTCTGGCCCTTCGGAAACCTGGGAGACTCGGGACACTTTTCTTTCCGTGGTTGCTCCTTGGTGGTTCTCCTTCATTCCCGGCCCCAACGAACCCTCTCGATACTGTTCAATACAGTACAGGTATGGGGGTGCGTTTTTGCCTGTTGAACGAAGTTACAGCTTTAGTGTTCCGTCTCCTCCTGGCTGACGTCTCCCTGAGTGGACGCTGCGGGCCTGGGCTACCAGCTGGTGGGGAGCCAGCTCCCCAGGGTTCCAGCTTCATGCGCGGTGCTGATTTGCGCAAGGAGTGCCGTGCCACGCAGGGGTGTCCCTGCATAGGGGAGCCCCACGCACAAGGAGTGCGCCCTGTAAGGAGAGCTGCCCAGTGTGAAAGAAAGTGCAGCCTGCTCAAGAATGACCCCACATACACGAAGAACTGACGTAGCAAGATGATGCAACAACAACAAAAGAAACACAGATTTCTGTGCCGCTGACAACAACAGAAGTAGACAAAAAGAAGAACACACAGCAAATGGACACAGAGAACAGACAACTGGGGCAGGGGGGTGGGGTGGAAAGGGGAGAGAAATAAATAAAATCTTTAAAAAAATGAGATGATTATTGTATTAGCCAGGGTTCTCTAGGGAAAGAGAATCGACAAGGGATATTCATCGATAGTAAGAGATTTATCAGAGTCTCTCATGCAGCCGTGGGGATGCACAAGTCCAGGTTCCACAGGCAGGCCGCAACCAGGAGCTCCAATGAAAGCCCGGTGAAGATTCTTCATGAGTTCTGGGAGATTGCTGACTGACCAAAGACGAGCTGCGAAATTCTCTCTCATTGCTGGAATCACTTCCCCTTTTATGGGATTCAACTGATTGGGTTAGGCGCCACTCACTGCTGATGGTAATCTCCCTGATTGATCTAATTATAACCAGCTATCTATGATTTACCACTGCAGTAAAGTCAAAGGTGACTAAAGTCCATAAATGCCCTTGCATTACAGATAGCCCAATGCTTGCTTGACCAAACAACTGGGCACAATTACCTGGCTAAATTGACACAATAGCCTAACTATCACAATTTTTCTTTTCTCCAGTGCTTCTTTCAGGACTAAATATAATTACTTGTTTGTGTATGGTTTGTGAACATGTGTGTGCACAGTGCATGGCTCGGCCTTATTCTTGGCACAGCAAGGAAAAAGACCGCCAGCTTTTATATACCAAAAATATTGGAATGGTAGCACCTTATGATGACTGAAATAAAAACTGAAGCTCTTGGTATCAATTACAGTATTGACAACCAAGCTGAACCTAAAAATTATAAACTCCAAGGGCCATACTTTAAAAACCCTTTTGAAAATAGGAGGATGACCAAAAGAAAACAGACTAGAAGGGATCTGGCCCTTTAAGGAAGCACATTGTATTGGATGAGACTTAAGATTATGAGGCTTTTTGGCAGAAGGCAGAGGGTGCTCCACAATCCACATAATGCCAGATGGCTAGAACTCAAGCCAAAAGCCACAGTCTTTCTGTCTTGATAAGTCCCTTGGTGAGGTTTGATTCCACAAGAGAGGGTAGAAAGTGGGGCAGGGGGTGGGATCCAATAAGGAGGGAGCCACAGATGGAAGAAAAACTAAACAGATACATCATTTCTCTTATGTCCCTGACAGAAATACATAAACCTACCCTAGCCATGAGAATTCAACAGTTAAACTCAACTTTAATTTCTAAGAAATAAGTGGGCACTGCCCTTTAACATTTTCTAAAAGCATTTTATTGAGATATATTCACATATCATACAATTCTTCCAAAGTGTACACTCAATGGCTTTTAGTATAATCACAATGTTGTGCTTTTATGACCAGAAAAAAATTTTAGAACAATTTCATTACTCCCAAAAATAAAAGTTCCACACCCTTTTGCAGCACCTCTCCATCCCTCTATCCTTCTCCAAACCTACATAACCACTAATCTAATTTCATCTTTATATATAAATTAATTCATATTTATATTTTATGTGAGGGAAGTAGTACAATAAATAGTACTTTGTGTCTAGTTTCTTTCAGTCCGAAAATCTTGTGGATGGAAAGATAAGAGGTTTTAGCTAAGATAAGAAAAGAGCCACTGCTGGAATGGAAAGGGAGTGGAAAAGTTGAAATGTCCCACAGCCTCCTGGGGTTTACTCTTTTCTTAGTGGAGTGTCTAATGCTAAGTTTTGCCCAAACTGTTTCCTACGTATTTAGTATTTATTTCTAAATGAAGAAAGTCAACCTCGGGGTGTGGCAAGAGATTGAGGAGACCCACAGGAGGGCTGGTGGCCCCGAGGCCCCTGCCACCTTGAGCCTTGAATACTCCAGTTCACAGTTCTGTGCCTTTCTCAGCAAGCCCCAGACAAGATAGGAAGCAAGCACTTTTGATGTGAAGAATGACAAAGACAAACTAAGAAAATCTTCCAGACTAAAGAAACATGCCAACTAAATGCAACCTGTGTCCTGGACTGAGGGGAAAAGGTATGATGGAAGTCAGAGGGACAGAATTATTTTAATGTTAAATTTCCTCATTTTTAACCTTCTGAGAATCCCTTTTCTTAAGAAATATACACTAAAGTGTGTGTATGAGGGAGAGAGAGAAAATGTTATGATAAAGCAAATGTAGCAAAATGTAAACAATTAGTAAGGTTGCATAAAAGGTATTCTAGAAATTTTGTACTCTTTCTGTAATTGCTATAAATTTGAAATAATATAAAAATTTAAAGTTAAAAAATTAAAATGGACTTTTTTGTTGCTATCAAGCACAGAATTTGAAAAAAATTTCTTCTTTAGAAAATAAAGATTATATTATATTAATTAAATAGAGGAAATTAACCAAAATCAACTATCTCAGAGCAAAAGAAAGACTTTGATCATAGATGTTTTTGATCTAAAACTTCCCAGTGTCTTAAGCACATTAGTTACTAGTGTGTTAACCTGCTGTGGTCATATTGCTTTGTAGTTTCTTTAAAGATTAAAACAGAAGCAATTTAAGTGGCAGTGGTAGAGTAGTGAAGGGGAAAAGATAGAAGCAAATACTAATCATTAAAAATCCATTTAAATTTTGATGTTAATATGTACTAATTAGTGAAATATTGATAGTGAATACTCTTTTAATGTTGTAATTAGAAAATATTGAATACTGATATTATTATATAGGAGAGTGAAATTATTGTAAACACCAACGTTCAAGGAATGATCAGGAAATCACTGTTTTTTGCACAGTTGATCTCTATTATTTTTCATTAAAATTTTCAGTTTTTTTTCCTAATGGCTGGCATGAAATTTATGAACACCTTCTGCATCTGCAATACAGCATATTTTCTTGTTCTGTTTTGGAAACAAGAACATTTATTTGACTCTGGTGCCAGGTTTTCTTCTGGCCATGTATAAAAAAAATCTATTCTACTCAAAATATAGCCCTTCATACCACTATTAATTAGCTTTGATTATAAATATGTACTGAAGTATTTATATATTGGCTCTTTTTATATAACAATTTCATTTATGCAAAGATAGGTGTTTAATGGTAAATTTATTTATAACAAAAATGTTAACATAAAATTAAGGTAAATTTCAAAGTAGTTTTAAATATTATCTAAGAGGTACTTTTAGTTCTACTTTAGGTTTAAGAAAAGACCTTTTCTCTTCATGTTTGCCACCATGTTTCCTTTCCATATTTACATTCACATTCTTAAGAACTTTTCGTTTTATACCAAAGTGATAGATTTTGCTGACTGGGACAAAATATTTAATTCAAAGCATTTTATTTATTCCTTGAAAATGTTTTTTATTATGTCAAAGAATAACAGAAAGTTGCTACCATTATATATGTCTGTCATATTGTTTGGTTTCTGAGAAAAATATTAGTAAATAATTCCAATAATTGAAGGTTTTAAAATTTCCAATGTTAGAAGTTATTACTAAGATATATGATACCCTGATATTTTAAAATGTATGATTTTTTCTAACTCTTGAAAGAAATTAAAAAGTTTCCTAAATTGCTAAATTTTTGTCTGTCAGACCTTACTAAGAAATCCATGAATGTCTAAATTACTATTTATTAGACACTCCCATTAAAATGAGCTTGTCACAATCCAATTCTACGGAAAGCAAAATTAACCAAAAACTTTCTGATCTGATTGCCTTTCATGTGTGAGACTCAATTATGATTCTATTATGGGTAATCAGGAAATTTATTCCCTAAATGACAATAAGGGTCAAGATCACCTTTATGCTTGTTAGAGAAGATGCTCATCTAGAGACCTTTAGCTTAATGACCCAGCTTCTTCTGCATGAGTTACAGTCTGGGACCATGGCAGGAAATTTTGAAGCTTCATTAACCTCTTAGGCCACAGGGAAAACATTAAATTTTTAAAAAAGGAAGAAGGAAACATAATCCCTGGTCAGAGATCCCAAAGAGACCCTAATCTATTGGCTTTCCAGCACTCCATAACTATGAAACATTCAAAGAATTGTGTTTGGGTCAATCTTTATATAAATTTTTGCTGTAACATACATTTTGGACTTGCCTAAATCAGTTTAACAGTATTCCATAATAATAACTTTTGTGTTGTTAGGTAATTATGCCTCAGTGATCATATTTTGGACTAGGACCAACATAGCTGAAAAGTGGATGATGACTCTAAAAAGGCTAAAAGGCAGGCTGGGATTAACTGTTTGAATCTCAAGAAAGAAATGAGGGACAAAGCAATGAATTTGGAAGTAATGATGATCAGTGAGAAAATGAACATGGATGAAGTCAGCTTAGGAGAGTGTTTGAATCAAAAAGTGAGAAAGATAAACATATGACCTTTGAATCACCAAAGCCAAGCAGCAAGAGATGAGGTAGGAAAACTTTGAGAGAAAATATACAGAAAGTGAAAGAATGAGTTTATTAAGAAGAAAGTGACAAAATGAAGCATAGAGACCAAGTATCACACATATTTAGGTGTATAATTTAGTCTTGGCAACTAGAAGATCAGTGGTGATCTCAGAGAGAAATACTGTAGTGAAATGGTGTGGATTAAAACAGATAGCCATGGACTGAGAGAGAAATCGAAGTTAAACAGATTATATTATAATTATAGTCTGGTGAACTATAATTTCAAGAATTTTGCTGTGAAAGGAAAGTGAAAGAGTGGTAAGAGGGTTAGATTTAGCTAGTATGCATTGGAATGGTTGTATAGGTTGTTAAAACTTTGAAATTTTAACTTTCAAAATTTGGAAGTTAATAGCAATAGAGAAAGTAGTAGACAGCCGCTGCACCAACGTTTCATAGTTCTCCACTGTAGACTCAATGATGTCCCAGGATCCAGTAACTAGGAGGAAACTGCAAGTTCCATGAGAGCCTCAGGTCCTGATTCACACTCTTATAGGATGGGTGCAACTGATTCTTCACTTATTTGAATATCATGCCAGGAGGGGAATACAATAATATCCAAGGACGTTGTGTTTGTTTCTTTGCCTCGTCTTTAAGAAAGAGATTTATAGATGTTTACAGAGCAAAAGGAAGGATTAGGTAGAGATGTAAATGTTGAAACAAGGACAGAGGGATTGGAAGTACAATTCAGAGGACAGTAGACATTAGCTTTGGATAGGAAGAAGAATAAAAGTGAATGTGGACAACTGTACTTTCTTGGGTAGGAAGATGAGCAGTTCCTAGCTAATGGCCTGTTTTTCACTTTAAATTAGGATATGCTGTCATCTGCCATGAGTCAAAGGGCCCATGGGATTGGGCAGGAAGCCCAAGGAGAATAATATATAGCTTTGCAAGTAATGCAAGCCACCTGACTTTTCCAGGGATCTCATATAGAATACAGTTGAAGCTAGAGATGAAATGCTAATGTGTATTTTACTCACTTAATTTTAAAAAATACATATCAAGGGCAGTCATGCTAACATTTTAAAATACAACCCTTTTCCATGTTTCTCAAACCCCACAAACATATGTATTCCTATATAAGGTTTCTGTTGATGGTGGTATTTACAGAAATGTGGCTTTATGCCACACACATTGAAATCATAACTAATTTTTCTTACTCATCAATATGTCATAGTCTTTCTAGTAAGCTAATATGCAAATATTAGCTCATATGTTCTAGTAATTGCACACCATTCAATAATATGCTTTTGCCAAATTGATTCAGCCATTTCCTTGTAATGAGTATTTATGCAATTTCTTTTTTTTTTTTTACCAAGCACACAATGTACAGTAAATAAAGTTATGCATCCTTGTATACATATGTTGGTACCTTTATTTCTGTAAGGATTGCTTTAGCTTTTGATATTTTAATAGATTATTTATCAGAATGGTTCTAGCAATTTACACTCTTGCTACCAACCTTTGAAAATCCATTTCTCTGCATCCACATCAGGTCTGAAACTTACTTCCTAGCTACTTTGGGGGAGGGTACAATTGGGGGGCTTTACTGTATTTTTCTTTATATTTGACTGAAAGTTAATAAAAATTGCTTGAATTTTATTTAAAAATTGCTTGGAAATAATTTCCTGACTACAGTAAACACATGCTGATTCACAAAATCCTTCATCCTGCAATGTCATGGGAAAACTGTCTGTTTCTCAGTTTAGATACCAATGCCTGCACATTAGCCTACTGTGCTGGTCGGGCCTGAAGTAAGAGCTCTATCTGCTTCAGAACGGTGTGAAGACACAATTATTTCAACTCATTGGTTTGAAATCTGTACCAAAATTGCCTATTTTGTTGCTTTGGAGACTTAAAAATTCTTCCAGTTTATTAACCTTGCCTGTTATGATATATTATGAGTAATTATAAGTCATTGTAAGAGAGCAGTAACAATGGTATTTTTTTTTGAGATATTGTACATTAAGTATCTTGAGGAGAATCTCAATGGTAATCAGTGAAGTCTGACTTTACATGGATGGATAGATGGATAGAGAGAATGATTCAGCTACTATGACAAAATATTAAAAGCTGGTGAATGTGGGTATCTGGATGGGTGTGTTCATTTGAATCTTTTATGTGGATCCCAGAAAATTATATTCTTAAAATTGGTCCATTCCTGTGGGTGTGAGACGTTTTGATTGGATTGAATTCAGTTTGGAGACTTTGATTGGAGTACTTGGTGATGTGTGACCCAGGGTTGGTCGTGGCCTCTTTCTGGAGCTCTTTATAAAGAGGAGAAATGTGCAGAGACACCCAGAGAAAGAGAGCCACCATTCTTACCCTGCCATGTGAAAAAGGACACCAGGGTCACGTATAGCCACAGAAAGACAGAGAAATTCCAATAGTCAGAGAGAGAGGCCAGAGGTTAGAATGACTGGAGAACCCAAAACTGAAGCAACCAGGCCCAGAGGAGAGGGGAGAAATGAGCCATGTGCCTATTGCCCACAGCAGAGCTCAGGGAGAAAGTGAGCCTGGAGGGAAGGCATAGACCAAGGCAGAGACTGTCGCCGTTCTGCCTTGCTATGTGGCATGACTCCAAGATCACCAGTAGCCTACCTTTGGTGAGACAGCATCTCTGGTGATGCCTTGATTTGGGCATTTTCACAGTCTCAGAACTGTAAGCTTTTAACCTAATAAATTCCTATTATAAAAGCCAACTCATTTCTGGTATTTTGCATTAGCAGCCTTTGGCAAATTAAAATGATGTAGGAAGGTTGGAATCCTCTGTATGGGTTTATTTTCTCTTTGCTACTGGCCTATATGCTTGAAGTAATTTCAAAATAAAGTTTTTTTTTTTAAGTCAATTTAGAGATGATGGCAATTAACACCCTCTGTCATGAGCTGGTACTTGTATTTTAGTTCTGGGCTTCTACATCCTCCTTTCCATATTAGCAAGCAATTCTGAAGTTTTCATGATTCCTAAGATCTGTCATACCTGTTCATTCCTTTCTGTAGTAACTCAAGCCATTTCTTAAATTAGAATTTCTTTCCCCCATCTCTCCCTGTGAAAGTCTTATTCAATAAACAGGATTCAGCTCAAATGGCAAATATTTCAGGAAGTGTTTTCCAATGTTGTTTTTTTAAAAATATTTTTCCTGTTTTCAGCTAGATATTATATTTTGTATTAGCACTATTGTGACACATGATTTCTCCCTCACTGGATTTTAGGAGTTTTGAGATCAGGTCTTTGTCTCACTCATTTTTCTCTTTAGCAGCCATTTATATTACTTGACATCTAGCTCAATGGCTAACATATAGGAGGTACTCAATAACAGTTGAGCAAATGAAAGCATGTGTGGATGATGGAGCAGTCTGGCTAAACCAGGTTTGGGAAGGTGCAGCTATCAATATCCATTGCTGGTTATAAATCCTGGGAAAACTGTATCAAGGGCTTCAGTATATAATGAAGCTTGCTGTTGGTCAGAACCCCCTTTCATAAGCCATCTGAGAATAAAACAGACCAATGAATTAAACAAACCAAAGATGGGACTACAAGAGAAATGGCTTTGTTTATTTTCTTCAGATTATATTTGGACTTGAAATTTCATATTTACAAAATATTTTCTATTCATGCCACCCTAATATATAAATGAAGGAATTTTAGTTATTTTTTTCTGATTTCAAATGCTAGTAATGCAATGATTTATTGATTTTTAATTTTATGCTTTTTAAAAGTTGGCTAATATTCGAGTATCGATTTTAAACACATGGGATAGATTTCTGAATTAAGAATAAGTATATTGGCTGAAAAAACTGCTACTGGTAACAGGATAATATTGAGTACAGAATAATGTTCTCATTTTTAATGCTCTGTTAGTACTCTGTCTTTTATAAATTCTTTCATCTCATAACTCTAGATACATCCCTGAAAACCAGAATAAATGTCATCATAATATTTTGAGTTGATTATTGTCTACTACTGCCAGAATTGTAATATATATATATGTATATGTATATGTATGTATGTATTTATTTATTTATTTTAAAAGAAGGGTAAAGTTAGTCCCTCTGCAGATGCTAATACATACAGAACAATCCATATATGAATTTTGATGGAGCCTGGAGGGAAGAGCTTTTTCACATAGACAGATGAATTAGGATACTTAGCTGACAGGGTCATCACTACATTTCTTATCGGAAAAATGGATTTCTACTGTAGGGCTGGAAAATATTAAAAAATTCTCAAGTAGGCTGTAGCATTCAATGAATCATGTCGTAAATTGAATGGGAAGAGAAGCCGAGCATGTCTTGCAGAATATGGAGTGAGAAAGAGGCCTGTAACATCAGGCATGCTAGATAAAGAAAAATACCTTATGCCACAAAGGGAGCTTTTGGGCTTGAACTAGAAAATTGAATGGTTATGTTTAAGTGAATGCTTCAGTAGTATTTTACATAAAAAAATTCATCTGTTTTTCAAAGTAATATACTGTGCTAAATGCTGTGTATATTAACTAAATTATTTTGCCCCACTTAAAAATGATGGATAGAAATTCAATATTTTGTAGAACTAGTCAGCTTTAACAAGGTGGCCAATGCATAACACTAACGCTATTTACTCTTTTCAGAAATAACTTAAAAATATTGGATTTTTACTAGTAGTTTAGAGAAGTTTAAAAAAACTAACTGAACTAAAGAAAGTAAGATAGAGAAAGAGAGAAAGAAGGAAGGAATGAGGAAGGGAGGAAGGAAGGATAGACAGAAGGAAGGGAAAAAAAGAAAGGAAAAAGGGGGCTATTTCAAGCAGAACAAACAAGTACAAATGACAAGGTGTTTCAGTGAGTCTTTGAACACATGGGAAGTTTGAAGTGTCTACTTAATTTATCAAGATGTGCTATCTATTGGGGATGTTTTAGCATCGACTGCACTTAGCAATTCATACTTTCTACAACATAATAAAAGTTTTAGTTTATGCCATGGTAAACCAATCGTATTGAAGCAATAGTTTGAATTTTGATTCCATCCTTTCACATTGTTTGGACAAGGCCTTAGTGTAGTGTAAGAATTTTTGTCCATATCATGCCTCTATAAGCCTTGACGAATCAAAACATGTTCTACTAATCAAGAAGAGTTTCTCTTCTAGTTCAGAAACGTTTGGGTTTAGAACAAATAAATGAATAGTGTATTTGGAAACAAGTAATTTGCTTAACATCTATCTGGTTGATGGCATAAGGGAAATATATGGGGAAATAAAGGGTAGAAGATAAAAATATTTTTTTTCAAAATGTTATTACTTTAAAATAGATGTGTTTTTCCTTAAGTGTTTAAAAATTCTGTGATTTGAGTTATACTACTGTCAATAGTGAATGCTGTTTTTTCAAGGAAAATTGGGGGACAAACTTAACTCATAAGAATACTTATTTTATCTTCTCAGTGACAATATGTATTTTAATTTTATGTGTATTGCTCAAGACTTTGAAACTCTCTGAGCTGAAGCTATTATTAAAAATGATGAGATATTCTGTTTAAAAATGGAATTACCTTTTAAATACATTTTAATTAATTTTATCAGACAGATAAATAGACTCCCAAGGCCCTAAAATAAAAGCCGATTAATATGACATGATTTGCATCAACTCTGCAGCAATTCCTTCTTTTATATTACTAGCCATGCTATTTTCTTGGCAGTGTTTCAACAACTGTTTCCTTTTTGCAGCTATTGTCCCTTTGTTTTTTCATATTTTTTAAGGGTGATTTGAATAGGAAAGATAAATCTGCCATGGTCATGTTTGTTGATTGACTATATATTTCACAATTTTAGAATTGATTTCTAAACACTTATTGAACAACTATTTTTTGTAAGGCTCCATTCTACATACTAGAAGAAAAACAAGTGATGATTAATGTTTCATGTGTTTTAAGGTGCTTATAGTAAACACTCTAGGAAAGACAAATAAATCATAATAAAAACTTTCATAATAGAGCTATAAAAATGTATCACAGGTTCACCAGGGAGGGGAATGCTTTGGCCAAAATGCTGTATAAAAGTAGAGTCACTGGAATTTAACCACACAAGTAGTCACAAAGACCAGTCGCTGAAGGGGCTGGGATATTATAGGAAGATGGGGAAGCATGGACAAGGCCACTGAGATATACAAATGTGTGGTGTATTTACAGATTGGCAAATAGAAAGGTATTATTGGACCATAGGTTTCCTGGGGAAGAGGTGGCAAAAAATGGGGCAAAACATTATTTTCCTCTATGTAATCGTCTTTGGATGCTGTTTTAAAATAATTGAGAAAGTTACTTATAGTAAATGTGAAGACCTACACTGCTTCAGTAGGTGAGTGATAGAGTCATACTGTATTTCAGAAAAGCAACTTCAATGGCTGTGTGATGCATAGGTGACTGGGCTGGTAGTTTGAAGGAATCTGAAGGTATCTGAAACAAAATCCTTCCAAATGTAATGCTAATGTAAAGGAGGAAACAGCTACAAAAATAAAATGCAATTCCTCTTGCTGTGACTTGGTGAATGACTGTTGTAAGAAGTAAGGGAGATTATAAAGGACTGATGATGAATGAACTGCAAAATTTTAATAGATAAAGAACACAGGAAGATTATCAGGTTTGTGGAAAATGCTCTTTTAGGTATGGAAACATAATATACATTTTGGAGTTTTGCATTTATCCGATGATTGAAGTCTAATAGTAGATGAAATTTACCATGAAAAGATATAACAGGTAAGAGGACGGGTGCACCGATAAATCATAATGAGAAGGAATGAAAGGAATACATGGAAAAACCATAGGATCTTGTTATAGATAGTTTGGAAGGTAAGGTTTAAAGAAGGATAGTGGCACTGAATAATTCTGGAAGCTTAAAGAAAACAGAGAGAAAGGAATATGGTTCTTATCAAAGTAAAAATGAATTGCAACAAAAGTTTGCCTGAAATGTTTAGACTTGGAAAGTCAAAGTTCATTTTAATGGATGGATATTTTTTTTTTTTTTTTTTTTTTGGTCAATAGAGGGCACTAACAAATTGATGACTTTATTATGGTTGCTATTATCTTGTTATAATGGAAAGTATGACTTTAGAACTGTAGTGTTCTGGTAAATGTTTAATAACTGTTTCTTCCAGGGAAAAGAAAAATAGTGCTGAATTGTAGCATTTGCAGATTTCTCTCCTATTAAGTTGTTTAGCTCTCACCATGGCTGAATTCAGGATACCAAAGTAACCTCAATCAACTTGAAAATTTAAGAGTTGTCTCTGTATTGGAATAACTTTTGATTTCTGGTGTTGAACATTGTAAACTTTCAAATTAACTTAAGTGAGAAAAATCAAGGATGATTTTCTTAAAACCCATAACTTTAATATTGAAAAGAGTTGTAATAGAGAATTTCTGGAGAAAAGATTGGAAAAACAGAGAACTATCTCATGAAGCTTAGCACAATTTAGAAGTATCATTTTAGGGTGGCTCTAACAATTAATATCTAGTGTTCCCTTATAGCCAATAAGGGATAAGCTCATGGAATCATTTCTATGCTACAATAATTGAATGTCTTTAAATTTTGGCTTTTGAGATTTTATACTTTTTTTAAACACCATGAGGCTTGCTTACTTTATTGAGTTCTTAATGTCACATCTTATGACAGAATTCTCCAGATTGTTTTTCATTTGTGAAAATCAGTAATAGCTTGATTTTTCAGTCATTTACTCTTCATAAGTAAGTGTAAATTTGCCTTAACCAAGAAGATACAGAAAAGCGTTTGTAGCTCTTATCCTGCAACTGTGTTCTACCAACAAGACTTCAGAAAAAAAATGAATCAATGCCTCAACAGACTATAAAGAGTGATAAAGAATGGTAAGCATCATTACTGTGTTTGAGTGCCTTTCCTGTATTATCTAACTTAATCTTACAACAACCCTTTAGGGAGATACTATTTTCCTCCCTTATGTATGAGATAAAACTTGGTTAAAATTCAAGTTTTGTCACTTACCAGATATGTGATATGAAGAAGACTTAAATTCTCTAACCTTCAGTTTTCTCATAAGTAAAATGGAAAAAAAAATAATAGTACTTACCTCATAGAAGAGTGCCTTAATCATCATCATCATTTCCATCATCACCCCCACCCCCTTTACCTTTCCCCATTGACTGGAAGAAGCAGAGTGGAGAGTGAAATTTGTACACAAATATGCCTGTGTGAAGCTATTCCTTTCTTCTGCACAGAACTTTTCGGTTCCCATATGTTATGTGAAAAGTATACATAGGGCTGCAAGAAGTTACAAATATGTAATCCCTCTCCTGATTTGTACATGTGATTTACTAAATCATGTAAGATAACTGTATTCTAATGTAGCATCAAGTATATTCCACCAACATACTAATTAGCATACAACTCCAAATTACTTGTCTTTTGAAGAAAAAAACAGTAATTATTACACAACCTTTGGCAAATGTTAAATTCTGATTTCGCCTGATTATTCCAGTGCAGCAATTTTAGATTGTATATACAAAGGCTTTTATTGAAAATTTTGCTCTTTTATTTGTCAGGGGTTTAACAAACTAGTATTTACTTGGAATTAATATAAGCATCTAAACTGAATTTCATGTTCAAGTAATAACTTGGGAATAAGTTAAGCAATTTTAGTACATCTAAATCTTTTGTTAAGTGCAAATACATGGAGAGAATTAAGTACTTTCATGCTTATGCTTCCCCATCATTGACTTTTGAATGGCTCTTTTACTGAAGACAAATGCACAAGGGACTTAAGCATAATTTCTAAACACTTGGATACCTCTGCAAGTGTAGTCAACTCTTGTTTCTCCTTTAAGCACTCTTCCATTTCCTTTTATCAAGTGGGTTAATCTTGTCTCAAATGTTCTAAAGAAAATTTTGGAGGTACTCTAGGGTGAGATAAAAGTTCTTAATATTTATTAACGTCAAAGAGGCTTTTGAGGAAATGTATAATATTCATGGAAAAATGTTAATTTTCTCCTGAAGTAAGAGAAATTATTGGAGTGAAGACTAAGAGAATGTATGTCTCATAACAGATGTTTTATTGTGCAGTTGACAATAGTTATGAAAATATGATTGACAATTCAAATGAGTAATGAAAATGCTGTAATTAGTGACTTAAAATAGATTGTTTTGGGTGTCAAAAAGATTTCTATGTTTATGTTTATTATAAACTTGTATATATACATATCCTTTTAAGATTAGAACATATTATGACCTTTACTGTAAGTAGTCATGCTCAGTGGGGAAAAAAATGTAGACTCCATTTAGAGAATTAGAATTAGACACGGTCTGATTTCTCTCAGCAGTTGCGATTTATATTCCTGGTTTATTATTCAAAGGAAAAGTGAGCTTTCCCAATATGATTTGATGTCATGTTTTGCTATTATTCCAAATTTTAAAGTGAAAAAAAATTACTGGGGTCAAGAGAATAATGAAAATCATAATTCCTGGTTAAAATATGTTTTAGAAAATATAAGGGAAAAGTGATAAGATAGTCAAAGCATTTAGAAATAGTTTAATAATTAAATACCATTCCCTTATTCCTCTTTCTAATGTAATCAGAAATTGCATCACCTGGTTCAATTACATTTTTTAAAAAAGAAAAACTTGTGCTAGAAAGAAAATTTATTTTATTTTCAAAATAAATGTCTTTTAATAACTTCAAGTTGTTTTTTTTTTTTTTTTAAATGGAGATTCTTCATGGATTTGTAGTAGAAAATAAGGATTTGGGTGCTATTTTAGTTTGCTGGAAACGGACTTTGGCCCAGTGGTTAGGGCATCCGTCTACCATATGGGAGGTCCGCGGTTCAAACCCCGGGCCTCCTTCACCCGTGTGGAGCTGGCCATGCGCAGCGCTGATGCGCGCAAGGAGTGCCGTGCCACGCAAGGGTGTCCCCCACGTGGGGGAGCCCCACGCGCAAGGAGTGCGCCCGTGAGGAGAGCCGCCCAGCGTGAAAAGAAAGAGCAGCCTGCCCAGTAATGGCGCCGCCCACACTTCCTGTGCCACTGATGACAACAGAAGCGGACAAAGAAACAAGACGTAGCAAATAGACACCAAGAACAGACAACCAGGGGAGGGGGGGAAATTAAATAAATAAAATAAATCTTTAAAAAAAAAAAAAGATATATACCAGAAATGAGTTGGTTTTACAATGGGAATTTATTAACTTATAAGCTTACAGATCTGAAGCTGAGGAAAATGGCCAAGTTAAGTCATCAAGCAACATTCTCTCCCTAAAGACACGACCCTGGACTCATCTGTCAAATGGGAAGGCACATCATGGCTTCTCCCTTCTCTTCTTGGTCTCATTGCTTTTTACTTCCTGGTTTCCATGGCTTCCTCTCTCAGCTTCAGTGGATTTCTCTCCATGTATATGTGATCCATTTCAGCTTCTGTCTTTTGGGACTTTGTCTCTCAGCTTCCGGAGGTTTCTCTCTAACTCTTTCTCCATATTCATCTCCTTTTTAAGTAAAAGAATTGGGACCCACTGTTGGCTATGTCTTACCAAAGTAATCTAATCAAAAGACCTGTAACTGAAGTAGTCTAATCAAAAGGTCTCACCTACAACATGTTCACACTCACGTGGATGGATTAGCTCTAAGGAGATCTGGGGTCCATCTCTTTATATCACTTGAAGAACATCACTCTAGTTTACCCAAAATACTTTTCAAATCTAAGCATAGAAGTATCTACCTGGCTATTATCAAATAGTTTTTTCATATAATTTTCTGTTGTTTGGAAAGTGAAGACAACATCACAGTGAAGGAATATGCTTCCTCATTTCAGTCTTAAAGTTTTCATATAAGTATCATGATTAGTAACTGGAAGATGCTTGACACCAAATATTTGTTTGAAAGCCAGTATTATTTGAAAGTCAGTTTTTCCCTTAATTTCTAAGTCACCTTGAAAAAGTGACTCATTCTACTTTACTAAAAGGGAGGAAGCAAAATGATGTGGCTCTCAGTTCCTTTGTTGGATAAAGCTGGCCAAAAACGTCTTTATTCATTGAAAGAATATTTATTGAGTGCTCTTGCACAACAAAAAGAGTGATAGAAACTAGGAATTAAAAACTTAAGTAGGCTCAATTCATGTCCTCAGGAGCCTGCACTGTTTGGGAAGTGGGAGGGAGGAGGTAGTGTTGAAGTAAATGCAATGCAAGAATATTGCATTGGGGAGCATACCCAAGAAGCCTGGAGTACAGGGAGGGCTTTCTGGAGGAGGCTGTGCCTAACCTAGTGGGAAGAAAAGGAAGGGGAAATGGAGGAGAAAGAGGAAGTAGGAGGAGGGTAGAGAAAAGGTGTTTTAGAGAGGTTCAACTTGTTTCATAAGTGAAGTCATTAAGTATTTATACTTAAGCCCCCTCCCAATCTGAAGCAGAGTGGACATCATCATCCCAGAAGTCTCAAAATTGAGGATTGAACAAACATAAGGGGGGAACACAACCATAGACCGAAGTAGACATTATTATTTTAGTAACAGAAGAACATGTACCTTAATAAAAATATAATGGCTACCAGAGATTCTGAGGGGAGAAGTGGAACATAGGGCATTTTTAGGGCATTGGAATTGCTCTGCATGATTGCAGTGATGAATGCAGGCCATTATACATTTTGTCAAAACCTCTAAAACTGTACAGTGCAAAATGTAAACCATAATGTAAACCATAGACCTTGACTAGTAGCAGTATTAATTCATCATTTGTAACAAATTTACCACACTCATATAAGATGTTATTAATAGAGGAAACTGTGGGAGGGGGAGAGGGAGAGGTGGGTTATATGGAAATTCTCTATACTTTTTTTTAAAGATTTTTTGCTTGCATATATTCTATTCTATTTTATTTTATTTCATTTTAATTTCTCTCCCCTCCCCCCACCACACCCCACCCCAGTTGTCTGTTCTCTGTGTCCATTTGCTGAGTATTCTTCTTTGTCCACTTCTGTTGTCGTCAACGGCACCGGAATCTGTGTTTCTTTTTGTTGCGTCATCTTGTTGTGTCAGCTCTCCGTGTGTGCAGTGCCATTCCTGGGCAGGCTGGACTTTCTTTCCTGCTGGGCGGCTCTCCTTACAGGGCGCACTCCTTGCGCATGGGGCTCCCCTATGTGGGAGACACCCCTGCGTGGCACAGGACTCCTTGTGTGCATCAGCACTGCACGTGGGCCAGCTCCACATGGTCAAGGAGACCCAGGGTTTGAACCACGGACCTCCCATGTGGCAGACGGATGCCCTATCCACTGGGCCAAACCTGCTTCCTCTATATTTTCGATGTAACTTTTCTATAATTAAAACTTCTGTAAAAGTAAAGTTTATTATGTAGGTATTATAGCAAAATTAAGGAAATTCTGTGTTTGAACTAATCCCTTAAGTCATAGTATTAAAGATTCCCAATATATTCTGAATAATAGCATCTTGTATCTTTTGCAAATATATTCCAAAGATTGATTAATTAAGAGTTCTGTGTATTAGAAAGCAAATTGTGATGCAAATAATTTGCAGGATATTATAGCCATAGCTTTGCATAAGGAGTGACTTTTTTTTAAACCATTCCAGATATTCCAAAAGAGTTATTTTTATGCAGTATGGCTATTTTTGAAGTTTAATAATATTGATTTATGATATTTTATTTATTATATTGAATCCAGGAATGCTTAAATGTGAAACCGTTTTCAGAGATGAGAGGGCAGATCAACATCTGTCATATAAAATTAGCTTTTGGTTTACTATAAGAAAGTTTCCAATTCCTCTTCACTTACCCTATGAGCTCTTCAACTCTTACATCTCTCCCTTCCACCTCTATACTGCAAACGTATTGATCTTTCTTTGATGTAATACTGTAATCCTTTGCTCATATTAGGTCTCTACATATATGCCTGCTTAAAACCTATGCAAGTTTCAGCACACTGCCACCTTTCTCTTTAGTATGGTAATCTTTTTCCAGGACATGCATTCCTACACACAGTAATGCCAGTGCTTTTGTGTTTGATTTTTTAGGCTTGTTTATCCCAGACATTGCTTTACAAAATCACTATCTTCCCTGACAAGACTGCTTTGGAATAGAGAATGAATGCATTTGCAATTCATTGTCAATGAACCACAAATGGTTTAATAGCTCTACGGATATTTGAATATATTTTTCTAAAGGATAATACCTTCCAGTGTTTTTCATATCTAGCCAGGGCTTAAGTTCAATAAAAAATTGCTGAACTTTAATAAATAAAATTATTAAAACTTCTGTAGTCTGTTTGAATTAATGGAGAAGGTCTATAGAATCAGCTGGTCTTCTAAGGTATACTCCTGAGTATCAATAAAGAATGGTTTGAAAATTATTGTTTTAAGTCAAATAAATGAAATATGTTTATTATAGTAGAATTCCAGAAATCTTCATTTGGCTATTGAGATGAATATCACTTGTTAGAGGGCAAGCCCCACTATTTTAGTTTTTCAGATGCTAAAACAAATATGACAATATGCGTTGACTTAAATGACAGGAATTTATTGGCACACAGTTTTGAGGCTGGGAGAAATTCAAAATTGAAGTGTCAGAATTGAGATGCTTTCTCCCCAAAAGAAGGTGGCATTCTGGGGCTGGCTGCTAGCCATCCTTGGTCATTGGCTTTTCTGTCACATGGCAGTGCATACAGCGGTATCTTCTCCTTTCTCTTCCATTTCAGTTGACTTCTAGCTCTGGCTGTTTCCCATGACTTTTTCTCTCTCTGTCAAACTTTCATTCTGCTTATAAAGGACTCCAGTAATGCGGATTAAAGCCCAACTTGATTCTGTTAGGGCACACCTTAACTGTAGTAACAACTTCAAGAGATCCTGTTATAATGGGTCCACATACACAGAATCAGGGGTTGGGTCTTGAACATGCCTTTTGTGGGGGACATGATTCAATCCCCAAACCTGCAAATCACACAGTCTGTAAAATCTTTTACATTTAATAGCAAATGTGGTGCATTGTGACTCATGTATCAAGAAGAGTGTGGTTGCTTTATTTTATTTTTATTCAGCCTGAAATATACACAAGAATGGTGGCATATGATCAAGGAATAGTAGAGCTTGGTCCACGTGCAGTGATGATGTGTGCAAGGAGTGCTGTGCCATGCAGGGGTGTCCCCCATGTAGGGTAGCCCCACATGCACGGAGTGCACCCCTGAAGGAGAGCTGCCCCACATTAAAAAAGCACAGCTTTCCCTGGAATGATGCCACACACACACACACACACACACACGGATAGCTGATGCAGCAAGGTGATGCAACAAAAAGAGACACAGATTCCTAGTGCTGCTGACAAGAAGAACACACAGTAAATGGACACAGAGAGCAGACAATGCGGGGGGGGGGGGGGGAAGGGGAGAGAAATTTTTAAAAAAGCAATAGTAGAGCCAAAAGAGACAAATAAATCATATAATACATACCTTCATTTTATATATTTACATATGTAAGGTCAATTGCTCAAGGTATCATAGCATAGAAGCAAAGATGAGTCAGACATTAGGATTTAATTTTCTTTTTCAGTACCTCAAACTAGGCACCTAATAATATCCTCTGAATGCTGTGTCTGCTGTCTCACAACAGAGCTTTTTCAATGTTAATTTGAATCAACATTCAATATTGATCAATATTTACTTAAAAGTAATAAAACTCATATTTTGCTGGGATCTCATCATTAGTCTAAACTTTAAAGGTTAGCAATGCAATATTATTATCACTAAATTAACTATAAAACCACAACTATATCAGTATCTTCCATGCACTTAGCTAAAACTGCCTCAAATATGTAGAGCAACCAGTGGCAATTTTACCCACCCCCAGAATACATTTGACATGCCTGTGAATAATTTTGTTTGCCTCAAATGAGGGGAGCTGTGCTACAGAAATTTACTGGATAGATATGTTGCTGAACATTTTATGATGCTCAAAACAGTCCCCACAACAAAGAACAATCCAGCCCAAATGTCAGAAATACCACCCTTGAAAAACCCACTGTAGTAGATTCAGTATTGTCCTCTGCAACATCTAAGCCTAATGAATGACATGTTTCCTATACCAGTTGAAAAGAAGTGTTATCTTTATCATATTGGATTTCTAACTTCTAGAGTTGCCCTAGATTGCAAAATTTCATATTTTGGTGAAGAAGTCTGTGGCAGTTTCATATTATTTATAAATTCCAAAAAAAGATATTGATTATGTTTGTAAACTGGTCTGTTTCTCTGGATGTAATACCTCTTGATTGTATTAGATTCAACCGAGATGCCTCTTATTAAATTATGTTATGATTAGGGCTTTGGTTCCACCATGTCATTAGGGTGACTCAGTTTGTGTCCCTGACTCCTTTGTGGGCAATATAAAGGGACACTCAGTCAAGAACACAGGAGAAGATACACAGAGGAATAGAAAGAGCTCCATAGACACAGAAGAGGAGAGAACCTGTGAGCTTTGATCCTGTGGCCCTGGGAAGAGAAATGAGCCATTCACCTGATAGTTACAGCTAACTTGTAAAGAGAAAAGAGCGGCTGAGCCCAGAAAGAAATGAGCCTTCCAGCCTACAGCTGAGATCTGAAGGAGGAAGGCTGTACACTCACAGATATTGGCAACCATCTTGCTTAAACATGTGGCAAAAGGCATTTGGTGAGAAAGTACCTCTTAAGGTAAGTTGAGGCCCTCTTTAGGACCTTGTAACTGAAGCTTCTTCCCCAGATAATACCCTTTATAAAAGTCAACAGATTTCTGTTACTTTGCGTCAGCACCCATTTGGCTGACTAATATAATGTTCAAATGTTCTCATCTTTATTTTAATAGAATTTTATCATCTTCTCTTTTGTTCTAAGGTCTACTTTTTAAAAGTCTAACCTCATATCAATACTAATACTTTTCCTTTTTGACTTTCCAAACTCTACTTGTCAGATTATCTCTAAATATATAGCAATAGCTGGTTGTTGTATTTTAGATGTGGTTCCATCATAGACCTACATGAGAATAAAGATTTGTTTTTTCTTTTGCATTCCTAATGATGCATGGCTTTTATTTGCCTTTTGGGTTCTAGCCTTATTAATGATTAACAATTTCATGGAATGATTAGGATTTCTTTTTTTTATATATTGAAGAAATATTTACTGAACCCAGGGAAAACAAGATAGAAACATCACTGCTTATCTTCTTACAGATATACATGTGAACTTATAAATAACATGTGATGTGATAATAAAAAATGTGGAGGATACTATGAATGCACATAGTAGGGGCACCTCTTCTGGGTTTGAGAGTGCAGGGAAATGATGTCTGATCTGAAATCTGATGAATGACGTGGGGAAAAGTATTATTTTTGGTAGAGGAAATTGGCCTATGTATTTAGAGATGAGAAGTAATCAATGCCCCGAAAGGTTTAGAATACCCTTATGAGATAGTTACAACCAGGAAATTCTGATACCATTCTCTCATTCCTCAAGCTGTCGTTTTAGAGCTTCTCCTCCACTGTCTGAGACAATAAGGCTTAAGGTGGTTGAGACTTTTCCTTTGGAGATAATGCATTCTTTCAGTTAAAATATACTGGCAGATATATTGATCAGAAGGCTGAGATTTTGAAATGACATGAAAATTAAGGGTCCCCTTAGGAAAGTGACTACATTGTCCTAACATTGCCATTGCAGCATGAAGAGCTTTACAATAGCCTCTATTGGGTTAGATACAATTAAAGGATTAACAGAGAATGAATTAGTAGCATTCTGAAAAACTGCATTCAGAGAAAATTTAAGGAATTTCTACAAAGGCAATCAGAGAATTGTCTGTATTGCTTTTTGTTTTTGTTTTTGTTTTTTTGTTTTTTTGTGTTTTTTTTTATTTTTTTTTATTGATTTTGTGAAAATATTACATTAAAAAATATGAGTTCCCATTCGACCCCACCACCCCCACCGCACCCCTCCCCCCCCCCCCCCCCCCCCCCCAGCAACACTCACTCCCATCATCATGACACATCCATTGCATTTGGTAAGTACATCTCTGGGTATCTCTGCACCTCATGGTCATTGGTCCACATCATGGGCCACACTCTCCCCCATTCCATCCAGTGGGCCCTGGGAGGATTTACAATGTCCGGTGATTGCCCCTGAAGCACCATCCAGGGCAACTCCAAGTCCCAAAGGTGCCTCCACATCTCATCTCTTCCTGCCATTCCCCATACCCAACAGCCACCATGTCCACTTTTCCCACTCCATTGCCACCTTTTCTCTGAGGTCCTTGGATTGGTTGTGTCCGTTGCACCTCTATGTCAAGAGGAGGCTCATATTCCACATGGTTACTGGATGCAATCCTCCTGCTTTCAGTTGTAGGCACTCTAGGCTCCATGGTGTGGTGGTTGCCCTTCTTCAACTCCATCTTAGCTGAGTGAGGTGAGTCCAATAATTCAGATTGTAGGAGCTGGAGTCTGTTGAGGCTCAGGGCCTGGCTATCATATTGTCAGTAAAAAGATTCAATCCCCTAAATATATCTTAAACCCCAATACCAACTACAATTCCAGTAAAGTAGCATGATAGTCTTATGAAAAGAGATCCCCTCTGGGTCCAGTTTCATCACTCAGAAACACCAGCTCCATAGAAGGGCCATCTGACATGGCAGTGAACCCTATCTGCCATGACCGTAGAACCCGTGGGTCCCTTTAGCCCTCAAAGGAACCAATACCTGGGGATTGTATCTACTTTATCTGTCTCTTAGACTCTGCTCAGTTGTGCATAAGGGAAATCCTTCTGACAGCCTCCAGACTCTTTTTTTTTTTAGAGACTCATAGCCATATAAACTCATTTCTCCTTTCTATTTCCCCCTTACAGTAGGTCAAACAGCATTTTAAAGTCATATTATTCTATGTAGACAGGGATATTCTACTGATCCGCATCGAACCTTCAATTCAAGGTCATTTTCCAGTTGCATTATCAGTTGTTAGTTGATAGTGATCCCTCGGTGCCAGGGAGGCTCATCCCCGGGTGTCATGTCCCACGCTGGGGGGAAGGCATTGCATTTAGATGCTGAGTTAGGCTTCGAGACTGGCCACATTTGAGTAACATGAAGGCTGTCAGGAGGAGATTCCCAGGCACAGTGCTGCTCTAGGCCTTGTTCTTATTTCAGGCCTGTAGGCTCACAAGCATAGTCATTAGTATCAGGGGCTTACTGTTGGACCTTCATTCCTTCTCGGTCCTTGCCGCTGCACTTGGGGGGCTGCCGCTGCTCCCCTAGGGACCACGGCACAGCACCCCTGGCCAGGGACCCAGTACCCCCCCAGCTTTAGTTTTTAATTGTTGCCACTATGAGTATATCCAAACATTACCATGCACCCTGGACATATGCCTTGTATAGCTCCTGTCAGCCATTTATCCCCTGTCAATAGTATCCCATGCCAGTATTTCTTTGCTGCCATTGTTGGACCACTCTGGGATCCAGAACTTTCTGAATATTGAAGCCCCAATATCATGTCAGGATCTCTTACTAGCAAAATGGAATATAGCGATGGGTTTAAAGGTTAGATATAGAATACGTGTTGACTTGGGAAAATTCTACATCCTATCTTTTTCTTTTCCTTTTTTTTCCCCCCCTAATTATTGACCTTCTCTTCACAAGAGCCCTAGACGACAGCAATTCATGTATGCAATATACAGCACTCCCACACATGAATTACAAAACCTTTTCCCTTCCACTGTATTGCTTTTTAACAGCACCTCTCAATGGTGAATATTCTTTCCAGCAACCACCACCATGAAGTAAGCTTTGAAGTATTTAACTTAAAATGATTTTATAATTCTTTGAAACCATATTTCAAATGCCTGATTTCAGCTTAGTCATTTTAGAATAAAAAATAGTCTTTAAAGAAACTAATACTAGAGATAGCAGTTTCTAGGTCATAGCATTTTATTGGATACAATCAGAAGATGTGGCGTGGTTGGCAAACCCTACATTGGGTTTTGAAATTACTGTGCAACCAGTATGTTCCAATCAATGAGAACCTTTCAGCCATGAACTTTTATTGATTTGTATTCCCCAGAGTTACATAAATAGCTTTCCTTAAATCCTCCAATTTCACTATCGTTACTTTTTTTCCTGAAATCTCAGCTGTTAGAAGAATGATGCGTTTATTTATGCACTTACTCTGTTGCTTTCCAACTCCTTCATAGTTTGAGGCAAGAATAGGTGCTAATGTTCTATAGACAAGTAGCCAAAAAAAGTGGTATGATCAATTAAATTATTCTATGAACAAACTATGAATAATTCTTTAATCAGAATAATACATTTCAGCCTTTTGAAAACAAATTAAGATACTGAAATATTGTTTAAAAAGAGAAAAGAAAAATTATTCTCAAGTCAAATCATATTAGGAATTAAATTCAATGTGATGAAGAACTGCAATATTCTCAACTCCTTTTACTTTGAAAAAATACATGTGAAACCCAATCCCAAATCCATGCTATTGATATAGAACTTGTTTTCAATGTTTTTTTAAAGATAGGATTTTAGTTTGTAGGCTTACCATATAATAGTCACAATTAGAATTTAAGTACTTGCCAAAACGCATTTGATTTTTCTCTAGTCTCTAAAATGTTAACTTTTTCATTGCTTAGAAATGTGAATAAATGTATTAATTAGTATTTCCATTATGTATACAAATTTAAAGAAGAATTAAATTGAAAATCTTTCTTTTATTCATTAAACATACATGCAAATTGTATTTTATTCCATTTTAAAAATTTCAAGTCTACGTTTTGGAAAATATGACACAGAATTAATGAAGAGAGATAATAGATGTTTTAACCTGCTTCCCTAACTAGATTTTAGTAACCATGAAAGACAGATATGTTGAATTTCATTGACTTTTCAGCTTTTAATGTTATAGTTTGATATCTAAGTAATGAATTCTTGTTTCACCTTTCTTAAATGTATACTTCCCACCAATCATTAAAATTGTGTTAATTTATAGTTAAACATGCATATGAAATCATTCTCTCTAACCTAATATAATAGAAATATAAAAAGTAGTAATATTGGAATAAGGACTGCTTACTTTACACTAACCATTGTATTTCCTATTGTAAAATAATAGCAACATTCTAAATTGGATACATGAATAAGAATTAAAATTGTCAATGATTCCTAACAGTTTAAAATTAGCATATAGTATCAAATCCTTAATGCAATAAAAGCAATTATTGCTATAACATAAGGAATGAAAAAGCATAATATTTTTTCATGATATAAATTTTATGCTTAATGGTATTCCAAAATACCTTAACTTTGAATACTGTAGTAAGGTTTATGGATTAAGGCGGAATTCTAGAGCCCCAATCCCTGTGTGAACTAATGTTTACAAATTATGCTTTTATTGATAATTCAGTTTGGTTACTGAATTTTCAATCTTACATTTTTCATCATTATTTAATATTTATGCTTTAACATTATCTTAATGGTATAAAATTTATACGTACTTAGATGTATAAATCTTAAATGTAAAATTTGATGAGTTTTGACAACATATACACCCACATAACCAAAGCCTAAATCAAGAAAGAGTATATTTCTACACCCCAGAAAATTCCCTTGAGTTTCCTTCTAGTAATTCCCTAGGCCATCTAGGCTTCGACCTTTGTGAGTTTATCATCGTTTATGAGTTTTGTCCATACTTGGAATTCATATATTTTGTTTCTTGACTATTTTCGGTCCACATAATTTTGAGATCCATTCATGTTGTTGTGTAGACCATTATTTTTATTGTTGAGTAGGACTTCATTGTATGAATATACCAGAATTTGTTTTTATCCATTTATGGATGGATGAATTTTATGTGTGTCCCCCTATATATTCACTGTCAACAATTGTGTAAATGCATTTTGTAGACATGCTTCCATTTATTTGTGAAGTGCCTTGACTGGAATTGCTGAATAATAGAATATTTGTATATTTAATTTTGGAAGAAACTGGAAACAGTTTTCAAGAATTTGTGTGATATTTTACTCTTCCACCCACAAATTATGCATTGCTTCATATGTAGATCAACATCACTGTCATTTTTCTCCATTCTAGTGGATGTAACATAGTATCTTTTTTGTGGTTTTAATTTAATTTCCCATATATTTTAAAATATTGGGTATATTTTCATGCTGCCTATTTGTACATGATCTTTTGTGAAGTGTATTTATACAATTTCATTTGCAAATTCTCTATTAATGATGTGTAGGATTTCTTTACATATTCAGGATAAATACCTTTGGCATGTATATATAACATGCTATCTTAGTTTGTGGTTTGCCCTTTCATTTCCTTAACAAAGTATTTTTATAAGATTTTTTTAAAAATTTTGAATAAGTTCTATTATTAATTTCTTTTCTTTTATGTTTATTGTCATTTATGTCCTAAGAAATCTTCCCTTCTCCAAGCTGGAGAAGATATTGTCCTGTATTTTATTCTAGAATCTTTGTTGTTTCATACTTGCATGTAAATCTATGATATAACTTGAATTAATTTTTGCATATGGCAGGATAGAGGGTTTAGGCTTTTTTTTTTTTTGTATGCTTATGAAGTTGTTCCATCATTATTTGTTGGAAACTGTTTCCCTTCTCCTTGGAATTGCTTCGGTGCCTTTGTTGAAAATCACCTGATCAAATATGCAAATATGTATGAGTAGAATTCTATTCTGTTCCATTGATCTGTTTTACTGCCCGATGCCACTCAGTCTTGTTTAGGGAGCTTTTGTTAAATTTGGAGCCACTAATTTTAAGTTCTTCAACTTTGTGCTTCTTTATCATGATTTTTGCTTTGTTTTGGCTATTATAGATCCTGCGCATTTCAATATGAACTTAAAAGTCATTTTGTCAATTTCTCCAGAATATCTGGTTCAATATGGTTAAGATTGAATCTACTAACAAAATTGGTTAGAATTGACACTTTAACACTTTTGAGTCTTCTAATTCATGAACACAGATTTTTTAGATCTTATTTAATTTCTTTCAGCAATGCTTAAAGATTTTAGTGTCAGGGTTTTGCATATATTAGTTTAAAACTTTTGATGCTAATGAAATTGCATATGGAAATACAATTTATGTTTTCATATTGACCTTCTGAACTGTTTTATGGATTACATATGATTTTCTACATAAATGATCCTGTTTTCTGTCAAAAGATGCATTTATGACTTCCTTTCCAAACTTTGTATTTCTTTTTTCTTGCTTTATTATGCTGGCTCAGAGATTTAGTACACTGTAACATATAACTTGCAACAAAGGGCATACTTGCCTTGTCCCAATCTTAACGGGCAATCATATAATATATTGTAAAAAGTATGAAGTTAGTTGTAGGATTTTGTAGATGCCCTCTATAGGATTTATGAAGTATTCTTCTATTTCTGGTTATCTTTGATATATTATCATGGATATATGTTTATTTTGTCATTTTTTTCAAAAGATTTTTCTCCTATTGAGATATATCAATGATTCATTCTATTAATCAGTTCAAATAAATAGATTAATTTTTTTGTTCTTAACATTTCATTACTTGGTAAACCCCATTTAGTCATGATCTATTATATTTTTTATGTATTACTAGATTTTATTTGCTAATATTTACTCAAGAATTTTTGCGTGTATGCTCGTAAATGATGGTTGTTTGTAACATTTTTTATAATATCTTTGTCAAATTTTGGTATTAGAATGGTGCTGCCATCATAAATCAAGTTGGCATATTTATCCTTCTCATCTACTTTCTGAGAGAGTTTCTACAAAATTGGTATCAAATCTTTCCTTCCTTAACTGTTTGATAAGAGTTCATCAATCTAACCGTCTTGGATTGAATTTTTCAAACTGTGAATTCAATTTCTTTAATATATATAGAAAATTGAGATTATTGCTTCTTGAGTAAGCTTTGGTAATTTGTCTCTTTCAAGGTCTTATTCTATTTTATGTAAGCTGCCAAACATAAGAGCATAAGTTATTCATGATATTCCTTACTATTGTTTGAATATCTTCAGGATCTGGAGTGCTAGTCCCACTTTCTTTCTTTCTTTTTTTTTCCTTAGTCTTTCTAGGGCTTAACAATATTACTAATCTTTTCCAAATAAACTGCTATCGATGTAATTAAGTTTTTCTACTGTTTGTCTGTTTTCCATTTCAATTATTTCTGCCATTATTGTTATTGGGTTTTTTTCCACTTTGCATTTTATTTGCTTGTCATTATCTTATTCCTTAAATAACTGACTTTAAATATATATGTTTTTCCACTATAAGCTTTTAAAGCAATTAATTCCCATCGTGGTACTAATTTAACCTCATTCCACAAATATGTTTTATGTTTTGTTATCATTATTTTGTATTATTACCCAAATTTTCTTTTGATTTCTTTTGTGAATCCTGAGTTATTTTAAAAAGGTTTTGTTTAATTTACAAATACTTGGGAGTTTTTAAAATATCTTTTACATCATTGTTTCATATTAAATTATATTTTCATCAGAAAACATACTCTATAACATCTAAAACTTAAAATGTATAGGCTTTTTATGGCTCAGCATATAGCCCATCATGGTGAGTATTCTAAGTGCATTTGAAAATATTGTGCATTCAGCATTGCTTGACATAGTTTTCAATAAATGTCTTATGTTAAGGTGATTGATAGTGTGGCTTAATGTTTAATATCTAAACTGATTTTTGTCTTATTGTTTTGTAAATTATGGACAAAGAGGTACTATAATCTCTGTATAAGATTGTCAGTTTGTCTTTTTTCTCCCTTTAGTTCTGCTCAATTTTCTTCATGGATCTTAAAATTCTGTTTTAGTTAGATACATACTTTAGAATGTTATTACTTTCTGGTGAATTGATCTTTTCCTCATTTTCTTTCAAGAATTTTATGTCTATTGGGCATTGTCTATCTTTTCCATATTTTTTTTTTTCATTTTACCTATCTATGTCTTCATATTTAAAATGTATCACTGGTAAACAGCATTTATAAATGTTGTTTATAAAAGTTGAGTTATAAAAGTTGAGTCTTTATCAAATATAAAACATTTGCCTTTTATTGGATTTTAATTCTTTTGTATTTAATGAAATTAGATATTTGTGTTTGGCTTCAAAATATTGCTATTCACTTTTATAATTGTCCAATCTGTGTGTGTGTGTGTGTGTTTGGTTTATTTTTCTGTTCCTGCCCTCCTTCCTTATTCTTGTTTAATTGGATATTTTTAGTATTTGTTAGTTCATCTATTGTCTATTTATTTGTGTCTTTGTATTCTTATTTATTTTTAATCGATGACAATAGTCATCCAGCTATCCTTAACTAATTATGGTTTGCTTTGAGTTAATTTCTCACACTTCACATATCTGGTGAAATCTCAATAGTAACATTTCCTTTACTCCTTTCCTGTCCTTGTGATATTTTTGTGATATGATTTTATTTTATATCATAAAATTATAAAGTTATAATTTTATTATGCACAATATAATAAGCATTACTATATGCCATCATTTTTCTTTTAGTCAGTTACTTTGAAAGAGGTAAAAATTATATCCATATATTTATCATTTCTAGTGCTCTTCTTTTCTTCTTCTCAGTTTGATTTTTACTTAGAGTCACTTCCTTTCAGTCTGAAAACTTCCATTAGTATGTCTTGTATCTTAGATTTGCCGGTGAAAATTTCACTTTTTTTCTGAAAATGTCTTGGCTTCACATTCATTTTTTTTTTTTTTAATTTTTTTATTTTTTATTGACTTTGTAATAATATTACATTAAAAATATATATGTGAGGTCCCATTCAACCCCATCCCCCCACCCCCCCCCTCCCCCCCCAACAATACTCGTTCCCATCATCATGACACATCCATTGGATTTTGTAAGTACATCTTTGGGCACCTCTGCACCTCATATACATTGGTTCACATCATAGCCCATACTCTCCTCCATTCCATCCAGTGGGCCCTGTGAGGATTTACAATGTCCGGTGATTGCCTCTGAAGTACCATCCAGGGCAGCTCCATGTCCCAAAGACGCCTCCACCTCTCATCTCTTCCTGCCTTTCCCCATACCCTTCGTCCACTATGTCCACTTTTCCCATTCCAATGCCACCTCTTCTATGTGGACATTGGATTGGTTGTGTCCATTGCACCTCTATGTCAAGAGGAGGGTCAGATTCCACCTGGATGCTGGATGCAATCCTCCCATTTTCAGTTGTAATCACTCTAGGCTCCGTGGTGTGGTGGTTGTCCTTGAATGCCATTTTAACTGTGTATACAAATTTCATCAATTTAATTGTATGACTGCATTATTTATGGCCTCATTTTTTTAAATAGGAAGAACATCTTCATTTAAGTCAGTGTTTCCACATATAACATTTCTTTTTCCCTCAGGTTTATTTTAAGATTTTTCTTTTTACTTATGGTTTTTCATCAGTTTGAGAATGGTGAGTATAGGCTCTGTTGTCTGTATTTTTTCCTGCTTGTACTTGACTGAATTTCTTGGATGTGTAAGTCGATATTCTTTCCACAAAATTTGGGGAATATTTACTCTATTTCTCCATATATTTCTTTTTTATTTTTATTTTTTATTTTTAAATGATACTTAGATTACATAAATGTTACATAAAAAATGTAGGGGATTCCCATATGCACCACTCCCTGCCCCTCCCACATTTTCCCACATTAACAACATCTTTCATTAGTGTGGTACATTTTATATATAAATATATATATATTTATATTTTTAATTTTTTAAAGGATATTTACATTACATAAAATATTACACCCAAAAAATAAGGGATTCCCATATGCCCCAATCCCTGCACCTCCCACCCTTCCCCACATTAACAACTTCTTTCATCAGTGTAGCACATTCATTGCAATTGATGAACTCATTTGGAGCATTGCCTCTAAGCATGGATTATAGTTTACATTGTAGTTTACACTCTCTCCCACTCAATTTTGTAGGTTTTGGCAGGATATATAATGGCCTGTATCTGTCATTGCAGTGTCATTCAGGACAATTCCAAATGTGTGGTACATTTGTTACAATTAACAACATCCTTCATTACTGTGGTACATTTGTTACAGTTGGTGAACACATATTGGAGCATTGCCACTAAGCATGGATAATAGTTTACATTGTAGTTTAAACTCTTTCCCACACATTTTTGTAAATTATGAAGATATATAATGGATGCCTCCATCACTGCAACATCATTTAGGACAATTCCAATGTCCCCAAAATGCCACCATATTACACCTACTTTTTGATTTTTTTAAAGATACTTAAGTTACATAAATATTACATAAAAATATAGGGGATTCTCATATCTTTATATATTTTACTTTGCTTTGTTTTAACTCATCTTCCTCTGGAACTCCAATTACATGAATTTTAGTCTGCCTGATATTGTACCACAATTTACCACTGCTCAGTTCATATCTATTGATCTCTCAATGTTTGCTAAAACTTTTTCTGTAGTATCCCTTCTACTCTTGAGCCATTGTGTGACTTTATTTCAAATAGTGAGTTTTCAGTTTTGTATCCATTTAACTCTTTCTTATATTTTCATTTCTCTGTTCATAAACTCACTCATTATGTCCACCTTTCCTTCAAGTCCTTGAACACTTTAATAAATGCTACTTCAAAGTCCTCATCTCCCAATATGAATATGAGAGACATCTTGGAATCTAGTTTCATTGGCTGGTTTTAAAAGAAATTTTTATCAGGTTTCCCAGACTTTTGCATTCCTATTAATTTTTTTTTTGGATTGTAGATATTATGGAAAATATATTATTGGGAATTTGAATTATGCTTCCTTTAAATTGTCTTAGATTTTCTTATGACAAACAGTTACCTTATTAGAGGATTATTTGACCCTGAATATCTTGTTTTTATCCTGTGTTAGAATATGAGTGTTTGGTTTTGAACTTAGTTCAAAGACAAGGGCATTACTCTGTGCTATTGTTCTTATTCTTAAGGCATGCCTTTCTGTGCACTCAAATGAATGTCCCAGGTTGTCTCTGAGGTTTATCTACTGTATCTGGGACACAACAAGAACACAACATCTCCCAAAACTGAACAATCCAAGTTACATCTATTCTGTTATCTTCCCCTACAAAGCCAATCATTGCTAGGTCTTAGAGTCTCACCCTGCATTGTGCAACCCAGCCATTTTTCAAGAATCTACAACAGTTTTAGTTTCTTCCCCTGTATAGCTGTTCCTTCTCCAGTACCCTGTTCCACAACTTATAGCCATTCCACAACCCAGGTCTACAGCCTCTGACCTTTCAGTTCAGTGGAACAATTGTTCCATTTCTACTCCACCTTACTGCAATGAACCAGCACAGTATCTGAAATTATCACACTCCTGTGCTATGTCTTGTTTATGTCTGAATCAGTGACTTTTTTTTTTCAAGTTTTATAGTTGTTTTGGTGAAAGGACCAATTTACTATGAATTACTCTATGTTCTGAGTATAGCAAGGAACTGTATAAAATGACAGCTTCAAAAAATAAATAAATAATTAAAAAATTTGAAAAAATGACAGCTTCTCACTTACCTGAGAGGGATCAATCAGACCAAAGAATGACTTGGACAAATCCAGCTTGGCAAGAAATGAGCACTTATTAGGGGGCTCATCGTTGGTGGCAGGAAGAGAGACAACAGTTTCAAGCTTGATTGTCCTCATCTTCGTGCAAACAAGAGGGGTCTTTTATAATGCATATTTACATGAGAAGGCACAGGAGGGGCAGCAAGACTTCCAACAAATGCAGTGTTCTGGCAGTCAACATTTACAATGATTCTCAGTAGGGAAGAAGTTACATATTTATAGTAACTATGTGGGAGATCTATGGATATGAAGGTAATCAATGGAACAGATATTCTTACAGGTTTCTAGGAGAAGAGGTTAAGCATTTATGCTACATAGCATATTGATCAGTCATAGTTAGCATACAATCATTCCCCAAGGCTTGCCTTTCAACTATTTAAGACTGGAATGTTGCTGTTGTGGGAGGGGAAAAGTACTGGGAGGATTGGGGGAGAAAATGCAAAATCAAATATGCCACACTCCATTATTATATAATTTCTGTATCATAACATCAAATGCTATTATCATTATATAGTATAAAAAAGTGCTTTTGTTAATTGTTTATCTTTTACATTTTTATATTTACCAGTTGTTTTAGTTCTCCTGGCTGCCAAAGCAAATACCCTAGAATGTATTGTCTTAAACCATCGGAAATTTTTGGCTCACTGTTTTGAGACTGGGAGATTTTGGGAGAATCCCAATTCTCCCAAAATATCAAGGGAATATCAAGGTGATGCTTTCTGCCAGAAGCCTGTGGCATTCTGGGGATGGTTGCTGGTGATCCTTGGTCTTCAGCTTTTCTGTCACAAGGCAGTGCACATGATGACATCTCCTGGATTCTGCCAGCTTCTCCTCTGTATTGTCTTTCTACATGTGTGTCTGAATTTCATTTTGTTTGTAAAGGACCTCATTATTCCTGATTAAAGGCCAACCTGATTTACTTGGGCTGCACCTTAGCTGAAGGAAGCTCCTATTTACAATGAGTTCATACCCACAGGAATGGATTAAATTTAAGAGGATGTTTTCTTGGGGTCCATAGCTCCCAAGACACCACACCAGTGTTATTTTATTTTTTAAGAAAATAAATCATCATCTTCTTTTTCTTTCTACTTTTCCTTCTTTCTTTTCATCATCCTTCTTTTCCTTCCCTGTTCTTTCCTTCCTTTCCTAACTAATTCAATACGAAAGCCATTAGAGAAAGCAAAGTGAGATAGCAATCAAAGATTTGGTTGGAGAAAGATGCAGTGACTCAGACTCAAAGGCAGAGAACAGCAGTGGTGAAGGACTCCATGCAGTAGGTGGAGAGACAGCCTGCATGAAAGTCAGAGAACGAGTGTGATGAGGAGGACATTTGCAAAGGTGGGAGGCAGTACAACAAGGGGAGTCAGAGACTGATAAAAAGAGGGCAGGCCATCAGTCTGAGCAGGATGAGGAGGAAAGTGGTCACTTCAACCAAGGGTAATTTTTCCCTCCATGAGATATTTGATAATATCTGGAGACAACTTTATTAAAACTGGAGGAGGGATGAGAGTGCTACTGGAATTTAGTGAGTAGAGGACAGAGATGCTGCTAAACATCCTACAATGCAGGACAGCTCCCACAGCAAAGAATTACTTGGCCCAAAATATCTATAGTGCTGAGGTTAAGAAACACTGTTTAAGTTTAAATTTCCTATACGCAATGACATGTATAAAAAATATGTTTATGAAATCTCTCTCTCTCTCCCCCATAAACAGTATACACAACAATATAACCATCCAGCAATTAACTTTTATGAGTCCCAGTAAAATATTTACCCTACAAAAATCTGGCATAGTGAACACTTATGATATCAATTTCTCAGGTTGTATGGATCTCTTAATTCATCTCAATATCTTTTTCATTCACTAGCCCCATCCCACGTAAAATATTATTATGCTAAGACCAAAAATGAACAACATATTAATAAATATCTCACTTGATCTCTTAGCAGCACCTGACACTGATGGCCATCTATTCTTCCTTAAATATTTTTCTTTTTTGGATTCCAAGATATCACATTCCCCTGGATTTCTTCCTGTGTTTTTGAAAGCCCATTTTCTAACTCTTTTCAGGCTTTTTAACTCATTCATTACATTTTATAGTTCTTTGAGCTTCTATCTTGTGTCATCATTTCTTCTCACTTGTCATCTCCCCCTGATGACCTGACTTATATGACAAAATCTGGAATCTGTATTGGTAGGTCTCAAACTTAATTATGCATCTGAATTATTGGCAGTCTTTATTAAAATTTTAGATTTCTGGGTATTTTCTATAGAAAATTTGATTCAGTGCTCAGAGCAGTGCCAAGAAAATTTACTTGTAAGTGCACCAATTGTGTTGCTAATACACATATCTTATGGTTCATAATTATATAAACAACTATTTGAATAACTATTTGAATAAAAGGCCCTGAAATGTGTATCTCCAGCCTAGGCTGTCTTCTGGGCTCCAGTTTCATATACAGATTATTTTCTGGGCCTTTCCACTTGAATTATTCATATTCCATAAACTCTGCACATTGAAAATACTCATCAAACCTGCTTTTCCTCCTTCATCTCCATCTTTACCACCATTCTGCACTTGGACTACTCCTGCATTAGCATCTAACTGGCCTCCACATTTCTAATGTAATTTCTTTCTAAGTCAGTACCCCAAATATAATGTTCTCAGAAATATAAATGATTTCCTTTGCCTGAAGCATTTGATTTTCTTTCTGTACCTTCTCCAACTCTGTCTAAAGTTACTGTTCTCTTGTACAGAACTCTCTAGACATGCTGGCTACTTTAATGGACTTTACAGGCCAAGCCCTGTCCTTCTTTATGCCGTCTATCTGCCTTCTATCTGCTCTTCTAACCATGTAATACTCACCTCAGTCCCAGTGCCTGGCCCCTCCTGCTAAAAACTTATTTGTCATCCTTAAATTTATATATTAAATTCTACCTCCTCAGTACTTGCTTCACTGACAGCCCTTTTTAATCAGCATCTCCTAAGAAACCCGATTATTCTCTATAACCAGACACTGTTTATGTCTTTTATGTCACTATTCTCAAAAGGCAATAGGAATTTTATATTTCTCTACACGTTTTTATCTATTACCTCAAGTAGCTGGTTGTATTACTTATTGTAGTTAAAGTGCATGGCACCTAATGCAGAAGTCAAAATGTTTTTTGAGCAAATGTCCACAACTAATTCCATACTTCTTTCAAAGTTGTCTTCCTGTAAAATTTTCTCCATAACAATACCACTGGTTGACTAGTGGTAACTGGAACTTCCTGCTGTATCTGACGCAAGCCTTACTTCATGATTCAGAGCCTACTATACTGCTGAACTAGTGATATAATAAAAGGTTAACCGACCATTCTGTTTAAGACCAAAGATGCAGGACCATATGGCAAGGAGATGAACAGTGATGGGACCAAAATGGAAACCACCCACCTCCTCCTTTTTTTTTTTTGGCTCAGCGTTAGCCTGGATCTATCTCTCCTTTATATATGATGAGTAAGCAAAAGAATTCCAACAATGGGAAGAGTTGGTTTCTATTTCATAAAATGGGAATATGCCTTTAGTTCACAAATCATAGAAAAGAATATTTCATGCTTTCTAAAAAATAACTTCAGGAAGCAAAAATAAAATATACAGAGCTTTGCTGTGGTGCAATCAAGTTTTTAAAAACAAGGGAATAAAAAGGAAAATGGAATGAAAAATACAGCAGTAAAAGAAGTTGAAAAAATCAGCAAGTAGAGTGAGCAAGAAACATTAGGAAGACTAATGATTTGAAAGATATTCAGATAGGCAAAGGCTCAGAGAGTAAGCCAATTTTATTCTCTTCCTAAAAGATTTAGTTAAAGTGTTTTTAGCCAACTAAAGAAATGAATTAGAAAACTAAACTTTTGGTAAATAAAGGTATAAATTTTCTGTCAACAAAGCATAGGAAGAATTGTAACTCAAGACAATTCTAATGATTTCTTTAAACAAATACTATAGATGTGGTTGTTAATCAGAATGCTATTGTCAGAAGAGAACATGTTGGGAATGATATAAATTTTGTTGATGAGATACCTCAATCTCTATAAATCCCATTAGATTTTTCATGGAACTTAACAAATTGATTCTGAAATTCATGAGGTAAAATATAAAGCTGAAAAATTACCTAGCCAAATGTTTTCATATTTAAATTTTTTTCAACTCTATCATGGTATAATTGAAGTATATTAATCTACACATATTTAAAGGGTACAATTTGATCAGCTTTGACATATGTATATACCTATGAAATCATCACCAGAATATAGATACACATTTCCATCACCCACGAAAGTTTCCTGGCAACTGCAGTATTTTCCTCCCTTTATCCCCATCCATAGTCAACTGCTTATCTCCTTTCTGCCACTATGGATTATTTTGTATTTCTAAAATTGTATGTAAGTGGGATCATAGAGTATATGTTCTTTTCTGCCTGCCTTCTTTCATTCAAAATGATTTTGAAATTTATCTGTGCTGTTGTAGGTATGAATTGTCCTTTTCTTTTTTATTGTTGAGTTTCGCTGGATATAAGGATGGTAGACAGTTTGGACTATTATAAATAAAACCGCTATGGAAAAAAAAAGAAAAGAACATGTATGATCTAAAATTATGGTAATAATATAACAATCAGGAGTTTTGGAGGAGGAAAGAAAAGTGAAATTAATGTTTTATAGGTTCTCTTACGTAGAGGGGAATAAGGTAAATTTGATTTTACTTGTTATGTTGGTAACAGGGAAATATACTTTTAAGTGTGTCTAAAACATTAAGGTATGTTAAATGTACATTCTAGATTATATGGGAGAAAAGACAGAATTTAGTCAGCAAAATAATTTTAATGGATAATTGATATGATTGGGTCAAAAAACTTCAAAATCAAATACATTACATTTATATAAGACAAGCCTAAAATAAAGCAAATTATAGAATTTTAAAGAAAGACAAAAAAACATGCAACAGGTAAATGCAAGTGAATGAAACCATAGCTCAGAAAATGATTATTTCACTAGTATTTTTAAAAGCACTAAGATAAAAAGGGTTGTTATTGATGAGGAGTGCAACTGGCCATAAAATTTTGCCAACACATCAAAAACTTATATGCGTCAAATATTTTAGCCATTTCAGGTGAAATACAGTTTAATAAAACTGAAAAAATTACATGTAAAGGTGGTAATATTAAAATAGTAATAAATGTTGTTAACTCAGCCCTTAGTTCTTCCTAAGCCAAGAAGACAAAATACATAAAAGATTATAGGGAAGGTAAATGACATAATTACTAGAGCTGATTAAACAAATAGTGAACTTAATACCCTACAGAGCACATATGGTAACCAGAAGTTCTCCTGGACATATATGAAATATTTTATTCTATAAGCCTCTGCACAAATGTTAATAGAAATTATAGAAGTCATAGTCTCTATCCATCCTAAAATATAAAATGAAATAAATTTGTAAAAAGTACACTATTACAATTTTCCTAAAGAAACATCAGAGATGAGCTTAGATTTTGATATGACTTTCAATTACCAAAATATTTTACAATAGCAAAAATGAGTGGTCAAAACTGATTGATTAAAAAGTCAGATTTTAGTGATGTTACCATTTTTCACCTAGAAGTTCTTGAACATTACTTGTATTAGCATTCATACAGATGGTCTAAAGATAAGGTTGGACTATATAAACTTATATCAAGGATTATATTTATTTAATTCCTATTAAACTTGATAACTTGATTCTAGTTCTAATGAATTTAATAATTATTAGAATGAATGATAAAGGGAGATTTTTTTCATCTTAATGAAGTATTTGCATGTGTAACTTTGTATAGTTATTACATTATGGCAAAATTTTGGAGATTGAGGGAAGAGTTAGGCTTAAGTAATTTTTTGGGCAATTTGAACACTTGAATTTAAGCTTTACCTTTGGAAATTCTGGAAATGTTATAATGTCTTTTGTTAATATTTGACACTTTTATACATGAATAAATTTTAACTGTATAGGTATAAGAGAACTATAATTGTTTCCTCAGGTTAATTATAAATCTGTGTTTTTTTTTCTGTTACTCTTACATAGATACCCATTATTTTGTTTAAATTATGGATTATTATGTTTTTTTAGATGTGACAGAACTTTCTGAGATATTAAATATAGGTCCCAGTGGCTCATGGTATATATTATGGAGAACTGGAATCATGTAGCAACTTTTTGCCATAGTAAATAAAGTTATCTTTAACAAAATTAACTTAAGGGCTATATACTATGACTAAAAAGAGTAAAGAAATTGTTTCATTTTCATTTTTAAGTAACATTAATTGCCATTATAACATTAAAACAAAGTCTATTTTAGGTTAAGCACATGTAAAAGTTTAATTAAAAATAAATCATATTTGAAAAGATAAAATATCTAGACTTTTCAAGTTGGGCAACTAGAAGCAAAGTCAGGGAAGGGTATATTTAGAACTACTGTTTTGAATGATTTGGGGATTCTGAAAACAAAATTATCAAAACAAATTATAGCAAGCACCATCTCTACAATTTTTGTCTCAATTTTCAAGCAAAAATGCCTGTGAATCATTTGGGGGTTACTTTGACGAATCTGGGGAAACCTCAAACAAAATAATTTATCTAAGAATAACATATTCCCATGGGAGAGTTATAGTATGAGTAGTTCCAAAACTGATACCATCCTCTGCAAAACACTAATGAATAGGGAAAAAAAGTATTTCATTGTCTTATAGTTGTGATTGTTGACTAGATTCATTGTATGTTAAATATTTCTCAGATACTTTTACCCCATTGAAACGTATTAATATTAGGTCCAGAAAGTCTGACCAAAAGACATGAGTAACTGATTTTGAAAAGGCTACCATTTTAATGATTATCTTAAATATTCTAAATCAAAAGTATGAAATGGATAGCAAAGTATTTACCCATGGCATAGCTAACTTTAAGAACATGTTAAATATTTTTTAGTGTTTGGTAGATGTTATTGAGTGGTTACTTCACCTTAGGTAATTGTATAAGCACTTTGTGTGTTACCTTATCAACCTTAAAAATGACTCTGATGTAGGTAAAAATATTATTCCCATTTTACTGAAAAAATAACCAAATCTCTGAGATATTAAGTAATATTCCAAAAATCACACAGTAATAGGTGATTGGTTTAGAATATGAACAAATACTTAATATAAAAGTAATCAAGAGAATTTCCACATACTGAAACACAAATGGTTGAATTTGATAGTGAAGCTTTATGTATTAATCTTATAATTTAATGCACCTTATGTGCATGAGAAGTTGATTAGAAATGTGAATTTATTTGTAAGATTTCTAATTTTGAATTTTAATATTTTTAGTTACCTATAAGATTTATGCTATTTATCATCTACTGTACATCCTTTTACACTAGAATAGTAAATACATTGAAGAAAGGCTAGATGAGAAAAGCTATTTTTCCCCATGTTTGTTGGATGCAGGCCTATTCACATACAGAAATACAGAAAATTAATATAAGATAAATCTGAAAACTCGTGAGAATAGCATTATAGAATTATGTGTATTAAGAAGTGAGTTTTTCAAGATGGGTATGAATTATTTTGTTTGTTTGTTTTTACAGAGAGCTATCCTATTTCAGTCTGAGATCTTTTCTGAGCAATTAAGTTTAAGGAGCTCAATCCTAGACCTTGATGCATGGGTTACTTTTTGATCTAGGTTTATAAAATTGTGATCCATGAAAAAGCAAAGCAGCCGCGTTCTAAATATGATTGCAAATAACAAAAATGGAGAAAAAAGAAATTCCCATACTGAATTTACTCATTGTTAAGAATATATATGTAATATCAACCAGCTATAAAAAAATAGAACCTTAAAATATCCTGATGCAATGATGAAGCTGAAATTTTTTGGAAAATGCAAAGCAGTTTTAGTAATTACTGCTGGAGATTTTAAATATACAAACCTCAAGATTTGTAAAACAGAATGAAAAATGAACTATTTCTTTGGGACATAAGATTGCAGGGAATTTTACTTTTTGCTCCTTTGTTTTCCACTTTCTCTTTAATGAACATGTATTTCTTATACAAATAAAACCAAGAATATAAAGAATAAATAAGAACCCATTTCGGTGGTGATTATTTCATGCAGACATTGATTTAGATAATGTCCCAGCTGTTTGGTAGAAAATTTGCAACTAGGGAGAGGTGGGAGAAAAGATAAAAAAACAAAAAAATAGGAAGAAAGAAGCAACAGTTCAGCCCTAATGTAAGGAAAGAAGCTATCTTTCCTACGTGAAAAGATAATACCTGGGAGGAGTCTGCTGTGGAGAATTACAGAACTCCTAAAATAGAAGTCATTTCCTGTCTTGCTTACAAGTTGTAACCTCAGTCCTCTGAATAAATATTTTCTTTAAATTCATTGTATTTTTTTTTTAATTTCAAATACTCTAAGACCCCTGGGCAAAAAAAAAAAAAAAAAAGTTAGGTAACACATAGTGACAGCCTGCTACTCATTCAAACATTTTTGTTCTTCCTCTGTTTTGTTTATTTTTCTTATTATTTCCTTTCATTTCACTTTCTGTCTCCCTGGTGATACTATCTGTCCTATCCCATCCTTGTATCACATAAAACGACTATGAACATTAATCTCAAATTTAGGACAAATACTGTTAATTTCTAAGTTCCAGGTTGTTTTCAGAATTATGATATACAAATATCCCAAATAATAACTTGCTCAAAGGGTAAAATGGATGCACTCTCTCAAAAAGAGCAAAGAACATTATACATCAATATAAACAATTTCTGCAGTTTTAACAATATATCCCTTTGGAATTGAATTTTGAAATTCTCATATTCATTGTGGTTGCCTTTAACTTTTCTTCTGCATAATATGGATTTTATTACTGACTTTAAATATGCTCTAAGAATTAATTCATTTTAAAGTATGTTTTCAGGAATTATCAGCTTCCACTATTGAAAATGTGTCATTGAAACACTACTCCTGAGGTAATCTCTGATTCCCCTTCAGATCTATCACCTTCCCTGCGGAACTAGGTAATCACCTCAACTTAAAACACATGCTTGCTCGAACTTTGACTCCCCATGGTTGTTACAGAAAACACAAAGAAGTGACTGTCCAGAGCAGAATACCAATTGTAAAAATTATGTCAAATAAGCATTTCACTACAAAAAGAAAGAGTAAAGTTGGGGGAAGATGTTAAATAAAATATTCTGACTATAATGCATATTTATGGGCCTGTGAATCCTCAAATATTATCTAAAGTACAATTTTTCACATAAAGGAATTTCAGTTTCATTGTGATTTAGCAAAATGTCAAATTTTTAGTTCTCAAAATTAAGCAAAATGCTTTTTAAAATTTTTGAACAATGTAAATTGACATGAATTGCAGAAAATTTAGAAGTATCAAATAAGGGAAGAAAATTTTATTCAAATCTTAATTTTAAAAATTCATATACTTCTGGAAAATAGTCTTAATTTCATTATAAATGAACAAAATGTATAAAGAAATTCTAGTAATAGTATTCCAAGTATTCTAGTAACAGTATTCCAAGTTTGAATTTTTAAATGAAAATACATTAAGAAAGCTATAATATATTATTTATATAGCATTTCAGAGGCAATTGGTTTTCCTACTAGAAATGCTTTTAAATAAAAATTACTCATGTTTCCACAATATTAAAGGAAAATTCTAAATTTTCCAAAGGGGAAATAAAAAATTCTAAAAGTCATTGTTGATTAATCATAAATTCATAAAGGAGCTAAATAGCTAAAGCACTAAGGAAATTATTTAGTTTTATAGATTCAGGAAAGTAGTGAATTTAAACTATTGTGTTAAAATCAGACTAGAAATCTCCTTTAGGTTAATGTTTTTAGTTCAAAATTAGTGAATTCATTTTTTATCACTGAAAAGAGACATATGAAAACATGATATTTACATTTTGATGCAATTTGTCTTACAGTTGCTCCTAAGTGGTACATATAGAATTCTAGGGTCAATTTTCATTGATTTTCCTTTTGTGGGGTGTCTTTTATTGAAAATTACTTCTCATTTATGCTTATATTTTCAAACAGTCTAAATTTTAGCTTTTATAACCACTTTATGAAATTAATATACTAATCAGGTAAAATCCTACTTGGAAAAGAATCCACAAATACAATTGAGTACTTAAAATCCTTACAAGAAATGGGAAGAAGAAGACCTCACATCTTTAACAATTTCATTGTCTTCTGTTTAGTTTTTAATTGAATTGGATTCCAAATCTTCATTTACATTACATATGAATGTAATTGTGTTCACTTCTTTGACAGTTTATCAATAGATATTACTACCTATTCATTTTATTCAACAATTGTTACTTCAAAGTCCTCTCAATATTATATAAAATGGCTGCTGGGTGTGGGGAACGGGAGGAAGAGATGAGATGTGGAAGCATTTTCGGGACGTGGAGTTGTCCTGGATAGTGCTTCATGGACAATTACGGGACATTATAGATCCTCCCAGGGCCCACTGGATGGAACGTGAGAGAGTCTGGGCTATGATGTGGACCATTGACTATGGGGTGCAGTGATGCTCAGAGATGAACTTATCAGGTGCAATGGATGTGTCATGATGATGGGAGAGAGTGTTGCTGTGGGGGGAGTGGGGGGCGGGAGCGGTGGGGTTGAATGGGACCTCATATTTTTCATAATGTAATTTAAAAAAATAAATAAATAAATAATTTAAAATATATATATATTATATAAAATATAGTTGATGCTTCAAAATAACTTAGAGGTAGAAGATTCTGGGAGTTTTGTGTTTGAACATTCATCATTGTAAAATATTTCTTTTGTAATGACAGGATGATATTGTATCAGTCTCATTTACTCATTCATTTTGAAACTCTTCTTTTAATTATTGTTTAGAATAATGCTGGGTAAACATAATGCTGTGCTTTAAAATTAATCCATTGCATACATTTGATACTAAGTTATTTAATGGACCAAGACATTTTCCTTCATGTAGAATTTAAACAGAAACATTCATTAATTTCTCCATAAGCTTGCAGATATACTGTAGAATTTCATTCACATAAAATTCTGGGAGGAAAGTGGCTATGGCTCAATCTATTGGGTCCCTGTCTACCATATGAGAGGCCCTGGGTTTGCCTGGGTTTGGGCCTCCTTGTGAGGGCAAGCTGGCCAGCGCCCATGGAGAGCTGACGGCCTGTGTCAGTGGAGAGCTGGAACAGCAAGATGATGCAACAAAGGGAGACAAGCAGACACAGAAGAACACACAGTGAATGGACACAGAGAGCAGACAGCTCTCTGTGCAAGCTGCAAGGGGGGTGGAAATAAATAAATAAATAATAAATCTTTTAAAAAAATAGATAAATAAAATAAAATTCTGGGAAATGAAGACAAATCTATAGTGACACAAAGCAGATCACTTATTGCCTGGCAATATGGGAAAAGATCAATAGGTAAGGTTAGGAGGGAGGGATTACAAAGGGTCAAAAGGGAACTTTTGAAACTAGTGTATGTATTCATTGTCTTGAACGTAATGATAGTTTAATCAGTATATATTTAAATATGTGCATCTTATGACCATTATAAGTCAATATAGCTATTTAAAAGCATATGTATATTGGATAACATAAAATATAAAAAGTTTCTTATCCCTAACTCAGAGATGAGTAATATTGAAGAAAACAATGTTTTTAAAATTATGATTCCATTTTTGAGAATTGTAGATTATTTTAAGCAAATGCAACTATTCTTTCATTCATTCAATAATTAGACACTTTTTTGTATGCCTACCATGTGTGAGATATAGAATAAACAATGGTTTCCCAACCCAGTGGTGGAGGCATTAATAAATAAATAATTGACTAATTACAATAAGCAATGTACTTTGTAGGCAATAATAAATCATCTATTACGTGTTCTAAGAGGTCTTAGAGGCAGGAGACTGATAGATTGGATGAGTGTAATAAGAAAGAAGGTGAGGCAGGAAAACACTAGAACATCTGAATTGTTTAATGGAATAGGTTATAGTTTCCTTTAGTGAGATGGAGAGGACTGAGGGAGAGACAGCCTGGCAGGATTATTCAAAAATTCTGTTTTGACATATTATGTTTGACATGCTTTTCAAAATTTTAAGAGTCATTGCCAAGTAAAATAATTGATCTCAGACATGGGAGTTTAAGAAGTCTAGATTATGTATATGTGGCAAGCCAACTATCAGAACATAGATGATGTATATGTGGCAAGCCAACTATCAGAACATAGATGAAATTTAAAGTCCTAATCAATAAATTTTATCTTTAAAAAGACAGATATTCAAAGAACCACCATTTTTCAAGGTCATGTAGATGAGGAGGCAACAAAGTTGAAAAAGAAATGCCACAGAGAAAAGAGAAAAAAACAAAAGTAAACTGTGTCTCAGAGGCAAGAGAATCATGAAGGAGGGACTAATCAGGATGTCAAAGACAGTAAAATGACAGAACCTGTAGGATGAAGGCAGAGAGTAACCATGGGATTTGACAACATGGAAATCATGGGTGCCTTTATAAAGATCAATTTCAGAAGATTTCTATGCAAAAAACATAATAAAGGGAACTGAAAGTAATATGAGAAAGAATGGAGACATTCAGTATGGGAATAATTCTATTCACTCTGGAATGAAACATGAAAATGGAGGTAAAGGTTGGAAGGAACATGTGGTACAGGTATTTATGATTGTTTACTTTTCTTTTTCTTTTTTTTTTCTATTGGTAAAACTAAAATTAATTCATATGGTCGGTATCAGAGAGATGATGACACAGAGCCGAGAGGCTCTCAGATAAGGAATCATTTCTCCAACAGGGTAAGGAGGTTTGACATGGGAGAGGAGGAAGGACATTTCCTTGCTGGAAAAGGAGGAGAGAGAAAGATCAATGTGGTTAAAGGTAGATGTGTGAAATTGTCCAGGGATGATCTATCACTGAGCTTTATGAAGGTTATAAATCATATGCTTGGACAAGGCCCATATACCAGGGAAAGCTAAATGGCCATACTACACCAATATCTTGCAAAAATCACTTTAAATAAATTGAATTTTAATGCTATAACTTCAATATACATAAGAACCCAATGGAATATTGGTTGGATATGCTGAAGAGGTTTTTTTTTTGCCATTATTTTTCACAACAAAATAATTATCCAATATAAAGCCTACCAAAATCTCTATTCATATTCACTCATAGGGAAGACCTTGTTTCTTCTTAGAAACTAGTGTACAATTTCTTCTCAAAATAAATATATGTATATGTAATACATAAGTTTATATATATATATAATTTATATTCTCTTTTGAAATTTGATCTGTCATTCCTTGAGGAAGCTAAAAGTTTTAAAGCACAACTAAAGTAAAAAGTCTATTTTCCCTTGTATTATTAATATTCTTCTTTTTATTTCTTCTCTTTTCATCATTAAATTGCATATCTTATAAGCTACCTACAAGGGATGGAAGTCAGTGAGAAAAGAAAGCATTGGAATAATGCTCAAAATTAACTGGTATCTATTTAAGCTCTTTTGTTACCTTTAACCTGAAAGAATTGGATTAAGAAATGACACATAATACATAACTAGAATAAACCAGAGCAATATGTTTCAGTAAAGAGCAGGATACAAATATCTCTGCTGTCATTAGAAAGTTAAGACTTAGGAAAGATATAGAGAGGAAAGCCAATATATAGGCTTAGGAAAATAAATACATATACACATCTTATACAAGGCTAGATAAAGGCTTCATCTTGATAAAATAGGTCAATTGCAATTTTCCTTTCTTCCTTCTTAAAAGAGGAGATAAAATGAATGCATCCATGAGAGGTGACAAAAACAATAGAGTTATTAGCCCCATCACTACTGTAATGTTAGTCAAATTACTTGTTTACTCTCTGGCAGAGTACTAATACACATAAATTTGCCGTGAATATTAAATGAGATAAAATATGTGAAGTGGTTATAAAAGTGCCTGAAATGTGGGAAACACTCCATAAACATGAATTATTATTATCTTAGCTGTTACTTTTGAAATTCTCTTAATACCAACGTACTTGTGATAACCTTTTGATGGTAATTTTTCATGGGTGAACATTTTTTGTTTACAGTCTACCAGATAGAAAAAATAATTTAGTCTGCTCTATATTTTATATTAGTTTTAAGATGTGAATGGTTTTTAAGATCAGATTCACATACCTTTGTCAAATAAAATTCTTTAAATATGATGCTAGATTCTAGGAAGTTTTTTCACAGTGATCATATTCTCATTTTCATTCTGTAGGTTTTCCATGGTTTTATTTTCTTAAAATTATCCTGACCTTTCCAAAATAGTGGAGTTATTATCTATAATCAGAGCTAACACAACCAGAGTTTGTTTTAGAGCTGTTATAACAAAGTATCACAAACTTGAGGTGACTCAAATATGCAGATATTTATTCTCTAATAGTTCTGGGGGCTGAAAGTCAGAAATCAAGGTGTGAGCAGGGCAGTGCCCCACTTGAAGCCTGTAGGATAGAATCCTTCCTTGCCTCTTCTAACTTCTGGTGTCTGTCTGCAGTCTGTGGTGTTCCTTGGCTTGTAGACACAACCTTTGTCTCCTCTGTCTTCACATGTCCTTCTCTCCTACACCTATCACTAGAACTCTCTTCTAAGGACAACAATCATATTGGAATATGGGTCTGCCCAGTATGACTGCATCTTAATTTAACTAATTTCATCTGCAATGACCCTATTTCCAAAGTGGTTACTTTCCAAATTATTGGGATGAGGAGTTCAACATACTTTTTGGTTAAATGATTCATTATTTAAACAGAGTTTTAAATCCATTTTTTACCCTGAGAATAATATATCGATTCAGTTGCTTAGAATTAATATTATATAATTCTACTATACTCCTCTCTAGAACTTCTCAAGATCTCTGTATAATCTCAATAGTTCAGTTTTTTTTTTTCATTTTGATCACAAAAGATTGAACCTGAATATTTTATTGTTCTGAAGGTTTCAGGTTATAGAATTTCATTAAAATTTTATTTTGAAAAGGAAATTTGTACTTGTGTTTGCCATAAACTTTCTATCCAGGGTAAGCAAATCTGTGGATACTGCAAGTAGATAAGTCGTTTTCTAGAAATGGGTGTGGAGAGGAAATGGTGAGTGGCTGCTAATGGTACAGATGTCTTTTTTGGGTTGATAAAAAGATTCTAAAATTAATTAAGGTGATGGTTGCACAAATCTGTGAATACATTAAAATCTATTGAACTGTACATTTTAAATGGGTGAATTGTGTGTCCTATGAATTATACGTACTCTGAAAAACTATGTAATAAATATACAAGCAACATGATTGGGAAGAATTAAGCGTGTAGGAGAATGGTGAGATCCAAGATGGTGGAATAGGGAACGGTAGGCTTCATTTCTCCTCAAGAAACTTTGGGAAGGTAGGCAGGTTTACGTGACAGTAGGGAAGCATGGGGCTATGGGGGAATTGGAGAGTGCAGCTAAAAAGGAAGAACACAGGGGAAACGGACTTTGGCCAGTGGTTAGGGCGTCTGTCTACCATATGGGAGGTCCGCGGTTCAAACCCCGGGCCTCCTTGACCCGTGTGGAGCTGGCCCATGCGCAGTGCTGATGCGCGCAAAGAGTGCTGTGCCACGCAAGGGTGTCCCTGCGTAGGGGAGCCCCACGCGCAAGGAGTGCGCCCGTGAGGAAAGCCGCCCAGCGTGAAAAGAAAGAGCAGCCTGCCCAGGAATGGTGCCGCCCACACTTCCCGTGCCGCTGACGACAACAGAAGCGGACAAAGAAACAAGACGCAGCAAATAGACACAGAGAACAGACAACCAGGGGAGGGGGGGAAATTAAATGAATAAATAAATCTTTAAAAAAAAAAAAAAAAGGAAGAACACAGTTGGCTGAGAAGGAGAGAAGCTGTGGGAGATAGGATAGGCAAGTCAGCACCCAGTCTACTCAGAGGGAAAAGGAAGCAGGGGAAGTGATTTGGCTAGAAGATCAATGCTCAGCTGGCTTAGAGAGTGAGGAAAGTCACCGGGTGCATCCCAGTGCCCAGCAGGCTCTCAAAGTGGGGAAGTTGCTGGTAGTGCAGGGTTGGGTACTGGCACACAGCAGGTTCAGAGGGAGAGAGGAGTAGAGCATGATGGTAGCTTGGGTGGGTGGACCAGATCTCAGGAGGGTTCCAGGAAAAGGAGAGATGCCTGCTGGCACTGAAGTGGCTCCAGGGAGAGGGGAGGGGAGAATTGATCAAGCAGACTGTCACACCCACCTGCCATGGGAAAGAGAGGAACTGGATCAGTGAGGGGGTGTGCTGAAAGGCACCCAACAGTCTAGGTGAGAGGGTAGCAGCAGAGGCAGGCAGCAAGCTGTCAGATGCCCTATCAAACTGATGGAAAGGTGGGTGGGAAGAGGCAGATGGTGAGCCTCAGATGCCCAACTGGCATCAGAGGAGGTAGCCAGAGAGTGATCCAGTGGGTTTGCAGGAACCCAGATGGGTACCTGGAGGAGAGGGACTTACGGGACAAGCATCCTCATGACAGGAAACTTAGAGAATTTTGTTTTATGTTTTTAATATTTATTTATTTATCTATTTACTTATTTATTTTTATTCTTTATTCTTTATTTTTTTCTTTATATGTGGGTACCTTACCTGCAGAGGGCAGGCTGCAGGGTGATTGACTGGTGAGCACTGGCAACTGGAGACAGTTGCTAGTGGCCTGAAAGGGAGGCCTATTTATTCCTCTTCTTTTTTTTTTAATGTTCTTCTTTTTTCTCATTATTTTCTTTATTAATTTTCTTTCTTTCTTCTTTCTTTTTCCTTTGCTTTTCTTTTGTTCTTTTGTTTGGTCTTCATTTCCTGTCTTATCTTCTCATCTTTCCCATCTTTTATTTTATTTTTTCTTGTTTCTTTTTTTTTTACTTCCACCTTTCTTATTCTTATTCCTTTTCACTTTTAATGATTTTTCACTCCTTTTACTTTTTTTCCTGACTCTTTTTATGGTACCTTTTTGATTAAAAAAAATCTTTGTTTCTGCTTCTTTCTTTCCATTTTTATGCTCTTAATAGTTTTTGGGGTGAACACAGACACCTACAAGGATATAGAAAGAGTGAAACCAAGTGTCAAAAAGGATCCTTAACATAAAACAAAATGAAATAAAGGCCTAGAATCAAAAGAGAAGCAAACCAACTAAATAAGCCCATCAAGATAAACAGATGCCTAGACACCAGCAAAAAAATTTACAAACCATACTAAGAAACAGGAAGATATGGCCCAGTCTAATGAACAAGCTAAAAAGCAGGAGGAGATACAGAAAGTGGGATCAAGGATGTCCAAATATCATGAATCAACACACATTCTGGGGAACATACAGAAGGAACTGTAAACATACATAAAAAGATAACATATCCGGTGGCAGTGAAAGTCACAATGCAATAAATGAAAAATATATTGGAAACAAATAACAGAAGATTTGAGCAAGTAGAGGAAAGAATTAGTGATGGTGAAGATAGGACATCTGAAATCACACAGATAGATTAAAAAATAGAAAAGAATTTATTAGGGACTTAGGAAATTGAATGACAACATGAAACACACAAACATATACATTGCAGGCATCCAAGGAGGAGAAGAGAAAGGAAAAGAGTCAGAAGAAGTGTTGCCGGAAAAAATAGCTGTAAATTTCCCAACTCCTTTGACGGATATGGATGTACATGTCCAGAAGGCACAATGCACTCCAAATGGTATAAATTCTAACAGGACTATCCTGAGATAAATACTTTTCAGATTATTAAATGCTCAAGACAAAGAGAGAATTTTGAAAGCAGCAAGAGAAAAGAGATTCATCACATATAATGAAGTTTGGTAAGATTAAGTGCTGATTTGTCATCTGAAACAATGGAGGTGAGAAGGCAATGGAATAACATAGTTGAGATGCTAAAAGTAAAAAACTGCCAGTCAAGAATGCAAACCTGGCATTCAAAAATGAGGGAAAGTGCAGTATATTCACAGATAAACAGAAATTGATAGTTTGTCAACAAGATTCCTGCTCTTCAAGAAATACTAAAAGGAGCTGTGCAAGTTGAAAGGAAAAAATAGGAATGAGAAAGGGTAAGAGGAAAGTGTAGAAAGGAAGATTTTTAGTAAGAATAACTAAAAAAATAAAAAGAGAAATAATAACAAAATATGTTTTATATAACCCTAAGGAAAAATTAGCTAATGTAAGTACAGCCTTGAGAGTAATAACATTGCATGTTAATGGATTAAGTTTGGCAGTCAAAAAACAGATTGACAAAATGGATAAGGAAATATGATGTATCTATATGCTGTCTACAAGAAACTCAGCTTAGACCAAGGGATACAAGGAGGTTGTAAATGAAAGGTTAAAAATGATTTTACATACAAATAATAACCAAAAACTGGTGGGAGTATTTATACTAGTATTGGACAAAATAGACTTCATATGCAAAACTACTGTAAGAGGCAAAGAAGGACAATATATAATAATAAAAGGGATAATCTATCAATAAGTAATAATAGTCAAAAATGTTTATGCACCTAACCAGAATGCCCCAAAATACAACTGATGGCAAAACCAAGGGAGAAAGAGATGCCTCTACAATCATAGTGGGGGACTTTAATACACCATTAGACAAAACTTCTTGATAGGGGGTTAATAAAGAAACAGAGACCTTGAATAATATGTTAGAGGAACTAGATCTAATAGTCACCCTAATACAGCAGTATATCCATTCTTCTTAAGCATACATGGATCATTCTCCAGGATAGACCACATGGTAGGGCACAGAACAAGTCTCAATGAATATAGAAAGATTGAAATTACACAAAGTAATTTCTCTGATCACAATGGAATGAAATCGGAAATTAATAAGTGACAAAGAACCAGAATAGGCACAAATATATGGAAGTTAAACGACACACTCATAAACAATCAGTAGGTCAAGGAGAAAATTGCAAAAGAAATCAGTAACTACCTTGAAATGAATGCAAATGACAACAAAACATATCAAAACTTATGGGATGAAGCTAAAGTAGTGCTGAGAGGAAATTTATAGCCTTAGATGCCTACATTAAAAAGAAGAACAAGTTAAAATCAAAGACCTAAGTGCACACATGGAGGAAATAGAAAAAGAAAAACATATACCAAAGCAAGCAGAAAGAAGAAATAACAGAGATTCCAGCAGAAATAAATGAAAACTGAGAATAAAAATCAATATAGAAAAAATTAACAAAACCCAAACCTGATTCTTTGAGAAGATTAACAAAATTAACAAACACTTAGCTTGGCTAACAAAGAAAGAAGAGACAAGCTGCAAATAACTAAAATAAAAAACAGGGGAGGGGATATCACCATTGATACTCCAGAAATAGAGTATCATATGAGGATACTGTGAAAAATTATATGCCAAAAAGAAGGATAACTTAGATGAAATGGACAAATTTCTTGAAACACACAAGCAGTCTGATGAAAGAAGAAATTGATGAACTCAAAAGACCAATCACAAGTAACAAGATTGAAAATGTCATAAAAAACCTTCCAACTAAGAAAAGCCCAGGACCAGATGGCTTCAAAGGTGAATTCTACCAATCATTCTGGAAGAACTAACACCAATTGTGCTTAAATACTTCTGAAAAATAGAATTAGAGGAAACATTGCCTAACTCATTCTATGAGGCCAACATCACCATAATTCCAAAGCCACATAAATATGCTACCAGAAAACTACAGATCATTCTCTCTAATGAATGTGGATGCTAAAATTCTCAACAAAATACTTGCTAATCATATTCAACAATACAGCAAATGGATTATACACCATGACAAAGTGGGTTTCATACCTGGTATGCAAGGATGGTTCAACATAAGAAAATCAATCACTGTAGTACACCACATTAAGAGAACAAGGGATAAAAACACATGATCATCTCTATTGACAGAGGAAAAGCATTTGATAAGATACAGCATCCTTTCTTGATTAAAAAGCACTTCAAAAGATAGGACTAGAAGAAAGTGTCCTCAATATGATATAGGGAATACATGAAAATCCCGTAGCTAGCATCATATTCAATGGTGAAATACTAGCCTTTGCCCCTAAGATCTGTAACAGGATGAGAATGCCCACTGTCACTGCTCTTATTTAACATTATGTTAGAAGTACTTGCTAGAGCACTAGGCAAGAAAAAGAAATAAAATGCATCCTAACTGGAAAGGAAAAATTTCACTATTTGCAGATGATATGATCCTATACATAGAAAGCCCTGAGATATCTGCAACAACGATTCTAAAGCTGATGAGCACATTCAGTAAAGTGGCAGACTGTAAGATCAACACATGAACTCCATAACATTTTTGGACATTAATAAGGAACAACCTGAGGAAGAAATTTTTAAAATTCCATTTTCAATAGCAACTAAAAGAATCAAATATCTAGGACTAAACTTAACTCAGGATATAAAGAACTTGTGCACAAAAAACACAACATTGTTAAAGGAAATCAAAGAAAACCTAAACAAATGGAAGTATATTCCATGTTGATGGATTGGAAGACTAACTATCAATAAGAAGTTTATACTACCCAAATTGACTTACAGAATTAATGCAATCCTCATAAAAATAACAACAGCATTTTTTACTGAACTGAAATAGCCAATTATGAAATTAATTTAGAAGGGCATGGGGCTCTGAATAGCCAAAAACCTTTTGAAAAAGAAAAACAAAATTGGAGAAAACATGATACCTAACTTTATAGCATACTACAAAGCTACAGTGGTTAAAACTCCATGATATTGGCACAAGGATAGACATGCTGACCAATGGAACCAAATTGAGAATTCTGATATAGACCTATACATATATGGCCCAACTGATACTCAACAAAGCCACCAAGTCCACTCAACTGCAAGAGAATGCCCTCTTCAACAAATGGTGCTGGGAGAACTGGATATGCATATCCAAACAAATGAGAAAGTAACAACATCTCTTATCCTATACAAAAACTAACTCAAGATGTATCGAGACATAAATATAAGAGCCAAGACCATAAAGCTCCTAGAAGATAATGTAGAGAAACAGCTATGAGATCTTGTAGTATAATGCTTTCATAAACTTTAAACCCAAAGCACAAGCAACAAAAGACAAAAATAGATAAATGGGACTTCCTTAAAATTAAAAATGTCTGTGCTTCAAAGGAGTTTTTTAAGAAAGTGAAAAGGCAGCCTACTCAATGGGAGAAAATATTTGGGAACCACTTATCCAATAAGGGTCCAGCACATGTAAGGGAATCCTACATCTCAAAAATTAAAAGATAAACAACCCATTGAAAAATGGGCAAGAGATTTGAATAGACACTTTTCCAAAGAGAAAATACAAATGCCTAAAAAACACATGAAAAGATGCTCATCATCGCTACCTATCAGGGAAATGCAAATCAAAACTACAATGAGACATCGTCTTACACCTAAAAAAAAAAGAAAACCCAGAAAACTACAAATGGTGGAGAGGTTGTGGAGGAATGGGAACATCATTCACCACTAATGGGAATGTAGAATGGTGCAGGTATTGTGGAGGACAGTTTTGCAGTTCCTCAGGTGCTAAATATAGAATTGCCATATGATCCAGCAATCTCATTTCTGGATATATACCCAGAATAATTGAAATCAGGGACACAAATAGATATAGGTACACCAATGTTCATAATGGCATTATTCACTATTGCCAAAAGTTGGAAGCAATTCAGGTGTCCATCAACAGAAGAATGGATAAGCAAAATGTGGTGCATACATCACATAAGAAGGAATCAAGTTTTGACACATGTGACAACATGATGCATCGTAAAGACTTCATGCTGAGTGAAGTAAGGCAGTCACTGAAGGATAAATATTGCAGGACCACAATGATATGACTTAAGCACATTGAGCAGATTCACAGAGATAGAGTCTGAAAGATAAGTTACCAGGAGACAGAAAGGGAGTAGAAGTGGTGAACTGAGGTTCAGTCTGGACAAAACCTATGGTAAGGTGGAAGAGGGTGGTTTGTCAGTGGATGAGAGTAATGGTGGTGCAGGGATGCATGTGGGGTCAAGAATCCTGGAGTGTGAGAGTGAGCAGCGTTGGGCGGTGGGATGGATATCCATGGACTTGGTGGGAGAGGGCAAGAAGATGTATCAGGTGAACTCTGGGGAAGTCAGAAATCTGTGGCTGAAAATACAATTGTGGGAATATTCTTTTTGCAAATATGGCAGGGGCAGGTCACTGGTGCAGGCCTTCAATGGTGGGGAGATGGGTTGGAAAGAGTGTACCTGGGGCTGCTTCTGTGGAATATAAATATGTTCATTTTATCGTAGGTTGTTATCTAAGTGGGTGGATAATAACAACAAATATTAAACTCCCATTCTGGGGATTCCTTCTGTGTTCTCAAATAGAGGGGCAAGAAACTCTTTGAGTACATAGGCAGTGCCTAAAAAAGAAAACAGACCAATATGTCAAACCCTCAATATTAATGCAAGAAATTATGAACCTTATTCTTATAATACTGAAACCTAGCCTAATAAGAACTATTACCTGAGAGTTACTGAAATGTGGCCTTTCTCTAAGCCAAACTCAGCAAATGAATGTACTTCCCTTTTTCCTAGTGTGGGACATGACTCCCAGGGATGATTCTCCCTGGCACTAAGGGATTAATATCAAGCACCAACCAGTGATGCATTTGGAAAAAGACCTTGACCAAAAGGGGGAAACATCAAATACAAATGTGTTTTTACAGCTAAGAGATTTCAGAATGAGTCTGGATGTCATGCCAGAGGTTACACTTATGCATTTCGCCACTATAGGCAAGGCATACAATCCCTTGAAATAAGCACCCTGTCGGTGGGCCTTATCTTAGAATATTTGACTGCCTATTTCCCCAATGTAACAGAGTTAGATTCATTTATAATTTCCTACACATAATTCTTCTGCCCCTTTTATTTCAACCTATAACTAGCACTATACATGTTAAATATTTGTCTTACATCTCCAGTCTGCTCAAATGTTGGTTGAGTCCTGAATCTCAGAATAGTTGCAGCCAACACCTGTTCTCCAGATCATTGGACTCACCCAAGATGAGCAAAATGATGATGGACAATCCCCATCCCCCAAAACAGAGTATCTACAACTGCAGGCGAACATTTCCTTACTGCCACTCCCTAAAATCTAAGACCCCTCTCAATCTGAGGCAGAGTGGGCATCACCACCCCCAAATTCTCAAGGTTGAGGAATGAACAAACATAAGGGGGAATGCAATCATGGACAAAGTAAACCTATTATTATTGTAGAAAGGGAAGAACTTATACTGTTGATATAAAAATAGAGGTTTTTGAAGGGAGGAATAGGTAAGAATATTTGGAACACAGGGCATTTTTAGGGCTTTGGGATTAAATGTAAACCACAATGTAAACTATGGACCTTGGTTAGTAGCAATGCTTCAGTATTTATTCATCACTTGTAACAAAGGTATCACACAATTGTAAGATGTTATTTAATAGAGGAAGATGTGGGAAAGGGAGTTGGTGGGGTGTATGGGAATCCCTTATACTTTAAAAAATTAATTTATTGAAGTATATCACTCATGCATAAACATACATAAATAATAATAAGTGTATAATAATAGTTGTAAACTTATAAAATAAACATTTATAACATCATACAGGACTCCCATAACTACCCTACCAACAATAACTTGCATTGTTGGTAAACCTTTTTAACTAATGATTAAAGAGCATTGTCAATATATTACTACTAACCAAAGTATTTTTCCCCAACCAAGCCTATTATTATTTTTATATAATTTATATATAAACATACATAAAACAATTAAGGGTATAGTAAAAGTTGTGAACTTACAAAGCAAACATGCATAACATCGTACAGGGGTCCCATACATCAACCCTCCACTAATACCTTACATTGTTGTGAGATGTTTGTTACAAATTATGAAAGAATATTGTCAAAATCTTACTACTAATCATAGTCCTTATCTTACATTTGATGTGTTTTCCCCCAACCCACCCTATTACTATTTTTTAAATATGTATTTTATGACAGAAGTTGTAAACTTATAAAACAATCATGCAAATGTGCAGAGTACCCAAATATCCCTCCATCAACACACCATATTCTGGTGGAACATTTGCTACAGATAAGATAATATCATCTGGTTGTTACCATGTCCATAGTGTACATTTGGCTCACATTTTCCATAGTGCCTCATTATCAACATAGTACATCTTTTGCATACATGCAAGAATATTATATTATTACTGCAAACCACAGTCCATAGGTCACTCCAGCTGTATTTTTCCAATGCTTCTCCACATTCCAAACACCCTGCATAGTGATGTACATTAGTTCCAGCTCATGTAGGACACTCTTGTATCTGTACCATCAACCACAATTCTCATCCATCTCTTGGACTACAGTGCAATTCAGTTCCTAGATTATTCTCTAGCATTCTGTCAATTGGCATTTACATACCTAGACTACCATTTTCAGGCAAATCCCCATTTATAAACTAGCTGTTACTCACTATGTGTTACCATACACTCTATACATTTCCACACTTTTTCAGTAAAGCTAATTAAAACTTCTACATACATTAAAAATCAGTAGTCCATCTCACCAGGGACCAATGGAGCTGCTTCCAACTTTCTCCTTTGCCAGGGGTAGGGACAGACTTACAGCTGTGTGGAATAATCCAAGTTGTGCAGGCCTACACTGTAGTTGTCTGGAGAGACTGATGAAGCTTCACACCCCTTTCTCTCCTGCCTGGGGCGGGGTGGAGCTGCAGGTGTGGGTAGCAATCTATGCAGTGCAGGTCCAAGATGACCACAGTTGCCCCAGTAACTGACTTCCAATTTTCAGTCTGTGCCAGCAAAGGTACCTGCAGTTACCTGGATAGGCTGGTGCGGGGCCTGCCAGCCTCCTCCTTGCCAGGGATGAGGCTGAAGCCTAGTCTAGGGCTGCAGGCCAATCTGGGTGAAAGAAACTCTTACTACCATCACTATGATTTTCGGTCAACCCAGCTTCCCCTCAGGCTGGGGACGGAGTCAAAATGGTGGCCACCAACTTGAGCAGATTCATACCCCAGCTGTTCCTAGGGTTATACTTGGCCATCTGAGTCTACCAATCAGTAGCCGAAATCAGCAGCCAACTGCCTCCTCCTCCCTTGCTTTTGGGAAATGGAGCTTCCAATTCCAGCTACAGAATAGCTCCTGAAGCTGCCCATGCCACCAGAGTAAGATAATCACTGGCCTCTGCAGCTTTGCCAATAATTTCCCAGAGAGGCTGGCTTAGGTCCCTGTAGGTTCCCCCCTGCTGGAGGTGGCTCTGGGGCCTAGGCTAGAGCTACAATCTGACCTGGATGGAAAGAAACCACTCCCCACCAGTATTGTGATTTTCAGTTCGCCCTGCTTCCCCTCATACTAGGCACAGAGTTAAGATGGCATCTACCAGCCTCTTTCTGAGTTGGACAGGCTCAAACTTTTGTTGTTCTCAGGATTATGCTTTAGCCCACTGAATTTACTCATCAATAGCTGAAGCTGGTGCACAACCATCTCTTCTTCCCCCATTTTTGGGAAGTGGAGCTTTCAATTCCAGCCAGAACTGCTCCTGAGGTGGCTTGTGCCTCCACTGAAGGACGGGCCCTGGCCTCCGTGGCGTGAAGCACTCTACTTATGACTCTTCTTTAAGGATGGGCAGTCTCCTCTTTCCATTCCTTCAAGGATGTGGCAGAATGCTCTTCTGGTCTCCTGGAGCCCCCAAACAGGTGCTTCAGCTAGCTCCAGATAGCTCTGGATGTTTACTAACTGTCCCATGGCAGGAGCTGACTTTAGAAGCACCTTATCCACCACCATCTTGCTGGTTGTCTTCCCTTATACTTTTGATGTAACTTTTCTTTAGTCTAAAACCTCTTTAAAAATAAAGTTTATTATATTTATAAAAGTTTAGGTGTTCATTATACAGAAAATACAATTTGAATTTAAATAGTATATTTGATTCTGTGCCCCTTTGGTTTCTTGGTTAAACCATTAGAAAAACATGGTCTTAAATTTATTTGAATTGGAAGGAAATACAATATAAAACATATTGCAATACAGAATGATATTGTCTTTTGAACTTAGATAATATGATGAAAATATAACTTCTAGGTCACCTTTGTCTCATCTTCACAAATTACAAGTTGGACTTCAATGTTCTAATATATTTTAATTACATTGGTATTAGTATGATCTCATGCCTACAAATTCAGTTCCTTTTTTTCAGTTACTTTCAATTAGATTTTCCATCTATAAAATCATTTGTTTTTGGAAAAATATCCTCTCTCCATTACAAAATAAAATGGCATGGCACAAGAAAGTGATAAAAAAATAAATTCCATGATCTATAGAGTTAACACAGAGCCTAAAACTACTTTATTTTTCTTGTTAATATTCAAAAGCCTGCTTATGATGTTTGTGGGAAAAGATGAAAAGAATAAAGAAGAAATTTTAAATTCTAGCATCATAGATTAAAAAAATTAATAGGTCAGAGGAAGAAAGACAATGGTGTAATGATGAAGTAAAATGAGAATGGTTGATTGTGAGCATCTTCATTTGAAAAAATACTGTAGCCTCTGGAAATACTCTAGGAGTGAAAGATTCCCAAGGCATTGATGGAGTCATTTTATTTCTCTGGAAACCATTTCCTTCTTCTGTAAAACTGAGTTAAACTAGATGATGGTTAAGGTATGTTTTAGTTTGCAAGACTGTTTAAGAAGATACCATGAAATAATGGGAATTCCTTAGGTTTTGGTTGAAGCTGTGAGAATGTCTAGATCAAGTCCTCATCAAAATGAAGCTTTCATCCCACATATTGGCTGCCAGCAATCCTTGCTGTCTTTGCTATGGGGCAGGGCACATGGTAGCATCTGATGGTCTCTCTGGTAGCTTATAGGTTTCATTGATTTCGGTTTATTTCTTCTATGGCTTTCTCTCTGTGTGTATTCATTCTGTTTATGATGTACTCCAGAAATAGGATTAAGACCCATCCTGAATGAGTGGGTCACACCTAAACTGAAGTAGCCTCATGAAAAGATCCTACTTCCAATGGATCCACACCCTTAGGAATGGATTAACTTTAAGAAAGGGTTTTCTGGGGTATACACAATTTCAAACCACCACAAGGCACCTCTCTTCTAACTCTAAATTGCTATAATTTTATTAGTACCTCAACTGTGGTTCCAAAATACAGATGGTTGGGGGTGAAACAGCAAAGTATATGTCAGATACCTCATATACTAAAGGTATAAGACTAAACAACGAGTATAAGGAGGGAAAAAAAAAAGCCTGAAGAAATATCTCAAGAAAGGAGTAAATGTACTAGTAAGGATTTCCACAATTGGAGCTATCAGTAAATTTCAAGAAATCAAATATAACTTACAAGAGCCTTGGAAACATTTGGGAGTATATCTACACTAAAAGATAAGTGAGTAAAGGTAAGCTTCTTCCTTTTCTTTTTCTTTTGAGTTTGTGTTCACTCATTAGAAATATGAGTATAAAATGTTAAAAGTTGTTCATAATATTATAACCAAGAAAATGAAGGTATTAAGGTATGTATATATATGATTAATGTGTGTGTGAATATATAAATATTGCACTGTTTATATATCCATACATATATAGGCATACACACACACAAACACACCCGAGGTGTATTACCTTATTGATGTTTACTTGTGTTTTACAACAGCCATATAACATACATAGTATAACTTGCCTTAGTGTCCATTCAGATTGAAAGTGACAGAGGCAAGGAATGTGGATACTGACTGCCCATTCTGCTGTTTGTTAACATTATGCATTACTGATATTGTTAGCATATATTCAATACAGAAAACGGAGTCAATATTAGGTCTAGCAAATAGTATTTGATGGGGACTGTACTGGTGTTTAATTAAAAAGCACATGGAAGAAAGATGACAAGAAATTTATTTTTGCTTATTTGTCTTTTTCTGTTGAGAAAACTTTCCCAGCTTAATACTCTTGTTTCCAGAGCATTCAGTCATTTGAAAGGAAGAGTGAACAGGAAATTTAATGATAGGTTTACTTATAAAATCAGTAAGTAATTAAGAAAACAAATGAAAAATTGGTTTCAAGATTGCCTTATTTATTCACAATCATTTATTATACATAGTATATCTTATGTAAAAAAGAACAAATAAATGCAATATTTTTCTTTTCTATTATTATCTTCTGATTCATTTTAAATGAGTTAAAAATCTAGAAAGTTCTGAAACATTTAAAAAGGCACAAGAATTTTCTAAACCTTATCTCCATTCTTAATATTTTGGTTGTTTCCTTTAAGTCTTTCTTGGATACATTTTGCATAGTGGTTGAGATCACAGACTTTCTTACCTTATATTTCAGCACACCAATTTGAGGCAAGTAATTGAAATGTCTCTGTGCCTCAGTTTCCTCATCCATAAAAAAGGAATAATAATGTTACCCACCTCCCCATATTATTTTGTGGATTAAATGAGTTAAAACATACAAAGTATAAAGTCTTCCCTAGCACATAGTAAACATAACATAAATTTGGTGATACATCTCATTTCTCCAGGACAGTGCCATATAGACCCACGGTCCTAGAATATCTATTCGTAGTCCCTCTTTCCCTCTCAGTAGTGTCCTGGTTTGGACAATAAATTTTATGGTAATTATCTAGGAATATATATACTATTTTTATTATTGATTTAGTACGATATAAGCAGTTTTAATCCTGCTTTTGTCACCTTCACATGGCATGGTCAGAAATTTTCCATGTGAATTGAAATTTTTATAAACAATTTTTAATGTTTGTTTATTATAAGATTTCTTATAACTGAATATACCATAGTCCATAATTCATCTATGTATACTACTGTTTAAATTTTCTGCCCATAAAAATAATGCTTTGATGAACATCTTTGTCCATAAATTTTGAATACTCTTCTGTTGATTTGCCTAAATTATTGAGTCAAAAGTAATGAACATTTGTTAGAACAGTATATATTTTCAACCATGGAGAATTTCAAATTATAGCTGAGGCTCTTAAAAGGCAACAACTACTTCTGTCAAGACTTTTGCTGAAACTGCATTTCAGAGTTGACATTACATAGAAACTTAGGTTGATTCTCTCATTTGACCTTTATTTGTTGAATGCCCTTCTTATCTTGTGTTGGTAATGATATTCAAGTTTATCATCTGCTTGGTATTCCTACACCATATCCTAGCTGACATTTTGTGCTAATTTTCCATAAATTAACTAGCAAAAACAAACCACTCAATAACAAAGAATGAATTGAGAGTATGCCCCTTTGACTTATGATTTCTGGAGCTGGAGATCTCCTGTGGCTAAAGGAAAATATTCAACATGTCAGTGTTATGTCAAACATCAGTTCTGAAATTATCAGGTAATCTCAAACCTCTAAGTGTGTTGCTGTGGGTTCTAAGAGATTTGCAGTATTGCTTTAAAGGAAATAGGAAATGTCAGAATTGTGTCTCTAAGGTTTGGTCTCCTGAGTAATGTATTCTATGTGTCCTTTATTGGATGCCCTTTTGTCTGTTAAAGCAGAAATATTTGGTCTCTGTTTGGAATCTGCACTTTCCTTTTTGATTCTAACTAGGCTTGACAATTTCATATCTTTCCTCTGTTTGAATTTTCCCAGGATAGTTGCCTTTGTTTTTGCAGCTACTTTTAGCCCACATTAAGGTGTATATGTTTTTTTTTTACAGTGATGAATACTTTATAAAACCACTAAATAAAAACATATTAAAAAGGATACTTTCTGTTTTAATCAAGGAATTTTTTTTTTAACTGAGATTTTGGAAAACTTCAGATTGCAGTGGATTTATAACTGAAAGGAAGGATGTTACTTATTAATTTAAAAATAATTTAGTTTTTTCAATAATAAATGTGTACTTCATTTAGACCTGTTGTTTAAGAAGATTTTTCTTCTGAATACATTTGTTTGTTCCCCACTCCTCCATTTTAGAGGATTAAGTTTTATTTCTAAGACATTTCCTGTTTAATGTATCTAGCAAGTTTTCCTTTCCTTGTCTTGAATCATTTCCTGCAGAATTTCAATTTGAAATTTTTTTAACTTTTAATTTTGAAATAATGAGAGACTCTTAAGAAGTTGCAAACAAAGTACAGAGAGGTGCTATATATCTATCACCCAGCTTCCCCCAATGTGGACAGTTTACCTAAGTATAGTACATCATGAAAACCAGAAAATTGATATTGGCATAATATAATTAGCTAAAATACAGAAATTAATCAGATTTATACTATATTGTCTCATATACAGATACAGTTTTATCTTTTGAATAGAGTCACAGACTTCCTTAGTGTTTTTATATGTTGTAAAACATATGGTCACACAGAATTTTGTATAAGTAAGTGATTAGTAATTAAAACTATTACTAATAACTTTCGTTTCTAATACAAATACTTCTTACTTGCGTTTTCATTTTATAACTTTGGCTAGAACTAAATAATAATGATTAAAATGCCAGTTTGTTTAAAATAGTTTAATTGTAGTAAGAAACTATCCTATAACTACATTAAATTTTATCAGTGATATGTTTTAAAATTTATTATAATTTCCAGTGTTATTTAAATAAATGAGCTTGTTGAGTTGTGTTGTCTTATATTAATGTACATTTTATATTATTATATCATCCTTTTACACCTAAATTTTAACCCCAGATCATTGGGGCAGATGATTTCTTAGACTGCTCAGAATTCAGTTTTATATTCTTTTATTTAAGAACATTTTAACCTTATTTATTTTCTTCTTTTTCTATTAATTTTGTCAAGAATTGGTAACAGAGTTATATGTACTTTATAAAATTAACTGGAAAGAAAGCTGTATTAGTCTCCTAGGGAGTGCTGATGCAAAGTACCAGAAATCTCTTGACTTTTATAAAGGTTATTTATTTGGGGGTAAAAGCTTAGAGTTACAAAGCCCTAAAGAATCTAACTCAAGTTTGCTTGCTCACCAGTCAATTACCACGTGTTGAAGCAAGATGGTCACTGATCTCTGTAAGATTTCAGCCTTCCCCTTTGGACTTCCTTTCTCTCAGCTGCAGGATGGCATAGGGCTTCCTCTCTCTCCTGACCTAGGGCTTGTTTCTTTCTGGACCTTCTATACCAGTCTTTACTCTCTTCTCAAAGTCAGCTGCAGACTATCAGGTAAATGGCTCATTTCTCCCCCGAGTCCCATGATCAAAACTGATAGGGCTCTCTCTCTTCCTGTGTGACTTCTTGACTGAGTGGCCATTTATATCAGCCCACCAAAGGGATGGGGACTGAACCTGAGTTACACCTTATTGACGTGGTTGAATCAAAAGCTTTAAATTGATTTTATTAAGTAAATTTAATGAGAGGCCCCTCACTGAATTTAATACAAAAAAAAAAAGAGTATCACATGAAGAGGAATAGATTAGTTTACAACATAATCTTTCTCTTTTGGGGATTCACAAAAATAGTCTCAAACTGTCCAACAAGCAATGTTTATTCCATGCTTTTTTGCATATTATGTAGCTTGGGCTCCATTTTACCTAAATTTTTAAAAGAAGCTTATTAATAAAACTGCCAATGGAAATTTTAATGTAGTTTACTGTTTGAACAGTGCTTTAGTTTCTTGCAAAAAATTACATACTTAAGCTATTTACCTTTTTTACATTTTAAACTTCAGTTATCAATTAAAAATGTTAATTTTAATGAAATGTGGTATCTCTTTTCTAGAATAGTATTCTATGTATGATTCCTGAATGTCCATATTTGTTTTCCACTTTAAATTTTACATTTTTCAGTTTTTATTTTATTATATTGTCCCCAATTTTTATATTCTGTGGATTATTTGTTAAAGTATGAACTCTTAAATATGTTGATCAATTTTGACATTTTTTGCCACATGACTTCTGGTTTAATATTTAAATTAATATTCTCTATAATTTATCTATGTGTGTTGTGTTGTAATAGTTCTAAATTCTTGAGTTAAATGTTTAATTATTTTTTAAAAATTATTTATTTATAAGAATATAGTTATAGATTTTCTTTTGAGTTTAACTCGGCATTAACTTTCTAACACTTGACTAGATTTTTTTCTTTTAAAAAAGAGCAATTTAAAATGAACCATTTAAAAATATTCATAGGAGTGTGGTAGTGGTAGTAGTTGTACTGTTTAACTTTTCCTTCATTTATAGTTGTATTGAATTTTGCAATGGGAATATAACCAGTATAGTTTCTATTTTTAAAATATGCACTGAGCCTTGTTTGTGGCCTTATATTTAAAACCTGTTTCTCAAGTTCAATGAAGACATAAAAGAAAAATATTCTGCCATATGTAAATTTATGTATATATCTATTAAAATTATTGTAAGCTACAATGCTCAAAATATAACCTTTAAACATTTTATCTTTTTCATAAGTGATAACTGAGTTGTTAATTCTTTCACACTTACATCTGTCTATTTTCTTATTTTGAATTATTTTTCTTTATAAATGTTGATAATATGTTACTTGTTGAATAATGATTTATTGCTGTTGTATATTCATGCACCTTTTACTTAATAAAATTAAATATTTTTCTTTTCCTGTGAACATTCTGCTTCAACAATATTGCCACTGAAAGTCTTTTTGTTTTTTGTTTTTTCCTTTTTAATCTATGCAAATTTTATACTGTTAAACTTTCAGGAACAGTTTATACTTTTTTCTGGAAATAGAAGAGCACTGGATTATGTGGATGTTTTAGTTTGATTACTTGTTTTTGTTTTTTTGTAATTTAATCTGAAATTCTATGTCTATCAATAGTGAGTGTGATTCATCTCATGTTTCATACCTGATTTTTTTGTCTTACTTCTCTATGAATAGCATTCTGTGTTTCTGTTTCTTCCTTTATGGATTTTTTTTAAGATTTATTTTTATTTATTTATCTCCCCTCTCTCCCCACCCCAGTTATCTGTTCTCTGTGTTCATTCACTGTGTGTTCTTCTGTGTCCACTTTTATTCTTGTCAGCAGCACTGAGAATCTGTGTCTCTTTTTGTTGCATCATCTTGCTGCTTCAGCTCTCCGTGTGTGTGGCACCACTCCTGGCCAGGCTGGACTTTCTTTCACGCTGGGCGGCTCTCCTTATGGGGCGCACTTCTTGCGTATGGGGCTCCCCTATGCGTGGGACACCCCTGTGTGGCAGGGCACTCCTTGTGCACATCAGCACTGCACGTGGGTCAGCTCCACACGGGTCAAGGAGGCCCTGAGTATAAACCATGGACCTCCCAGGTGGTAGGTGGATGCTCTATCTGTTGAGCCAAGTCTGCTTCCCTATGGATTATATTTTTAACTTTATACTTTTTAATATTAAAAATGTACATCTATAACCTCCCTTCCCATTCTTATTACACATTCAATATTCAACAAATATTTATTGAATAGCAACTATGCTATAGATAGATTTCTGACTTCAATGAGTAAAACAAGCAAAAATCCTTTCTGTAATAGATATATTAGCATATATATGTTAATTACTTCTTAGGAGGATAGGGAGTGTGGAAGATTGATATTATTTATGAATAATAAATATGAATTCCCAAAAGAGATATTGATTATGTTTGTAAACTGGTATGTTCTTCTGGGTGTGATACCCTTTGATTGTACTAAATTAAAAATTTTACTTGATTATGTTAAGATCAGGGCTTTGATTTGACCACATCATTAGTCATGCAGGGTTGAGTCCCCACCCCCTTGATGGGCTATATAAACAGACACTCAATCACGGAGATTACAAAAGCAGATATGTGAGAAAAGAGAGAAATCTCCATTGATACAGAAGAGGACTTTGATCCTGTGGACTTGGGAAGAGAAATGAGCCATTTACCTGATAGTTTGCAGCTGAAAAGAACAGAGCCACTGAGCCCTATGCCAGTCTACAGAAGAAACTCAAGTGAACATCGCCATCCTAGAGTCCACAGGATAGAGGAATAAAATATGGATTAGAGTGGACTTACTGGTATTCTACTATAGAACTATTGTGACTAGTAATGGAAGAAATTGTAGCATTGATGTGGAGAAAGAGGCCATGGTAGTTGACTGAGGGCAGGGAGAGGGAAGAAGACATGTGATGTGTGGACATTTTCAGGACTTGGAGTTATCCAAAGTGATATTGCAGGAACAGAAGCTGGACATTATATATCCTTCCATAACCCACTGAATGTATGGGGGGAGAGTGTAAACTACAATGTAAACTATTATCCATGCAGTGCAGCAGTGCTCCAAAATGTTACCAAATGCAAGGAATGTGCCACAATGATGAAAGAGGTTATTGATATGGGAGGAGTGGGGGTGTGGGGTGTGGGGTATATGGGAACCTCTTTTATTTTTTAATGTAACACTTTTTGTGATCTATGTATCTTCAATAAAATACAATAAGAAGAAACAATAAATTTTAAAAAAAGGAGAAGAAGTGGGGCCCACGGAGCCTTAAAAGAAAGGACATCACCCACCATCTTGTGTAAACACATGGCAACTGACTGGGTGAGAAATCAACCTTGGATGGACTCTTTAGGGCCTTGTAACTGGAAGCTTTGACTGCAAATAAAAGTCAACAGATTTCTGGTACTTTGCATCAGCATCCTTTTTGCTGGCTAATAGAGTGACAGCAATAAAAGTAGTATGATGTTCTGGTTACTATTTCTGCTTATGAAACCACCCCAATATTTAATGATTTAAAAGAACTACCTTTTTGTTTTAGCTCATGGATTACGTACGTTTAGAATTCCAGCAGGATTCATTGGGTGATTCTTCTGCTCCCTGGGCTATCAACTAAGGTGACTCAGTACAACTCAGCTGGCAAACAGTCTGGTGTAGATGGTCCAAGATGTTTTGTTTTATTTTGTTTTGTTTTTCTATGTCTTTCAAATTGGGGGTGGGAGAATGACAGAAAAGCTAGGCTCAGCTGGAAGGGACTTTCAGTTGAAATGACCACAGACAACTTCTCCTTTACAGTGGTATAATCGTGGTTGAATTTCTTATGGTGATTGGCTTTCTCCAGACTGATCTTCCCAAGGGTGTCTAATGGAAGCTCCACGGGCTTTTGTGATCTAGCCTTAGAAGTCACATAGCATAACTTTCTATACTTCTATATTGGTTGTAGCAGTCATAAACACACCACAATTCAAAGGTGAGGTCATAGACCCATCTCTTGATGAGAGGAATGTCAGTGCACTTTGGAGCATATTTATAAATGGCAGATATGGCAGTTTTTAAAAAAAAATCTGGTGGAAGTTATTTGAAAAGAGAGTTGAAGGAAATGAGGTGCTATGCTCTGCTGAGAAAAGAGCTTTCTAAGAAGAGAACACAATTTTATGCAAAAGCTCTGAGCTAAAGCAAACTGAATGATTAGAATAGCATTAAGGAAGCCAATGTGGCTGGAGCAGAATGAGGAAGGGAAAGATTATTAGTAGATAATACCAGAGAAATAAGAAAAAGGAGAAAGACTCATGGAGGGAGGACTTTGTAAGTCATTGCAGGACTTTGGCTTTTGCTTTAACTGAGATAGTTGCCACTGAAAGGTTTTCTGTTTTGTTTTATTTTTTAATAATGTATTAATTCAACAAGTATTTATTGAATGGTTGACTACAATGTATCAGGTTCAGAATATATAGAGATATGTATTTTTTGAGGTACTCGAACTGGGGATTGAACCAGTTCAATCCACACCTCTCATGTAAGAAGTTGTGCTCAACCACTGAGGCATATCCACTCCCCTGAGCCAGGTTTTTTCATTTGTTTGCTGTTTGCTTTTTTGTTTTTAGGTGCACTGGGGACTGAACCTGGGACCTCCCATGTGGGAAGCAGGCACCCATTGGCTTCAGTCACATTCACTCCCCCCACTGAAAGATTTTAAGAAGAGAACTAATAGGCTCTGAATTATGTTTAACAACATCTCTGCATTAAGAATAGCTTAAGTTTAAAGGCAGAAACAGGGAGACCAGTTTTGGGGGCTACTGAACAGATAGGATGCTATGGCACTAATCAGATGAGAAATGAAGATGATTTCAACTAGGTTGTTGATGGTGGAAATGGTGATATGTGGTCTTTGTGCTTTGAAGAGAGCCCACAGTCTTTTTTTCTTGCTGTCTCATGAATTCACTCAATATTATATGAGGGATGTAAAATGTTTTCTCTTCCCCCTAGAAATTCTCAGTATCTACTGTTATAACGTTGAAGGTGAAATAAAATTTCAGTTATTAAATGTTTATCTTATTTTTCTCTTACAATTAAATTTAGCAAGATTTTTATGGTCAACAATCACAAAAAATGTAAAATGAACTGTATAAATAACTGAATCAATTGACTCCTTCCAGGCTTTTGGAGTCAAATTTACCTAATTCTTGAAACTTTAATTTTGATTATGTTTTTCCAAAATTTATCTGTATGTCTTTAATAAAATTATTTTTGGAAGAAAAAACCAGTAGCCTATATAACTCGATAGGTATAATATTCTTGGTGATATTGTTCTCTTAAAAGCTCCATGTCTTATAATATGTTCAAACAGCAGAAGAATTCTAAAGAAAGCTTGACATTACTTTTAAAGAACTGTCTTATATATCTAGATACATGTAGAACATTTTTTTAATTGTTGAATTTCTGAAATTTGGTTAATATCTGTCTGAATATGGGTATCTCCTCACTGTTTCATTTTTTAAAAAAATTTTTCCCAAAATATGGTGAGTCCTTTTATTCTTCCTTTTTTTCAGCCATGCTGTCTTCATTTACAGATTTGATTAGTGTTTCATATCTAGTTGCTCTTGCCTCTTTCTCAGGTCATGATTTGTTATTAAGTCAAAGCTCTAGTCTCTGGCCTCTCCACCTGTCATCTTTTGTCTCATTATTTGAGCTCTTTCTCACTTTCTTAACAACACCCCTCTCCCAGTCAACAACTGCTTGATCTGTTCAGTGTGTCCCTTGTCTTCTCCATGGATTCCATGGATGGGAATTTAGAAATTCTACTATTGCATATAAACCTCCTCATCTTAACCACTGCCCATCTTGCCATGTGGTCATATTTTGTCACTGGAAATTTCATTTCCTGGTTCATAAATAATGTATCTTTCTAAATGCTGTTCATTATTTAAAGCAATTTTCTAAATGCTTCTTCTGGTTTTGTAGTCAAATATTTTTAGAGGTATTTTCTTCTCCTGAGTCTTCAGCATGATGTTCCCTTTCCATTTTTTTCTAAGATGAGTTTTAGTGGGTATTTTTCTGTTGTATTTTCCTCACTGCCTTTCCCAGAAGGTTGTGACATTTTTTCAAAATCAGGATTTGATAAAAGAAAAAAGTAAGCATTTTCCATTATTTGCTCATTTATGTTTCAGCAAGGGGCTAATGACTGAGCACCTTTCTCAGACCTATCCTGGGTAAAAAGTTGGCATGCACAGCTCCTCTCAGTAGCCAGCAAACATTTATTGGAATAACTCAGTAGGCTGAAGTGAATACCTATCAGACTCTGCCTTGTTCAAGGTAGGAGACATGGTAACACAGAAAGCACATAAAGTCAAGTATTGGAAGTGAGGCTGGTGGCAAGAATGAGTGCTGTTTTTAGATTAGCCTAGATATTGAGTATCAGTTTTAGTAACTGGTGATATTTAAGTTTATATCATTTGCTCTGCCTTACCAATTTCTTCTTTTTTTAATGGAAACTTGGGTGCATCTCTATCACAAAGTATTCTCAAGATGCCATTTAAAACTGGACCAAATCTGAATTAAAATAAAATTATGTATTTGTGAGAGTTCATGAGATTGGTTACTGAATTCAGAATTTTCCTCTTTAGGAATGACTCATAAATTTTATGAGGACCATTTCTGGGAAAGAGAAACCATTGCACAAAAATTAGCCCTTTGTTTACTTTTTATCAGTTGTACATACTTTCAGATAACAAATGTATCAAGCTCTTATATGTCAAGCACTTTCTCCCACCCTGGAAATTGAGGATGATTAAGACAGATATACTACTTGAAGTACAAGAATTTATAGTGCAGAGGGAAGTCATAGGCATGAAACAAATCATTACCTAATTAATCAATAATATTAATAAATACATCATTCCACGGTACAATGAGAGCAATGACGTAGGAAGGATACTCTAGTTTGGGGATTGTGTTTGTTTCCTAAGGCTGCTGTAATAAGTTTCCACAAATTTTGTGGCTTAAAACAACAGAAATTTATTCTCTCACAGCTTTGGAGGTCTGATGTCCTAAGTTAGTATTGCTGGGTTCACTCCTTCCAATTGCTCTAGGGGAGAATCCATTCTGTGTCTCTTCTAGCTTCTGATGGCTGCCTGCATTTCTGGGCTTGTGGTAGCATCACTCCAATCTCTGTCCCCATGGTTACACTGCCTGCCTTTTTTCTGTCTGTTAAAAAAATCTACATCAGCTGCTCTCTTAAAAGAATACATGCAATTGCAGGTAATGCCTAGTTGGAAACCCAGAATAATCTCCCTGTCTCAAGATCCTTAACTTAATCACATCTGCAGTAACCTTTTTTTCCCCCTTATAAGGTAATAGATGAAGACATATTTTGAAATTAGACATTAAAACTCATGTGTTATGCTCATATTCCAATTGTTTTTTAAAATATGGACTGTTTTCATTAAGAAAAGTTATTTCCAAAACTTATCAAATCAAATCTCTTCCATGGGCCCAGGAATCTTGCTCATTTGATATTGAAAATAAAAGTAAGTATGGAAATAACAGTGCTATTTTAATGGGTTATAATTATTAATCAATCAATTTAATTATTAATATAAACATATATATATGTATACTTAAACATTTCAGTTCATTTAGTTCTTATTATGCCTGGATTTTATAAAGTATCCTAAGTAAATTGTTTTCTCCTGCCTAAAGTAGGAGTAGAGGGTATTTCTAATAAAAGCTACAAATAAACAGGTTTTGACTCATTTGACTGTCCCCCATTCCCACTCCAAAAATGCCTGAACCACATTTCAAGACTGCCGAAATCATAAAGCATTGGTGATAGACCTGATTTACTCTTAAAATAACATCTTTAAATAATTTCTTTGATAGAAAATAATTACAAATACTTAAAAGCAAGGGAGAGAGGGAAAAATTCTATTAAGTATAGGATCAACATATCTATTAGAAAATATTTGTCTGTGTATAAGTTGAAATAGATATCAATATCTTGACTCTCAGTTTCATTTATTTATTTAAAAATTGCTCATCTGTGTTCCTATGTTGTGTGTGTGGTATAGTAGAGACCACTTTGTGTTCAATCCAAGTCACATTGACTCAGAAATTCTGTTTCTATAATCTTCATTATATAGGTCAGAGGATATATTCTCCATGAGTGGTGAGGACAGATATGACTTAAAAACAAAAATAAATCCAGGTACAGAATTGAATGGAAGAGTGTGTAAACTACAATGTAAACTATAATCCATGCTTAGTGGCAATGTTCGAAAATGTGCTCATCAATTGCAATGAATGTACCACACTACTGAAAGAAATTGTTAAAGTGGGGAAGGGTAGGAGGTGTGTGGAGTGGGGGATATGGGAATCCCTTAAATTTTTTAATGTAATATTTTATGTAATCTAAGTATCTTTTAAAAATAAATAAAAAACATATTAAAAATACAAAAAATACTAAATAAAAAAATAAATTCAGGGTAATTGTAACCATTTGCTAATCTAAGTTCTCTAAGTTTAAATTTTCCATTAACCCAGATAACCAGGTCTCAATAGAAATCCTTTTTAAAAATTCTCATCATGTGGCAGCTTTTAGTAAAGCATCTTATAGGAAAAGATCATGTATACTTACAACTTGGAAAGTTTCAGTTTCTATTGAAGATTTTTTTTTTCTGTATGTTCATTACCTGTTACTTAAAGACTCAAATTCTGCTTAAGAATCTAGAGATATTTAAAAAAATGTCTTCTGACACAATCAGATACAACTTTTATTAACTAGTAAGTCCTGTTTGAATTTTTGTTTTCTTCTTGGCCTTCGTTAATAAGACCCAGAAAGCTAAGCTTTGGGTTCAAGGGTAGTGTCCTTTTTTGGGTCTCCTTAAATAATTGTTCAACCCATTCCCTTTATAGTGCTATCATTTTGCTTTTGTTTTATATTGTCTGTGCTTTTTGCCATAAACTGTTTCAAAGGCTTTTCTGAAAATGCACAGTGCATAAATACCAAATGATGAAATAAACATACTTCTTCATTTTGTTTTATAAGATATTAGATGACCTCAAAGGTTCTTTCCAGCTCTAAATTTATGTTACTGTCAACAAAGACAGACAAAAATCTATTAGGCTATAGGCCAAGAGATGAAATCCAAGTACTATATTCCTGGTAAAGGTGTATTTCTTCTTGGAGGCAGAGTGTTAGGTTCAGCAACCTGCTAAGGGCCCTCACAGTCTTATGATGATAAAACAAGATAAATGATTGCTAAAAAATAAAATCTCCATTAAAATACCTCTTCACTTTTAAGGATCAACAAAACATAAGAAATATAATACAGAAGAGCGTGATTATTTCTTCTGAGGTACTTATATAAATTTGGACAATAATTAAGTTGAAAATAATGAATGTAACTAATTTAATGAAATTAGCCACATTTGAACATTGTCAAATTCTTGCTACCACATTAGCATTAAGTGTGATTAAAATTTATTCTGTTTGCCTATGTGGGTCCCCAAAGCATCAGCCATCAACACCTTCAAAATAAACTAGTCCTTCAATGCTTTCAAGAAACTTTCACATTTAGAACAGGTGGTGGGACTTCTGCTTCAGAGGAGAACAAATCATTTTTAAGTTACCTTTCTTGCTTGTATGAATTTAGAACATAGGAAATCTTTGATAGCATTATTTATTTTTGCTGGGAAAGTATAAGTCATTGAAAATATAGGAAATGCTAGATACTATGCACTAAAACTATCTAAGCTCATTAAACTTTTCTTGAGGCCAATGAATTAAGGTGGAAACATAAATTGAAAAAAACAAGTTAAATTTTAAGAAATATATTTGTGAAATATAAATATTATTTTATAGTAGGTAACCATTCTTTGAGAAAAAGATAGAATATAACTTTAATAGCAATGGTATATATATAAGGTTTATGGATAAACTGAAGTTCGAGGGGAAATTATTTTCATTCAGATATCTGCCAGGTTTTTGTCTTTACAATGCTTTTTTTGGTAATGGTTTGAATTTTGTCCCCCTAAAATTCATGTCCATTTTAAACCTCAAAATGCAACTTTATTTGGAAATAGAATCTTTGCAGATGTCATTAAGTTGAATAATGAAATGAGATCATACTTGGTTAGGTAAGCCCTACGTACATGAGTATGTCCTTATAAGAGGCAGAAAAGGACACACACACAAATAGAGAAGAATGCCATGCTTGACTTCAGATTTCTAGGCTTCAGAACTGTGAGAAAATAAATTTCTGTTGTTTTAAGCCACCAAGTTTATGGTAATTTGTTATGGCAGTTCTAGGAAACTAATGTACTTATAATTCAGAAGTTTTTTCTCTATTTGATTTTATTATGCTATATATTACTAGGAAGTAGCTGAGTATTTCATTTGCAAGGAATTTTGGTAAAATTAGAATTATTGTATCTTGCAACTATGTAAAGTTTTGACACAGAGGTAGTTTTCTTATCCAAAATTTCGGTTGATATCAATTACATTGAAAAAAAAATCCAAAAAAGCTATATAACATTCTAGGAAAGTTTAGGAGTTATAGGTGTCTCTAATTGAAAGTTGGTTAAATGACATTTACACCCTAAATCATTTTGATTCATTTTTGGCTCCCAATAGTTTTTAGCTTATTAGTATTCCCTAAATAGCATTTTCTTTTCATAAATTTGTGTACAACAGTGAAGTGAGACAGAAAAATTGGTACAAGTTGGTGATTATCAATCATCTTAAATCCATGAAAGATAGTTTTGATTTTACCAAGTAGAGTCTAATTTTGAAATGAGTGAATGGAAAGTGGAAGGTAATAGGGAACATTTCAAAACTCATAGAACAGTATGTGATTGTTTATAGTTAAACCATAATTTTACATTTAGACTATCACTTTGAATCAAAGTAGGGTGATTATAAAATGTTATTATCAATTGTTTTAAATGTTTAATTCAACATTTTAAAACTATAAAATGAAACAAACCCCTGGCTATAAGAAAAGTTTTATCCTTTCTTGGAAAGATAAGGGATGAAATGACAAGGAGTAAGGAGAAGGCTAAGGAAGCATTTTTACATGGGGGGAAGTTCATTTTAACAATTTTTAGATTGGATAGTCATGTTTGTTGAGATGATGGCTTCCTAAACACTACAAATTTTGCATGTGCCTTCAATATTTTTTCATGTGGAAATATCATTTTGGGGTTCAAAGAGCCACTTATAAAATTTCATGAAACTTCTTACCTATGATTCACCTGGCTAAAGTGGCAAGCATAAATATGTGTCATACCAAATGAAGAGTTAGGGTGAAGAATGACTATTATCCATTTTTTAATGAGTTTATATTTTCTAACTCTTTCTAAAAGTGTTCTTATTTGATTTATTATGGTAGTGTGCTAAAAAGTCCTTGTTGGTTGCTATAAAAAACTTGACATTAATTATGAAAATATTTAAAATTACTGTCATCCATAAGATATCACAAAATATGTTACCCTCAGAAGAAAAGTAGTTATATATATATATATATATATATAACATAAAGACCATAATAGTCTCCATTAATTCTATTATTTTGACTTCCTTACTTTAGTTTTAAAATGTATCTCTCAGATATAGATATCATTTATAATTGTAATTATCTGTAACTATAAAGTCAAATAAGTGGTAAATATTAAAATATATTGTGGATCAAGAATTGATGTTAGGTAGGGAAATGACAAAACAATTGATTCTGCAGATGTCTCCATTCTCTAAATTCTCTATAATCCTCCTATCTACTATAAAGGGTTATTTTCATAAACCTGCCATAGAAAAATCAATCATATGACTCTTTTCCATTCTGAGATTTCAAAGATTAAGACCTTCAATGTATATTGGTGTCCAGTGTTGTCCAAGTATTTGAGGAAAACTTAAAAAAGTCAGACATCCTTTTAAGCCGAGATAGCAACACATTTACCACAGCCAAAGACATGACAGTATTTGCCTCCTAAAAATTAGGAGATTCTTAAAAGGAATAAATTTGAATATTCAACCACCCATTCAAGTTACACGGAAAATTAATTTTAAAAAATCTATTACTACTATGGCTACCAAAAGCAACAATAATAACACAGTTCCCATTCTCAATTGTTCACCTCTAATAGAGACTATATTGTGTCTTGGAGTTAGGTACCCAGAAAAGCATGTTCTTAATCTTAATCTGCTCCTGTGAGCATGAACCCATTATAAACAAGACCTCTTGATGAGGTTACTTCAGTTAAAGTGTTGCACAACTGAATCAGGATGGGTCTTAATCCTATTACTGTAGGCTTTATATGGAATGCTATGAAGAGAGAAGCCAGGGGAAACAACTAGAAGTTGGAAGGGAAAGAAGATGCTGCCACCTGCACTGTCATGTGACAGAAAAATCAAGGACTAAGGATCATCACAATCTTTGGAGAGAGGGCATTGCCTTCCTCACACCTCAATTTTCTATTTCTCCTAGCTTCAAAACTGTGAACCAATAAATCTCCATTGCTTAAGGCCACCCATTGAATGGTACTCGTTTTAGCAGCCAGAAACTAAAACAGATGGCAATAATGGTAAAAAGAGAAAAAGTCTCTGATTGGGTATTTCTCTTATCTGGAATCAATGATTATGTTCTTACAGTTATCTAAGAATTCCAAGGTAGATCACATTTAACTGATTCTTAATGAATTCCAGGATCAAACTCCACATATATTTTTCCCTGAAATTGTATAAGTGCACATTGCAATACCACGTTTTTGATGTGAATATGAACAAACTTCTTTTACATTCTAAATAAAGTGGAATCAACATTAGCTAATAGATAAGGTATTAGTTTCAAACAAGAAATGTTAATAAATTCAGGAGAAATTACTCCTAGTGATATGCCGTGTATAGATTTATTAGCATATGTTGTATATCTCATATGATGAACACTGAGAGAATTAAAATCTTGTTAATTATCATTTTAAAACATTTTTGTAGAAGGCAAATATGTCAGTGATTGCATTTTCCCTATGATGGTGAAAATTAGTAGTACTTAGGGAGCCAGTCTTCCTATTCAGCCACTGTCATCCATTACTGGAACTGCTTAGAAGAAATAAGCACAGATGGTAGGTCTGTTACTTCTCTAGCAAAAACATTTTCCTCTCTTTTTATGTGTTTTGTTCCATGTTCTCATTGAAATGTGAACAGTTTTCAAGTCAAGGAATCTCTGTAGCAATCCTTCAAATGTTTTATCAATTGCTTGTGCATTTAGGAGGAAAAAGAGTGTTTAATGACTTATTAAAATTTCATAATGAGAGAGAAATTCAAATCAAGTGTCTTTGTTAGAAATTTTTATTTGATTTTAAAAACCATATTTTTTCATGCAAATTAAAGTCTACAGGGAAGGAGTTTTAATATCATGCTTGGTTCCTAAATTACTCATTTCATGATGAAAGAACTATTTAACCCATGTTTAAAAAATACTTACGTGAATCTTTCTTTAGTAGATGGTTTAATGGAAATTTGTCTATTGTAAAAATATTAAGAAAAGAGCACAAGGAACTTTTTAAATGGAAATGTTTTATTTAAGTAGATACATATACATTAAATTACCCAAATCTTAATTATACAGCTCAATATAAATTTTATAAAATGTGTATCCTCATGTAACCAGCAACCAAATTAAAAAACATGATATTGCTAGAAACTCAGAAACCCTCTTCATCCTTTTTCAGAGATTATAATGTAAGGTAGCTCTTACGGTGATTTGAAATATCATTGATTAGTTTTGAACTTTTTATAAATATGTACAAAGTGGACACCTTTGTATATTACTTCTTCCATTCAACATTAGTTTGTAAGATTTGTCCATCTTGAATGTGATTATAATTCATTCTTTCTAGTTGCTGTATAGTATTTTGTTATATGACTATAATACTGTTTATATGCCCATTCTAATGTTGATGGACATTTGGGTTGTTTCTAGTTTGGTGCTATTTTGTATAATGCTTCTATGAATATTCTTCTAATGGTAAATATTGTTGGGTATATATCAGGAAACATAGGGTATGTTCAAATATAGCAGAGATGTCAAATAGTGTTTTATACTAGTTCAGACTTCTACCCACAATGGGAGAGGTCCAGTAGTTCCACATCCTTGCCAACACTTGCAAGCATCTGTCTTTATCATTTGAAACATTTTGATGTGTATGTACCACTATCACATTGTGGTTCTTCTTACAAAAACAGAAAAGAACAATTCTGATTTTATTATGTCATAATTCATTTAGATACCCAACTTAGAAGTGTTTTCTCCTTACTTAAATGATACGTAAGAATAGTGATTCTGAAATATTCAATAGTACACTAGCTTTGAAATGGATCTTAAACCATTATAAAACTCTGGTAAGTTTAGTTAAGTATTTGTAATTTTTCAACTGTATCATTAACTGGGATTACTAAAAAACAAAAACTAAACAGTGCCACAGTTTAATGTGAAAGAAAATTCCTGTATCTTAAAAGAAAATATTGGGAGGCAGATGTGACTCAAGTGATTGGATTCCTGTCTATCATATAGAAGATCCAGGGTTTGATTCCTAGGGCCTCCTGGCGAAGGCAAGCTGGCCCTCATTGTGAACAGGCCTGAGTGGAGAGCTGGCCCATGCAGGAGTCCTGGCCCACATGGAGTGCTAGCCCACATGGAGAGCTTGCACAGCAAGATGATGCCACAAAAAGAGACACAGGAGAGACAATAAGAAATGCAGCAGACCAGATTTCTGAGGTGGCGCAAGAGACTGAGTGCTTCTCTCCCACTCCAGAAGATCCCAGAATCAGTTCCTGGTACTGCCTAAAGAGAAGACAAGAAGACACAGAAGAACACAGATAGCAGACAGTGAGTGCAGAAACAATGGGGTGGGGGGGAAGGAGGAGGGGAGAGAAATAAATAGATAAATCTTAAAAAAAAAAAGAAAGAAAACATCAGGGGTCTGTAAATAAACCAGACTGTGAACAAATAAGTAGTTCGATTGAAATTAAGAGAATAGTGGAAACTGAGACTTATAACTTATTTTGTGCTAGTCTGAGCCCTCTGGGAACAGTCATAAATGAATTAAATACAAAAGAATTCTATTAAGGGAAATGGCTATGATAGAAAATGGGGAGGAACTAGGATAAGTCTGCAAGAGTTGTCAGCATTGATGCAAGTCAGATCTTGAGTGAAGGAGAGAGGGAAGGCAGGGTGGAAGGATTTTAGCATCATGTGCAGTCCAAGGAAAAGTCAGGAAGAGTTTCCAGGAATGCTTGAGCCAACATTGGCCACCAGAAGAAAGTCCCATGTCTCCCAGGAATGGACCTACTCTGGTATTCCTCCTGTAGTGAGCCATCAACTGGCAGCAGATGTAGAGATGATTTTATTGTGAAGCCATGGATTTCCTTGGTCAGTTAGGCTTACTGTAGTTCAAGATCTATGAGGCACTTTTGCATCACCACAACAGATGATTATTGGGAAGATGAATTGACAAACTCCAAATAAAGCAATTAAAGCAATGCCTGAATCAGAGTTCTGTGCTTATATTTGTTCATTTGTTTTTCATCATTATTAATATTCATTGTATGAATAAAGGTGCTCCATATGCAATCTGCTTGGAATATTGGAGAGCCAAGGGAAATATAATAATATTACAGATGATTTAGGAGAAGCCTATTAATTATAGCTGACATAATTCTTCCTAACTAAAGAATATCTGCACATTAACAAACATATAAATGATTGTTTTTCTTCTATCATTTGTTATTGATATATACTGCCAAATCTCTTCTGGATACTGAATATCTTATTCTAAACCTTTGTATATATGCATAAAGAATAGGGTTCAAAGCTGTTTTAAAACTTAAAAAATTTTCTAATATTATTATATTTTTGTAATTTCCAGTTGATATTATCAGTATCAAAGGGGGGGGGGGAAGAGGAGGGAGAGAAAAAAATGATCATAGTTTTAAAATATATAGCTACAGTTAACAAAATATTAATTATGTGGTTACCATGAAGTCATGAGGCATCCACACATTTTCTTTCATGAACAAATATTATATGTGTAATGTAAATAAATATCCCTCAAAAAAAAACAAACCTAAGTTGAAAGTATTGATGCAAGTTTCTGAAGTAACTTTATTATGATATTTTAATGTAGACAAACAAATTACTCAAAGGAGAGTAGAGGATGGTGTGTTCAAATTGTAGTGCCCTATCTCTTATTTTCCCCCATTTATACTCTCCATTTTGTAAGTAGAATTAGAGCTATTTTTACCTGTATGTGTTATTCGCGTGCCTTTACCATTTCCCTTATTGAGATTCATCCTTTGCCCTGGAGTCCACATTAACCCCTACCATCTAAGACTTACTCTTTTTACCCTAATACCTCAAGATTTAACTGTTCCTTTAGCCTTTCCTCAAGTACCTAAAACCAAATGGCCTTCTCCATTTTCTGACTGTCTACTGCCTGTGTTTTCTTACCTTTCACTTGGCATATAAAATCCCTTTTAGCTACTCCCATAGCATCTTGGACACCTGCATCACAGAGTTGAATTTTAACTCTCTGTTTGTCTTTACTGTCAGGAAAATACAGGCAATATATTTCAAGTACCTGATAGGCATTTAATAAGTATAGTAAAATGTAGTGAGTGAATCAATTAACAAGTTATTTGATACATTATGTTCCCAAATAGACAATGTATATAATAAGGAAAGTAATTGTCTTCCACATCCTTAAAACCCTAGTCTCCTAGCACAGTACCTCAAATATATTAGGCACTTAATATTTTTTGACTGCCAGATTTATGTAATTTTATGAGTGCAAAGTTAACACTGTATGTATTTTCATTTTAGGAATGTAACAAACCTTCAAATGATTTTCACTGTCTGTAATTCCACATGATGTCCTAGATTCTTGTTTAAGCGAAATATGATGAAAGTAGATTATGTTCCCTTTACTTAACAGAAGATTTTACTGATTATAGTTGTTTAACTATGTTTGACTTGTGCATTTATAGTATATTTGTAATTCTTTTGTACAATTTTTAAAGTATCTTAAAAATACAATTGCGATTTATCTATGTATTGCAAAACATGAAATAAATTGACCCAGATAACAGGGTATAGACATATGTGCAATTCAGCAAGAATTTGTAACAAAATGAAATTGATATTAACTCTTTCTAGTATATTAGGCAATAGTGTTAAAATTATAATTAATTTTTAGTTGGGCTCTTTCAGAAAAAAACATTTATTTTAGAATAGTCTATAATTGCATTATAGTCAGCAGTTTCACCCGGAAAAACATTTCAGTGACGTCAGGTTAAATTCCAAGAAAAAATACATTGGTGCATGCTCTCAAAGGAATGAAATTCTGAAATATGTTCAAGGAGCTGTGGCAGATAATACTCTGATCAGTTTACTAAGTCATATTTCTTTCACTTTTCACTTTGTTAGCTATACTCAGCATGTGGTTGGAAATGGAATCAAAGCCCAATCTGGCAATCCTGAAGTAAAAGTCAAAGGGACTGATCCTGTGATAAATCAGATTATTGATAAATTGAAGCATGTTATTCAGGTAAGTGTTGATCCTATTTTGGTATATAGATAAAATAAGTGATTACATTCAAATATAATGAAGTAAATTTGTTAATCCTGTCTGATAGTCCTACTTAAAATTGAACATTGGCATAAGATATTTGTATGTAGGTATTTTGTAAACGTTTAGTTGAGTGATTCTCATGTAGAGAGTCAATATGAAGCCTTATTCTAATGGGTGAACAATCTGTATCTGTGATAAGCAAGATGTAGCCTCTGCATTACAATAAATAATGAGAATCTTAAAATAAAAATCATCCTCAATGAATAAACTTTAGATGTGGGAACTACTATGTCAATTAAGGAAAACATATATCAGAGCATGGAAAGTACTAAAATCACCTTCCAAGTATCTATCTGAAGTTTGCATTTTTAACAAAAGTTAAGTTATAAATGGATAGAATGTATTTCTCTTAATTATTTCTTGTATCACCTTTATTTTATATTCTACCTAATGATTGTATGCGGAATAATTCTATTTCACTTTAATAATATTACTTAAATGAATATACACTGCCATTTTTTTAATGCATAACATATGAAGCATGAGGTCTACTTTTTATGTTTACCAAAAAGATTGGTTGAAATAACCTGTTAATTACAGGCAAATATTATCTTTTTATAAGGACCATTTTGTAAAGGTAACCATCCATTCTGCATATATTGATGTATGTTGGAGTAAGAAGGGTATTGTTTTTAGTTATTAGTCATTTTATAGCAATTTTGTGTATGCATATCTTTTCTTTTTTTCTAAGCAAACTTGATATGGATGGTTGAGCCTTGAATACTGATGAGATTATTGCTAGAGACTATAGGTAGGTAATACTGAGCTTTTGCTCCTTTTTTAAGTATTCTAGAGTCATTGGTTTGCTTCTCAGAATTGTTCTGCACAGCCTAAGAATATGTGGGGTCCTTTCTTAGGATTCCATTGTCACAAGAATCTCTCTATCTCAAAGAAAACATGAGGGCCTGTGTTCAATACCATAGATTTCTCCCTTCCAGGGGCAATATGGTACCTTGCTTATTCTATGAATAATGCATTGGGGAAACAGAGCTCTCACCCTGAGAAGTACGGGCAAAAATTACTTATATTGAGAAACATGTAAGAAAAGAATAATATCATGACTACAAGCTTCCTTAGAGCAGCCACTAATTCCCTCAGTAAAAAATCCTCCAAGACAGAGTAAGCGGGTGCCTTGCATGACAGTGGGTCAAATGCTGAGACTTTTCTTGGAACTGAATAGCCTGAGATTGGGTCAAGAACCATAGCATGGTATGTAAACCTATATTATCTGAAAACTCTAAAGCACAAATTGATCATAAAAACAAGAGTATCAATATTAATTGGTTTCTCTCATTGAGACACAGCAAATTTTAATTGTCTGCCAAATGAGGTAAACATTCTCTAGGGATGGCACAAGATGACCCACTGCCATGTGGGAAGAAAAAATAGAACTTGAGTGTATGTTTATCCCATCCCATTCTTTAAAAATATTTGTTGTTATGAACTATATTAGTTCCAGTAACACAGGCATATAGTTTACAAATATATAAAAACACTTACCAAGTGAGTATGATTGTGTTTGAAATTTAAATTCTTTGAGGATAGCAGAAAGTTATATCTCACACAAGTGTCACGAAAATATTCATCTTTAATGTCTTAGAACTCAATTTTTCCTAAACCAGCTCTCCTGGAGATGATGAAAAATTTCTGACTTTGCTGATATCATGTGTGAGCCCTGACAGTGGTAAGAATTGTTCTGTGTAGTCTCAAGGTGCAGCTCACGGGATCTACTGCACTGTCAGGTCTGAAATGTTTAGAAAATTATCTTCTGCAAGTAAAAATGTATTAACTTGTGAGTGGTGTAGGCCAAGAGAAGAAGTAGAAGTAGTATCAATTCAAAGATGCCTTCTTCTTGTCCTGCCATTGATCTGTACCTCATTTTCTATTCTATAACCTCTGGAACTAGAATCACTATACAAGTAGATAGGGATTTTATTGAAAATGCCACTGATTAAGTACCTCATTTGTAATTTACTCATTCAATAAATACTTGCTGAATACTTCTTATGGACTTGGTTCTGCTCAGGACGCTGCTGTAAAGTGTCAAATAAGGCAGATACAACCCTGCTCTCATGGGATTTACAGTCTATGAAAAATGAAACAAACGAAGAAATACAATATTTGTAGCTAATTATATAAAGAAAGCAAATAAAAAATAAGGTAGGAAAGATATTTGAGAAGAGTATGCAAGTAGAGGCCATTTAAAGGGAGGATATTTGGGCTAAGGTTGAATGAGAAAAAATATGAGTCATAGGAAAGTCTGTGAGAAATGTGTTCAGGGAAGAGGGAGTTAAGTGCAGGCCCTGTGGCAAGAATAAATTTAATATATTTAGAGACTTATTTTGTGATCTGAGTTACTTACCTAACAACCCTAACAGATATATTTCCTTGGCATTAAACATTCTGCTATATGATTGTTAGTGCCTGCATATTATTTTGTCATATGGAAGGGGTAGAATTGTATTTAATCCGATCACCTAAAGCTGGACATTTCAGTTGTAACTATTTTTTCCATGATGATAACAATTGCTAATAGGATTTCCCTAGACGTAAATCTTTTATACAACTTCTCCTTGAGGTATGTTTCTAGAAGTTACAAACAAGAATCTGTTCATTAATAATTTTAAATATTTTCACAAATAGTGCCAAGTTGTTCTCCAGGAATATTATAGCAATTTACACAGGAAGCAACTGTATGCAAGTGCCTTCTTTCCCTGCTCCTTGGGGCTGTGGGTTGGAGCCTGCCAGTGACCACAAGCCAAGCCATCGGTGGTATGGAAAACCATGGAATCTTAGAAATCAAAATAGCATCCCTTAGAAAAGTTAGCTTGAGCTGCAGGTACTGCAAGGATGATCAAAAGAGATATTTTAATTAGAAAACAGCTTATAAAATGTTGCAGGACTTCCTAAAGTGAGGTCATTGTATAAAGCACTTTAATTTTATTTCATTGTTTTAGGATAAACCCTATATTTATGTTTCACCCATCCACAAAAAAAAAAAAAAAAAAAATGCCGAGGGATTTGATACGAATAGAGACCTAAAGATTATAACTTGGTCCACAAGGGCTATCTCTGGCACTTCACTGCCTCTTTGGGCCCTTCTGGATTGAGACCAGAAACCTTACAAGAAGGACGAGAGTCATGCACTACCCTCTTCTACCCATGATTCTGACTCCTTTCTCCACACAAGACCTATACAACCTCTCACAGATAGTTTCCAGCAGTTTTCTATATTCCAAAGCTTGTGCTTGAGGTAGATGATGGTTACCTTTGAAGGTATCTTTCAAAAATAACCTGGGTTAAATGTGGTGCAGCTAGTAGCTGGTGAGAAATTTTCTAAAGGAGGAAATTTACCAAATGGTGATCATTAACTTTCTTAAAATGTTTGCATCAGACTGAATTGCTCTTTAGTAATAGACTGGAAAAGCACTTTATTCCTCCCAGTATCACTGACCGAGGAGATATATGACACATTTTAATTCAGATTTGTTCTCTTAGCAAAGTTCTTTTGAGACTTCTTGGTGGTTCATATTGACTAAGTTTGTTAAAGGCAAAGTTGTCAGCAAAAACGTCACATTTATCCAGAAATTTTTTGGTAATCATTAAGAAGTATTTATCATTTTTGAAAGAAACTGATGTTAGCAGGTTAAAATCCTAACTGCTGAGAAAGGTTTAGTTGCAAATGATACTTACTTTCTATATGAATTATAAAAAGTAGAATCACAGCACTTTTCCTAATTCTTTTATTGCAAAAACAAAGTTTTCTTAAAAGTAGGAAATTTAAATAACATTTTATTTCTTTAAACCTAACAATTCTAATACATGTGAGAATATTGTTGGTTTCTATTAAATATTCATTTTTATAGCAGAATAAAACTTCTTTAGAAAGATATCTACATGTATAAAATAAGTTTGAGTTTTAAATGTGAAAAAGCAATATTCAAAACCATTGCTTAAAACCACAAAATAAGAAGATATTTTAGATTATGTATTTCAATATCAACATGGCACTTAATTCAGGCAGAGATAGGAGATTCTCTTATTTTAAGTAGAATAAGACTGCTAGATTGCTTCTTTGCCTTTTTCTCACTCTCTTCCAAGGCTAGTAAGATGATAGATAGTAACTTTAGTACTATGACAGAATGAGAAGAGATTCTAATTTAAATCTCAATGGATATTTACAATGTTGGTGTTTTTGAATAAAAAAAAATGATGCAGTTGGTTTTCAGAGGAATTAGTAGCTCAAAATTTCTGAATTATAATTCTGAAAGTTGTCCAAGCTTTTTTTCCTATTAAACCACTTAAAGTTTAGGAAATTTTTACTTCTGTTTATAGCTTATAAGGGAGTCAGACCAGTCAATCATAATTGATTGGTTAATTGCTAATTGCAAACTATTTGATCATGAAGTGTCAACTGTTTCTGTCAACTCCCTTCACTTCTACCCACATCTTTCTTTGTTCAGGTAATTCACCAAGGCAAAATGACTCCTTACCACTCAACTCTACAACACGTGCCATCATTCCCTAGTCTTATGCTTATATTAATAGTCTGGATAGACTGATACCCAGTGATTTTATATTAGCAATATGGTTGTGACAAAAGCACATTTAATAATCTTTTGGTTCAAAAGAAAGTATATGAAATGCATTCAATAACTTGGAATAGTTATCTAATTTAACAATTAGTTTGTATGAGTAAATTCAATGGAAGGTTGCTTTCTAGAGTGTGTGGTATAATGCATTGATTTCACTATTGGCCATTTCATTTAAAAAAATCAATTGTCAGCATAAAACCGACCATTTCAATTAGTGTACAATCAACTGGAAATGAAAGTTTAAGAACACTCTTTAAAAGTAATGAAATTTGGTTACACCATTGATAATTTCTTTTTTATTGTTTAAAGAGTATATAATTGTATAAAAATTTGACTTTATATTCACTCAGATGCTGCTGGTCTTATACATTATATTACCCACTAAGACTTGAACTGTCTTTCAGGTTTTCACTTAGTAAAACATGGTGAAAGAACTTTGTACACTAGGACTTTTATACTTTATGTGATTAGGAAAAATGATAGCCATTTAGAGGCTAACACCTTTATATTTTTCCATTTAAAAATAATATGAAAGTATATTTCATTAAAAAAAGTTTATTTCATAAAATAAAGATCCAAATTATAACAACCTCCCTCTAAATTTAGATTGACTTTTAAAAATTAAAATCACTGGGATTTAAATTCTTTCAGGTATTATGTTATCTAATAGATAAATTTACAGCATTATATCATAAACACCTAGAATAAGTGTGAAAAAAATGCCTTTGATAATTGCTAGGCATAATTAACCATTTAGTAATTCAGAGAACTAAACAAAACAAAAACTCCCCCTCTCTCACGGATTCATGGTTGCCATCCTAGATGTTTCTCCTGAGCTTCAGTCACTTCACTCCACCTTGATACTGGAACCCAACACAAAATTTTAAATTTAACATGGTCAGAACAGTGTATAGTTAATTTATACACTATGACCTAAACTTGCTCTTCCTCCTACTCCTCTACTCCTCTCAGTAGCTAGATCCCATACCCTGGATGTTATCCTTGATTCTGCTTTTTTCCTTATTAATAATCACATCACCACAGTCTTTCAATTTTGTCCCTTCAGCACCCATTTGAGGATTGAATCATGTCCCCCAAGAAAGATGGGTTCAAATCCTAAACCCTAGTCCTGTGGGTGTGAACCCATTTGTAAACAGAAGCTTTGGAGATGCTATTATTAGTTAGGTATGGATTCATTTGTGAATAGGATCTTTAAAGAGTGAGATCAAATTGAATCTGGGTGGGCCTTACCACATAACTCGGGTTCTTATAAGAAAAAGAAATTTGGACGCAGTGAGTGAGTAGAAGCCAGAAATCAGCAGACACCAGAGGAGCAGACAAAAGGAGAAAGAGACTGCCATGGGCTGGAAGATTGCTGGAATGCTACAGACTGGGAGAAAGCAAGTCCTGCCAGCACCTTGATTTTGGACTTCTAGCTTCCAAAACTGTGAGCCAATAAATTCCTGTTGCTTAAGCTAATGTGTGGTATTTGTTATAGCAGTCCACACAAACTAAAACAGCCTCTCTTTAACCTGTCCATTTCTCTTTACCCTATGGACTCTATGCTAATTGAGACTACCACTAATTGCTGTCTTGACTGGAACAATAGTTTCCAAATCTGTGCAACCTAGTGGAACTCCAAACAGTTATCTACTTTTGCATCTCTTCTACATTCATTGCATGGCACACTGCTTTCTAGTTTTTGTCCCCATGACCCCACTGAAACACACTTGTGTCACTGATGATCTCTTTGACAGATTCAAATATATAATTATTAGTCCATTTGAAACTATTCAGTTAATCGTTGTCTTATTTTGATGGAATTCAATCTCCAGGATTTCTATTTAAACATGGAAAATTGGCCACATATGTGTCTCTTCTTTATTTTAGAACCACTCTAAAATGAAAGTAAATTAATGTAAATATATTGCCTTACAAGAAAACAGAAAGTTCAGTACATTTTCAAAACATTGGAAACTGACATGAAGAGTGGAGTTTGAAATCCAAATATATGCAGAGATTTCTTCATAAGAAGTGAGCCAGTTCGTCTGGCAATAGTTAAGAGTACATGGAAACACCAGATAGCATGAAAGACAGAGTGGGGCATAGGACTAAACTACTTATTGTTTAACTCCCCAAGTCACCACTGTATCCCAAGATAACTCCCCTCTTCTTTCTCTCTTTAGCTTTTGCAGTTTGGAGATGTATATTTTGGGAAACAATTATACCAGGATGGTTTCTGGCTCAGAATTCCAGCCAGTATAGACATCAGAATAAATCGCAGAGCAGGGAATAGAGAAAATAATTAAAATTCGTATATTGACCTGCTAGTTTTCAGAATGCTGACATTCAGGTACACACTATCCATGGAGAAAATTGGATGACTCTTCTCTGGAGAAAATTGTGGAGAAAAGAACTACATACACTGATTTTGCTGGCACCTGCAAACCATCTATTTTAATTCTGCTGACTACCAAAGCAAAAAACATGGAATTTGGCCTAAACAATGGGAATTTATTGGTTCACACTTTTGAGGCTGGGAGAGGTCCAAATCAAGGTGTCATAAAAGGCAATGCTTTCTCACAGAAGACTGTGGCATTCTGGGGCTGGTTACTGGTAATTCTTTGTCCTTGGCTTTTCTGCACTATGACAATGTATGTGGTGTCCTTTCTCTTGTAGGTGTCATTGACTTTCACCTTGTGATTGCTCCCTATGGCTGTGTGTGACTTTCTGTGTGACCTTCCCTACAAAGCCTTCAGTGTGTGTGACTGTGTGTTACTTTCCCTACAAAGCCTTCAGTAATAGGATTAAGACCCATCCTGATTCAGGTGTGCCACACCTTAACTGAAGAAATCTCATCAAATGGTCCTACTTAGAATGGGTTCACACCCACAGGAATGGATTAAGTTTAAAAATATGTTTTTCTGGAGTACATAACTCCAAACCACTATACCACGTGTGAAGGTTAGGCTGTTGTGTGAACTTGGCCAGGTAATTGTGCCCAACTGTTTGGTCAAGCAAGTACTGGGCTAACTGTAAAACAAGGGAATTTATGGACTTTAGTCACCATTGACTTTACTGCAGTGGTAAATAATAGATAGCTGGTTATAATTACATCAGTCAGGAAGATTGCCATCAGCAATGAGTGTTGCTTAACCCAATCAGTTGAATGCCTTAAAAGGGGAAGTGATTCCAGCATTGAAAGAGAATTTCCCAACTCGTCTTTGGACAGTCAACATCACCCAGAATTTGCCAAGAACTTTCATTGCAGCCCCTGGTTGTGGCCTGCCTGTGGAACCTGGACTTGTGCATCCCCATGGCTGTGTGAGAGATTCATAGAATAGCATACTATTGACAGATATGTCTTGCTGAATGTTTCCCTAGAGAACCCTGACTAATACTCCATGTAATCAGAGTGCTGAAATACTTACTATTCCCTATTCCAGGTAGCTTTTTAATGACAAATATCAATGGCTAATATAGCATCATCATGCATTTAAGGAAAATTTGAAAATTTTAAATGCTTAAGTGAAAATAAAGAAAAGAAATGAGCAAACGTGGACAACAGGTGAGCAGAACAAAATGCCTTATATGAATATCCTTATATGAATATCCTCCAAAAAATGAGAGAATAGATGGCAAACAATTATTAATTAGAGGAAATCAAAACCTCTGCATATAAATAAATAGAGTATAATATAGTGAAGTGAGTAATATTTTAATACACATAACTATGACTTTAATCAAGACTGCTATTTCTATACTAGGTAGATAGAGAAAGAGAAGTTGGGACTTAGTGGTGTAACAGAAAGTCAATAAATATTGATAAGAATTAATAAATCAAGAAACAGCAAAGTGCCCATTAAATTTATATTATTTAGACACATAAGGTAGAATGTCATTACAATTAGTCAAGTTAATTATGACCATGTCCAGGAGCAGGACATATAGTATATAAAGCAGTTGAGCATAAGAATGCTATTTGTTAGTACAAACCTTTCGGTACTACTTTATTTTTACTAAGTATATTTATTATTCTGATAAATATAAACCTAATTTGAAAATTAGCAAAATACAAGCTCTACACTATGGTTTATAAGGAGCTACATAACCTGGTCTTCTGTTTCTCCCTCCTGCTAATTGTTCCCCTTTCTGCACATATACCTTCTCTATTCTACTCCCACAAATACATACCCTCATTTTTTTTAGTTCTCTCAATAATCCAGGCCCATTCTCTCTTCTGGGCTTTCTGTTCTCCTCTTTTCTTACTGTTATTCCTTTGTTTACTTGGAAAGCACCTGTAGCTCTTTTTATCTGTAATTCTTAGTCATCCATTAGGTCTCAGTTTCTCCCAACAAAAACTATGTGTACTTATATGTTCTCCCTGGCATCCTGTAACTCACTATGTGAACATTTATCTAGGGAAGAAAAATCAATGAATAGATAGCCAGAATATTCCTTGCTATCGATCAGTGGACTTTGTTTCTATGTATTTATTATCTGCCCACAAATATCTTGGTTATTCTCCTATACTTGATTATTTCTCACCCAAAACTTCATCTTCCTTTTCCCTAATTTCAGTACATTGAGCCATGTCACATCATTTTAGCTCTTTTTTCCTTCTGAACTTGGCTGACCTTTTTGCTCTGACTGAAGTACTCCAGATAGAACCCATACTCTAACTTTTTCTGAGTGCAATTCAAGTTCGTAATTCCACCACCCTCCAGTGAATCCTGCACTCCTAGGGTCACTACAGCTCACAAGTCTTCTCAATCAAACAGCCCTGATTTTCATTTCCTGTCTGCTCAGTTTTTCTGGGTCCTATGCTCCCCTTTTACAAAGCTATCAGAACTTTATTCCAAATGTCCCCAAATTTGATGTGTGAAAAAAAATTCCTCTTTTGTAGCACTCCTTTGCCATAGATACTTTTTGACTGGCTGATGCATATTCTCAATATTCTGTAGTTATATTACCAGTCCATAATGCTTTGCTGACTCAATAAACGTGCTCTGTAATCACTTGAATGTCATTTTATAAATGTGCTTTGAGGATGTAATTCATCAGAGCAGAGCAGTTTCTGGATCTATTTCTTGCAGTTCAGCAGTACTTAAACAGATGGCCCCCTATAGTTTTGAAGCAGTTAATGCACCTTGAAAGTAGGCTGACTTATGGGAGGAATATTGTCAAGTTATCAATGGTAAAGTTTCTTAGGCACAGACTATTGAAGTGACATAAATACTATATAAAGATTCATTAAAAACTAAAGTAAGTAAAAATTCTATAATAAAATTAAAATATGAATTCTAATATACTTATAAAGTGTGATAATTCCTATGAATATAAGTTTTGCATTTATTATGTATTTCAAATTGATGTGATGGAAAATCAGTTTTATTAGAAATAAAACAAATCATGAGTTTTATAGTACTTCGTATGAATAGGCATTTATGTACCTTTCTGCAATGAAGGTCAGTTAACTATTCTTGAAAATGATCATTTTGAAATTTTATATCTGGAAATATATGATCAAACCAGGCCCGAAACTTATTAAACAGATGGTAAAATCTAATTTAACTTCTTTAATACTTCTTTTCTTTTATCTTATAAAAGCAAATGAGCTTGTCAGCTTTTAATTATAAAAGTCTAATTTGAATCTGTTAGATAAGTATAACAAAACAACATAGTTGCTAAATTCATTTTATCCTGGTACCTTCCTTGTAACTTCCTACTATATACATTCATTTTTAATTTAATGATAAGAAATCCTTTCAAGTATTTGTAAAAGTAATCATATTACCTATTCAGAAAAGATGGTTAAAATTTATAGAAATAAATGTGTTGAAAAGCCACATAATGAATTTTGAAATGAAGATTTTGTGTTAAGGCTGTTTTTTCTTTTTTTGTATTTGATTTGCACCCATCATTAAAATGTATACAGAGTTTAAGTTTTATGATTTCCCCTTTTACAAAATAAGTGAAGCATACATCAAACATATCAAAACTAAAGTAAATTATTCACACTTAAATTCTGACTTAGGTAATTGTATTTCGGTTTTTTTATTGATGGGAATTGAGTAGCTGCATTATTATCTATCATTCCTAACACAATAGTAGTACTTGAAATCTAATTTGCAATATCTGATTCACAAATATTACTATAACAGCTATATATGTCATGTTTCTCTACTAATTCATTGAGTTATCATGTTTTGCCCATTATTTTAAAAAGGGTCTCATTATCTGAGATTTTAAAATGGATTGTACTCAACCTACAAATGTATTTGCTGCATTGGTAATCACAGAAAAAATTCAAAATATTGTCCCTTAAAAACTCTTGTATATAATAGCATTTGCAATATCTTTTGACTATAATCTCCATTTTGGAATAGGACATACCTGCCTTCTCTTCATAGTGTTTAGCAAAGTGTATGAAACATAAGAAATGTGCAACACATATTTATTGCATAAATGAAATTCATAATTAAAATTCCATATTAAAACCATGAAATCTCCCTAATTATCATATATTTACATTGACTATCTAAAAATCATTCTAATTACTAATGATATAATTTTAGTCTTTGATTTTAACTTAAAAATTAGTGTGTAAAGAACTGTAATTTTGAATTACCTCCCCCAGGAACTGACTGCCGATTGTAGCTGTCAAATTCAGTGCCTTTCTCTGTCTCATTTTCCATTCCATTCATTCATTCACTGAACAAACATGTGTTCATTATGTGTCAGGTTTAGTAAGATATACAGCAAGTACAAAAATGATTAAATGAGGGAATTGATGAGAATGATTATATTTTAGAAGCCATGCCTATTGCAGGGATGAACTAGTCTGCTTATGCAGTAGTTGGTGGGGAAAGCTGAAAACATTTCTTTGCCTTATGAGGAAATACTATTGCAGGTTTGTTACAGGTCAAGACATCTCATAATAATGGTTATACACAAATGAATAAGACAGTACCTGCTTGCAAAAAACATTCCCATAATAAAGAGGTGAAAGAATTCACTTTTTAGGTTTTATTAGTAAGATTTCTGATCTAGCCTAAGGAAATCTGTCACAGTTCCAGGAAACAAGAAGGAATTGCATTGAATGAATGTAAAATGAATTGCCAGAAGATATTTAATCCCTTGGTATATGAAGTATTGAGGTGCTGTTTGCTTCAGTGAGAATGTAGTTATAATTTTATTTGGAAAGGTAGTATGACTTCTGCACAATAGATATGATGACCAAATAACTGAAACATTGAACAATGGCACGTTTGCAATTGTCAGCTATTGCCACAGTAATTCTGCATAGAAAACCACACCAAAACTCAGTGAAATATATAAATAAGAATTTTTTTCTTGTTCATACTCCTGTGGTTGGCAGTTTGGCTGAGATTTGCTTGAAGCTGCAGCTTGTTGCCCTAATCTGTTGCACATGTCTGGCATCTTCCTTATATCGCAAACTGAGGCATGTTTTTCTCATGGCGAAAAGTCAAGAGTGGAAGCCCAACTGTGCAAAAACATGCCAAGCCTCTGCTTATATTATATCTTCTAAGATTCTCCTTTGGCCAAAGCAAAGTCACAAGACAAAGAACAAAATCAAGCAATGTGGAACTATATCCCTCTGTTATAGTTCCCCAGCTTCTAAAACAAATACTATCCAATTGATTGGCTTAACAACAGGAATATATTGGCTCACAATTTCAGAGGTCAGAAGGCTTGATTCCTCCTGGGGTTGCAATCTCCTGGCTAGCTGGCAATCTTTGGGATGACTTGGCTTTTCTGTCATTTGGCAGTGCACATGATGGAGCCTTCTCCTTTCACTTCTGAAGTAACCTTATTGAAAAGTCCTCTTTTCAATGGGTTCATACATACAAGAATAGATTGGAGTATATAACTCTAAACCACCACGCCCTTTCTCAGATGGTAGTAGTGGAGAAAGTGAACAACTGTGAAAATTTCTCTAATTTACCCTTGCCGTCTTGAGGATTTTAGTGTAATATGTAGTCATTGTTTTGGTTTGTTTAAATAAGGCTTTACACACTGAGCAATACAGTGGAACTGTTTGGATTCTTTGTACTGATTCATAGAATTGCTACAAATTTTCCACGACAATTATATTTTTATGAGTCATCTTTGTGTGTAAATCTGAAAACTTTACATTTAGAAGTTATTCAGCTAGGAAAGGCTCAGCAATGTAAATTGTCATATAAAACATAACCCCAATATTTTTGTAATGTTTTGTGTTAATATTTTGATAGAAAAATATTTGGTATGATAGAAGTAATTTTGCCAGATATTGATTTAACAAATGATAAAAATCAGACTAAATTACTAACAGAAATTACACAACATAACAGGATGAGCAACAAAAGAGATAGGATGTTTGTGTTAAACATTTGGACCCTAATTATTTATTATGGATTATTTATTAAAGCATATTTAGTAACACTATCAACAGAAAAACAAGTTGCTCTAAAATTAAATCGTTTAAATAGTACTTTCTTGAGGTCTTAATATGCTGAATTTCTCAATTCATTGAAATAGGTAATATTACTCTGTAAATCCAATCTATCATCAGTAGTTTGTTTTTCTAGAAATCTTGGAAATTTTAGAAATCTTCATTAATGTTGAATAGCAACAGTGCTATTCTAATATTGATGCAGTGTGTTTATCTATAAACATTCAGCAAAACAAATACAGGACATAGATTTTTTTATAGCTTTTTTTGCATTTTTATAATTATTACCAGCAGTATTATTTTGTCTTCAGAAAAATATACATGATTTGGAATTGGGCTACTCCAAGTTATAATCTAGGGAAAATTATTTATATTCTGAGGCCATGTTTACAGGATACCAGTACTTTCCAGCATAAAATGCATTATATTTCCCACTGTTTATACTACATATGTAGAGTTTGTTCAGCCGAACAGGATAGAATAAAACTGATAGGTAGAGCAACTCTAATAGACATCTCAGAGATCCCACTTCTCCTCCTTATCCATGAAATTTATAACTGAGATGGGTAGATGGAAATGAAGCCACTAGGAATCTAAAGCACATACTCTCCCTATAATAATTTAAGAGATATTATAATTTAAGAGATATTACTCAAGCTAACTGTGGCAGTTTGATATTATTTATGAATTCCAAAAAAGATATTGATTATGTTTGTAAACTGGTCTGTTCCTCAGGGAATGATAACCTTTGGTTGATTTAAATTCAAAGGCTTACATTTACTTGACTAAATAAAGATTAGGGCTTTGATTTGACTGTGTCATTAGGGCATGCAAGGTTGTGCCCCCGCCCCCTTGATGGGCTATATAAATGGACACTCAATCAAGGAGAACACAGAAAGAGAAACACACAGGGGAACAGAGAGAGCATCATAGACATGGAAGAGGAGAGAACCTGATGCTGGGGCCCCAGAGAGAGATGAGAGTTTGCAGCTGAAGAGAACAGAGCAGCTGAGCCCTATGCCAGCCTGCAGCTGAGACTGGGAGAAGCTGGGCCCATGGAGCACTAAGGGGAAAGAGGAAGGTTGAACCCTCACAGATATCATCTTGCTTCAACATGTGACAGCTGACTTTGGTTGAGGAAGTAACCTTGAGTTGTTCTCTTTAGGGCCTTGTAACTAAGCCTTTACCTCAAAGAAACACTCTATAAAAGCCAACAGATTTCTAGTACTTCGCATCAGCACCCCTTTTGGCCAACTAGTATAGTAACTTATTTTGGATGTGAATGTGTGTGTCTGTGTTTGTGAATAAATGTATACACACACACACATCTATTTATTTATTCTTAAACTCCCACACTTGCTGACTTGTTACATTGAACTGAACGATAATTCTACTATATTTAAGAAACATGTTTAATCTGATACAAAGGCTCTCTCAACAAGAGCAAAAACAAAAACACTTGGTTGCTTCTGATAGTCTCTGGCTTGTATCAGCCACTCTCTTTCCCACTATTTCCCCCTGATAAACTGAACTCTAAATATCTCTTCCACTCAGAAACACTACTTGATGTTGTTCTGGTAAATGGCTTTTATGAGCATTCAGTTTATCTGCTTTTACTTGAATTTAATTTTCATATGATGGTCTCTATGGGACAAACAGAAGGACTTACAAAGATTTATCTCTCCATGATTCCATGAAATAGAGTAAAGAAGGTCATATTTGGAAAATGATCTGGTTACTAGAGTATCCCTTCTTTAACTAGCTTACAGTGGGTATAAATTATGTTTTAGAGTAGAAGACCAGGGTAAAGAGGCCCCAAAATGTGTGTGTTTGCTTTAGCAGGCAACAATTAATTACACTGCACATGTCGAGATTACAAAGAGCCCCATGCTGGTACAAAGATGGGCATGAGGAGAAACTTAATTGTGTTCAGGGTTTTACAAAAAAGCCAGAGAAAATATTCTAGAAGTTGACAGTCTTTGGAAGTAGCAGGCACCCAGGAAACTGCAGAACACTACCCTATATGCCTGAGCTTTCAGGACTCTTGACACTCTTTTTTTTTTTTTCACATTTTATTTATTTATTTTTTTGTCTTTATTCATTTTTTTATTATTACATTCAAAAAATATGAGGTCCCCATAGACCCCCCACCCCCTCACCACACTACTCCCTCCATAGCAACATTCTCCTCCATCATCATGAGACATTCATTGCATTTGGTGAATACATCTCTGAGCATCGCTGCACCTCATGGTCAATGGTCCACATCATAGCCCACACTCTCCCACATTCCATCCAGTGGTCCATGGGAAGACCTACAATGTCCAGTAATTGTCCCTGCAGCACCACCCAGGACAACTCCAAGTCCTGAAAATGCCTCCACATCTCATCTCTTCCTCCCATTCCCCACACCCAGCAGCCACCATGGCCACTTTCTTCACACCAATGCCACATTTTCTTCAATTACTAATCAAAATAATTCATGAATAGAATATCAGTAAGTCCACTCTAATCTATTCCTTCATCCTGTGAACCTTGGATTGGTTGTGTCCATTCCACATCTATGTCACGAGGAAGCTTAGATTCCACATGGATGCTGGATGCAATCCTCCTGCTTACAGTTGTAGGCACTCTTGGCTCCATGGTGTGGTGGTTGACCTTCTTCACCTCCATGTTAGCTGACTGGGGTAAGTCCAATAAATCAGAGTGTAGGAGCTGAAGTCTGTTGAGGCTCAGGGCCTGGCTATCATATGGTCAGTCCAGAGATTCAGATCCCCTGGGTATATATTAAACACCAGCACCAACTACAATTCTGGTAAAGTAACAGGAAAGGCTTGTGAAAAGAGATCACATCTGAGTCCAGCTCCATCACACAGAAACATCAACTTGAAAGAAGGGCCAACCGACATGGCACTGAACTCCAGCTGGCATGACCATAAAACGTGTGGGTCTCTGTAGCCCTCAGAAGAACCAATACCTGGGATTGTATCTACTTTATCTGTCTCTGGGACTCTGCTCAGGTGTGCATAAGGGCAACTCCTCTGATTACCTCCTGGCTCTTTTTTAGAGACTCATAACCATATAAACTCATTTGTCCTTTCCATTTCCCCCTTGATTTAGGTCCAAAAGCATTTTTAACTCCTGTTATTATATGTAGACAGAGATATTCTGCTGGTTCGAGTTGAACCTTTTATTCAAGGTCATTTTCTAGTTACATCGTCAGCTGGTACTTGCTAGTAATCCCTCGGCACAAGGGAGGCTCATCCCTGGGAGTCATGTCCCACGCTGGGGGGTAAGCAATGAATTTACATGCTGCGTTTTGACACTCTTTTCCTATATTCAAACATAAATCCATTGTCACAAAATCAGAAATCAATTAAAAATGGCATATGAATAAATGAATAAATTTCTGTATATTTGAAATCTGAGGAGCAAAGACAAAATATGTGAAGAGGCAGAATAACTTGAAAGCTAACATGAAAAGGAAGGGCCATAATGTTTAACCATTAAGCATTTTCCTACAGAGATTTCACAGAATGTCTTCTCAATAATAATCTCACAAATGTAACCAGTAATATGATTTTAATAGTGATGTTATAATGTGTAATTTGAAGTTTTATTCTTAAATAACTATGGTTTTTATTCATTAATATAAAATATTTTCAAAAAATATTAGGACTTAAGATTTTCAAATCAAATGTCACTAAACTAGAAAAAGCACAGATTATGTATAATTCTTTAAAAAAGAGAAACATACTTTTCTTGTTTTTTTTCTTTCATTCATTCACCATTTCTTGAATTCCTATTATATGGCAGAACACTCTTTTATTTTATTTTATTTTTAAATAGTTATTTTTTTTATTTTTAAAGAAGCTTTAGTTTACGTATTACATAAAATATAAAGGATTCCCATATGCCCATCCCTCCCCCTTCCACACTTTTCCACATTAACAACATCTTTCATTAGTGTGGTACATTTATTACAATTGATGAGCAAATATTGAAGAACTGCTACTAACCATGAATGATAGTTTACATAATGGTTAACCCTCTGTCCTGCACAATTTTGTAGATTATGACAAAATCTATAAAGGCCTGTATCTGTCATTGCAATGTCATGCAGGACAATGCTAATGTCCCCAAAATGCCCCCATATCACACATATTCTTCCCATTCCCATCCCTCAGAACCTCTGGTGGCCACTGCCTTTATATCAATGATAAGGATTCTTCCATTGCTAGAATAATTATGTATATAGTAGAATAATAATGTCTAATTTAGTCCATTGCTCCTTCCCCAATCTTGAGGATTTTGGGATGATGATGCCCTCTCTGCTTCTAACTGAGAGGGAGCTTAGACCCCATAGGATAGATGGATGGAAATATATTGCCTGCAGTTACATACACTCTGTTCTTGGGGTGGGAGTTGGTTCTCATCATCTCCTTCTTAGTTGTCAATTCAGGACTCAACTGGCTCATGGATGGATCAAAGATTTAAGTCTCTAGGACATATATTTAACAAGTATAGTCCTAATTATAGGTTCAAATGAAAGGGGCAGAAAAGCCACATGTAGGGAACCTATAAATAAGTCTGACTCTGTTACACTGGGGAGCATAAATTCCAAAGTAAGATCTATTGACAGGGTGCTGAATTCCTGAGCTGTTTGCCCTGCTTACAGAGCCCTGCTTACAGAGCCCTCAGGAGCCCTGCTATTTACTGTGGCAGTCAATGAGATCCTGCTGTTATTTGCATAAGCATAACTTTTGGAATGACCTCCCGACTCACTTTGAAATCTCTTAGCCATAAAAGCTTATTTATATTGATAATTTCCCCCTTTTGGTCAACATATTTTTCCAAATGCCTTGCTAGTTGATGCTTTGTAGTAATCCCTTGGTGTTAAAGAGGCTCATCCCCGGGAATCATGTCCCACGCTAGGGGAATGTTATTACATTTATATGCTAGTTTGGCTTAGAGAGAGGCCACATTTGAACAACAAGGAGACTCGCAGGAAGTAACTCTTAGGCAATATATAATACTAGGCTAAGTTTCAATTTTATAAGAAAGTTCATAAGTACAATTATCAATATCAAAGGCCTAGCATAATGGTCCACCCTCCTTTACTAGGCACGGCCCTTGTACACAGGGCATTCTTGCTGTCCTGTTATAATATATAGCAGAACTCCCCAGGATGGAAATTCAATATTCTTTCGGTTATTGTGTGGATCTCCACCCACTGAGACAATGCCCCATGAACATGTGAACATATTCATATGTTAAGAGGCATGCCCCAGGTGAACTCTTCCCGTGCATCCTCCCATCACTGACACCCTGCCCCAGTGATCCTCCTCTGTCACTGTTGTGACCCTTCTGTGATCCAAAACCTCTCCCAGAATGAAGTCAACAACACCACTCTCAGTTAGAGGGACAAGAATCCCTCGAGAATATAGGCAGTGCCTAATAAAAGAAAATGGACTGATAAACCAAGCCCTCAATATTATTACAAGTAACTATGAATTTTATTCTTAAGATATTGAAACTTCATGGTTACCATAGGTTGAGAGGGGAGGGGGAAGGGCATTAGAATTTTTTAGCAAGATCTTGTAATAATGGATATAGGCCATTTCAAATTTCATCAAAACCTATAAAAGTATATGGTGCAAACTGTAAACCATAATGTAACCCATTGGCCATGGTTAGTAGCAATGTTTCAAAATTTTTACATCAATTATAACAAATGTACCATCTGCATGTAAAATGTTATTAATAGGGAGGAAGGAAAGGAGGAGGAGACTGGGTATATGGGAACCCCCTATATTCTCTATGTGATTTTTCTGTATCCTAAAGCTTCTTTTAAGATAAAATGAAAAAAAATAAGACACTGGGGGAATATACGGAAGAAAATGTCACTGCACAGATAAGACAACAGACTTTTATTTTTTTTTGTTAATAAACTTTATTTTTTTTTAGAGTAGCTTTAGGTTTACAGAAAAAAAAAGAGCAAATGGTACAGAAAGTTCCTGTAATCCCTCTCCCTTGCTCCCATTTTCCCTTATTATTAACATTTTGTGTTAATATCCTACATTTGTTATATTTAAATCAGTATTGATACTAATTTTTTTAAATTCAGTATTTTGTATACTTTTAGAGTTTTGTCTAGTTGTCTACTATTTTTCAGAGAATCTATCAACCTCAAACTTAATTTTCTTCTTTTTAGGAATTAAAAAATTAAAATTGGCACTAATCCACCAATTCATTCTTTTCTCTATTGGTTGAATGTGCATAGGTTGCTTTATCTATATCTTAATTTTCAACATAAACTTCTAGCAGAATCTTTCACATTTCATCACTATGTAAGCAGATGTGAGTTTTATTCATTTTCCTTTTCATTGAACAGTTACCTCATTTGAGATTTTTCACTTGATTTAATTTAACTTTTTTTTGATGGTAGATACATCTGTTGCTACCTGTGTCTGACTGTCATTTTAATAGGTTGCCTAGAAGCTGTAACCACAATAGTGGTACATTTTCCGATGTTCCTATATCCTTGTTTCATGTAAATCTGTTTCCAAGAAATCAAATTGGAATAGTGTGTTAGATTTGCTTTTTCCCTCTCCAAAATTTTATAAAACTATTACATAATCTATGGCAATGTGCATTTGGGAAATACTCAAACATTTTTAAAGAAACCTTGATGCTTTATATATCAATTAATCATAAATTGTTTCCAATGGCATGACAATAATTATAGAAGGACATTTTGGAGAGGGAAAAAGCAAATCTAACACACTATTCCAATTTGATTGTCCTTCTATTATTGTCATGCCATTGGAAACAATTTATGATTAATTGATATGTAAAGCATCAAGGTTTCTTTAAAAATGTTTGAGTATTTCCCAAATGCACATTGCCATAGATTATGTAATAGTTTTATAAATCATCCAGGAGCAATAAATTTTACTCTGTAAGGAATTAACCTAATGTAATCCCAAAATTTGAAATGATAAACTAGCCTTTGATGATGTAAACTTAAAGTACATTTATCATTTCAATCTTCATGCAAATTTAAGAAGACAAGGTGTTCAGGTTGACTGCAAAATTTTCAGAGACCAGTGCAAAATTAAAAATGTAGAGCCTCTTGTTCAAACACTGCTAAGAATTGCAAAATGGCTACAGTTAGAGCTTTAGACTAAGCAAGAGGTCCTTCTAAGAGCAGGGTTATATGTGACTGCACAGGCCATTTGCCCATGAACCTGGCCAGGCCTGCATTGTTGTACCATTTGACTTTCAGGCATGTCTTTAAATTGAAAAAACCCAAACTAAGAAACCACTTTACTGGAATGTTTTTAGGAGTTTTAGTAAATTAGACACATAGAAATGAGAGGAAAAAGTTCACATATCCCAAACTCAAATTCAAAACGTGATTCTTATGTGAAACTCTAATAGTACTCCAACTTTAGGATTTAATATTTCATTTATATTCTCATTTTTAAACTTTAGGTTATTTCTATCTCAGTTTAACCTAAAATATAACTTCTGTAAATTCTAACCACTGTGCCAAGCTCTGATCACATAAACAAATCAGAGATAATTCAATTTCTGATTCTATTCGGTTGAATCATGTGAACTTATTAATATTCAGTCATTTGGCATACAAAAATGGTAGCTTTATATGTTTTCACCTAGTACATGGAAGTTAATCAAATATTTGAGGGGGGAACATACATCCCCCCACCCTGACTAATATCAGACACACTCATTCTCTCCCAAATCCCAGCAGTCATCTTTTCCCCTAACTAATTTTATTTGACAATTCAACCATGATTCATGTGAGAAATTTTCCAGACCCTTCAACATGCTAGTTATTCAATGACTGCACAACAATTAGATTTATTAATATCCCTCTTGTAATTTGACATTCTTTATTGAAAAGAATAATCCAAATGTTGACCAAAAGGCTACATAGTGAAACATGTTTATTATTTCTCATGACCTAACACATTCTACACCCTGACCCTAAGTAGTTTTTTCCTGTCAACTTCTAAATAATATGTCAGTTTGCATAAACATGTGCAATTTATATGTAAAACCTTAAAAACTTTAATTGCATATCTTCTTTTTATTCTCATTGCTAGCAAAGACTCCCACATTAATGCTAATCTTCCTCACCTCTCCCCACTATTTTCTATCATATTCTCTTCCATCATCCCTTTTCTTAAATCATAGTGTCTCTGGCTATTGTGGCTGTCTCAAAGTTGTTCCCATTTCTTAGGTCTTAAAGGTATTCTTCCAATGGACTCTCATAAACCTACTGATAAGGTAGTCAACAAGTTCAATACTATCAGTAATATGAATATAGTTGTGATCATTGTAAGGCTCATGTATAACATCAAATTGTAGTCAATAAAAGCAATTCATTAAAGACATTACAGTCTAAATATGCAATTTCCTGATAGTTTAAATGAGTCAAAAATAGCATTCAGGCAATGAAGAGCAGTGGATTTCTTAAATATTTATCTACTGAACATTTTCCATCAAGTTTTTTACAGAAGCCTGACATAGGAAGACATTTGCTTTCATGAAACTGCTGTGTCTGCTTGAACTCTGTATCAGTCCCACTGTGTTGGCTCAAACAAAACAAAACAAAACAAACCACCTGAATTCTCTGTGGCTTAACCAAACCCACGTTTATTTGTTGCTCACCTAAAATCCAATATTGGGTTACCCTCCTTCATCTTTAAGCTATGGCATACATTACACATACTCTGGAAGGCATATGAGGCAAGAAGAGAGAGAGCTGGAGAATCAGGTAGGGACCTTACAATGCCCCAAAGTAATACATGCCACTTCCATTTAACGTCTATGTGTTAGTTTTCTAGGGCTTTGTAACCACATATCACAAAATAGATGGCTTGAAACAACAGGATTATATTACTGCACAATTCTAGAGTCTAGAACTCCAAAATCAAGGGGTGATAATCCAACAGAAACCTCTAGGGAGAATCTAACTTCTAGTGTTTGCCAGCAATCCTTGTCATTCCTTGGCTTGTAGATAAATCATTGCAGTCTTTGCTTCCTCAACTTCACATGGCCTTTTCCCTAGTGTCTGTGCCTGTGTCCAATTCTCCTCAACTTATAAGGACACCAGTCATATTGAATTTGGGCCCACCTTAATCCAGTTTGGCATCATCTTAACTAATCACATCTTCAAAGATCATATTTCCAAATAGGATCACATTCATGGGACCAAGAGTTAGGACTTGAACATATCTTTTTTGGGGGGGCGTGGGGCACAATTCAACCTATAACCATCAGTCAAGGTTGGTCCCAACATAAATGGAAGGAAGTCTTTGAAATACCTGGGAGCACATGAATATTTGCTGAGTGGTAACCTCTGGAATGACCTCCCAACTCACCTGGAAGTCTCCTAGCTGTACAAACTCATCTGTCTTTATCCTCTCTCCCTTGTGGTCAAGGTCTCTCTCCAGCTGCATCATTAGCTGGTGCCTGGTTCGCCAAAGAAGAAATATAAATAGCTAAAAAGCACATGAAAAGATGCTCAACCTCACTAGCTATTAGGGAAATGAAAATCAAAACTATAATGAGATATCATCTTACACCCATTAGACTGGTAGCTATTAAAACAAAACCAGGACTACAAGTGTTGAAGAGGATGTGGAGGAATGGGAACGCTTATGGTGAGAATGTAGAATGGTGCAGCCATTGTGGAGGACAGTTTGATGGTTCCTCAGGAAGCTAACTACTCAATTGCCACATGGTCCAGCAATCCCACTGCTGAGTATATACCCAAAAGAATTGAAAGCAGGGACACCAACAGATATATGCACACCAACGTTCTTAGCCACATTATTCACTCTTGCTAAAGGTGTAAACAACCCAAATGTCTATCAACAGATAAATAGATAAACAAATTGTAGTATATACATAAAATGGAATATTACTCAACTGTAAGAAGGACTATAGTATTAACACATGGGATAACATGGATGAATCTTAAGACCTTATTTGAGTGAAGCAAGCCAGGCACTGAAGGACAAATAGCATATGACCTCACTGATATGAATTTTCCTGTAAGTACATTTTAATGAACACCCCAAATGAAGATTTCTAATAGGTATCATATTATGCAGGGAAGAAGGGCTAGAAGGACTGTTTAGTACATAAGTTGAGAAAATCTAGGTTAAACAAGCTGAATAGAGTTTACTCTTTGTTCTTGATGTCTTAATATGTATTAAAATGTCTAAAAGGAACTGCTTATATAGGATCTGCCTGATGTATTAACAATGAAAACTGTTTTCCTAGAAGCATTCTTCAGGACTGTCATAAATCAAATTTTAATAGACACTCTGTAATAGATAGAATCAAATCCAGATATTTTAGCAGATCATATTCAAGGCTCTCCACATCAGGTTCAATGGACATGCTTAGTCTGCTCCCCCTCTATTCTTCTTATGTATTTTTGGCACAAGCGTTGTTTGCACTACTCCACTGTATATCTTCTATTCTGTGCTTTTGTTCTTATTGTTGTTTTTAAATGGAATCTCTTCCAATTCAATTAACAATTTCCCTTCTTTTGAAAAAACACAACTCATTTATCACGGCCAAATCCCTCTCCTTCTTGATTATAATATGTTGAGATTTCCCCTTCCTTTCATATCACAGCCAAAAGTAATTTCTCCACAGAGTATTTCTGTAGAAGATGGGAAGAACTCTACTTTAATGGACTATTTTCTATGTCCCCTACAAAATGCTAAGTATTTCTATATGTTATTTTTTTTTATTCCTCTCAACAACTCATTGAAGAAATATTAATAAATCTGCTGTATGGAGTAAAAAAAAATCAAGACATACAGAGTTTGTCAAATACTGTTTTTCCAGTATTAGTTAGGGAAACTATTAAAATCTCAGAAAGTAAAGATTTAAAGCCAGATATGACTCTCTCAAAATCTTCTTTCCATTGCATACCACATAATTTTTCTTTTTCTCTTTTATACTATTTAATTCATTCTATCATATATCATTGTGATTTGTACTTAGAAGTCTCTGTTAAAATGCAAGCCCTATGAAGACAGATACTGTATCTTGTTAGATATGTACATATCAAAATAATTTGCATTTCTTGTGAAATTCATGCTAAATTGAATTTGAGTAATCTGTTATATTATCTGCCCTTTATAGTGTTTTACTTGCTTCTCTGTTATATACCTTAGTTTGTCTTCAAGTTCATGTTAAAATATATCTGGTTATTGTGTCATTTATAATATATAAGAGTCCTCCAAATGTTTGTCCTGTGCTTCCCAGAAACCCTTTTCTGACACTGTTTCTTCATAATAAGCTTTAAGTCATCATGTTATTAAGTAATTTACTTTAAAAAGTGTAAGATTACCTCATTAACTAGCTAAGTATATGAAAAAGCAAGAGATGACTAGGTTTCTACTAAAGTGGGCAAAATCAGAGGTTCAAGGGAAGTCAGCAGTTATCCAGAGGAAGAGTTTTGAAAATAAACAATTGAAAACATTTTTACATATGTCTTGCTGTGGGAGCAGAAGTTATGTACTCGAAAGAAAGTGTTAAGTATCAGGAAAGGTTTAAAGATACTCTTCTTCTATAGGCTCAGACATGACCCTGAGCAATTACACATTTCAGATTACTCTCTAAATTATTATCTTGATAGTAATATTTGTTTTTAAATACATATTTTAATGTAATTGCATTTTGTGACTGATTTGTCTGATTTATGAATACAAGAAGTAGGAATCCTTCATTTTATCGCAAGAAACTGGGTCATTTCCAAGGTCAAACATGGGATTTGGGTCTTATTTCAAAACAGACTAGATGGGAGCATATGAATTTACACTGACTCTTAGACAAGAACTGTCTTCTATTTGGTCCATAAATATTAAGGGTGTCCAGAAATGAATTAGATTATTGAGTGATGTGTTTGATCCCGTCCACTTATAAGGAAAAATAATGATAGATAGGTGAAAGTCCCTATATTCTTTCAAGAGGAAAATGGAACCCTGATGTTTTCAATAACTTCAAGCTTCAGGAATCATATTCACTTCAAGCTAATGGAGCAGTATTCCAAACCAAACAGAGTTAGGATCCCCAATCTTCTGTAAGTTTCTTGTCTCTGGACATTTAATGGAAAGATATGGAAAAAAAAAAATGCATCATTGGTTTATAATCAGTTCTTTTTCTTGCTTTTCACTATTCCAGTGATCTTGCAAAAGTAGAGTGCTTTATTTTGTAGGTCAGCTTTTGTCATCTCAAATAAGACTTTTCAAGAATGCTGCTCCTCAGTCTTTCCAGTTTTGTTTCAGGTGAAAACACAGCCCTTTCCATTAGTTCCTCAAAGAAGATTTAATACTAGACTATAATATTGTTATTATTTTCCTTAAGTTTAACTACACCCACAGGAATGCTTTATATAATGTCTTCCAACTCCCATTCTAAAAGATAAAATTATTTTCTATAACTACCATGTTACCATGTACTTCTTCTATAACTATAAATACCTGCGCAAATGAAATTCTAAGCACTAAAATAATGAGTCACCTTTTCTATTTTTAACCACAATGGCCTGTCACCTCACTGTGGCAAACTTTCCTGTTTCTGAATTAGATACTCATTTACCCTTCTTCATTCAAGAGTCTTACTAATGTGTCTTTGTCCCAAACAAAAGAACAAACCTTCTACCCATCAGGTTTATTAGTTTATTCAAGAAAAAATATATTGAACACCTCTTCTTTGATAGGCACTGTTGGAAATACATAGCCTTTCCTCTCATGAAGCTTAGTGTAGTGGAAGAAATGTATATTCATCAAATGATAATATATGCAAATACAGTTTGGATATTTAAAATGAAAGAAAGAGGGGAACATAATGCTACAGGTATGTAGTGGGTCAGAGAAGCCTTATTGAGAAAGTTTTCTTGATATCTAAAAGATATTTTGGATTTTACTAAGCATAAAAGAAAATGGCATAGGGTAAGAAGACAAGAACAAAGAAAGAGAGAGAGAAAGAGGAAGAGAGAGAGCAAATGCATACAGTGTATGGTTAGAGGAAGCATGAGACATTATAGATGAAAAGAAAAACATTGTGACTGGAGCTCAGAAAGCAAGGGGAGGAGTGAGGCAAGATAATAATGGAGCTATGCATAAGCAGGACCATGCAAGGCCGTATAGTCAATGATAAGTTGTTTGGTCTTCATCAAAAAAGAATAGAAAGATTTGCTTTTTTTCTTTAAAGAGTCCTGCCTGATTCAAAATGGCAGAATGAGATGCTTCAGGGCTTTGTCCCCTGCAGAAGCTTTGAACAACCAGCAAGAACTGGAAGAAACACCTTTTTTAAAGTCCCAGAAAACAGAGGATTTCAGGAACAAGGCAAGTGCAGAATCAAGAAAAAGGCCACTAAAAAGTGACAGGAGTTCTTGGTGCCCTGGCTGGCCCCTCCTACAACCTTCACCAGCTAGGTACCAAGCCAAATATGTTTCCAGTGCAGATCCCTTGTCCTGGTTCCAGAGAAGACAGAGTAACCCTCATGCACATTCTGGAAACAGGTATGTCTGGCCCATACTGAAAGGTGGTGGCCTGAGGACTCATGGACCCAGAACTTATCCTGTGAGTAAGAAGGCAGCTCTGGGAATTCTCCCACAGAATGCTGTGGGAAAGCAGTCAAGGTAAGTTGCCTCGGACCACATATCCATGCCCAGATGCATGTACAGAAAGGATCAGAGCAGCACCTATTCTTTGATCTGGAGCTATTCTCCAAACTCGTTGTATGGATAAGCCCTGAAAGTGTGCACTGAAGAGGTCAATCAGAAAAGATGGGGAAAGCTGTGTTGTTCCCTTTTTATTTATTTATTTAGTTACTTAGTTAACTCCTGACAATCAAGGAAAGCTCTGTCATAACACCAGTTGGATACAAGCTTGAGGAACAAATGACTCAGAGTCTAAATTCCAGTGATAATGGTATAAGATATTAAAATGTCCTAAGTTTCATCAAAGATTGCAAAACATACAATATATAGAAACATGAAGTGGTGGCCTAAGCAAAGGAGAAGACTGAAGCAGTAGAAACCATCAATGAGGAGGGTCAGCCCTGGGACCTACCAGAAAAAGCCTTTTAAAAAACTTTCCTAAGTATGCTCAAAGAGCTAGAGGAAAACAGGGAAAAGAACTAAAGGAAATCAGGAAAATGATAGATGAACACAAAGAGAAAAATAATAGAAAGAAATTATGAAAAGAAACAAATAAGTGAAGATCACAGCAGTGGAATTTAATATTCCCTAGAAGGGTTCAATAGCAGATTGGAGTGGGCTGAAAAAAAGTCAGAGAACATGAAGATGAGACAAATGAAATCATTCTATCTGAGAAGAAGAAAAGATGAATGATGGAGAAGATAGTTTCAGGTTAGGCAGGCAAGACTCAACTCTTTCACAAAAACAACAAAGAAAAAGCCTAAAGCTGTTCAAGGGACCTGCTTTGTAGGTCAGCAGGCCAAGAGAATCCTTCACAGCTCCCAGGACAGTGAGAGACAGAGTGACAAAGAACCTAAACAACAAACATGAGTTACCAACCCCCCATGGCATGTGGGAAAAGCTTCCCACCCTCACCCCCAAGACATTAAGATGGAGTAAAACCCCTGACTCACTGCAGCTGACTGAGAGGGGAACAGATATCTTCCTCCCCATCAGCTGTTACAAGGGAAAAGGGAGGGGGAGTTGAAAGGCTTTTCTTCAGTGAATTTGGCCAGCAGAGCCTACTTTGAGTATCAGCTCCAGCCAGATCAAAATACAGGAAAATGGAGACTGAAGCACCTTCATGGAAAGGTATGCCAATGCACACTGTCTGCTGGCCAGTCTGGAAATTTCATAGACAAAAACTACTTTTGGTTCTCTCTCTGTTCTAACTTCTGGGAGAAAATCTGCATGCCATTAATGAGTACCTGGCACAATTTTGATAACTTAAGCTGGGCAATTTTAAAGACTTAGGAGAAGTTAACCAATTATCAAAGAAAGGCTGTTAAAAAAAAACAATAGACAAAAGAGAGAAATTGGCCATCAGGGTAATTTCACCAACATATTCAGATGCCTAGACATCAGCAAAAAATTACAAGCTATACTAAAAAACAGGAAGAGATTGTCTAGCCAAAGAAACAAACCAAATACTTGAAGAGATATAGGATTTAAGACAATTAATAAATGATAATCACTCAACTCTCCTAAATCAATTTAAAGAACTGAAAGAAAATGTGACTAAAGAGATTCAGATATTAAGAAACACTGGGTGAGCATAAAGAACAATTTGAATGCCTGCAAGGAAACCTTTAGGGGAACATAAGAACAGATTTGAATTACTTGAAGACAGAGTTAATTATTTCAAAGACAGAACATCTGAACTGGAAAAGACAGGAGAATAGAAAGAGAAGAGAATGGAAAAAATGAAACAGAGTCATAGGGAAATGAATCACAATGTGCATTATTGGTGTCCCAGAAGGAGAAGAGAATGGAAAAGGGGCATAAAGAGGAAATAATGACCAAAAACTTCCTGACACTTATGAAAGGCATACCCAGTGTCAATATCCAGGAAGGACAAGGCACCCCAAACAGAATAAATCTAAATAGACCTACCCTGAGAACCTACTATTCAGAATGACAAATATCAGTGATAAAGAGAGGATTCTGAAAGCAGAAAGAGAAAAGTAAAGCATCACATACAAGGGAACCTCAGTAAGACTAAGTAGCAAGCTCTCATCAGAAACCATGGAGGAGAGAAGAAAGTGGTATGATGTACTGAAAGTACTGAAAGAGAAAAACTGCCAGCCAAGAATTCTGCATCCAGCAAAACTTTCCTTCAAAAATGAGGGCGAGTTCAAAATCTTCATACATAAAAACTGATAGAGTGTGTTATCAAAAGACCAAATTTGCAACAGATACTAAAAGGGGTACTGAAGCCTGAAAGGGAAAAACAAGGGTGAGAGATTTGGAGAAGAGTTTAAAAATGAAGATTATTAGGAAAGGTAAACTAAAGGATAAGAAGACAGACAATAAAACAATATGACAACAGAGAGCCAAAGGACAAAATGGCAGAAGTAAGTAATGCCTTTACAGTAATAACACTGAATGTTAATGGATTAAAGTCCTTAAATCAAAAGACATAGACTGATAGAATGGATAAAAAAATATGAGCCATCTATATGTTGTCTACAAGTGACCCACCTCAGATGTAAGGACACAATTAGGTTAAAAGTAAAAGGTTGGAAAAAGTTATTCCACACAAATAGTAACCAAAAAAGAGCTGAAGTAGACCAGAGAAATGTAAAATAACAACATTATAGTATATGAACAATAATTACTCAGTGCAACTGGCAAATTGTTCCTGTGATCAGTATTTGGTAATTTTTTTCATACAAAATAAACACTTGCTTTTAATTGAGGAGGGCTGAGAAGAGGAGATATATTTTTGGATACTTCATTTTTCTTACTTTTATTATTCATCTCTGTAATTAAAATAATCTATCTGGATAAATAATGATTAAGCAGGACTACTGCTTAACAAGATTTTGAGAATTTCTGCCTCATAAAATTATGAGATGACAAATTATTATCTGCTGTAATTCATTCCAATAAGATGTGAAGAATTCTCAAGTAGGAATTTGATTATCTAGAAAGAACTATAGCCTAAATGGAAATTAAATAACCAAATCAATAATTTATTTCATTCTCAGATTATTATGTCCAATAGTTAGAGCTATAAGATAAAAATTAGAATTATGTTATAATTAATTTCTATTATATTTGAATTATTATTTACATTTATAAATGTTTGTTGCTATGCTATCTATTTTTTATAATTGATTTTATTAAATCTAACCTGCTCTTGCACTCTATTTAAAAGTTTGTATTTCTTTCTATTTTCCTATTTATTTTGAAATTTTATAATAGAGGAGTTTTTAACAGCTAAAAAAAGTCACTATTATACACTTTGGATAGATCATATGGGATGTGAATATATCTCAATAAAACTGCTTAATAAACAAATAAATAATTGTGCAAGAATAGCCAGAATCAGCAGCTATGTACAGCAGGGGAAACAGAGATTAAGAGATGAGAAATTTTGTTTTTATTATTGTTGAAATAATGAAAATACTTTAATAATGATTGAATTGCCAAATGTTCAACTATGTGATTATACCAAATACCAGTGTTGTACAGTTTGGATTAATTGTATGCTTTATTAATATGTATCAGTAAAATTGATTTGTTTAAAAAAATACATATATTTCAAAACAAAAAAACCTGCAGTAATCTATGTGATTCTGTAACAAACTGAGATCTAGCTTGGCATTAAACCACATCATAGATCAAAATGTGCCATACTAATGATGAGCATTTAGCACAATTTCAGACGAAATTCAGTCCTATGCTATATTCTATATCAGTCATTCTAACAGTTTGCCTGCTGTATTGTAGTAACTATTGTTCTCTAAACTGTTAAAGCAAAAAATGAAACTAATGATTTTCTCTTCTTTTACACTTATGTGAAAATTTTAGCGATAATGTTTAACTGGCATGTATTAATAGAGTCGGAGTTTTCTTTTTAAGGAAAATTCACGCATGCTAACTTCCACCTAGTACATTACCATCCTTTATTTTGTTAAATGCATAATTAACTGAAGAAAATATTCCCTTGGAAGTATGTCATATCACTAAAGAGATTTCCCTTCATTTAAACTAAATTACTGTTTTGTTTCAATCTGCATATCAATATACGCACTGAGAAGAAGAGAGAGTATTCAAAGAATTAATGGCTGAAAATTTCCCAAATTTAATTAAAGACATGAATATACATATCCAAGACACTGAAAGAACCTCAAAAGTATAGACCTAAATAGATTTATACCACAACATTAAAAAATATATTTTTATTTGTATTTAAAAGAGACATAGATCACATAAAATGTTACATTAAATAATATAGGAGGTTCCCCTATGCCCCAATCCACAAACCCACCCACTTTCCCCACATCAACAACTTCTTTCATTAGTGTGGTGCATACATTGCATTTGGTGAATACACTTTGAAGCACTGCTATACAGCATGGACTATAGTTAACACTGTAGTTTACAATCTCTCCCACTCCATTCAGTGATTTATGGCAGGGTGTGTAATGTCCTGCATCTGTCCCTGAAATATCATTTAGGACAACTCCAAGTCCTTAAAATGTCCCCATATCACACCTCCTTTTCCCTCTCCCTGCCTTCATCGACCCCCGTGGCCACTGTCTCCACATCGATGATATAATTTCTTTACATCACAACATTTTAAAACCAAACTTTCAAATGCCAAATTGAAGAATGAACTCTGAAAGCCACAAGAGAGAAGTAACATGTCGCAAACAAGAGAGCTTCAAGTAATTAGGTGCTAATTTCTCATCAGAAAACATGGAGGTAAAAAAAGGTTGTTGGATGACATATTTAGAGTGCTGAAAGCAAAACATTATCAACTAAGAATTCTATATCTGGAAAAGCTTCTTTCAATAGTGAGTAAGATTTTAAAGCATTCCCAGATAAACATAAGGAGAGGAATGTTTTCACCACTAGACCAGCCTTACAAGAGATGTTGAAGAGAGTTCTGCATGTTGAAAGGAAAGAACAAAAAGGAAAGAGATTAAAGTTGCATGAAGAAATAAAGATCTTTGGTGAGGGTAACAACATGGGTAAGTATTAATCCCAGTACTATAGTATTTTTGGTTTGTAACTTTACTTCTTTCTATAGGATCAAAAAAGCAAATGACTAACATGTTATGATAAATCAATGATTTTCTACTCATTATGTATAAAATATATAATTTGTGACAAGAACTACATATAAATGGGAGTATGGAACTAATGAAGTTAAATTGGTATCAAAGCAAACAATATTGTTATAGATGTAAAATGTTAGATTTAAACCATTGGTAACTACAAAGAAAATATTGGAGAACACACAAGTGCACAGAGACAGAAATTAGAGTGTAGATTTCCATGGGTGGGACAGGGAAATGGGGAATTCATGCATAATGGGTGTAAGGTTTCTGTCTGAGGATATGGGAAAGTTTTAGTAATAGAAGGTAATGAGGGTACTACAATATTGTGAATGTGATTAATCCCATCGAAAGATTTACTTGAATATGTTTGAGATGGGAAAGTTTACATTGTGTATATGTTCCCACAATAAAAAAAAGAGGCACTAAACAGACTGTGACAGTCTGGATAATTGACCCCGGATTTAGCAAGGGAAGAGATGGGAACCACATGGATGTTATTGGAACATGTGAAGAGTTTGGAATATAAACTGTAGGTTTTATATCAAAATTAAATTTCCTGGCCTTGATACCTGCACTTAAGGTGGTTGCTCAGGTGAATATCTTTATTCTTAGGAAATGTACATGTCAGTGTTGAATGTTTAGGAAGTATGATGTGTACAACCTACTTTCAAGAGTTCATAAAATGGATTGATAGATAGATAGATAGATAGATAGATAGATAGATAGATAGATAGATAGATAGATAGATAGACAGAATGATATGGTAACTACAACAAAATGTTAAAGTTGGTGTATCTGGGTAACTGGGAAGGAATAGGAGTGTGCTGGAGTTCTCTGCGTGGGGCTTTATTATTTTGGTAACTTCTGAAAGTTTTAAAGTATTTCAAAATAGAAAGTTATGAGAAATAAAAACTCATGAACTAGATATATATTTGAAAAAAAATCACTGTGATTGCAGTACATGGAGTAGATTGCATGGTAGCTCAATCAATACAGGAAGATGATTTAGTGGCTTATAGTAGCAGTTCATAACAGTACCACAGGTTTGGATAGTGTGAAAAAGAAAGCTGAATGGATTTAAGGGCCATTTAAGAGGCAGACGTGACTGAAATTACTAATCTATTGGCCTTGAGGAGAAAGGGACGGCACAGTATCAGGCATGGCTCCTAGTTTTTTGATTTACACAAGTAGATTGATGGTGAGTTTATCCAGATAGAAATCACTACAAGAGAACTAATATGTGAGAAGGATCATTAGTTGACTTATGGACATGTTAAGATTAGGATGTTTTTGAAAGTCGATACCTAGTAAACAATTGACTTTACTGGTCTTGATCTCAAAGGAGAAGCCTGAATTAAGAAATATAAATGATAGCATCACCTGTCAATAGAGGTAATCCATTTAATTGGTGTGGGTGAAATTGCCTATGAAAATACCGTAAAATGACCAAAGAATTGCATCACAAGGACTAAGTATTAGGAAGAGGCACCCAAAATGTAATGTGGGCAATTGGAGCAGAACAAGCCTGCAAAGAAGCAGAAGGAACAGCTATATATTAGATGAATTTAGACTTTTACCTCCACAGAAAAAACTATTTCATCTGTCTATCTGTCTCTCTATCATTTATCTATCTATCTATCTATCTATCTATCTATCTATCTATCTATCTATCTATCTATCTAAACCAGTACTCATTCAGAATTTTAAATGTACAGGTAATGTTCTAAGGTCTTTGTATTACTTCACTTGATTTTAAAGGCATCCTCTCTACTGTAATATCTAATTCCCCATACTAACAGATATTACTCATCAAGGTATAAATGTTTTAGATGTAATAGGGATTATATTAGCTAGGGTAAGCAACTAGCATAATAAACAATACCCAAAGCTATGTGTGGTTTACCATATTAAGTTTATGTCTCAGTCTCCCATCCAAGAAAAGAAACCAAAGAATTTGTTTCACGGAATCATAGAGATCCAGGCTTTTTTCATCATGTGACTCTCCTCACCTCTGGTTTAGTGGAGTCCCATCCATTCATTTGGTGGGTTGGGAATGAGTCAGCTAAATAACAGGGAGGGTTTAAGGGATAAAATTGGGAGTAACATACTTCATTTCTGCTGGTTTTCCAAAGACAGAAATTCAGTGACATGGCTGCCTAACAGCAAGGAGGGCTGCAGAAGGCAGTCTTGTTGGGTGCCCACGATGAAAAGGAAATGGATTTTGATAGCCAAAAAGCATTGTTTCTGCTAAAGAAACCCAGCACCTTGTAACAAAATCGTGTTTGTTTGGTTGGGCTTTAAAATTATTTTTCTTAAAACTGCAGTCTATTTCATTACACAATTAAATCCATCACATAAAGAGATGTACCCAGCACTTTCCATTCTTTAGAGAAAAGAGAAAACAAATACTCCTCTCATTACCCCAGGAATTTCAGTACTTCGAGAACTCAAGTAATATCATAGCTATCTCTCCTGCAAAGTATCTTAGAGAATAGACAGAAGGAAACAAATTTATGTCAGGGAAGTCAATTTATTTGAGAGTCTACATGCTTTCCTGATGAGGTTTTGGGAGTCATCTACTCTTCAGCCTGGGGATGATTCTGTTGTGGCTTTGCCATCTTGCATGTCAATAGTCCATTCTTCCTGACTACCACCAGGGCTCCCAAATTATGCAAATTTAACCACTACATGAAAGCTATCTCTTTCTATACTGCCTGCAATGTACCTCATAAGCACAGTGGTGAAGAACAGCACCCCATAGTGTTCTATAAAGCAGATGTGAATACATTCTGGCTCATTCGTTTCTCAAGGCCTTACCCAGATGCAGCCCCAACAGAAGCAGCTCCGTGCATCTTGTCTTCCTGAAACTAAATCACAGTTGTTTGGTCATCCCAGGCTCTCCATACCTATAACCCGTAAAAAATACAGTTAGGCCAACTGTCGTGTGTAAACAGATAATCAAGTAGTGGTGGTGTACTCGTTAGGAAGCTCCTCTTTCTCGCATTAATTATCCTTACTTTGTTTAGCATAGACACATCTTGTTTGCTGAGAAAGAAAAAGTAAAAGAAATTTTGCTTTCAAAATGTTAAAGACATTTTGGAAATTAATGATGGATTTTTATGTGAAGTTTATGGTTAAATTTAGCTCTGCTTCTACAGAAGAGCAAGTTGGGAATCAGAAACTAGGCCAACAAGTTAAAATCTATGGCACAATGTTGAAATCCTTGCAGGTATATACCTTAATATCGATCTCTTATATGGGTTTGAAGAGCTACCATGAAAATCTATTGACTTATGTGGCTTGTGATGAAGGTTAGAGGTAGTTTTTCCAGATCGTATTTCTCCACACAAGGTTTTAGAAAAATACAGCTGAACTTGTTCTGAAAGATACATTAGGAGAAAGAAAGCATATTTTCCAAGAATTGATATACAAAAAAAATAGTTTCCATTCCTGATTTTTTTCTGAATTGTATATAGGTTTATTAAGAACTGACCAAAACAAGCAAATTTAAATAAATGCTCAAAAGATAAACCTGGGGGAGTAAACAGCTATGATTCCAAGGACCGGGACATTTTGTTATCTAGAGAAGCCCAGAAGTCTAAGCCTCTTCCTCTCTTCTGCAGTGTGAGGAAATGAGGAGGTGGCAGGAGATAGTCAAAACCTCAATATCTTATATTTGATGTGTATCTGATTTCTACTCAAGGGATATTTTATGAATTGAGATTTCCTGAGGCCACTTTGAAGTACAGTAGAAATCTTTGGAAACATCTGGAGCAAGCTGAGTCTGGATATGCAGTAGCCCAGAGTTCAGGGATTTATAGTGCCAGTTTACTAAATATGGGTAACCGATCTGCCCAGAGCCCAGTGTTAAAAGAGCATCCTGCTCCCAGAAAGTTTTAGAGATGGAAAGTAAAGATATAATAATCTCATTTCTTTAAGGCAAACACTTAATTCCTCCATGATATATTTTATCAATTTATGCAATATTTGTCTCCTGATTATTTAAATTTCCTACAGAAATTGACAAATATAAATATATAAAAGTGTTCAAAAATGAACATTTTAAAATATTGGTATACATTGGCCAAAAGATGAATGATACTTAAAATTATTTAACAGTATCCTTTAGTGATAGTTTTCAGTTTTCTTATTAACAGTGAAATAACAGTGAAAAAGAATATCATTATACTCAGTTTCCAATTTATTATAAATATGTAAAAATATAGTGTCTCTAGAAGTTGCATCCTTTAGTTGCTTTAAAGGATATAGCCATTACTCAGCCCTTGCAAGAGATTAAGAGTTAAGGCAAAAATGTCACTATAGAAAAACCCCTGCTTTTAGTTCTTGCCTTTCTGAGAGTGCCTAGCAGTAAAATTTTGTGTAATTATTAATGATAGAAAAATAGTTTGCAAATAGAAATTCCATTATGAAACATTATAGTACACAAAAGAAATTTTTCTATTTTCATTTTTATATAGACTAACTGAGTATGGGATTGTATCTACATATACCTGGCTACAAATATGATAGCTAATTTGAAAATCATAGCATTTATGAACTGGAAGCTGCTTCAGAAATAATGTACTTTAACCCCACACTTTATATACGAAGAAACCAAAATTTGGGAAAGATGTTTTACTTGCTCAGTAAGTATTGTGCAATTCATGACAGAGCCCAGGCTAAAACTCAGTTCTCTATTTGAATTCTCTTTCTACAGTATATAAAGCTAACAAGGATGAATCTGTGTGGTAAGCACCACTCTAAGTATATTTTTAACAGTGGCTCTTTTAATACCCAAAACAGCTCTTTAAGATAGGCTTTTATCATCATTTATGCATAGAGTAGTTCTTCAGGACATGTTAGTTATTTTTAATAAGCATTTAAGCAGGTGAGTTTCCTCTTTAGATTTACACTTCAGAAAGATTGATCTTGGATTTTAAAATACTGATTTGTTTGAGATGAAATGTGGTTGGAGAAAGAAAGGCTTTTCTAAGAGGAGAAGAAGCCATGTAAAAAAAGACGAGGGCATGAAGTGAAGCTTTGCCACTGGGACTAAAAAGAGATTAATGAAGTTGGGACAAACCCAAATTTGTGATGGGACACATGAGATAAGGAAGTTGGAAATGTTCTACCCCTGGTATCATAAATTAAAAATCTCTCTATCCCCTTTCAGCTCATTCACCATGTCGGTTCCACTACCTCTAGTTATTAGCCCCATTTAGGCCTTCCATCCCTTGATGATTTTAAGAGTTCACATAGTTTTTTTATTAAGCCAACCGAGATTTTCTGTTGTTTAGCAACACTTCTTGGCAAAATTCTCAACTGCTTGATCCCCTTTTGTTCTTACTTGGCAAAATCTTTTACTTATTAGCCAAATTTGGGCAACTTTCTACCTTCTCACTAAAACTTGGGCTGCTGTGGAAGTCCTGGAGAAAATCATAATCCATGCAAATTATAGCTGGCACAAAATTTTGGGTTCTACATCCTTTTCTCTCTCTTTCATGCAATCACACTAGATGAGCTGCTTCTCTTCTCTAAGGCCAACACAACCACTGCATGGACCTTACCTTACAAATTAACTGCAATTTCATCATCAACATTTTTCTATACTTGGCCTTTTTGACATATTACAATCTCTCTAAACTTTAAATCCATTGTTCCCAGTGTTCTTTATTTCCCTTTAGTTACTGTCTTCTCTCAGTCCTCCTTTCACAGTTAAATGGTAATATTAGTGTCTCCTCAGGGTTACATCATAGGTCTTGTCTCTTCACAATCTGTTTGGCTTCTCTGGAAAACACCTTCCTTTCTGCAGGTTCCCTGGTGAACTGAGAACCTTTCCATCTACCTGCCTTAGCAGCACCAGTGTAGCCTTACACATTGGCTGAGGTTCAGTGTCAGGATGATGCCAGGCTCATAGTGGTACTAATATGTTTGCTGGATTACTCGAGTAAAAAATGAATAAATTTCAGAGTAGATTTAATTCTTATATATCTTTTCCTACTTCCTCTCTGGTCATAGTCATTTTATCAGTCAACATGGTACAAACAGTCCATCAGGTCTGTAACAAGAGAACAATGGCACAAAAAATGTTAAACCATATTATGAACAGGTCCTAAATCAATCCTCTCTGATTAATTTCCCCTTTATTCTCAATGTCTAACTCATCCTGACTGAATGAATCAAAAAGCTATTACTTTCATACTTGCAAGTGCTGCTTTCAAAATCAATAAAAACACAGTTCATTTTTAATATGCAATATGTTACAAAAATGAAAATTTCCATTTACTTGAGGTGGAAATTTATGGAAAAAGTATGGCAGTTGGAAAACTCTGAGGGCTGTTCATAACAAATATATCTTTATAGTTCTTTATCTCAGACTTTGTAATTCATCTCAATATTTTTATCACTGTTAACTTCTTGTATATATATGTGTGTATATGATATATAATTGAAAAGAAAACAATGAATAGCTTTATGATAAATTGTTGCACTTCTATAAAGCTCTTGCCACAAAAGTTAATTCCACATTTTAAAAAAAGAATCATCCAAATACATCTCTAGCAAAAACTAAATTTAAGTTCTTAATAACACCAAGTTGAATAATTGATAAACAATTTGTATTATTTAATAAGAAATTGAGACTGATCAGTTAAATTGCACATCTATATTCAGTAATATTTATTTTTAACATGCTTTAATTGCCGTTCATCTGTACTTCTCCAACAGAAACATATATTTATAATATTGAACTAAGGCAATTGTTAAAGTCAATAATGTGTAGTACTTTTTATTCTTTTGCATTTATTTCATTTGAAAATATGTAATCTTGATATGAAATGTATACTTAAATATGAGCTAGGATATTTTCCTACAGAAATACCTTAATATCAGATTTTCAGTTAGTAAAATGAGTATTATAATATGTAGAATAAGTTATTATTTTGACATTTTAATACAAAAATTATTTGATCACAGAAGCCTTTTTTATTTACCATCCATGAAATTTCTCTATTCTTTCTTTCAATGTGATAACATGGTCATGGAAGAGTTTTTAGATCATCAGAAATTGACAGTTTCCAATGTGGTATGTATGCTTAGTGTAAGATAGAATTGAGTTTGGTATATAGGTGATGGATGAATTTTTCCTGTGTGATAGATTGCACCTCATTCTATTAATGGCATTCATATATCAACTACTTTTGATATGGCTGATTACAAGATGTTGCTGACTCAATTTTTCTGGATTAATTTAGGTAAAAGTGATACCTGTTCAAAGTTTTGCTAATACAAGTTTTCCCTACTTGGGAGTAGGATGGATTATATTATCTGTTAAGATGGATTATATTATCTGTGAAGATGGATTATATTATCTGTGAAGATATCGTTCCACTTGAGTCCTTTACTATTACCTTTATTGTTCTTTCAATTGTATCTCTATTGTATTAGCTGAACTAGAACCTTACATGTTAAATGATTATATATGTCATTGGAAATTTATATTTCTCTAAATTTGCATTCCTTGCTGCAAGTTACAAGTAGGGAATACATTTTTATAAAAAGGTGAAGTGGATTGCTGGTCCTCTATGGCAGAGCAACACCTTATATCCCATCCCTTCATTGATTGCAACTAAAAACTTGAAAAAAATATAGTAAACATCTAAATAAGGAGTCTGAAAAGTAAACAAAAGCAGATGGATTATGAGTATTAGTCAAAAATCGGAGACACAAGCAGTACTGGCTCAAGATTTCTGTTGTCATTGTTGTGTTTTCCCTCTCTCAGTCAGAAGGAAAAACCACCACCACCAAAAACGACAACAAAACGTTCAAGGAATATATATATATATATATATATATATATATATATATATATATATATATATTTTTTTTAAGATTTATTTATTTATTTCTCTCCCTTCCCCCAGCCCTGCCCCATTTGTCTGTTCTCTGTGTCTATTTGCTGCACGTTCTTTGTCCGCTTCTGTTGTTGTCAGTGGCACAGGAATCTGTGTTTCTTTTTGTTACATCATCTTGTTTTGTTAGCTCTTCGTGTGTGAGGCGCCATTCCTGGGCAGGCTGCACTTTCTTTTGCTCTGGGCGGCTCTCCTTACGGGGTGCACTCCTTGCACGTGGGGCTCCCCTATGCGGGGGACACCCCTGTGTGGCACGGCACTCCTTGCGCGCATCAGCACTGTGCATGGGCCAGCTCCACACGGGTCAGGGAGGCCCCGGGGTTTGAACCGCAGACCTCCCATGTAGACAGATGCCCTAACCACTGGGCCAAGTCCGCTTCCCAAGGAATATAGATATTATGAGGAAAACAGCAAAAACAACCAGAAGCAGACTTAGAATCACACAATTAGAATTATTATAAAAATAATATAAAATAAGTAATTTTTAAAATCTAAAAAAATTAAGGAATGAAAAACATCATTGAGAAGGAAGATACTATAAAATAGACTGATAAGCTATTTGTTTGCATTTGCTGGCATATATTTCAACATTTTGACTTATTAACATTTTCACTTTCATATTGCTTTGTTTTTTGATGCTTCTTGTATCATAAAAATGAGTACTGCCCTCTAATATTACCAGAAAATAATTTATTTTAATAAATGACCATTTATTTTAGTCCTTATTATAATAACTTTTAATTTTTATAATTTTCCCATTTCTTAGGAAATTTTCAATAGTTTCCTGCTATTAGTAACAATAAAATTAACCACTGTGCTCTTTCTACCATCTCTGTTCCTCCTGCACTATTTGATTTTTGTAATAGATTTCTTAATGGTTTCTTTTTCTGTCAAATGTGTTTATTATTTCTGAATTGTGAGCTTTAAAAAAATATCCTTTTACTCTCAGCTATTATAGATGAGCAATCAGGCAACTACTTCTACCTTCCATTTTCACTCTCTCTTCTCCTAATTTTTGTGGTTGAATTATTTGTGCATTGTCAGAATTATCCATAAAGTAGTTTCACATTTTCCACACAACTTTTCCCCCTTAATGCATAGATGAATGTGTTCTAGGTTCACTTGTTTTCTTATTGCCAGTAACCTAGCATCACTAGGTTGCCTCAAGTTTGTCCTCTGGTAATGTCCTCTTGAAGATCATGTAAACAATGTTCTCTGAATTTATGATGTTTATGATGTTCAAAATTATAGACTTTATAGTTGACAGAAATCATGGAAGAAGGAAGCTTAAGCAATTGACTTCTCCTTTTAGTATATCATAGATATTTTCCCCCATCTTCTGGTGTCATTTATTGAAAACTCTGGTACAAAATTGATTTTCTTTTCTTATCAATGATTTAACTTTTTTGCCTAAGGTCCCAAATAATGCTTTCTTAATCTTTAAAGTCAAATTTTATACAAGAATATAACTTGGAGTTGAACATTCTGGTTCCATTTCCCTGGTACATAATTGCATGCTGTGATATAGAAACATAAGTATAAATATTACACAAAATGTATATTCAATCATGTTTTCTTACAGCTGAAAATATTTAGTAATTATATTTTAAAATGTTCTGTTGTACTTTTTTCTTTGTCAGGGACTACAACTATGCCTATGATAGTCTATCTTGGTTTAACATATGTAACAATTTTTCCCGAATTTTATCTTGTACATTTCTGATTTTTTTGAGGAGGTTCATTTTGTTATCATCTCTCATTTTTCTCCTTTACAACCCTTACTTTCCATGATGGTCTGTTCTTCCTTCTGCTCTCTTTATAATTTAGTCATTTCTGAAATGCTTTTGTGGATTTTAATTTTATTTCTCTATCAGAGTTCATTTTAGTTTTAAGCTTCCTCTTCCACAAGTTCTTGCATTTCACCTCACAAGCATATATGTTTTATTAAGTTATTAAAATTTATATAGTGATATGAATATTCTTTATACTTTTCATCTGTTTTGTAGCATTCTTTTCCTAAGGGTTAGGAGAGTGGGTATACTCCTTTTTTATGTTTGTTTTTCAGTGTCTTTACAAGTATGCTGAGCAAAATCCTTCAGTGTTTCTCATATTTCAATATTGAATTTCCCTGTGTAGTTTTCTGTAGGAAGTGAGAAAGAGGTTATAGTATTTGTACAAGCCTTGTAATCGAAGGGCTCTGTCATCTTTTGCTACCAGGATGACTGTTGCCTCAGGCTTTTAGGATATTTTGGAGTCATTCCGATTCTGTGTCCCAGACCTCCACCTACTTGGAGACGGTTTCCACCTCTGCCCCTTGCTCTCCCTGTTTCACGCTACCCTGCCTTCAAGCAATGCAACCCTTGCCTTCCAAAGTGGTTTGCTCACTTTTAGACATTGTATTTCTGGATGCTTTCTAAGTTTTCCCACCTTCTAGCCCTGATGAGCATTAGTGGGAATTTTCTCTCTACCTCCCTGAGGACTCTACTTCTGTTAGCTCTTGTCTCTAATTACAGCATTTCTGACTCTGGATAGGGTTCTCCACTTCTGGGATTGTAATATTTATTCGCGGATTTCTATCGATCCACCACCACTAGGTCCTCTCTAACCTCTCAATTCTTTCTGCTGCCAAAGCCTGACTTCCCTCAGGTACTTCCTGCTTAGTTCAATATTGTTTTTGACAGCATGTTAGATGATTTGGAGTTAATGGACTTTCTTTCCTTCTAGTTTTTCAGAAAGGAACTTTTATAGCATTTTTTCTTTCTTGTTGTTTCTGTGAGAAGTAAGATGATTCAGAATTCCGGAGCTACCATGGAAATGTCTGAATCTTGCATATATTTAAGTTATAGAAATGTAATCTTTAAATTTATCATTACTCCATATGCTTCTACATCTACCCCTTTTCAGAAAATTTAGTCTGCTATATATTTAAGGTTTTACTCTTTAACAGAATTTTGCATAAAATCCAATATAAAAAATAGTAAATTAAAAAAAAATCTAGAGAGCAGATGTACTCAAGGTTCAGTTCCTGGTGCTTCCTGAAAAAAAAACAAAAACAAACAACAAGCAAAACAAATGATAAAACCAACTCAGGGAAGCCAATGTGTCTTAATGGTTGAGTGCTGCCTTCCCACCTACCAAGTCCTAGGTTCAATCCCTGGCCCCCAGTACTTTAAAAAAAAAAAAGAAAAGAAAAATTTAGGCTCTTATTGTAGTGAAGTTCAATGTCTTCAGAGGCTTTATTTTATTTTTCGATCTTCATTTCTAAGTATTTCCCTGTAATATAAACATTACCCATATAAGTGCAAAATTATCATTAGTCCCTCCGATTACAAAGCAGGCTCATTAAATCTATTGAATGGACAGCAGATGGCACTGTTGGATGATGTGTGCTAATCCCACTTTCTCATCTGAAAGTCACTCGCCGAGGTCCAAAACCTGGGGATTACTGATAAAGAGAAAAAAAAAAAAAAAAAAATTAAACTCAAAAACCCTTAGTCAGTTTCCTAACTTGCTGTGGCACTTAAGGGCATGGGCAGCAAGCCAGCTTTGCAATTAATTGAACTTTTCATTTGAGATTAAAGCATAGTTTTACAGAGTTTACTCTGCATGGTGAAAAATGACTTGCAATATTAGAATTCTGAATTCTTGTGAATTTCTTTTGCCATTATTTCCCATTTATTCAACACATACCCCAGGATTATTTCCAGGAGCATTCTATCTGTTCACACAGAGATTTTAAAAGTGATGTAATATTGATAATGGTGGTAACTGAAAAGCTATTTAAAATTGAAATGTAGAATTAAGCAAGGTCAGAGTGTTTATTTCAGTTCATTCATCTCCTAAAATTAACCCCCTCATAATTTTTACTTTACACTGTTATAATTTGCAGGTATCCATATTGCAATCTTTATTCACATCAAGGATTCAAATCTGTATACATTTATATTTTCAGCGAGTTTTCATTCCTTGTTAGAAAAAAAGAAATACACAACATTTCCTGAGTGCTTCTAAGATATTAGTTGTCTCTATTATCTTATTGACTCTACCTGCTGACATCTGAGAAATTTTCTCATTGTCTGGGTCAGAAATCCTTCTGGGTTACACCTTATGTCTACCTAGTTCACTGGTAATTTATTAGTTAAAGTTCAATTTTGGCTTCCAATTTTCAAGTTCATAATTTATTCCTACTCAACTATTTGTAATTTTGTTTCACAATTCCTTTGTAGAAGAAGTACCAATCAAAGTACCCTGATATTTTAATCTTAATTTCATTAAATCTTAAATGGTAAATTCATTTCACTCTTGCTGCCTAATGTGCCAGGAGAATAATTGAGAAAAAGTAGCAAATTAGACACATTCCATTTTGGGGGAACATAAGTATATTGAATGGATGTCTGTCACTATTTATCTTGAAACCAATTCTTCATTTGGACTTTGCCGGGATGGGCATGTGGTGGTCTTTTTCTCCCCAACATTGAGATAATGATTGAAGTGACCTAAGATATTTGTACTGCTAATTCCGGACATTACTATTGTTGGGACTAATGATAGGATACAAGCAAAAATAGAGTTTGAAAAAGAAATTGCCATTGCTTAATTGAGATGGTGGGATTGAGTATCCACAATGTGCTTGGTTCTGTTCTGCATCTGGAGGTCCAATAATGGATCCCTTTCTTGTAGGACCTACAATCTCATTGGAATAGGAGCTGGTGATAGTTTTTCTGATTATGATCTATTTTTGAAAATATGAAAGAACAATCAGCTAAAGTATTTTTTGAAATAAGTCACTTCTTTATGATGAAAACATTACCCCCCTATCATAGACTGTGTGATAGGGGACAAATTCAATGTCCTTTCTAAGTAATTTTACCATTGCTTAACTTCTCAATGTCTCTCTGGTGGTTAAGTTTGAGCAGACACAATGTGATAGGTATTATACTTAAATCTATATCATAACAAACTTGGCTATCTTAGAGTTCTAACATATGTTTAAATACCATGCATACTGAAAAGCTGCAAAGTCAAAGTGAATTATCTATGCAACAGCAGAAGTGTAATTTTAGTATGCCTTGTTAGTATATGTGTCAGCTATGTTTTGGTTTTTGCTTTTTACAATTATTACCATCTAAGAGAGACATATGGGATGTCACTAGTACTGCTTATTAAAGTCTTTGAGGAGGAAATATTAAGAATGTGCACCAGATGGTATTTAGCTCAATAAGAGCACAAATGATTACCAGGTAGTTTCTACTGTCTTCTCTTTTTGATCCTCATATAAAACTCCTAGCATATGTAGAAACAACATTTTTAAATACCAGTACATTACAGTTTAAAAGTTTTTTTGCATGTTGTTGCCTATTTGTTTGGTATTAAGTGACTGCCCCTATAATCTCCTGCTGCAACAACCCATTCATAATAGAAGGGGATTACAACCATACCCAGATATTTCCCAGTCTTCTAATTAAAAATAAATCTAATGACCCCTCCCAGTTTAACCTAGGGCCCCCAGTCATGTGTGTGCACACAATCAAATTAAGAATATTACAAAGGCTATTACTATAAAGTTGGTCAATTCATAGTTTTATATAAAACAAACTGTGAAGAATGAAAAAAAAAAAGAAAAAAAAATCTAAAATAAAAAACCTACTTCAGAAAATTACATCTAGGTAAGCTCAGGAAATGAGCTATTAAAGGAAAAAGAAACTGTAATAGTCTGGGAGTAAGTTTTTATGATTTAGGGTATAGTTTCATGTAAGTAAGTAATCTAAAAATATACTAAAGGTAGCATGCCATTGTGTGTATTAAGAGAAGTTAACTTGGATAAAATCGATAATATCCTCATTACAGGACAGTGGAGGGCCAAAGAATAGAAAGCAAGTGGAATGTTTAGCATAACCACTTAAGTTGCTAAATTAGGTTTGTGAAAATGTGAAAGCCTAATGACTTAAGGCCAACTGCAGGTACAAAAGCAACAAATCAGAGGTCAACCTAATGATATGTTTGATGTAAAATTAATATAACTGATTATTTGTAAGCAATACATTTTTTTTTTCTTATTTGTGGTAGGAAGAAAGAAGTTCTTGCATTGTTCTATAATAAATGCATAGAGTCTTTGCTGCACCAGACTCTTACGTCAATGTCAACCTTTCATTTTTACCCTTGGATAACAGGAACTTCTTAGACTTACCCTTTGGAGATTTTGGATACCATGCAAGATGGACTGAGCTAAAGGGAAAACCTTCATTTAAATCACTTGCTGAGTTACAGCAGACTCAACTGAAGAAAGAAATACTTAAACGATAAGCATTCAAAAGAACAATCTATCCAGAGATATTCATGACATGGTCAGAGCAGATTCAGCGCTGGCTTCCATTAAATTCACAGGAGTTGGGACCAACTGATTCTCTAAATTTTCACTATAATGCTCTCCTGTGGTTCATCAATACATTTCTCACAACTGAAACCCATTTCTCCTTATACCTGTAACAAAGACTATTTCCCTTATCACTAAAACTGCCAAGCTTTTTCACAGATTAGTGGCCTTAGCTTGCTAGTCCTTCAGTGTGGAATGAATATCTTTGCTTTATTTCTCCCAGCTAATGTGTACTTGTGTTTTAATTCCAAACCAAATGACTCGTCCTCTGATATGTAGTTCTCAAATCCCACAAGAAATGTTTGATGTTCCATCTTCTGTGCTGCCAATGCATTTAGTTCATAATATGAGTAATTGTCAGAGCTGTGAGTTGGTTCTAATTCTACTCATTGTGGCCCTTGAACAAGTCATTTTTTGAGCCTCAATTTCCTCTTCTGTATAAGTTTATTCTAATTAGAAGAACAATATCAAATTCACAGGGTTCTAAGAAGATAAAATATTTGTAAAGCACCTAGTCCAGTGTCTCTCTCATATTTTTCACTCTGTTTTATAATACTGATATGAGTAAATATTTTTAGTACTTGCTATATGCCATACTCTCTTCTAGGTGAATTTTATACAAAATGACTCATTAATAGGTACACTATTGTTTTCTCTATTATAAGAAATAGACAGGCACAGGGAGGCTAAACCTCTTGCCCAATATCTCATGGCAGGAAGTAACAGAGAGAGAATTCCAGTCCAAGGAGTCTGGCTCCAGAGCCCACACTCCCACTACTGGCCACTACTACTACTTCTACCATATTACTACTACTCTTGCCAATACGCCAATATGGTATATTGCCATAATATGACTCACATAGCATAAAAGCACTTATCACATTGTTTTTATAATTTACTAGTTTACATGTATTGTTCTACAACTTGTTTAAGAACTCCTAGAAGGCAGGCTTAAGTTTCTTTTCCGCCCATCTAGCAATGCCTGGCCCATACTAAAAAACTCATTAAATATATTTAGAAGGATGAATTAACAGAACTCAATAAACATGAAAATTTTAAGATTAAAAATTGCATAAAAGATTCTTTTTTACAATCCTGTACTGCCCTCTATCAGAGATGTTTTATATTGTGAATGTATAAATTAATAAATATATAAAAATTACTAGATCTGACAAATTGTGTGCATGTTTACATATATATGTATATACAGCAAGAGAATACCTACTTGTTCAGTTTCTTGATTACAAATTCTGTTAAAGTGTATTGATCACTTTAATCCCTTTCATTCAGTCAGTTTACTTGGTTTCAGCAAATCTGAAAGTTGTGCCAGAAGACACAAGCCTTCTAAATATCTGAATGGGATTTTGGTAGCATTTTCAAAAATTAATGCTAGAGAAGCAAAGGATTCTTTTATGTATCAATTTTCTGCCAAGTAATAAAGCCAGCAAATAGCTTGCCTCAAATGATGGAAAAGCTATTACAAGAAAGAAAAAGCATAGCCCATTTCTCATAATCTATAATGTTTAAATAGTAGCAATATTTTGATGATGTTCTTTCATAATCTGTAGCAAATATTCCACAACAGTGCAAGGTGTCAGTGGAGGGTTAATGTATAGGATTCTTCATGTTCTGCATGATTGTTTTGTAAGCTCACAACTTCTCTAATTAAAAAAATATATTAAAAATCATACATTTAGGATTAAATCTAACAAAAGAACAGCAAGACCTATAACCTGAAACCTATATAGAAATACATATATTTAAATATAGAGAGAAATTAAATAAGACCTAAATAAATGCAGGTATATACCATATTCCTGGATTGGAAAATGCCATGTCATAACATTGTCTATTTTCTCAAAATTGGTCTAGCGATTCATAACATTCCAATTAAAACCCCATTTTCCTCTGTGTGTGTCTGTGTATGTGTGTGTATAAATTGAGGGGAGGATTATGAATCACATGGAGAAATGCAAAGGGCCAAGAACAGTCAAGATAAAATTTTAAGTACAAATGGGGGAATTTATGCTGCTGCATATTAAATAAGAAATTATGGATGGACAGAATGATTGAACAGAATAGCACCCTGACATAGACACACATACACCGGCACATCTAGTAGTCACATAGTTGATTACCCAGGGATGTTGTAGTGCACTAAGGAATGCTGCTTTAATACTGCTGCTGGACCAGCTGGATAGCCACATTTAAAAATTGATTCATTTCATATCTGACACCACATGAAAATCAGGTGTTGATGGTTTAAAGGACTAGATGTCAAAGGTGATTAATAAAGGTTATAGAAGATAATATTGGAGAATACCAACACAATCTTGGTATAGGCATAAATAAGGCCTAATTAGCACTAGCCAAAGAGCAATAAGTGATAAATTACTTTCTATTAAAATAGGTATATTTTCTTCATTGAACAAAACCATAAGAATTAAAAAACACTATTAGGAGAACTAAAATTCATGAAAAAGCCTGGAAATAGGCATTTGAAAGTTATTTATCAAAGCAACTTTAGGAAAACTAAAGACTGCCAAAAAGAATTAAGGAAAAAACCCCACCAGGTAAGCTAATTTAAAATTGGGCAAAAGCCGAGTAGGTACATCCAAAACAACAACAAACAAACAAGCAAAAAAAAAAAAAAAGGCTATTGTCCATATGTTCATGGATAATAAATATAAGTAAATATGGTCACCACCGAGTACCATGTGGAAATGAATATTAAAACCAAAATGAGAAACTACATATCCACCAACATAACTAAAATCAAGAAGAATTAATACCAAGTCTTATACATATGTGATGCAATGGGAATTCTCATACATTGACAATGGGGGTGTGAATTTGTATGCATAAAATTCCATACGCAGTTCTGTTAGAAATACCCATGTGTACTAAAGGATATTCAAAAGAGTTAGGAACATACAAAAGTAATACACAAAGGAGTGTTAATTGTAATAACCAAAATCTGGAAACAACTCAAATACCCACCAGCATTGGAATGGACAAAAAATTATGTCAGATACATAAATTATATTCATAAATTTTATATAGCAATAAGAAAAACAACTACTGCTGAACACATCATGGATGGATTTCATTAGCGTAAGTTTTAGCAAAAGAAGCCAAACAGAAAGAATGTTCTTTGAAGTTCCACAAAGGTTCATGACAGGCAAAACTAAGAGAAGTCAAGATACTAGTTATCTTTGTGGAGGAAGGAGATTGGTGATTGGGAGGGAGGCATTAAATGGACTTCTGATATAGTGACAATAGTCTCTTTATTCTCTCAAGCTAGAAATTATTTGGGCGTGTCACTACAAAACTTTATTAAGTTGTAATTTTTTGTATATAAACAAGTAAATACATTTTTACATCAAAGAAAAAATAAAAATGGGTAAATCTTAAAAGAGATAAATCTAGGAAACTATGGACAAGGTCATTAATCTGGTGAAACTCAGTGGAGAGTTACATTTAGATGTATACTAAGAAAAATCAATTGAATTTCATAATTAAAAAGTCAGTGGTGACATTTACAAAAGCATTTTCTATGGAAGAGTGGAGGTTGAAATCAAATGGCAGTATTTTGACAACTGAGTGGGTGATAAGGAGGTGTTAGGGAGTGCCAAATAATTTCTTCTTTTTGAAACTTAAATTTAACATATTTTACCAACGTAAAGAATTATCTTGGGGAAACACTAAAGTTTTTCTATATATTTTCCCCTATTTCAAGTAGTTTTGTATATAAATCAAGATAAAATTTTCCTGACTTAAAAGACAGTCACAAATAAATGATTTTAGTTTTATCTCATATAGACTGTGCAAGCTATGGCAGTAGATTGGCCAATAAAGATTAGAATGATGTTATAAATTTAGGGTATTTATCAGACAGACATAATTGCTAAAATTTGGAGGGAGAAATTTTCTGTAGTCCTAAAAGTAGTTTAATGTATCTATCTCTTCTGGTTCATGACTTCAAATATATGTTTGAATATTCCTATTATAACTCAGCAATAAAAATAAAACGTGTTCTTAGCAGACTTAGCTATATAGCCAGTGCTTCTAGACATAGTCCATGGTGAAAAATAAGGTGGATTTTTTCATTACAGTGAGAGCTGTCTATTAACCATTGGCTGTAGCTACTTAAAGCAAGTTTAGGGATGATTCTATTGATAATAAAATCATTATATAGAGTTGGGATTGTATAATTGTGGCCTTGATACAATTCATTCTACTAATGTGTTTCCCTTGCCACATTCCTCAGTTACTGTTTTTGCATTTAAATGCCATAAGGCAGGAGATGTAACTCTCGAGTTTGCCATAATCTCCAGTGCTTTATTATTCCCTGTCTTCTAGGGAGGAAATATACAATAGTGACTAAAAGTGTGTACTTGGGCCAGCCCACCTGGTTGAAACCTGGCTCTGCCACTTCCTATGTGACCTTGGGTAGTTAATATTTCTGTACCTATGGTTTCTCAGGTAAAATAGGGCACATACAGATCATGAAATACTTTGAAGTCTTTGGAAACAAAATTAAATGTATGCAAAGCAACATGGTTGGCATTTAAAGCCCTAATGTTGATTAAGAAAAGTTAGAAATAGTGAAATCTAGTGCATAACACCAATTTACATGAATTAAAAATGCATGCACAAAAATAAAAGATGTGCAAGAACACAGACAAATAAAAAGATACAGATTAAACACATTAAACACATTGACTATAAATGGAAGAAGTGAAAAGGAATGGCAGAGGGCTAGAAGTATAAATGGGGACAAAAGTCAGTGGTACCACGGTATTCGTTGGTAGGTGCACAGAGTACCAAAAACGAGTACCAAACAAATTTTTTCCTATAAGGAATACTATAAATAAATTGAATTCATTACCAAACCAAAGACAATGCATATATTTAAGGCTATATGTAAAAAGATAGGGTTGTATACCGTTGCTTTATGTGAGGAATAAACATAAAAATTAATAAATACTTAGATTAAATAAAATTAAAATTTCGCTTTACCTGTGCAGAGAAGTGTCCATGGCCTAACAGGATGGTGGGAGGAGAGTGGTGAGGAGGAGAGGTTACATGGAATGTTGCTTGGAAGGAGAGTCCCCCTCCAGCAGAATACTTGCACTTCACGTATTCTTTCTCTTTTCTGCCTTTTTTCAACTTGCGCTACAGCCTCTGACACATTCTTTGTCACCTTCACTAAAACTTATCCAATGAGGACTGCTTCTGTCTTCTTTTCAGAATTCCTCAAAAGTGTGAAATTGTTTGGTCATTCTATAAATTCACATTTCTGCTTGTCAGAGGTTGGATGGTACTTCTCCGCAAAGTTTTGAACTTCTGCCCATTTTGCACACATTTCTTTTGTCAAGGAACTGGGGACATCCTCCCTTATCCTCTCTCACCTGAAGAAAACTCTTCAGCTGCCTCTTGTTGCTGCGTCTTCTGTAGTTCCTGCAGCTCTTCACTATGTTCCTCCACTAACTCCTCAACATCAGCAGCACTGACCTCCAGACCCATCGGTTGGCCACAAGATACAATATCCTGCACAACTGTACTCTCTTTACCTGCAGGTTTGGGGTCAGCCTCAAACCCTTTGAAGTCTCTCTGAGTCAGTTTCTGGTCACAAGTTATGGCCTGGTATTGCCTTCTCCTCTTTTATGATGTAGCTTTTACTTGGCTTTTTTTTTTTTCCAAAAAACCTCCAGTCTCATCACATTTAAAAACTTAGCGGGGAATTAAACCCTCCGCCTCTCTGTAGTCTTGAAATTCACTGATGAGTTCATCAGCAGCCTTTTTATTAGCACTTGCTGTGTCGCCATGCCTCTTGACACTACGGATGCCAGTCCTATAAACCCAGCCGTGGCTGGCCTTAAAAATTTCAACACTCTCATCACTTGGTTATGGTTTGTTTTTCAAAAGATCAGCATGCAACACTTTGCTTTTTCACATATCATGGCTTCCCATACACTGTCACCTGCTAGCTGCTTCTCGTTTACCCAAATTAGTAACAGCTTTTCAAATTCCTCCAGGGTTTGGGAATGCTGCTTTGTTACTGCTTTAACTCCTCTTGCAACATCAGCCTTTTTTATTGCTTCTTTATTCTTAATGAGGGTGGAGACCATTGTTCCAGGGAAACAGTATTCCCTAGCAGGATCAGTAATGCAAACACTGCTCTCATATTTTTTCTCATTGGTGGTGCAAAGTAATTTTCTTTTCTGCTCAGTGCTATCACGACTCATTTTCTTAGGACCCATGATGAGAAAAAAAATGCAAAAATACCTAAAATGACCACAGAATCTAAGATAAGACCACAATGGGATGTGCACAGGGCAAAAGGCAACTGACAACAACAAGTTCTAGCTTGTGCCTTGAGTACTAAACTAATGATAAGTACTGGAACAATTTTTTTTGCATCAAAATGCATCAAGTACCAAATCTGATGAAATTAAAAGCAGTGGAGTACCAAGGTATGACTGTAAATAAATGTGCCATGATCTAAAAGGATATTATGAGTTCATTCCCCTGCATCTGAGGTCCTCAGATTAAATTTAATTGAATGAAACAGAATCATAATAATGTAGTACTTTCCTCATGAAAAGCTTGTTGAGGATTAAATATGTTAACCTTTTAAAAATACTTTGATTTTGGCTGGGAATTGCTAGCTCTTCACACGTGTATGTAACTTGCTTAATGCTGGAAGACATTCTATTTGTGAAGCCAGATATTCAAAAGTGCTGTTTGGAAAAATGTTTTAACCTTTAATTACTCACTTATCTTGTTTACCAAGATGTCAAAAAGTGAATGGATAATTACATAAGTAAAACATTACTGTTTCTTATTATGCATTCATTTAAACAACAGTTCTCTTCTTATAGTTTCTTTTAAGGTTTTCAGATTCTCACACAAAATCATATATTTCTTCAAATGTATTGCAATAAGAAAAAGACACATTTGCTTATAGCAAAAGGGATTTTAGCCAAAGTAAATGAATCAAAGAGTTTTAATTCACAAGAGTTCAAATTCATTTAGTCCTGTCATATTCTACCATAAAGAGGCAGTCAGGCATGATATTAAACAGCTGAATGTGTCAAAATAATCACTCTTCATTATGCAGTTCCATTCAGTACATCCTGCTTAAACTGTTGCCAATATGTTGAATTTTCACCCTTTTTTATAAATTGATCTGTTTTTTAACATAATTATTATGAAATTTTCTCTGAAATGCAAATTTAATCCAAATAAGGAGAGTCATTGGGTTGCTATTCTTAAAATATTTGGCTTATCCATTTAAATCAAATATTGGAGAAATGCTTTTTTTTGCTATTTATTAGCACATGGTAGAATTGGATGTACTCACTAAAGAATAGTAGTTTTCTTCCTGACTCCCTGAATTTCAAAATGTGAATAATCAGGCAAGCACAGAGAACATTCCTCATACAGATATGTGAAAGCCAGTGGTTTTTTTAAGATCAGCAGTATGCTTCCAGAGAGGTTCATTTATGGGTCATTCAGCAGACTGACATCAGAGAACTGAAAAATTCACTAAATTATTAATAAAGAACAACTTATTTTAATGTTTCCCCTTAGAGTTAGGGCAGAAAAAAAAAACAGGCAAAAGTAATAAACATCTATTATATAACCAAAGACATAAAACAAGAACAGTAAATAGAAAATGGGATTCATTGACAGTTTTCCTAGGACATGTATTTATCAAAAGACATAGAAAGATTTTATGTTTTTTATCAGCAAATTAAGAGGAAGACAGTCTATGCAAATAGCAAATTTCTTCTTAGTGAAATATTTTTGTTGGAATATTAGGCAAAATGTTTGGAGATAGTCATTGAGACAGGTCCATACATTCACTTTATTGCCATTTTAACCTCATACTTTAAAAAAATTTTATTGGATAAATGGAAGGTTTACAGAAAAATCAAGCAAAAAACCCTAAGTTCCCATATACTCCCACTTCACACACAGGAGTCCCTATTATTAGCACTTAATATTACCTTGGTAACTTTGTTATAATTGATGATATCATTATTATGACTGTAATATTTATATTAGTCTATAGTTTACATTAGGGTTCACTGTGATATTCAGGCCTATCTTTTTCTTTTATTTTTTATTCTAGACCATACCTACAATCTAACTCAGCAGTGTTAATTACATTCACAATGTTCCCAATGTTGTGCCACCGTCACCACCATCCGTGATCAAAACATTTCCATTACATTTACCAGAAAATCTGGGCCAGTTAAGCATTAAATCCCCATTCCTTACCCACACACAAACCTTAGTAACCTATATCCTCTATGAATTTGCTTATTCTAATTATTGCATATCAGTGAAATTGTACAATATTTGTTCACTTGTACCTGACTTATTTCACTCCACATGATGTCTTCAAGGTTCATCTATGTTGTCCATGTATCAAAACTTCATTCAATTTTATGGTTAAATGTTTCATTCTATGTATATACCGCATTTTGTATATAATTACATCTGTTGATGGGCCCCTGGGTTGCTTTGTCTTTTGGCAATTGTAAATAAAGACTATGACCATCAGTGTGAAAATATCTGCTTGAGCCCCTGCTTTATCATTTTGGGGGTATATACTTAGAAGTTGGATAGATGAGTAATATGGTAACTTTATTCTAAACTTTCTGAGGAACCACCAAAATGATTTCCACAGTGGTTACACCATTTTACAGTCCCACCAACAATGAGCAAGTGGTGCAATTTCTTCACATCATCTCCAACAGCTATTTTTTGTTGTTGCTTTTTAAAAAATATATAATAATGGGTATGACATGGTATTTCATTGTGTTTTGGTTTCCATTTCCCTAATGACTTATGATGTTGAATATCTTCTCCTGTGCTTTTTTGGCTGTTTGTATATTGTCTTTGTAGAAATATTTATTCAAGTCTTTTGACCATTTTTAAATTGAGTTGTTTGTCTTTTATGGTGTTGAATTGTAGAATTTCTTTATATATTCTGGATATTATACCTTTATCAGATGTGTGTTTTCCAAATATTTTCTCCTATTCTGTAGGTTGTCTTTTTAAGTTCATGGTATAGTCCCTTTTAATTTTGATAAGACCCCATTCCTCTATTTTTTCTTCTATTGCTTAGGTTTTTTACCTCAAGTTTAAGGAACTATTCTCTGACAAATGTGCTAAAGGTGCTTGCCTGTATTTTCTTTTTGTTTTATTTTGATTTTCTTTTTAAAGAAGCATTAGATTACATAATGATGCATTGAAAATATATGGGAATATAACCCAGTCTCCCCTTCCCATGCTTTCCCCCATTAACAACATCTTTCATTAGTTAACAATTGGTTAACACATATTAAAGATTGCTATTAACCATGGTCAATAGTTTGCATTATAGTTTAAACTTTGAACTACACATGTTTATAGGTTTTGACAAAATGTATAATGGCCTTTATCTGACAATGCAATGTCATTCAAAATAATTCCAATGTCCCCCAGATGCCCCATGTTACACCTATTCTTCTCTCTTCTTCCCCTCAAAACCTCTGATGACCACTGACTTTATAACGATGTTACAACATCTTCAATTGCTAGAATAATAATACTTCTACTTTAGTCCATAATTGCATTCCCCCCTTATATTTGTTCATTCCTCAATCTTGAGGATTTTAGGATGGTGAGTCCCACTCTGTTTCTGACTGAGATGGCACTTAGATCCCATGGGGCAGATAGATGGGACTGTCTTACTTGTAGTTGTAGATACTCTGTTTTTTTTGGATGGGTATTTTCCATCATCACCATTTTGTTTATTGTCCTGGTTGAGTCAAATGGACTGGAGAGTAGGTTTCACAACACTGTCAAGATCCAGGGCTCAATGCACATATAAACAGACCAAAGATTTAAGTCTCTGGTACATATATTTAATAAGTATAGTGCTAATTACAGGTTCAAATAAAAGAGGCAGAATAGCCACTTATAGGGATATTATAAATGATTCTAACTCTATTACATTGGGGAACATACATTCCAAGGTAAGGCCCACTGAGAGAGTGCCAAATTCCTGAGATTTTCTGCCCTGCTTGTAGTGTCTAGATGTCTCTGGAGTCCTTAGGTACACCCCTGCTTGAGGGACTGTTTGCTGTGGTAGTCAATGAGATCCTCCTGAGATGAGTATAAGCATAACTCCTATAATGACCTTCAGACTCCCTTCGAAATTTCTTAGCCATAAAAAATCATTTGTATTTAATATTCCCCCTTTTGATTGAGGCCTTTTTCCAAATGCATTGCTGTTTGGTGCTTGGTAATAATCCTTCAGTGCCAGGGAGGCTCATCCTCTGGAGTCCTGTTCCACACTGGAGGGAAGGTAGTGAGTTTATATGCTGCATTTGGCTTAGAGATAGGACATATTTGGGCAACAAGGAGACTTTAAGGAGGTAACATTTAAGCAATATATAATACCAAGCTAAGTTTCAATTTCACAAGAACATGGTTCATAAGTAAAATCATTAGTGTCAAGGGCCTGGTGTATTGATCTGTTCTCCTTTGCTAGGCACTGCCCATGTATTCTAGAGCTTCTTGCCGCTTTATTAGAGAATGTAGCAGGACTTCCCATGATGGGAAGTTAATATTTTTTCAGTTATTGTATGGGTCTCCACCCACCAAGGTAACACGACATGGCCACTTGAACATATTAATATTCCATAAAGGTATGCTCCAGCTGCACCCCTCCATATATATCCAGTCATCACTGACACCCTTCATCAGTGATCCTCCCCTTCTGCAGCTGTGACCCTCTGCAATCCAACACTGACCCAAAAACAAAGCCCAAAAAATGAATGTATAAAAAAGTAAAAATAATAATTAAAAAAACAATAAAATACAAAAATTAAAATAAAAAAATATTTTTTAATTTTATCTTTTGTCACCATAAAATATGTTATCTTTTAGGTACACTAAAAATTTCTTCTGTATGTTCCACAGTGTCCTATTTTTTTTCACTTTATTTTCAAAGAAACCTTAGGTTACAGAAAAGTCACATAGAAAATAAAGGAGACTCCCCTATATTCCACACCTTCCCCTTCTCATATTATCCCCTATCGATGACATCAAACATGAGTATGGCCCATTTGTTACAACTGGTGAATAATTATTGATGCATAGCTACTAACTGTGGTCAATGGTATACATTATGGTTTGCAGTTTGCATTGTACACTTCTATAAGTATATTGATATAATATATAATGACCTATATCTGCCATTGCAAGATCTTGCAGAACAATTTCAATGCCCTAAAATTGTCCTATGTCCCATTTATTCTATTCTTCCCTCCCCTTCCCCTTGGGACCTTTGATAACCACTAAGTTTCAATTTTTCAGGAATGAAGTTTCATAGTTACATGCATTAAGATTGAGGGCTTGACACATCAGTCTGTTTTCTTTTATTAGGCACTGCCTATGTTCTTTAGAGATTCTTGCCCCTCTAATTGAGAATGTAGTCAGACTCCTCAGGATGGAAGTTTAATGTTTTCTTGTTTATTGTATGGATCTCCACCCACTGAGATAGCACACTATGACAAGATGAACATTTTCATATTCCACTGAAGATTGACCCAGGTTCAGCCTATCCCACATTTCCCCCCATCCCTGATAACCTGTGCCAGTAACCCTCCCCTGCTGTATTTACCAAAAGAATATTACCACCTTTGTAGTTTGTGTGTGTGTGTGTGTGTGTGTGTGTGTGTGTGTGTTGAGGTACGGGGGACCAAGATTGAACCAGGACCTCGTATGTGGGAAGCCAGTGCTCAATTACTGAGCCATGTTGGTTTCCTGAGTTGGTTTTTTCATTCATTTTGCTTGTTGTTTGTTTTTGTTTTTTCAGGAGGCACTAGGAACCAAAAATGGTACCTCACATGTGGGAGGCACTCAACCACTTGAGTCACATCCTCTTCTGTAGTTTTAACCACAGACCTACAAATCTCCAGAGTTCACTGTTCCTTCCTCCAGCCCTCTCCCCAGTTCCATATGTAGTCCAACCCAACCGTCCCATCCTACTTCCACTCACATTCCAGCACCATCAAACCCCTCACATCCCTACACCAACATCACATCTATCCACTGCCCAGCACCCCCTTCCACCTTATCATAGGTATTGCCCATATTAAACATTGGCTCGCTATACTCTACTCCCTTTCTGTCTTAAGATAACCTATCTTCCAGACTCTAGTTCTGTGAGTCTGCTTAATTTGCTTAAGTCATATCAGTGAGGTCATGTAATATTTGTCCTTCAATGACTGGCTTACTTCATTCAACATTTGGTCTTCAAGATTCATCCATTTTGTTCCATACTGCTTTCCTTCTTAAAACTGAGTAATATTCCATTGCATATATATATATATATATATATATATATATATATATATACCACAATTTGCTTATCCATTCATCTGTTGATGAACACTTGGGTTGCTTCCAACTTTCAGCAATAATGAATAATGCCACTATGAACATTTTTGTGCATATATCCTGCATTCAGTTCTTCTGGGCATATACCCAGCAGTGCCGGATCATATGGCAGTTCTATAGTTAGCTTCCTGAGGAACCACTGAACTGTCCTCCACAACAGCTTCAATATTCTGTATTGCCACCAGCAGTGGATGAGTCTTCCCTTTCCTCCACTTCCTCACCAACACTTGTAGTTCTCTGTTTTTGTTTTGTTTTGTTTTGTTTTAATAACTGCCAGCCTAATAGGTATAAGATGATATTTCATTCTAGGTTTGATTTGCATTTCCATACTAACTAGCTGTGCTAAGCATATTTTCATGTGCTTTTTAGCCATTTTTGTTTTTTCTCTGGAAAAATGTCTATTCAAATCTTTGCCTATTTTTTAAATAGTTATTTTTATTTTCTAGATGTAGGATTTTTTAAGTATATGCTGGATATTAGGACCTTATTGGATAAATGGTTATCAAATATTTCCATCCATCAACTAGGCTGCCTTTTCAATAGCTTGACAAACTCCTTTGAGGTGCAAAAGTTTTTAATACTGAGAAAGTCCCTTTTATCTATCTTTTCCTTCATTACTCATTCTTTGGGTATAAAATTTATGAAACCATTTCCTATGCAAGATCTTGTAGATGCTTCCCTACATTATCTTCTAGGAGCTTTATTTCTTGGCACTTGTATTTAGTTCTTTGATCATCTTGGGTTAATTTTTGTATAGGGTTTGAGATGGTGATCCTCTCATTCTTTTGGATATGGATATCCAGTTTTCCATGCACCATCTGTTGAAGAAGCCATTCTGTCCCAGTTGAGTGGGTTTCATGGCCTTGTCAAATATCAGTTGACCATATTTGTGAGGATCTGTACCGGAACTCTCAATTTGGTTCCAATACAAAATACCTTGTGCCAATATCGTGCAGTTTTGACTATTGTAGTTTTGTAATATGCTTTAATGTCAAGTAGTGTGATTCCTCCAATTTTTTTTTTCTTTTTCAATATGTTTTGGGTATTTGGGTCCTCTTATTTTACCAAATAAATTTCATTATTAGTTTTCCAATTCATTAAAAAATGCAGTTGTAAATTTTGGGGTTACAGTAAACCTGTAAATCAATTTGGGTAGGACAGACATCTTAATGATGTTTAATCTTCTGATCCATGAACATGGAATAATCTTTCATTTATTTAGGTCTTATTTGATTTTCTTTAACAATGTCGTGTAGTTTTCTGTATACAAGTAAAGCCATCTGGCATTGTTTTTTTCTTAGTTGGGAGGTTTTTGATGACTAAGTCAATCTTGTTACTTGTGATTGGTCTCTTGAGTTCAATCAATTTATTCATTCAGCAATGTAGGCTGCTTGTGAGTTTCTAGAAATTTTTCTAATTTCATAAAAGTTATGCATCTTGTTGGTATACAATTTTTCAAAGTATCCTCCTATCATACTTTTTATTTCTGTGGGATCAGTGGTGATATCCACTCTCTGATTTTTAAAATTTTATATATTTGCATCTTCTCTCTTTTTTCTTTCTTAGTCTATCTAAGAATGAGGTTTTTTGATTTTTTTTTCTAGTGTTTTTAAATTCTCGATTTCATTTAGTTCTGCTGTAATCTTTGGTATTTCCTTCTTTCTCCTTATTTGGGATTAGTTTGTTGTTCTTTTCCTATATCCTCCAGGTGTGCCATTAAGTCTTGTATTTTAGCTCCTTATTCTTTTTTTTTTTTTAAGATTTATTTATTTCTCTCCCCTCTCCCCCCACCCACCCTGGTTGTCTGTTCTCTGTGTCTATTTGCTGCTTCTTCTTCTTTGTCTGCTTCTGTTGTTGTCAGCGGCACAGGAATCTGTGTTTCTTTTTGTAGCATCATCTTGCTGTGTCGGCTCTCTGTGTGTGCAGTGCCATTCTTAAGCAGGCTGCACTTTCTTTCATGCTGGGCAGCTCTCCTTACAGGGCGCACTCCTTGTGCATGGGGCTCCCCTATGTGGGGGACACCCCTGTGTGGCATGGCACTCCTTGCGCACATCAACACTGCTCATGGGCCAACTGCACACGGGTCAAGGAGGCCCGGGGTTTGAACCACGGACCTCCCATGTGGTAGACAGATGCCTTAACCACTGGGCCAAGTTCGCTTCCCTCCTTATTCTTTTTTAATGTACGTATTCACTGCTATAAATTTCCCTCTCAGCACTGCTTTTGCTGCATCCCATAGGTTTTGATATGTTGTGTTCTCATTTTCATTGGTTTCAAGGTAGTTACTGATTTCTTTTGCAATTTCTTCCTTGACCCACTGATATTTTAGAGTGTATTGTTTAATATCCACATCTTTATGCCTGTTCTGTTTCTCTGCCCCATATTAATTTCCAGCAATTCTGTTGTGGTCTGAGAAATGACTGTATAATTTCAATCTTTCTGAATTTGTTGATGCTTGTTCTGTGACCTAGCATGTGGTCTATCCTGGAAAATGATCCATATATGCTTGAGAAGAATGTATATCCTGTTCTATTTGGGTATAATGTTCTGTGTATGTCTATTAGGTCTAGATCCTCTAGTGTATTCTTCAAGGTCTCCATTTATTACACCTCTGTGGAGATTTTCTGTCTAATGGTTCTAATGGTGTATTAAGGTCCCCCACTGTAATTGCAGAGGTGTCTATTTCTTCCCTTAAGTTTTACCTAAGATGTCTCATGTATTTTGGGGCACCCTGTTCAGATGCATAAATGTTTATGATTTTTCTTTCATCTTGATAGATTACCCTTATAATAATATATAGTGTCCTTCTTTGTCTCTTAAAATAGCTTTGCATTTAAAGTCTGTTTTGTCCCATATTAGTATATCTACTCTCACTCTTTTTTCTTTCTGTTTTGCATATAAAATCATTTCCAACCATCCACTTCCAAACCTTTGAGTCCCTGGGTTCAAGGTGAGTTTCTTGTAAACAATAAATAGATGGGTCATATTTCCTTATCTCTTCTGCCCATTTGTGTCTTTTGATTGGAGAGTTTAATCCATTAACATTCACTGTTAAGATGTGCTTACATTAACCCTTTTTCTTTCATTTTGTATATGTCATATTTTGTTTATATATCTTATCTTTTTAGTTATTTTTACTAGTAATATTCCTTTCCACACTCTTCTCCAATCCTCTCTCTGTTGTTTTTTTTTTTTCTTTTGACCTTCAGAATTCCTTACAGTATTTCTTGAAGGGCAGCCTTCTTGTTGACAAACTCTCTTAATTTCTGTTTACTTGTGAATATTTTGAGCTCTCCCCCATTTTTGAATTCCATATTTACACAATACAGAATTATTGACTGGCAGTTTTGTTTTGTTTTGTTTTTTCTTTTAGCATCTTAACTCTGTCATACCACTATCTTCTTGCCTCCATGGTTTCAGATGAGAAATCAGTGCTTAATCTAATTGAGCTTCCCTTATATGTGATGGAGCTTTTTAATCTTGCTGCTTTAAGTATTCTCTCTTTGTCTTTAGCATTTGGCAATTTGATATGTATATGTAGGTCTGTTAGGATTTTTATTCTTTGAAACACGCTGCCCTTCCTGGAAATGTATTTCCATGTCCCTCAAAAGAGTTAGAAAATTTCAACCATTATTTCTTAAAACACTCCTTTTGCCCCCTATCCTTTCTCTTCTCTCCCTGGGTTGCCTATAATGAGCATGTTTGTGCATTTTATGTTGTCATTTGCTTCCCTGAATGCCTGCTGAATTTTTTTCTATATTTTATCTGTCTGTTCTACTAACTCTGCAATTTCAGATGTATTATCTTTGACATCACTAACTCTGTCCTCTGCCTGTTCAAATCTACTGTTATGTCCTTCTAGTATTTTCTTCATTTCTTGCATTTTGCCATCCAGATCTGTCATCTTTTGATATATGTTTCCAATTTCTTCTGTATATTCTTTATCTCTTTCTTCATTTCATTAAGCTGATTCATGATATTTCTTTGGACATCCTTGATTATTTATTCCATGTTCTGAATATCCTCCTGTTTTTTTAAATTTTTTCATTAGACTGGGCCAAGTTTTCCTATTTCTTAATATGGCTAGTAATTGTTTGCTATGTCTAGGCATCTGTTTATATTGATTGACTTATTCAGACTGCTAGCTTTTCTTTCTACTCTAGGGTTTTATTTTGTTTCATTTTGTGTTAAGATTCCTCTTTTACACTTGTTCCATTTATTCTGTATCCTTGTAGTTGTCTGTTTCCCTGAAAAAAAATTTAAGACTATAGGAAAGCAAAGATAGAAGAAGAGAAAAAAATAATAGTAGTAATTTTAAAAAGATAGAAAGGAACTATAAATGAGCCTGGAAAAAATAAGTAATAAGAGCAAAAAATAATAAAATGTACAAAGGTATAAGAATAAAAAAAAAGGTGAAATGAAAAATGAAGCAAGAAGAAAAATGAATCTAGTAAAAAAGATAGAATAATATAAAAGACTGGAAAGATGGGAAGAAGAAAAAAATGAAGACCAGGCAGGAGAAGATAGAATGAAAGAAAAGCAATGGAAGAGGGAAAGGCAAAAGAAAGAAAAGAAATAAAGAAACTAAGAAGGGAAAAGAAGTAAAGAAAAAAAGAAAGAAAATGAAGAAAGAGAAAATACAAAACAAAAAACAAAAACAAAAACAACCCTGGAAATACAGACTTCCCTCTTAGGACACTAGGAATTGTCTGAGGGTGCCAGTGTTCATCAATCAATCAAGTTGTAGCCTGCCTTCCACAGGTAAGGTACTCAGCTTTAAAGAATAAAATAAAGAATTAAAAATTTAAAAACATTAAAAGAATTAAATAAAATAATAAGAAATATAAAACAGATTAAAAAACCTTGAAAAAAAACTGGCCTATAAGTTCTCTGTCAGAAGGTACCAGCTAGATGCCAAACAACCAACTAGATCACTCTCTGGATCCCTTATCTTAAGCAGTACCAGGGATTGAACCAGGAACCTAGTCAACATGAGGTAGGCTTTTATACACTGAGCTATATCTACTCTGTGGTTTAGGTAGGCTTCTGAAACTTTATTTGCCTCTCCCCTCCCTCTCTCCCCTAGGGTGATTTGGGTTTCTTACAATTTCCTCATTATCTCTCTTGGCTTCCTTCTTTCTAAGGCTGTTGGACCGCCCCCTCTCTGAGATAGTTCCTTTCCCTCCAGTTGGGGGTTATGGGAACTGTAATATGTTGCCTGATCTAATTCCCCCTTTCCTCTCCCTGGGGCCATTTCTAGTTGCTAGTGCTAGTTGGTTTATAGTATTGTTCAAGTCTTTTGTTTCCTTATGTTCTGTCTAGATGTTTATTTATTATTGAAAATGATAGTTTGAAGTCCCCTACTATTAATGTAGAACTGTCTATTTCTTCCTTCAAATCTGGCAATATTTTGATTCATATCATCTGATAATGGCGTGAACATATACTTGTAATTTTTATGTCTTCTTGAGGAGTACTCCCTTTATTATAAATATTTACCTTCTTTATCCCTTGTAGCTTTTTTTTTTACTTCAAGTCTCATTTATCTGATGTTAGTATAGATACCTCAGCTCTCTTTTGTTACTATTTGTAAGATATATACTGTTTCCATTCTTTCAGTATAAGCCTATTTATATTTTTGAATTTAAGGTGAGTCTTTTGCAAACAGCATATAGATGGTTCATGCTTTTTATCCATTCTGCCAATATTTGCCTGGAGAGTTTAATCCACATACATATAAAATAGCTCCTGATAATGCAGGACCTTTATCTGCCAATTGGAATGTGGTGTTTGTAAGTCTTACATCTTTTTGTCCCTCAATTCTACCATTAATGTCCACTTTCATGTATATATTACATATACATATTATACATACAATATATATTATTCTTTGTATTGTGCCATTTTGAGTTCCTTCTTATTTCTTATGTATATATTTTTCATATAGTTTCTTTGTGGTCACCATGAGCCTTAAATTTAACCTCCTAAATCTGAACAAAATTAATTTCAATAGCACACACTTACACTGTTCTTTTATCATTCTGGCCTCCCACTTTTTCACTGTACTTCTTACATAGCTTTATCATTACTTTTTGTGCATTTGCATTTTAGCATCTGCAGTAAGAAGTGAAGTTACATACCAAACAACACAACACAACACAACACAATACAATACAATACAATACAATACAATAATACTGGCATTTATAATTTACCAAGTGGTTATCTTTACCACAGGTCTTTCCTTCCACTGTCTTCTTGTGTCCATGGTTTCTGATGAGAAATCAGGACTTAATCTTATTGGAATCTGTTGTATAAAATATGTTGCTTTTTCTCATGTGGCTTTCAGAACTCACTTCTTGTCCTTGGGATTCAACAGTTTGACAATGTGTCTGGGTGTGGTTCTCTTCAAGTTTATCATGTTTAGGGTTTTTTGGGCTTCTTGAATGTGCATGTTCATATCTTTTGTTAAATTTGGGAAGGCTTTTGCCATTATTTCCTTGTGTATTCCTTCTGCCTCTTTTTTTATTTCTTCTTCTGTGACTCACATTATCCATTTTTATCTATCCATTATCCATTTTTATTTGTTTGATACATTTGATACTGTCCCAAGGTCTCAAAGGTTCTCTTCACTCTTTATCATTCTTTTTTGTTCTTGTTCTCTTCAACTTGAATCATTTCAAATATCTTGTATTTAAGTTCATTATCTATTTCTTCTGCCACTCCAATGTGCTATTAAAACCATTGAGGGAGTTCTTCATTTTATTGTGTTCTTCAACTCCTGTGTTTCTGTTTGGTTCCTTTTTAAAATTTCTTTGTCTTTATTGAGATTCTCATATATTTTATTCATTATTTTCCTAATATGCATTAGTTCTTTCTCTGTCTTTTGCTTTTCTCCTTGAGCATATATTTTTAACTTTTTATGTTGAAATAATTTCAGACGTTCAGAACAATTGCAGAAATGATGCAAACCTCTTACAAAGATATCCAGCATACCCTACCACCACCATAGATATCCAGATCCACCTTTCCTGATCATTTTATCTGTCATCTATCTATGTCAGTCACTATCTTTTTATCTAATCATCTATCATCTATTTTCTAAACATTTGGGGGCAGATTGTGCACATTATATTCTTTGACCATATAATACTTCCGTGTGCATTTCCTACAAACAGAATATTCACTGAGATAATTGCCTAAGTGAAGTTATCAAGTTCAAGGGATTTTATGTTGTTATAAAACTTCCATTCCATATTCCTATTTTTCTTACATCCTAATAATATCTTATTTAGCCTTTTTTCCTCCATTCTTAGATCCCATCCAGTATCATATTTTGCATTTAATTGTCATTATCTCTTTAGTTTCTCTTTTTTATTTTTATTTATTTTTAACAAATGAATTTTATTGATACATATTAATAAAGCATAAATACATCCAAAGCATACAATAATGGTATTTGGTAAAATTACATTCTTGTGCATTCATCACTTCAATGTTATTACAGCATTTTCATTATTCCATTAATAATAATAAACAAAAAGAAACAAACATGTAAGAAATTCAACACCTCTCAATCTACACTTTCCCACCACACATAGCTGCTATCCTGTTTCTGTCTCTTTAGTTTATTTGTACTTATATTTTGTAAAAAACAGTTTTACATAAGAAATATTACTCATATTTGTTTTTCACATGAGGTTTCACTATATTAAGCATTTTTTATCTTTCCTTCTACTAATATATATGTCCTTAGACTTTCTCATTCAACCACTATCATACCCTTATAAAAGCTCTGCTAGTTACAAACACTATGATGTGCTTTCACTGTTTCTATTCATTTCCAAAGATTTACAAACAAACTTTTTTACCAATTCTGCACAGATAAACCATCAACTTTCCATTCTCTATCTTTATTCTATTTTCTGGTGATCTATATTCTAATTATTAATTCTATGAGTTTGCATAATATTTTTAGTTCATAATAGGTCAATCATACAGTATTGGTCCTTTTGTGTCTGGCTTGCTTCACTCAAAATAATGTCTTCCACTTTCATCCATGTTGTCATATGCTTCATAACTTCATTTCTTCTTACAATTGCATATTATTCTATCATATGTATATATCACAATTTGTTTATATGCTGATGGAGACCCCAGCTATTTCCATATTTTGGCAATTGTGAAAAACACCACTGTTAACATTGGTGTGCAGATGTATGTTCATCTCTCTGCTTTCAGTTTTTCTGGGTGTATACCTAGTAGAGGTATTGCTGGGTCACATAGAAAGTAGCTGTACTTTCTTAGAAACTTCCACGCAGTACTCCACAGTGGCTATACCATTCTACCTTCCCACCAATGTGAATAAATGTTCCTATCTCTCTACATTCTCTCCAACACTTGTAGTTTTCTGACTTTTTAATAGCAGCCATTCTAATAGGGTGAAATGGTATTTCATTATAGTTTTGATTTGCATTTCCCTAATTGATAGTGATGTTGAACAGTTTTTCATGTGTTTTTTTCACCATTTGTATTTCTTCATTGGATAATTGGCTATTCAAGTCTTTTGCCCATTTTTTGACACAGTAGTTTGTCTTTGTATTGTTGAGTTGAAGTGTCTCTTTATGTATCATGGATAGTAAACCCTTATTGGATATATGATATCCAAATATTTTCTCCCATTGAGTTAGCTGCTTTTTGGACTTTTGACAAAGTCCTTTGAGGTGCAAAAATGTTTAATTTTGAAGCCCTATTTATCTAGTCTTTCTTTTGTTGCTCATGTTTTGGGTGTAAGGTTTAAGAAACTACTGCCTACCACAAGATCTTGAAGATGTGTTCCTACAATTTCCTCTGGAAATTTTATGGTCCTTAATCCATTTTGAGTTTAATATTTGCATAAGGTGTAAGATAAGGATCCTCTTTCTTTCTTTTTGGATAGGGCTATCCAGTTATCCCAGCACAATTTGTTGTATAGACTGTTTTGGCCCGCCGGGGAGGGTTTGACAGTCTTGTCAAAAATCACGTGACCATATATGTGAGGGTCTATTTCTGAATTCTTGATTAGTTTCATTGGTCAGCCTGTCTGTCCTTATGCCAGTACTATGCTGATTTACCAGTGTAGCTAAGTAATATGCTTTAAGGTCAGGAAGTGAGTCCTCTAACTTGGTTCTTCTTTTTTGAGATATTTTTTGACTACTCAGGGTCACTTACCTTTCCAAATAAATTTGATTTATTGTATCTCTTCAGGATATTTGGTTTGTTACTTTGTGTGGGCCATATCTTTCTGTTTCCTAGTATTGATTATATATATATTTTTTGCTGATGTCTAGGCATATGAATATGTTGTTGAATTTATTCTAATGGTCAATTTCTCTTTCTTTCCTATTGCTTTTTCCCACATGCCTTCTTTGTTTGTTAGTTCAGCTTCTAAGTCTTTAAAATTGTCCTGCTTAAGTTATCAAAATCAAGCCAGGGACTCATTAATGGGGCATGGATATTCTCCCAGGGATGGGATAAAGAGAGACCTAAAAGCAGTTTTTCTCCTTTGAATTTCCTGTCAAGCCAGCAGATGGAGGTCATCAGTGAAACTTTCTTGGAGGCTTTTCAGTCCATCTCCTGTGTTTCCTGTGTACCAGAGACAAGATTCAAAGTGGGCTCTGCTGACCATATTCATTGAAGAGAAGCCTTCCAACTCATTCTTCCTTTTCCCTTGTAACAGCTGACAGTGAGGAAGATGTCTATTCCCCTCTCAATTGGCTTCAGTGAGCCACAGGTTTTATCCTGGCTTAATGTTTAGAGGGTGGTAGATTTAAGCCTTTCCTGGCTGCCACAAATGTTTAGTAACTCATGTTTGTTGTTTGGGGTTTTTCATCTCTCTGACACTCACCCTTCTGGGAGTTGTGCAGCAGTGTCCTAGTCTGCTGATCCCCAAAACAGGTCCCTTGGAGAGCTTTTGGCTCTTTCTCCACTGTTTTTGTGAGAGTTGAGCCCTGCCTGCCTACTCTGATGCTATCTTATCAGAACTCTTTCTTTATAGATACATCTAGACAGCATCAATCTTCCAATCTCAAACCCTCCAAAGCATACCATTCAGTGGGATTAATGACATTCAGAATGATGCAGTACCCTCACCACCATCCATTACTTGAACTTTCCCTTCATCCCAAACAGAAGCCCTACACTCATTTTGCAGTAACTTTCATTGCACCCTGGTAACATTTACTTTACTTTCTGTTTCTATTAGATAGCACATTCTTTGATATTTTCTTTGGTGTTACCATGCAGCTTAAATTTAAAATACCAAATCTATAAACACTTCATTTTCTATGGCACCGAGTTTTAATAGCCTCAATGTCATATGTAAACCATATTCCTTTACCCCTTTGTTCCCCACCCTTATGTATTTCTTTTTTACAAATTACATATTTATACATTGTGAGTCCAAATCCATTGATTTATCATTATGTTTTGTATGTTTGCTTTTTAGATCCTGTAGTAAGTAAAAAGTGGATCTGCAAATTGAATATACAATAATACTAGTATTTGTATTAACCCATATTGTTTTTTTTTTTTTTTTTAAAGATTTATTTATTTATTTAATTCCCCCCCTCCCCTGGTTGTCTGTTCTTGGTGTCTATTTGCTGCGTCTTGTTTCTTTGTCCGCTTCTGTTGTCGTCAGCGGCACGGGAAGTGTGGGCGGCGCCATTCCTGGGCAGGCTGCTCTTTCTTTTCACGCTGGGCGGCTTTCCTCACGGGCGCACTCCTTGCGCGTGGGCTCCCCCACGCGGGGGACACCCCTGCATGGCAGGGCACTCCTTGCGCGCATCAGCACTGCGCATGGCCAGCTCCACACGGGTCAAGGAGGCCCGGGGTTTGAACCGCGGACCTCCCATATGGTAGACGGACGCCCTAACCACTGGGCCAAAGGGAGATTTTTATTTCTCCATGTGGTTTCTGTCAATTGTCTAGTGTCCTTTCCTTTCAACCAGAAGAAATCTCTTTAGCATTTCTTTTCCACCTGGTGTAGTGCTGACAAAGCCATCAAATTTTGTTTATCTGGAAATGTCTCATTTTTGACAAACAGTTTTGCTCGACACAGAATTATGACTGGGCAAATTTTTGACTTTTTAACCATGTCTTTCCACTGTTTTCTTACCTCCATGGCCTCGGATGAGAAATCAGCACTTAGTCTTACTGAGCCTTCCTTGTGTGTGACATGTCACCTCTCTCTTGCACTTCATTGAGCATCTTGGATATGTATATTTATATCTTTCTTTTACTTTGGGAAGTTTTCTGCCATTATTTCTTTGAATATTCTCTCTCCTCCTTTGTCTCTTTCACTTTCTGGGAGTTGCACAATACCTATATTAGCATGCTTGATGGTGTTCCACAGGTTCCCTGGACTCTGTTTATTTTACTTCATTCTTTCTGCATTCTGCTTCTTAGACTGGATGATTTCAATTGTCTTATCAACTAGTTCATTGATTCTTTCTTCTTCCAGCTCTAATGTGCTGTTGAACCCCTCTAGATTATTTTTAATTTCTATTATTGTGGTCATTAGTTTTTATGGTTCCTTTTCATAATTTCCATCTCTCTATGGATATTCTCTTTGCATTGAACTATCATTTTCTTGTTTCCTTTAATTCTTTCTCCATGTTTTCCTTTAGATCTTTGAGCATATTTAAGACCATTTTTTGAAGTTTTTTTCTGGAATGTCCAGATCTAAATGTCCTTATTGCTGGGTTCTAATGCTTTAATCTTCTCTTTTGCCCATGTCACCACTTCCTGTTTACTTGTATTTTTTTAAATTATTTTATTGAAACCGTGACATTTTGGTATTTTAGATGGTTGTCACTGTAATTTAGACTCTAAAACTTTTGTTCTTTAAACTTGTTTCCAACTAATGTTATGACACTGCTTTCCTTGAATGCCAGAAGCTAACAAAAAAAGAGAGAAGGAACAAAAGAAACAAACCTTTGTTTTTGCTGTTTCTTATTCCCACCCCCATATTTTCACATATATAAATAATATATTTAGTTCAAGTCCATGATCTCTTTATATCACGCCCATCAAGTCTACTTGACCCTTCCTCTGGGCATCTCACTCTTGTCTGAAGTTTAAGAGTAGCTCTCTTACACTTCTATCACTCATTGATTTTTATATTAGTTTTTTATGCATACATGTAATCTTCCTCACTAGACCTTAGTTCCTAGAGGTCAGAGTCCAAATATGGTTCTTTTATATATTTTCAACTTCATCTATCACAATGCCTTAATAGAGTGGAAACACAGTGAGGAAGAATCCATTAAACATTGACATTACCCTCAAGGTATGCATTAGCAAAAACACTGGTGTTGCTACAGCAATTTTAAGCCAAAGCTAATTTACAGGACTCTGCTTTATCTGTGGGTTCTGACATAGATGCAAGGTGGCTATAGCCAATGCTCTAGTAAGCAACAGGGATTGTGTGCTAGGAGCAATATATCAAGAACTAATTGTCAGTTGGAAAGTAAATTAGATAACAATTAGGTTATGCAAAAATTATACTGTCTTAAGAATATGCAAACTGATAATCATGTATGAAGATATTATGGTAAAGGAATGAGTTTCTTTAAACAACTTTTATAACTAACCGAATTTTAATATAATACTACTCTTGGTCAATAAAAGTCCCTAAAAAATAGCGAAACCTGCTAGGGTGATTGTTACAATTCTGCAGACACCCCACAGAGGCTCCACAGGCAGCCTGCACAGGCTTCTTCCCTTCCTCTACCACTATTTACAAACATAATTAAAATGAGAATGAATATGCTGCTTGACTACAAACAAGGAATATGAGAAGAATATTGCTTTAGTTTGTCGGTCAGGGTGACCTTTATGAATTTCACTGTTCCTGGAAAACTTGGGCATATTGGACAACATTCTTATCTCTGGAAGAACAATATAAAAGTGTTACACAGGCTCCTTTTCAAATTACATTTTGGAGAAGTGTTGCTTTTATGGCATGCATTTATTTTGTTTTGCTTTTTTATTACTACTTATGATTCATTTATATCAATGATAAATTAAGTTGAATAAAGGGAGACTGAGTATAATTTCCCAGTAATAGCTGAAATTCAGGAGATGTTGGTTAGATATTGTTTCACTGATCACTATAAATCACTTACCAACTTTTTACTTTTTCTTCATAATACTATTAATCAGGTCAAAAAAGCTTTTAGGTGGATGTTTTTATTCCCATCCTTAGGCTAGCAATTGGAAGAGAAGCAGAAGACTTCACATTTAACCTAGCATCAAACATTTATTACTTTAAAATAAGTATTATATTAAAGCTGTATATGACCTGAAAAACGAATTTAAGTTGAAAGATTCGCACAAAGTTTGGGTGTTCAATGGAATTTATTTGCTTGTTTCAATACAAACTGCCAACTTGACAGTACGTGATAAGCAGGTCAGGGCACACAGCACATTTAAAGGTGGAAGAGTCTCTAGACATCCCATGGGCTGACACAAGGGAGGCAGTACAAGACCAGCTCCTGAGATCTCTCTTTGATGTGATGCCATTGTGGCCTCAGCTGAGGCTCCAAAGCTGTTGGTGATAGGCACTGGTCACAGTGCATTGGTGAGGGTAGCATCAAGTCTCACAGCACAGTGTGAGCATTGGAGCTGGGTGTTAGAGCCTCAGGATGTCATTATCTCTCTACTTGATGCTCACAGAAGTCAGGGCTTTTATGCCTCAGAGAACTGGCCATCAATGTCTTTATCAAGAGACTGCCCATCTGACAGACATTAAGTTAGTCCACAGCATATCCTCACACAGATGTCTGATTATCACTTGTTTCGTAAACATGTTTTACTCTTTTTTTTTTTCATTCTAAATGTGGCCGACATGTTTACAATATTTTTGGGATTCAGTATCATTAATATCACTCCAGTACACAATTTTAGAGGCATCATTTTTTTCTAACACATAAATAATTAAAAATTGGAATTGGAATTTTATGAATGTTCTTGTGTATGGGAAAGCCAGAAAAATTGAGGAGACACAGAGAAAATTCAGAGTTCTTGATTTAATCTATTAATAGTGTTTATTCTGGCATTTTGCCTTTTTCCAAAGACCTCTGCAGATGGAAGTCAGAGAAGCAAAGAGAAAATGCCTCTGAACAGTAAATCTTTGTTGTCAAAGGAAATGTTTGATTTCAAACCCCCTGTTTTGACTTTTCAGAAAAGTTTTCAGACACTTAGTCAAAACCTAGAAATCTGTTGACTACACAGGATTCTAAATGGCCAAGTTATCTGAGTTCTCAGACAAAAACTGATTAGAACCAGCAATTTGGAAAAGTACTGCAAGGCAGGCTTGCCAATGGCAGACCAGCTATCCAAGGTTCCGATGTCAAGAAAGATAAATTAAAGCTCTTGTTTTCCAATCTATCACAATTACTGGTGGTCACACTTATAATCTAGTTCATTTTTTAGGCACATTTCCACCAAGGATTACTGTTATCTAGAAAATTCATTTATATGGAATACTCTAACCATGCTAAAATGATGATTTACTTTCCTGCTTGATTAGCTTTTTGTCAAAGCCTCAATGCTGGAATGCATTATAAGATTGAAGTTGTCTTAAATGCATTATGTCATTTGACATCTGGAATACTCCTAGAAGGTAGAAAAAGCAAATAATGTTATGTCTACTGTATAATGGGGAAACTGAAGTTCAGAGTAGTCATGTCATAAAGTAGTAGGAGGAAAAGCCATTGAAGAAAAAGTAGTAACATTACTTATTCCTCTATCCCCACTGCCTCAATTCCTTCATTAGAAATCTGGTTCTTCCAAGCAGTTTTACAAACAGCTTTTTCATTAGGTCTTCTCAGAATTATCATATCTAAAAAAAAGTTAGAATTTGTTAAAGAAATGTTATATAAGTTAATTTAAAATAGTGTCTGTATTCTGTGGACATCTGTTTCTACATCTCATGTTTAATTCCCATACCCTTAGATATGTAAGATGAATATGGTTGCATATGGCTTGTAAATCAATATTATTATCAAAAGAAGAAATAGTATTGATGCTAAATCAATTTTTATATTAAAAATCTTATAAGTGAATAAGAATTTCAAACTGTAAAACCACATGCTACAACATTGAGATGTGTGTTTAATGAATGTATTGCAAATGTATTGCTTGAGGGAAACTCTTACAGTCAAGGATGATTTACAATTTAAATGCTTTTGGTTGCCAGTTATATGCCAGGAACAGGGAATAGTATGGTAGATACAAAAAGTGTATCATCTCTTCTCTTAGGACATTAAAGTATACTATTATGGTTCAATATGCAATTGTTATTAACACTTATCATTAATATATAATTGTGTGCAATTATCATTCTGCAACAATATTAATAATTAAATATCATCACCAACATACAAGCATGGCTATAAATGCTGCATAATTATTAATTGTGTATTTTACTAACATAAATTAGCATTAATATTGTTAAATATAGGGCTATTATTAACAGTCAGTGTACTGAATTAGATTGACTATGGATGCCAAAGAATATAAGATATTCATGGAGAGAAAAAAAATCCCAATTTTTCTGCTTTATGTAACACACAGAGTTATGATATACTTAGGTGACTGTAATAAGTTAAAAAGTTCTCAGCTGTAAACATCTCTGTTTTCAAAGGTCATCAAAGAATGTAGGGTTTCTATGTGTGGTATGACTATGAAAATAATGACATTTTGGTGCTGAGATTTTTGGTGGTTGAAAAAGCAACAAGCCTATTTCTTTATAACTAAACTATTATACCACTAGGGCTACAAGTAATACCCTAATTAAATATTTGTTTGCTCAATTCTAAAACTTGAATAAAAGTGAACAAAATGCCAGGAAGGGCAGTATTGTATTTATAATGTCAGCCATCTGGATTTCAAACTCAACCCCAAAATTTCAGGTCATGTGACAATAGGCAATTTAATTATATTCTCTAAGCCTCATTTTTTCTCACTGGTGAAATGAGTGGCTGTGAGATTAAGTGTGGTAATGTATATAAAGAATCCATAGTGCCTGTCATATAGTATGCACATAAGTGGCAACAACATGGCAAAGGCATATAAATTTAGAGTTTCCTTTTTTCTCTTTGAGATCTACTTTACCTAGTGTTATTCTTGTAATTTACTTTTAATATGTCTAGTGCATTACTTTTGATATTTTATCTCTCATTTTATCTGGTGTTTTAGAAATCAATCTCTTGGTAAATAAGCATTTATCAAATAGCTGATATGCACCTTCATATACTCAGTATTGTGTAGAGATGAAGAGGCATGAATAGTGCTCCTACACTCACATTGCTGACCCATGAGGCATTTCCCTTGAATGAAAACTCAAATGTTTCCACTAGGATCAAATGCGTCAACAAAATGAAACGGTAGAACTGATATCGGGCTGGGTTCTGGCTTTATAATGTGATAGCTGAGGAACATTTTGCAAATCACAGTCTTTTTACTTTTAAATCTTCCTTTGTCAATAAAATGTGATTAACAGTTCTTGCCCTACCACCTCACCAGATTTTTGTCGGGATGACATGGTAAAATGTTTAAGCTAAGACATTTTATAAACATTTTAATCGAACTGCTTTTTAACTGTATGTCTTATAAACCTTAAAAAAAAAAAGAGAGAGAAAACACAAATCAAAATTCAGATGATCCAGTTTTAGGCCACTGAGTATATTGTAAAATCAGCCTTTGCAGCCATTTACCTTAATTTATTTACTATGTTTTTGCTACTGTAATTGTGGCTGTATGAAGTGGACTGCTTAAAAATATATTTTATATTACTATATAAATTTCCCCTTTGTTATTAGATCAGCCACAACTAATAGTGAGCAAAAATAAAATCACAAAATTTGTATCAGTGACTTTCTTCAGAGTAAATATATCTTACCAAAAAAAAGAAAGTGTTGAGATATGTAAGACTGTGGCTAATGAATGCTTGATTTGAATTTCAGATCTACCTCTTATAGAGTTGTACTCATAAATAAATAAAATCTACCCTAGACGTAGCTTCCTTAATAAGAATTGTGTCTATTAAAATTACAAAGTCCTTTTTCATAAAGCTATGGTCATTAACAATGATGGATGAAAATGTGGTTTTGTGAATAAAACACCTAAAGTTGTGTTTAACATTCATAGCAAAAGCAATGAAACTGGCCCAGCTTCATGTTAGCAAATAGTGAACCGTCTAATGAAGACACACCCCTACTGATCATAAAGAAAAGCTTTGTCTTATGTTATGCAAAACATAAACATAGGCTTATGTTTTGAAATCTCACTTATCACCTGCCACTGCCCTCCTGATAATTGTCTTTTTGCAGTTTCTTCATTTCTTACATGAAAGGGCTGGACAAGAAAGAGGATTTGTAAAGTTTAGTGATTCCATTTGTTTTGTTTGAAAGATTGTACTTCCCCTCTTGTCAGAGACACAACCTGTTTAATTCATCATTGCACATTTTATAATGCTCAGTAAATGATAATTAGTGGCGTTAACAAATATATCTTACTTTCCATTTTAATAATAGTTATACTTTAACAATTAATAGTATCCTGGAAATGGACTTATTTGAATAAGTGGGTACTATCTTTGATATTTGCCACATATTATCTTATTTTTAAGCATTCTAAGTGTAAATCTAGATATAAAAGTTAAGGAAGAAATTTGTTCTCTCTCATTTTCTCAGCTTAAATTTGTGCAACTGGTGTGTGTGTTTATAAATGTTTCAAAAATACATCAAAAAGGAATATATATTTTCTGATATGGAAAAATTTTTTTAGAAAACACTGTAAAGTAAAATGCTAATGAATTTGGCTTAGTGTTCATTTTTGGTTAAAATTGGATCCTGGGTTCTATTTTTATCTCAAGATGCTATGTTACTGGAAACAAAATTATTCATTTCTCCACATCTTAAATTTGTTGTAAAATAATACTAAACTTGCAATAAACAATGGTGTAGGGTTAGGAAGTATGTTTTTTACGTTCTGATAACTAGGTTTAAGCATCAATTTATATTTACATGTGCAGTTATTGTATTTAAAATGCAAATATATAAAACTTTATGTCATATAATATGATATATCATTCTTCCAGTGGCCCGTAAAAATGACCACTACCCTTCCTTAAAAGAGTTTTGAGTTAATCAGATTTCTATGCATTTTAAAAATAAAATTGAGTCTTTGAAAACTTTTATAAAACTATTTATTTTTGCATACAGGTAATATTTATTTACAAAAATAATGTTCAATGTAAGTACTGAAATATAAATCTCAGTAAGCATGTCACTGCTTGTTCAATGTTGTTAGTAGTAACTTCAATAATTACTCTAAGGCAAAAGCCAATTGTAGTTCTAAGATGTCATATTCATGGCTATCTGAAGAGCAACACCATCTCAGCTTGGGGATAAGTGAAACAGTTGTGACACAAAGGAACAGAATTAACCAATATTTATTTAGCCTTAAAGCATGTGTTATGATGTTGCCTTAGTTTCAGAAGTTACGTGGGAACCATGTGAGGATACAATTACTTTTATACTTAGTCTGCTGGAGACTTCCAGCATTGCACTAGTACAGATAAATTTTCAGAGTCAAAATGATGCTTTTGGTGAAACTTAAAATAGTGGAAATATATCAGTATTTTAAAGTCTCTTTTCATAAATTATATTTTTAATATATGTCCTATCTTAGTAAATTAAAAAATTTCCATTAAATGATGTGTTGATTATTTGTCTCTGAGACAAACATATTGTCCATGTGCCTTTACTCTTTGCAATCTGAGCAAATATCCATTTGAAATGAACAATTTCTGCTGAAGCATACAGCTCTGCTGGGTGCCTTCATTTCCTCCTTCTGAATTATCTTTAATCTACTTAGCTCAGCCTTTTCTTGCTTCAGATACTTCTTTTAGTTTTACTTCAAACCACGAAACTACCATCCTACATCTTAAATGCTTCACGTTATGTGTTTTACAATAATTCAAGACTAATTATTAAGCATATTTTTTTGCTACATAAAATAATCCCTGAATTATGCCTTATATTCCTTTCCTTCATATTGATTTGAGAATGCTGATTTCCAAGGAAGCATATGATAGTCAAGATTTTCCATGGACTCAAATGAACTAATTGAGAATAGAATAATAATTTCAATCAAACATCAAAATATCAATAGAAATGCAAATTTAAAAATCACTATGGATTGAATTGTTATGTGGTGTGTCATGGGAACAGAGGTGCAGGCACAGTAGAAACTTTTAGAAAATGGTCACTTTATTACTTACATAGCACAAAAGCTCCAAAAGAGCTGGATTAGAGAGCCCATCTCGCCAGTCTCCCAGGGAAGCCCCCTCTCTCCAAGTCAGGATTGTTGGATGACACCACCTCAAGCCCTACTTCACATCAGAATGGAAAGACAAATCTGGGCTGCCCAAGGACTGGTTATCTATACAACACAGGGTGAAGGGTCCCAGCCATTGAGAGTTCCCACCCTGATAAGCAGCTGAAACTGCTTGTTCCCAGTTTCTGGGCTTAAGATATGGTTGGGCCTTTACCTAATACCTCTCCCGGTTGAAGAATGGAAACACACTGAAACAACTGCATAGGACAGAAAAGGAGAAATACGTAGGCAGGAGCTGGAAGATGGCCACTAGGCGTGTCCCTGACTTCCCCAGAAATTACTTTCCATATCATTTTGGTAAATACTAGGCTGAAGTATGTTATTGTGTGTGTCAGTGTATCATAAAAAGCTATGTGTGTACTAATACTATGCTGTTTCAGCATTTATCCCAGTATCCACACTGCATATTATTTTCATGAAAATGAAAGTTCCTTTAATTGGTGAAATCCTGATTCCTTTCCCTTTTACTTGATTTCAAAATATTTTATATGTTTAATAATAAGTTGCCACCCCATTTGAAAGTGTTCATTGTAATGCTGAACCTTAGCAATCCAGTCACCTTTGTGCTCAGCTAGGAAATAAGAGAATAACCAGAATGTCTGTAACCGTAATATACCAAGTGATAGCTGATACATTATGAAGTGCAAAAGTACTCAGGATTGTGCCAATTTAATAAAAAGCAGCAAGTAAATGCAATGGCATAAACCCTAGAAGCAATTTTGTAGGCAGTGTGCTGTTGTTGATCCAGAAACCAGAGAAATGTCTTCAAGTTGAGAGTGTTTTACTGAGTCTCTCAACTGTATATGTTACTTTAGACTATATTGTCAAATGTTGGATATTAATTAGTGATGGTTTCAGAGGAATAAAACACACCAGTAACTAAAGGCCCATGCCTTTTAAATGGAAAATTGAAAGTTAATATGCATTTATACTTTAAAGGAGAGAGAATTTTATCAGATAAGCTAGCTCCAGAAAGGACAAATGTTTACTTACTCTTCCTCATTTCATTTATTCATGAGTGGCTGATATATTACTAATACATCATCTAAGCTACAAATAAATAGATCATTAGGGCAGCACATGAGCTTAAGTTAAGACATCAGAAATTTTCTTCCATTCATTTAAAATTCAGCAAAGATTTATTGAATGCCTGTTATGTGTAGAAATTAAACAGAGAACAAATTATGTGACTTTGAGAATTATCAATTGCTAATGATTCTTAAACTCTGAACTCAATCTTTCAATTGCACAAGTCTACCTAATCCTTTCTCATCAAGCCCATGCTATCACATATATCCAAAAGGATGAAGTGGGGGCCTTGCCTTGCCTGAATTCTGAAGCAAATGGGGTCTGTCCATGTGATTTCTAATAATAATTAGAGCAGGGACAGGATACTTATCATACTGTAACTCACTAGTTTTGTTTTTAATGACATAAAAGACATCTGTTATAGATAATGGCAAAACAATTAATTCTATAAATTTGCCTGGAATCAACCTTGACCTCATTTTCAGCCACTGCTTTATTTTCTATATTTAAAAAATGAAGCTACTCTTGTGTCTTCTGGAATTTCTCTCAGTCTCCACCAGAAAAGCAGATTTATTTGTTTATTTGCATTTAGTTGACGTTTTTGGCTTACTTATCTTCCTATGAATGAATTAGTTAATGCTGTGGTATCTTCTTATACATATGAGTTCCACTGCCTTTGAACCATTGTCTGGCTATCTGTGAATATGATGAATATGGATTTTCAAGGCCAAAGAAAAAATGTTGAAAAAAGAGTAAGAGTTAACTTTGAGTCAGAAAGCTTGGTTTGAAACAACTCTTATTAGCAGCAGTGCATTTTCAAGTTACTTAAGATCTATGTACTTTTGTTTCCTCTCTGTAAAATGGGAAAATAATATTAATAGCAGTAACCCACAGAATTGTTGTGAAAAGGAAATAAGTCAATTTTTTGTAAAGAACTAAAAAATGTGCCTGGTTGATAGTAAAGATTTTTTTTAAATGTTATATAATATTTTTATTATTAATGATAAAAATTTTTTGCCATCCCTTGAAGCTTGAAGCACCTTCTGCTTTGCAAGTGATCCAGCTTCCTTGCTATAGCAAAACTTTTGGTTTCCCAAATAAAATACTGTTATCTGCAGACTTGACTTTGATTTGCCTTTCAACAAGTTTGGAGGTTCCACCAAGACACAGAAGGTGACTCTCTGGGGCTGCAGACTCAGGCAACTGACAGATCCTTTGCATCTACTGTTCCATCGCTATAACTCTGCTTCTCCAGCTAAGCTCTTCTTATATCAGGACCCCACAATTTGCATTGAGTTCACCTGTCTCTTATTTGGGATTTTGATTTAGTTACCTTTGGTTTTGGTTTGATTTCAGTTCTTTTGCCTGACCTTCCATTTCATTTCATTTACTTTCTTCTTCCAGCTCTCTAATTTTCTGACTCTCTCTCTCAGAGACAGCACTTGGAAATCAATGAGGCTCAATAAGCCAACTCCAGACCAGCACTGTGTAATAAGCAGTTTGCTACTCCTCTCACTCCAGTGTCATGAGCTTCTTCTACCCATTATACCCACTCCAGAGTAATGAACTACTTCAACTCATTATGCTATGTTCAGTTCCAGATGCCCATCTGTAACTTCTATTTACCAAGGGATTCCTATGAGGTAAAAATGTATCAGAATGGCTGACACAGAAAGCACAGGGCCCAATAAATGTTTCAACTAACCACAGCATAAGTGAGTCTTCTTGCTCTAAATATTTCTCTCCTCTACCTTCATGTGTGCTTGCATTATAGACCTGCCGCCTCTGAATTTCTTGCTCATTGGTAAATCTTATGAAAGAAAATTTTTATAGTGGCCACTTAAAGAAACTTTGATGTAAAGAAAATTGTGTACTTGAGAGATACCTGGAAAAAAAAAAAAAACAGTCAAGATTGCTATGCATAGGCTGTTAGATGACATTCTGCCTCTATAACAGGCTACCTAAAGGTTAGTTAGAAAAAGAAAAGACAAAAACAGAATGGAACTTCAAACCACATTTGGAGCTCCCATGCTTTCTGTACCTAGCCTTTCCTCCATAGTTGTTCTAATGATTTCCTCTTGATCCCCTGGAGAAAATTTATCTAGTCCAGTTTCCTTGAATGAGTAAGCCTTTTACCAAACCTGGCATTCCTGCTAGAGAATAATTTAAACCTTCGGCCCAAACTGAACTAAAAGCTATAATTAAAGATTTTCCAAAAGACCAGCAAGCATTCATTGAAGAATGTAGTATTTTAGGGGATGCCTATAATCCAGGGTTCTCTAACTTATAGCAGCTTGTACACATGTTGGTCAGAAACTCAGATTTTAAATCCTGGGTGGTAAAAGCTGACTGGTTTGACGTGGAAAGGGTATCTCTTTCCACAATAAATCTAAAGGTCAAGGGCCTGAGAAATATGGCAAAGCTTCTTTAAGATTACACATAAAGAAGGTCATCATCAACATGGATGTAAGACATCCCCTGGGAAAGTCTTCTCTCTGAATCAACTACTAAAAGGACAAATTCCACTTGCTTAGAACTCTGGAGAATGATAGAGACTAAGAAACACTCCACAAGTGCTAACTTGATGAAAAAGAGGAATAATTTCCAAGATCAGGTAGGAGATTTTCTTCCCGGACCAGTCAGTCCATATCCCACTTCTTCATTCATCCCTCAGGGCTTGGAAGTGGCATGGACTAAATGGCCTGGGTCTCTCCTTTCCAGATGCAGACTATAGAGCCACTTTCAGCACTGAGAACCCCACACCTATCAAGTCACAGGAAACCATGTCCACAGAGGCCCAGGATGGAGCACAAGTGGCTGAAGGGTGCTGCATAGAGAAGGGCTCTGGCAGATAGGGAGAGAAAGACCACAGCCGAACTGTTGACAAGAGGTGCACTTACTCATCCAGTTTCTGTTCATTGGACCAACTAAATACGCAAAAAAAATATCTTTCTGGATTGACCTCATCTGGATTCCTGAGGTGATATTCCCTAGTGGGGAAGACACCACAGAGATAAAAGCCTCATAAGGAAAAAAAAATGTGAAAACTAAACTGCTGGCTGCTGTAAGACAGAATCAGTCCCAGAACTGAAAGATCTAAGGAAAAGGGGACCCTGAGTGAAAGAGAGAATTTAAACAAATAATAGGAGCTGAGGAGAAAATTCTCCAAAAAAAAAAAAAAGAACAAATCAATATTTCTGGAGAAGGAACAGAAGAAAGGACACTTTCTACTGGAGGTGAAACAAATGCACCAAAAAGGACAATCTTAACAATTGCACCGTATATGCAGGACAGAAAACAAATGAAGAGCTGAGAAATTGAAATAAATACAGGCTACTCTAAAGGTCCAAAATAAGTTGAACTAAGCACCAAAAAGATCCTTAATACAAAGCCAACCAACAATAAAACCATAGATCCAGGGAGAAACTGACCTTCAGGGAAAACACATCAAAATAATCAGATGCCCAGGCATCAGCAAAAATTGCAAGCCATACGAAGAAACAGGAAGGTATGGCTCAGTCAAGGAAATAAATTAAAACTTCAGAGGAGATACAGAATCTGGAACAAACCTCCTAAATCAATTGAAAGAGATGAAGAAAAACATGATATAGAGCTAAAGGATATTAAGAAGACAAGATGTTAGCATAAAGAGAATTTCAAAGTTTAAAAGGAAACGTGGAAATTAAGGAGAAGAAAGTCACAATAGTGGAGATTAAAAATATACTAGAGGGAAGAGGATATGGCTCAAGTGATAAAGCCTCCACTTACCATATGGGAGGACCCAGGTTCAATCCCTGGGGCATCCTGGTGAAAAAGGAAAAGAGAAAGAGTGCCTGCATGGCAAGCCAGTGCCCATGTAGTGAGTCAAGTGCCCACTTGCTGAGCCAAGTGCCCACGTAAGTGCCCACATGGTGAGCCAAGTGCCCGCGTGGCAAGCTGAGTGCCCACACAGTGAGCCAAGTGCCTGAATGAAGAGCTGAGTGCCCATGTGAGTGCCTGCTTGGTAAGCAAGTGCCCACATGAGTGCCCACGTGGCAAGCTAAGTGCTTGTGTGGTGAGCCGAGTGCCCGCCTGAGTGCCCATGTGGTGAGCCAGTGCCCAAGTGGCGAGCCAATGCCCGCATGGTGAGCCGAGTGCCCATGCAGTGAGCTGAGTGTCTGTGCGGTGAGCCAGTTCCTGTGCAAGTGAGTCATGCAGAAAGACAATGATGCAACAAAAAAAGAGAAATGAAGAGGAGAGTCAAGGTGAAGTGCAGCAGAGACCAGGAACTGAAGTGGCAAAATGGACAGGGAACTGCTCTCTACATCAGAGGTCCTCAGGATTGAATCCTGGTGAATGCTAGAGGAGATAGATGAGAAAAGGAGACAAAAAGAGAAATCTAGAAGATCACACAGAAAATGGATATAGCAAAAACAACAGGGTAGGAAAGAAGGAGGGGAAGGAAAATAAAATAAAATAAAATAAAAATTATATATATACTAAAGGCATACAATACCAGATTTGAATAGGCACAATAAAATAATCAGTGAACTAGAAGACAAGGGAATTGAAACCATATAGTCAGAGAACAGATAAAGAAAATAATGGAAAAAATTGAGCACTGTCTCAGGATTTGTATGACAGCATGAAGGAACCAAACATACAAATCATGGGTTTACCAGAAGTAGAAGAAAGGGGAAAGGGGGCAGAAAGAATATTTGAGGAAATAATAAAAACTTTCTTAACTGTTATGAAAGACATAAATATTCATGTCCAAAAACCTCAAAATATTCCATAAAGAATAAACCCTACTAGATATACTCTAAGACATACACTAATCAGAATGTCAAAGACAAAGATAAAGAGAGAATTCTGAAAGTAACAAGAGAAAAGTTATTTGTAATATTACAGTGGATCCTCAGTAAGACTTTAAGTGCTGATTTATCATTAGAAACCACAGAGGTGAGAAGTGATATGATACATTTAAGGTACGATAAGGAAAAGCTGACAGCCAAAAATACTTTATCCAGTATTTTAATTTTCTAAAGGCATCCAAGGTGATATAGCAGAAATGGGTTAGCTTTTACAGTTGGGATATACTAACTTTTAAGCTTACAGTTCAGAGGTTGAGAAAAATGTTCAGATCAGGGCATATCAGGAGATGCTCTCTCCCTGATGATGGATGTGGGTGATCCTGAACCCCTCTACACATGGTGACATATGATGGTTTCTATCTTCTCCTCTGAGCTCTGTTACTTTCAGTTTCTGGCTGCTCCTACTGTAGGTAGCTTTCTTAGCTGCTGTGGATTCTTCTCATTTCTATGTCTTTTTTTTTTCTCTGTCTATTCATCCAATTTATAAAGGACTACAGTAAAAGCATTAAGACCCACCCTGGGCATACCTTATTGAAGTGATCTAATCAAATGACCCTTAACTGAATCTAATCTAATCAAAAGCTACCACCTACAATAGGTTCACATCAAAAAGATTGGACCAATTAAAAAAAAAAATTCTGAGGTCCACAAAAGACTCAAACTACCACCTCCAGCAAAAATCTCCTTCTGAATTAAGGAAGAGTTTAAAATATTCACAAATAAACAGAAACTGAGAGAGTTTGTCAACCAAACCTAGCCCGACAAGAATTCCTGAAGGGATTTCTTCAATTTGAAAGGAAAAGGCAGGAGAAAGTAGCTTGGAATATTGTGAAGAAATGAAGATCATTGGTAAGGGTAACCAGAAGGGTAAATGCAAAACCTAATTGTACTATATCCCCAACATGCAATTCTCTTAGTTAATTCCTATAAGAGTCAGGATACAATTGAACAAGAAAAAGGCATATTTACTAAAAATGAACATGCAAAATATAAAGATATAATGTGGGTAAAACAACATAAAGAAGGGAAACAGAGGGATATAATAGCAATATGCTATTGATGCTAAGGTTGCATCTTTTCAAATTAATAGCTTATAAATACAGATTGTGTAACAAAAACCATAGAGTAACCACAAAGAAAATTTAAAAATATATACAGAAATAAAAAAGAGAAAGGGATCAATCAGATACTTCACAAAAGATCAACTAAACATAAAATGAAGTTGAAAAAAAGGAAAAGAAAATTTTTAAAAGGAGATATTACATATAAAAGCCAAAGGACAAAATGGCTGAAGTAAGAACTGCATTTGCTGTAATAACACTGAATGTTCATGGATTAAGCTCCCCAATCAAAGACACACATTGGCAGAATGGACGAAAATGCATGATCCAACTATATGTTTTTTATAAGACACTCACCTTAGTTCCAAAGACACAAATAGATTAAAAATGAAAGAATCGAAAAAGCTAATTCATGCAAATGGTATCAAAAAAGGAGTTGGTGTAGCTATACTAATATAAATCAAAATATACTCTAAGTCAAAACCTGTTACAGGAGACAAAGAAGGACACTATATTAATAAAAGGTCAATCCACAAAGAAGAACTAATAATCATAAATATTAATGCACCTAACCACAGTGTAACAAAATTCATGAAGCAAACTCTGGCAAACTGACAAGGGTAATAGACACCTCTACAATAATATTTGAAGATTTCAATACACCACTCTTATCAATAAATGGAACATCTAGACAGAAGATCAATAAAGAGAGAACTTGAATAATATGATAAATGAACTAGACCTAACATGCATATACAGAACATTGCACCCCCAAACAGCAGTATATACATTATTTAAAGTGCACATGGATCATTCTTCAGGATAGAGCACATGTTATATTGCAAACAAGTCTCAATAAATTTAAAAAGATTGAAATTACACCAAACATTTTCACTGATCATAATGGAATGTAGCTGAAAATCATTAATGGGCAGAGATTGAAAAATACACAAATATATGGAAATTAAACAAAACAGTCTTAAAAGATCAGTGGGTGAAAGAAGAAATTAAAAGGGAAATCAAGAAATATCTTGAGATGAATGAAAATGAGAAAACAACATTTCAAAATTTATGGAATGCACTGAAGGCAGTGCTGAGAGGGAAATTTAAAGTCCTAAATTAAAAAAGAAGAAAGCTAAAATCAAACACTTGGCAAAACTAGAAAAAGAACAGCAAACTAAATGCAAAGCAAGCAGAAGCAAAGAAATAATAAAGATTGGAGTAGAAATGAATAAAATAGAGAAATAAAAAAAACAGTAGAGAGCAATAACAAAATCAAAAGTTGGTTCTTTGAACAGATCAATAAAATTGACAAACACTTAGCTAAAATGACAAAAAAGGAGATAATATGCAAATGCAATGAATGTCCCATAATGATGAAAGAGATTGTTGATGTGGGAGGAGTGGAGTGTTGGGGGTGGGGCGTATATGAGGCCCTCTTATATTTTTTGAATATAACATTTTAAGAAAAATAAAGAGAGAAAAAAACAAAACAAAAACAAACAAACATAAAATTTCAAAAAAAAAAAACATTAGAAATGAGGAGGACATTAATATTGACTCCACAGAAATAGAAAGGGTCATAAGAGTATACTATGAACAACTGTATGCTAACCAATTAGTCAAACTAAATGGAATTGACAAATCCCTAGAAACACATGACAAATGTACACTAAGTCTAGATGAAAGAGATCTCAACAGGCCAATTACAAGTAGATTGAATCTGTCCCCAAAACCTTCCAAGAAAGAAAAGCCCAGAACCAGAGGACTTTACAAGTGAATTTTAACAAACATTACAAGAATTAATACCAAATCCTTCTCTAACTCTTCCAAAAAAATTGGGCAGGAGGGAACCTATTCACTCATTCTACAAGGCTAATATCACACTAATATCAAAGACAGGTAAAGACACTACAAGAAAATAAAATTACAGAGCAACTTCTCTTATGAATATAGATGCAAAAATCCTCAATAAAATACTTGCAAATCAATTCCAACAGCACATTAAAAGAATTATACTCCAGGATCAACTGGGTTTTATCCTAGGTATGCAAGTGTAGTTCAACATAAGAAAATCAGTTAATGTAATACATCACATTAATAAAATGAATGGAAAAAATGGTGTGATCATCTGAATTGATGCAGAAAAAGTTGTCAAGTACAATCAATTGGAAATGAATAGTCTATTCAAGAAATGTTGCTAGGAGAACTGGATATTTGTATGCAAAAGAATGAAGGAGGACCCCTATCTCATACCGTATACAAAAATTAACTCAGAATGGATTAAAGATCTAAAAATAATGACCAAGAATGTAAAATTCCTAGAAGAAAATAAAAGTAAATATCTTCAGGATCTTGTCTTAGGCAGTGATTTCTTAATTTTATGCCCAACACAGCAACAAAAGAAAATATAGATAAATGGGACCTCATCAAAATGAAAAACTTTTATAACTCAAAAGACTTTATTCTGAAAGTGAAAAGAAAGTATACTCCATAGGAGAAAACATTTGGAGCCCACATACCTAATAAGGGTTTAATACCCATAATATATAAATATATCCTACAACTCAACAATAAAAAGACAGAACCCCATTTTAAAAATGGGCAAAAGATTGAACAGACATCTCTCCAAAAATAATACACAAATGGCCAAAAAGCATGCTAAAAGATCCTCAACATCACCAGTCATCAGGGAAATGCAAATCAAAACCACAAGATATCTTTTTCAATGGTTACTTAAAAAAAAAAAAAAAAGAAAATTACAAGTGTTGGAGAGGATGTAGAGAAACAGGAAGACTCATTCTTTCCCATTGGGAATGTAATATGAAGCAGCCACTACGGAAGACAGTTTGTTGGTTCCTCAGAAAGCTAATTATAGAATTACCATGACATGACAATTCCTCTATTAAGTATATACCCCAAAGAATTGAAAGTAGCAGCTCAAACAGATATTTGCACACCAGTGCTCAGAGAGGCAGTATTCACAATTGCCAAAAGGTGGAAGCAACCCAAGTGTCCACCAGCTAATGAATGGATAAATAAAATGTGGTATATACAGACAATGGAATATTATTAAGCATTAGAAAGGAATGAAGTTCTGGTTCATGTGACAACATGGATGAACCTTGAAAATATTATGTTGACTTAAATAAGCCATACACAAAAGGACAAATACTGTATGAGTTCAATGACATGAGATAATTAGAATAAGCAAACTCATAAAATTAGAATATAGGTTACCAGGGGCTGATTTGGGAGTAGGGAATGGGAGTTAATGCTTGAGTTTGTGTAGAATTTCTATATGGGTTGATTTTAATGTTTTGGAAATGGATGGTGGTAATGGTAGCACAACATTGTGAGTGTACTTAGCAGCACTGAACTATATATGTGAATATGGTTAAAAGGGAGGACTATAGGTTCTATATATGTTACTAGAATAAAAGTTAAAATATAAAATGTAGGACTTTAAGGAAGCGGATGTGGCTCAGGTGACTGAACTCCCAACTAACACATGGGAGGTCCATGCTTTGGTTTCCAGTGCCTTCTGAAGAAGAAAGTGAGCTGGCATGACAGGCAGGCACAGCAAGCTGACACAACAGGAGACACAAGAAGAAAAACATAATGAAAGATACAACAAAGCAGAGAACAGAGGTGGCTCAAGTGATTAGGTGCCTCCCCTCCCACACTGGTAGTTCCAGGTTCAGTTCCTCATACCTCCTAAAAAGATACAGCACACACCAAGTGCAAATCACAAGTGGGTGGGGAAAAATAAGTTAATTAATTAATTTAAAAAATAAATCTTTAAAAAAAGTAGTACTCTACAACACAGTCAACACTATTATAAATGAGGGACTATAATTAATAGTACATTTATAAAGATGCTCTTCCATGAATTATATCAAATGTACCACACCAATGCAAAGTATTAATAATAGTGGACAAAAAAATACACCCTAATATAATATATGGACTATAATTAATATTTCAATTATAATATTTTTTCACCAATTGTAATGAATATAAAACTAATGAAAAGTGTTAATAATAGGAAGGGAGTATCTGGGAACACTGTATCTTTTACATGATTTTTCTGTAAACCTACAACTTTTCTAATTTTTAAAAAAGTTTTTAATTACATGTCTTTGCCCAGTACAAAGAAAATCTTAAAACTTTCTCTACACCTATCAATGAGAAAGATTAGCCCTAATGTTAAACAAGTAACCTCAGCTTATCCAATCTGCCAAAAATGAGAATACTGATAAAAATATGAGGGGTCCAGGACAGAAAGTCAGTTCTTTTATATAAACTAGTCAGTTTTCTATTTCTGTGTTTTTGTGTTTTCATGTCTGATTCATGGCTGAAAAATTTTAAATATAATCTATAAGCTCTCCATTTGTGTCTGTCTGTAGGGTTTTTTTTTTTTTGTTTACTTAATTTAATTTAATTTAATTTAATTTCTTTATTTTTCCTTTATTTTCTTTTAAATGTTACATTAAAAATGAGGTTCCCATATACCCCCCATCCCCTCTACCCAACTCCTCCCACATCAGCAATCTCTTCCATCATTGTGACACATTCACTGCACCTGGTGAATACATTTTGGAGTAGTGCTGCACCACAAGGACAGTGGTCCACACTGTAGTCTACACTCTCCCCCATTCCAGCCAGCGGGCCATGGCAGGACACACAATGTCCAGCATCAATCCCTGCAACACCACCCAGGACAACCCCAAATCCTGAAAATGTGACCACATCATATCTCTTCTTCCCTCCCACCACCATCATCAGCCACCGTGGTCACTCTCTCCACATCAATATTACAATTTCTTCCCTTACTAATCACAATAGTTCCCCAGCAGAACAACAGTTAAGTCCATTCTAATTCACACTCCACTTCTCCATCCCATGGGCCCTGGGATGGTTATGTCCACTTCACCTCTATGTCAAAAAGGGGCTTAGATTCCACATGGATGATGGATGCAATTCTCCTGCTTGTAGTTGTAGGCATTCTTGGCTCCCTGGTGTGGTGGTTGATCTTCTTCACCTCCCTGTTAGCTGGACAGGCTAAGTTCAATAAACCAGAGGGTAGGAGTTGCAAGTCTGCTGAGAGACTGAGGGCCTGGCTGTCACAAGGACAGTCCAGAGATTCAGGTCTCCTGAGTATACACCAACCCAAACGCCAACCACAGGTCCAGTAAAAGGAACAGAAGAGGCATGTGTAGAAAGGTCATATCTGAGTCCAATTCCATCACACTCAGGAACACAAATTCCCAAGTAGGGCCAACTGACATGGCCCTGAATTCCATAGTCATCTGCCATGACCATAGAACCTGTGGGTCTCTGTAGCCCTCAGGAGAACCAGTACCTGGGTTTCTATCTACTTCAACTGTCCCTGGTACCCTGCTGAGGTGTGCATAAGCATTAGTCCTCTGATGACTGCCCAACTCTGGATGGTATTACCAAATTAAATTATGAAACTCCTTAAGAGTGCTATTCAAATTGACTTTACTGATCCTAAGTTATCATTATATGTATGAGGTGTTCAAAATGATGAAAAAATGTAAATTTGTATTTAATGAAATTTAGTTATTATTCAGACAAACTTTATTTCAAGAGTAACTATTTTGTAGGATGTCAACTTGAACACACTTTCAGATATCATTTTGGTAACTTCAATATGTAAGGTCGGTAGGATGAGTTTTTGTTAAGGAAAAAAGAGAATAGTCTTCCTAAAGTAAATTGACTGCTTGTTGCAGAGTGAGAATCAGGAAACCGTAGGACAAATCTTGAATGGAAATAGAAACTTGTAAAAGGTTTGCAGAAATGAATTTTGTTTGTCATGGTCAAATCTGAATAGGATGTGATAGGTTTATTTGTAAGGTTTTAAAAGTGTTTTCAGATTAAATAATATTATACAAAACTAGAATTTGCTTTTCCTTCTGTTAAAATGATGACATTTTCTTACATTATTGGTCTGCTTTTAGTTGGAGGTTATAAAAGTTTTTTCTTAACTATCTGAGTAATCTGCCTAGAAGGCAAAGATTCTGCATCTTATCAAAATAATTTCCTATGCCTTATATTGACCCTATCCTTTAATGTTTACTTTTAAAAGAACTATGTTTGTTTGGTTTTATCTTTTTTTTTTTTTTTTTTTTACAGTCATCTAACCTCTTATATTTACTTTTAAAATCTTTTATTGTCACTTTGGTTAATTAGGTCCTTGATTATTGTTTACCAGTGAACTATATATAATCAAATGTTCATACCTCCTGACAACTTTTGACATTTTGCCATCTCAAAATCAAACCTGAAATGTTATATTTTTTATTTCAAACAAATCTTTTGGGATTTTCCAAAATATCCCTGGAAAATCCCAAAGGGTTTGTTCTTTCATCTTATATAAAGAAAGGTGCTAGAAAAAGTTATGTTATTATTTGCATGGAAAATGTTGTCAAATTAAAAGACGTTTTCTAACTTCTATTCCTTACATTCATATGGGTAAACTGTTATTATTGAAAATATTTCAGAAATTATATAGAATTCCTAGACATTTTTCAATGTCCTTATCCATGATATGTCCTGATACATATCTGCCTGATATTAAACAGTATAGTGTTATTGGTCATAATTTTAGCTTTCCTAAAATAAAAAAAATTGTTACATGCCAGGAAAAGAACCAAATGTCCTTGTCCATTACCATTGTTTTATTTTGGTGCTTCCCTGGATGTTCTTGCAATCAGCTATGGATCAGAGTTGGGTCTTCAACAAAAATAGACTTAAAAAAGAAGCAAGATGAGATGTGGGGGCTTTTTCAGGACTTGGAGTTGTCCTGGGTGGTGATGCAGGGACAGTTACCGGATGTTGTATGTCCTCCCATGGCCCACTGGGTGGAATGTGGGAGAGTGTGGGCTATGATGTGGACCATTGACCATGAGGTGCAGCAGTGCTCAGAGATGTATTCACCAAATGCAATGAATGTCTCATGATGATGGAGGAGATTGTTGTTATGGGGGGAGGAGTGGGGTGAGAGGGATGGGGGGTATATGGGGCTCTCATATTTTTTGAATGTAATATTAAAAAAATAAATAAAGACAAAAAACTGAAAAAAAAGAAGCAAGATGTGATTAATTATTAATCATGTTCTACCTCTCACTTGCATAACCCTCTTAAAACTGTAAAAGTGGGGCACAAATACCTCAACCATCAGGGCCCTTTGAATATCTTTGAATGGACTTTACATGGCTATCCCCTTCTGTGGAATATGGATATTTCTTGTGATTGTATGTCTATGTTCTGGATGGATATATTTTTCCATGTCACAAAGCTATTGCCCTCACATATCTAAAAAACTATTAGAGTCTGTTTTACCATTTGGGGAATTACTGCTATTTTCTCAAGTGACAGATGCACACACTTTACTGGAATTGTAATCAAGGAACTTTCCTAGGTCTTACAACCAAAAGCTTCACTGTACCTATTGTCTTCAATCATCAGGAAAGGTAGAAAGAACAAATGGTATCTTAAAATTGAAATTAGCTCAATTATCTAAATCTTTCTCTCTGTACCTTGGCTTAAGTTTCTTCCTTTAACTTTGATGTCCATAAGACCTAGTCCTTCAAAAGAAAACTGAAAGTCCTGAATTGAAATCACAATGGAAAGATCCATGAGGATCATTATTTTCCTACCATACCTAACCCAATCTATTACAATCTGAAACTGTTAATTATTACAAGGGACTAACCACATATACCTAGTTTATCCATTCATACATCCAGGCTACCTTTCCCAAGATCCTCAACAGTGGACTCTATAAGACCTTCAACCTGGAGACTTGGTATACTGGAAGAAGGATCAATGAAAGATTGCTTTAGAACCTCCATGGAAAGACCCTTATCAAGTCTTATTTACCATTACTTTGACAGTAAAACTAATGGGATTGATGCCTGGGTCCAAATGTCACAAATAAAACATACTACAACCCCTTGGGAGTTCACTCCCATTTCAGACATCAAGCTAAAATTAACATAAGGACTATAGAATCAGAGAGCAACTGATGTATGCAGCTTCTGCCCAAGACATCAGAATAAACAGATGATGCCCAAGATCAGGAATCAAGATTCACATGGATTTTCTTCCCTTAGTCCCTATCTCTTCCTTTTGCCATCATTCCAAATGTTCTATTATTCATCCTCTACCCCTTACAATGTCCAATCTCCATCCCAATAATATCCTACCTTCACCATGATTTTCTTTTATTTCCTCTTTATACTATTCTGCTCTATACAATTCCTTTGCCCTTCTAGCACATCATACAGCAAATGAAACCATTCAGAGTAACTGCTGGGTCTGTGCCGATCTCCCACTTAGTCTTAAAACAGGTATTCCTCTAGTAACCATCGTCCACATACTTTTAGACTTGGCTCTTGCAGGAAACATCCAATGTACACAATTGGATAAATCTTTTTGGAATAACTCTAGACTGAGCCTTAAGAGTCCCAGAGTCTGGAATTACAGTGTGGATTCTTTAACCCAAAGAACATCGTGTTTTACTAGAAACCAGACAGATAACAATGGCCACCCTGTAGGGCATAGTAAATGTTCAGTTTCTAAATGGCAAGCTGTCTTTTACTTTCCTGAGACAGGAGCATACAGTAGAGGCCAGGCCCACTTTAGAAATACCAATTTTCTCTAGGCACCCCAAAGTTTTAACATCATAAGAACTTATTCCACTCAAGGCATACATTTCTTGTGGGCTGAAAGGTCGTGCAAAGGAAGTTGCTGGTTAAATGGGACTAAGGTATCAGAAAATAATGAAGATGATGATTATGATCCTTCTTTTGGTGTTTACATTCAATTAGCTTTGCCACTCAATATCCCATTACTTACAGTCAATAGATACCCTTTTTTGCTTTTCAGGGACATTATTTTGCAAATGGACATAAGACATACATAATACTACTTATAGACAGTGTTGGTTCCTGTTATATAGCTTCTACTTTTCCCCAAATGGTTCTTTATGATAAGCTTCCAAAAGGAAAAATTAGAAACATGAGAGCTTTTATGACCTCTTCTCATATTACAGAAACTCATGGAAAGACGATTGCTAGACTAGAGACAGATCCAAATGGATCATGCCTAAACTGATTAACACATTCTGTTAATTTTGTGTGTTACTTTATTTTTAAAAGGCAAGCCAAACTTGCTTTCCTGAAGTAAACTCAACTTTATTGTACTGAATAAGCCTTTTAATAAATTGCTGAATCTGATTTACTAACATTTTCTTTTGAACTTTTACATGTACATTGGTAAGATAGGTGTGTTTTCTCTTCCATATACTATCCTTGTTAGGGTTTTTGCTTTAGGGTGTTCTTGCCTCAACCTAACACCTCTCTTTTTCTTCCCCTATTCTCTGAAAGAGTTTAATTGTAGCATAATTTCTGTCTTAAAATATATTTTACTTAGATAGCTTGTTCACTTTTTTCCCTATCCTATAGGGTACAAAGTTATCATGCACTTAAAGATCTGTAATGATTTCCTGATTCAATAGATTAGATGCAGACCAGACTAAAATTTTCAACAAAAACCAACATGAATGCTCAGGCATCACAATCAATAAATAATATTTTCCTTTTATATCCATTTCCTGTGAAAATCCATCACAACCTCCTTATTGAGTTAACCATAAGGCTTGTCCCTATATAATAATCTTACCATGTTCATTCGCCTCTAATATATTATTACATTTTATATACAAATGAAATGAATTATCATAGCATCAAAAATGTAGATTAAATTCCTGTTCTATTTCTTTTGGTGCAATGTTGGACAATAATATATTTTCTGATTCTCACTTGCTAAGTCTGCAAAATAGGAAAGTTCAGTGTTATTTTCAAAATTGAATAATAAGGCCCATCAATGTAATTTGTAAACTGAAAAGTTTTATTTGTAAAGGTAAGCTATTATTACTGAACTGAAACTGGCCAGTGAGCTTTATAAAACAAGATTAATTTTCAAGGAACTTAAATTTTTGTTAATGAAATAAGACCTAATATTTTCAAGAATGTAACACTTGAATGAAAAACTTCAGAAACAATAACAGCCATCTGTTCCAATCTAGTAGGAGCCTGCTTAGGTACTACGTTGCTGCTCCTGTGTAGTCATTTTCATTTCTTTTACACCCAAAAGAAAATTCTCAAGAGCATGTGCTCTCATGAAAGATGTATGTTTTTTTTCTCCCAAACCCTTGAGCACAAACACATGTTTATATATATGAGTTTTTAAAAACTAATACTGTATCTGTGTAGGAAAAGACAGGCACTAAGACATATGGGTACTAGCACTTTGTGAGATTTATCTGCTTTCCAAATAGAAATATGTATTATGCTTTAAACCATTAGCTATACTCACATTTTCTTGAGTTTAATCCAAATTGGAATGTTATTATAATATTGCTTATTTTCCCTAAAATTACAGTAACTATTTAGGAAATTGCCTGGATTGCCAGCATTTTAGGTGGCATTGTGTTTACTTAGACCAGAAGTTACTTTAAATATGCATTATTTCCTTAATGGAATGTACTGTATTTTCATTTTCTTTAAATCACGGAGAGATGTGTTATCTCCTTGCCCTCCTTTTTGACCATAATATTCTGGGGACCACATTTATTATAACCTAAAGGAGACGTTTAGCACATCTTCAGATACTGGCAGTTAGCAGGAATACTGAGAAGCAGAGTTTCTTGATATTTAGCCTGGCTCCAAAACTTAGCCCAGAAATTTCATAATTCTTTAACTGAGCAATATAGAAAAATGTTTCTAATGTTAAACGTATGCCATTTCTGAATCTTCAGAGGTTATCCACATTGTATTCAGGCCAATGAGAAAGTGGTATGTGAGAATGGATAACAAACTACACAATTGTGAGGCGAATATAATGAATAGTCTGCCTTAGCTGTATAAATGCTCACTATATTCAGGCTACTGTATTCCACATACAATGCATTTATTAATAGCACACATCTGTTTTTTGGATACCAAAATCTAACTTTTCTTTGATCATATTTAGCTTGGCAGTTCCAGAATTAAAGGCTTAGTAGCTTGCTTATTTTAAGCAAAGACATTAGAAGTGAAGTTGCTTTATATTCATTCCCACTTAAGACATTCTTTATACACAGGTATGAGGTATCTGGGATATTAATTAATCTTTGGAAAATTACATATATGATTGTTTTACTGGGGTAGAGATTTTGGTTTTTTCCAGGAAAGTTTATTATGTGTTTTTGCTTTGTTTTGATGAGTAGATAGTACCAAGAATTATTTGAAAATTCAAGAGGAGATTATGGTTAATATGGAAGAATTCTATAAATAATTAAGAATTTATTTTTAATGTTATAATTCTTAGAATTCCCCCCCCAATCCCAGTGTTATCTATGGTTTTGAATCACCACAATCCACTCAGTAATATGAACAAGAGAAATACATTACTATTTGTAACTGAATACTGACAGATCTATTTAAACTAATTTTTTAGAAAAAAATTTGGCCACCAGGTAATTGAAAGCCAAAGCATTTAGTACTTGATATTTTGAAATTAATTTAAATGTAAAAGGTTTTATATAAATTAATTTAGTTTGGATTTGATTATATTTTATTTTATTCTCATAATAAAATATTTTAATGAAGGTGTATGGCCATTTAAAAAAATCGACTTTTTATGAGCAATTGAAGGTAACAATCTATAGGGTTATACAAAATCTGAATTCTAATTACATATAACTTCCCAAGGATATCTTAGTCATGTTGCTCAACAGTCAAATTGGACCAGATGACCTTGAACTCCTATGCCCATCTGATCATCAAAATATGAAAAAAACTTATGAAAATATGCATACTCAAGCTGCTTCTAATATACTATTAGGACATATTCTATGGAAATATTTTCTACAACCTGACTAAGCTTTAACCAGCCTGATTTGAATTATCTTTGCCTTCTTAGTTTTGATATCTATTTTATATTTTTATGGCATTTGAAATATGTAAGCCTCTAATTTCTACATATATCTTCATATATATGGCACAATATTCTAAAATGAATTTTAGACAGTACTGCGGAAAGCCTTTCTGTGCCCCTCCATCTGCTCTCCCCATAAAGTTTGGTGACTGATAAGAAAGGTTGTAATTTTTCTTTTTTATTTCTTTTTTCCCCTTCTGTCTCTGGGAATGTGTTCTAAAATCTTTGTAGCCACTGACTAAAAACTGATTTGATTGCTATGAGTGACGTTTAGATGGGGTGCATGTGATTCCCCAACAGCACAAAAAAGGAATGGTTAAAATAGGAGTGTTTCTCTATAGCAGGAGCCAAGAGGTCTGTTAAATGGTCCTACTACAAAGAGTATCCTAATTTCATAACCCCCACGATTCTGTCCAGTGAATGGGAATCCATTTTCACTTTGAATGCCAGTCATAAATTTTGCTCTTGCCCCCAATAAAATTAAAATACCCTCTTTTTGCTCTAAAATTCAGACCCAAGCACAAAATTTCCACAACTGGCTAGTAATCACAAAGCCATAGTTACCTACAAAGAGAAAGAGAAGCCACTGTGGGATGATAAGCAATGCTGGGGCCACCAACACTTTGCTGGGTATTTGGAAAGATCTTACAGTAAGATGTGGAAAAAAAGAGTAACATAGTAATGTGATAAATACTGGAAACATAGATACATCTAAACAGTACATAAAACAGGAGTAGGAATGTGTGAAAAGAATAATAAACGTACCAATGCAAATAAGCAATGATCTGTTTAAGATAAATAAGAAACAAGATAAGAATAGGACAAATAAAAGAATCATAAAAACTTTTAGGAAGGCCCATAACAGAGAAAACTCCAATGTAAAATGTTTCTCTCAATTTCTAAAAAAACAAAGACAGACCCGTTCTCTCTTCAGTTATCTGAGCTGGAGCCCAGTCCTCGTACCAGCACCAGTAAGCCGTCACAGGCAGAACAGACAGTGTGATTTCCATGCAACTACAGTTGTTGCTATGTTGTTAATTAGTAAAAAATAGTTAAGTGTTTAAGAACATTGAAATTGAGCCATGGAAAATCCTGAGATGTTTAAGACAACTTAAAAGTGGCAGAAAAAAGTTACACAGTCTGTCATTGCAAATGAGCAGCTAGTTTTTCTCAAATCTGTAGAACCTCAGGAATATGAGTCTGACCCTAAACTTTTTCTAGTATGAAGATGTTTGTTTTCTTCAATTAAAAAAATGATCAAATTCTATATGCAGATATTTGGAACCAAGAAACATTTGACAAATTATAGGTCGCCAGCATCTGAAATCCAATAGGACGAAACTGTATATTAAATTATACATTGAAAGTTTGGTTCAATGAATTTAGGTATTTAAATCCTAATTTCAAGAGTACAAATCAAATCTGTATTTTGGTATTATTTTTGCTGTGATACAATTCACTTCTTACTTGGGTTATTAAGCAGAAAGAAAAAAAAGAAATAGCAGCTATCTTTCACATTTACTGTGAACAATAAAGCAATAACTCATGAGCAGTCTTGATCCATACTGATGAAACATTACACCTCAGGATTCAGGCAATGCAAGCACAGAAAGAGTGAAGATTAAAATCACTAAAACTGATCTGTGAGAAGATTAAAATCAAGCCTCTCGTAATTTCTCACTGCTGTCAGAAGTGGATTAAAAAATTAAAAGCTCCTTTTATCCCATCACCAGGAGTTTCATTCAATATATACCAAAATCACTCAAATTTTGAACAACAAACTGATAGGATAATTTGGCTGAAGAGCACATTCACCTCAGTATTCCCTTTTTTTAAAAAGGCAGCTTTGACTTTATTTTCTCAAAGCTTTGATTGTTATCATGCACTTAATAATGGCATTATTACTAACTTTTCTACCAAGGTATACATGTTTTTATTTATGCAATCATTGTCATGGATAAGTTGACATCAAAAAAGAGAAGAGAATCATAAATTTAGCTCATATTCCCCTCATATGTAAATACTTAAAAAATTAAGTCCAGTGGGGTGAGATTTCTACTCCCTGGTTTCCATTCTTCCATCCACAGGAGGAATATGAGGGAACCCCAGAAATTTCTTGTACCCCAGAAAATATTGATGGCCTCACACTACCTTCAGCCTTGAGACCATCAGGTATAATCAAATTTTGTCTTTTAATCAGTTCTAAATTTGCTACAAGTATTATCTAAAAACTCACTCTTTCTCAGATCATATTCCCAGACCCAGCAGTGTCCCACTATGGAGACTTAGTCTTGGTTGCCCCTTCCCTTCTGCCTGGAACCCTCTTACTTCTGATTTTCTTGACTCTCAACCTGTTCAGCTCTTTATATAACCAACCTTTAAAAAATATTCTCCTGTCTCTTCTCAGTGTTTTCTATCCACCTTCCATCCCTTACTTTTATCTACATAATATATCACTATTTACAAATATATGTGCAGTCTTTGTAGGTCACATACACATCTATGTATAATTTATTTGCTTGTTTTATATATCTCCTTACTAGAATGTAAGCTCCAAGAAAACACAAACATCTGTTATGTTTACTGCTCTCTCTCCTGCACCTAGCACAGCCTCGTTTATGGTTAGTGCTCAACAAGTATTTGTTGAATAAATGAATGAATGAATGACATTGGAATATTTCTTTAGTTTGCATCATTTTTCAGAAAGAAAGATTTTTAAATGCCAGTGAATTAATTACTAGTGGCTAGTAGAAAAAATATCCTACCCAAATAATGAACATAATTGTATCAAAAAAACTAGAAGTAGCCTAATAAACACTTTATAACTATGAACAACCCACAAAGGTCTATAATGAACAGCTCTAGAAAGTCCAGAGGACAAAGCATTTGCCTTTCAAATTTACCCTCTTGGAGAGATACCTAGTCCAGTTATACCCTACAAAGGTCAGATTCTAGCCCCTGATTCTGTATATTATAACCTTGTATTGACTATTATGTCTCATAACAAATGTGCAAACCATATAGAATAGATGTTCTCTGCCTTCTTTGTACTTGAAGCGATGGCATGGTCTGCAGGAAATATCAGACCTAAAATATGAAAAATAACAAAATATTTTAAGTAGATAAATGATAGATAGAGATACAAATGTTGGAGGTATAAATTTCCTATGAAATGTGAAGTTACTTCCTAAAGAAACTAGTTGGTTTATCTGGAAAAGTTGTACCTATGTGATAGGCAATTAGCACTCTTTAAGGTTAAGAAATTGTGTGTTTTTAAAAAGTAAATAGGAATTGATTTCACTTGGCTTCAAGAGTGTTTGAAACTCTATTTGTCTAGCACAAAAATGCTTTACTACTATTTTTGTCCTACAGCTGGCTACACTTTCTCTCCTAAGGCAAATCCATATCTAAGTAAACTCTTGACCTTATGTCAAATATAGTCAAACACATTTTCCTCTAGTTACTTCCAAAAGAGGACTTCCTTGATATAGCAGAGTCTTTCTATCATGAGTACCTGCATTTTTACATTTCAGCATTTCAGTTTAGGAAAATGAAGAGTGACAAACACAAACACACACACAGATGTAATAGAATCACATTTTAAAAATTAATTTGTGAGTTTCATAGACTATAAGTTGGCTGACTTTTATGATCTGCTCATTTGTTAATTAATGTTGTTATCATACAATACATTTTTATAATATTGAAGCGTAGTTTTGGATGTTATGAATTGTATTTCAATAAAATGAATTTAATTTTATTTCTTAATCAAGTGTTAATAATTGAATTTGTCTGATTAAGCACTTTTTATGACATATTTAAAATGATAAGAGTAAATTTGTATTTATGCTAGTGTGCAATGTTATGCTATATATGAGTATTAAACCATCAAGATTAACTCTGCATTATGTCTACATTTCATTCCAGAGAAAAGTTTCTTAGGTGTTTTCACAGTCTACTTCCATGTCAGTATATGATTTCTATTTATCTCCATACTGCAGAATGGCACATTCAGTATATGTATTTTAAAAGCAAAAAATAAATATCATTTATTGGCAATGCATTATGTACTTGGCACTATGTCATAACATTAATAATAGAAACATTGAAATTTTTTTCTGAAAAAATAGGAAATTAATTAAATATATTTTAGCCATTGTTTTTGCTTTTCTTTAAAAAATTAGATATGCGTGTGACTGAAAAAACTAAATGTTACTAAAGTGTTTATAAAGAAATGAACTGTCTCCTGGTTTTATGTGATATATGTATATTGGAGATATCAACTGACTTCCTATTAGAACAAATGAAGACTTAACTCTCTTAAAATCCAGCCTCTCGACCTTGATTTTGCATCTTTCTTCCCTTTAAAAAAAATATTTTCATGCTGTTAATAACCCTTTAAGTATGTCTTTGGCTTCATTCCACACATTTTTTAAAAGATTTATTTTGTTTTATTTATTTATCTGCCGACCCCCTCTTTGTTTGCACTCACCATTTGCTTGGTGTCTGTTCGCTGTGTGGTCATCTTCCTAATAGGAGGCAACTGAACCCAAGACCTCTCATGTGTGAGAGAGGCACCCAATGACTTGAGCCACCTCCAGTCCCTCTTGGTGTGTCTTTCATTGTGTTTTCATTATGTGTCCCTTTGTTGTGTCATCTTGTTGAGTCATTTTGTTGCAACAACTCACTCCACCAGTCCATCATGTCAGCTCACTGTCTTGCTCATCTTCTTTAGGAGGCACCAGGAACCAAATCTGGGGACTTCCCATGTAGTAGGCAGGACTCCAACTGCTTGAGCCACAACCACTTCCTTCATTCCACATTTTGGTATTTTTATTTGCGTTTATTTTAAAATATTTTCTATTTTTCTTTTATTTCTTTCCAAACCCATAGTTTATTAGAAATATATTATGGTTTTTTTTCCCAAATATTTAGTTATATTTATCTATGGAATTAGTGTAAAATTTAATTTTATTGTAGTCAGACAACATATTCTGTATGATTTCAGTCTTTCAAAGTAATTTATCTTATGGCCCTGCACATGCTCTATCTCAGTGAATGCCCCATATGTTTCCAGAAACAATGTGTATTCCACTGTTACTATTAGGAGCGTTTTTTTTCTTTTTAAAGATTTATTTTTGTTTATTTTGCTCCCGTCCCCTCCCACCAGTTGTCTGCTTCCTGTGTCCATTTGCTGTGTGTTCTTCTGTGTCCACTTATATTCTTGTCAGCGGCACTGGGAAACTGTGTCTCTTTTTTTGTGTGTGTGTCATCTTGCTGCATCAGCTCTCCATTTGTACGGCACCACTCCTGGGCAGGCTGCACTTTTTTCAGGCAGGGCAGCTCTCCTTACAGGGTACACTGCTTGTGCGTGGGGCTCCCCTAGATGGGGGACACCCCTGCATTGCACAGCACTCCTTGCATGCATCAGCACTGCATGTGGGCCAGCTCCACACAGGTCAGGAGGCCCAGGGTTTGAACCCTGGACCTCCCATGTGGTAGGTGGATGCTCGATCAGGTGAGCCAAATTCTCTTCCCTATTAGGAGTGTTTTATAAATGTCAATGTGACCATGGAGTTAATAATATTGGTCAAGATATTTTGTATCCATACAAACATTTTTACATGTTTTCCACCAATGCATGACTGAGAAAAGTTTAAGTCTCCAATTAGAATTGTGGCTTGATGATTTCCTTTTTCAGTTAATCAAGTTTGTTTTATTAATTTTGAAGTTCTAATATTAAGTTCACAAATCTTTAGGCTTGTTATGTGTTCTTGATGAATATGCTGTTTTATCATTATGAAAAGTCTTTCTTATTCCTCATAAGCTACTACAGCTTTCTTCTTATTACTAATACTACTGTTAGTAATTGATCTATCTCTGTCTTTATATTAAATTGTATCACTGCAGGCAATATATAGTTAGGGATTTTTTTTCAATACAAATTATCAATCTCCTCTGCTTTTTAATTAGAATGTTTACCGTTAATATGTAATGTACTTTTGATATAGCCAGGTTTAAAATTATAATTGTCCAGTTTGCTTTATACTTTGCTATCTATGCCTTGGGCTCTTTTCCTTCTTTTCATTTTAACTCTCCTATTGACTTGTTAGCTATGAACAGTCATTTTAAACTTCTCTTCTACCTTCATGTAACATACTATATCACATATAATAAAAGAACTTTACAACTGTAAACTTCCATTTTCTCTCCTCTGCCTCCTGGATTATGGTTGTCATACAATTTCCTTCTACATATGTTATAAACTTATCAGTGCCATGAGTTTTTCTTTAAACAGTAAATTTTTTTATTAAAGAACATTATACATGAGAAGAAATTATTTTATATTTACATGAGCTGTTAAGATTGCTGACTCTTTTTGTTCCTCTGTGTAGATCAAAGTGAACCTCTGGTATCATTTTGCTTTCTCATGAAGAACTTCTTTTCATAATTCTTATACAGCTTGTCTGTTGGCACTAAATTCTCCCAGATATTGCAGGAACCTTAGTTTTGAAGGATATTTTTGTTGGGCACAATTTTCCATTTGACATATTTTTCCCAAACACTTTAAAACCATGGCTCTATTTTCTTCTGAAAAACTGTTTCTAATAAAGAAGTCGACAGTAATCCTTAGCTTTGTTGTTCAGTATTTAAATGTCTTTTTTCTTTTGATTATTTTATAACTGATTTTCAATCATTTTATTATTATATGGCTCTGTAGATTTTTCTTTGTATTTATCCTAATTAAAGTTTTTTGAGCTACTTGGATCTGTGTTTATAATTTTCTTCAAATTAGAAAAGTTTTGTCATATTATTTCTTCAAGAATTTATCTGCCCACTCCTTTTACTTCTCCCTCTGGAGCTGCAGTTATACTTGTGTTAGACATTGTCTCACAGGTCAAAATACTCTTTTTTTCCCCCTCTTTTTCTTTTTGTGCTTCAATTTAGATAGTTTATATTGCAATGCCTTGAAGTTCACTAATCTTTTCTTCACTTCATCTCATATTCTGTTAATCTTGTGCAGTGTTCATTTCAGACATTTCACTTTTCACCTCTAGAATTCTCACCTGGTTAATTTTATGTATATTCCTTTTCTTGCCTAATTATAATCATGTCTTTCTTTAAATACATGAGCACAATTGTAAGAGCTATGTAAAGTTTCTGGCCTATTCATAACATTATTCCTGTCATTTCTGGTACTGTTTTGACTGAATGACTTTTCTCCTTGCTGAGGGCCATGCTTTCCTGCTTTTTTGCAAATATATCATTTTTTTTGTTTGATGCTAAGCATTGTATCTTATATTGTTGAGTTTTGTTTTGGTAAGCAGTTACTTGAATATCAGCTTGATTTATTAAATATTATTTTTTTATTTTTTAAAGAATTTTAGATTACATGAATGTTACATAAAAAAAAAATAAAGGATTCCCATATGCTCCACTCCCTCCTGCACCCACACTTTCCCTTATTAACTTGATTTTTTGGAAAGATTTACTTTTAAGCTTTATTAGTATGATCCTACATAACTTTCACCAGGAGGCTAATTTTGACTTATAATTAAGGTGACTATCTGGGTACTCTTATTAAATATTCAATAAAAATTCTCCTCTCCAGCAGATAAGACTGTAAACTACTCCCAGCCCTTTGTGAATGTTACAAATTGTTTGGTTGAGAATTCCACAATCCTTCTTACTGGTATGTGGAATTTCACCCTACATATGTGCAATTTAGAATTCAGAAACAGTCAGAGGGCAACTCTGTGCAAGTTTATGGGGGTCTTTCTCTTTGTGTCCTTCTACTCTCTGACTCTTCTCTGCAAATTCCAGCCATCTCCCAAAACTTTCATCTTTGTCTCTTCAATTCATTAAGACTGTCATGCTCTGATGGAAATCCCCACTTTCTGAAAGTGACTGCAAGTAGAAATCCAAGGTAATCACAGAACACAACATTTGTTTACCTTTTCTTACAGAACACTTTTCTGTATTGCTTGTTTTCCAAAGTTTGAAATCAATTATTTCATAAATGTTTTACAATTTCCTATTTTTCATGTCAGTGAAATATATTCAGCACCAGTTACTCAATCATTACCAGAAGGAAATTACCTTATATAACTTTGTAAACACAGTTTACTACAGTTAGATATAAACAAATGTAATAAAAAGTAAAAACACATAATTTAAAATAATATAAGAGTGATGAAAGACAAAGTCAAAAAAATTTTTAAATATTTTTTACTATTCCAAATTTTATTTTTTATTTTTTCTAAACTTTTTGTATTTTATTTCTTATTTTTAAAACTATCACTACTTATTTCATTTTCTTATTAATTGTATTTTGTTATTTTGCTGTCTTCATTTTTAAAGAAGTTTTGGATCACAGAAGGGTTACAACTATGACAGGGGAGGATCATTGGTATGGGGTGTCAGTGATGGGGGTGCATGGGAGGAGATTCACCTGGTGTATGTGTATAAGGCATATAAATGTGTTCAACTGTTCAAAGGGCATTGTCATGGTGGGTGGAGATTCACAAAATACCTGAAAGAATATCGAATCCCCATCCTGGGGAGCTTTCCCACATTTTCTAATGGAAAAGCAAGAATCCCCCAAGAACAGGGACAATGACTAGTGAAGGAGGATGGTCAATTGATGGACTTTGCTACTATGACTGTACTTATTAACCTTTACTTTTAAAATTGAAACTTAGTCTAGTTATATAGGGTGCCTAAAAGTTACCTCCTGTTGCTGAAATGTGCCCTCTCTCTAGCCAAATCAGCATATAAATGCAGTACCTTCACCCCACCACCACCCCAGTGTGGGACATGACTCCCAGAGATGAACCTCCCTGGCACTGAGGGATTACGACCAAACAGCAACTAGCAATGCAACTGGAAAAAGACCTTGACCAAAGAGGGAAAAGATAAAGACAAATGACTTTATATGGCTAAGAGACTTCAAAGTGAGTCAGGAGGTCATTCCAGAGGTTACGCTTATGCACATCTCAACAGGATCTCATTGACTGCCAATGTAAAGACTACCTTAAACAGCAGGGTTCCTGAGGACTCTGGAGACATTTAGACACTATAGTCAGTGCAGATAGTTCAGGAGTTTGGTGCCTAGTCAGTGGGCCCTACTTTGGAATTTATCCTGCCTAGTATGATAGAGTTGGATTCAGTTGTGGTCTCCCTACACGTGGCTCTTCTGCCCCTATTATTTGAACCATAATTAGTACTAGAGGTGATAGGTGAATGTCCAGGAGATTTAAGTGTTTGGGCTGTCAATGTGCCAGCTGGGCCCTGTATCTCAATGGAGTTGCAACACTTACCCTCCAGTTCATTGGACTCACCCAGGACAACTAACTAGGAGATGATGATGGACAACAACAATCCTGAGGATCTGAGAGAGTCTACAACTGCAAGCAAGAGAGTCCCATTCATCTGCCCTATGGGATTAAAGCCATCTCTCAATTAGAGGTGGTGCGGACATCACCAATTCAGAAGCCTCAGGATTGGGGAATGAACTATGGACTAAAGTAGAACTACTGGTATTCCACTGTAGAGTTATTGTGATTCTAGGAATTTAAGAATTTGTATTGTTGATGTAGAGACTGCGGCCCCTGAAGGTTCTGAGGGCAGGGAAAGGGAAAAACAGGTATAACATGGGGGCATTTTCAGGACTTGGAAACCTTCTTGAATAACATTGCAATGACAGATACAGGCCATTATATATCTTGCCATAACCTACAACATTGTGCGGGAGAGAGTATAAACTACAATGTAAAATATTCTACATGCTTAGTGGCAATGTTCCAAAATGTGTTCATCAATTGTAATGAATGTACCACACTAATGAAGGTTGTTGTTAATGTGGGAAAATGAGGGAGGTGTAGGGAGCAGGACATGTGGGAATCCTCTATATTTTTTATGTAACATTTATGTAATCTAAGTATGTTTTAAAAATAATAATAATAAAATATACATTTTAAAAAGAGTGATAGTAGAATAATTGACTGGATTTTGTAAGTGTTCCTACAATATTTTATTTCTTGGTGGCAGACTTGGCCCAGGGGTTAGGGCATCCATCTACCACGTGGGAGGTCTGCAGTTCAAGCCCCGGGCCTCCTTGACCCGTGCGGAGCCAGCCCATGCACAGTGCTGATGCGCGCAAGGAGTGCCCGGCCATGCAGGGGTGTCCCCCCGTGTAGGGGAGCCCCATGCACAAGGCGTATGCCCCGTAAGGAAAGCCGAACAGCGCAAAAGAAAGTGCAGCCTGCCCAGGAATGGCGCCGCACACATGGAGAGCTGACCCAGCACGATGGCGCAACAAAAAGAAACACAGATTCCCCTGCCGATGACAACAAGCAGACAAAGAAGCAGACAAAGAAGCACAGCAAATAGACACAGAGAACACATAACCAGGATGGGGGCGAGGGAAGGAGAGAGAAATAAAAATAAATAAATAAATCTTTAAAATAATAATAATAATAATATTTTATTTCTTAAAAAATATATATCTAGAGCAAATATGCCAAAATGTTATTGATTTTCTGGAAGGAGGTACAAACTTTTTATTATACTTAAACATTTTTACATTTGTATATGAACATTTGTGTCCATGAAATGCATCTTAAAACACAATATACACTCTAAACATAGATAGATGATAGATAGATAGATGATGGTACGTAGATAGATAGATAGATGACAGACAACGTGAGATAGGTAATATGTATGAACAAGTGCATTAAGAATAAGTTCTAGGCCAAAACCTCCCTTCATTAGAAGATAGAATGCATGTAAAGTGTCGTATTATATTTAGCACATGATAGGAATTAGAAGGTGGTTGTTCCTTTTTCTTCTTTCTTCTCCAAACTCTATTCTACAGAGGAATTGGTCAATAAGTATATATATATATATATAATGTATGTATATAGATTATTAAATCTCTATCTAGTGAGTTTCCTTTTTTATTTTTGCTTCCCTGGCTCATATATTACTATTATATCAAAAGTAGTCTTTACAACAGCAACATAATTATTAAAGATCAAGTCTCAGACTATTGGCTATTGTATTGATTCAGCTCCAAATCTGGACTTAAGTCTTTTGATAACCATTTTGGAATTTAGCCTCAAGTATTTTTAACCTATTCAGAGGTTCAAATTTCTTGTGCAATGATTAAACACTTTGTAATAGAGTCAAAACTAGAATTCACCCCTGACATTGTATTCCAGGGATCTTTTATTGACCATGTTCTGTGTGTCTATAATTATATTAACTGCAAATGTTTTTAATGAGGTGATAGGCAACAAGTTAGGACTGTGGACACCAGGCCTTCCAGAGCAGACATTTCTTTACTTCTGGAAAGATTTTAGTGGTGCTTTTATGCATGGTTCTTTCAAGTCTTTTAACCCCTTTCATTGCCTACAGAGTTCCCTACGTGGGAAAATAGGCATGTTCATAGAAGAAACTTAAGCAGTTCAAAAAGTAATCCTTGGGCATGGTGTACAATTTGTTTGATGTGTTGTTGAATATGATAGTATTTTGTTCAGGATTTTAGCATCTAAGTTCATTAAAGAGATTGGTCTGTAATTTTCCTTTCTTGTGGCATCTTTGTTTGGCTCTGGTATTAGGGTAATGTTGGCATCATAGAATGAGTTAGGCAATGTTCCTTCTACTTCAATTTTTTTGGAAAAGTTTAAGCAAGATTGGTGTTAGCTCTTTCCAGAATGTTTGGTAGAATTCACCTGTGAAGCCATCTGGTCTTGTGCTCTTCTTAGTTGGGAGGTTTTTAATGACTGATAGTTCAACATAAGAAAATCAATCAATATAATACACCCACATAAACAGACTGAAAGAAAAAATTGCATGATCATATCTAGAGACGCAGAAAAAGCATTTGACAAAATACAGCACTCTTTCCTGATAAAAACACTGCAAAATATAGGAAAAGAAGGAAACTTTCTGAACATGAAAAAGAGTATATATGAAAAAGCCACAGCTAACATCATACACGATGGTGAAATTCTAAAATCTTTCCCTTTAAGATCGGGAACAAGTCAAGGATGCCCACTATCACTCCTCATTTTAACATTGTGTTAGAAGTACTTCCTTGACCACTCAGGCAAGAAAAAGATATAAAAGGCATCCAAATTGGAAAGGAAGAAGTCAAAATTTCACTATTCAGATGACATGATCCTTTACATTGAAAGCCCTAAGAAATTTACAACAAAGCTTCTAGAACTTAAAAATGAGTAGTCACAGGTTATAGGATCAATGTGTAAAACTCAGTAGTATTTCCATACACAAATAATGAGCAATCTGAGGAGGAAAACAAGAAAAAAATATCATTTACAATAGTAAATAGAAAAATCAAATACCTAGGAATAAATTTAACTAAAGATGTAAATGATTTATACACAGAAAATTATACAACGCTGTTAAATGAAATCAGAGAAGACTTAAATAGATGAAAGAATATTCTCTGTTCATGGATAGGAAGACTAAATATCATTAAGATGTCTATCCTACCCAAACTAATCTACAGATTTAATGCAATCCCAATAAAAATCAATACAACATTTTTTACTGAACTGGAAAAACTAACCATGAAATTTTATTGGAAGGGAAAGAGGCCATGAATAGCCAAAGACATATTGAGAAAGAAAAATGAAATTAGAGGAATCACTTCATGACATCAAAACATACTACAAAGCTATATGGTCAAAACTGCATGATTTTGACACAAGCATAGACATACTGACCAATGGAACTGAATTGAGAGTTCTTATATCAGTCATCTGATATTTGACAAGGCCACCAAGCCCACTCAACTGGAAGAGAATGGCCTTTTCAACAAATAGTGCTTAGAGAGCTGGATAGCCATATGGAAAAGAATGAAAGAGGAACACCATCCCACACCTTATTCAAAAATCAACTCAAGGTTTATCAAAGATCTAAATATAAGAGCCAAGATCATAAAACCCTTGGAAGACAAGGTCCTGTAGGAAAGCATTTACAGGACCTTGTAATAGGAAATAGCTTCATGAACTTCACACCCAAAGCATGACAGTGGAAGAAAAAATAGATAAATGGGACTTCCTCAAAACTGAAACCTTTTGCAACTCAAAGGAGTTTGTCAACAAAGTGAAATGACAGCTTACCCAATGGGAGAAAATACTTGGCAACCATATATCTGATAGGAGTCTAATATCCAGCATATATAAAGAAATCCTATGTCTCAAAAATAAAAAGACAAACAACCCATTTAAAAATTGGGCAAGACACTTCTCCAAAGCAGAAATACAAATGGCTAAAAAGCACATGAAAAGATGCTCAACATCACTACCTAATAAGGAAATGCAAATCAAAACTACAATGAGATACCATCTTACACTCATTAGACTGCTGGCTATTATAAAAACAGAGGACTATATTCCCACTACTGTGGGAATGTAGAATGATCCAGCCATTGTACAGGACAGTTTGGCAGTTCCTCAAAAAACTAGTTATAGATTTTCCATATGATACAGAAATTCCACAGCTAGGTATATATGCAGAAGAGCTAAAAACCAGGACACAAACAGATACATGCACAACAATGTTCATAGCGGCATTATAAACCAATGCCAAAAGTTGGAATCAACCCAAATGCCCATCAACATATGAATGGATAAATAAAATGTGTTATATACATAAAATGGAATACTACTCAGCTTTAAAAAGGAATACAGTACTAACACATGGGATAACATGGATGAATCTTGAAGACCTCATGATGTGAAGCAAGCTAGGCATTGAAGGACAAATACTACATGATGTCTGTGATATGAATTAAGCAAATCGAGCCACCTCAGAGAGTTAGAGATTGGAAGATAGGCTTACAGGAAGTAGTGGGGGAGAGGAACCTTGTGAGCCAATGCCCACATGGGCTAAATTTATGATAAGGTAGAGGTAAGTAATTATGCAGTGAAGGGATGTGATGGGGGTATAAGGATACTATTGGATTGGACTGTGCAGTCTTGATGGGGCTAGGGTTGAGAGGATGGGGCAGATTGTCCAAGGAATTGGGGGGAGGATAGAGGGAGCAGGTGAATGTGGGGGATTGGCAGGTATGTGGTTGAAACTTTAATGTTGAGAAAACTCTTTACACAGTATAATAAGAAAGAGTTATTTATTTAGGGTGTTGAATGGGGGCCATTTGGTACCTGGGACAAGCTTCTAGGGAGTGTGTGAGTACTTATCTTGTCATAGTGTGTTGTATCAGTGGATGATGACCCATACAATGGAAGTGTGGACCCATACAATGGAAAGGTGTTGTGCCCCCATCCTGGGGAGGCCCAACGTTCTCAAATAGAGAGGAGTGTGTCTCACAAGAGCTCCTAAGGGGGGGAGGTCAGACTAGTGTGTCTAGCCCTCAGCATTGTTGCAAATATCTATGAATCTTGTTCTTCAAGCAGTGAAACTTGTTTGTCACTCTGAGCCCTGAGGGGAGGGGAAAAGAGGAATAGAATAGATGGAAGAGAGGGTAACTGGGGGCAATGAAAGTGTTCTGCATGATGGTGCACTGATGGTACAAACCATGTTAAATTTCACCAAAAATTTATAAAAGTGTACAGTCTAAAATGCAAACTAAAATGTAAACTACTGACCATGTTTGGTAGCTATGTTTCAATATTTGTCCCTCAGTTGTAGGAAATGTACCATTTGTTACAAGATGTAGAAAGATCATTGTTAGGGAAGGGGAAAAAGGGGAGGATGTTGGATATATGGGAGTCTCCTATATTCTGTATGTGACTTTACTGTGGCCTAAAACTTCCTTGAAGACATAATTTAAAAAACAGGTAAAACACTGAGGAAGAAATGGAAGAGATTGGCTTGGCAGTGTACATCCAGGATAACACCTATTTCAGTGATGAAAGGCAAAACGTCAAAAAAAATTTTTTAATAATATTTTTTCACTTTTTTAATACCACAAGTTTTTTTACTTTATTTTAGTTTTTCTAAATTATTATGTATTTTATTTCTAATATTTAAACCTATCATTACTACTTAATTTTCCTATTAATTGAATATGACAATACATTAGGCTCCATTTTTTAAGAAGTTTCGGATCACAGAGGGGTTCAACTATGGCAAGAGGAGCATTGGTGTGGGGTGTCAATGATGGGGGATGCATGGGAGGGAGTTTGCCTGGGCATGCATATAGGGTATGTAGATATGTTTGGATGCTCATTGGGTATTGACACAGTGAGTAGAGATTCATGCAACTGAGGGAGTGCTGAGCTCCACAGTGAGTAGAGATTCATGCAACTGAGGGAGTGCTGAGCTCCCATCCTGGGGAACTCTCCCAAATTCCTCAATGGAATAGCAGCAATCCCTCAAGTGCAAGGGCAATGACCAGTGAAGAAGAATGGTCCAATTATGAGCCCTTTTTACTGATGACTGCTTATGAGCCTGTTGTGCCTGAAATTTCAACTTGACAAAATGTTGCAGGGTGCCTAAGAGTTACCTCCTGAGATCCTCCATGTTGCTCAAATGTGGTCACTCTCTAAGCCAAACTCAGCATATAAATGCATTACCTTCCCCCCAGTGTGGGACAAGACTTCTTGGGATGAGCATCCTTGGTGCCAAGGAATAACTACCAAGCACCAGCTAGTGATGCAACTAGAAAAAAATCTTGAATAAAAGGGGGAAATGGTAAAGATATGATTTTATATGGCCAAGAGACTTCAAAATGAGTCAGGAGGTCATCATAGGGGTCATGCTTATTCACATCTCAGCAGAATCTCAGAGACAGCCAAAGTAGATACAACCCCAGGTAGTGGTGCTCCTGAGGGCTACAGAGACACCCAGGTCCTACGGTCATGGCAGATAGCTCTGGAGTTTGGTGCTTTACCAGTGGGCCCTACTATGGAATTTGTGCTTCTGAGGGTGATAGAGTTGAATTTAGATGGGGCTTCTCTACACATGCCTCTCCTGTCACTTTTACTGAACCTGCGGTCCGTGCTGGAGTTTGTATATGCCCAGGAGACTTGACTCTCTGGACTGTCCATGTGCCAGCTGGGCACTGAGCCTCAGCAGAGTTGAAACTCCTACTCTCCAGTTCATTGGATTTACCCAGGTCAGCTAACAAGGAGGTGAGAATGGTCAACCACCACACCAAGGACCCGAAAGAATCTACAACTGTAAGCAGGAGAAGCACAACCATCAGCCATGTGGGATCTAAGCCCCCTCTCAATTTCGAGGTGGAGTGGACATTGCCATCCCAGAGTCCTCAGGATAGAGGAATAAAATATGGATTAGAGTGGCCTGACTGGTATTCTACTATAGAATTATTGTGACTCTAGCAATGGAAGAAATTATATGATTGGTGTGGAGATAGTGGCCACAGGAGTTGCTGAAGGCAGGGAGAGGGAAAAAGAGGTGTGTATGGGGGCACTTTCAGGACTTGGAGTTTTCCTGAATGGTATTGCAGGGACAGATGCAGGACATTATATATCCTGCCATAACCCACTGAATGGAATGGCTATGTAAACTATAATCCATGCTGTGTAGATATGCTCCAAAATGTATTCATCAAATGCAATGAATGTACCATGCTAATGAAAGAAGTTGTTGATGTGGGAGGAGTGGGGTGTGTGTGGAGTGGGGTATATGGGAATCTCTTATATTTTTTAATGTAACATTTTGTATGATCTATGTATTTTTTAAAAACAAATAAAGTAAAATAAAAAATATATAGGAGTGTGATCAAAAGGTTATAGCTATTGACATATAAAAAACAAAAACAAAAAATATACTCTATTTGTGAAGTCCTGTGCTTTCCTGAACTTAGAAGTGAACATAGAAGAACTGCCCTTGCTGATAAATAAGACAGAATATAAATCCCCCATCAGGTTTCCCATAGAGTTATGCACTTGATAAAATATCGACTTTTGATTTACATTTTGAAAGTGGTGTGGGCTTGTTATTCCTTAATAGGCATCTTAGTCCCAAATCTGCTTCTGGGCACTAATGCTGCTGCCTGGCTGGGAGAAGGCAGAGATGATACACCAATGTGACATCCTGTTATGAAGTATAGGAGCAGATTTGTAAAGTAACTACTCAACTTGGTTTTGAAAGAAAATTCCTTATCTTCACATTTTCAAAGTGTACTTCAAAATGAAAAGAACTATTAATATGAAAAGTACTAGTCTGGATTCTATACTGAATAAAATAAAATGTTCATCTATATAAATATTAACATCCCTAGTTGGATTGATTATTCCATTTTACAATTTGAGTGGGCACTGACAAAATAAAAATCCGCACTATCACAATAGGTTACTATACTTTTGATAAGGAAGCAGACTTGGCCCAGTGGTTAGGGCATCCATCTACCACATGGGAGGTCTGCGGTTCAAACCCCTGGCCTCCTTGACCCGTGTGGAGCTGGCCCATGAGCGCAAGGAGTGCTGTGCCACGCAGGGGTGTCCCCCATGTAGGGGAGCCCCACGCGCAAGAAGTACACCCCATAAGGAGAGCTTCCCAGCGCGAAATCAAGTGCAGCCTGCCCAGGAATGGTGCCGCACACATGAAAATCTGAAACAACAAGATGACGCAACAAAAAAGAGACACAGCTTCCTGTGCCGCTGACAACAGAACCAGACAAAGAAGACGACACAGCAAATACACACAGAGAACAGACAACCAGGGTGGGAGGAAGGGGAGAAAAATAAATAAATCTTTTAAAAAAAAAATACTTATACAATTTTTATGTCAGTTTTAAAGGAAAGAGTTTCCTTCCAATTTCCTACACATTACTTTCTCAACTGTAATGTAAAAGATTTAATAGAAATTTGCGGGAAATATTGTAGATCTGATACCTGTCACAGCTTGCTAATTAGATGCAAAACTTCTAGAAAGTAATGATGGAGCATAGAATATTATATATTAATTCCAATAACTCTAGAATTTGTGTGTCATGTTTTATTAACCTGATTATGTTTCCTATTTGACTTATATGGTCATTTCAGACTTATATTTTAGATTTAAATATTCTTTCTTTTGCAGTATTTTTTTGTTAGTGTTTTTTAAGAGAAGTTGCAGGTTTAGAGAAAAATCGTGCATAAAATAGAGTTCTCATATTCCATTCCATTATTAACACCTTGTATTAGTGTGCAGTATATCTGTTAAAAATCATGAAAGAGTATTTTTATAATCGTCCTATACACTATTATTCATTGTTTACAATAGGGTTCACTGTGTTGTACAGTCCTGTTCATTTTTAAAATTTTTATTCAAATTATATATATATAATCTAAAAGTTTCCTTTTTAACCACATTCTAATACGTAATTCATTTCTGTTTATTATGTTCACAATGTGTGCTGCCATCACCACAATCAATTCCTAAAACTTTCCTATCATCCCAAAAAGAAAGTCTGTCCAATTTAAGCATTGACTCTTCATTCCCTACCTCAACCTAGACTTTGTAACCTATTTTAATAGCTTAATTTAAGAAAATATAGTTTATCCTGTTCTCTCTTCCCTTAATTCTAGCAATCTGCTGTAATTAAATAGGGACAAAAATGGTAGAAACATGCTAATTTTAACAAATGCTAAAATAAATATTTGTAGAGAAAATAATGTTGTAAGCCCTTGTCATTTTCAACTTAAATTATTTACAATCCTGATTTTCTTAAAGTGGCATACTTTCATGTTTTGAACACCAGAGAAATTCATAAGTAGCCCCCCTAAAATCAATTCTAATAAAAGAATGGAATACTTATGGTTTGAGAAAGTTAAATACATTTTCCTTAAATTATGCCTATCTTCCTTTTAATTAAAGTGGAATTTGAATGTTTAGGCATGCAATAAGTATTCATTTTATTTATATTAGATATGAAGTAAAAACTAAAAAATTGAAATCTGTTTCCTGTACTGAATTCTTATCTATGATTTGATTAGAGAGTAGTAGGTTTACAATATTTATTTCTGCATCAATGTCCATTTGTTGATCAAAAATGTATCTTTCAAATAAAGTGATTTTGAATCATTGTCTGCTTGTTGTTTTCACTCGTTGTCTGCTCTATTTCTTTAGGAGGCACTGGGAACCAAACCTAAGACTTCCTGTGTAGGAGGTGGGCACTCAACTGCCTGAGCCACATCTACTCCCCCCTAACGTTAATTTTGACTTAGAAATTTTTTTATTATATTGTACTTATTTTTCATATGGATTAATATATTCATGTGCTCAATTGATCCATAGAAATTTCATAAATTAAAAATACATTATGATATATATTTATTCTTTTCAAAGTAGATACTGTCTTCTACCATCTTATCATTAAAAGGTTATAGATATAAGAAATTATACTTCTGTAGTAGTTATGTTTATTTCATTTTTCCAGATTCATCAAAAGAAGCTTCTTTCTGCTGTAATTGAGCATTTCAGAACATTTTAACTTATGTAAGCACTAAATTCATTTACCTGTTTTAATCATTTTTCATAGACATCAAAAGTACCGTGAGGACAGGGCACATTCTAATTTGCCTTTATTACTCAGGCCCTAGCACAGTACCTGACACTAATGAGTGCTAAACAGCTAAACATGCACGGCCCTGCAGCATGAGGCCGACTGTGAGAGCAGATCGTGAAGAACACAAAAGTTTAAATTTAACTGGGTGAAGAGGATAATCTTTGTGAAAAATGTGCTGTATTTGTTATACTTTCTCATGTTCTCGGTTTACCCCAATGCTCATGCTTTAGTGGCTGAGATGGGCAGATATCACTCTGTTTGAGTTTATAGTTCTTTGTCTGTCCCCTGTTGTCTTTGGTGTCCTTGTTGGGTCTTCCATCCAGCAGCATCCTCCTTATCCTATGAGCAGACTATCTGGTGTAAATTAGAAAAATCTGAGGAAAATCTTAGATCAAAGAATCTTTGATCAATTACATTATTTGACTCATATTTCTCTAAGCGACTGAGATTTCAAAATGAGAGATTTATTTATTTAGTTGTTGTTGAATATTTTCACAGTTACATATTCCAAAGTCTCTGATATTTCTTCATCATGAAGATTTTCTAGAGTCTTCTATAATATATTGTGGTATAAACATGTAAATAACTTTTTCATATTGACCATATACAACTAACTTATCCTGAAATAATAAATAATTGTTGAACAACTTGTTTAATGAAACCTTGAGCTTTCCTTTTATATCTGACCGATCTATATTATACTTGCACTGTTATAATAGAATAATATGATCACAGTTATACATGAGAAAGATGATTTTGAAGGTAAAAGGAATATAATTGGAAGATGTGAGATATTGCGGTGTGGAAATCCACTGATTCACAGAAATACTTTGTGGATCCAGTGGTTTTCATCTATTTTAAAAGTAGGAGAGGCCTTTCAATAAAAGAATATACTAATAGGCATCAATGCATACGCTTTGGATGACAATGTTTGTGTGTATGTTTGGGCAGGGATTACCAGTATCTAGTGATCAGGTAAGAGCTGGGAGCTTCCAGTCTTTTCCCACCTTGTAGTCCTGAGACATATCCACCAAATTCTTTAGGCCAGTGGTTTTCAACTGTGGACAATTATCCCCCTTCCCCAAGAGTAAATTTTTCAAAGTCTAGAGACATTTTTGGTTGTCACATGGAGGGAAGAGAATTATTGGTAACTACATCCAGTGGGTAGAGGCCAGGGGATGCTGCTAAATAAAACACACAAGAACATCCCCTTTTACAAAGAATTATCTAGCCCATAATGTCGTTAGAACATTTAGAACTTCTCCCTTAGATTGAGAAAATATTGAAAATAATTACTCTAGTTCTATTATCACCCAGAGAAAGAACTCCATTTCTACATGTACACATTTTATAAGGTAGAAAACTCATGTCTACCTTTATTATACTGTTTGTTTTTGTGGACAAATTAAACATGCTTTCCAGTAAATTCTACTCAGATCCTCCTCCAACTATAGGAGAAACAATGCAGAAAATAAATGAATTTAAAAGCAAATAACCATTGTATTATATATACTGGTACTGTTTTGTTTGTTTTTGAGAAGTAGCTGTTTTATTTTCTGTACTTTATACTTTAGGGATTTGAGACTTAGAAGGGACAAGTTATCTCCTTATGGTAAGACACTAGTGGAAATTAAACCAAAAATTTAGAAACTTGTGCCTACTTTTCTTTTCAATTTTGTAGATTGAATCACTTTTCCATGTCACAGCATTTCGAATGATTTAATAATCATATCAATGACCACCAACCTCATGTATTATCCGTTAGTAAGCACTTAAGATTCACCAACTACATACTACAATTGTTGTCACAACAAATGCCAACCAAATGAATAAATGTATAAAATCATTGTTAGGAATATAAATGAAATTCTTATCCCTAACAGTACAAGTGGAGCTGAGAAATGTAGTTATTGCCTGAGAAGCTGCCTCCTATCAGTGACAAATCCTCATTATGGACATTGAAGTAGATATTTTTGATGATCTGCTACATGGTGGACAGGGTAGGTGAGGGGAAAAATGTGTTCTTTTGTCTGCATTGTAAAATTTATAATGAAATATTTACCATTTATTCATAACTTGCTATGTATCAGACAATAATAAAAGTTTTACATATTACTAACAAACAATTCCTATGAATTAAGAGTCATTATCTTCATTAAAAGATAAAAAATGGAAGCTTTTGGAAGAGAAGCAACTTGACCACCAATCCAAAGATAATTAATGGCATTTTTGAGGTTGGTTTAGTTTAAAGTTTCCGTGGTTGCTCCAAGCATGGATTTAGAGTGTGGTCTATGATTCAAATTCCTACTCTGACATTTTAGTTGTATAAACTAAAGTTAAGTTAGTTCAACTTTGTAAGCCTCAATTTTCCTATCGATAAACGGGAATCATGCTTACTTAAAGGATGAAAACAAAAAGATTAATGCTTATGAACTGCTTAAAAAGTACAAATGAACCAAACAGTCACTGTCTGTGTCCTGGTTCCATTACCTATAAGCTCTGGTTGGGATCCTTAAGCTCACCTAGACTTAGAATCTTCACTTCACCAAACGATGGATGTTAAGGTAGAATGGTTTAATGTATTAAGTTATTGATCCAAGGTATGGGAAAAAAGTGAACATTTAATAAATGTTAGCAGTAATATTTCTATAAGAAGTTATTGCAAATTAAATGACATGTAACTTTCATGTGAATATTTCATGTTACTATTACATGTTACTATTCCATTTTACATTTACTACCATGAGCCATTTTTTTTTGTTTTTTTAAAACATCATTTTTATTAATAAATATTAATAAAGCATACAGTTCATCCAAAGTGTACAATCAGTGGTATTTGGTATAATCACATAGTTGTGCATTCATCATTTCAATCATTATAAGAGCATTTCATTGTTTCAATAATAATAATAAGCAAAAAACAGATAGACAAACAAAAAAATTCCTCACCTTTCAATCACTGTAGGCTTTCCCCACTGTAAATAGCTTCTTTTTCTGGCTATTTGATCCAAAGTGTATAATCAATGACTTTTAGTACAATTACAATGTTTAGTACAATTACAATTACATCTCAAAAATTTTAGAATGACTTCCTTACACCAAAAAGACTCCACACCTCTTAGCATTCCTTTTGCAGATCTCCATAATCACTATTCTCATTTCATCTTTATAAATTGATTTATATTTACATTTCTTATATATGGAATCATACAATATGTAATATTCAGTGTCTGGTCTCCTTCACTTAGTATAATGTGGGTTTTTTTTGTCTGATACTAATATTTTGTAGTATTAAATTACATTTGTTCAGCTTCAAAGGAAAACAGTCTTATACATGCATTTCTACCCATATTCATATTTCACGTAATGTATTTAGTTCATAATAAGGCAATCATATAGTATTTATCCTTTTGTGTCTAGCTTGCTTCACTCAACCTAATGTCCTCCAGGTTCATTCATGTTGTCATATGTTTCATGACTTCATTTCTTATAGCTGCATAATATTCCATCATGTGTATACTCCACAATTTGTTTATTCATTCATCAGTTAATAGACACCTGGGTTGTTTCCAGCTTTTGGCTATTGTCAGTAATGCTGCTATGAACATTGGTGTGCAGATATCTATTCGTGTCAATACTCTCAGTTCTTCTGGGTATGTACCTAACAATGGTATTGCTGGGTCCAACGGCAAGTCTATTTTCAAATCATCCTCCGCAATGGCTATGCCATTCTACATTCCCACCAATAGTGAATAAGCATTCCTATCTCTCCACATCCTTTCCAGCATTTAGTTTTCTGACTTTTTAATAGCAATCAGTCTAATAAGCATGAAATGATATCTAATTGTAGTTTTGATTTGCATTTTCCTAATTGCTAGTGATGTTGAACATTTTTTCATGTGTTTCTTCACCATTTGTATTGCCCCTTTTATTAATATATAATGACCTTCTTCATCCCTTATAACAGATTGGCATTTAAAATCCATTTCTTCCAATATTAGTATCACTATTCCAGCTCTTTTTTGGTTACTGTTTGCATGGAATGTCTTTTTTCAACCTTTCACTTTTAACCTAGTTGTGTCCTTATGTGTGAGGTGAGTCTCTGGTAGACAACATATAAATGACTCATATTTTTTTAATCTATTCTATCAATCTGTGTCTTTTGATTGGAGAGTTCAAGCCATTAACATTCAATGTTATTACTGTAAAGGCATTATTTACTTCATCCATTTTAATCTTAGGCTTTCTGTTTTCATATTGTACTATAGCCTATCTTTTTTACGCTTTCTAATAATCTTATACACTCTTCTCCTAGTCCCTTGCCCTTGTTCTTTTCCTTTCAGACTGCAGCACTCTCTTTAGTATCTCTTGAAATTCTGGCCTTTGGTAACATCTTCTATCAGTTTTTGTTTGTTTGTAAAACTTTGAATTCCACTTCATTTTTGAAGGACAGATTTACTGGATATAGAATTCTAGCCTGGCAGTTTTTCTCTTTCAATACCTTAAATACATCATACCACTTTCTTCTCTTTTGCATGGTTTCTGATGAGGGGTCAAGACTTAATCTTATTGGTTTCACTTGTATGTCATGCTGTTACTTTCTTTTGCTGCTTTCAAATCTTCTCTTTATCTCTGATATTTGTCATTCTGAATAGTAGGTGCCTTGGGATAAGCCTATTCATGTTTATTCTGTTTGGTAAGTATTGATATTTATGTCTTTCACAAGGGTAAGAAAGTTTCCAGTCATTATTTCCTCAAATATTCTTTCTGCCCCTTTTCCATTTTCTTTCCCTCTGGGACACTGATAATGTGTATATTTTTGTGTTTTGTGTTGTCATTCAATTCCTTGAGACCCTGTTCCATTTTTTTTCCATCCTCTTTCTGTTTTTGTGTTTTTTCCTGTTTGGTTCTTAAGATGGTGGTTTCTTCTCCTTGGGACCTCATAGGATATGACCCATTACACAGGCTTGCGCAATGATCATTTTCTTGATCCACACTCTTCAAGCTCAGTGATAACTGAGCTCCAGATCTCATCCTCCAAGAACATTGAGGTGATGGGAACACTTTACCCAACTTCTGGGGGTACAATCTCAACCCCCTTAGTACAGTGATGTGGAGGCACCATTCTTCCTAATTTCTGGCATACAGGCCCAGCACTCTCAGAACAGTAAGTTGGTGACCTGGCCTTCCCTAATCTATGGGGAGCAGGCCCACCCCTGTCAGAGCAAAGGGGTGTCAACCTCACTTTTTCCAACCTATGGAGAACAAGTCCATCCCTTTAGGAGTACTTGGGTGTTGGCCTCACTTTCTCCAACTCTTGGGGAATGTGCTCCACCATCTCTATAACATTGGTTGGCAAAACTCTCCCTGAACAGTGGGGTGGACATTACCCCTCTTCAAATGTCAGTCCAAACACACCCTCTCCATGCACATAGGTGGGGTTCTTCCCTTGGCCCAATCTTGATTTAATCCAGACCTCAACTTCCAGGGTTTTCCTTTTAAAGTTGTTTTCCCTTCCATCCCCACCCCCCATCCCCCACCCACCCCCGCTTTTAGTCTGGCTGACAGTGGTTTTGTTGATACAGCTGTCTCAAAAAGTTTTTTTTTGGTTTAGCATGGAAGAAGCAGGGGTCCAAGCCATCAGATGGTAAGAATTTCCACAAGTCTTTTCTACATAACTGCATTTTCAATCCTGGCTTACAAGTTTCAGGTTTAGATAATTCCTTTAATGGGGCACTATCATCTGGGAGCTTGATTTCCAGTGGTGTGGAATTTTAGGAGTCATCTGTTTTCTTTGTGTCCAATAGGAGAAACCAAACTGCATTGTATGAGTTTATTTTGGAAAGCTCTTCAGATAAATATTGAGGCTTGCTATTTTCAAATTCTGCCCTCCTTATAGCATCAGGAGTCAGTCTTGCTAAGTTCTCTGCAACTTTAAAACATGGGTCACTTGCCCTCCAATTTCCAATAATAGTTTCATCATTCCTTCTAAGACCTTATCAGAAGTAACTTTAGTCTCCATATTCCTAGAACAGTCTCTTCAAAGAAATCTAGGCCTTTTCTATGAAGCATCTTACAATTCCTCTGAAAATAACCCTTACCCATTTATAAAATGGTTCCTGAATTTTTGGTAATTGCTAAAGCACGACCCCACTCTCCTCATACCAAATTCTGTATTAGTCAGCTGAAGAAGTGCTGATGCAAAGTACCAGAAATCTGTTGGCTTTTATAAACGGTATTCATTTGGGGTAAAAGCTTACAATTAGAAGTCCCTAAAGAATACAACTCAAGGTACCATGAGAGGTACTTTCTTACCAAAGTGTGTTGCCACATGTTGAAGCAAGATGGCTGCTGATCTCTGTGAGGGTTCAACCTTCTTCTCTGAGCTAAAGGCTGGCATTGAGATTGTTTCTCTCTGGAATTTTTTACCACTGCAAACTATCAGGCAAATGGCTCATCTCTCTTCTCAGGGCCACAGGATCAAAACTCCTTCCTCTGCAGTGTCTATGAACCTCTCTCTTCCTCTGTGTGTCATCTTCTGAGTGTCTTCTCGAATGAGCATCTGTTTGTATCAGCCCAGCAATGGGGTGGGATTCAACCATGAGTCATGTCCTACTGACATGGTCAAATCAAAGTCCTAATATTGATTTAATGAAGTAAATGTAAAACCTTTGGATTTATTATAATCAAAGGGTATCAAGCCCAGAGGAACAGACAGTTTACAAACATAATATCTTTTTTGGAATTCATAAATAATACCAAACTGCTACACCTTGTTTCTAAGAGTTTGTATCATGAACAGATATTGAATTTTGCCAAATGCATTTTCTACATCAACTTATATGAATGTGATAATTTCTCTTCTTTAGTCTGTTTAATATGGTGAATTGTTATGAAATATTTTTGAATATTGAAACAACCTGCATACTTGAAATAAATCACACTTTGTCATGATGTACTTTTATGTATTGCTGAATTCTGTTTGCTAATATTTTGCTGAGGATTTTTGCATTTATATTTATAAGAATAATTATTTTTTACTCTTTATTTTTGTTGTTTTTTATTCTAGTTTGATATCAGTGTAATATTGATGCCTTAAAAAAAGACCTCCTTAAAAGGAGAAGTTCTCACCTATTTCTATTGTCTGAAAGTAATGGTAAAGAATTGGTGTCATTTTTTATTTAAACATTTGGTAGCATTCACTAGTGAAATCATCTGGGACTTGAGATTGTTTTTGGGAGTGAATTTGTAATTACAAATTTTTTTCTTAGTAGTTATAGAGCTATTCAAATTAATTTTAATGGGTTTTATTTTAGTAATTTGTGATATTTGAAGAATTGACTCATTTCATCTAAATTGTTAAATTTATGTGCAGTATACATTTATTAAATTTTTTGATATCTGCAAGGTCTAGTGATATGCTTGACAGTTTTATTCCTGATAATGACAAAATTCTTTTTTGTGTGTGATTTTCCTTATTGTTCATTTTGGTTTTTATTAATTGATCTTTTAAAAAACAGATTTTTTGCTTAATTGGTTTTTCTCTATTGCTTTTCTATTAACAGTTTCATTGATTTCTAGTCATTATTTTTTCCTTTATTCTGCTTTCTTTGTCTTTACTTTGTTCTTATTTTTCTAGTTCTGAATGTAGGAACATACATTATTAATATGATACTTTTTCTCTCTTCTTATGTAAGCATTTTAATGCTATAAATTTATTTCTCAGTACTGCTTTGGCAACAATCCCACAAACTTTGAAATATTTTATTTTCATTTTCATTCAACACATGTATTATTTCATTTCACCTAAGAAATTCTCACTGATGCACATATTATTTATAAGTGTATTGTTTAGTTTTCAAGCTTTTTTGATATTCTGGTATCTTTCTCTCTTCATTTCTAGCTTGATTCCTTTCTGGTCAGAGAAGACAATATGTATGAATTCAATTCTTTAAAATTTGTTGAGGTTTGTTTTATACTCCAGGATGTGATCTATTTTGGAATGTGTTCCATGGACATTTGGGAAAAAAAGTTTATTCTGCTGTTATTTGGTGGTGTTCTGTAAATGCCAATTAGATACGGTTGGTTAATGGAGTTTTAGGGTTCTTCAATACCATTGCTGATATTATTTCTCATTGTTCTGTCAGCAGTTGAGAGTGTGTGTTGAAGCCTCCAAATGTAATTATTAATTTGTCTATTTCTCCTCTCAGTTCTGTCAATTTTTGCTTTGCATATTTGCATCAACATTTAGGGTTGTTTTTACTTCATGGTGAGTTGACCCTTCTATCATTATATAATACCCCTCTTTGTTACTGTTAATTTTCTTTGCTTTTTTTAATCTGATATTTATGTGGCCACTATTCCATTGTTTTAATTAATGTCTGCACTCATGTCTTTTTTCATCTTTTACTCTCAACCTATCTTTTGTGTCATATTTGAAATGTTTAATATATCCAACATATAGCCAACTTATATTATTTATCCCCTTTGACAATCGGTGTAGTAAGATCATTTATATTTAATAGAAATATTGATATGCTACAACTTAAGTCTGCAATTTTGTTTTCTTTTTGTTGTCTCTTTTGTTTATATCTTTTTTTTTATCTTGACATCCTTTGGAATACTTGTACATTTTTAGAGTTCCATTTTGATTTATTAAATATTTTTAATTTTTCTTGAGACTTCCTCTGTGGCCCATGTGTTATTTAGAAGTGTGTTATTTAGTCTCCTAATATTTTTAGATTTTCTTGCTATCTTTCTGTTATTAATCTCTCGTTTATTTGCACGTGGTCTGAATGTTTGCTTGGTATGATTTCTATACTTTTAAATTTGTTAAGGTGTGTTAAGGTGTGGCAAATGTTCCATGTGAGCTTCAGAATACAATTATTGTCTGTTATTGTATATACAGTATTCTATAAATATTGATTATGTTCTATTGATGGATGGTACTGTTTATTTCAGCTATATCTTGCTGATTTCCTAGCTCCTGGCTCTGACAATTACAGATAGCCAGTACTGACTACTGTTGAAGTCTCTAACAAAAATACTGGATTCTTCTATTTTCCTTGCAGTTCCAGCAGTTTTGCCTTATGTATGTTGATACTCTTGTATTTAGGTGTAAAGACATTAAGGTTTGTCAGGAAGCAGCCTTGGCTCAGTGGTTAGGGCATCCATCTACCACATGGGAGTTTGCGGTTCAAACCCTGGGCCTCCTTGACTCGTGTGGAGCTGGCCCATGTGCAGTGCTGATGCACTCAAGGAGTACCGTGCCACCTGCCACACAGAGGTATACCCCGCGTAGGGGAGGCCCATGCGCAAGGAGTGCACCCCATAGGGAGAGCTGCCTAGCGTGAAACAAAGTGCAGCCTGCTCAGGAATGGCACCACACACACGGAGAGCTGACATACAAGATGATGCAACAAAAAGAAACACAGATTCCCATGCTGCTGACAACAGAAGCGGACAAAAAAAAAGACACAGCAAATAGACACAGCAAACAGACAACCGGGGTGGGGGGAAGGGGAGAGAAATAAATAAATAAATCTTTTTTAAAAAGACATTAAGGATTGTTATATCTTGGAAATTGACTGCTTTATTATTATGTAACTGCTCTTTTTCTTCCTAATAATTTTCCTTGCTAGGAAATCTACTTTGTACAAAATTAATATAATTATGCCCACTTTCTTTTGGTTAGTGATAGCATGGAATCCTCCTTCTCTATCCTTCTCTATCCCTGTACTGTTAATCTATGTCTTTATATTTAAAGTGGGTTTCTATAGACAACATAGCATCGCATCTGTTTTTTTAACTCATCTGATAATCTCTGTCTTTTAAATAGTTCATTTAGACCATTCACATTTAAAGTAATTATTTATATAATTTTATATAATTGGTGTAGTATCTCCCATATTTATAACTATTTTCTATTGCTACCATTGTTCTTTTTGCCTTCTACCATTTTCCTGCCTTCTCTTGATTTATTTAAACATTTCATATAATTCAATTTTTTCTAATCTCTTTGCGTATCAATTATGTTATTAATTTTTTTAGCATGGTTACCCTGATAGTCTGTAATAGAAGTTTACAACTTCCTAAGTCTACTTACAAATAACAGTATTGCTTTATGCTAAAGTGGGTGCCTTATAACAGAGCATTCTCTGTTTGTCCCTTCTGTCCTTTATTTCATTGCTATGATTCATTTCATAATTCATAGGCTATAATCACTGAATACATTGTTGCTATTATTTTCATGAACAAACTATTATCTGTTATAGCAATTAATTCTCCTTTTCTCTGTAGAACATCTTTTAACATTTCTTGAAGTCAGGACACTAGTGATAAATTCATCCAATTTTTGTCTAAGAAAATCTATTTCTCCTTCACTTTTGAAGGATGATTTTGCTAGATACAAAATTCTAGGTTGGTATTCATTTCTTTTCTTTGAATACTTTCACTATTTCACTCCACTCTGTTCTTGCTTGTACAGTTGCTGAAAGGAATTCCAATGTAATTCTTATCCTTTTATCGTCTTATGTATGGTGGTTTAATTCTCTGGCTTCTTTCAAGATTTTCTCTTTGTCTTTGGTTTTCTGAAGTGTGAATATTATATGTCTAGATGTGAATTTTTTTTTAATTTATTTCTCCTGATGTTCTCTGAGATTCCTGGATGTGGTTTAGTGACTGCATCAATTTTGAAAATTCTCAGCCATCATTACTTCAAATATTCCTTCTGTTTCTTTCTCCTTCTTCTGATATTCCCATTATGCATATATGACACCCTTTGTAACTATCCCACAGTTCTTAGATATTCTATTCTTTTTCATTCTTCTTTTTTCTTTGTATTCCATTTTCAGAAGTTTTTACTAATATATTTTGAGGTTTGCTTCTTCTGTGAATGGCTTTATTTAGTCTACTGATTATCCCACCTAAAGTATTCTTTGTTTTTCTTACATTGATTTACTTCTAGCATTGCCTTTTATTTTAGATTGAAAAATATTTTCATCATTCATTTTCTTAACAATTCAATTTTATTGATACGTAATAATGAAGCATAAATCCATCCAAACTGTACAATCATTGGTAGTTGGTGTAATCACATATTTGTGCATTCATCAATCAATCATTCTTAGAGTGCTTTCATTATTACAATAATAATAATTTAAAAAATCAAACAAAATTAATCACCTCTCAATCTCTCCACCTGACATCCATAGCTGCTATTCTGTACCCTTTGCTCTGGTATATTGGTATTTATTTTGTAAAAACAGTCTTATATATGCAATATCACCTATATTCATGTTTTGCATGAGGATTTACTATCTTTTACAGTCACATGCCATAAGTGTCAACTTTCATCCTAGTAATATACAGGACCTTGGACTTTCCCTTTCAACCACTGCCATTCCCATATAATAGCTCTGCTAGTTACAAACACTATGGCATGCTTTCATCATTTCTATTCATTTCAAAAGATTTATAGACAAACTTTTACCAATTCTGCACAGATTAACTTTCAGCTTTCCATTCTCTACCCTTATTCTATTTTCTGGAGACCTATATTCTAATTATGAACTCCTTGAGGTTTGCAAAATATATTAGCCCATAAAAGCACAATCATATAGTATTTGTACTTTTGTGTCTGGCTTGCTTCACTCAACATAATGACCTCTAGGTTCATCCATGTTGTCATATGATTCATGATTTCATTTCTTCTTATCACTGCATAATATTCCATTGTGTGCATAAACCACAATTTATTTATCCATTCATCAGTTGATAGACACCTGTGTTCTTTCCAACTTTTGGCAATTGTGAATAATGCCACTGTGAACATCGTGGTGCTTCAGAGGACAGTTTGTGTCTCTGCTCTCAGTTCTTCTGGGAATATACCTAGTAATGGTATTGCCAGGTCCCACAGTGAATCCGTATTCAGCTTCCTTAGGAACTGCCAAACAGTTCTCCATAGTGGCTGTACCATTCTATATTCCCACCAACAGTGAATAAGCATTGCTAGCTCTCTACATCCTCTCCAACATTTACAGTTTCCCAACTTTTCCACAGAGACCAGTTTAATAGGTATGAAATGATATCTTATTATGGTTTTGATTTCTTTCCCTTATTACTAGTGATTCTGAAAACATTTTTAAATGTATTTCTTCACCATTTGTATTTCTTCTTTAGATAATTGTCTTTTCAAGTCTTTTGCCCTTTTTTAATAGGATACTTTGTCTTTTTATTGTTGAGTTGTATGATCTCTTTGTATACCATGGATATTAAAACCTTTTCAGATATGTGATTTCCAAGTATTTTCTCCCATTGAGTCGGCTGCCTTTTTGCCCTTTTGACAAAGTCCTTTGAGGTCCAAAAGTGTTGCGTTTTGAGGAGGTCCCATTTATTCTTTCCTTTGTAGTTCATGTTTTGGACGTAAGTTTGAAGAAACTATGCCTAACACAAGGTCTTGAAGATGTTTTCCTACATTTTCTTCTAAGAGTTTTATGATTATTGCTTTTATATTTAGATCTTTGATCCATTATGAGTTAGTTTTTGTAAAAGGTATGAGATAGGAGACCTGCTACTTTCTTTCGGATATGGATGTCAGGTTCTCCCAGTACAATTTGTTGATAGACTGTTCTGTCCCAGCAGGGAGGGCTTGACAACCTTGTCAAAAATCACTTGACAGTAGATAAGAGGATCTATTTCTGAGTTCTTGATTCAGTTCCATTGGTCAATGTGTCTGTCTTTATGCCAGTGTTTATGTTTCTGCCACTGTAGCTAACTAATATGCTTTGAAGTTCAAAAGTGAGAGTCCATTCAGCACTTCCTTTGCAGTGTCACATAGGTTTTGATATGTTGTGTTCTCATTTTCATTCATCTCAAGATATTTGCTGAATTCTCTTGCAGATTTCTCTTTGACCTACTATTATTTAGGAATATGTTGTTTAATCTCCAAATATTTATGAATTTTCCCCTTTTTGCTCCATTATTGATTTCCAGCTTCATTCTTTTATGATCAGAGAAAGTGTTTTGTATAATTTCAAGTTTAAATTTATTGAGACTTTTCTTGTGACCCCACATATGGTCTATCTTGGAGAAGGATCCATGAGCACTTGAAAAGAATGCTAAATCTGCTGCTTCAGTGTGCAATGCTCTATAAATATTTGTTAAGTCTAGTTCATTTATCATATAATTGAAGTTATCTTTTACTATTTATCCTCCGTTCAGATGTTCTATCCAATACAGAGAAAGGTATATTGAAATCTCCAACTATTATTGTAGAGACATCTATTTCTTCCTTCAGTTTTCCAATGTGTGCCTCATGTATTTTAGGACATTGAAACTAGTATATAAATATTTAGTATAGTTACTTCTTGGTGAATTGTGTCTTTTACTAATATATAATGGCCTACTTCATTCCTTATAACCATTTTGCATTTGAAATCTGTTTTGGCTGATATCAGTATAGCTACTCCAGCTATTTTTTGGTTGCTATTTGCATAGAATATGCTTATCCAAACTTTCACTTTTAACCTGGTTGAGTCCTTATGTCTGAGGTGAGTCTCTTGCAGACAACTTTTAGTTGGCTTATATTTTTTTAATCGATTCTATCAGTCTGTGTCTTTTGATTGGGGAGTTTAAGCCATTAACAGTCAATATTATTACTGTAAAGGCATTATCTACTTCATCCATGTTGTCCTTCAGCTCTCTATTGTCATCATTCTATTATCTGTTCTCTTATCCTTATGTTACCTTTCCTAATAATCTTCATTTTTACACTCTTCTACAAATCTCCTGCCCTTGTTTTTTCCTTTCAGGCTTCAGTAACCCCTTAATTAACTCTCAGAAGTCTGGTCTTTTCATAACCTATTCTATCAGTTTTTGTTTTTCTGTGAAGACTTTGAATTCACCCTTGTTTCTGAAGGACAGTTTTGCAGCATACATAAATTTTGGCTTGCAGTTTTTTCTCTCAGTACATTAAATATATCATACCACCATCTTCTCGCTCCATGGTTTCTGATGAGAGGTCGGTCCTTAATCTTATTGAGTTTCCCTTGTTTTGATGCTTTGCTTTTCTCTTGTTGCTATCAGAGTCCTCTATCTCTGATATTTGTCATTCTAAATAGTAAGTGTCTTTTCAGAATTATTCTATTTTCAGTGTATTGTCCCTCTTGGATATTGACATTTATATCTTTCATTAGGATTGGGAAGTTTTCAGTCATTTCCTCCCATATTATTTCTGCCTCTTTTCCATTCTCTTGTCCTGAATATTTGTGCATTTTGCTTAGACTCTGTTCCATTTTCCCCCCCATTCTCTTCTATTTCTCTTCTCCTATCTTTTCAGTTCAGATGTTCTGTCTTTGAACTCACTAATTCTGTCTTAAGCAATTCAAATTTGCTCTTTTGTGCTTCTAATGCATTTTAAATCTCATTCATCATGTCTGTCATTCCCATAAATCTGTTACTTTTCTTTGCAGGCTTTCAAACTGTTCTTTATGCTCACCCAGTGTCTTCTTAATATCCTTTATTTCTTTAGTCATATTTTCAATTTCTTTGACGTCATTTGTGTCATTATTACTTATTAATTATCTTAAATCCTATGTCTCTTCGGGATATTTTGTTTGTTCCTTTGCCTGGGTCATGTTTTCCTGTTTCCTAGTATGGTTTGTAATGTTTTGCTCATGTCTAGGCATCTGAATATGTTGGTAAATTTATGCTGATAGCAAATTTCTCTCTCTTGCCTAATGTTACCAGGCCCCCATCTCTTCTTTGATATGTGGTTCAACTTATTCTCAGTCTTCAAAATTGTGCAGCTTAAATTATCAAAATTGGGCCAGGAACTCACTAATGGTGCACAGATTTTCTCCCAGGGCTTAGGGTACAGAAAGAACTGCGAACAGTTTTTGTCCATGGCATTTCCTTTTGATTCTTTCTTAGAGTATCTGTCTCTATACTTACCTTACCCATTTGTTCTTGCATTCTGGGAACTTTTCAAGTAGAACCATTAGCATATTAACCATAGTTCTTTTAAATTCCCACTTTGATAATTCTAGTGTATTAGTCAGGATTCTCTAGGGAAACAGAATCAACAAGAACAAGAGATATCTGTCGGTAGTATGCGATTTTATGAGTCTCTCACATGACCATGAGTTCCACAGGCAGGTGCAATCAGGAGTTCCAATGAAAGTCCAATGAAGGTTCTTGAGTTCTGGGAGATGCTGGCTGTCCAAAGACTGAGAAATCCTCATTCAATGCTGGAATCACCTTTTAAGGCATTCAACTAATTGAATAAAGCACAGCATCATTCATTGCTGATGGAAATCTCCTTGATAGATATAATTGTAATCAGATGTCTATGATTTACCACTGCAGTAAAGTCAATGGTGACTGAAGTCCATAAATGCCCTTGTAGTACAACTAGCCCAGTGCTTGCTTGACCAAACAACTGGGCACAATTACTTGGCCGAGTTTATGCATTAGACTAACCATCACATCTAGAATCCCTGCTTTATCTAGATCTGGTTCTGATACTTGCAGTGTCTGTTTCTACTGTGTTTTTTGCCTTTTAACATGCCTTGAAATTTTTTTTTGAATTCTGGACATGATATATTCGATAAAATAAAATAAATGCACATTTAGGCTGAGTTTTTGTTTTTTTTTTTAAATTAACTATTTTTTATTTTCATGAATAAGGATCAAATAGGTTTCAGATATCTGAATGTCCATCTTAAGGTCCAGATGATAATGGAAAATTAAAAAAACAGAATGTGACATTTTAAAGATCATTTCTCTGTGATTACATTCAATATTCTTTGACATACTTTTTTCTCCTTAATTATCACTCATGTAAAGTAGATCATCAAACAATTTGACGTGATTAGAAGAGAATTTTAGAAATGGAAAGTATCTTTGGTACCATTAAGTCCAATGTCCTTATTCTACAAATCTGGAAATTGAAGCTCATGGAACTGTGCAACAGGTAGGGAGTGGCCTAGATGGTATCAGGTCTGCTCTCCTGATCTTGAATACAATACTTTACCCATATATCAGCATTTTCTAAATGTTTTACTTAGGTTCCAAACTCACACACCTTTGATAAAATCAGGGTTTAACAAAGTTAAGCTACCAAATATTTTTTCTGTTGTACCTCTCCAAGAGCAGGTAATAGGAAGCAGCACTTCTCAAAATTACTTGGTGCAGAACTCCACCGAAAAGACATTCAATAAACTCTTTTGCCCACGGGCAAGTCTCGGATATTTTTTCTAATAGAACCATGCCCCCTCTTTTGGTTGTATATATATTTTTTCCTGTTCTAAAACACTTTCTCTCTACTTGCTTCAACTTTCAAGCTACTCCTGCTGCTTTTTGTAGTTTTGTTAGTGATTGCTCTGTTTTATATTATATAAATACATAGCCTATCACAGTCTATTGGTGTTGGAATTTTACTCATTCAAAGGAAGTGTGAAAAACTTTCATCAAATATAGTTTAGATAACTAAATAAAAGATGGAATGCTTTCTGCAATTACCCATATTATTACTCTTTCCTTTGTAACTTCACCTTTCAGAATGTTCTCAGATTACTTATTGAATTCAATATCTTAATGTGTCATTTGTGTTATTATATGTGTCTTAATGATTAGTTATTATCATAAATGATCCATAAAATACCTTATGCCCTTTTGAACAATGTATGCACTGTTTGAAATTTTCTTTTTGTAACAAAATCATTTTTATGAAAGGAAATCCAACTTTGAAGGAAGGAGAGCAACCCTTGATGATGAAAATAAATTTAACTGATTGTTTTTATTGAGGACCCACTGATGACTTCACTAGCATTTTTCTAATTTTTGTTAGCTTCCTTAGTATTTAATCAGTAACTAAATATTGGTTGTATATTAAATATTGATGTATATTAAAATTTGTTTCCATTTGGAAGAGAGAATTAAGAAACACACAATCTTGGATAGAGGTTAGTTTTACTAAAATATACATATATATGCCAGTACAGAGAATCAAGTGCTTCTTAGGAATTGTAATTTTAATTATACTATCACATTAATATTTTGTTTTAGACACAATATGTTTCACACTGAGTATATATAATATTTTTAAATACTTTAGTATTATCTTAGTTTAAAGAAATACTCCAGAAATATTGGCTTTTAACATTGAAAGCATAGCTTATGTATGTGATTTTAACAGTCTCTTAAATATTATATATGTGTGCATGTATAGGTTTGCATACAGTCAGGCACATAGTGAATCTTAATAATTGTGTGCTTAATGAATGAAAACATGTATTAAAATGTTTGAGTTAATGCTTTGAAATTGACAAATTAAGTAATAGAATCTTAGGACCCTAAGTGTTTCTAAGAAATAAAATATTGGATATTTTCAGATAACATAAAATTCTTTGTATATTAACATATTCAAAGAATATGATATTCTTTTTCATATTTTCATTTTTGTAACAGTTATCTTCACAGAACTAGAATTTGGATACTCAGAAAGCTCTAAATGTAGCACATTACATTTTAAAATCATGGAAACCCTGGGGATATAATATAATCACTCAATTGCTAGTTTGAGTTGACTTATAAAATGTTGCAAAATATACCCTTAATATAAATAAGGCAAACGAGGTCTTAAAATGTAAAATAATTGTAAGTGTTCAAATATTTTTTGCAGTATAAAATAATTTAAAAAGAGAAGTGCTCTTCTGTGTTTCAATTAATTTTTAGTGTTGTGCCTCTTTCCCCAGAATATAACAACATAATTTCATAAGACATTATTCAGCAATTTCATAAAATGTTTATATCACGCTCAATAAAATATTTTACTTGTGTTTCATTTAACTTAGACCCTCTTAGTGCCCAGCATCATAACCAGCCACCAACAGTGTCTCAGAATTTTCTATGTGCTAGCACCATTTGGGAAAAAAAAATTATGAGCCCACATTCTGTTTAAATTTCTTTGACTTGATTAGAATCTTTGTCTTAGTTTCCCACCTGTAATCAGAATTAACATGAACTGGGTTGACTTAAATGGGAATTTGATTCATGGTTTTGAGGAGTCCAAAATATTTCAGCAAGGCAGGTCCTTTGCTCTTCTGCCACATGGCAATGCATATGCAGCATCTTCTCCCTTCTCTTCTGGGTCCCGTTGACATCTGTCTTCTTGCTCCTCCCCTTTGCCTACTCACTGTGGCCTTCCTTATAAGACAGTAATAAGATTAAGACCCACTTGTTTCATTTGGCCACAGCTTGATGAAAAATATCATCCAAATAAGGTTCTGTTTACAATAGGTTCATACCCACAGGAATCAATTAAGCTTAAGAACATGTTTTTGTGTGGTATGTAATTCAATCCACTACAGACTTTTAACCTGTATCTTGGCATATATTTAAATGTTGTCTCAAATCAATTTACATCATTAATGACCAAAAGAAGTCATTAAACAAATGAAAAACAAGCAAGTGTCCTAAAAATCTTTCTCAAGATAAAATTTCATTCATTCTTTAAATAATTTTCTTTACCTGTTAAGAAAAAACAATTCTATCCATGCAACATTGTTATAAGAAGAAACAGGATTTGAATGTGGGTTCAATAGAAGGATGCAAGATATTTAATGAATAATATGGGTGAATTAAACAGACTTGAATATTTTATACCTGAAAGTTGCCTTATTGTCATATTAGTTGCTATTTTAAAGTATATATACTTTAATTTGATTTTCAGGTTATTCAGCCAATATTGGGGTTCCATGCTAAATGTGTCTATGCTAGCTTGTTTCAACCACAAATATCTTTAACTTTGACTGTGTTTCTTTGTTAGGAGTTTATAAACACACACACAGAGAAAATTACAAATTATTTAGTCAAAGATACAAGGACAAAGAGGCTTCCCAGAAGCATGTTAGTTTTACCTTATAGGAGCAGAGGCAGCATCTCTCTCATAGCTCCTCTGAGTCACAAAATATCTAGGGGAGGGTGGATGAGAGTATAGCTGGTAAAGCATATGCAAGTTGGGATCTTGACATTTATGGGAAAGTTAATTTTGTGCACACCCTTTTCTCATTTAGGCCTTACATTATTAATATTAAGGTATAATTTATGCAAACAATCTTTGCACTTAATGCCCCTATTTAAGAGGTTTGCAGATACTACACACTCCTAGTTCTTGAACTACATAGCATTTGTGAGGCCTTATCTTCCCCTGTACTAAAAAAAAAGAAGAGTAACTGTCCAAGTTTCCCTGAATAATATATCTTTGGCTCTAGTTTTCCAAAGTTTTGGAATTCCCATTTGTCCACCTAGACTATTTGAAGCTCCTATTTTGATAACATTGAAATACATGAGTAACCTGTTATGCGCGATGAATTGGAGGTGGACTACTGCCTCCAGTATTCCCTGCCTTCAATTGGGTGGTGCTGGCAGATTCTGATTTGTCTTGGGCAACAAACGTTTTTTTTGTTTTGTTTTGTTTTAATTTTCAGTACTTTTATTTTTTTTCAAAAGATATTTATATTACATAAATGTTACATAAAAAAATAGGGGGATTCCCACATGCCCATCCCCTACCCCCTGCACACCTTCCCACATCAACAACATCCCTCACCAGTGTGGCACATTCGCTACAACCAATGAACACATCCTGGAGGACTGCCACCAAGCGTGGACTATAGTTTATACCACAGTTTACATCCCCTTCCACACAATTTTGCAAGTTACGACAAGATATATAATGGCCTGTATCTGTCACTGCAGTGTCATTCAAGGCAACTCCCAAGTCCCAAAAATTCCCCCATATTACACCTACTTTTCATTCTCCCTCCCCTAGAACCTTCAGTGGCCACTCTCTCCACATCAGTGACAACAGTTCTTTCATTGCTAGAATCAACAATAAGTCTTCTAGCACTTTGATATAGTTATGAATTCCAAAAATAGATATTGGATTATGTTTGTAAACTGTTCTGTACCTGGGTGTGATTAAATTATGATTAGGGCTTTGAATGGGCCACATCAGTAAGGTGTTGGGGACCCAAGGAGTGGGGACTCACAGATAAAAGGCATGGCAAAGGACAGAGTTGGGAGAATTTTAACGTTGGAGTTTTGATTTTGGAATTTGATGCTGAAGTCTTCAGCTGGAGCCCTGGGAAGTAAGCACACAGAGGAAAGAGAAGCAAGCCCCAGGAAGAGAGGAACCCTAAGCCCAGAATGAAGCAAGCCCTGAGAAGAGTGGAACCCAGGAAGCCTGAACCCTGGCAGACATCGGCAGACATCTTGCTCCAACATGAGGAAATACTTTGGTGAGGGAAGTAACCTATGGCCTGGTTTATGTAAGCTCCTATACCAAATAAATATCCTTTATGAAAGCCAAAAGGTTTCTGGTATTTTGCATCAGCACCCCTTTGCCTAAATCAAGTCTACAGTAGAATAACAGTAATTCTAGGTGGCTGACTTGGCATCCATCTACCACATGGGAGGTCCGTGGTTCAAACCCTGGGCCTCCTTGACCCATGTGCAGCTGGCCCATGTGCAATGCTGATGTGCTCAAGGAGTGCTGTGCCACCTGCCACACACAGGTGTCCACGTGTAGGGGAACCCCACGTGCAAGAAGTGCACCCTGTAAGGAGAGCTTCCCAGCGCGAAAGAAAGTACAGCCTGCCCAGGAATGGTGCCACACACACAGAGAGCTGACACAACAAGATGACGCAACAAAAAGAAACACAGATTCCCGTGCTGCGACAACAACAGAAGTGGACAAAGAAGACGCAGAAAAATAGACACAGAAAACAGACAATGGGGGCGGGGAGGGGAGAGAAATAAATAAATCTTTAAAAAAAAACAGTAATTCTACTCCTGTCCATCATTTATTCCCCAATCCTCTTGAAGATTCTGGAATGGTGATGCCCACTCCTCCTCCAATTGAGAACGGGCCTAGATCCCATGGGTTAGATGCATGGAACCATCCACTTACAGTTGCAGACTTTCTTCATTCCTTGGGTTGGTTGTTTTCCATCACCATCTCCTTGTCAGTTATCCTAGGTGAGTCCAATGAACTAGAGAGTAGGTGGTGCTATGCTATTGAGATTCAGAGCCAAGTTTGCACCTGGAAAGCCCAAAGACACAAGTCTCTTGGACATAAACTTATCAACTCTTAACTAACTATAGGTTCAAATAGAAGGGACAGAAGAACCATGTGTAAGGAAATCATTACTCAGTCCAACTCTATCACACTAGGGAGCATAAATTCCAAAGTAGGGCCCCCTGGCAAGGCACCAACTCCTGAGCTGTCTTCCCTGTCGGTAATGTCTGGATGTATCCAGAACCCTGAGGAGCCCTGCTATTTGAAGTAATATTACTTTGGCAGTCAATGAGATCCTGCTGAGATGTGCATAAGCATAACCTCTGGAATAATCTCTTGACTCACTTTGAAGTCTCCCAGTCATATAAACTCATTTGTCTTTACCCTTTCCCCCTTTTTGTCAAGATCTTTCTCCAGTTGCACTGCTGGTTGGTGCTTGGTAGTAATCTCTTGGTGCCAGGGAGGCTTATCCCAGGAGTCATGTCCCACACTGTGGGGAAGGTAATGCACCCATACCCTGAGTTTGGATTAGAGAGAAGCCAAATTTGAGCAACAAGGAGGGTCTCAGGAGATAACACTTATGCACCCTATAATACTAGGCTAAGTTTCAATTTCAAAAGTAAAGGCTCATAAGAACCATTGTTACTATCAAGGGCCTGTCAATGGTCCATCCTCCTTCAATAGTCACTGCCCCTGTACTCAGGGGATTCTTATTACCCCATTAGAGAAGTTGCAGAGCTGACCAGGATGGGAAGTCCATATTCTTTTGGTTATTGTGTGAATCTCCACCCACTGTGTCAATGCCCCATGAACAGCTGAACTCTGTCATATGCCTTTTGGGTAAGCCCCATGTGAACCTCTTCCCAAGCATCCCCCTTCTCTGACATCCCACACAAACGTTCCTCTCCTGCCACAACTGTAACCCTTCTGTGACCCAAAACTTCTTCAAAAATTAAGCCAGCAATATAACCAAATAAAATTAATGAGGAAATGAAACAATAATTATAGTTTTAAAAGTAATGACTACAATACAAAAAATTTAAATTTTTTTTAAATAATAAAAAATAACATTAATTTTTTTTTACATTATGACTTTCATCACTGTAAGATCTGTTGTCTTGTAAGTACAGTGACAGTTTCTTCCATTTATGCCCCCAGTGTCTTACTTTTTTCATGTTGTCTTCAAAGAAGCTTTAGGTTACAAAAAAGTCTAATACAGAATATAGGTGATTCCCATATAGCCATTATCCTCTCCCTTTTCACCTTTCCCCTATTAATAACAATTTATATGTGACTGGTACAATTGTTACAATTGATGTACTATTGAAACATTGCTACTAACCAAGGCCAGTGATTTACTTTAAGGTTTACATTTTGGAGCATAAGCTTTTATAAATTTTGATGAAATTTAACATGGTCTGTATCCATCATTGCAAGATCATATAGAACAATTCCATTGCCCCCAAAATGCCCCAAGTTCCATCTATTCTATTCCTCCCTCACTCTCCTCTCAGTACCCATGGTAAGCATCAAGATTAATGCATTGAAGGATAAAATCCAAAGTTACTTGCAACTATATTGATGGCTTGACATACTGGTCTGTCCTTCCCTATTAGGCATTGCCTATGCCCTGCTATTTGAAATCATAGCAGGACTCCCCAGAATGGGAACCCAACAGCTTCCTGTTCATTCTGTGGGTCTCCACCCACTGTTACAACACACTATGACAAGATGAGCACCACACACTCCCTAGAGTCCTGTCCCAGGTGCCCACTATCCCACATACCTCCCACATTCAACACCCTAAACCAGTAACCCTTCCCTGCCTTATTTGCCAAAAGAACATTCTCAACATTGTAGTTTCAACCATGTACCTACAAATCACCATAGTTCACCTGCTCCTTCCCCCAGTTAATGGACAGTCCAACCCACCCTCTCTACCCTACCCCCTCACATACCAGCGCTGACCAACCCAAGAGCATCACTGCACCACTCTTATGCCTATCCACTGTACAACTACACCCCATCATAGATTTTACCCATATGGGCAATGACTCACAACCTTCTTCCCTTCTGTCTCCCCTAAACCTATCTTCCAGACTCTAGCTCTGTGAGTTTCCTCAATTTGCTTATCTCATATCAATGAGGTATGTAATATTTGTCCTTCAGTGCTTAGCTTGCTTCACTCAACATAAGGTCTTCAAGATTCATCCATGTTATTTCATGTCTTAATATGGTATTCCTTCTTACAGCTGAGTAATAGTCCATTATATGTTTATACTATAATTTTGTTTATCCATTCATCTCTTGATGGATAATTGGGTTGTTTCCAACTTTTGGCAATAATGAATAATGCCACTATGAACATTGGTGTGTATTTATCTGTTTGTATCCCTGTTTACAATTCTCCTGTGTATATACCCAGTAGGGGGATTAATGGATCATATGACAATTCTATATTTAGCTTTCTGAGGAACTGCCAAACTGTCCTCCACAAAGTCTGATTTTTCTGGTCATTATTGTAAAAAGGAATTTTTTCTCTGACTTTCTCCTCAGAATGCACATTAATGGTGTATAAAAACACCATTGAGTTTTGCATATTGATCTTGCATCCTGACACTCCACTGAAATAGTTTATTAGCTCTAGCAGCTTTGTGGTAGATTTTTTTGAAACTTTCTAAGTATAGGATCATATCACCTGTGAATAGCAAAAGTTTTACTTCTTCTTTTCCAATTTGGAAGTCCTTTATATCTTTTTCTTGCCTCAGTGCTAGAGCAAGTAATTCTAACACAATGTTAAATAAGAGTGGTGAAGTGGGCATCCATTTCTTGTTCCAGATCTGAGAGGAAAAGCTTTTAGGACTTCACCATTGATATGATGTTAGCACTGTGTTTTTCATATGTGTTTTTCATGTTTTTTACATGATGAGGAAGTTTCCTTCTACCCCTATCTTTTTAAGTGTTTTTATGAGGAAAGGGTGCTGTATTTTGTTGAATGCTTTTTCTGCATCTATAGAGATGATCATGTGATTTTTTTCATTCTATTTGTTTGTGTGGTGTATTACATTGATTGATTTTCTTATGATGAACAATCCTTGCATACCAGGGATGAAACCCAATTGGTCATTGTGTATAATTCATTTGATGTTATTGAATAGGGTTAACAAGTATTATGTTGAGAATTTTAGCATTTAGAGATTGGTCTATAGTTTTCCTTTCTTGTAACATGTTTCTTTAGCTTTGGTATTGTGGTGATGTAAGCATCATAGAATGAGTTAGTCGATGTTCCCTCTGTTTTTAGTTTTTGGAAGGTTTGAGCAGTATTGGTGTTAGTCCTTTCTGGAATGTTAGTAGAATTCACCTGTCAAGCAATATGGTCCTGGGCTCTTCTTACTTGGGAGGCTTTTGATGACTAATTCAGTCTCATTACTTGTGATTGGTTTGTTAAGTTCATCGATTTCTTCTTTTGTCAATGTAGGCTGCTTTTGTGTTTCTAGGAATTTGTCCGTTTCCTCTAAATAATCCATCTTGTTGGCATACAATTTTTCAAAGCATCTTCTTTTGATACTCTGTATTTCTGTGGAGTCATTGGTGATATTTCCTCCCCATTTCTTATTTTATATATTTGCATCTTCTCTTTTTTATTCTTTGTTAATTTAACTAAGGCTATGTCATCAATTTTATTAGTCTTCTCAAAAACTAGCTTTCTTTTTGGTTTATTTTTATAGATCTTTCATATTTTCAATCTCGTTTAGCTCTGCTCCAATCTTTATTTCCTTCTTTCTTCTTGTTTTGGGTTTTCTTTTTCTAATTCCTTCAAGTGTGTCATTAGGTCTTTAATTTTAGCTCTTTCTTCTTTTTTAATATAGGCATTTATGGCTATGAATTTACCTCTCAGCACAGCTTTTTCTGCATCCCATAGGTTCTGATGTTGGCATTTTCATTCATTTCAAGATAGTTACTGATTTCTTTTGCTATTTCCTTCTTGACCCACTGATTGTCTAAGAGTGTGCTGTTTAACTTCCATATATTTGTGCCTAATCTGGTTTTCTGCCACTTAACTGTTTTCCAACTTCATTCCATTGTGGTCACAGAAATTACTTTGTATGATTTCAATCTTTCTGAATTTATTGAGAGTTGTTCTGTGTTCAGGCATGTGGTCTATTCAGGAGAATGAGCCATGTGCACTTGAGAAGAATGCATATCCCACTGTATTTGGCTGTAATGTTCTGTATATGTCTCTTAGGTCTATATCCTCTAATGTATTATTCAAGGTCTTTATTTCTTTATTGGTTGTTTGTTAAGATGTTCGGTCTAATGGTGATAATGGTGTAAAAAATTCCACAATTATAATTGTAGAGGCATCTATTTCTCCAATTAGTTTTTTCAGTGTTTGCCTTGTGTATTTTGAGGCACCCTGATCAGGTGCATAAATGTTTATGATTGTTCTTTCTTCTTGATAGACTACCTCTTTATTCATATATAGCGGCCTTCTTTGTCTCTTACAATAGTTTTGCATATAAAATTGTTTTCCAACCATTCACTTTCTGCTTCCCTGATCCCTTGGTCTAAGGTGGATATTTTGTAGACAGTATATAGATTGGTCATATTTCCTTATCTATTCTGTCAATCTATTATGTTTTGACTGTGAAGTTTTAATCCATCAATATTCAATGTTAGTACTGTCAAGGAAATACGTTAGTCATATTTTCTTTAGGTCTATGTTTGCCATATCTTGTTTTTATTTCTCTTTTTAATCTTTTTGGTTGTTCTTACACTTTCCACCAACTCTCTCTCCCCCTTTTTTTCCTTTCAACCTGCAGAACTCCCTTTAGTATTTCTTAAAGGGCAGGTTTCTTATTGACAAATAATTTCTGTTTATATGTCAATATTTTGAACTCTCCTTCATTTTTGAATGCCAGATTTGCTGGATAGAGAATTCTTGGCTGGAATTTTTTTTCTTTTAGCACTTTAACTATGTCATACCAGTGCCTTCTTGCCTCCATAGATTCAGATGAGAAATCAGCATTTAGCCTTATCAAGCTTTCCTTGTTTGTGATGGATCTCTTTTCCCTTGCTGCTTTCAGTATTCTCTTTGTTTTAAGCATTTGACAATTTTACAAGTATATGTCTTAGAGTGGACCTCTGTTAGGATTTATACTCTTTGGGATGTGCTGTGCTTCCTGGACATGTCCCTCAATAGAGTTTGGAAATTTTCAGCCACTATTTCCTCCAAAACTCCTTCTGCTCTCTTTGCCTTCTCTTCCTCCTTTGGGATGCCTATAATGCATATGTTTGTGCATTTCACATTGTCATTCAAATCCCTAAGTCCTTGATGGATATTTTCTATCTTTTTATCTATTTAGTCTACCATCTGCCTGATTTCAGCTGTACTGTCTTCCACATCACTGAATCTTTCCTCTGCCTGTTCAAATCTGCTGTTATGTGCTTCCGGTGTATTTTTTTAAATTTCTTGCATGTGCTGTTCATCACCATCATATCTCTTATTCTTTGGTATACATTTTCAATTTGTTAAGTATGTTATCCCAGTGTCTTCTTAATATCCTTTATCTCTTCCTTCACTTCATTAGTTGATTCATGATATTTGTTTGGATATCTCTGATTAGTTGTTCCATGTTCTGCATCGCCTTCTGTTGTTTAGTTTGTTCTTTGAACTGGGCCATGTCTTCTTGCTTCTTAGTATGACTTTTAATTTTTTGTTGGTTTATAGGCATCTGTTTATCTTTATGGGCTTATTTGGTTGATTAGCTTCTCTTTCTACTCTAGGGTTTTATTTGGTTGTTGTTTTTGTGTATGTGGTAAGATTTCGCTTTGATACTTCGTTCCTCTTATTCTATTTCCTTGCTGTTGTCCTTGTTCCCTTGGGAGCAAAGGCTTAGCCAGCCTTTTAGAAAGCTATCCACCCCCTTTATCTAGGGCAAGTTAGCAGTTTGTCAGAGTCCTCCTGCCTGAGGAGATCACCCCTCCCCACTCCCTATCGGTTCAGGGTCCCTTCTGAGATTCAAAGGGGGCTCAGCTGAGCAAACTCACTATAATGAAACCACTCTACCCTCCCAGACTTCTCTTCTTCCTGGGAATGCCCCCACACACTCCATTTGGAGCAGTGAGTTAGGGGCTCCAACTAGGCTATTTGCCCTGAGGGCAGGTTATATGTGCTTTTTCCAGCCACAGGGGCAAACAATTCATGGTTTTCCTTTGGCTTCTTTTTCTTTCCAGGACCCTCCTACATGACTTAAAGCACTACCATTCTATATGTATCCAAAGCAGCCCCTTTAGATAGGTCTCTGCCTTCTCCCCACTTTCATTTTTGAGAGGGACAGACTCTGCCTATCTACTTCAGAAGCACCGTTTTCCCAGAACTCCCCAGCAAAAGTCTTTCAATAGGCTAATACTATCATAAACCTACAAAATTGAAAGCAAATACCCTTAATCTAACAAATGCTAGACATAACTTTACATAAGAATATCTTTAGTAAAATAATTGTGTGGTTTATGGTAGCCACTGATAAACTGCCACAAACCTGGCTTATAGCTCAATACTTCAAAAACTGCTCTATTTATCTATATTTTCAAACTACTTTAGTCAATGTTGGATTCATAGCCCAGGTTACAAACAGTAGTTGCCCAATAAGTATAGTTGAATCACTTGTTGACACTGTACCAGACCCTTTCTGAAGAATTTCTTTAAATACTGTAACATGGTTTAATTCCCATAATCATCCTGTGAGGTGACATTATTACACCCTTTTCATAGATTAAAAAAAAAAGGTTTATGGAAATGAAATGAGTTATCCAAGATCATATGTCATATAATGTAGAGCCAGAATGTTACCCAACTCCAAAGCCCATGCCTATAAGCATTGTTATAGTACCTAAATGAATTAATGAATGGATATTTTCAGTTTCAGAAAAAGGGTTATCTTTTTTCACCTTCTTTGATTTCTTAGCATGATCTTGTTAACCTATTCATTTTTATACATATTAGCCACTAGACCTATTGTAGACTTTCATTCCATGTGTTATGGGTTTGAAAATGTCAGTACTGGCAATAATGTTCCATAATAAACAATGATCTCTAGTTCTTTGTTCTGTGATGACTTCTATTAGAATATGGTCACCGGTGATAACAATTGCTGTCATTATTTAGATCTGTCTTCCTACATGCCCTTGTAAATTTTTCCAAAATAATGTTCTAAACTAAAAATAGTTGAATAGGGTGCTTTCCCTCATTCACCTTCAGTTAAGTCTTCAAAGGGCTTTTTAAAAGAATCAAAATAGTTTTCTCAACAGGTAATACTCTCCATTCTTACATAAGACTATATTAGACTTTAGTAGCATACAGTAGGGTTAGAATTCTTTCTCTTTTTTTAAGGTGCTACTTATTAAGATTCTCATTTCAAGTAAAACTACTTTTTTTTCTTACCTCCAGATATGTGTTTATCCACATAAGTACTTTTGAGATGAAACTATCTAGGCATTGTTCATATGACCAAATGTGTATGAATAGTTGATTCTTCCTTCTTATCTCAAAAGATTTAATCAGCTGTAATATATATAAATCATACATCTATTGCCTTAGAAAAGAGCCTAATAACTTCATATATTTTATGGCTATGGGTATAAAACTTATAATTGTGAACATTAGCATTTCACATTCACAAAACAGCTGCCAGTTTATGATCCCTTAGGATTTTATTAAATTTGTGAGTGGAGTTGAAAGTCATCATGCTTGCTTAGATCTATTTCCTGTCATCATACATCAGAAATATACTTTCTAAAATGATACTTTCAGTTGCAAAGAAAATGAGGAGCTAAATCTCTAGCCATTCCTATAGTATTGTCATTACTTAACATTTTATCTCTTCTTTTCCTCTTTTTTTCTAGAAAGCCCCTTGTTGCCAGAATATGACATCTGCCCTCTATTATTTATTAACTGCCCTATGTATCATATTTGAATTTTAAAAATATACTCTGATTAAGATTTTTAATAATTTATTTTATGACATTTTTCCTAAGACTACATAGGGCTCAAGAACAAACAACAGAGAAAACCTTCTAAAAATGGTTCTTTGTTCTCTTCTCCTCTATCCTCAAGACCCCTAAATACTTGTTTACACAGAAAAAAAATGGAAAAGTTCTAAAGGAGGAAAGGAAGTGCTTAAAAGTTTTCCTATTAATTATTTTCCCTTTTTGTTAGCTCACTCGTATTTGATGGGTAAAGTACAAGCAACTGGGGCTTATAAACTGGTAAAGGAATCAGTGGTGAATTGGCACAGAATTCCAGATTGGAAGTGTTCAAGGAAGCTAATTTTAGGGCTTGCTTGCTTTAGGATTCTTGTCCACAGGTCATTCTTATCCAGTAGTATCAAAATATGCCCAGGGTGTGTGTAGCCAGGTATTTGATAACTAGTCCTTCTTTTGTCTCTGAAGCAATTATATCCTCTCTTCCATCCCCATCATATTGGTTGGTTTTCATTTATTAAAATAAACACACACACATACACACACATTTGTGGGTGTACAAGTGTGTGTGTTTTAAGCAATATTTGCATATACAGCATAGAAAACAGTTTCATTGAAATCCATTTTTTATAAATTTCTCAGTTTGGGGACTGGTTTGAATAAAAAATTATGCCAAAAGTCATTTTAAGAAAGCTGCTGCAATACAAAAATCTGGTTCCTGGGCAGGTTTGATGATGCCAAATCATAAACAGCATTTTCATAGTGCTTCTGAATTGGAAGTAGAATTATAACAAAATTTGTTGGTAGTATGAGAAAGCAAATGTTCCAAGGAGCTGAAGATGTTTTCCCAATGACTCTTTATTGTCTTATACATTTTCTAAAATCCTTGTTTATCTAAAATAAAGCAGTGCATATCATTGTGAAAGTAAAAACAAAATTGTTTACTTAGTTCATTATACTTATATCCAACTTATTTAGCATTTATTTTCCATTTTCTTTATATAAACATATCTATTTGCACATTTTTGACAATATAAGTACTAGATGATAAATTCCTGAGCCAATACTAGATGGACTTATTTTTCCCCTTAAACTTGTTATTTACAATAATTTCAAACTTACAGGATAGTTGCAAAAATAATACAAAACCCATACATAGAACTCCACATATTCCCCTCAGAAACAGAGATCCACTCATTTTAATATTTTGTCCCATTTGCTACTTCATTCTCTCTCTCTCTCTCTCTCTCTGCCACTTGTGAATCCATCTATCTATATGCTTATCTATCTGTTTTCAAAGCATTTGCATGTAGGTTATACACCTAATGACCCTTGAACTCATAGTTCTTCTTTGTACATTTCCTAGGAATAAGGCACTTATGGAACCACCTTAAGAAGAGTTATCAAGTTCAAGAAATGTATTTGATATAAAGCATATAGTTTATATTCCAGGTTTTCTTAAGTTCCAATAATGGCATTTTAGGCCTTTTCTTCACAATTACTAGAGCCATTCCAGGATCTTGTTTTGCATTTAATTGTCATTGTCTCTTTAGTTGCCTATATTTTAAATTGTGGAAACATATGTATATAGTAACTTTCACATCTTAACCACATCCAAACATACTGTTCAGTGGAATTAGTCATCTTCAAAATGATACGTTACTTATTTCATCATTCATTATCAGTACTTTTCTATCACCCCAAACAGAAACCCTACATTATGCATTAACACTCTATTCCTTTCCCTGCCTACATCCCTGGCAACTGGTATTCTACTTTCTGTCTCTAGGCGTTTCCTATTCTAACTATTTCACATAATATTTGTCCATTTGCACTGACTTATTTCACTCATCATTATGTCTTCAAGGTTCATCCATGAAGTGGCACGTATCAGAACTTCATTCCTTTCTAAGCCTGAGTAATATTCCATTGTATGTATATACTGAATTTTGTTTATCCACACATCTGCTGATGGACATTTGGGTCACTTCCACCTTTTTAGCTATTGTGAATTTTGCTGCTGTGAACATTGGTGTAAAAATATCTGTCAAAGTCCCTGCTTTCAGTTTTTTGGGGTATATACCTAGAAGTGGAAATATCAGATAATATGATAATTCTATGTTTAACTTTTTAAGAAACCTCCAAACTGCCTTCCACAGTGGCTGCACTGTTTTACATTCCCATCAACAAAATACGAGGGTTTCTATTTCTCCACATTCTCACCAGAACATACTATTTTTTAAAAAGATTTATTTGTTTTATTTATGTCTCTCACCTCCGCCAGTTGTCTGTTCTCTGTGTCCATTCACTGTGTGTTCTTCTGTGACTGCTTCTATCCTTATCAGCAGCACCGGGAATCTGTGTTTCTTTTTGTTGCATCATCTTGTTATGTCAGCTCTCCGTGTGTGTGGTGCCAATCTTGGGCAGGCTGCACTTTCTTTTGTGTGGGGCGGCTCTCCTTAGGGGTGCACTCCTTGTGCGTGGGGTTCCCCTATGCGGAGGACACCCCTACGTGGCACGGCACTCCTTGCACAGCATTGCGCATGGGCCAGCTCCACATGGGTCAAGGAGGCCCGGGGTTTGAACCACGGACCTCTCATGTGGAAGGTGGATGGCCTATCCATTGGGCCAAGTCTGCTTCCCACCAGAACATACTATTTTCCTTTTTAAAAAAATACCCATGTAGTGTGAGGTGGTATCTCATTATGGCTTTCATTTGCATTCCTTAATGACTAACGATGCTGTGCATTTTTTCAGGTGCTTATTAGCAATTTCTTTATCTTCTTTGGAGAAATGTCAGTTCAAATTCTTTACCCATTTTTAATTTTGTTGTTTGTATTTTTGTTGTTAAATTGTAGGAATTCCTTATAAATTCTGCATATTAAATCCTTATCAGTTATATGGTGTGGCAATTTGATATTATTTATGAATTCCAAAAAGAGATATTGATTATGTTTGTAAACTGATCTGTTCCTCTGGGCATGATATCCTTTGATTGTATTGGATTCAGCTGAAATGTCTTTGATTAAAATATGTTAAGATTCGGGCTTTGATTTTACAATGTCACTTAAGTGTAACAGTGTGGGCTATATAAATGGACACTCAATCAAAGAAACACACAGAAGTAATGCAAGAAGGAGATACATGGGAATAAAGGAGCTCTATAGACCCGGAAGAGGAGAGATCTTGATCCTGGGACCACAGAGAGAGATGAGCCTAAGAGTTACAGCTCAAGAGACCCGAACCCTGAGCAGCTAAGAAGGCCCAGAAATAAACAAACTCTGCAGCTACAGCTGAAATCTGAAGAAGATGGGCCCACAGAGCCTTAAGTGAGGGAGGAAGGAGCAGACATTGCCCACCATCTTGTTCCAAAAAGTGACAACAGATTTTGGTGAGGAAACACCTCATATTGTAGCTTGAGTTGACCTCTTTAGGATCTTGTAAGTGTAAGCTTTTACTCCAAATAAATACCCTTTATAAAAGTCAACAGATATCTGGTAATATGTATCAGCATCCCTTTGACTAATACACATGGTATCCAAATATTTCCTCCCATTCTCTTGGTTGTCTTTTCATTTTCTTGATGATGTCTGTAAACACTTTTAATTTTGATTAAGTCCACTTTATTTTTTAAATTTTGTTGCTCATGTTTTTGTTGTAAAGTCTATAAATTCATTGCCTAAAGTGAGGTCTTGAATATATTTCCCTATGTTTTTCTCTTAAGAGTTTTATAGTTTTAGCTCTTATGTTTAGGTCATTGATCCATTTGGTGTTAATTTTTGTATGTGGTGTGAGGTGGGGGCCCACTTTCACTCTTTTTTTTTTTTCTGGATATCTAGTTACACTAGCACCATTTACAAAAGAGTCTATTCATTTCCCTGATAGGACTTGACTCATGTTAAAAATCAATTGGCTATAGATGTTATGGATTTACTGACTTACTTTTCAAAACATAAACTCCTTGATCAAAACAGAATTCTCCAAATATATACTAAAGTAAACGCAGGCACTATCTTAATGATTGTCTTCTAAAATAATGATTTTCTTTTCATTTTTTTGTATTTAGCAAATCATCAAACAAAGCAGATATTTAATTGATTTAATAATCATAGAAATTCCAGGCTCTGTAGTTATTATGCAGATAATGAGGTCTGTCTTATGAAAACATTATTCTATTTTAAATGGAATTATATTGATACTTCATTTTCCACAAGCATACTTGCTCTGAGGGTATTGGAGATTTTGGCCCAGAGGGTATCAGGAATGAAAAAAAAAGAGAAAAAGGAGAATGAAAGAAAGAGAAAGAAAGAATGAGAGAGCTGGAATCAGGGGGTCTGCAAGTAGAGACTCATCAGACAACTTTATTATTTACAAGGGGTTCTTTATATACCCCAGTCTATGTGAGAACAAGCATACAGTTAACTATTAGCATTACTAAAGAACTAAAAAAATCTTATCTCAAGGTACAAAGTCTAAGTGTTCTATTTTCTACTAAAGGTATGTGCTCATCTTTTCTTTCAGCCTTTAACAGTTTCATCCTGTTTGCCAGGAACTCTTAATTACTAAAAACTTAGGTTGCAAGCACAGCCATGGAAACAGCACATCTCTCTTTGCAAGACCACTATGTCTCGGTTTCCAGCATTTCCCCATTTTTGTTTTAGTTGAGGTGACCTTGCCTGTCTTAGGTTGCTCTCCTCTCCAGAGTCTTACCTATCATGGACTACCAGCCAAGCTCTTTGACTTGGGGAAATTATTGAAGTGCTTTTGCTAGCACCAGATTATTCTCATGTTGCATGGCTGTTATGCTTTGCAATTTTCTTCAAAAGCACTCTCTGGCACAGGCTAGAATCATGAGCAACAGAGCAAATATGCTTAGCCCTGTTCCTAAAGCTGACAGGAAATATGTGATTTCCACCAATTAACTGGATTAAATTTTGTAATATGTGAAATCATATCTGAGAATATCCTTTTTTTTTTAAAGGTTTATTTATTTATTTCTCTCCCCTCTCCCCGCCCCCCACCCCAGCTATCTGTTCTCTGTGTCTATTTGCTGCATATTCTTCTTTGTCCACTTCTGTTGTTGTCAGTGGCACGGGAATCTGTGTTTCTTTTTGTTGCATCATCTTGTGTCAGCTCTCCGTGTGTGGCACCATTCCTGGGCAGGCTGCACTTTCTTTCGCACTGGGCAGCTCTCCTTACGGGACACACTCCTTGCACATGGGGCTCCCCTATGTGGGGGACACCCCTGCGTGGCGGGTAGCACAGCACTCCTTGAGCGCATCAGCACTGTGCATGTGCCAGCTCCACACAGGTCAAGGAGGCCCGGGGTTTGAACCGCGGACCTCCCAAGTGGTAGACAGATGCCCTAACCACTGGGCCAAGTTTGTTTCCCTGAGAATATCCTTATCATTTGCTACATGAATTTGATTATGAGACATCTCTAATATTTTCCTTTGTAATTCAATTATTTTCAGAGAGATATTACTTTTATGGCCTAATAAATGATTCTTAACTTTTTCCATACTTGTATTTGATGAATTATATGCAAGTGGAGTTATACAGAAATTATTTTCATTCCAATCACACCTCAAACCCCTTAACAAATTTAAATTTTACAATTGATATTAATATGTAACACAGCTGATTCCAAATCATTAACTCTATTATTTAACTGCTCCTCTATATGCTCTTGACTATGTCAAAATCACTAGCATTTTTATGCCAATCATGTACATATTGTTGTGTTTGTACTTTCATGTAAAGCTACCACAGCAGTAGCAGCAACTGTAATGATTCCAATCAGTCCCAAAATGCTTATAATAAACAGTCCAATAAAGCACCTAGTCAATTTCAAGAATTCTTATGTAGTAATAACTGACTTTCAGAAGATGACTTCCAAATCTGTATCTTTCTCACAGGTATCCAGATGCCTTTTCTTCTTCTGGCCATTGCTATTGTTTCTTTATCCTGCAACACACTTTCTGACAGACATGTATACAAGGCACCATTTTCATAAAACAATAAGTTATTCTTAATAGATATTTTACCAGTTATGAAAACAAATGATCTCTAACACAGGCCTTAAGTTGGTATGTTTGATTAAGGGTCAAATACTGTCCTGTCTTATTTATATTTCCCAACCATTCATAAGTAGGGGCAATTCCAAGAAATATTTTCCATGAATTCTTTTGTAGGTTTATCACTATGAGTGTCATTAGCCCAAGGAGTTGGTATCCATTTTCCTTTGTAATGTTAGCAGTTCCCACCACAATAGCATAAGAAGAGGGCACATAGGCCCAAAGACCATAGGCAGACACAAGCTGCAAGTTCACAGTTCCAGGATTTGTAAAGTTAATGTGATGCATGGCAGCAATTGTCACAGGTCTCAGTGAAGTATTTTAACCTCCAGCCATATTTCCACTTTCCCCCCTTTTTGTTTTTGTGAAGTAATGAATACAGCTTTTTTTGTGCATGTGGTATTACTCTCCAGAGGGTTTGAATCATGAATCTGAGAGCTCATTCTTCTCAAGAGCAGAAGGGATCTCATGTCACAGTCATTGGAGTAAGCATGAAGGAAATTATGGGGGATGTTTATGAGCTGTTGGTAGGTAACAGGCAGCCAGAACTGCTGGGCTAGGCACCACAAGGTTTGGTACTCACAATGTTTGCCTTTTCTGAGGTTTCAGTGGTAGGGCCCTGGATCTTCACAAAGGCATCTGCGTCATCAGTCCTAATAGGGATGTTAGTGGAGTGGGCAGGGACATGACAGACAGTCACCTGTTACTACCAGCAGGTATCCCAGATGTTTTTTCATAGATCAGAGGGTGATTTACAACACTCCATCATTTCTGTCTTGCTTTTAGTATTTGCAATCCACCCCTGGAGTGACCAGACACTATTAGGTTAAATCTTTCACTTTTAGCAGGACACCTCCCATGCTGCACACAATTGCTTTTGGCCTTTGATCCAATTGTGATTAAAACCCAAGGGGTACTTGTTTAGAATTTTGCCTTTGCCACAAACCTCACCCAAAGCCAATATTGATGCTTGCCACATCCAATTCACAGGATAAATTAATGTCCACAATTTACCTTCCTTTTATTATTATTTGCATTAGTATACTACTTGATACTAAGCCTTTTAAAACTTTGTAGACAGACGCATCAAATTTTATTTATTTTTAAACATAAAAATTTCTTTTCCACGAACCTTCTACACTTTCAGTATTTATTCAGGTTTTGTCCCACACTCTACTCCTTCCCAATAATCTATCATTTTATCTTAGGACAAAATCATCTCTTGTTTCTTTTACAATAAAAACACATTCCATACATCCCGCATACATAAATTATCAGGCAAACTTCTCACAATGTATAATTACCATCAACACTAAACAAGCTTGTTAAAATACTGAACTTTTCTTCACTTTAAATACTCAGTAGCATGCAATACCAGAAACAGGCTCCTAGAAGCAAGTTGGCAGGGGAGACTGGCCACTGACAAGTTTTCTTGTTAATAATACCTTTTATTATTATTATTAATTCAGGTTTTGTTTAATAATGACTTTTTGGAATTAGCCATTTAAATACCTTAAACAATGCTTCACTAAATTTCTTATAATTATATTATTTTAAGGTAAATTTTACCTTCACAGAACACATTCCCTTACTTAAAGTTACCACAATACTTTCTACAACTTGCCAAATGCATTTAGGTCCATGAGTTTATAAAAATTAGCCACCCTATTTTAGGACAAAACACACCTTTTCGAATAAACTTATTAAATTTCAGTCAGCATTCCCACAAACTTTTTTTAAAGCCTTCTTTCATATTCATTTAAGTTTTACATCCTTCATTTTATCCTGTGAAGAAAAATAAACTATTCATTTCAATCTAGGCAAAAACTACTTTTTATGAAAAGACTTATAGTAATTTTGTTAATCAAGACTTACAGATTTTTGTCATTGTAGAGATCTTATTAACATTTAAACTTATATATTAACATAAGCACTTATGTGATATTTGGCCATTTGAATAGTGCTCTTTTAAACATTTTTTATTTATTAATTTATATCACCATCTGGAGGTATCAAAATATACACTGACATTGAACAAACTGACAAACACAAAACAATTAAAACACACCAATAGACACATACAGTTTACAATTGACTCATAATTCTTACTTTCTTACTTTTTTGATATAGCTGTTTTTAAGTTCTCCAACATATCACATCTTAGATTTTACTGTTTTTAAGATTTCTTCTGGAATCCATGTTGCTTGTAACATGCAAGCTTGTGTGCTTGGAAACATTTTTAATAGTTATTAGCAATCAGTTAAAATAACTTGAGAAGCATAAATGTAATTAAGCTCTTATTCAGCAGTTTAGACAGACTGTTAACACACATTTTTTTTATTACTACTCTGTAAGACTACACTGAAACTTGAAGTTCAGGAGTAAACTATTGGTTTAAAACCAAAAATTCCTTTTAACACCTCGATAAAAATTTTGTACTAATTTTATTATCTTGGTTAAATAGGCTGAATCAGAATTGGCATGGAAACAAAACAGAACACCAATGTTGCCATGTTTTTCTCCTTTTCCAGCAGTTTAATTCTATTAACCCCCACTAGCCCACAACTACATTATTATGTAGCCAGCAGGGGGTTTACAGAGTTGCTGCCAGAATAATTTCTTATCTTAGCACTTTAACAGAGAGTTTTCTTACAAGCCTGATTTCACTAACAAGGACTTTATTTAGTACTTTTGCCTGTTTTAAATTGTTCGATAGTGTAAAAGGTATTGGTTCATGATGGAACTCAGCACCTCCCTGAGGAGTAATTAGCATTTGATGGGGTTGGTTGTGATATAACTGGAAAAGCTGATAAGAATTGCACAGCCTCCAGATCCCCTTGTTGAGATCCTTGCAATAAACAGTGCATCAAGGGTGTTTGAGGAGTGGGATTCAGATATGGCAACTGCCATATCTGAAAAAATTCCAGGTGCTGAGGTCGGGGCAGACATAAGTGGCAGCTCATCAGGTGCAGTAGGTTGAACTGGATATAAGCTAGGATAAGCACCTGGATGAGATATATGGAGATTGGATATTTCATTAGAACAGACAGTTATTTTCTTATCTATAAAAGGATTAGTACTAGGATTAGGCATAAAGCCAGGAAACTCTCCCCTGGCTTTTGGCTCAGAATTTAATTCTTTCAAATGGCCCTCCATTTTCTGTTTGTCTATAGGTTTTGAAAATATAGTAATTTCTTCTTCATCATCTTCCTCTGACTGTAAAGAATCTAACGTGGCAGCAATTTGCTGGCACAAAGTTCACACAGATAAAAGGAATGGATTCCCCTCTTTGATATGCTCTCCATAAAGCTTTCATTACACATCTTCACTGTTTCAAATTTAAAACATTATGCCCTTGAGGCTGAAACCACACACAATGCTTTTGTATTAAAGCAAACAATTCTATTAACTCACAACTTTTTACAGGCACCTCACTAGCTTTCAACAAAGTTTTTAACACTTGCGAATATTCTTCCACATGTCTTGTTTGATTACCCATTACCCTGATGACTTTGCAGAAATGTTACTTACCTAAGAGAGACTCAAGTCATACTGCTTTGAATGTCATTCATGACCCTCGTAGGAGTCTTTCTGCAGTTCCCGATACTGTTTTGGAAGACTTACTTCTTCAGGCCCCACGTTGGGCACTATTTGTTGGAGATTTGGGCCTGAAGGGTATCGGGAATGAAAGAAAGAGAAAAAGGAGAATGAAAGAAAGAGAAAGAAAGAATGAGAGAGCTGGGATCAGGGGGTCTGCAAGTAGAGACTCATCAGACAACTTTATTGTTTACAAGGGGCTCTTTACATACCCCAGTCTACAGGAGAACAAGCATGCAGTTAACTATTAGCATTACTAAGGAACTCAAAAAAATCTTATCTCAAGGAACAAAGTCTAAGTGTTCTATTTACTACAAAAGGTATGTGCTGGTCTTTTCTTTCAGTCTTTAAGAGCTTCATCCTGTTTGCTGGGAACTCTTAATTACTGCATTCCTTAGGTTGCAAACATAGCCATGGAAACAGCACATCTCTCTTTGTGAGACCACTATGCCTCAATTTCCAACATGAGGGTAGCCAAACTTAAGATCTAATGAGACCATATTGTTTAAACTTTATTTTTATAAGGATTAATGCAAAATTATTTTCAGTGAAAACCAATGAGGGAAGCGGACATGGCTCAACTATAGAGCATCCATCTACCATATAGGAGGTCCAGGGTTTGATCCCCAGGGTCTCCTGACCAATATTGTAAGCTGACCCATGAGCAGTACTGTGGCATGCAAGGAATGCCCTGACACACAGGGGTGTCCCTGCATAAGGGAGTCCCAGGCACAAGGAGTGCACCCCACAAGAGCCACCCTGCATGAAAAAAGTGCAGCCCACCCAGGAGTGGCACCACACACACAGAGAGCTGATGCAGCAATGGAGAGCTGACACAGCAACATGATGCAAGAAAAAAAGAGACACAGTTTCCCAGTGCTGACAGATATTGCAAACAGACGCTGAAGAACACAAAGCGAATGGACACAGAGCAGACAATAGAGGGAAGGGGAGAGAAATAAATAAAAAATAAATCTTAAAAAAAAAAGAAAACCAATGAAAGTAGCAGACATTAAATTAATGGCTAGATTTATAAAATACTATGTATTTTGGAACTAAAGTAGAAAAACTACCCTTCTATCTAAATCAAATATTCCTCTGTTAACACATTTCAGGAATATGTGATTAAAAGGTTCAAATGGCCATGTGTTACATGGTTTGTTTTTTGCCATGTATATAATAATTCTAACAGAATTTTCTAAGAATTTAAATTCTTTTACCTATTTATTAGAGAATATTCTCTCACTCTTCGCAGCTAGTTCTAAATATTTCAATAACTTGAGCAGAGTGTCTAGGATTTTACAGTCATCATGTGAATTAAATTATTTAAAAATATCTTTGTTGAAATAATGAAGGAATCACATGAAGATAAAGTCATATCTGTATTTTATCTCCAAAGTTAATGAATGTATAGTTTTATTTTAGGAGAAATGTAAAGTAAATTAGCTATGAGTTAAGAGCGATAAAGGAAACTTTTGTAGTTTCTACATATTCCTTTTTTTTAGATAGAGGATAAATTACAAGACGTTTATTCAGGAATTTGCCAGTGTTTTATTCCTATACATTGTGCACTGCTTAAAATGTGCATAGTGATTTCATAAACATTTGATCATATTATCTAATTTCGTTCCCAAATGTCTCTATAAATTTGGTGTAGTAGGGATTATGATAGTTAATTTTACATTTTTAAATACTGAGTCTCAATTCCAGTAATATTTCTTCTTTAAATACGTCCCACAACTACGCAGACTCTTCCCAAGAGAATTTCCACAATTTCTTATGGCATGGGCCTTAAATTCACCCATTCATTTAACAATTTAATGAATGAATGAAAACAGTGAAAGGACTTACATGAGATCTTCGCTTAGGAATTGTTAGCAGATTCTCTACTAGATACAAGAATCACTATATCAGGGAGAAAATTACATATATCCTTCCATATATGTATACCAATATATTACATATATTACCAATATCCCTTGCCTCCCATCTCAAATACCAAAATACAAAATATTTGTCATTAAAATGGGCACAACGAATAACAAATGAAGGCTTAGTTATTTTAATTCTCCAAATTGCTTTTTAAATAAGGATGTGAGTAAAAAAATAAAAAACATTGTCAATAATGTCAGTAATTATAGATGTCAATGTAGAGTAATAAAGCAAGTATGTCCTGCTGGCAGATTCTCAATGATAACCAGAGACAATTAGTTGCCTTTCAATTATAAGCTACATTTCAAAACCAAACATTACATGATAATATTATTTTTCCTTTTTTTAAAATTTTTTGAAGGTACAGAGATCACAAAAAAATGTTACATTAAAAAATATGAGGTTCCTGTATACCCCACACCTCACCCCCCCAACTCTTCCCACATCAACGACTTCTTTCATCATTGTGTCACATTCATTGTGTTTGGTAAATGCATTTTAGAGCACTGCTGCTCTGTATGGATTATAGTTTACATTGTAGTTTACACTCTCCCCAATACTTTCAGTGGGTTATGGCAGGGTATATAATGTTCAGCATCTGTCCCTGCAATATCATTTAGGACAACTCCCAAGTCCCAAAAATGCCCCCACATCACATGTCTTCTTCCCTCTCCCTGCCCTCAACAACTACTGTACCACTGACATAATATTTTGAAAATATTTTAAATTATATACAAAAATAACACTAGGAGAAAAAACAAATAATTTCTTATGATTCATTAACTCAGTACCACCACTGTAAGTCATAAACCTATTATAAGGAAATATTTTAATATAGAAACAGCAGGTCCAGCTGTTTAAAATCATACAGCATATGGAGCTCAGTAATTGGACGCAAATGATATCTGTTAAATCTATACTTGTGTTAGAATGTTATACTTCTATAGGAAAGGACAAAGTAGTTTTTGAATCAGTGCTAAGGTGGGTAATATTCTTGTAACTTCAAGTAAACAACTCTCAAGCTAATAGTCAATTATTAAATTCAGTGGATCTCTTTGGAGAAGAATCTAAAATTAATTTGTGTTGTTTAGTTTTACTATACCATTTATTAAAGGTTTTATTTGGTTTGAATTTCAGCCTAACACGGATTCATTTTTTGTTAATTTTAGAATGTTTTAAAAAATATTCTGAATTGCTACCTTAAAATAAAGTTCATTAAGAATTCATTATTGGGAAGCAGAATTGGCCCAATGGATAGGGCATCTACCCACCACATGGGAGATCCGAGGTTCAAACCCCAGCCTCCTTGACCTGTGTGGAGCTGGCCCATGAACAGTGCTGATGCGCGCAAGGAGTGTCGTGCCATGCAGGGGTATCCCCTGTGTAGGGGAGCCCCACGTGCAAGCGGTGCACCCTGTAAGGAGAGCCACTCAGCATGAAAGGAAGTGCAGCCTGCCCAAGAATGGTGCCACACACACAGAGAGCTGACAAAACAAGATGATGCAACAAAAAGAAACACAGATTCCCGGTGCTGCTGATAAGAATAGAAGCGCTCACAGAAGAACACACAGCGAATGGACACGGAGAACAGACAACTGGGGCGGGGGGGGGGGGGGCGGGGAAGGGGAGAGAAATAAATAAAAAATAAATCTAAAAAAAAAAGAACTCATTATTATCATTTTTTTAATGCCTGTGAATGTCCAAAGTATGGGCTGGGCAGGGGAGAAAAGGGAGAAACAAGTCAAAATGATTTGGTTATAAATTATAATAACAAAACATATTGCTATAATAAGAGCTGAAGTGTTGTGTCCCAGCATTTGGGATGAGAGCTAAAAACAGAGCCAGAAAGAAGTCCCATCCTATAATGAGAAATTTAATGTAGTATTGTTGGGTGACACCTGTTACCATATTGGATGGAAAGGTCCTACCACATGGAGGATAGTAAAAAGCATAATAATGCCTCCCACCAGGAACAGCAGCCCAGGATATCAACCCAGTCCATGTTTTGGGATGATTTACATTGGCACTGAATGAAACTACACTTTGCTCACGTAGAAAAGAATCAGAGCAAGATCAGCCTTAATTGTGGGTATCAGTGTCTATGGCCAGGAGGTCTCATTCCATAGCCAAAACAGAGAGATGGTCTGTATGCACCCTCTTGTGCTGTAGGTGAAGGACTCCATTCCCTCCCTGCTGGGAAAAGATATAGCAGTGGGGTTGGCCAGGTGAATATAATGCACACAATATAGTTAAGCAAGCTCTGTGAACCTTTACGTATACTCATGACAAAGAGAAAGGAATGCGCTGGCAGACCACTAACTGCTAGGAGATGTGTTTTATGTCAAGGCTTCCCAAGAAAGGAGTCAGTACACATTCGTAATCCATCCAAGAAGCCAGACCAACATACCTGTTCCCAAGCATCATGTCCATCCTTTAGTTATAGGAAATGGTGGCAGGACACAATCAGGTTGTCCCTTCCACAAGTATCATATATCCCAAAGTGATTATATTTGTTCTGTGAACCACTGATCCACTAATAATTCATCAGAATTACCTGTATTGTTTTACTTAAATTCAGGTATCTGAACATAGTCCATAATCTTCAACCCAATTTTCCTCATATAACCTAAAAATCTATCTTTGTCAAATTCCCCCCAGAGATTTTAATTTAGCCAGCTCAGTATCAACATTTGGAAATTGTTCAAAGTAAGGAAATGCCTAACAAACTCAGCAAATAAACACAATATCTTCCTTCGCACCCCACCTGCCAGTGTAGGACATGACTCCCAGTGATGGGCCTCCCTGGCACCAAGAGATTAATACCAAGCACCAATCTGTGATGCATTTGCCAAAAGACCTTGACTAAAGTGGGAAACTTTAAATACAAAAGAGTTTTTAAGTCTAAGAAATTTCAAATTGAGTTGGGAAGACATTCCAGAGGTTACACATATGCATTTCTCAGGCAGATCTCACTCACTGCCATAGTAAATAAGGCCTCAAATAAGGGTGCTCCTGAGGGCTCTAGAGACTTCTGGACAGTATAGGAAAGGCACACAAAACCTCTTGAAACCAGCGCCACATCAGTGGCCCTTAACTTAGAATACATGACATTCTATTTCCCCAATGTAACAGAGTTGGACTCATTTATAATTTCCCTACACATGATTCTTCTACCCCTTTTATTTGAACCTATACTTAGCACTTATACCCATTAAATATGGATCCCAGAGACTTAAATCTTTGGTCTGTTCATACGCTGGTTGAACCCTGAATTTCAGCAGAGTTGCAGCCAACATGTATTCTCCAGTTCCTCAGACTTGCCCAGGGCAATGAACAAAATGATGATGATGAACAACTCCCATCCCCCAAAACAGGAAGTATCTACAACTCTAAGGAAAACAATTCCTTGCATCTGCCCCATAATATCTAAGTCCCTCTCAATAGGAAGCAGAGTAGATATAATCATTCCCAAATCCTCATGACTGAGGAATGAACAAACCTAAGGGAGAAATGCAACCATGGACCAAAGTAGACTTATTATTGCAGTAAAAGAAGAACTTGTAACATGCATTTAAAGTTTCTGAGGGCAGGCAGAGGGAAGAAGAGGTGGAACATGGGGCATTTTTAGGGCATTGGAATTGTTCTGCATGATATTGCAATGATGGATACAAGCCATTATCCATTTTGTCAAATCCTATACAATTGTACAGTGCAAAATGCAAACTATAAGGTAAACTATAGACTTTGATTAGTAGCAATGCTTCAATATTTATTCCTCAGTTGTAGTAAATGTACCACACTATTGTAAGCTGTTATTAATAGCAGAAAAAGTGGCAGTGGAAGGAAGTGGGGTATATGGGAATCCCCTTTACTTTCAATGTAACTTTTCTGTATTCTAAAACCCCTTTAAAAATAAAGTTTATTATGTGAAAAAAAGGAGATGGCCAAAATAAGGCGTCATTTTGAGGAAGAAACTAGAAGGGGGAGACACCAATGCTTGAACTTCTACATGACAATGAATATACGCTAGGTAAGTGCCCAGGGCTGCTGGACAAATACCACATACTTGTTGGTTTAACAACAGGAACTTGAAGCTAGAAGTCCAAAAGCAAGGTTACCACAGGTCATTCTTCCCCCCAAAAGTCTGTAGCCTTCTTGTGCTGGCTTTCCAAAATCACTGGGATTTCCTGGTTTGCATCTCTGATTCCCATTCATGGCGATCAAGCTCCTTGGTCTCTTTCTGTGGCTTTATCTGTCTTCTGACTTTTCGCTTCTTCTGGCAGACTGACAGACAGCATCTAAATTTTCACCTTAGTAAGGCCTCCAGGCATATAAATTAAGGATCATCCTGATTCATTTCAGTTTCATCCAAAACAGGATCTTCACAGGCTTTGTGGGGAACATGATTCAGTCACCAAACAGCAAGTAATTTACACATAACAACTCATCTAGTGCTCAAAACTGATATTCAGTGAAATTGAATGGCATGCACAATGTCATAAAACACAAAAACACCTTTGAGTTGAGTTGATGCTTGGCCTATGCTGTCAGATCCATTCCTTGCACTTATTCTATTATTTTCTTTATCATGGGAGTTGTATGGCTATAGTTAGGGAACAGGGGTATTTGCAGGCTTCAAGGTCCTGCTGGAAGGAGGAAAGGAGAAGCTAAGGTATGCTTTTCATTTCTTCTGCTCTGGGCAGCTTGTTTGGGTGTGACTGCATCTGAATCACTTCTTGAGTTCCACCTCCTGCTGGGATGGCCGGATGTTTTCAGCTTTCTGTGCATAACCTATTTCCTAAACTCCGATAACCCTGACTCCTCTATTTATCCCTTCAGTTTAGAAGAGGTAGTGGTTTCCTATGCTATTCATCTGTAGGTTGATTCACCATCTGCTGTTTAGTTTCTCAGTTTTTCTTTCATTTATGTAACCAATTCCCTGAACTAAATTCCCTTTGCTTTAAACATAGAGGGTTTCTGTTTTCTTGGATGGATCCTGACTGATACAATATCAAATATCAACCTGAAGTCTCCACAGGGATGTAGTAAAACAGATGAGGTATGCCAGTCTCCTTCACATTAAATATCAAATGCAACAAGTTTCAAACACCCTTATAAGGTCAATAGAAAATTAACTATGAATCTTTTACTTAAAATGGAAGGAAAAATTAGTAGGAAAATTGGTTGGGGCCATAGAGATTGTAGGTCATATCAGAGAGTAGAAAATACAACAGACCTGAGAAACTTTACTAAATCTTGACATTCATCCAGTTTAAACACTGTTTACTAAGCAAATATAATTTGTTAACTGAATAGCAAGACAATAGCAAAATATGGAACAGCAAGAAAACATATGTTTTAATTGAAGGCATTTTTTTTTAGAATAAAGAAACAAAAAAGAGAAAGGGGAAAAAACAAACCATTTTCAGTTTGAAACCAGAGAAAATCGAAGCCATCAGTGGCAACTCCACCAATTTCCTGTTACCATAGCTACAAACTTACCTAGTAAGTTACCTACCATTTTTGCTTTTTTCCTTCTGTTACCTAAATTGGAGGTAGTCCCCTCATTCTTTCTTTCTCCTTGTTTTAGAACCTACCCCTCCTCATTGACCTTAAACTCATTCCAAATAAACAAATACTCTCTCTTACCCCTCCACTCACACATCCAGTTTCAATTATGAGTAATTTATTCCTCCCCAACCAAAGTTTCTGAAAGTGCTGTCTCTATATATTCTTTCTTTCAACTCTTCCCACTTACTCTACAATCTTCTAAAATTAGGTTTCTTCTCTATCAGACCACCAAAACTACTCCAATAAGGTCATTAGTGATTGCTATGGCTCTAAATCTAATGGACAAGCTCAGCATTCATTTTCCATGGCCTCTCAGTTTTTTATGCCTCTGTTGATTTCTGTCACATTCACTTCTCTTGACTTCTGTGATACCACAGTCTACTGGTTTCCTTACTACTTCTCTGGCCACTTTTCACCTATCCCCTATTAAACTGTTGCTCTTTATCTGAAGTAGTTCATCATGGCTTTGTTTTCAAGCCTCTTTCTCTTTTAACTGGGGGCTGTTTCCTTAGGAATCTTAGGCTTCATTACCATCTGCATATCTATGATTCCCAAATATCTAATTCCACCCCTGACTTTGTTTCTGAATTCCAGTCTGGATGCTTTACAGTGGTACAGAAAACTCCATTTTCCACCTCCTTCCTACATTGTGTATGTCTCCTTCACTCTTCTCCAGTCCAGTGAGTAGCATATCCACCTGTTCGTTTTCACATGTCAGAAAACCTAACCTCTCTATCCCCTCTACTTGATCACACATTGTCAATCCATCATTGATCTGTTGATTTTATCTTTTTATTTCTTTAGTACATATCAGAGGCCCCTCCACTGCAATCTGAACACAAGTGTGAATGTCAGCTACCTACTTTAACACTTGAGTCACTTCCCTTTTTTCTTCCCAGGGAGCAATGGGAATACACTGAAGTGGTTAATATGGCCAAGGAGTTCCATATTTTCTGGCTCTCTTGAGACATAATCATGATTTCCTCCTCATTCTCTGTCTGTCACATTGCCAGCATCAGTTCCTTGATCAGGCTAGAGTTCCTCGGCCACACACACCTCTGCCCAAGCTCTTCTCTCTCTTTGGAATGGTTTTCACCTCTTGCCTAACCCCAATACATGCTTCGATGTAGCTCCAATAATACCTCTTCAGAGAAGTTGTCCTTATTTCCCTTTGCCCAGTCTAGTTCTTTCCCCTTTTTTGTACCTCCCATTGAACAAAATTAGTTTCCTTCACAGCACTTACTTATTAACATATAACTGAGTGGGATTATTTGGTTTATATATGCCACCTAACAAGAAACAAAAAACACAATTTCATAAGAATCATTTGTTTATGTGGTTTTGTTTCATGTCATATACCAATCTTTTCAGAGAACCTGGCACATAGTATAGTCTCAATAAATATTTGTAGAATAAATGACTGAGCATTAGATTTGGAAGAAATATTACAAATAATACAATTCTGTAGTCAAAGCTTGTATCTGAATATCAATATAGTTCAACACAAAAAGGACAGCTGATCCTTTCATTTTGGCAACATCCTTTCATTAGACAATACTTTTCCAAGGGAAATGTACCATATGCTTCTGTGCCACCAAACGGATATACTATGCTCATTTCCAATAAACATCTGAGAAGGACAGGTAACTGATGAATATCATTATTTTCTTATTAGTATGTTGAAAAAAATATGTATCTAATTCTCAAGCAGAGACTTTTCAGATTTGAGAATTCTACTTCTCAGCAGATTTGAATCTTCTACACACTTAGCATTTTAGCTTCCCTCCCAATTTCCCCAGACTTTTCTATGGCAATATAAGTAAAACAAGATTCTGAATATAAAATTTACTTAAATTTTGGAAAGCTACTGACTGATTTCGAAGCTTGAATAAGCTTTCTACCTCATTTGGGAACCTGATTTTGATGATGTTGGGCTGAGTCTACATTTACTTCAGCAGAAATTGCAAATGAGACAAACCAGCCTAGTAGAAACAACACTAACCTATAAGACATGAAACACATAGATTTTACCTCTGCCCTGCCACTGATTGTTCTGACCTCTGACTTCAGTTTCTTCTTTTAAAAAATAAGGTGGTTGGTTTGTAATAACCCAGACTTCTAAGCAACTCAAATATCCAACAATAGATAAATGAATACATAAGTTTTGGTATGTTCAAAAATGGAATACTAGATAGCAAAAAGTTGAAAGAATTAAAGGTAAAGATAGCATGCATAATTCTAGCATGCAAAAGACTGAACTAATAAAAGAAGAAACAAAAGAATATATATCATATAACTTCAGTTATATAAATTTTTATTATTTTCGTATAACAAAATTAAACTTTATTGTTTAAAGATGAATGCAGTCATGGCAAATGAAAAAGAAAATGAGGAAATTGTTATTAAAATTATAATAAAGTTAAGAGAATGGTTTCTACTAGTGTGAGGAAAGGAATTTTAGTAGGGATATAAATAATCTATTTCTTTGTCTGGGAGATGGAAACATAGATGTCCACTTTATAATATTAAATTATACCCTTGTGTTGATGCACCGTCCTGTTTATATATTTTATTTATGATTAAATATTAATTGTTAAAGAAAAGTAATGCTTTTGGACCAAGTTTCATCTAAGATCCTTTAAAAATCTAACATTAAATGAATCTATAACCAAGAGTGCCTACAACTGAAAGCAGGAGAATTGCATCCAGCATCCATGTGGAATCTAAGCCCCCTCTTGATATAGATGTGGAGTGGACACAACTATTCCAAGGTCCACAGGATGAAGGAATAGAGTATGGATTAGAGTGGACTTACTGATATTCTATTCATGAACTATTGTGATTAGTAATCGAAGAAAATGTGGCATTGGTGTGGAGAAAGTGGCCATGGTGGCTGCTGAGGGTAGGAAGTGGGAGGAAGAGATGAGATGTGGGAGTGTTTTTGGTACTTGGAGTTGTCCTGGGTGGTGCTGCAGGGACAGTTACCAGACATTGTATGTCCTCCCATAGCCCACTGGGTGGACTGTGGGAAAGTGTGGGCTATGATGTGGACCATTGACCATGAGGTACAGTGGTGCTCAGAGATGTATTCACCAAATGCAATGAATGTCTCATGATGACGGAGGAAATTGTTGTTATGGGGGGAGGAGTGGGGGGAGGTGGGTGGGGGGTATATGGGAACCTCATATTTTTTTAATGTAATATTAAAAAAATAAATAAAGACAAAAAAAAAAGACAGTGGGCATTCATGCCTAGTTGACACTAATGAAAATGCCTTTAGTGTTTTTCAACTAAGTAAAAGGCTAGTTTTTGGAATTTTATATATACACACACATAGCACACATACATATAAACACACATGCACATACACATATGCAAACATACACAATACACATATAATGTTATATATCATGTTAATATATATAAATTTAAATAAATTAATATATATATTAAATAAATTTATGTATATTCATCCAAAAAAATGAATCTATAAATTGGTAATTGTTTGCTTTGGCCAGTTTTTATACAGCAGGTCATACATACACACAGAAGTCTGTACAAACAATTTCTGTAGGCATGCACATATAACAATGTTCATATTCTGTTATTGTATATTTTACCCCCTAAATCTAGGGTAAAAAAAGAGAGGACCATCCAGAAGAATTCAGCTGAGAATCATGGTTGGTTTGATCAACAAAACAGTGGTTTACATAGTGTTTAAATACTGTTGAATTCACGACCAACATTGAAAGAATTGGAATAATCCACATGAAGAAATCAGATTAACGTTGTGTTAAAAAAACTTTTAAAGCATGATATTAAAAAAAATTTAAAGACAAGCCCAAACTAGACCTTATCACCAGATGACAAGAACCTGCTAGACTGATTATTGGCTGCCCTCATAAATAAATCATTTTTCCTTCCAAAAAATTATTCTTAAGTCCTGGCCTCACTATAGGCAAATAATTAAACTTCTCAACTTCTACAACAATAGGGCATGGAGCTTTCAGTTCTTCTTTGCCTAGCCATTCCTGTTACCCTGTTATAGACAGCCAGTTTGAGTTTCCATTCTGTATAGTCTTGGAGTTGTTGTTATTGGTGCTATTTTTTGTTGTGTTTGCTTTTTTAAGCCACAGTACTTTGATAACTTAGCTACCTTACCCGCATAGGCAATCTCAAATTTCTGTTAGCATGAACCCTGCCACTTATATTAATCAAGACTCTTACTTCTCTCCCACTGGAGAAAATCATCTATATGCCTATTTTGGATAAATCATCTCATCCAGGAATTGAGATTTTTGAACTGAAATATAATCCATTCATTTAGAAGCCTATCTTTTCAATATGCTGGCTAAATAAGTGTTAAAAAGTTTGTGTTCTTCAAAAAAAATTCTTAAAATTTATCCTTATCTCCTGGCAGATATTGCTCACTCAGGAAACTTTACAATACATTGAGCTGAGCTCAAGTATTCCATTCATTTCTTAATCTTACTGCATTTATTCTCTTTCAAGACTTTCCAATTTGCCAATTCATCTGATTTGTTTATCATCTTTTCAACAAAGCATTCTAAGTTAAATCCAAAATAGGACTGATTAATGAATATTCAATCTGGTCCCAAGGGTAGTTGTTAGCTTGATAGTTCTTTCCTATCAACCATATGTAAAATATATCTTCCAGTTATATGTGGCCGCTTTTGCTGTGCCAGAGATTATTTATTACTCTGTCCTCTATTAGTCTTCATTAACAGGAAGTTTTTGATCAAGCAGAGCCTTCTTATCTCTGTCTGACTATAAATCAAACCCTCACTGCCTTTTGCTATGGTTTTGACATATTGATGGCTTTGTACCGTTGCTATTTATATGTCTCATGTTTCTTGTATAATTTGGTACAAAATAAGTGAAACAGAGCTGGGAAAAGAATAAAAGGTTTTCATGATCAGTTAAAATATATATGCATATACATACATATATGTGCATAGGATAGTGTTACAGAAGAACAATTCAGCATTTTCAGAAGTTATTTTGATGTCTGGTTATTGGCAAAACTTAACTACATATTCTTGATCAAGTTACAACAAACATAAAATTAACAATTCCTTTTTATTTAATTTGTAAATTACAGAAGTAGGTTTACAGGAAAGTCATGCAAAAATACAGCATTCTACATACCCAATGCCCATTATCAACACTCTGCATTAGTGGGGTACCTTTGTTATAACTGACGAAAGAATATTATAATTGTACTACTAATTGTAGTCCATTATTTACAATGTGTTCACTGTGTTGTACATTCCTATATGTAATCTTTTAATTTTTATTCTAGTAATATACATACTGATGATGCACACCTGAATGAGGAAAATGGAAGGAAAGAATATGGCAACTATAATATATAAATTGGAAGATTTTGTGACTGATTAAATATGATACAGCGATGAAGAGGGAGGATTCAAGAATGATTCCCAGATTTCCAATTCAGTTAGTTGGGGGAAAACTATATATATTAAACAAAATAGAGAGCACAAGGAAGAAAACTTTAGGTGTGAATGTGATTTGTTTATGTTAGACATAATGATTTTGAGCACACTGAGGAGTATCCAGTTTTGGATATCAGAAGTTTAAGGACAAAGTTTAATTGCAAGCAATATTTGGCAGTTATCAGCATAGATAAAGAATGAATGAGATCACCAAGGTAGATCACATAAAATATAAATAATGGTGGTTGCAAAAAGATAGATGTCTTAGAAACACCAATAATTAATGTACAGAGAAAGTAAGAGGCACTATTGGAGAAAGTCAAACAACAAGAAATAATAGAGTTAAGAGGACAAAATGTGTTCTCCTAAGCCATTGTACATGGAAAACAGAATCCTACCCAAAGGCCTTTGAGTAATATGGGTCTATGGACAAGACTATCCCTATAATGGAGTTGCATTTATTGAACTCTCTACTTTTAGTGTTATTAACATTCAGCATGCAAATCTATGGTGCCCACTTTTCTATAAAAGGGAAAACTCAGAATATCTCCAGTTATAGATGTTTATGGTTCACAGGGAAGTAGAAAAGACAGGGAAACCATGTCACCATAATGAAAGAAATTTGAAAGATTGATACATGATAGTATTCAAATATTGCTCAAGCAACTTATAAATTTTGAAAAGTATGTCTCTTCCTCCTTTTTGAAAGTAACATCCCAATCTTTATTACAAATTTAAGTAGTTGCAAGTACTGTGTTTTTTGGATATTTGGTTGTGTGCATGATTTTAATTAAAAAATTAGAAATGTAGTTTAGCACTTTCAGACTATAGAAAATATGATGACAAAACCTGCCCTTATTTCCAAACCTATCAGCAAATTAGACGATGTTCTCTCAGAAAAAGTCCAATTTCTTCTTTTTTTCAAATAAATATGTTAATGTTTCTCTTGGCCAACCACCATGTATTCTTAATGCTAATTCCAAGGTAGGTAATTCAAAGCATTAATAGAGGTGCCAACGTTTCCAGGATATTTTGCTTCCATTGATTCCCCCTTAGAAGTTTTACCCTCAAGGACAATGAATTATAGAAGATGGTGATGGATTTGTCTTTCTTTTGTAAATAAGGAAAAAGGATATTTTTAAAGAGAAGGTGAAAAGGGATAAGTCCCCAAACACCTACACATTCTCAGCCAAATCAATTTTTGGAAAGCAAACAAATGGAGATGGAGAAGTTGAGGACCTGGAAACTGACTGTATCTGTACAGCATCTATTAACTCTCAGAAGAAACAACCACCAATAGCCTGCTTTGTTCCTCCATCTCCACTATTATCTCTACCTGGTACTTATTCTTCTGGTACTGTTCAACCTACCCCTTCTGCTAGGTCTTCTTAAATTCAGTCAATTTGAAAAGATTTGATGGGGTTGGATTATGAGACAGGTTATGTAATGTATAGATCAGTTATGTGGACATCATCTGAAATTTCTCATCAAGTCTCCTATCCCACCATACCTTTAACAAGGATTCCTTTCTTACTGATTACCAGGCATGATATCACATGATTTTGTTACCTTGGCTACATCTAACTGGACAAGGTTGCACCCTATAGGTGAAAACAAGTAGTAATTGACTGAAGATAGGTAGCTTCCTTGCCCAAGGTCCCTTCCCAGGGTAGCCAACATCTAAAGACTTATTTGGTAGTATAGGGTCCAATATAGTATAGGTAGTATAGGATCTAGCTCCATTGCCTGCAATCAGGACAATTCTGAATGTCATCCCAGCTTCAGAACTCCCAATTGGTTAGCTACATCTTTAGTTGCTCCCTTAGCTTCCTCATCGGCCCTCTAGTTGATGTTCTCAGATCATGCCCTAAGAAACCTCCTGCCTAATAATCTCCATAGTAGAGTCTGCTTCCTGGGAAACACAAAATGCATCCCACCAGCAATCGAATCCTTTTTCCAGGCTCTAGTGTATGTGTGCAAGAGGAACTAAAACTGAGGAAAGTACTTACTACTTTTTGTTATAATTTTTCTGTTTATATGTCTGCCTTTCTATAGCTCATGATAAGATTTTACAGGGCAAGAACTCTACATTATTTATATATATCCACAGCTTTTAGGATTTTGTCAAGCAATAGTGGTTTTTGACAAATGTTTTCTGAACAAACTCTACAGTTTATTTCATCATTTCTGCAAAAGCATAGATTAACTCTAAGCAAAAAATTAATATTAAAATTTTATAAAGTTTGAATTCTCTGAGTACCATTTGATTTTTAATCTTTATTTTATTTTATTTTTTAAAGATTTATTTATTTATTTAATTTCCCCCCCTCCCCTGGTTGTCTGTTCTTGGTGTCTATTTGCTGCGTCTTGTTTCTTTGTCTGCTTCTGTTGTCGTCAGCGGCACGGGAAGTGTGGGCGGCGCCATTCCTGGGCAGGCTGCTCTTTCTTTTCACGCTGGGCGGCTCTCCATACGGGTGCAGTCCTTGCGCGTGGGGCTCCCCTACGCGGGGGACACCCTTGCGTGGCACGGCACTCCTTGCGCGCATCAGCGCTGCGCATGGCCAGCTCCACATGGGTTAAGGAGGCCCGGGGTTTGAACCGCGGACCTCCCATATGGTAGACGGATGCCCTAACCACTGGGCCAAAGTCCGTTTCCCCTGATTTTTAATCTTTAATAAAGTCTTTTTAAATATAAACAGAATTTTATTGTACATAATAATATATATCTAAAGTTGAGAGAGTATCTTAGCAATTTAATGTTATCTAATTGGACAGATAATACTTCATATATAAACATATTTGAAAAATTATTAATATCTGCATAATAATGCAGATTACTTATTTATGATATATTTATCATAATTGCTCAAATCAGATATACATAAAATGATATACAATATAAATAAGAATTATTATTTAAACTTTTCTTGATAATGAAAGGTTTGCAAAACTATTTACTAATTGGTCCAATATGAACTCTTGATTTCCTTTCCCCTTTTGAGGAATGCAGAGACAGTGTATCTATGCAGTAAAGATCTACAGTAGTATTGTTTTACTAAGTATAATCCTGTGAGTTTTGTCTAGGCCCTCCTATGTTTCATCCAAAAAATGATATTAGATGTTATCTAAAATCTTTTTCAGCCTGAAAATTCTCCTTAATGTTATCTTCTTAAATGAATCTCTTCTAATCTTATGCATTCTTGATGAAATAACAAGGCAGAGAATCTGATATCTATATTTCTGGTGGAAAATCATTATGGTTTTCAAATAAAAGTTGAACTAAGATTATCTTCAATTACACTCAGCTTCCCAACCTTATACTTTAAAGACTTATTTTTTAATTTAATTTATTCTACAGATTTATATTTCACACCTTCTTGAGACCTGTGACTTTCTCGGTGTTTGGGGGTATATCAGTGTGGCAGTTTGAAGCTTTAGTGACAAAGAAAATCCTGTTCTTAAGCTAATTCATTCTGCATATTGTAGGTATTGTAGGTATGCATTTGATTAGATTTGCAGACCCAGGGTTCATCTTAATCCTCTTATGAAGTCCTTTGTAAAAAGAAGAATAAAAAGCCACAGACACAGAAAAAGCCTCAGTGACAGAGATATGCTTCCCAGAAGTTGAAATCAACAAACCTGTGAAAGGGAAGATCCAAAGAGGGAACAGCCCAAAGCTGAAAACAACAAGGCCCAGGGAAGAAGGGAGAGATGAGCAGACACCACCACATGCCTGGTCACTCACAGTTGCAGCAGTGGAAGAAAGGATCTCCTGATGTTGCCTTGATTTGGACACTCTTATGACCTCAGAGCTGTAAGCTTTTAGCCTAATAAATCTCCATGGTAAAAGTCACCCCATTTTTGGTATATTGCTTTGGCAACATTTAGCAAAGTAAAACAATCAGTGAACCAAACAAACAAAGATCCCTGTTCTCATGTATTATATTCTACTTTCCTGATACAGTGAACGTATAATATATACATAAATTATATTGGAGGCAATGCTACTTTAAAATGTGGAGCAAAGAAAGGGGATATTGTAAGTGCCTGGGTTGGAAATGGGAGCAAGTTGCAGTAGTAAATAAGATGGTCCTAGTAGTCTTCATTGAGAATCTGAGATTTCAGGAAAGCCTTTAAAGAAATGAGGAATTAGTTATGATGGGAAAAATAATTCAGGCAGACTAAAGATCTAGAGTAAAGTAACAATGGTTGGGATTTGTCTTGAATGTTTGAGGAAGTGTGAGGAGATAGTCTGGCTCAAACAGAGTGACTGAGGAGGCGAGAGGGTTAGAAATCCAAGGAGGGCACAGCGGTGAAGGAAAAACATCCTAGTGGCATTGCAGGCATTTGGATTTTCTTCTGAATGAACAGGCAGCCACTGGAAGATTTTGAGCAGATTGTAGCAGAATGATAGGATCTGCTTTGCCTTTTAAAATGATTACTCTGATTACTCTGAATTTGTCCAATTGGGCTTTGGGGTCTGAAGAGCAATATCTGTAGATCAGAAGTCTCTTCTAGTTTTCTTTGCTCCTTTTCTTGTCCAACTGGGAAATACAACTTGAATATCCCTATCTGACCAAAGAGAAGTAAAATCTATAATGTCAAAGTAATGCCACTAACAATGAGGTTTTGTCTGTTTGGAATTGTAATTCTTTCAGCCAGACTTCTCCTTCCCTCAAATAAAAAGTGCTTTTGTGAGACAAGAGATCAGCAACTCAGAGTCCAGCACAGACAGTGAAGTCACCATCAGTGGCACTGGGAAGATCATCTCCTCCATCTTCCAAGCCAACACCTTCTTCAAGGCACCCTAGCTTCTCTGTCCATACCACAGGGGATTCTTCCTCAAGAACAGATCAGGGGAGCAGACATAGCTCAAGTGGTTGATTGCCCGCTTCCCACATGGGAGGTCCTGGATTAGGTTTCTAGTGCCCCTTATAAACAAAAAACAAATAAGCAAACAAATGGAAAAATAATTCAGGGGAGCCAATATGGCTTAGTGGTTGAGTGCCCACTTCCCAAATACAAGGTCCTGGGTTAAGTCTCCTGGCCCCGTACCTTTAAAAGAAAAAAAAGTAGACCACACACAGGCAAAACTCCTTTCCTGCTTCCTGTACACACTGCCATCTCTATCCTAACCTAAAAATGTGCCAGCATCCACCTGTAGCCCAGATTTGTGCAGCATAGATGATCAAACCTGTTCCACTGCCTCTTCCCTGTCACCCATGTGGTAGGTGAGAGGCAATTCCCAGTAGAAATTCCCCAAAAAATACTTGGAAGGATAGGCACCAGCTGGTTTGCAAAGAGTTTGGGTTTTATTACTGTAGCAGTTTGATATTGTTTATGAATTCCAAAAATAAATATTGGATTATGTTTGTTAACTGGTCTGTTCCTCTGGGCATATTAGAATAGATTGGATTCAGAGGTTTCACTTTTACTTGATTAAGTAATGATTAAGTCTTTGATTGGGTCACTTCAGTAGGATGCCCAAGGGCGCGGGGACTCAAAGAGAAAACAACATGGCAGAGAAGAAAGTCAGAGTTTTGATACTGGGACCCAGGAAGTAAGCACACAGAGAAGCAGATATGTAAGGAAAAAGAGAAGGCTCCGTTAGACACAGCTGAGAGTCCGGAAAGAGAGACAAGCAGTTCACTTTAGTTTACAGCTGGCCTTGTAGAGAGAGCAGTACAGCTCAGCCCAGAGAGAAATGAGTCCAGGGAGAGTGACAAGACTTTTCCCAGCCTATAGGTGATATGGAAGAAGTTGGGACCACTGACTCTTGGGAGGAGGAGGAAGGCTGAACCCTTACAGATATCATCTGCCATGTTGCGTTAGCATGTGGCAACAGATTCTGGGTGAGAAACTACCTCTTACGGTACCTTGAGTTGGAGTCTTTAGGGTCTTGTGATTATAAGCGTCTACCCCAAATAAATACCCTTTATAAAAGCCAATAGATTTCTAGTATTTTGCATCAGCACCCCGCTGGCTGATTAACACGACTACTTTCTTGTTTTTTGTTTTGTTGTTGTTGTTGTTTTGTTTTGTTTTCCTTTCCCAACAGCACAAAAAAGCAAGAGCAGTTATTGGACAGGTATTGTTTAAACATTCTTTTAGAGATTAAGACATAGTTTGATTACATTGCATCATGGAGCACATGAGGGAAAAGGACTGAACCAGGTGATGAAACAGAGCACTTCCCTGACACTAATCATTTCTTGATATATGTGATTAAGTAAAATTATGAACTACCAAAACCAAAACAAAACAAAAACTTTTGAGAATAGCCTAATGGTGGTGTTGGCAAGGTTAGAAGCAGAGAGACTATTTAAGAGGTCATTGAAGTTGTTGAGGTGAGAGGTGATGGCAGGTGCCACTGGATATTATCAGTGGAGATGGTGAGAAGTGATTTCTCTGTATATGTTTAGAAGATAGTGCTGACAAGGATTTCCATATGATTGGATATGGGGTATGAGAGAAAATGAGAAATTAAAGATGACTCCAAGTATTTGGCTTCAACAAAAAGAATGTTGGTCTTGGCATCAAATAATTTGGGATGCTGTGTTAGAACAGGTTTTGAATGGACTGGGAATTTAATTTTGTATATGCTATAAATAAAGTTTCTATAGTTGGTGTAAAGGGGAATATTCAGTAGACGGTATATAAGATTGAAGATGTGAGCATGATCTAGGTTCGATATATGAACTTGACATGTTTTTGTTATCTATCTGGTATTCAATACCTTGAAAAAGAATGGGTACCAAGGGAATGAATGTAAATAGATAAGTGAAAATAGTGTGCCAGGACACCAAAGAGCCTTAACATTAAAAGGTGGATTAAAGGAGGAGAAACAAGCACATTAAACTGAGAAGAAACAACTAATGAGATAAGAGGAAAACAAATTAATGTGGTTACCTTGGAATATCACAGGAAAGAATGATCAGCTTTGTAAAATATTGCCAGTAATTCATTAAGATATCTGAAAATGATCATTGAATTTAGCAACAAGAAAATAATCAGTGACTTGATCAGAGCAGTGTAGACAGTGTGGTGGGAGTAAAGTCAGGTTGGAGTTGGGTATAGGAGAGAAGGAGAACAGAGAGATTAGACCAATTCTGGTCAGTCTGTATGAGGAGCTTTGCCAAATAATAGGACAAGATAATTGGATAGAAGCTGTTTCAGTTTCCCTGCTGTGATCACAAATAACTCAAAATGGGTTGACTTAAACAATGGGAGTTTATAGGCTCACAATTTTGAGGCCAGAAGAAGTCCAAAATCAGGCATCAGCAAAGTGATGCTTTCTTGCAGAAGACTGGCATTCTAGCACTGACTGCCAGCAATTCTAGGGTTCTTGGCTTTTCTGACATGTGGCAATGCATGTGATGGTGGTTTGTCCTTTCTCTTCCAGATTTTGTTGACTTCCAGCCACTTTGCATGGCTTTCTCTCTCTGTCTGTGTTTCAACATGCTAATTAAGGACTCTAGGAATCTGGATCAAAGCCCAACATGATTCATTTGGACCATACCTTAACTGAAACAATATCTTATATCTTAAGAAATCCTAATTACAGTTGGGTCCACATCCACCAGTATGTCGACCAAGATGAAGAACATGTTCAAACTGGGATACACAATTCAATCTAAAACAGAAGCTGATGGGAGAAGCGGGATCAAAAAAAGTTATTTTGTTTTTAGACTTCTCTTTGTTTGTTTTGTTTTTGGTTAAGATAGAGAAAGTAACAGCATGTTTATATGCCAGCAGGAATTAACAGAGAATGTAAAATTGGTGAGGGTAGAGGAAAAGTAGAGGATGTAGGACTTCTGGAATGGTAAAGGGAGGAGATGGGTTTACCCTTTCCTTGGCAAGGAATGTATATTTAGAATATTATGAAATAATTTATAAAACTGGCAATCATTTAAAGTCTCTAGAAATTGTCTTTAGGACACACACAAATGGCCAAACATTCAATAAAGAAAATCTACTAAATTATGAAAGAATGGTGACACTAGTGCCAGTTGAGCCACAATTTGTGCCACACCTTTGCCTGAGGGGACTGACATTATTTGGCACAGAGCATGGAGAACTCTCTTTCTTAATGTGTTGTCAAAACAATGGAAATCTTGGTGGAGAGCAGTTAAGATAAGGTTGTTAGCTCCATGATACAAAAAATGGTAGGGCAAACAGAAAAGTTCTGATATAACCTGTGCATAAATTCAAACTTATTTTATATCCAAATATGCCTAGAAAGCCAATTGAGAAGTATAAGCTCTATAGGCTTTGAATATTCAGGGAGGATGCAAGCCAAATGTGTCAAGCTTTCCTGGAATGTGGGGGGTTCATGCTAAAAGCTTATCTGGAATGTAGGGAATATGTGTTAACTCAAGCTTACCTGGAATGTGGGGGATATGTGTTAATTCAAGCTTACCTGGAGAAAATAACCTATCTAATACTCAGATAAAACACTTGAAGAAATTAAGAAAAAGTCTTTTGCATACAAGCACCATTTGACTCCCCACTTTTATATCCCCTACCCAAAAATTCTATTCAGGGCTCTGTTTTTATCAGGACAAGAGTCTGCCAAGTCCAGCCGGTCAAAATAAAATTTCCTTCTCAGAATTCTCATGTTCTGGCCTTCAGTACCACATACACCCAACTTCTCTCTGCTATTACAGTTTTCTTGGAATCACAGTCAACTCAGAGGTTCAGGAAGGCAATGTGCATGTACTAGGCTGTACCCACTCAGTAGGAATCAGAGCAAGGTATAAGGCAGGATATAACACATTTCCCAAGCCTCACAGAGACCCTTTAACACAAGGTAGAAATCCTACTGGTTAAGGGGTCTTAAACACAACCTGTGATAAAACAATGACTGAATAACAAGTAACTCTAACCCAGGGGTGACTTTCAGCAAGTCAGGCTTAACAATGAAATCATCCACATCCCTAGAAGTCTGGGAGACTGATTCCATACCTAAGACTGCACCCTCTCAGAAGTGACCAAAAAGGGAATCACCAAGTAGTCCCTGGCTTAATATGGGGTCAAAAAATATGCTCCCTGAACTGTGATAGTAGCCATCAAGCTGCACACTCACATCCACACATCAAGCTGCACACTCACATTTTTACCCTTTACAGTAAAGGGTAAAAATCTAACTGGTTAAAGGGGCTTAAACACAACTTTGATTAATTGACTTATGATTCAGGGGTGAACCCTAAGAAGCCAAGCTAAAACATAAAAATAAGGAAGGGGGATCTGAGAAGGGACACAGCTGAAAGAATGCACACTGCTGAGGAAGTAGATTTTACAGAATCAGAAAAGCCAAATCTTTAATAAAATAAATAAATTATCAAAGAGCAACAACAACAACAATAAAGCATCAGGATGAGAGGGTGCTAATCAGATTTGCTACCATATATATTTTACATGTGAAATTTTCAACAAAAAAATTTGAGACATGGAAAGAAATAGGAAAGTGTGATCCGGACAGAAGAAAAGAAAAAGCAAGAAATAGAAATTGCTATTGTAGGGATCCATTGGTGGACTTAGTAGACAAAAACTTCAAAGCAGGTATTATAAATATTTTCAAAACTTGGGCAAAGAACTAAAAGAAGCCATGTTTGTAGAGTTAAAGCAAGACCTGATTACAAAGTCTCACCAAATAGGGAATATCATTGAAGAAACAGAAATTATTTTTAAAAGAACCAAATAAGAATGCTGGTGTTGAAAAGTACCCTAACTGAAGTGAAAAATTCACTGAAGGGGCTCCCATAGATTTGAGCAAGCAGAAGAAAGAATCAGTGAACTTGAAAATAAATAAATAGAGATCATGTAAGGGGAAAAACAAAGAGAAAAGAGAAAGGATGAAAAATGAGCAAAAACTCAAAAAAAAGAAATAGGCCACTGTTAAGCCTACCACATATATGTAATGAAAATAGCAAGAGAAGAGGATAGAGAGAAGAACAGAAAAAAAATTGAAGAAATATAATATATTTCAAGGAAATACAATGTTTGAATATTTCTCAAATATGATTTTTTAAAAATTAATCTCTACCTCCAAGAAGCTCAATATCCAAACAGGAAAACCTAAAGAGAGTCAACCCTAGACACATCATAGTCAAAATGTTGAAAGCCAAATATAAGGATAAAAATTGAAAGCAGTAAGAGAAAACTACTCCATAGGTACAAGAGAACACACAAGCTTAATGACTGCCTTTTCATCAGAACCAGTGAATATAAGAAGGCAGTGGCATTACATATTCAAAGTGAAAAAGGAAAAAATTGTCAATCAAAATATATTTAGCAAAATCATCTTTCAGAAAAGAAAGGAAAATAAAGACATTTTCAGATAAAAATTGAGAATTTGTTTTTAGCAGACATGCCTTATAAGAAATATTAAAGGAAAGTTTTTGATGTAAAAGGAAGTCACACCAGACAATAATTTGAATCCATATGGAAAAAACAAAACAAAACAAAAACAGAGTACTGGTAACTTTAATTATGTAGATAACCACATAATAAGGTACAATTGCATATTTCATATCCATCCTTCTCTTAACTGTTTCAAAAAGCAACTGCATAAAGCAATATGTATTATTTTCTTTATTCTTAAAGAAGTTTTAGATTACATAAAAGTCACAATGAAAATAAAGGGAATTTCCATATACTCCACCTCCTCCTCCTCTTACACTTTTTCCTAGTAACAATAGCTTTCATTTGTCTGGTATATTTGTTATAAGTGATGAACAAATTTGAAGTGCTACTACTAACCATGGTCTATAATTTACATTATGCACTGCACAATTTTATAGGTTATGAAAAATGTATAATGGCATGTATTCATCATTGCAATATCATGCAGGACAATTCCAATGTCCCCAAAATGTCCCATGTTACACATATTCTTTCCTTTCCCTTCATTCAGAACCTCTGGTGGCCACTGCTTTTATATAAATGCTGCAAGTTCTTCCATTACTAGAATAGCAAATAAGTCTACTTTGGTCCATAGTAACATTACTCACTGATATGTGTCCATTTCTCAATCTTGAGATTTTGGGATTGTGATGGCCACTCTGCTTCCAGCTGAAAGGAGGCTTAGATCCCATGGGGCAGCTGGATGGCACTGTCTTGCTTGCAATTGAAGACACTCTGTTTTTTGAGATGGACATTGTCCACCATCATCCTTTTGTTAGTTGTCCTTAGGTAAGTCTGATGAACTGGAGAGTAAGTGTTAGCTACAACTCTGCTGAGATTCAGAAATTAACTGGCATATGAACAGACAGAAGATTTAAGTCTCTGGGACACATATTTAATGTGTACAGTGCTAATTTTAGGTCCAAAGATAAGGGGGCATAAGAGCCATGTGTAGGAAAATTATAAATGAGTCCAACTTTGATACATTAGGGACATAGGTCATCATATATTCCAAGGAAAGAACCCCCTCTCCCCCGAAGTGGGATGTTGATTTCCCTTGGTTGTCTGCCCTACCTGTAGTGTCCAGATGCTTCTAGAGTCCTCAGGAGCACCCCTGATTGAGGTATTGTTTACTGTGGCAGTTAGTAGATCCTCCTAGGACGAATATAAGCATAACCTCTGGAATGACCTCCTGACTCACTTTGAAATTTCTTAGCCATAAAAATTCATTTGTATTTAATATTTTCCCCTTTTGACCAAGGTCTTTTTCCAAATGCATCACTAGGTGGTGCTTTGTAATAATCCCTTGGTGCCAAGAAGGCCCAAATCCTCGAGTCATGTACCATGCCAGGAGGCAACTTTTAGGCAATATATATATAACTAGGCTAAGTTTCCTTTTTACAAGAATAAGGTTCATAAGTACAATCATTAATATCAAGGGTCTGGCATATTGTTCTAATCTCTTTCTCTAGGTACTGCCCATGTAGTCTATAGATTCTTAACATTCTATTAGAGAATGTAGCAGGACTCCCCAGGATAAGAATTTAATTTTTTGTTGATTATTGTGTTGGTCTCAACCCACTGGGATAAAACCCTACGAACACATAGATACATTCATATTCTCTAGAGCCATGCCCCAGGTAAATCCTTCCCAACATGTTCTCCCACCACCGAGAACCCTGTACCAGTGGTCTTCCCCTGCCATAGTTGTAACTTTTCTGTAATCCAAAACCTTCCTAAAAGCAAAGTCCAAAATTTTTTTTTGCATTATGACTTCCATCACCAGAAGATCTTTTTTTATATACTGACAATTTCTTCTGTATGTTTCCCCAGTGACTTATTATTTTTTCACTTTATCTTCAAAGAAGCTTTAGGTTACAGAACATCACGTACAAAATACAGGGGATTCCCATGTACCCAACCCTTCCCCCCTCACATGTTCCCCTATTAAAAACATCTTACACTAGTATGGTCCATTTGTTACAATTGATGAACAAATATTGAAGCATAGCTACTAAGCATGGGCAATGGTTTACATTATGAATTAAAATTTGCCCCATACATTTTTATAGGTATGACATAAATTATAGTGGCCTATATCCATCATTGATCATGCAGAACAATTCAAATGTCCTGAAAATACCCTATGTTTACTATTCTTCCTTCCCATTCCCATCAAAACCTATGGTAACCACTAAATTTCAATATTCAAGAAAAAGTTTCATAGTTACATGCATTAGTGTTAAGACCTCGACATACTGGTCTGTTTTATTTTATTAGTCATTCCTTATATAATTGAGAGTCTTTTGTCCCTCTTTTTGCGGGCATGGCAGAATTTCCCAGGAAGGGAGATTAATATTTTCTTGTTTATTGTGTGGGTCTCCATCAAGTGAGATAACACCCAATGATAAAATGAACCCATTCATATTCCACAGAAGTATGCCCCTCGTGCACTCTTTCCCACATATCCCCCCACCCCTGACACCAGTAATCCTCCTCTGCCATATTTGACAAAATAATATTCACACCATTGTGGTTTCAACACAGATTTACAAATCCCCAGAGTTCATCTGTTCTTTCCTCCAGCCCTCCCCCCTGTTCCACGGATAGTCCAACCCAACCCCTACCTCACCCTGGTCACCCTCACATAAATGAGAAGGTCCCAGTTAGCTATTTTTTCTTTCATTGCTCATGCATTGGGTATAAAGTTTATGAAACCATTTTCCACTACAAGATGTTGTAGATGCTTCCCTACATTATCCTCTAAGAGCTTAATGTTTTTGTCTCTTATATTTAGATCTTTGCTCCATCTTGAGTTAATTTTTGTATAGGGCATGAGATGGTGATCCTCCCTCATTCATTTGGATATGAATATCTATTTTTCTTGGTACTATTTGTTGAAGAGGTCATTCTGTCCCAGTTGAGTGGGCTTCATGGTTTTGCTGAATATCAGTTGACGGTATATGCGAGGATGTATATCAGAACTCTCAATTTGGTTTCATTGGTCCCTATGTCTATCCTTGTTCCAATATGCAGTTTTGTTTTTGTTTTTTTTACCATGCAGTGTTGACCACTGTAGCCTTGTAGTATGCTTTAAAGTCAGGTAGCATGATACCTCCAATGTTGTTGTTGTTTTTTTTCCAATATATTTTTGGCAATTCAGTGCCCCTTGCCTTTCCAAATAAATTTCATAAGTGGCTTTTCCAGTCCAGTAAAAATTGTTATTGTAAATTTTTTTTGGTATTACATTAAATCTGCAAATCAATTTGGATAGAACAGACATCTTAATGATGTTTAGTCTTCCAATCAATGAATATGGAGCATTCTTCCATGAAGTCATCTTTAATGTCCTTTAACAGAGTTGTGCAGTTTTCTGTATACATGTCCTTTATATCTTTAGTTAAGTTTATTCCTAGATATTTGATTATTTTATTTGCTATTGTAAGTGGAATATTTTCTTGATTTCCCCCTCACATTGCTTATTAGTGTACAGAAATGCTACTGATCTTTGTGTGTTGATTTTTCATAACCTGCTACCTTACTGAGCTTGTTTATAAGCTCCAGAAGCTTTTTTTGTAGATTTTTTGGGGGCCTTCTATGTATGGAATCATGTCATCTGCAAATAGTTAAATTTTTATTTCTTCCTTTCCAGATTAGATGCCCATTATTTCTTTTCTCTATGTAAGTGCTCAAGCAAGTACTTCTAATACAATATTAAATAAGAGTGGTGACAGTGGCCATTCTTGTCCTGTTCCAGATCTTAGAAGGAAAATCTTTAGCATTTAACCATTGAGTAAGACATTAGCTGTGGATTTTTCATATATACCCTTTATTATGTTTAGGAAGTTTCCTTCTATTCCTACCTTTTGAAATGTTTTTATCAATAAAGGATGCTGTATTTTATTGAATGATTTTTTTTGCATTAATAGAAACAATGACATGTTTTTTGTCTTTTGATCTGTTATCGTAGTATATTATATTGATTTCTTTTCTTATGTTGAACCATCCTTGAATACCAAGGATAAAACCCATTTGATCATGGTGTATAATTCATTTCATGTGTTCTTGAATATGATTAGTAAGTATTATGTTGGCATTTTATGGTTCATTAGAGAGATTGATCTGTAGTTTTCTTTTCTTGTGGTGTCCTTACATGGCTTTCATAGTGATATTAATATCATAGAATAAGTTAGGTAATGTTCCCTCCTTTTCAGTTTTTTGGAAGAGTTTAAGCAGGATTGGTGATAATTCTTTCTGGAATGATTGGCAGAATGCACCTGTGAAGCCATCTTGTCCTGAGCTTTTCTTGGTTGGGAGGTTTTTTGTTTCTAAGTACCAGGGCAGGGAAATAAACCTGGACCTCATAAGTGGGAAGACAGCATTCAACCACTGAGTCACATTGGCTCCCCTGAATTGGTTTTTGCTTGTTTTCTTGTTGTATGTTTGTTTGTTTTGTTTTTAGAGGGCACCAGGAACCAAATCCAGGACCTCCCGTGTGGGAAGCAGGTGCTCAACTGCTTGAGCCACTTCTGCTACCCTGGGAGGCTTTTGATGACTAATTAAATCTTGTTGCTTGTGATTGGTCTGTTGCATTAATCAGTTTCTTCTTTCATCAATGTAGATTGCTTGAGTGTTTAGAAATTTGTTCATCTCATCTAAGTTACCCAACTTGTTGGCATGCAATATCCTCTTATGGTACTCTTTATTTCTGGGGGATCTGTGATGATATCCCCTCATTTTTTATTTTATTTATTTCCATCTTCTCTCTTTTTTTCTTCATTAGTCTAGGTAAAAGTTTGTCAATTTTGTTAATCTTCTCAAAGAATCAGCTTTTGATTTTGTGAAAACTTTCTAGTTGTTTTTTTTTTTTTTTGAATTCTCAATCTCATTTAGTTCTGCTTAATCTTTGTTGTTACCTTGTTTCTGTTAGCTTTGGAATTAATTTTTTGTTCTTTATCTACTTTCTCCAGGTGTGAAGTTAAGTCTTTGATTTTAGCTCTTTCTTCTTTTTTAATATAAGCACTCATGGCTACAAATTTCCCTCTCAGCACTGCTTTTGCTGCATCCCATTGATTTTGATATGTTGTATCCTCATTTTCATTCATTTCAATGTAGTTATGATTTCTATTGCAATTTCTTCCTTGATCCACTGATTATTTTAGAGAGTGTTGTTTAAGTTCCATATCTTTGTGCCTATTCTGGTTCACTGCCTCTTATTAATTTCAAGCTTCATTCCATTGTGATCAGAGAAATTACTTCATGTAATTTCAACCTTTCTAAATCTGTTGCAACTTGTTCTGTGACCTAGCTTGTCGTGGAATGAGCCATGTGTGTCTCCGAGAAGAATGGCTATCCTCCTATATTTGGGTGTATTGTTCTGTTTAAGTCTATTAGGCCTAGATCCTTTAATGTAGTATTCAAGCTGTCTGTTTTTTTATTAACCTTCTGTTGAGATGTTCTCTCTAATGGTAATAATGGTGTATTAAAGTCCTCCACTATAATTATAGAGGCATCCATTTCTACTCTTAGTTTAGCCATTGTTTGCCTCATGTATTTTGGGGCATCCTGGTTAGGTGCATAAATATTTACTACTATTCATTCTTATTGATAGATTACCCCTTATTAATACATAGTGCCCTTCTTTTTCTCTTACAATAGTTTTGCATTTAACATCGATTTTGTCTGATATTAGTATGGCTACTCCTTTTTTAAGTTATTGTTTGTATATAAACTTGTCTTCCAACCTTTCTCTTGAAACCTCCTTGCATCCCTGGGCCTAAGTTGAATTTCTTATAGACAGCATATAGGTAGGTCATATTTTCTTATGCATTCTGCCAATCTGTTCCTTGTGATTGGAGAGTTTAATCCATTAACATTCAATATTATTACTGTCAAGGCATTACACACACTTGCAATTTTTTCTTTATGTTTATATATGTCATATTTTGTTTTTATTCCTCTTTTTATCCTTTTAGTTATTCTGACTAATAATATTGCTTTCTACACTGTCCTCCAACCCTTCCTCTCCTGTTTTTCCTTTCAAGCTGCAGCACTCCCTTTAGTGTTTCTTGAAGGATAGGCTTCTTGTTGACAAACTCTCTTAATTTCTGTTTATCTGTGAATATTTGTAACTCTACCTCATTGAATTTTTGGCTGGCAGTTTTTTTTTCTTTTCTTTTAATATCTTAACTATGTCATATCACTGCCTGCTTAACTCTATCTTTTTTCAGATGAGAAATCAGTGCTTAGTCTTATCAAGCTTCTCTTATATGCAATGGATTTTTCTTTTCTTGCTGCTACACGTATTCTCTCTTTGTTTGGAGCATTTGATAAGTATGTGTCTTGTGGTAGGCTTTTTAGGATTTCTACTGTTTGGAATGTGCTGTACTTCCTGAACATGTATATCTAGGTCTCTCAAAAGAGTTGGGAAATTTTCAGCCATTATTTCCTGCAATAATTGCTGCCCCCTTTCTTCTGCTACCTTTCCCTCCTCTTCCATCTCTGGGATACCTAAAATGCATATATTTGTGCATTTCATATTATCATTCAATTCCCTGAGTGCTTGCTGAATTTTTTCTCTTTTTGCCTATCTGTTCTACTATCTGTGCAATTTCAGATGTTCTAACTTTGACATCACAAATATTTTCCTCTGCCTCTTCAAATCTGCTGATATTTGCTTCCAGTATATTTTAATTTCTTGCATTGTGCCTTTCATCACCATCAGACTTGTTATCTTTTTATATATGTTTACGATGTCTTCTGTGTGCTCCCCTGTGTCTTCTTAACATCATTTATCTCTTCCTTCACTTCGTTTAGTTGATTCATGATATTTGTTTGAACATCCTTGATTAGTTGTTCTACACCTGTGTCTCCTTCTGTTTTTTAGTTTTTTCTTAGACTGGAACATGTCTTCCTATTTATTAATATGGCTTGCAATTTTTTTTTCTGGTATCTAGGCATCTGTTTATCTTGATGGGTTTATTCAGATGATTATCTTCTCTTTCTACTTTAGGGTTTTATTTCATTTTGTTTTGTGTTAAGGGTCCTCTTTGACACATGGTCCCACTTATTCTATATCCTTGTAGTTGTCTATGTTCCACAAAAAAAGTGTTAAGTCCTTCCCACAGTTTCTGGAGGAGGATTGCAGCCTGCTATTACCTATTTTGCCAACTTTGGTCTCCCAGTAATATATATTTAAGTATATTGCTAGAACTATAGCATATATAAATGTAACTTATTTCACAGTAACCACACAAAGTAGGTGAATGGGAACAAAGATGTTTTAGAATAAGGAAATGACAATGGACTCAAATCCACAGGAAGAAACAAAGATTAACAAAAAGTTCAATATAAAAAGTGTACATTCTCTCTCTCTCTCTCTCTCGATATATATATATATAGCTATTCCTTTTTCTCTCAACTTTTTAAAAAAGTATGATATTATATAAAATAGTAATTGTAACATATAGTGATGTTATATAACAAAACATCACAAAACTATTTCAATATAACAATACTGCCACAAAGAATGTAGTAGGGAATGAAACAAAGTAAATAAAAAGTTTAATTAAAGGAAATATAATTTTGCATCACAAAACTAGCACTTAATACTTTTCCTAAGTCATTCTTTGAGGCCAGCATTACCATGATACTAAAACCAGACAAAGATGTCTCAAGAAAATAAAACTACCAACTGGTATATTTTATAAATATAGATACAAAAAATACTCAAAACATGAATTCAGGGAAGCGGCTGTGGCTCAATCAGTTGGGCTCCTGTCTACCATATGGGAGGCCCTGGGTTCATGTCCCAGGGCCTCCTTGTGAAGGCAGGCTCACCCACATGCTGTGGAGAGTAGCCAGCCTGCAAGTGCCAGAGAGTTCTACCTAGCCTGCAAGCACTGCAGAGAGCCAACTCAGCAAGGTGACACAACAAAAAGGGAGACAAGTAAAAATACAGAAGAACGTGCAGCAAATGGACATAGAGAGCAGAAACAAGCAAGCCACAAGGGGAGGGAGGGAATAAACAAAAAATAAAATACAGACACACAGAAAAATGCACAGCAAATAGACACAGAGAGCAGACAGCAAGCAAGTTGAAAGGGGGGGGGCATTAAAAAATTTGAAAAAGTGAATTCAGCAATATATAAAGGCGATTATACTCCATGATCAAGTAGGGTTTATCCCAGGATTATATTGTATTACAACATCTGAAAATCAACAAATGTAATATAGAAAAAGGGAAGAAAAAACTGATAATCTCAATAGACAAGAAAAAGAACTTGACAAAAACCAAAACCCTTTTATGATAAAACACTCAAAAAACTGGAATAGAAAACATCCTCAACCTAATCTACAAAAAGCCCATACCTAAAATATTTTACTCTTTCTGGTGAAAGACTAAATGCTTATTCACAAATATCAGGAACAAAACAAGACTGTCACTATCACCATTTCTATACAATGTCATATACAGTTTTTCAGTTTCACAGGAAATAAAAACACCCAGATTGGAAAGAAAAAATAAAAATAGCTCTACTTGCAGATGACATAATCGCGTATGTAGAAAATGTTAAAGAACCACTAAAAAGCTAATAGACTTAATTAACAAGTTCAAGAAGATTGTAAGATAATCAATATATATAATTCAATTTTATTTCTATATATTGGCAACAAGTATTCCAAAACAAGAGTAAGGGGAAAAATTGCAACTACAATAACATCAAAAAAGAAAAAAATGCTTAGGAGTAAATTTAATAAAGAATGTAAGACTTGAGCATTCTAAGCTGTAAAACATTGTTGAAAGTTAAAGTTGATCTAAATAAGTGCAAAGATCCTATTTTCATGGATACGAATACTTAACAAGTTACTATGGCAATAATCCCCAAATTAATCTATAGATTCACTGCAATTCCTACAAAATCCCAACTGCCTTTTTGTAGGGGTCCACAAGCTGAATTGAAATTTCATAGGAAGGTGCAAGGACCCACAACAGTCACAACAATCTTGAAAAATGAGAAAACTGTTAGAGGACTCATGCTACCTTATTTCAAGACTTCCTAGAGAGCTACAGCAATCAAATCAATATTGTGCTCATATAAGAATAGACATATAGACCAATGGAAAGAATTGAGAGTCCACGAATAAACCTTCGCATTTACAGACAATTAAATTTTTGTCATATTGGCAAGACTATTAAGTGGGGGGAAAAATGTTCTCTTTCACAAATGTTGCTGAAACAACTAGATTTCTATGTGCAAAGGAATAATGTTGGAAATCTACCTCATACCATACACAAAAATTTACTCAAAATGGGTCTTAAGCTTAATTTAAGCTAAAGCTACAAAACTCTTAGAGGTAAACATTGTAATAAATCCTCACGGCATTGGATTCTTAGATAATAACTTCTTAGATATGATACTAAAAGCAGAACCAATAAAAGAAAAATATATAAATTGGACTGCATCATAGCTAAAAATTTTTGTACTGCATGTGTTGTCATTAGGAAAAGTGAAAGAATAACCCACAGACTGGGAGAAAAATTTGCAAATCATATATCTGTTAAAAAACTATTATCTGGAATATATAATGAACTCTTACAACTCTACAATGAAAAGACAACTCAATTAAGAGATGGCATTTATCAAAAGAATATATACAAGGGGACAAGAAACATCAAAAGATTCTGTCAGTATCAAATCCATGATGCGATACCATTTCACACACACTAGGAAAGCTATTCAAAACACCAAAATGGCAAGTATTAATGAGGTGTGATGAAACTGGAACAAGCAAGCTTATTACCTGAGAGTCAGGAAATGGGGGAAAGATTTTAGGAATTTAATAAGAAATAATGTGAGCAATTGAATAGTAACAAGATTTCCCTGGCAGGGGGAAAAGAAAATCAAACATTAGATTGTGCTGAAGGGTGCACAACTTTGTGAATATACTAAACTATTTAATTATATACTTTTAAGTATGAATTTTATGCTATTTATATCTCAGTGATGCTATTAAAATATTTTTGAAAGGAAGAGATTCTCTGGAGGGCTCTTCTTGAACAGCTAAGAGTAGATGAGTCTGCTGTGCAAGTGAATGGATTGATTTTACATCATGGCATCATGGCATGGCTCCTTAATCTGCTATAGCAGATTGTAAAACATTGTGTGTGTATTTGTGGTGGTAGATGCATAGAGGTGATACTGGGTGTTCATGGATGTTCCCTTCAGATGGCTTCAGTTTTCTCAGTGTAATGGGGGGAAGCTTTCAGGAACTTAACAAGAAATAATATGAGCAATTGAATAGGAAAGTGAAAAGAGGGACGTATAGAATAAAACTGCCTTTAAGAGTCCTAGAGATTTTTCTTATCGGTTTAAAGTGGCACGAGTCAGCATTGCTTTGTGTGTGATTCTGCAATGGCATTCAGCTACATGGATCCAGTTACAGACTAGGCGGAGAGCTGGGATGAACCAGAGTTGTCGTTTTGCCAAAGTATGAAAAATAAGAGGGGGCAAAGGAGCCAAGGGGATCTACATCAGTCATTATGTGACAGATCATACTGTTTATGCTGGGTAAGAAGAGGAGTAAGAGCGTCAAGGTGGTGAGCGAAAGAGAAGCATGGTACTATCGATGGAAGGTGGATCCTGATATGCCAAATAGATTTGTTTCAGTCAGATAAGGAAAGGCAGGCATTCACTGTGTTTAAGGGGGTATTGCAGTTATCATTAATGACAAGGTCTGGGGTTTGTCATGGAGCGATGACTGAAGAAGATGGAGGACGATATTGTTAGAAGGGAATCTGTGTGGAAACTAAAAATGCAAGGCACTGGAAAGTTCATCTCTCTCTCTCTCTCTCTCTCTCTCTCTCTCTCTCTATATATATATATATATATATATATATATATATATATATGGTCAAGAATTAAGTCAGACATTTTAATCGATAGAGTAGGAGTGAACCAAGAACCAAAAGGTTTGAGAAATACATAGAAATGACCCTAACTGTGACTGGTGGGCAGAAATAAAGTATTTCTTTTCTACTAGGCGGTTATTGAGTTTTACAGGAAAGGTTTGCCATTTAGATCAGAGAAATTAATATTGCCCTTTTCTTCAAGCCATGTGCTTAAAAATTTGAATCCTTCAACTGGATTGGTAGAGTAAAATACATCCCTTTTATAGGCTCTAGCCATGGAGAGTTGAAAGTAAAGTTTATTTCAGACTCCTTCGGACTCATAACTTCCCCCATGACTCTGGGCATATTTTTCTTAGATCCACCTTGTACAGTATTTCCTGTGCAAGATTTGTCTATACTTTATTATCTATTCTTTAGCTTAAATTATTGTATCTGTCCTGAATTGCCATGCTCATGGCACTAGCCAAGGCTTTTAACTTATTAAGAACTTATTCTTCATTGTGTTTCAGAATAACATGTTCTTAAAGGGGTGATACTTTCTCACAGATAAATTGGTAAGATTACAAAAACAAGGCTGTAGGCTGAACTTTTGGGAACAGTCTCATACTGGGCAGAACTGTACTGCCAGGCTGCAGCTGTCTCCACATTTGGGCAAGCTGCAGAATCAAAAGCTTCCCTCACAGCCGATTCTGGGAAGGTAGTCTAGATACTGTTTAATCTGATGATGGATAGCTGCCTTTGTCAAAGCAAAAGGATGGCTTTTACTTTACCAAATAAGTTGCTTCTGAAGAGAGATTGTGTGATAACTAAATTAGTGGAACCTAAACTTTATTTAAAACTCTGGTAGCAGGAGTTCTAGGAATTATGGTTTTTGCTTTCCTGTTTCTGCCTGTTTGATCTTGACAGTGTTAAACTGAGGTAGAACCAGATGTATAATTTTAGCCTTTATGTAATTTGACCAAATTTGATCATGCCAAAAACTCTACATAACCCACCCAAATGTAAATATTAAGTTCTAGTTTCTACCTAAGAGAGATTTAAATGGAAATTTCATTTAAAGGTGCTTGAGTCTGGCAAAAAATAAAAAATAAAGCAAAAAGTTCTAGGCCTGTTCAACTGAAGAGGCTGGTGAGAATAATTTTAACTTGATCATTATCATCACTCTCAGTGTTTGGTTTGGTAATTAACCATCCCATTTTATTCCTTTGTGATTCTGAAACTATTTGGAAATATTTAACAGGAGTCAGAAAGAGTAGAAATCATCTGCTTTATTGATGGCAAAAAATACAGCTTGAATTTCAGACAAAATAGTTTGTTTTCTTTCACCCTAAATAGAACATGTATGAAAATCACTGATAGAGCAGCTGAATACTTTTTGTCAACTGAACACTTTCTTGCACAAAGCATAGCCTTTTCTTTTTGGTTTTGAATGAAAAATGCAAGATTGAAGTGTAGAATGTATGGGGTTCACAGCGTAGTCAATTTCCAAAGAACCAAAAGTCATAGATAGCCAAGAAAAGAGAGGCAATACATGAACATGTAAATTGAGGACATTAACCCTGGCCAATTAAGGAATACGACCAAATGGACATCAGACTATTTTCATTTTATCAATTAAATCACTGCTACCAAAAGAAGAGCACAATGCATAGTAAAGAGAAGGGGATAACTTCCTAAATTTTTCTGATATTTTGTGGGCTTGCAAGAAAATACAGAGAGGGAGAGGATGGTTTATCAGACTCTCATCACCACCTCCACCACCACCATCAAGATCATGATCATCACCACCATGAAGCATCAATATCGTTATTTCAAACAATTGCAGAGTATCTGCTACGTATAGAACAATTATTATGGCACTTGAAATCCAAATAATTTTAAGAATGAAAACCTGAGGAAGATTTTTAGTCAATGTCAATAGAGACAATGCATTGTTGAGAGGAACAGGAATTGGGGTGGGACTGGGAGTGATACCCAAGAGCTGAGTCAACTAGTATAATTAAAGAAGGCTCATGGGGGAAGGTAGTGTTTGGCCCTAGGAAAACATTTAGATGCAGGGATTCAGAGTGAAGCCCTACTGCAGAGAAAAGGAATAAGAAAACATCATGATGCAACTTATTCCAGAGATCTGAATATTCACTTTAAATTTCACCAATGTCTCAAGAAATGGCATTGATCTTTCAATAAGAATTCTTATCTACACGAGTATAATAGTAGTTCTTGAATCTTCTTAAAGTTGTCTTTGAATCTAGCCTTTATATCAAATGCTTCCAAATAAATATTTCATCAGTCTACTACAAGTTCAAGAAAGGATATTTTTTAATTCACGGCCATCCTGCTTTTCTATACTCCAAGTAAGCTCTACTAGCCAAAGTTCACATGGAATGCATATTTGCTTCCTTGTATTATCTTTTGAAAACTATGAGGGATGTTAGGATTTGAACTGGAATTTATATGACATTTTATAATTCTAGGCAGTACTGAGTATAAAGCTGATATTGTTTGGCCAAAGAGGTAAAAGTGTTCTTATGTCTCTATTAGATTCTTCTTTCCAATGAATAATGATTTTGATGCAGAAAATTCATTTTTATTTTATTTCACCTTTTATTTTATTTCACTGCCCCCACAGAGAAAGCCCTTTATCATTTTACCTTGATGAGAAGAAAGAGTTCTTCCAGTTTATTCTGCTGATTAGTTAGTTATACAATTATTCATTTTATTAGTAAATCCTCCAGATATAAAGATACTCTGTTCCTCAAGTATTTGTAAATAAACTCTGGAGTTAATGGAGATACAACTTTTTATCACTGAAAAGGAAGAAAAACATCACTTTTATCTTACCTCTCAGCTGCAAATAACAGCAAGCAGACTGCCACCATTTTAATGCCTGTTTGTGTATTTTTGCATGGATTTTTTTAAATGCTCATATGATAGCCATTTAATGTTTTTCAATCACTGGTGTTTTTATAAAACATTGAGGAAAAATACTCAAAAACACTAATGAGGTCAACTCTTTTCTCATTAAATGCAATGGAGTTAAGTGATTTCACAGTTTTCATTTTGTTTTACCTGTCTAGTACAAAGGGAAATAAATTGTCAAACAGCTAAACATAGTGATCCCATAGACCTGTGTGACATTGCCTTTTTCCTTTCCTTTTTCCATTGAGAGTCTCTGGTTTTGATATGATCCCAGAACAAAGGAAAGTAAATGAGCCCCTGCTAACCACATAGTTACAGCAAAATCAGTTTAGGTAATCCTCAATCATTTTCTTCTTTTATAGCAAAATATAGAAAGAAAATAGCACTAATTAACAAGTTCAAACTTTAAATTTCATTAGGAAAACGTGACTAAACACATAAGCCATCATCAAGGAAATGGTTACTGATACTAAAAATAGACCTAGAATTATGAAATAATGACAAATATCTTCCTCTATCATATTTTATTTCTCATCCTTTTTTGCCTTCTTTTAGCCTCGTATAATTTTTTCTCCTTATTTGCAACCCTAAAGTGCTTAGCCTTGAATCTTTAGATATGTAGCATGTAGTGTGATGACTTTTATTATTATTACTATTATTGTTATTGCAGCATTTATTTCTACTTTCTATACATCCAAGAAGTCAATGAAGGGGTTGCACTGCATATTCAGATATTATTTTGCAGTAGTGATATTTTAAAACTTTTAACAATTAAAACTAAATTTGATCAACATATTGGGCCTATGCCCAGTATTTGTTCTGTATATAGATTCTCTTTGCTTTATACAGTACTTTTTAAATTCCTAGTTATGAAGTCAAAAGACTTCCATTTATATTTTCTTTTCTTTTTTTTAATTAGAGAAGTTGTGCATTACAGAACAACAGTGTTATAGATAAAGGATTCCCATATACCACCCTATTATTAATACCTTGCATAGGTGTGGAACATTTGTTAATGGATAAAAGCTCATTTTTATATTTGCACTATTAACTATAACCCATAGTTTAACTTAGGGGTCAATGTGTTGTGTAGTTCCACAGATTTTTATATTGTTTATTCTGGTACCATACATATAACCTAAAAATTTTCCTTATCACCACATTCACATATAATATTCGTTGCTATTAATTACATTCACAGTGTTGTGCTACCATCACCACCATCCATTACCAAAACTTTTCCATCATCCTAAATAGAAACTCTGTACATACATTTTTGCCTTAACTCCCTATTCACAAAAGTAGAAATAAATGTCTGCTAGTATTCTAGATTCTAGATTCTAGATTCTGACTCTGTGAGCTTATTTCATATTTATCAGTGTTATCATATAATATTTGTCCTTGTATGTCTGGCTTATTGTACTCAATATGATGTCTTCGGGTTTCATCCATGCTATAGTATGTATCAGAACTTCATTCCTTTTCATGGCTAGTTAATATTCCATTGTATGTATATACCATACTTTGTTTATCCATTCATTTGTTGGTGGACACTTGGGTTGCTTCCATCTAGATATACCTAGAAGTGGGATTGCCAGGCCATCTGGTAATTCTATACTTAGCTTTCTGAAAAACTGCCAAATTGTCTTACACATCTTAAATCCCCACCAACAATGAATGAGTGTTCCTGTTTTTCCACATCCTGTCCACTACTTGTAATTTTCCATTTTATTAAAAATTGTGACCATTCTAGTGGGTGTGAAATGGTATTCATTATGGATTTGATTTTCATTTCCCTAATGGCTAATGATGTTGACCATCTTTTCATGTACTTTTTGACCATTTGTGTATCTCCTTCTCCATTCAAATCTTTTGCTCATTTTTAATTGGGTTGTTTTAACACATTTTAACTAGCATCTTTAATTTCTTGTTGTTAAGATTTGTTCAGCAAGTGTTGAGGAACAAGGTATTATTAAATCAACATTTTTGGGATAGGTTTATTATTAAATCACCACTTTTGGGGGTACATTTATTATTAAATCAACTTTTTGGGGGTAGGTTTTTAACTTCTCACTTATATCTACCACAGTGTTTTAGCAGGATGCAGTAAATGCTTAAGGGTAAATATTTGAATCACGATATTTAAAAGCCACAAAATAATTTAATAATCCAAATTGCATAGCAGGGAGTGAAGGGACAGGAAGCTGAAACAGAGTCATGCTAAGTCATTTGACCAAGGCCCTGAAACCAGTTATTGACAGAGATGAGGCTAGAATTCAAACTTTATGACTAATATCGTAACTTGTTTAATATCGTAACTAATATTGTTAACTTGTAATATCGTAACAAGTGAACTTGTTTTTAGAAATGTGATGACAACTTAGAAGGAAGCCTGAGATGGCACTCTACTTTCAACAAAGCTTGGGATGAAATAAGTCTAATACGTAGTGTGTAATGAATGATTAAAGGGAAAACTATGCATATTAAACTTCTAGAGAGCAAAAAATCAAGTGATGATATTTATATGTATATTTCATAAGCACACTAAGGAGATTTTAAAACAAGAAATTACTAATGTGGTACTGTTCTTTTCCTTCATATTTCACTTTTCATAGAAAATGTGGTAAAATGATATTTTCTTATGCATAATTATTTATTAAAATATAGTAATTCAACTTATATTTGTATAGCTGTATCTAGTAATGACATTAGATAATGGATATCATACTACAAAAGGGAAGACATGAGGTAGGATGATCAAAGTGCAGCATTATTTTCCTCATTTGTGTAACTGAAATAATAAAATTCATCTAACAGGATTTTGATGTTATTAAATTACATATAATATATAATATTGTTATTATGCATAATTGTATATAACATATATTGTATATTATATCATATTTATTATATGAATTTATGTTATATTTTATATTAACAACTTCACATTCAAAATTGAGATTTGACTAAACAATGATAAAAATCTTACATGGATTTTACATTCAGCACACCTGAGATGAAATAAAGCAATTTTAGAACTTTAGTCTTTTGACACATCCCTTCAAATACTCCAGAGGAATTAAAACAAAAGCAGGTTAGAGGAGAGAGCTTCAGTATGAGAAGATAAAAGGCAGGTAGGTGGGTGGAGAGGCTTCTTGCATGCTTGAATTTAGTTCACGTGAGCCTCTCTCAAGGAGGCCCATTGCTAATATATTTCATGCAAGTATTGAAAAATATTTTGAAAAATAGCACCCATTTTTAACTTTGCATTTTCTGTTCTATTTAAAGATTTCTGTAATTCTTGCAACAATCTTTTATGATTATTGTAGCATTGAATTTTGAAAAAGTTAATTATACATTGCTAGAGTCACAATAATTCTATAGTAGAATACCAGTAAGTTCACTCTTGTCCATATTTTATTCTCCAATCCTGAGGACCCTGGGATGGTGATGCCCACTCCACCTCTCAATTAAGAAGGGGCTTCAATTCTATGTAACTGGTGGATGGGACTCTTTTGCCCACAACTGTAGACTCTCTTGGCTCCTTGGTGTGGTGGTTGTCTATCCTCACCTCCCTGTCAGTTGACCTGGGTAAGACCAATGAACTGGAGAGGAGGTGCTACAACTCTGCTGAGGTTCAGGATCCAGCTGGCATGTGGGCAGCCCAGAGAATCAAGTCTCCTGCACATACACCAACCCAGTGCCAACCACAGGTTAAATAAAGGGACGGAAGAGGCATATGTAGAAAGTCACATCTGAGTCCAACTCCATCACACTCAGGAGCACAAATTCCAAAGTAGGGCCAACTGGCAAGGGACCAAACTCCAGAACCATCTACCATGACTGTAGCCCCTCAGAAGCACCACTACCTGGGATTATATGTATTTTGATTGTCTATGTCCAGTGGCCACTAGAGTTGCTGAAGGCAGGGAGAGGGAAAAGGAGGTATGATATGGGGGCATTTTGGGGACTTGGATTTGTCCTGAGTGATATTTCAGGGACAGTTGCAGGACATTATATATCCTGCCATAACCCACTGAATGGACTGGAAGAGAGTGTAAACTACAATATAAACTATAATTCATGCTGTGTAGATAAGCTCCAAAATGTATTCACCAAATGCAATGAATCTACAAACTATAATCCATGCTGTGTAGATAAGCTCCGAAATGTATTCACCAAATGCAATGAATATACCACACTAATGAAAGAAGTTGTTGACGTGGGAAAAGTGGGAGGTGTGGGAGTGTGGTATATGGGAATCTCCTATATTTTTAATGTAATATTTTGTATGATCTATATATCTTTTAAAAATAAATTAAAAAATATATTTTTAAAAATTACATTAACCAAATTCACCGCAAGGGGATAGGCCTTTTAATAACCATCCATCTTTACATATTCTCAGGACTTTTTGCTGAGATTTATAACTAATTTCTCTGGAGTCTGTATATCATCTCACCCAATAAATTGTATCAATAATTGTAATCTAGAAAAAATTAATTTTACAATGTCAATATATTGTCTGAGCAAATGATTAAAAAATTTAAATGCAGTTAGACCTTTTTTATTTATATCAAAGAGTTCATAATGATTTTTCTCAATTACAGTGTTAAATTGAGCAGTGGTTTGGTCATAATATTGACAAAATAATAACACATTCACACACAAAAAACACACATATATTTCTGTATCCTTAATTTTTTTCCTCAAAAAGAAAACACTGCATCCTTACAATTGTCAAGACTTTCAACTGAAACACAGTTAAAGGTTACATAAAAAATTTAGAGGTTTCCCATATGCCCTCCCCCCTCTGCCTTCCATACTTTCCCATATTAAAGACATCCTTCGTTAGTGTGGTACATTTATCACAATTGATGAATACATTTTGAAGATTGCTACTAATCATGCACTATAGTTTGCACTCTGTCCTGCACAATTTTGTAGGTTACGACAAAATATATACTGGCCTGTAGCCATCATTGCAATGTTATGCAAGACAATTCCAATGTCCCAAAAATGCCCTCATATTACACCTATTTTTCCTTCTCCCTCCCCTCAGAACCTCTGGTGGCCACAGCCTTTATATCAATGACACAAGTTCTTCCATTGTTAGAATAATAATGTCTATAATAGAATAATATTGTCTACTTTAGTCCATTGTTCTTGAGGATTTGGGGACGGTGATGTCCACTTTGTTTCTAATTGAGAAGGTGCTTAGATCCCATTGGGCAGATGGATGGGACTATCTTGCTTGCAGTTGCAGACACTCTCTGTTCCTCAGGATGGGCATTTCCCATCTTCGTGTCCTTGCTAGTTGTCATGGTTGAGTCCAGTGAACTGGAGAGTAGGTGTTGCAATTCTGCTGAGATTCAGGGCCCAATGGGCACATGGATGGGCCAAAGATATAAGTCTCTGGGACGTATATTTTAACAAGTGTAGTGCTAATTATAGTTCAGATAAAAGGGGTAGAAGATTCATGTGCAGGGAAACTATAAATGAGTCTAACTCTGTTACACTGGGGGGCCATAAATTCCAAAGTAAGACCCACTGACAGGGTGCCAAAATCCTGAGCTGGTCAGCCCTACTTATAGTGTCTAGATCTCTCTTGAACTCTCAGGAGTCCTGCTGCTTGAGGCAATATTTACTGTGGAAAGCTTCTTTAAAAAAAAATAATAATAATCAATTAAAAGATAAAAAGAAGAAACACAATTAATTTGGAATAGATTTTTTTATACATGAAAAAGAGAAAGTTTCTTTTTCTCTTTTAGAATGTTAAATGAAAAGGCCTATACAGATTTTAAGCAAATTTGGAGAGAATTGTTGGTAATCTGAAAATACAGGTCATAAAGGAGCACCTCATAAATAATCAATAATTTCAAGAGTAGCTAAAACTGAGTACTGATTTCCACCTAAATTGACAGAGTATACTTGGGATGATCAGATAAAAATATATATACCTAATATATAGCAGATAAAATATATCTAAATTAGTTACTCCCTGCTCACCTGCCTAAGTCATTTTCTGTTGTTTTTTTTTATGGCTTTATTTTTCCTGTTAGCACTTATCACAACTACCTGACTTTATATTACATTTTTTTAAGTTTCTTGAATATCCAACATCTAGAACAGAGCCTAGTGATTAATATGCATTAAATTAATATTTGTTGAATAAAAATTAATATTTGTTGAATATTTGTTGAATATGGGGAGAGAGTTAGCAAAACTTAACTACAAAGCTGATCTCCAAATAAAAAATCATGAGGAAAGATGGGAATTACAGGTATTTATGCTACCATCGAGCTTCGTTGCATATTCTCAATTCTGCTTAGTTGTTTTCCTGGAGATTATCTGTATGATGATTAATGATGCCCTTATGAAATGCTGGATGGAGGAGATAATTTAAAATGGGTCAAACTATTGTAATTATACAAAATAATATTGTACAATATAAAAAGTTTTAGCTATAATTGTATCTGATGCTTTTGAATATAGTAGAAAATTGATAATTTAGGTAGTAAATGAAACTAGATTGAAATCTTGACCTTACTTTGTTATAACAAAAAAGAGTGTGAAAAATGGCACCATGCTCAGGTAGGTAGCGAAAGAAAATAAAGGAGACAAAAATAAACAGGTTTTTTTTTTTAGGCAGACATTTTTAAGAAGTTTGAAAACAAATTCAGTGGTAGCGTGCATCTTTTCATACAAATTGTTCATGAAAAGCTCTAAGTGGAAAAAAGGAAAAAAACTGGGCTGTGAAATTCTACACAAGTATAAAATTTTTCTTCCTGGGCTAGGGAAATACCAGAAAAATTTTAAAGTCATTTAAATATTGAAATATCTGAGAAAAAAACACTTGATAGAAATATGATTATAAAAGAATTGAGATAAGCATATGCAAATGTTATGATTTCTGGTGATTTCTTAGTACATGGTCTTCCTTAATTCCAGAGGTCTGTCTGTCAGAATTTATGGGTGTGTTGTTCACAGGGATTGTTCTAAACACAACATATTTGAATTGTGATGGCGAATGTAATTCATTTTGCCATAAGTATTGTAATGGCTCCACCTTCTCTATTTAAAAAAGCAAAAAGAAATAGCATTATGAGTCATTATCAGCTAATTATTATCAGAGAATGACATTTTCAGATTGTTTTTATGTTGTTGTCTAGTTTAAGAAGAAAAAAATGATAAAACATTTATTTTGATTAGAGGCAAAATGAGGGAAAAATCTTGAGTGTGATTATGACCAAAAAGTGTTTGGTTATTCTGACTCCAATAGCTGAATCAAATAATGAGTCTGGAGACAGCAGTGGAAAGACAGAAGCAAACATTCCCTAATTTACAATTTAATTTTGAGAGAATAAAATATTTCGCATGAACAATTTTTTCAATGTTTTAAGTAGTGTTTATATAGTTTAATTTGATCATTCCTTCATAAATTAGGACACTGTTTTCCATACTATATTTTACATATAGCTGTGTTCCAGCAGGTATTAATAGATGTCCCAAAGAAAATTTGGCTTCATGGTGAGATGGCTTGGGGAAATATTGCACATGACGTTTTTCTCTTGGAGTATAACAGTACTCAATTGGGCTCTAAGAAGTCCTAAAGAAAGGAAGTTTGTTTAACTTTATTTACCGCAATCTTTTTCAAATACATGTTTTATGGAATACATTTTGGAATATACTAATTTTCTAAGGAGCACAATTTGGGAAGTGACTGCAAAACTATCATTATTAATATGCCTCTATTACAATGTTTCTCAAACTTTAAAGTGCACGTAACTCTGCTGGGGATCTTGCTAAAATGCAGGTTCTGATTCAGCAGTTAGCCAGTTTTCTGGGCTAGAGATGGGGATGAGATTATTTATTTCTAACCAGCTCCCAGGGAATTCCCAGTGTGTTGGTCTGGAGCCCACACTTTAAGGCCCACACTTCTGGTGCATTGTAGTTTGTCAGTACCACAGAAATTATTGAGATATAAATATAAGTATGCTCTTACAACAGTGGCCTCAGTCCTCTATGCTGGTGAGGTGAAACAAAGTATTAAAGTGGGAATCTTTTGACTTTGGCATTGATAGGTATCAGGGTAACAAAGTAAAGGTAAGATTGAAGACAGAAGCCCCCCCTCACATACAAATTGATGAAAAATGTGAATGAAAAAGGATCTGTTCCAAAACTCCTAGATCACTGAGCCAAAACAAACATATGAACGGGATTCACATGTGGAAAGCATTTACAGGTATGGCTCTTTTCAAGAAAGCTGATGACAAATCCCTGTTCCTTTTTTGAGGTAGGAATGGTAGTACATCCTTTTAATCCCAGATCTAGAGGCAGCAATTAAAATGGAAACCATTAACTTTGAAATATGTTCCCTGAGATGGGAGATACTAAGAAGTTATGCCAGGCTCATTCTTTCTTCCTATTCTTCTTCTTCCTCTTTTTCTTCCTCTTCTCCTTCTTCCTTCCTTTTCTTTCTTTCTTTCTTTTGAAATTTCTAATCAATTTTATTAACACATATTAATAAAGTGTACAATCCATCCAAATTGTACAATCAATGTATTTGGTATAATCACATAATTGTGCATTCATCACTTCAAATCATTAAAGCATTTTCATTTTTGCAATAGTAATAATAAACAAAAAGCAAAGAAGTTCTACCCTACAATAATCACCTCTAAATCTCTTTATGCTTCCTCTGACATACATAGCTGCTATTCTGTTTCCATCTTTCTAATTTATTTGTATTTATAAACGTTAAAGCAGAATGCTAACTCAGTCTGATCTGTGCCTGGACTTAAGCTTGAGTGACCATGCTGTTAGAATCAGCCTGCACTATTAGAGTCCATCGGGTGTGGAAATATATGAATATTTCTCATACCTATTATTTGACTATAAGGGAGAGAACACCAGTTACATTGGTTTATGTCTAATATGGTTGCCTATAGGACAAAGAGATTTCAACAGATAGAGTCAAGTGATATATCAAGGAATTCTCAGAGTCAAAGAAGTTAATTAGTGGTAAAGGACTACCCCAAAGAGAGATGCTTTCTACTTCAGTCAAATAATTGCACAAGAGAAAGAACCGGCAGGAACCCTCAAGTCCCAAGAAGGTTAAGATAATCATCCCCATCCCTTCCCCTGTAAACTTCCAGCTTAAAAGAGATCCCAAAGAGGGAAACTATTTTAAATGGAAATTATGTTTGTTTGCTTTATTAGTATCTTAGTTGGATCACTTGGTTTCTTTTTTTTTTTTAATTAAAATTATTTATTTTTACGAATTACATTCAAAAAATACGAGGTCCCAATCAACCCCACCGCCCCCACCCCCCACTCCCCCCACAGCAACACTCTCTCCCATCATCGTGAGACATCCATTGCACCCAGTAAGTACATCTCTGAACATCACTGCACCCCGTAGTCAATGGTCCACATCATAGCCTATTAATTTAAATTTAAACTGGTACTTAAATATCTGTAGGCATCTCTATTACCTAAGAGTGAGCAGAAAAACCATGATTCTCCCTGAGTTCATCCAGAGTCATGTGAAATAATGCCTACTTAAGAAAAAAACAATTAAAGCAAGGGTGGTGTGGAAAGCAAAATTAAGGTTTTTTTGTATATCCTGAGTATTATGCTTGTTCAACACATGGATCACAGAGGATAATACCTATCCAGTTTGCTCCACCAGTATCAGAACTCACATCTTGCTGTACTCAGTGTCTCTACCTCTCCCCTCTAATTTGCTGCTCTTAATTAATCCAGGGATTGGAACACAAATGATTGGGCACATTAGAGTGCTTAATGAAGTCAAGAGGACTCTTCTTTGAACTCTTTGAGGAAAATGTAAGAATGTTAGCTCATAGAATTTACTTTTGACTATGAACAAAATTTTCTTTGTTTCCATTATTTCCTTTTGGTTTATTTAGCTCTGACAATTGGCAAAACAACGTTCCTCCTTTGATGCCTTCAACACTCTTAAAATGAAATAATTACCATTGTTTCTGATTGTCCTTAATATCAGTAACTATCATCGAGCATTTACTGTGGATCAAATATTGTGCTGAATGTATTCACTGCAATAGGTGATTTAGACCTCATGCCTCCCAAGTTCCTAATGCAGGCATTTTTATCCCAGGCGATTTGGGTAAAATGAGGATCAGAGGGTTTTAGGGAGTCCAAGTCAATGCCCAGGTCACATGGCTGGACAGACTTTGTACTCAGATTAGCTGCCTTACAAGGTTTGTACTCATAACCACTATGACAAGATATGGTCTAAAATATTTCATATCTGTAAGGAGTTCACTTTGCCCTACAAATGCAATGTGAATTTTATGAGTAATTTTTCTCTACTTGCAGTGTTATTATGAACATTATATCCTAGTGCCTCCTTTTCCAATTGTTTGTAATAACTAAAATTTAATAGCATTTCATGAAGTAATATGAAACTATATAGAATTTCCAAAATTAAAGAAAAATAAGTTTTATTTCTAATTCCTTTTTGGGAGTGAAAATTTGAAGTGTTTGGAATTTTATGTGCATGCTTTTGTTCATGTACAAAAGTTAATTCTCTGTCTCAAGGGTAGCACAGGCATAAAAGGGCCAATTACAATTTTATGATTAGGACATATAAGGTCTAGGGGTATGATTTTCTCTATTGTTGCATTTTAAATAACAGCACTATTTCTAGGGAATACTTACATCCTTTCTGACAATGAACAACTAGGAGCTTTCATTAGAGAAAAGTCAAACCAGATGCAATGTGAGTCCCCACCTTTTGCAAATAATGTTAAAATAGATTCTAAAATGGTGTCTTGTTTTGTTGAAAACTCAGAAGACAATTTGGAGACTGTTTGTCAGACTCTAGAGACCAAGGCACAGATGGAGTTCTGAATTAAGTGGTTTTGTATTTTGAGATTTGAAATGAGCACTAGTCCCAATTGTATATTTCAATGATTATAAGCTAATTGGATGTGGTAATTGATTATTAAAGGGTCTATACTCTTAAAATTTTATAGTTCATAAATAGTAATTTAACAAGTACTAACAAAATTCAGGATGTGAACTTTATCTCTAGATTAATGTATCTTGACAGAAGACCATTAACCATGCAATAATAGGGCTAGCTTCTATAGCTTTTAGGCTGAGTGAAATTGGAAACTATTGGAGAGTTTTGAGTAGCTGAATTATATAAAATGTATTTTACTTATATTTTAAAGGAGAACTTCAATTGTATTGATAATAGGCATAGTAGGTTTGGAGTTGAAATTGGAGACAAGTTAGGAGGCTATTGAAGTAATCTTGGCAAAAGGAGATAGTGGCTTGGACCAAATGGTGCTTGAACAATTGAAAAGTCGTCAAGCTATGGATATATATTTACGATGGAGAGAAGAGTTCTGACAACTGGATAAGATGTGTGGTATGGAAGTTAAGGATGATGCCTAACATTTGGGACTGAGCTAAAGGTAATATAGTTGCCATTAATTGACATGTAGAAAACTGAATTTTGCTAAACTAGATAGGTAAATATTTGTTTGGTTTCAACTAATTACTCTTGAGTACTCATGGATACTGTATTCTTTCCTGCAATGATATTTTTTACAATTGGGCATTTAGCAGCAAAGTCTAGGTATGGTGGTGGCCGATTGAGAGGGAAGGCAAAGGAGCTGAGGATAACCACTGGGTTGAGCTTCTTCAAAGATGAATTGACACTAGGGGTTAAGGCGTAACTGAAGAGCAGCCACACCAATGTTATAACTCCCTTCAGAGAATCAAGGGAACTCTTTTATCTTTTATTATATGGCATAACATTAGAAGGGCAGCATCCTCTTTGCCCTTGCCACCACACAATCTATACTTCTACAAGAATTCACAGTTGTCGAAGTTCTCTGGTGCCAGTTGGAGCTTTATTCTATGGTTATGATAGTGGCAGACTTCTCAATTTCCTTCCTTCCCACCCAATTCCCTTTTTAATGTTTGCACCTCTTTAATCAATTTAAAGACATTTTTAATTTAAGAATATTCATACAAAATAGAAATTCTGTTAAGGTGATTGCTTTTCATCACTGTAGAAAATGGCATAATTTAGTGAAAGAACAAATAGCATTTTTGGTAGTTCTTGTCCATATCTGTTGTGTTTGCCTTGTAAATTGTTCTTTGATTTCACTTTGGTATGATGGTTTTATCCAAATTCTTGGATGAGGAGCACTTTAAAAACCAACTGGTTTGGTGTTTTTAAGGAATCTGTGAAACACATTTCCCACAATTTCTTCTAAATATCTTACCAAAGAGGCTTAGGCTGAAATGGATGAGGTGAGGCAGGCTAGAAGGAACAGAGGAAAGCTATGAAGATGGTTCCAGATTGGCCTTTTCACGCTTAAGAAAAATATTTGGAGAATTGGCAATATAAGGTAAGGCAGGGAGAGGCAAGTTTAGAACATAAAGGTACAGTGTTTGATACTGTAATACATAGAACTGTCAAAGGCATACAAAAGAAAGTGTGTTTATTAGCTTAAATTGAACATACATAATATTGGGGCTTTAGTACCAATTAAGATGGGAAAGAGAACAGTGGTATATGACACTGGGCAAACAACACACTCATTTTTATCATCTCTAGAAGGAGGTCCAGTGTTGCCCAGATAGTTTCTGATAGAAACTGAATAAATCTCTTGGCTCTGTATAGTTGCCCTGCCATCATATAGTATAGTCTGAACATTTGTATTATCCAATCTTTACCAGTGATCATGATTAAAATCTGCCCCTGACAATTTGGACCTGAATCTAGCCTCAGTATCTGACAGAGCTAGACAGGCTCTGGAAGACAAAGCCTTTGTAAGAAACATAAATTCTGTGCAATGCTCCTGTCCTGTTATAATAAACATTTCAGAAATACAAACTCAGAATTAACCTGAAAAACCTAACTGAGATGATATCACATCTGGGGAAGAGAGCTGGGAAGGCTGGGAAGCCTTTTGCTTTTCATTTTATATACTACTATACTACTTCAATTTTTGACCATTGAGTATTTTGTTCTTTAAAAAAATAAAGTTGGGGAGCAACTGTAGCTCAATCGATTGAGCTCCTGTCTATCATATGCGAGGCCCTGGGTTCATGTCCTGGGGTCTCCTTGTGAAGGCAAGCTGGCCCACACGCTGCAGAGAGCTGGTGCAGCAAGATGACACAACAAAGGGAGACAAGCAGATACAGAAAGAAAAAAAGATGCACAGCAGAAGGACACAGAGAATAGACAGAAAAGAAAGGAACAAGCTGCAAGGGGGGAGATAAATAAATAAATACATAAATAAATATATAAAATCTAAAGTAAATAGTTATGTGCATTAAAAATTAATTACTTTAGAATTAAATTTCACATTAATGAATTTATTACATATAGACACTATAGTATATACATATGTGTGTGTGTGTGTGTGTGTGTATATATATATATATATATGGTATGTGGAAAATAAGAAGCAAGATGATGCAAATACTAAAGCAGGTATAATTTTATCTTCAAAAGTGAACCACTGCTAGCATTTTGATATATTTCCATTGAGTACCTAATTTCAAAAAAATTTACTTAGAAAGAATTATGCCATCTCTAAAATTTAAGGATTCCCTATGATATGATGTTATTCTCAGGTAAGTGTTAAACAATGCCAGGTGTTTGTCCATTTTATTGTAATGTTAAAAAATACCTTTAGCTTTCCCAGAAATAAAGTTGATAAAATTAGTACATGTTCAGTTCACGTGCTTTTTCTTTTTTTTTTTTAAGATTTATTTTATTTACTTTCTTTTTCTTTATTCAGCCTCCCTCCCCCAGATGGTTCTCTTGTTTGTCTGCTCAATGTTTGCTTGCCTTCTCCAGGAGGCACTAGGAACTAACCTGGGACCTCCCACATGAGAGGCAAGTGCCCAAAAGCCTGAGCCACATCTGCTCCCTGTGAGCTGTGGCCTCTGCTGATTGTGGCATCTGCTTGTTGCAGTGGGGGCAAAGTCTAAGCTAATTGCAGCGGAAGGCAGTGTCTTCTCATCTTCTTTTAGGAGGCATTGGAACCTGAACCCTGGACCTCCCATATGGTAGGGGGCACCCAAGGAGTTGAGCCACATCTGATTCCCACTTTTTCCTTTAATGATAAATTAATTCTATAATTCTACGAACAAATATTGTTTTCCCATCTCCCTGCAAGGTACTATTGTGCATACCAATTATGTTATTTAGGAGAATAGGACAGATAGGTGATAGATAATAAATGTAGATTTCACAAACTAGAAGAAGTTGGTAGTTTAATAAATTAGAATTATTTTAATTCTAGTATATTGCCTAATTTCTTATGGGGAAAAATCTTGAGCTAACAATTTAGAAATTTCTTCCGTGTTTTATTGCATAGGTTACAATAGAAAAAGTATAAATGATTTATAATTCCATGTTTGTGTGCATTTCCAAAATCTTAAAGTAAAATGATGCTGAGTATAATGTAGAATGTTTAATAAGGTTGATTGTAAATATTTGGATAGAGTTGATGGCCATGCATTATAATGAGTATAACTAGCTCTGCTGATTTATAAATGTGATTGTGGCTTAAAGGGGTAGTCTAGGGAGGTGAATATTAATTGAAAGACAGCTAGAAGATAATCTAGGGACTGTATAATATATTGATTTTGCTGGTAGATAAGGATTGTGGTTAATAATAGAAATACAAGAATGTTCCTCTATTACAAGATGTTAAAAATATGGCAAAAAATGGGAAAAATACAACCAATGTAATTTATGGGCTATAGTTAAGAATAATATTGTAATGTTTTTGTAGCAAAGGCAAAAAAAATTGCTATGTCAATACTACAGATCAAAAAAGTATTTGGGGAAAGTGACTTGGCCCAGTGGTTAGGGCGTCCGTCTACCACATGGGAGGTCCGTGGTTCAAACCCCGGGCCTCCTTATGGAGCCGGCCCATGTGCAGTGCTGATGTGCGCAAGGAGTGCCCTGCCACACAGGGGTGCCCCCGCGTAGGGGAGCCCCACGCGCAAGGAGTGCACCCCTAAGGAGAGCTGCCCAGTGTGAAAGAAAGTGCAGCCTGTCCAAGAACGGCACCGCACACACGGAGAGGTGACACGACAAGATGACGCAACAAAAAGAAACACAGATTCCCGTGCCACTGACAACAACAGAAGCGGACAAAAACAAAATCATGCAGAAGAATGGACACAGAGAACAGACAACTGGGGGGGCAGGCGGGAAGGGGAGAGAAACAAATAAAATAAATCTTTAAAAAAAAAAGTATATGGAATTTAGTTTTATGAGATGTGTCTATGATCAAGGATTATTTTTTTATTCTCTTCATTAATAAGGAGACTGATCATGTCATGTATTCAATCTGTGCTCACTTATTCATCTTTTAGAACACTGGATAAACAATTGAGTTTTTTGTTTTTTGCTTTTTTAAGATTAAATAAGATAAATGTGCCTGGACAGGAGTTTTTAAAGTAATGTTTCCATATTTTTTTAAGCTACCTGTTGTCTGTTATTTTAATATTTGAAGTTGAAATAAAGGTTAAAAAAGAACCCAAGCAGTCTAAGTCCTAAGACCCTCCAGGTAGAGAGAAAGTCCAAGCTAGCTAAATTGAACAGGCCATGTGAAGTGATAGAAATATGAAGAAAGATGAAGTTCCCAGCTAACAAAGCCACATTTTTAACGCAGCCAAATGAGTGACCACATTTCTTGCCATGGAGAACCAGAATACTAAATCCATTTGGGCCATCCCCAAATTTCTGACCTGCAGAATCATAAATGAATAAAATGGTTATTGCTTAAAGACACTGAGTTTGGGGATATTTTGTCACTCAACAATAAATAAGGAACTCATCTTTTCTTTTAGAAATTGAATTTAGTAATTTACTCTGTTTTGGGGTGTGTGAGGCATCCAGAAGTATATCTCAGAACTTGAGACAGCTAAAGTTATGAGAAACAATTAAGATAAAGCAGCCTGGGGCAAAGGCTTACCTGTTTTAAATCATATTATAGATTAAAGAAAATGGAGAAAATATATTCCACAGGGAGTAGAGGTAGCATTTGATTCCTGTAAACAGTGGAATTCCTAAGGTCACTAATAAATGCAAGCTGAGGACAAGATGCAGGCTAAAAATGACAGGGAGGAACCTACAGTTCACATCTGTGCCAGGCTGATCTTGAAAGGAGGGCTAAACACTAAAGGAGAACAACACTGTTTTAACTGTATAAGGTTGTCAGGTTTCGTTGGCTCCTGGCATGCAAGGAAATCTCTGTTATAACAGGAGCTGGGGAAAAAAAAAAAAAAGAAATATATAAATATATCTCAAAATTTTTCCATATTTATTTTGACAAATCTATATAAAATAGCATCTCCTAATAACCTGAGGACTATTCTGTCTCTAGATACTTATCTCATCATTGTCTTCTGAATGCTATAATTTAGTTTGTTTACTGTGGATTCAGAATGATAATAGAATAGTTTGAATTTGATTGCTTATTTGGAGGATAATAGTGGCCTTAAATGTATCTGAAATACGGATAGAGACAAGTTACAGCTTTCTGCAAAAACCTTTATATTCAAAAGCCAATCAAATTTCATTTTATTGGGATGCAGGAAAAAGAGCATTTCTTCCTTATATCTCTGAGAAAGCAAGTTATCCTAGATGCAGGGTTGTAGGTTAATAGGTCCTTTTGGTAGGGAAAAAGTTAGACATGAAAGAATGTGATCCTATTGACCCCATCTAAGTATAAATCTGGAAAGGTATGAAAAAAATGATGAATCTTAACTGGAATTTTCTGGGATAGTCAGAAGGCATACACTACAGTGGCTCAAGTACCTATTTTAAGAGCCCTTAGATTTTTATTCCATCTTTTGACTTCAGATGGAAGCAAACATTCTGGTCTTCTAACGTCCCAAATTAGGAATCTCCTATGTAATTTCTTGTGGTCTATTGTGGTTTCCTTAAAAATTACCTTGCCCTCTCTTCATTCTTATCTTATCAGGAACCATTGAATTTCCTTGTTCCCTTCTTATAAAATTGTATATATATATTTTTTTCTCAAAATCATCTTTATTTGAATTCATAAATACATTAGTTTAATAGGTTAATCTACTTCGCTCTTATTCTCAGAATACACGGGTTATTTAGTACATTAGATATTAAACTGGTATAGGACATTGGGGTGACCTGAAAATGTGAATTTCTATCCAGTTCCCATGATTCTGGCTTTAAGGCTGGAATTCTTTGATTTACTCAGTTTTTTAAAAAGCCAAACATGGAGATATGAGTCCAATTTTCAAACCTTCCATGATCATCTTCGAGATCGTATAGCATCCACTTTCCCACCTCGTATTTCAGTGTCAAGGCTTTGCTCCTCTTCTCTCCTCAAATCTGAGGTATTTTGGAATTCTTCTGAGAATTCCTGGGTCCAGACTGGGATGCTTGAGAAAACTTTCCTGCATGGTTTGTCTCCTCAGTCATTGTCAGTAAGACTCAGAGAAGCTGTAGGAATATGCAGGTGCAGGCTCCAGAGCCTGGCTTCATCTCCAACGTTGTGGAATGGGACTGTACATCACTGGGCTGAGCCCTCTGCTCCCCTGCACCACCTGGACAGAGCCCAGGGAGAGTGACCTCCCGGGGTATCCACATTAGATAAAATTGTATATTTTATGTAAGAAGAGTTGACTTTTATTATGTGTTTGTTGATGATGTATTTTACGTCTTCCCTTTAGAGATTTAAGGGTCATTTATTATTTAGCTAAAACTCAGAATATGTTAATATTTATACCATTTTACAATTTCTGGGATGAGAAGACCACAAATAGCCTGAATAGTGAGGCACATCTGAACATTAAGCAAGAATAATCAAGTTATTACCAAAAAAAAAAACCATCACTACTATTAGTTTATAAAGTAAATAAATATCAATATAAACCCTGCTGGTTAAAGGCAACCATGATTTCTAAGTTAAAGACATAGTTATAGACATCTCTTTCTAAAATTTATAATCTATTATTATTTTATATAAAATGAAATATACTATACATGTTGTAGCAGTTTAGCATTTTTATGAATTCCAAAAATAGATATTGAATTATGTTTGTAAACTGGTCTGTTCCTCTGGGTGTGACTTAATTATGATTAGGGCTTTGATTGGGCCTTATCAGTGGGATGTTTTCACAGAGAAAACCACATGACAGAGAAGAGAGTTGGAGTTTTGAATTGGAGCCCAGGAAGTAAGCACACAGAGGAGTAGAGCAGCTAAGCCTGGAGAGAATTGAGCCCCAGGGAGAGAGAAAGAAGTGGTGACCTGAGAGTCTACAGCTAGCCTTGTGGAAAGAAGCAAAACCTAGAGAGCCTAATAGTCTACTGCTGACCTTGTGGAGAAAACAGAGGAGCTAAGCCTGGAGAGAAATGAGCTCTGGGAAGAGAGGAACCCAGGAAGCCTGAACCCTGGCAGGTGTCAGCAGCCATCTTGATCCAACACATGGCAATAGACTTTGGTAAGGGAAATAACTTGCACTTTGTACCCTGGTAACTATAAGCTTTTACCCCAAATGAATACCCTTTATAAAAACCAACCAATTTCTGGTATTTTGTTTCAGCACCCTTTGACTAATTAATACATATGTATTTCCTTATAACCTTTTTTCACTCAATAATATATTGTAGAATTTTTTCCATGCCAATGCATAATATCATTTATAATGATTGCATAGTTTTCCTTTGTAAAGATACATCTTCATTTATTTAACAAATTCCCTACTGACTGACTTCTGAGATGTTTCTATATTTTTCATTATTATAAATAATATTTTGATAAACATTTGCCTAGCTATAAATTTGTTTACCACTAAAGCATATAGAAAATACAATCCCTTAGCTCTGAGAATTGCTTTTTGTATAGAGCTATAAAGATTTATTTAAGTAAAGTTCATATAAGTTGCCCATTTTACACATATGAGTTGTTTGCATTTATCTAGGATTTCATTATTTTCCTAATGGTATGAATACATTTGAACAGAATGTGTCTCTAGATGGAAAGAAATAATGTTTATGTGATTTTTTCAGGTCCAATTTATATTCCACAATTTTGTCATATATTGTTCTTTATCAGAATCAAAGCCCTACACTAAGATGTCTGCAATAATAAAACAAGAGAGAACTGATGGAGTTATGTAAATGTAAATACATTAATTACCGATTGAAATGTAGCATTGTACTAATGGATGCATTATATGCTAAATCTAACTCATTCTATCTTTAAAATTTGAAATACATATTAAAATTTTCTCATGTATTCCTAAAATAATTTTATTTATCTTGCCTCTTATACACTATAAAGAATGATGGTTTTCTTTAACTTGATTTCCAATTACTTTATGCTTTTTGCTATTTGATAACCTAAGAGAAAACTCAGAGAAAAAATATGTTGGTATTCTTCCAAAGTCTCTTTAACCTTAACATAATTTGAATTCTGGTCAAAGACAGAAAATAGATAAAATCTTAAAGTTCTTTTTGTTACTTGATAACACAGAAATAGAAACATATATATAAATATCTTGCTCACATGGCTCTAAAGGAGTTATCCAGAATGGCAGATCTTTACTGTTTTATTGTGAGTTGAATAGAAGTTACTGCACACCGGATTAAAAAAGCCATGTAATTACATATGACATTTGTCAAGTTGTCATTGTCATTTGTCAATAATGAATGATAATATGAGAATTGAAATAATTTAAAAAGCACAAAAAATATGTCATTTCCTCGATGTAGCCAGATTGTCACCAACCCTATGTAATTAATCAGGCTATTTTAAAAATCTTTAAGAAGTCAATCATATTTAGCCCATTCATTGTAGCTATTCATAGGCAGAGGAAGCAAGTCACAAACTCTAGGTTAATTGTGTTTAAATTCTAACACACTGACCAGACATATTGCAAAACATAAAATATATATGAATTTCTCCCCAGGAATAGCTTCTGGGCTTAGAATCAGGGTGAATTTGAATAGGCCCCCCTTTGTAACCGGACTGTTGATCAGAGAATGCAAAACACTTTTGTCAATAGAAAATGGCAGTCTGTTGCTTTGGGATGTGATTTCTCTTGGAAAAGATGATAAATCACAATTATATAAATTGAAGGAAGACATACCTATAGGCTGCATAATAATAGTCATGGGAAGAGGAACCCATTGCATTTGCAAGATTAGAACTAATAGGTTTTGCAGAGAGTGCAATAAATCAATTTTGAAAATGCCAAGTCAAATCAGGTATGCTAAGCTATTAACTAGCAGTTGGTTTACAGCAAAACTAGAAATTGAGTTATAGAATTTATTTTGGACACCATCATTTGCAAAGCACATAAAGAATTTTAAGAAGCATGCTGCATTTACATATGCAACAATTTATGCATTGATAGGAAAGATAAATTCAAACCACAATGCAAAATACTGCTATTTCTATTTTAAAAGCACTAAGTCAACTTATAAAACTAAGTTTAAAAAGTGAGTAATCACTCATGTAAGAGTTCTTGGTTTTAATATAATCTAGAAATGTTAGATAGAAACATATCATTTAATCATTGCATACACTAGCAGCAACAATAGCTGATTTGGCTCTGCAATAAACTAACTCTTGTCCAAGGACAGTTATGCCTTACCCTGGGGAATGGGCCATTTTTGCTGCATCCATAAAAACATTTTTTTTCCTGAAATCTCAATTTTCTGCAACTGATCTTCAGGTTCTGTTACTAAAAATCAAAGAATAGGTTACCAGATAATGCTATGGGCACTCACCCATTTCTACTAGGTTTTATTTATTTTCATATACAGATATTTTCCTAATATTTTATTAAGAAAAAAGTTCTTCTTTAAAAAAAACAGAAACAAACTAAAAAATCTCTAGAATCCAAGGTCTTTTCCATCACCAATATTCTAGTTTGTTAAGAATAAGAATTTACCATTCTAGTTCATAACTAACCAGTTTTCAAGTTTTAATGCTTCTGTTTTCATGATTGTGAAATTTTTTCCAGACTTTCCTTGCTTTTTTTTCTATAAAAAGTACAAGTAATTGTGTCAAAGAAAGAAGAATGTTAAGATGAATTTGGGACAGAATAATTATGATTTTTTAAAATTTGGTAGGGTTTAATACTCTGGCAATTCTAAATGGCATTTTTTATTGATTAGTAACTGTTGACTAGATAGTTGCTAATAAATTGGTAGAATTTCACTTATGAGAAATGCAGTGATATGCTTTGTAGGATATATTGAGATCCCTAGCTTAGAAATAATATCTATTCTTATTTTATTGGTTTATTCCATACCCAATTTTTATATTTGGATATTTATACAAAACTTTGTGAGATTCTCTAAACCCTTCTAAAATTAAAACTGTGTTTCTTTTATACAAAACTTGACTCTAAATGAATGTTGACATTTTTTAGTGCAGTAACAAACAATTTTGCCTAATGCCACAAAATAGTCACTACAAAAAGTGCCCATTTTCTTCAAATGTAGCTGTTAGTAATTAAAATATGTCCCTTGAAATTAACATAGACTTCTGCACATTATTTCAATATCCACAGTTAGCAAATGTGTGCATGAGTTGGATTTTGTCAAATAGTAAAATAAATTTAAGAGTCTAGTGAATAATTTGAACTCTCATGTTAGATATTAATCTTTTTCGATGAAGTAGCGATTCTCAAATTCTATAATGTTTTGTGAGCTGTTTCTGAAACCATGTTCAAAGGAGAATTAAGGCATATGCCTTTAATCTTTGCAGTTTAAGTATAATTTACATGGAATGAAATGTACAGATCTTAAATATACAATTCCATAAATTTTAACAAATGCCATATTTGTGTAACCCACAGTGCTCAACCTGTCTTATTCATTCAGGAAACATTTACTGAGCATCAAGCATGAACTCCTAGGTGCAGGAAAGACAGTTATGAATCAGATCCAATCACTGCCCTAGAGGTATAGGGAGCAAGACAAGAAAAGTATTTGTCATATAATGGTAAGGGCTTTTTAATATAAATATATATGGGAAAGACAGAGAACAAGAGAGTGGTCAATTCTATTTAGGAAAGCAGAACAAAATAGGCTGCTTAAAAGAGATGATATTCTTGTCTGTCCTGCCTTACCACTTCATGAATTTTCATGGAAAATGTGGTTCACTAAAGAAGTGATAATAAATTTGCATTGTAATTTAGGTCTCAGCAACCTGAGACCAAGAGCTCTTTCTTGAAATAAATTATTTTGCTTGGTTCAGGGACAAATAGGATGAAGTGCAATAAATCAGATAGTTATGTGATTCACTATATTCCCAAGACCAGTTGGGCTTATATCATTCTTGATAATCATATTCTCTTAAATTTTATTTAGTGGTAACTGAAATGTTCACATTGAAGTTTAGGAAAAGGAATTTTGAAAAAGCAATTTTGAAAATCTCAGTTTGCTATATTCCATTACAGTAAATGATAAAGTGGTTTTCCAAATCAAACAGATTGTATGTCTCCTGAAAGGAGTATGGTAAGGATAAAATTTTGAAAGAAATAATAAGGAAGCCTTATTATGGATGAATAATAGTTATTTTGTTAGTCCTCATGGGCTATAGGGCCTGATAAAGAAATTACTGCAGAACAAACTAAGAGAATATTAAAAAGTTACTCTGGAACAAATTTAAATAGGTAAAAATAACAAATAAAAAGAACTGAAATTTAAAGATGAGTTCAAAAATCAAACAGATGATGCCCTTTTGAGCTGTTGGAATGAATCATAAAAAGGACTTTTGCTGACTGGGAAGCTAAAGTTTTTAAAGATAAGCCATGAAGGGGTTTCAGGTACCGTAAAGATTAACACAAGGAGTTTAATAAATAAAATAGTTAAGGTAAAAAAAGTTAGCAATTAGTCAGACAGGATACGCTTAGGAATCTATGTATTAATAAGTTGCTCTAAATGAATGCCATTTTTTTCTTATGCCTTAAATTTATTAAAATTTTAGTTATTTAAGAATGACACTTTTGTTCAAAAGTGTGACTAGAGGTATGTAATTCAATGACCAAATTTGAGATGTCAATTTTTAAATCAGGAAAAGCATACTTCTTCAGATTTAATTTAGTGTGAGTTCTTTACCCCTACCTCATGGCTCATAGAGATTTTCCAAAAATACCTCAACATTGCTGGAGCAAAACAAATAGTTTTTTTATAGCCATAAACATTCACTGATACCGTATTGCCACTTTTAACATGTTAGGATACTCTGAGGTCATTTCTTGCTCTAATAGTGTTTTTCAACTCTGACTGCACATTGGAAACACCTGGGAACTTTAAAAATAACTGATGTTTGGCTTCCACTCATCCAGTAGCTGATGTAATTGGTCTGGGGTGCAGGCTGGACGTCAGGATTGTGCAGCCAAGGTTGAGAAAGATTACTCTAAAGAAGCCTGATATGTGAGAATCTTGGAGATTTTTAGAGACCCCAGAGAAAATCAAGTCGCAGCAATTATGGCACAATAACTCAGACTCATTGCTGAAAGATAGAACACATAGGTGTCAGTTAGGGAAGATTGCTAGAGAACGGTTTCTTCAATATACAAAAGAATTTACCATGGATTTAAAATTATATTTTCTCTTCAGCTAACATCATACGAGAACAATAATTCAAGTAATTTCCAGTAAAGCCAATTTTGTTCATAATAATTTTGGTTCAAAATATTTTGATAATACAGAAAAAGTGTAGAAGCTCTCAAATTGGTGGTTTTACATATCAAAATAACACTTTGAGAGTTCCTCAAAGTTCAGTTCAAATAGATCAATTATTTAGGATATGTGGTTGGGAACATTAGTTTGCTTTTGCTCTAAAATTGCTTTTGTCCTATGTGTTGATGAAATAGTGATAAGCCTGCCTATAACGTGTCAAATAATTTTACTGACAATTTCTAATCTCTAAAAAAGGTATAGGAATCACAAAAAGTTTACCCCAGTTTTTGTGGAGCCCATAAACAATGGCTTTCAAGAGATGCTTAAATGAAATTATTTCCCTTGCTGCAGGAGTTGGGATTTGGTGAAGATTTGTCCTTTGTGAGTAAGGAGAGGAGTGTGCTTGGATATAAAAATAGTAAAGAAATAATTAGCTAAAAAAAAAAACCCTAAATTCCATGTTTAGCAAAGTTAATGAGTCCCTAAATTCCTAAAGCAGAATACTAGTGTGTAAATGAGCACTCCAAACCAATAGAGAATAACCTTAATATTCATGGCTATTTAGCTAAAACCTAATTCCTTCCAATCATTCTATGTTTCCTAGGTTTCCATCAAACAGATGTTTTAGCTTCTAAAAGGCTCAAAAAGGTTTTGTATTTCTGACAATGCCCTTTATTAATGAGTTACATTGTGCATTGTCATTTAATAGTAAAAGCTTAATTTACATCTTTGAAATTATATTTTATTAATTGATCACATTTTTAAATCTGTTTTTGTGTTTTCAATTAACTATTTTGGTTCCTGACATACAGAAAATAAAAAAAAATGTGTTGAACATACACATTGTATTAACTGATTTTTTGAGGGAGCTGGGTTTAGGTTAGTTACTTTTTAAGTTGATTCTCATTTTATATATTCAAACTATCACTATAGTGTGAACTATTTAAAAGACTACATAGCTATAGATAATTTAAGATAATAGTAATGACTTTTTGGGAGTTGACATGATAAGATTTTAAGTGCTAAGGAGTTTGAAATTTAAGTAATAGGGAATAAATGGAGAAAAAAAACTTTTCTGAAAGATTACTTTTTTCTTTGTTATTTTTGTGGAACAGATACAAATTAAAAAGGGAGCCAGAAGTTTAAGGAAAAATGAAATCTAAATTTGATAGTTGTTGATATGGGAGTGACTGAAATACTCAAGGTCTTAAAATTAGGAAAAGTTGCTCTGTAATGTTAGAAGGCAATGGCTGCAATAAGTTAATTGCTCTATTTCTAATTGGGTCCTATAGAGTGATATGGCTGTAAAAGAGATTTGGTAAATATTTACTAAATGAACACTGGATGATGAAATGGGGTCTTATGGTTGAAGGTAAGAGTAGTGAAAATAATGGGGGAAATTAAGAAAGGAAGCTGATGGTTTACTCAGATTTTGTTACATTAAGTTTTAGTAGAAGAAATATGGAAAGAGAAACAAAAGAAACAGAAAGGTGTTATGAAAGGGGCTATGGAGCATAAAGTAAAAAAACTCTTCTGGGGGAACCGATGTAACTCAGTGGTTAAGTACTGGCTTCCCACACACGAGGTCCAGGGTTCAATCCCTGACTCTGGTACCTCAAAACAACAACAACAACAAGCTTTTCTAGTGTAGATTAAAATTTTCAATGGTGAGAAGGGCCAGTGATTCTTGCTCCATTTTCCTAATTCGCAGTCCAGAGGCCAGAGAGGGAAATTAGCTTCCTCGAGAAGGTGTAGCAACTCCGTAAGAGATTTTGAGTGCCGTCGTCTGAAATACTCACAATTGTTGACTAATAAGGCTGGGAAATTGACATGAAAACAAACAGAATCGGTTTGAGAGACATGTTATAAAAGTTGTTTCAGGGTAGTGATTCTGAAACATGCAAGTATTTGCTCCTAATCCAAAATAAACAAGAGTCGTTTTACTGGGAAATTGTAGACGTATCAAAGGGTAACTTGATAGCAAGTATACAGATTACTATTAAAATACTTCTTTCTAAATGCCTGTGTAATTCCTGCTTGAATGCAATATGGACTGAATACCAGCCTTATTTAATGCTTTGTGTCAACTTCTGTTTAAAGATTTTTTTAAGGTGTAAGGAGAGGGAAGAGGAGAACATTAATTCCAGATGGCTTTAAGCAAATGTTAGAAAGGTGAACATTCATAGGTTTCCAAATATCTTTTGGCTAGTTGACATTTACAAACACTGAGCATGGTAAGCTTTCTCCTTTAGCAATATTAAGGTTCTGGAAGCAAGTAAAGGATGTGTGAAATGAAATATGCCATTCAAATATAGCAAAGAAAGAGAAGCCTATAGGTGAAAATCATGAGAACGAAATCTGTTCTAGTAAACATTGTAAAAGTGTTTAACAATATAGTCCCTTATTTAAAATATTTAGAACTAAATGTTCTCTTTCCACCACCCCCTTTAAAGTCCACACATTTCTGACTTGGGGAATTATATATTTAAATGAGGGAACACTATGTTTTAAATTCCTGAGAGAACCCTGTTGAAACTTAATGAGAACAGAAGGCAGTGTTAATAAGAAGGGTAGCATTTACGAAGATAGCTTAAGGACTCAAGCTGGAGACTGACTAATTTTAATTCTTTAATTCTGTTGTGTGTACACCATCCCTGTAGTATGAAAACAAAATGTGTATTTTCAAGCTGTATGTTTTAGGAAGGAAAGAAATCCAACATAAATATTAAATTCCCAAATAGTATACAAACATATGTCAATCATTATTTTAATCTAGTATGGCAGCTGGAGGAAAAGACTCAAAGCACCAGCCTAGTTGATTGTGAGGAATGTTTATCTGCAAGCAGTTAGGAAAATGACATTTCAGAGATGTGAGGCTATGCAAATTCTAGAGCTTCTAATTACTCTATTTAAACAGCAGTTCTATATGTTGTCTAAATTCAGAAATAAAAGTGGTTTACAAAATAGCATGTAAATTATAAGTCCATTATTAAATCATTGATTTTTCTCTCTTTCTGTCTCTCTCTCCCTCTCTTTTTGTCACTCTCTCTCACACGAACTCACTTCTATATATACTCTCACATATAACTATGTATATCCATAACCACACATATCTATACACACACGTTGCTATAAGGGCATATAAAGGACACACAATGAAATGTTATGGTATCGTGTTGTTGATTAGGAACCTGTTGGTAAGATATTTTCATTTTTTACTTTATACATGTGTATATTGGTTGCAATTAAAAAACATATATATATGTTTAACTTTCAAAGAGAGAGAAGAAATGATTCACTTTGGTAAATAAAAACAGTATTTAGGAAAGTAAGTTGTTAGGAGCCTATAAATGATATCTTAAAAAGATCTTAAGTAAGAGCATATCCCTGCTATCAATATGGGTATCCATAATAATGTGCAACTTGATCCTTTTTTTTTTGCTAGAATTATTTAGCATTATTTAATTAATTTGAAAAACTAAATTTGAGAAGCATCTGATATATTTAAAAATCCAGAATATTAATTTCAGTATATTTTATGCTTACACAAATTATAAAGTTTGATTAAATCATTTAATATAAGGAGTGACTTGATTCCATATATTTTTAATGTTTTATTTGGGAAATTTTTCTAAAGAGGGGAAAATACCTACATGCATTCCTGCATGTCCCATCATTCAGCCTCATCAATTATCTGCATTAGGTCAATTTTGTTTCTTCTGTATCCTTATTCCTATTACCCAACCCAATGGAATATTTTAAAGAAAATACTATAAATTATATCTTTTAATCTGTAAATACTGTTTAAGTAGTATAGTTAAGATGTAAGAACTCATTTTCTTAATATAACCACACTAGCCTGATTATAATAAAAATTAAAAACATAATTCCTTGACATCACATAACAACCAATCAGTATTCAAATTCTCCAACATGTTCCATAACTGGACATAAATGAGTTCATTTTTTAAAAATCAGTCTTTAAACAAGGTCTATGCATTGAGTTTAGTTGTCATATAATTTGTCTCTTTTCATCAATGATAGCTCCTTTTCTCTATTTTTTCCTAATATTTACTTGTTGATCAGAGCACCCCAAAGCCAATTCAGTTTTTCCAGAATTTATTAAAAAAGGAAAACTTCCAAATTAATTGTATAAAGTTAACAAATCATTGACCTAAACAGTATATATGTATGCATGTATATGTATACGTGTGTGTATATAATTTTGCTTACTATTTTTCTTCAAATAGACTTAAAAAAAAACAACACTGTGGTAACATATTGTCATAGTTTGCCACAGGACTGCCAATGCAAAGTACCAGAAATGGGTTTGATATTATAATGGTTATTTTATTTAGGGAAAAACTTACAGTTCCAAGGCTGTGAAATGTCCATATCAAAGCACCTCCAGAGATGCTTTCTCACCTAAGTCAACTACTGGAAATCCTGGCATCCTGTCACATGGTGATCAGGCACATGACAGGGCTTGACTCCTCAGCCTTGAGCTGCTCTGTGGGCCCAGCCTCTTGGGGTTTTGTGCTTTGGCAGCCAGCTATCCTTGAGTTCTCTTTTACATAGCAGGGTCAAAAATGGCAGCTTCCTTTATCTGTGGATCTGTGGGTCTCTGTGTGTGTGTCTCCACTTATATCAGACCCAGCAAAAGAGAGGAGACCTAAGCTGGCTCACACCTCACTGAAAAAGATCTCACACTCACAGGAATGGATTAGTTCAAAATCATAATCTTTCTCCTATTGGGAGTCACCAAATTCAAACTGTCACACACACACACACACACACATATATCATAAATATTGCCCATTTTAGCCGCTTTTAAATTTGCAAATAAGGAGCATTGCTTATACTTACAATGCAGTGCTACCATCACCACCATTTCCAAAACATTACCGAAAAGTTTTCATCACCCAAACAGAAATTCTACTCATTAAGCATTAATTCCCCATTTCCCACCACCTCCCTAAGCCTTGGTAGCTGCTAATTTGCTTTCTGTCACTATGAATTTGCTTATTTTAGATATTTCATTTAAATGGAATTATACAATATTTGTCCTTTTGTATCTGGCTTATTTCATGATTATTAGCATAATGTTTTCAAGGTTCATCCATGTTGTAGCATGTGTTAGAATTTCAGTCTTTTTTATGATTGAATAAAAATTCCTTTGTATGTTTATCCATTCATCTGCTGATTCACACTTGAGTTGTTTCCTAATTTTGGCTACTGTGACTATGACTGGTGTACACTGATGCACACATGTCGAATTCCCTATTTTCAATTATTTTGTGTATGCATCTAAGGGTGGAATTACTAAGTTATAAACTAATTCTATGTTTAACTACTTGGGGAGTTACCAAAGAGTTTTCCACAGTATCTGCACCGTTTTAAATTCTCCAATTTCTCCAGTCCTTGACAATACTTTTTATTTTCTTCTTCCTATTTTTACAATAGCCATCGTAGTGGATATGGAATGGCATCTCGTGGTGGTTTTGATTTGCATGTCCTGAATGACTAATGATGTTGGACATGGTTTCATGTGCTCATTGGACGTTCATATATCTTCTTTGGAGAAAATGTCTCTTCAAGTCCTTTGTCCATTTTCTAAATTGGGTTGTTAGCCTTTTTATTGTTCAGTTGTGCGAGTTCTTTATATATGCTGGATATTATATAATTATCAGATATGTAATTTGCAACTCTTTTTTTCCATTCTGAACATTGTCTTCTTTGCTTTCATGATGAAGTCCTTTAATGCATAAAACTTTTTAATTTTGATGAAATCCTGTTTATCTATTTTTTTCATGTTGTTTATGATTTTAGTGTAAATAAACTTTTTAAAATCTTTTTTTTTTTAATTAGAGAAGTTGCAAGTTTACAGAAAAATCATGCATTTGTATTCCTGAGTGTGATGGAGTTGGACTCAGGTGTGATCTTTGTTCACAAGCCTCTCCTGTCACTTTTACTGGACTTGTGGTTGGCGCTGGGGTTTAGTGTATACTCAGGGGACCTGAATCTATGGCTGTCCATGTGATAGCCAGGCCCGAGCCTCAAAAGACTTGCAACTCCTGTCCTCTGGTTTATTGGACCTACCCCAGCCAGCCAACAGGGAGGTGAAGAAAGTCAACCACAACACCAGGGAGCCAAGAGTGCTTACAACTGCAAGCAGGAGAATTGCATCCATCATCCAAGTGGAATCTAAGCCCCCTCTTGATACAGAGGTGGAGTGGACACAACCATCCCAGGGTCCACAGAATGGAGGAATAGAGTATGGATTAGAGTGGACTTACTGATATTCTATTCTGGAACTAATGTGATTAGTAATGGAAGTAAATGTAGCATTGAGATGGAGAAATTGGCTATGGTAGCTGCTGAGGGTGAGGAGTAGGAAGAAGAGATATAATGTGGGGGCATTTTCAGGACTTGGAGGTGTCCTGGGTGGTACTGCAGGGACAGTTACTGGACATTTTATGTCCTCCCATGGCCCATTGGGGGGGAGAGTGTAAACTGTAATGTGGACCATTGACCATGTGGTTCAGCAGTGCTCAGAGATGCATTCATCAAGTGCAATGAATGTCTCATGATAATGGAGGAGGTTGTTGTTATGGGGAGAGTGGGGTGAGGAGGGTGGGGGGTATATTGGGACCTCATATTTTTTTAATGTAACATTAAAAAATAAACAAAGACAAAAAAGAAAAAAGAAAAATCGTGCAGAAAGTGCAGAGTTCCCATATACTCTCCCCCATAGGCAGTTTTCACTATTATTTACATTTTGCCTTAGCATGGTATCTTTGTAATAGTTGATTAAACAATATTATATATATTAACTATAATCCATAGTTTACATTGGTAATCACAATCAATGTAGCAACAATTTTTATTTTCCATGTCGGTTTTTTATTATAATCATCTTAGTGAGTATGAAATTTTATCTCATTGTCTTGATTTGCATTTTTCTAATGATTAATAATAATATTGATCACTTGTCATGTGCTTCTTGCCCACCTGTACATATTCTTTGGAGAAATGTCTATTCAAATTATTTGCCTTAAAAAAATAGTAATGTTTCGTTTTTGAGTTGCAGTAAGCGTTCTTTATATATTCCAGATACAAGTTCCTTAACAGATAGAGATTTGTAAAAATGTTCTTCCATTCTGTGCATTGTCTTTTCACTTTCTTTGTGGTATCTTCTGAAGCAAAACAGGTAATGAAGATTATACCTTTGTTTTATTCTGAGTTTTCTACTTTTAGATCCCATGTGTAGGTTTTATTTTTATATTAGAGAAATTTTAGGCTTACAGAAATATAATACAGAAAATAAAGAGTTTCTATGTACCCCTCCCCCTTTATTCACACCTTGCATTAGTGTGGTATATTTGTTACAATTGAAAAAATATTATTATAAATGAATTATTAACTATAGTCCATAGTTTACAATTAATTCCTCTATTTGAATGTACAGTACTATGGGTTTCTTTTTTTCTAGGAACAGATATCCAACCTAAAATTCCCCCCTTTTAACCACAGTCAAATATATAATTCTTGTTAAGTACATTCACAATGTAGTGCTACTATCATCATCATCCATTACTAATGTTTTCCATATATTCCACATATATGTTTTGATCCATTTTGAGTTAATTTTTCTATATGGCATGAGGTAAAGGTCCATATACAAGGTTTTGCACTTATTTCATTAAATTTAGTCTTAATTATGTTATTCTTTTTTATGCTATTATAAGTAGAACTTTCTTAATTTCTGCGGTGGCTTGCTCGGTCAGTAGAGGTGGGGTCTGGCTGCGGACGAGGGGTCGGTCCAGCTCTGGACGAGGGGTCGGTCCCGCTTGGGACGAGGGGTCGGTCCCACTTGGGACGAGGGGTCGGTCCGGCAGCAGACGAGGGATCGGTCTCACAAGGGGTTGCGCGGTTCGGCTGACGGGGTCGCCCGGCGAAGCCGGTGACGAACTGGGGACAAGGGAGGCCAGGCCCTTGTCGGGGGCTCTCAGGACTGGTGGGCGCACGGCAGAAGAACTACCGTGGAGACAAGGTAAACACGCAAGTCCACTTTATTGAGGGAGAGGCAACAGTTTTATAGGGGCTGGGGAAGGCTGATTGGTCGAAGCCACGCCCTGTTCTGATTGGTTGCCGGTAAAAGGTCAGTGGGCGGTACTGGACGGGGGAGGGATGGTGGTTAGGGATTGGCTGTCGCTGTTGCTGCGGGAAGGGGCAGGGTTTAGGGATTGGTGGCTGCTGTTGCTGGGGTGGAGGGCAGACTTGAGTTTCCCGCCCACGCCTGGCTGTTGCTGCTGTCGGGGGAAGGGAAAAGGGCTGACTGGATTTTTCCGCCCACGCCTGGCTGTTGCTGCTGTCGGGGGAGGGGAAAAGGGCAGACTGGAAATTTCCGCCCTGCGCCTGCGCAGGGAGAAAGAAGAAGAAGGGTGCCGCCCCACAGGCATCGTGTGGCGCCATCCGGGAGGAGGGGCGGCCGCAGAAGCATGGCTGCCGAGAAGGGGAGACCCAAGGGCACTCTGCGCCCATGCCGAGCTCCCTTCAGGGGTGGCGGTGAGTACGACCAGCCACCCTATTATGGGGGCAGCGGCTTGGCCTGCCGGGGCTGCTCCCCCGCCAGGCCAGCAAACCACACTTCAGCCCGGGGGGTGACCGCAAATTTCAGTCTCAGATTGTTTGTTTTAATGTTTAAAAATACAGTTGAGGGAAGCGGACTTGGCCCAGTGGTTAGGGCATCCGTCTACCATATGGGAGGTCCACGGCTCAAACCCCGGGCCTCCTTGACCCGTGTGGAGCTGGCCCATGTGCAGCACTGATGCGTGCAAGGAGTGCTGTGCCATGCAGGGGTGTCCCCGCATAGGGGAGCCCCATGCTCAAGGAGTGCGCTCCATAAGGAGAGCTGCCCAGCACGAAAGAAAGTGCAGCCTGCCCAGGAATGGCACTGCACACACGGACAGCTGACACAACAAGATGATGCAACAAAAAGAAACACAGATTCTCGTGGCACTGATAACAACAGAAGCGGACAAAGAAGAACACACAACAAATAGACACAGAGAACAGACAATTGGAGTGGGTGGGGGGAAGGGGAGAGAAATAAAATAAATAAATCTTAAAAAAAAATACAGTTGATTTTTTTGTATGGATCTTGCTTGTATCTTAAAACTTTGCTGAGCCCATTTATTGGTTCTAATGGTGACTTAATTGTTGTTAATTCATTATGATTTGCTATATATAAGTTCATGTCATCTGAAAATAGAGATTGTTTTATTTTTTCCTTTCCAATTTGGATACTTTTGTTTCTTTTTCTTACTTAATTGCCATGGCTAGAACTTCTAGTATAATGCTGAATGGAAGTAGAGACAGGGGCCATCTTTTTCCTGTTTACAATCTTATAGGGAATATTTTCTGTACTTTACCATTCAATATGATATAATCTGTGGATTTTCATACCTGTCCTTCAACAGGTTGAGGAAGAGCCCTTTTATTTCTAGTTTACTGAGTCTTTTTTATCATGAAAGAATGTCAAATGTTTTTCTATGTTTAGTGGGATGATAATTTTTAACATTTCTTCTAGTAATATGTATTACATTTATTGTTTTTCATATATTGAACAACCTTGCATTCCTGGAATAAAGCACACTTGGTGATGCTATATAATCATTTTTATATTTAGCTGGGCTAAATTTGCTTATATTTTCTTGTGGATTTTTGTGTTTAAAGGAATATTGGACTATAGTTCTCTTTTCTCATGATATTTTTGTTTCATTTTGATGTCACATCAATACTGGGCCTATAAAATGAACATCTGTACTTGGAAGGGTTTGTGAATGATTGGAATTAATATTTCTTTGAACATTTGGTAGAATTCACCACTGAATCCATAGAGGCCTGGACTATCCTAGAGAATGCTTAATGTATACTTGGGAAGATAGGTATTTCACCACTGTTGATTAGTGTTCTACACATATGTGTTTAATCTAGTTGGTTTTTAGTGTTGTTCAAGTTTTAATTTCCTTTGTGATCCTCTATATAAATTCATACCCACAATGAACGTAAATTATTGATATATACAATGATTTACTTTGAATTGGCTATTTCTCCCTTCAGTTTTTTCATATTTTACTTCACGTATATTGTGCTCTGTGGTTAGGTATTTATATGGTTATAATTATTATGTCTTCTTATTGGATTGACCCTTTTTTCATTATAAAATCTTTCTTTGTCTGCAGTAACAATTTTTTGTCTTAAAGTCATTATTTATGACTTCCCAGTTCTCTTTTGGTTACTATCCACACCATATATCTTTTTGTTCTTTTTACTTTCATCCTTTATGTGTCTAAATCTAAAGTGTGTTTCTTGTAGGCAGCATATGGTTGGAATCATGTTTTTTTAATCCATTTTGAAAATAATGACTTTTCATTTTAGTGTTTAATCCAATCAAAGTTAATGTAATTACTGATAAACTAGGATTTATATTAGCCATTTTGTTATTCATTTTGTTATATGTCTTAGGTCTTTTATGTTCTTTTCTTTTACACTGCTTTTTTGTGTGCTAAATTAAATTTCCCAATTGTGCACTTTATTTCCCTTGTCAAATATTTTATTATTTTGTTATTTTCTTACCAGGTGCTCTGGGAATTGTATTTAATATTTTACAACAAATTAATTATCAGTAATATCAACTTGATTTCAACAGTACACAAAAACTGCTCATTTATAGCTCTGATTCCTAATACCTCCTTTGTGTTATTATTGCTGTACAAATTACATCCTAATATATTATTTACCTGTCAACACTGTATAATTATTGCTTTACATAGATGTCTTTTAAATCAGGTAGGAGAAAAGAAGTTACAAATAAGTTGATTTATATTGTATTTTATATTTGCTTATGAGGCTGTCTCTACCAATGTTCTTGATTTCTTCATGTTCATTTAGTTATTGTCTAGTGTCCTTTTATTTCAGTCTGAAGAACTTCCTTTAGTAGTTCTTGTAGGGCACATCTGCTAGTAACAAATTAAGTTTTTGTTTGTCTGGGAATGTCTTAATTTCTCCATAATTTATGAAGGATACTTTTGTTGGATATAAAGTTTTTGGTTGGCGGTCTTTCTTTCAACATTTTGGCTATGTCATTCTTTCTTGGCCTTCGTGGTCTCTGATGAGAAATCAGCTGTTCATTATTGAATTTGCTTTGTATGGGTTGAGTCACTTCTTTCTTACTGCTTTTAAAATTCTATCTTTGTATTTGGGCTTTTTTCTTTTTTGTGAATAGAATTCTTTTCTTTAATTTTATATTTACACAGTTACAGTATAGAAAAGCTAACGATTTTTGAATGATGATCTTGGGCCTTGTCACCACACTGTTTAAATAGTTTTCATTGTTTTTCAATTTATTCAATTGGATTTCCAGTTTTCCAATATATACATCATATTTCGTTTCCTTGCCTCTTTACCTTGGCTACAATATCCTCTAAAATATTGAATTATACTGGTAATTTCAGTCATCTTTTTTTCCCTTAGTTTGACTGGAAATTCTTCTGTGTATGGCATCAATTAAAGAATTGTGAGAGATACTCTTAACCAAGTTAAGGATGTCTTTCTATTCCTACTTTGCTAAGAGATGTGTTTATTTGTTTTGTTATTATTAGGAACGGGTATTTAATTTTCTTAATTAGATGTTGAACATCTACTGGGACGATCATGTATGTTTTTCTTGCTTAATAAATAAATGTGCATTAATCAATTTTCTAATGTTGAATTATCCTTCCTTTCCTGGGATAAAACCTATCATTTAAAAATGCATTTTAAAAAATATTGCTAAATTGAACTTGCTCATATTATAATGAAGATTGTTTGTATAAAGTTATGTATTTTATATATGATGGAGGGGTGGCAGAACCCCTGTATAGTGTTTGATTATGTGGGCTATGCTAGCCCAGTAAAACTAGTTTGAAAACGTTTTATAAATTTAATTGATTAAATTATATTTCTCCCCAAAATTTCCATTTCAAATTTTTAAATGTATTTATTTAAAGTTGTTTTCTAATGAATCATCTTTATCTATGGTTACATCCCATTTTTCAATCCTCATATCAATTGCCCTCTGATTTTTTTTACTTAGATTTTTTTTTCATTTTTTTGTTCACCTTTAGTAAAGTATAATCTGCCCTCTCCTCAGGTTTTGTTGTTGTTCTTCTTGCTGTTAGGTTTTTTAATGACTTTCCTAAACTAATTCTATAAATTCTTTGTTCTTAGTTTTGTGTGGCCACTGAAGATTGTGTTTAGTTAGATTAGTGTTCAGCTAATGATTTTGGAGAGATTTCTTTAAACGTCTCAAACCAATATGTCTCCCAACATGTACCAGTGGTTTCTCAGGTATATCATAGGTTGTGTTCATGCTGCACATGGCCTTTTACCGTTCCAGAAATATGTCAGAGCTACAAAACACAATAACAAAAATAAAAGCTTATTCTCACTATTTTTACTGAGATTCAATTGTTTCCTTGAATAAACATTCCCTGGATTGCTGCAAAGCCTTGATTCATATCGAGTGCTCTGAAATTTTGATTTTCAACTTTTTCCATGCTTGTAGAAACGCAAATCTGTGTAGGTCCTTATTTTGCAATACCTGCTAGTGTCACTCCCATTTATCATGTTTTTGATGTATCACTGGCTTCGTTTTCCTAATATTGATTTAGGATTTTTGCATATGCATTTCTGAGAAGATTGACCATCATTTTCCTTTATTGTAATGTCTTATCAAGTTTCCTTATAATGCTGGCCTCAACCCAAATTGTGAATTGTTTCCTTTTTTTATGTGTTTTTTTAAAATTCCCTTAGAGTTTATAAAAGATCAGTTTTGTGTCTCCATTAATACATGTTAGCATCATTGTTAAGTCATGGAAGAGAAAGACATGTGAGAAAGTTTTTAATTATAGATTCATTTTGTTAGCACATATAAAACTATTCAAACTTTTTATTTCTGTTTTGCTTGAGTTAGTTATGCATTTTTACAAAGGCGTTGGAATAAAATTGTTTTTGATATTTCCTTAACTGTTATTAATGTCTATTGGATGATCTATAATAATATCTCTTCCATTTGTAATATTAGACATTTGTATTGGACACAGTTATCTACATTTGCTTTTATTATTATTCAGATATTCTTTCACAACACCTAGTATCCCAATTTGAAACTAAATAACTCAATTTTTCAAAGTTATAAAAGTGGATTAGAGATAGTCTATTTAGTAGAAATAAAGTACATTAACATATAAGAATACTTTAGGAAGAGTTTAAAAAAGTAACTATTAGGAGGGTGTCACTTTCTCCTCAGTGGATTCAAGGAGAGAACAAAAATATAGATGTGTCATTGTAATCAGATATAGATTTAGTTTTTGTTCAGGTACCTGAATGGAGTAACTAAATCTAAATAACAGTAAAATACACGTGCATGTGTTTGTGTATATCCAATCAGATAGGTGTATAGAAGAATAAATTTGGAATAAATTATGCAGTTTACTTACTATTAATTAATGAGTGAATATAATAACATGAACTAATTGTTGCAATATTTTATGGAAAAATGTTTTTGCTTTTGTAAGAATGCTTTCTATCTGTAGTTTTTAATCCAATAATGCTTTTAACTTAGTCTGAATTAAAGTATTTCTAGAATCAAAATGTTTTCAGTTTCTAGAGCATTTTTAACTCTGGGACATTTCAAACTCACATATTCTCACATAAAAACACATATATAGAGCCATAAACAAGATATAGTCCTAGGGGACATGGTTTCATCCATTCATTCATTCAACAAATATAATAATTCAACCTCAGGCTAATGCCAAATAAAATATTTAGTCTTACCTTTGAGAACACCAGTTTATTAACTTTGTAAACTGATTGACTTGAAATCTTCCAACCTTTCATTTATAATAATTTCACTTATAATTTATAAGCTGATGACTAACAAAATATCCAATTAGCCTTGATTTTTATCCAGAACTGCCTATTATGTATATAAAACTGCTTCCAAAATATAACCACCCAGAATTCCCATAGGCACTTAAACTCAATACATTTAAAATGGAACTCTTAAAATCCTGCCTTACCTCCTGTGTTTATAATCTTCGTGAATGGGATAGACAGAATACTGTGTCCCCAAAGATGACTACACCCTTGAAATATGTGAATTTTTTACATTACATGACATAAGGGACTTTACAGATAAAATTACAGTTAAGAATCTTCAAACAGGAAAATTATCAGGGGAGCCGATGTGGCTCAGAGGTTGAGCACTCGCTTCCCACATAAGAGGTCCCATGTTCAAAACCCAGCCTCCAGTATCTCAAAAAAAAAAAAAAAGGGAAAATATCTTAGATTGTTTTTGTTAGTCCAATCACATCACACGAGCCCTTAAAAGCAGCGAACTTTCTCCAGCTGAGATCAGAGAGATGCAGTAAAAAGGAAAGTAAGAGAGATTCAAAGTCTGAAAGGGATTCAACCCGCTGTTGTTGGAGGGGATCATGAAAGGAATGTAGGCCATCTACATAGGAGCAAAGACTTGCCCAAAGCTGACAGCCAACAAGGAAATGGCTGACTACAACGAACTGAATTTTGGCAACAATCTCAGTAAGCTTAGAAGTAGATTCCTCCCCAGAGACACCTGTAAGAAATGCAGGAGTACTGGGGTCATTGAATTACCTGATTACAACATAATTTTCAAACTATTTAAACTTCACACTTTCTGTTTTCACGAAACGCTTTTCCTCTGCCTCGAACTCTCCTGACTCTTATTTATCTACCTGGAAACTTCTCTTCATCCTCACGTGTTTACTCAATTACTTTCAGGTGAGGTCTTTCCAAATGATCTAGATAAATGTAGTGCCATTTCCTTTTCTTCTACTAGGTGTGTAGAAATTTCCATCACTATAATCACCTTTTACTGGAATTTTTGTTGTTGTTGTTGTTTCCACTTCTGTCTCCCCACTAACCTGCTAACACATTTTTTCATCTTTGAATCCCCTCAAATTTTGAACACATTACATACAGAGCATATTACATATACATGAACTAAGGAAAGAAGGAACAAAGGAATGTAGCTCAGATCACTTATCCTAAAGTAACTATACTATTCTATCAGTCTGTAAAACCCCTCCACCTTAGTATTTTATATTTTTGTTCCTATTCGTGACTTTAATCCTTTTAAGTTAGTTTCTTACTGATATGCAAGAATTATCTATATTTTATTTACTTTATCATATATTTATAAATTTGTACTACCTTTTAATTTTGTTGTGAAGGGTATTATTGATCTCTATGTTTTTCCTGAAATCAAATGTAAACATTTTCCTCTAAGGGGTCTTCATTGGTTTTCTCTTTTGAATGCATTCTCCACCTAAATTCACAAACATATTCATGTATATTTTCTTCTCTCTCTTTTTTTTTAACAACAAATCCCTTGTTCCATACGAAATTATTTTAGGGTATATATGAAGTATGAATCTAGCTTTATTCTTTTCCAAATAGTTAACAGTTTCTCTGGTTCCAACATTAATTGCTGAATGAGTTTTATTATCTCACCTACCTTGTCATTTAAAAAATTCATAACTCATTTATTCTTATGCTGATATAGCAATATTTAATTTTCATGAGAAAATTATCCTTATCCTTTTGCAACGTTTGACTATTTTCAATATTTACCCTTCCAGATGAAATTTAGATTTTTAAAATCAAGTTCTGAAATATATTCTATTAATATGTGTATTTCTTTGAGATAATTGGTAACTAATATGCAATTTTTTAAAATTCTGCTTACAAATTCCTAGGAAAATAAAGTCATTTTCTTCATATATGTTTTACATAATTCTTTTTATATTTATTTTTAGGATTGTTATATTATTTTACTAATTTTTAAAATTTCAACAGGTAATATTATTTTTAAAATAAAATTACAGGCAAAAATATTCAGACATAACTAGATAAAGGAGCAATCACTAGTTGTATTATTATACAAAGAAGAATTTAAGGCAAAATTCTATTTTTACTCTATTTTTAAAAAATGTTACATTCAAAAAATATAAGAGGCCCCCATATATGCCCCACCCCCCTCACTCCACTCCTCCCACATCAACAACCTCTTTCATCATCATGGGACACTCATTACATTTGGTGAATACATTTTGGAACACTGCTGCACCACATGGATAATTGTACTTTACACTCTCCCCCAGTCCACCCAGTGGGCCATGGGAGGACATACAATGTCCAACATCTGTCCCTGCAGTACCACCCAGGACAACTCCAAGTCCTGAAAATGCCCCCATATCATATCTCTTCTTCCCTCTCTCTACCCTCAGCAACTACCATGGCCACTCTCTCCACATCAATGCTACAATTTCTTCCATTACTAATCACAACAGTTCCATAGTAGAATATCAGTTAAGTCCACTCTAATCCACACTCTATTCCTCCATTCTGTGGACCCTGGGATGGTTGTGTCCATTCCACCTCTGTATCAAGAGGGGGCTTAGATTCCACTTGGATGATGGATGCAATTCTCCTGCTTGCAGTTGTAGGCACTCTTGGCTCCCTGGTGTGGTGGTTGACCTTCTTCATCTCCCTGTTCACTGGCCGGGGTAAGTCCAATAAATCAGAGGATAGGAGTTGCAAGTCTGCTGAGGCTCGGGCCTGGCTATCACATGGACAGCCAGAGATTCAGGTCCCCTGAGTATACACTAAACCCCAGCGCCAACCACAGGTCCAGTAAAAGTGACAGGAGAGGCTTGTGAACAAAGATCACATCTGAGTCCAACTCCATCACACTCAGGAACACAAACTCCAAAGAGGGCCAACTGACATGGCACTGAACTCCAGAGCCATTTGCTGAGGGATTACTACCAAGCACTGGCTGATGATGTAACTAGAAAAAGACTTTGAATAAAAGGGTCAACTCAGACCAGCAGAATATCAGGTGTTAAAAACTGCTTTTTGACCTTGAATAAAAGGGGGAAATGGAAAGGACAAATGATTTTATATAGCTATGAGTCTCCAAAAAAGAGTTGGGAGGTCATCAGAGGGGTAGCACTTACACATGCCTTAGCAGGATCCCAGAGACAGCCAAAGTAGATACAACCCCAGGTACTGGTTCTCCTGAGGACTACAAAGACCCACAGGCTCTATGGTCATGGCAGATGGCTCTGGAGTTCAATGCCAAAATTTTATTTTGTTTCAGATTTCTTTGCATTTTAGTCTTATTGAGGCTTTCTCCCATTTCATTTCTTCCATCCTCAAGGTTTGTTTTCTCTCTTAGGTTTACTGCTCCAGTTTCTTAAAAGTCATGCCTCTATATTGTTTTAATAATAATAAGATATTTCCCAAGGTTATTGTTTACTACGTAACATCACTTTTATAAATATGTTTTTAAGTGTTGAGTATTTTGATAAATTATGATTGTTAAAAGTCTTATTGTTCATTTATAATTAAAGAGAGATAGAGATTTAAGCCCCACCTTTTCCAGTTGAAAACACAGATATCACAATGTCCTTCTCGGTGTCTTCTGAGCCCTGATAAGCACTTTTCCTCTCATCTTTATACCCAAAAGGTAGTTTTATATACATATCCTTAATCCAGTCTCCAGGGTTCCCAAAGGCATTAATCAAATATGGCTTTACTAGGCAAAGTTAGGATCTTCTGTTTTTCCTCTGGGCTTTCTATGCAGAGAGTCAGGTGACTTTGCTGTAGTTCTCCTTTGTACTTTCAGCTCTAACTTTCTCTTGCACCATTACCTGTATTAGGATAATGTTTGCATTTCATTTTCCTCCATGAAGCTGTCTCAGTTTTGGTGTTAAAGTTATACCATGAGGATGAGTCAAAGCTTTTTAAAATCTTTTTGAAGGTTTTCTATTCTATTTTGGTTCATATGGTACATGATTATCTATCCCAAATTCTTTACAATGAAATCAATAGAAATACCTCCTCTTCCCTATTGTAGTGTTTATGACAAGATATCATAATTATTTGTTAACTTGTTTAACTCCCCTGATACTAAGCCTTGAACTTTTTGGAAATAGGACCATTTCTTTTCATAATTTTTATCCTTAGGGTTCTTTTTTCAGGTACTACATAAAATTGCTCCATAAATCTTATTTGCTAAAGTGATTAATGTGTTTGTCTCTTCCTCCTAACTGAATTTTAAGTTCCAAGCAAATATTAAATACATTTTTCTTTATTTATACTAGCTTTAGCTACAGGGACTAGCACAGTGCTCTACATTTTGTTTTGCTAGTAAACATTGAATTATATCAAGAAATGTTCTGAGAATTAGGAAAACATTTTGCCTGCTCTTTAGGACACTGTAGTCACAGTTGGCTGAGTAGCGCTGGATTACAGAGCAAGGTTTTTTCAAAAAATTATTGCTACAGCTTCCAAACCCTCTATTGACAGTACAAATAGATCATTGTATTGAGGGATGGAGGGATTCAAAATTTCCATAGACCCTTTAGAGCCCTTAACTATAAATGTAGTAGTACACATTCAAAGTTAAACATTTATTCTCCATTTCTAAATAGACTCAAAACCTAGCATGTATAAAATGATTGAGATCACAGCTGCTGGAAATGTTTCCAATTCCTGCTTTCTACAGTTGCTCCCTTTTGTCCTTTCCTCCTCCCTCCTGTACAATTTGATTCACCATGTATTTTGTGAATAGCTCGTGTGGGTTCTTCCCAAGGCTAAAACATAATAAGTGGAGACACTGAGGAGAGAAGTTGTGTGGAACAATAGGAACAGATGCCTGATTGCTGGAGCAGGAGGAGACAGCAAGACAGGAAGGTATTCAAGAAGATGAGCAATGAAGACAATGAAGTAGAAAGCTGAAGGTGTTATTACAACAGAGGTAGAACAGAAGCACCATGGAATTGGCTGGGGTAGGAGTAGGTAAAAATGTGATGACAGAAGAAATAGTATGTTGTTGGAGGAGCAGAAGAAGAGCCTTTCTGAAAAGATCTTTGAAGAAAATGTAAATTGATAGAGAAGATAAGGAAAGTGCATTCGAAGTAGAAACAAAAGCATGTATAACACACACACAAACAGGAGGCATATGTGTGGCAGAACTGTGAATATTTCAACTCTGGCTAGAGCTCATGGAAGATCAATAATGGAAAACAATTCTGGAAAGGTATGTTTGTGTCACACTGTGACAGGAGAGTATGTAATTCATTGGTTTATCTTAATCCCAGTTCTTGGCTTCTCTGGATTATTGATTATCATGACACAGTAATCCTCCATGTGAATCACTAAGTTCAGGGTGTTTGTGAGCAGGAATATATTTGCAATTTGGCAAGCAATCATACATACTTACTAAATTATGGGAACATCAATAGGTTGATAAGAACCAAACTGGAAATCTATATGATCGCTCCCCAGGCCACAAACTAAATTCTTCATTATTTGCTCAAACTGTGTAGTCTGCTCATGCAGGGACAAATATTTCCTAATAGTGTATGCTCAAATCTGAGTATCAGCACGTATTCTTTGCAACAAAGAAAACTAATTTTCCTCTTTGTGTATTTTTGCTTTCTGTGTTGTATTTTTGTTTTGTTTTTATATTGTGTTTATATTTGTTAGCCTACCTGCTTTCGTATTCTTCATTATGAATCTGCTAAATTATAAAAATGTTTGTGCATATATACCGTTTTTGTTCTCGTGGCATATCCACACAATCATCAAAAGATACCTTTGCCCAGAAAATCCACATGGAGCATTCTGCTGAAGCCTTCATTCATACCAATAGCTGTTAACTTTAAAGTGGGCGTGGTCCATCAAGTTACCTGTGCTTTGTGGCTACCAAAGTTGATAAAAGGGGTTGAAGTCTTCTTAGAAAGAACACTCATCTCAAGCAAGTTTCTCACTGGAGAAACTACTTGCAATATCAAGGACTGTACTATCTGCAAGGCTGCAGTTGACTGAAGAGAATTCATAAAGAGGAGCTCTAACAGTGACACAATGATATGTAAAGTTCCAAGTCTTTGTAACACAATCTATTTCTTAAAGTCTAGCACTGTTTTATAAATTTACTAACTTATCAGAAGAGATGAGCCTTTTGACATACGTTTAAAAATTTAATCTAATCAATAATTTTATCTTCAGTTATCTTTTACCATTCAAGTTTCAAGCCAAATTCTGAATTAAAATGGGTCATCAGAACATTAATATGTTCATCATTGAATACTAAATGCAAATGAGATCATTTGTGGTGTATTGAAACATTTTAAATCATCACAAAGGATTTCTGTATTATAACATCTTTTATTTCACTGATTTGAATAATACTTCTGGTTGGAGAGTTTAAAAGCCTATACTCTTGAATTCTATTAAATTCAGGCACTTGATATTCTATAATGCCTATAAAAAATAAGTGTATCATCTTAGTCTTACTTTATAAATATGTGACATTTAAATAAATTTCTTAAAGCCAAGAAGTATAACTAAGCTATAAATGGTAGGGTGTCTGAATCTGATTAATGATAATATTTCTTTATTATGCTTTTAATGAAAAAGCAGAAAATATTTTATTTCAAGATTATAATTTTCAAAAGTGAGAATATTTAATTTTAAAACGAAAGTTACATGTCACATATCCCTATCAGATAGACCATGTGTCTTTGAGAGGGAATTATTTGAAACTGTAATTTTCATAGTTCTACATTTGCTCTGTATTTTCCAGTATGACATTTTGTGGAATTATAGTAAATTTATTTCTGCATTCAAACTGTTAAATATGCAAATTTGCAAGTAACCTATTGAAGGGGAAAGATTGAAGATCATTGAAGCAAAAATGGAAAAAACAATGGGTTGCTCATTATTTTTCAATAACTTGTTTCACTGAATAAACCTGTTTCTACACGTCAGTGAGTTAAAAGCCTTTTTGTAAGTCTTGTATTCATAAAGCAGATGATCCTGTATTCAGGAGCCAGGGCCTGCTTCAGACTGAGTGAATCAGGTGGTACCTTGAGCTGGAGACTTATTTTGAATTGGAGACTTGTATTGGTTCATAGTAGCATTTTCCCAGAATGTAGGCCTTCAAAGTGAGAAGACTTTCTGAATGATAGCTAAAAAGTTTCTGTTACAGGTCAAAAGATAAGACGAAAATTCCTTAATTGCTACTTCCCCATTTATCTGTGGTGTTCTAGCAGCAGGTGTGACACAGAGTTCACAGGTTGTATGGTAGGCAAAATTAGTGTGCTGGCTGAGAGTAAAGAGCCTACAAAAGTGCAGGCAACAGGGTAGGAAGAGAATGTTCTAAAATTGAAGGGAAAGTATCCAGGGTAGTTTAGTGAAATGAAAAGGGGAAAAGAAAAAAGAAGAGTGAAAAATAGGTTTTATGAAGAAAAGTGGCTACAAATTTAACAAAAATAGCTCATACTTTACATTACTCAGAGGATGTTAGAGTAAGATTACATATATATATATACACACACACACACACACATAGAAAGAGAGAGTTAAATTATAATTCACCAAAGAACATTTACAATTCCTTACACAAAGAGGAATAGTTAAATTATTTTGGGGACTCTAATCACATAGCCTTTGGCAATGTATCCAATTTCTCTCTAGCAGAGATTCATGTAAAAGACACATCAAGTCATACTACTATGAGTATCAGAAAGCTGCAAAATACCATAATTTGTTCTCCACTGCGAATCTTTCAGCAAGTTGATCCCACTGTGACTCCTCCTGTCACCAGAGAAATTTGAAAGACATTAATAAATCAGACTCTAGAACCATCTCTTTTGCTTAGATGTTGGTTCTGTAATTACTTATGTGAATTTGGGCACCTTTCAGCAAAATGGCAGGGCCAACCTCACAGGTTAAGTTTCAGAATTAAATTAGTTAATATATGTTCAGTGCTGAGAACAATGCCCAGCATATGGTAAATGCTATGTAAGTGTTAGCCATGATTATTACTTTCTTCAAGCTGCCTCTCTTATACCTTATTTTCCCAAAGTGCTCTCTGTCCTTTCTGGCCCTTAATTATACTTGCTACTCTCAGTCCAACAAATCTTCCCCCTTATATTTTCATTTCTTCAAATAATGTGTCCTATGCCTTCCAAAAGAAAGCTGCCTCTCACCTACTGTAGTGCACTCAGATGGTCCCTAGGAAAATCACTCTCAAGACTTAATCATGAGTTTGAAATAGGTTTAGAATTCACCATTTTTTTCATACTTCCATTTTCCCCACTCATGCTAATTTAGTCTCCTCATGTTCAAGATAATGTCATGCAGGTGTTCCATCACCTACCCCTTCTTATTGGGCTTCCTTCAATATTCATCCAAGACTCGACCATCAGGTATACAATCTTGGTCACCATGCAGAAGCCTATTGTAATGTTTGAGTTTTCAACGTCCCATGTAAGTTTCAGCCAATTCCCGGGTCTTGCGCTTTCCTAACTCCTGTTATTCAGTGACTATCACCTCGACTTTAGCATCTGACTACTTTGGCCAGGCCCCACACTGGTGCTCTCACCTCTAAAATCTTTACTTCCAGCATGTCACTTTAATTATAACTTTCTGGTTATTTCTTTACACTACTTGAGTATCCTGACATTTGACTCACAGAATTTGTCAGAATACTTGCAGTTGATATCACCTTATGAGTTAAATGCTTACAGAGGTGACTCATCCCAGACTTTGTTATGCTAGGAGCCTGCCTTCTCCATTTCAACATCCCTGCTCCTAAATCTCATCCATAATTGTGGTCTCTTAACTCATTCCAACCCTTTCACATAGCCATTCCTTGTTGTATTCTACCTTACTCCTTTTCAAGCCTCGACCCCAGTGTAGAACATTTAACATTTTCTTGCCATTAACCCCTCTGCATAGCTACCATTCTTACATCCCCCTAAACAAAAAAGCATCCCAACATTCCCTGACTGCCTTCTTGCCTGCCTACCTTCCTTCCTCTTCAGAAAGTTTCCACCATCTATTCTTTGGAAGATGTTCAAATCATCTTTTTAAATAATCTATATTCTTTCACTGTCCTCTGTGTCTCTAAGATCATTTCATAAGCCTCTTTCTCTAATCATAAAAACAAACTAAAAAGTCTTTGACTCTTAACCTCTTTACCTTCACTGTACGTATCTTCCCTTTACTGGGATATTTTAACTCCCTTTCACATAGAATTGTCCTGCATTTATTTTATCCACTTCTTCAAAATATTGCTATAGCCTACTGCAGTCCTTCTAAACTTCTTTAACTCTTCCAAAACTATTGTCACTTATGCTACTGGGTTGGTTTGTCCTCTGGGTTTTTTCATTTTTATTTAATCTCCTTTATCTGCAGAATTGGACCCTAATAACACAATCCCTTTATGAAGTCCTTTCTGGCAGGTTTCCTATGATAAAACTCTTTCTTTGCTTTCTCTTTGCCCCTCAAGTAGATAATTATCACTCTTCATTTTTGTCCTTCCTTTTACATGCAGCCCAGGACTCCATAGAGTTGTTCACAATTCTATATTCTCTTCACATTACATACTCTCCTTAGAAGACGTATTCACATTCATGGCAATAATTCCCAGTTAAATCCTGATGATGTCCAAGTCTGCGCTTCTAGCTCTTTGCTTAGCTCTAGACCTGCATTATCACTGTTTGCTAAAACCTTGGATATATTACTTATTCCTCAAGCTCTACCACAAAAGGAAATCATTTACCTCTCTGAAGTTTTGCTGTTTTTGAATTTCTTATCTTAGTGAATCACCCCCACAACACACCCGTATTTTTCTTTCTACATCATTTCATGCAAGTTCTGATAATATATTATTTTATCTCCTGTGATAGTCTCTGGTTTTCTAACAACACTTCTGCACATACTGTATTTCCAGGAGATTTCTTCCCCATCCACTTTGGTGTGGTGAGATAAAGACTCATTTTAAGCTCCCCAGTGTGACAGAATTGGACTCAGTTTTCGTTTCCCTACACATGGTTTTTCTGTTCCTTCTATTTGAACCTATCGTAGGTGCTGGAGTTAGTAGGTATATGTCCAAGAGGCTTAAATCTTTGGGCTGTTAGTCTGCCAGCTGGGCCCAGAGCCTCAATGGAGTTGCAACACCTACTCTCCAGTTCATTGGGCTCACCCAGGACAACTAACAAGAGGGTGATGATGGACAACCACCATACCAAGAACCAAGAGAGTCTACAACTGAAAGCAAGAAAGTCCATCCATCAGCTCCATGGGACTGAAACCCTCCTCTCAATTAGAGGTGGAGTGGACATCACCATCCCAGAATCCTCAGGATTCGGGAGGGAATGATGGAGTTGAGTAGACTTAATGGTATTCTACTATAGACTTATTTTGATTCTAGCAATGGAAGAACTTTTATCATTGATAAGGAGGCAGTGGCCACTGGAGGTTCTGAGGTCAGGAAGAGGTAAAACAGATGTACTATGGGGACATTTTTGGGACTTGAGAATTGTCCTGAATGACATTGCAATGATAGATACAGGCCATTATTTATCTTGGCCATAACCTATGGAATTGTGTGGAAGAGAGGGTAAACTACAATGTAGACTATAATCCATGCTTAGTGGCAATGTTCTAAAATGTGTTCATCAATGGCAATAGATGTACCACACTAATAAAAGATGTTGTTAATGTGGGTAAATGTGGTTGGTGTGGGGAACAGGGCAAATAGGAATCCCATATATTTTTTATGTAACATTTATGTAATCTAAATATCTTTTTTTTTAATTAAAAAATTTTAAAAAAGACTCATTTTAGAAGACCTCTGGGTTTCTCTGTTCTTTCCTTTTATGGAACCCTTTGTATGTCTCTATCATTGATTTAATTGTCTGCCTCACCCATTGGACTGCATCTCCTATATTGTTCACAGAACATATCAATGGGTACAATGCATAGTAATTGCTGAATAAATGAATTTTAAAGACCCAATTAAGAATTACAGCATCTTATGTATTTTATTTTTAAATTTTTAAATTTTTATTTAATTGGCCTTTTTTTAAAGATACATAGATCACAAAATAATGTTACATTGAAAAGTTAAAAGAGGTTCCCATGTACCCCACACCCCACCCCCATTCTTCCCACATCAACAACGTCTTTCATCATTGCGGCACATTGATTGCATTTGGTGAATACATTTTGGAGCACTGCTACACAGCATGGATTATAGTATACATTATACTTTACACTCTCCCCCAGTCCATTCAGTAGGTTATGGCAGGATATATAATGTCCTGCATCTGTCCCTGCAATATCATTCAGGACAACTCCAAGTCCCAAAAATGCCCCCACATTAAACCTCTTCTTTCCTCTCCCTGCCCTCAGCAACTCCTGTGGTCACTTCTCCACATCAGGGGCACAATTTCTTCCATTGCTAGAGTCACAAAAGTTCTATAGTAAAATACCAGTAAGTCCACTCTAATCCATACTTTATTCCTCTATCCTGTGGACTCTGGGATGGTGATCAAAATATGTGAATTGGGGTGAATATAAGGACCCTTGGGTCCCTGTAATGGTGCCAGGTGAGCATGGACTGTTCAAATGGTTTCTCCTTATGTCTCTACCTTCTCAGGTGGAGGAAAGGGAGAATGAAGACTAAATAATTCCTCATCTCTGTTGTGATGTTGATATTTCTTATACCTTGTTAATTTTGTGTTATATATCAAAGCATAGGTAAAGCATAATTCAGGGATGGGGAGATAAGGAAAGAGGATGAAAGTTGAATTTACTCATCCATGTGTTTCCTAGCTAAATTAAACAATTTTAATCAAACTGGATTAGGAAAGCTTAAATATTTCATCAATTACATAATACCCATATTGTTTCACAAAATGTTTGAGACCACAATTTAAATTCATAATGTCAAACAGAAACAAAATGAAGTTAGAAATATAAATTCAGGTTCCTGGAAATTATATGTAGAATAGAAAACCAAGGCCAAGTTAAAGAGAAATGTAGATTCTCCGTCAAAAAGAACCTGGGTAGTAACTATTGTTTCAATTACTTACTAGCTATGTTAAAATTAAGATAGTATCATTTAAACATTTCTTATTGTAATTAAAGGGGAAGTTTGCCTCTAAAGGAGAAAACTTTTCTCAGAACTGAATTTACTTATGTCTTTATTGAGACATTAAATGTGGGTCACTGAATGATGACATTGCTCAACAATATTTTTGTAGTAAGTGACAAAATGGGTTTCATATGATTATTGGTTGTATTATCCTTTCATAAGAAAGGACATGACCTCAAAATGCAATTCAAAGAAGGCAATTCTGTTAGACACTAAAGCTGTATAGATTAAGTTTGTAGAATTCTGGTGATCTGACTTGACCAAGGCTAAAATTTATAATACCCAGAGGAGAGAAAGACTTCAAATGATTTTCTTTAACTGTTATACCTAGAAACGTTTAATAAATGTTCACTCCTATTTGGTGACACTTTAAATTTTTCCACTTATTTTAAAGCACTCATAAAATTATAAACAAATTCTTAGCAAAAAAGCAGTTTTCCTAAAATGAATATATTGCATATATTTTTAAATGACAATATTTAATAAGAAGAGGGTGTTATCTATCCTAAACTAGAGAGATTAACTAGAGATAAACTAGAGAGATTGTCCTAAACAGTTTGTAATTGAGCCATGATTTCATTATTAGAAAAAGCAGAAAGGGAAATATCTGCCAAATACTTACTATTTACTAGACAGTAATGGTAAGTTATTTTACATACTTCATATCATTAAATTATAAAATTAAACTTTTTTGAAATCAAAGCTGGTCAAAAGTAGATGTTTAACTGTTGTTGACAAAAAAACTGATATGGAGATATATCTACATGGGACCATGAAATCAGATATTTGAGAAAAATAATGCTTTTCAGCAGCATTGTGAAATCAATGGCTAAAACCACAAGAAATAAGTGAACAGAGCTTGTAAGTATTGATTTGTTAAGTTTATTCCCTCAGGTTCATATCATGGATAAACGTAGAATACTTAAGCTGGAGTTATATTTAAAGTTCTGCTATATACACATATAACACATTTATTTTATAAAGAGTTTCTCTTTTGGGGATAAAAATTATTATTGTTCTGGTTTCCAGGAGCTCACTCTCTCGGCTTCTTAATAGGAATTCAGGTTTGCCTTCTCAGATTCTTTCCCATGTCCATGCTCTGAAAAGGAATATTGCTAGTGGCTGACTAGCAGGCGATTTACTCTGGGAATACTACATCAGTACAAGGATAAGAGGAAATCAGGACTAGCAAGGCAGGCGGGGAAGAAGACAGAGCTTTAGAAGATCCATTTCTACTACTGGGGGAGTTTTCTTCTGGAAAAGAAAAAAAAATGTGCAGTTAGTGGGGGGCGGGGTTATGAAGTTAACTAGAGGAATTTAAAGAAAGGGGAAAATGAAGGGAAGACGGGGGATAGAAAGGTGAGCTTGGTGTTATATATCCCCTTTGAATGGTATAAAAATACAAATAGAGTCTTGAGCTACTTTTAAATTTCTTTTGTTTGACTCTTTTTTAAACTAGTGTTGTATCATGTGGGTCACATCCTTATAAGCATACAGAGTCTTATAAGGTTGCAGGAGAGAAAAGGTTTAAACTCTTTAGGCTGATGTCAAGTAGAAGAGTCGGGGGAGGTCAGGTCTTAGCTAGAAGCCACGCCCAGGTTCTGTTACTAACTGGCTGTATATTGTGGATATGTTTCTGAAATTCTTTCCTTCAATGTAGTCAGTGACTTAGAACAGAGCAATGGGTCAGACCAACCAGCTTTTGAATTCAAACTTTGCCAGGCAGCATTATGAAGTATTCTGTACCAATTGCTTAACCTAAGCCTCATTTCCTCATCTATAAATGCAGAAAAAAGTACCTAGTTTCAGACTGTTTGTAATAGCCGAAAGGGTGTTGAAGCAAAGTACCAGAAATCTGTTGGCTTTTATAAAGGGTATTTATTTGGGGTAAAAGCCAACAGTTAGAAGGCCCTAAAGTGTCCAACTCAAGGTACCATAAGAGGTAATTTCTCACCAAAGTCAGTTGCTACATGATGAAGCAAGATACTTGCTGATCTCTGCAAGAATTCACCCTTCCTCCCTCTCTCTCAGCTACAGGCTGGTATAGGGCTTATCTGTTTCCTGGCTTTCTCAGCTGCTCAGCTGCTCTGGTCTCTTCAAAAGACCAGCTGCAAACTATCAGGCAAATGGCTCATCTCTCCCCAGGCTCCAGGCTCAAAACTGATAAAATTCCCTCCTCTTCTAATGTCTGCTTCTCTGTGTATCCGTTTATATCAGTTCACCAAGGGGACAGGAACTCAACCCTGAGCCACACCCTACTGACATGGTCAAATCAAAGCCCTAATCTTTTATCAAGTAAACTTAAAACCTTTGAATTTAATACAATCAAAGGGTATCACACCCAGAATATGAGCATTTACAAACATAATTTTTCCTGTTTTTGGGGTTTCATAAATAATAACAAACTGCCATACTGTTATAAAGATTAATTTGTGTAATTTATGTAATTTCACACAGTATTTGGCACATACTTAGCATTCAATAAATATTATCATAAAAGGATTTTTATTAAGTCATTGTTATGGCGTTTCTAAGATAATACATTTCTGTTTTGCTTTAGTTTTGAAGAGATTCAGAGTAAAGGTAAAGTTTGTAAATAACAAATCACTGATGGTTTTTGAAATGTACTCAAATTTTTAAATATATATAAAATATATATATGGTGTGATGGTTAAGCTCCTATAACATCTTGGCCAGATAATGGTGCCCAGCAGTTTGGTCAAATAAGCACTCACCTAATTGTTACTGTGAAGACATTTCATGGACTTAACTCATTGGTAAGTTGATTGTGTCTATGGCTGATTACAACTGTAATCAACGGCGGAGATTGCCTTCAGCAATGAAAAACATCTCATCCAATCAGTTGAAGGCCTTAAAAGAAGAAATGATAATTTTGGCAGTCAGAAGAGAGAGAATTTTAATCTCTACTTCAGCCAGCCAGCTCCTTTTGGTGAATTCATAGAGGACCTTCATTGGAGTTCCTGGCTTGCAGCTTGCCAACGGAATTTGGACTTGTGTGTCCCCACAGTCACGTGAGGCAATCTTATTAAACCTCATAATATTTACAGATATCTCCTGTCAGTTATGTTTTTCTAGAGAACTCACACTAACACAGAGAGTTTTGCAGCAAGTAAAAAGGTAATGCAGACCTTAGGAAAGCTTCGTGAACATTCAAGTTTTAGAAAAGCGTATTTTGGAAGTTTGAAATATCTGAAACATTTTAGGCTTTGTGAACCATAAGAGGAAGAACCAGCTCTCTAAGTAGTGAAGAGAAACAGCTTTCATCCAGTGAGGCTTTTAAATGAATGGATCACACCATTCCAACCTCTGGAATTTACTTTACCTGAAGCTTCATGTATATGTGCCAGATATGGCTGACATTCTTCTAACTCCACATGGCTTTTTCCAAATCAATACTTCACCACCTTTGTGAGATTCATGCCATGACGCCTTAAATTCCTTCATTTTTCTAAACTCTTTAACTACCAGGAAGGCACATCTGCATTTTAAGGAAACTCTAGCTACAGGAATCCCTCCACCCCATCCATCATTTTTGGTGACTTTAGTGTCTTTGTGAAAAATCAGTTCAACAGTCTGACTTTACAGATTATCCATCTCCTTACATTCAGTAATATATATTTCCATTCTAATTTAACCGCCCACATTCATTGTCATAGCATGAATCATGGTATCTTCTATAGCTAGTCCACATCAGATTTTTAAACGCCAGTATTCCTCTTGCCACTGACTTCAATTCTTAATCCTTCCAATTCCAGATATTATTATTTTCACCATATGCATTATTAGATTTCATAAAAAGCAATATTCCATGACTATTTATGCTTTATATAAACCTCATAGTTCCTTCTTGTCCTCAGTTATTTTCAAAAAACTGCATAAGCACCTCAAATGCTTTGCAACACAGGATGCCACAATCCAATTGGAAATTCACCAATTTCAAGCTGAATCCACCATCTACCATGCCTGTTTCTATACCCCTTGAACAGAGGAAATCACACCCACATAAATGTAGCCACTCTAATTCTATCAAACAGCCCTCTGTCCTCAGTGCTACATGACATCTTATATTTTGAGATCAGAGAATTGATGAAGAGATAGAATTGGGAAATTCAAGAACATTATGATGTTTAGAGGTTATACTATTATTTCTTAGGTGCTCCAAAACCTGGATAAGATATATGAGCAACATGCTCCTCCTAATTCTCCTGACTGTTATCTACTACCCTGTTTTATAATTGCCTCTTTGACTGATTTCCCCAATAAGCTGTAAACTTCATGGGTATAAAAGTAAGATTGAGTCTGGCTTTTACCACTGCAATTATATCCTCTCAAAGTGCCTAGCACATATTTCATATTCAACAAATATTTGTTGAGTGAATTGATGAATTATGCTCTGTTACCTTCTAAAATAAATACCAATTTTTTGCCAACCCTCATTCTAAACACACCTTCACTTTCAGCAAATGACATATCTTATTTAATGGAAATACAGAAAGAAGGCATCGCTTTCCTGTATTTTATGTTCCCACTCCCACCCTGCTATAAACTCATCTGTAATTGGATGACAAGTGGTTCCCTTCTTATCCAAGTAGAATTTTTTACTTCTGAATTGATCTCATGCTTTTCATTTTGTTGTGTCTCTCCCCATTTGTTTTTGTGTCTCAGCTCTCTGCATTCAGTTTTTCCCACTTCACTGTTTTTTTATTTCACATGGCTGAATGAGTCTTTCCTATTCAAAAAGTACACTTTTTTCTCTGGTACCCTCTAGCTTCCCAACTATTACAATGCTGTCACCCTTTCCGAATAATCTTCTGCAATAAGAAACGAATTCTGAGAGAACTAGCAGTCAATTTCAGAAATGCCGCAACTGGGTTAACTAAGTTAATTCTTTGAATTTACCTAGAATGAAGTCTTGATCAAGACATTAACATTAGTAGAAGAGTTCAAAAGAGTGCATCAGAATGAAAGTTCCTAAGGAATAAGTGAGGAAAAAGAGGAAACATGTATAGGCTGTTCTTGGTTTTGGGGGGGGGGGGGAGCCAGAAACTGGTTAGTTTTGAAAAATATTTCTAATGTTTTCCAGAGGTTGCATGCTTTAAAACCACTAATATAACATTACAGATATAATAGGTAAGTCATCTTCTGGTCATAAGATGTACTTGTTCAATTGTTACATTGAGATAGTCTACAGAAAATGAATTCTGTTATATAATAGAAATACAAATTTGACCATTCCTTTCAGGAGCCAGAATTTTTTTCTACTTATTATTCCTTTGAATAGTTAATATAAATTACAATTTAAAAGAACACTGCCTCTGGAGATCTTCCATTAATGAGTCAGTTCTCAGGCTCTGTGTCTTTCTTTATAAAACGCTGTATACTTCAGAGAGAAAATCTACCTGATTCAGATTCTGTCTTACAGGACAGGTTCTCCTTAGACACTATGCAGTATAAGAAGACAATATTTAATGTTTCACTAATTTCTCACATGAATTTGCTCAATTCATTCCTTTAATAAATAGTCATAAGTCCATATCATGTCCCAAGCACTGTTCAAGACATTGGTATTAAGTGGTGCGCATGACTGACTGGATCCCTGTCTTCTTTTAAGCGGAAATTGTTGACATTTATTTCAAAATGTCAAATATAGTCTCTGACTTGTCTACCTAAACAGTGAAAGACTTTTTTAAAAAATTCAATTTTATTTCCACTTTACTCAGAAAGTCAATTTATTTGCTGTTTTTCACTATACATACAATTTTATGAAAAAAAATTAATCTAGAAATATAAAAAATATGAACTTTTTAATCAGCTATTAGAGGTTTCCTAAAATGGTAACCACATTAACACTGTAATTCAGACTTGGAACATCTCTTCTTAAAATTACCTATAATATCTCATATAATTTAGGAAACCATGCTTTCATGTAGCTCTCTTTTGATTTAAAATCATCTGCCTTAATTAATGATGAACTACAAATATTTTATGCCCAAGTTTTAATAATAGATATATATTTGATTCAATGTAGTGAAGTATTGTATCACGTCAAAATATCCAAAAATTATTTGGGGATGCCTACTTAATGAGATTGTAACTTCCTACATCATTTACTTTAAAAGTCATGTTCAAATTACGTGACATTAGGCTGGACACTGTAATTATATGAACTAATGAATAAAAAATATAAATTAAATATAGCAGAAACTTTAAAAAATCAACAATGAAGCAAGGAAGGAGGCAGACTCAAGGAAGTGGCATTGGAGAAAGGGAAGAGGTTTAAGTTTAGGCACAACTTGAAGGTTGCTAACCACAAAAGCCTCTCCAAACCCTGTCCCACCCACACACACACTCTAAGGAGCAGTACAATAGAGAGAGAGAGGCTTATAAAATGCTGAGAATTCCTATTTATTACTTCTCATTTGTAAAGTAGGTTTTTAAAGCAGGGTAAATTAGCCAACATTTAAAAAAGAGAGAGAGAGAAAGAAAGAAAGAAAAATGGATAAACCTCCAGAGAAGTACCCTGGACTCATACAGGATCTCAGCAAAAACACTGGGAGCTCACCGTTTCCAGCACGCTATTTTTTTGATCAGGGAGATGATGGCAAAACCTGGTTGTTTTTCCCAGTGCAGATAAGATGCATCCTGTTACAGATGAAGCCTCCAGGATTCACTCCCCACTAAGCTGAGTCAGCTGAGCCTCCTGCCCAGTGCACGCCCCAGGCCCGCAGGACAAAAAGCAAAACCCAGACCCCTAAAATGAAATAGTACTGGCAATAGGGAAGAGTGTAAGGAATTCTCTCCCTGTGCACAATAATCACTGGCAAAATAAATGAAAACACTTTAAATCTACCATAACGCAAAAGAAAGTAAAAATAAAATACATAGCATGAAACTCAATAAAGAACCTAAACTGGAGGGAAAAAAAAAAGATAAAAAGTTCCTGTGTGTGCTTTATCCTATTGGAAAGCCTAATAAATTCAAGGAAAAGTAAAAAATGTCCCAAAGAAGATGGTCAAACAAGAAAACAAGAATATAAGATTGTAGAACTAATAAAGCAAGTTAAATACCACATAACATCATTAGAAAATTAATAAGTGAATTAAAAATGGCAGGAAATTTGATAGACATGTGTAGTATTCAGTCCTTTTAATTCCTTCCCTAACAAAACTGCTTCCATCTGTGAACCACTCAGTCTGGGTTTGGTAGAGGCCCATCTTTTAAATCTGGCCTGCTTGCGGAGTTTTGGGTGAGAGTGTCAAGGCAGGAGTGGAGGAGGGGCCCCTCAGGAGCCCTCTGCTGGTAGCAGGGTGGCTGGGTTGAGGATTTGATACACCCTTAGCTGTACCTAAGGGATCTCTAAGTGACTGAGCCTGGTATATAATTAGCTAGCTATGCGTAAGCCATTTATGGCCCTGTTTTCAAGTATGTCTATTACCTGGTGTAGGGTGAAGACTGTGAGGGTTGCTCCCAGGTTAATTTCACGATTTGTTCTATTAAAAGGGCTGTGGTCCCCACTGCTCTCAGGCAAGGGTGTGTTGTGTTATCCAGGGGTTTGGAGAAATAAGCTACTGGTCAGAAAGCTCATCAGTTTCTGGACTAACACTTGTAGAGCCACTCCTTTCTTAGTTCCTTACAGAAATAAAGGCTTGTTTAGGTTAGGAATTCCTAAAGCTGGAGGGCTAATTAAGGCCTGTTTTATGGCAAGGAAGGCAGTTTACCTGTATGTTCCTCGGTCTAAGGGCTGATTATTAGTCCTTGCAGTAGCACTGTACAGTGGCTGGGCTATTTCTTCAAACTTGGGTATCCACAGTCTACAGTAACCAGCCATTCCTGGAAAAGATTGCAGTTTCTTTGGGGCTGGGGAATTCTAGTGACAGCCTGAACTCTCTCTGGTGAAAAGAAACCCTAAATAGGAGACTTTCTGCCGAGACCCTGTAGCTCCTATCGGCTAGAAAATTGACGACTGAAATGGTGTTAACATCTGAAATTTCCTTTGTCAGATTACAAAGCAACATATTGTAAGAGGGAGCTCTGAGACAAGTGGAGATTATCTAGGTCCTCAGCGAAGGCATTCCTAAAAATATGGGGACTGTCATGGAACCCTTGCAGTAACAGGGTCCAAATGAACTGGACCAGAGTTTTAAGGTTGAACTCCTGCCATTCAAAGGCAAAAAGGAACTGGGAGTTCGAGTGGAATGGAATGAAGAAAAAGGAATCCTTTAAGTCAAAAACAGTAAAACAAACCATGGTTTGGGGGACCTGGGTTAGCAGAGTATAAGTGTGGGGTGTGGCTGGATAGATAGGTATAACAAAGCTGTTAACTGCTCTTAAGTCTTGAACTGGCCAGTAAGCACCACTGGACTTTTTTTACAGGAAGAATGGGTATGTTACAAGGAGATTGGCAGGGAATTAGGAGACCATTCTCCAAGAACTTTTTAATCATGGACCTGAGATCTTTAACAACTTCTCCTGAAGGTGATACTGCTTTCTATGAGGGTAAGGTTGGTTGGTATTATAAGCAATGGAAACTGGGGGAACCTGGAGGATCTAACCTGAAATTCCTGTATCCCATACTAAGGGATTTATTTGGTTGGCTATTTCTTAGGAGACTGCACTTAGTCAGGTCCCCAGATCTAATGCTAACACTGCAGCAAGACTAATGGTTTCAAATCAGGCTCATCAGCTCTCGTTTCCAAGGCATTATATACTTGGGGGTTCAGGCTGGGGTCTACTAATCAAATGCTATCCACCAGGGAATGGAGAAGCTCTCGTCCCAGTCATGGAACTGGGCATTCCAGAATAACTAGAAAGGGATTGTTGATTGGGAGGTTTCTTTTCTATAGTGGAGAGGTTTAGTAAATGGTCTAGATCTTGATTTTCCATCAACTCCTACTATAAGGCACAACTGAGATGAAAAAGGTCCAGAGTGGCAGGTCAGGACTAAGGAACTGGCTCCCATGGCAGTTAAGAATTTAACATCTTACTTGCCACATCAAGGGTCACCTGAGTCTCCTCCCTATTGATGGTTCATGGCGTCATCTTGGGAACCGTGCTTGGCCTCAAGCCTCCTCAGTCCTTCTCAGTTATGGTGAGCCGGGCTCATGGGGCAGCCCCATTTCCCTTTTGGAAAGTGGTACATTCCTGGGCCCAGTGCCCTTCATTTTCACACTTGAGGTAAGGCGATGGCAGGTCCTGGCTGTGAGGCAGCTTGGTATAGCCCCATTTACAGTGGCCAGCCTCTCTACAGTTGAAGCAGACTCCTGATAATGTGGAGCCTGAATTTGGGTGGCCCTGAGGTGACAGGGTGCTTTTAATGGCAATTGTTATAAGGTGAGTCTGCTCCCAGGCCCTTTGCCTGCCCCTCCTAACCTTTTCCTCCTTGGTAGCATGGTCTCAATTGCTGAAGACTGAGAAGGCTCTTTCTAAAAGGGAGTTCATGGAAGTCTGGGGACTCATTTGCAATTTCCTATGGATATCTGGGACAGATTGGCTAATGAAGTAAGTTGCTATGAGGATCTGCCCTTCTCTAGAGTTAGCATCTACCAGAGTATATTTTTCATTGTCTCTACCAGTCTTCCTTGAACTAAGGCTGGGTTTTCATCCTGCTTCTGAGTAATTTCCCTGAAGTTATTATAATTATCAGTTTGGCAGTGCACTTCCTCATCCCTTCGAGGAGACATGTGACCACACGGTCTCTAGCCCTCAGATCTGCCTGTCCTCTGATAGTGCCACCAGAGATCTGTATAAGGAACTGCTACTGCTCCCACCACATACTGGTTAGGCTGTTGGGTGGCCAGTCTATTGGCATGCCCTTGTGCCTCAGTGCAGATGTGGTGCTTTCCCTCCATTGTGCAGCAAGATGAAAGAATAATGTGCATGTCACTCCATGATAGTTCAAAGGGAAGTGCGAGGTACAGGAACACCTCAGTAAATTTGCTTAAGTCCTCAGAGGATTGACCTAACCATTGTTTTCACTGTGCTAGTCAGCCATAGATAAGAGGGCATGTACCCTAAGAGTTCCTGCATCCCCATTAGCCACTTATCTTATAGGGTAGACACCCTCAGACTTCCTAGCTGGATGTTACAAGGCTCCACTTTGGGTATGACCCACTGGACTAGACTCAAGGAACATGGGGGAGGTCCTGATGCCCCTGCTAGGGTGAGCTTAATGTGGCTTCCAGATATGGGGCCAGGTCACAAGGAGTTGGGTTACTAAGAAGGGGTCCATCTAAAATATCTTTTTCTTTTTTGGGAGGGGGCTTAGTCCACACTCTGGGGTTTCTTCCTGCATAGCACAACCAACAAGAACCTCTCAGACTCTTGTTGTGATAAAGAGTCATAAAAAGTTGGACATAGGGAATTTCTAGCCATTTTCCTTCCTTCTTACACAGGAAGGCTAACTGGAGTATAGGGTTGAAATTAAGGTTCCTATTTAGTGGCCAGTCTTGGCCATCCTCTAACTTATACTGTGGCCACATAGTATTGCAAAAAGAAATTAGCTTCTTCCTTATTAGACCATCAGGCAGGTCATCCCAGGTTATGAGAAGACACCCAATGGGGAGTTTGCTGGCATGCTGGCGAAACCACCCATTATCCTATGGGAGGATAAATGCAAATATCAGTCTTGGTGGTATTCTATTCCTAGACCTGACTGAATGGAGATTGCTAGCCACCCCAGTGTGCTTCAGGTTTCGAGCCCTGTTTGCTGTCCCAGTTTTCCCAGCATTGGAAGCCTCTTGCCTCTGGGTAGGAACACCCTTTCCAGGATCTGAAGGCAGAAGGGCTGGGAGGGGGAAGGTCATACTAGCTGGTCGCTGAGTTTGTGCACAGCAGCACTGCGTATGGGCCAGCTCACCACATGGGCCAGAAGGCCCGGGATTCGAACCCTGGACCTCCTATATGGTAGGTGGTTGCTCTATCAGTTGAGCCACGTCTGCTTCCCAACAGGAAAATTAAATGCAATACGTGATCCTGCATGGTATCGAGCAAGAAAGGAGAAAAGTTTCAAAGTGACATTATGGGGGCATATGAAAAAATGGGATTACAGACTGTACGCTTTATATCAATGTTAAATTTCTTGGACTTGAGAACTGCACTTTAGGTGGTTACATAAGTGAATATCCTTGTTCTTAGAAAATGTATTTGCTGGTATTAAGCATTCAAGGAGCATGATGTATCCAACCTACAATCAAGTGCTCATAAAATGGATTGATAAATAGGAATGAAGACAGGGAGGAAGGAAGGAAGGGAGGGAGGGAGAAAGAGAGAAAGGGAGGGAGGGAGGAGGAGGGACGGATAGAAGGAGGGAGAAAGGAAGGAAGGAATGGTAAATGTGACAAACTGTTAAACTTGGTGGATCTGAGTATCTGGGGTGGGTAGGTGTATGTTGGGGTTCTCTGTAAAGGATTTGTGTTTTTGTTACTGTCCTATAAGTTTGAAAATATTTCAAAATAAAAAGATTTTTTAAAAAGCCATGGTGCCGAACTCTAAATATTGCTCATCCTATTTTTCTCTGAACTCCCATCATTTTGGAGATAAAGATCTCAGTACACCAATTCTAACAGATATGGAGGTATCCTTACAAATAGCTATAGCTCTTCATGTTATATATTTCTTATTTTGACTTTGATTTCTTCAAGGAACATGAAAGTTATTTTATACATTAACAATATATGTAGAGTGCTATACCATTTTCATCTAGACTGCTAGCTAGCTAGCTATCCATTGATATATTCATGGAGCAGTGTCTGGAACGCTGTCACCTCATGTTTAATTAAGAAATTCTTATTTATGGGTAGTAGAATTTGGAGTGACTTCATTTTTTTTTTATTCTGAAATGTGATGAATTGCTTGTTTTATTCATAATGCCCTTTCTATTTATCAAAAACTCAATTAATTCATCCTAATGAAGTTTTATTCTTATTTCATGTGTGTCTGCGTATTGTTAGAATGAGAATGATATCCAATAGCATAAGTTTTTTTCAGTGAAAACTTTTCTACATTAAGTAAACAGAAAACTTTTTGTTTCAATGGTATATGCTAGAAGAACATACAAGTATCTATTTAAAATTTTATCCCCACAAACATCTTTAACTAGGAAATCCAATAACCATTATAAATTATAGAAGCAAATATTTTTAGACCTAAGTGTTGCTTTGGAGATATGCTTTCTCTTTAAGCAGAATCTGAATTTTTATTACTGTACCTGGGTGAAAATGAAATATCTAACTAGTATACTTTTAAATTGAAACTATAAAAAACATACAAAGAATTCTGTAGTGTGTATTGAACATGGAAAACATTTTGCCTATTGCATTCTTCATGTTGATGTACCAGTGACTTAAGTTTGTATATACTTGATTACACAGTCTTTTACAGCTGTTTAGTTAAATATATTATAATATACAAGTCTCTTTTGGCTCTTAACTACTTGGAGTTTTAAGAAGTTGAACAGCTGCTGAGCAACACAGTACATAGTACAGGCAGGCAAATAGATGTTTCATGAGTAATACAACCTTTTTTTTTTCCAGTGTCACATGAGGAATCCTGTTGTTTTGTCAATTTCCTTAGTTAATTCTGAACTTCCCAATTTATGAATCAGTCAAGGGTTCCTTCTTCTGCATTGAAAATAAACACTGAAAAAGGCAATCAGTTTCTAGTCACTGTAAATCACAATTCCACCCTGTGCAAAGAGATGGTATACATTCTTCTGGATGTTGGAAAACAATCTTTCATTTTTCCAAAATACTGCTTATTGCTTTTTCACTTTCATTTATACTTTATAGCCTCAGGATTAAGTATATTAATAAATATATTTGAGACATATATCTATAGCTATACTAAATATATACTATATATATTCTAACTAAATATACATCTATAAATATCAGAGGTCACTTTTATCATCTACAGATTAACTACTTGACTATGAAATTTTGTTAATACTGTTGTTATTTATCTCTGAGATGGAGTGGTTTGTCCTCATTTCATTCCTGAAAAACAACTGTAAAGGAGACAGTGAAAAAAGATGTAATATTTGTTAGGTTTTAATACCATACATTACTAGATCCTCTGCTTACCTCCTAGGCACTCAGGCTTACATATATATCTTGCTATATAGCAGGACACTCCTAAAATTAAATAAATCATAAGTTATTTTCTAGATAAATTTGAAAAGAGATTTTATTTGGTTACATATTAAAATCATGCCACAAGATGCCTATTCATTGACTTAGAAATTTTATTATGTACTCTCTTAGTTTTCCTTAGCTGTTTGAGAAAATACCATGCACTGAGTTGGCTTAACAATATGAATTTATAAGCTCACAGTTTTGAAGCTAAAAGAAAGTCCAGACCAAGGCATCATAGAGGCAATGCTTTCTTCCTGAAGACGTGCATTCTGGGGCTGGCTGCTGGCAATTCTTGGTCCTTAGTTTGCCACATGGTAAGGTACATGGTGGTATCTCCTGGTTCTTCCCTTCTCTTCTGGGCTCCATTGTTGTCCAGCTTCTTGCTTTTAGAGGCTTCCTCTGCAATAGTCTGAATTTCATTCTACATTTAAAGGACTCCTGGAATAGGATTAAGACCCATAGTGACTAAACTGAAGCCAGGCCTTAATTGAAGTAAGCTCATCAAAAAGTCCAATTTACAGTGGTTTCACACCCACAAGAATGAATTAAGTTTATAAAACTATTTTCCTGTACTAAATACAATCCCAAACCACCATGTGTACTATATAGGTGATGAGAAATTTTAGAAACTGAACTGGTATCTGGTAAAATCACCTAAATCCATAGTGCTGTTGGCTTGCACTGAACTGGAGAATTCAGTGTGAAAGTAATCAAGCAGTTGAAATTGCTGGTAAAATAATATTTGATTTTTTCCATCATCCTCAGATTAGTTTACATAGTGTACGTCACATATTGAGGCTATGATAACTGTTAAAAATAAGGTTAAATGTTTTTATATAGAATTTTTCCAAGAAACAGACTTAAGAAAATTGACATGCCTTATTACTGGCATGTTTTAAGAAAAAGTCAACCCAATGTTAAAGAACAATTCTTAAAAATGAAATAAAAAAAGGCAAATCATGACCCCCATACAAATTTAAAATGAACATATGTTAATGATTTTATTTTATTTTAACTCATTAAGTAATGAGAACCAGTATGGTGTTTCAGTTGGTTCGAAGGCAAATCCAAAGGGTAAACACATACACAGACAGACAGGTATGTTGAAATAAATTTGCTGCATAGATATAAAATTGGCCAATATCTATAGCGCAACAATTAAATATATCTTCATTGAATGATCCGAGGAAGTTTCCCTATATTTCTATTTTTCTAAGTGTTTTTGTCAAGAAAGGATGCTGGATTTTGTCAAATACCTTTTCTGCATCATTTTAGATGCATCATTGGCCATGTAGCTGAGAAATCTTCCAAGCAAGGTGTTGAAGGTATAGCCTGGTTTCGTCTTGTTTTTAGCAAAATGCAAGATAAAATATCAAGAAAAACCTGAGTGTGTGGTTGAACATCTTGTGCTAAACCTCAAAAAGGTCAGAGTATTTAGTCATCCAGAAAGCTCTTTGAAGAGATTAAGCATGGACACCCTACACCATCTCAGCAAAAACCTAAAATAAATATAGGATTACATGGGGAAGATCTGTGGGTGAGCCTTTTGTTCACTGGAGTGAATTGCCATGATATACAGGAATTTTGTACCAGCAGAAACTCTGACAGCTTGGATTGAAAGTGATGGAGAATGTACAAAATGATATGAGGATGTCAGACTCACAACCTTCTACAGACAATAAATAACCTGATAAAAATACTAAGCTAGAAACACATTACATTTCACAAAAAAAAGGAACAACAACCCAGAGGGTAGATTTGAGAGCCCTGAAGATGGAACTTTGGGCCCAGAGAATAGGCCTTTATCAGCAGAGAATTAGTTTCAGGCCTTGAAACCTAATGGAATTTGCCTGGCTGGATTTCAAAATTGCTTGTGAGCTAACTGTTCTTCTTCCATTGTCTTCCCTTTTGAATAGGAATACCTACAACTGCTATCTGATGCCTGTCCCACCATTGTATTTTTGAAGCAATTAACTTGTTTTCTAGTTTCACAGGCTCAGCGATGGAGAGGAATTGTTTAATATGGATTATACTCAGATCCTCACCCATATCTGCTTTTGATGATTTCTGTGATGAGATTTGGACCTTTGAGCCTATGAGATTGAGATGAGATTTAAAAAATTTTTATTCTGAATTGATGCTGTAATGGGATGAGACCTTTGGGTACCTTGAGGTGTGGTGAATGAATTTTGCATGTGGGACAGATATTTATTCTTGGGAGGAAAGAACACAGACCTGCTGAAACCTTGAACTTAGTCCAGTGAGACCAATGTTGGACTTCTAACACACAGAACTGTGTGTTAGAATTATAAATTTGTATCATAGTAAGCCATAGTAAGCCAATGAATTGTGGTAATTTGTTACAGCAGCAATAGAAAACTAATACGCTATTGTTGCTTTTTATGCCTTATCTCAGTTGACCCATAACCCCATTTATTTATCCCCTTACTTAAGACCATAAAGTTTATCTTTTCTTCTCTTTCTGCTGGACCCTCCATCCAATCAATTATTTGACCTTGCTATGGCTCTCTTCTCCATACCTACCATAACTTACATAGATAAGTTTTGTTATTTTTAACCAGAATGTCTCAATATGCTTATGCTTCTGGTCTTACCTCCCAAAATCTGATTGATTCTCTTCGATGATTCCACATCACCTTCCATAGAGAATAATGACCAAGATCATTAAGCAGCTTTTGCTGTTCTTTTTCTGCAATGCTCTTTTTCATCCTCATTATGCCTGTGAAACTCTTTTACACTCTATTATCCCATCTTCTCCAAGAAAATGTCTCTGAATTGCCAGTATGAACCATTTATCCCCACTTCTTGCTCCTTGCTTACCTGCATGTAACTTTATCTGTAAATTTAACAAGATAAACTGTGTTTATTTATTTATAGGTCTGGAAAAGTCAGAGCTCCTGGTACATAGTGGGTGATAAATAACTGGTTGCCTAATTAAACTGAATTAATCTGCTCCCCCATGGTGGTGGACTCAGTCTTAAGTGACCCCATAATGAGTCACAGGCTTGTATGATCTTATATAGACAATAGACTATGGCAAAGTTGAAAGGATTTTGCAGATGTAATTAAGGACCTGAATCAGTTGATTCTGAGTTAATGCAAAGAACTATTATCCTCCATGGGCCTGTCTCTTTTTTTTTCCTCTTTATTTTTTTTTAAATGTTACATTCAAAAAATAAGAGGTCCCCATATGCCCCCCACGCCCATCACCCCACTCCTCCCCATCAACAACCTCTTTCATTATCATGGCACATTCACCGCATTTGTTGAATACATTTTGGAACACTGCTGCACCACATGAATAATGGTTTACATTGTAGTTTACACTCTTCCTCAGTCCACCCATTGGGCCATGGTAGGAAATACAATGTCCAGCATCTGTCCCTGCAGTACCACCCAGGACAACTCCAAGTCCTGAAAATGCCCCCCACATCATATCTCTTCTTCCCTCTCCCTACCCTCAGCAACTACTGTGGCCACTTTTTCCACGTCAATGCTACAATTTCTTCCACTACTAATCACAATAGGTCCATAGTAGAATATCAGTAAGTCCACTCTAATCCATACTCTATTTCTCCATCCTGTGGATCCTGGGATGGTTATGTCCACTCTACCTCTATATCTAGAGGGGGATTAGATTCCACATGGATGATGGATGCAATTCTCCTGCTTGCAGTTGTAGGTGCTCTTGGCTCCTTGGTGTGGTGGTTGACCTTCTTCACCTCCATGTTAGCTGGCCAGGGTAAGTCCAATAAACCAGAGTGTAGGAGTTGCAAGTCTGCTGAGGCTCAGGGCCTGGCTGTCACATGAACAGTCCAGAGATCCAGGTCTCCTAAGTATACACCAACCCCAGTGCCAACCACAGGTTCAGTAAAAGTGACAGAAGAGGCATGTGTAGAAAGGTCACATCTGAGTCCAACTCCATCACACTCAGGAACACAAACTCCAAAGTAGGGCCAACTGACGTGGCACTAAACTCCTTAATCAGGTAAAATCTCTTAAAAGAGGGACTGGGGTACTTTCTGAAGTAAAAGGCTCTCCTGCCTGCCTTAAAGAAATGAAAAATTATCTTGTGAGCTGCCTGTTGAGAGGACCACATGGCAGGGGATGGTGAGTGGCCTCCAGGGCCTGAGAGGAGTCCAGCCAAAAGTCAGCAAAGAGCTGTGGCCCTCATATAGCTGCAAGGAAACAAACTCTACCAACAACTGAGTGTGCTTGGAAATGGATTCTTCCTGATTCAAGTCTCCAAATGAGAATGCAGTTAATTGGACACCTTGATTGCAGCCTGGGGATATTCTAAAACAGGGGACACAATTAAATAGTGCCAGGACTCCCAACTTATGGACGCAATAAGATAATAAATGCATGTTGTTTTCTGCCATTAGGTTTGTGGTAATTTGTCCGCATCAATAGAAAACTAATACAACCATATAGACCCTCACCTTAAGACAGTCATTATTCACTATTGCCTGTGCATACATAATCATTACTTCTCTTTTAAATTGCTTCATTCATTCAATACTTCATTCATTCACTCATTCTATCATTCAGTCATGAAATAGTACATCATTTCAATATTTTTTTAAATCTGAGACACTATAGTAGGCAATATAGGTACAAAGATCAATAAAAGAAGCTCTCAGCACTCACAGCATTTACTACCTAGTGGCATCCTACAGAACAGGGAGGGAGAAGAAACTATTTCTTTCTAGCTGGAATAGTGAGATACGTATTTTCCATGGCTTGACTACTTCTCCCAGTCAGTTCATATCCACTGATTCCTTCAGGCTTTTCTCAAGCTGCACCTCTGTCATGAAACTCTTTATAGTCATTGTATATAGAATCAACTTTCAAACAAGACCTATATGCTATCCATTATTTAACTTTTGATTATTGGCACTGTATACTTGCATCTTGCTTTTATAACTATGTATTTTAAAAAAAAAAAGATCCCATCTTCATATTTCTCTGTCAAGAAAAAATATATAGGGTTGTAGATGAAGTTCTGGATATTTTCTCTTAGTTACATATTTATTTACTTATCAAAAACTCCCACCAGTTAGTGTAGCTTTAAAAATATAAGATGTGCTTAAGATTTTCTGCCTTCGAACATGCTGAGGAAGATGTTTGAGTTTGTGATTGAACTCAGCAAATATTTTGAAGATCAATAGTGGCCGTTATCAATCCAATGTCCACATAGAAAAGGTGGCATTGGATTGGGAAAAGTGGACATGATGGCTGATGGGTATGGGGAAAGGCAGGAAGAGATGAGAGGTGGAGGCGTCTTTGGGACATGGAGCTGCCCTGGATGGTGCTTCAGGGGCAATCACCGGACATTGTAAATCCTCACAGGGCCCACTGGATGGAATGGGGGAGAGTATGGGCCATGATGTGGACCATTGACCATGAGGTGCAGAGGTGCCCAAAGATGTACTTGCCAAATGCAATGGATGTGTCATGATGATGGGAAGGAGTGTTGCTGGGGGGGGGGGGGGGGGGAGAAGTGGGGTGGGGGTGGTGGGGTTGAATGGGACCTCATATATATATTTTTTTAATGTAATATTATTACAAAGTCAATAAAAAATAAATAAATAAATAAAAAATAGTGGCCATTATGAATTACGTAAGACTAGATATGGACTCCTTTTGCTGGGAAAAAAAAGGTGGGGGGGGGGAGAAAGGATTGAGAACTCCCTCAAATCTAGCTTCCTCAAAGCAGAGATGTTTTTTATGATTTAGCAAAGGTATTAACTTTTATTACAGGCAGATTGTGAAAGCTAAGTACCTAGGAATTTCAGCTGGGTGAAGACAATAGGGTTGCCTAAATCCCTGTCTCCCAATATTCCTCACAAACAATGTAAGATGACAAGAAAGAAACAGTTACTCAAAAGTAAAAACAACAAGTTAAAAAAAATTTTTAATTAAAAAACCCCAAACCACAACTTGAAGACAGAAGGTGCCTAAGCTTCAAAATAACTGTAACTAAAAAGAGAATCAACACCAAATTTGAGTCAGAAATGTTCCACTATCCTGCCACAACCCACCCCAATGCAAGGCTTTTTTACAAGCAATGGCGATGGAGAAAAACTCCAGGAAGGAAGGAAGAAGTGATCAACAGGATCTAAGGTTTATTTAAAATCCACAGCAGAAAGACTAAGTCCACAATAAGCTGAAAACCCAAAAATAATGTCCAGGGAAAGCTGAGCATGGAATTCAAGGAAGGAATTCAAAAGTTTGCATCCTCTAAAGGACATTCAGAATCTGGGAAAGAAATCAGCAAAAAGGAAAGATGTATTCTTTGAGAATTGTTTGGTGAAGAGAAAAAAAAGTAAAATAAGGAAATTTAGGGTTGCAAGTGACAAAAAAATAAATAAATGATAAGATAAAATATAATCAGTTTAGTTTCAACTAAACCAGATGATAATAGGTTAAATAAAATAGCAAGGAGCTAAAGGCATTAAAAGTGGTATAAGTACAATAAAACGACAAACATTTCTAAATAAAAAGTATATGTGTGTATATCTATATATATAGAGAGATATATACACATGTGAAAGATAAAAGAATGCAAATATCATAGTCAAAGACATATGAACATAATACACATAATTTTAAATCATTATGACAGAGGCTGAGACAAAATATAGCAGTTATGTACATAAATATGACTTTTATTCATCTGTTTAAAATTTCAATTTAACTCAAAATGCAATATAACCTATATAAAAGAAAAACATAAAACAAAGTGATACAGAATAGGAAAAAAAAAAAAAAAGGATAAACGCATATACCAAGCAAAAGGTGGGGGGGAAAGAATAAGGAAACCAAGTTAGCAATCCTGTTAACAGACAAAGTACTATTCAAGAACAAAACTTAAATGTAACAAAGAAGGGCACTTTTGAATGTGATAAACCACAGTTCACAATGAAAATGTAACTTGTATGAATAGTTATGTCTCAGATAACACAGCAGTCACTTTCATATATTAGGGATACAGGAGGAAAAAAATAGAATTGCATCAGTAATAGGAGACACTTATATAACACTCTCAGTACAAGATACATCAAGTGAACAACATATAGGTAAAGAGATAGAAGACCTAAGCACCTTAATCAACAAGGTAGATCTTATGGATATATATTGAAATTTATATTGATAATAGAGATAATACATCCTGTGATAGTTCGAAGGTTTTGTGAATCCCAGGAAAGATGATGTTCTTGGAAATAATCCATTCCTGTGGGTGGGGGACTCTGATTGCATTAAATCCAGTTAAAGGACCTTTTGATTAGACCACCTTTGATTAGATTACTTTAGGACTAGTCAGTGAGAAGTAATGCAGGTTAGGTCTTCACCCTCTTGCTGGACTTATATATAAACTGAGAACTGAAAGCAGGAAAAAAGCTGCTATTTTACCTTGCCATGTGAGAGAAGACGCCAGAATCTCCTACAGCTGCAGAAAGACAGCCAAAAGTTTGAGAAAAAAGCTGAGAGACACCCCAATAAGCTGAGAGGTTAGGGGCTGAAGGGAGAGAGTAGCCATGTGCCTGATAACCCACAGCTGAACTCGGCGAGAAAGTGAGCCTGGAGGAGAAGCCTGGCCACCATTTTGCCTTGCCATGTGGCAGGAGTCCAGGATCACCTTCAGTTGCAATTTAGTGAGATGGCACTTCTGATGATGCCTTGGTTTAGACATTTTCATAGTCTCAGAACTGTAAGATTTCCCCATAATAAATCTCTATTGTGAAAGCCAAACCATCAGACTTTGCTCTTAACAGCTTTAGCAAACTAAAACACCTCATCTCAAGCACCCATGCAACATTCACAAAAAGTGACCATATGTTAAAGCCAAAGAAAACTGTCAGTAAGGTCCATAAATAAAAATATTACAAGTAACATTCTCTGATCACACTGAAAAAGAAAACCTGAAGGTGGGGAGTGAAATCTATCAGATATTAAAACATAGCATAGCTCCTCATATTAAAGTGTATAGTAGTGACACATAAATATACAAATAGCCAAGTGAAAATAGAATAAGATACTAAGTAAAGAAATGAAATTAAAAGCCCAGAAATAAACTCAGTTGCATTTTAGAAATTTAATATATAATAAAAGTGACATCAAATTACTGAAGCAAAAATGGATACGTTGATAAATGATGCTGAGGAAATAAGGAAACTCTTGGGGAAAAAGTAAAATAAGATACATACCTCACATCATATATAAGAATAAGCCGCAAATGTGTCAGGGATTTCAATGAAAAAAGTGAAATGATGCAAATACTGGAAGAAAACATGGGTGGATTCCAAATTAAAATCAAAATTAACCTTTAATACATCTCAAAATCCAGAGGTAATGAAATAAATATTAATCAACCTGACTACATATTAATATTTTTAATGTAAGACACTGAGAAATATTCAAATTTGATAGAAAAACCTGTAAAGTATAGATAAGACAAAAGGCAAATTTTCCTAATATAAAAAGGAAGAACACAAGAACTGAGAGACATAGTACCAAAAACTGATAGAAAAATGGAAATAAAATGAACTGATATTTCACAAATGTATTTTTATATATAACCTATGTTTAAAATGATAGAACTTTCATAATTAGAGAAAATCAGATTAAAATAGCCCTTAAATACTGTTTCTTATACCTGTCATATTGGCAAAACCTAAAAAAGTGTGATGATGCATTTTATTGGTAAGACTGAGGGGAAGGAGGCAATCTGGGTATACCATTTAATATAGTTCTGAACCTTAGAACCACAGAAACATTTTACATACAAAAATAAGTGAATAACTAAAAGTCTCCAGCATGTTGGGGACTCTAAATGGAATACAAATAGAAATAAATTAACTCAAAATGAAATACAAACAGAAATAAATTAGCCTAATTGTATTATAAATAAATAATGCAACCACACCAAAGTTATAGAGTAGAAAAGAACTGACAAGGAATTTAGAGGAAAAAAAAAACCTGTATTTTGACTGTATGTTATAAGATGATGCAAGGATATTATATACCAGGTAAATTTGGAATTTAAAAAATTTATTAGAAAAGTTATGAGCTTACAAAACAATCCTGCATAATGTGTGTAGTATTCCCATACATTACCCATCTTCCAACACCTTACATTGTTATGGAACATTTGTTATAGATTATGATAAATTTGTTTTTTACAAGGCTAGTTTCAATTTTGAAACTATTTTATGTTTATAATAGGACATATTAAATAAGTGCATATATTGTGAAAAGGAGCTCTATCTAGACAGATAAATATAGATATATACGATATAGATATAGTGTGCCAGTATGCCTATATTTCTTTTTTTTTTTTAATTTTATTTATTTATTTATTTCTCTCCCCTTCCCCCCCACCCCGGTTGTCTGTTCTCTGTGTCTATTTGCTGCGTTGTCTTCTTTGTCTGCTTCTGTTTTTGTCAGCGGCAGGGAAATCTGTATTTCTTTTTGTTGCGTCATCTTGTTGTGTCTGCTCTCCTTGTGGGCAGCGCCATTCTTAGGCAGGTTGCACTTTCTTTCACACTGGGCAGATCTCATTATGGGGCACACTCCTTGCACGTGGGGCTCCCCTACACGAGGGACACCCCTGTGGGGCATGGCACTCCTTGCGTGAATCAGCACTGCGCATGGGCCAGCTCCACATGGGTCAAGGAGGCCCAGGGTTTGAACCGTGGACCTCCCATGTGGTAGATGGACACCCTAACCACTGGGCCAAGTCTGCTTCCCTATATTCCTTAACTTTATCTTCTGAAAGGGGTTAGAGGCAATTATAATCAGTAGCAATGATCACTAGTGCCCAAATCTTGGTTTCTAAATACCACTCTCCATTCAAAGGAATCAAATTGGAGACATAATTTATTCCAGTGGTGAAGCAGATAAAATTCAAGATAAGCCTGGATCGTCTTATGGTGCCTGATGTAAGGACTTGCTATAAAATGATGGGGGCAAGTCAAAAGGACACAAATACCAATGTGAAGGTGCCACCAATGAGCAAATCTGGGACAAATTGAGGAATAAAATAGATATGATCAAAATGTATTGTAGCACATTACTAAAATAACATAAAAATAAATATCCATAAACCCATAGTGACAAAATTAAATAATTGAAAACAAATATGAGAACAGACAGCTATTCCTTATAGTAAAATTCCAATGAATAAGAGTAGGTAGAAGGCCAGAAATAGAAAATCACCAATAGACAAATACTACAATGATAAGTGTTGCAGGCAAGTATCATCAATGGATGCTATAACGGATACATGGAACTATGATGAGAAATCAGATATTTACGTAGTTTCCAAGGATCTTCCCCAATAATACAATTAATTACAAAGAAAAAAATTTTAATTTTGCAGTGGAGAAAGTAAGCAGATTACATCCTAACAAGTAAAAAAAGTCAACATTACCAGGGATGAAATTTATTGTACACTATGGACCACGGTTAGTGGTAATAGTCTAATGATATTATCTCATAATCTATAACAAATGTTCCATCATGGTATGAAGGGTGTTGTATAGGAATTCTACACATGTGCATGATAGATTTGTAAGTTCACAAGCTCTGTAATAAAAACATTTTTAAAAAAATAGGATGGGTTGGGGGAAAATACACTAAATGTAAGATAGGGACTATAGTTAGTAGTAATATTGTGACGATGCTCTTACATAGTTTGCAACAAATGCTTCACAAAATGCAAGGTGTTGTTGGAGGGGTGATGTATTAGACCCCGTATGATGTTATGCATGTTTATTTTGTAAATTCACAATCTTTACTATACACTTTTGTTTATGCATGTTCATATATGAATGGTATACTTTGATAAAAATATATTTTAAAAAACTTATTGACAATATCCTTGTGATATGATAAACAAAGAAAAAATGCATCACTTTTATTAATTCTTGTCAAAAATACAAAAAATTCAATCAATTTATTGGAAAATATCAGAAATACCAAAACAAGGGACAGGGACATTATACAAAATATCTGGCGAGTCCTTTTCAAAAGTGTCAATATCATTCATAAAATACAAAGAAAGCCTGAGTAAATGTTCCAGATTGGAGGAGAGTGAGGAGACTTGACAACTAAAGGCAATGTAGAAAGTGATATTTGGTTTTGGGGTAAAAAGGATATGAGTGTGACAGCAGACAAAATTCAAGGAAGATCTGTTGATCAATTAATATTATTGTATCAAAGTGAATTTTCTTGTTTGAAGAACTTTATATATGTGTACATATGCATATGTATGTGTGCATAGATTGTACTGTTTTTGCAACTTTCTTGTAAGCTAGCAAGTTGATCACAGACATTTCCCCCAAAGTGCTAGTTCACTAAACTGAATCCCCTTTATTAATTTTACCCTGAAAATTTCTCTATTGCACAACTTTTAGGAAATTCCACTAATCTATAACATGTGATGTAAAATCTCAAGTTGTTTTTCTGAGTGTATAACATTGTACCTCAATGTTTGACAAAAGACAGCAATCCTAATATCAGACTTATTTCAGTGCGTGCTTCTCTCCTATAGTTCCAAGGAAATAGAATTTTGCTTACTCAGTAGTTACCAGGTGGATCGGTTATTTAGAAGTTCATCATAGACTCTAAAGATTGAATTTTTCATATAGTTTTTAATCCAGATACTTTTTCTTAAACTTTATGGGTTTTTTCCTTCACAGTCTTACCTATGCTCCTTCCAAAAAGAAGAAAAGGAGAAGAAAGAGAAAGGGGAAAAAGGAGGGATAGATTATATGTTTCCTTTTAAAAGGGGAGATAAAGGGTAAATTCAGAGTAGGAAGGCCAAAAGAATGGTCAAATATTGTACCAGGTGCTTCTCAAGGTTATGTTAACCATAACAACAGTTTTGAGAAGATTGATATAGTCCTCATTTTTCAGATATGAAAAATAAGATTTTGGATGTTTGGAAATTTAGGAATTAAAGTTAATCCTTGGGCTTCAGTTTTGAACACATATGGAATTATTATCCAAAAAGAAGTAGGAAATGTTCCAGATCTTTGCACATATTTAATAGACACTGCCTCTTAAATGAAGGTCATTACATAAAGCAATTGAGAAGATAGTACTATTTTCAGACTAAGCTTCTTTGGTTTTACTTAACTACCAGTTTTCTTTGTTTTATAAAAATAGAAATAAGAAAATTTAGCAGGTTCCATTTTGATACCAGCAGGTATTACTTCTTTAAAAACTCAAGGTTAAATATTTATCAATATATCATAGGGAAAACTTACACTATGAATTTGTTTTACAATTTTAAGAATTTTTCCATGTTTATTGTCCAATTGTATCTAATTTGCTGTGAATTGAATCTTCGAATTCTTATGTATCAGGTGACATAAAATTTTGTAACAAACTGATCACAAATTGATTTAGCATTGTATGTTTGAAATGCAAAGATAATTGCAACCCACTATTACAGCTTATTGGGATGGCTAAAGAAGACAATACCAAGGGCCTTGAAGTTATCAATGGAATTTAGGTTATACTATATAATTAATGCTAATTTTCTAGAAAGATTGGCAGGGCTCACCAGCTCACCATGATTCTGGGGAAAATTTATTATTATGATATGGCCAGTGTTAGAAACAATAATAAGTAACCTTTGGCCACAACTATATCAGCCATAGCTAGCTGTCAAAATTCCAAAGTAGAAGTTAAATAAGGACAGTAAAATAATGCAATCCCTTGATATATATCCATAGACTTATTCCCCATTTATAGCTTATCCCAAGATATTTGTTATAGTTGTTTGGCACTTAATAAGTTCTGTAGACATTACTACTAATAATAGCATCCTATCCTTTATAGCACAATGCAGTTTAAAATACGTTCCTACTCAGGAAAGGTACAGGAAAATGGCCATCTCTTTAAAAAAAATTAAATGAGAAACATAAGCATTGTCGGTCAACAAATTCTGAAGAATGAAATTAAATATTACCTTATCACCTTGCTTTTTGTTTTTGCTGAGAGTAATTAAAAGTTTACTACTAATATGCAAGGTTACCAATAAGCTGCTCACTTTCATACAGACATTTCATTTTATTTTTCAATGAAAGGTGACTGATACAGGGCTTAGCAACTGCACTCCATGGGGATATAATTAGCTAGCTTGTTTACATGTACCCTGTTGAACTTGAAAGTGTCTGTACACAAATTATGTTGGTTACCATGGACCAGCCAGGTCCACAGTGGATTCCCAATGTGTTTTTATGCATATATTCACTATTACTGGAGCTCTCCCTAGCAATCATTTAATTAGAATGCAAACAAAGTGAAGGAAATTAATTTAAATTTGAATTTCTCTGCAATTAGCTTGAAAGAGTTTAAACATAGGTGACTTAGAGTTTATAACATCACATTAATTTATGCATACTACCTCGAGTCATGTCAAGCAAAAATATTTAAAATCAATAATTGCAGCGTCTGATTATGCCCTTGCTCTAGGGAATAAAATGATCTGCTCTGAAAAGTCATCCATTGTTTCATAGTTTTCCTTTTAGGATTTAATAACAATTACACACCTGGGACTAAATCCTGCATGGCTTTAGTTTTGCCTCCTGACATGTGGTAAAGAAGGAAAGAGTATATGGTTTCAGACAGAAAAATAAACATATGTGAAAAACTTTCAAACTTTAAATATTCAAGGTAATATTCCTATACCAAATGGAAATGCATATGAGCTCTCTGGATACTATCATCAGTGATTTTATGGTACCACTGGGGCATCTCGAAGGCATATTTTAGAAGCTGAATATATTTCTCTGGGAAAATGTCCAGATAACGGTTATAGGTTTGCTATTCATAAGCATGTTTTTGGTGATTGACATCATGTCATTACATGAGATTTCCCAAAGAAAGAAAAGAATGAAAGAGAAGGACATGAATAAAACCCAGAGAAATACCAACTTTTAAGGGTAGGCAGAGAGAAGTACTAGAAGTAGGACGGATGGGGAAAAACTAGGAAAACCAAGAAAATTTATCATCAGAAAAAGAAAGATATAGAGTTTTAAGGAGAGTCCAAGTGAGCATATAAAATATATGGGGATGTCAAAAAATGAGAAGGTCTGAAAGATAAGAACAGCAAGGGACACTAAACCTTCTTAGAGAAGTTTAGTGAGCAGCCAAGGTGAGGCCAGATACCAGAGGGCCAAGAAGAAAATTGAAGAGAAGTAAATAGCAAGTTTTCTTTTTTTCAAGATCTTGCCTGTGAATGTAGGAGAAGAGGACAGGATCTAGAGTAGGACTCAGAAAAAATTATTTTTTCCTAAAGTGTAAGTGATTTGGGCCTGTTATAGGATGAGAGAAGCAAAGAAGAGGGTATAATTATAATTGATGGTTCAAAGAACCTATAGAGTGATATGGATGGATTTAAAAAGCACAGTGAGAAGGGTTTTTTATGATAGTGGAAGAGATGTATTTTCATTTCTATTACTCAACCAAAGAAGTGCTGATCCAAAGTACCAGAAATCTGTTAGCTTTTATAAAGGGTATTTACTTGGGGGTAAAAGCTTACAGTCACAAGGCCATAAAGAGTGAATTATTTCCCTCACCAAAGTCTGTTGACCCATGTTGGAAAAAGATAGCTGCAGGTCTCTGGATGTTTCAGCCTTCCTCCATCCTCTTGAGGCTCTGTGATCCCAGCTTCTGATGTCAGCTATAGGCTGGCATGAGGTTCATCTCTCTTCCCTGGGTTTGCCTCTTCCTGGGCTCAGCTGCTCTGTTTTCTCCACAAGACCAGTTGTAAACTATCAGGTAAATGCCTTGGCTCTCTCCCACGTGCACCAGCATCAAAACTAAACTCTCTGGGTTCATCTTCTCATGTATTTACTTTCCTGTCTTTGATTGAGCATCCATTTATATAGCTCAAACCAAGTCGCCCTAATTATGTGGTCAAATAAAAGCCCTAATCTCGATTTAATAAAGTAAAAGTGAATCCTGTGAGTCTAATATAATCTAATATGCCCAGAGGAACAGACCAGTTTACAAACACAATACAATATCTATTTTTGGAAACGATAAACAATATCAAACTGCCACATACTCTAAGAGATTCAATTAAGGAAGAGCACTAAAATATATGTGTGCATCAGGATAAAGGCAGGACATTTAGAGGGCTTTTAACTGAACATGTCCTCTTTCTGTAAGGAATGAAGCCAAGTCATTTGCTTGGAATGAAGCATAAAATTTTGATGATAAACATGGGGGGAGAGGTGTAAAAACAGAAAGTATGATAGAAGAAAATGAAGTACATGAGACAAATGGCCAGGGATTGCTCAGAACATAACTGAAGTTGGAAATTGGTTTGAATGATACTAAGTTGGATTTTATTTTTTCATATTAACAAATCTGAATTTATTGGGGAGAGGGAGTTATTGGGTCTTATTTTCTTTGTTTTTCTTTTCAAATATATGACATGATATTCTAAATATATATTTTACTTATTTTAAGTGATCAAAATTAAATGTTTAAAATATGCTTATTTCAAAAATACTATCCTTTCAAAAGGGTCAACATGCCATTGAAATCTTTGTGTTTCTTTTCCCCTGCAGTTTACTGTAGTGCCAGTATAGCAACTATTTTCAGATATTCCAAACACCAGGATATAAACCCTAGTACACGAGAAAAATGCCCACAAATTTTGGAAAATGTATTTATCTAAAAGTGTGACACTGTGTATGTGTGTGTACAATGCTGTCTTCTTTTCAAGGGATATGAGTCTATTCTGTTGACTAAAATATTTCCTAAATACATTGTCAAAAGAACAAGAGTGTAAAAAGGGAAATTTACCTGGGATTTTATCTTGGAAAGTCATGGTAGAAGTAAGTATATTGGAGTTGTAAATGAAAAACAGAGATTGTGCACTAGGTGATCAAGTACATTAAGCAATTCCTGAATACTAGGCCTAAAATGAACTTTCAAGTTTTAAAAAATCATTTTATCATACACTAAAGAAATGCTAATTTCCTATGTTTTCATCATGGGTTAGGATTGAAAATAAAAACAATTATGGTACAACCCCATGAGAACCAGCCTTGTACACCAGGTAGGAGGGCAATAGACCCTTTCACTGTGGGAGCTCTAAGTCATTTCAAATCAAGATATGCCTCGTGAGTGAGGGTTTTAAGGAAACCACCAGACAGTTCAAATAGTGGCAATCCTTTCGGGGTAGAATTTTGGGGAGCTCCAAACCCATTCTGCTCCATCCAGTGGCTGTGAAGATGTTGGCTTTCACTGCAATTATGTGGCAACTAGTTTTCAAGAATACCAGAAAACTGCAGGAAGGAGGATAGGACTAGAGCAAATTTAAATGCTACAAATTTCAGTCTTCCTACAGAGAAAGCTATTTTTTCTTGAAGAAACAGGCCTAGAATGGTTGTAAGTTTTTGATTAATTTCCAGAATTCTAAAATTTTAATTTTGATAGTTTTTCCCAGTGGTTTTTTGAAGAGACATGGGTTTTCAGAGGTCTTTCCTCTGCATTCCAGAAGTCAGGACCAACTCAAATACATTTTTAAATTAAATTCTTACAGGTATTCTGGGGAGTAGGTCAGGTGCATTCTGAGGAGAATCCTGAGAGATAATGAGTTTGAAATAATTATGAGCTTTAATGGTGGACATGAACTGAGAATTTAATGGTGGACATGAGCTGAGAATTTTGCTAAGAATAATGGGTAGAGTTCTTAGAAGAAAGGTGAAACTTTGGAATTATATCTGAGGAGAAAGAAAAAAGAAGCTGACTAGTACTTGTAGACTTTTAATCCAAATGTTTTGGCAATTTGGGGGTGACAGTATAAAACGGATTATGTCATACTTGGGGTGCTTTGTACCCTAACGAGTCCTTTGCAGTGGTGATGCCACCACTAACCTGTGAAGCGTGGGCCAGTCAGAAAATACTGAATTGGCCCAGGCATTGATTGGACCCAAGCTTTTGTATTCACATTTTTACAGAAATCATGATGCCTAAGGTACGAAGAAGCATCAGAAAGAACTTTTTAATAATTAAAAGGGTAAGAATATTCCTAGCTCTTTAGCTGATCTTTCCTGTGTAGATCGTGATCATTAATAGAAATCACTTGGATTTGAGAAAGAACTTCTTGTCTTAGGTGCACCAGTGATGTGAATTCCTAATTATGAAATGTTTGTGGAATAAAATGTTAATTGAATTATATCCTCAGAGCATTAGTTTCACAAGCTGTAATTTCCCAGTAATCAATGATATTTATTTAAATGCCCTTGGCTAAAGATAATATGAATACAGAAACCTGCTTATTTCTAGCATAAAATTGTTTATTAAGCAAAATAATAGGCCATTACAAATTAATTATTAAAAGGAAATGTAATCTTTAACACTCTCTTATAATATTTAAATATTTATAATATTTACCTATTATTTTTAGGAATAGCCTTTATGTAATTTTGTTCAACTGTTGTCAAAATGTGAAAGAAGCTTTAAAAGCAGGTATGCTTATTTTTATTATATTTTATAGTTCCAGACATTTTTCATCTCTCATGGAATAGCAGTCTTTATTTTTTAGAATCAATAAATGTTCCTACATGATGTTTAGTCAAGGAAATCCCTAAATCAGTTACCATGCAAAATTACTATATATTAAGCTATATATGATGGTTTACAGATGTTGACAAAAGTGAAAAAAAAAACTGTATTGAAGTATAACTTACATATCGTAGTCTTAAATGTTCACCGTGATGTACTAGCAAATATACATATATAAGATTTGGCACATTTTTTGTACCCTGAAGGATATCTTCTTCTACCTCTCAGTCAATGCCCCTCAAAAGTAGCCACTATTCCAATATCTGTCAGCATGTTACCTCTTGTGCTCTTTATAGAAAAGGAAGCATACAGTTTTTACCTTTTGTTTCTAGCTTCTATTACACAGCATTCTCTCTGTGAACTCCATCCATGTTTTTGTAGGTACCAGTGATTCATTCTTTTTCATGCTGAGTAGCATTCTATTGAATGAATATAGCACTTCTTAGTTCATTCACCTGCTGATGGGCATTAGTGTGGTTCTGCTGGAATGTCCTGGCCATAATGTATGTTTTTAACTTTAATGTATAACGTCACTAATTTTTCCAAAATGATTGCCAGCAATGCATGTATGTTCTGGTTTCTCCAAATCCACACCAGTGCTTGGTTTTACAGTCTTTTTTAAATTTAGCTATTTTCAAAGGGGAGGAGTTGTTTCTCATTGTAGTTTTAATTTTCATTTCCCTGATGACTAATGATACTGAGCACCAGTTGTTAAATTATTTGTTACATTTTAAGAAGTTTCTGTTTAAGGACCTGTTGCAGTTTGATATTGTTTATGAATTCCAAAAGTAGATATTGGATTGTTTGTGAACTGGTCTGTTCCTCTGGGCATATTATATTGCATTGGATTCAGAGGTTTCACTCTTACTTGATTAAATTATGATTAAGGCTTGGATTGGGTCAGATGTCAATATGGCATTGAGTCCCTGAACAGAGAAAATGATAAGGCAGAAGAGTTAGCTGGAATTTTAATGCTGGAGGCCTGGGAAATAAATGCACAAAGAAGCAGATACATGGGGAAAAAGAATAGGTTCCATTAGAGAGGGTAGAGATCCCAGGAAGAGAACCGTTTGACTAATGGTTTACAGCTGGCCTTGAGGAGAGAAAAGAGCAACTGAGCCCAGAGAGAAAAGAGCTCCAGGAGAGAGATGAGCGTATCCCAGCCTACAGCTGTTGTTGAAAGAAACTGGGACCTTGGAGCCTTAAGAGGAAGAGGAAGCCTGAACCCTTAAAGACATTGACAGCCATCTTGCTCCAACACATGGCAACAGATTTGAGTGAGGGAAGTAATGCTTTATGTTTATGCGTTAAAGCCTGGTAACTGTAAGCATCTACCCCCAATAAATACCCTTTACAAAAGCCAACAGATTTCTGGTATTTTCCATCAGTACTCCCTTTGGCTGATTAATACAGGGCCCATATCTGAAAATATATGAGGAACTCTTAAATATCAATAAGAGAAAGAGGAACAACCTAATTTTTCAAAAGTAGACAAAGTACTTGAATAGGGCATTCACAGCACAAACAAGTTTTTGAAAACCAAAGTTTAAATTAAATTATGAGAAAGGGAAGTAAAAATATCATCGGAGCCATATATGTGAAGATAAATAAGTTCTTTCATATTATTAGATAACAAATAGATTTAAGCCATGATGAGTATTTGATTGAGGCTTTTTACTTGATATGCATTTCAAGTTAAAATTTTGAACTCAGAACAAATAAATAATTCAATTTTGTGTGGGTATGGGATTGCAAAAATTGCCTTAGAGTTATTAGATAAAATGTTTTAAATATATTATAAAACAGATTGTTGTTCTCAAGATAATTTTAGCCTTTTATCAAATGCTAGGTGCAATTCTTTTTACCTAATGAATTCATATTTACCCAATGACTTCCTATCTTGATCTACACTCCTAAAAATAAAATGAAATTTAAGCTTGTTGACATGTCTTTCATTAATTTAGACTTTTAGCAGAAATCTTAGTTTTAAGCCAATAACTAGATAGTAGATAGGATAAGGAGAAAAGGAAAAGTGAACAGGTATTCAAAGCATAAAGACAGGGAAGAATAATGATTCAAATACAATTGGATGAAAATATAACATCTTATATAACTCCTCAGGAAATTATATGTGTGTGTTATTTTCATGGTTTTCAGCACCATATTTTTGGCCGAGAGATTCTACATTTTCTATAGCTGTGCCAAAATCCACATAATTAGAATCTTCTCCTAGTATCAAAGTCTCAAGATAAAGAAAATTTTCCTTAACACTTCTGATTCTGATATTGAATGCCTGCCTCATAATCAGTTACCTTACTCTCTATTACCTTCCACCACATGACTTGTTCACACTGGTTTTTTTTTAAAGATTTATTTATTTATTTATTTCTCTCCCCTTTCCCCCTCCCCACCCCAGTTGTCTGTTCTCTGTGTCTATTTGCTGCATCTTCTTTGTCTGCTTCTGTTGTTGTGAGCGGCATGGGAATCTGTGTTTCTTTTTTTGCGTCATCTTGTTGTGTCAGTTCTCCGTGAATGCAGCGCCATTCCTGGGCAGGCTGCACTTTCTTTCACGCTGGGTGGTTCTCCTTATGGGGCGCACTCTGCGTGTGGGGCTCCCCTACATGAGGACACCCCTGTGTAGCATGGCACTCCTTGAGCGCATCAGCACTGCTCATGGGCCAGCTCCACATGAGTCAAGGAGGCCTGGGATTTGAACCACAGATCTCCCATGTGGAAGGCAAACGCCGTAACCACTGGGCCAAGTCTGCCGCCTCACACCATTTTTTGACCAACCACTAGTCCCTATCCAGTCTTCTCTTTGTCCTTTAGGGACAAACTTTCTGTATATTTCATCTTATATATAAACTTTATTTATGTTCAAAGTGTTTTTATTTCCTTATTTCATTGTTCATTTGTTCTACTTTTCCATCTTTGAAATTTTTTTGGGTTTCTTTGATTTGGATAAAATACATCATAATTTTACACTTATATGATGAAAAACTTTTCTAATTAAATCGATTTTCATTTAGCAACAATTTTGTAAATGAGCTAAAGTTGTTAAGTGAAGGATAGGTAATTTTTGAACAGAAGAATATCTCCATGTGTTATCAACTTTGCTTTTTTAGTTTGTTCAGTTGTTTTATTTTATCAGGCTCAACCCAAGACATCCCCATTTCAGAGGGGCTTAACTTATACCCCAACTTTTATTATTTCAACCAAAAGAGAGAACTGAGATGTTTCTTCACACACACTGTCACTATTCCTGGGAAATACCAGAGACAAATTATTCCTGTGGTCACGTACATTTTCTTAGGGGAGTTTCTTACAAAATGCCTAAGGTTATAGTATTTAAAAATTAGTAAAATTCACCCAATTCATGCTCTTGAAAGAGGTCTTAAAGCCCTGCATCTGCATTTCTAGACTAATATAAGGTCACTGTTTATTATAGAACCCTGAAAAATTAATATATGATTCCTTGAATTTCTTCAGTCTTATAGTTGATAGTTATAATTTCCAAGAATTCAAGAAAGAATAGTCTAGAAAATATATTTTTAACTTTCTTTCAAAGGTTTGTACATTGTTTCATGAATTGAAAATAATAAAAATGTATAGCGGAATCTAAAGTACACCCTATACATGGGTATGGAAGTTTACAGACAAAAGCTCTGTATGGAGCAATATATAACATAATGCCCAAATAGTTGAATTGCCCCCTTGGCGCAACCTCTCTTCATTAATAAGCATGCTGTCTTAAATCATCTTCCTTTTTCTCAACCCCAGTATGTCCTACGGCTCACCCACCCTATATGAGCAAATTTGTTCTCTTAGATAGATAACTATATTAATATAACACTAATTCCTCCATATTGAATTTATATTTTCTCTATTAAAATATATCAACCTCTTGACTGATTCTATACCCCTCTCCTCAATCTCAGAGTAAGATATTAGCTCTTTCCAAAGCTATTTCTTCCATCTGATTTGTTAATCCCAACTCAACTACTCTGTTCCATTAGTTATGCTTTTCTGTCACCTCTCCTGATCCATTAGCTCCTCCTTTACATATTTTCTTAAAATTCTTTCATTCTAAAACTTTATGTCAACAATAATTTTACACAATAAAGAATACTACTGTTAATTATGTCCACCATGCACTTGATGCTATGCTTATAATAACAAAAATAATAACAAATCCTAAATGAGCATTTATGATTTGTTAAACACTATTCCTTGTTTCATCCATATCAGCCATCATTTAATAGTGAAAATAACACTGCAAAGAGAATATTATTATGATCTCCATTAGGCATAAGTACATATGAAAATTGATGCTCAGCAAAATCAGTAGGCTCAATATCACACACAGAGGAGACTGCTGTGCTGGGATTTTACCCCAGACCTTTGGGCTCTCAAACTCATTAACTTTTCCATAACTCTCTCCTTTATGGTATCTTTCCTTCCCTTCAGTGCAAAACTTAATGAACTCTGTATTCATTATCCTTGCTCCATCATCTTATGAACCTTCTTACCAATATACAATAACGTGTTTTAACTTCTGGCATTCCTCTGAAAGTTGTTTCCTCATCTGTGGTCATAGACTCTCAGTTCTATTCTAGAAAGATTTTCTGCAGTATTTTATATTTAACCAAATCTATCTGCACAAACATCTTTCTCTTTTAGACCTTCTGTCCAGAGTTCTACATCTCTTCTTCCCTCTCGGCTGTTCTTCCCCAATTCCACTTCTGTTTCGTGATTCATTTTGCCTCTAATATTATTGTTACCTAGTCTTTTTTTTTTCCTTCTTTATTTTCTTTTAAATGATACATTCAAAAAGTATGAGGTCCCCATATACCCCCTACCCTCCCTACCCTACTCCTCCCACATCAACAACCACTTCCATCATCGTGGCACATTCACTGCACTTGGTGAATACATTTTGGAACACTGTGGCACCTCATGGACAGTGGTCTACATTGTAGTCTATACTCTCCCCCAGTCCCTGCAGCACCACCCAGGACAACTCCAAATCCTGAAAATGCACCCACATCTTATCTCTTCTTCCCTCTTCCTACCATCAGCAGCTACCATGGCCACTTTCTTCACATCAATACTACAATTTCTTCCCTTACTAATCACAATAGTTCCCCAGCAGATCACCAGTAAGTCCACTCTAATCCATACTCTATTCTTCCATCCTGTGGACCCTGGGATGGTTATGCCCAGTCCCCTTCTACATCAAGAGGGGGGTTGGATTCCACATGGATGATGGATGCAATTCTCCTGCTTACAGTTGTAAGCACTCTTGGCTCCCTGGTGTGGTGGTTGACTTTCATCACCTCCCTGTTAGCTGTCTGGGGTAAGTCCAATGAACAAGAGGGTAGGAGTTGCAAGTCTGCTGAGGCTCAGGGCCTGGCTGTCACATGGACAGTCCAGAGATTCAGGTTTCCTAAGGATACACCAACCCAAATGCCAACTACAGGTCCAGTAAAAGTAACAGAAGAGGCATGTGTAGAAAGGTCACATCTAAGTCCAACTCCGCCACACTCAGGAACACAAACTCCAAAGTAGGGCCAACTGATATGGCCCTGATCTCCAGAGCCATCTGCCATGACTGTAGAACCAGTGGGTCTCTGTAGCCCTCAGGAGAACCAGTACCTGGGTTTCTATCTAATTTGACTGTCTCTGGTACCCTGCTGAGGCATGCATAAAAATTACCCCTCTGATAACCTCCCAACTCTTTTTTGGAGACTATAGCCATATAAACCCATTGTCCCTTCCATTTCCCCCTTTTATCCAAAGTCAAAACGCAGATTTTAACACCGGGTATTACATGTAGGATGAGATATTCTGCTGATCTGAGTTGACCCTTTTACTCAAGGTCTTTTTCTAGTTACATCATCAGCTGGTGCTTGGTAGTAATCCCTCGGCACCACGGAGGCTCATCCCCGGGAGTCATGTCCCATGCTGGGGGGAAGGTAATGCATTTACATGCTGAGTTTAGCTTAGAGAGTGACCACATTTGAGCAACATGGAGTCTTTCAGGATGTTACCTAGTCTTTATCTCCATATCACTTCGTTTTCTAACGTATAAACTTTCACTGATCAGCTTAGTTCTCCAAAAATCAGTAGCCATATTGATGCAGATTACTCCTGATGTAAATCTCCTGATGAAATATCCAAATTTACCTTTTTAGTTAAATATATCCACATGTTGCTTTAACAGTTTTATAATTGCAGTCAATCAAATCCTTTTTTTTTTTTTTTTTTTTTTTTTTTAAAGGTTTATTTTTATTTTTATTTAATTCCCCTCCCCTCCACCGGTTGTCTGTTTTCTGTGTCTTTTTTGCTGCGTCTTGTTTCTTTGTCCGCTTCTGTTGTCATCAGAGGCACGGGAAGTGTGGGCGGCGCCATTCCTCGGCAGGCTGCTCCCTCCTTCGCGCTGGGCGGCTCTCCTTATGGGTGCACTCCTTGCGCGTGGGGCTCCCCTACGCGGGGGACAACCCTGTGTGGCAGGGCACTCCTTGCGCGCATCAGCACTGCGCATGGGCCAGCTCCACGTGGGTCAAGGAGGCCCGGGGCTTGAACCGCGGGCCTCCCATGTGGTAGACGGACGCCCTAACCACTGGGCCAAAGTCCGTTTCCCACAATCAAATCCTTTTGATCTTAGCTCTTCACAATTTCTTGTCAATAACCTTCTACTTATGCCTGTTAGCACTTCTATCACCAGGCCTAAATAACTGCTCATTGAAAGTGTTATGATCACCTCCTACTTGTCTTATCTATCTAGCTCTTTCATAAGTGATTCCTTCCTTTGAGCTTTCACTGACTCTAAAATTCTTTGGTAGAGCAAATGTTCCTTATTGTAAATTCACTAAGTACCAGGTTTGTAGAAGCTAGGGCTAAAGAATAGTGGGACACTAAAAACAGTGGCAAGTTTCATTTTAATATCTTAATCTGCCCTTGATCATTTCAAATTTTGCATATGTCTTTCCCATTCCTGTAACATTTCCAAATGGTTAGGATAAGAATAATGTGAAAACATTATTTATTAAATTAATTAAATGCCCATTAACTAGTTGATTAATAATCAATAAAACAATAACTTTTTAAAAAACAGTATATTTGAACTATAAGACTTCTGTGGCACTCTTTAGTTATTTCATTTCATTAATCTCAATCAATTTTTATTGAACACCTAACATGCACTACACTTTATCAGACATTACAAATACACTTTAAATTAGTTAGACCCACTCTCTCTATATATGAAGCTTACAAAACAGTGGGAGATACAGAACAAGGAGACAGAAAAATATAATACAGTATTTTCAGAATATTAATTATCATTTTAAGTGGCACTTACTGAATAACATTTATTGTCTTAACACAATAATCTTTTTCATGACTTAAAACATACTGATGCACTGAGGATCAATCTTGGCCTCAGTTGAGAAGAGAAACTAACTTTCTGATTTCAGAGCCCATGCCAGTTACTGTCAATCTATGCTTTCCAATAGGTGAATTATATGGAAAGTGGCAACAAAGCCATATTTTAATTATGAAAAGGGCAAATGGCAAGGAAGTTGATCTGAAAGAAATGAGGCTCTCATGAGACCTGAAAGACAAGGGAGTCAAGTGATGTTGGAATTGAGGAAACACGTATTTCTAGAATGTTAAATAACAAGTGCAATGGACCAAAGAAGAGAATATATTGTGTACGAAGCAAGGGAATACCGTTATGGATAGGATTTGCATAAAGGGTTGGAGAAGAATGAGGAACCATTTAAGGGTTCAAAGGATAAAAGTGGGGTTGTGATAGTTGCAATTTATTAGATGGCTACAGTGTGGGAACTGAATAGGCAAAGTGGCCTGTGGACATTCAGTTCTGGTTGGAATGTGAGAGTGGGGTACAGGATACCAACCAGCAGGAATCAACACAGACTGAAACAAAGCACCTGTTGTGGGAATGTAAATACATTTAGGTACCTGAAATTTACTTAGGAGGTAGACTATATATCACAACGCAACCAGCAAAAAAAAGGTGAATGCATCTTTATGGAAAGTTATGTTTTAGAATGAAAACTTTTAGCAGTTTCAGATTTGAGATTTGAAGAAAAGAAAGATATGCAGGACTGATTCTGTCTTAAATTTTAAGCACATAATCTACAGCCACCCCCAGACATATACGAAAGACACACAAACACCAAGTAAGAGAAGGCAACTTTTACCAAGGAGGAGAAGGCAACTTTTGTTCCTTTTAGTTTTAAGCGGTTCTGCTAACCCTGAAGATATGCTCAAACTGATTGAATTTAAATACAAGTCCTTATTAACTGTATGACAAGAAAGGTCTACTCAAAATCAGACTGGTCATGTTTTACTAAAATTCTGAAGTGGCCCTTCTGCAGCTTCCATGTATTTTTCTGTCTGCCATAGTGTAGTTAAGCGTATTGAGGCATTGACAGCTGGACAGGCATTTACCATTCAATAGAAATGGATAAATGAAACTTGCTCTGAAGGAGGGAAAAAAGGCCTGCTGACATCTTTTAAACAGTCAGAACTTAGGAAAATTAGTGCTTGCCATTTAAAAGTTGGTAATTTTATGCAAGAGTCAACAATTTAACTGTATTCAGTTGAACTGAGAAATAGTAGTCTCATGTTGGTTTTCTTAGGCTAAAGGGATAATTGAAGGCTAAAAAAATCTTTCAATTATCTAACTAATTATTCATCTCTCCCATTATTTATAAATGCATTTTATGCAAATAAGGAGATAGGTCATTTTAAATCTGTTTATACCTCTTATGCTGTTTACATTTAGCTTTGAACATTTTCCTTCAGTGCCCTGATTTTAGGAGCAGGAGCCTTTCCTATTAATTTGTATTGGTGATGTTTATTCGTGTCTTTAATCAGTCACACATACATATATTACCTACCATGGGTCAGGCCCTGGACTAATCACTGGGATAGAAAACTGAAAAGGACCAAATACTTGCCTTCAGAGTTCCCTTTCTAGTTGGTGAAATCATTCACTCAGAATTGTTTGGCTGCAGCTTATAACAGAAACCCAGCTATAGGGTCATCAATAAGTAAGGAGCTTATTTTTTTCAAGTAAGAAGGAGTCAGGGTTGGCAATCCAGGAATAATATAGTGGCTTCATAATATCATTACAGACTGAGGTGCTTCCTCTCTTTCCACTCTACCCCCTCTCCATGTGTCTCTCTCATAGCCACAAGCTGGCCACTTATTCCACAGCATTGTCTCCATAATTCAGGGAAGGAGGAAGTAAGTCTGAAGGAAATGCCTATGCCAGTTGAGTATTTTCTTTCCCCAGTGAGCAGCTCTCATTGACTTAACTATGTTAGATCATAAGGCCCTCTCTAGGTACCAGAAAGCCTAGAAAATCAAGTTGTTTAACAAGGCACATTGCTGGCCCAAATGAAACAGGATTCTATAAATTAAGAAAGAAGAAGACCATGGCTCTCAGTTGGGAACTTACTGTTTCTACCATGATACACTTACAACCTGTCCCCCAAATCACAATGTAGTGAGATAAGTGTTACAGAGATGTGGTATATAATACTTTGGAAATACAGAGAGAAATACAGATGGAAAGCACTTCAAATAATTCTTCCAAAAAGAAGTGATACCTGTCATGAGTTATTACAGCTAGCTATTCTTCAGGTAGACAAAAATAGGGTATATCAACCCATGAAAAAGCCTCAGTGTGAAGAAATACATCAAGGTTAAAAAGAGAATTTTGCCTAATCAGCAAAACTCAAAATACTCATGTGGTTGAAGGAAAAGTTAATTGTGGGTGTGTTGATAAGAGATACGTTTCTGTGTATAACAGTGCTAAGTAGTTTAAATTTTATTTTAAGGAGCGTGAGAAATACTTAAGGTTCTTATCCCAAAGGGTTTCACGATCAGGTGAATTAGAGAGAATGAGACTCAAGGCTGTAGAATTAAAGCAGAAGAGAAATCATGAGGGAAGTAGCCAGAGTTGAAGAAGATAAACAACTGCGTGTGAGACAAAGTTTGAGTGGAATTATTATCTTTAAGGAAACAGAATTTGCATAGTCAAAAGACTATTTAGGTATATGTGTTCAATAGGCTATAGGATTTAGAAATGAAAAGAGTAATTTGAACTAGAAATACTGACTTTGGAGACATGAACTTATTAGGCATAAATGGAATAATGTTTATGGATATGGCCACTCAGAAAAAGTTATGATAAAAGAAAAAACATACAGCACAAAGAATATTGAAAATAATAATAAAGAAGAGATGGACAGAAATAAATACTATTGGAAGAGGATTAAGAAGTGGTTGTCAAAAAAAAAAAAATAGGAAAATATCCAAGTGCAGGTAGTCCCCTTAGTATACAGAAAAAGATAATTTTTTGGAGAATAAAAAGAGATAGTTCAAGAGTGTCAAATACTGATTTTAATAAGGCCTGGGGGGTAGGTAGTTTTTACAAGAAAAGCGTGTATGCTTATTTATGTGATAAAGTTTGAAAAACTGATTACAGTAATTATGAATTGGCTTATGTATACTGCCTATCATAACCAAATATTTGGTTAATAAACATCATTTCTGCTTAAATCCAAAACTAAATGGATAAAACACCTTTTGATAAGTTCTCAGTGAGCAACATGCTATCATTGTAAGATGACAAAATATCAGCTTTTTAATTTCCTCTCCAAATATTTTAATTTATATTTTCTTTTCTCTTGGATATTCTCATTCTTTCTAACAAGTATTTATAAATAAATGAAGGATAAGTTTTCATATCTCAGTTTTAAGTAATAAATCATTGTCAGTTTTTTTTTTAATTCTGGTTTATTTTTTACATTAATACAATCTTTAGTCACAAAGTCTATTTGGTTCCATCATCAATGTTTTATTTCATCTGTTTTTTATTTGTATTCAGGGAGAAAATAGGTATCTTTATATATTGCAGATAATTATCACAACAGCATTACCTAAAGAAAATATGCCTTATTTGTTATTATATATTTTATCAATAACATGTGACAGTTAGGTTTATTTGTCAGCTTGGCTAGGCTATGCTAACAAATTATTCAATAAAATACTAATCAAGGTATTGCTATAAGGTGTTTTGTAGATGCGTTAATATCTACAATCTGTTGACTTTAAGTAAATGGGGTAATTCTTGATAATGTGGGTGGTTCTCATCCAATCAGTTGGAAAGCATTTAATGAAAACCTGAGGTTTCTCTGAGAAAGAAGAAATTCTGACTCAAGACTACAACATTGGCTCCTGACTGAGTTTCCAAGCTGCTGGCCTGCCCTAAAGATTTTGGAGTTGCCAGCCCCCACAGCCATTTATTTTTTGTATATATATCTTCTTGATTTTTTTTCTCCAGAGAACCCTGACAGGTACAGATTATAATGCAGAGAGCAATTCTAGATGAACAAAATCTTAAAGATGAGGGGTTTTTGGTTTTTTTTTTTTCCTGAAATGACTCTGGCCTATCTGGAATTGGTTCTTTAACCTGATTAGATTTAAAGATACAAAGGACTCTACTTCCAGTGATAAAGAGGACACTGATAGTTCATGATATGATATAGCAATAGAGATACACAAAATATCACCATTGGATATTCCTAATATAATACTTATACAAGGAAAGGTTCTGGGTTGGCATGTAATTGATGCCTTAGAATATATTTGCCAAATTCTTGAATATAATGATGTTGGCTGCTTGTTCTTGACTGTGCTGGAGAAATGGGGGAAAGAATAGAATAAACTCAGGACTTTAAATTGCCAAATTAAGCTCAATCCACACAAGTGACTTAAAGACATCTGTGACTTCCCTGAAAAAAAAAAAACCAACAACCTTAACTCCTACAGCCATGGAGATGATATTTCTGAAATCCAAACCCAGGTTCTCACAATCTGAATTCTCACAAGTGGCTGAATTAAAACATAAATTGAATTCCTGACTACTCTTGAGGGCATTGACTGGGAAGCAATGGGATCTTAAAAATAGGAATGGGGACATGTGGTTAGATCCAGGTGAATCTGGGACATTGAACCCCTAAATTCTGAGGAGTTATATTTAAAGTAGAAGCAGCCCTTCCATTCCTGAGCAAGTGAATCTTGCTTTGCCTGAGGAACCTGTGATGTCCTTGCCTGGCAGTTGTCTTACAAGATACTGCTGAGTCTCCTCAAGACCCACTCCTACCACCTCTTTTTCTAGACCCAGCAACCTGGAAGGGTGAGGAGCAAAGAATGACTCATGATAAGGTACCTTACATTCCAAAGAATCTGCATGATTTCTCCAATTTTTACAGAGAAAAATCTAGTGAATATGTGTGGAAATTGATGGTAAGGATTAGGATAATGGAGGAAAAAACACAAGGTAGGATCAAGCCGTATTTATTGATATGGGTCCACTAAGCAGTCAGTATGGATTCAATGTTGGACTCAACTAGTTCATTTGGTTGGTTGACTGAAGCATGAACCAAAAAGTGGCTTACGCCAAATAAAATTGAGATACCAGAAATGCATTGGCTTGACATATCCAAGACTTAGAGATATTGGAATGTTAGAGTGGATTAATCATGTCAGATTTATTCAACACCAGAGCAGCATCCAGAGGACAACATTTGTTCAAAAACCTATCTGACTGTGAGAAAAACATTTCTTAGGGGAGCCCTAGCTTTCTTGATGTGCTCTATGTATGCTCTTCTCTCTAGATCAGAAATAGTCATGGGAACTGCAGCCACTGAACTGTACTCTTTAATGCTTTGGGGTTAATTGGGACTTTGAATCCCACAATGGCAGGGACCAGAAGCAACATTTAATCACCAAAGACAAGGAAAATATAGTTACTGTGATAATAGGTACTGTGATAGACAGTGGTGTCAAAGCAGTAATCATAATAGTTTGACTCATAGAGTCTATTGGTATTGGCTAGTTGATCTCAGTAGCCCTAGAAGAGAGTTTGACAGTCTACACATTCTTTCTTGATCTATATACATAAAAGAGTTATAGGTCAAGTGAACAGAAGTCTAACTTCAATCACCATAGTTGAAAGTCATACTACCTCAATGAGTTCTCAAATACAAACCAGTTTACAGATTCAGGACATGTGCAATCAAGGAGAAGCTGGTAATGCCTTTTTTTTTTTTTAATTTTTACTTTTGTATTAGAGAAGTTGTGGACTTAAAGAACAATCAGCATAAAATGAAGGATTCCCAAATACACCATACCACCAACACCTTGTATTATTTTGGAACATTTGTTACAATTGATAGCACATTCATATAAAAGTACTATGAATTAAAGTCCTTAGTTTAATTTAGGGTGCACTGTTTTATTATAGAGTAGTTCCATATAATTTTTTAAAAATTTAATGTTATACAATTTCACTTTTCCCCTTTTAATCATATTCAGATATATGTTTCAATGCTGTTAATTGCATTCACAATATCGTGCTACCATCACCACCATCCATTACCAAAACTTTCCTTCCTTCCAGATAGGATCACTGCACATTTTAAACCTTAACTTCCCGTTCTCTATCCCCATGCAGTCTCCTTGTAAACTTTATTTTAGGTTCTGATTCTAGGAGCTTGCTTATTCTAATAGTTTCAAATCAGTGAGATCACACAATATTTGTCCTTTTATGTCTGGCTTATTTCACTCAACATGTCTTCAAGGTTCATCAATGTTGTAGCATGTATCAGGAATGTATTCCTTTTTATGGTTGGATAATATCCTGTTGTATGTATATACCACATTTTATTATCCATTCATTGGTTGATGGATGCTTGGGTTCCTTCCATCTTTTAACAATTGTGAATAATGCTGCTATGAATATTGGTGTGCAAATATCTGAGTCACTGCTTTCAATTATTTGGGGTATTTATCTAGTAATAGGTGTCCTGGGCCACTTGATAGTTCTATACATAGCTTTCTGAAGAACCAAGGAACTGTCTTCTATAACAGCTGTACCTGTCTTCTTTTATGCCAGTACCATTCCGTTTTGATTACTATGGCTTTGTAACCAGTTTTAAGATCAGGAAGTGTGAGTCTTTCAAATTCATTCTTCTTTTTCAGGATGGCTTTAGCTACTTTGGGCCCCTTACCTTTCCAAATAAATTTGACGATTTGCTTTCATTTCTGCAAAGAAGGTTGTTGGAATTTTGTAAATATAATTTTATTACGGAAGTTGCAGACTTACAAAACGATTATGCACATTTGTGGAACTGCCATACAACACTTCTCCACCAACAAACTACATTGTTGTGGAACATCTGCTACAGATTATGAGATAATATCATCAGACTATTGCCAATAACTATGATCTACAGCATACTTTCCAAACCCCCCTATTCTTAACACAGTACATCTTAAGCCTTGATGCAAGATATTACAGTATTGCTGTGAACTATAGACCAAAGTTTATATTAATTATATTTTTCTTGTGCTTCTCCACATTTCCACCATCCTGCAATAGTCATGTACCTTTGTTCTAGTTCATAAAAGGACATTCTTGTGTTTTTATGAACCAAAATTCTCATCCACCTCTGGGTTCACTATGTTATTCAGTCCCTAAATTATTCTCTAGCTTTCTTTCAATTGACATTTACATCCCTAAACTACTGTTTTCAGCCAGAGTTCCATTTATAAACCAGCTGTATTAGTTTTACTTACTATAATGTGTTACCATCAACTGTACACATTTCTACAATTTTGCAGTAAAATTAAGTAAAACTTCTGCATACATTAAGCATCAGTCATACCTTCTCTGCCCATCTCTTATCTCCTAATGACCTATACTCTAGGTTTTAACTACATGCATTTATTCATATTTAGTTCATATTAGTGAGACCTGCAATATTTCTCTTTTTGTGTCTGGCTTATTTCAATTAGCATAATGTCTTCAAGTTTCATCCATGTTTTCATATGTATCCTAATTTCATTTCTTCTTACAGCCACATAATATTCCATCATATGTATATACCATGTTTTTTGTTTTGTTTTGTTGCTTTTAATTTTTATATTGTAGAGACACATTGGAAAGAACTAGGTAATTAAAATCTCCTGTGATACAAATCCAGAAGATCAAATACTGGCACAGAGTACAATTAGAGCATCAGTCTGAAAACAGGGCAGACCTATGGAATGTGACAGGCAATATGGAAAGGTCTCAAAAGTAAGGGAAAGGAAAACTGGGAACATTAGCAACAGACTATGATGGGAAAGGAATTCCCATGAAACAAAGGCAATATGATATGAGGCATTTGGTGAAAATATACCACGTTTTGTTTATCCATGTATCAGTTGAAGGACACTGGGATTATTTCTATCTTTTGGCAATTGTGAATAACTGCCACAAACATCTGTGTGCAAATATCTGTTCATGTCACAGTTTTCACTTCTGGATATATTCCTAGTAGAAGAGTTGCTAGATCATATGGCAGCTCTATATTTAGCTTCCTGAGGAACTGCGAAGCTGACTTCCACAGAGGTTGCATTGTTTTATATTCCCACCAACAGTGAAGGAGGTTTCCTATTTCTCCACATCCTCTCCAGCATTGTTTTCTGTTTTTTTTTTTAATAATCATTGTCATTTTGATTTGCATTTCCCTAATAGCTAGTGATATTGAACATATGTTCATGTGCTTTTTGGCCATTTGTATTTCCTCTTTGGGGAAATGTCTATTTAAGTCTTCTGCCAATTTTTAAATTTTATTGCATGTACTTTTATCATTGAGTTGTATACTTTCTTTATACAGAAGGGAAATAAAACCCTTATCAGATATGTGGTTTCCAAATACTTTCTTCCATTTGAGTGGGCTGCCTGTTAACCTTCCTGACAAAGGCTTTGGAATCACAAAAGTGTTTAAGTTTGAAGGAGTCCCATTTATCCATGTTTTCTTTCCTTGTTCATGCTTTTGGTGTAAGGTTTAAGAATCTACCGCCTACCACCAAGTCTTGAATGTATCCCTACATGTTCTTCTAGGAACTTTTTGGTTCTAGCTTTTATATTTAGATCTTTGATCCATTTTGAGTTAATTTTTGTATAAAGTGTAAGATAAGGATCCTCTTTCTTTCTCGCAGCTATGGATATCCTGTTCTCCCAGTATCATTTGTTGAATAGACTGTTCTGCCATAGTTGGGTGGGTTTGAAAGCCTTGTCAAAAATCACTTGATGTGAGAGTCTATTTCTGAAACAAGTTCCAATGGTCTATGTGTCTATTTCTATTCAATATTACGGTGTTTACCACTATAGCTAGATAATATGATTTAAAGTCTGGAAGTGAGAGTCCTCCAACTTTTAAGATTTTTTTTTTTTTTTTTTTTTTTTTTTTTTTTTTTTTTTTTTTTTTTGCTATTTAGAGCCCCTTACACTTCCAAATAAATTTGAAAGTTGTGTTTTCCATTTCTTTAAAAATTGCTCTTGGAATTTTTTCAGGATTGCATTGAACCTGTATATTAATTTGGAAATTTGACATCTTAATGATATTTTGTCTTCCAATCCATGAGCACAGAATGTTCTTCCATTTATTTAGGTCCTTTTTTTTTTTTTTTTTCATTTCTTTTAACAAGTTTATTCCTAAATATTTATTTTTTTGTTGCTATTGTAAATGGAATTTTTTTCTTGACTTAATTCTCAGATTGTGCATCACTGGTGTATAGAAACACAACTTATTTTTACATATTAATTTTGTATCCTGCCACTCTGCTGAAATCATTAATTAGCTTTAATGCTTTGTTTAGACTTTTGGGGACTTTCTAGATGTAGAATCATATCATCTGTGAATAGTGAAAGTTTTACTTCTTTCTTTCCAATTTGGATGCCTCTTTTTTTTTCTTGCCCAATTGCTCTGGCTAGAACATCTAACATTACATTGAACAACAGTGGTGACAGTGAGCACATTTGTCTTTTTCCCTGTCTTAAAGATAAAGATTTCAGTCTTTGACCATTGAATGCAATGTTAGCTGTGAGTTTTCATATATGGTCTTTATCATGTGGAGAAAGTTTCCTTCAATTCCTAACTAATCAAGAAAGATACTATGTTTGTCAAATGCATTTTCTGTGTTAATCAATAGGATCATGTGATTTTTCTTCTTTGATTTATTAATTTTCTTGTGTTGAATCATCCTTGCATGCTTGGTATAAAACCCACTTTATTATGATGAATAACTCATTAATGTTTTGTTGGATTCAATTAGCAAGTATTTTGTTGAAGATTTTTACATCCATATTCATTTGGGAAATGAGTCTGTAATATTCTTTTTTCATAATATCTTATTATTTGTCTTTGGTATTAAGGTGATATTGGCTTCATATAATGAGTTTTGTAGCATTCAACTTTGTTCAAGTTTTTGGAAAAGTTTGAGTAATATTGGTATTAAATCTTCTTTGAATGTTTAATAGAACTCACCTGGGCTTTCTTTTGAGGAGTTGTTTGATGACTGATTCAGTCTCCTTAATTGTGATTGGTTTATTGGAGTCTTCCATTTCTCCTAGGGTCAATGTAAGTTGTTCATATGTTCATAGAAATTATTCCAACATCTACATTGTCCAGTCTGTTGCTGTACAGTTGTACATAGTGTCATATTAATGCCATGGGAATGAAAGACTCACACACCAAAATTGATATTCAGGGAAGACTTTGTCTGCTTTATTTCTCTTGCTTATATATCACGTATTTCTCATGTGTTGTCGTTGTCGGTTGCTCTTCGCTGCCCGCAGTGACACGCGGTCGGGGGGGGGGGGGGGGGGTGAGGGGGCGGGCGGAATGCTCATCTAGGCCTTCCATCCTCAGGGGAAGGGAAGGAGGCTCTTAGGCTAGGGTAAGAGGGTAAGGCGACAGAGGTATTTAGCACTTAGCACATTCAGCCACACAGCACACAGAGCACACAGCGAATGAGGCTCTGGAGACTGCTCAATGGAAGGAAGCAAGTCCGTTTATTGTAAAGGGGAGGCTATTTTATACTCTTTTTTGAAGGATCTTGTAAAAGGTTGATTGGATGGTATTGAGTGAAGTGAGACACACGTCAGAGCTCTAGTACTGGTTGCCATGCCCTTACTGGGTCTGTGCTCACTCGGTTTCAGTTGCCTTTTTCTGGAAATGGGCTGGTTTCCAGTATATGCTGAATCATTGCCTCAGGCTCTCCTTTGTTACTTTAGTGCTGTTTGGTTGGGACTTTTGCGCTCTTTCGTTCTTTCGCTGTTTGGTTGCCCCGGGCGCCATCTTCCGTTAAGGTCTTTCCAGTTAAGGTCTTTCCAGTGGGGGGAATTCCCACACCCATTGATATTTAGACTTGGAACAAGAAACTTTGTCCCTAGGCTCACATTCTATCTAGCAGCAGAAAGGCAAGAGGAAGCTGCTTTGAAACTTCAAGTGAAAAGAGACATCTTGCGCAGAGATAAGCAAGGACAGAGCTATTTTTGCTCTGAAGCAAGAACAGATGAGCTTTTATAAATCAGTTAACCATGCCCTTGCTGAGTTGATGGAACTAATCCCCCCCCCCCCCACACACACACCCTTTTTTTATGAGCAGGTGGTTCTTTTTGAGTAGCTGTATATATGGCAGCCAGGTACTCATAGTGTTGTGTGGTATGTTGCCATAGTTGGAAGAAGCACCAGTATCCTATAAATATAATAAGACAGAGACAAATTAATCCTCCTATTGTTGGCCACCATTCAAATTTAGACTGAAAAACCATGTTGAAGGGTTCAGCCATTGGTACTGGTCGGCTAAGGTTTTTAGTGTGGTTTGTTGAGTTTGATTTTTTAAGTTCCATAATTGCCACTCTAATTGGAGACGGAGAGCTTCAACTTCATCCAACATATGAGTGGAGAAGGCACTTTGAAGGTGTTTTTTTATTTGGTTCCCATTATGTTGGGTGTCATTCCATTTTAAAGGAGAGACACAAATGCTAGAATGCCTCCAGTCAATTTCATTTATTAGTGACCCTGCAGAAGGCCTGTCTGTCCATGTTGAATCACTTGAGGATAACAGGGGCTCAGGACCCCACCAGGTGGTGAGAGCAAATGGGGGTGGATCTGTTATATGGGCCCAATAGGTATGATTAGCCCTGCAGGGGTTAAAAGACATAAGGATGAGCAATATGTACATTTTCCATGTTCCCACCTTAGCAGAAGCAATAGTGACTACTGCCAAATAAGCTAAAAAAGTATTTTCAGGCATCTTAGGGCACCCAGCTCCTGCCATAAGAGCTTGTGCTTGGTTGCCCAATTTTTTAAGATTCCCCCATATAATCAGTTTAGCTCCTTGGGTAGTCCTCAGGGGGATGTTGGTCAATTGCAGGTTGGGTGCTTCCAGGCTCAGTACTGGGTTGTGCTGCAGATTCCACCAGGCCATGGCATGGTTTTACATGCTTTGCTGGAAGCCAAAGAGATCTTCCTGGGGAGAGAACACATGCATACCCTTGTTCCCATGTTAGTAAATTTACTGGACCATGCCAATTACCATTAGCTTCTTGTCCATCCAGGGGTTTGTATAACATTTTGGGATAAATTTTTACAATTCATATTTGAAAATATTGTTCTGTTGCTGTATAATCATCCTCATTGTGATTTTAAAAATTTAAAGTATATAAGGCTAACTTGTATGATATCCTTTAGACTGGTTTGTCCTAACACCCTATTCCCCCTTTTTTGTTTTATAAGTATAGTTTTAAGATGGAGTGAGATTATCTTGTAAAAAAATTTTTTTGTTAACATAATATTATTAATATAATGAAATAGGGTTAAAACTACAGGTTTTTTAGACAGATTTTTGTCATTAGGCTAGGATAGATGGTTGGGTTATGCACACAGCTTTGGGAAAGCACTATAAAATTTACTGTTGGCTTGTTCACATATGAATGCAGTCTGGCTTGACTTCCTTAAGGAGATATTAGAGAAAGCATTAGCAAGTTTTAAAGTAAAGTGATACTGACATAATTGGATATTAATTTTTGTAATAAACTAACAATATTTAAGATTGCTGCATATGGCAGTGGTGTTACTTTAATTTATGATAGCTTATTGTTATAGCACACCTTGTGGCAGCTTTCAATGTGAATTGGACAAGGATGAGTTAAAGCATCTGTTCTGCAGCAACTTTCAGCGGAAATCAGATGAGTATAAGTTAAAGCATTGACTTTTTGATTTTTAAGTAGGGAGGTTATTTTATGATATATATTATTTTTAATAATAATTAAAATTATGATTAACAACATTTTATTTTATCTGATATTATGTTGAGACATTATTAAATTTTTAGGAATTTTATATACTTTTTAAGTATTCACATGAACTTTTTACTCATACAATTTTAACAGAGGGTTAAAGAATCCCTTTAAATTTTATAACACTTTAAATATTGTTCATTTAACTTATAACCTATTAATGAACTTAACCATTTTATTACTTCACTTCTTTCAAGGTAAAAGAACAAATCCTTTGCAACAGCTTGAAATAAAATATACTTTTCAGGATTTGACATTGAGAAAGCATGTTTGAACATTATGTTCTCTTAAAAGTGATAAGACTTGTTTTTCTTTAACAGCTAGGGACATTATATGGTTAAAGTACAAGAAGCTACTTTGATAAAACAGACTTTGTATTCTGATTATTCATGAGAAAAACTCTTTATAAATTTTTGCTAAAACAGACTAATGACTTAAAAGGCTTTGAAAAAGGGCAAAATTATGTTTTGTTCTTTAATAATAAAAACACATTCTATATACCTTACATACATAAATTACCAAAATAATTTTGGAAACTGTCTCTAAGCAAACTTTTTAAAGCATGCAATTACCATCAACACAAAACAAACTTATTAAAATAATGATTATATTGCATATAAAATATGCAAATATAACTTTTCTTTATTTCAAATACCTAGAAGCATATAAGGCTAGAAACAGTCTTTTAGAGCCAAGTTGGCAGGGGGAGACTGGCAGCCAATAGGTTTTCCTGTTATGAAGTTACTTTTTGTTATTATTATCAATTCAGTTTCTGTTTAATAATGACTTCTGGGAATTAGCTATTTAAACACTTAAATTCAAACAATGCTTCCACAAACTTCCTATTCATAACCACATAGACTATAATTATTTTATCTTAAGACAAATTTTACCTTCCCAGAACACACTCTCTCACTGAATGCCACGATACCTTTTACAACTTGTCTTATACTTTCAAGTTTTGTCCTGCATATTTCCATTTTGATTTTATGAAAACTAGCCATTTTATTTTAGGACAACACAATTTCTTGAACGAACATCAAATTTCAGTTAGCACTCTCACAAACTTTTTACCTTTTTTAATATTCATTTTAAGATTACATCCTTCACTTTATCTTGTGAAGAAAAATCAACTATTCATTTCAACTTAGGCAAGAACTATTTTTAATGAAGAAACTTGTAATTTCATTAATCAAGACTTACAGTTTTTATCATTGTAGAGATCTTATTAGCATTTATACTTATGAATTATTATAAGCACTTATTTATTTTTCGGCCATTTGAATAGAGCTCTTTTAGGAATTTTTAGTTATCAATTTATATTACCATCGGAGGTCTTAAAATATACACTGACATTGAATAAACAGACAAACATAAAAACAATTGTAACACACCAACAGAAACATAAAGTTTACTATTTGACCCATAATTCTAGGTTTTGAGTTCCCATAATTCAAAATCTAAAGTTCCCTCATTGGGAAAGCATGGACAAAAGATCTATACTGTTTAAAGCAATGTAATAATTTGTTTTTCTTTCATTTTACTATTAGCTGCTTTCAATAGTTGTAAAGTATGGAGATCTCCTGTTGCTCTGATAATGTATTTCCCACATTATACTAGTGTCTGTGGTCAGCTTACCTCTCTCAGGGCAGCTGATGTCCCATCTGTGCAGGATGTGTGGTCTGGACCAATCGTACTATACAGACACATTCCCATGACTGAACCCAGTGAGCAGCTTACCTCAAGGGCGGCTGTGATCTCTGGCAGTGATGAACATCTGGGCTGTAGTTACACTGAGCTGTTCCCCGGGGCTGTAGCAAAAAATTCCCGTCAGCTAGAGGGAAAATTGGCTGCCCCACATTGGGTACCACTAGCCCCGAATGAAAGACTCACACACCAAAATTGATATGCAGGAAGGGCCCATCTGCTTTATTGATCTTGCTTATATATCATGTATTTTTGGATTTAGCCAATGGCAATGGTTAAAGTTAAATTGCTCATGGATGTTTAGACTTGGAACAAGAAAACTTGTCCCTAGGCTCCCATGCTATCTAGTGGCAGAAAGGCAAGAGGAAGCTGTTTTCAAACTTCAAGCGGAAAGAGACATCTTGTGTAGAGATAAGCAAGCACAGAGCTGTTTTTGAAAGAACAAATGAACTTTTACAAATAATTTAACCATGCCCTTGCCAAGATGATGAAACTAATCCCCACATCTTATGACCTTTTTTATTTCTGTGGAATCAGTAGTAATGTCCCCATTTTTTCATCTTTTTAATTTTATTTATTTGCATCTTCTCTCTTTTTTTCTTTGTCAGTCTAGTTAAGGGTTTGCCAATTTTGCTAATCTTCTCAAAGAACCAACTTTTGGTTTTGTTAATTCTCTCTGTTGTGTTTTTGTTCTCAATGTCATTTATTTCTGCTCTGATTCTTCGTTAATTCATTCCTTCTACTTGATTTAGGAATAGTTTGATGTTCATTTTCTAGTTCCTCCAACTGTGTAGTTAGGTCATTGATTTTAGATCTCATTTTAATTTTTTAAAAAGACATAGATTACATAGATGTTACATAAAAAATGTAGGGGATTCTTATATACCCCACTCCCTACCCCTCCCACACTTTCTCACAGTAACAGCATCCTTCATTAGTTTGGTACATTTGTTAAAATTGATGAACACATATTGGAGCATTGCCATTTATAGTTTACATTATAGTTTAACTCTCTCCTGCACAATTTTGTAAGATATGACAAGATTTATAATTGCCTGTATCTGTCATTGTAACATTATTTAGGACAATTCCAATGTCCCAAAAATGTCCCCATATTACACCTATTTTTCCCTCTCCCTCCTCTCAGAATCTCTGGAGACCACTGCCTCCATATCAATGATAAATGTTCTTTCATTGCTAGAATAACAATAAGTAGATAGTAGAATAACAGTAAGTCTACTCTAGTCAATTGTTCATTCCCCAATCCTGAGGATTCTGAGATGGTTATGACCACCTCACCTCTAATTGAGAGGAACCTTAGATCCCGTGGGGCAGATGGATGGGACTATCTTGCTTGCAGTTGTAGAGTCTCTCTGTTCCTTGGGATGGTTATTGTCCATCCTCATTTCCTTGTTAGTTGTCCTGGGTGAGTCTAATGAACTGGAGAGTGTGTGTTGCAATTCTATTGAGATTCAGGGTCCAATTGGCACATGGAAAGCCCAAATATTTAAGTGTCTTGGACCTAAACCTATTCTCTCTAGTACTAACTATAGGTTCAGATAGAAGGGGCAGAAGAGCCATGCATAGGGAAACCACAACTGAGTCCAACTCTGTCAAATGGGGAGGCATAAATTCCCAAGTAGGCCCCAATGGCAAGGTGCCAAAGTCCTGAGAGCTGTCAGCCCTGCATATAGTGTCTGGATGTTTCCAGATCCTTCAGTTGCCCCACTATTTGAAGCAATATTTACTGTGGCAGTCAATGAGATCCTGTTGAGACATGCATAAGCATAACCTCTGGGATGACCTCCCAACTCGCTTTGAAGTCTCTTAACCATATAAACTCATTTGTCTTTATCCTTTCCCACTTTTGGTCAAGGCCTTTTTCCAGTTGCATTGCTAGTTATGCTTGGTAGTAATCCCTTAGTGCCAAGGAGGCTCATCCCCAGGGGTCATGTCCCATGCCAGAGGAAAGGTAATGAATTTATATGCTGAGTTTGGGTTAGAGATGCCACATTTGAGCAACAGGGAGGTAACTTTTAGGCAACCTGTAATACTAGGCTAAGTTTCAATTTCAACAGAAAAGGTTCATAAATACAGTCATCACTATTATTGGCCCACCAATAATCCACCCTCCTTTGTTAGTCACTTCCCTTGTTCTTGGGGGATTCTTACTGTCCCAGCAGAGAATGTGACAGAACCCCACAGGATGGGAATTGGATATTATTTTTGTTATTGAGTAGATCTCCACCCACCATGACAATGCCCCAGGAACACTTGTATGCATTCATTTGCCTTATAGGTATGCCCTAGGTGGACCTTCTCCCATGCATCCCCATCACTGACACCTCATACCAGTGATTCTCCCTTGCCCCAGTTGTAACCCTTCTATGATCCAAAACTTCTCCAGAAATGAAACCAACAACATAAACAAATAAAATTAATAAGAAAATGAAATAATAATTATATTTTTAAAAATGACAACAAAATTTAAAAGAATTTGAAATAACAAATGAAATAGTAAAAGAAAATAAAATTTTAAAAAAACTTTGGCATTTTGACTTTCATCACTGTAAGATCTGTTGTCATGCACATACAGTGACATTTTCTTCCATTTATTCCCCCAGTGTCTTTTTTTTTTTTTTTCATTTTATCTTCAAAGGAGCTTTAGGTCACAGGAAAGTCACAAACAGAATATAGGGGATTCCCATATATCCAACATCCCCCCCTCCCCATTTCTCCTTACCCCTATTAATAATGAATTCATTGAGAGTTGTTTTGTGGCCTAGCATATGTTCTATCTTGGAGACCAATCCATTTTCAATTGAGAAGAATCTATATCACACTCTATTTGGGTATAATGTTTGGCATATGTCTATTAGGTCCAGATCCTCTAATGTATTACTCAAGGTCTCTGTGTCTTTATTGATTCTCTGTCAAGAATTTCTGTCTAATGGTGATAATGGTGTATTTAAGTCCCCAATTATAATTGTAAGGGCATCTATTTCTCCACTTAGTTCTTCCAATGTTTGCCTCATAAATGTTCATGATTGTTCTTTTTTCTTGATAGATTACCCCTTTTAATAATATATAGTGGCCTTCGTTGTCCCTTGTAATAGTTTCACATTTAGAGTCTATTTTGTCCAATATTATTATAGCTATTCCTGCCCTTTTTTGGTCATTGTATGTAAAATTGTTTTCCAGACATTCACTTTCAGCCTCCTGCCTACTTGGAAGAGTCTAAGGTGTGTTTCTTGCAGACAGCATATAGATGGGTCATATTTTCTTATCTATTCTGCCAAACGGTGGCTCTTGATTGGAAAGTTTAAACCACTAACATTCAGTGTTATTGCTGTCAAGGAATTACTTACATTAACAATATGTAATGTATGACTTATGTATGCCATATGTTGTTTTTATTTCTCTTTTTATCATTTAAGTTATTCTTACACTCATCCAAATCTCTCTCTCCTTTTTTTTTTCCTTTCATCTTGCAGAACCCCCTTTAGTATATCTTGAAGGGCAGGTTTCTTATTGACAAACTCTCTTAGTTTCTGTTTATCTGTGAATATTTTGAACTCTCCCTCATTTTTGAATGCCAGCTTTGCTGGAGAGAGAATTCTTGTCTGTGAGTTGTGTGTGTGTGTGTGTGTGTTTTAGCATCTTAACTATTTCATACCACTGCCTTATTGCCTCAGTGGTTTCAGATGAGAAATCAGCAGTTAATCTTATTGATCTTAGTAAGTGATGGATCTCATTTTTCTTGCTGTTTTCTGTATTCTCTCCTTTTCATGAGCATTGGACAATTTGACAAGTATATGTCTTGGAGTAATTATGTTAGGTTTTATATTGTTTGGGTGCACTGCACTTCCTGGACATGTGCATCCATATCCCTCAATAGAATTGGGTAAATTTCAGCCATTATTTCCTGCAACACTCCTTTAGCCCCCTTTCCCTTCTCTTCTCCTTCTGGGATACCTATAATACATATGTTTGTGTGTTTCATGTTGTTATTCAAGTCCCTAAATCACTGATGGATTTCTTCTTTTTATCTATCTGTCTGATTTCAGATATACTGTCTTTCATATCACCAATTCTTTCCTCTGCTTGTTCAAATCTGCTGGTATGTGCTTCCAGTTTATTCTTGATTTCTTGAATTGTGCCATTCATCACCATTATATCAAATATCTTTTTATGCATGTTTACAATTTCTTTGGTATGTTCTCCCAGTGTCTTCTGGTCTTCTGGGATCTCCAAATAGGTAATTTAGATAGCTCTGGGTGATTATTAATGGCCCTGTTGGATGAGCTGACTCTTGGAGGTCCTTACTCTGCCTCTATCTTGTCCTGGTTGTTAGAATTTTTATTGGGATTGCATTGAATCAATAAATTGTTTTGGGTAATATTGGCATAATAACAATTTTTATTATTCCAATCCATGAACATGGCATATCATTCTTTTTATTTAGGTGTTTAATTCTTTTAAAGATGTCTTTTCATTTTCTGCATACAAGTCCTTTTTATCCCAGGTTAGATTTTTTCCCCTAGATATTTGATCCTTTTTGTTGTTTTTGTGAATGGAATTTTTTCTTGATTTCTTCTTCGGATTATTTATTGCTTTTGTATAGAAGTACTATAGATTTCTGGGTATTGATCTATACCCTGGCACTTTGCTGAATTCATTTATTACTCTAGGAGTTTTTTTATGAATTTTTCAGGATTTTCTGTATATAGGATCATATTGTCTGAAAATAGGAAAAGTTTTCCTTCTTTCTTTCCAATTTGGATAAGTTTCATTTCTTTTTCTTCTAATTGCTCTTCCAGTGGATTGCTGAAAAACAGTGGTATCAGTAGACATCTTTGTCTTATTCCTGATCTTAGAGGGAAAGCTTTCAGTCTTTCACTGTTAAGTAGGATATCAGCTGCAGGCTTTTCAGACATGCCCTTTATCAGGCTGAGGAAGTTTCCTTCTATTTCTAGTATTCTAAGTGTTTTTATCAATAAAAGGTGCTGTCTTTTGCCAGTGACTTTTTTCCATCGATTTAGATGATCATGTGTTTTTTTTCCCTTCATTCTGTTAATGTGATTTATTATATTAGTTGATTTTCTTAGGTTGAACCATGCATACCATGGATAAAACTCACTTGATCATGGTATATGATTCTTTTAATATACTGTTGGATCTGGTTTCCTAGAATTTTATTGAGACTATTTGCCTCTATATTCATAAGAAATATTGGTCTGCAATTTTCTTTTCTTGTAGTATCATTATCTGACTTTGGTATAAGGGTGATGTTGGCCTATAGAATATGTTAGGAAGTGATCCCTCCTCTTCAATATTTTGGAACTTTGAGTAGAATTGGAGTTAAGTCTTCTTGGAATGTTTGGTAGAATTTCTCTTTGAAGTCATCTGGTCCTGGGCTTTTCTTTGTTGGGAGGTTTTTGATTACTGATTGAATTTCTTTACTAATAATTGGGTGTTTGAGATATTCTATTTCTTCTTAAGTCATTGTAGGTAGTATGTGTGGTTTTAAGAATTTGTCCATTTCATGTAGATTAATTTATTGGCATACAGTTTTTATAGTAGCCACATAGAGTCCTTTTTATTTCAGCAGGGTGGGTAGTATTGTCCCCCTTTCTATTTCTGACTTTTGCTATTTGTATCTTACCTTTTTTTCTTTTTCAGTAAAGCTAGTGTTTTGTCAATTTAATCGCTCTTTTAAAAGAACGAACTTTTTAGTTTAATTAATTCTCCCTGTTTTTATTTTTTCATATTAATCTCTAATCTTTAGTATTTCCTTCCTTCTGCTCACTTTAGGTTTAGTTTGTGTTTCATTTTCTAGTTCTTCCAGTTTTGAGGTTAGGTCTTTGACTTGAAGTCTTTCTTCTTTTTTTAATGTAATCATTTAGATCTATATATTTCCCTCTCAACACTGCCTTCACTGTATCCCATAAGTTTTGGTATGTTATATTTCATTTTCATTTGCCTCAAAAATTCCTAATTTTGCTTCTGATTTCATCTTTAACCCATTGGTTGCTTAAGAGTATGGTGTTTAATTAATATTCTGTACTTTAAAAATTATTTTAGTAATTGCATTTCTGTACATCCTGGGATGATTTGAAATAGTGCAGCTATCATTGGTCCACAAAGTCTCCAGTTGTGTGATTTATTGCAAGTCTCTTCAAATTGATACTGAAGTATAGATTAGTTCCTCTCTGACCTTGATTGGTTTGTTAAACCAAAGTAATTGAGTCAATGTATCTTTACTTCCCTTCCAATTCTAAAACTTGTCAGAGTATTATTTGTATATTCATTCAAATAGCTTTAGTAGTTTCCTCACACTTTAGCAATCCCTTCATGAATGACCAGTTTGTCTCATGGCCATATCCACAGTGGAAAAGCCCTCATAACTCTGCTGCAAATGGTAGAAAAAGAGTTTGGCCAGGAGGCTGTGATGGCCTTTTGGAAGTTGGAGGGTTGATAGAATCATGCTGATCATCAGCTTATCTAGGGATAAGGAACCAAAAGCTCCAAGTTAACAGAATGCCAGAGTTTTCAGTATAAAAACCCAAAGTATAGCAAGAACTGGGAAGAGGAGAGGAAATGATGATGATTGAATAATAGTAGTTTTAAAGGGAAATCATACTTGGAAAACAGAAATCTTAGGCATTTTGAGGTGTTCTTTGTGTTTAGGGTGACAATTTATCTGGAACTCAAAATAGTTTTCTGAGTTCTAGAAACAGTGTTGTTTCCTGATCTGCTAGCCCTTTTACTTTTAGCAACCACAGACTTGTGGGCCTCAGAGAGACCTGGCAGACAGAAACTTAAGAGATGCTGCCTTCAGCTTCCTCTTAGTACCAGAGAGGTGTGAAAACTTAGCTCCAAATCTGCCTCCTCTTGCTTCAGCCTGCTGGTGCTTAATTAGGTGCTTATCCTAACACCTTAGAATAGACTTTCTGTATACAGCTTTCTTCCCAAACCATCACATTTGCTTTTTCTCATACTTTCTCTGACTTTTCAAATGAGGCCATGTAGACAGCTCTTTGACCTAACCTTTCATTTAGAACAGAAACAATGCTAGTGCTTCTCTTGCAGTTTCAGATCTTCAATGTCATTGGCAAACTAGCTCCTGACGTTCTCCTAACAAGTCAGTACTATCTGTGTTTTCTAATTTTATCTGGCTAATTTTCTTTCTTACATATATTCCTAAAGAAGCCATACCTTTTTCCCACTATATTTGACTGTGTAACACCTAGTAATTAGAAGAAAAACAACTTTAAAAAATTTTAAACATATAAATTATTTTCCATTTTTGCACATTGAAAATACAAAATATGTAGAAACTATATATGCTTCAATCAGGTTGACCATCAGAAAAAGAAATATTTGGGCCTTGACACCGACTTCTTTGGATCACAGTTTGAGATAATGTGGATTGTAATGCCCTATCCTATATTATAAATATCACTTATTTACAACTGACTGACAGGCATGATGGACAGTTGCCATAGTAGAGGTAATTAATACCCCAAAATAGTTAAAATATGTGAATGTGCTAATTTATAAATACTAAGGAAGTTCTTAATTTGAAATTTTCAACCGAAATATATTTGCATGATTGTATTTGAGGGCATTCTGTAACAGGAAAACTTCCTATATCTAACTTATCAGAATTATGGAGACTGATTTTAAAATATGAAAATAAGAAATAAAAGACAGGGAGCTGAACATCCTTCTTGTGTTTATCACAAATTTTACCAGGAACCTGGGTTTTATTTATGTCACCATGAATTTATTTTACAAGTTTCGCCTTGCAAAAATGTGCCAGAATTTGAATGCCTTACACATTTTTTGAAATTCAGATATAATATGTAATGCACTGACCTTTTAAAAAGTTCATTTTGATTGGTTAATGTTATACCTTTATAGCTCAGTCAGACTGTAAACAAGTGAAAAACCTGAATATATAAAGGTCAGGAAAGTGTAGTGACAAAATTTATGAAACATGCTTATTATAAAGAAAAAATACTTAAATTTATGCATTTTCCTTCTAAATACATATTTAAGAAATAGATATCTTTAACAACTAACTCATAACATAAATTACCAAATATTATTGTCTTAATTTTATTTTTAATAAGCCCTTAACCTCAATTATGTTTACCTTTTTCAAGAAAATTAAATTTCTTCATTGACCATCTCTCAAGTTATTATTTTAAAGATGAATGTCATTGTGATTGAATAGTTACAATAATAAATCTGGAAAATCCTCAAAGTTTATGTTTTCATTATTATTCAACTTTGTTTCTCTGGTTCTTAGCATAAAGTTGGTTAATAAATAATCACTGAAGTTGAATTCTCAAAGGAAAGTATAAACAAGCAATACAAATAAGCATCCAAGGAAAGGCAGAAGCATCCATGTGAAACATCTTAGAAATCCTTAGACTTGTCTTCCAAATTCATCAGCCCTCCTCTCTCACTTTGAGCATAATAGAAAATAAAGTCCTCATTGGTGTAGAATCATTTTTCTGAGGTCCTACAAAGAGGAAAATATATAACCAAAAAAAGCTGGAGATTGGAAAGCAGATGTAGGTCAAGTGGTTGGGCATCTGCTTCCCATGTACAGGATCCTGGGTTCAATTGCTCGCACCTCCTAAAAAACAAAGGTGGAGATTACAACATGTGAATGAGCAGTCAAGTCACACTATACAAGAGGAGCACTCATTGATACAAAATGTTTAGAAAAGGCCCCCTTTACGTGAAATTACACAAGAATGGAGAAAATGACATTGTAAAAATGGAGATGAAAGAAAGTGTAGTCAGGAGCATTGTTGTTTCAGAAGCCAGGTGACAATGAGAAGTAGGAAATAGTCATGAAAGACTATGGACACTCTTGGGAGTTGAGAATGGGGAAAGTGGAAAACTGAACATTTCTTTAGAATTGGTTAAAAATAGTCACCTGCATGCTAATAATATATAGATTTTGGAAAGTCTATACCTGGGCTATATCTGGTGACTGAAATAATCCAAACTGAAGCACAGAGTATAAAGATTGGATAAAGAGAACAAGCATGGAAGACATGAATCATGGCCAGAATATCTAATATATGTATACTAGGAAACAAAGAGGAGAGTGAGCATGTGAAGGAAACAATATTTGAGAAGCACTTGGTCAAGATTTTTGTGAAATTGATAAAGGATATCAACCCGCTTTTAAAAAGCTCAACAAAACTTAAGTACCATAATACAAAGAAACTCATATATATGCAGATCACAATCAAACTATGGAATCAAGACAAAGAGAAAGTCTTAAAAGCAGAAAAAGGAGCAAAAATAAGACCTTTCAACAAAAGCCTTAGAAACTGAAGTCAATAGAAGGGCACCTTTAATATGCTGGGAGGAAAATTGTGTTAATCTAAAACTCTATAGCCTATGAAAATATACATTAAAAATTAAGAATAATAGCTATATATTTAAACCAGTAAAAGTTGAGGAAATGTTTGACTAGTAGACTACAATTACAGGAACTACTAAAGGAAGTTTTTCAGGCTAAGGAATAATTATCCCAGATAGAAACTTGAAACTGCAGGAAGTGAAGAAGTTCACTGGAAAAAGTAACCTAACTATATTGGCATAAGAAGAAACTAAATATCAGATTGAGCCCTGTATCTATTATAGAAACCAAATACATAATTAACACATTTCCCACAAAGAAGATTCCAAGCACAGATGGATTCTCTGGTGAATTCTTCCAAACACTTAAGGAATAAACCTAATCTTATACAAGTACATTCAGGAAATAGATTAAAATATAAAGAGGGAGCACTTCCCAGTTTGTTCTATAGGAGGCTAGGAAACATTGACACCAAAATCTGACAAACATATTACATGAAATAAAATCTTAAAGGAAAAATAGCTAATGTGAACATAGACATGAAAAGTAAGGCTAATTATAATAATAATGTCTTTTGTAATTTATACTACATAGAAAAATAAAATAAATGACAAAGAGTGGGGGTAGATAAAGGATACCAAGTATTCTAATGTTTTCACATTGGAGGCGCAAGTGGTAAAAGTACTATTTAAGGTGGTCTGTATTAAGTCCAGAATAAAGAAAAATAATATGTAAGAAATATGTTCAGCTGGTGCCTTGGTTTGCCACAGGGCTGCCAATGTAAGGTACCAGAAATGGATTGGCTTTATAATGGGGTTTTTATTTAGGATAAAAGCTCACAGTTCCAAGACTGTGAAGTGTCTGAATCAAGGCACCAACAGAGATGTTTTCTCACCAAAGTCAGCTACCAAGTGGTGAAGGAGGACGTCAGGTAATCTCTGCAAGGCCTCTTCCTTCCCTCTAGGCTCTGCCAACTCCCAGAGCTCTGGAGCAACCAGGCCTATGGCTGTCCCTTTCCAGCCCTCTTCTCTGAGTCTGTCAGGGCTTCTCGGCCTTTCTGCCTCTGAGGCACACTAGGGGTCCTCTCACATGGCAGAATCAAACATGGCGGCAAGACAGACAGTTCCATCCATCTACCTCATGGGTTTTAAGCTCCCTTTCATTCAGAAAGAGAGTGGGCATCACCCTCCTAAAATCCTCAAGGATGAAGAATGAACAAACATAAGAGGGGAATGCAACTATGGACTAGAATAGACATTATTATTCTAGTAAAGGAGGAACTTGCATCACCGATATAAAAATAGTGGCCACCAGAGGTCCTGAAGGGAGGGAGAGAGGAAAAAAAAAAAAAAGAAATACCACTACATTCCCACAAAAAACCTAAAATTAAATGACCAATATACCAACTGTTGCAAGTGGATGAGGAACAACTGAACTCTCACATACTGCTGACAGGAATATAAATCAGAGCAGTCACATTGGAAATCTACAATATCTACTAAAGTTCAATATTATGAATGCCCCATGATCCAGCAATTCCACCCGAGGGTAGAGCCAAGATCAGTGAATGCTTCTGTTCATCAAAAGACATATACAAGAACATCCAATCAGCATTGCCTAAATTGGAAACAACTGAATTGTCCAACAATACTCAAATACATAAATAAATTGAAAAATATTCATACCATGGAACATAATCTACAATAAGAAATGAGTTATTAAAAATAAGGAAAAAGCATACTTCAAATTCTTGAAGTATACATTTATGATTTATGCACATTTCGATATGTAACCTGTACTTCAATTTTTTAAATTAAAAAAAAAATTCTACAGGAGAAGGAATGGTACTAAAATGAATACCAAGAAGGTCTGCAGAAATAGTAAAGCCTATTTCTAAATCAAATGTTAAAATGGCTTTTAACATATTAGAGATGAAGCAGTTAAACTCAGTAAGATTAAATTGTTTGTCAATGACACACATTTAAATAGATAATAAGGGAATCTGGCCTTGAAACCTAGTCAAAATCCCACCTCTACTAAATACAAATAAGGTCTCAAATTTCATCTTTTTTTTTTTTTCTCAAATTATTTCTAGAATTATTTAGCAAAATCACAAGCTCTTAATTCCAAATTTGGCATTTCTTTGTTCAGATTATAAAATTTACCTAAAGAATCATAGATTAAGGAATTTCATCGCAAAGGTGAAAATCAGGAGGACATTTGTGAAGACATTACTCTTGTTTTCATCTGTCATACCCAAGGTTTTGCATTAGGTAGGGTCAGAGTGACCTCCTTTTGGAAGAAAACCTTTAACAGACTGGGAAATGGTAGAGCAATCGTTTCTAGAAAATGCTGTTAACAGAGTGTTTGAGAATTAATTCCTCACAACTGGACAATGAAGGGAATCTAGATGAGTTGCCAAAACCAGGTTTTAAATAAATCTGCAATCCTTTACAGTTATTTCTAAAAAGCAATGGGAATTTGGATGAATTAACAAAAAGCCTTTCTAAGCAGAGTTCTTACAGTGATAATATATCATAATTAAAGCTTACCTCCTTCCCTCCTTCCTTCCCTCTCTCCCATTCTTCCTTCTTTCTTCCCTTCCTTCCTTCCTCTCTCCCTCCTTCCCTCCCTGCTTCCCTTCCTTCCTTCCACCTACCTTTTTAAAAAATCTTTCCTTTTTAATGTCTTTCTTCAATGACTTAAGACTGAAGCAGATAAATGGTTCAAGGGCAATGATTACAACACAAGACATTTGAATGATATATATTGTGTAGTCCTGTTAGAAATATTTTGGGATAATAAAAAGAAATGACAAGAAAAAGTCCACACCAATAATAGAAAATGCTAGTTTCCTATAGTTCCCTGGAGAAATGACATGGTCTTGCTGTCGGTAGAGATAGCTGAGACGCTAGTACTGCCAATTCTGCTCTTTATGACTGAGTCAGACATGGCAAAATTTAGCAGGTAAGATGGGGGAAGAAAACCTATAGTACATGTAAATAGTAATACTATCTGTATTTTAAAGATGTATCATTTTAAAAGCTGTTGGAAGCAATAGATCAGAAATGGGTTGACTTTTACAATGGAAATTTATTAAGATAAAAGCTTACAGTCCTGAGGCTGTGAAAATGTCCATATCAAGGCTTTATCAGATGATGCTTGTCTCCTCAAGGGCCAGTTGCTGGTGGTCCTGGATTCCTGGAACGTGGCAAGGCACAATAGCAACAATTGCCAACCTTGGTCTCTGCTTCTTGTCTGAGCCTCATTGGTTTCAGCTTCTGTGGCTTTTTTCTCTCCCAGGTCCTTGATTTCAGCTTCTGGAGGTTTCTGGGTTCCTCTCTATCTCTGTAGCTTTCTACTTCATCTGAGGCTTTTTTTTTTTTTTTTCCTTTATTTACGAAGGACTCCAGGAAGAGGATTAGAAACCTAAACTGGGTCATGTCCTACTAAAGTGATCTAATTGAAAAGAAGGTCCCTTAACTGAATCTAATCAAAAGGTCCCATCTACAGTAGATTTGCATGCATAGGAATGGATTAGCTTTAAGAATAGAATTTTCTGGGGTCCACAAAAGCTTCAAACTGCCACAGTCATTATGTAGAGCACTTTAAAGCACTTTTCAGTAACTAGGTAATGCATGTATAACATGAGTCCTATTTCCCCTTTGTAGAGTGTAGAAAAGAGCAGCCTGATTGACCAATGAAAATGAGTTGTCTAGAATCTTCTTCATTGATCCATCCCTGTTTTGGAATATTTTCACTTATTTTCCTCAGGAACAGTAAATGTTCAGCTTTACTCTATCCTTGATTTTGGAAATTAGGTTGTTATATCCTAAAAAGTCAGGAAGTATATATAGGATAACTAAGCCACTGACCACGCATGTTCTCAGCTGCAAATTACTATGATCTTTGATTGCTATGACTCCCATAACAGACAGAGGCAGCTTCTTGAGTCAATCCAAACCATAAGTAACTGTACATTTGAGGTAAATATGCATTTTTGTCTGTATTACCATGGAAGATATTTAAATTTTCTCCATATATATAAAGACCTACTTAAAGACCTGTCGGCTTTTGACATGGTAATTAAAAAAACTCCTTGAGAAATTGCACATTAGTATAAATTTAATTTGCACATAAATAATTCAAAATAATGAAATTATTTAATATCTGATTATTCTTGCTTAGAATGCAAGAAGGCCTGGATCATCTACAAATCCTCAATTTTAATTTTTTCTGCCCTGTTGTATTTGTGTGTAAGTATATATATATATGTAATGTGTGTGCGTATGTAATATAGAATGAGAAATGATGATTCATAAAATTAGTAAATTTGCTTGAAACTTGAGAAAATTGCACTGAGGAAAGAAACTCACCATTTTGGGGGAGTGGGAAGTATAATTGCTATGCATCATATCCTATATAATAAATAGAAATTTCCATAAACACCTACTTATTCAATTAAAAGTGTTACAGGAATTTGATTTACTTATAGCCTTTTTATTTCTCCCATTCTCCTACTGAAGGGTCATTACATATTGGTATGCACAAAATGTCCTTGCTTCTTCCCTTACTGCGGGCATGAATCTTCTTTCCAGTTAACTTAGCATAGCTGGCTTGATAGAAAGTTCTGGCATTATCACTGGGGCTATCTTCAAAGAGAAATTTCTTGCCTTCTTACCAATCCTTTTCAAGTCCTTGGAATGTTTTAATATAGACATTTCACAAGAATCAATTGAGAATTGATAACATTTGACATGCATACTTTCTTTTTTGGTCCCATATTTTCCTGAGTTTTATTTGAGGTTATATTGTTAACCTATTCTATTTTATTCCTGCACTTTCTCATTAGCTTTTAGTTATAACCTTCCTGTGAGGTCTAAATTAGTGTTAGGACTGAGACACGAGTTAATGATAAACTTAGCCACTTTTGGTATGATGACTCAGAAGATGTAGCTGGCCAACTTTTGAATTGGAGGTAATGACTGGACATGGTAGAAGGGAGACAGGTTTTTCTTAGAGGAATAAGATCAAATGACTTCTGTGAAATAATAGAAGCCAGAAAATGAATGGAGTGAGCCTTTTTAAGTTCAGTTTTCTATTTACAAAACCACAAGACTTTTATAAATTGCCAGACTGCATTGCATAAACCAAATGCCAGCAGAGCACTGACCTTTCAAATTACTGGCGTAGTAGAAGCCAAGATCAGAAAGCTCAAACTTAAAGCAAACACTGACAAGAAATCCTACAGAAATGACTTCTGTATCTGGTAAACATAACATAACATGACATATTGTAAACTGTGTTTGGCTTTTTAGGTAGAATAGTCTACAAGGGTTTAACTGTTTTTGAAAATATATTTCTGTAAATTTGTAGTATTTGGGTTATATTTGTAAAATATTGTCTATATTTTAAAGAGAAAGAATGGAAATTTGCTATAAAAATATTTATAAAAGATGATGGTAGCAGAGTTAGTGAGAGCTGAAAATGAGGTGGAGTAAGTAGGGTGCCAATAGGAGTAGAACTGGAAGATTGGGAAAAGGGAAGTTACGTCTGCAGAAAAAAAAATGAATGCGCTATATAAAGAGGTGGCATTTTTAAAAGGTCCCATTCTGAATATATTATAGAGAACAATTTTAAAATAGATCATGATAAATTTTGATTCAGATTTCCAACTTCAAAATGCTGTGAGCTTCCATTGTGTATTAGTCCGGGTTCTCTAGGGAAACAGAATCAACAGGAGATAATCTGTAAATAGCAGGAAATTTTATAAGATTCTGTCACATGACTGTGGTAATGTGCAAGTCCAGATTTCAAAGGCAGGCTGCAAACTGGGGGCTCTGATGAAAGTCCAGTGAAGGTCCTTGATGAGTTTCTGGGAGAAATTGCCTGTCCAAAGCTGGGAAATTCTCTCTAAATACTGAAATCACTTCCCCTTTTAAGGTATTCAACTGACTGGATAAAGTGTCACTTGTTGCAATCTCCCTGGTTGGTCAACGATGTAATCAGTTGTCTATGCAGTAAACTCACTGAGGACTAAAGTCCATAAATTATTTTACAATTTTACAATTAACCCAGTGCTTCATTGACTGAACAACCGGGCACAGTTACCTGGCCAACTTGACACATTAGTCTAACCATCACAGTACACTCCTTGCCAATTTGACAACCATACATGTTACCTTAAGTCATACTTAGTCTTTAAGCAAAAACATTAACAGTCATGCATATATATATATTTCCACTCAACCATGTTCATTTCTCCTGTGTACAACCAGAGATGCATTAATTCCCTACAGAATAGAGTTCTAGATCTTGGGTAATAATCACTCTCAAACTTGACATCCTTAAATATTATGCCATGAAACTAATACAACTTGTCATTCAATAAGGGAAAGGGTTAGGGAAGAAAACAAAGATATTCATTTCATGTACATATACAATCATGCTCATACCAAAACAAGGAAGAAAGATTCATGACTATTATAATCCTCATTTCTGTAACTGGTCACATGGTCAAAATTCACATTTATCACTACCTACTTCCACTACCAATTTCATGTTCATGTTACCCTCAGCAAGCACTTCAGCTGGCCATGGTTCTTTGCCTGGTATGGTGACCTATACTTTCATTCCTGAAGGTTCTGAGCAATTGTTAGTCTTGCTAGTACTGGCTTGTTACAATTTTCCATTGACATCATAGGGCATGGCAGTACTAAAAGATACCTTTGAGGATCTCCTGTATCCCAATCAAACTCTTCTTTATAGACCAGCAGAGCTTAAGGTTGCAGGGACAGGAAGCAAAAATTTCCCTAGTGGATAACCAGGGGTAATAGTGAGTGGTGCCACTCACATTTCCAGCCCTTGATTCCCGGACCTGTGAATCCTGGCTATGGTAGAAACATCACCATAGATGTTAGAGCATACACAGCCTCCTAGAGAATACTGCCCCAGCCCTGCAAGGTATTGCCATCTGGTTGGTGCTGTAATTGAGTCTTCAAAAGGTGATTCCACTCTTCTATCAATCCAGCTGCTTCAGGGTGATGGGGAACATGGTAAGACCAGTGAATTCCATGATCATGTGTTATTCTCACAGATCATTTGCTGTGAAATGGGTTCCTTGATCTGAAGCAATGCCATGTGGAATGCCATGGTGGTAGATAAGACATTCGGTAAGTCTAAGGATGGTAGTTTTGGAAGAAGCATTGCATGCGAGAAATGCAAATCCTTATCTGGGGTATGAGTCTATTCCAGTCAAAACGAATCACTGCCCCTTCCATGGTGGAAGTGGTCCAATGTATTCAACCTGCCACCAGATATGGGGAAAGTTGCCATATCAGGGACTGAGTGTGGGTCTCTGCTGCTGGCAGATTGGTACACAGCAGTGGATGTAGCAAAGTCAGCCTTGGTGAGGGGAAGTCCACGTTGCTGAGGTCATGCATAATATCAGTTACTACATCCATGGCCATATTGTTCATGAGCCCATTGGGCAATGACAGGAGTGGTTAGGGAAAGAGGCTGAGTGCTAGCCACAGAGCAGGTCATCTTATCCACTTGATTATTAAAATCTTCCTCTACTGAAATCTCCCTCAGTTGAGCATTCATGTAGGACATAAATACTTTCATGTTTTTTTCCCTACTCAGAAAGGCCTATCCACATATCTCTTCCCCAAACCCCTTTGTCACCAATTTTCCAATCATGTTCCTTCCGAGTCCCTGACCATTCAGCCAAACCATTGGCAACAGCCCATAACTCAGTGTACAGACACACCTCTGGCCATTTCTTCTACCAAGCAAAATGAACAATCAGGTGCACTGCTCAAAGTTCTGTCCACAGGGAGGCTTTGCCCTCACCAATGTCCTTCATGAATGTCCCAGACAAGGACTGCAGTCCTGCAGCTGTCCACTTTTGGGTGGCACCTGCATATTGTGCAGAACCATCTGCAAACCAGGTCCAAGTTTTCTCCTCCTCCATCAACTGACTATAAGGGACTTCCTAAGAGGCCAAAGCTGTGGACTGAGAAATAGAAGGTACATGGCTAGGGTGGTGACCATGGGAATTGGGGCTATTTCCTCATGTGACTTACTCGTGCCTTCAGTACCCACTTGGACACTGTCTTGTATATACCACTTCCACTGTATTATGGAGTGCTGCTGTGCATGCCCAGTTCTTATGTTTGGTGGGTCAGACAATACCCAGCTCATGATAAGCAATTCAGGTCTCATGGTAGCTTGACGAAGTGTTCAGTCTCTACTAAGGCCCAGTATCAGGCTAGGCCAAAAGTTGTTTCTCAAAAGGAGAGCAGTTATTTGCAGAGGATGGCAGGGCTTTGCTCCAAAATCCTAAGGGTCTACATTGTGATTCTCCTCTTGGGGCCTGCCAAGAGGAGGCATCTCTATTTGGCACTGAAACTTCCAGCACCATTGAATCTGTGGGATCATGTGATCTAAGTGGTAGTGCAGCTTGCACAGCAGCCTGGACTTGCTGCAGAGTCTCCTCTTTTACCAGTCCCCAATCAAAACTAGCAGCTTTTCTGGTCACTCAGTAAATGAGCTGGAGTAGAAAACCCAAATGAGGAATGCATTATCTCCAAAATCTGAAGAGACCAACTAAGCATGTGCCTGTTTTTTGGTTGTGGGAGGGGCCAGATGCAACCAATTATTCTTCACTTGAGAAGGGATATCTCAACATGCCACACACGACTGGACACCTGGAAATTTCATCAAGGTGGCAATGCCCCTGTATTTTTGTTGGATTTATCTCCCATCCTCTCCTATGCCAATGCCTTACCAATAAGCCTAGAGTCTTTGCTACTTCTTGCTCACTAGGTCCTATCAACACGATATCATCAATATAATGGACCAGTGTGATGTCTTGTGACAGGGAGAGATGATCAAATTTCCTGTGGACAGTTTTATGACATAGGGCTGGAGAGTTGATATACTGTTGAGGCAGGACTGTGAAGGTATATTGCTTGCCTTGCCAGGTGAAAGCAAACTGTTTATGGTGGTCCCTACTAATAGTAATTGAGTAAAAAGCATTTTCCAGAGCAATAGCCACATACCAGGTACCAGGGGATGTGTTGATTTGCTCAAGAAATGATACCACATCTGGGACAGCAGCTGCAATTGAAGTCACCACCTGCTTAAGTTTTCAATAATCTACTCTCATCCTTCAAGACCCATCTGCTTTCTGCATAGGCCAAATAGGAGCATTGAATGGAGATGTGGTGGGAATCACCACCCCTGCATCCATGAGATCCTTGATGGTGGCACTAATCTCTGCAATCCCTCCAGCAAACCAGTATTGCTTTTAATTTACTAGTTTGCTAGGCAGAGGCAGTTCTAGTGGCTTCCACTTGGCCTTTCCAACCATAATAGCCCTCACTCCACAAGTCAGGGAACTAATGTGGGAATTCTGCCAGTTACTGAGTATGTCTATTGAAATTATGCAGAAATAACTGCAGAATGGGTCCAGTAGCCCCCTGGGCCCACTGTGAGACAGACCTGATCTAAAACTACATCAGTCACCTGACCTTGATAAGCCTGTATTCTGACTGGTGGACCACAGTGATGTTTTGGGTCTCCCTGGAATTAATGTCACTTCTGAGCCAGTGTTTAGTAATCCCCAAAATGTCTGATCGTTTCCTTTTCCCCAATGCACAGTTACTCTCATAAAAAGCCCTAGGTCTCCTTGAGGAAAGGTGGGAGGAAGATTAACAGTATACATTTTTGACAGTTTAACGGGATCCTTCCCCAAGGGGACATAGCCTTCTCATTCAAGGGGCTCTGTGTCTGTAAACTCCCAAGTCTGGGAATTGATTAAGGGGCCATGATTCTCTGCATTGTAATTCAAGTTAGGGTTTTGTTCACTCAACCCACAACTCTTCTGCTTGTACAGATCCACAAGAAATTTAGTAGACTGCCCATCTATTTCACTTCTAGTTATCTCATGACCTATTAGCCAATGCCATAACTACGTGACTCAGACTATTTTAAGTGCTTCTTTGAATCTGCCTTTCACTGTGGTAGCCATGCCCACTTTGTCTTTGACAATTAACTGCCAATACTTGACTTTTACTGGACTGAGATCTGATCATCCCTATATGTTTAAATGTTCTAGACTACAGAGAAGAGCAACCACAGAGCTCTTCAGGGAAGATGGAGTTAGTCTTACAAATTTATTCTTCATAGTCCTGGTTAAAGGTGTGTCTTCTGGACATTCCTGGGGAGAGTGGGCAGATCTCAAATGGTAAATCCATTCTAGCATTCCACTCTTTCTAAGCCTTTGAATTCCCTCTTCTACTGTATACCAGGGAAAGCTGGGCATCTCAGCCTCAGACATGCTAGGCCATCTTTTGGTCCATGTTTTAGTCAGCCACCATAACAAACTGTTAGAGCCTTTTCTAACCCCTGGAGCTATAGCATTGAATTCAGAATTTCTGCTTAGTGCGCCCATATCAATGAATTCAGCCAGATACAACTTTACATTTCTCCTACTATTATCCCATACTCTTAGTGTCCATTCCCACACATATTCCCCTGATTTCTGTCTATATAAATTGGAAAACTCATGCAATTCTCTCAGAGTATAGCGTGCTTTCTCATGAATCACACTTTGTATTCTACCTTTGGGGACTTGTGATTTTAGTTGAGTAATAGGTCTTGAAGAGGAGTGCTGGGGTGGGTAAGCAGAAGGATTTGAGATGCCTTGCAAGCTACTGACCTCAGGGCACCCTTTGCATTTCCATCTGGTAAAACAGGATTAATCTCTTCCTGCAAGGGTTAGAAGGCAAATTCCTCAGAGCATAGTGGAGGTTGGGCAGTGCCTGCCCGAGTTTGACTGATACCTGCCTTAGGGCTGGGAGGAGGTCCAGACGCCCTGGGCAGCCAGAGGCTGGGTAATGCAGGCTTTAGTTTGACTGGTTCCCACCTCAGGGCTGAAAGGAGTTCTGGACTCCCCAGGGCAGGCTGGAAGCTGGGTGATACAAGGTTGGCAAAACTGATTGCCACAGAGCAAGAAATCACAGGTTTATCTGGTAAAGTCTCAGAGAATTTAGGTTTCCAATATTCCCCACTGATACTATCATCATCCCATATGTCTCCATCCCAATCTTCTGGGTTCCACTCCTTTCCAATCAATACCTTCACTTTAATTATAGATTCTCAGTGAGGTTGAGTTTTAGTTTCCTTTGTAACTCTGCTACTCATAAAAAGAGAATCTGAGTTTGTTTTTCAGAGATCTCAAGCCTGTGGCAACATGAAACAAGATTTTCTTTCAGAGCATACATAGTAACTTTCATATCATTCATGGGGCATTTAAAATGCAAATTTGAAGTCTTTAACACATCTCCTTCTTTTGTAACTGCATCCAGAGTGTCTAGGAGGAGCCAGCCAACATCACTATACCTTTTAACTCCACAAAACTCTGTTAAGGTATTGAAAACACTCACGCAAATCCTTGCCTCTTATAAGCATGGAGGTAGGGGGATCCAGTGATGCTATTTTGCGTATCTCCATTGCCAATTCACACCATGGACTGTTAGTGGTCTCTTCATTATTGGAAAAGGAGTCATTACTACCCTTGAGTCCAATTGGAATAGAGAGCCAATTGCAAAACTCCCAGCACCACTTCAGACATCCCATGTTTAACATTCTTTTCCTCAAGAACCACTCCTGGTACCCAGCTGTTTTAGTCAGGGTTTTCTAGGGAAACAGAATCAATAGGCAATACCTATAAGTAGTGTGAGATTTTATAAAATTCTCTCATGTGACTGTGGGGATGCACAAGTCCAGATTCCACAGGCAGGCAACAAACCGGGGACTCCAATGAAGTCCAATGAAGGTCTTTGATGACTGTGGGAAAAGTTGACTATCCGAAGTTGAGCTGGGAAACTCTCTTTGAATGCTGAAATCCCTTCTCCTTTTAAGGTATTCAACTGATTGGAAAAACTGTTAGCTGTTGCTGAAGGCAATCTCCCTGGTTGATTGTAGATGTAATCAGCCATCTATGCAGTAAACTCACTGATGACTGAAGTCCATAAATGTTCTTGTATTACAATTAGCCCAGTGCTTGCTTGACCAAACAACTGGGCGCTACTACCTGGCTGAGTTGACACATTAGCCTAACCATCACACATTGTTATCCTTTTTCCCATACATTTCTTTATAAGTTCACTTAGACTATATAAAAGTACAGATAACATTTACTTCACAACCAAATAAAATTTATGTGTATATATATATATATATATTCATGCAGAAATACAGAGAGAGAGAGATTTTCTCAGTCTGTGCTTAAAATGTATTTATTCTCCAGAGGTGTTTTATCATTGATGAAATGAAAAGTACAGTTTTTTCTATGTCTTCAGTTTTCTGGTTTGAAATTTTTCTGCCAACATTCTAATTTTCACCTACAAATTTTCATCACCTATATAAATTTTAAAAGAGCAGATTTTACCGTGTTTCAATTTAAACAGATGATTAGAGATATGTATTTCTAAACAACATTTACTTCTTCTATATCTGAGTAAATGGTTGTAAGAGCAAGGAGAAATTATTTTAAAGATATATCATTATATGTAGCATTTTAAAGCACATTCAATTGCTGTCAAGTTTGGGGATTTTTTTAATGTGGTGAATATGTTTCTCTTTCACAGCAAAATTCTATGCATGTGAGCCATCTATAGCCAGACTTTATTGTAAACGTTTGAAAGGCTATTCCAACTATGGGATATTGCTAGCCAGTTAGTAAAAAGCAAATTGAGTCTATTGAGAGATGAATTCGCCAGCTGAAAACAGTACATTTGCCTTAGCGTCATCATATATTCTACCCACCAAACTCATCCTCCAAGACAGCATCCTTAATGAGCTTCCTGAACCAATTAAACATAAGCAGGAAGCATCAGTCATCAACATTGACTATTTTCAGCTAATCAGCTGTCTGCACCAAATTGAGAAAAGGAGGAACAAACTAAAAGCTGTTTTTCTTTCCACTCTTCCTTCACTTTGTTGGTTTCTCCATTTTACGGATGCAGTGCCTTCCATACATACGGATAAATGAGTGTATTATTATTCAGTAGAATAAAATGATTTTCAGTGGGCTTAAGTAATTTGCCTAAAGGCACACAATTAATGTGTGGATGGGACTCAAAATTATGTCCTTTCCTCTGTTACAATTGTTCCATAAATATGTACATTTTGATTGATTTTGTCTTTACATTAGAGCAGACTCAGATAACAGAACACAAACAGGATGAAGAAATACATTTTTACTCTCATATGTGTTCCCTTCTTCAAAGTCAGGATTGGGGTAGCCCTGTTGATTCTTAGTGGTGATAATAGTAATAATGATAAAGACAAGTAACCATTGCTAACTACTTACATATGCTAGCACTTCACATTATTTAACCCAAATAATATAAAACCTTCCAAATAGATATTATTAACCCTATTTAAAGATGAGAAAAATGTAGTCACAGAAGAAATAATGTTAAATTTGGGGGATGTTGACATTTTTACAACATTTCCTATGTCTTATAGGTATATGGAATGGCTTTATTTGTATGTGGTGAAAAGAAAAAGAGATTTGTTATGGTATGTGGCATGAATGTGTCATCTATAAAATGATTGATTTTCATTTGTCCCTAAAGGAAATTGGCTTCATGATCATTCTATGTACTCAGTTTACTTTAAAGCAGGGGTTCTTAACCTTTTTTGTTCCACGGACCCACTTGCCAGTCAGGTGAAAACCACAGGCCCCTTAAATAAGTCTACACTATACTGTGTATTAATTAATAAATATATCACACCCTCACCAACACGTGCCTACAAGAATAAAGTCTTAACCAGGAGTCAAGCTCATGGACTCCTGGTTAAGAATCCCTGCTTTAAAGTTACATCTATGTGCAGCATCCTTTTTGCTTTATTAAAGAAAGGTGGGAGTGGGCTCCTCTTTTATGGAAGGTATGTACATTTCTCAAAGGTGCTTTAAGAGTAAAATGTGAAATAGCACTTGCCTTTGAGGGTGGAGTGACAAAACTTAGGTAGAGTTAATTATTATGCATGTTGCCTCTGAGAAGGGCTGGAGAAGGGGATTGTAAAGAGCTGATTCCTCAGCAAAAGAAAAAGGAGGATTCCATTACAATGGCCCAAAAAACTAAAATTGCCTCTCTGCTCTAGGAAAACTGGATTTTTTGTGTTCATTGGTTTTTAAAAATATTCCTATATTCCAGATTTACGATAAAGTATTTTATACATACTAATTTTTTAAAGATTATGTAAACATTCCTCTTCTTTTGGGTTTATAGAAACTAGGATGACAAGCACAAACATATTGGGGCAGTATTTCCTGGCATAGTTCTTCAGTGTCAAAGTTTTTGTTGAATCAGTTTCAAAAAGTCTTCATATTGTTTTGAACTCTTTCTTGTTAATGATTAAAAAGAAATATAATAAGTTTACAGGACTAAACCTTTCCTGATTTTCCTATTTTAATTTTATCTTGTTGCATATTCATGAATTCCAATTTGGAAACATTTTAAAGAATATTCTGAGTGGTTTTTTAGCAAAAAGCTATGCCATATCCTTTGAAATGGATATTTATCCTTCAAAATATGTGCTACATAGTATATGTTCAATTACTGTCATTAAAAGAATAAGTTAATCAACCAATTTGCTAGTCAGTGGGTATGAATCCAAAAGTTATTCTAAATCCTCTAGAATAACATCTAAAATATCTCTAATGATTTGAGTAAAAGTGTATGCATTTACTAAATTAGATATAAAGGGCATTAAAGACAGGGAAATCTAAATAAAATTATTTTCCAATTTCAAATAAATAAATCAAAATATGTTTATTTGACATCTACAATGTAGAAAACATTCTGTAGTCATTATGAGAGGAGTGTAAAAATGATTAAATCTTGGTTTCATCTTCAGAAAACTTTTACTTAATTAAGAAGACATGGCATATGCTCAAGGAAGGTAATTACATGCCAGTGATTGGTATAGGCAGAATGAAAAGATCACAGAAATTTTTCTGGCATGGACAGAGAAATTCTTGAGATAGAACTTTAAAATAGAATAAAATGTGCTGAGTTAAAGAAAAGGAAAGGGTTTTTTGTGTGTGTATGGAAAAGAATACAAAATTTGGGAATGAGGAGAATAGAAAGCAAGCATAAACTGAATGATAGACATAGAATTCACATAATTTCTGTGACATCAGGGAACAGAAGTTTGTTGCTAGGGAGTTGCATTTAGACATGTTTCAAAAAAAATAGTATATAGGGTCTTGACTTTCAGGCAGTCAACTTTTTTCTTCTAGGTCTAATTTCCAAAAGAATGCCACTGGACGTTGTATTAGGGGAGAAGGAGAGTCCCTGCACTTATGTAAATTTGGAAAATGTCGGCATGAATCTCAATTATAATTGGTTACTAAATGATTCTCATTAGCCTTTATAGTTCATGAATATCTAAGAAAGGACCATATTATACATTTTCCAAATGTCTTTCTGCAGCTCATCTTTCCAGGCTTTTATTCTTCCTCCAGACACATGTTGGGAAACAGTATTCTAAGCATTTAGCCAGGAAAATAACATGGTAAAATTTCTGATTTGGGGATATGGTGAAATTACTAATACGGTGGCAGTGGAGAGAAGAGAATGATGGAGTTGGGAAGATAAGTTGTAACGATAAATGGATGGTGGAGATGAATAACTCCATTATAAGATATAAATTGATGTAGTACTTTTTTCACATCAAAGAGCTGCTTAGATATGAACTAAAGAGTACAAGGGCTACAGATAAAGATTTGTGTATATTTGTATATAGATGAGAGTAGAATCTTTTAAGACACATTCCCAGAAAGAAGCTAAAAAGAAAAGAACAGAGGATTTATACTAACTGAAGAACTTACATTTTTCTCCAAGTGGGGAGGAAGGTAAGTAAACTAAGGAGAAATCAGGATAGTTTAGTCCAAAAGAGGAGGGAATTTGAATTAGAATCTTAGTGGGAAAAGCTATTATTTCCATTGATTTAGAAACTCATTGAAAACTTTTGTAAATCAAGTTTTATTAAACTGTGAGAATGAAAATGAACATTTGTAGATTGTGAAATAATTGAGGAGTGAGAAAATAGAAATAATAGATCAGAGCTCTCATGTAGAGGAGAGGAAGATATTGACCCTATCAAAGGGAGATGGGATGGTTAGGGACCTGGAATCATGGAGATGGGGCTTGGATATATTTGAATAAATTGTTAACAGGAAACAGGAACTATGTCTCCTCCTCAGAGACTTGGTAAATAATGAGACAGATTTTAAAGAGGCAAAGAAACTGACTAGTGGAAAAATGATGTAATGTACTAGTTTATTTCCAAGGGCACTATGTTGGTGTCTCATGGAAATGTTGACCACCTGTTCTGAGGAGTATGCTAGAGAACCAAGAGATCAAACACAAAGATTGCCAGGAAGCAAATGTGTCCCATTTGTGGGTTAGAGAATTACTGATTTTCTCTTGCTAAATAACAAATTAACACAAATTTTGCAGCTTAAAACCATAACCATTAATTATTAATAGCTCATAGTTCTAAAGGACAGAAACCTGAGTGGGTTCAGATGGGTTGTCTGCTCAGTGATTCCAGGGCTGAAATCAAGGTGTCACCCAGAATTGACACTTTTTTTGGAGGTTCTGGGGGACAATCTATTTCCAGGCTCATCTAGATTGTTGGCAGATTTCAGTAGTAGGACTGAGGACCTGTGTTCCTTGCTGTTAAAAATAAAGAATATATTTTTTATTGTAATAACAAAATGAGTATTATATACATGCTACTTTTCCCTTCTCCATCACATTAGCAAAACTCTAAGAAAACAGTTAAAGGCATTTGAACTCATATTTTTCAGAAACAGAACTATACAAAACTATATTTTAATTTAACTTAAACTATCTGTGGTGGGCAAAATTGTAAAATGGGTCCACAAGATTTCCCACTCTAGTTTCTGTGACTGTTAATATGATGAGATGTCACTATTATGTTCACTACATTACATGGGCAAAGGAATTTTGCAAATATAATTAGGGTTATTAATCTGTTGACTTTGAGTTAATCATAGGGAGATTATCTGGGTAGACTAACATAATCACATGAGTCCTTTAGAAGCTGGAGAGTAAGTCAGAGAGATTGGGGACTGGTCAGAGGGCTCCTGCTGCTGCCTTGAAGATGTAAGCACTGACATTGGGAAGGCCTGAGAAGGCCTGAGAAGGTCTACTAATACCCATGGCAAAGAACTGACAAGAGCTGAGAGTGAGCCACCTTACAGCCATCACGGGTTTTGGTTTTTGTTGTGTGTGTCAAGAGTATACTTTGAAAAATGTAATATAAATAATTAATTGATAAAGAATTCTTTAGTATATTCTGGATATGTAAGCAATATTCTAATAGAATATATAATAAACTAGATAATAATCAAAATGTTAATTTTTAATGTCTGTATTATGTAAAGTACTGTATAGAGATTTTTTCATCTCAATGAAAAGAGTGGCCCAGGTATATTATTGTCCTCATTTTAGATATGAGGGAGTCAAGTTATTCAGTAAATTTCCTACTGTCTCATAGTTAGTATATATTGGAATCAGGATCCAAATCTTGGTCTGTTGGGCTGCAGAATCCAAACCCTTGAAGAGAATGCAAAATAACAAAAGGATAAATTGTGTATTTTACTTTTGTGGGGTATAGGTAATATATTATCATTTATCTTTACTTTGCTTTTTCAGATTTAGAATTTTATGTGCTTTGTTTCTGTGTCTGCGATACCCCATTACCACATTCCTCTCCAGGAATAGCATACCCATGAACATATTAAACACAGTAAAGAAGCTTTGTTTAAATTAACATTTCCTAAATTTACTTGACTATGAAACAAGATTTCTTTTTTAATTTAACACCTATTAACACATTTTGGGAAATGGTGTTAAGTAGAAATAGAGTTTAAAAATTATCTTCAAGTCATTTTAGCATTTCTTTTTATGTTAGGAAAAATAATTTTAAGTAACAGGAATATTTCAGAATTCATAACCTAAATTTTTTTTGGAAAGTTTATGAATTGTCAAAATTCAGTTGCTTAATGTGTTCTTTAAACACCAAACATATTTGTCCTAGAAGTAGTGAGGTTATTTTATTCTATATTTTTCAATATGAAATGCTGTCTTCAGGTGGTATATTTAATTATTGAATACTAATTTGGAAAATCTGTTATTTGGAAAATCTCTTAGAAGTAACAACCCTAATGAAACCCTAATGGTTTCATAAAGAACTATGAGAATTTAAATGCCCATTAAATGGGCAACCGAGATACTTCTCATTCATAATGTATCAGTACCCTCTAGTGTCTCATATTTGGTCATGTGTTCATTTCCAAACCTGTCCTGGAGGGGTGAACATCACATATTGGATCATTTTATTCAGTCTTAGTATTACTGAAATACTCTATTATTCATAACATCACCTTTTGAGAAGGAGTTCAGGCATTTCCAATCTCATTCAAAATATTACCAGCACCTCTGTGCTGTAGGGGAAAATGGCTATTGCATCCATTTTGCTCATAAAAGTAAATGAAATACTTGGAACCAAGGACCAAGAACTTGGCTAAATTTCTTAAGTGATTTGTGGAAATGGAAGTAGGACTTAAGTCTTTGGTCTTAAGGTTCAGTACTGTGTCATACACATTGGCCTATGTATTTGATTCAAGAAAGTAAAATGAAGCTATAAACTTACATGTCCAAAATTCTTGATTCTTTTGACTTAATCTTTTTTTCTGAAAGAATAGTACTGAGCTTTTTAAGAAATTTTTGACTGCTGATTTTAAAAACGGCACAATATTATCTGGCAATATACTGCAAAAGGAGTTGTGTGTTACATGAACTGCAAAAGAAGTTTGATTTACCATGCTTAAAGATTTGTTCAAAAATAATTCTCTAGCCAAATTACACATGAATAGGCAGGCCTGATTTTTATTTACTATGTATTTTTTTCAGCCTGCATTTCAAAGCAGTATCAATAATATGTAGTTTGAAGCTCTTTCCATAAAGGTCTACCTCATCTTTATTATAATTGCAATTGTTTTTATTTGTACGTGATGACTTCCTTTAGTAAGTTGTCTACACACAAAAAAATGTGGATCCATATAGGAGAATAATTGTAATATCTGCATATGTTTCTCAACAGAGATCTTAGTTTATTTTATTATTAATAAATGCTTTTGGTATTCACATTTAGTTGTTACAGGGTAGGTCAACGCCTAAACCTGGCAAGTGGGAACCTCTCCAGCTAGGCAGTGGTGGTGGAATGGTTGAACAGGTCAGCGGGGACTGTGATGATGAAGATGGCTGTGGGGGATCGGGAAGTGGAGAAGTCAAAAGGACGCTGAAAATCACAGACTGTAAGTGTATGCTTCAAACACATCTTTTAAAGCATAAGGATAATTATTATGAATATAAATATTATGGCAATGAATTCAGAATTAGGCAGGAGGAATTGGAACGGCAATCGTCTTATTTTTAGATGTTCAGGATGTGCATTGTTGTGTTTTTGTGTTTATTTTAAAGTAAGGGCCTTAAACGGAAATGTCACTTCTACTAAGAAAAAAAAATGGTGGATGACCATCCATTCTGAGAGTGATAAAGGTTTCTTAATCAGTCTTAGGGCATGAGACAGATAGTATGGTGGCTATTTAATGTATATTGATACGTAATGTAAAACTAAGGTACATAAGTCCTACTAAATAACCAAATTCTGAAATTATCATGCCATTCATGACGTAAAGAAGATTTCCTCTATTAGGTTTTATCTTGGTCAAGTTGAAATTAAATTGGTTAACTATATAGTAGGTTATAGTGTAAAACTATAGCTGGATTTAACTCTCGTGACTTTGCTCTTCTAAAAAATTTCACTAAGCATGATTGTATGGATTTGAAAAATATCTCTGATATTGCAGGACTGATCACTACCACAAAAGACAGAACTGCCAAATAATAATAACTCACCAAATGGATTTCCTTTCCTTGTCTTCACATACAAAATTAGGAATATGGGCAGTGGAACCAAACCAATCCACTGAGAAAGTGTGAAAGTTAGCAAGACCCAGAACAGTTGACCTTCAGGTTTTTATTTAGCTCAGGCTACACAAAAGGTCATCTTCTGGACCCGTGGCAACCCTACCTGGTGACTGGTCTGATGGTCTCCCTTTAAATCACTCACAGCTGCTTTGGGCAAATTGTTATATGTGGCCTTGCTTGAGTTTGATGGTATAGAATTCATTTGCTTTTTTGTTCTCTTAGAGCACTACAAATGCTTTAAACATCAATACCCCATTCCTTCCAAAATTTAGTTTTACAAGCTAAATACATTGGTTAAAGGAGTGGAAGCTAAAAGCAGTACAAAAAGTCAATTAACCTAAGGAATTATGTTTTCCTATTAGACCCAAAAATACATTTTATTTAATATAGAAGGTAAATAGATGGAAGTTAGTACACTGGAGCAGCAATTGAATAAAGGGCCATTAACACTTCTTGCCTTGATGTATTAATACAATCTCCTAATGCAAATTGACTATCTTCCACTCTTATAGGAAGAGATAAGAATATGTATTTCTGTATTGGCATTAATATAGCTTATCATATTAGTTTCTCATGTTCTTTTTTCCCTTTGTTGTTTAGTCCAAAAAAAGAAGAAAAAAACTAAAAGAAAGGATTTCTACTAGAAAATATATTTTTTTCTGATAGTTAGTGACCTCCTTTGTATTTTGTATTTGAGAAATTTTCAATTATTTTTATCCTATCTTTGGTATTTATATGCATAACAATTGTATTATCATTTGAATATTAGTGAGTGTAGGGCATAAACTTGTTAATTTAATCTATATCACTAATAACACAACACACACACAAAATAGGTTGAAATTTCAAATATTAAATAGTGTGTGTATGTAAAATTAGCATTTTATAGGGTTTTTTTCCACTTCCCAAAGTTATTTATAAGCACAAGAACTTGTCATATATTAATAGATAAGCGTTTTTTTATGGTTTTTCACAAGAGAAGTAGAGACTGTTGAGGGTATTAAACTACTAGTAGTTCTCTCACAAAACCGTACTTGTCAAGGAGGCAAAAATGAATTTTTACTTTAAAACCCTGGTTTCAATTACTGCTGAAATAGACAGGTATGGTATCAGCAACCAGCCTTCAGAACTGGGGAGATTTAAGATATAGATGGTTTTCAGAAACTCCAGGCAACCATTTTAAAAATGCATATTTGCTATAACTGTGTTACCTATTATGTTTCTAACAGTTTATAGCAGTTGCCTTTCAATTTTTAGTAAACATTTAGGAAACCACTATGGACAGAATGCTGAAATAAAAAGGGACAAGAAAAGAAGCAAAGGGTAGGTCACATTTCTATTTTCATAAAACACTGTATTTTGCCTGTCTTTGGATAGTTTGATATATTGGTAAAGTAAGCTAAGACATAGTTGCACATGGTCTAATTGACCATGTGTTCTAGAAAGTTGACCTGGATGTCATTTTTGTTAAGAACTTTCAATGCACCATTATTTCTTCCTTACACTGATGTTTATTCTCTATAAAATACATGTTAACACATAGTTCATTTGCCACCACAAAAATGTCTGATTAAAAAAAAGTTTATATGTGTGTGTGTGCATATGCACACATTGATATGTATTTATTTATAGTTATATTTAGCTATAAGGAATTACAGGAATATAATGTTCTGCAAACATATTGATTCTGCTCAAATTAAGCACATGTGCAAAGTTGATCATTTATTAATGACCATTCAAACTGATTTTCTGTTTCTGTTCAAGTTTTTTTCAGGCCAAGAGAGTTCTATATACATTAACATGCAAAATTTTACCACAAAATATTTATATACTTTTAAGTTGCTCTTTTTTTTAAAAAAAAATAGATCTAATAGTCAATAATATAACAAATGTTTAGCTTTAAAAATGTCTCAATTTATATTCCACTTGTAGACAATTATCAAATTTTAACTGATATGCTTCCTATAAAATGCAGCCTTTTATACTATGTAATGTTCATTCTTAAGAAACTGAAAATATTTTCCTCTTTAAGTAGGATAGTTTAAAAATATCAATATTTTGGAAACTGCTTTTTATATTTATTGTATTGGATATGCCTCATAAGTATGAATAGTTCATTAGTCACCTTGAATTTCTGTATATCAGTATCTCTGACATTTTGCTTTGCCTCACCATCCCCATCTGACACCTATCACCCTTTCAAAGTAACCAAGCAATGCTGGCTCTGAATACCAGTGACTAAAACACTGTGGCCATGCAGAGCAAACCTAGTCTCAATACCATTAATAGCTCTTCAACTCTTTGACTGTTCCTTTTATGTCCCCAAATTCTGATAATTTCAAATGTTGAAAAACAAACCACTATGCTACTAAACACGTGCTGTAGAACTATTCCGCGTGGAGTTTTTAAAAAATCTGCATTCCAATGCTTGCAATTCTTTGTTTTTTAAATATGTATTTTTATTTATTTCTCTCCCCTTTCCCTCCTGTTGTCTGTTCTCTGTGTCCATTTGCTCTGTTATCTTCTGCATCTGCTTGCATTATCAGACGAAACTGGAAACTCTTCTCTTTTTTTGTTACATCATCTTGCTGTATCAGCTCTGTGTGTGTGTGGTGCCACTCCTACGTGGGCTGTGCTTTTTTCACGCAGAGTGTCTCTCCTTGCACAGCACACTCTTTGCGCATGGGGCACCCCTACACTGGGGCACCCCTGTGTGGCATGGCACTCCTTGCTCATGGCAGCACTGCACGTGGGCCAGCTTACCACATGGGGCAGGAGGCCCTGGGGATCAAACCCTGGACCCTCCATATGGTAGATGGATACTCTTATCAGTTGAGCCACATCTGCTTCCCTGCAATTCTTATATGGTATCATAACTTAAATTAGCAATAATTATGACACATTGCTTTAAAAAGTAAGGAATATATAGTCCATTATCAAATTCATCTTGATACAGTGGTTCACAATAATAATCTCAAACAAAAAGGACTTGATTATGAGTTGAGTCAGAAAACAGGCATTAAAAAATAGGATGCAGGAGTGGATATGGCTCAAGCAGTTGGGCGCCCGCCTCCCACATGAGAGGTCCTGTGTTCAGTTCCCAGTGCCCCCTAAAGAAAACAAATAAACAACTATCAGACAACGAGTAAAATCAATGAGCAAGGAGCAGATGTCTCTCAAGCAGTTGAGTATCGCCTCCCAAATGGGAGGTCCCAAGTTTGGTTCCCAGTGCCTCCTGGAAGACAAAAACAAACAGACAATGAGCAAACAATGGGTGCAAATCAACTAGCAAAAATAGCAAGCAAACAGAAGAGGGAGTCATCTCGGGGTGGAGGGAGTTAAAAAAAAAATAGGATGATTTTAAGTCTTCAGATTTCTTGAGATAATTAGTCTGTTTTACATTCATTGTTACCCGTAAATAATTATGTAGCATATTCAGCAGTTTTAAGTAATTGCACTTTAACTGAAAAATCTACAAATGATTGTTCACTTTGATTCTTTACTGTGTGTTCAGATGATGTTTTCCCCAGTGGTGTTCTCAACATGCACATGGGCAGAAAAATTATTGTAGGGATTAATAAAGACTGGTATGTTTAGAGGACCACTGCAGCATGCTGAGCCCCCATTTAATCAGCCATCCATAATCTTTCTCTAGGAAAAAAACTGTTTACCATTAGAATTTTTTTTTTTTACCTCATGGGCTGTTCTTTCTCTTCTCCTTAAGAGACTTCTCACCATCATCCCAAATTCTGCTCAGGGCTCAGTTCTCAGACATTTTATCATCTCTATTCATAACTCTTCAAAAATATTTATGTAGTCATAATAAGTATAATTATGGTATGCTGCCATTTATGGCACTATCCGGTTTATAAAGCATGTTCCCATATGATATCTCTGATAGCTAGGCTTATTGAAACAGAAAATATACAATTTAAATAAGACCAATTTAGAAATAGTAGCATAATACATTGGAACATTAAGTTTCTAGATTTAGAAAGAGTTTTTGTTTGACCTTCTAATGCCTAAAATAAATAGAACTGCAGTACTGTTTATACTGTGCTTTAGATTTCTCATTTAGCGACCTCAGATCAGCCTCTAACAGAGGCATCTGCGTCATAGTATTAACAATGACCTTGGAAAAGAGTAGTATATTCCATGTGCACAGTAAAATGAAAATGACACTTTGTTAGCCATTGAAGAATAAAGGTTGCTGATTTATTTTGTAAAGCAGGATTGTAAAGTGAATGAAAATCTTAGCTTCTTCAAACTGTTATGTTCGCCATAAATCACCTTCATTTCAAAATCTCGATTAAGCATAGAGGTTAGGGAGAACTCAAAAATACTGTGTGTATTATTATGTGTGACATTTTCTTTAGAAAATTCTAACTTTATTTCCCTTTTAAAAGCTAATAAAAGTATACATTTATTTATAACCTATATTTTTTTGTATCATTTTTTTAGATTATCTACTTGATTTTTTTCTTTCCAGGTCAGATTTCCTTCAAACATATAATGCATGCACATAAGATTTGATTACCATTAATAACAATTCCAAGTTTATATATATTCATAACATGTATATTATTTCTAAAATTAAAGTTTCAACTAATTTGATTCAATAAAATGCATTCAGCTTACTTTGCAAAGTGTTGGTAATAGTACATTAATAAATTATTCCAAACATGTGAACAATGCCCTGAAAATAAGAACTTTTGACTTGACTTTATTCAGTTTATAAAATATAAATAATCTTTAAAGGTTACTTACTTTTAACTCTTTATGTCATGGTGAATGTAATCTTGAATAATGGCTGCTATTCATTCATGACTAAAAATGACTGAAACACTTGGATCTATGTTTTACAAGTGTCCAATACGGAAGGGTCATATAAAACCCTGCATCATAAAACCATAGAAAAATTCAAAGAAACACTTCCTTATCTCATTTAATGTTCAAAGTTGTAAACACTTTGACATTATCATCTAGTTCAGCCTTGAAACTACTGATAAAAATAATACCAATGGAAAATGAAATATATGTCTAAGATAAATATGTTTTAATTAATATGGTCACCATGAATATTATTTGGATTATGTATTTTCAATTTGGTTTCTATATAGTTGAGAGTCATCCTGGTTGCTTGCTATTTTTCATTAACAAAAATTATGTAGCAGAATCTGAAGACCTAGTGAATCATCTAAAATCACCTTTCATTCTTTCGAAAAGTTATATATCACTTTTATCAATTTAAATAATAGAATTGAAATCAAAGAGTTTGTCCTTGAATACCTAAGCTATGATTTTCATTGCTTTGGCTCAGACACAGAACTGATGTTAAATCACTGAGGTGAAGAAGGAAGACTTATTAATTAAAGCTTAAATGAGCCTCCTAGCATGCATTCCAGATCAACCAGCTATTCTGCAATCTCTTATAACTAAATCTATACCATACTAGAGGACATAAAATAAAGAATTTATCGTCTTTTTGGAATAGCACAACACTGTGACTTTATGCTCGATAGAGGAAGTAAATAATTAAAAATTAAAGTAAATGTCATCAGATAAGTCTTATCATGACTTGCCCAAGGTCATTTAGCTGTCAACAAAACCAGAAACAAATCCATATTCCTATCAGGTCTATTTTGAATATTGTGTTGCAAATACATAAAGTGGTTATTGAAATTGCAGTCTTTTCCTTCAGTCAGGATTGACTGATAAAGCGCATCATGTAAAAATAAGTGAGGTATACTTCAGACTCCCTAATGGCATTTCTATACTGCCAACCTTGTGGAAAGAATAATTTTCATATAGCTGATTGACCAGACAATTAAGTGCTCACTAAGTATAAATAATTAAAAGAAATAATACAGCATGTGATCTGGATCCAGTGCTTCTCAGACTTTCATGTACATACAAATCACCTGGGGATCTTGTTAAGAGCAGATTATGAAGCAGGAGGTTTGAGGTGGAGCATTTCTTACAAGTTCCCAGACGATGCTGTTGCTGCTAATCCATGGACAACAGCATGAGGAGCAGAGATTTAGGCCTTTGCTTATAATGCTCTTTGTCTATTATGTATCTTTAAAGTAAGTATTAAAACAGTGTGGACTTTTAAAAAATACCACCTACCTTTATATATTAGCATTTCAAGAAAGCATCATATGAAATTATAATGTTAATACTTAGAAGAGCTGTAACAATTGGGCCAATAATGATGGCTTATCCCATATGATTTTTAGAATCAGTCTCAATTTGATTGGCCAAGCTTGGGTTTTTTTTCAAACACAAAAGGAGAACCACTTTTACCAGTTTCTCTAGTTTCTGGTGAACACTGAAGGAATATTTTGCATATCCCCCTATATCACATTAAATGCCAACAGAGATTAATCAGTTTTATGTGAGCTCAGAGAAAGGAAAGAGGCTATTGAAACAGGGGTTTCAAAAAACACATCATAGAGGAGACAGGGAAAAGGCAATCTGGAAAAAATATTAACTGCAAAGCTTTTGCAGAAAGTGGCATTTGAGATGGGTGGGCTGATGGTTTCAGTTTCAGTGATGGAGAGGAGATAACATCCTGAGCTAAGTAAACGTTCTGAGTGAAGATAGAACAGGAAACCAACAGCATGTTTACATAGGAACAGAATTATCCATATGGCTTGAAAAAATATTGGAAGGCTAAACATGTGGATTAAAATATATGAATATATTTTGAATTTAGATTGAGGAGTTTATATTTAATTTGGTAGGCAAGTAAAAATTATTGAAAGGTTTTCTCTGTGGTTGTTTTATTTGGGTATGGGGTTATATTTACCAACAAAACAGTGAGTTTGTTAAGAAATGAATGTATACAAATGATTAAGTATATCCTGTATACACCTACCTTGTATAAGTAATTGGTTTATTCCTAGGTTTCTATAGGATGGTGATAATTATCCTATATAATAAGGGTTGTTGTGAGGACTAAATAGTTTAATCCATAGATAGCATTAGAGAGTGTTCATTCCCCTTGGGAAAAAAATGGAAGAATTGGATAAAATACATAAATTTGTTTTCTTGAATGCATCCATAAACTAGCAAAAGAAGAAAGGAATATTTAAGTCAAAACTAGGTGAAGTCATAAAATTATACAAGAAGAAAGATATTAGATATAGTTATAATTAACTATCATTATACACAGACACAGTTTAAAGAAATTAATAAATTGAACTTAAATCTACCCATCCACTCAGTCCAGGAAATAAAATATTCCCATACCTCTGTGTGCCCTTCCCTCAATACATCCTACTCCACAGAGAGAAAACATAAATTGTAAATTATGTTAAAATTATGTTTCCTTTAGTATATATCCAAGCATTGATCTATGTATTCCTAAATAATAAATTGCTTGGTTTTGCCAATTTTTAAACTTTATATAAATGCAATCATACAGTAGACATTATTATGTGGTATGCTCCTTTTGCTTGACATTGTGTTTCTGAGGTTGATCCATATTGATGAATCTAGCTTTACTCATTGCAAAACCAAAGCATAGTATTGGCATTTAAAAGTACTCACACCCAGTTACTGATCTAGCTTATTGCTTATGAATATTGAAATTGATTTCATTTTAGATATTGTGAACACTGTTGTTAAGTGTTTTATTAATACATATATCCTTACGCACATGTGCAAGAGTGCACCCAGAGGCGTGTGGCAGAGTCACAAACCAGGCATTATTCATGTTTACTAGGTAATGTCAAACTGGTTTGCAATGTGATAATATCAACTCACATTCCTGCCTGCAATAATACTTTCTGTTGCTTCCCTTCTTTGTACATGTTTTTGTTTTTTTTCCATTCCCACTATTTTTAAAATGTTTTTCCAAAGGGTAAAAGGGAAATATTTCTTTTTTATATTAATTTATATTTCCCTGATACTTCATTGAATTGTATTAATACTTTTTCCTTGAATATTTGGGCCATTTTTGCTTCCTCATCTGACATTTCGTTCCTATCTATAGTCTTTTATCCCCCTTCTTTTGGGTTATTTATCTTTTTTGTCAGTTGCCTTCAAGACAAAACTCCACTTCAGTGATCCACTTAACTCTTTGGGTTTTGACCTTTAGGAAAGACAGGATAAATTATTTAACCATTTTTATTTACTTGGCTTTCAAAATAACAAATGATTATTATTCAAAATAACAAATTGATTGCCTCCCTATCTTTCTCAGAAGGTGACAAACTCTCTCTAAATACATAGGAACTCAGAGTTTTAAACATATTTGTAATTCTTACCCTTATTAGAGTTCAAATTGTCCATACTTTGCCAACTAACACTTTTTCAACTTGGTTCCTGGGTCCTTTTGCCATACCCCTTGTCTTTGCTAGCTGCCTTGCTGTGTGGGATAACAAGATATTACAAGCTCATGTTGCAGAGTTGGAATCAGTCATTTATCCATGTGCCTTGATTTTTTAAAATGGGAGATAGTATTTCACAACCATAATCTAGGTACTAAGGATATCAACCAACTGAGTTGGTTATCATTGTACTCACCTTCACACTCTCTCAAACACACACACACAAACACACATACGAACACCCCTTGTGAGTTGATACCAATGTTTTCAAATTCAATTTTGGCACTACATGGCTATTATTTAACCTCTTCTATATTGTATCTGTATCTCCTTCTATTACACTAGGATTCTGATTGCCAAGGACACTGGTGATAATAGAAATACATATTTTATTATCTCATTAGATTTATTCCATATTAGGTATGTCACAGTATCAGAATAATAATACTCATACTACATCTACCTATTGTGATGACTAAAATCAGTTGAACAGTTTTTTCAAATCTTATCCATTTTATCCCCATTTTATGCTTATACTATATTAGCAGCTATTGTCAATTCACAAACCATAGCTTCTATTTAACCCTCATAGATTCTTAGTTCTTTAAGTAACTATATATTTAATGCTCACCACTATTTCTTATGTCAAAATCCCTCTAGTATGTTTCCTCAAAAGGGCTCACAGGGACAGTAATCCACAAGTTCTTACCTGGTGATAGGAGTTTGTGCCCTTTTCACATGAAAGTCAGTTTTGCTGGATGGAAGAACATTGGATCACATTTTCTTTCTTCATATTTCCTCAATATTTACTTCATCTGGGAAGCAGACTTGGCTCAAAGGATAGAGTCTGCCTACCGCCTGGGAGGTCCAGGGTTCAAATCCCGGGCCTCCTAACCCGTGTGGTGAGCTGGCCCATGCGTAGTGCTGATGAGCGCAGGGAGTGCCCTGCCACGCAGGGGTGTTACCCGCATAGGGCAGCCCCATGGGTAAGAAGTACACCCTGTAAGGAGAGCCACCCTGCACAAAAGAAAGTGCAACCTGCCCAGGAGCAGTACCACACACACATGGAAAGCTGACACAGCAAGAGGACACAATAAAAAGAACACAGATTCCCAGTGCCACTGACAAGAATACAAACAGACACAAAAGAACACACAGTGAATGGACACAGAGAGCAGACAACTAGTGGGGTGGGAGGAAGGGAGAGAAATAAATAAAAAATAAATCTAAAAATAAAACAAAAAACAAAAAACAAAACACAACGAGTTTTAGGTTTTCAAATATATATATACACTTCATCTTATTCTGGCACAAAGCATTACTGGCAAAAAGGTTGATAATAATCTAATATTTTTCTCTTTATAAATCTCATGCTTTTTTTTTCTTGGTGACCAAAATCTATTTTCTTTTTCTCTAACATGCAGTGATTTTGCTAGAATATGTCTAAGTGTTAGTGATTCTCAGTGTATTCTCAATTACATAAAGTATTTTTTCAATATATAATTTCAAATCTTTTTTTTTTATTTCAGGAAAATTTTATTGAACTATAGTTTTATGTATGTGTTCTATTTTCCTGTTTTGGTTTTCATCTTCAGCTTTACCTATCATACATTTGTTGAATTTTCTTTGCCTAGCTTCAATATTTTCTCAAATCATTTTTTATATGTTTCTTCATTTCCTTTTGATTTTTGAAATTTATCTCCTTTTCACTTGCATTTCTTTTAAGGCAGTATTAATAATATTTATACATTCTTAAATTCCTTCCAAGTTATATTCACTTTTAAATGAATTTTTCTTTTATTTCTTTTTATTTCTTAGTTTTCTAACATAATTGCTGAGTTTCTTTTTAGTTCTTATATATTTATTCTTTGATGTCTTGTATTCTTTCCTTGAAAATTTATTATCTCACTTTGAACAGATATGTTGTATTTTTATCTATTTTTAGCATGTTTTTCCAGTGTGATTTCATTTTTTGCAGAGATAGTATTCTGCTACTTATCACTATTCTTATAATCAATTTAAATGAAATTTTGACCTAAAAACTTTTCTGTTGCTAAGTTTTATTTGAATTCAGAATTAGTTCAGAATTTAGGCTTGGTTTAGATAGCTTTTATAAATTCAGAGTTCCCTTTTCTGTTGATTGCATGTAAAGTTAAATATACATATGTAATGTTAAATATATATACATATACATGGTGACTTGTTTTCTGAGATTTTTTTTACTTTTTTTCTCTCCTTCACTTTTATCCATATCTTCTTTTCTTAACTCTGACTTAATTCTGACTCTACTTCCAGCAGTTTCCCTTCAGTGTGAGCCGCTGTCCTGAAGGAAGACTTGTCAGATTAGTTTCAAGAGTTCAGGAGATTTCTTAGGGCCAATCCCTTTAGACATAGTTCAGGGCCCTTACAATCATCCACATATTAGAGTGAGCAAAACTTCTCCCAGATCCTCTTCTGTTCTCAATTTGATTTCCAGTGAATACTTGTTAGATATTTGGGGATTCTTTTATTTTCAGTCCTGTCATTTGCTGTGGTACTTCGCCTTCCTTTCTTCTGATAGCATGCAGGTTTTGTGACTATTGGTAATTTTTCCTCACTTACTTGTATTTTTAGGGTCTAAGGCTTACACCTCACCAAGTTGGGCTGGACAGAGTGTTCACATGCTTTGGTTTTTCTTTCTTATTTTTTTGCCTGTTTTAGTAGGGATTTGAGAATATACAAAATCTATCCTGTAACCACCACTGTATCTCCCAGATCATTTTCATTTTTTAAGGAAAATAATGTGACAATCATAGTTGATGCTCTTTTTCTTCACCAAATCCCTCCTTAAAATAATCACTATTGGAAATTGCTGATATGAACACACATAAATACCTGTATTTATATGTATATTCATATATTATGCAAATATACCTAAACTGTAGTGTTCTTTAAATTTATATTTAACCTGTTTCCCTTCTGTAAATAGCTTTTTCATTCAACAATATATTGAAGATATATCCAGGACTGAAAAGTAGATAGAGTATATTTAATTGATATATGAATATACCACAATATATTGTTTTCAAATTTAATATTACAAGGAATGAAATAAGCAAGTCTCTTCATGCACATGAATTTGAGTTACTTCAAAAGTGAAATTAATCTAGCGTTGGAGAAAATTTATTTCTTACATTGTAGTGTAATTTTACATCCTCAGACACATTTTTTTTTTTGCCAAAATTTTGGATGTAGAATGGTAATAAAACACCTTTATGTACATTTAACTCATTACTAGTGAACTAAGCATCATCTTCCTTTATTGGTGATTTTGTGTTTCTTCTTTAGAAGTGAATATCCTTCTTTTTTCTTTTTACTATTTTTTTGCTTTGTATATGAAGTTTTTCATTTTAAAAATATATAATAATATCTTGTAAGTATATGAGTTAAAAGAAATGTCCCAGTTTTGTAAAGTCACTAAGGCACAATGACCAAAGACTATATATAACAAGTTCTAGTGATGTGCAGGCAACAGTTAACTCTAAAATTGTCCAATTAACAGTTAACTCTAAAATTGTCCAATCAACTAATCCAAAACTAACCTTGTAAAATTTCCTCCCAAATTGGATTTTTTAATTGTCCCTTTTTAAATAGTTGCATGACCACTCACCATTCTCCAAGAACCAAAACTCTGGAGTTCATCTCCGGAATTTCTTCCATTTGACTCATTTGCCACATTTATCAAGACCCATTCTCTCTTCCCAATTCCCACTGCCGCATTCTTAGCTTAGGCCCTCAATAATTCTGACCTGAACTTTTCTTATAAATGTTGCACTGGTCTTTTTGATTCTATTTTACTCATCTCTACACAGCTGTCAATATAATATTTTTTAAATGGAAGTCAACTTCTTTGTTGAGATATGAGGCTTCCAACCACCTTTTAGTTTTTTTAGGCAGAGACTTCCAGGCAGGCCTGCACTATCATTCTCTACCCTAAGGAGCAAATTCCTCTTCTACTCTCTACCTTCAGGCATTCTGGCGATTTCATTCTGTAGCCATAGGAGTGGAATCCGCTCCTTGTAGTTACTTTTACTTATGTTCTTTAGCATCCTTTCTTTTCTCCACTATCCTTTAAACATCTATATAAGAATTCCCTCTATTAAATTCTCTCTATATAAAATATTTATCATGGTTTTTGGTTTCTGGTTTTTGGTTTTGTTTGTTTGTTTGTTTGGTCTGGACTGCCTGATAGAACTGGTGTTAATTGTATAAAATTAGAACCAAAATATAATAATTATCTGAAAACCAAAAGGCCTTCATCCTAGTTTTTAAGGGCATGAAAACATAACAATATTATAGAGGTATATACTCTGCTTTGCATCACTGTTTTACTTTTCCTCCCAAATTCCAGGAAAAATAATCACACAGAAAATTAGAAGAAATGTGCCATCCATACGTAGATCTGAACAAAAATTTAAGGGGAAATAGCTATTTTTTGAGTCAGAAATATGCTGGGACCACTGTCTTTGATTTAATTAGACCTTGTCCACCTGAGTTGATTTGAAACTCTGAGGGTCAGTGAGATTATCATGTAAAGCTGCCTCTCTGAAGACTGACCCCTGGGATTACTGAATCCCCCATGGAGCCAACCATTTGCGTCTGGGCAAGGCAGGGAAATTGCAGGGAGAAAAAAGAATAAATAAAATAAGAGTTTGACAATAATATTTTACTAAATGTTGGTGGTTCTTGCAGACGAATTCCGAGTCTTTTTCCTTCACTATTACTAAATTCAGGTCTTCCTAGACTGGGGATATTTGAATTAACTATATAAGATGAAGTTAAGTATTTCTTCAACATCGTACATATTTACCAGGCATATTTTTTCTAAAGTATGGCTCCTGTCCTGAATCCAGGATCAAAACTTTTATTAGTTTCTATGGCCTACTCAAGAATACATTTTTGTGTATGGGTTGTATTAACCATAGTAGGTTATAAGCCCATTGAGGGCTTCCGAACCTTTTTTAATCTTCCTATATATCATCACAGCAGTATTTTTTTTATTATGGTTATACAGCTTACATCAAAATTATCTCTGTACCTGTTTAAAATGAAGACTGAACAATTCCATCCAGAAATACTGAACCAACATTTCCAGGAATGAAGCCCAGAAATTCATATTTAACAAGCATAATACATAATAATTATTCCCAATAAAACTTGAGAACAACTGCCTCAGAGTCCTTACCACAATGCCTCCAAACATGAGACATTTAATGAAAGTGTGCTGAATTTCATGAATGGATAGGAGTATAATCTACATGTCTCTAAAATATATCTTAACATTAAAAACCAGATTTTTTGATGAACTGAATATACTGACCTTCATTTCAGTTGAGAATATTATCCATAAAATGAATATAAATACATTATATTCAAAAGACCAAAGTTGAGTTAAAATATAGAATAAATTTGATAAGCACAGTTTTCTTCAACAATTTTCGGTATTTGTGAAATTTATTTACATAAATAACTTATTTTTTCATGTAGTGAAGACCCAACTGTGGATTTTTTGCATAAATTTAATGTACTAATTTGAGTGAAAATTAATAAGACAAAAGTAATCATTGAATTCTAATTGTTAAACTGGAGTGTAAAGCACTGAACTTGAGTGTAATTTTCTAGATTAATTTGTAATGTCTCAATTTTAAAAGAGATACATTAGCATAATATGCATTGCTTGGGGGCAGTTTTTGATAGATTATATTTGACTTCTTTAATTTCCTCATAGTGCTAATGTTTCATGCTGATTTTAGAATAAAAATAATTATATTTATTTAATAAGTAATATAGAAATTAATTCCAGGTTTCTGGTTATAACTTTGAAAAATAATATGGATTTTGTATCAGAACATTTTTCTGAGTAATTAATAGCCTTTATGCTACAATACAAGTATATATTTTTTTCTTTAAATCTAAACTACATTATGGAACTCATATGGGAGTAGTATGACACTTATTTAATACAAATTTTTAGCTTCAAATTAACTTGAAGTCACCAATGACTTCATCATACTTCCAAACCCATATTTGTCTTTACTTTGAAGGTAACCCCTTAGTTCTTCATTCACTCATTATTTTATTTATTTATTCATTCATTCAACAAATATTTATTTGGTGCTTATTCAGTGCTAGTCAGGCTACAAATTTCTGCCTTTGGGGGATACTTAAGAGAATTCAGGAAATTAGAATGCAGTATGAAATTTTATTTGGGGTAAAGCAGATCTTATGGGAGCATAGGAAAGATATCTAATCCAGCCTTAGGGATTCAGGAAGTCTTCTTGAAATTTAATCTGACAGCTGAGGAAACACTTTTTAATAGGATCATGAGTAGCCAGGGGAGCAATCACTACAGGAAATGGGACCAGGTGCAGAAACCTGGTGACTAGAGAGAGCTGAGTATCATTAGGCTACAGAATGGAATTCCAAGATGCTGTAATAGATAATGTAGGTTGGAAATTGGCATAGGGAAACTCATGAATCACTTGGCATGCCATTAATCAGATCACCCATGTCATCAAATGTTACACTATAATAGACCTCTCTAATTGCAGTGTTAAGAATTAATCTGGAGAGACCAGTTAGATACCTAGATATGGCAGTACTCCAGGCACTGTATGTGATGACATAAATGAAAATCATTTTTCTTCCTCTGATGATTTCTCCACCTCTCCAGTGAAGTTGGTCACTCATCTGCTAAATCAGCACTGTGTGTGTCTGCATATTACACAAATACACATGTAATTATATATATATAAAATTACATTTTAGTATGCTTGTTTGTGTTTTATTTCTTCTTATACCATGAGTTTCCAAAATGGATCCCACTCTTTGTTCCTCTTTACATCTTTGGAATAAATTCCATCTTTACATCTTTACAACTTTGGAATAAATATAGTGCAAGAGCAAAGATGCAAGCATAAAATTATTGTTAATGTGGGTGGCTGATATGGCTCATGCAGTTGAGCACCTGCTTCCCATATGGGAGGTCCTGGGTTTAGTCCCCAACTCCTCCTTAAAAACAAAAACAAAACAAGCAAGCAAACAAACAAAAAAGCCAACTCAGGGAAGCTCATGTGTTTCAGGGCTGGCTTCCCACATAAGAGGTTCCAGGTTCAGTCCCCCACACTGGTACCTCAAAAAAAAAAAAAAATCTCCTCTAATATATGAACACATGAATGAGTGAAGGAAAGAATTCTTCATTGGGCATGTAATAAAATAAAACCACAATAGAATAAAATGGGAAAAATAAGTATAAAAATGATGGAAAGAATTGGAAAAATAGCGACATGATTAAATTTAATGAAATTTCTACTGAATATTCATTCTGCTAACATTCAGAATATTAAAACTTATGTCATACAGTTTCTTAGGCTTAATTCTACCTTAAGATCTCTTGGTATTTTTGAAGATAACTTGTCATCATTGCATAATGTTCTGATATGTAGTATTAGAAAAACCTGGTCAAGCTCAATGAACAATAGCAAGAATAGTAAGATTAGTCAGAATTTCCTTTCCAAAGATGAAGTCTTGTTTATAAAATGCAAACATAAAATAAAATGGAATTTAAAATAGGACCTATTTAGAAATCTGACATTATAAAAACAATAACGTTTATAGAGTGATAGTTATAGTGCCTGGTTTTATTCTGGGTATTTTCTATGTATTAATTTATTTAATCTTAACAAATCACTATGAAATAATTAATATTGTTATCCCTGTTTGGCACAGATACATTGAGAATTTTACCCAACATTACATTAGTTCCAATTAGCATGCCACAGAACTAAGATTCAGAGCCAAGCAACAGGGCCTCAACCAAGAATAGTCTAGGCAGGTTGTACATAAGAAACTTTTTATGATAATACACACTTTCACTTTTACTTGATTAAATAATGATTGAGGCTTTGATTGGGCCATGTCAGTAGGACATTGAGTCCCTACCCTCTTGGTGGGCAGAGACTCACAGAGAAACTGGACTGTAGAGAAGGAAGTTTGGAGTTTTCATCCTGGAGCTTGGGAAGTAAACACATAGAGGAGCAGATATATGAGGAAGGAGAAAAGGCTCAATTGGACACAGCAGAGACCTTGGGAAAAGAGTTGAGCCATTTGTCTGATAGTCTACATCTGACCTTGTAAACAGAGTAGAGCACTAAGCCTAGAGAGAAACTAGCCCCAGGAAGAAAGAAACTCAGGAAGCCTGAACCCCTGCAGACTTCGGCAGCCATCTTGCTCCAACACATGGCTACAGACTTTGGTGAGGGAAGCAACTTATTCTTTATGGCCTAGAAACTGTGGGCTTCTACTCCAAATAAATACCCTTTATAAAAGCCAGTTTTCTGGTATTTTGCATCAGCACCCCTCTGGCTGACTAATACAATTTATTTGATCTTAAATTTTGAGAGGGCAATCTATGGCATTTTATAATAAAGTGATAAGTTTCATAGAGGAAATATACTGATCTATAAATAAAGCAACATAAGCTCCATTTGTGGTTCTATTACTAATGTCTAGGGCCTTGGACAATTCTTGGATATTATTTGCTTACCTTTTAAAATCAAGGTGTTTGGACAAGATACTCCCAAGCTCCATTTCATATCTAAATATTATGTTGCAGGGAAATTCATATTTTAAAAGAATGCTCACTACTTAGAGAATGTCTTATGTTAAGTGATCTTGTTGAAAGCCCTCTTTTACTATGGTAAAACCCATCAGATAAAGGTCATCAGAGAATACTGTTGTCAGACAAAATTTTTTATTAATTTCCTGCATCAGAGTTGACAATATACCAAACCAACTGTGAGGCAACTCAATGAGAGGACATTGTGGCAGGCAGTTTATAGGTTTGGGCTTGTGTTGAATGAGTGTGAGGAGAAAGTTGAAGGAGCCAAGATTACCTCTGGATTGGGTACTATCATGAAGGGAAAGCTGCTTAGTATTTGTTTTATTTGAGTAGAATCTTTTTTAAAGTTTTATTTTAGTAGAATTCTTTTACTAAGTACTAAACTATTCCTTTTAAATAGAATTTCATTGAAGTGTATAATGCATACAAGTACATACATAAACAATGTGTACAGTAAAAGTTGTGAACTTACAAAATAAACATGCATGTCATCATACAGGGCTTCCATACATCACACAGCCACAAACACCTTGCATTATTGTGAAATATTTGTTAATAACTGTGAAAGAGCATCATCAAAATATTATTACTAACTATAGCCCATATCTTACATTTGGTGAATTTTCACCAACCCACCCAATTATTAACATCCTGTGTTAGTATTATATACTTGTTAGAGTTCATGAGAGAACGTTCTCATCTTTGTTCTATTACCCAAAGTCCATCTTCCACCACTGGATTCCTTGTGTTATACAGTCCCATGCTTTGTACAGTCCACTCAAAAGGTGCACTCACTGGCTTTCATTTTCATCAAAGAGTGGTGCTTTCATCACCTCAGTCAATTTTAGAATGTTATCATTATCCAAAAAGAAAAATCCCATCTCCCTTTATTCCCCCTATTGTTTTCCCTTGGAATTGATATATCCTCTGGGACATTGCTGCAAAAATATTACAATATCACTGTTAAGTATTATCCATAAGTTACATTAGTCATAATTTTACCACGTATCACCATATTCCTAATACTTTGTAAAAGAACTTTCTTATATTTATACTATTAACCACAATCTTCATCCACCACCAAAACAATTATGTTATACACTCCCTAGATTATTCTCTAGCTTCTTTTCAATTGACATTTACATCTACAGACTATCTCTTTCAGCCAAAAACACATTTATAAATCAGCAGTGTTAGTTATACTTACTATAATGCATCATTATAATCTTTGTTCAAGAAGTAAGAAGAATGAAGCAGTGCTTGGGAATTATTGCTAAGTAAGTAGTAATCACTATTGTGATCTTGACCATGTCCCATTAGAAACATTGTTTTAAGTGCTGTTAAGAACATCATAGTCTGTTCTGTACCTGTAATGAGGCAATGTAACTGAAAAACACAGCACAGACACAAGCAAAATCTTAGTCTGAATAGTGAAATTTCCTTCTGTGATAAGTTTCAAAATTGGTGATAGGAAAGGTAATGTATATAAGTTTTTCCATAGTTAACAATGTGTTTTGGCATTATATAAAAATATCTTGTATCTAGGGCCATACAATATTGATTATTATATCAAAAAGTTGAAAAATTAGTTGAAGATACAGAGTTGAAGAGTATTAGCAACTCATTGTATTCCAGGAGACTCTAGCAAGTGATATTCTGTGATCAATACTTGCATTATTTAAATGTTCTTCTTTGGACATTGAAGGCAAAAGATAGATATTATTTTGATAACAAAACAGTTGTTTTAATTTTGGAAAGTAAAAGACTAATTGAAAATCATATAAAAGCATGTATTTCTCAAGGTTCTCAAATGAAATGAGTAAAAACAATGCAAATAATTAAAGTTGCTAGAATTGTATTTGAGGGAGAGAAAGAGATTTAGAAAATGAAATGGTAATATTAAGAGATACCACACAAATGATATTTTCTGTTTCACCCTTCATTTGAGTAAAGTAAATGGTTTTAGAAGAAGCAACAGTAAGTGGGGCTAAGCTCAAAGAAAAAGAAATTCTGATTTTAAAGTTTCTGACTTACAGAAATAAATTGAGTGTAAATGAAGAATTTCTTTCCTTGGTTGAATGGAAGACTAAGACACTAAATAACCTCTAGTTGTTAGACTCAACCCTGCCTCTAGACAAAAAAGTCTCCAGATTAATTTAATGTTATTCATTATAGTTCAACATCAGTTTTCACTGTCAAATTTTGACCAAGTAATACTGGCCAGCAAAATAAGTTGGTTGATGCAGGGGGAGGCAGACTATATATGTTGGTTGGATCCAAAAGGGCAGTCCAAAGAGTTTGGGTGATTTCATAATCTCAACGTACAATGGCAAACTGAGGTAGCTATCACCTTGACCTGATGGTCAAAGCCAATTCAACTGATTTGCATCTCCAGGTTGGGTATCTGTTCTTCTCTCCAATCATGATCCTGATTAGGAGATGCTGGTGCTGATAAGGAAGACTATGCTCCTAGATGGAGGAGACTTTTTCTTAGTCTAGAATATACAAATAACTATGCTACCTAGTAGAACATCCAAATGACCCATTTACTTAAATATCTTCAAGATCTATTTTTGAAGAATCTATTATCTAACCTCTAAAGCAATCTTTAAATATCTTTGAGCCTTAAAAATTCACATTCCTCCATCATGCATTTACTTTTCTCAGAAAATATTTCATTTTATCTTAGTCTGCCTTTAATTTCTAAGACAGTGTTATAGGAAATTACTAAAAGAAGATGAAGAACGTGTTTAAAATAAAACACTAGTACATTTAACATAAACTTTGGATACTACAAACCTTTACATGTGGAATAAACATTGAATTTATTACCTTGTACTCACTATTAGCTGAAGTTTTTGTTTGAATTTTTTTCATAAATTTGTAGGATGACAAGAGAAATGTGAACTGTACAGCTTAGCTTTTAGTAGTATTTTTCCCAGGATATAGTTAATATGTGAGACTTAGAGAAGAGTCATCAAGTAACAATTGGAAGGAAAAGGAACTTACTCTCATCTAATTTATTCCATAATTTGAAATACCATAGCTGTCCTTGATGGAATAATGAAAAATCTCTTCTTATACAAAACAATATTATGTTCATTAGATTTAGGCTATGGTTTTGTAAATCTGTTATATATTAGGCATATATTGTGGGCATTTAGAAAGTTTTCTTATAAATTGGATGGGAAATATTAATTTCTCAATTTTAAATATTCATATTAAATATTGGGGATTCAATTAGGTACTTCAGAAAAGCATGCGCTTAATCTTAATCCATTCCTCTGTGTGTGAACTCCACTGTAAATAGGACCTTTTGAAGATGTTGTCTTTAGTTCAGGTGTGGCCAAATAATCGATTTGGGCTTTAATCCAGATTACTGGATTTCTTTATAAGCAGAATGATATTCAGATAGCAAGAGAGACATAGGCAATAGCCAGAAACTGAAAATCAGTGGAACCCAGAAAAGAAAAGAGAAGATGCCTCCACATATTTTGCCATTGATGGAAATGCCAAGGAGCTCCAAAGATTACCAGGCACACAGAAGATACTGACTCATAAGAAAGCAAGCCTTTAGCCTCTGAAACCATGAACCAATAAATCTGTTGTTTAGCCAATTTATTTATGGTATTTGGTTTGGCAGCTAGGTAACTAAGACAAATAACATCTTTAACAATTTTTTAGCACCTATCATTCTTGTATCATAGTTAACAGCACAAAATATTACAATGGAAATAGTAGCAGGAAAAATTTTTCAAATAAATCTCCTACCTATAATAATATAAGAATATAGGAATATTTCTAGGAAAATGATTAAATATAGGCAGTTAGTGTTAATCTGAATTTGTAACCAATTCGGAGCTCAATTGTGTCTCCCCAAAAGACATGTTCAAGTCCTAATCCCTAGATCAGTGAATATGAATATAAATGTAAAAAGGGCCTTTGAAGATGTTATCAGTTAAGATGAGTTCAAGCTGGGTTAGGGTGTGCCTTACTTCAATATGACTGGTGTCCTTATAAGGAAAGGAAATTTTGCACGTAAGAAATAGAGACCAAGACAGGGAGAGAGATAGCTTGTGTCAGATGCAGAGATACAGTTATGCCACCAAAACCAATGAATGGAGTGCTGGTCACACCTCAGAAACCAGGGAGAGGCACAGTATGGATCCTCCCCTTTCAGAGAAAAATTGACCTGGCTGACATCTTGATTTCAAACTTCTAACTTCCAGAACAAAATTTCTCTTATTTAAACCAACCAGTCTGTGGTATTTTGTTATAGCAGTCATAGCACACTAAGACACCAACATATTGAAAGGAATTTTGGGGAAGCAGATGTGGTTCAAGCAACTGGGCTCCTGTCTACCATATAGGAGGCCCCGGGTTCAATTCCTGCAGCTTCCTGGTGAAGGCAAGCTGGCCCGCACTGTGGAGAGCTGAGCTGGCACAGCAGGATGATGCAAAGGGAAATGCAGAGAAGAGATAGTGAAAGACACAGCAGACCAGGGAGGTGAGGTGGCTCAAGCAAATGAGTGCCTCTCTCCCATATTGGAGGTACCAGGATCAGTTCCTGGAGCCTCCTAAAGAAAAAGATGAGAAGAAAAGATAAGCAGGCATGGAAAGAATACGCAGCAAATGGATACAGAGAGCAGAAAACAATCTCAAACAACAAGGGGGGGATAAAAAAATAAAAATAAAAATAAATTGTAAAAGAAAAAAGGAATTTTTATTTTATAATATGAGAATTTTTTAAAAACTTAATTTTTTCCTGAATATTTGCTACTTATTTTCAATTATGAATGGAGGATCTTTTGTTTTGAAATTCTAATGCCCTACAAAATTAAGGCATAAAATTATTTAAATGGCAATGCTGAGTCATACTTTAAGAATATTATCAAGGATTTTTTTTCTGATGATGTCAATTATGTTAGAAACATAGAAGATTATGTTTCTTCTATGATTTGACTCCTAAGACTCCCTCTATCCACAAAGAGGAATTTCTGTTAATGTAGAATACTTAACTACCAGCTTTCCCACAGCTTCACATGTTGTCAGTTTCTGTTGGAGGCAGTTGTTATCCAAAATCAGACTTAGCAATATTTTTTAATAGTTTTCCTTTGTTTTGCTTGGAAGTAGAATAAGAAAAAAATGGGATTTACTTACAGCAAGAAAGACAATAGGAAACACTTCCTAATTATAAAACTTATGAAATATTGTAAAATCATATAATCTTAATTTTGAGAATCACATTATGGTATCTCAAATTTCTTTTATGACACACTCCCCACCCATCAGTTGTTCTTCATGTTCTTTGTAGTAGCTATTACATACCTTTCCCATTCTTCTGAAATATCTTGCCACGATACTTTCTGACTACTTTCCTGTACCTACTCACAACCTTCCTCTCCCCCTTTTCTTATATAGTAGAAGAATTGAACTCTTTTCTATTTGGCACCACTTCTGTGTTCTATGTACCATCCCATTTGCATCCTCAGAGACCTTGCCTTATGGATAATGTTGATTTTTGTTGCTTATCCTCAAACTCTTCCAATAGACCATTAAAAAATTAATTTTAAAAGTTCAATGTTTCAAGTTTCTTCAATCTTAAAAAAAAAGTGCTTTACATATATGTATAACCACATTTGCCTTCCTTAATCCTCAATCTCTTCTATTACTCTGTATTGCTCTATCCTGTCATAGCCAGACTTCTTGAAATACTTGTCGAGGGGCATTAAAGCATTACTGTTTTTGACTCTTTTGATCCTTAATCCATTCTTCTTCTTCACAAAAATGATATTGCCAAAATCACCATCAGCCTCTAGTCACTCCTCAGTTGTGTTTTATTTGTCCATTCCCAAGAATCAGCAATGTTAGCTTCTATCTTCCTTGAAATATGTTTTCTCGGGTCCCAACTCTTAATTTTTAACTCTTTGAAGACACATTTTCTCCAGCTGAAATGTTTCTTCTCAAACTCAGATATTTGTATCTGTTCACCACATACATAACTAAACTTTTCATATTGCCCCCACCCTGAAAACTGTTCTCTATCTTAATGGATGTTGCCATCATTCATTCAGTTTCCTAAGGGAGTTTCTTTCAGTTTGGAGTTTCAACTCCAATCTGTTCCCAAAGCCAAAGATAACATATATAAAGAAATTTACTATAAAGAATTGACTCATGTGATTGCGGTGGCTAATAAGTCCAAATTCTATAGCTCTGGCCACAGGCTAGAAATTCTAGTATAGGTGATGTTTGAGGAGGAAATTCTTCGGCCTCTGGAACCCTAATTCTTACCTCCAACTGATTGGATGAGGCTCATCCACATTATGGAGGTAATCCTCTTTACCTAAGGTCAACTCATTGTAAATGCTAATCCCTTTTATGAAATATCTCCACATGACAACCAGACCGAACAACTGGACACCATAACCTAGCCAAGTCAACACAAAATTAATCATCACAGACCTATTATTTTTTAGATTTACTTGTTTGTATCACTACGATATTGTAAACTCTGGATTTCTTGTTAAAATCTAGTATTGCCAACATTGAGAACATGGTAAGACTTTAAAACATGCATGAATAAATGGAATAATGGATGGACGAGTGGAAGGATGGATGGATGGATGGATGAATGGATGGGTGAGAATGGGATAATTGTGCATTTACGGATCTGCGGTAGATTTTGAAGATGAGCAAAATTTCCAATTTTGAGTGGTGGGTTCTAGTTGGGTTATATAGTCAGCCTGCAGTACATGAAGAAGATGATCCTAAAGGAAATCACAGGAATCATAGTCTTATAGGAACATTAGGGGATGGCCCCCAAAACAAAGAATTTTAAAAAGTTTGTAAACCCATGGAAAAGTTCAGAGTATTAGAAACAGCAAACAAAACAAAACCTCTTAAATTGATTTTTAGATGAAACTTTAAATTCAGTTTTTAGAGCTCTGAGGAGTAGAATCAATTTTCAAAGACTTCTAGGGGATAAAAGAAGGTGGTAAAAGAAGGGAGGATGTCTCTTAGTGGCTGTGAAACTTTTCATATGCTTTATAGTCATAATAAATTTTGTGTCTCCCTTGTTTATCTAATTCTCCTTTCATTTAACTGACATGTCACCTTGAAAATATTTTCTGAGAAAAGCCTTTTATAAAAATATGACTCATAGCTTAAATGAAATACGATTCTATGTTTTTTTGAAAAGGTTTGCTCACTCCTATTGTATTTCCATTGAAACACAAAATGTACGATATAATGTCTGAACTTAATTCTTCCAATTTCAGTAGTTTAATGTTATTGTTAAACAACTCTGAGACAATTATCTACTCTTGCCTTTTTCTCCGTGCTTTTTAAAAACCCTAATAGTTGAAGAGTTTTATTTTTCTAAAAAAGGGAAAAAATAAGCAATCTTTTTTATTTGACTATACCTAATAATAATATTAAAAACACATGATAAGTCAAATCAGCAATACATAGTTGTAGCTTTGTATAATCTGTCACCACTAAGGCTTATTTTGGGTAAAATTAATTCTTGGTTATGGATGGAACTGATATTTAAAGATTGATCCAAGGGAAAAATCCCACATCATCTATATGCTGGTGTTTGTGAGTGTAAGTGCAGTTAAATTTCCATTTCAATCAATAACTAATGCATTTTTTCCAAGATAAAAAAAAATATACAGTTCCGTCAGCACTATCCATGTTATATAAATATCTGCTTCTGTAACTAGGGTTATTACATTTTTTTCTCTTGGCTACTGCCTGTTGACCTAGAGACTTTTCTGCTTAGATGTGTTGATTCTGGGGAGTTTTAGGAAGTGAAATCCCTCATGCTGAAATCAGGTATGTGATATCTGTGGTTCTCTGACACCACTTGTTTTTCCAGCCTTTATTGTCACATAACTCCCTTCAAAATGTCAAGACCACATAGGGGAATGGTGGTTTCTTCTTCTTCCTTCTTCTTCTCCTTTTCCTTCTCCTTCTTCTTCTTCTTCATGAAACCATCATAATAGATTATTCAAATTATAATGAATTATTTTAAGTGAGTTTAATAAAGGCCCCTAGTTGCCTCCAACTAGAAATTACTTCTTCCACTAAAATTCAAAGAGCAAAAATTCACTGTCACTTGCATGTCCATTCTATATTCTATTTTTAAGATTTATATAACTATTTATCTCCCCTTATTAAGGTCTTTGGGGAAACAATAGTGACTTTTTATTTTGAGTCAACAAATACCTGTAGAATGCTGAAGATGAAGCTAAGACATTTTGGGACTCCCACACTGTAAGATACAGTTTCACTGTAATGAATAAAATATATGTTTATGAGTGGTATAGATATGTAAATATATATTGATACACACTATATATATACACATATATATGTATATATATGAAATACAATGACAAGGACTTAACTCATCCATTACTTTACTTATACATTCATCCATTCATTCATGTATTTAAAAAACAATTATTAATCAGTTTATTGAGCAATATGGGAAGTGCCAGAAATAAAATACAACTTAGAAATAAAGTACTCTAATCCTCAAAGAGTTTAAAGTATTATGTGGAAGACAAAAAAGGGAAAAAGAGCAATATCATAAAGTGAATGAAAAATGCTGTAGCAGAGTTAAAACACAGGGTACTTTGAAAAAGTCCATTTTTTGAGCCTTGTTATTTTCATTGGAGTAGCTTGAAACATAGATAATTGTATTTTATTATGCATTATTAGTAAAACATTTATGTACTTGCCTATGTTTCCAGGTTTAATGACCACGTATCTTCCCTGTATCTTTCTTTCTCTATCTATACACATATATATGTATGATGCCTAATTGAAACTCTATGAATGTTTCCTCATTTTCTGATCCTATATTATTCTAAAATTTAGGAGTGGGTTCTTATAAGATTGAGGAATGATTGTGAAAGAGCATATGACATCACTGTGATATAAATATACTGTATTCCAGGTAACCAAGTGCTAAATTTCTTGTATTTTTGCCATGGTTGGCTATATGCAAAGAAACCTTCCCTGAATTCTTGGTACAAAGGCCACTAGATGGGGCTTGTGTGCTTGGTACCTTACAGTTAAGCACAATGCACTTTCTTTTAGTGCTTTTTAAATTCAGACCTCCGCTTTGACCTGTCCTATTCTTTATTAACTGTTACAATGTAAACAATTCTCATTAGAATTTTTTAAAATTATCAAGTGCAATATAGGTATGACACTTGCAAACGAGTTATATACCTCAAAGTAAAGAAAACAAATCTTGCAATGAAGCGGATTTATCTCTTTAGAGACTAAAAGCAAGATTCCATTACCAATCTAATAGTCCTCTTCAAAACTGTTCTCAACTGAGCCTTGGAAACTCTAGTTCCTATATTCTAGGGCCAGACATAAGCTTCTCCATTAATCAAGAATTCTGCTCCTTATCTATTTATTTTATTATTATTTTTTATTTCTCTCCCCTTCCCCTTCCCCGCCCCAGTTGTCTGCTGTGTCCATTTGCTGTGTGTTCTTTTTGTCCGCTTCTGTTGTTGTCAGCGGCACAGGAATCTGTGTTTCTTTTTGCTGCGTCATCCTGTTGTGTCAGCAATCCGTGCAGGCGGCGCCATTCTTGGGCAGGCTGAACTTTCTTTTGCGCTGGGCGGCTCTCCTTATGGGGTGCACTCCTTGCGCATGGGGCTCCCCTATGATACTCCTTGCCTGCATCGGCACTGTGCATGGGCCCGCTCCACATGGGTCAAGGAGGCCTGGGCTTTGAACTGCGGACCTCCCATGTGGTAGACGGTCGCCCTATCCACTGGGCCAAGTCCGCTTCCCCTTATCTATTTCTGATATCTAGTTCCCTATAAGGCAGTGGTGCTCACACTTAAACATGTACAAGGATGCATGGAGTGTTTGTTAAATTTAGATGATTGGGCCATATCCCCAAAATTCCTGATTCAGAGAGTTTGGAGTAGGACCAATGTCTCTGTATTCCAACCAAGTTCCTAGATGATGATGATGATGATGATGCTGGTCGAAGTCCCTTGTGAAAGAACCAATGATGTGAGCAAAGGCTCTCTGCAGATAAACTGCATCCCATTTATGATCTGCCTGTCCTGTCTCAAGATTGCTTCATACCATACTGCAGCTTCATCTTTCCAAATACTGAGACCTGGAAATGAACCAGAAGTAAGAAGTGGTTTGCACTTTCATGGTATTTATGCTCCTAACCACTAACCAGCCCAGTTCCCAACCTTAGATAAGTTTCAGCATCATTGCAGACTTGGGGTTATTGCTTCACGTCTTCTAGCAAACAATAGCTAACACTCATTTGGAAACTGAAAAAATAAAGAGGAGTCTTACTCAAGACACAAAAGCTGTGGACTGTCTCCTGTCTGGCTTCTTCTGGCTTCTAGCTTATACTTCTACATTACTTGCTTTCTCATTTCCTCTGGTTATAAGACCTCCAGTCACATGGATTAAGGGCCACCTTGATTCAATTTGACCACAACTTAATAAATCCTAGCATCTTCCAAATGTCCTATTTACCAGTGGTTTCACACCCACAGGAATTCAGATTAGGATTTGAACATGTCTTTTATGGGGGATATGATTCAATTCCCAAGAGTTGGTAATAGAATTAAAAAGTACAAACCACCAATAAATATTTTTGGAGACTTGGAACTGAAAAGGTTAAACTATTCTCACACATAGATTTTGTTGTGGTGGTGGTTGTTTTTAACCAAGATCTTAACCTAATTATATTCTTGATGCAAGTTAAGCTCAATTTATTCACTAGGGATACAGCAATGTGAAGCCTATCATGAGTACTGAGGGTAATAGAAACAATTGCTTCAGTGAGCCTTGCACTGTCACAGCAGCCACATCAGAACAGATGGCTCTGCATTTATTCCAGTCTAGGGATTCAAATTGGCAGTAGTCAAACAAAAATCCTGAAAAGCATGTCAGCAATTGTGGAAATGAGTTGTTTTTTTTTTAAAGTCATTCATACGAGTCCATTGAGAACGCATAAAAAATTGGAGGTATTTACCACTTTAGTTAATTCATCTGTTAGTGTATTAAAGTTGTAGCCTATAATGTTAATATATATGTTTATATATTATACATGATAATGTATATTTTACATATATTAACAAATATATAATATATAACATATGTTAAAATTTGATGATTTATGTGATCATAGTACTTTCTATTCTGGCCCATGGAATATTTATTTGTGTGTGTGTGTATATATATATATATATATGTATTGTAACTATCTGATATGTAACATATATTAGTATATTAGTAATATAGGAATTTGTGATATATACTATTAGTAATCTATAGTAATATGTGGTAATCTACTTTTATTTTATGTATTATACATATTTATATGCAAAGTCTGTTTTGAAATAGATTGTATTATATATTAATAGTTGCTAAATACTGACATTAATATGTTATTTTGCATTTTTAAAGATTTATTTTTATTTATTTAATTCCCCTCCCCTCCCCCGGTTGTCTGTTCTCTGTATCTTTTTGCTGCATCTTGTTTCTCTGTCCGCTTCTGTTGTCATCAGCGGCACGGGAAGTGTGGTCGGTGCCATTCCTGGGCAGGCTGCACTTTCTTTCGCGCTGGGCGACTCTTCTTTACGGGTGCACTCCTTGCGCGTGGGGCTCCCCTACGCGGGGGACACCCCTGTGTGGCATGGCACTCCTTGCGCGCATCAGCGCTGCACATGGCCAGCTCCACACGGGTCAAGGAGGCCCGGGGCTTGAACCACGGACCTCCCATGTGGTAGACGGACGCCCTAACCACTGGGCCAAAGTCCGTTTTCCTGCATTTTTAATATATACTGCTATCTGCATGAGAAACAAGGTTTTCTTTAAATATGAACTAGTTTAGTCTATTTTGAAAGAAGGCATTCTGCCATAGACTACTTAAATTTTACATTAAACCTGCAACATATTGTGGCCAAATTAATACTCTTGTTCATTAATATCTTTTTCTCCTTGCACTGTGAATAATTAATAGTTTCCCAGGGATTTTTTTTAGGAAAACAAAAACTGATTTGGCAATTTGACTAGGAATCCTAAATTTGCTCCAAGGAACAACAAAAACTTTTAAATACTTCCCTTTTTGAAATTTTGAGTGAAAAAAGAAAGGAAGGACATACTCCGGTCTTCCAAAATAATGTAAAATGAGAACTCTTTCCTAATGAACTTAGCTCCTCTACTTTCTTTGACAGATGACATAACTGTCTAAGTGCAAATGTCTAAAGGGAAGGGCTTACAAGGGCCCTTGCTCAACGTGTCCATAGAATGTGTTCCAATGTTGGATCTAACAACTAGACTTTGCCTAAACTTATCCATCATTATTTCTACACATAAGTCTTTGCCAGCGTTACTCCCATTACTATAATTGAAATAATAATATAATCCCAGCAGATCACCTAAAAACATCTATCATTCTCTTCTTTTAAATCTATTTATTTATTCCCCGCCTTGTGGCTCGCTTGCTGTCTGCTCTCTGTGTCCTTTCACTGTGTATTCTTCTGTGTGTCTGTATTTACTTATTTATCTCCCCACCCCCCGCCAGCAGCTTGCTTGTTGTTTTCGCTCTCTTCGTCCATTCACTGCGCATTCTTCTGTGTTTTTTATTTGTCTCCCTTTTTGTTGCGTCACCTTGCTGAGTCAGCTCTCTGCAGCATTTGAGGGCTTGGAGGCACTCCAAGGTGCTTGTGGGCTGGTGGCTCTCCACAGCATGTGGGTGAACCTGCCTTCACAAGGAGGCCCTGGAACCTGAACCCAGGCCTCCCATATGGTAGGCAGGAGCCCAACTGATTGAGCCACAGTCACTTCCCTCTATTATTTTCTTTTAGCAATGGCTAACTGTATCATTTGCTTATAATTTTTGTAGAATATTTATCACTTACCAAATAATAGATTACTCTCACTATTTGTTATGTTCATAAATCTAGCATAGAAGAGAAAAATATTCCAGGTCTAGTGTAATTTTTTTTCATATTTATTACATGACTTTAAATTTTGACTCTGATGATTATGTGATCATAGTACTTTCCATTGTGGCCTGTGGAATGAATGAATTTTTATAGAAAATTAGTATCTGTACAAATTAAAAGGTAAATGTTAAAAATTAGAACTTTAAAGAGATAATGAAAGATTAGCTAAACTTTATATGGAAAAGGATATCACAAGTCTCACTTTAAGCAAAATTCTATAAATATATTTTATTATAGTTTGTACTATAGAGAAACAGTATAAAGTTGGGCCCATATTTGAATACTCAGCCAGAACTTTACTGATTCCAAAACTGTTTAAGTTGGAGTCTGCTAAACTGCTGTAATAGACAGGCCCAAATGTGTATAATATCTCAAATTAGAGCCTTATTTTTCAGAGTCCAAGGCAAGTCTTCTAACTGTTAATTGACTTTTCTCTTTTCTCTGTCTGTTGGTTCAGGAACCTCTGATTAATCCATGAAAATAATAGGTTCCTTGAGAAGACCACACATTTAATCTGATCTGTGTAACAAGATTAAATCCTTTTTTATTTAACATGGCTTTTTAAAAATCTTATTTCTTACTGTTGGGTTGTATGAAAAGAAATTATGTTACCTTTAAACTTAAATTTTAAGACATGGGAAAATAATATTTACTAAAACAAAAATGCAAAACCCATTGCACCAATAATTTGAGTCCAATTTCTCTTTATAAATGTGGATGTATTTGTGGAAATAAGAAGCATAAGTAAACTTGCCAAATGTTAACAGTGGTTATCTTTAGACATTATGTGTACAAGTGGTTTTACTTTTCTTATCTCTATTTCTAAATGTCCACAATGAGAAGGCATTTCTTTCATAATGAAGAAAAAAATTGAATATAAAACACTGCACTATTTCAGCTACTAAAAATTTAAATGAATTGTCTTCTTAAACTCATAATCTGTCTGAATATCAGTTGGCAATACATCAGTTTATCCATGCTTCCAAAAGCATGCCTGACTGTGTGATGCTGCACTTTCTTAGCTGTCTGCAATAACTAATTTTTCCTTTATAATATACTTTTAAAGTAAATTTGGTTAGAGGAAAAAAAATAAAAGTACCCACACAATATCACTGAGAAGAGCTTTAAAAAAGTCAAATAATAGGACCCACAATTCTTAATTTCTTGATTCTGAATTAAAGAAAACTGAGACCAAGTTTTACAGCTTTTAACTCATTCTCAGAAAGTATTTTGTATTTGAGGAAAATCTGACTAATGAATGAATTCAATCAAACAAAACAAAATAAGTACAATTTTCTCCTTAATGTGCCATAAAATTGATGTTTTTGAATACATGATTATGCTATGCATCTTGCAAAATGCTATGAAGACTTTTTTCTTAAGATGGTGCAATTTTGCTGGAGTGAAAAAATTTTGAAATCTTAATGTGTAATTTCATATATATAGAATATGTGAGTGATGCTGAAATGTATGTTATTAGAATTTTAAAGTTAGAAGGTTTTTAAAATATATATTACAACCATAAAAGTAGGTGACAACCAAGAAAACAGAACTAATAGATGGGTGACCATAGATGAGAGCTCAGATTCCCCGACTCCTTCCAAAGCTTGATGCCTCAATATTGTACCCCATCACTTCTCCGAAGTGTGAAATAAGGTTATGAAAGTATAGAGGATAGCAAAATAGTGAATGTGAACTCATATGCACCTTATCCAATCTATGGGTTAAATTAAAATTCTATTGTCCTACACAGAACAAGTGTAATACTAAGAACTTGAATGGAACATGTGGAGAATAATGAATGAGTAGAGCAGGTGTTTGGAGTGGAAGGTTTGTACTGAGACTCAAGAGGGGAAATAAAGTTGTCAAGGTAAGTTTGCGCTTGTGGAGGATGACGTGTTGAGAGCTGGTTTGAGAAACTTGAGCTTTTTCTTCAAGAAAGTGGCCAGTTATCATTTCAGATATTTTCCTGCCGAGAGGGAGGGTCTGAAAATGAATACTCCAAAGAACTGGGAAATTCAATGCTATAAACTTGGGAGTATATAATATAGTTAATTTCAAAGAGGTTTACTTTGCAAATAATAACTTCCTTATAGTTATAACTATTTTATGTACACTTTGAGGACAATGGAAAAGTGTAACCTAGAAGTATACCAGTTGCCTCGAACCAAACTGTAAAACTGATGACTTATTCCAAACAGTAGATCAATGATTTTCAAAAAAATGTTCTAAATAGAATTGAGTTTTTAAAACACAAGTGAAAAGGCAATTCTGTTTTTAAACTGATAGGCCAATATTTTATTAGTATTATTTCAATTTGCTAAAAGCTGCTAGACACAATATACCAGAAATGGGCTGACTTTTATGATGGGAATTTATTAGGTTAAAAGTGTACAGATCTGAAGCCATGAAGGTGTCCAAATGAAAGCATCATCAGAGACACTTTTCTCGCTGAGTTGCAGTTGTGGTGATCAGGCAGGTGGTATCTTCTGCTGATCTCCACCTTCCCCTTCAGGCACACGTCCTCCCAAGCTGCAGCTGTGGGCGGTCAGGGAGGGATTCCCAGCCCTCCCACACCCCTGTCTCCCCCCCCCCCCCCCATTGCTTTCTACTTTGTGCTGCTTCGAATGTGGCTTTTCTCTCCAGTTTTGTTGACTTCAATTTCTGGAGGCTTCTCTCTGTCTTTGCATCTTTTTTCTGTTTCTGCAACTTTTTATTCTTCCATTTATAAAGGACTCCAATAAGAGAATTAAACCCCCCTGGATCATGCCCTACTGGAGCAAACTAATAAATGTCTCATAACTGATCTAATCTAAGCAAAGGTTCACAATAGGTTCAGTTTAAGAACGTAAGTTTCTGGGGTCCACAAAAGACTCAAACCAACACAAGTATAAATGGAATTATGTTCAAATTTTTAATATTTATTTATTATAAAGTTATTTGGTGGGCATAATGAATCAATTTAAGTGAACAAAACTTTTTTAAAATCAGGTATAATGTCAAGATCCAATTTAATGTATCCTAATATATAGTAAAATTGTATATATTTTACTTTGGTTTTACTATATTAATAAAACTCTGATTGCCATATAAAATTGCAAATAGTAAACATTTTAATACCTACTTGTTGACTTCAGGTTACATTTAAAGAAAGATGGAGAAGAAACTATTGTCTCAGTTACATTGTGCATTACTGGAAGAAGTTAATGGGTCTCCATGTGTTAATGTTTGTTTTAAGATACATATAAATATGTACTTTTAAAAAATTACAATGCTAATATAGGTTAAATTGGCTTATTGAACATAAGGGATATTGGTAGATTGTAAGCAAACATAAATATCATTCTTTTTCACCACTACTCATTTAACTCACTTTGTGAACATATTTTTCCCCATATACTTCCCAAACATATTTAGATAATAATCTAGTAACATTTTATTTGGGCATGGAAAGTTCAGTTTGCCCTAATAATCAACCACATCTGGCCAGTGTAATAATCATAATTTTAACTCTTAGGCAGTGTAAGTTTCCCCTTGTGTTTTAGTTTCTTAGACTGTTCCAGCAAATACTATGAAATGGATTGGCTTAAACAATGGGAATTTATTAGTTTACAGTTTTGAGGCCAAGAAAATGTCTAAATCAAGGCATCATAAAGGCAATGCTTTCTTCTTCCCAAACCAACTGCCAGCAATCTGTGGCTCTCTGCGCTATATAAAGGTACATGTTGGCATCTTCTGTTCTCTCCCTTCTCTTCCAGATTTTGTTCATTTCAGCTTCTTGCTTCTTCCATGTCTCTCTCTGTCTCTATCTCTCTCTCTCTCTGAATATATATATTCATTCTCTTTATAAAGGTCTCCAGGAATAGCATTAAGCCTCACCCTGAATGAGGTAGATCATACCTTAACTAAAGTAGCCTCATTAAAAATTCCTACTTACAATGGATTTACACCTACAGGAATGGATTAGATTTAAGGATTTAAGAACATGTCTTCCTGGGATACACAGAGTTTCAAACCACCACATTCATACACTGGGAGCTTGACCAAGCCTTGGAAGCTTGGGAGAGTGCAGTCAGCTTATTTTTTTACCTTGTTCTATCCATCTCTTCTTCCATATTCTTGGCACACATTCTGGGTAGGGTAGGATGAGAGGTAGGTAATAGCTGCTGACAGTGTGTTTTGGAATGATAGAATCCTATTTCATTGTGAGCTTTTGACCTCCCTGGAGATTTCTAAAGACAGTCCTCTTTACCTAAGAGTGGTTTCTTCCCTGTGGGTTAAATATGACTATCTCTTACCCCTTGGCTTCTAAAACCGGACCACTATTTTTCTGGAGAAACCTGAAGCCTTCCAAATAATCCTCTTGCATGAAATCTCTATTTTGGGATGACCCCGAATCCTCTGTGTTGTACACATCTAATTTTGGGGAAACACATGATTTTACCTATCTTTGGCAGTAGTGCAGTTAGTTTGATGCAATCAACTCGATTTACATCTTTAGGCAGACTGAAGAGTCTCCCTTTACATACTCTAACTCTATGCTGTCCATTATGGAAGCCAATAGCCACATGCGGCCATTGAGCCCATGAAATTTGGCCAATCTTAATTGAGGTATTCAATGAAAGTAAAATATACATCAGATTTCAAAAATTTAACATGATAAAAGACAGTAAAATATCACTTAATCATTACATGTTGAAGTTATATTGTTTTTAATATGTTGGGTTAAATAAAACACATTATTAAAATTAGCTTCACCTGCTACTTATAAATTTTTTAATGTGGCTACTAGAAATTTAAAATTGCATAGTGGTTTGCATTATATTTTTATCAGACAGTGAAGTTCTAACCTTTAGACTTTTAAGTAAAATACCTGCTCATATATTATTCAGTCTCTACCCTCTATAATGTACCCTTGCTGCTGTGTTTGTCTTGTGGTAAGACCAAGTTGTCCCTCTCTCTTAATCAATGGTTGTTAAAGGAACACACAAGTCTCCCAAAAATTGCTCCCTCTTAGCCTTTTTCACTTTTTATAGACCTGAATTAGATTTATAGTCACTTGATACATCTTGTAGAAGGATTTAGCACCTCTCAAAAGTAAGTACTTGATACCCTCTGATACTTCTATTCTTGATTTCTGGAACTTCTATAAATAACTAGTTTGAGTCAAGTTTTGTATATGTCATGAGGTAGGAGTCAACATTCATTCTTCTGCATATAGCTATCCAGTTTTCCCATAACTATTCGGTGAAGAAAATATTTTTACTATATTGACTAGATTTGACCCCACTCATCATGGGGACAGATGCAGCTGGGGAGCTGATATGGCTCAAGTGGTTAAGTGCCTGCTTCCCACATGGGAGATCCTGGGTTCAGTTCCTGATGTCTCCTAAAAAACAATAACAGCAAACAACAAGCAAAACAAATGTAAAAACCAACTCAGGGGAGCTGATATGGCTCAGGGGTTTAGCACCAACTTCCCACATACAAGGTCCCAGGTTTAATCTCCAGTCCCTGGTACCTCAAAAAAAAAGAAAAAGAAAAGAAAAAAATTTGTCCATACATGAGTGAGTATATTTCTGAACACTCAGTTTGATTCCATTGATATACATGTTCTCACATCAGTACCACACTGTTTTGATTACTGCAGCTTTGAAATAAGTTTTGAATATGGAAAGTGTGAATCCTCCAACTTTGTTCTTTTCAGGATGGTTTTGACTATTTAGTATCCCTTATCCTTCCAGGAGAAATCAATTCAGCAATTGCCCATTTACTAAAGCCCTTTAATTGTTTCTAGGGCTCTGATAAAAATAGTTTCTGCAAAAATAGTTGCATGGGTAGATAGAACCTTAAAGCATTTCACTCTACCATTTTGGTCAGACATTATGTTTTTATGACTTATTCATGCTAATACATGGAGGATGATTTATTTCAACTATTCTATGGTATCCCAATGATCAAATAAACCTTAGCTTTCCCCACTTAGAGTCTCTCCCACCATAGGTTTCCTTTTTCAAATAACTCTGCAATGAACTTCCTTGAACATAATGCCTATACAAGTAAAAATAAACATGCAGGAATTTTGATATTCAAGGTAGTATAAGAATCGTTACCTGATCTTTACCTCAATATATTACTATCAATTCTCTTAAACTTTGTACCACATTGTAAACCACTAGGGCCTATGCCCCCAATTCTCCAAACAAAGAAAAAAAGTAGTTAATTTTATTGTTTAAAAATAAGGAATAGACAGTTTGCAAAAATAAATGCCCATTCTTTACTCCAAATAATAAGAAACACATTTTTTTTTTCAAGGTAGAGTTCTTTATACCCAGTTGAGTTCCTAAAACTGGCAAATGATCTGATTTTGGTTTGACAAAATGTTTTACTCCTAAATAAATAAATAAAGTAAGTAAGTATTATACCTGCAAGTGAGCCCTAAATTTAAAATTATTCTCTATCATTTTCATTTCAGCTGTACTACAGTATTGTAATCAAATTAGAATATGTAAACTCTTTAATAACAATTATATAGTGAAAATGTTAGTAAATTCTCAATGAACTCTGAAAAAAACATAAAGGAAATGTTTTCATTTTACAACTTGATATTCTGCATATCGAAATTTACTAATACTGAATGCTAACAGTCATTCTATTAATCAGTAATAGTCAGAGAGAAAATGTGATAAGAGAGCTTTGAGGAGTAATGAAATATGAACTTAAGGTTAAATGTAAGCAGTATAATCAGATACTACTAAAATTTTAATGTAAAGATGGGCACTCAAAGGAAGTTATATTTTAAAAATGCAGATCCTTAACAGAGTTGTTCCTGCAGATAATATAGCCAGAAAACTGACCTTTTAAAGAAATTCTGGTAGAGGTGATGATGTGAATTTTTATCCTTATAATACCTAATCATTTGTAATCAGGAATCTGTGAATACGGACCCCTAATACATTTTGAATTTTTTACTTTTAAGTAATGAAATTTGTTAAAGAACATTAATGTGATTTGAAAATTCAAAGCAGCATTATCATTTTCACTGGCTATAGTATAATATCCAGGGAATACAAGGAAAATCTGAGGTAAAATTCCTGTTTAAACTTCCGCTATCTAATTTGTACAGAGATTCTGTTTGGAGTGATGGGAAAGTTTTGTTAATAAATGTTGATGATGTTAACATAACACTGTGAATTTAATTAACACCACTGAATTATATATTTGAATGTTGTTAAGAGGGGAAATTTTACGTTATGTATATGTTACTTAATAAATATTTTAAAAAAGAACGTAAAACTTTACACACAAACAGTGTGTACACAGTGAGCCTTAATGTAAGCCATGGACTATAGTTAATAGTATAATTATAATAAAATTGTTCTATCAGTTGTAACAAATGTACCACACTAATGCACTGTTAGTAATAGGGAGAACTGGGTTTGTGATTGGGAATATATGGGACCTCTGTATTTTCTGCATGATATTTCTGTAAACCTATAAATTCTCTAAAAATAAAACTTAAGCTATCAATCTACTTATCTAAATGTTTTAGAAGCAATCATATTTATGTATATTTATTTGTAATATATAACATATATTTGAACAGGAATATATATATTGCATAATACATAGGTTTCTATAATGAAGTACAGTGTATTTGCTAGTAGCTAATGGATTATTTTTTGCATGGGTACATAAACAGGAATGCTTAGGAAAATTTAAGAAAAAATAGTTTTTTCTCTTACACAGAACAAATTTTAGATATTCAAAGAATTGGTTGGGAGTGTTCCTTAGTAGAAAGCTTATCAGAATTTGAATCAGAGTCCTGGATCTGAAATCATTTTATTGTCTTAAGATAGGTGACATCTACTTTAAGCCTCAATTCTCTCTTCTGTAATAAACTGCTTCATTGGTTGTTATGAGGATCAAATGGTATAGTATATACAAAAGCACATCTCAATGTAAAATTATTTTGCACATATTATATAAAAATGAACTTCTGACTGTTTACTCAGCATGTAGGAAATTGTTCCATGTAATCTTATTTCTCTGCAGAAGTCACCCCTTACCCAAAATAAAGTAATACATGCACGCTTAAAATAGAAGGTAGTAGGTTCTAATATGTATTGAGTGTAGGAAAGTTATATTCCTTTGCCTAGCACATTGTGAAAAAAAATTACTCATCTGCCATCTTTAACATATGAAATTTATTAAAGCTAATTGGCTTTGATACAATGCTTGCTTCACATTGAAAGGAAACTCAAAAATATACTCGAAGTCATCTTTATATTAAACCATTTTCTCAATGACCTAAATTTCAATACCCCATGCCATGATAAGAGGGGAGTGAAATAAATAAATAAGAATGCCATTTATTTATCCTACTCCATTTCCACAACTGGATTTCAATGTTCCCGGTAACTCTTTCGACAAGGAAAAGCAACTCCTCACTGACATACCAGAAGGTGTCACTGCACTCCTCACTGACATTCTGAAGTGGGCACTGTGAAGAGATTACTCTCCATCAGAGAAGCTGGGTTTTAGAACATTTTGTTTGAAATAATGAGACACGTGATTAATTTTCTAAAGAATGATTTTACTTTTGTCTTTTTGCGGAAAAGATGTGAACACTAAGTAAAAATTAACAACTGTTGAAAATAAAAGGAAAATGCTTCATTTTGATTATATTAATTTCTATCATCATTGTTCAATACAACATTATCAGACTTAATTACTAGTATAAAGAACATTATGACTAACTGTGAAAAAAAGTTTTCTTTATTGCCTTCAAGATTTTTTTCCTTCGAAGAACAAATTGTGTGGTTCTTTATGTATTTATTAACAGAAATCCCACTAATGTAACTGGCTTTGTTCTTAAATCCATTTATTCATATTGTGGTTTGTCATTACCTACTTTGGCATTATTTTTCTCCTGTTCCCCCATCTCAGTCTTTTGGAAGCAGAAGTATCAGTTAATCAATACTGTCAGAATTCAACTTTGAGGAGACAGGCTCCTTGAAAGTGCTAGTAGCATATGCGAGATCAAAAAGTTGATTCTTTTCTTGGGACAGTTTAGATAGTCTTCTATGTAGCTTTAACTGTATCATTTGCTAATGATAGGAGGAAAGAATAGAGGCTGTAAAGACTTACTGACACTAAAAGATGCTCAAATTGATGATCTTTAGAGAAATACAATAGGATGAAGGTACTTTGCTAAAAGCAGCTTCAAACAAGCCCTTTATTAATTAATTGTCAGGTCTGGGAGTAAAAATGTCACCTAAACAAGAAAGTAAGTAAAGAAAAAGGATGAGAACAGGTAAAAAGTCTTTATTTTATGTATATATTTATTTTATGTCTTTGGTTTTCACTTTTGTTTTGTTTTAGTGCATGATACTATATGATGATGCAAAGCACAGCAAAATAAAAAAAGCATAGGAGCTCATTGTATGGAAGAATTATTCAACATTTCATAGAATAGATTTAATAGGAAAATATAAGAGTGCATAATAACAGTAGTTCTTCCCTTTTTTACATTCTTCTTCATAATCATTTTTAAATAATCAAATGTTCAGCTATATGAGTATTTTAGTTTTAATTTTTAATAAGTAGGACAAACTTGTTTAGTTGAAGCATTGCTAATTATGAAATTAGATTTCTATAGGATAGAGCAATATTCATTAATTTTAGTAGGCTGGGGAATCATAAAAAAGATTTGTTTAGATTAATTTCATTTCTGAATTCAGGCATTGGATTGTGGTTTACTGAAATGTTAGGCATACATTACAACAAATGATCTAATAATGTTATGTTTGCATGACAAATACACACTTGCTATTATTACTCTTTAAAAACATTTGAAATGAGTTTTATCTGATGCCATAAATATGAACATTTATTGAGAACATATTAAATATATATATAGAATATCATGCTTATGTAGAAGTTTGACAAATACTATTAGTTCACTTTCTACCTACAAATTTCTACATTGAAATAAAATAATTCCTTTTTTCTAATTAAAAATAACAACAAAGTTTTCTGTTTCATAATTCAAAGTGGAATCAAAGTAGCATATTTACGTTTATGTTATTAAAATATAAATTCTGGACACAATATTCTGGAGTATCACAAAACAAAAACCAGTGTTTATTTTATTATGTATATGTAACTAACAGTCAAGGAAGAGCTACACAGTACAATTTTCTACACTGGAAATGTCATCTCTGATGAAGATAATAACATACACTTTTTTTTTTTATCCCTATCCCCCCTGACTTTTTTGCATCTGTCTGCTCTGTGTCCATTCACTGTGTGTTCTTCTGTGTCTGTATTTATTTATTTTATTCCTCCACCCCTGCCTTGTGGTTTGCTTGCTGTCTGTTCTCTGTGTCCATTACCTGAGCGCTCTTCTGTGTTTTTTTTTCCTTGCCTCCCTTTTTTGTTGCATCACCTTGCTGAGTCAGCTCTCTGTGGCGCTCCGCAGCATGCAGGCCAGCTTGCCTTCACAAGGAGGCCCGGGGACTCCCATATGGTAGATGGGAACCCAACTGGTTGAGCCACAGCCGCTTCCCAATAAAATACGTTATGAGAAGGGTTGTATTTAAACTCTGAAATGTGAACTTTTTACAGTTTTGTTATCATTGTACATAAGTTCATCCAGCAGTTTATAAGTACGTATGTGTGTGCGTGCATATATATATATATATGCTGGTAGAGTTCTAATAGCTGGTGACACTCTTAAGCAGGTCTAAGGGGCTATTCTTGTTCAGTTTGTCCCAGAGACCCCTCATTCTTTCTGATACCTCTGCTGTGGCTGAATGATAGGTCTATTCTGTTCTCTTTCATGAAACTTTTACTGACCAGAGGGATGTTAAACCACTCCCTTCTCTGTTTCTACTAAAGACCATATAGCTGTTCATCAGAGAGATAAAAACATATTACTATATATTTTACTCATCTGTCTCTTCTTACTAGACCAGATGTATTTTAAGTATGAGAGAAATGCCTTATTTTTTTCTTTTTTCTTTTCCTTTCTGAATCTCCAGTGTTAAGCACCATGGTGTGAACTCAGTGCCTGGCCAATATCAGAAATCTAACGTAACTATGTTAGATGAATATAAGGAAAGAGAAGTATTGGAAGGAGGAAAGCTGGCAATTTTCTTGTTTTAGTACATTTATAACAAAGGTCTTTAGTTTGTGTAGTAGGAAATATTTGCATTTCACTCAAAATATAACCTTTGGCAACCTTAGTTTAATACTCTACAAGATGCTGCCTGCTGCTCTTCTGTGACCCCAGGAACATAATCCTACATGCATTTCTGTAACCTCCCTGCTCGATTTCACCGCTTTCTCCCTACCCAGGAGCTTTCAGCAGGATAGGAATAATTACATCATTTGTGGGAAGCACCATGATCCATCCTGTTTAATAGCTATATATTATTTCAGGCAGGAGTAATGTAGACATATTATTTCTGAACTATTTATAAAATATTTTAGGCTATTAAAAACATGTGAGGCATTTTAATATTTATGACTGCTTTTAGTTGTACTAAGATTTTATTTTTATTTTTAACTAATAACTTGATTTCAAATCCACAATAATAAAAGAACAGAAAAAGGCCACTCAACAAGTTACAGAAACATTACTACTAAAAAGTTCCATTTCAGGTACTTTTATCTCATCTAATTCCAATTGCTAACTCAGTTGTTCCTCTAGTGTTCCGATGACACAGATGAGTTCAATGACATAGTCAAGGTCTTTTTATTAATGAAAAAAAAAATTGAAGAGGAAAAAAATGCTTAATTGTTTTCATATATCACAAAATCAAACTCCATATTCCCTTTTTTTACCTTTAGAAGTAACAAAGTACTAATTTTGCTTTTGTTACAAAAATATTACAAAATTCTTATTAACTGTAGTCCATTAATTACATTAGTTATATTTTCCCCATGTATTACCACATTCTTAATACCATATCATGGAACATTCCTGCATTTATATTATTAACAACCACAATCCTCATCTATTTGTAAAATCATTGCAGTACGTTCCCAATATTATCCAGCTGTCCTCAGACTAACATTATTCTTCCTAGACTATTTGTTTCAGCCACAATAACACCCACAAACAGTGTTTGTTACATTCATTATAATGTGCTACCATCAAATCCAACCATTATCACATATTTACTTTTTTTTAAAATTTTTTTTTATTCATTTTGTAAAAATATTACATTCAAAAAATATGAGGTCCCATTCAACCCCAACACCCCCACCCCACTACTCCCCCCCCAGCAACACTCACTCCCATCATCATGACATATCCATTGCATTTGGTAAGTATATCTCTGGGCATCGCTGCACCTCATGGTCAATAGTCCACAACATAACCCGTACTCTCCCACGTTCCATCCAGTGGGCCCTGGGAGGATCTACAATATCTGGTAATTGTCCCTGAAGCACCACCCAGGACAACTCCAAGTCCCGAAAACGCCTCCACATCTCATCTCTTCCCCCCATTCCCTGCACCCATCAGCCACCATGGCCACTTTTCCCACACCAATGCCACATTTTCTCTGTGGACCTTGGATTGGTTGTGTCCATTGCACCTCTATGTCAAGAGGAGGCTTAGATTCCACATGGATACTGGATGCAATCCTCCTGCTTTCAGTTGTAGGCACTCTAGGTTCCATGGTGTGGTGGTTGACATTCTTCAACTCCATATTTACTTTTGACCTTATTACATTCTACAAACATCCCCCTTCTCATTCAACAATCCATCTTCCTCCAACCTACACTTTATAGTGCCAACTCCATAAGTCTACTCATTGTTTTTAGTTCACATCAGTAAGATCATACAACATTTGTTCTTTTGTGTCTTGCTTATTTCACTCAACAAAATATCCTCAAAGTTCTTCCATGTTGTCATGTGCTTATCCAATATATTTCTTCTTACAGCTGGATAATATTCCGTTGTATGAAAATACCACATCTGTTTATCCATTCTTTGGTTGAAAGACACTTAGGTTGTTTCTATCTTTTAGAAATTGTGAATAATGCCACTATAAACATTAGTGCACAAATGTTTCTGTTCTTGCTTTCAGTTCTTCTGAATATATTCCTAATAGCAGGATTGCTGGATAATAGGGCAGTTCTATATTTAGTTTCCTGAGGCACACCAGATCATCTTCCACAGAGTTTGCCCCATTTTATACTCCCATTAACTATTTCTCCACATCCTCTCTAACACTTGAAGTGTTCCTATTTCTCCACATCCTCTCTAACACTTGAAGTTTTTTGTTCTTTCAATAATGGCCACTCTGTATGGTATGAGATGGTATCACATTGTAGTTCTGATGTGCATTTCCCTAATAGCTAGTGATGTTGAACATCTTTTCATGTGTCATTTGGTCATTTTATTTTCACTTTGGAAAATGTCTGTTCAATTCTTTCGCCCATTTTTAAAAGGGGTTGCTTGTCATTTTTGTCATTAAGTTGGTGTGATTTCTTTATAAGGGATATCAATCCCTTATCAGATATATGGTTTTCGAAGATTTTTTTCTTCATTGAGTTGGCTGCCTTTTTACATTATTGACAAAATCTTTTGGGTATAAGATCCAAGAAATCACCAACTACCACAAGATCTTGAAGATGTTTCCCTACGTTTTCTTCTAAGAGTTTCATGGTTCTAGTTTTTATATTTTGGTCCTTGATTCATTTTTAATTAATTTTTGTATAAGGTGTGGGATAAGGGTCCTCTTTCTTTCTTTTAGATATGTGTATCCAGTTCTTCCAGTACCATTTGTTGAATAGGCTGTTCTGACCCAGCTAAGTGGGTTTAACAGCCTTGTCAAAAATCACTTGACCATAGATGTGAGGGTCTACTTCTGAACTCTCAATTCAATTCCATTGATCAATCTATCTTTATGCCAGTTCTATGCTGTTTTTACCACTGTAGCTAAATAATATGCTTTAAAATCTGGAAGGGAGACTCCTGCAACTCTGTTCTTCTTTCTTAATATGTTTTTGGATATTCAGGGTCCCTTAGCCTTCCAGACAAATTTGATAATTGGCTTTTCCAATTCTACAAAAAAAGCATATTGGAGTTTTTATTGAGATTGCATTAAATCTATAGATCAGTTTTGTAGAAGTGACATCTTTTTTCCCTACAAAATAGTTTTTGTTCAACATTCTTTTTTAATATATATATATTTTTATTTTTAAAAGATACTTAGATTATATAAAATGTTAGATAAAAAATAAGAGATTCCTATATGTTGCACTCCCCACACCTACCACCCTTCCCCACATCAACAACTTCTTTCATTAGAGTGGTACATTCATTGCAGTTGATGAACACATTTTGTCACATTGCCACCAAATATGGATTATAGTTTATGTTGTAGTTTACACTCCCACTCAATTTTGTAGGTTATGGCTGTTTATATAATGACCCATATCTGCCATTGCAATGTCACTCAGGACAATTCTGAGTCCTGAAATTGCCCCCGTATTACACCTCTTCACCCCTCTCCCTGACTTCAGCATATTCAGTGGCCACTGTCTCCACACCAATGATATAATTTCCTCCATTGCTAGAATCACAATAAGTCTACAGTAGAATACCAGCAAGTCCACTCTAGTCCACATTTTATTCCCCAATCCTAAGGATTCTGAAATGGTGATGCACACTCCACCTCCAATTGAGGGGGATATTCAGACCCATACAGCTGATGGATGGGAGTCTCCTGATTACAGTTGTAGCCTCTGTCAGTTCTTGGTGTGGTGGTTGTCCATCCTCACCTCCTTGTTAGTTGTCCTGGGTGAGTCCAATGAACTGGAGAGTAGGTGTTGCAACTCTGCTGAGGCTCAGGTCCCAGCTAGCACTTGAACCACCTAGAGATAGTCTTCTAACCCATGAATGTGGAATATCCTTCCATTTATTTAGATCAGCATTGATTTCTTTCAGAAATGTTTTATAGTTTTCTGAATACAGGTCATTTATGTCTTTAGTTAAATTTATTCTAAAATATTTGATTCTTTTAGTTGCTATAGAAAATAGAATTTTTTTTCTGATTTCCTCCTCAGATTGCTCATTAGTAGTGTATAGAAATGCTATTGAGTTTTGCTTATTAATCTTGCATCCTACCATTTTTCTGAAATTGTCTATAAGTTCTAATCGTTTTCTTGTGGATTTTTCAGGATTTTCTGTGTATAGGATCCATCAGTGAATAAGGAAAATTTTATTTCTTCCTTTCCTATTTGGGTGCCTTTTATTTTTTTTTTTCCTTGCCTAATTGCTCTAGATAGAACTCTTAGCACAATATTTAATAACAGTGGGGAGAGAGGGCATCCTTGTCTTGTTCCTAAAAACTTTCAGTCTTTCACTGTTGAGTACAATGTTAGGTGAGGGTTTTTCATATATGGACTTTACCATATTGAGAAGATTTCCTTCTATTACTCTTTTAGAGTGTTTTTATAAAGAAAGTGTGTTGTATTTTGTCAAATACCTTTTTCTGTGTCATTGAGATGAATATGATTTTTCTTCTTCATTTTATTAATGTGATATATTATTCTGATTGATTTTCTTACATTGAACCACCTTTGCATACCTGGTCTAAAACCCACTTGATCATGACTTTTTTGTTTTTGTTTTTGTTTAGTAAGTATTTTGTTGAGGATTTTTGCTTCCATATTCACTAAAGAAATTGGTCTGTCATTTTCTTTTGTGTAATATTTTTACTTGGCTTTTGTATTAGGGTAATGTTAGCTTCATAGAATGAGTTTGGTAGCAACCCTTCCTATTTAAATTTTTTGGAAGAGTCTGAGCAAGATTCCTGTTAGATCTTATTTAAATGGTTTGTAGAATTACCTATGAAGCATTCTGGTCCTGGACTTTTCATTTTGGAGTGGTTTTTAATGACTGCTTCAATTTCTTTACTTGTGCTTGGTTTGTTGAAGTCTTCTAGTTCTTCCAAGGGTCAGTGTGGTTTGTGCATGTGTTTCCAGAAATTTGTCCATTTTGTCAACATTGTTTAATTTGTTGATTTACATTTATTCATTGTATCCACATTTAGAGATTGTATCATGATCTCTTTTATTTCTGCTGGGTCAGTGGTAATGTCACCCCTCTAATTTCTGATTTTATTTATTTGCATCTTCTCTCTTTTTTCTTTGTTAATCTAGCTAAGGGTTTATCAATTTTGTTGATCTTCTCAAAGAACCAATTTTTAGTTCTATTGCCATAGACTGATAGAAATGATAAAAAAAAAACTTTAGCCACCTATTTTTGTCTACAAGAGACTCACCTTAGGCACAAGGACATGATTAGGCCGAAAGTGAAAAGTTGGAAAAAGATATTCCATGCTAATAGCAAAAAAAAACAAACAGTAGTGCAATGACACTATTTTCAGGTAAAACAGATTTTAAATGCAAAACTATTTGGACTCACCTTAGGCACAAGGACATGATTAGGCCGAAAGTGAAAAGTTGGAAAAAGATATTCCATGCTAATAGCAAAAAAAAACAAACAGTAGTGCAATGACACTATTTTCAGGTAAAACAGATTTTAAATGCAAAACTATTTGGACTCACCTTAGGCACAAGGACATGATTAGGCCGAAAGTGAAAAGTTGGAAAAAGATATTCCATGCTAATAGCAAAAAAAAACAAACAGTAGTGCAATGACACTATTATCAGGTAAAACAGATTTTAAATGCAAAACTATTTGGTGAAGTAGTTTACTATATTAATAAAAGAAAAATTCACTGAGAAGAAATAACAGTAATATGTATTTATGTACCTAGCATAGGTGCCCCAAAATACATGAGACACACTGGCAAAACTGAAGGAAGGAATAAATGTCTCTATAATAATAGTTGGAGACTACAGTAGTCCACTATCAGCATTATATAGAACAGCTAGATACAGGATAAATAAGGAAACTGAGAGCTTGAATAAGATAAATGAACTAGATCTAATAGACATTTGTAGAACATTATACCCCAAAACAGCAGGATATATATTCTTCTCTTTCTCCAGTATAGACCATATGTTGGGACATAAGCCAGATTTCAAAAAATTTAAAAACATTGAAATTATATGAATCGTATCTCTGATTATATTGGTATTAAGCTGGAAATTAATAACAAGCAGGAAAAGGGAAAATCCACAAATATATGGAGATTAAGCAAGACACTCTTAAATGATCAGTGGGTTTAAGAATAAATTACAAGAGAAATCAATAAATACCTCAAGACAAATGAAAACAAGAACACAACATACCAAAACTTTTGGAATACAGCAAAGGCAGTGCTGAGAGGGAAATACATAACCCTCAGTGCTTATATTGAAGAAGAAGAGTTAAAATCAAAGCCCTAACTGCACACCTGGAGGAATAAACAGGACAGCACACCAGTCCCAAAATATGTGGAAAGAAAGAAATAATAAAGATTACAGCAGAAATGAATGAAATGGAGAAAAAAAGTAGATAAAATCAATAGAACTAAAAGTTGGTTCTTTATTAAGATTTTAATTCTTCAAATTAAAAAGTCCACACCCAGCAAAATATACTTACGAATGGGTAAATTATAAGCAAAAATTTAATTTTAGAACTTGGATATTTACATAATTGTTTTTAGTTTCAAGGCTTAATTGGGTCTGAAAATATTTCAAGTACAAGCAGCTCACCTTTAACCTACTTCCCAGCCTTGCATTCAATATTAGCTATGGGTAACCGGTTTATTGAACCCTTCTAAATGAAATTACTTCTTTATTCAATTTATTCTCAAAACAACTCTTAAAGTAAAGATTATTGTCTTCATTTTACAACTAAAAAACTGAAGCTCAGAGAGTTTGAGCGCCTTCCTGGATTCACCCAGCTCATCATGTGGTGGATGAAGCAGAATCCAGAATCTCTTTGTGTAACTCCAAAACACATGGTCAGCCACCTCCTGTCAGTGCATCTCCAAGCTCCAGGCTTTCCCTCGTAGAATCCCATTTAATCCTAATACCATCACAGTGTGCTAAGTATTACTATCCATTATTTGCAGAGACGAAAAAGGAAAGTTAAACAAGTCTCCCAAGTCCCTGAGTACATTAAAAGGGGTCAGAATGCAAACAGAGCCGCCATGATTCCAAGTTCGAGATTCATTCCACTGTGTCAAAGCTGCCTTACAATGCTTTTGCATGGTACTTCACTGAAAAGAACACCCTCATTTAGAAATTGCTTAATAGTCATAGGTGGATGAGCATCCTATGAATTTAAAGTTCAGTATGCTATAGGCTGCAGGTAATGCTCAAATGCACTTCAAGGCAGAGACTAAAAATAAAACTCAAATGTAAAAGAGATTAGCAAGGACATATTTTAGGGTCTTTCTTACTAATATTAGCCTCCCTGCTATTTCTTCTAATAGTTTTTCTTCCAACAACATGAACTTAGGGCCATTTCCCCTATTCTGATATAGAGTGAGAAAGAAAATGATTTTAGAGTCATGGATGAATAGCTGACGGGGCATAAATTCAGAGTTCTATTTTCAGAAATTTTTTTTTTTACTTTATGATAATTATTATTACAGGTTTCTAAACCTTAACTCAGAGAAGGATTAGCAGTCAAATATAGTCTTTGCTATAGATGTGTGGAAGTTGTATTGCATTAAGAATAATTAAGGAAGGTATGAATTAAAACCAAAGATAAGAATTGACAATGAATCTGAAAAACAAGTGAATAAAATTACATGCCCTTTCAAGATAAACAAAAATATGTTATAATTTGATATTTAGCCCTATCTATATATTTTCTTGTATGGTTAAAAAAAATCCACTTTTGAGCTATAAACTACATACAGGCATAAAATGTGTTCTTTTGTCATTCAGTGTTACACATGTGCAGTATCTAAAAGTAAATAAGACAAGACCTAACAGTATCTAGTATTATATATTTACAAAATAAAAGTAAAAACAATTAAATCAGGCACTATCTGAAGTGTGTTATATTTACTAGCTTTATATTCATCAAGTAATGTTTAAAATAGTTCTTTGATTTAGGAAAGTGTTAGCCCCAAATAAATGACAACAAAAGGCAGAAGGACAAACAACTAATTTAGAATCATGAACTGAACATAGATGACTGGGCATAGAGCCAATAGAAAATGCTACAACTTTAAAAAGGATTTAATGAACAATCACTGAGTAGGAAACCACGAATTAGATGTGGTACAGAATAAATAATTACTAGATTTAATAAAAAGCATCATTTTAGTCTTTCATTATTTAGTTGTCCTTGTTATTAACTTTTTCCCAGGTTTTCATTGGTTCATTCACTCATTCATTCATTCATTCATTCAGCAAATATTTGTTCTGTGTGCTAGGTATTGAAGGGTCCTCTGACCTCTGATCTGAAGAGTGAGTAAGGGTTTAAGGAGACTAAAGAGCATTCTCTGAGGAGTACAGAGCCTGCGAGACTTGCTCAGCTTTCCAGGACTGAGAAGACCAGTGGGGCAGGAGATAAGGGGGCGTGAGAGCAAGGGATGCATAATGGGGAACTATTTAGGGAAGAATTAATCTTACTTGTCACTGATTAAATCTTTTAAATTTGTTTCTCTATGTGTAAAACTTAGGGAATGAAAAGATGTATTTCACTGAATAAAATTCATGTTATATAATAAGCTGTGAGAATTTGAGATTATGTTTGTAAATCCCAAAAAGAGAAAGACTGTGTTCGTAAACTAATCTATTCTTCTGGGCGTGATACCCTTTGATTATATTGGATTCAGTTGAGGGGCTTTTGATTAAATTAAAGTGCCTGTTACAATTAGGGCTTTGATTCAACAGCGTCAGTACAATATGACTCAGGTTGAGACCCCACCCCTTTGGTGGACTGATTTAAATGGGCACTCAGTCAAGAAGACACATTGGAAGAGAGAGCCCTTTCATGTTTTGATCCTGGGGCCTTGAGGAGAGATGAGGCATTCACTTGATAGTTTGCTGCTGACCTTGGTAAGAGAACAGAACAGCCGAGACTGCACTAGAAAGCCTGGAAAAGAAATGAGCCCTATGCCAGGAGAGAGAGGAAACCCTGAGAGATCAGCCCTATGCCAGCCTGCAGCTGAGAGAGGAAGCCCAGAGGGGAAGGCTGAACACCTTGCAGAGATTAGGTGACCATCTTTTTTCAACATGTGGCAACTGACTTTGGTGAGAAAGCAACCTTGACTTGAACTCTTTAGGGAAGGGTTCTTAACCTTTTTTGTTCCATAGACCCCTTTGCCAGTCAGGTAAAAACCATGGACACCTTTACACTAAGTCTACACTATACTGTGCACAGCCACACCAACATGTCCCCACAAGAATAATATTTTTTGGAATTTCAATTCAAGCTCACATACCCCTGGTTAAGGCCCTGCTTTAGGGCCTTGTAACTGTAAGTTTCTACACCAAATAAATACACTTTTTAAAAGCCAACAGATTTCTGGTACTTTGCATCTATACCCCTCTGGTACACTAATACATATGCTATTAATAAAGTACTATCTGTTATTAAATAACTTATATGACTTATATTTTATTATAAATAATTTGCATGACAAAATATGAAGTGTCAATATCAATTTTATAATCATTCATGCTCGTAGCTTCTGATATTTTTATAAGATTTAATTAGAGAGATTATGTTTTATTTTAAAGGCATATACTTCTTTCTTTTTTTTTATTTCCCAACATAGTGTTATTATACTGTACAAAAAAAGTCATTTGTTTTTAAATGTGTAGTAAACTTTTCTTGGATACACAATATTTAACTCATAAAATGAGTTAAACTCAGAAAATGAGGAGGGAATTATGATTTGTATACTCTTGAGCTGGTTAACTTTATCTTTGTGGTGGATTTTTGTAGCTGAATCTTGTGTCATGTATAAATTGGTTAATATACTTATTTTTTACAGAGCAATAGGAAAAATAGAAATGAAAATTTCTATGTACAAAAGCACTTATATAAATATGTATGCTTAAAATGTATTTTAAATTTAATTTAAGAGATTTTTAAGAGAGAGAAGTAGAGGTTTGATTAGCTTTTTATTATTCCACATTTAATCAGCTCTAAAGAATATAGCCCTAAAATATAATTACTCTGAATTTTTTATTAAAACTAGCCTCAATAAAGAGTTTAGTCATGAAGTTTTAGAGAAATTTCATTTTTGTTTATAAAACTTTTGCTGTGGACCCACTGTTCATGATCCAGTGGCAATGTACTCTAGCTGCTAAGCTATTCGGTTTTCTAGTTTCTAACATGCCAACATCAAAAGATGTAACTCTGCCCTTTCCTTTCCTTATCCATGTCAGATGCAGGGTAACTGGGAGAACTTTCAACATCAAAAGCAGCTCATCTTACAGATAAGCCGGGTTCAAAGACGGTAGCATAAGTTTCCTGCCATAGAACGCAATGGCTGACAGTGGAATATTCTCAATTCTATCTTCAGATAGGATAAAGAATTCTGTCATGGATGACATGTTCCTAAGTTAAAATAATGTTTATTTTGGTGGTCCTGCTATACAGGAAATGTTAAGATCCTGAAACTACTGAAGACTGGGAACATGCATTGTATAACTAACTAAAGGTGAATGAGCTCTGCAGATGAGGGAATTGAATAGTACCAAAGAGCACAGCTGTGGGGTGGCACCTTTAATAAAGTCTCTGCTCAAATTGTGCATCAAAGCACCTCCACTTACAGATCTCTAAACCCTTTTTAAGCATCTTCTTTGCTTCACTAGCAACTTAGATTCTCTGAGAGTCAAATAATATAAAACTATAACAAATAAAAGCCCGCCACCCAGCCATTTTCTTACAGACTTCATCCTTCTTAACTTGAAATTTGGTGGGTACCAGAATACATGTGAAAAACTCAACATTCAGAAAAGGAACTGACCTTAGATATGGCAAGAGAGTCAGAGGGAAGTTTAAAAACTGAAAAGAGTTATATGCAAGGATATCTTGACCCAAATCACTTCCAGGATACTCCCTTAACTCTCAAAGTAAAATCCAACATCTTACTGTTCCCTGCAGGACTGTATGATATGCTACTTCATCCTCTTCCCCTCTAACCTTATGTGTGCCAATACTATTAATACTATATTCCAACCACATGAGCCTCCTTTTGATCTCCCAACATGCCAAACAAATTCTTGCCTCAAGGCCTTTGTACTTGCTGTTCTCCTTTTCCTGGAATTCTGGTGCCTGGCTCTTTGGACCTGAAGGTCCTCTTGTTCTTTCAGTTTTAATTCCAATGTTACCCTCTCAGAGAAGTCTCTTCTGACTTTATATAAAGAGGTCAACCACTCTCTATTATAATACCCTTTTATTCTCATCAGTGAATTTATTACAATCTACAGATATCTTGTTATATATTTGTGTATTTGTATACTGAGTATCTCTCTACACTCAAGTGTTATCTCCATAAGAGTAGGAACCTTACTAATACTGTCTTCCACCATATTCACAGAACCAATAATTGGGCCTATCACTTAGGAGGTGTCCATTTTTTAATTTATTCCATTAAGTGGTTCATGGCGCTGACATTGATATGTTCCTTATTAATTAGTAGCACTTCTTTCATGATAGGTAATGAGTTCCACATGGCATATTTATGATCTGCTTAATTCAAATAATTGTACAATCTAATTAGCTCAGATATTATTCTTGTTTCCATTATGGGATTGATATGGATTAAATATGTACATATTTGGTAAACAGTAATGTCAGCATGTTAGATTGCTACATGTTTCCCTTCAAAACTGATGTCAAGAAGGATGACCAAGGAAACAGATGTGGCTGAAGCAATTGAGCTCCCACCTACTACATGGGAGGCCCCAGTTTTAGTTTCCGGTGCCTCCTAAAGAAGACGAGCAAGACAATGAGCTGACATGATGGGCTAGTGCGATGAGCTGATACAACAAGATGATGCAACAAGAGACACAAGGAGGAAAACATAATAAAAGACGTAACAAAGCAAGGAGCAGAGGTAGCTCAAGTGATTAGGCACCTCCTTCCCACCTGGGAGGTTCTGGGTTCAGTTCCTGGTGCCTTCTAAAAAGGAAGACAAGCACACAATGAACAGATACAGCGAATGCAAACAATGAGGGAGTGGGAAGAGATAAATGAAGTAAAGGTTTAGGGAAAAAAGGATTACCATCTGCCCATCTCTTAAAGCCAAAGGCAAAAATTACATTCTGACTTGAGTAAACTTTGTCATTGATTCAGGATGGCCAATGGTGTTTCTTTGCAAGTAAATAATAGCTATAAAAGAATCAAAAAAGATAGTTCCGATAGTTTGGAGTCGCATCTCCATCACAGAAACAGAAAACTCAAGATGATAAGAAAAACTGTGAGTCTGGACCAGCTCCTTTTCCATTAATTCTATATAAAAACTGAGATATTACAGAGATAGCAGACCCATTGATAGTAAGTAAATTTGATAGATGATATATATTTTTTAATTCATATAGAAAAGTGCTTAAGATCCAGATCATAGTTAACAAACATTGTCTGACTCTCTTCCGTGGTAATATACCTTGCATCAACTATCATGTCATGCCACATCAAAGGGAATTAAAGTGAGCTCAGTACTGCTGAGTAGTGTCAAACCTAGGAAGTAAGGCCCTTCTAGAACTGGATTCTCTTTTCTACATTTGTCTCTTTTCTGTAAAAAATGGGTATGTAGCCATGACTTAATCAAGTGGGAGGTAGTAGCATTTGAGAAGTGCATTGCTCTGTTTCACTGCAGAGATCTGTGTATGCCAGTCATTAAAATCAGCTGTTTCTACCCTGTGCCACCACACTTAAAAGGTACATTATGTATCTGAAGAGTTAATCCATGCATTACAATCCCTCATCTGCGTTGGAAGCAAACTAATATACTAAGTTAATTAAAAGAATTCTCATTTAATTCCAAAACATACATGTCACAGAGCCAGAAAATGGTTAACTCTCAGTACTATATATAATGCTGAAGAGTGAGAAATTATATTTTCTTTCATAAAAATTTAAAGTTGGCTCCCTAATGGTTTGAAATAAAATATTGTTTACTTTTGATCAGAAGACTATAATTTCAAAGGAGAACTTTGATCATTATTATTTTTACCATTGGTATGCTTTGTTATTTTATAGGTAAATATTAAAGGCCCAAGATTTCAACACTACTAAAGCAATATTAGTATTGGACCTATCCCGGGAGTCTCTAGATGTCCAAAAGATTTGACCATTTGAACTAAATAGACAGATCACATCAAAGAGCCATTGAAGTTTGATTTTAAAATCAAGCAGAAATAATAATACTGTCTGCATCAATTTAAGGACAAAAAAATAAAGTCACAAAATTGCCTCAAAATTGGTATATATAACTTCTGTCTCAGAAATATGGGCACAGGTAAATGTCTGCCATATTTTTTGTAATACTGCAAAGCAAGGTGAGCATTACCTGGATCTTTTCAATATGTCAAGCTGGAAAACACTTGCCCTTGCTTAGGTCTTAGTTCACTGAATTCTCATTGAGGCTATGAGGCACAGTGATTGTATCTATAACTTTGGTCAAGCTTTATTTTAATTGCATAACATATCCAAAAAGGATGAACGACAGCATTTTTCGATATGTTCAGGGATGACTATGTTACTTGGAATCTGTTTTATGCTTTTATTTTACCTTCTGCTTTTCCCAAGGGCCAAATAAAAGTTTTCTCATGTGTTTCCTTTTAAAATATTAGTTTAGAAGAAAACTAAAGAAAAAAATCAACATCAGTGAAAGTTTTATTCACTTCTGTGAACACCGAAATATTGTAATCTTTCTATATGTAATTAAGCAACACTTGCTGCCATATTTAAGAATTATTAAAAGTATTAAGTGCATAGTTTCTTAAAATAACTGTACTACCCAGAGCTCATTTGGTTGTAAATGCAAGAAATCTAACTCAAACATGCTTATGCAACAAGAGGAATTATTTGGCTTACTTAAACCATAAAGGGTCTCAAAACAAGGAACCAGGGGATTAAACATGGTAGAAATTTTCTTTCTGCTCACTATGTGCCTGTCAAATTACCTTTGACTGGCTGTTTCTACAAGGCTAACATCATGATTTTAGACATTATCACTGCATATGTCCTCACAGCTTTATAAGCAGAAAGGAAAAATTAAAGTCTAGCTTTCAGCTTCATTTTGAAAACTCCTGGTTGAAATTTTCTAATTGGCTCAGATTGGGTCATGTGCCTATAATGAGATTAATTACTGTGGCCAGAGAAATAAGGTACTATGATTGGACTAGCCATTTAACAAATAACTGTAACAGGGAGTTGGGGTCATGGTTAGACCAAGAGAAGTGTCTCCAAAATGAAGGATATAGAACTCATTTCCCAGAAAAAAATGACTGGAGACCAGGGTAGAAAAACACATACATACACATATGCCCAGAGAAGGATAAACCTTCTCTTATTCCTTATTCTTCATCTTCCCAATCATCAAGCACGTAGTGAACATCTGTGAACTCTAGCAAAAACTCATGCTAAGGAATTAATATGGTTTACCCATGACCCATGACCTCTATTCTTCAGAAGTTTGAGATGCCATTATTTATGCTGTTTACTCTCAAAAAGAAGAAAACAACAGGGTGACACAGAAAGAAGCAGGATGGTTTTTCATCAGATCTAAGTCATATTTCTGACATGTGGTTAAATTTAATAATTGATGGAGCCATACTTTGCTATTGGCCAAGTGGCAGCCATGGCACTTTGTCACTTCAGTTGACGGATGTGCATGGCTGATATTAACATGTGTTGAGTTCAACTGTCATATAAAATGTCTTCAGAAAATGTTATACTTGTCTCACCATTAAAACAAATTATATGGCCTTTGCAGACAGTGGCTAGAACACAGCAGTGATGTATATATTTGGTATATATTCAGAATTAGAAGAATGACCTCAATTCCATTTTTCTTTCACAGCAAGCATCAGTGCTTTAGGGAACCTAAGGAAGTAGAATTCCCACAAGTAGATGAAACTGTACGGTACTCTGTTACTGTCTCACATTCAAAGCAACTAAGGTCAGGAGAGATTGCTAAATACCTTGAAAGAAATGAAAAAAAAAATTAAGAGTAAAAGAATCTTGAATGACCAAATTATGCATAATGTAGAACCATGACTAAGATACCATGTCAGATTTTAATTGGAAGGGATTTTCCTTTCTCTCTAGTACAGCTTAAATTTGATGGTACCTTTGTTATAAATGATGGACAGTAATAAAGGAAATGGGTTTTTAATTCATCAAAGTAATTTTGTCATCATTATGGAACAGCAGGATAACCAACAATAACTAGTAATCAAGTTACCTAAATGCTATTCCTGGCTCTTTTACCAACTAATTCTACCATCTAGGGCAAGTTATTTAAACATTTAGTTTAGTTATATTGTAGTTACCCTGCAGAGTGAACGTTTTGGACTAGATTATTTCAAAAGTCAATTTCAAACAAGAAATCACATGATTCTAGAAGGAGTAAAGCACCTAAAAGGAATTCATTAATTCTTCCCTCTTAAGATTGATGATGAGTTTATAAATACTGTGACTGTGGTTTGGTAGTTGTGTAATTTCCAAAGACCAGTGTTATATTCTTATTTTCAGTTCTGGAATAATTTATCTAAATCACATACCTAATGCTCCCAGCTGAAATGTATCTAGCATGCAAAACACTATATGTTTCTTTCACCTTCACAGTGTCGGTATTTTGATTAGTGATTATTGCTTCAGGCAGATTTAGTGAGGCAGTAAGTGGGAGAAAATGCTAATGGACAGCTAATCAAGTGAGTGAGTATCAAACAGTCAATTACTAGAGAGTACAGTTATAATTCACAAAATATGTGAAGCATTATCATTTTGATACAGCATTTTTAGAACAAACATTGTAACTAGAATAGACAAATGGTTGCACACTAGCACAACTGGGAAAGTGGTCATTAAGAACCTAGGATATTCTAAGATAATTATCCCCTTTCTTTCTCAGATGCCATATACACTTCTGCTGCTCACATGTACAGAATATAGCGCAACACTCACAAAAATCAAGTACTAACATTGTAGTCTATTGTTTTTATGGAATCTGAGAGGCTGAAGATTACTTGAGTTGTTATTTAGTCTCTTCCTCATCTTTAAGAATGACACACACTAAATCATCCAAATTCCTTTTACTGAAACATTTCTGGAAAAATAGACAAAAAGATGCTATGCTCTTCCATGATAATATTATATATTTTAAAATTTATTCTCTGATGCCCTCTTGTCAAAGAAGACTTTATGTCCCTCACTTTTAAAAAAATTTTATTGAAATATATCATTCATGTGTAAGCATACATAAACAGTAAATGTATAGTAAAAGTTGTGAACTTACAAAACAAACACACATAACATCATCCAGGGGTCCCATTCATTATCCACCACCAACACCTTGTATTAATGTGAAACATTTATTGCAAATTACATAAGAATATCTTCTAATATTACTACTAACTATAATCTATATCTTACATTTGGTGTATTTCCCCCCAACCCACCCTATTATGTTTATATTTTTATTACAGAAATGTAACCTTACAAAAACATCATGCACATATGTAGAATTCCCATACAATACCCATTCACCAACACACCACACCATGATGGAACATTTGTTACAGATTATGAGATAATATTATCACTTTTTAATTTACATTTAAAAATCACAAAATATTAGAAGTAGAAAAAGAGCATAAAATAATATGACACAGCCTTTTAATTTTTGAGATGAAGAAGTTGAAATACAAAAGTCATAAAGTATTCAACCTCACAGAACTAGTTGGTGAGCACCAGATTTGGAACTGATATCCTTTAATTTTTTACAGCAACGGTTTGTTTATATTGGTCTCACTTTTCATTTAATTTAAAACTGAGATCATCTCTAAAAATTGTTTATTATGTTTCTTTATTATCTAGTCTTTTCATACTTCATTTCTAAATCCTCATTGTTAGATCCTGGAAGATTATTTCAAGCACCCAAAGGCACAAAAGATTGCTGTTAATTTATTCATTGGGGACTTGGCCCAGTGGTTAGGGCGTCCATCTACCACATGGGAGGTCTGCGGTTCAAACCCCGGGCCTCCTTGACCCGTGTGGAGCTGGCCCATGCGCAGTGCTGACGCACGCAAGGAGTGCCGTGCCGCGTAGGGGAGTCCTGTGCTGCGTAGGGGAGTCCCACGTGCAAGGCCTGCCCAGGAATGGCACCCCCCACATGGAGAGCTGGCACAACAAGATGACATAACAAAAAGAAACACAGATTCCCGTGCTGTCGACAACAACAGAAATGAACAAAGAAGACGCAGCAAATAGACACAGAGAACAGACAACCGGGGTGGGGGGGAAGGGGAGAGAAATAAATAAATAAATCTTTAAAAAAAAATTATTCATTGGCAATGAAAATTCTGTGACATAAACTGTTTTGGGTTCATCTGTTTTATATATCATTTTTGCTATATCATTTTCTGAGACTATTAATACCAGATGATGTTTAATAAAAGTAAATCAACTGATAAGAACTGGGCAGTGTCAAAGAAATATCAAATATACTATATATTGTCTTTGATTAGCATATTAAAATCATTGTGATTCTTTAAAAAAAGTTCTTTTTTAAATGTTATTTATATTTAACTCAGATTGTCCTCAAATAATTTGGGAATAGAACTTATTCACATAAATTTTTAATATATTTCAAAACTCTAATGTATAGAACAAATTTTAGAAAATGCCATTTAGGTAAGTCTAAATTCTGATTAACTGTTCAGTTCAAATAACATGTCCATTCAAATAAAATGTCCATTTTATGCTATCTAAGGTCTTCCCCCTGTTCAACCCCCACCCCCCCAAAAAAAAGTAGTGCATAGATAAGTTTTTAATATAACAAGGTTTGGAAAGAGATATACCTGGTTTCAGAATTTTTCTCTACTTTTCAGGACATGTGTATCTCCCATTTGTGACATGGAATAATAATTGCTCCACCGTAGCATGCCACTTGCAGATATGATAGAGTACTTCACAGAAAACTCATGTTTCTACTGAACACAACTAGAAATATCACCTTAAATAGTATTAGGAGGACTGTCAAGCCTCAAGAGACATAAGGGTCCAAGATACAGATGAAAGGGAAATACAAAATTTCCCCCTGAAGCACTTGCCAGTTTTTGATATGTGGTGAGGGACTGAGAAGCTGGACATAGGGCTTACAGCTAAGAGTCCAGGGGAGCTCAAAACCTCACTGAGTTATTGAAGCAGTCAAAACTTAATGGACAATTTTCCAGAGGGAAGGGTGACATAATCTATATACCGTAAGAAGTTAAAAAGCTAATCAGAAAGTTTCTGGGAAACAGAGCAGATGTTTTAGCAGCCTGAGGTTCTGAAGGTCAAAACTTTGAGATCAGAACTCACCAAACCAGAGAAACCCTCCTAAATGTTCTTGGCTATCAGGTGGGGACCCTGAAAGGATAACCTGAAGGGGATCAAGTAGAAGAAGTCTTACAAAATTTGCATCCAGATTCAATTAACGTGATCTTCTTCCACTTAATTTGACTATCAGAGAATAGAGTGAACTCTATCCAGAGTAAAATAGCATCACACAGAGCCTCTGCAAGTTTTCATGCATTATGTCTAGTACCTTTTCAAAAATAACCAGGCATATCAAGAAGGAAGATTTATGGAAAAATGTAAATAGAACCACAGAAAACCTAGTATTTGGAGTTAGCAGACACAGACATTAAATCATCCTAAGATATTCTAGGAAATATAAAATTACATGAAGAATTTTACCACAGAAACAGAATTTCTAGAAAAACAGTCAAATTGGAAATTTTAATAAAACCTTAAAAATGCAATAATTGAAATTAGCTACTGATAGTGTGGTGCAATCGCCAATTCAATTCAGCAGAAACTAAATTAAGTGACCTGGAAGATAAGTGATTGGAAATACCTAGTCTGAGCATAGAACTCAAAAAGAACAAATAATACAGAAAAAGTCAAACCCAAGTGTAATCGAAGTCCTGGAAGGAGAGGAAAGAGAAAAAGGGCAGAGGCAATATTAGAAAAGATAATGTTCAAGAATTTAAAAAGATAAATCAAGCCACAGACAGAAGAACCTCAAGGAAACCTAAACATAATAAATGTAAAGATTCTATTAATATATGGGTTGATGGAAAAGTTTTGGTAATGGATGATGATGATCATAGCACAACATTCTAAACATAGTTAATACTACTAAATTATACATAGAAAATTGGTTAAAATGGGAAATGTTGTATTGGATATATGTTACCATGATAAAAATTATTTAAAAATTACAAAGACAATCACACCAAGAGACATCATAATTAAACTGCTGAAATCAAAATCAAAAAGAAAACATTAAAAGCAGCCAGAAATTTTAAAAAAGCAATTTTTTCAACAGAACATTAATAAGATTGATGAATACATTCTCGATAGAAAAAAGTGGAAGTGAGAATGCTGAGGTTTAATATCTATGAAGTGTGAAAGAAAATAACAACCAATCTAAAATTCCATACTCTGTGAAGATATCCTTCAAATATCAGTGTGAAATAAATGCATTTCCAAACAGTCAAATAGTGAGAGAGTTTATTTCTAGGAAACCTATATTATGAGCAAATACTAAAGGGAGTTCTTCGGTCAGAAGGAAAATGATTCTAGTGAGAAAAACAGAAATTCAGGAAGACTTGAAGAGAAATTGGAAGGATAAATATAGGAGTGATTATAATTGAAAATTGATTTATAGAACATAATGGTAATGGCTTATATGCTCTATAATATATGCCAAATTAAACAATTCAAAACTGTGGGTGGCTAAAGGTAGTAAAAAGTATCTAAGGCCATAGCAATGTTGGGAAGTAGTAAAATTATTAGATTATATTAACAATTTAGGCAGGGATGAACTTGTGATATTTAAGTTAGCCACCAAACATAGAAAAGGAAAGTTTAACTCATTAAGCCAATAGAGAAGGAAAATGGAAACAAAACAAAACAAAACAAATCTTCTTTTAGTTTCTTAAACTGTTCAAAGCAAATATCATGAAATGGAGCAAATTAAAGAATGGGGATTTATTCACTCTAGGTTTTCAGGGCTGGAAAATGTCCAAATCAAGACATCATCGAGACATTACTTTCTTACCTAAGATTGGTTCTCTGGACCTGGCTGCTGATACTTCCTTGTTTGGCACATGGCAGTGCTTCCTGTGATCTCCCTTCTCTTTCAGGTTTCAATGATTTCAGCTTCTTAGTTCCATGGCTTCTCTATTTTTGAATTTCATTCTTGTACAAAGTACTCCAGCAATAGGATTAAGACCCATCTTAAATGAGGTGGGTCACACCTTAACTGAAGTAGCCTCATTAATTGTCCTACTTACAGTGGGTCCACACTCACATGAATGGATTAAATTTAAGAACCTGTTTTTCTGGGGTGCATATAATTTCAAACAACCACATTCCACCCTGTAGACCCCAGAAAGACACACTCTTTTTACTTTCAAAAATACTTTCCTTCACAATGTACCAAAAGCTTTATCAATCCCAGCATAAAGCCTCATCAAAATTGATTATGAATGTGGTACGTCCAGGAACACAATTCCCCTCTGTCTGTGGACCTGTGAAACCTAGAGAAACCTAGAGAACCTATGCCTGTCCCTCCTAGACAGGCATAGGATAAACATTTACATTCTAGAAGGGAGAAATTGGAAGTTAAACAGGATCATTGGTACTAAGCAATTCACAACCCTGCAGGGCATACTCCCTTAGATTTCAAAGTCTGAGAGTCATCTATGGAACAATGTTTCATCCTCTGGGCCTGATGGAGTGGCAGCCCCAGCACTCCCATGTACTTGTACACTGGCCATGCTATCCTCAAACACTGGGGTGAAGGACCCACTGTGTGCAAGCTTCAGTTTGTTGGTCAGGATCTCCATGAATGGTGTGACACAGGCTCCACCCTCAGAGAATACTGGAGTGGTGACCAGATTCTCCATTCCCAGAGCATAGGCTCTACCTGCTGAGAACACTGGGGGTGATAGTATTCTTCCTAAACAAGTAGGTAGAGGACCCACACTTTCTATGCCCTGGGGCAGACACATCCTTTCCATACCCATGGGTGGGCAGTCTCTTGATCTAAGAGGATTTTTTTGGTCCATGGTTGTGTCTTCACAGTGATTTTTCCTTCAATCATCCCTTTTCTGTCTCCTTTATTGCAGACTGGCAATTGTACCATCCATACAGATACAGCAAAAAAACTTGTCAGTTTTGCATGTCCAAACTATCAGACAAAAATATCTTTCCATGAATCCTTCCTGGATAACTGTATTTCCAATCCTTACTTGCGCTGAAATGGCTGATTGGATCCATGTTCAATTAAATCTTCAAATAGAGCAATATTATCTGGGGACTCATTTTCCAGAAACTCAGAATTTTCCAAACCATCAATTTCTGATTTCTGATTTCCAGGTGTTCAATTCTTATCTATGTCTTTCTTCTCACGTTTTCTATGAAGTACAAGAGGAAACCAGCCTGTACTTTCTGGCAATTAGCTTGGAAATCTCCTCAGCTAAATATTCCAGTTCATTGCTTTCAAGTTCTGCCTTCCATCTAACATTGACACTCAATTTTGTCAAGTTTTCTGCCATTTTAAAGCAAAACTTTCTTCCAGTTTCCAATAACACATTTATCATTTCCTTGTAAGTCCTCATCAGAAGTACCCTTAGCATCCATAGTTTAATCCATCTTCAAAGCACTCTAGACTTTTGTCTATCATGCCTCTCACAATTCTTTCAGGCTTTACCTATTACCTGATTCTAAAGCTGTATTCCACCCTTTTGGTATTTGCATTAGTACACCCACTCTCCTGGTACCAAAGTCTGTTCTAGTTTCCTAGGCTGCTCAAAGCAAATACCATGAAATGGGTCAGGTTAAACAATGGGAGTTTATTCACTCATGATTTTGAGGCTAAGAAAATTTACTAGTCAAGACATCATTGAAGTGATGCCTTCTTCCTAAAGACTGGCTGCCAACGATCCTTGGCTCCTCAACCGCATGGAAAGGCACATGGCATTGTCTTCTGGTATCTGCCTTCTTTTTCAAGTTTCATTGATTTCAGTGACTTGCTTCCATGGCTTTGTCTTGTCTTTTTTTTTTTGGTCTGAATTTCATTCTCTTATAAGGAACTCTAGAAATAAGACTAAGACTCATCCTGAATGACTTGAGTCACATCTTAACTGAAGTAGCCTCATGTGGGAGGAGTGGGGTGAGGGGGTGGGGGGGTATATGGAGACCTCTTATATTTTTTTAATGTAACACTTTTAAAAAAATAGAGAAAAGAAGGTCACACTTACAATGGGTCCACACCCATAGGAATGGGTTAAATATAAGAACATGTCTTTCTGGGGTACTTATAGCTTCAAACCACCCACACTTGGTTAATTCAGAAAAGGCAGAAGAAAAGAAAAAAGAAACTCAAAAAAGTGGGAGAAAAAGAAAACAAATAGTAATATTGTAGATATACACTCTGATATATCGATTACAATATAACTAAGTACTCCAATGAAAAGATAGATTGTCAGACAAGTATTGTTCAAAACTATCAGACAAACATTTATGTGCTATTTTCAAGGACATAGTGAGGTTAAAAATAAAAAAGTTTGGGAAGCGGACTTGGCCCAGTGGTTAGGGCATCTGTCTACCACATGGGAGGTCCGCGGTTCAAACCCCAGGCCTCCTTGACCCATGTGTAGCTGGCCCATGCAAAGTGCTGATGCGCGCAAGGAGTGCCATGCCACACAGGGGTGTCCTCCGCATAGGAAAGCCCCACGCACAAGGAGTGCACCACATAAGGAGAGCCACCCAGCGCGAAAGAAAGTGCAGCCTGCCCAGGAATGGTGCCACCCACAGGGAGAGCTGACACAAGATGATGCAACAAAAAGAAACAGATTACCGCGCTGCTGACAGAAGTGGACAAAGACGACGCAACAAATAGACACAGCGAACAGACAAGGGGGGGGGAAGGGGAGAAAAATAAATAAATCTTTAAAAAAATAAAACAAAAAAGGTTGAGAAAAGTGAGAACATTTAAAAACTGAAGAGAACTATGGCTAGTATTATCACATCTATTAACATATGTAGATTTTATGGTAATAGAGAAATAAAGAGAGATATTTTGTAATAATTGAGGGACCAATCTACCAAAAGGATAACGTTTCTGTATTTGTTTGTAAAATTGACACAACTGAAATAATGGACAAATTCATGGTCCTGGTCCTGCTGAATCATACACTCCGGCATGATTAAATGACTAAAGGACCCTGCAAGAATTAAAACAGGACTACATGACAAAGTTTATAGAGCCTCAAAGTGAGTACTTTTTGATACTAAATGAATTTGGGATTCTGTTATTTTCTAATGCATTATATTCTAATGATCTCCAATGCTTTTTTTTTTTTAAAGATTTATTAATTTATTCCCCCCCCCAGTTGTCTATTCTCTGTGTCTATATGCTATGCGTTCTTCTTTGTCTGCTTCTGTTGTTGTCAGTGGCATGGGAATCTGTGTTTCTTTTTGTTGCATCATCTTGTTGTGTCAGCTCTCCATGTATGCAGCGCCATCCCTGGACAGGCTGCACTTTTTTCACATTGGGCGGCTCTCCTTACGGGGTGCACTCCTTGCGCGTGGGGCTCCCCTACGCAGGGGACATCCCTGCGTGGTACGGCATTCCTTGTATGCATCAGCACTGCATGTGGGTCAGCTCTACATGGGTTAAGGAGGCCTGGGGTTTGAACCATGGACCTCCCATGTGGTAGAGGGACACCCTAAGCACTGGGCCAAGTCCACTTCCCTCCAATGCTTCTTAAAAAACTGTAATGTGCTTAAGAACCACCTTAAGGGTGATTGTTAAAATACAAATTGTGAAGGAGAGGTTTGAGGTGGGAACAGAGAGCCTACATTTCTTATAAATCCCAGGATATGTCCAAATGTCAACTCTGCAGACCATATCCCAGACATCAGGCAATAGTATGCACATTAAATTTGAGAGGCCCTGATCTAGGGTGGTTCTCAAACTTTGGTTGTATATATATAGTATATAACATATAGTATGTAATATATAATATGTAATATGTAGACTTATATATATATATATATATATATATATATATATATATATATATATATATATATATATATAATAAGTCAGTAAGAGGGATATAGATGACTTGAACAACATACTTTCCAGACTGCCTGTAATTAACATAGAAACACTGCATCCAATAAAAGGACACCGAACTGAGCACATTCTTTTCAAGTGCAGATGGGACATATACTGAATTGAAAATATGCTAAGATATTGAAAAAATATATTTCAGAGTATATCCTCTGACCAGTCAGAAAAGTAAATGAAATCATAGAATTAGATAATATAATGTTAGCAACTACTTCAAAACTCTGAAATCTAGGTTAACAGAGTAGAGAACTACAAACATATCTTTTATCATGATGCCATTCTTTTTACCTACTCCATATAAACTATATCACAAGTTCTACTTAAACTGGCCACAAGAAAAAAGGAGATATTTTGTTTAAACCTTTTAACTCCCGGTTATTTCTAAATGCCTTGAATTTAAACAACAGTTTGGGACAAAACAGGGGCATATCCATTCATAGTAAGATCTTCATTTCATGAATATTTGTATACTAATAAGGATATTTACAACAAAATACCAAAATTTTAGACCTGGGGAGAATTTGGAAGTCAGATTATTAGTGGGAAGATAATGTCACCTATTGAAAGGACAGTATGGTCACTTATACAATTGAGGTTAAGTTTGAACTTTGTCCTGCTCCATGATTCTGGGTGAGTGATCCAAATGTGTTTAATTTCCATGTTCTCTATAAAATGGATATAATAGCTTCTTACCTTTTAACTGCATAATATAAGAAATTGGAATATCTACTGAGTACCTAATGACTGCTAAAAATAAGCTTGACCTTGAATCTGTGATTAGTTTAATAACAGTTAATTCTCCCAACAACCTTGTGACACAGTAGGTAAATAAATAAAACACACGTGAGAATGCTGCATTAAACTTTACGAAGGAATCCCTAGTTAAGCTGTTATCTCATGCAATTTGAAAGTTATTTGTGCATTCTCATCCACCATAGGTTGAATGGTTGATATGTTATCAACACTTCAAGGAAAAGCACATATTTTAATTATTTTCATTCTGTATCATAGAGACTTAAAATACAGGCATGCAACACAGTAATTGTTGAACTTTGTTTCTTTTTTTCAGAGCTGATTCTGATTTCCTACTGAATAACTCATCATGTTCAAATGCCTTAATACACATTTTTAAAAAGTGCTTTAGGAAAGATTTGACAATTCTCCATTGAGATATATTGGGTGTAGGTCCTATTTTTTTCCTTCTTAACAATGCTAAAAAGAGTTGATTCTTCCTTGTAAGTAAAACTTGATTGAATAAACTTATCACAATTTTTCCCTTTTATTTACAGCTATCTATTAATTTCAAGCAATTAATGGACCTCTCTAGTTTCTAATTGTAGTAATATTAATCACTGATTATAGTGCTTTATAATCTTTTTGAATACACAGACCATGATGTAGACAGTTAATGTATTATTTATAATAAACCTGTTATAACAATATATAGGATATATAAAACAGTATTCTAATAACAAGGTGGGTTTTTAGTCTCAGAAATAAGGCAAATGTACAGGAGTAGCAAAAGATGTGAGTCAGATTAGAAATGAGCTTGGATTATCCCACCTGATTAGCAAGTGTGGTTTCTCAAGTCAAAAATGAACATGAACTAAAGGTAGGTGTCATTTTGGCATGGATTTGGAAACAAGAAATCAGGAAGACCTGACACTTAAGTCTTTCTTTTAGATGTCAAAGTATTTCAACTTGTATTATAGGTTTTATTATCTTAAAGGCACCCCAAGGAACTGGCTTCACCGCCCCATCATTAGCTTGATGTTAAGTGTACATTCCTTAAATAAAGGACTGTTTTATTTTCTATTGGTTATCCCAAAGTAATGATTAGTTCTTTGGAAAAACAGGTATACAGATGTATAATAAATATATGAATAAAATAAATGATAGTGGAAAAGTGTTTGAAAGCCACTGACTCTTGGCATATGCAAGATTGGAGGGCATTGAAAGTATAGGAAATCCATGAATTCAGGTAGTTAATCCTTGGTCATGAGAACTCTTAAGAGGGGGGAAAATAATAACATATTTTGTATATTTCCCCTAAAAGCCAGTCATTAAAAGGATGACTTCCTATCCAACATCCATCTTTCCTGCTCCTCCTTGCTCCTAACACCTACCCCTTATAACCCATTTGTGTCGGGAGAGGTTGATACTGCCCTCAGCCTGAAGGGTAGCTCCTGAAATCTAAGCCAACCATGGTTGTCCCAGTCCTCTTATCAGCGATAGACTCAAGAACCCAGGCTTTAATCAAGTAGTTTGTGGCTTTTCACAAGATTGTTATGGTTAAAGCAGTGGTTCTCCATGTGTAGCCTTTGAATCAGTGGCATTGGTATATGCTATAGACTTGTTAGAAATGCAAATTCCTGGCCTCCAACTCAGACCTACTGGATCAGAAACATTAGGAAGCAGCAATGTGTTTTGTAACAAGTTTTCCAGGTGATTTTAATGGACACTGAAGTTTGAGAACCGATGGTTTATGGGAGGAACATCTCACTTAAGTAGGCTCAGTGGGATCCACAGATGTGAGAGAGGTTTCCTGGATTTCCCGTGGAGATAAATAAGGAAGTAAATAATGCCTGGCAGCTTTTTGAAACTATGAGAGAACTGAGCTTCTCAACAGACTGACAAATGAAGAGGAAACTGAGTAAAGCACTTAAAATACAGAGCTGGAATCTGGATAATTTTGCAACTAGAATACCTCAAGACTTCCAACCAAGTAAGAATGATGCATTTCCTTATTCTTTAAACCAGTTTAACACAACCAGTTTCTGTTGATTGAAGTTAAAAAAAAAATCCTAATCAATACAGTAGCACTGAAAAAAATGCAGACTATTACTTAATTCGTTTTGTCCAAAGAACTACTCCTGCAAATAGAAGAGCTTATTAACAGTATAACAGTTTGTGAATTGGGCAACACCAAATATTGAGGAAGGCAGGAAGGAGGGCAGTGGGTATCTATTGTCCACAAAAGAAGGGAAAATGGTGGTTGTCAGGCAAGGTCTGTTCTATTAGAGCTCCTAATTAGAGCATCGAGGCAGAACTGATTGGTCAGAACTTAGGTCTCTTTTTCTTGTCCTATTTCCTGTAAGTCTCCTTCTCCAAGGTGCACATTTCTGAAGTCTGATTGCAGGATGCTCACTTTATCACCATCTTTTCAGAGAGATATTCTATATCCCAGGGCCCGAAGGTCAATTGAGGATTCCTTTACCGATTTGGTCAACAGCTATGTATCAATCACCATGGTTCTAGGCACTAGAGATACAAAACTGAATAATCACCAAAAAACTCACAACCTAATGGAGTTTATATTCTGGGTGACAAAATATAGGAACAAGGAAAAAAACAGTCATGTTAAGCAGATAGTAAGTCTACAATAAAGCAAACAGATGATATAGCATGTGTGTGTAACAATTTTAGATGGTTTTGGTAGGAAATGCCTTCCTGAGAGGATGCCATACAATTGAGAGGGTGGAGTTGGGGGTTAAGAGCTATCTAGTAGGAGGAACAGTAGGCCTGGACACCTCAACTACCCTACCTACTTCCCACCCTGTTGTGCTCCAGTTTCTAAAGAGTTTATGCCTAAAGAGTAGACTGCAACCCTCTATACTAAGGCCAGTGTCCAGTCTGATCAGATGGTGCCTTAGCTGGCCCTGTTATTAAACATTTTGTATATAATCCCTGTGCACTATCATTCCTAGGCCCTACAACCAAAATCATGTAAGAATCAATGATGAATGGGATGGTAGTGAAGGAGGCTTCTCTCAGCTGTACTAAAGCCATTATCAAGGGGAACAATCTTGAGAGGAAGCTTATTGATAAAAAATACAATTCTGCTCTCCTTAGAGGCCAAAGGAGAGAGAGAGATTTCTCTCTAAACTCAAAGCTCAGGTTTCTCAGACATATGATGGAATAGTTTTGTTGATGACTGCCTTGAATAATAGCTATATCCTTTATTTAACAGATGTTCCCTGCAGTTACTACATATAAATTGTATGTTTTCAATATGTTTTTCCTTTGTATCAAACATATATACAACAAACTTCCCATCCTCCTGGAGCTTACAAATCAGTTTTTTAATGGAAAACTAGGGAAGACAAATTTTATTTCCTACAATAATTTTCAGTGAATAGAAGGACAGTCTAGCTACAGGGGAAATAGAGTGCCTTGGAACAGAAAATTTTTATGTTTGCTATCTATGGAGCACTTACCTCTGAGAATCTGTCAGAAAATAAGGCCTTATCTTGTTTGCCAACAATCATTAGCTAGTGAATAATTCCTTTTGAGAAACTTAAAACTTCTGTCTCTGTCCCTGAAATGACCCTATAATCTGAAATGTCTCTATTATCTGGCAGAATTGCTATGTAAACTAACATTTAGAAAGCAAAGGGTGATATAATTCCTTCTATCAAAAAGTTAATAATCTGTGGCATTCCAAAATCACAATAACAAAAACAAAAAGCTTCTTTATGGTCTTGAGGATAAAAAAAAAAAGCCCAACTTCTAAATAGTTCAGGTTACTCAAATTCTCCTTATTAGTCTTTCTGCGGTCCTGCTCCCATTAGACAGATCTAAGCATATCTCAAAAATTCAAGCTGGATGATTCAAGTGCTTTATAAAGGGAAACATAAGATTCTAATGTTGACAGGTAGAGCTTTCCATTGTTAATGGAGTTTTCAGTGATAGACATAAAAATTTCACTTCCATTAAACAAAACATTTCATTGATATATCTGATTGTAATCTGTTCTTTTTTTTTTTTTTTAAAGATTTATTTATTTATTTAATTCCCCCCGCCCTCCCCTGGTTGTCTGTTCTTGGTGTCTATTTGTTGCGTCTAGTTTCTTTGTCTGCTTTTGTTTCTTTGTCCGCTTCTGTTGTCATCAGCGGCACAGGAAGTGTGGGCGGCGCCATTCCTGGGCAGGCTGCACTTTCTTTTCACGCTGGGCAGCTTTCCTCATGGGTGCACTCCTTGCGCGTGGGGGCTCCCCCACGCGGGGGACACCCTTGCGTGGCACGGCACTCCTTGCGCGCATCAGCACTGCGCATGGCCAGCTCCACACGGGTCGAGGAGGCCCGGGGTTGAACCGCGGACCTCCCATATGGTAGACGGACGCCCCAACCACTGGGCCAAAGTCCGTTTCCCTGTAATCTGTTCTTTATTCTCTTCCCTATAAAAACCTACAATGGACTCCAATTGCCAGGACTGAGAATTAAAAAAAGTAAAAACCATGTAATTAGAGGAGAGATTTTTGTTTGTTGTTTGTTTTTCTTTTAATTGGCTGCAGAAGTTTTGAACTATATGGAATCTGCCCAGCTGTTTCTACCATGGCTGCACACTTTTTGCTTCATGTAGAAATTGGGGGATGCTCATCCATTAAAAAGTTTACTTGAGATCCTTTCTATACTGTCTTACTTTCTGTTTTCAGTGTTTATCCAATTTTTCTGGTTTATTCAATTTTGATGGTTTATTACAAACTTTAAAGTAAAAAAAAATACATGGGATTCACTTATTTTGCATAGCACCATAGAAAACCAATGGTGGGAACTGGACTTGGCCCAATGGATAGGGTGTCCACCTACCACAAGGGAGGTCCTCAGTTCAAACCCCGGGCCTCCTTGACCCGTGTGGAGCTGTCCCATGTGCAGTGCTGATGCATGCAAGGAGTGCTGTGTAGGGGAGCCGCATGATCAAGGAGTGTGCCCCGTAAGAAAAGCTGCTGCCCAGCACAAAAGAAAGTGCAGCCTGCCCAGGAACGGTGCCGCACACACAGAGAGCTGACACAACAAGATGACACAACAAAAAGAAACACAGATTCTCCGTGCCGCTGAGAAGGATAGAAGCAGACACAGAAGAATGCACAGCGAATGGACACCTGGGGGGGGGGAGGGGAGAGAAATAAATAAAAATAAAATAAAATAAAATAAAATAAAAATCTAAAAAAAAAAGAAAACCAATGGCACCTTTGTTTTTGAACATAATTCACTCATCCTTGTAAACATCACTGATGTGTCGGTTAAGAGTCTTCTATTAAAAACCAATTTTACGCTTTCGAACAAGAGAGACTCACCCTTAAAACTAGCATGGGATCAGGTTGGTAATTGGTATTAACTCTTTCAAGCCTCCACAGTTTTTGCCAGGAAGTTGTTTCAGTCCATTGTGTTAAATATCACCCTGATATTAATGCCTTTTAGAATTCACGCAGCACCGAGTTCTAAGTGGGTCTAACGGAGAGCAGAACTGAAAGATTTTTAATCCTCTGCCACATCTCTTTCCTAATTGCCTGTGGAAGGCAAAATAATGTCTTCCCAAAGATGCCAACATCCATATCCCTAGAACCAGTGAATATGTCAGGTTACCCGGCAGAGGGGATTTAAGGTTACAGACGGAATTAAGTTTCTAATCAGTTTGCCACCTTAGTTGGGGAGATTATCATGATTTATCCTGTTGGGCCCAATATACTCACAGGACTCTTTATAATCTTCATATGTGGAAGAGGGAGGGGGAGAGAACCAGGAGATTGAATGTGAGGAAGACTTTTACTCACCACGCTGGGTAGAAGCAGAAAAGTAACCATGAGACACTCTGGTGAGTGAAGGCAGCAGTGGACTCAGCGTGAGGGAACTTGGGTCACACTGCCTTGGTCCAGGCTGTGGTGTATGGAATTACAGGTTGGTGCATGTTGACAGATCTGGTAAGGGATCCCAACTGTTTTGCCATACATTCAAAATCTAGAAATTTGTTTGAATGCCATTCCTCAGAAAGTTTTATTGAATACTAGGGCCAAACTTTCTAAGTACAAGTCCTAATGCAGTTGTTGCCTAAAGGAATTTCCCAGGAGAACATCATAACTGGGAGGCAGTCATTTTCCCCAGATCAATCTCACTTAGCCTAGATCCCTACAATTATCCTCCACTCTGATTCCTGGAAGCTTGTTTCTCCCTCTAGTTTTTCACATAAAACTACTAAAGTGCAAAACAAGTATAAGTAACATAGTAATGATATGGGCCTGTGGTCTTTACTACAACATATACTACCTTTCCTAAAGATAGTGATGACCGATTGCTTCAGATCATCCTCTACTGTTCTCTTTCAGGAATGAAGAGTGCTTTCTCAATCACTGCAAATTCCACTTACTAGCTTATGTCACTTAAATTCAATAGAGAGTATTCTTCTGACAATGCTGTACATTCATAAGCACAAGTTTTTCTTAGCCACCTCTTTCTGCATTGGCTTTGTACTAGATTGCATAGAAAACTCACACAGAATATTCACATAGTTACTATTCTCTCCCTACGAAAATAGGTAAAATATATTCTAATAGCAATGAAACAACATAAAATTACAGTATCTATTTTTATCCTCCAAGTATTTTTTACCCCCAGTGTTAGCAAAGAGAGACTGAGGGGTTAAAGATTATTATCCCAAGTTGCAAAGCTATTGAGAAATAATTTGTCTTTAAGACAGGTGTGCGTTTGTTATATTTATTTTTTCATTTCCATCTATGTTACTGCTCATGTCACCGGTCATATGTTGTGATCCGAGGTAATATTTTCAGAAGTTTCAATAAATTGTAATTAAAAAAAGAACACATTTTTATTTTCTTTCACCATACCCATGATGAGCTCTTCACGTATGGAGATTTATAAATGTGCTTCAAAGAACTTTCACTTTATATTCCACCCAATTTCATTATCTTCTCCCCTCACTAGCTTCATTTCTTTTTTTTCCCCCAGCTTCATTTTTTATACCATTAAATGTCATCTTCCCTTTATGACAGTCCATTAAATCCTTATTAATTAGATTGAAAAAAAATTTGGTGCTGTTTAAGAAAATTTAAATTTCTCTAATTAAAATTGGCAAAAATTTTTCAAACCCTACTTTACTGAAATTGTAGCTCAGGTCCTGTTGTGTGTGAGTCACAGATAACAGCTGAAACCACTTCATCTACAAGTTAATGGATGAAATTAGCATGTTAAAGAGTTGGAGGGCTTAATTAGAAAGCCAATCCTTAGGCAAAAAGCCTTTCAGGCACACTAAGTAGTTGATTTTGTTTGTATCAGGTTTGGGGGCAGAACCTGGACCTAGAAATTACTCTGAGGTAGAAAAATTAAAGTCCATAATGAAATTATATCTAAGAGAAGCATGCACACCATAAATGTATGATCTTTTACCTTGCGTGACTCTTAATCATTGCAACTTTTCATGTTCATGAGAAAAGGCCTATTTATTTCAGTGTGCTTTCCCATGTTTTCTCACATTGTGTTGAGTATAGGATTTGGCACTCTCCACTTGAGCCATCCTGAATAAAGAATCTGCTCCATTTTGTGAGCAGCTGCTCTGCATACACCACCCTGACACTATGCCAGAGGCAAAATTCTCCACACTTTAAGAACTTTGTTTCTTCTGGCACTCCCTTCTTTATTTCTAAATAAAGTGACTTAAATTATCATTCCAATTAGATACATTTTCTATTGCCTTTCTGCTATAGATTAGGATTTAGGTCTTTAAGCATATACCCATATACATATTACTTGTCTCTGCCTCAGACAACTATAGTTATATTTTTTAATTAAATTAATAATATTTATATTTTTGTGGCTACATAAATATTGTTCACAGATCAAGGCAGTAGAGTTCTGCATATTTCTGTTTCAACCCAACTCCGGAAGGGCATGAGTTGGGGCCACCACAAGACCAAAGAACATACCTGGCACTGAGTCAGACATAAGCTTTATTTGGATTTACGGACAGGAGTCTCCATGGTGGCAGTCTGAAGAATGAAGGTAGCACTCTGCAAAGAGACAGGAAAATGAGGGATAATTTAAGGAATTTCAGAACATAGACATTTCATAGTGTATAAGTACAGAGCTCCTGCTAGTATTCCATGACGTGCACATTTGGGGTCTAGTAATGTTATTGTGGAAATGAAGTTTTCCTGCTCTGAGGAGATTGTGGTTTATGATACCATCTATACAGGCTTTCCCCTCTGGGAAAGGTTATTAACCTTTAACTTATATCTAAGTCACACAGGTCACTGTGTGCTGAGGGCCTCAGGGGATCCCAGTGTTACTAGATTTCATCTAGGTTCTTTGACTATGCTACAGAAATGAATTTCAAGAGCATGTTGGATGAGTTAGGCCAGTAATTTCTTTAGGTAGGGAGGGAAGAGAAATGGGAGAAAATAACTGATCAGATTTCCCAGGTAGAGGCAAGGAGTTGAAAAGAGATGACGAGGGTTGATTTACAGGTTGCAATTCCCCATTATAGGTTATAAATGCCCAAGTTTTACTTGTGTGACCACGTGGCAGGGGAAAAATGGTGAGAGCAGTGTGCAGAGGGCAGGAACAGGTCCATAGGTGAGAGTGCGAGAGTGCGAGCGAGCGAGCGAGAGAGAGATACAAGGAACAGCTAACTTGGACATAGATGCACTTAGCTTTTTTTCTTGAAGAGGTATTTCAGGCTGTCTAATAACTGGCATTTGTATATCCCATCAGGTGCTTCTGGTGAGCTGGCTCTTTCTTGGGCAGCTGACTTTACTCAGGATTAGTGCACCAAGCTGGAAATTCTTTAATAGCTTTGGGAAGGATCAGAACTACAGAATAAAGTTCTTTACATTTTGACTCTAACTGAGAATGAGGCTTGTCTTTTTACTAAGCTTTGATCAGAACCTGGTTTGCAGGTCCTGGATGAGGAAAGGTTGTTTATGGACAATTTCAAAGGGGCTAAGCTGAAGTGGGTCTTAGCCACCCCATTTACTGTTTCTCTTCTGGTGGGAAAACACTTAGATCTGGTAGGATGTCATGTGGATTTGCCAGTCCTCCCCAGGGTATGAGTGGGACAGGTTTTGGAATAAGGGCTAGGAGGGAGACATGGGCTAAGCATGTTCATTAACTATTTAGAAAATGAAGTTTAAAAGAACTTTTAACTTGCTCAATGTTTTTCTGCATGTGGTCTAGAATAGAAAAGATATTACCATAATCATCAAGCATATATGTAGAATAGGATATAGGTACTGTACTTATTAGTAGTTAATATACTACCCAATGTATAAGTTTCTCTGTGAGCTGTGATTAATTGATTCAAGTTTTAGGTTTTCAATATCATACCTGTTATCTCTCCATGGTAGCAGGTCATAATTACAATTGTATTTAAGTTCTACTCACAGTACTTTGGTGATATTGCTCCACTTGGTATGTCCTTCACACAGTGAGCAAGCTGCAGCACTGTTGACCCTACAGAGAGGCTAGGAAAGTAGGTTCCAGTATTCCTTAAGCCTGGTGCATTGTGCCCTTTGGCACTACGAAACAGTGTCAGTCTGGAGGCAATATCCATTGGTACATTTGGCTGTACCAAGCCATCATTGGTTGCTGCAGGAGTTTGCAACTGCAGTGTAGTCTCCAACAGCTTCAGGAGCACAACCAGAGATGTACTAGATACCTTTATTGTTTTAGGGGTTAATGACTAACCTAGCCAATAACTCAAATGGAGAGGCAACCTGCAGTGTATTGAAGGCCTGGTTTGATGGCACAAGAGAGTTTAACAATGCTGAAGTCTATCTCTTGAACAACTTTGTGAAGTTTCTCTGCTTTTCTAGCAATTAAATAAATTCCACTTGTGATTTATACATTAAATCTATCCACAAGACAGTACTGACATTTAAAGGCTCATTTTTAGGTTACCTTTCATGGTTATCCAATTTGTAACAGTGGAACTCCAAATTTGATTTCCTAGGCACAAGCAAACTGACAAAGTTAAACACAGATTTCAAAGTTGAACACAAAATTAAGCACAGATTAAAACAGAAGAATTTTATACCTTTAGTATTTCTAGGAACTCTTTGATCTTAATTGATGGCACATGAGGTTTCCTTATCTTGATCACTATTCTCTCCTTTGATAGGCACAACTGAATTTAAACTAATGGAGGTTTGAGGTTTATTTCCTCATTACTTTAAGGAGATGCAACATGAGGTTTCTGGGCCTCAGACCCATCTGTTATTTTTTTCTTACACTGCTGTAACTGGAATTCAGGGTTTCAAACAGAGGCTGCTCCCGGCTATACTGTGGTCACATGGGCCAGCAGTAGGCAGAATTTCCTGACTCTTGAGAAGACCCTCTTATGGAGGTTTACTGGTGGGCTAGAGACCATGCTCATTATTCTAGGAAGAATGAAGAAGTATCTTTTAGTTGGTCGATCTGGCATCCCAATGTCATAGTCTGACTAAAACGTTCACCATGCCACATAATTTGGAGCTGATGCTCTGTCCCAGTATCCTGAGAATTTCAATTTTCAAAGCCTTCCTGGCCTACAGGCATCCCTGTGGATGACCTAGGTTCTAGGGGATATCAGATGCTTTCTTTGGAAATCAGATCAATGTGCCCAAGCCAAATTAGTGGGAGAGTGAGCAGTGGCCCCAAATTGAAGTGCCTGAGATGTTTATCAGGGGAGATTTGGCTGCCCTCTGAATGGATAGGCCTAAGGAATGGGGGCCATTGCTCTGGTTCTCGGCACCTCTGACATTTCAGGGTTTGAAACTGACTGCACAATTACCCAAACAGAAGTTCCTGAATTAAATCTCAGGGATCATTTGGCTGCTCTCTGATTCTTCTCACCCCAGGGAATCACAAGTCCCTGTCGCCAGGCATTCCCAGGGCTGTTCTGGACTTGGGAAATAGGCCGAATAGATTTCAGTCTGAAGCTGCCAAGCCAAATATTGCTCCTTCCTCAAATATTATTAAGAAGGGCCAAAAAGCTTCTCCCTATTCTTATAGAGGTCCTTAAAGCCATCCTAGTTTTATGACTTTACTGTTTGATAGTTTTCCAGTTAAACCAGCCATCAAAAGGCCATTAAGTGATTAGAGATTAATTGCTCTAGCTAACAGGCCTTAGGGCCCTGAGGCAATAGCTTCTTTGCTAGACAAAGGTGCTTCCCATTGGCACAGTTTTTAAGACATTCTAAAGCATTCTAACAAAAACCTGTAAAGAGAGATTCAGTAGCAAGAAGTAGGAAAGGAAAAATGTGGGTAAGGTTAATTATGCAAAGGTATCCTGGCCTGTGACTTCCCTGGGGAAGGTCCATTTTAGCTCTGTCTGCCTAGAGGGCCTGCAAAGGCATGGACCTGCTGGGAGGGTCATGCCCCCGGGGCTTTCTGCCATTGCCATGCTGCCTCTGAGGAAGAGGGCTGGAGAAGGCAATGGCAGGCAGACCCAAGGGCAAAGACCCCACTTGCTAAAAGGGCTTGAAAAAGAAGCTTTGCAGGGCCTGGTGCTTTGCCAGGGAAGTTCTGTCTTGGCAGGACTGTGATTTAAGCCTCTGCCTTATGACCCAGCTGTCCTGGCTGGGGTTAGATCTCACAAGCTTGGGCGCATGGCACAGACAAAGAGAATTCTCATGCCTTGGCCCATTCCCTCCCAGGATTACAAACTTTGGGGGCTTGTAGATGAACCTGTTTAAAATAGAGAGCCAAAGGAAGGCATTAAAGAAGCTGTAGGCCATAGTTTCTCTCACTAATAAACTCCTGGACTGACTCGCCAAATATGTTACTGGATTTTATCTAGGTTCTTTGTGCTGCAGAAATGAATTTCAAGAGCATGTTGGGTGAGTTAGGCCAGTAATTTATTTAGGTAGGGAGGAAAGAGAAATGGGAGAAAATAACCCATCATGGGTGCCCGGTAGAAAGGAAGAGGTTGAAAAGTGATAACAAGGGTTGATTTACAGGTTGCAATTCCCCATTATAGGTTACAAATGCCCAAGTTTTACTTGCGTGGTCACAGGGCAGAGGAAAAATGGCGAGAGTGGTGCACAGAGGAACAGGTCCACAGGTGAGAGAGCATACGAGAGAGAGCACACGAGAGAGAGCATGCACGAGAAGGAAAGCTTAGATCTCATGCAGGCCTTTTTGAATGGTTGATTATCCTACCCCTTTGCTAATGGCAGGGGAGGAGTTCCAGCCTTATTTATCTAGTCAATAAGGCATTCCCAGGCATTCCCAGGGCTGTTCTGGACTTGGGAAATAGGTCAAATAGATTTCATTTTGATTGCTTATTTATCCAGTCAATCTCCCAGGAGGTTCCAATGATAAAGTCCTTGGGGAATATCCGGGGCTTCTCCTGGCTTCCAGAAGAGGGCTGCTTGTGAGTGGCAGTATCTTGGGGCAGCTCTTCCAGCAGCCATATTGGGGTTATTGATGCCCATGTGGACTTCTTGCCAGGTTCCAGATCCAACTATTGATTCCCTAATTTACTAGCCTACTTTGCTGGGCCTGGGATCTTTTTGTTTTTCTCATTCATTCAATAATTACGTTTTGAACACCAATTTGTTCAGCCAGTGTTCTAAGAACTGAGGATATAATAGTGAGAGAGGGAAAAAAAAATCCTCGTTCTAAAAAGCATATTTTACTGGGGAGACAGCAGTGCAAAGTGTTTAAGGACAGAGAATCTGAAATCAGCCTTCTTGGTTTCTGTGAGCTTAGAAAGATAGCTAGCCTCTCCATGGTGCATCTGTAAATTATGGGAAGACATAATCATACGGTTGTAATAAAGATTAAGTGTGTAAATATAACCTTGACCATTCAAGGGTACAGATAAAAAAAATTAAAATGTTTGTCAGTGGAAGCAGATGTGGCTAAAGCAGTTGAGCAAATGCTTCCCACATGGGAAAGTCCTGGATTTGTTTCCTAAAAACAACAACAAAACAAGCAAACAAACATACAAACTCAGGGATGACAAAGTGGTTCAGTGGTTGAGCCCCTGCTTCCCACATGCAAGGTCCTGGGTTCAATCCCAGTGCCTCAAAAAATATGTCAGGGTGCTATGGGAAAATAATATAAAACTGGAGATGGGACAGGGGTAGGGAAGACAAGTTTAAAGACTGCTAGGGTGACCAAAAAAGGACATTTTTCTATACCACTAATTTATCTTCACGCTTTCATATACAGAGTAAAATATTAGTTTAGGAGGAATTTTATTCTCTCTATCTATTCTTATTTCCCCTTAATTTCTTTATCTAATTTTTTATGGGTATCTTTTATGTTAGTGACTTTTCTTCCATGCCTAGTAATAAATTTATTCATATTGTTAACTGGGCCACTAAAACTCTGGTTAGAGTCTCCGTGGGCAGGGTTCTTGATTGTGATATACTGATATTTCAGTCAGAGACCCTTTAATGTCCTCCTTTGTAGGTCTTCAGGGGAACTTGTCAGTTTCCCCAGAGAGAATTACGCCCATGTCCCATGATTTTCCACACTGGGGTGTATCCCAGTTCAAACTTCTTTGGTTCAACTTGAATGCAAAGAAAATGTCCAGCCTTCTGCTCAAACAGAAGAGGGATAGTTACATGGCAAATGGCCTGAGGGTGTAGATTGGGGGGTTCCAAGGAATTTCATTGAATTCTTCTATTTTCAGATCCTTTTCAGAGACCTCTGGCAGGGCCAGGTCCAGAAGCCATGTGAGACCCTGTAGTACAAATCCACTGGCTACCCCTTGTGTTTCTTTTATTATTTAACTTCCATATCTATGTATGTATGTAGGTATGTATGGCAACTGAAATTCAGAAAAAGTAAAACTCCCAACTATGCCAAATAAGTGGTAGCGCTGGTATCAGTTTCCAGGGTGATTTGATCTTTATATATGCTGATTCATTCTCAAAACATTAGCCTCAGTTTACTGAGGAGGAAACCAAGACAGGGAGAGTAGCTTGGTTATGAATTATTACTCATAGTGTCAAAGCAGGGACTGAAGTCCCTGTTGTCTGTGTCAGAGGACTTGGCTAGTTAAAGTACTACTCTATACTACTTAGCTAATGCACAGCTGAGAAATAACTTATTTTATGAATGTCTCAGGGTAGAAGTCTGCTCAATTTCTCAGGACTAGTCCATTATTTTAGCCAACCACAGAAGGAACTTTTTCTGAGATTACTTTGTTACTTCGGTATAACTTTTTTCATTTTGTCCCAGTACCTAGAATAAAAAGGTATTAATGCTAAGAGGCATTGTTAAAGGTGACTAAAACATCACTCCTTTGCCAGAGATTGTAATGTTGCTGAATATATTAATTTTGGCTATTTAGATTCCCTAAGATAGACTTAAATAATTGTAGAGATGGAAGTCAGCAATTTATCAGAGACAATCCCATGTCTATCCAACACACTCTCCCATTTTGGTCTCTGCCTCCCTGATCTGCCACCACAGTAGGCATTGGTCATCAATCTAAGGATTGGTTTAATTCTCACAATTGGACCAACACGTGATAGCCCAGAATCAAATCTCTTCTGATCACCATTCTTACATAGCTATGTGATTTCCTACCATCGATTCTTCCTACTGCTAACATTATTTATACAGCATTCCTAATTCTTTCTGTTGTAAACTAACTCCACTAGAATCCAACTCATTATAATTCTGAACAATACAACAGACTTTTTACTTTCCTATTAACATTATCCAATTCAATATAGCTTAAACAGCAGTTAAACAGAAACATTTTATGAAATTGCATGGTATTTGAGTAGGAATAAGAGCTAGAGTTTTGACTTTTAGCTGGTGGGAATTTTCTTATCTCGTTTTGTTTTCCCAAGGCCAATCTGTGCATGAAGCAGCACTTTCTTTGTGTTGTGGCAAAGGATTATCTTCCTGTGGTATCTCTGATCGATTCTGTATTCTCTAGGTACCTTGTGCCACTGTGAAAAAGGGTGGGAAAAATTCTCAGTGCACAAGAAGCCAGGGCTATTGTCATCACCCAGCTCACTGGGTTAGTAGGAAAGATGGGAGTCAAAAAGTATCAAATAAAATATAATAAACTATGCCTTAAAATATTTTTTGCAATTGACTGGGGATACTATTTATTTGATGCATTTGAAATTGTTGATTATCTGCAAAGATGCATATAAACTGAGACAATAGGAATAATTAGAGAAGTTTAATTACAGTAAATTAAGAAAATAAAACACTGTGAAGCAGAAACAACAGATGGTGCAAAAAGAAAATGCTAATTCGAAACTATTAGAAACATTAAGGGGAAACTAAGATCTGAAGCTGGTTTACACAGACACAGAACAAATTCTTCCATTCCTTTCACTGATCTTTGAATCTTTGAGATCTGTCAGGAATGTTTTCTTGTTCCCTCCTTTGTTTTTTTTCAGATCCTCCCTTGTTTTCTTACATGATTTTGTCTCATTTCAAGAATGTTTCCCAATTTAGGAATGTTTCATTTTAAGAGTTTCAAAACTATAACCCTTAAATACTTTCAAATATTAGCAGCATTGTTAGCTAATGGTTTAAAAGTATTTGTCAGATATTAAAATGCATATTTATGTCAAAATTAGCACACATTTATTCAACATGAAAGGAATCATAACTCATATTGCCAAATATCAATATGTACCTGGCATTTGGCCATGCAACATATTTTAAAGAATGCAAACTTATGTTGTTTTGGGCTTACTGGAAAGTAGCTGAGGTAGTATTTGCAAATATAAGCACTATAACACTGAATGAAATTTTCTCCATCCAGACACTCTATTTGCTCATATAATTTATTTTTACAGAAAACATGAAAATTAGACCTGTTCTTGAAATTTAAAAACATTATGTGTTAAGATAAAGAGTAATAGCATAAATGAGAATTTACACCAGACCTTAAAACAATTCTATTTTGTAAACACTGGATTTAGTAAACTTGAAAGTCTTCTTCCTCTGGTATTTAACACATGGAAATAATCATTGTTACATCCTAGGAATTTTAGCTAAACTAATTCTCACCCTATTCCGGAGATAGAGTAAATTTAATTTAACATCAGGGATCAACGTTTTCCTTAATAGTTGTGCTTTTTTATTAGTGGCAGAAGCAGAACTTTATCCATCAGTAGGTTTCAGAGGTCTTCTACCAGTAGGACAATTTACATTCAGCTATTTAAGGAAATAATTGTACTTTTTTATATTATTTTGTTATAGTTTCCTTCACTCACCGTTTGTTTGCAAAAAGAATAATACTTCTACAGGCTTATAACTGATTTCTTTAGTCACAATGATAGAAAGTATAAACTTAAGCTGTTAGCATATATCAAAAAAGATGAAATATTAATGTCTTTTTTCCATAACTCTTGGACATTTCACTCCATGTATTATAATTACAACACTGGGTCCTGCTAAAAATTTTGTTGAAAGGAACAGTTTGTAGGAAGTTAGCTTTTTTGTATCTCACAAAAGATTGACTGTCTCAAAGCTAGCTTTGCTAACAACACAGATGCAATTCATGAGAGATCAAAATTTAAGGAGCAAAACCAAACAACAGCAACGACTATAAAACCTTCTTTAGTCAACAAAATGTTTTTGGAAAGAGCATGTCAGTTTCTGTCTGACCTAATTGCTAAGCAGCATTTTCATGAAACTTGTAGGTATATTCTTACTCCAAGAGCATGAGAAACAATAAATGAACAAACAAGCAAACCTAAAATGTGTTAGTGAAACAATTTATGGCATGTTGATAAAATACGCTTTTGGTTAAGACACACACATTACACATATACATCTGAATTGTATTGATCAAAATCTATTTTAAAACAATATGAAAATTGTTTTCATATTTGAAACAGAAAGAAAACATAATGGATAAATGGAAGGTTAAAATAACTTGAATTATTACTTATTTAAAGAAAATGTGAATTCTATAACAAAACTTTATGCACTATTAAAGAAACCTGATGAAAACCACACACTTGGTATAATGTACTAGTCACCAAAAGAACAGTGATAGTATCAGTAATGTTATTGCTGACCAAGAACTTTTCCACTTGTTTTGTTGTTTTTTTCCTTCCTTAGAACAATGTAGAGTAACATACTTTTAGGTAATTTCATGTAACAGAATAAGAAGTTAACCTGATAATTTTTGAAATGATGTTAAAAGTAGATGAATGATCACTTCTCAGCGTTTTGACTAAGATCAAGTGTAAAAATAGATTAATGATAACACTGAATGCTTCAGGAATTTTTGGATCTTTAACTTTCAATAGCACCGTTCACAAACTTTATGTATTCAGCAGTTGTGCAGAAGAGATTTAATAGAGGGAGCCTGACTCTGTTACCCTTAGAAAGACTTGCCTGTAAAGTTGGTTGGCCCTTGGCTGCTTTCCAAAACTTGGATTTCTGGAGGATTCTCACCATTCCTGGAACTGATCAGGGTGACTCAACATGCCTAAATTGTTGAACAATGCGGTTTATGCTGAACACCTGCTTTCCTTCTGCATGTCTCAACCTTTAATACCTTAAAGTCAATAGGAGAGAAGAGATATGCAAATTCACTGTTATTACAAGGTAATGTGATTAATATACTGAAAGAATCAAAATAATATGTAAGGTCTAAGTCAGGAAATTCCAGTTATTTCCAGCTGAGAAACAGTGAGAGTCAGGGATCATCTTGGAAGGGGTGGCGTCTGTTTCCAGCATAAAAAAAATTACCTTAGTAAGAGAAAAGCAGAGGGCGCCTATGTGATTGATCCCCAATCAAAACCTTGGACTTGTAGGTTCATTTGAACTTCCCTGGAAGAAAACCTTTTACAGGGTTTATTACAATAGGATGCTGAAATTAAGGACATCCTTTGTGACTCCACCAGGAGAGGGTTCTTAGACGCTAGTGCATGGTTTCTTCAGCACTTTGCCCCCATACAACTTTTACCTTTGCTGATTTTGCTCCATATCCTTTTTGCTGTAATAAATCATAGCTCTTTGTACAATTAAATGCTAAGTATTTGAATCCTCCTAGGAAATCACTGAAACTAAGGATGGTCTTGGGGACCACTGACAGTAATATTCTAAGAAACCTGTTTTTAACTGTATTTTCCCACTTCTGTACTCTTGCTGACACTGTTCCTGATGCCAGGAATGCCTCTTAGGATATCTCTTACTAAGGTAATTTTTTTATGCTGGAAACAGATGCCACCCCTTCCAAGATGATCCCTGACTCTCACTGTTTCTCAGCTGGAAATAACTGGAATTTCCTGACTTAGACCTTACATATTATTTTGATTCTTTCAGTACATTAATCACATTACCTTGTAATAACAGTGAATTTGCATATCTCTTCTCTCCTATTGACTTTAAGGTATTAAAGGTAGAGAATTATTTTTGGTGTGCCCCATCCCCACAGCTCATGTTATGCCATCAATGAATGTACATGTGACACATTAAGAAATTTTGATAGGAGAATGTCTTTGAAGTAGATTTTGCTTTATGACTTACATCTGAGCTCATGAACTATACGTAACTGTTTTTTAGACTGTCTGAGGTGATGTCTTGAAATAAAACACAGCTGTTTTAAACAATTTAGTATTCTGTAAATGATTAGTAGAGTCTATTATATTTGATTAATCACCTGAAATAAAAATGCATGTACTTTTGCCAGTTGCTTCTGGATACATATTAAAGGACGTGAAAATATTCAAAATAATTGAACTATTATTTTTAAATGATGTGTGTTACATGTATATAATATTAACTAATCTCAAATTAGAAGAGCAATTCTTGAAGGAAAAAAAAAAAAACACAACAAAACAATGCCAATTTAAAATTCTTCCAGAGAGTGGTGTCCCAAACCCCTTCCAAAGGTACAATTTCATGTTTTTTAATCTTCATTTTCCATTTCTTTTAAAATTCTTTAAACATTCCAATTGTTAACTATGAGACATTAGCTGAAAGCTAAGAAAAAGTGGATATAATTTTAAAAATAAAGAAAATTTGAATGCCATCATTGCATTTTAATTGTGTGTTTAATTTAAACTCTTATAGAATTTGTTCAGGATTAACTAAGAGAAGAGCAATTAAGTATTTCTGAAGATACATCCCTTCCACATGTTATAAACAAGAATCTCTGAAAAATTTATGGTACTTTACTTAATTAAATATAAATTTAAAACGTTGAGATTATATTGAAATTTCTAAATAAGTAGGGCAGATTAATAAATGTATCAGTCTACCAAGGCAGTGCCAATGCAAAGTACCAGAAATTTGCTGGCTTTTATAAAGAGTAATTATTTGGGTTACAAATCTTACAATCCCAATGTCATGGAAAGTCCAAATCAAGGTACCATAATAGGTACTTTCTCACCAAAGTCAGCTGCCACATGTGAAGCAAGATGGTCACTGTTCTCTGCAAGGTTTCAACCTTCCCTTCTGGGCTTCATCTCTCAGCTGTAGGCTGGCATAAGGCTCATTTGTTTTGGGGCCTTCTATATCAGTCTCAGCTGTCTCTTCCAAGGTCAGCTGCAAACTATCAGGTGAATAATTCGTCTCTTCCCGGGTAATAATTCGTCTCTTCTCAGGCTCAGAAATGACAGAGCTCTCTCTCTTCCTGTGTGTTTTCTTAGTATGTCCATTTTATATCAGACCCAGGAGGGGGAAGGACTCAACCTGAGTCACACCCCCTGACATAGTCAATCTAAAAGGTTATCTTAACAGGTAATCCAGTCAAAGCTGCCACAGCCAAATCCAATGCAATCAAAGGATATCACACCCAGAAGATTAATAGATCAGTTTATAAACACAATCTTTCTCTTTTTGGAATTCATAAACTAATCTCAAACTGTCACAGTCACATAAAATCTCTCTTCCTCAATTTTCAGAACTTCAGAATCTGAAGGGTTTTTGCAGATGCAAGTAGTTAAATCAAGGAGAGATCATACTGGATTAGTATGACTAGTGTCCTTACAGAAGGCCATATGATGACACAAAGAAGACAGATACAGAGAGAAGAGAGCCAGGTGAAGATGCAGGCAGAAATTGGAGTGATGTGGCTACAAGGCAAAGAATGCCAAGGATTGCTGGCAACTCCCAAAAGCTAGGAAGAGACAAGGAACGATTCTTCCTTAGAGCCTTCAGAGTAAGCAGTACCCTGCTGACAACTTAGTTTTGGACTCCTAGCTTCCAAAATGGTGAGAGAATAAATTTCTGTTGTTTTAAGCCACTGGTTTGTGGTACTTTGTTATAGCAGCCCTAGCTAACTAATAAATTCTTCCTCTAGAAAATACAGAAAAATGAAGGCAATGGGCCAACCAAGAATAGGGACTCAAAAATGCATTGGGAGAATAGATAGAGCAAATGAGGAACTTTAAAAATATGGAGATGGTGACTTAGAAATAAAGGTGCATTATAAAATAGAAGGTGCTGCCAAGTACACTGAACTGGAAGACCCCAGAATGCCCCCAAACATGGACTAATCTTAGAAACCTATGAGCAATAAAATTGTAGACAGGCAAATTATAAAGACTTACGGAAACTCCTCTTTAGCTTTGAGTTATATGGCAAATATTTACTTCCTTTTATCTTGTATTCCTTCTGACTCTTTCTGAAACAGATGAAAATTTTCTCCCCTCTCTGAAAAAAAGTTGAAAAATAGCAGTTCTGGATTTGAGAAAACCAGACCATGGGGAAGATGAAAGTAACTCCCCCTCCTTGTTATAGTGACTTAATGTTTAAATATTGGATATTGTAATACAGGCCTCTTTCCTTGCCTTGTTTCCAATCACATGCTCCCAATCTTTAAAAAAAATGACTATAATATTAGGTAATTATTCTCTGGAGAATCTACATGGCCCCAAAGAATAGTTCTCTAGAGTGACATGGGATAATTCCCCCAAAGAAAAGTTTACCTCTTACCCCATTGATGCTTAGTGAAGTTTACTGGTCAAGAAGTCCCATTCACAAAAAGGACTTGTAGTCAGCTTTTTCTAAAATATAAACAGAACCAAAGATTACAAAACCTTTGATAAAATACTTCAATATAAAAGATAAAGCAAAAAAGACAGGAAAAGAATTATGGAGATAATGGATATAATATAGGGAGGAAAGGAAAGACTAAAAGGGAAAAGATATGAAAAGGAACACTAGTGGTAACATTTAAAGAGGAAGATTCCCAAGTTGAAAGAAACCATACCTTTCATTAAAAAGGTGGTATGATTAAAAAAAAAGTAGAAAATAAAAATTATTGAAATATTTAAAAATACCACAAATGAAAAACAAAAGTATAAGGAGAAAAACTCAAGGAAAAATAGAGAAAAAGTTAACTTAGAGGATAAATCCAAGAGGTCCAATATTCAGTAATAGGATTTCTAAATTAAAAATAAAATAGAGGAAAAGGGATTATCTGGGAAATAATACTAAAAATTCCCCAGAAGTTAAGGATGCAAGTGCTTAGTATGAAAGTATTGCCAAGTTTGGTTCACTGCCAGATGCACATAAAAGCCAAACAATGACACCTTGGTTTCAAAGTGAAAACGAGCTTCATTACAGAGCTGCTACATAAGGAGGCAGGAGGCAAAACCTCAGATCTGTCCGTGTGAAATGTGACTCTGAGGTTCTCATAGTATTCTGGTAAAAGGGTGTGATTATGATAATGAGTAAAATTCATCTGATGTAACAGAATCTGGGGTGACATTTTGGTTGACCACACACAGACAGGTTGCATGCTTGGTCACAGGATGCAGGTACGAAAATGGTGGCCTTGACATCATGGGCATAATTCTCAGTGTTATAATGAGGTACAAGTTATTATGGGTTAAAAGAGAGTCTATGTCTAGAGGGCCAGTTCTGATTGAAACTGGTTTTATTTAGGAGAAGAAAAACCAGAATTGGGGTGGGATAATTTAGATTTTTCTCATTAATAAACATGAGGGCTAGTTAGCAGGATCATAAAACCACTAAGTTACAAAAGAGCAGGATAAGGGAGTAGGCACAAAGGTTATCTATTCCTGGGTAAACATGTGGATTACAGTTCAGTACTCTTCTGTATAGAAGAAAGTTAGTAAACATAATTTCTTTGTTCTTGGTTAAAAAAGGTCCCATCAGGTGCCCACTCAATTGAGAAGAACCTTCAAAAATCTGAAAGAAAATGATCCTTAACTAGAAATCTATGTCCATTTAAATAACGAGTTATAGGAGGGAATAAGAATAGGACATTTTTTTCAGGTATGATGAACTTCACAAAAAATTTACCTTTCATGTAGTATTTCTTGGGAACTTACTGGAAAACATGCTTCTGCAAAACAGAACTAAATCAATGAAGATGACCCAAGGATCCGTCACTGGAAGAACTCCTAGCAGAGTTTCAAGATGATGGCTGTCCAATAACCCTGAGGGTAGTGGTTCAGATAGAGCAGGAGGCTGAAAGGAGTTGACAAAGAGGAAAAGCAACTATTCACTCACACGTTTAATGATTATTTGGAAGATATTTATAGGTTTGGAAGATTTGTTTAAGCATTGGGAAAAAACAGATATATATATTCTTTTTAAGAAAGCAAAACTCAAAATCTATATTAGCTACAAAAAATGACGTGCCGGGAAAAGGAAGTAATTGTTATACACTATAAGGCTCATGGTAAGCAGTTTTATATCATCAGGAAAATGTAAACCACAAACACTGATGTAACCAAGGATTAAGAATTAACAAATAATTATACTAAATCATTATATAGATGACCTTATAAAATGCAAAAGGTTAATATCTGAAATTACTGAAGCTGGCTAGTTTGGTCCCACCCCTCTTTATGATTCTTCTAGACTTAACCTCATCCTTATGTATGCTTACTATTGGGATGGTAACCACTCTACCCTCCTCTGTTTAATATCCATATGGAAAACTTGTGACTGACCACTACTCTGTACTTTCCTATCTCAGAAACTTTATCTCTGAAAATGATTGTACTTTGTAACTCCCTCTGGTTTTAGGTCCACCCCCAGCTTAATGTTTATTAATGATGTCCCTTAATGTTTATTAATGATGGAAACTGTGTCTAGCTCTACCCCAATTATTCATTAGTACTCTGCTATAAAATATTAGAATTTCTAAAGATCAGGGAGGCAGTTTCTGGGCCATCTAAGGTGATTGTACTCTTTTGTTTGCACAACCAAATATACTTTTTCTCTCTTGAATCTGTGGTGTCTTAGAAATTGGATTTAAAGATGCATCAGAGGAAAAGAACCCACTTTTGTCCAGTATCACTGATTTAAGTAAGAATCAATTAACTTTAAAGTAATGGGAGGAGGAAAAATGTTAAGTATGGAGATCTAAGAAAGCTAAATCCTTATCTACTACAGTAGAAAGAAGGGGCAATATTTGATTTTGATAATTCAGATAAACTGCATAACTATATTTGGATATGGAGGTAAATTCCAAAATTACTCTGGACAGTAGGAGTGGGTAAGTGAGGTACAGAGGGTGGGCTGTGAATTACTTAAAAAAAATAATTTCATTTATTATTTAATTCTTTAAACTACCTATATGTCTATATTATAATCTTAAAATTATACCATACTGATGAGAAAAGTAAGGTTTCATATTTATTTTATTTTTAACTTGTCAGAATAGAACAATGATATATTTTTAATTGGGTTTTTAATTGGGAAGTGGAGCAAAACTTATTTCTATTAGTGAATTTCAGCTTTTTCTGTTGGTACCTTCATTTCATACTCTTAATAAAATCATGGATATGAATAAAGAATATATATTTTGAGTGTCTGAGAAAGAAAATGTGGATTGAAGGTCATTGTTGCAGGTATTTCTGCTTTATGGTAAAATCATTATGAACCATTTAAATCCTTTGAGAAGCTATTATTTACTGTTATTTAATAATTTGGCTGCTCTTTGTCCCTGTTTCCTGGAAGATATCCTCTAAATCTTTGGAAATTTTCATGATAAAGAATGCCTTTTGTTACTCATGGTAGGTACCAGGCTACACCTGTTTATGCTAAAGAGATGACTCTCAGTGAAGCCAACCACATCTGTATTCTTGGGGAGAGGGGTGAGGAGAGGCAGATGGCACCAGGAAAACCAAATATCTCCCAAGAAAGGAGGAGAGCTAGAGGGTGAGTTCAGCCACGTGGGCAGTGGTTCAGTTAGTTATGCCTGTGTAATGAAACCCTAATAAAATATCTGGACAGAGAAGCTCAGGAGATTAGCATTACACATCTATGTGCCAAAGGGGGAGATATAGGATACAAAAGCTTTGCCTTTGAAACACTGTCCCATACTTTGCCCTGTGCATTTCTTCTTTGTTTCTTCTGATTTTTACCCATTTTTGATTTAACAAAGCTATAATCATAAGTATAATGCTTTCATGTCTTCTGAGAGCCATTCTAGTGAATTATTGTACGACTGAGGGAGTATTGGGAACCCCTGAATTTGTAATCATTGGTCAGAAGTGCAGGCTGCCCAGGAGATCTGAATTTGCAATTGGTTTCTGAAACCCTCTTATAGAAGATTATGCCCAAAACCTGTGGATTCTAACCTAACACCAGGTGAAGTCAGAAGTCATTGCACTTATACATGTGTACCTTTCTTATGGTGTCAATCTGCTTAGAACTGGGCCATATATTCAGCTTCTTGTATATAATGCAGCAGCAACCAATTAATTATATCTTTTCTTTTGAGCTTCTATAACTTACTATTTTCAGAGACTTAAAAAGGTAAATAGATGAGAAAATATTGTGTCATAAGTAATAGAGCTATTTCAGAGAGTTGTTATCATTAAGAACTCTTGTGGGTTTGAATTGGTACAGGTGTCTTTCAGTATATATATATTTTTTAATTGTCTCTCTTCTGCCTTGCCAGCCCCCAAGCATTTTATTTTCAGAGTTATTCTGGAACCATTAATACAATTTGTGAGTTTTGAAATATTAAAATTAAAGGCAAGGTAGTCAAATTGTATGTGATATTTATCACCACCAATTTGTTTAGAAGAGAATATCACTGTAACACACTATGAACAAATATGAATTTAAATCTTCAGGGAGCACTGAAACCATTTCAATGCTCTTTTACATAATCTCTTCTTTTTGATATCAGCATGTCTACCTCATAACTTTTACTAACTTTAATTTAGAGATTTCTGCTATCTGTGACTTTCTCATCATTCTCTCTCAATATTTGGAAATTAGAAGAAACTTAACTACTGACTTATTAAAGATCCACTAAGTCAATTACCTTTCTAGAAATATAGCAAACTCAAAAGATATAGGTATGTATTGGTCAGCCAAAGGGGTGCTGATACAAAGGACCAGAAATCGGTTGGCTTTTATAAAGTGTATTTACTTGGGGTAAAAGCTTACAGTTATAAGGCCCTAAAGAGTCCAATTTAAGGTTTCAAGGTACCATAAGAGATTCTTTCTCACCAAAGTCGGCTACCATGTGTTGAAGCACGATGGCAGGTGATCTCTGCACAGTCTCTCTTTCCTTCTTCCTCTTAAGGCTCCATGGGTCCAACTTCTTCTGATCTCAGGTGTATGCTGGCATAGGGCTTATTTCTCAGGGCTTCCCATGTCAGTCTGGCGTAAGGCTTGTTTCTTTCTAGGCTTTCCCAGCTGCTCAGCAGCAAACTATCAGGCAAATGACTCATCTCTCTCCAGGACTCCAGGACTCCAGGATCAAAACTGACAAAGTTCTCTCTCTTCTTCTTGTATCTTCTTGAGTGAGTGCCCATTATATCAGTCCACCAAGAGGGCGGGGACTTAACTAGAGTCATGCCTTACTGTTATGGTCAAATCAAAGACCCTAAAAAGGTTTAATCAAGTAAACTTAAAACCTTTGAGTTTAATACAACCAAAGGGTCTCACATCCAGAAGAACAGACAAGTTTACAAACATAATTTTTCTCTTTTTGGGGTTCATAAATCTTATCAAACTGCTATAAACTAGACAAAGGGTATTAATAAAATCATAAATAAACCTAAAATTTTATATTAAAATATGCTGCCAATCACCCCTTCATTTGAGAACAATGACTTTTAGCCCCCTTGTTTTGTCAGGGCCTGGAAAAATGATTGGCATTTAGTAGATTCTCAAAATGAGATTGATGAATGAAAAGAAATATAGACCGATTTCTTTTGTTATATAATTTCAAAATGATATATTTTGTATAATGTTTCAAAATTAATGACCCTATAATTAATTGTGATATTCCATTTTCATAAATAAAATCTCCACTAAGTAAGATGTCTAAAGAAAATACATTGATGGAAAGGTGGCAAAGTGCAATAGAAAAGTGAAGGTTCTTTACATTGGGATAGCTGATAGCCAAGGTTTTGAACTTGCTAGTTCTATAATGTCAGGCAAGTTAATTATTCTCTCCAAATATCATTTTCCTTAAAGTAAAAATTGGAATGTTAATGCCTATCTTAAAAGATTTTTATGAGGATAAGAGATAAATTATGTTTCAGATTTAAAACAAGCACCAAGTATATGGTAGCTGTTGTAGATAAGAATCCAGTTTGAATTACACACAATCTGAGAAAATGTTTTGTCTCACTTAGAAGTTAACTCATGATTACAATCATTAAGCCATTTTCTCCTTTTCCTTGGTACATTTTATTTCTTTGCTGCAAAGAAAATTCCAAGGGTGACACAAATCAGTTTGTGTGGCCAGTAAGTGTTTCTTCCAGTGCTCCCTATTCAATAAAGTCAGCAAATGTTCTAATTAGTTCTACTTGTTTTGGAGAACACCTGTCAATCCATTAATAGATGCTGAGATCCCTAAAGCGTCCTCAGAAAACAGGATAATTTAATTCCTTCTGGGATGAATTTAACACTATCATGAAGAGGTAGAAAGCTTTAGAATTAAATTAGCCTTAATCTCCTACTTTAACCACCTATAAAAATATATATATATATATTCTTCCAGGTTTTTCCTGATAAAACAGTAATAATTCACAAAAGGTGAATTTCTGGCACCTACCTTGTTGTTGATGGGATAAATGCAGGTTAGTGCAGACACCTTATGATCGTATAAACTATTCAATAATATATGCTAGAATCAGTCAGTGTAGGTTTACCTTTGGTAATTTTCTTCTTAGTGAATTGTACAGAGTAAAGTTAAATCATTAATAAAAAGTAATACTTCCTTATATAATAAACCAATAAAATTATAAATATTTGATATATAACAAATATATAATATGTCATAATAAATAAAAACAATGAGAATACTTCTGTCAATCTGATCCATTTCTGAGGTATTGGCATGTCCAAATTTGACAAAAGCACAGTATCTGTGAAAGGAAAAGTGTGTCTATATATGTATGTTTGTGTTAATGGGGTAAAGTTTTATGAAATTAGTCAAAATCAAATATATATGTATTTACAATTTCAGTTTAGAGACAGGCTTCCTGTAATTTTGTAACTTTTTTTCATTTCTTATTTCTCCTAAAATTATACAGCATCTCTACATCCTTAAAGGTGAGAAAATTAACATCACAAATGACCAACTAAAGCTGGCCAGGGTCAGCAATATTTCTTATCTATCTGGCAGATAGTCTATTACCATTCACGAATGGAAATTTATGGATACACCAGACCCATCTTATGCTCTTCTGTGACAGAAATTCTGTTTTAAACTCTATAATCTACAGTTCTAAAAGAACTTAAAATGGCTAGAATTAATCTTAGCTTTCCCCCTATTAAATATACCATTATATGTAGGACGTACCTTTTTAAAATCTAAACAGACAATGTTAAATCTGTAATTGAAGCAGTCAACAAATCTTTCACATTTTTTTGTGGCATCCAGGCAAAAGCAGTGAAGCTGTTTTCAAGAGAATCTTCAACCTGACCCCAAGAACTTCTTAGTATATATGAATGGTGTCTTTCAGAAATTATTTGAAATAAATTGAGCATTTCTATCACATCTAAATGTCAGCTACTCTTCATAGCTGCCATGCACAGCTCTAGATTATTGTTTTATTGCCACTATGACTACAAAATGTTTTTATACTTGGTCATCATCTCATTTCAGGGTAATGGAAGAATAATGCTTATGGCACCTCATCAGAAAAGAATCTTTAAATGATGAACCTACCTTGTAGCAACAAATTTAATTATGAAATTAGATGAATGAGAGATGAAAGTTATTGATGCTACCAAGTACCAAATTCCATCGTATCAAACAAAATTTGCAGGAATTGAAAAGGCATTGTTATTATACTGCAATTCTCAGCATTTGAAACATTGGTGTGTTGAGGCAAGACAATGCCAACTACTGGTCATCTGATGGGGCTGACTTTTGAGAATCTGCAGGTTGTTGGATAATCTAGAATATTTTGGTTTTAATTGGGACAGATGTACAAAAACTAAAATCAACAATTTGAGGTTATACAACCCAATAGAAAGACATAAATAAATCCATAATAATCGAGGAGTCAATGAGAGGCGAATGTTGACAAAATTTTAGAGTAGATATGCTCACTATTTGTAGAAACTCCACAAAAAATGTTAGATTGAGACAAGAATAGATGTTAAAACCATTTCTTTTTCTAGACTGCATACACTTAAAAAGATTCAGCACCATTTTATTTATTCCAAGATCTCTATGTTTTGCTATAATTTCTCAACCAAGAAATGTTGCCTCTTGGCTCATAATTAAAATATTTTAGGAAAATTTTATTTTGTAATCTAAGCATCCTTTTGTTGACTGTAGTCTACTGTTGACTCATTATTGTTCTATTTCTTAAGAGGGATTCTTGATCACTTGGATTGCTTTTGTCACTTGTGATTTTCAGTTATTTAAATAGTAAATATTTGCTCAGTTGATTGCCCATATGTAAAATGCAAAATGTGTATTTATAAGGAAATAAATATTTTTCCCCAAATTCTGTCCCTATATTCTACCCATTAATTTCAAACAACTACTACCCCTTCCCTCTATAGTTTCTATCCAAGTTTAATTTTATGCATTTAAACAAAATGCTATTTGATTCACTTTGTATCCTAAATATTTTTTTTTCTGTCAGAAATATGATTGGCTGATTAACTAATCGAAAGGAACATCTTACATGATTAAGAATGATAATTTTTCTCTTTACTACAGTTCTTATTCAAATCTCTAACTTCAAGCCAAATAGTTTGATGCCCCTTGACCATTTCTTTATTGCTGCTACTTACAATTTATTGGAATTTTTCTCTCTTTTCTCTTTTCATTCTTATTTTTTCTCAGTGATTTAAAAATCCTTCTCTCCCTTTTTGGTACTTATCGTCCCACACATTTTTTTTTCTTCTTACTGTCATTAACCAAAGAGTGATTGCTGCTGGTATTTTTAGTTGTACTTGAACTAAAAATGTTGTTGACCCTGGTAAAAAAAATAACTGTAAACATTTATTTCTAAACATTTATTGTTTATAAAATTTAAAGTTAGACTTCCTGTTTCCTAATGATTCAGAGGGGATAGCATTCTTTCCTCTGCTGAGAAAGAAACCTGATTCCAGTCTTCTCTTTCTAAGTAAAGCTGTGTTTATTGCAGTTCTTTTATAGGACTAATTTAATAGGATCTATTTAAAATTCAATTAAAAACGTTCATCCATTTCTGGAATAGAATATTTAGTGAGTGTTTCTTATTAAAAATGTGCATCTTTGTGCACAATTGCTTTACAGATAATGGATTTGTATAATGTTGTAATTTTAATTTAGATAGGAATTTCAAACTATCATAGACTCTCAAGGATGAAAGAGGCATCTATACATCAAATCTAATGTTGGATAAAAGGAGGACATATTTACAAAGAATTATATTCATATAATGTCATTTCTTAAATGACATGTCAATATAAATAAATCTATATAAAATTAACTTTATACCTCTGTTTATGAAATACAATCTAATGAAATAGGTATTATATATACAAATAGACAAAAACCAGAAGAATATGTGTTAAAGAGAAATGAAATTGTGGAGCTGTAACTGAATTCCTCTCAGTTGTTTGAATTAATATTTTAGTATTAGAGTATTTGAGTAATTACTCAGTGCTATTTCATTGTGAATATTTAAGATAATTATTTTCATGGGTGTCTAATTTTATTTGTTTCCAATTATATGGTACAATTCTTTGTAAAACCATTCTTATAATTTTTGGAGGATTAGGTATTTTCTATTAGTAAGTTTCAACTCAGTACATATAATTACAATTAAATTAATAAATTATGAATATATGTTTCATTGAGTCAAGTTTAATTTAGTGATCTGAAGTGTCTGTGACTAAATTAGCACAATTGAATTTCCTTTTGAAGAAAACTGATAAAATCAAATTATCTAGGACCATACGGCAAGCCTCTCTATATTTCTCCCATGGAAATATTTTCTTCTTTTGATTACTTTAGCTATTGTTTTTGCCTACTGGCTGTCTCAAATCATTGATCTCTGTTTTTGGTTGTCATCTTATACATCTAGTCATGTAATCAGAAAGATATAAATCTACTCCTTCATTTATGTAAGATATCAATACATTCTCTGTTCTCTGATGCTTATCATAGGATCCATGAAAACATTCTATACCTAAAACTTTGACTCACCTGAGGGAACTGACATCATGCTCTGAAGACACTCATGAACTTTTCACCAGTTCAGATGATATTGCAGCACACTTTAGATTTTTCTTTGTCTTTTTTATTAATAATAAAAATTTTATAAAATAAAGGACATTGTTTCTTCAAATTTGCTATATAAACATTAATAGAACAATCACGATCCAATGCCTAACTCTTCTATATATATACGTATTTGACAAACCTTTACTTGTTTTCAAATTATCGAATTGTAAGCGTTCTTATATATTTTACATACAAGTCCATTATCAGATGTTTGGTTTGCAAATATTTTCTTCCATTGTGTATTTTCCCACTTTCTTGATGGTATCCTTTCCAGCACAAACTTTTTAATTTTATTGATGTCCAATTTATGTATCTTTTCTTTTGTTGCTTCAGTTTTCAGTGTAATATTTAAGAAAACATTATCTAATCTAAGACCATGAGGATTCATGCCTATGCTTGAATCTTTTTTTTTTTTTTTGCATTTTATATCTTAAGTTTAAGTCTTTGATAGATTTTGAGTAACATTTTCTATGTGTTATTAGATAGTAGTTCAACTTCATTCTTTTGCATGTGGATATCCAGTTGTCCCAGCACCATTTTTGAAAAGACTATTCTCCCCCAATCCCCCAATTGAATTGTCTTAGCACCTTGTTGAAAATCAATTGATTATAAATGTAAGGGTTTATTTTTAGCCTCTCAATTCTTTGGTGTAAATGCCTATCCTTAAGCCTGTGCCACATTGTTTTGATTATTGTACTTTTTAATAAAATTTAAATCAGAACATGTGTGCTCTCCAGATTTTTCCTTCTTTTTTTCCAGATTGTTTTGGCCATTCTGGTTCCTTGAATTTCCATATGAACTTCACAATCAACTTGTCGACTTCTGCAAAAAGCCAGCTGGCATTTTGAGAGATCTTGCATTTGTAGGTCAATTTGGGCAGTTTTGCCATCTTAAAAACATGAAGTCCTCTGATTCTTGAACATAGGCTGTCTTTCACTTTGTTTGTTTTTTTTTCATTTATTTAGGTCTTCTTTAATTTCAATCGATAATGTTTGTAGGAAAACACTATTATTTCTGATGTAAGATCATGTAGTACATGCACACTTATATTCTATTCCTACTTACTATTATAAAATAATCCATAGCATTGTGTAGTCTTTTGGTGTCATCACACATGACCCACAACTATATAGCTCTTCTATTGCATGTATCCTTATTTCCAAAGAAATATGATTTTTCTTTGAAATTAGCCACAAAATATGTTTTTACTAAATTTCAGATCATTAACTAAAAAGACATAATCAAGTGAAGCAGAAACATTAATAGATCAAATATGTTATATACAAATATTGGAGAAAGATATTCTAATTTATGTATACATATATCCTATTTTAATTGTAATATAAAGGAATTGTATTTAATAATACTAGCTCCCTTATATTTTTATCATATTTTGGCTGAATTTCTATCTGCCAATGATTTGCTTTCAGATGTATTAAATCAATATGAATTTTACTTTATTATTTTAAAGATAAAAAATATTATTTCTTTCCCCTTCCCCTCCTCCCCCCCTGCCATCTGCTTTCTGTGTCCATTTACTGTGTGTTCTTCTGTGTCTGCTTGCATTCTTTACAGTGGCATCAGGAATCTGTGTCTTTTTTTTTTTTAAGATTTATTTATTTATTTATTTCTCTCCCCTCATCCCCAACCCCAGTTGTCTGTTCTCTGTGTGTATTTGCTGTGTCTTCTTCGTCCGCTTCTGTTGTTGTCAGCGGCACGGGAATCTGTGTTTCTTTTTGTTGCATCATCTTGTTGTGTCAGCTCTCTGTGTGTGCGGTGCCATTCCTGGGCAGGCTGCACTTTCTTTCGCACTGGGCAGCTCTCCATACGGGCGCCTTCCTTGCGCGTGGGGCTCCCCTATGCGGGGGACACCCGTGTGTGGCAGGGCACTCCTTGCGCACATCCGTGCTACTCCTGGGCCAGCTCCACATGGGTCAAGGAGGCCTGGGGTTTGAACCGCGGACCTCCCATGTGGTAGACAGACGCCCTAACCACTGGGCCAAGTCTGCCGCCCTGTGTCTCTTTTTTGTCCCGTCATCTCGCTGCATCATCTCTCTGTGTATGCTGCACCAATCCTGGACAGGTTGCGCTTTTCTCACACGGGGCACCTTCCTTGCAAGGTGCACTCCTTGCGCATGGAGCTTCTCTACTGGGGGACACCCCTGCATGGCATGGCACTCCTTGTGCACATCAGCACTTCATGTGGGCCAGCTCACCACATGGGTCAGGAGGCCCTGGTTTTAAACCCTGGACCTCCCATATGGTAGGCAGACACTCTATCAGTTGAGTCAAATCTGCTTCCCTGAATTTTATTTTACAACACATTTAATTTTGACCTACTGAAAAGATAATGTAAATAAACTTTTCTGTATTCTCCTAATATTTCTACCTATATAAGAAAATAATGATTTCACTTTTTAAGGTTTTTTTTTTTGTACATCCTGTAATTAAAATATATTTTCACGGTTTGGTAATGAAAATTGTCTTTAACTCATTTTAGCTTTCTGACATTAAGAGCATTTACCACAACAATGACAGAGCACTTCTTTTATACAGTGAGTCAGTAACATAGTAAAATTCTATGTTTATAAAAATGTTTGTAAATATTATTCTGATTCTGATATTGCAGGCTTTAGTTAGTTGACATCAATTTTATTCATGAAATATGAAGATTCAAAAAGCATTTCTATCAAGAGATACTGAAAAACTAAACCCTCTTATCTCATTTTTCAAAATGAAGAAACCTTGAAAGTAGATGCAAGTGCTTAGGAAAAGAGTGTAGCTGGCAAAGAAATGGCCTTTAGCACCTACACTTTTGGCACTTAAAATCTGGATTAGACCAAAGGGAAGAATCCAATGAAAGAAACTTAGAAAAAGAAAAAATTATGGAAGGAAAATAAAATCTCGACTACATGTAGCTAAGGCAGCTTTAGTGAGACCGAGATGTATCATAATTTTAGATTTGAAAAGTGGTACTAATATTTTATTTGATAGTAAATAAACAAGAGTAAAATATTTTTTTCTGGTATGCATTTGGAACATTAAAACAATGGATATTTCTTTCTATATCAGACTTCACAGTTATCAGAGCATATAACAAAGGATCATACATATCACTTGACTCAGAAAACATCCCATTGTCTTCAAAAAAAAAGCAAGTAGTATATTACAGAAAAGGAAATTGAGGTTCAGACATGTTGATTTATTCAATCATTTATTCTTTCACCAATATTAAACACCTATCATCAACAAGGTAGGTGTTAGAAATATAATAGTGAATGAAATGCATAAAGTTCCTACTCTCTGGAGATTATTCTTGGGAGAGTATGAGGATGGGGAAATAGACAAATAGGCAAGTAAATATGTCAAGTAGGGATAAACACTACAAATAAAGCTAAATCAGGGTAAGAGAATAGAAATTAAGGGGGTAGGATAGGGAAACTATTTCAAATAGGGTTGTCATGGACAGTCTTTCAGTAAGGTGATATTGTAACAGAGACCTGAGTGAAATGAGGGCTCGTGTGTCTACTAATGTCAGTGGAAAAACATCTAAAAATGTGGTGGTAAGAGTCTTTGTCTCAATACTGAGTTTGGAACCCAGATATGTAGATAGATTGCTATTTCATTTTCCTGTAAAAAACATCCCTAATCTTTTTTTTCTTTTTAGAGGTAATGATTATCATGTTGGTGTATTTCTTTTCTTTTTCCTTTTTGGTATGTTTCTTTATTAGAGAAGTTGTGGGTTTACAATACAATCATGCATAAAATACAGGATTCCATATATACCACCTCACAATCAACACCTTGCATTTGTGTGGAACATTTGTTAAAAACTAATGCAAGCACATTTTTATAATTGTACTATTAACTATAGTCCAGTTTGCCTTAGGATTCTCTGTGTCTCGTAGTTTCATGGGTTTTATTTTTTTTTCTGTTACCATATATACAATCTAACATTTCCCCTTTTAATCACATTCATATATGTATTACAGTGCTGTTAATTACATTCATAATGTCCTACTATCAACACCATTCATTATCAAAACATTTCCATCATTCCAAATAGGAAATCCTGTACATTTTAAGCTTTAACTTCCTACTCTCTATTTCTCCACCCCCTCACACACATTCTAGTAATCTAGATTCTAGAATATGACATTATGAGTTTGCTTATTTTAATTATTTCAAATCATTTTTTAAGTTTTTTTCACATTTTAAAAAAATATATTTTTATTACAGAAGTTGTGAACTTACAAAACAAGCATGCACATGTGTAGAATTCTCATACAACAACCTTTCACCAACATACACCATTGTGGAACATCTGTTACAGATTATGAGATAATATCATCAGACTATTACCACTAACTATGGTCCATAGCATACATTTGGCATATTTTTTTCCATATCCCCCTATTGGTATACTATTGTGTACTATTAACACAGTACATCTTTGACACTGATGCATGAATATTATACTTTTGCTGATAACTATAGTCCATAGGTAACATTAATTGTATTTTTCCCATACTTCCCCACATTCCCATCACCCTGCAATAGTGACATACATCTGTTCTAGTTGATAGGACATTCTTGCATTTGTACTGTTAACCACAATTCTCATCCACTTCTGTGTTCACTGAGTTATTCAGTCCCTACATTATTCTCTAGCTTTCTTTCAATTGACATTTACATCCCCAGATTACTCTTTTCAGCCACAATCCCATTTATAAACCAGCTGCTACTCACTACAATGTGCTACCATCAACTCTATCCGTTTTCACACTTTTATAGTCAATTAAACCTTCCACATACATTAAGCATCAGTAGCCCTTTTCAGCTTCATCTCATCTCCTAATAACCTATATTCTAGTTAACTCATGTGTTTGTTTTTGTATTTAGTTCATATTAGTGAGACCATGCAATATTTGTCCTTTCATGCCTGGCTTATTTCACTCAACATGATTGTTTCAAGGTTCATCTATGTTCTTTCATGTATCAGAACTTCATTCCTTTTTATGGTTGAATAATATTCTATTGTATGTATATTCCACAGTTTATTTATCCATTCATTGGTTGATGGACATTTGAATTTCTTCCATCTTTCTGCAATTGTGAATAAAGTTGCTGTAAACACTGATGTACAAATATTAGTTTGATAACCTACTTCCAATTTTTTTTGCATATACACCTTGTAGAGGGATAGCTGGGTCATATGATAGTTCTATACATAGCTTTCTGAGGAACTACCAAACAGTCTTCCACAGAGGTTGCACCATTTTACATTGTCACCAGCAATCAATGAATGTTCCTATTTCTCCAGATCCTCTCCAACACATGTTATTTTCCATTTGTTTGTTGTTTTTGTTGTTTTTTAACAGCAACCATTCTAATGGATGTGAAATGGTTTCTAATTGTGTTTTGATTAGTGTTTCCCTGATGGCTGATGATGTTGAGCATCTTTTCATATGCTTTTTGGCCATTTATGTATCTTTTTGGAGAGATTCAATCTTTTGCCTATTTTTTAATTGTGTTGTTTATCTTTCTATTGTTAGTTGAAGGATTTCTTTATATATTCTGGATATTAAACCTTTACTGGATTTATGGTCTCCAAATATTTTCTCCCATTGTGCAGGTTGTCATTTTATTTTCATGATACATTCCTTTGAGATCAGAGTCTTAATTTTGATGAGGTCCCGTTTATCCACTTCTCATTTCTCTTGTAATTTAGTATGAAGTCAAAGAAAGCATTTACTAAAACAAGGTCCTGAAGGTGCTACCCTACATTTTTTTCTAGGAATTAGATCATTCTTGTTTTATATTTAGGTCTTTGATCAATTTTGAGTTGATTTTTTAATTAAGTAGTTTTATTGAAATATATTCACATACCATACAATCCATCCACAATGTACAATCAGTGGTTCTCATTATAATCACAGAGTTGTGCATTCATCACCACAAACTATTTCAAAACATATTCATTATCCCTTATACCTCCCCCAATTACTGACATTTAGCATTGGAGTGGTGACTTTGTTACAACTGATGACAGAATAAAAATATTGCTTTTAACTGCAGTTCATATTTGCATTAGTTGTATTTTTTCCATATACCCCCTTATTGTTAACACTTTGGAATAGTGATGTGTAATTGTTCTAGTTCTTGAAAGAATATTCTTATATTTGTACTATTAACCAGAGCCATTGTGCATAGAGTATCCTCTGTGATGTACAGTCCTAGGTTATTTTTTATAAATTGTAAGCTATAGGTTTACAAGAATACCTTCCTTTTGTTGATATTTGCACCAGTGTGTATATTAAAATATTAGTCCCTTTGCTGCAGTTAATGACAAAATATTAATTATTACTGTTAACTATAGACCATAAGTTCCATTAATTGTTTTATTCTCTATATATAAAAACTTATTTTTTAACACAACTTCTAATAATGACATAATTTGGGGGGGGGGTTCATGTGAGAACAGTCTTGTATTTGTACTATTAGCCACATTCCTCAACCATCACGGAGTTCACTATGTTGTACAGTACCAAGTTTATTCTCCAGTTTATACTCTTTTGACAATTACAACCCTAGACTACCCCTTTCAGCCATATCACCTTTATAAATCAGCAGTGTCGGTTATACTCATTAAAATGTGTTTCCATGAAGTCTATCCATATTCACACATTTATAGTCAACCTTATCAAAAGTTCTACAGGCATTAAGCATCAGCTTCCACCCTTCTCAACTCTCATTCTATCTCTCAGGAATCTATACTTTAGGTTTTAACTACATGAGTTTGTTAATTTAGTTCATAGCAGTGAGACCATACATTTGTCCTTTTGTGTCTGCCTTACTTCACTCAACATAATGTTGTCAAGGCTTCATTTATTTTGTCATATGCATCTCATTTTCATTTATTCTTTCAGGGGAATAGTATCCCTTTGTATGTAGTTACCACATTGTGTTTATCTATTCTTTGGTTGATGGACACTTGGGCTGTTTCTGTGTTTTGGCAATTGTGAATAATCCTGTTGTGAACGTTAAGTTTGTAAATGTCAGTTTGAGTCCCTGCTTTCAGTTCTTCTGAATATATTCTTAATAGTAGTAGCCAGATCATATGGCATAGTATATCTAGTTTTCTGAGAAACCGTCAAACTGTCTTCCACAGAGGCTAAACCTTTCTACGTTCCCTCAAGTAGTGAAGGTGTTTTCCTATTTCTTCACTTACTCCCCAACACTTGTGCTTTGTTTTTTTTTATTTAATTTTATTTTTGGGGGGCCATCCCATAAAGTGTAAAATGATATCTCATTGTAGTTTTGATTTGCATTTCCCTAATAGCTAGTTCTGTTGATGATCTTTTCACGTGCTTTTTTGCCATTTGTATATCTCTTTGGAAATACGTCTATTCAAGTCTTTTACCCATTTTAAATTGGATTTCATGTCTCTTAAAATGACTTGTGTGGTCTCTTTATGTATCATGGAAATCAAACCCTTATCAGATATGTGGTTTCCAAATATATTCTCTCATTGACTAGGTTGCCTTTTCACCTTTGGAAGCACAAAAGTGTTTAATTTTGAGAAGATTCCATTTATGTTTTTTCTTTCAATGCTCATAATTTGGGTATAATATTTAAGAAGCCACCTCTTACCTGAAGATCTTGAAGATGTCTCTCTACATTTTACTGTAGCAGCTTTCTAGTTCTAGCTTTTATATGTAGGTATTTGATAAATTTTGAGTTAATCTTTGTATAATGTGTAAGATAGTGATTCTGTTTCCTTCTTTTGAATATGGATATCTAGTTCTCCCAGAACCTTATGTTGAATAGGCTCTTTCCACACAGCTGCCAGGGCTTGAGAGCCTTGTCAAAAATCACTTGACCATACATGTGAAGGTCTAGTTATGGACTCTCAACTTGATTTCATTGTTCAATATGTCTATCTTTATGCCAGTATCATGCTGTTTTTTTTCCACTCTAGTTTGTAATAAGCTTTAAAATCAGGTAGTGTGAGTTATGCAATTGTGTTCTTCCTCCTCAAGATACTTTTTGGCTATTTGGGGGTCCCTTACCTTCCAGACAAATTTGATAATTAGCCTTTCTAGTTCTGCAAAAAAGTGTTGAATTTTTGTTGGGATCATCTCAAATCTTTAAACAAGTTTGGGTAGATTTGACATCGTAATGATACTGAGTTTTCCAATCCATGAATAGGGAATGTCCTTCCATTCTTTGATTTCTTTTAGAAATATTCTGTTGTTTTCTGAATAAAGGTCCTTTATGTCCTTGGTTAAGTTTATTCCTAAATATTTGGTTCTTATAGTCACTGTTGTAAATGAGATTTTCCTGATTTACTCTTCAGATTGCTCACAACTAGTGTATATAAGCACTACTGATGCTTGCATGTTAAGCTTGTGTCTCATCACTTTGCTGAACTTGTCCGTTAGCTCTAGTAGTTTTGTTGTAGTTTTGGGGGACATTATAGATAGAGGATCATATCATCTGCAAATAGCAAAAGTTTTACTTCTTCTTACCCATTTGGATGCTTTTTATTTCTTTTTTCTTGCTTAATTGCTCCAGCTAGAATATCTGGCACAAGATTCAATTACAGTGGTTATAATGGGCATCTTTGTCTTGTTACTGATCTCAGCAGCTTTCAGTCTTCCACCATTGAATACAATATGGGTTTTTCATATATGCCCTCTATTCCTATATTTTGAAATGTTTTTATCAAGAAAGGATGCTATATTTTGTTGAGTGCCTTTTCGGGGTCAATCGAGATGACCATGTGATTTTCCTTTTCAGTTTATTAATGTGTTGTATTTCACTTATTTTCTTGTGCTGAATCATGCTTGCATACCTGGAATAAAACTCTCTTGATTATCATGGTGAATTATTCTTTTAGTATACTTTTGGATTCAGTTACCAAGTATTATATTGAGGATTTTTGCCTCTATATTCATTAGAGAAATTGGTCTATAATTTTCTTATGTTGCAGTGTCTTTGTCTGGCTTTGGTATTAAGGTGATATTGGCTTTATAGAATGAGTGTAGAAGCTTTCTGTCCTGTTCAATTTTTTTGAAGAGTTTGAGCAGAGTTGATATTAAATCACCTTTAAATGTCTCATAGAATTTGCCTGCGAAACCATCTGGTTCTGAGCTTTTCTTTTTTGGGGAAGTTTCTTGATGACCTGTTCAGTCTTTTTACTTGGGAATGGTTTGTTCAGGTCGTCTCTTTCCTCTATGGTCAATGTAGTTTGTGTATTTCTAGGAATTTCTCCATTTTGTCTATGTTGTCTAATTTGTTGGCATACAGTTGTTCACAGTATCCTCTCAGGATCTTTTTTTTTAACTTTTGTGGGATCAATAGTATTGTCCTCTCATTTCTGGTTTTATTTATTTGTATCTTCTCTCTTTTTTTTTTTTTTTTTGTCAACCAGGCTAAAGTTTTGCCAATTTTGTTGATCTTCTCAGAGAACAAACTTTTTTTTTTTAATTCTCTTTATTGCTTTTTGTCTCAATTTCATTTATTTCTGTTCTAATCTTTATTTCTTTCCTTCTGCTAGGTTTAAGATTAGTTTGCTCTCCTCTTTCTAGTTCCTCTATATGGGTAGATGTGTAACTGTAGCTTTCTTTTTCTTTTTTAATGTAGTCACTTAAAGCTATAAATTTCTTTTTCAATACTGCCTTTGCTGCATCCCATGAGTTTTGATACATTGTGTTCTCATTTTCATTATCTCAAAATCTCATTGAATTCTCTTGAAATTTCTTCTTTGACCAACTGATGGCCCAAGAGTGTGTTGTTCAACCTCAATACATTCATGTATTTTCCAGTCCTCCACCCTTATTTGATTTCCAGCATTATTCCATTATGATCAGAGAAAGTGCTTTCTATTATTTCAATCTTTTAAAATTTAGTGAGACCTGCTTTGTGAACCAAAATGTGGTCAATCTGGTAGAATGATCCATGAGCATTTGAGAAGAATGTATATCCTGTTTTGGGATGCATTGTTCTGTATATGTGTTAGGTCTCGTTCATTTATCAACCTGCTCAAGTTTTCTATTTCCTTATTATTCTTCTGTTTAAATGTCCTAGCTATTGATGTGAGTGGTATATTGAAATCTCAAACTATTGTGGAGATGACTATTTCTCCCTTCAGTTTTGCCAATGTTTGCCTCATGTATTTTGGGGTAGATTCATTAGGTGCATAGATATTTATGATTGATTTTTCTTCCTGGTGGATTGTCCCTTTTATTAATTTGTAATGTCTTTCTTTCTCTCTTATAACAGCTTTGCATTTAAAATCACCATACTCTTACCACATCTTATAGATCCCAGCTTTTTTAATTGACTTTGTCCCCCAATAATGTTCTCATTCCCTATTTTGGATGCTATTAGTTTCTAGTTTCTCTTTAAGACTCTTTTCCCAGTGTACAGCTGCCTCCACCCCTTGTGCCCTCCCCTTCTTTCTGGACCTCTTTGGGTGAGTCAGGAGACATCTGTGCACTGCCTTTCCCCTCCCCCCCAAACACACTAAGGGCCTCTTATAACAACTTATTGATCCTATATAACACCTGGTGCAGTTGCAAAGTGTCTGTATATTCAGCTGCAGGGCCAGAAATACATCAGAAATACATGGGTTTAAAAAAGAAAAAGAGAAGAAATACATGGGGTTTACTGCCATATACTTTGATAAAGTCTGTTCTTTGTGATTGGCTGGGGAAAAAGTCTGGTTTTTTTTTTTCATATTTAAAGTCTGTTTTGTCTGATATATATATATATATTATATCTACCTACCTTTTTTTTTTTTTTTTTTTTGGTTACTGCATGTGTGGAATATCTTTTTCACTTTCAACCTATTTGTATCCTTAGGTCTAAAGTGAGTCTCTTGTAGACAACATATAAATGGCTTATACATTTTTATCCATTCCACCAGTCTTTGTCTTTTGATTTGGAGTTTAATCCTTCAGTACTCAATGTTATTACTGTAGATGCAGTACTTACATTACACATGTTGTACTTTACTTCTTATATGTCATATCTTATTTTCATTACTCTTTTTACACTTATAGTTACTTTTACTTATAATCTCCATTTCTAGACTCTCTTCCAACCCTATTTCTTCTGTCTTTTTCTTTCAGGTTGCAGAACTTCCTTTAGTATGTCTTGTAAGGCTGTTCTCTTTGTAATGAACTCTCAATTTCTGTTTATCTGCAAATACTCTATATTCACCCTCATTTGTGAGGGACAATTTTGATGAATATAGTATTCTTGGCTGGCAGTTTCTCTCTTTCAGTATCTTAAAATACCATACCACTGCCTTCTCACCTCCAAGGTTTCTGATGAGTAATCAGCACTTAGCCTTATTGGTCATTCTTGTATGTGATACAAGCTTTTCTCTGGCTGCTTTCAGAATTCTCTTTATCTTTGACATTTGACATTCTGGTTAGTATGTGCATTGGAGTAGGTCTATTTGGATTTATTTGGGCTGGAATATATTGTGCTTCTTGGACATGTATATCTGTGCCTTGCAAAAGAGTTGAGAAAGATTTGACTATTATTTCCTCAAATATTCATTCTGCTCCTATTCCCTTCTCTTCTCCTGGGGTACCCATGACTCATATGTTTGAGCATTTCATGCTGTCATTACTCTGCCCCCAAGAAAATGATCAACTGCACCAAAGTTCTACTCCTGCCAGGCATAGGTGACCCAGCAGTAGCCACCAGCAGCTCTCCAACCTCGGCATGCAGAACCTGATTACTATTGTCCTGGGAGTCTAGCATGGTTTTCAGTCAACCCTGCTCCCACTCTTGCTGGAGGGTGAAATTAAAACAAAGGCTGCTAGCTTCTTTGTGACTTGGGGAGGGGGTTAAATTTCAGCTATGCTCAGAATTGGATTCCAGCTAGCTGAATTTGCTAATCAATAGTCATAGACAGTAACAGGCTGCTTCCCTTCCCCTGCCTTTGAGAATTTCCAGCCAGGGGATGACTACCAAGATGGCCTGCCATGCCAGTTGGGATGGGCACCAACCTATGCACCATGGAGGGATCTACTCATGATTTTTCACTGCAGATTGTCAGTTTCCTCCTTCCACTCTTCTCTGGATGGCATACAGTTGTCTTCTCTTCTCTGGAGCCCCCCAAACAGTTGAGCCAGACAGATCTTAACTGCCCATTGGGATGAGCTGAATCTTAGAGCCTCCCAAACTGTTGTCATCTTGGATCCATCCTGCATTTTAAGTTGATTTTTGTATATGGTGTGCGGTAGGGGTCTAACCTCTTTTCTTTTCAAATGAAGATCCAATTTTTCCAGCACCACTCTTTGAAGATACTATTCTTTCCCAATTGACTTTTGTCAAAAATCAGTTGTCCATAAATGTGAGGATTGATTTCTGAGCTCTCAGTTCCACATCCTTGGCCTATATGTTGATCCTGTACCGGTACCAGGCTGTTTTCATTACTGTGGCTTTGCAGTAAGTTTTAAGATTGGGAAGTGTGAGACCTCCAACTCATTCTTCTTTATCAAGATGGCTTTAACATTTGGGGCCCTTCCTCTTCCATATACATTTCATGATTGGCTTTTACATTTCTTCAAAGAAGTTTGTTGGAATTTTTATTGGAATTGCTTTGAATTTATAAATTGCTTTGGGTAATATTGATCCTAATGATATTTAGTCCTCTAATCCATGAACATGGAATAGTCTTCCATTTATTTAGGTCTTTCTTGATTTCTTTTAACAATGTTTTGTAGTTTCCTGTGTACATGTACTTTACCTATTTGGTTAGATTTATCCTCCTGAGACATCCATAACCATAGCATCTGAAATGACCTCTCAATTCACTTTGAAATCTCTTAACCATAAAAACTCATTTGTAATTAATATTTTCCCCTTTTGTTCAAGGTCTTTTTTCAAATGCATCACTAGTTGGTGTTTGGTAATAATCCCTGGTGCCAGGGAGGCTCTTCTCCAGGAATCACATCCTAAGCTAGAAAGAAGGAACTGTGTTTATATGCTGAGTTTGACTTGGAGAGAGGGCACATTTGAGCAACAAGGAAGCTTTTAGTAGGTAACAAACACATATGCATTATGTAATACTAGGCTAAATTTCAGTTTCACAAGAAGAAAGTTCCTGTATTAGTCAGTGTTCTCTAGAGAAACAGAATTAACAAGAGATATCTGACAATAGTATGTGATTCCATAAGAGTCTCTCATGCAGCCTTGGGGATGAACAAGTCCAGGTTCCACGGGCAGGCCATAACCAGGAACTGCAATGAAAGTCCAATGAAGGTTCTTGACAAGTTCTGGGAGATGTTGGCTGTCCAAAGACAAGCTGGGAAATTATCTCTCAATGCTGGAATCACTTCCCCTTTCAAGGCATTCAACTGATTGGGTTAAACATCATTCATTGCTGATGGCAATCTCCCTGACTGATGTAAATATAACCAGCTATCTATGATTTACCACGGCAGTAAAGTCAATGGTAACTAAAGTCCATAAATGTCCTTGTATTACAGTTAGCCCAGTGCTTGCTTGATCAAACAACTAGGCACAATTACCTAAGTAACTGTAATTAGTTGACACAATAGCCTAACCATCACAGTTCACCCCTTGTCAACTCAGCAACCATACACATTACCTTAAACCATACTTAGTTTCTAAGTGAAAACAATAACATACATGCATATATATATATTTCCACCTAACAATGTTCAACTCTCTTGCATAACACTAGAAATGCATTAATTACATACAGAATAGGGTGCAAGTTCTTGAGTAATGTTCATCTCAAACTTGATATCCTCAAATATTATGACATGAAATGGATACAACTTGTTATATGATAAAGGAAAAGTTTGGGGAAGAAGACAAAGAAATTGGTTTTGTGTACATATACCGTCATCATCATAATTAAACAAGGAAGAAAGTTTCATGACCATCATAGCCCTCGTTTCTATAACTGGCCATGTGGTCAAAGTTCATATTTATCACTACCTTCTTCCACTACTAATTCCAGGTTTCCATTACCCTCATCAAGCACTTCGGCTGGCCATGGTTCTTTGCCTGGTGGGGTGTCCCAGTCTTTCATTCCTGAAGATTCTCAGCCACTCTTTTGCAGTTTTCCATTCACTTTAATCATAGGATATGGCAGTACTAGGAGATGCCCTAGAGGATCTCCTGTATTCAAGGCAAACTCTACTTTACCCCCACTATGTAAATGCAGTCCTCTTTCCCCTTGATAGCCAGGATCGATCATCCCAACCAGTATAGTAATTCCCTTCTTTGACTATTGATTCAAAGGTAAGAAGAGCCCAAAGTGGCCAGGTGGCAGTTTTAATGTCCAGTTCAATGGAATCATTGCTGTATTCCCTGGTAACAGCATTCCTCCTTTGGGACTAAATTCTGTAGACCAGCAGAGTTTGACGTTGCAGGGACAGGAAGTGAAATTTTTCCTAGTGGGTCACTAGGGGTAATAGTGAGTTGTGCCACTCCTATTTCCACCCCTTGATTCCTGGACCCATGGTTCCTGGCTATGGGAGAAACAGCACCATAGAGTGGACACTGATTTAAAGCATACACAGCCTCCTGGAGAATATTGCCCCAATCCTGCAAGGTATTACCACCTAGTTGGTGCCATAATTGAGTCTTCAAAAGGCCATTCCACCGTTCTATCAATCCAACTGCTTCAGGGTAATGGGGAACATGGTAAGACCAGTGAATTCCATGGGCATGTGCCCATTCTTGCACATCATTTGCTGTGAAGTGGGTTCCTTGATCAGAAGCAATGTTGTGTGGAATGCCATGGCAATAGATAAGACATTCAGTAAGTCCATAGACGGTAGTTTTGGAAGAAGCATTGCTTGTAGGAAATGCAAATCCATATCCAGAGTATGTGTCCCATGCATAACCTCTATCCCTACCTCCATGGCCACTTTGTTCATGAGCCCACTGGGCAATGATGGGAGTGGCTGGGGAAAGAGGCTGAGCATTAACCACAGAGCAGGTCATCTTATCCACTTGATTATTAAAATCTTCCTCTGCTGAAGTCGCCCTCTGGTGAACATTCACCTGGGACATAAAAATTTTCAAGTTTTTTGCCCACTCAGAAAGGTCAATACACATACCTCTTCCCCAGATCACTTTGTCTCCAATTTTCTGATCGTGTTCCTTTCAAGTCTCTGACCATCCAGCCAAACCATTGGCAACAGCCCATGAATCAATGTACAAACACACCTTCATGGATGTCCCAGAAAGAGGCTACAGTGTTGCCACTGTCCACTTTCAGGTGATACCTGCATATCATGCAGAACCATCTGTAAACCAGGCCCGAGTTTTCTCTTCCTCAGTCAACTGATTATAAGGGACTCCCCAAGATGTCATTTTGTCCAGGGTGTGTTGAAACAATAGATGTCCTCAGAGCCAGGACCCAGGGATCCAAATTCTTTCTCTTTCTGTCAGAAACTGCTAGGAAAGGACTGGACTTCATGTTGGCCTGCTGCAAGAGTGGGGAATGGGTGTCTGTAGCTGCTGTATAGAGAGAGAAATTTACTGTTCTTCACTGTGGTTTGTCGGCATCTCCTTCTTGCTCTTCCCTGGATGCTGTACAGTGTTCTGGCCACTGGAGTTTCAAAACAGTTGTTTCAGATTGTTCCTGCCTGTTTAATAGTTGTTTTGGTGGAAGGCCTGAGTTGTAGAGCTCCCAACTCCATCATATTCCTTGCTACTCTGTACCCCTAATCTTTACCTAGCAATGTGTCACTAGATACTATTGTCTCAACTGAGACATAGTACAGGGTGGAGAAATTCGTTCAAGTTTTTTAATACATCCTGGAAAAACAAGTAAACTTCTTCTGGAATTGGAGACTCAGCCTTTCATATGTAAAAAGAATATTTTTTAATATAAAGTTTAGGAGTGAACCTAGAAACAGTATTTTGTCCTGCTAAAAACATGATTACCTTTTCAAGATCAAGCTTTCTGACTATGAAACCTTGTTATTCTTTTAAATACATCCATTTTTCTGTGAGAGCTCATTATAGTTAGACACAGTATAATGTTTTTCAACTTTTTAATAGAGGGTTTTCAACATTGATTTCCAAATTAGTTCATCTTAATTATAGAAGATTAAGTAGACTAACTCTAATCTTTTCATTAACTGCTTAGACAAAAATCTCCAAATGTCTGTGGTAAATATCCACATTCAGTGATGATGATGTGATGTGAAATTTCACATTCAATTTTTTTGCCATGCTTTGTCATAATTCTCCCACAAGGGCATTGGCTGTTCTGTGTAGCATTATTAAAGGCCAGCAGTGTACTTAGACTTGTACAAGGCATCATGCAAAGTCAAACAATTATAATAAATAATCTAAGTCACATAATGTGACTTAATTTGGCTTTGTCCTAAAATCCAATAATTCTGAATAAAAGAAATTAAGATCATTTATTTTCTGAAGTTTTTAAAACTTCATGCAATTATTGGTAATGTCGTTGTCAAAGTGTGAGTTAAGTTTGCCTACTGAGAAAATATCAGCATGAGATGGATTGTAAATACTTCTGTGCCTGTGTTCAAGGTGTTCCTTTTGGTTTGATTCCCCTGTCTCTTCTCTACTTGATGATTTCTCCCCATACGTCAAGATATAGATAATGTACTACTTCCTTCTTCCTCAATGCCCATAAAGATAACCCTCCCTCCAAATGCCATCAAAGCTGTTTCTACAGATCTGTAACATAGCACTCATACTAGGTATTTCATTTTGTTGTATTACATATGTCCATCTCTCCTGATGAGAGTAAGTAACTTAATGATATCCACTGAAGGCTACATTGGAGGGCTCAATAATTACAAATTTATGATTTTATGCCATTACCCTTGAATTTTGATGTTTAGGTATTCTTAATGCAGAACATATTTTCAATATGCTTTTAGATGTAGTATCATTGTTGTGGGTATTAGGGATATTAAGATAGTATAGAATTGTTAAATTTATTAAGTTATAGTCTGTAGTTCAAATAAAATTTGGAGGGTTATATGTAGATTTAACTAGGTGGAGTTCATATGTATTTAATAGGAATGAGTCAAAGAGTATCACTCATTTTTCTTTTAACCTGGAATGGTTAAACAATCAGTCACCAAATGATTAATTTAGTTATAATTAAAATTATTTATCTTAATTATGCCAGTGACCATGTTCATTTACATGGCAATTATGAAAGCTGGGGGGAAATAAACATGTCTATGGATTTTATTAAAGAATAATTTTAAATTATTTATAAAAACACATAGGTAATCATATTTCTTTTCCAATAACCAAATAATACCAATATCTCAATACCAAGTGCTTAAAAATTCATAAAGGAAAGGAAAAAAATAACTAGTGAAACACAAACAAACCAGAGCTAGAGATGATTTTATATGATTTGTCCAGCATTGTCTTTCATCATCAATTGCTAAGGCATTAGAATTGTTTTTTAGGTTCTCCATAGTACCACTTTCCTCTATTTCACAGTGAAGTAGTTTATAAAAATTGTTATAAGTTTCAAGGAATGACTATGTAAAGCAATATAAATTTATAAATAAGCTGATAACTTCACCAACAATTAGGATCAGATTCATCTGTGTACATAGAAAATCTTAAATAGGAAGAGGTTAAGGAAGACTTTTTTTTCCTCTCCATCTCATATGAAATAAGTGAAATGTAAGCTTATGATCATAAGGCACTACCATTCCTTAAATTTTTATATTCTGCCATTATTATTATATAGCTAAAGTTGCCTTATTGTTCAAAATAGTTGCAAGAGCTCTTGCAGGATAACATCATGTCTATGTGCCAAGTAACAAGAAAGTGGAAAGTGGAGGAGGGTACATAAAGGATGGCTCCTTCCATCAAACCCAGGTATCTTGAAGCAATCTTCATTGGCTTCTCACATAGCACTTCTACTTATATCTAATTGGCCAGAAACACTGTCACATGACTAATTTTAGCAGTAAGGATTGCTGCTCAAAATAGCCCCAAATGAAATGGACTATTTACTACCAAGGAATAAAGGGAGAAGGGGCCACAGTTGGCAGCTAGAAGTCTCTACACTGAGCCTTATCTTTATAGATAATTAAATTACCCTTTTTCCTTGAGAGATTTTATAAGGGAACAATTTGACCAAATTTGCAGCAAGGAAAATACAGATCTCTTATTTTATTTACAACTTATTTATGATCTGTCATGGTAACTCTCTTGACCCTCAAAACACTTACATAAGGTGGGCAGTACTGAAATGAGCTGATTAAACATGGCAAAGGAGAACAGTAGGGAAAAAGAATATAAGCATTATCAGAAGCTATTAATAATATAATCTTATCCAATTTATATATCTCTGTGTACAAATGCATAGATGCCCACATAATATTTGCATTATAGAAATCAAAATTTTAAAAATAACTGAGCTGTTTAGGAAATTAAAATGTAAGAAGAGGAATACTTTAAGGAAATAGAAAAGCTTTGAGAAGAGAAAATCAAAGGTACAACAGAACCACACTCACACATTTGAGAGGTTTTCTTAATGGAGAGGAATTGTATTGTTCTATGTGGCCCAAGGTATAAAATAAGAAGGGTGGTGTAGAAGTTATAGTCATTCATTCATTCACTCATTTATTTGATTAGTACCTACCGTATATCAGTGTTCTGTATACGTTAGATAGAGATGTGAATAAAACACAAGTTTCTAGCACTCATGTTCCTTGTATCCTAATGAATACCAATAAACAGGTTTTAAAATTAATTTCACATAATGCTATAATAAAAGCGAATTAGGCCTATGAGAGAAAGTAACTCAGAAAGAAGTTAAGCTATTGACATAGAGTAGTCAAGGAATACTTTCCTGACACTGTGCTACTTAGACTGAGCCTAAAACATGCCCCACATCCACCCACTTCATGTCCTTTTCTACACCCTGACCCATACCAACTTTATCTGTCATAAGGCTAAAGCATTAGTCAAAATGATCTTTAAAAATAACACTCATCAGATTGTGTAATTTCCCTGCTTTAAATACACTAATGACTTCATTCTGTAATTAGAATAAACTCTAAATTCTTTCCCAAGGTTCGTAAGGCTGTGTTTAATGGACTTAGATTTTCTGACTTTATATCATACTGAAATTCATTATCCTGATTCTTTGGTTGCATGAACCATCTGTATGTTTCTAAACTACATCAAGCCCATTCATGCCTCAGGGCTTTTGCACTTACTCTACTCATTGCCTGGAATGCTTTGTTCTCAGCCCTTCAATGACTGGTCCCCAAAGAAGTGAGGTCCAAAACCCTGGAAATTTGAAGCAGAGTCTGATGGACTAAGGTACTATTGGATGCTTTCAGTGGAAGATAGCAGTTTCAGAGATCCCTTCTAGTCACTTATTCAGGTATTCTTTTTACTGACCACTCTAGTCCATGTTATCATCTAGTCACTCTATCACACTACCCTAAATCATCATTTTTATAGCATACGTCATTACCTGAAATTACCTAAGTTTTTCATGTGTGTTTGTCTCCTTCTTGTGTTAGAATATTAAATCCCTTGAAATAAAAGAAAACAACTCTCTTGGAAACATTGACTTGCCTATTTGCCACAATATTGACTGCTTATTGTAGGAACTCAAAAAAATATTATTGATGGATGAAGTGTCTTTACTTCTAGGATCTCAGGATATGATATAATGTGTAGGGCATACTGGCTATATTACAATTAGGTAGCTCTCTTCTCTCATCTGAAACTTTTTAAATATTTTCTCAAGTTCTAGAAAATTATTTTTATAACCTAATTATTATAATATAAATTATTTTCTTAATTATTTCTTATATCTACTTCTTGCTATCTGTCTTTTCCTAGTAAAATGTAAACCTGTGGTGGCAGGAGATTTAATCTCTTTTTGTCATTGGTAGGTGTTCAGAGTCTGGAATAATGCTTGTCACATGGAAATTGTGCAATTATTTGCATGAATGAAATATTTTGTGAATATGCATTACTGTGAATGTGAATTTTTTTACTAGGATCCAAAATGGCAAAGAAAGGCCCATAATAAAATTTCTTAAAACTTCATCATTTACATATCTAGTTAACTTCTCTATACTTCATCATTATCTTCTTCTCTCCTGTGAAGTGTCTTTACTTCCTTCATGTCATCTCTGCCTGCACGGTTCAGCTCTCTGATGGAAATACATTTCTGCAATAAGAAATGAGCAATCTGTTCTAAAAAGGGCTCAATTCTCAAGGAACTAATTGCTTTGCAAGTACAATTCCATGTCTGACCATTGGTGGCCAGGTGGTGTTTGGTCAGAAATTTCCATTCTGCCTCACATCTCACTTTCAACACAACCTGTTTGGGTCATGGGCAACTTTTTATTTAGGTTTCCTGGGTGGCATGTTTTTCCCATTTTTGGAATATCCAGTCATGTACTAGAGTTGGCTCTTATCGCTTATGAGAGCTAATTGTGCACATCTCTCTCCAAGTTCCCAGTGACCTCTTGTTGAAATCAGTAATAATGGAAAGCATTATATCACAGAAATCCCCAAATGCTACAAAATAAAGCTACACACACACTCATGGTTTCCCAGCCTACCACTCTAGATGTCTGAGTAGATAGTGGGCTTCTTGACACAGGCTTCATTCTCTGACCATCTAGACTCTCCTTGAGGCTCACATGCTTTGTAAAGGCAGTGAAAGGAAGTAATGTATATAATATTCTAGCACAGTGCTTGGCACAAACAAGACCCTCTAAGACAACATCTATTTCTTTTTACATTGTATGTTAGTTGTGGAGGTGGAATAAGGCCAAACTTTTATGAAATACTTTTATAAGGACATAGCAAAATATGCTTAGCTACAGCCTCTTAAGTGACCATTCATAGTTGCAATTGGCTGTGTTTATTCTGGCTCATTTTAAAACCATGCATGATCCAGAGGAAGTGGGTTCCCATCTACAGCACAGTGTTATTCAATAATGCATAGCAAAAGCAAGTATACTTACAAGCAAAGAGAACATCAAACATTCCAATGTAATTATCTCAAACTGAGTTTATGTATTTAAAGGTAAAATATTCTCTTCAATGTAGTTATATCATTTAATATCAAGTCATAGTTGAGAAGATTAGTTATCTAAGGAAATGGTGGAACTAAAGTAACTTGGAACATTAAACACCACTGATTTGAGATAGCACTCAAATCTACCAAACCGTTAATGACAAGGCTGGAATCTGTGACAATGAGCTTCTGAAATTTTTTTTTTTTTAAAGAAAACAGAAACAAGGCCTGCCCTTTTAAAAATTTTGTTAAATTTTATTTGTAGAACAAGGAAATTAATGCTTGGATAAATGATAAAGATTCCTTATTAACTTAATATAATCATTATGTATAATAAGTATAAATACACATGAGAAAGAAGTTGCCTGTGTGTTTGCAATGAGATTTTTATTACCTATCTGATAAAATATTAAAGATGGCTTTTGTCAGAATTAATATAAAACTAGTCAAAACACTTAGTCTTGTTTTCCCCACTTTTTTATATGATAGTACCATTCTAGGTATTAGTATGACATAGAAAAGAAATATATTTATATGTATATATTCACATACACAGGCATGTATAGGCATGTGTTTGTGTTTATACCTCCATTCTTTCTTAGACCAAAAGTACCATGCTAGATTGTATTTTCACTGCTGAAATCTATCAGAAAGTTATACAATCTAAGATATTGTTAAGAGTTGGAAAGTGTAAATTAAAAGCAGTGATTAAAATTTTTTAAATTGCTGTTAATACACTACTGAATTGATGCTCCTAAAAAATAACTATGAAGTCAATCAAGATTTGATGACCATCTACTAAATCTAGATGCATGAATAAGACACACATTCCTTAAGCTTAAAAGTCTTACATATTTGCACATATAAAATACATGCATAAACATTGTAAAAGTACCATGTAATTACGAGAATGGAAGTTTACAGAGCAAAGCGTTTTCTTCTGGTTGAGGAGACTTACAGTGGTATTTTAATTGGGCCTTTTAAGATGAAAAGTATTTTATCAGTTTCTAAGAACAGGAAGATTTCCCCAATATAGAGAAAACTTGAGTAAAGGTATATGAATGAGAAAATCAGATACAATTGTGTTAGAATAACTCATTTTGACTGAAATTCAGGGATCAAAAAAAAAAAAAGAGTGGAAAATAATTCTTGGGGACAGTTAAAGGCTAGAAAATTGTGGACTGTGAAACTTATTAGTAGGCAATGAGATATCACTGAAGGTTGGAAATGGGACATATCATGTGAATGCTCTAGGAAATGTTATTACAGTATTATATACTGGATAGAGTGAGGAACATTAGAAATGTTTGGTGAAGAATCTATTTAAGCCTCTATTTTAATAGTGTATGACAAGAAATAATGTGAGATAGAAAATAAGAAAAAGATATGACAGGCATAACAGATCGAATGAAGAGAACTTAGCAGTGGATATAAAAAAAAGGGAAGAAGTCAACTCTGTATGGTGCAGACCAAATGCACTAAAGCTAAGATTGCATTTTAGAAAGCAATATGGGTGATGTTACAAAGTAAATTACTTCAAATTCTTCATGTATACACCAGAAGTAGTGTTTCATAGGTTGTTGTGAGATTAAATGAAATGATATACATGAAACAGATTGGTTAATCTCCAAATTATAAGCAAATATAAAATATTATTATAGGCTTTATTATGAAATTTCAAAGTGACATGGGTAGAAAAATAGTAACATTTCATAACAGAGCTATGGAAATCAAAAGAAAGAAAGATGAAAGGAGAAGCTTATGAGTTTAACTTTAGCAATATTAAGATATTGTATCATTTACATCCCTCCAGCAGGAAAAAATTGGGGTGGTTCAAGAAGAGCCTGTTTAGAAAGTGATTAATTATCTAAGTGTATAGGCAGGATACAGGGGAACTATAAGGGATAGTGTAGGAACCCTTTTGATTCTACACTTCAGCCTTAATGGACAAGGTAAGGAAGAGACAGAATAATAGAAATTTCTGAAAAACTAAGCAGCCTTGAAGTTAGCTGTGACCCTCCATAAAGAGCCAAACCCAGCAAGACAAATTCCCAGGGAGTTAACCAAGGGAATGAAAAATTAGCTTCCACTCTTATTTCTTACTTGTTAACCACTGGGATTCCCCATTGGCTGAACCAATTGGAAGCCAAAGAGCATGGGATCAGTTGAGGTAAACCATATATGTCAGCCTCATGGGACAGAGAACAGATAGACAGAATGGAGAATAAACCTGGGTAAAGGAAGATACCTGGCATAGAAGTGTTAGTCCACCAAAGGGGTGCCAAGGCAAAGTACCAGAAATCTATTGGCTTTTATAAAGGGCACTTATTTAGGGTAAAAGCTTACAGGCTGTGGAAAGTCTAACTCAAGGTACCATCAGCGTACTTTCTCACCAAAGTGAGCTGCCCTCTGGTGGAAGAAAGATGGCGGGTAATCTCTGCCAGGTTTCAGCCTTTCCCTCTGGGCTTTCTCTTGAGCGTTTATGGGCCCAGCTTCCTCCCAATCTCATCTGTAGGCTGGCACAGGGCTTGTCTCTCAGGGCTTCCTATATCAGCCTTGGTTCACTTCCCAAGGTCAGCTGTAAGCTATCAGGCAAATGGTCCATCCCTCTTTGGGGCTTTAGCTGTTTGAGCCTTCTCCTTTCTGTCATATGGCGGGATAAAAAATAACAAAGTTCTGTCCTCTGTGTGTCTTCTTGAGTAAGTATCCAATTTATAGCAGAGCCAGCAAGGGGGTAGGGACTCAACCAGAGTCACACCTTACGTGGTCGAATCAAAGCCCTAATCTTAACAGGCAATCTTATCAAAGACATCTCAACTGACCTGAATGCAATCAAAGAGTATCACACCCAGTGGAAGAGGTCAGTTTACAAACATAATCTTTCTTTTAGGGATTCATAAAATAATCTTAAACTGCTGCAAAGCCAAAAGGCAGATTTAGTAGTTGACAGATTTAACAGATGAATAGAAATATTTAGACAAAATTTAAGAGTTTGTTAGTGCTAATAACACTGATAGTTAAATAATCAAACACTATTCACTTATTACTACCCTAGGCATTCTGACAAAATAATGGAAGCTTCTTTGAAGAAATTGTGGATTATTACAGGCATGTGCATGTAATGAGATTTGTATAGATTCACACTAAATTAATTTTGAAACTAGTTCCTCATGTATTTGACCAGAAAAATGGTACAATGTGTGCTGGACAAATGGGAAAGAACTGTTGATTTTTATGTACTATATGCCAGGATATTGCCTGAGGAAAAGAACGTATTAGTAAAATAGGTGTGAAAGCAGATAAAAAAAAGTTCTCTACTTAATTATAATGCTGCATCAAAGAGCTAAACATACTTTATGTCTGAACACCTAACAAAAATGTTGTGATCCTTCTTAATTTAGAAGCCATGACAGTTCAAATCAGTGAACTTGCATGGGAAAAAAATCTAACATGAAAATAAGCAAATAGATGGGATATCTAGATGGGAATATCTTTGCTTTTTATAAATCTAAGCATTTAGGCATACAAGTTTGAAAAATAAAAATGTGTGATTTAATGTGTTATATATCCTTCAAAACTCAAAAATACAAACCCAACATTTTAATAAGGATATATGTATTTGATATATATTATCAGTATATTCAGGCCCCATTGTAAGAAATAAAAAACAACAACAACAACAAAAAAAACCTGTTGCTCAGACAGATTTTTTTTTTATGCAGTCACTCTAATTCTGGATTTCTCCACTAGATCTCAGTAGATTTCTGAATATTAGCATAGAGAAAAATTTCAGCAGTAACACACTGAGTTCCTTGGCTTCCAGGCATTTGGAACACTCACAAAATGTAGTTTCTTTCACTAATGCCTTCATTTTCCTTCTCTACTTATTATCTCCTCATTTGTTATCTTTAGTTCTATTCCAAGAACTTCCACAGTCTTAACTTAAAAAATATGAGTACATGGTGTGTAGATAAAAGGGAACCAATTCTTTATTATTTTCTTTCTACATTACTATTGAGTCCCTTCAGAATTATTTAGGTTGTAAATCATTAGGACTTAATATTCTGCATAGTGATTCTCTAAGACTGATCAAACAATAATAATGAAACAAGGTATATTTTACCTTTCCTAAAATGCCATAATTTCTGTACCTATTGTAGCAGTTTGATATGGTTATGAATTCCAAAAATAGATATTGGATTATGTTTATAATCTGATCTGTACCTGGGCATGATTGAGTTATGATTAGGGCATTGAGTCCCCTCCCCTTGGTGGGTAGGAACTCACGGATAAAAGGTATGGCAAAGAGTTGAGGGTTTCTTACGTTGGAGTTTTAATGTTGGAGTTTGATGCTGAAGTCTTAAGCTGGAGCCCCAGGAATTAAGCTCACAGAGGAAAGAGAAGCCAGCCCCAGGAAGAAAGGAACCTTGAACCCAGAGAGAAGCAAGACCCTGGAAGGAAGGAACCTAGGAAGCCTGAACCTTCACAGCTGTCAGCAGTCATCTTGCTCCAACAAGTGAAAACAGACTTTGGTGAGGGAAGTTACTTGTGCTTTATGGCCTGGTGTCTCTGTGCTCCTACCCCAAATAAATACCCTTTATAAAAACCAACCAATTTCTGGTATTCTGCATCACCACCCCTTTGGCTGACTAATACACCTATAATTCCTTAGATATTCTCTGAGAAGATGTAACATGTTTGTAGAACCTAACAATTTGGAATCTAGATGGAAATATATAAATATATGGCTATATTTGTAGTACAGTTCCTGGAAGATGAGACAAAGATTGAATGTCCTTTGAGTATTATATATTCATATGCATGTTATTATATAACTTATTCTAAATAGCACATTTTTTATTATCTCAAATATTTCTAAGAACACTGTAGGATAGATAATTCTTTTATATTACAGGGGAAAAAAAGAAAATAGAATCAAGTAGGCTAAGTTACATTCCTAAATTTCTCAATATTCTCAAATCTAGAATATTTTCAGAGTTTATCCAGAGTTAGTAAGAGTTTGAGGGAGTCTCTGGTGTTTGCTCTAGCTGTGATAAAATGTAGTTCTTCTTTTATTTACATTGCAGCAATATTTTTCTCTTATTATTCCTCTTTTTAACTTATAATTTTCAAGCTACTGTTTTACTCTACACTTCTAGAATATAGCATTTGCCTAACTTTTAACTTCATTTATTTTCCATTGACAAAGAAGAGAAGTAGTAAGTTATACTATCAAAACATTTGCCTCACTCAATAATTAATTCTTACCAATTAATATCAATCCTGTAATTGATAGTTCCTGAAGTAAAAGGATTTATATGCAATTATTTTCCACTTTAAAAAATTGCTTTCCTTTCTCCTAATTGTTTTGAGAATGTAGAATCAAGTTTTCCTTGGTTGATCCTGTGTTTGTGTTATGAATTTTGCCTTGAAATTTCATATTGGGGCGAGTGGATATGCCTCAAGCAGTTGAGTGCCTGCTTCCCACATGGGAATGTAGAATCAAGTTCGCCTTGGTTGATCCTGTGTTTGTGTTATGAATTTTGCCTTGAAATTTCATATTGGGGTGAGTGGATATGCCTCAAGCAGTTGAGTGCCTGCTTCCCACATGGGAGGTCCTGGGTTTGGTTCCTGGTGCCCTCTAAAAACAAAAACAAACAAAAAGCAAAAAAACGAAAAAACCAACTGTGTGGAGCCAATGTGACTCAGTGTTTGAGTGCTGGCTTCCCTGATATCTGGTCCTAGGTACAATCCTTGGCCCCAATACCTCAAAAAAAATATATATATATATATATATCATATCATATTAGGAAGCAAATTGTTGCTGTATAATCTTGAGAATGAAAAGGTATATAACATTAATACATTTACTTAACTGAGTCCAGATATTTAACTTCAGGTAATTCCTTCAAAAAAAATTGAAAATTCAGAAAGAACTATATGAAATGAAAGATCAAACAAGTAATGTCTGGGAATAGTTTTCAATCTTGACTTAATTGAAAATTTTTTTTCTAAGTAAAGTATATTCTTTAAACATTTTGAAAGCATCTTGCTACTTGTAAAGTAACATTTTACATATTAATGCTATTTAGAGTTATTTTTCTGCTTGAAGAAGCAACTTTATTCCTATCTGAATCTGTTGTATTTTGGTATGATACTATCATGAAAAAATAAATCTTGAGATTGATTTTAAATAATGTTTCCACTTATCTTAATTCAAATATTCAAAAAATATATGAAGTTCCTACAAGTTCAAGTTTCCAGATAAATTTCTATACCCAGTATATAGTTATAGCTTTTCACTAAACTAGTAGGGGAAATTTGTAATACAGAGATGTTTGTAATGAGTTTTAGTTGTGGACCTTATAAGCTAAACAAATTCACCTTTTAGTAGTAATTAAACCAAATTAACCAGAAGTAATAAAAGGGTAATACCAGTTTGGGGGTTGTTTTTATGTCACCAATTTATTATGATTACAGTGCTAACTCATTAATTGCTCAGCAAATATTTCTTGAATGAGAATAAAATATTGAAGTCATAGATAAAAACAGAAAAAAATAATGTGAAGTAAGTTTCTTTCTAATACCAAAAATTCCAAAGCTTCTTTTCATAATAACATTTTGATGAATAGATAAAATCTCATTTACTTATAGGGAGAATGTAATGCATCTACATTAAAAATGGGGATATATCTCTTTTTATTAGTATCAGATCATGTTAATTCCTGTGTTGGTTTTGGTGTACATCTGTCAGGCACTTACTAACTGGTAACAGGATCCATTTCTTCTATGGGCTTATAAAACTATAACTACATTGCTTGCTATAATAACTGCTATTTGCAGGAGCATTTGTGATGTCTAATCAACACTGATGCATTCCAATTGTAAATTGGTTGAAAGTATGTATGGTTGTTTGATTGTTTTCTGGTCAATACATTATATATGTAAAAATTTAAATAGGGAATCTGAAGGTTTTATTTTTTCAACTAAAACTGGTACAGAGGTAACTCTTTTGGGTTACCTTTTTTTTTTTTTCTTTTAATTATCCAGCTCCAAATAGAGTGGATTGACAAGTCTATAGAATTAGTGTTAATGTTCTGGATGCAATTAGTCCTCAAACAGATTTCATACTACACATATATTCATATACATGTAGATGCACACAACACACAAAATCTATAAAAGCCATTAAATAAATTATGTTTAAAAGGACATGGAAGTGATTTTAAGATAGAGTTCTAAGTGAAAAACAGACAATTGGACAATGAATACTGGTTAACTCTTTGTGAAAGTATTGTGTGCTATTTTTTGTTGTTTAGTTTTTGCTTTTCAATTTTTAACATAACCTTACATGAGAAATATTAAATATGATTTAGAATTATATAATCTTTCCATTCACCACCTTTCATATTGCATGTAGAATTGAAAGATTAAAATGCCCTTAGAGGTCAGACTCACCAAGTTTCTACCTTGAAATATGAAATTGAATATTGTGTAGTAATCATTGGAATTGGTTAGTCATTGGTGTAGGAAATGGATCATTGTCTCATTAAAAAGTATATATTTTCACCTTCATGGGAGCCAAAATAAACTTCTGCATAGTATATGTTATTCATATAAAGGGGAAGGATGTATAATTGATGGCCCTGCCCATTTTAAAGAGGTGATTAAGAAAAATAATATTTAATTATCACTAATTATACCAGTGAGTAGAATGATGTGCAGGTCAATATGAGAACTTCAATACTTTCATGTTAAAAGGACAACAATTCATGACACATTTTACATTTGACAATAAAGTGCTTAATGTAAATATTGAGGGGAAAGTCTCATATGTTAAGTTTTAATAAAGTTTTGAACAATGAAGAGAAGCTGATATTTAACTTTCACCCTTTCATGGACTTCATTCTCCAGAATTAATGTAAAATTACTCATCAGATAAAGAGGTGAAATGAATCAGAGTTCCTCAGAAAAGTTACCATGTGTTCCTTTGAAAAATAGAATTTGGACATTCATTTGATTTATCAAGTAAAATAATATGATTTGAACATAAACTGTGTTCCATGACTTTCCATTGGCAAATATTAATATCTAATATATTATTGTGTAAAATCAGTGTGCAGAAAGAAGCTCTGAAATGTTGTGGGAAACTGACTTATCTGTTTCTTATTGTAAATGTTACACTTGTTCTATTGTAGATGTTGCAGTTGTTCCCTGTTATTGTAAATGATGTTGCAGTTCAAATAGCAAATGCTGCTTAGGAGTTTCCCAATAAATGCGATGGGAAAACTAGGGTTGAGGCTCTCAGTTCCAGAAAACGTGAGTCCCCTGGTCCCAGGTTTGTCTCCCCTCTTGTGTCTCTACCTTTAGTTCTGCGTTGCCTTCCCTTTGAATCAACCTATTGTGAACTGAATGCAGCACTGAAACGTCACACACTCACATTTATTCAAGACTAAATGTTTTCTAGGGAGACAAAAATCAGGAATTTCTTTACTATCACATTTTGCAGTGAATAAGTTGTTTATATAATATTAGATTCTTTCTGAAGCTCTTTAATTTTCTACCTTCTGAGCAATTTTCTCTAAATGAGGAAAAGGAAACTTTAGTACAATTTAATGACAGCATAAAATGCCCAATTTTAAGTAACTGGGAATTATGAAATGAAGTATAGAAGTGAAGAATTTAAGATGAATTAATGAATTATCATTAATGAAGCAATTACTAATGAGTATATGAAATAACTACTATATTATCGTGTGGATTTTAAAAACTTAATATTTTAAAAGTAGACATAAAATATTTTTATTCAAATAAAAACTTGTTAATTAAAAACAGAAAGCTTGTTAATTAGTAAAGGAAGATGAAGGGGGTAAGGGAAATCGAAGGCAGATACATTCTTTATCAGACCAGAGTACGTCTAGTACAACTTATTCAGATGTGAGGTTTAGAAGGTAAAATAATAATGGTTGAATGGAAAACTTCTCTAAACCTTTCAATTCAATTATGAAATAAAAACATAAAAATGGAAATAGCATATGATCAAATATTACATAAAAAGGATAAAATGGTATATACATCTTAATCACATCGTGTGTGTATGCATCCTCTTGTGCCATTTATTGTAAAATTTGTAAATGGTATCATATAGATTTCCATATAAAAACATCCACTGAGGCCTAAGTACATGTCCAGTATTTTTAGTCAGGTATATTCTTTCCTAATATTAAAGCTTTAATACAATAAACATAAAAATGAGGAAGGGGGAGCTGATGTATTTCCAGTGGTTGAGTGCCTGCTTCTGACATACGAAGTCCAGAGTTTGAATCCCTGGTACCTCCAAAAAACAAAAACATTGCAAACCTTTGCTACCCTTTTCTTCCCAGTGCTATTACTTCTTTTTCTGCGGGTTCTTGGGCCGTCACGGAGCTTGGAGCTACTTTCCGACATTTGATTTATATTTTATTTCTCATATTACAAGTGCATTACAACTAGAATTAGAGACAAAATCTTATTAGTGGAGATGCTATGCTTTGAAATGTCAACATGGGGCATTTGTGTTTCTCTTTTATTGCTTTAATAGATAGTACATTTTGTGATTGCATGCTCTATTTAAATAATGTGACATTTGGGGGAAGTTTTAAAATTGATTTTATTCAATTGATATTAATGTTGGGTTAAAACCTAATGTAATAAAGAAAATAGATGTGTCATGTTCTATCTCTCTTTCAGAGTTGAGGAGTCTGGGCCTAGAGGCCAATGGAGAGTGAAAGGCCCTTTATATTTACTAATAAGGCCAGGCATATGTGTTCTCCACATAGTTCATATGTTCATTTGAATAGAATGATTGACAGATACTAGTGAAATACAGCTTCAGCAGTAGCAAGTCTTCTATTCAGACAAATACAACCTGGTGAAAATGCCCTGGAATCCATTACATTACAAGTGATCACAATATATTTTGTCTTATTCAAAAACGTTTCCTACAGTATCCAATTTCAAGGTAACAGGATGATGTAAACATGATTCCCCTAAAGATCTTGGGATGGCGGGGCACATTTGGTTTAAAGGATTAGCAATTAATCCCTCACCACTTTCTCATCATATGCTTCATCAATATATCCTTTGAATATGCTGTGTCCTAAATAAAACTTAGCTTGTCTTCTTATTCTACTAGTCTTAACCATCCTATCACTTCCATAATATTGAGCTGTCAATGAGTCACAGGTGGACACTCAATATTTTATATCCTATCACAAAGATGTAGCACTTTGCTTTTGAATTTTTATGGCTGAGAGAGTAACCATGTGAACTTAGTATGTACAGGAAAGTGAAAATCAACAACAAATTACAGAGACATAAAACAAAAGAAAAGGAAACAAGTATAATGTATAAATCACAGGAAGTGAAAATTATCACGTGGATATTGTTTAATATATTTACATATTAAAGTAAAAAGGCAGGCTTTTTGCAATGCAGAGTATGCCTCCATCCCCCACACCAAAATGCCTCATGCTTTGCTCCTCAGCTTTGCTTTCCACTCACCTGAGGAGATCAGTATCAACATCTGAAGGATGTATAAGGGTTCGTTCTATTTATTTATGGCTGTATTTTAGTAGGTGACTGAATATTTTGCTAGTGGCTATCATGCTTACACTTAAATCAGTTATCCATCAATGAAGATGCCTCCTTTGAATGCTGCTTATAGGAAAAAGCAAAAATAGGAGGTCTTGAAGCTGAAAACTGTTTTAAGGTTTTCCTGTGATTTGTGGAAAGAAGTTTCTACCAATAAAGACAAGAAACATTGGGGAATTCTCTTTAAGATGTGTATGCTCATTCAATCATTTTATAACTCTAATGACACTTTCAGTAATAGGTAAATGTTTATTAGCAGCCATAAGGGCAAACCAAATTATGCTTTTTCACATTATCTCCTTTTCCAGTCTAGATAAAAGCATGGTTTAAAACAGTGGTGTTCAAAGTCGTACTTCACTAGAAATTACCATTAACACAAAGAATGCAGGAGATTCATTAGGTGGAAATTTTAGATTTTCATGTCATTATAAGCAGTTTTGATAAATTATGTAGCATGTGGGCAACGAAAATTATTAAGTAACTGTTACCTTACTAAATTTGAAAGTCGTAATTTCAACTCTAGAAACTATCAATAAACGTCAATAAAAATTATTACTCATTTTATATTTATGAGTACCTTTAATAGAGTTCAATGTAAGTATTAAATACTAATGATTACAAAGAGGTAATCCTACATATGTAACCAGCTATCAAATATATTACATATTAAATATATTTAACCTTTATTCTGTCACAACTTAAAAAGTTTCTGGTGCTTCTCAATTCGTATTTTCAACCTACAGAATGTTTTAGCTTCAATTAAATTTCTCAGATGTTCTCCAAAGTGAAATTGTTTAGGTCTGAAACAGGGCTCTCTAAAACAAGGTAGGAGAATCTATAGACTACTTATGCAGTATAATACACTTATCTTGTTTTTATTCTGTTAAATATATCTGGAGCTTTATTATTTTATCAATGCCTATTTAAGGTTAATTTTCAAATGTCTTATTTTTTCCCAGAAGCTTCACTTCTTTTTACCATGTAAGTGTAATTAATAAAACAATGAAATGTTTTCCTCATTGACTTATTTGGGTACATTTGTCAAAAATCAATAGACCGTATATGAGTGAACTGATTTCACTGATTTATACATCTTTCCTTTTTTGATTAATGGTAATTTTATGGTGTCTTGAAAACAAAGTTTAAGTCCTTCAACTTTGTTCTTCTTTTTCAATGATATTTGGCCTAAATTTTAGAATCATCTTCTCAATTGCTGCAAAAACAAAGCTTAATAGAAATTAGTTTGGGATTGCATTGATTCTATAGACCAGTTTTGGGAGAAATTATATTTTAACAAAATTGAGTCTTCCATTCCATGATCTTAATTTCAGTTCACCACTGCTTTGTTGTTTTCAGTATATGGATCTTTTTTAAAGTACTTTTTTTTCTTTATTTTTAAAGAAGTTTCAGATTACATAAATGTTATATCAAAAATATAAGGGATTCCCAGATACCCCATCCCTTCCCACTCCCCAGTATATAGATCTTGCACATATTTTGTTAATTTTATCCCTAAAATATGTTATTTTTAAAGCTATCATAAAAGGTATTATCAACATTTTAATTACCAAGTGTCCATATCTAGTGCATAAAATATAATTGGAACATGTGATTTTACTGAACTAATTTATTAGTTCTAGAGCTTGTCTTTATGGATTCCTTAGGATTTTCTGAAGAGATAATCATGCTATCTTCAAATAAAGACAGTTTTATTTCTTTCTTTCTATTCTGCATGCCATTTATTTTCTTTTCTTGCCTTATTGTGCTAGATAGGACCTTCAGTACAATTTTTGAATAGAAGTGGTGCGAGCAGACATCTTTACCCTATTCCTAGTTTGCTGGGAGATTTTTATCTTCAGAATGGCAACTGAATTTTATAAAATGCTTTTTCTGCATCTCCTGGGATGATTAAATATTTCTTTTTTCATTTTCTTTTTTTTCTCTTTAATCTGTTAACATAGCGAATTAAGTTCTTTGCTTATTTGAATGCTAAACCAAAGTTCCATTCCCAAAATAAACCCTTTGTGGTTGTGATATATTCTCCTTTTTATATATTTCTAGATTTGGTTTAAAGATTTTTGTTTGTAAGAAGGAAAAACATTGAAAGAGATGTCAACCCAATCTAACACAGGCGTTAGAGTTGGCAACAAAAGTATGACTCCCACTGCTCTGATTGAAAGTTGTTTTACTGACCAGAGACTGAGCAAGGTCAGTTTCACTAAGGGTTGACAACTTCCCACAGCCAGGGCTCTCAATCCATGGCCAACCTGGGAAGTGTTCTTTGCACAGCACCCATCTCTTATGTTTGTGGGCTGCTTTAGTGGAGGAACCCTGCTCCCTCCCCTCCAGGGACAGATATACCATCAAGGTGAAAGCTGGGTGTCCTAAAGATGCCCACCAGAACCAGAATGTCTTCATGAATATTTACAAGTGCTTGGGACAATAGCGGAAGGAAAGTAACTGCAGTCTCCTTATCTACTAGAGAATTGTGTTTAATCCCTCCAGAATGACACCCCTGTCCCTGGCTACAGGGTATGTTTGTGATCCCCAAGAAAAGGCAGCAAACTGTACCAGGGCTGTCCACTACCACAATTTTTTTTTTTTTTAAATCTGTGTTCATGAGGTATATTTGTCTGTAGTTTCTTTTTCTTTTAATCTTTTTTTTATGGTTGAGTGTCAAGGTAATTCCATCTCCACAAAATAAATTATAAAGTATTCTCTTCTGTTCTATATGTTGGAAAATTTGTGTAAAGTTTGTATTATTTCTTCCCAAAATATTTGGAAGAACTTATTGGTGAAGACATCTAGGACTAGTATTTATTATGGGAGAGTTATCTAAAAACTCTATTTTTTATGTATATACATATTTATGTATCCATTCCTTAGCATATCCACTCTTTCTTGATTGAATTTTGGAAATTTGTATCTTTCAAGAACTTTGTTCATTTCACCTAAATTTTCAAGTTATTTGGCATGAAGTTTATAATACTCTTGCTTTCTTTTGATTTTTGCAGAATCTGTACCATTCTCTTCTCTATGATTATGGCTATTGATAATTTATTTCTTCTCGATTTTCCCTTGATTATTCTGGCTAGTGTTCATTAATCTGATCAATATTTTCCAAAAGCGAGATTTTTGTTTCCATAATATCTTCAATTTTTCCTCTATTTATTATTTTATTCGCTTCTTTTATTTTTAATATTTCCTTACTTGGGTGCCTTAGTTCCTAGTGCTGCATAACAATGCACCACAAACTAGGTGGCTTAAAACAACAGAAGTTTATTGTGTTGCAGTACTGAAGGCTGGCGGTCTGAAGTCAAGATGTCAGAAAGGCCATGTCCTTTTGAAGTCTGTAGGTAATAATTAGTTCCAGGTCTCTCTTCTGGCTTCTGGTAGAAGCCACTAATCCTTGGTGTTCCTTGGTTTTTGATAGGGTAACACCAATCTCTGCCTCAGTTTCCACACAGCTGCCTTCTCCCTGTGTGCCTGTCTCTGCACCTGGTGTATTAGTTAGCCAAAGGAGTGCTGATGCAAAATACCAGAAATTGGTTGGCTTTTATAAAGGGTATTTATTTGGGATAGGTTCTTACAGTAACCAGGTCATAAAGCATAAGTTACTTCCCTCACCAAAGTCTATTTCCACATGTTGGAGCAAGATGGCTGCTGATGTCTGTGAGGGTTCAGGCTTTCTGGGTTCCTCTAGGCTCAGCTCCTTCCTCTGTTTCCTCCACAAGGTCAGCCATAGACTATGAGGCTCTCTAGGCTTTGCCTCTCTCCACAAAGTCAATTGTAGACTATCAGGCAAACGGCTCTGTCTCTTTCCCCGGGGCTCCAGCTTAAGACTTCAGCATCAAATTCCATCATCAAAACTCCAACATCAGAAACCCACAGCTCTGTCCTTTGCCATGCCTTTTATCTATGAATCCCCACTCACCAAGGGCAGGGACTCAATGCCCTAATGATGTGGCCCAATTAAATCTCTAATCATAACTCAATCAGACCCAGGTACAGATCAGATTACAAACATAATCCAATATCTATTTTTGGAATTCATAATCATATCAAACCACTATACCTGGCATACTCCTCTATGTATGTCTCCTCTCCTCTTCTTATAAGAACACCAGTCATATTGGATTAAAGGCCCACTCTAATCCAATATCACTTCATTTTAACTAATTTCATTTGCAATGACCTTGTTTCCAAATAAGGTCACACTTACAGGTAGATGGGGTTAGGATTTAAACATATCTTTTTGGGGGACATAATTCAACCCATAACATTCTGCATGCAGAGGGTAAACATATCTTCTTTTTGTAGTTTCTTAAGATAGATGCTTAGACCATTTAGACCTTTCTTTCTAATACAAACTGTTAATGCTATAAATTTCCTTCTATGCACTGCCTTAGCTGCAACCCATTAATTTTATATATTGTTTTCATTTTCATCTGTCCAAAATATTTTCTAAGTCCCCATTAAATTTCCTTTTTGGCCCAGTTGTTTATTATGAAGTGTGTTGTTTAATTCCCAAATGTTTGTAAATCAGACATACTGTTTCAATTTCTGTTTCAATTCCTTTGTAGTCAGAGACATACTTCTATGGCTTCAGTCCTTTCAAATCTATTGAGATTCATTTTATGACACAGAATATGATCTATCTTAGTGAGTTTTCCATTGTACTTGAAAAGGATATATAGTCTACTTTTGTTGGGTGGTGGTTTTTATACATTTCCAAAAAGCATAAAGCATTGATAGCCCTACATGTTTATCACTGAATCAAGATACACATAACTATTTTTCTTCATTTTTCAGAAAATTCTAGTGACTATCAACTTATACTTGCAATTTACAAGACCACTGTTTATTCTTGAAATTAAGTTTTAGCTACATCACCAATGGGTTTCACATTTTTTTCTTCATGAAAATCACCCAGGGGCTTGAAAACATATGAATTCTGCTTCAATCTGACATATTGTAGGTATGGTATGGTCTCAAAAAAAGTCAATACAGTTCAATTTGAATGTCCATGAACCTATCTTGAGATACGCTTAAGCTAAAAAGTGGAACGTATTAATTCACATTGTCCATGTGGGGGAAGGGCAGTGTGGTGTTGGCTTAACATTACCTGTAAAGAAAACCAGAAATGCTCTCATATTTCTCTCTTCCTTTATTTCTTTCTATTTTTTTTTTTTCTTTCCATCTCACTTTCCTCCTTTGTCTCTTTTCTCTGGCTGCTTTCTTCAAAAGAAAGTAATATATTAAACAAGGTTACCAATCTTAAAATAAAGATCTACAGATCTCATGCTGCTGAATTTCAAATTAAACTGATTCTTGTGGTGTATATTCAGAGAGGGTGGCCATGTAGACAGCAACTTCAGTGTATTTATGGTATTTGCTGCATTATACCATGTCATTTGTGAACAAATAAATTTTACATCTAAATTTTAGGTCAAACTGTAATCCATAAATATCACAGAGAATTTATGGAACAAGAATGTTTTGTATAATGTTGATTGATGTTCTTATGTTGAACCAGCCTTACATAGCAGGAATAAATCCCACTTGGTCATGATGTATAAGTCTTTTGATAAGCTGTTGGAATCAATTTGCAAGTATTTTGTTAAGAATTTTTGCATCTATGTTGATTAGAGAGATTGGTCTGTAATTTTCTTCTCTTGTAGTGTCTTTATCTGGCTTTGGTGTGATGGTGATATTGACTTCATAACATGTGTTGTGTAATTTCCCCTCCCCTTCAATTTTTTGGAAGATTTTAAATAGGACTGGTGTTAATTGTTTTTGAAATGCTTGGTAGAATTCACCTGTGAAGCCATCTGTTCCTGGACTTTGTCTTTGCTGCAAGATTTTTGATTACGGGTTCAATTTCCTTAAATGTGATTGGTTTGTTAAGTTCTTGTATTTCTTGTAGTGTCAGTATAGATTGGTTGTACTTTTCTAGGTATTTGTCCATTTCATCTAGGTTGTTTAGTTTGTTAGCATACAATTTCTCATAATAACCTCTTATGATTCTTTTTATTTCTGTGATGTCAGTTGTAACTTTCCCCCTTTCATTTCTGATTGAATTTATTTGCATCTTTTTTCTTTTTTTCTTTGTTAGTCTAGCTCAGGGTTTGTCAATTTTATTGATCTTTTCAAAGAACCAACTTTTGGTTTTACTGATTTTCTCTACTTTTTTTTGCTCTCAATTTCTTTTATTTCTGCTCCAATCTTTATTATTTCTTTCCTTCTTGCTTTGATATTGGTTTGCTGTTCTTTTTCTAGTTTCTCTAGTTGTTCAGCTAAATCTTTGCGTTAGCTCTTTCCTCTTTTTTAATATAGGCATTTAGGGCTATAAATTTCCCTCTCAAGACTGCCTTTGCTATATCCCATAAGATTTGATAAGTTGTGTTCTCATTTTTATTTGTCTCAGTATATTTACCAATTTCACTTGCAGTTTCTTCTTTGACCCACTGATTATTCAGGAGTGTGTTGTTGAGCCTCCACACATTTACAAATTTACTTTTTTCCTGTCTTTTATTGATTTCCAACTTCATTCCACTATGATCTGAGAAGGTGCATTGTATTTTTATATTTAATGAGTGCTGCATTGTGCCCTAACATGTGGTCTATCCTGGAGAAAGATCCATGGGCACTTCAGAAGAATGTATAACCTGCTGAGTTTAGATGCAGTGTTCTGTATGTGTCTGTTAGGTTTAACTCATTTATTATATGTTCAGGTTCTCTGTTTCCTTGTTCATCTTCCATCTAGGTTTTCTAGCTAATGAAATGAGTGGGGTGTCGAAGTCTCCAACAATTATTGTAGAGATGTATATTTCTCTCTTCAGTTTTGCCAGAGTTTGTCTCATGTATTTTGGGGCACCCTGGTTAGGTGCATGGATATTTATGACTGTTATATCTTCCTGATGGATTGTCCCTTTTATTAATATATACTGGCCTTCTGTATCTCATAACTTTTTTTCATTTAAGATCTGTTTTGTCTGATATTAGTATAGCTACCCCTGCTCTTTTCTGGTTACTATTTACATGGAGTATCTTTTCCCAACCTTTCACTTTCAACTAGTTTGTATCCCTGGATCTAAGGTAAGTTTCTTGTAAGCAATTTATGGATGGCTTATGTTTTTTAATCCATTCCATTAGCCTGTTTCTTTTGATTGGTGTGTTTAATCCATTCACATTCAATGATATTACTGTAAATGCACTATTTACTTCCTCTATTTTATTCTTTGGTTTTCATATGTCATTTTTTAGTAAGTGGGATTTATTCTTGGTATGCAAGGCTGGTTCAACATAAAAAAATCAATTGACTTAATGTACCATATTAACAACTTGAAGGAAAAAAAACCACATGATCATCTCAATTGATGCAGAAAAAGCATTTGACAAAATCAGCAACCTTTTCTGATAAAAAACATTTCAAAGGATAGAAATAGAAGGAAAATTCCTCAATATGATAAAAGGCATATATGAAAAACCCACAGCCAACATCATACTCAATGGGGAAAGGTTGGGCGCTTTCCCTCTAAGATTGGGAACAAGACAAGGATGCCCACTGTCGCCATTGTTATTCAATATTGTACTAAAAGTTCTAGCTAGGTCAATTAGATGGAAAAAAAAAATTAAAGGTATCCAAATAGGAAAGGAGGAAGTAAAAAGCTCACTGTTTGCAAATGATATGATCCTGCACTTAGAAAATCCTGAAATATCCATGACAAAACTACTTGAGCTAATAAATGAGTTCAGCACTGTGACAGGACACAAAATCAACATGTAAAATCAGTGATGTTTTTATACACTAGTACTGAGCAAGGTGAGGAGGAAATCAGGGGGAAATTTCCATTTTCAATAGCAAGAACAAGACTCAAATACTTAGGAACTAATTTAACCAAAGAAGAACAGGACCTATATGCAGAAAACTACAAAACAATGTTAAAAGAAATTTTAAAAGACCTAAACAAATGGAAAGACATTCTATATTCATGGATTGGAAGAATAAATATCATGAAGATGTCAATCTTACCCAGACTGATTTATAGATTCAACACAATACCAATCAAAATCCCAACAGCTTACTTTACAAAATTAGAAAAGGCAATTACCAAATTCGTTTGGAAGGTAAAGTGCACCTGAATAGCAAACACATTCTAAAAAAGAAGAGTGATGTGGGAGGATTTTCACTGCCTGACCTTGAAACATATTACAAATCTACAGTGGTCAAAACAGCATGGTACTGGCATAAAGATAGGCACAGTGATCAGTGGAATAGAATTATGAACCCAGAAATAAACCCTCACCTATACAGTCAACTGGTTTTTGACAAACCTACCAAGTTAAAGTTAATGGAACTAAACAGTCTCTTCAACAAATGGTGCTGGGACAACTGGATATTCTATAACCAAAAGAATGAAGAGGACCCTTATCTTACTCCCTACACAAGAATCAACTCAAAATGGATCAAAGACCTAAATATAAAAGCCAGGACTACAAAACTACTAGAAGAAAATTTAGGGAAATGCAAAAGAAAATGTAGGAAAACATCTTCAAGACCTTGTAGTAGGTGATGGTTTCTTAAACCTTACACCCAAAGCATGTGCAACAAAATAAAAAATAGATAAATGGGATCTCCTCAGCTCACACAGTTTTGTCACAAGGGTGAAAAGGCAGCTAACTCAATGGGAAATCACATATCTGGTAAGTATATATAAAGAGATGTTACAACTCAACAATAAAAGACAAATGATCCAATTAAAAAATGGACAAAAGACTTGAAGAGACATTTGTCCAAAGAAGAAATACAAATGGCAAAAACCACTTCAAGAAATGCTCAACATCACTAGTGATTAGGGAAATGCAAATCAAAACTACAATGAGATACCATTTTGTACCCATCAGAATGGTTAAACTTTTTAAACTATTTTAAACTTTTTAAACTATTTTAAACTTTTTAAACTATTAAAAAGACAGAGAACTACAAGTTTTGGAGAGGATGTGGAGAGATAGAAACACTTATTCACTGTTGGTGGGAATGCAGAATGGTACAGACACTGTAGAGGACTGTTTGGCCATTCCTAAAGAACTTGAATATAGACTTGCCATGTGATCCTGCAATACCATTAGTAGGTATATACCCAGAAAAACCAAGAGCAGTGACACGAACAGACATCTACACACCGATGTTAATAGTGACATTATTCATGATTGCCAAAAGCTAGAAACAACCCAGGTGTCCATCAACAGATGAATGGATAAACTATCTGTGGTCTATTCACAATATGAAATATTATGCAGCCCTACGAAGAAATGAAGTTGTAAAGCATATGACAACATGGATAAACCTGGAGGACATTATGTTGAGCAAAGCAAGCCAGACAGAGAAAGACAAAAACTGTATGATAGCATTACTATGAACCAAATATATTTTGTAACATATTGTATGATTTTTAAAAAAAAATTATAGGTATCCAGTAAAAAAAAAATAGTTTTGTAATAGGGATCATCCAGTAATCAGTGACTAGCCACAGTTACCTCTGTATCTTTAATTAAGACTCATGAAGGTTAATAGTAGAAATATAAGCATGCTCTTCTTTTGCAAACTGTTCAGAATATAGTGATACATGGGAAGACTACAATTAATGTAACTTATGGATGATAGTTAACAATAGTACTGTAATATTTTCACAACAATGGCAAAGAAGATGTATCAATTCTAAGAAACATCTATAGGAGGATATAAAGGGGTATGGGATTTTTCCTTTTAGAATAATGAAAACTTCTAAAATTGACTGAGGTGATGACAGCACAATTCTGTGATGAAAATGAGAACAGCTAGTGTAACTTTGAATGGATTGTACAGAATATGGGGCTGTATAACACAGGGGATCCAGTGCTGGAAGATGGGACTGTGGTTAACAGGACAAATATAGAATGTTCTCTAATGAACTATAACAAATGTATAATACTAGTAGAGGAAATTAATAATCGAGTGGGTTGGGGGAATAATACACCAAATGTAAGATATGGGCTATCTACTAGTACTATTTTGATGATGCTATTTCATAGTTTGTAACAAATGTTTCACAACAATGCAAGGTGTTTGTGGTGGCTAGATGTATGGGAGCCCTATATGATGTAATGTATATTTGTTTTCTAAGTTCACAACTTTCACTATACACTTATTGTTTATGTATGTTCATGTATGAATGATATACTTCAATAAAATTTTATTTTAAAAAACTGATAAATGTAATAAATTGGATGGGATTCTGGCATAACTTATGAAATATTCCACAAATGGAATATTTGCAAGCAATCTCATATTTTCAAGCAATCTCATATTTTAATTGCTTCAACTTTTTCTTATTATTATTAATGTGAAGCAGGAATGCTCAGCAATTAACAGATATTTTCAATTTGATATTAACCCTAGAAGTAATATTGTCATTTTATGAAGAATTATCATTCTAATATATTTACAATAAGGTCATTACACTTATCTGTATTTTCAAAAGTAAATTTTAATTAAGAGTAGGTAGATATGATGTGACTTTGAGTTTTCTTTATTATATCTAATATTAAAATTCTATCCTAAAACCAATATTAATTTGTAGATATTCTCACTGTAGCTTTGCTTGATTATCAATCTCATTTTAATTTATTATTCTATGATAACTAAGATTATAATATATTAGTGGTCTATAACATCTCATTAATACCAGTCATATCATACTATATTAACTTTTTTTCATGAAGCAAAGGGAGACTTTATTTTGAAATTCATACTTATTCTTGATGCTGCTTTGATTAATCAATATTTTAATGCACCATAGTCATCCCAGCATAAATGGTTATGAGAATGCAGAAGCAAAAGAGAGATATATGGGAAGCCTGGGGAATGAAAGTAAAGTGGATTCCTATATTAAAATTTAATAATTTTCAAAATTTCCTCAAGAGATCAATCAATTCTTATTAACAAATACTAATAAATATGAAGAAATTGTTTATATTAAGTATTCATATTTTGAGGAAATATTTATAGAGAACTTACAGTGTTAAGAACTTTTCTGGACACCACAACTCAGCAGAGAGGAATAGTATTGGCCCTGTCCTCTTGATTATTGTGTGGTAAAGGTTACTCTTAAAACGTCTTTGCTTTACAACATAATGATAATGTGTGCATGTCCTCAAACATGGTAAAATATTTACATTTACTGAAAAATTAGGATGATTTTTAAAGCATGATAAAAACAATAATCCTCCCTGTTTATGCATGAAAATCTAGGTAGCAGTACTGTGTTGGGGGCAGTAATTATAGAATTAAGTTGTTAACACTTCAATACAACAAGAATTGTTTTGTAGACTCCGACTTCCTCTATTTTAAGAACACATGCATAATTAAGATAGTAAAAACTGATCTCTGATTTTGTAAGCTATTTTTTATGGCTGAGATAAAATACTTTTTATCAAATAGCTTCATGGGAACATAGGGCCCTGGTGGTTAAAAAAGGAACTCATAAATTCCATATTCAGCCATAATTTACTCTGAATATGACCATATAGCCATTAAATATTTATTAAACTTTAGTTCCATTTCAAAATTAAAGATGTAATTTTATGTTGCTCACTGTGAAAGAAGCTGAATAATGGCTATATTTACTTTAGCTCAGTTGGAACAATATGGTTTAAGATTCTTTGTGAAATTTAACAAATGTGAAAAAAAATAACCCTTGAAAAACAAAATTTATTTTCTTAAATATAGACATTTTTAAAAGCAACTCAATAAAATGTATTTTATTATATTTTTATATGTCTGTATAATAAATGATTACCCTTATTATGAAGTGTTCCTTGTGGTTAATGTTATCAGCTTTGAATGCCATTGACAACCATAAGTCATTGGTCTTGCTCTTTTAAAGTTAGGCTATGTTTCTATTTCATTGAGTTGCATATTAGCTTTCATTTGGATAATTGGTACATGATTTGAACTTGTCTTTTTTGTCAATATGTGTATAGACATTAGACATTCCATCCTTTTTAACAAAAAAAAAATTGCCTACTGTTTAAAATAATGATATGTTAAATGTTTGATTTACATCAAACCTAGAATCAATAACATTGCTCTTAGGATGAGATCTGAGACTTTTGAGAAATTTATTTAAGATACCTTCCTACCAAAATAAACATCTTTCTTTTGCTCTACTTATCTATCATGAAATCTTCAGTTCCAAGGAAATTTTCTTTTCTGTTTCCTTTTATATATTCATGTCTAGTATACCATAATAAAGTAAGACAATGCACTTTGACATTTCTTCCTTTGAGAGATAGGGTAGGTTTTCTTTCCTGTGTACTTCTTTAGTATCCTGTATTGTGACTACCAATCAACTTATTGCATTCTATTATAGTTGAAAATCCTTTTTTTTTTTTGCTCCATTAACTGTTAAACTTGTAAAGCCAAAGAGCAGTTTCAGTCATTTTTTTTAAACTTGCCACAGTTGCAAGTCTATATATCTCATATTATTTGAGAGATGAAATAATGAAAAATATTCTAGAATATGAATATTGAGTATCATGTTACATAATTTAGTAGGGTTATTGGGGAGTCAAAGTGAGAAAAAAGTGGAGAGATGCTGAATGGAATATTGTTCAGTTCAGTGATCAAGTCCTAGTTCAGCTTTATTCCCTTTATTTTAACATATAGAATCTTTTTGGGATTTCTTTTGAAAGGATGCATTAAAGTATTAGATTCTCTTATCTTTTATATTCATAATACATTAAAATTTTATATATTATGATAATTTGCTTTTATTAATAATAATCCTGAAAAAAATTTATCTAAAGTTCCAAATTATCTTAAAACCTAGGAGTAGGATGGGAGGTGAGGGGAATTAAAGATGTGCTAAAGATCATAAAGGGGCTTGTGTATACTTAATTAAAAATCCATTTAAACGTTATTTTATTATATGAAAATAACTACTAATAAAATGGAAACATATCACCGATATTTGAAGTATAAGAGGAAAAGAAGACAATTCTACAATAACCCTGATCAATACAGGGGAAAAACAAAGTAAGGGGAAAGACAACAAAAGGAAAACAGTTCATTATAAATAGGAATATATACCACATCTTGTTTATCCATTCATTGGTGTATGGACACTTAGGTTGTTTCCATCTTTTAGCAATTATGAATAATGCCACTATGAATATCGGTGTGCAAATACTCATGATCACAGCTTTTGGTCAGCAAATTCAGATTGCTTGGAGACCATCTCAAAAGATGGGCATTGCTTCAGCCCACCCAGATGAAGGCAGTGGTAGCCACTGTTTCAACCCTCCCTGGACGTGGGCAATGGCAGTGGAGAATTAAAGACACTATACCTCCTTAGAGCTGCAGGAGGCAGTTAGTTGGACAGCTACATTTGCTGACAGGCCAGGAACATTCAGCTTTGGGGAGGCATCAGAGAAGCTCTGGGCAATCTTCCTGATCCCTCCCCCAGGGCAATTTGGAGCTGCTCTGCACATCTTCATGGGTCCCTGTTTTGGCTGGCAAAGACTGATATGGAAAAGTCCCTTCTGGCAAACTCCACTTCCCAGAATTTGCCCTCCAGACAAAAATAGCTTGAGACAATGAAAGGAGTGTAAGAAATTACAGAGGAAGATAGTCTGGGACAAAGTCCTTCTGGCATCAGACACCCAGGAGAGGGAGGTCTATCTTCTCTGAAACAGAGGGGACAATCAAACTCCTGTAAACAGGGGAACTCCAAATCAACTAAAAAGAAAAAAAAAAAAAAACAAAAAACAAGAAAAAGACAGAAACCTAGAAAGACAGGGAAAACACTGAACACTGCATTCACCCTCCACAGACCTTGTTGCTGAAGCTTAAGAAAATCTGTCTTATCACTAAGTTGTTACATAACCGAGAAAGAGACATCTCAGGTAATAAGTCCCAGAGATAACATGTTAAAATATTAAAATGTACAGTGTGCAACAAAGAGTACAAGAAAAAGAAACAAGAAATGGTCCAACTGAAGGAAGAGGATAAAAAATACAGAAACTCCAATGAGGAAGATGAGAATGTGGACACAGAACAAAGCATTTAACAAAAGGATCTTAAAAATGCTCAAGGAGATGAAAAAAAATACAGAGCAAGAACTAAAGGATATCAGAAAAAACAGTGAATGAGTAATATGAGAATCTTAGTAAAGAGGCAGAAATTTGAAAAAAGGAACCAAGCAGAACCAAGTTGAAGGCAACAATAACTGAAATGAAAAATACTGAGGGTGACAAGAGCAGATCGGAGGAGAATTCCAGGAAGATGGTATTGGAGTAGATCAGGCAGGGCACAGCTCTCCTACAAAACAGGGAAGAAAGGGCAAAAGTTATCCAAGGAACCTGATTTTGGAGATCTGCAGACCAGGATAACTGTGTACACATTGTCCAGGAGAGATTTGGGACAGAGATATGAAAAGGCAAAAAGGAAAACCATGAATTGCTATTCCCTGCAGCAGGGAAATTAACCTATCTCCACCCTCGAGGTGACTAACCTTGGTAAAACCTACAGCTGAGCTACCAACAGAGAGGGGAAAGGACATAGCCCTCCCTGGGAAGAGAGAGAGTACATGGAGGGCTGGATGTGGTATCTCCTCAGGAAGTTTAAACAGCATTGCATGGCTCTAAATCACTGGCTTGTAAAATCCAGTCAGTGGAAATTGAAACCAAACTGCATGGAAAGGTTTGCTGAAGACCACCAACTACTGGCTAGCTGGGAAAGTGAAGGAAGACTTGTCTCCCATTCCTGTCTCAGGCCCCATTCATCTGGTATGCACCCAATTAGGGGGTCCCTGACTCTGTTTTGATAAACAGGGCAATCTCAAAGTTTTAGGAAAAATTGAACCAAAAATCAAAGAAGAGCTGTGAAATAAAAACACTAGGTGAGAAAGAAATTGACCAACAGGGAAACACCATGAACATAAGCAGATGTCTAGTTATCAGCAAAAAATTACAAACCCTACTAAGAAACAGGAAGATATGGCCTGGCCATGGAACAAACCAAGAATCCCGACAAGACACAGCATTTAAGACAAATAATCAATGATGTTCACATAAATCTCCTAAATTAAAGAGTTGAAGGAAAATATGACTAAAGAGATAAAGCTTAAGACACTGGGTGAGCATAAAGAACTATTTGAAACCCTGCAAAGAAAAGTAATAATGCTTATGTGAATGAAAGACACAATAGATGAGATTTAAAAAACAATAGAGACATAAACAACAGATTTGAAATGGACAGAATTAGTGAGTCATCCAGGGGCCACTGCAGTGGCATGGGGGAAAGTGGACCCCAAGTGCTGGATGAAGGAGGTGGTGTGCAGGACCAAAGAAAATCACTGAAAATTCTGAAGTCCGTTTTGGCTGCCTCCTCGTCTAAAACAATGAAGTTGTGGGAAAGGGAACAAATGAAGTGAACAAAACAAAGAAGGTGACCCAGCATGCTGAGATTTCCTATCTCTTTCTAGATCAGTAAATACATAATCTTAAGCAAATAAGCTGGAGAAAGAAAAGCTTAGAACTAAATATAAACTTCTTTGTGAAGTGAAATCATAAAGGGAGTTGAAGTGGGTTACAAAATGGGGCATAAAAAAAAATGAAAATGAAAACAGAGAGAATGGGTGCCTAAGTTTTGCCTTTGGGTAAGGGATGGCAGGCAATTTGTAATTTTTCCTTCTCTTTCTGTTTTTGTTTGGTTGTTTTGGCCATGATCACATACAATACATAAACATTTTTAAGTCAGAATAAATAAGGAGTGAAATACACACACACAAAAGAAGACAGAGCATCTGAACTTGAAAAGATAGAAAAACAGAAAGAGAAAAGAATAGAAAAAAATGAACAGGGTTTCAGGGAATTGGATGATAGCAAAAAACATGCAAGCATACATGTTATATATGTCCCAGAAGGAGGAGAGAATGGAAAAGGAACAGAAAGAATATTTGAGGAAATATGACCCAAAATGTCCCAATCCTTATAAAAGACATGGATATCAATATTCAAGAATTAATGCACCTAAAACAGAATAAATAGGAAACCTACTCTGAGACAATTACTATTCAGAATGTCAAAGGTCAAAGATAAAGAGAGGATTCTGAGAGCAGCAAGAGAAAAGCAATGTATCACTTACAAAAGATCCTCAGTAAGACTAAGTGTCGATTTCCTGTCAGAAACCATGGAGGAGAGAAGGCAGTGATGTGATATGTTTAAAGTATTTAAAGAGAAAAAACTGCCAGGCAAGAATTCTTTATCCAGAAAACTCTCCTTCAAAAATGAGGGTGAGTTTAAAGTCTTCATAGACAAACAAAAACTGACAGAATTTGTCACCAGGAGATTAGATTTACAAGAGATACTAAAGAGTGTACTGCAGCCTGAAAGGAAAATACAAGGGTGAGAGGCTTGGAGAAGAATGTAGAATGAAGATTATAAGTAAGGGTAACTAAAAGGGTTAAAAGACAGACAATAGTAAGATATTACAATGGAAAGGCAAGGGATACAGTGGACAAAGTAATTAATGCCATTACAGTAATAACATTGAATGCTAATGGATTGAACTCCCCAATAAAAAGACATAGACTGACAGAAGGGATTAAAATTAAGATCCACCTATATGCTATCTATAAGAGACCCACCATAGATGCAAGGACATAATCAGGCTGAAAGTGAAAGGTTAGAAAAAGATATTCTACACAATTAGTAATCCAAAAAGGTCTAGAGTAGTGATACTAATATCAGACAAAATAGATTTTAAATGCAAAACTATTATAAGAGAGGAAGAATATTGATATATATTAATAAAAGGGACAACTCACTGAAAAGAAAAAAATCATTAAAAAATATTTATGCACCTAACTTGATACACCAAAAATACATGAGACACACATTGGCAAAACTGAAGGGAGAAATAGACATCTCTGCAAGAATAGATGGAGATTTTAATACATCACTCTCAGTATTGGATAGAACAACTTGACAGGGGATAAATAAGGAAACAGAGTTTGAATAATATGATAACTGAACCTGTCCTAACAGACATTTATAGAACATTGTACCCCAAAACAGCAGGATAGATGTTCTTCTCAAGTGCTCATGGATCTTTCTCCAGGATACGCCATATGTTGGGTCATAAGTCAGATCTCAATAAATTTTTCAATTTGAAATTATGCAAAGTACTTTCTCTGATCTTAATGGAATAAAGCCAGAAATCAATAATAGGCAAAAAAAGGAAAATCACAAATATATGGAAATTAAACAATACACTCAATCAGTGAGTCAAAGAAGAGATTGCAAGAGAAATTAGTAAATATCTCAAGATGAATAAAAAGAGAACAAAATGTATCAAAACCTATGGGATACATCAAAGGTAGTGCTGAGAGGGAAGTTTATAACCCTAATGTTTACATTAAGAAAGAAGAAAGAGTGAAAATCAAGGACCTAACTGCAACCTAAAGTAACTCGAAAAAGAATAGCAAACTAATCTGAAAGCAAGCAAAAGAAAATAAATAACAAAGATTAAAACAGAAATAAATGAAATGTAGAATAAAAAATTAATTGAATCAAAAAATCCAAATTTGGTTCTTTGAGATCAGCAAAATTGACAAATGCTTAGCTAGACTAACAAAGAAAAAAAGAGAAAATGCACATAAAATCAGTAATGAAAATGGAGACGTAACTATTGACACTGCAAAAATAAAAGAGATCATAAGAAGATACTATGAAAAACTATACACAAACAGACAATGTTGATGAAATAGGCAAATTCCTAGAAACACACAAACTATCCACACTGAGCCTGGAAGAAATAGAAGAAGTCAACAAACTAATCACAAGCAAAACCTACCCAAAATGAAAATCTCAGGACCAGATGCCTTCAAAGGTGAATTCTACCCATCATTTAAAGAATATCAAATGCCAGTCTTTCTCAAAGTAAGACTTTGAGAAGTCTTAAAACTGAACAGGAGGGAGCACTACCAAATTCACTCTAATACTAAAGTCAAATAAAGATGTTATGAAAAAAAGAAAATTATAGACCAATTTCTTTAATGGAATTGATGCAAAAATCCTCAACAAAATACTTGCTAACTTGATCCAAAAGCACATTAAAATAACTATACACCATGATCAAGTGAGTTTTATACCACATATGCAAGGGTGGTTCAACACCCTTCAGTGTAATACAACAATCAGTGTAATACACCATATTAATTCATTGAAAAGCAAAAATCACATGGTCATCTCAACTGATACAGAAAAGGTACTTGACAAAATACAACAGCCTTTCTTGATAATAAAAAAAAACACTCTGAAAGATAGGAATAGAAGGAAAATTTCTCAATATGATAAAGTGCATATATGAAAAACCCAAACTAACTTTGTACTCAATGGTGAAAGTCTGAAACTTTTCTCACTGAGATCAGAAACAAGACAAGGATGCCCACTGTCTCTACTGTTATTCAATTTTGTACTTGAAAGTTCTATCTAGAATAATTAGGCAAGAAAAAGAAATAAAATGCACTGAAATAAAGGAAGATTCTATATGATTCTATACCATAGAACCATAAAACTCCTAGTTGAAAATGTAGGGAAATATCTTTAAGATCTTATGGTATTGGTGATTTCTTAAACCTTACACCCGAAGTACAAGCAGTGAAAGAAAATATAAATGAATAGGACCTCCTTAAAATTAAACACTTTTGTGATTCAAATGACTTTGTTAAGAAAGTAAAATGGGAACCTATTCAATGGAAGAAAATATTCAAAAACCACATATCTGATAATGGTTCGATTTCCATGTTATATAAAGAGATCACACAACTGAATGCTAAAAAGAAAACCCAATTTAAAAATGGGCAAAAGACTTGAGTAGACACTTTTCCAAAGAGGAAATACGAATGGCCAAAAAGCACATGAAAAGATGCTCAACATCATGAGCTATTGGGGAAATGCAGATGAAAACTACAATGTCTTATAGAATAGCTATAACTTAAAAAAAGCAAAAACACCAGAAAACAGAAAATTACATGTGCTGGGAGGATGTAAAGAAATAGGAACACCCCTCACTCTTCGTTGGGGTGTAAAAGAGTACAGCTTTTGTGGAAGACAGTTTGGGGGTTCCTCTGAAAGCTAAATATAGAGCTGCCCTTTGACACAGCAACCCTACTATGAGGAATATATTCAGAAGAGCTGAAAGCAAAGATATCAATGTTTATAATGTTATTATTCACAATTGTGAAAAGATGGAAATAACCTAAGTGCCCTTCAACTAACAGCAACCCTACTATGAGGAATATATTCAGAAGAGCTGAAAGCAAAGATATCAATGTTTATAATGTTATTATTCACAATTGTGAAAAGATGGAAATAACCTAAGTGCCCTTCAACTAATGAATGGAATAACAAAATGTGGTACATAAATATGATGGAATAACATACTGTTCTAAGAAGTAATGAACTTGGGATTCATATGACAACATGGATAAACCTTGAGGATATTATGTTGAATGAAATAAGCCAGACACTAAAGGATGAATATTGTATGGTCTCACTGATATGAGCTAAATATGATGAGTAAACTTACAGAATTAACTATAGATTATAGGTTATTAGGTGACATAATGTGGGGTAAGAAGGGGGAGCTGATCCTGAGGTTTCATAAACTTGATTGTAAGTATGTGGAAATGAACAGAGCTGATGGTAACTGTTAGATGTTTTGTTGGAGTGAGACAATTGGGACATGGAGATGAGTGCCTTCAGGCAAGGAGTTATTGGAACGCTCTCGCAATGGAGGCAGTCTGAAGCTTAAACTTCAGCCTGCCTCTGGCAGAGGCAGTTATGAATTTATACAGTATATCAATAGGTGGGAACATGCTTAGTCTATGGGAGTGGGTTAGGGCTTAGGGCCCATAGGGATGGCTAGGGGGTGGTGGGCTAGGGTTAGTGAATTCTAGGGATGTGGGAGGGGGTGGTGGTGTCATGTAGCTTGTCTATTCTTGTGAGGAAATGAACTATATCTGGACACATAGGCTCTTCTATGTCATGGGATGTGGCTCCTTCTGAGTAAATGGCTGGCCACACTTTCACAATGGGACAAATTAATAATAAACTTGCAGCTTCTGCAAGTTGTGGCTGTTATTCAGATCAGAGGCTAGGGGTGGGGCCTTGTTCAGTCAGTAACACATTATAATGAGTATAACTAACACCGCTAATTTATAAATGCAATTGTGGCTGAAAAGTTATTCTAGGGAGGTTAATTGAAAATTTAAAGGAAAATCTAAGGTGATTTTGGTGTTAGATGAGGATTGTGCTTAATAATACAAAAATAAGAATTTCCTCTATTGCAAGATGATAAGAATATGGTTATATATGGAAAAAATACAACTAATGTAACTTATAGACTATTGCTAACCATAATGTTATTTTATTTTGTAGGAAAGGCAAAGCAGTTAATGTACTATATCAATTCTAAAGGTCAAAAAATGACTATGGGATTTAGTTTTATGAGATGTGAATATGATCAAGTATTTTTTCCTTTTCTTCATTAACAAGGAGATCTTGATCATATCAATTAATCTATCTGTGCTCATTTAATCATCTTTTTGAGATGGGTCATTGGAGAGACAATTAAGTTTGTTTTTAGGATTAAATAAGATAAATGTGCCTGGACAGGGTTTTTTAAGAAATGTTTCCATAATTTGTTAAGCTGCCTTTTGTCTGTTATTTTCATTTTTGAAATTGAAATACAGTTTAAAAAAAATTTTTTAAAGAGAAAATTGGAGTTGGCAATAAGAATAATAAGTGGACCTGAAGACTCTTGAAATGAGTCAGGGTGAGGTGCAGAAATGGAAAAAGCATTACTAAAAATGAAAATAGATTAAGATACCAAGGGGACACCATCAAGGGCACCAATATACACATTTTGGGAGTCCCAGAAAGAGAAGAGAGAAAAAGGGCAGAATGATTAGTCAAAGCAATAATGACAGAGAATTTCCCAAATTTAGCAAAAGACATTAATATGCACATCCAAAATTTCAGAGAACACAAACAGGATAAACATGAAGAAAAATACAAGCCATCATATGTTGATTAAACTATTGAGTGCAAAGGAAAAGAGAATTCTGAAAGTCATAAGAGCAAAACAACATGTTACATACAAGGGAGTCTCAATTCCATTGATGCTGATTTATCTTTAGAACCTATAGAGGCAAGAAGGCAGTGGGTTGAAAGACATAAAATGCTGAAGGAAAATTACTGTCAGCCAAGAATTTTATATCTAGTGAGACTCTAAAAATGAGGGAGAAATAAAGATATTCTCAGATATCATACCATCAGACCTACCCTACAAGTAATGCTACAGGGAGTTCTTTAGAATGATAGGAAAGCAGACCAGGCAGTGATTCAAAATGGAATTAAGAAATAAAGACCTGCAGTAAAGGTAACCCATGAGGGAAATGCAAATAAAATCCACAATCAGACACCATTTCACACCCATTAGAATGGTTGCTGTTAAAAAAAAAAACACAGGAAATAATAAGTGTTAGAGAGGATACAGAGAGAGAGGAACACTCATTCATTGGTAGTGGCACTGTAAAATGATGCAGCCCTTGTGGAAGAGAGTTCAATGTTTCCTCAGATAGCTAGATATAGAATTACCACATGACTTGGCAATCCCTTTACTAGGTATATACCCAAAAGGATTGAAGGCAGGTACTCAAACTAATATTTGCACACCAATGGTCATAGCAGCATTATTTACAATTGCCAAAAGATGGAAGCAACCCAAATGTCCATCAACCAATGAATGCATCAACAAGATGTGGTGTATACACACAGTAGAATATTATTCGGCCATAAAAAAGGAATGCAGTCTTGATACATGGGACAACATGGATGAACCTTGAAGGCATCATGTTGCGTGAAATAAGCCAGGCACAAAAGAACAAATATTGTATGATTTCATGAATTTGAAACAATTAAAATAAATGAACTCCTAGATAAGAATCTAGAATATAGGTTACCAGGGGGCAGGGTGGGGATCAGGAATGCAAAGTTAAGATTAAAATGCATATGGTTCCTATTTTAAATAGTAGAAATGTTTTGGTTATGGATAATGGTGGTGGTAGCACAAAATTTTAAATACAATTAACAGCACTGAATTTATCAGTGAATTTATTACTGAATTTGTTTATCTGAATGTGATTAAAGGGGGAAGTGTTAGATGTATATATGGTAACAGATAAAAAATTTTTTTTAAAATCCATGGACCTACAAGACACAAACAGTGAACCCTACGTCAAGTTATGGACCATAGTTGGTAATACAATTATAAAAATGTGGTCTCATCAGTTGTAACAAATGTTCCACACCAATGCAAGATGTTGTTAGTGGGGTGGCATATAGGAATTCTGTATTATTTTGTAAACCCACAACTTCTCTAAAAAAGAAAAAGTTTTAAAAAATAGGAACAGCTAAAGATGTAAGAATAAGAACAAATATGTTAATTATCTAAGTAAATGTGAATGGATTCAATTAACATATTAAAATATAAAGATCTTAGAATAATTAAAAAACAAATTTGTTATTTTGTATTTTCAATAGATCACATAAAGAAAAGGCACAGAAATGTTGAAAACAGAGATGAGTGAAAGTCTAAGAGTGAAATGCCTACAAAAGTAGCAATGTAAACAACTGATAAATACTAGTTTGGGGGCAAATACTGCATGAAATTACCATATTTTTCAATAACAATGGATGCAATCTATGAAGAAAATACAGTATGCAAGAAATTTAATGAATGAAATACAACAATAAATTTTGAAATTAAAGGAGACTGTAAACCAGAATCATAGTGGATAGTTAATTTTGTCAGATTTTAAGAGAAAAAGACAAATATACAAAGTGAGAAGCCATTTTTCATATTTGAGGTTAGCAAAAGCTAAAAAGATTAAACTGAACATTTTCAGTTTGAAAGAAAAGATGTCTCCTGTATAAAAATGACAGAAGTAAATTGTTAAATGTTATGATGGGAACTTGCACAGTAATGACTTCTAAGATCCTACTGAGGATGTGCAAGAAGAACAGACTTCATTATTTTTAGTTAAAAAAAATAGTAAAATAAAACTGAGGACATTCCAAATATTTATTAAGAATTTTGTAGCTCAATTATGGTACATTCAGAAAAGTAAATATTATGTAGCTAACATTTTAAAAATGTAATTTATCTACAGAAATAGAATGATGTCTGTAATACATTTTAAGAAAAAAGTTGTGGAATAGTATGGACATAAACCATCTTGTAAAGAAAAATCCAATGAGATTATTTATAAATGTCCAAAAACATTAGTTTGTGCATGGAAAACGTGCAGCCTGCTTTGTACCAATATAAGAACAAGTACCTATGACCACTGAAATTTCATGGTTTTGGTCTTTGGGAATATTTCCCTTTTTTATTTTCTATACTTCCAAATGTTGAATAATTAGTGACATTTTGGATGATTATTACTCCTGTCTTCTCTAAAACCAGATTCTTTTAGATATTTTATTACATATATGAATTTATTACATATATGAATATATATTACATATATTACATATATGAATTATAAAAGCTAACAACCATTTCTTGAAACAGAAAATATATACCAATATGTTTTAGCTGAAGGTTAGTTGCCCATTATTTGAAAGAAGCAGATATTTCTATTGATAATAGGTTTCACTGTCACATCTTCTCAACTCTATTATTGTACTACAAAAGAAACCATATACAATATTTAAATAAATGTACCTGACCTTGTTTCAATAAAACTTTATTTACAAAAAGAGATGTTGAACTGGCTTTGGTCTACCTATGGACTATAGTTTTTGGCTAATACTGTACTATGTTCATTAATGTAGCTTTTCAATGTATCTTAAAATCAGTATTGTCGGTATTCCAACATTGTTCTTTTTCAAAATTATTTTGGCTACTTGAGTCCTTTATTTATCTACATACTTTTTAGAATTAACTTGCCTATATCTATAAAGAATCCAGCTTGAATTTTCATTGGGTTTTCATTAATGTAAAGATGACTTTGTTTAGAATTGCTAATTTTATTCAGCAGCCTTGCTTATGTCACTTATAGTTCTAGGAAATTTTTGTAAATACCTTTTAGTATTAGAGTTCTCCAGAGAAACAGAACAGACAGACCCACATGCTGAGACCAGCTCAGTAAATGGTTTGCACAAAGGGAAGGTGATGCAGAACTGAAGAAATAAAAGGACAGAAAGAAAGACACAACAGAGGAAATAAAGATGGGACCAGGCAACTCACAGCTTCTGAATCTGAGAGCCTCAATCCTAGTTTCCACTTTGTATTGATTTAGGAACTAACAAGCAGCTGTTTGTTATTTACTATATTAAGGGACAGGTGCAACATTTACAATAATAAGTACAGGTCATACGCAGTTCAAATGCCTCCTCATGCAAACATTTGTTCATTCTGACCAGATGGTGGTCCATCTAGTCAAGGCCTGGTGTTCCTAGGCCCACACTTTTTATCTACAGTATGGAAACGTTTCAACTTCAAACCATGTTCCTTACTGTTTTCCCACAATAATTCCCCCTTTTTGTTTTTGCAAAGCAGTGGTGACATATTTGGTGATTTCTTGCTGCTTCGTACCCCAGAGGTTTGTTGCCTGCATCTGAGAAGGTTGCTGTTACTATGGCAAGCATAGCTACCAGCAAATTAGGAGCAGTAACTGGCAATTTCTCCTTTTCCAACTGTAGTTTGGCTTCTTGACTCAGATATTTAATTTGCCCCCATGTGGGGGATGAAGCTGCTCTGGTCTTCAGAGTGGGACCCATCTGTGTAGTTTCCAGCATCAGTCTCTCCATCTGCATGACCAGAGGTTCTGGGTTCCACAGGAACTTTCATCATCTTTTGGCATTCATGATATGGTTTTATTTGATGAGCTGGTACCCACACAGGATGTTCTCCATCTCTTGGAGAAACATAAGCATACCCTCATCCCCAAGTTAACAGCTTCCCTGTTGACCTTTCATTAGTTAGTGGATCATTCCACCAAATTAAAGGTTTTTCAAACAGAATTTGGGTTTGAGTTTTTTAATTATTTTGGAAATGCCTTTCAGCTGCTGTCCCTTCCAGGCTGGTTCCACAGTTAAGAAAATTAAGAGTGAATAATGCTTTATATAACTGCACCTGCAGTGTTTCCTTGTTTCTCCCTTTTTGTTTTTGTAACATGCATTTAAGGGTTTGATTTGCTTGCTCTACATTAGCTTGCCTTTGGGGGTTATATGGAAGTCCTGTAAAATGTGAAATATTCCAAGTATCTAGAAATCTTTTAAGGGAAACACTGGTATAAGCAGGAGCATTATCTGTTTTTAGAGACTGGGGAAGTCCCATTACAGCAAAACAAGCTAACAAATGCTGTCTTATGTGTTAAGCAGTTTCTCCTGTCTGAGCTATAGCCTAAATGAATCCTGAACAAGTATCTACAGAGACATGAACATAACATAATTTTCCAAAGGAGGAGATATGAGTTATATCCATTTGCTACAGTGAGTTAGCAGTTAAACCATGGGGATTTATTTCAGGTTCCAGTTGTTTTGAGTTATTAAGAATTTGACAGCATGGATAAGTCTGAACAATGTCACTAGCTTGTGTCCATGTTAAAGGAAAACGAGCTTTGAGACTAGCTGCATTTATATGGGTTAGATTATGAAAATGAATAGCTTCTTGTAAAACAGGAGTGACTAATTTATCAGTGGCATTATTGCCTTGAAATAATGGGCCAGGTAAATTTGAACAAAATTGAATGTGAGTGATAAAAAATGGGCTTTTTCTATTTCTAATTATCTGTTGAAGTTTGTGAAAAAGTTATAAAGAAACTGATTTATGTTAGGTTTCATAAGAGCTGTTTCAATCAATTGAATAACCTGGATAACATACACCAAGTCTGAAAAAAGGTTTATGGACTCTGGTATGTCTTGTGAAGCAGTAAGTACTGCTATTAATTCAGCTTGCTGAGCTGAAAATCCAGGAGAAGGAATTCTCTTAGTTTTATACCCAGTATACCCAGCTGTGCCATTTCTGGACCCATCAGTAAAGATTGTCAAGTATTGGTTGACAAAGGGTATCAAGTATTGGTTGAAACTTAGTTAGGTTAGGTAAAATCCATTGAGTGCTTTTCATGATTTGTAATATATGATTTTTAGGGATTATATCTGTCCAATATAATCAGCAAAGTCTATTTGCCATTGTAAGTGATTTTGTAGGCAAGCCTCACCTTCCTTGCATGAAAGTGAAAGAATGATATGAGAAGGGTCCTGTCCATGAAGGGCATGAGTGCATTCATGGCTTTTAAGTATAATCTGGGTCATAAAAGCCACATAAAGAAATAAAATTTTAACAATACTGTTAGGTAAAAATATCCATTCTACACTATGAACTTGTTGCATAAGGATTCCTGTGGGGGATTGTAAGGAAGGCAAGATAATCAATTGCTGTGGCTGTTCTGGATTAATGCACTCAACTTGGACACTTAGAATTTTTTCTCTATTAGTTTTAATTACTGTTCTGCTTCTCTCATTAGAACTTGGGGGCTCTTTAATTGAGGATCTCCTCATAATAGGGAAAAAAGATTAGACAGTTCATATGTGGAAACGCCCACTTTGAGCCTCAGCTAATTTATATCTCCTAATAATTTCTGAAGATCATTCAAAATTTTAATAGAGTCCCTATGAATCTGAACCTTCTGAGACTTAATTGTAATTTTATCAACAATAGTCCCAAGATAAGAAATGGGAGTAATATTCTGAATTTTCTCAGGGGCAAGTTTTCACCCTGCTGTAGTTAAGCTCTTTTCTAAGGCTTGATATGCTAAAACTAGAGTCTCAGAAGAGGGAGCAGCCCACAATATATCATCCATGTAATGTAGAATATAACAAGAAGGAAAAGCCAGTCTGCCTGGATTTAAGGCTTTAGCTATAAAATTTTGACATATGGTGGGGCTACTAAGCATTCCTTGAGGAAGATATTTCCACTGAAACTGTTTCATAGGTTCTCTGTTATTGAAAGAAGGTGCTGAGAATGCAAATTTCTCACAGTCTTGGGGAACCAAAGGTATTGTAAAGAAACAATCCTTTAAATCAATAACAAGTGGCCAGCTACAAGGGAGCATAGCTGGTATGGACACACTTGGCTGCAGTGCATCCAAAGGTTGAATGACTGGATTTACTGCTTGGAGTTCTGTTAAAATCCTCCATTTGCCTGATTTTTTCTTAATAGGAAACACTGGAGAGTTCCAAGGACTAAAAGATTCTTCAATATGTCCCTTATCTAACTGGTCCTTAACTAATTTATGAAATGCCTCCAGTTTTTCTTGGGTTAATGGCCACTGTTCAACCCAAACCAGAGAGGTTGTAGTCCATTTAAGAGGAATGGGTTTGAGTAGTTCAAGGAGGCTAGACTGAGTAGTGGTCATTATGGAAAAGGTGAATATTCTAATCCTTTATGATTACCATGAGCTGTGGGATCTATATTTTTTACTCCCAACCCCTCTCCCCTGTTATCTGTTCTCTGTGCCCATTTGCTGTGTGTTCTTCTGTGACCACGTCTATCCTCATCAGTGGCACCAGGAATCTGTGTTTCTTTTAGTTGAGTCATCTTGCTGTGTCAGCTCTCCATGTGTGCAACACCATTCCTCAGCAGGCTGCACTCCCTTTTGCACTGGGCGGCTCTCCTTATGGGGCACACTCCTTGCACATGGGGCTCCCCTACACGGGGGACACCCCTGCATGGCACAGCACTCCTTGTGTGCATCAGCACTGTGCATGGGCCAGCTCCACACAGGTCAAGGAGGCCCAGGGTTTGAACTGTGGACCTCCCATGTAGTAGGTGGAAGCCCTATCCATTGGGCCAAGTCCACTTCCCTGTGGGATCTATTGGTCTAACAATTCCCTAGTGGTCTTACCCAATCCTAACCCTGGAACATGCCCTTGTTTCCTCATTAATTGTTGACTTTGTTTACTATATTGGCTAACCTAGGGAATATAAATTTCAGCCTGCCATTGTTCTCATAGATCATGTCCCCAGAGATTAATAGGTAAGCCTGCAACATATGGCTGCAGGGTGGCATGTTGCCCATCATATCTCAGACAATGAAAAATTTGCACACTCTGTTTTAAACCTCTGGGAGTGCCAAGTTCCACAAAAGAAATAGATGAATCTTGGAATCTTGTAATGGCCAAGCAGAGGGCCAATGGTTAGAACTAATGATAGAAATGTCAGCTCCAGTATCAATAAGTTCTTTAAACTGTTTGTTCTGAATGGTTACTTCACAAACAGGATGAGATTCTAAAATTTTTTCAGTTAAGAAACTCCTGTTATTCCTGTACTTCCAAAACCATTTTTCCTGCAGACTTTCTCACTAGCTCTTACAGGAACATAAGGGAGCAACAACAATTGTGCTATGCAGTCTCCAATATCAGCTTTCCATGGAACTGAGGTGGACATGATAACTTGAATCTCTTCTTAATAGTCACAATCAAATACTACTGTATGCATTCTAACTCCCTGGGAGGTGAGACTGCTCCTCCTGAGAAGTCCAACCATGCCAATTGGTAAAGGTCCCCTTATTCCCATTTTTACACAGACAGGGCTATCCCCTGGAAGCAAGATAGCAGGTTCTGCCATAGGGATATCTATGGCTGCACTTCCTGCTGTAGCAGGGGAAGTCAAGGCACTGTGGAATATCTGGGAGTCCTGGGATTGCTCTGCTGAACTGGGAAAGCTCCCTTTTGGAACAGGACCAGAAGCAGGCCCCACTGGAAGTTTTCCAACAAAGGAGTGCCATTCTTATGATAATTAGACCAACAATGGCTAACCCAATGATTTCCTTTACTGCAGCGGGGGCACAGTTCAAATGGTTTCCTGCAGAAATATTCTGTCCAGGTGGCGCTGTTTTTCCCTCAGACTTTTTCCGACAATCTTTTCTCATGTAACCAATTTTTCCACAATTGAAACATTTTCCAGAGAACCTCTTATTCATTTTCATTCCTGCCATAGCCTGAGCTATCATAGTAGCATAGTGGCCCTCCATCCCTACATCCTGGCACAATTTAATATATCCAGTCAAATCCACTTTACCGTTCATAATCCCAATAGCTTTCTGATAATCCTGATTAGCATTTCCATAAGCCTGTAGCTGCAAAGTAGTAACAGCAGCTTCTAAATTATTGACCTGTTTTTTGATAGCCTCTTGTAACTAAGAGATAAAGTCAGGGTAAGTTTCTTTAGGTCCTTGTAATAATTTTTGTAATCTCACTGGAGGCTGGCCTTCAGCCTCAATTTTTTCCCAGGCCCTTAAGCAACAATGACAGACCTGTGTGATGGCTATCATTCATTGTTAATTGCTGATCTATTCCTGCCCAATTCCCCACTCCCACTAACTGATCCAAGGAAATGGGGATATTATGAGCTCTATTATAAGCAGCCTGAGTCTCTGCATGATCTGTCCACCAGGTTTTGAATTGTAAAACTCTCCAGACCCTAGAGTGATGCATGCTAATGCAAACCATTTAGCTGGGATCAGCCCAGAGCCTTCAGCAAGCCCCTGCACTGTTCCATAGGTAAAATGAGAATTTGGACCATATTGTTGCACTGCTACTTTTAACTCTTTCAAAATTTTAAATGGGAAGAGTTCATGAGTGAACTCATAAACTCCATTTGGATTTTGAGGATCCACTCCAGGAGCTACTCTTTCTCATATGGTGACCAGAAAGGCCATTTGAAGTGCCTCCAAGTCACCCTCCCTTCTAGCCTGTAACGTGCCTTGTAAAGCTGTCAACTTTGGCTGAGCATCTCTGGGCATAGGAGGGGGAGGAAGTGTCACCCGGGGGCAGGGAGGTGACTTTCTAAAGTCAGTTAATGTCAGTTAATGAAGCAGTTGAAGGCAAAATAACTTTAGATTTGGTATCATCAAAAAATTCAATGGGAGGAACTTCCTCACTTTCTCTATTTTCATTTTTCTCTTCCTCATCTTCTGTTTGCAAAGGTTCCAAAACAGATTTAATAATCGTCTCAGTGGATCAAAGGGTAAGAGGGATTGGAACACCTTGTACATGTAATTTTTCTAACTCTTTTCCTACTCTTTCCCAGTCTTCTAATTCTCCTACTCCTGGGAACCATGAGCAACATTTTTCTATAATCTGTAAAAGTTCTAAAATACATAACTCACTGACCTCAGCTTCTCCTGCCTTGAGGAGCTGTTTAAGGAGACAGACATATGGGTGTTATTTTGTTGAACTGTCTCTGTTTCCCATGATAACCCTGCTAGAATACCCATGAGTGTCCTTACTCAACAAGGACTTGGAAGGCCTTCTAAACCACTCGGGGCTCTACGCCATGATAATACCTTTAATTTTGCTTGAAGCGATTCTTCTTCCCTTCATGCCCCACATTGGGCACTAGTTGCTGAGAACAGCACAGCATGAAGGGAAAGTGATGCAGAACTGAAGAAATAAAAGGACAGAAAGGAAGACACAAGAGAGGAAATAAAGATGGGACCAGGGGACTCACAGCTTCTGAATCTGAGCGCCTCAACCCTAGTTTACACATTGTATTTATTTAGGAACTAACAAGCAACTGTTTGTTATTTACTATAAAAAGGGACAGGTGCAACATTTATGATAATAAGGTACAGGTCATACAAAGTTCAAATGCCTCCTCACACAAACATTTTTCTGTGCTAACCAGATGGTGTTCCACCTAGTCAAGGCTCAGTGTTCCTAAGCCCGCACTTTTTGTCTGCATTATGGGAACATTTCAACTTCAAACCGTGTTCCTTACTGTTTTCCCACAACACCTACAAGTATATATGTGTATTTATTTGTGTGTGTAAATATTAAGAGATTTATTGTAGGAATTATCTCATGTAACTAAAGAGATTGGCAAGTCTGAATTTCCTAGGGCAGATGACAAGTTGGAAATGCCAGTGTTGGTAATGTTGAATTCCCCAGGTGAAACTGGCTTGTCTGAAATAGAGATAGAAATTCTTTTTTCTGATTCCTAAAATCCTCAGTTCTCCCTTTAAGGCCTCCAATTGATTCAACCAAGAGACTCCTCATTGCTGATGACAAACTCCTTTGTTGTTTGTAGATGTAATCAGCCACAGATGCAACCAATTGTCATCAATAATTTAAATCTATCAAAAATCATCTCAGTTACAACCTGGCCAGTAATTTGCTTGACCAAACAAATGGACATCATAACTTAGCCAAGCTGACATATAAAAGCAAACATATAAAATATAAAATCTTTAGACTATCATGTACTATGCAAAGAGAGATAGTTTTATTTCTTCTTTTCCAGTCAAAGATCTTTTATTTATTTTACTTAATGCATTTGATAGAACTTTCAATATTTTGAATAGGAGTTGTGAGAGTAGACATCCTTGCCTAGTTCCCACTTGCAGGGGTAAATCATTCAGTCTTTTATTATAAATATGATTTTAGTTATGGGGTTTTGGTAAATGCCCCTTCTTGGATTGAGGAAGTTTGCTTCTATTTCTAGTTTGCTGAGAGATTTTATCAAGAATGGATTTTGAATTTTATCTATTTTTCTCCATCTATTGATAATATCATGCAGTTTTTTCTTGTTAGTCTCTCAATATGGTAAATTACACTATTGATTTTCAAATGTTGAACTAGCCTTGTATTCCCAAGATATACCATACTTGATTGTGATGTGTTAGTATATTTTCATATTGCTGGATTTGAATTGCTAATATTTCAGTGAAGATTTTTATGTCTTTGTCAATGAAGTATATTGGTCTAGTTTTATTTTCTCTTAATATCTTTGTCTGGATTTTATCAGAATATACTTACCTCATAAAAATATGGGTTGAGAGAAATTCCATCCTCTTCTACTTTGTGAAAAGATCGAGATAAAAATTGTGTTGTTTTTTTTTTTCCTTTATATATTTGGTAGACTATGCCAGTGAAATGATCTGGGTATGATGTTTTCTTTCCCTTTCTTGAATAGTTATGGCTACAAATTCAATTTTGCAACTGATACAAGATTGTCCAACTTCTTCTTGGGTTAGTTTTGGTAGTTTGTGTCTTTCAAGGTATTGATCAACTTTTTCTAAGTTGTTGAACTTAATGAGCATAGAGTAATTTGTAGTATTCTTTATTATCTTTTGTGTGTGTGTGTTCAGAAATCATATCTTCTCTATTCCAATGTTGATCATTTTATTTCTTCATTCTGACTAGAGGTTTATCAATTTTACTGATTATTCAGGGGAAGAATCTGCTTTGGTTTTCATTGATTTTTCTTTATTGTTTTTTCTATTTTTCTCTTTTATTTATTTTCTTATCTTAATTCCTTCCTTTGTCTTTTGGTATACTTTGCTCTTCTCTTTCAAATTAAATCTTAAATTATTGATTTGAGGCCTTTCCTTTTTTGCAATATAAACTCTTAATCATATAAATTCTAATGAAACTCTAGTTTAGCTATAAACTATACATTTTGATATTATGCATTTGCATTTTAAAAATCACAGAATATTTTCCAATTTTACTTGAGGCTGATCTTTGGCTTGTGGGTTATTTAGAAGTGAGTAGTTTTAATTTCTTAATATTTCAACATTTCCCAAATATCTTTCTGTTATTCCATTCCAGTTTAATTCAGTTAATGTCAGAGTACAAACCTGTATGATTTCAATTTTCTTTAAATCTTTAATTTTAATTAATATTTTGGCCAGGATATAGTCTATATTAGTGAATGTTTCATGCACATTTGAAAAGAATGTGCATTCTGCTAATTTGGTCTGGGCTATTTCATAAAAGTCAATTAGGACTACCTATTTGTTTGTTAGTCTATATCCTTGCTGTTTTATTCTTTTCTGCATGTTCTATCAAAGCATAGTATTGAAGACCCCAAGAATAATCATGAATTTGTTTATTTTTTCTTTCACTACTGTTTGTTCTTTCATCATGTATTTTGATGCTCTGGTTTAGGTGCATACACAAAATTGGTATGTCTCCTTAGTTAACTGACATTTTTATCAATTTGTAATGTCCCCCTTCACTGACCACTTTCCTTGTTCTTAAGTCCGCTTTGCCTGCTATTAGCTTGCTTATTGTTTTCATATGTAATAGTTTCCTAGGGCTGCCATAAGAAATTACCACAAACTGGGCGGCTTATTTGTAGGTTTAGAAGTTAGAAATCAATGTGACAGGAGTGCTATCCTCCCTCTCAAAGCTCTAGAGCAAAATCCCCCCATGCCTCTCCCTAGCTTCTGGTGGTTGCTGGAAATTCTTAGTATCCCTTGACTTGAGGCTGCATAACTTCAATTTCTGTCTCTGTCTTTACATGGTCATCTTCCTTCTGTGTATATTTCTGTGTGTCCTCTCCTCTTCTTATAAAGACACTAGTAATGGGACTCAGGGGCCACTCTAATCCAGTGTGAGCTTGTCTTTACTTGACTATATATATCTACAAAGAACTTATTTCCAAATAATTTCATATTCATAGGTTCTGGGGATGAAGACTTAAGTATATATTTGGGGGGCACAATTCAATCCAGTACAGTGACCATAAGGCAAAAGCCTTACTGAGTTCCCTTTTCTCATTTGTTCCCCCATATAGCTCTTTCAGGAATTTGTTTCAGTCATAAGAGTCAGATTAAGGATTCTGGACTTCCAGATCCCTGCAAAATCCTTTTAGCCTATTATAGTGAAAACTGCATTCTGCTTAAATCATCACTGAACAAAATGAATAAATTGGAATAAATCCTTTATCTCAATGCCTACTTTGTGTAGTGCTGCCACTCTGCCCCTGACACTTTCCTGTAGTAGATGAGGGAAATTCCAAAGAGTGCAGTCCTGCAAGGGATTCCCTCCTGATCCTCTTGCTAGAAGAAATGAATGGTATGTTCTGGGAGCTTTTTCTGATTGTATGCATTCACAGTACCAGAATTTGAGTTTACTTAGAGTCCCAGCTGGTATATACAGGAGACAAAAAAATCAAAGCAGGAAACTCACAGCAAGCTTGTTCCTCAAACCTTGTCTTATCCATCTTTCAGTCTTCTGATAGGTTCTTTACATATTTTTCCAAGTTTTGTAATCAGAAGGAAAGAATAGGTCAAATGTGTTTATCTTTAGTTCGATTAAAACCTAGAGTGTAATTTTTAATAAAATATAATTTGGCATTCTAAATTTAAATTTTCCTTAGTTGAAATAACATTTTCAATCTTTTTCCAGGTTTTAACAGGTTTTAAATAGATTTAATATCACCAAAGTTTAAAGAAATAAAGTCACAAATCATTTCACTCATTAACAAAAGTGTAATTAAAGTATTTGTGACACTTTCTAGTAATGATAGAAAGGTAAATAGAGTTTTATTTTCTTGTTGAAATTCTTTAATGACATAAAGCACCTGAAGAAAAAGACAATTTTGAAAATATGAATTTTCTTATAATTGTACAAACTTCTTTATTTCTCCAAAGATTAGTACTAAGTGTTTTGCTTCATATAACTAACTCATTTTCTTTCTTGTTCTAGTTTAGTGCAATTCCCTCTCCTTTTCATGGAGAATCTGTTTTGTACTAAACTCTGCCCATTGCAATAAACATACAAACCTGACTAAAATATCGTCCACCTTAAAAACAGAAGAACAAACAAAAATGTCTTTATATTATATCCCTCCACCTCTACCCTCCATCACCTACTGGCTACTCTTCTTCATAACAAAGCTTTTTTTTTTTTAATGGTTCTGGTACAATTTTATCTCCTCTTCTTTATCTCCCATTTCCTCTTTAATCCACTTTCCATCTTCAACACTTCACTGATACTTCTCCCAACCTCCATCTTGAATATCCAGAGGAAAATTTCCTCCCTCATCTTGTCAGCAACGTTCCACAATATCGAATATTCTTTTCTTGAGACACCATTTTTTTTTCTTGGCTTCTGTCTATACCACATTCTCTGTGTTTTCACTCTACTTCATTGACTGATCACTTTCAGAATTCTTTGTTTCTCCTCATTATATAATATCTTACTCTTGATAAATCTCAGGACTTTATCCTAAAATTACCTTTTTTTTCTTCCTCTCCCTAGATAATTTTATCCTTTTCAAAACCTGATTAAGTCTCTCTCCAATTTAACATATTTCATTGCTTCCACGTTGTCTACAAGAGGGCAAACTACATCCCCTGGTTAAGCTTTCTGATTTTGTGAAAAATGATAATAATTATTGGATCTCAGCCACTGCCAGTCATTTACACATTCACTATCATGGTAGAGTTAAGTAGTTATAACAAAACAAATGGCATACAAAGCCAACCATATTTACTACCTGGCCCAGTAAGAAAAAGTCTACTAATCCTTGGTCAAAAATTATTTTTTTTAGCAGGATATAAAAGACTTTATTTTATATGATCTGTTTCCTAATTTTTTTTTACTTATCTCACAGTATCTTTTACTACGGTATCTAGTAGTTCCAAATATCTTGTTGTCCCTTTAATGCTTTGCTCCTTTGTGCTTATATCTTTTTTTGTTTCAAATGTTTTAGAAATTATAATTACATGGAAACATATTTTGTCTTTCAAAGTGCAGCTTAAGCCATCTCCTTCCTTTCAAACTTTCCTGAATCTCCCAAATTATTATTATTACATTTTTTTGTGCTATCATGTATATTCTCTATTATTGTATTTACTACACTGGAGTTAAATTAAGAATCAAAATAAAATTTTTCCCCTCAGGTGCATCTAAATTCTCTCAAAGACTTTGATGTTTGATGATTTCATTAGTCTTCCTCTTAACATTATCTTCATTTGTCACAACAGTGAAGACTTACTTGAATCCAGAAATTCAAATTTAAGTGAATAATTTGGAAATTAAATTTAGAAGTATGTTGTCCTTTCTTATCTGTCACTTTTCCATTTGTACAAAGATCACTTCTTTAGCTACAGTTTTTTGTAAAGGTATAAAAACTTTCTGGAAGTTATGTCAGGGTCAGGAAACTTAACTGGGCTTGTATAATAAGTCAAGCAAATATTAATGCTCTTATTTTTCCAGAGAAAAAATTCAGAAGGTCCAATTGCATCACTTGACTTACTTTTGAAGGAACTTTCAAAAGTAACTCCTGAGATTTGCAAAAGTTTAAATTGAAAAAAGAAACCACTTAGTAAGAATTTGGTTGTTTTTATATGGAATGAAGGAGAGACTGAAATCAACCACATCATTTGAATGCTTCACAGAAGTTTAAGCCTCTGAGTATTTAGTCAAAGGTGTTGGGTTCTTGGTATTTGAGCACTGTTCTATGAACACTCATATAACTAATACTGTGAAATTTATAACAGAGTCTCCAGACCTGCTAATTACATTTCATAAGATGTTTCCCAACTAAAGCGTGTGTTGAATGGGGCAGAGTGATTTTGTAAAAATAGGTGAGAATTCAGAAGCTTGTGGGAGAAAACATCAAGATCCTAAGAAGTGAGAATGCATTCATTTAAACCAGAGGGTTTTACTTTTTGGAAAATGATTCAAAGGAAAAGGACTCACTTTGGGAGTTACTTACTATAATGGGTTTGAGTTTACATATGTTGGTGTTTTAATTCAAAGGAACTTTTGAAATATAAGAAGTATTTGCATATTATTGACTATATTGAGTAAAATAAGACTACCTCAGCATCCACCAGTTCTAGCATTCAGGACTTTCACAATTTCCTTAAGGAACTACTTTCACAAGTACTTTTCACCAAAAATTTTATGAACTTCATAATAAATGCAAGAAATGAAAATTGCACATGGCATTTGCATAATGAAAAAATTTTCATAAGTATTTGCATGATAGTAAAACCTTTCTTAGAGTTCTCTACATTTTATTTATTTTTCTTATAATCCCTTTATACATTATTTCTTTTAATTTTTTAAAATTTAATTGCCTTTTTAAAAAAGATACTTAGATCACAAAAAATGTTACATTAAAAAATATAAGAGGGATCGATATACCCCACACCCCACTTCACCACACTCTTCCCACATCAACAACCCCTTTCATCATTGTGGCACATTCACTGCATTTGGTGAATACATTTTGGAGCACTGCTACATCACATGGATTATAGTTTATATTGTAGTTTACACTCTCCCCCAGTACATTCAGTGGGTTATGGCAGGATATATAATGTCCAGCATCTGTCCCTACATTATCATTTAGGGCAACTCCAAGTCCCAAAAATGTCCCACCATCACACCTCTTCTTCCCTCTCCCTGCCCTCAGCAACTACTGTGGCCACTTTCTCCACATCAGTGCTACAATTTCTTCCATTGTGAGTCACAATAGTTCTATAGTAGGATATCAGTAAGTCCACTCTAATCCATATTTCATTCCTCCATCCTGTGGACCCTGGGATGGTGATATATACTCCACCTCTAAATTGAGATCCCTCATGGTTGATCAATGTGATTGTCTTGCTTGCAGTTATAGGCACTCTCAGTTCCCTGGTGTGGTGGTTGACCATCTTAACCTCCCTATTAGATGACCTGGGTAAGTCCAATGAACTGGAGAGTAGGAGTTGCAACTCTGCTAGGCTCAGGGCAGAGCTGGCACATGGCCAGTCCAGAGATTCAAGTCTCCTGAGTATATACCAACCCCAGCACCAACCACAGGTTCAGTAAAAGTGACAGAAGAGGCATGTTTAGAAAGGCCACATCTGAGTCCAACTTCATCACACTCAGGAACACAAATTCCCAGGTAGGGCCCACTGACAAGGCACTGAACACCAGACCATCTGCCATGACCATAGAACCTGTGTGTCTAAGTAGCCCTCAGGAGCACCATTACCTAGGGTTGTATCTACTTTGGCTGTCTCTGGGATCCTGCTGAGACGTGCATAAGCACAACCCCTCTGATGACCTCCTGACTCTTTTTTGAAGACTCTTAGCCATATAAACTCATTTGTCTTTACCATTTCCCCCTTTTATTCAAGGTCTTTTTCTAGTTGCATCACCAGCTAGTGATTAGTAGTAATCCCTCGGCACCAGGGAGACTCATCCCTGGGAGTCATATCCCACATTGGGGAGAAGGTAATGCATTTACATGCTGAATTTGGCTTAGAGAGTGGCCACATTTGAGCAACCTGGAGGTTCTCAGGAGGTAACTCTTTGGCATCCTGCAGCTCTAGGCCTAGTTGAAATTTCAAGTACACAGGCTCATAAGCATAGTCATCAGTATCAGGGGCTCATTATTGGACTATCCTTCTTCACAGGTCTTTGCTCTTGTACTTGGGGGATTGTTGCTGCTCCATTGAGGAATGTGGCAGAGCTTCCCTGGCTAGGAACTCAGTACTCCCTCAGTTGTCATTTGTAACTCTAACTACTATGAAAATTCTCACGAATATCTGAACATCTTTATATACCCTATATACATGCCCTGGAGAACTCCCTCCCAATTATGTGTCCCCCACCAATAACACCCCACACCAGTGTTCCTCCCCTGCTCTAGTTGAATCCCCCATGGTCCAAAACTTCTTCAAAAAAGCCTAATATATTGCCAAATTCAATTAGTTGGAAAATTTAATAGCAATGATAGGTTTAAAGATTAGACATAGCATGCATACTAATTTAGAAAAAATAATTAAAGTAAAAAAGAAATTTGGGTATTAAAATGGAAAATATGATAAAACTTGTTTTTGATGTTTTGCCTTTCATCACTGTAATAGGTGTTGGCCTGTATGTACAGTGGCAAGGCAATTTCTTTCATTCCTTCCTCAATGTCTACCTTGTTTATTTTTAATTTTTAATTTTGTCTTCAAAAAAGTTTTAGATCACAGTAAAGTCACATATACAATATAGGGACTCCCATATTTCCAACATCAAACTCTTTTCCCCCTTCCTCAGGAATGATCTTTTTACATGTTCATATTATATTTGCTTCAGCTGATGTACAGGTATTGAAACATAGTTACTAAACATGTTTCCATTTTGGTTTACATTATGGTTTATATTTTAGACTGGACAATTTTCTAAAATTTTAGTTACATTATGGTTTACATTATGGTTTATATTTTAGCCTATACACTTTTATAAAACTTTTGGTGAAATTTAACATGTCCTATATCCATCATAGCATGACCTTATGGAACACTTCCCCTGTCCCCCAGTTGCCCTGCTTACATCTTTTCTATTCCTCTCCCCCCTTCCCCTCAATGCCCACAGTGACAACCAAGCTTCACTGCTTGAGGACCAGATTCACAGGTACTTGCAACAATGCTGAGGGCTTGACACTGTCCTTCCCCATTGGGAGCCACCAATTCTCTCGAGACATTGTACCCTACCCCCTACATTTGAAAACATCAGGCCTCCCCAGGATGGGGATACAACTTCCCATTCATTGTACAGGTCTCCACCCAATGATATAATATACTATAACAAGATAAGCATTCACACACTTGCTAGAAGCCTACCCCTGTGCCAGATGCCTCCCATTAAGCATCTTAAAATATTCATGACTCAAGATATTAAAAATTTTTTTTTCAGATAAGAATTTTGGGAGTTGGTTGTTATTTATTTTTTGTTACTAATGTTTGTTATATTTAAGGACACGTGAATTTTTCAATTAGGAGAAAGTACTAATATACCCCTATATTGATTGTTAAACCTCAATTTTTTAAAAACAAACCAATTTTATTGACACATATTAATAAAGCATATAATTCATACAAAGTGTGCAATCAATGTATTTGGTATAATCACATGGTTGTACATTCATCACTTTAATCATTATTAAATAATTATTTCAATAATAATAATGATAAACAAAAAACATACAAACAAGAAAGTTCTTCACCTCTCAATCTCTTTATGCTTCCCCTGCCATACATAACTGCTATTTCTGGCTTCTCTTTCACATTTATTTACTTGTTTATTTTTAAGCACTTTTATTGAGATATATTCACATACCATACAATCTCAATTTTTTGCTTGAAAATAAACAAAAGCATAACACAAAACAGAGCAAAAATTTCTCCAAATATTGCCATTCTTATTTTGAAATATGAAAGTAAAAATTGATCTTCCTAACCCCTAGCCCTCCAATTCTATCACCTCTCTACCTTCACAGATTACCACTACTAGTAGTTTGGTGTGTATGTCTTTCAATAATTTTATTTCTGCTCATAGAAAAATTATATAGATATTGATGTATAACAAAATGAGATATCATAAATGTTATTTTCTCTGATCTGAAAAGTCTACTCTCTTATATACTTATAAGTCAGTATATATGAAACTACTTCATTTTTTTTTAATTGCCACATTTATTTCCTGGTGTAGATGGTCTATAAATTATTTAACCAATCCTTGAGATGGGCATTTTGAATGTACTCCATTTTTTCCTTTTGTACACTATAATAAATGACCTTGTTAATTTATCTTTATATCTGCTAGTATTTTTTTAGCCACATTTTTGGGGTGAGACTGCAAAATGATTCTGTAGATTTATTCTCTTATACAAAATATTTGTAAGTAGCTATTTTTTCTATCATTGTAAATAATGGACATAAGTAATGTTTCGAAGCTGAACAATTTTGTTATTTATGTTGTCAATTTGTAAGTAGCTATTTTTTCTATCATTGTAAATAATGGACATAAGTAATGTTTCGAAGCTGAACAATTTTGTTATTTATGTTGTCAAACATTTTTGTATACTTAGTAGATGTTGTTTACATATCTCCATTAATTGTAGGATGTATATTAATTATACATTTTTCTATTTGTTTTTCCTTTCATTTTTATATTTAGGAACTCTTAGTAGAGAGATTATCTTTGGTCTGTTTTTATACTTCATTTTCTCCCAGCCCATTTTTTAATCTTTTAACTTTATTTACAGCTTCTCTTAATTTTTATATGAACCAGTTTTCTAGGTTTTCTCTTTTGGGAGACTGCATAACCTGATTAATTTCCCATTTGTTTCTGGTTCTAAGAATATAATCACTATTCATCCAATCTTTTTATAGTACTTTTTATTAAATCTTGGATTATTTAATGGGAAGATTAATTAAGCCCCATCAGCTGTTAAATTATCATCTTCTTCTGTGGTATGATCAATGTACTTGTGCCACAAAAGTCTGCCAGTTTCAAGTTCCCATCATGGTCTCCATTTTTTTTTTTTTTTGTATATTCTAGCTTGTAGAAATATTTCATGTCTTCCAATTGTGTAGTAAATTGCTCCAAAATCCATTCACTAAATAATCCAATCTTTCCTCACTGATTTATTATTAGTATTAGTATTATTATACTTCTGTACTCTTTATTCTCCTAAAGTTTTCTGTTCATCAACAATGTTCTCATGTCAAACCATATCAATTACAGTAGCTTTATTTATTTACTTATCTGTTTATATTCTTAGATTTAAATTCTTAGAGGAAAGAGCTCATCTTATTCCCCTCTTTGCTCCATGTGCTTGACATAATACCAGACCCATAGATATTATCACTAAATCATTGTCTAATTTTATTGGCTTAAAACTATAATTGCTCTGTAATTTTTTTCTGTTCTATGTTGGCTTCATGCTTCTCAAATATATTCAACTCAACACTATTTACTGAACATGTGTTACATGCAAAACTGTAATAAGAAATGCAGAGAATGAGAAACAAAATCCATATCCTTAAAGAACTCCCTTGCTAGTGTAGCAATCATGATAAGTACATGTAAATAGAACAAATAAGTGTGAAAGAAGACAATATAAAATGTGATTTGAAAGAAATAAGGAATATGTGTCCAAAGAAGAAGCAATAATAAATGTGTTGCTTCTCTCATTCAATGAAAATACATTGCTTTGTACAAGGTATAGTCTGTTGCCAATTTGATTGACTAGCTTATGTAAGTGAATATAAAATAAAATAAAATGAAATAAAATAAAATAGATGATAAATCATCTGTGTGGGAGTTCTTTGACCTAATTCCAATCCCTACAGAGCCCTCAAATCTGTATTTCTTTTGGTGTACAGGAGTCTGTATTGGGGCTAAGGCAAGATTTTGGAATTTGTTTTGTATTCCCTGTTTCCTTACTTTCTAAGATAGCCTCAGGTTACGATAGGAAATTTTAGTTCCCAACTGTTTTAAGCATTTCTGATATGTATTGCAAGTTAGTACATGTTCCTACACAAATTTAGTTTAATACAAGTATTCTGTAGATTAGTTGTATCCTCTAGGCACATCCTCTACATGCCACTTGGGATTGTTATATTTTTCTGATCCCAGAGCAAACCCACATGGTAACTGGTTTGCATAAGAGTGAGGAGAATGGGAAGGAAAGAAGTCTCCCTCATGTCCTCAGTCACATCTCTAAGCAATACGAAAAATGAAGACCATGATGGGAATTTGAAACTGGCAGACTTTTGTGGCATAAGTACATTGATCACACCACAGAAGAAGATAATTTAACGGCTAATGGGGCTTAATTGATCTTCCCATTAAATAGGAAATGTTGACTACCTTTGTCAACTTTTTTTCAATAGATAGTAACTAATATAATTTGTGTGTAAGTGGAAGATGATGTGAAAATATCTTAATTTTATGGGTTGATTTATCTTAAAACAGAATCCTCACATAGAAGTTTTGAACTCAATTCAATCACTTGAAATGTATACTGCGCAGGTCACCAATATTAAACTGCTTTGAAAAATATACAGAATATAATTTATTTTTAAAATGTTAGCATTTCCATTATGTTGGTTGAAATAAGTCAGACACAAAAAGATAAATATTTATAATTCCATTTAGATGCTATACCTGGAATATGCAAATTCATAGACGCAGAAAATAGATTACAGGTTACCAGATGTGGCAGTTTGAGATTATTTTATGAATCCCCAAAAGGAAAAGATTATGTTAATAAATTAATCTTATAAATTAATCTGCTCTTCTGGGTGTGATATGCTTTGATTTCATTAAATTCGGTTGAGGGGTCTTTGATTAGATTGCCAGTTAACATTGGTGTGGGGAGAGCAGATGTAGCTCAAGCAGTTGAGCACCTGCTTCCCTCATGGGAAGCCCCAGATTCAGTTCCCAGTTCCTCCTAAAAAAAAAAAAAAGAGAAAAGCAAAGCAAATTTGTCAACTCAGGGGAGTCTATGTGGCTCAGTGGTTGATTGCGGGCTTCCCACATACAAGGTCCTGGGTATAATCGCCAGCCCTGGCATCTCAAAAAAAAAAAAAAGATTGCTGTAGAGCTTTTTATTGGACTACATCAGTGAGGTATAACTCATGTTGAGTCTCTCCCCCTTGCTGGGTCTGACGTAAATGGACAGAGGAAAAAGGTAGTTGACCTTTTTTGATTCTGCAATGTGAGAGAGAAGATTACTTAAGCAAAAGGCTCCCAAGGGGCTAAGCCCATGAAGCAGCTCAAGAGGAGACTAGCCCTACTATGATGCCTGAAAAGAGCTGAACAGCTGAGGCTGGTAATAAGAGGTCCAGAAAGAGACAAACGCAATGCCACCTTGCCTCTGAAATCAGGAATAAAGTGGGGCAGCTGAGCCAGACAGAGGAAGCCTGGAGGGGAAAGCTGAAACCTGGACAAAGATCAGTGGTCATCTTGCTTCACTATATGTCAACATGCCAGGATTTACAGTAGCCGACTTTGGTGAGAAAACATCTCTGATGGTGACTGTGTTTGGAATTTTAATGACCATGGAGCTGTAAGTTCTTACTCAAAATAAAAGCCAACAGAATTTTATAAAAGCCAACAGAATTCTGGTACTTTGCATCGTCAGCTCTCCGACAAACTAAAACACCAGGAGTGGAGCATAAGGGGGTGAGGAGATTGGAGGGGTGTGTAATATATAGCTCAATGGGTACAGAATGTCTGTTTGGGGTGATGGAAATATTTGGTAATGGATAACTATAATGAGAGCACAATATTGTGAATATAATTAATACCATGGTATTGTACACTCTGAAGTAGTTAAAATGGGAAAAATTGTTATCTGTATGTTACCACAATATTTTCTTTCAACTTTCAAAGTGAAAAAAAAAAAAGATAGCATTTGCAAAGCTGACATAAGCTTGAATTTATATTATGCTAGTATATAATACTTTACTCTGTATTTGATTATGAAAGAGTGGTTTTACCTCTATTGACATGTATATAGGTTTTATGTATTATTGTTGCATGCTCAGGCATACAACCTTTTAAAATTATTTATTTTTGCCTACAAAAGGGAAACATGCTCTTTGAGGCCTACCCTGAGAATTCGTAGCTGATTTATCATTTGATGTACACTCCGGTTTCCAAGGCACTCAGGAAAACAATTTAGAAGCCAATTCCCTAGAGCTTCAGTGCATTGTGACAAGTATGTGACCTCCACTTTGTCTCTGAACAATGTTAAAGTAACTTTCTAGGGGAGAAATAAACCATGTTGTACAGGCATGTTAGGCTTCACATTTAAACTAAATTGGGAATGAGAGCAACCTGTCACTTTCAGCAAAAATATTTTCTCAAAGATCATGATAGATGGGCAATCTGTTTCCAACCCTCCTCTTTTATGATTTGTACTTTACTTGTTAACTCCCTTAGAAGATAGGTTTTCCATGAATCAAAAGAGCAGTGTTAAATAGTACATGATTTGGTGATACTGATTATTGTTTACAAAGTTAGCATGTATAAAAATCATTTTGTGAAAGAGAGGAAAAAAGATGGCTAAAGAGTGAATGCCATAGAAATATCATGCAACAAGTCATAAAGGAAATAAAAAGAGGACATTATAACAGATCATCCTTTAAAAGCATTTAATGGTTGGGGAGCAGATATGGCTCAAACTGTTGAGCTCCCACCTTCTACATAGGAAGTCCTGGGTTTGGTTCCTGTTGCCTCCTGAAAAAACAAAAAGTAAAACAACAAACAAAACAAATGAAAACAAACTCGGGAAAGTAGATGTGGCTCAGTGGTTGAGTGCCAGCTTCCTGGGTTCAATTCCTGGCCCCTGGTACCTCAAAAAAAAAAAAATTTAGTGGGGAGCAAATGTGGCTCAAACAGTTGATTGCCTGGTTCCCACATGGGAGGTACCAGGTTCAGTTCCTAGTGCTTCCTAAAAAAACAAAAAACAAAGCAAACTCAGGGACGCCAATGTGGCTCACTGGTTGAGCACCAGCTTCCTACACATGAGGTCCCAGTTTTGATCCCCAGGCTTAGTTCCCCCCAAAAAATAAAAAAAAACAAACAAACAAAACTACAAAAGCATTTAGTAAGTACTTAAGGCATAGTAACATTTCTCTGAAAATCAAGGGTGGGGTTACTAAGAAAGAGAGAAAGGAGAGCAGGGAGTCAGAAGGCAGAGGGAGAGATGAATTATTTATATTGTGAGAAGGGGCTGGAGTTGAGCAAGATTTAGTATAATGACAGAAAAATAGTTACAAAAATGAAGAAACATTATCTGCTTCTACAGAATAGATATGGAAATATTTATCAGGAAGGAATATAGTGACTGTAAACAAATATTGTGCATGAATGAATAAAGCTTCACACAAGCAACACTAAACCTAAAAGTATGATAGAAGATAGATCTGCTGACTATTTCTATAGGCACTCCCAGGTCTTATTTTGCATGCCTACATCTTTCCATGTCATATGTCAGTTATAGTCAGTGTACAGAGGCTGTAAAGGCAGGGATGGGTTAATGTCCCTGAATCACTGTATTACTCATTTATATATATATATATATACACACACACACACACACATAATATGTATAGTTACATATTAAAAATTTATTTTAAGGAACTGGTTCACATGATTGTGGGGGCTGGCAAATCTAAAATCCATATGGTAGACCAGCAGACTGGAAATTCAGGCAGATTTTTTATACCACAGTCCAGAAGCAACATTTCTTCTTCAGAAAAACAGTTTTCATTCTTCAGGCCTTCAACTGATTTGATGAGGCCCATTCACATTATCCAGTAATCCGCTTTGCTTAAAGTCTACTGACAGTAGTTGTCAATCGCATCTACAAAATATCTTGAAAGTAACACCTAGCTAGTCTTTGATTAAATGACTGGATAATATAGCCTACAAGTTGAAATACAAAATTAACCATCACAATCCCTAAAGTAAATTAACTGTTTTAAAATTTGTCAAGATTAACATTTGAATAAAGAACTTTCAATTTAAAATGAAGTTTGACTAGTTGACCTTAGTACACCCTTCTCAGTTATTTTTTTAATAAGCTACTTATGAGAATGCAAGGAAGGAAAGGAGGAAGGAAGATCCAAAGACAGTGAAGAATAAGGGGAGCTCACATCACGATTAAGCAAAAAGACTGTGAGCCACTAGCCATGATGCTCTTGGGCTACATTGCAAAAGCTGTCTATGACCTAACCATCTAACAATATTTTGATTTATGAGCTAGAACAGGTCTGCCTATCTGAAATACAATAGAAAAGTAGTGACTCTCTCCCCCTTCCCCTCCCACCTCCTGAGTATATTGGGGGAGGAGGCAATAGACAGTATCATCCCAGTGCAATGGAGGCACTGCTGGGGAGGAATATGTTGGCAAGTATGCTCTTTGGTCTGCTACTCTGCTGTGCAATAGAAGGGGATTAGCCTGGATGTGGGACCTTCATGATCACTGATCTAAAGCCAAGGGCAGACAGCTGGGTGCTGAGCCTCAGCAGAGTTTCAACTCCTACTCTCTGGTTTGTTGGACTCACTCAAATCAGTTAATAGGGAGGTGAAGAGGGTCAATCACCAAACCAGGAAACTGAGAGTGCCTACAACTGCAAGCAGGAGAGCCGCATCCATCATCCATGTGGAATCTAAGTCCCCTCTTGATATAGAGGTGTAGTGGACATCACCATCCCAGGGCCCACAGAATGGAGGAATAAAATATGGATTAGAGTGGACTTATTGATATTCTACTATAAACCGTTTGTGACTACTAATAGAAGAAATTGTATCATTGATGGTGACAGAGTGACCACAGTAGATGCTGAGGGCAGGGAGAGGGAAGAAGAGATGTGATGAGGGGGCATTTTTGGGACTTTGGAGTTGTCCTAAATGATATGGCAGGGTCAGATGCTGGACATTCTATATCCTGCCATAATCCACTGAATGTACCAGGGGAGAGTGTGAACTACAGAGTGAACTATTATCCATGTGGTGCAGCAGTACTCTAAAATGTGTTTGCCGAGTGCGATGAGTGTGCCACAATGATGGGGGAGGTTGTTAGTGAGGGAGGAGTGGGGTGGGGGGGTTGGGGGATATACAGGAACCTCTTTTGTTTTTTATAATGTTAGCTCTTTTGTGATTTATGTATCTTCAAATAAATACATTTACAAAATTGATGGGGGTGGGTGGTGGGGTGTGCTTTATATGGGAACCTCATGTTTTTTTTTAATGTAACATTCTATGTGATCTATTAACTTTAATAAAATTTTTAAAAAAAGGAAAAAAGAAAGAAAATAAAGCCAAGTGTAGGGGCCAATGTTGTGTAGCTTTCTCTTTGCTTGAGGATGAGAAAAGTAATGAAACACAACACCATGGAGGCTTAAATGAATGTATTGCAGAACAAATGAAGTAGTAAAATCTGTGAGAATCACAAAAAAACATATTTCTATAATTGATTTCCTATGGAGCCTATAGAATATTTTAGAAAGCAATTTGACATCTCAATAGGATACTGAAGATGTAGCATGGCCCCAAATTGGGACAAACAGAAAGCCAGACTATGACAAAATATAGCATGATATGAAATAAAATATAGAGAGTTAAGCAGTGTTGACATTGTAATAGCAGAAATTAAGGAGTTTAACTGGTGGGAAGCAGACTTGGCCCAGTGGTAAGGGCGTCCGTCTACCACATGGGAGGTCCGCCGTTCAAACCCCGGGCCTCCTTGACCCGTGTGCAACTGGCCCATGCGCAGTGCTGATGCGCGCAAGGAGTGCCCTGCCACACTGGGGTGTCCCTGCACAGGGGAGCCCCACGTGCAGGGAGTGTGCCCTGGTAAGGAGAGCCGCCCAGCGCGAAAGAAAGTTCAGCCTGCCCAGGAATGGCGCCGCACACACGGAGAGCTGACACAACAAGATGACTCAACAAAAAGAAACACAGATTCCCAGGGCGCTGACAACAACAGAAGCAGACAAAGACACAGCAAATAGACACAGAGAACAGGCAACTGGGCGGGGCAGGGGGCGGAGAGAGAAATAAATCTTTAAAAAAAAAAAAAGGAGTTTAACTGGTGAGAATCTTGGGATGAGTGATATGACTCCCAGGGATTGCCCTGGAATTTGAATGGTCACTGTTCATGTGGAAAAAGCAACAGGGCTTTGTCTTATTGATATGAGTATTAGTCAGCCAAAGAGGTGCTGATGAAAATTACCAAATACCTGTTGGTTTTTATAAAGGGTATTTATTTGGGGTAAAATCTTACGGTTACAAGGCACTAAAGAGTCAAGGTACTATAAGAGGTACTTTATCACCCAAGTGAGTTGCCACATGTTGAAGCAAGATGGCAGGCCTGGTCTTTTCTTCCTTCTTCCGCTTAAGTCTCCATGGGCCTAGCTTCTTCTGATCTCAGCCCTAGGCTGGCATACAGCTTCTTTGTTTCTTGGCTTCCTCAGCTCAGCTGCTCTGTTCTCTTTAGCTGCAAACTCTCAGGCAAATGGCATTTCTCTCTTTCTGGGGCCACAGGATCAAAATTTTCTCCTTTACCATGTCTTTGGAGCTCTCTTTCTTCCTGTGCTTTCTTCTGTGAGTGTTCTTTTATATAGCCCACCAAAGGGGTGGAGACTTAACCTGAGTTACACCCTACTGAGTGGTGGAATCAAAGCCCTCATTTTAGCATAATTTAATCAAAGACATCTCAGATGAATCTAATACAACCAAAGAGAATCATGCCCAGAGCAACAGACTAGTTTACAAACATAACCCTTCTTTGTCAGAATTCATAAATAATATCAAACTGCTACAATTTGATTTTTATTTAGTCACAATGTTTGCTTTAGTTTAAATTTAAAATAACATTAAACATTCTTCTAGACTATAGATGTCATGTTTGCCCAGCTCTATGCCTGGATATTGTAGGTGTCCAAACTATCTGTTGAATTAAACAATGGGTGATGCTCTTGACTAACTGAAGTGGGACTTTATAGGTGTGTTTCCAGTAAATGCAAATGACAAGCTAACATCTTAGGCATAAATGAATAAATCTTTCCACAGTCAGGATAACTTGGTGTACAGGTAAACAGTCACTCAAGAGTTGGTCAGCCTGAGTCCATGTCTAATCCCAACACTTATTAGCTCTTGGCCTTGAGAAAATGACTACTCTGTGTATCAGTTTTTTCATTTGTAAAACCAAGAAAATAGCAATGTCCTCTAGGCATGTAGTGAGGTTTTACCTGAATAAGGCATGTACAGAATTTATTCTACTCTCTAGTAAAGATAAATGCAGAATAAATATTAGCAATTGTCATTGTATTAAAACAACAACAGTAAAAGAAAACTATGTCCAAAAATAAAAGGCTATTTGATATTCTGACGAAAATAATAAAAAAGTCTTTGGTGAAATATTTTATTAAACAGAAACAATACAACAATAAATATAGCCAAACAAAAGTCACCAATTAAGATATATTAATTTGGGGAAAACTCAAACTTCTCTGTGAATTTAAGTGCCAGGAGATAAAGGAATAATAAACCTGGAATTCAGGAGGAGTGATTGTTACCCACGTATTGAATTTCTAGGAATATAGTCATACAAGAAGATAAGAAGAAGGTGTTCTATGATATACAATATGATTTTTAAAAATGATCCAACACTTGCAAAAAGGCAAAAGGTTTATTGTGTGGCTTCTCAGTAGATTTCTAGACATAGTCTAGTGAATGCTCTGGAATCACCTGATTCTGTAAGGGAGTGCACCTTTAGTTCACTAGATTCTTTTGTACCTCTCTAGGGGAAGAGATTACCTTGTAGAAAACTTATAACAATGCAAATGATTCTTGTCCACAGAGATGCAAATGAATTTTGTCCAGTGGAGGATATAAGTCTATGTAACTCAAATTCTCATTTGAATTTTAATATTATACTGGCTCTCTCATTAAATAAGTTTTGGCATGTAATCCCTCATCAATTAATCTTTGACACATGTTCATGTTATATTTGTAGTAAAGTCAATTTTTAGCTTTTTGAAAATCATATTTTAGCAAGCAATTAGAAAAATTTTTGGAGGACATGTGTCTTGCAAATAACAAACCAGGAAAACCAAGAATGATTTCTTGTTGTCCTTAGAATTTTATCCTTAGCATAATTTTTATCATAAACATGACTTAAAAGGCTTTTCTTGGTTAGGTCTCTGCTGAATTCTTTATCTTCATCTCTTATCTCTCTTTGCCCTGCTACCAACCTCCCAGACATGTTAATTAAGCCATACTGTCTTTCACCTTCTCACCTTTATATTTTTGCCCCAATGCACACAAACATACTAACCTTCTCCTGAGTATCTCATACTCATCCTTGAAGTCTCAGCAGCTACTTTTCCAGGAACCTTTCTTTATTCCTATAAATTTGTGTTCCTATAGTTAAGCTTTAGTCACCTTTCTCTTCATAGCATTTGCCTTGCTGTATTATTCCTGTGTGCCCCTCCCCCATGAGCTATAAACTCTCTGAAAACAGCTATCCATAAAAATAGGTATTTATCCATTATGGTAAATTTAGGTAGATTAGTTATCACTATTACATAACAAATTATCACAAATTCAGCAGCTTAAATCAACATAAATTTATTATCTCACGGTTTCCATAGGTCAAGAGTCTGGGCAGAGCTTAGCTGTGCCCTCTACTTCAAGGTTTCTCATAAGGTTGTATCAATTCAGGGTTGGGATTGCACCTGAAGGTTTAAATGGGTAAGGACTCACCTCCAATTTCACATAATTGTTGGCAGAATTCAGTTCCTCACCCTCTATTGCACAGAATCAGCCACATGCAAAGTACACAAGCTGAGGAGAAGGCAGTAGAGAGTTTGCTAGCAAGATGGAAGTTACACTCTTGTGTAATATAGTCATGAAGATGTGTCATCCCATTACATTTGCTGGATTCTACTGCTTAGAAGCAAGTCCTTGGTCCTATCAACACTCAAGAGGGAGGACTTACACATGTGGGGATTATTGACAACCATAGTAGGGCCTGGATGGTGATAGCACATAGGAGCTACTGAAATGATAGCTACTAAATTAATGAGTCACTTAATGAAGAGATAATCTACGTGGAAACCACCTTAAAGAAATATGTAGAAAATTCCCTCCCTTGATGGCAAAATAATACAATTTTTTTTTTACTGTATTCATGTTTTCTCCTATGATCATCTTGTTTTACTTTCTTAATCTCCAACATTGATTTTTCAAAATGTATTTATAAGACATGGCCAGTTATGCTAAAAACTAGGGACATAAGCAAAGCCAAACCAAGTATAAATAAATTAAATCAATGAAACTATACTTCAAATAGTTTTATTTTTAAAAGTACATGCACCCTGTGTTTTATCTCTTATTTTGAAATCTGCATAAAAAATGTTAACATGTATCCTAAGCAATGTGAGCATTGCCACAGCACCTGCATCATCTCCTGTTTAAATTATTTCATCATAGATTTTTTTCCTCAGCCGCTTGATTATGATTTAATGGTATACACTAAAACTACTTCATATAGTAAAATTAACTTCATTGAATTTTATAACAGGAAGCAATTTTGAATTCCAATGAAAAAATAAATGAAATAAGATAATATCCTTGCAATTTTTTTCTAAACAGTAAGTCAGCATTGAGGAGGGATTCTACAATAAAAGAGAACACTATTAAATTCTGTTTCCACCCCTCTTTCTCCTATCAGACATCTGAAAATTCTTTGATCCATAGTTTTGGATTCTTCTAAAGTAATAAATAGATGAAGGGCCAAAACAAGCGGAAGAGTATACAATGCACTTAATGATCCTTGCCAAATATGTAGTACCTAACACTGTAAGACAATATTTCTGGAACATGCATCCACTGTTTCCAAGGATAAATAAACTCTATTCAAAAGTGTATTGAATATGGGTTAATCTCTGCAAAGGTTAAAAACATCAAATTCTGAAATATCATGACCTGACATTAATGACCCAATAATAGGTTGACATTTCCAGTTCTTTTTTTAGGGGTAATAGCCCACCATATGCAAAGATCAGCTTCTGCATTTAGCTGCTTATCTCAAAGGAAAAAAAAAAGAGTAGTAATAGTATAAGGGAGGTTAATAACAGATACAGGCCTAGCATAGCTTTTGTCAGTCTGTTTAGAAAATGAACTGAGAATAGCTGTTAACTTGATTAGGAGGGGAGAGGAAGAATGGATCCATATGGGAGGCATCACTCAGCTTCCAGTGTGTGCGTGAAGGTTGTTTGCAAGGTTACCTGGGCTATGCAACATAAAGCTAAAATTTGCATGTCAAAGCTTTATTTCTTTTTGTTGTGTCACACAAATCATTGGCCCTGGGGGTTAAATTTCACAGATGTCTAAACTCATTTAAAAATTAAAGTGTAATAATCTGTGATCTAGAGTGCTCCTAATCACTCTGATTTTTCCAAATGTTTTGTTTCACTATTACACTTTCTTCTTATCATCAAAATTTTAATTTTTCATAAACTAGCTCAGTATTTCCTCCCAAAGCTAATGTATTTTTTGACAAGACTATTGTTCTTTGTGGTCATTGTGTTACTATAAACAACTATATTTACTCAGAATCACACCAAAAATAATTGAAGCTGACCATACATTCTCCTGGTCTTCAAGAAAAATAAAAATATGATTCGTGATTGCTAAAGTTTTGTCCTTATCATTATTATTATTATTATTATTGCAATTACCTAGCAATTTTCGGAATACACTACAAGGCAAGGCATTTCTGTACCACATTTTGCTTTATCAATTATTTCATCAGAATTAATGACCTTACATCACTGGGAAAAATACAAAGATCCAGTTATCCCATATATATATAATGTCTTACTACAGCTCATACTTTTAAAAAATTGCCATGAATTAACCTCTTTCCTTAGAATTTAAAGCTTTGCATGACACAATTTAAATATAAAATTCACAGAAAATAATTTCAAGTGATAAAGTATTTTTTTTTACTGATTCAGACTATACATGTATATATGTATGTATATTTGTAGTATTATATTAGCATCCTGAACATGCAAAGAGTAGATGTTGCTTTTAGTCATTTTTTTTCCCATTTTACACTCACTACATAGGAAATGCTAAAGCAATATTCTGTTACTTGCAACACTAATTCCAAATATGCCTGGTTGATTTAATTCTTCACCATTTGAAATTTTTGCCTTATCATTATTCATTATTAAATAAAAGATAGAAACAGTTTCACAATATTGTTTCATGTTTTTCACAACTGTGTAGATTTTTTTCAATAGAGTAGAGAGCAGGCATGCACCAATGATCTGGAAACACTCTAACAGCTTGAATGTCCTTGGGCAACACAGAGGAAGGCAAAGTCAATGAGTGCACTGAGGTTTTGGAGAAAATACAAAAGTGAATTCTAATTTATGTTACAGACCAAATAAATCATTTTATATGCCTAATAAAGTAACTATGAAAAATCACTTAGTATTATTTTTAAGGAAACACATTTGTAATTTTATTTGTTATAGATCTGGATTATGTTCAAAGACAGTCAAAGATGAGGATGGCAAAGAATTAATGAAAAGGCAGGACTATGTATTAATTATTACTTTGCCCAAGTAGTGAACAAATCTCCTCAAGGTTCAGTATACATGTAAATTAATTATTCAATCTCTCTTCTGTTGCTAATCAGATCCTCAATAGAACACTTGAGAGTGCACTGAAATTCAAGGGTAAACTATTTTTACTCATTTTATTTTTCAGTTATTTTGGCCATTATACAATGAAGTGATCTAGAGTTTATATATTGAGAAGCGTTTTGTGGTCATCCAAAATTTGGTCACAAAAAAGGTATTTTACATACTTTGTTTCTGTTTCTAATATGTAAAGTATTTATTCAATCAATAGATATTCCAAGAACATCTGGAGAATAAAGCCTGATCCCAGGGTCTTAGTTTGCTGCTATTACAAATCCCACAAATTGGTTGGCTCAAACAATGGCAATTTATTATCTCACAGTTTTAGAGGCTAACTGCCCAAAATCAAGGTATTGCCAGGCTATCCCTTCTCCTGGAGTCTATAGCATTGTGGTGCTGGCTTGATCTCTGCTTCCATCACATTGCCATCTCTCGCTCTTGTACTCTCTTGCTCTCTCTTATTCACTCTCTTCTCTATCCTTCTCTGGCTTCCACTGACATGTCCAATTTTCCTCTACTTATAATAACTTTAATCATATTAGATTATGTCCCACTCTCATTCAGTTTGGCCACATCTTAACTAAAAACATTTTCAAAGATCCTGTTTACAAATGGTTTTATACCCACAGAATTTGGAATTCGGATTGTAACTTGTCTTTTATGGAGGACACGATTCATCATCTCCCAACACTTAGCTTGAGGGTATTTAGAAAATCAAAAGTAATAGTCAGGTAGTTTATTTTAGTTTGGGCTCTAAATACTATTTAATTAAAACTATAATGCAGCATTGTTTAAAATGACAAAAAATTTATATTTAAGAAGTTACTGGGAAGCGGACGTGGCTCAACTGATAGAGCATCCGCCTACCACATAGGAGGTCCAGGGTTCAAACTCAAGGTCTCTTGGCCCGTGTGGTGAGCTGACCCATGCACAGTGCTGCTGCGTGCAAGGAGTGCCATGCCACACAGAGGTGTCCCCTGCATAGGGGACTCCCACACGCAAGGAATGTGCCCTGTGAGGAGAGCTGCCCTGCATGAAAAAAAACACAGCCCACCCAGGAGTGGAACTGAACACATGGAGAGCTGACACAGCAAGATGATGCAACAGAAAGAGACACAGATTCCCAGTGCAGCTGAGAATGCAAGTGGACACCGAAGAATACATAGTGAAAGGACACAGAGAGCAGACAACTGGGGGGGAGGGATGGGGAGAGAAATAAATAAAATAAATCTTAAAAAAAAAAAAGAAGTTTCTACTGGAATATCAAAGATCTATATAATTTCCAGAAAGAAAAAATTGACAAATGTAAATATTTTACTTGTGATTTTTAAAATATAAAAGAGCATTAAACATAAAAATATTACTTGACATATTAATTTAAAGAAAGACTTTGAAACAACTTTTTCTAAGCAAATGTGTTCTCTAGGAACTTTTTTACCTACTCAGACTGTTTTTCTCTACAGACCCATTTAAAGCAGTGCATCCCGCCCTGATGACCATGGACTCTTAGGGAATAGCAAACCCATTTATACACCAAGAATTTCCTCTAATTTAAATTAAAAATATATCTTGTATACATATACAAACATTTTCCCTATTTACTGAGATATTGTTGTGGCTAATAAAATATAAACCAATTTCAAAACAATATTCTTACATAAATGGTATAAAACTATCTTCAATACTAAATGAGTCTAGAAGAACTAACATCAATACTAAATGATGTACCTCAACCACTTGGGCTTCCACCTACCACATGGGAGGTCCTGGGTTCAGGTTCCAGTGCCTCCTAAAAAAAGCCTAGGTTCATATTGCCTTCCACTGCAATGAGCTAGATACCACCCCTGCTGCCACAAGCCAGCAGACACTGCCAACTTCAGGAGCAGATGTGGCTCATTCTGTTGGGCACTTGCCTCTCATGCTGGAGGTCCCAGTTTTGGTTCCCAGCCCCTTCTGGAAAAGGCAAGCTAAGCAATAAGCCATTTGGGGAAGAGGGGATAAATAAAGTAAATAAAACAATAAATCTTTTTTTAAAAATACCAAGTGATTCTAGAAGAACTGCATATGATTTGTGGTATCAAAATAATTTTAAAAACAAACTTTATTTGAAATAATTTCAAACTCACAGTTACAAAATAGTACAAATCAAACTTCCATGAATATTTGCTAAGAACAGGGGTATTCACTTATGTAACCTCATGAAGTACACCTATCAGGTTTAGGAAATTTAATATTTAACCTTGATATAAAGGATACAGTCTAGGATTTTGCATTGCACTTTGCTGTCATTGTCTCTTCAGACAATTTTAGTGAATTTGTAAATCACTATGGGTAGTAATTTTAATGTTTGGTAAAATTCAGCAGTGTAGCCCTCTGGTGGGGAGATTTTATGACTGATTTAATCTCTTTACTTGTTATTGTTATTGGTCTGTTGAGATGTTTTTCTTCTTCTTGAGGCAGTTGAGATAATTTGTGCATTTAATTGAATAGTTTCAAGTAGACTATCTAATTTGTTAGCATGTGATTGTTCTCGGCATCCTCTTACAAACATTTTTATTTCATGTCCTCCTCACACCCCACAACTTTTCATTTCTGATTTCAATAATTTGCATCCTCTGGTTTTTACTTTGTCAGTCTTTTATTGATCTTTTGAAAGAAACAAATTTTGGATTCATTCTTTTCTGGATTGTTTTTCTAATCTCTACTTCATTTCTCTCAACTCTGTTCTTTATTAATTACTTTCTTCTGTTCAACTCAGATTTAGTTTGCTCTTCTTTTTCTAATACTTCCAGGTGTAGACTAAGTTATGATTTGAGATCATCTTCTTCTTCAGTGTTAGCACTTACAACTACAAATTTCCCTCTCAGCATTGCCTTAGCTGCATCCCATAAGTTTTGGTATGTTGTGGGGTTTTTTTCATTTATCTCTAGATATTTCCTAATTTCCCTTGTAATTTCTTCTTTGAACCTTTGGTTGATTGAGTATATTTTTCAATTACCATGTATTTGTGAATTTTCCAAGTCTCCCTCTGTTAATTGGTTTCTAGCTTCATTCCATTGTGGCCAGAGAAGATATTGTGCATTATTTCAACATTTCTGTATTTATTGAGACTTGTTTTGTGATCCAGCATATGGTCTGTCCTAGGAATGATCTGTGTGTACTTGAAAAGAATGTGTACCCTTTTGTTGTTTGGAGAAATGTTGTGTATATGTCTGTTAGGGCTAGTTGGTTTACAGTATTGTTCAAGTTCTATATTTACTAATTGATCTTATATCTAGATATTCTATCCATTATTGAAAGTGGTATACTGAAGACTCCTACTATTAATGTACAGCTGTCTATTTCCCCCTTCAAATCTATCAATATTTGCTATATATATATTTGAGGGATCTGTTGTTAAGTGCATAAATGTTTATGATTGTTATGTCTTCTTGATTCACTGACCATTTTTCAATATATAGTTCCTTCTTTATCCTTGTGAGACCTCTCTTGTAATAATGAACTCCCTCAGCTTTTGTTTATCTGGGAGTTCCTTAATCTCTCCCTCATTTTTGAAGACTGTTTTACAAGATATAGGATTCTTGGTTGGCAATTTTTTTTCCTTCAGCAATTTGAATATGTCATTCCATTGCCTACTTGTCTCCATGTTTTCTGATGAGAAATCAGCATTTAGTTTTATTGAGACACTCCATGTACAAAATGTGTCTGCTTCTCTATTGTACTTTCAGGGTTTTCTCTTTGTCCATGGCATTCAATTGTTCAGTTATAATGTGTCTCAGTGGGACTTGATTTGGGTTTATCCTGATTGGGATTCACTGAGAGTTTTCAATGTGTATATTTATGTCTTTCATTAAATTTGGCAAGTTTGGTACCATTATTTCTTTTAATATTCTTCTTGACTTTTTCTCTCAATCGTCTCCTTCTGAGACTCTTATAATGTGTAAGCTTGAATGTGTCTCATAAGTCTGTTGGACTCTGTTCACTTTTCTTTTTTCTTTTATTTCTTTTTCTGTTCCACAGACTGAATAGTTTCAATCATCATATCTTCAAGTTCCCTGATTCTTCTGCCAGCTTCATTCTACTCTTGAACCCCTAAAGGAATTAATTTTTTCTGTTACTGTGGTCTTAACTTCTGGTTCCCTTTTATGATTTCTATATCTTTATTACTCTTCTCTTTTTCTTTATCTATCATTTTCCTGATTTTCTTTAGTTCTTTGTCTGTATTTTTATTTATATATTAGAGCATATTTAGAACATTTTAAGAAATCTTTTTCTGCTATATCCGAGTTCTGGTTCTCCTCATTGATGATTCTTAATGGTTTATATTGCTTATTTGCAAGGACCAGCATTTCCTGTTTCTTTGCATGCCTTATATCTTTATTACATCTGAATATTTGATATTTAATGTGTTATCTTTTGAATGTAGTCATTGTGGTGTCTGTTTCTTAAGTTTGTATGCAGCAAAGTTATATGAGAATATTTTCTTTGAATGCCAGGAGGAGGTAGCAAAAAAATGAAAACAAAAACTAAAACTGCCTAATGATGCATTTAAAGATCATCCAGAGACAAATGTACAGGGTCCTCTCCAGGCTTTTCTGAGCATGCATCTTGTCCTAGACATGTACACATAGCCCTGGAATTCCCCTGTTTATATGGATCTCAGCGTACCTTTCGCCTTGGGAATAGTGTTTCTTCCTCATCTGGATGCTACACTGTACGCCCTATAGCCAGTAATTATTTGCTCCAGGGAGCTATGATTTGATTGCGCACCTACAACATTCTAGCTGTTCTACCAAATGACTCTATATGCAAGGTTAAGTTCAAGGATAGTACTTTAGTTTCCTAGCTGCTAAACAAATATGATACATTGGGTTGGCTTAACAACAGGAAAATTTTTTTGAGGCACCAGGGGCCAGGCATTGAACAAGGTAAGCCAGTGTTCAACCACTGAGCCACATCAACTTCCCTGAGTTGTTATGTTTTGATTTACATTTTTTGTTGTTTTCGTTTTTTCAGAGGCACTGGAAACCAATTCTGGGACCTCCCATGTGGGAGGTGGGTGTTCAACCACTCAATCCATATCTGCTCCCCAAAAGAAATTTTTGCTCATGGTATCAAAAACTACAGAAGGTGTGCTTCCTCCCAGGGTCACTATCTTCTAGCTGGCCAGCAGTCTTCGGGATCCCTTGGCTTTTTTGTCATATGGCAAAGCATGTGACTGCTCTTCTGATCTCTATTTTGGATTCCATTGACATCCAGCTTCTTGCTTCTCCCATCACTTCTACTTCTGGGTCCAATTCCCTTTTCTTATAATGACTTCAGCCATATTGGATTAAGCACACCTTAACTAATAACATCTTCAAATGCGCCCTTTACAAATATGCCATTTACATACATAGGACCAGGGCATGGCACTGAACATGCCTCAAACACCAACAATCGTTCCTGAATCCCCAAAAGACATGTCCTTACCACCTGTAAAATACATTTATTATATCACAACATCCCCAAAACAGTAAGCCATTTTTGAACAATGCTAAGTACAAAGTTTCATCAAAATCAGTTACACATAATCGATTTAGGGCAAAAATCCATCTTCATTTATGGATCTGTAAGACCTGAGAAACAAGTTCCAATATACAATGGAGAGTACTTTAGTTTTCTAGCTGCTAAAATAAATACCTTAAAATGGATTGGCCTAACAACAGGAGTTTACTGGCTCCAGTTTTCAGAGGCTAAAAGATTTGATTTCTCCCATGGTAGGTATCGTCTTTCTGGCTTTTCTGTCATATGGCAGTGCATATGGTGGTGCCTTCTCCTTTTTCTTCGAGATTTTGTTTGCTTCCAGCTTCTGCTTGTTTCCCGTGGCTTTCTCTGTGTTCAAATTTCATGTACTTATAAAGGACTCCAGTAATGTGGATTAAAGTCCAAATTGATTCAGTTGGGCCAGACCCAACTGAATAACATCTTGAAGAGATCTTATTTACAATGAATCTATACCTACTACTATGATGTGGACCAAGGTGAAGTGCATGTCTAAAATGTGGTACACAATTTAATCTACCACAAAGGGACAGGCATAGGATAGAAATTCTCATTCAAGAAAGGAGAAATTGGAGCAAAACAGGGTTCGTAGATCCAAAGCAAGTCTAAAACCCAGGAGGGCACACTCTATTAGTTTCAAGGACTGAGAATCACTGTGGATGGAAGCTTTGTCCTCTGGACCTAATGGAGCAACAGCTTCATCACTTCTATGTGCTCGTGCAGTTGCCATGCTCTCTCTGAACACTAGGGTGTAGCCTCCACCCTTTTTGAGTATCAGGATGGTGACCATGCTCTCTGTGAACACTAGAGCGCAGGTGTCACCATCTCCAAGCACTGAAATGGAGGCCAGCGGTTGAGCTCTGAATCTCAGCAGAGTTACAGTGCCTATTCTCCGGTTTGTTGGACTAATGGGACAACTAATAAGGAGATGATGATGGACAATGCCCATTCCAAGGAACAGAATGCCTCTAATTGTAATCAACATAGTTCCATCCATCTGCCCCTTGGGATATAAGCCCCCTCTCAATTATAAGCAGAGTGGGCATCACCATCCCAGAATCCTCAAGATTGGGGAATGGACAATAGACTAAAGTAAACTTATTATTATTCTATTATAGTTTTTTTTTTAATTATTCTTGCAACAGAAGAATTTTTGTCATTGATATAAAGGCAGTAGACACCAGAGATTCTGAGGGGAGAGAGAGGGAAGAATAGGTGTAACATTGGAACATTGAAATTTTCCTGAATGACATTGTAATGATGGATACAGTCCATTATACATTTTGCCATAATGTATAAAATTTTGCAGGGCAGAGTATAAACTGTAATGTAAATTATGGCCCACAGTTAGTAATAATGTTTCAACATGCGTTCATCAATTATAACAAATGTACCACACAAATTAAAGATGTTGTTAATGTGGGAATGTAGGGGAGGCATATGGAATTTCCTTTATTTTTTATGTAACATTTATGTAATCTAAAGTTTCTTTAAAAATAAAAAAAATTAAATTATATTAAATTTTAAAAAAAGAAAAGAAATGGAGACCAGACTTTCTATGGATGCTGTGGCACAGGCCACACAATCTCTGAGCATTGGAGTAGTAGCACTTTCTCTGAATAATTGGGAGCAAGTTCTGCTCCCTCCAAGCACTGGGAGAGATGGCCTGCCCCCTCCAAGTTTCTATAAAAGTGGGTAGGCCTGATAGATCTTTTTGGTATAGACCTTGGCTTTCATGATTCTGGTCTTGAAATCATTCTTCCTTCAATTTGTCCCATTTCTACAGAATGAAAGTGATTTTTCTCATAAAAATTTTGTAGAAAACATTGTCAGTTCTACATGCCATTCAAGAGAGTCCAAAACACAGAGAACAGAACTTTCCAATAACTGCTTTTCTAATCTTAACCTCTTTTGAAATGGCTGGCTGGATCCATGTTCAGCAATACCCTCTTTAGCAAAGCGTTGTTAAGTAAATCCTTACAGGGAGTTCTGGTCTGGATACTTACTTCCTGGAAGCTCAAAGAGGTCCCTGATAGAGCTGTTTCTAGCCTTAGTACACTATCTGGATAGGCTGAGAATTTTCAAAATAATTGATTTCTGATTTCTTTATGCTTAAGAGATAGATTCTTAGCTTCTCTCTTTCCTTTCATATTTTATCATAAGCTGCAAGAAGAAACCAGGCTGTGTCTTCCAAACTTAGGTTGGGAATCTCTTCAGTTAAATATCCAGGTTCATTGCTTTCAAGTTCTGCCTTCCATTTGTCATCAGAACACAATTTTTCTAAATTATCTGCCACTTTATAAGAAGAATTGCCTTGCCTCTAGTTTCCAAAAACACATTCATCATTTCCTTCTAAGGCCTCTTTGGAGGTCTTACTTAATGTCCACTTTTCTACTGACATCTCTTTAAAGCAATCTAAACGTTTTCTGTCAAGCACCTCCCAATTCTTCCAGCTCCTACCCATCACCCAATTCCAAAGTCGTTTCCATGTTTTTATGTATTTGTCATCACAGCACTCCATTTTCTAGTACCAAAAACTGTTTGAGATAGTGAGCCTTAGATGAGGGTTCTGGATCAGTCCTTCAAACTACTAACTGTCAACTTGGCACATACATACATGCACCCATAAGAGTTACTCTACTCCCTTTGGAACCACCCACAAGAGTTACTCTACTCCCTTGTGAAGTGGGACTAGGGACCCACACTGGGACCACAGGCTGACTCTTTACTGACCCAGGCAGGATGTTGGAGATGGACCAGCAAGGGTGTTATGAGGTTTTCCTGTTGTTGTCTTTTTTTAACAGAATTATTTATTTATTTATTTATCTCCGCCCCCCCCCCCCCCCCCACTCCTTGCAGCTTGCTTGCTGTCTGCTCTCTGTGTTCATTTCCTGCGCATTCTTCTGTGTCTGCTTGTCTCCCTTTGTTGTATCATCTTGCTGTGCTAGCTCTCCTCAGGTATGGGCCGTCAGCTCTCCATGGACGCAGGCCAGCTTGCCTTCACAAGGAGGCCCTGGGACATGAACCCAGAGCCTCCTGGTAGACAGGAGCCCAATGATTGAGTCACAACTGTTTCCCTTTAATATTGTTTTTAAGTTGTCATTTTTTTGATTCAGTGCTCACCCATTTACTGCAACCCTTTAAATGTTTCCTGGCACTGTGAGGAAGATGATTCTGCAGATTTGGCTTGTTAAAGCTTCTGTGGGGGAACAAAATCCTGGATTATCTTACTCCATCTTCTTGGTTGCCAATATGGTTAAAACATCAAAAAGTGTCAGTCGTTTTCAAAAGCTGAGGTCTAACAACTTAGATTATTGTCTTGAGCTTTTCTGTTTACCTGAAGGTTTGGCTGTTTATAGAGATTACCTGAGACTTTCAACTGACTTCACAAAGGAGCCTCTTCACACACAAGGAGGCTGTTGGGAGAAGCTTTCTATTTATCAAGCCATGTGATATTTTATTGTATCATTATTAGCAACTTTACTGGGTAAACTTATAGATGTTATCCAAGAATACTTGAATCAATTGAAAAATTTTCTAGCTCTCCAACTCCTGTACCTATATAAATAGGAGAAAACCAAGTAAAAAAGGAACCCATATTGATACTAGGAATTTTGGGAAAAGTAACTAGAAGTAACTTGTCATAAATTAATAGATAAGGACCAAGGAGAATGAAGCAGTGATAATGACTTTGGAGGGTTCCTTAATAGGTGATAAAACTTAGTAGTAGTATTTTCTGAATCTCCTACTTATCCATCTCCTACTCTGGTCCACACACTGTACCACCCCTCATATCCTGCTTCATCATCCCTTTATATCATTGACAATTTCATTGAATAGGAGAAAGAATATGAAATTTGATAAACACTTGTGTTTGTATAATTCATTTTAAAGAATAACATAAAAATGAAAACACAATGCTATGAATTTGCCATGTCATTTTATTTCTTTACCACATATGCCATAATGTTTATTATTAATAACTCTAAGAGCAGTTAACAATAATTATTTACTTTTTATCAGTAATTGCCCTTCATAGATTTTTTCAAATAATAATTGAGGTAAACCTATGAAGATTAGTACATTTAATCAATAGCTTTTTCCAACATAAATGTTAGCAAGTAATAATTAGGTAGGTATGTTAATATCAAAAGCATCCTCCTCTCTTTTCCCACAGTACAAATAAAACAGTGAATTATGATTATTTCTATTTGTATATTTTCTCATTTGTTTGTGAACTGTTCTGTAATAGAGACTCTGCCTTTGGCAGCTTTGTATCTCAAGTGCCCATAAAATGCCTTGACTTAGAGTCTAAACTTAGTAAATTTTGATCTGATTTATTCATCTTGTTATAAATTGATGACAGAAAGTTTAAATTAGCCCAAATTAGTTAAGATTTTTGACAAACTTTAACTTCTGAAGACACTAAAATATTCAAAGTGTTAAAACATTATGGTATTCAACATTAGTAATTTGTAGTATATGTAGAAGTTAAAATTACTATTTGAAATGTTGAAGAATAAGTTATTAAATCAGATAATATTCAGTTACCAATGCTTCCTTCTAGAAAAATTACGAGAAAAAAATCAATGAAGTAAACTGTACTGGATACATTTTTAAAAGAAATCTTATGAGCTGCTTTAAAATTCCCGAAAAGACTTTGCAAAGATACCTCTCAAATTTCCTCTTCAAACATTTCTTTTGAATTTTCTTTTTTTGTTGTTGAAGATTTATTTTTATTTATTTAATCCCCCTCCCCTCACCCGGTTGTCTGTTTTCTATGTCTTTTTGCTGCGTCTTGTTTCTTTGTCCGCTTCTGTTGTCGTCAGCGGCACGGGAAGTGTGGGCGGCACCATTCCTCGGCAGGCTGCTCCCTCCTTCGCGCTGGGCGGCTCTCCTTATGGGTGCACTCCTTGCGCGTGGGGCTGCCCTATGCGGGGGACACCCCTGCGTGGCAGGGCACTCCTTGCGCGCATCAGCACTGCGCATGGGCCAGCTCCACATGGGTCAAGGCGGCCTGGGGCTTGAACCGCGGACCTCCCATGTAGTAGGCAGATGCCCTAATCACTGGGCCAAAGTCCGTTTCCCTCTTTTGAATTTTCTGATTCTATTTTGCGTCTTTCTCACATGCTTTACAAGTCCTCTATATTATATTTAATGGTGTTCTGTGTTTTGTTTCCTTGTGACAAGACAAGGCTGTAAGTTTTTTTCAATGAAATGGGGCTTCAGAACAGCACCGAAAAGGTAGATTTCATTCTCTCTGCCTAGAGAAGCCCACACCAAATCTTGGTGTGCATTTCCATCTCTCTTCCCCATTTCACAGTATTTCTCCCATTTCCCAAATTCATTTTACTGACCTAACTAACTTGGAAGAAAAAAAAAAAGGCAGATTTAATCCATGAGTTTACATATTTTAAATTTTTACCTCCTAAGAGTCTAACACATCCCTGGAAATGTAACTCAGTTCTGACCTTTGCATGGGGAGGGTACATTGCTAGTGGTAAGGGGTCACCAGCCCTTAACACAGAGGCCTCTGCTCTGACCTATCACAACGTGATAGTTGGTGATAGAGAAGGAATGTTGCAGGAAAATCTCAGCAGTAACTAGAAGTTAGATTAATAAGTATTAATACATGCTTACAACTTTGTATTCACACAATATATGGAAGAGACTCACATTAAATACTCTTTAAAGTGACTATTTGAAAAATAAAAAAATAAAAAAAAATAAAGTGACTATTTGGACAAATATGTATGATAGTACTGTGGAATCTGAAAAATAATATACAACTGTAAGGTAATTTTGAGCTGCTTAATTTACTCATATAAACTTTTTTTAAAGTCAAGTCAATAAATATATAACTCACATATTTTTACCCATTGCTATAAAAATTTAGGCAATTGAACTTTGGTCAGGAATCTAAATCTCTGTGATCTAATTTCTTAGGAGGAAATCGAGTTTTGATTAACAGCATTTTTCCAAGAATGTAAACCACAACTAAGAAATCCTTTTACTTTGCATACTTGCTGATTAAGACAAATTTTAGGAATTTTTTTTAGAATACCGATTCAGATAAGTTGGAAATCTAAAATTGTAAATCTTTCTACCAAATCCATTGGTAAAGACAAATTCATCTGATTTTGTTTTCCAGTGTTTAAAAATAGTTATGGAAAAAAGTGTTAGAGTTATTATTGTGATAATAGTCATGCAAGACAAATAGTGGGATTTATTACAAGAAAATTTAAAATCCCTTTAGATCTTTGTGGGTTTTTTTTTTTTTGACAGAAATCCTTCTAAATAAAATATCTAGCAGGAATTAAAAAGAAATAGTTATGGAATTTTAAAAAGTATTTTAATGTTTGGAACGTAAGTGATGTATACAATTAAACTCTTAAAATGCCCTAAAGTATTTTTTCTTTGTTCTACAAGTTATGACAAAGATCTTATGGCTATCTGTTTTTAAAGATAGTTCAGAATTTCAAAGCAAATTCCACTTGATAAACCATGAGTTAGCTTAATCAATGTCTGGCTTAATGAAAATCTCCGGACAGCAACTGATAAACTTAGGAGAAAACCTCTGACGGTTTATTATGTATTCAAAGAAAGGTGAAACACTGGGGTGATTTTTCAGATCTCCAAAAGAGGAGCAACTATAAATAACTACTGTAATTAACATTCAGATTTACAAATATCAGTTTCTAACAGTTTATTTAAATGAAAATATTAAAATCTCTAAAAAATAATTTTAGCAAGCGTAACATTATTTGCCTGTTGTAACTAAAATGCTTTTATAGAGAGTAAAAACAAGAAAACATATAATGAATATAGTTTAAAGGTATATGAAGTGATTTCATCTTTTCTTTTTTATCAGAAGTAAATCTATAAGTATAAATGAGAATTATCTCTGAAGTCTGAAAAAAATCAGTGAAAGGTTTATCTTCCAGTTCAAAATTCACATAATCATTTGTGTTTTCATCTTATGTATCTAAAATTATCTGCACATTTATCTTACAAAGAAATCATTAGTAATAATTGTTTTAAAGTGGTTTTTATTGCAGGATATGGATATCTCATCTGACTATTGTATACTTATTAGTAGAAACTGTAGAATTATTAGCATATCATTGTGTTTTGAGTGTCATTTCTACAGTATGCACATTACATAGTCAGCCAGAGGCTTATGAAAAGAGATGTTTGTAAAATTGATATTCTGTAAGGAGTGCCACTCACTTAATTTACCAACCCTGGAACTAGATTTATTTATAGTATGATAGTGTATTTATAACAATACCTGGAAGGGTTTTTTTTTAAAATTAAACTCTTTTTGAAGACGATTGATCTTTCACAAAACTGTGAAACTATATTCTATTTCACTTTGAAACCATATAAAACTGACTCGTCCTTTTCTCCCTGACGACAGTTTTCTGGAAGCACACTTGGGCCTCACATAGGACTATTGAGCATTGGGTGTCTGCCCAGAATGATGTCTTGAGAGAAAGCAGAACAACAGTGAGTGAAATTGTACCACACACACACAGCAGTTTCCAAGCACCTATGCCAGCAACTTGCTAAGACAATTTCTCTGATTTTCTGTCTAAATATCTAGGATTTGGGGATCTCTCCTCTTTATTCTACCTTACTCTTTATTATCAAAAGCAGTAGTTCTCGCACTTCAGCTACAGTAGAATCATCTGGAGGAAGTTGTTAAAGCACAGATGGTTGGTCCCGACAACCAGTTTGTGATGCAGTAGATACGGGGAGGGAAACAAAATTTTGCGTTTCTAACTTGTTTCCAATTCTGATGTTGCTGTTTCAGGAACGACAGTGATGTAAGGCTCGTTTCTAACTATTCAACCTCAACCTTTTTAAGGGCCTGGCAAGGAATGATAATGTGAGATATCATGGAAAACAAAATCAATAGGTCATGGTGGGAAATATGGCAAATAAAATGTGCTGGCACAACTTAAAGACACTCAGACTCACATCTTTAAGTCAGTTTGCTCAGGAAACAAAACATTTCTAAATTCAGCCTTTTCATTATGTTACCTATTTAAGGCAACACAGTGTTTTAAGTGTTAGTTCCATTTTCAGTTGTTAGCCTAACAACCAAGAACCCTTATCTTCCTTAGGAAGTGATGTAGGGATGAAAAATGTGAAAATCTGTATTTTTTGCTATTGTCAGATAAGATTTTCTAATTTCAGCATGAGCAAATACAATGTGGTAATGATATAAGGATCCTTGTTCTCTTCACTTTGGAACTCGTAGAAAGTCAGATTCCAGGCTAATTGGGTTGCCATTGCCATTTCAAAAGTAGTAAAGGAAGAAAGTCTACTATTCTCCTATTGAAGTTACAGAGTGACCAAGCAGCACATAGTATAAGAAAAGAGAGTGACTACACCAGATAATCTGCCAGTTAATAGAATAAATGTCCCTGGAAATAAAGCCTCCCCTTTATTCATATTCTAGAGAAAATATGGAAACTAAGGAAAGTAGGAATTATTTTGTAGATATTAATGTTGGCTATTCATTCCTGATAGCTTCAATTTTCTCATAGTGGTATAGGTCATGTAATCATCTTCTAAAGAGAAGGCAGGAGTAGGCTAAACATCTGGGAGACAGAACTTTGAAACTTATATTGTTCAAAATTGGAGAATGAGCTGAGCAAAGACATGTAACATACTTTCTAAGGGTCTAGTTAAATTTGAAGTTCATAAGTTTATATTGGTGTATAGATAGGCACTAAAATAGAGTAGCAAGAAAATTGACTAAAAGAGGATTTGGTTCTTGTAAAACACTGACTCTCTCATCATTAGCTTTATGAATAGAATATGTTGTTTAACCTATCTGTACATTAGTTTATTCATCTTTAAAGTGAGCATTAAAAATGTTCTATTCCATTGGGTTGTTGTAAGGAGTATATATTAAAAATGACCATATTCTCTAAACGGTTTTTTTAAATTACAAAGACATATGAGTCTAGGAATTTATTGTTTTTTATAATTGATATGATTATAGTATAAGTATATTCATTCACTTTATTTTTTTTATTCACTTGAATTCACCGTTAAGACAGCTGACTATATGCTGTGCAGAGATGGAGCAAATCTATAATGTCATAACAAGATATATGAACTTTGACCCATGGACAATATGTAGTATTCCATTCATTAGTCTTCCATTTAAAACATTGCTAGTACAATGTTGATTCTACTTTTCTACACTTTAATTAATATTGTACTTAAAACTTATTTTTTCCTTCATATTGTTTGGGGACAGGTAGGGAAGATAATGCCTGTAAGGAAAAGAATAAAGTACCACAATTGTTGACACAGATTTTTTAAGTGCTTCTATGCACATGAATTAAATGATCTCGGTATAATTACTATAGTGGAAATTATGAAATTGAAAATGCCCTTGGCCATAACCCAAATGCAAACCTCATTTCATTAGAGTAGTTTGCTTTAAAGGAAAGAATGTAGCAAAGCAAGAATCAAGCAAATAGCATTTTAAACAGGATATTGCATTTGCTTTTCATTCCATCATTTGTATTAATAAGTGCGCTCTATGTTTAACTATCTTTTTCTTCAGAAACGATTAAATTTTATTATATGAGGAAGTTTTTTTTAAGTTTTATAGGGGTTATAATAGCATTTGACACTTTCTTGGTATATAGATAAAATTAGTGGCTACATTATCTTTTCAACAATTTGTGATAATGAGATGTGGTCAACTGCATAGTTATGCTGTATAACATCACCTGGACCATTATTTCTGCTGAGCGTGTTTGTTTGTTTGTTTTTGTTGAACATCTCTTGATTCCCTGGAGAATTACAGCAATTTTCAAAACCTCTATTTTCTTAAAAGATCTCAATTTCTTCTCTTTCAGTTCTCTCACTACTAATAAAACCCTCCTACCTATTATTCTTATTGGGAAATCAAAGTAGTGAAGAGTAAATCTATCTTTCTTACTGTCCCTGTACTCATTTTTCTTCTTTTTTTCCATTTTCAAAATAATCATTCCGTTATCCAAAATTACAATTCCACTTATGATGAAGAGCTCATTTTCATCTTCTTCCTTTGTAACAAGATCCTCTCTTTTCCCCTTTTTCCTATAATATTTTTATGATTTTTCTTTCTTCTGGTTCCTTTCATACAGCTTTGAAATGAAAAGATACTATAAGTGGTCTTGGACACTTCTTGTATCTGTGCATCTCTACGCTGGATAGAGTGATCCAGCCTAGAGATTTGGGGTTTGGGGGTCATAGTGGTTGGGGTCAATGTTGATGGCCCTTGTTTTCAAGAAAGGTAAAAAACACCAAGGCATTATCTCACTCTGTGTCCAAAGGACATTTGTGCATTATACCTTTTAGAGAATTTAGGTCAGTTCATCATAACTAAAGCGGTTCATTGTTCAGAATTTAAAAGCAAGTACAGATGTCTAGTTCTAAAATAGACCAGATTCAAGGTCCAATAGTTATAAACATTCAGGAAAGGATTGAGTGGATGATAGGATACCAAAAGAGTGGATAGATTTTGAAAAACATGTTTGGAAATAATATTAAAAGTTGAAGAAACTTGGATTCAGATAGGTAGAATGGCCATCAGGGATATAATGCATTAGAGAGAAGTCTAGATACCAAGGGTTAGGTTATTGACTATTGAAGACCCAAATGTGACTCTCAAGCATTTGGAACGCTCAGGGAACACTACCCAGACATATCGGAGACCAGCTTGTCAGCAAGGATCTGAAACCATTAGGCACTAAGGATTAGAATGAAGAAAACAAATTATCAAAAAGCGTTGCTTTGCAAAGAGCCTGACATGGTAATTCATTCATTTACTCATCCATTCATTCATTAAACAAATACTCAGTGTCTACTCTGTACAGGACCTACAATATGGGACCACAACAATGAATAAGAGCAGGTTCCTTCCCAGAGATTATGCATAGATTATGACTCCATTGGGGTGGAGTCAGATGGCTGGAAACAGTCTCATAAACAAATAATTTCATGATAGTGAGAAAAATTTTAATGGAAGACTCTAAACATGTGAGATAGTTTCCACATACTATATGGAATACATACAACACATACAAACTCCTCCAAATATTTTGTTCTTTTATTTACTACTTTTGAAATGTAGTGAATTTTCTACATAGGGAATATCTTCTTATTCCCTGGCTCTTCAAGAATGTAATGTAAAGCATTGACATGAACACTTATTTCAACTAATATTCTTTTTTTGTGATCACATTCTAGGGAGCCAATAAGTAGGTAGATTGTCTTTCAGATATCTACATTATTCCTTATTGTGAAGAGAAGTAAATAACCCATATAAAAACACTTTTCTTCAATTGACCTGTGGCAATTATTTCAAAAGACCTTTCAAATATTCATATTAAACATGAATATTTCAATTTATAATTTTGCAAGTTTATTAACAATATTTGTTTGAAATATCTCTTTTTAAATTATAAATTGCATTGTAACTTTGTATAGTTGAAAATGTTTGTTTTTATTCTTAGATTTGAAATGTACATTCCCTACTGAACTCACTTTGAAATAAATGAAATGAAATTCATTGTGAGATTTGGTTCCTGATTTCAGAATTTCATTTCTCATATTTGAAATCTTTGTTAAGTAAATTTACTGCACCTTAAAAGGATGTGAAATGAATATAGCCTTGACTACTGTCTCAAAAGAATAAATATAGAGATAACTTTTTTGTTTCAAAGATCTTAAAAAATATGCTAAGTGACATAATTATCAGAATGACTTTGCATCACTAGTTGCTCATCTCCAACCACTCACCCTAAGAAGTACCATTGTCTTCAGTATTAACCATCAAACCTCCATTCAGTTAAATGTGGGCCAAACTTATATCACCACACTTTCAAAAGACAGAGGTTATTTAATTCTAAAACATATACAATGTAGATTTGAGAATTATAAAAATTCATACAGGATAGTGTCCATGTAACCCATTCTTAAATTTTATGTATTTTAAAACAATGTATGTAGAAATGTATAGGATCTGAGTATAAAGCCCCAATTAGAAACATGCCATTAAGACATTCAGTTATAAAATACTGTTTTTAGTATACTTTGGAAAAGAAGATCTCTATCCCTCAGCTTCTTCCTCCAGCAAACTTTTTTGAGTAAGTCAACTGGTTATTTCAGTATCCCTCTCTGACATATAGTGTCATCAAGGAAATATTACATTAGGAAACTTGATCATCAAGATTTTAAAATTAACTGAATTAACTTAATAAACATGAAAAATTATCATGCCAAAGCACAAATATCAAATATGGCATTTTGAATTTATGGCCACACTTTATCTAAGGAGGCTGTCATTAATTATATTACTTATCCTTTCTTCACAATTAGTCATTTAACATGTATTGTGTTCAGGACTCTGTAATATATTTGAATGTAATTGGTGGAAATCCAAAAATCCCTAAGCTTGGTTTCACGCTCAGTATTTCTCCCCTCACAATATATTTCTTATTCAAAGATATTGGCTGGAGTAATGAGATTCAGTGAAGAATTCAGGGGAACAGCTTTTAGGGCAGCTAAGGGTAACTAGGAAAGTAGAAAGCTCAAGAAGGGCAAAATAATGAAGTGTGTTTTAAAGGAGGATAGTGTCAGTTTCCAGTGATGCAAAGAGGTGGGAAAGTCTGTAGATTGAGAAGAGCAAATGAACTGGCCTTACCCATTAAGTCCAGCTGTGACTTTTAAGAGATTGTTTCAACTGAGTAGTGAGATTGGAAACTAGATTACAAAATGTTATATAGTAAATGAGAAGTAAGAGATTAAATGAGAGTGTGAGCAGACCAATGCTTTTCAGAGCTTTGGATGTTTATTGCAAAAGTAGAAGACCTTTTTTCCCTTCTTTTTTCTTTCTTTCTTTCTTTTTTTAAATTATATCATAGGTGAAACCCTGAAACAGATAGAGAAGGGAGCCTTTTATTCCTCTCCTCTCTGGGTGACCTGGAGGCCTCAGAGTCAGAATCTGTAAAATATAATTTGCAGAGTAATGATGATGTAGGCTATTGGTGGTTGGTGGTGGTGGGGGGGGGGCGGGGGGGAGGTGGGGGGGGGGGAGGGAGTCTTTTCATCTCTTCATAGATAACCTGAGCTGTATGTGTCCTGAGCTTTGTGTATGGGACAGTGAGAACTGCAGCCCTGCCCTTGGTAAATATGACAGCAACTCCAGTCCTGGAAAAACAGTTTAGCAATGCAAACTCTATAAACTTTAAATATTCAGGGAGAATATAAACCAAATGTGTTAAAAGCTTACATGCTATTTATAAAGTCCATGCTAAAAGCTTACCTGGGCTGTGGAAAATATATGTTAATTCAAGCTTATTGAGCACTGAAACAAAGAACCATTTGGCCCTTCCTCTGTATAAAGAAAACTCAAAAATCTTGTTTGGGGCTTGGATTCTGAATGAGAAGCTCCGAGCCTGGCCGTAGTAAATGAATCTTTTTTTTCCCTTCCCCAAATTATTCCTGAGTCCTGGCCTTTCTATATGCAAATAATTGAACCTCTCTCAACTTCTACAATAATGACAGACCATTCTCTTGACATGTTTAACTGAGTAAGAAAGAAAAGAAATAGTTGACAAAGGGCCTTAAACAAAGAAGGTACACACTAAACATCTGCTGAACTGGAAAAAGGAAGGGGAGCTGGAAAGATTATCAGAGGTAAATAAATGAATTCAGTCAAGGGAAGACCGCACACTGGGTGTAGCCTAAAGGGGACACTCTCGACAGATGTGTGCTCTATTCCTTTTAACACTAATCCTGCTCAGACCCCGCTCTGGAATTCTAGTTCTAAACAGAAAGCCTGTAGTGAATTGTGGCCCCAAAGTATCTTACCCTTAGCATCAAATAATTTTCCTATCCCCCACCTCTATTCAACCTTCAACCCATGGTGTAATTATTTTTCATTTGCACTCAATTGTTCAGAGATCTTGGAATTGATTAACTTAGAGAAGCACAACGTGTATTTTTAAAACAAAGATCTTATTGAAAAGAGCAAGAGCCAAAGTCACTGAAAAAGGCAAAACAGGATATTGAAAATGTCTGCTTTTTGGCCAATTTGCATCATTTTAAAATTTAACTTGTTATATGAAGAGTAAATTTTGCACATTTCTTCAGTCCCTTCATCTTTTCCTTGGTGATATCATATGTGTGCTGAAAAGTAAAAGTTAAGTTTAAGAAACATTTGTTCTTTAAAAAAACACACACACACATGTATCTCTTTTAAAAGCTTATATCAGATTTTTACATTATATCTGATTTTTATCTTCAACACCTGAATGTTTGCCATTCTTCTTTGTGACATTTTGTTCTTGGCCCAGGGATCTCCTTTCCTTAGGCTTCAACTTGTATAAAATAAAAGCCGTAAATAAGTGAAGCTACCTTTCTTGTCTGCCCTTCAGCAAGACTCTCATGAATACTAAGCCAGGCAGATGCTAGAATAATGGAATTAAGGGAAGGAAGGAATAGAAACACACAAATGAAACGCACATACACGCGCACACATACACACACACACAGAAAACGTAAAATAAAATAAACCCAAAACATTTAATATCCAAATTACAGATGTGGAAAATGAAGCAATATGAGGTTAAATCATTTAACTTTTTCTCACATCATGCAGAGATCAATACTATTAATTTTTGTTACATCCATTTTTTAAAAATGTGATAACATATATTACACAGAATTCCATTTTAGCTATTTTTAAGTGTTCTATTCAGTGGTATTAATTACGTTCACAATGTGGTGCTACCATCATTGCTATCCATTACCAAAATTTCTTCATCACCCCAAAAAGCAACTCTCTATCCATTTAGCAATCAATCGCCCTTCCTCACTCCTCCAGCCTCAGTAACCCCTAAATTACTTTTTGTCTCTATGAAGTTGCCTATTCTATGTATTTCATTTATGTGGAATCATGTAATATTTGTCATTTTGTCTCTGGCTTATTTAACTCAGCATTTTTCAGAGTTCACCCATTGTTGTACTATGTATCAGAAGTTCATTCCTTTTTATGGCTGAGTCATATCCCATCGTATGTATATACCACATTTTGTTTTTTCATTCACCTGTTGATGGACATTTGGGTTGCTTTGACCCTTGCATTCATGTTTTATACACATATATGTATGTTAAATATGTGTGGGGCTACATTTTCGATTGTCAGGTAGAGAGAGACATCTGAAGATTTACTTTAAATTCTTAAATCTCTAATTTGATCAAATATGTTGTTCATATAGATCTTTTTCAAGGTCATCAAGGTGTGGCCCAAGAAGTATAGTGTGATGACTAAAAGTATGGTCCGTGGAGTCAGAAAAATCTGTGTTCAAAGCCTGGAGTTTCTAATTACTACTTTATAATCTATGGCAGAAAACTTACAAGCTTTTGTCAGAATTGAATAATTAATGTATATGAAAAGTGCTCAGCACATAATGCTCAACAAACATTACTATTGTTATCATCAAAAAGGGACTAAAGGCATCAACATTAGGAGTGGCATTTTATTTGATTTGCTTTTATTTTTAGTATATGAATAATACATTTCACATATACTGTACCTATTCTTCACTATCCACTAGTTCACATGCATTACAAACTTCCAAAGAACTCTAACTAAATCAAAGGCATGAACTTATTCTCTAGGAATACATACCAGCTGGGGAAATAAAACATATATTCGTGATAACTAAACGGCAGTTCTTAAACAATGTATGAAATGGTACAGAATATGTTTACAAATGGAGATTGAAGATGCTTGTTTTAAGAACTCAATAAGGTTTTCTGATAGGGATGGACATTTCATATTTAGTTTTCTTTTCTAATTCCCTGTGTAGATGGTTTATTCAATTCCATAAAGATTTGGAAAAAAAGATTCAATAGGAGCTTCTGCTATTGACGTTTGAGTAGGGTTCTAAAGTTTCTTTTTAATAATCCTCCCCTATCCTTTTCTGTGTTTCTTCTTTCTTAGCACAAAGCAAGTTATGGTTCAATTGACTTTCTGTCTACTTAATAAATATTGATATATAGGATGCATTCGAGCATGGCTATGTGTGATCCATCTTTAAAGGTGGAATCATTATGCAGAAAGGTTGCAATTTATTTATTCCTCATTCATTCTCTGGTCTTTTGAGAGGAATCATTATGCAAATATTGAGCACATTCATGAAATGAAAAGAACAACACTGCTTTATTTTTTTTTTAAATAATAGCTGTTGAAAATAAGATGGTATCTACAGCAGAATGGAATGAATATAGACCCTAATCTATACCTGGTATTTGTATATTTTCTTTAGATAATAGGAAAGATAATTGAAGGTAAAATGTTCCATTTTCTGATTTTAAGAGCTGCAGTATACTGCAATGATTGCAGAAGCAAAATAGATATTTCTTTCACTGGGAAGCTACATGAACAGGATTCATAACTCACACTTGAAAGAGAGCATAATTATATGATCTCTCAAGGCTTTATTCAGCCATCTTGACTAAGAAAATTTATGACAATGTGTTTATTTCATTAAACATGTGGGTTCTCACTCATGTAATCATAAGAATAGAACAATTTAACTGCACTTACATATAAACAAATTAATTTAATCTGGTAGGGCTATCATACTACTATTAATTCAAACCCACTGATTTGCTTCCATTTTACTATTTAGTTTATTGAATGATGATTAAGAAATATAAATATTCAGTTTAAAAATAAAAATTTAATGACATTATTTTTAAATTCTCTCAAAATAACAATAATTGTTGCCTCCATTTACTTTATTTTCACATATTTAAATGAAGCCAATTTTTACTTATATTGTAATAAATTCTAATAGATTAGAGGCTATAGAGTAAAACTACTGATTGCTTTTATATTAAATCTGTCATCATATTGATCAATTCTATATTTACCTATAGCCATAAATGGTATGGGGTTGCCCGGAGAATGGGGGAGCTAATTCAGGCCAAAACCAGAGTTTGAGTGAAGGCCCTTAGAAGGGAAGACACCAGGAGTGCCCTGGAACTTAGAGAAAGCCAAGGTGGTCAGAGTTAAAGAAAACAAGGGGGAGAGTGGAAGAGTCAGGTGATGTAGTAGATTGTCAATCACACAGTTTTGACCATATTAAGGACTTTGGTTTTTATTCCAAGAGCAATGGGAATTAAAGTCATGAAAGGATCTTTACCCTGTCAGTGAAAAGAACAAATGTGACCTTTTAAGAGATTACTTGGTCTTCTATGGGGCTGAATTAGGTCTGAAACATTCTGAGTTTGCAAATACTCTGTATTTCAAAGCATTTCTCTTACCTTTCTGGGATATCTCCAGTCTCTTTCCACTTTGAGACACTTAAGATATGTGTGCTGTCAGGAACCACTTTATAATATATGGTATATAGCCCTGTTTTTCTGAAATAAAGTGCAGAAGAGTGTATCAAACTGAAGCAATTTGTGCAAAAGTAAGGCTTCCTGAGTTTACCACATAATTTTTGAAAGCATAAACATAAATTCTTAACAGTGGTTACTTCTAGGGAATAATGAAAGAAAGTATTATAACAGAGACATTTATTTTCATTTCATACCCATTTGTATTGTTTCAATTTTTGCCTTCTACCTATATTATTTTCATAATTTAAGAACTTGCTTAATATTTTATACTGAAATTCATTAGTAATAGAATAGAATCCATTAGCTCTTCCTTTCCTCTTTAAAATTCCTTTCAAAATAAACACAAAATTGTCATTTGCTCACATAATTTTAAAGTGACACAGTAACATGAACACAGTGAATCTTCATGTCAAATCAGAAAAAAAAGTCTATGTTTAATTTTTACTTCATTTCCTATTAACAAGTTAACATCTCTGTTTAATAATTTTAGCCTCTTGAATTACATTTTTGAAATGATTTCTTTCAACTTTTTGATTATGATGCCCAATACTGAAGTCATTTCTAAAATGTTATCATTGGTGCAGGAATTTAATAGTTATTCCAATACAAATGGATAATGAATTTCAATACTATTCTTAATTTCAAAATGCCATTTTTTTAGGAAATAGGCTCCATGTCTTAACTCCAGAAGGTCAAACAATGTTGAATTAATGATGTGAACCTCTTGCTTGTTCGTATAAAATGAAGAATAAGTTTCCTAAATAATACAAGTATCTCCTCTTTGGCCTTGAAATGGGAATTTCAATTATTGGAGGCCAAAGAAGCTAGAACAAGAAAACCAATATGAGGAGGAATAAAATAAAATTGTATCACAGCTACTCATGTAGATAATTATTATTATTATTATTATCTAGCAAATAGAGGTCATTGAATTGGAGCTTTGTGCCAGTTTTCCATTCCTCCAAGAATTACACATTGTTTTAATTTAATTTAAATCTTGACCTACCCTGTCCCATATACACTTAAAAGTTACACAGTGACAAAATTTCACCCAAAACAAGGACCTTTCTGCACTTTGGACATATATAGATACTTTGTGACAAAGAGACACACAGAAAAAAGAGGGAGGAAGATGATTAAGTACAATAAATAGGATACATCTAAAGTTTACTGTTTCTAGACGTTGAGGTTCTTTTCTGATGATCATAACATAAGTTGAGGTCTCCTTTACCTTGGCCCAAAGAAGACCTCACACAGTCAATTTCTTCTTTGCCTGAGCCACATAAAGAATATAGAGGTTTCTTCAGGGGAAGCATGGCATTGGACTTCTGCCAATATTGGAACTATTGCTAGCATGAGCTAATTGGTATCAATGAGTACTCCCACCCTTGGCTTTACTCATTTCCTTGATGTCTAAAGATCAGGGACCAGACAGGAAGTGTCCTATTTTGGGCACCTTTCCCTTGTCCCCTATATCCTCAGCTCTCAGATCCATTTTTGGATTTCAGAACATATCTAAGAAGGACTCCCTCTCAGACTATTTTGAAAGTCCTTTAATTCTTGTTCTATTTTGAAGAAAGTGAATTTAGAAAAACACATGACGTGTCATGGGTATAGTTTATGCCAACACTGTTCAGATATTCAGCGACTATATTCTCAACGAAAAAGACTTGGGCCTACATTAAAAGACTAAAGATGATTAGTAACCAACACCTTCTTCTTTCCATTCAATCAGTAGCTGGGGTCCTCAATAAAAATATTTGTAGGCTAATAATATAGAAAAAAAGACAGACTGATTTCCTTCTCAAAAAGTAGGAGGAAAGGTAATACTCAAGACTGGCAAATATGCAGATTTTTAAAAATGCTTTCCTTAATTTACGCTTGCTCTACTATTAATTGAAGTTGTATTTTGTATATCCATATATTTAATTGGCCTTCAGTAAAATTATTTTTTAGCCATGAAATGCTACTTAAATGTTTAGTCTTTTATTTTTCACTAACAAGGCTTTTGTAAAGTAAAATGTACTAACACTTAAGATCTAGCATGATTTTAACACATCTTTTAATCTAACTGAATGAGCATTGAGGACATATTTAATATTCTCAAAGTGATATCAAAGTATCACAAATGTGCATTTTATAAAATAGTACCCTGAAGTTAAACTTTCCTTAGAAAAAGTTACACGTAAGTATCTTAAAAAAAAAAAAAAATTGGTGTAATATGGTGGAATTTTCAGGACATTGGAATTGTCCTCAATGACATTGCAGTGATGGATACAGGCCATTATATATCTTGTCATAACTTACAAAAATGTGTCAAAGAGAGTTTAAACTATATTGTAAACTATAATCCATATTAGTGACAGTGCTCCAATATGTATTTATCAATTGTAACAAATGTACCGCACTAATTAAGGATGTTGTTAATGTGGGAAAGTGTGGGAGGGTAGGGAGTGGGGCATATCGGGAGCTCCTTTATTTTTTATTTAACATTTATGTAATCTAAATATCTTTTTAAAAGAAAAAGAAAAGTAAAGAAAAGAAAAAAGAAAAGTATCTGTATAAGTCACTTAGATTGTAGAGTATGGGAAGGAATATTCTGATGATGAGAAAGCAAATCCTAAACAAATTTTGATGTTGAAGTTTTCTACAGTTCAGTTCCTTCATATACTTTTTAAACAGGTTACCTCTATTATCTCACATTTTTTTATAGACTATTATTTCTTCTAATCACTCATGAAGTATTTGGTGATTTGATTGAAACATTACATTTTATTCTCACTAACGTAGTAATAAGTTGCTACGCTTCCTTAAATGTGGTCTTTCTCATTGTTTAGTCTATATAAAAATTACAGTATGGCAAGTTACATATCACATCATAGTTTAAGGAATGTTAACTCTGTCAAAGTTTAGGGTTTTCTATAGGTCAAAAAATATTAATGCGCAGCTGTCCAGATCCTTCTTAAACACCCAAAAGTATGTTTGTGAAGCTGCCCAAAGGGCAGGAGTCTTGAGATAAAAGCCATCATCGTGATAAAGAGTGAGTTTGGGATGTCAGGACAGACTGTCCAGGGGCTGTGGGCAGCAAAGGACGGTGTATGTGATCAGTCTGGAATGCTCTGGGTGTGAACTGGAAAAGAGAAGAAAAGGGCCCAATTTCGGAGGGGGTAATAGAGCGTTCTTTGGAGGTGAGAGAGTCAGTCAGGGCTTCCTGGCAGTTTCAGAATGCTGGAAAATAGCAGTGAAGAGAAGATCTTAATAGAATTTTGCCTCCCTGTGTTTTTGGACCCTTTATGTGTTTGAAGAAGTACCAATTAAAGTTTTAATTTAGATCTACCCTGCACCTCCAATAGCTATGACAATCTGGAAGAAGATAGCATCATATGGGCTTATTAAGCATTCTAAGTGTAGTGAATTTCAGTTTTGGTTAATGTAATCCATTGGATTAAGTATATTGCAGAAGTTAGGAATGAATGTACCTTTGATAGTTCTACTATCTTAAAGTTACAAATGTAAATGGAGAGAATCTTATTCTTAAAATTCCTAATTTGCTTTATAGAGACTTTTCACATTGACAATGTAATCATTATTTACAGTGGAAGATTTTAGATTTTTTTCTTGATTTTTCATGTTTAAGACATTTTAAATATCTTTAACTGAAGAAATCATGTTTATGTCATTTTTCAGTCACTTGTTTTTTGCTATAATATGTTTGTATGTTAGTTGATCAGAAATCTTTCTTTTGTGCCTCTTGTTGGGAATAGGAAATATTTAACAACTGGCTCACATAAAAACCCCTCCTTATTGTAGCATTTCTCAATTTCTGTTTTGTAAATACTCCTATCATGGCTGAATTCAAATTTCCGATATGAATGATATCACTGAATGTGGAGTTGGGAAGAGATGTGCAGTAGCACACCATTCTATACTATCCATAGCATAGTGTAAAATATATATACACACACATTTATAGTATATATACAGACATAAATCACCTCAAAACTGAAAATAATAGTAAAAATAATAGTCAAATAAAGTAATGAGGAAATGATGACTTTTCAATATTTATTACATTTAAAATATATAATTTATTTAATGCTGTTTATTTAATTTAATTTTAATAATGGCCATTTTTAACAACCAGCTCCCAAAATTCTTGAAAATTTTACCATGTCAACATACCACATTAAGAAGAGAAACACTGTCCTGGTTTAGTGTGTGGTACATAATTCAATACCATTTTAATAAGCATTAATTAGTTAGGGTCAATAAAATTTTAATATAAACATAGTCATTACCTCTTTTGCTTTATGTACTATTTGCTTTATTTATTATTGCTATTTTATTCCACATTCCCTATCACTAATGCATCTGTATATTGTACCATTTCTCAGTGCTTTTAGTTTGACTGGTTGAATGAATGAAAGAGAAACTAATTCAAGGATAGAGTATGACAAAGTGCCTTAGTTTTTTTTAAAGATTTAATTATTTATTTATTTATCCCCCCCGCCCCCCGGTTGTCTGTTCTCTGTGTCCATTTGCTGCGTCTTCTTTGTCCGCTTCTGCTGTTGTCAGTGGCATGGGAATCTGTGTTTCTCTTTTGTTGCGTCATCTTGTTGTGTCAGCTCTCTGTGTGTGCGGCACCATTCCTGGGCAGGCTGCACTTTCTTTCGTGCTGGGCGGCTCTCCTTATGGGGCGCACTCCTTGCACGTGGGGCTCCCCTACATGGGGGACACCCCTGCGTGGCAGGGCACTCCTTGCGCGCATCAGCACTGTGCATGGGCCAGCTCCACACGGGTCAAGGAGGCCCGGGGTTTGAACCGCCCTAACCACTGGGCCAAGTCCTCCGCCACAAAGTACCTTTATATTTAAATGTCCACACTATCTGCAAAGTTATTTCTATTTTCTTTTCCAGTTGGGGGATTGGGGAGTGGAAGCTGAAAGAGTGAATGATCCAGGGCAAATGTAAAATTCCAGTTACTTTAAGACAGTAAAAACTATCCATAAAGTAAATAATATCTGTTGTATTTTGAACGAATGAGAATTTGAGTCTTTATGTAAATCATTAGAATTGATTGTTTTCTCACTCTCTTTTAGGATTGCTATTAGTGAATTAAATATACATAAGTCTTACATTGATTAAGACGGAGCACTCACATTAGAAGCAGTAGGAATCTTAACAGTGAACTTTATTATAATTTGGGACCAAAGTATTTTTTCCTCATGAGAATGCACCTCTAAAATTAAAATTAAAATTAAAGTAAAATTAATTTTACTTCCATTCTGAACTACTTCTAATACATAAAGCATGATCCAGTGTACCATCTGTACATCAGTATATACTTTGTAGATCCCACGTAAGTACTGAACCTCAAATAGCTTACCTTTCTGGGATTACTGTAGCAATTGTTTACTTTTTGTTTTCTTAGGGAAAAAAAGCAATTTTCTTAATAAACGAGGTTGGATTTATTTAGCATTTGCAATGTGTCTGGTGCTAGGTGTTTCCATAAATTTATAAAGCATACATACTATGTAGTATAACACATCAACATTATTCTCACCATCAGTTTTCAGAAAGAATTCTCAAAGAGTTTAAACATTCTTGCTAAATGTCACATTATGGTTTTTAAGTCAACAGAGCCTAGAGTATCAAAAATATGCATGTTAGTAATTTTTGACATTATATCTATATTCAAAATCACCAATCTTTAATTTCATTTATTCATTCAATTTCCATATATTTTCCCTATTCCAAGTATCATTAATAAACTATTTAATTTTAATGTAATTTTTGTTATTATAATAACTAAGGCAATTATAATAATCTACCTATTATTGTACAATGCAAAATTTACCATAGTAAGGATTAGAAAAATGAATGCAAGAGATTACTTATAAATTAACATTAAATTTAGTACCACTTTCTTTTGCTGTGACCCTAAGATTTCTGCCAGTGTATGAAAGAAATGTAAGGCCATGTTAGCACAATAAGATTTCATGTATTTTTCTTTTTAACAACCTAAGAAACTTAAATTGTTTATCGTCTCAAATATTTTACTTGAGGGGATGTTAAAATCAAAACCAAAAAAACAACCATTGTGCTAAGGAAAATATGATATAGGATTAAATATATTTTATAAAAACTTAGTTTACTAAAGAAAAATATATATCTATGATGCATAAGATAACAACATGCAGGTGGTTTTCTAGCTGTTCAACATTTACCTTTTAATAAATCTATTTCATGTCATTTTGCTTGTAATTTTTGGCTTTGCTTTGTTTATTTAAAAGGCCATATAAATATAGCATTCTTTTAGTGTTCCTCATAAGTGTTTTATTAAGCTAACTAATGAGTTCCAGCTTGTCTTTTGCTAGATACCTTATTTCTTAATGACCCTTGATAAGGGAAAATATATTTTTTGTCTACTATCTCTCTTTCTAATCAAAGCTGCAACCTTCTCATCAAAACTTAAGCCAAATGCCAAATCTGATTAGCCACCAGAAAGATTATGGACAGAAAATTAATTAAGGTCCACAAATGCCTGAACTTACATACTTACATGGAGTTGTTTTAAAGAATTTAAAGCACAACATGATTTTTATAAAAGAAACTGTTTTCAAATTTTTTAATGTAGATTTTTTTAAACCTATAAGGATCCTGAAATTATATATATATATAATTACTAATTATATATATCTAATTTTATATATATGTATATAATTTCTAAATAAATATATATTGGTCACTTGACAATAAATACTTCAGATCTTATTAATTTAAATTTAAACTTTTTGCTCAATAACAGATCTTAATGCTGTTTTCCTTTTGTACAATGTAGAATGGTATTCTTGGAAATCACCCCACTCCTACTCCCATCCCAACCCCCCAAAACTGTGAGAGGTATCTCTGGTATAAGTTAAACAATCTCCCTTTAAACAAATTATGATGACAGCATGCCAATTTAAAACTCTTTGTAGATAAATGTATCATTGGCTTAGTTACTGTCATCCCTTAACATCAATGCATTTCTAAGTAAATTACATTTAAATGTAAGATTAGAAGATAGAGGTAAGGGCTTTAAAATGCACAAATTGAAAAGGGCTAAGGCTAAATTCTAAAGTCTAAAATATAATTAGTAGTCATATCAAATTATTGATGGAAAAAGTGACTTAAAAGGAAATTTTGCTTCCTTATGCTTTTATATTGCAGTATACTGATTATTCCACTAAACTTCTTTATTTAATTTAATTTAATAATTTAACTTATGTGGTATTCATATTTATTTCCTGTGTTTCAGGCATTTTAGAAACGGCTGCAAAATCTGTTCTATAGTTTTTTCATTTTCTTTGAAATAGTTTTAGTTGCTGTGATACTTTAAGATAGAGCTACCAAATGCCTGCATGCATGCAATGTTATCAACAATCAACAGTGAACAGGGTTTATAACATGACAAAAGAGATTTGGTAATTCTAATCAGTCTAATTTTTCTTTTTCCATTTTAACTCATAACCAGAACAACAATTAAATGACTTTATTCATGTAAAAAATATTTATTTAATCTATGTATCAGCCAATCTCAGGAATACAAGGATAATAAATATATAGCCGCTGTTGACTCAAGGGAGGAAACAAGTTCACAGAGTTTAAAAAACTTGTCCAAGGTCATGTACCTAATAAGTGCTAGAGCTTTAGATATGACTTTATAAGAGTAACCAAGTAATGAAGTGGAGGATCAGTGGAGAAAGGGGAAATTCACCAACTCTGAGCAAACGTTAATTTAGGGCATAAAAAAAAAAAAAGGAAAATTAAAAGGAAAACTTGTATCTAGCATTTGACCACAAATGTACAACAAATAAAAGGTCATATGTTTTGTGAAGCCTCAAAAGGAAAACGTGACTTTGAAAATGATTTTTTTGGAAACCAGAAGAAATTACTAAAAAATTCTGGCATTCTAAACAGAATGCAAGAACACATACATGCATGTGCATTTTGTAATTGATTAATACAGTGTCACCAGCTAGATTACAGATACCTTTGTAATTCTCTTTAGTTTGAATACAAATCTGTAATCATAGTATGTATTTAGTAAGTACTTTTAAATTATTAAAATTCCAATGTATATGTAATGGGATATCTTTTAGAAGAAATGAATTACATGAGTTCAACTCCAGTGTACCTCTAATCTTTGAAGAAATAAGATTTCATGCTCAATTTATGTCATGGACAAGATGATTTGAAGACTCAATTTACTCCCTAATGAATTTCTCCACATCAGGCAATTATTTAATTTGCTACTATAAACGTTCTCTAAACAGGAAAAGTCTATGCCCTTAACAAGGAAGCATCTGCATATCATACCAGGAAAGAAAGAGCCCAGTTAAACTTCTTAGAAGAAAGAGAAGTAGACAATAACATCATCATCTAAAACAACAACATAAAACAAAAACAAGGAAATTCATGAACTACAGAGGAACAGGATTCTAATGTTGTAAGATTCATTCTAAGAAAAAAAAAAATAATACTTTCATTTTATACTTCCTGAAATTTCTCTTTTGTTCCTTCTTTATTAAATAAGTTTAACGTGAGTCAAATGAGTTCTTTGTTCTACTAATATCTGTATTCTCTTATATAGCTACTCAAAATAAAATTTATTTCAGAGCTAAATACAAGTGATATGTCAGGGCATTGGAAAATAGAAATCCATCAATTCATTTGATTTCAAGCTACCTGACAATGATTCATTATATTAAAAATTATTATTTTGTGGATACAACTAATTGCATAAAGTTGAATTCATTTTTAAAAATGTTCTTTGGCCTGTTTTATGTACTGTGTTGTTTGGATATGGTTTTTATTAATGAAACTAATATGACAATCTTGTCAGGACATTCGATAGTGTCATGTATAACTTAAAGACATTTCTAGAATTACTTAATAAAATGAATAGTAAGTAAATGAAGAAAAAAATCCTCCCTTCACATGGCTTAACCATATAATGTAACAGTGAATATACTTCAGATTAAAATGTTTGTATATATAGGCAATAGGATTTCTGCTTTTACCATTTCTTTTCTATTCATCAGTGTAGTAGAAGTTCTAGCCAGTATGAACAGTCAGGAAAGAGAAATAAAGGCATCCTGAATGATGATAAAGAAACAAAATTCTCTTTATTGGTAGACAACATGAATATCTGTGTAGAAAATCCAATGCGATCTACAAAACTATTTCTAGAACTAAAAATTAAATGGGAGAATCTGACACAGGACAGTCTTCTAGGGAGTATATGAATGCTCATTTTGTCATAGTGGGTTATATCATTGGATGGAGACCCATACAATGAGAGTGAAGGTATACCGACATCCTGGGGAGGACTGATGTTCTCAAATAAAGGGAATTGTATCTCTTGAGAGAAATGGTGGCTCCCAATGCATTAGGGCAGTCAAGCATGTCAAGCCCTTAACATTGTTGCAAGTATCTCTGAACATGGCCCTTCAAGCAATGAAGAGTGATTGTCACTGTGGGCCCTGAGGGGAGGTGGGAAGGGGTATTGAATAGGTGGAATCAGTGTAACTGTGGGGCAATGGAAGTGTTCCACAAGATTATGCAAGGATGGATATAGGACATGTTAAATTACACCAAAAAATGTATAGGGGCCTATAGGCTAAAATGTAAATCATAATGTAAAACATAAGATAACTAAAAATTTAGAAAATTGTATAGTCTAAAATATAGACCACAATGTAAACCCAAGTGTAACCTTGTTTGAAAGCTATTGTCTCAATATCTGTACATCAATTGCAATAAATATAGTATGAACATGTAAAAAGATTATTGCTGGGCAAGGGACAAAGTGTCTGATGTTGACTATGTGGGAGTACCATGTATTGTGTATATGAATTACTGTGGTCTAAAACTTTTGTGAAGACAAGCTTAATAATTAGAGAAAAAAAAGAAAAAGAAAGTACATAGACACTGAGGAAGAGATGGAAGAAATCTCCTTGCCAATATGCATACAGGGCAACACTTATTGCAGTGATGGAAGACAAAACATCAAAAACAAAGCTTTTTCATTTTTAAAATTTTTGATGCCCCAATTTATTTTTATTTTAATTTTTCTAAATTAATATGTATTTGATATCCAATCTTTAAGCCCATCACTATATTCCATTTTACTATTAATGGAACCTGACAATATATTGGGCTTCATTTTCAGGGAGGTTTTGGGCCACAGAGTGGTTCAGTGGTGGTGGGGGAGGAATACTGGTGTGGGGGGTTATTGTTGAGGGGTGCATGATTGGGAGGGAGTTCTCCAGGGCATATGTGTGGGGTGCATAAAAATGTTTGGATAGTTTCATAGTGGTTACAATTGGGAACAATGGCTGGGGGAGTGCTGAGTTCCTGACTGGGGGAGCTCTATCACATTCCCTAATGGAATAGCAACAATCCCCCAAGTGCAATGGCTAAGACCAATAAAGAAGGATGGTCCAACAATGAGCCCTTGATGCTAATGACTATGCTTGTGAGCCTGTGTGCCTGAAATAAGAACTAGGCCTAGAGCTGCAGGGTACCTAAGAGTTGCCTCCTGGCAGCCTCCATGTTGTTCAAATGTGGCCAGTCTCGAAGCCAAACTCAGCATATAAATGCATTGCCTTCCCCTCAGCATAGGACATGACTCCCAGGGATGAGCCTCCCTGGCACCAAGGGATTACTACCAAGTACCAGCTGATGATGTGGCTGGAGAACGACCTTGAATAAAAGGGTCAACTTAGACTAGCAGAATATCTCAGCCTACATGTAATATCAGGAGTTAAAAATGCTTTTTGATCTTGAATAAAAGGGGGAAATGGAAAGGACAAATGAGTTTATATGGCTATGAGTCTCCAAAAAAGAGCCAGGAGGTCATCAGAGGGGTTGCCCTTATGCACACCTCAACAGAGTCCCAGAGACAGGTAAAGTAGATACAACCCCAAGTATTGGGAGGGCTACAGAGATCCACAGGTTCTATGGTCATGGCAGATGAAGTTCAGTGCCATGTCAGTTGGCCTTACTTTGGAGTTTCTGTTCCTCAGTGTGATGGAGTTGGACTCAGATGTGATCTTTGTTCACAAGTCTCTCCTGTCACTTTTCCCAGACCTGTGGTTGGCGCTGGGGTTTAGTGTATATCCAGAGGAACTGAATCTCTGGACTGTCCATGTAATAGCCAGGCCCTGAGCCTCAACAGACTTGCAACTCCTATCCTCTGGTTTATTGGACTTACCCCAGCCAGCTAACAGGGAGGTGAAGAAGGTCAACCACCACACCAGGGAGCCAAGAATGCCTACAACTGCAAACAGGAGAACTGCATCCATCATCTAAGTTAAATCTAAGCACCCTCTTGATACAGAGGTGGAGTGGACATAGCCATCCCAGGGTCCACAGAATGGAGGAGTAGAGTATGGATTGGAGTGGACTGGCTGATGCTCTATTCTGGAATTGTTGTGATTAGTGATGGAAGTAAATGTGGTGTTGAGGTGGAAAAAAATAAAATAAAATAAAATTGATTTTAGTGCCAGTTTGCAAGATACAAAATCAATATGAAAATTCAGCTGTGTTTCTATACAATAGTAACAACTGAATATTAAACTTTTAAAATGTAACATTTACTGTATCATTAAAATATGAAGTATTTAGGATAAAGCTGACAAAAGACATAGAAGAAGCCTTAAGAAAACTACAAAACATTACTAAGAGCAATTAAAGAAAGCCCAAGTTTATGAAGAAATATACTATGTACTAGGCTCAGAAGATTCAATATTGTTAAGATGCCAATTGTCCCCAAATTAAAATTTTTGAGGAAATGCAATGGTCTTAAACAAGCTAAAACTATTTAAAGACATAAAAAAGAAGAAAGTTGTTTGGTTAACACCACCTGATTTCTCAAGACTTTTTACAAACAATAGTAATAAAAATAGTGTGATATTGACTTAAAGGTTGACAAATAGATCAAGGAAAGCAAAATATCCAAACACATAGGGATAAATGATTTTTAACAAAGGATTAAAGCCAATTCAGTGAAGAAAGGATAGGTCTTCAACAAACTGTGCTGGAAAAATTGGATATCACTAAGCAAAATACAAAAAAAAAAAACAAAAAAGTGCCCATACCTCACACCAAAACCAAAAATTATGTCAAAATTAATTGTAAACCTAAACATAAAATTTCTAAAAAAACAAATTTAATTCTAGGCAAAAAATTTTTTGACCTTGGATTAGAAAAATATTCTTAGATGACACAAAAGGCATGATACATGAAATAGAAAGTTTATAAATTAAACTTCAGCAAAAATAAAAATTTCTGCTCTTTGAGAGACTGAAAATAAAACCACCAAATGAGAGAAAGGCACTGCAAAATATATATCTGATAAAGGACTTATATCTAAAATATAACAAACTTTAAAATATTCAATAAAAAGATACCAAACAGTGCAATAAAAAAAATGAACAAAAGATTTGAATAGACACTTTGCCAAAGAAGACATCAAAGAAGCAATGAAAAGATGCTTGACATCATTAGTCACTAAGGAAATGCAAATTAAGACCATGAGGAGAAGCCAGAAATGCTATTAAAATGGCTAAGTTTTTTAAAAGATTAGCTAATGTGGTGAAGATGTAGAGGAAGTAGAATTCTCATGTAGTTATCGTAGAAATATAAAATGGCACAATCACATCAGAAAACAGATTGACAGTTTTTGAAAACATTAAATATATACCCACTATGTGAATCAGCTATTTCACTTCTAGGTGCCTGCTCAAGATAAAGGAAAGCACATATATTTACAGGGAGTTGTACATGAATGTGTGTTCAGGGGGAAAGTGAGCCTGGAGGAGAAGGCAGAGACGAGCAGAGTCTCTGTGCCTGGCTATGTGGCAGGAGGTCAGGATAGCCAGCAGTCAACCTTTAGTAAGAGAGCTTTGCCTGATGACTTGATCTGGACATTTTTCCCAGCCTCAGAACTGTAAGCCTATAAGTTAATTAATCTCATTGCCAAAGCCAACTTATTTCTCATATATTGCATTGGCAACTTTTAGCAAACTGGAAGAGATGGGTTTGTTATATGTCAATTATACTTCCCTGAAGATGTTTTTAAAAATATGACATTCCAGAGCCATCTTGACCAGAAATCCTTAAAGCCTAGATATGATTTTGTTTTTTTGTTTTTTGTTTTGGTTAGGCCAGTAAAAGAATTGGGGGGGGGGGGGGGGGCAGAGCTTGCTGAGAAATGGGAGAGAAGAATGGAAATATGCACCAAGATTTGATGCGGGCTCCTCTAGGAAGAGAGAGCCCTAAGATAAGATTTTATGATTTTTATCATCTGAAACGTGTAGATGAACCATACTATTTTCTGTGCTATATAAATGTTGTCTATCTGAGTGAAATATAAAATTATTTTTGAAAAAAATTTTAAATGAGATTTTAATGTTTTTATTCAGATATAGTTATTCTTTCCAGTAAGTACACTTAACAAAAATACAGACTTGTGTAAAGAGAGAAAATGCATGTTTTCATATGGCTTTCCTTTCTCCCATAAAACTTTTGAGAAAATATGAAAATATATATATATAATATATATAAATATATTTCTATATATTATATAAATATAAAACAATTGATTCAAATGTCTCATTTTTTTCCTAGAAACTTCAGACTGTATGTGTACATATGTGTATTTATTCACTTATATGTACACGTCTTTAGTTTTGGTTGTTAATTTATTTTCCCTCTTTTTTAAGCCTTTTATAAATCTATTAGACTTTGTATTACATAAGTAGTAATAACAGAACATCTAATTGAATATGAAAAAAAATTAATGTAACCACAATAGTCTGAGAAAAAAAATAGTATTAGCTCCCAACTAGTGAAATGCAGGCACTTAAACAAGATAAAGTATTCTTCTTTTCTCACTCATCTCTGGTATCCTGGCTGATCTGTTTGTTCAAATGATTGTTTCAGTGACCATCATGTGAGATTCCAATTTAATAATTGGTTTAAACAAGTAAAGGAAGCATCATAAAGTAATTTAAGTAACTCCCTGTTACAAATTGAACATTTGGAAATTCATAAAACATTTTCAGGGCCACATGCTTAATATGAATGTTTTTATAAATATTAAAACTTTAAAGGGGCTATGCCTTACATTTCTTCTTTTTAACTTGCATACATGGACACAATCTATACACTGCTTTGCACCTAGTAAGGATTTATTAAATACTTATTAATATGAGAGCATACACACAAGGAACATAAAAGAATATTATATTAATTGATCAGAAAAAAATGTGTCTGCCTATCAGATAACTCCTTATGCTGTCTTTTGTACTGTCTCCATTATTTGTAGGTTGAGCATATGATGTGAGGGTGTTTGTATGGAAAAAAGAGTAGGAAGAGGATCACTGAGCCTGCTGTCCTGGCATAATCCTGAAGTGATGGATAGGACTTTGTATTGAAACACAGAGTGGTAATGTTGTCAAGTGTTTTATTTTAAGTGCTTTTTTGAAAGATATACCATCATCTAAACCAGGTTCCAACCCTATCTGGTTTCCAGCTGTGTAAGCAAAGTTAGTGTAAATGGCTGGTGACCTTGGCAGACTCAATAAGGTAAGGTCCATGGTCCATCAGGTTTACGATCTTATTCCCTTGGATTCAAACCTTCTCTTTTAGCAACACCTTCATAGGAATATTTAGGATTTTGAAAATGGAAAAATTAATTACAGAGAATCAAAATAACATCTGGAGTGAGTTACAAACATATATTTAATTACAACAAATTTATAATGAAATGGAATACTGACAAATCCATGTGGTAACCAATATTTCTTTCTAAGGGTTTTGTAACATCATTTAATGAAGTTTGTGCTAAAGTATAACTTTCAATAAGTTAAAAATGTGCCTCCCATACGATTATAAAATTGGAACAAATGCCAAAGATTTTATTGGACACATTAATTAATGAAAGGACCAGGAAGATGTTAAGACTAGTTCAAAAAAGAATCAAGGAAGAGATATTTATAGATGGAGTCAGTCAAAGGAATGGGAAAATGAATGTGCTAATAAGACACACAAAACTGGTTAATGTCTGGAAGGACCATAAGCAGTAACATCCAGTGCTACCTTTTATCCTGAACAGAACTATTTATTGAATAAAAATACCCACATTCCTCTCAGACAAGAATCCTTTGCATTGCTCTTGGTTTTCTACATGCTAACCTCAACTTTTATGGAGTTTTAAGTTATGCTAGTTGATAGTAAACGGACAGACAAAGGTACACATACTTTAAAAAGCAGATAATTCTGATTTTGTCTAGGGAGCTACTAAAATGCCCAGTCCTACCCTGGAAAGACAAATTTGAGGTATCCTTTTTGCCTATTTCCTAATTTGGGATAATTTTTCATGCTGTTGGATAAAAGCACAGCCTCAGTCCCTTTTCATGGTTTCCAACCTTGAATTCCACATTTGTCCCCACAAGTCTGATCTTCTGCTTTCTCTATTTTCAGTATTGGCTGAAACCACTTCTAATGGGCAAGTTTTCTGTCTTCAACTGCTGCTGCCATTGAGATTTATTTGTCGTTGGATTTTACTCTTTTCTTCCTACATGTCCTCATTCATCAATTGCATTATATTAATGAGAGCCAGAGACTTCCTTTGGTCTGGTGGGAAAACATGCATCTTTTTCTCTTAGCATTTATTGGCTATTTACTACATGCCAAATTAAGTGCTTTCTCAATATAATTCCATGTTATCTATTTATTGTATATAGCAACTTAATAATCAGGATCATGATCATTTAATAAATCATGATTTCCTTTTTTCAGGTGATAAAAATGACAGCCAAGATAGAGGTGGTGATTTCCCTATTACCAGACCTTTAGTAAGTGGAGGAGCCAGGATTTGATCCTAATTCTTTATAACTAAGTTCTCATCCTTCTATTAGTATATTAACTATTTCTGCAAATGCCATTAATTTATCATGAATCAGTTTTCCTGACCATTTTAGTTTGCCAAAAACTGCCAATGCAAAGTATCAGAAACGGGTTGGCTTTTATAATGGGAATTTTATTTCGAGTTAAAGCTTACAGTTCCAAGGCTGTGAAATGTCCAAATCAAGACACCATCAGTGATGCTTTCTTACCAAAGTCAGCTACTGGTAATTCTGGTGTCTGACCATATGGAGAGATGGCTACAGATCTCCGCTGGGGTCCTTTTTATCCCCTCCAGCATCTACCATCTCTCAGAGCTCAGCTGTGAACAACCAGGCATGGGCTTGTGTCTTTGCAGGACTCCTCTCTCAGTCTCTTGGTGTTTCTCTGCCTTGCTGCAGCTGTGGGCAAACCTGGAGTCCTTTCTCTCACATGGCAGGATCAAACATGGCAGAGCTCCCTTTTTCTGTGTGTATCTGTCTCTCTCTCTTTGTATCTCTCTTTATATCAGACCCAGCAATAGGGTGGAGAATCGACCTGAGTCACACCTCACTTGTGTAGGCTAATCGAAGGGTCTTATACCCACAGGAATAGATTAGATCAAAAACATAATCTTTCTCCTTTATGGATTCATGAAAGAACTTCAAACTGTCACACTGACATACAATTCTACCTTAACTAATCTTTAAGTCTGTTCTGTGATTTTTTCTATCTACTTTACTAAGGTATCAGACACCAGGTCATAGAGCTGCCTGCATTCATGGTTATATGGCCATGGAAGAATGCCCTTCACTAGTCACAAACATTTCTCTCTTGCCTAACAGGGGTAGCTGCACTGACTAGTGTGACCCCAATTTTACCACTCCTTTCACCCTTTTCATCTCATCTCCCCTTTTTGCTTTGGCTCTTCTCTTTCAGTGTACTCTTGTTTGCTACATTCTGACAATTTAATTCTAGTCTGTTTTGGTGATTTCCAGCAGGATGAAATAACCTTGTACAGAGCACTGTTAATATTTTGGATCTTAGAGTTGTTTCACTGTGGTTTTTGCCTTTGCCCTCTTCAAATAATCAGCTTTTGTTTCTAGTTGATGGCCCAGAACCAAAATACCAAGTTTAATTTGCCTTGTTTTTGCTTACATTCAAAATTTGCTGCTACACCATTGGAGAAGCTTGATTTTCTCTTTTGTATTTCTAGGAGTCTGTGCATGCCTGACCCAAAGTAGGCCTTCAGTTTATATTTGTGAAAGAATAATTGACAGTCTGACAATGAAGTGCAGTGATGTTTCTGAGTAGGCAAATGGAGCATGGTAAGAGAAATTCTTGAAGGACAGCAAAATGCAGATTTTCAAACCAGTCGGGAGTTCCTATAATGGAGATAACAGATAACAAGTCAAGCGATCAAGCTGTATGATCTGCGGTTATGAGATAGTCTGTCTATACCTAAGAGAACAATGAAATAAATCACAATTTTAGTCCCCTATAAGTGTGACTATTAGGAAAACCATTAAATCAAGAGTTGTACACAGAGGAATGAGAGCAAACACATTACAGGAACTAAGTTGCAAGGTAAGAAGTTATTTATTCAAAAACACCAGACTACATGACCCAAGTGAAACAAGTAACAGGTACCAGTGCTATTTTCTCCTTAAATTAACCATGCCCAGGAGTAGACTTACTCCAGGCTGTCCATGTGGTCAAATTCATACATATCTTTCCATGACCATGGCAAGAAATGACTTAATGAAAAAGACTTGACATTTTATGTCTGTAGTCCAGGGAGTTTCTCTAGGTTCTGCCTCCCTACCTATTTCAAACTCTCTAGTCCTGTCCTATACAAGTTTCTTGTATATTCATCACTTTGTTGTGGTGGTTGTTATTATTACTGATTTTATTCCATACTGGATTATCTACTCAGGAGCTCTGCATTGATGAGCTGGTATTTTCTTCCTGGATGCTACCTTTCAGGTTCCCTACTTTGGATTTATGTATTGCAAGTACTAGGCAACCCTCAACCTACCCCTTGCCAGGTTGACCCTCTTAGGGTTTTGTACTTAAGCCCTTGTCAATGCTTGCACCTCTATATTTCTGAAAGGATGATGGCAGCAAAATTCAAATAGTAAGTGGGGTAATAGAAATTGTTATTCTTCCAACTATGTTTGCTTATTCATTTTAATTTGAGAAGTCCATTTAAATAAAGGTGTTCGCTTAAAATAGGCCAGAAGACCATAGCTAATAAGACAACATAAGACAGCCATATTCTTCTGGCTTGGTAAGCAGTAATCAAATGAGGGTAGAGAGTGGAGATCTCCCAGTGAGAGTGTTCTGCTTTAACTGCAAAAATTGCCTTCCCACATAATTGTTCTTGAGTTGGGAGAGGCTTGTTGCTTCCACTTTCCCTTCTAAGGAAGTTATGAGAAATTAAGTTGTGGAAAGAAAGTTTTTCCTCCTTCTCCCACATCCATACCCCAAACCGACTTTTCCTAATTAGTCAGAGAGAAGACTAATAGAGTTGTAGGAAGACTGATTAAATAAATACTTAGCCACCCAGGAATAACATCAATCACCATTTGGAGAGGAGGGAATACTGAGATGGTTCAGGTTCTGACCAGGAGGCTAGTTGCAGAGAATCTACCCCCAAATTACCTCTCCTCATATGTCATTGGCAGAGTATGGTAATCACGTCTATGTATCAACACTCCAAAGTTCCTTGGTCTCAGGTTATACTATAATGATATTAATACCATCTCTGGGCATATCTTAGAGGTAGAACAATTTCCTTCACAAGAACTGGGCCTTCAGTCACTCTTTAATTCATTCATCTGTTCTACAAGCAGTTTCCATGTGTAGTGCAATCTAATGTATATAAATAAAAAAGATAATGTTATTATGTTTTTATTATGTGAAAGTCCAAGAAATAAACAAAATACATTCTTAGCAGTGTTTCCCTGGCCTGGAGAGTAGAATCAGAAGTGAGAGGACTGTTAGGAGATCTTTTCATTTTTTTTCCCCCTATAAAAGGTTTGATTTATTTAGTTTTAAAATCAATTTTATTGATACATATTAAAAAGCATACAATTCCTCCAAGGTGTACAATCAGTGGAATTTGCTATGATCACATAGTTATGCATTCATCACTTCAATCATTATTAGAGCATTTTCATTATTTCAATATTAATAATAAACAAAAAAGCAAAGAAACAAATGAGAAAATCCCTCACCTCTCAATTTCTCTATGCTTCCCCCACTGTATGTAGCTGCTGTTTCTGGCTATTCTATCCAAAGTATATAACCAATGGCTTTTAATATAATCACAATGCTATACATTCATCATCTTAAAAATTCTAGAACAATTTCATTACTCTAGAACAATTTCATTTCTCCAAAAAGAAAGGACACCAAACCCCTTAGCATTCATTCCTCAGACCTACATATAATCCTTCATCATTATGCATTGATTTATATTTACATTTTATATATATGGAATCATACAATATGTAATACTCTGTGTCTGGTCTCCTTCACTTAGTATAAAGGTTTTTTTTTTTTTTTTGGTCTCATATTACCGTTGTGTAATATTAATTTACATTTGTTCATCTTCAAGGAAAAATGGTCTTATACAATTCTACCCATATTCATATTTCACATAATATATTTTGTTCATAATAGGGCAATCATACAGTATTTTTCCTTTTGTATCTGGCTTGCTTCACTCAACATCATGTTGTCCAGGTTCATCCATATTGTCATATGTTTTACAACTTCATTCTTCTTACCACTGCATAATATTCCATCATGTGTATACTCCACAATTTATTTATTCATTCATCACTTGATGAGCACCTGGGTAGTTTCCAGCTTTTGGCTATCATGAATAATGCTTCTATGAACATCGGAGTGCAGATATCTATTCATGTCAGTAGTCTCAGTTCTTTTGGGTATATACGTAGCAATGGTATTGCAGGGTACCACAGCAAGTCTTTATTCAACTTCATTAGGAAATGCCAAACAGTCCTGCACAGTGACTGTACCATTCTACATTTCCATCAACAGTGAATAAGCATTCATATCTCTCCACATTCATTCCAACAATTACAGTTTTCTGACTTTTTAATAGCAGCCAGTCTAATAGATGTGAAATGATACCTCATTGTAGTTTTGATTTGCATTTTCCTAATCACTAGTGATGTTGAATATTTTTTCATGTGTTTCATCACCATTTATATTTCTTTTTTGGATAGTCATCTTTTCAAGCCTTTCATCTATTTTTTAATCTGATACTTTGTCTTTTTATTGTTAAGTTGTATGATCTCCTTATAGATTATGGATATTAAACCCTTATCAGATATGTGATTACCAAATATTTTCTCCCATTGAATCAGCTACCTTTTGGCAAAGTTCTTTGAGTTGCAAAAGTACTTAATTTTGATGAGGTCCCATTTATCTATTTTTTCTTTTGTTGCTTGTGCTTTTGGCATAAGGTTTAAGAAACTACTGCTACCACAATGTATCTTGAAGATGTTTTCCTACGTTTTCTTTTAGGAGTTTTATGGTTGTGAGCTCTTATATTTAAGTCCGTGATCCATTTTGAGTTAATTTTTGAATAAGGTTTGAGATAAGTATCTTGTTTCTTTTGGATATGGCTATCAAGTTCTCCCAGCACCATTTGTTGAATAGGCTATTCTGGCCCAGCTGGGTGAACTTAACAGCCTTGTCAAAAATTGCTTGACTGTAGATGTGAGGGTCAATTTCTGAGTTCTCACTTCAGTTCCATTGATCAATCTGTCTGTCCTTATGCCAGTACTATGCTATTTTTACCACTGAAGCTAGGTAATACGCTTCAAAGTCAGAAAGTGAGAGTCCTCCAACTTTGTTCTTCTTTTTTACCATACTTTTTGCTATTCAAGATCCCTTACCCTCCCAAATAAATTTGATTATTGGCTTCTTGATTTCTGCAAAAAAGGCTGTTGGAAATTTTATTGGGATTGTGTGAATCTGTAAATCAGTTTGGATAGAATTGACATCTTAATGATATTTAGCCTTAAAATCCATGAATATGGAATGTCCTTCCATTTATTTGTCTTCTTTAATTTCTTTAAGGAATGTTTTGTAGTTTCCTGAATACAAATCCTTTATGTCCTTGGTCAAGTTTATTCCTAAATATTTCATTGTTTTTGTTGCTATTATAAATGGAATTTTTTTCTGATTGCCTCCTCAGATTGCACATCAGTAGTGTATAGAAACACTATTGGCTTTTGTATATTAACCTCGTATCCCACCACTTTGCTGAACTCTTTTATTAATTCTAGTAGCTTTGTTATGGTTTTTCAGGATTTTCTAGATATAAGAGCATGTCTTATATCAGCAAACCTATTAGCAAATAGTGAAAGTTTTACTGCTTCCTTTCCTATTTGGGTGCCTTTTATTTCTTTGTCTCATCTAATGGCCCTAGCTAGAACTTCTAGGACAATATTGAATAATAATGGTGACAGTGGGCATCCTGTCTTGTTCCTGATCTCACCAGGAAAGCTTTCAGTATTTCAGCATTGAGTATTGAGCTGTAGATTTTTTGTATGTGCAAATACCATATTAAGAAAGCTTCCTAGTCCTATCTTTTGCAGTGTTTTTCTCAAGAAAGGATGCTGTGTTTTGTCAAATGCCTTTTCTGCATCAGCCTACAGAATCATGTGATTTTTTTCTTCAATTTATCAATGTGGTTTATTAAGCTAATGAATTTTCTTGCATTGATCCACCCTTGCATCCCTGGGATAAAACCTACTTGATCATGATGTATAATTCTTTTAATGTGCTTTTGGATTCTGTTTGCAAGTATTTTATTGAGGATTTTTGCATCTATGTTCATTAGAGATATTGGTCTGTAGTTTTCTTCTTTTGTAGTATAGTTATCTGATTTGGTACTAAGTTGATGTAGGCTTCATAGAATGAGTTAGGTAGCATTCTTTCCAGTTCAATTTTTTGGAAGAGCTTAAGCAAGATCAGTATTAGTTCATCTTTGAATTATGGGTGGTACTCACCTATGAAGACATCTGGTCCCAGGCTTTTCAATTTGGGGAGGTTTTGGATGACTATTTCAATTTCTTCACTTGTGATTGGTTTGTTGAGGTCTTCTACTTCTTCTAAAGTCAGAGTAGGTGGTTCATGTGTTTCCAGGAATTTGCCCATCTCATCTACATTTTCTAGTTTTTTAAAATACAATTGTTCATAGTATCCTCTTATGATCTCTTTTATTTCTATGGGTCAGTGGTAATGTCCCTATCTCATTTCTGATTTTATTTCTTTGTGTCTCCTCTCTTTTTTTCTTTGTCTGTCTAGCTTAGGGTTTGTTGATTTTGTTGATCTGCTCAAAGAACCAATTTTTGGTTTCATTGATTATCTCCATTGTTTTTTCATTCTCGATTTCAGTGATTTCTGCCCTGTTCTTTACCATATCTTTCCTTTGGTTTGGTTTGGAATTAGTTTGCTATTCTTCTAGTTCTCCCAAAGGTGCAGTTAGATCTTCAATTTTAGCTCTTTCTTCTTTTTTAATGAAGCATTGAGGACTATAAATTTCCCTCTCAGCTGTGCCTTTGCAGTATCCCACAGTTTTTGATGGGTTGTGTTCTCATTTTCATTCGTCTTGAGATATTTACTGAATTCTCTTGCAACTTCTTCCTGGACCCACTGGTTGTTTAAGAGTGTGTTGTTTAATCTCCATACATTTATGATTTTTCTCTTTTCCTGTCCATTACTGATTTCCAGCATCATTCCATTATGATCATTGAAAGTGTTTTGTATAATTTCAATCTTTTAAAATTTATTGAGACTTATCCTGTGACCCAACATAAGATCTATCTTGGAGATGGATCCATGAGTACTTGAAAAGACTGTATTTCCTACTGTTTGGGGGTGTAATGTTTCATAGATGTCTGTTAGATCTAATTCATTTATCATATTATTCAAGTTCTCTGTTTCTTTATTTATCCTATGTCCAGATGTTTTATCAATACTGAGAATGGTGTGTTGAAGTCTCCACTATTACTGTAGAGACATCTATTTCTCCCTTCAGCTTTTCTAGTGTGTGCCTCATGTATCTTGGGGCGCAGGGGGTAGGTGCATAAATATTTATTTCTTCTTGTTTAATTGCCCCTTTTATTAATATAGAATGACCTCCTTAACCCTTATAACAGTTTTGCATTTTAAATCGACTTTGTCCAATATTAGTATTGCTTCTCCAGCTCTTTTTTAGTTACAATTTGCATGGAATATCTTTTTCCAACCTTTCACTTTTAGCCTGGTTTTGTCTTTATGTCTGAGTAAGGTCTCTTGTAGACACCATAGAGATTTTAATCTATAATATTAATATTATATTAATATAATATATTATTATATTAATATTTTAATCTATTTCAATCTATTTTTAATCCATTCTATCAGTCTGTGTCTTTTGATTGGGGAGTTCAAGCCAATAATATTCAAATAACTGTAAAGCATTGCTTACTTCATCCATTTTGACCTTTGGCTTTCAGTTTTTGTATCATACTATAGTTTTTACCCTTTCTAATATTCCTCATTTCTACACTCTTCTGCAAGTTTCTTACCCTTGTTTTTTCCTTTCAGGCTGCAGCACTCCCTTTAGTATCTCTTGTAATTCTGGTCTTTTGGTAACATATTTATCAGTTTTTCTTTGTGAAGACTTTGAACTCACCCTCATATCTGAAGAACAGCTTTGTCAGATAAAGAATTCTTAGCTGCCAGTTTTTCTCTTTCAATATCTTAATTACATCATACCACTTTCTTCTCTTCTCCATGGTTTCTGGTGAGTGGTCAGTACTTAATCTTATCAAGTTTCCCTTGTATGTGATGCTTTGCTTTTCTCTTGCTGCTTTCAAAATATTTTTTTTATCTCTGATATCTGTCATTCTGAATAGTAGGTATCTTGGGGTAGGTCTATTTGTGTTTATTCTATTTGGGGTGTGTTGCCCTTGTTGGACATTGATATTTATGTCTTTCATAGTGGTAGGGAAGTTTTCAGTCATTATTTCTTCAAATATTCTTTCTATCCCTTTTCCATTCTCTTCTCTTTCTGGGATGCTGATAATGTGTATTTTGTATTTTGTTTGTATTTCACGATGTCATTCAATTCCCTGAAACCCTGTTCTGTTTTTTCCATTCTCTTCTCTTTCTATTCTCCTGTCTTTTCCAGTGCAGATATTCTATCTTCAAATTCACTAAATCTGTCTTTAAGCATTTCAGATCTACTCTTATGTGACTAATGTATTTTTAATCTCATTCATCATGTCTTTCATTCCCATAAGGTCAGTTTTCTTTACAGACTTTCAAATTGATCTTTATGCTCATCCAGTGTCTTCTTTTTTTTTTAAGATTTATTTATTTACTTATTTATTTATTTCTCTCCCCTTCCCCCACACCCCAGTTGTCAGTTTTCTGTGTCTATTTGCAGCGTCTTCTTTGTCCACTTCTGTTGTCAGCGGCATGGGAATCTGCGTTTCTTTTCTGCTGTGTCATCTTGTTGTGTTATTTCTCCGTGTGGGCAGTGCTATTCTGAGGCAGGTTGCACTTTCTTTAGCACTGGGTGGCTCTCCTTATGGAACGCACTCCTTGCACGTGGGGCTCCCCTATGTGGGAACACCCCTGCATGGCATATGGCACTCCTTAAGCGCATCAGCACTGCACATGGGCCAGCTCCACATGGGTCAAGGAGGCCCAGGGTTTGAACCACAGACCTCCCATGTGGTAGACGGATGCCCTAACCGCTGGGCCAAGTCCACTTCCCACTCAGTGTCTTCTTAATATCCTTTATCTCTTTGGTCATATTTTCTTTTAATTCTTTAAAATGATTTATGAGACATGTTATTTTCCTTATTAATTGTCTCAAATCTTAATCTCTTCAAGATATTTGGTTTGTTCCTTTGGCAGGGCCAACTCTTCTGGTCTTCTACTATGGCTCATTATTTTTTGCTGATGTCTAGGCATCTGATATGTTGAATTTACTCTGATGGGCAATTTCTTTCTCTTGCCTATTGTTATTATTTTTTCACAGCTCTTCGATATTTGGTTCAACTTATCTTAAGTGTTCAAAATTGCCCAGCTTAAGTTACCGAAAACTGCCTGGGACTCGCTAATGGAGTTCATACATTCAACCAGGGGTTGGGTAGAAAAAAACACTAAAAGCATTTTCAGTCCATGTAAATTCCAGGGTGGCCAGCAGATGTTGCCTACTGACACACTTTTCCACATGTGCATCTCTGTCCATATTCCTTTGTTTTTGTTTGTCCAGAGCCAAGATTCAAAGAGGTCTCTACTGACCAAATTCACTGAAGAAAAGCCCCCTGACTCTCCCTTTTCCCTTCTAACAGTTGGCAGGGAGGAAGATGTCTGGTCTCCTCTCAGTCAGTTAAATGAGCCACGGATTTACCTCCGCTGAATATCTCAGGGTGGGAGAGAGAAAACGTTCCCAGTAGTTGGGAGGTTAGTAACTCACAGTTTGGTTTGCATTTTTGGCTTTTTTGTCTCTCTGTCCCTTAACCTCCTGTGATTGTGAAGCACCGTCCTGGTCTGCTGATCCCTAAAGCAGGTCCCTCTGTCAGATCTAGACTTTTTCTCTGTTGCTTTTGTGAGGGTGCTGAGCATTATTTGCTAACAGATGCCATGTTCCTACAATTCCTGATTTATTTTAGAAAAAAAATATGTATATTTTTATTTAAAAAGTAATTAGTTATATTTCTTAATGGTCTCCCCTCTTTTCCCAGGGAGAAAGCTGGAGCTAGAGAGTAACCCAGGCCTTCTTGGAACAGGGTAATCTGAACAAATGAGCCTAACTCAGATATGAAGCCTGAACCTTAGTGGGGTATATCCTGCTGTGAAACTCTGCAGCCAATGCTGACCCCACCTGTGAACTCCAAGGATTCCCAGAATGAGTTGCTCTTTCTTCATGTTCTTCTTCCACAGTGATCTTTCATTTTTTCCAACTTGATTGCCTCTAAACAAAAACAGACAGTTCTTTCCATTTTTTATAGCTTAGGGCCACTTAAATTATGATTAATTTTCACTGGCCCCATCATTTAAAATTCATCTTAGGCAATTTAACAACAACAAAAAGCAAAATAGATTATTTTTAAACATTGCAATAGGGATATGCCACATGCTGAATCTTTAATTACTGATTTATTATCCCACTCATTCTTCATTGAAGTCCGAGTGAATAAGTTTTTCAGTGATCCACTCTTTTCTTCCTTCCCCAATCTTTTAAAGCACATGAGTAAACTTTAAGTTCAGTGAAGCAAGAAAACAAAGTAGAAATGCATTTTAAAGCATAATTATTACAGAATGCCTCCAGTTGATGTCTTTTCAAAATGAATAACGTCTGCAAATTTAAGCTATTTCCACTCATCCACTTCTCTTTGTCTCTGGATCCTTCATCACATAATGAGAAGTTGATGAATGGTGAAATTTGAAGTTTTACTAAAGAAAAGACTAAATTGAAAAGTAAATGGTTTTCTCATTTTTGTATTCACAATAACTTTAATTGTAAAACAAAGTATCAGTGACTGAGATACTTAGTTGAAATATAAGCTCATTAAACACATTGGCTACATTGACAACTGGTAGGATTTCAAATTGCTTCTCTTGTACTTACCCTCCATTTTCCAGGTGTAAATATTTATACAGCTTGAGGTAAATTAATTCATAAAACATCAATAAAATATGTTAGGTGTTTGACCTAAGTCCCGAACAGTAATATGCATTTTATTTCTTTTTATACTGTGTATTAGCACAAGCAAACCTTTGCTCACCAAGAAAGTGTTCTTATTTAAATTACTGGATTCATATGTTTGCCAGTCTATTATAATTTTTATTAGAGATGTGTATTTTATGTAATTACTAAGATGCACCCAGTAGGGGTTCTTTAGTGTTTGTTATAATTCCAGTTCAATAGGAAAAATAAGAAAAAGGAATATTGCTTAACATTTTGATTACTAAGCAAATTAAAGAAATAATTACAGTTTCAGTAATGTCAAATCAAATGGATATACAAACTGTAATTAGGACTATATGTGTTAATTCACATTTTTACAGAACTAAAATACTTTAATTTCCTGAAATGTTCATTGCTAACACTACCAATCCCCTTTCCATCCCTTCCAACGTTCTTTTTGTTTTGTTTTAATGACTTTGAAGTCCTTTTGCAATTTTATCAATACATTTTCAGAAGTTTTGACTGAGTATAATATACCAAACTATATATTTTTAGGGAATATAGGATGCATCTCACTGCTGTTTAAACTATTAAACAAAATGAGGATACCGATTTGATACTTTCTGCATTGTTTTTCTGTTCTTCATTTTTTACCTGTAAGTGACTTTTAGCAGTGTGACAGTGATTAACGCAAAGTAAATGGAGTAGTGAAAACATGAACTCTAAATATGGAGATGTAGACCCCATCCCAGTTTTACCACTGAATACTGATAAGACCAGGAACCATTCACTTATTTAACTGCTAGTATTCTCAGTTTTCTCAATTATAAAATGAGAGCTATAGGATAAAGTACTTCATAGGAATGTTGTGAGAAGTAACGGAAAATAAGCAATCAACATATCTTAATAATTATTGTTATTATTTATTCAGATAGAAATAATTGGTCAACTATGGTTTTCAACTATTAACAAATTTTCCAACTTTATTTTTAAGTAACTAAAAAATTTATTTTAAGGAATAGAGAAAATGCAATTGTCCAAGGAAATAGCAATTCATAATCACCTTATAAGTTATTCCTTTTTAATGAAAAGAAGAGAACAAGGATGGGCATATTTTCTTTTTCTAGAACATTCATGAAGCAAAAAGTGCTTGTTTGACATGTTAGATCATCTCGAAATACGATTTCTATTCAAAGAACAGATGCGAGATATGAATCTAAATTTAAATGCATGTTTGTGTATATACATACACATATGAATATATTTACATAAAGAGAGAGAGAGGTTATTTGTCTATAGTGTGCTATTCTGTTTCCAATGTTTTTTCAGGTTGTTGGTTTGTTAGTACTAAAGCTGGCCTTCAGGGCAGACTGTTTTCTTATGCCTAGAAAGTGTTAACATTGCTGAAGATTATACCTACCACATGGGAGGTCTGCAGTTCAAACCCCGGGCCTCCTTGACCCGTGGGGAGCTGGCCCATGCACAGTGCTGATGTGCACAAGGAGTGCCGTGCCACGCAGGGGTGTCCCCCGCGTAGGGGACCCCACACGCAAGGAGTGCACCCCGTAAGGAGAGCCGCCCAGCGCAAAAGAAAGTGCAGCCTGTCCAGGAATGGCACCGCACACACGGAGAGCTGACACAACAAGATGATGCAACAAAAAGAAACACAGATTCCTGGTGCCGCTGATAAGGATAGAAGCGGTCACAGAAGAACATGCAGCGAGTGAACACAGAGCAGACAACTGGTGGAGGGGGGTGGGGAGAAGGGGAGAGAAATAAATAAATCTTAAAAAAAAAAAAAAAAGAATGTCTAGTAATCAGTGATATCGACCCTAGAAAATTTTAAGGATATTTTAAATATTTTGGGTAGTATGGGTCCATTTTATTTAATCAAAATGAAGAGATATATTCATAGAATCATGCATTATAACATTATCTAGATTTCTGTTGTGTTTCCTAGTACTTTTCATTTAGGAATGGACTGAATGGTCTGAGAACTAACCTATTAACTACAATGTATGTTTGAAAGTGGGGTTAAAAATCTTTGATCTCTCACAAGTAAAAATGTTGGGGAGTCTATAAATATCTGGGATTGCATGTTTCAGAGAATTATCAAATCTATCACAATCTTGTGACACTTTTAAATTGATTTTCATAAAGCCATGCAATTATTTCTGCAAATTAGGCATTTTCAGAAAGCATTAAAATGCACATTCACAGTAATTTTTTTCAAGTGATTCAACAATTTATAATTATATTGGCTATATTATTATTTTCATAGATATGTCTTTACAATGAATTAAAAACATTTATTATGTTAAATGCATATATGTGTGTATGCATATATATAGATAATCTTCAAAAATGTATTTTTTTTCTTTTGTATTAGGCCATTCATTAGGTATGCAGAAAATTTGTTTATAAGAACAAAAATACCTATCAGGATGATTGCATTAACCAACTGTTTCTTTTTGTAGCAAGATAATATTCAACTTTAAATATTTTACCAAAAATAGATTCAAGATAAAAATTAAATGACAAAAAGAGAATAATACTGCCTTGGTATTTTAACCTTATAAATTAAGGTTACTATCAGGAAATATTTTTACATAACACAATTCTATAATAAAATTTTATGCAATATGCATAACTATTAAGTTATTTACTTTCAAGAAAGAAGTAATGTTATTTGATGATGAGAACATATGGGGTTTGGGAAAGAAAAGGAGCATTTTATTTAATGACTTTGATCATAATTCAAGTTTAAATCAAATGTTAAGCCAGTAAACACAAAATATATCCTTCCCCAGTTTCTAAACTCTAACAGAATTAAATTTTATATAATATTTGAAAATAGTTATAAAATGAAAATAGCTTTCCTGGCACTTTTGAATTCATTGCAGTTTAAAACATTTTTCTAATACTTTATACAATGTCATTTTAATTGTTCTTTCTTTACTTTTTTAAAGATCTAAATTCAAAACTTAACAGATGAAATGTAAAAGTAGTTACATGACTGTAAAGATAAACATTACTGTGAATTTTTAAAAATTCTCCATATTTGACTTCATAGTCCTAAGGGTATAAAAACTGTATTTGACTTTAGAGTACAAAAATAATGAAAATAATGTTGCCTTTTTATATTTCCTACTACACAGCATTTAGTGTCATCAGATGGGCCACTGAGCTGTAAATATATAAATATCATCTAATGAATGTCATAATGTCATAAAAGACTGAAGCAAATAAAGTATTCTCTTTAGTATAGGCTTTACAGAATAGCATTCAATTTCTCTATTTCTTAATTTTTTGTTTTAAGATTTATTTTATTTATTTATTTCTCCCTACCCACTCCTTGTTTGCACTTGCTGTGTCTCTTTGTCTTCCTTGTTTCCTTAGGAAGAACCAGGAACTGAACTCGGGGCTTCCAATGTGGGAGGGTGGCATTTAATCTCTTGAGACATGTTTGCTCCCTTATTCCCTCATTTTTCAAAGTCTTGTTATTTTGATCAAAGACATATTTTAAGATGTCCTTGTTGGCAAAATATTAAAAATATTAATTCCCTTTTATTTTAGTTTCAGGAAAATTTGGATTAAAAGATATATGGCTAATTCTCAAGCAGAAAAGACATTATATGTTGAAATATTAGTTAAGAAATACCAACATACAGGCATCATTATTTTGTTCTGATACAACTCCCCTTCCCCAAATAAAAGACTTCCAAGGACTTTACATCAATATTTCACAATAAACTCCATTTTAGAAAATATTTATTGAAGAAATAAATTTAGGTTCCAGTTGCATTTATACTGGACCAAATCTCTGCAGGAATATTACAAAGTCATGTAAGGATAAGTAAGAACTTCAAAAATTGTGACAAGAGGTATATGAAATACATGAATATTTTTCTTTTATAATCAAGATTGTAAAAGAAAATATGATGTGGATTAAATTTCAAGATTAAAAGAAACTTTGTACTGATAATTTAAAAGTTATGCTATAAATGTTTCAAAACTCATTTTATAGCTAAACTATTTTTGCAGATTTTCCTTAAAAATACCTCAATTGCCTAATTAAGAGTTTGGGTGCTCATTTAGTAAAATTAAGTTTGTGTAAAATAATCAAATTTCAAAAATAACAAATTATATGTAATTTTTTGCCAAAGTAAATCCTCTTATTGTAAAAATTATTTATTGTTACTGAAATACCAAGGAAACTTTTTTCATTGTAATCTCTATAAGGGCATGTGAACTTAGTGGATGATGTTCCTTGAGGAGGAAATCTTTACCAACAAAATTATGAAGTGCAAGAACAATAAAGTTGTGATATTTATGAAAGGGGAGAGATACTGGGGTAGATGGTTTCTAATAAAAAAAATCACAGTTCTCTTATATAGCACATTTCATATGCTTATAAATTATCTTATGCTATATTTATTTAAAATACAGTGTTAAGTCAAACCTGATAATCAGATGACCTTTAAGGAAAAACAAATAAGTTATACTTTAGCTGGGGGATTTTTAAAGATTTACATATTGGTTCTTTTACCTCTCCCAATATTTAGGTTCATAGACATATCTTCATCAGTCTTCTGGGGATTGCCCTATCCTTAGTTTGTTAAAGGGGAGCAGTTATAGATTTCTAGAAAAATCATGCAGAAAGTGCAAAGTTCCCATATACCCCCTCACGTGCACTCAGTTTTCCCTATTATTAATATTTTGCATTAGTGTGGTACCTTTGTTACAAATGAGGAAACAATATTATTATACTATTAACTATGGTTTATATTAGGGTTCACTCTTGCTCCATCCTTTTACTAAATAATTTTTTCTTTATTTTTTATTTTTTAATTTTTTACACATTTTCAATTAATTTATTTTAGAAAAACAATGATTTACAGTTGTACCATATGGCAGGAGGATATCATGAATTCAACAAGTTAGTAATACAGACTTTCAAAACCTTCACTGATTAGTCCAAAGTAGAAAATTTTTTTCTTTATTTTTAAAGGAGCTTTAGATTACATAAATGTTATGTTGAAAATATAGGGGATTCCCATATACCCCACTGCCTCCCCCTCCCACACTTTCTCCTATTACCAACATCTTTTATTAGTGTGATACATTTGTTACAATTAATGAGCACATATTAAAGCATTGCCACTAAGCATGGTCTATAGTTTACATTCTATTTCACACCCTGCACTACTCAATTTTATAAGTTTTGACGAAATATACAGTGGTTGGTATCCATCATTGTAACATCTTGCGGAACAATTCTAATGTCTCAAAAATGTCCTAGTTACACCTATTGTTTCCTCTCCCTTCCCTCAGAGCCTCTGGTAACCACTGTTCTTTATAACAATATTACAGGTTTTTCCACTATTAGAATAATGTCTACTTTAATCCTTACTTGAATTCCCCTGTTAAGCTTGTTCACACCTCTCTCTTGAGGATTTGGGTATGGTGATGCCCACTCTGTTTCCAATTTAGAGGGATTAGATCCCATGGGGTGGATGGATGGAACGGTCTTGCATGCAATTGAAGATACTCTGCTTTTTGGGTTGGGTGCTGTCCATCGCCATGCTTTTATTAGTTTTCCTGAGTGAATCTGATGAACTAGAGAGCAGGTGTTGGCTGCAACTCTGCTCCATCCTTTTTGAAAGTACTGGGATCTGGTTCCTTCTCTTCCTACCTCCCCAATTTCTGCTATCATCCTAAAATTTCCAGTCTTAACCTTCATGATTAGGTTAATACTTTGGCTTTACAATATTCTGATACCTTATCTCCAATTATCTTTTCCTTTACTCTACCTTAACCACATTCTCCCAATGTCACTTGTTAGAACATCTCATCACCTTAAATTACTTAACTATAAAATCAGGCCAAAACCTCTCCCCTTTGCAGCTTCTCCCTCAACAGTTTTCTTTGGTACATTATGTCCATGGCTCTGAGCACCACTCTTCTATGTCTATTCTGTACTCCTTAATAGGTGTTTCCATCCATATATAATCAATCATCACTTCCTATCAATTCTCTATCTTAAATCCCTTGAATCCATTCATTTTTCTAATCTTGATCACTAACACCCCATCACAGCACTATTTCTCTCCTGGGATATTGCAAGAACTCCCTAACTAGTTTCTATGCCAAATGATGATTAAATATGAATGTTTTAATAAAAATTTCCTGAAAATACTTACACAATTTCCTATTGTTTTTAAGATAAGGTTCTAAATCCTAATCAAACCCAAACTTTCCCCCATTTTCTATTACTCCAGTTTTAGTCATGTATTCAAACTTTATCTTTAAGGGATTACATGCACTTCATTTTTATATATTAGGGCCATAATTAGTTTATCAGATTTTTCTCTTCATCTACAGCATAGCACACACACACATATATATACACACACTTAATATTTTACCTTTTTAAAAATTGAGAAAATTGATTATACATGTAACAGTACCATGGTGAGATATGAGGTTTACGACAACCATTTGTTCTGATTCATTTATCAAGGGACCAACATTTGTCTTATTTCTTGATTACAAAATAGATCTGGTAATGTCCTCCTTTCAGACTATCAGAAAATGCTGGGTGTTGCAACACCACTTAGACACTTACTGCAAAGTGAGGCTTCCCCATCATTTAGATCAATATGTCTGTGCTTCCATCCCAGGAGCCAGGAAGAGCAGGAAATTGCTAATTAGTGATAGAGTTTGGAAAACAAAGTGAAGTTCAATTGCCCTGTATTATGAAAAAAAGAGTACAGTGCTGTCATTTGATTTTGTGTTTGTGCTAATATTCTTGTATATAAACTAATCCTTTTGTTTTCCTTTCTTCTGAAATCACTTCATGATATATTACTGGTTTGTTTGTTTTTTCCCCCTTAAATTTACTTATTCCACTTCATGAGTTTTCAAATTCTACTGCTCTTGACAAACTAAGCTGTTTTGAGATGAGTCAAAAATGAATTGAAACACAATGCTATGATTGTTTTGATTTACGTTGATGCCTTTTTTAAAAAATCAATCCATCTTAGCATGATTTATACAAAATTAACATTCCCCAGCTTTCTCCTAACATTGACAAAATTTCAATCAAACATTGGTCATGGTTTTAAAATCACAGTTTCATAATTTGAACTAAGCAAGCTAACATTCATTATTAATTTAACTTAATGAAACATGGCATGTTTTATTCTGCCAAATCTATTAAATATAAAATTAATTTAACGTATTTGATTTCTTTCCATGTCAAACATTTTACTGAACATGCCTTATTATCCATTCTTGTTTTTGTTAATCTACTGTCCAGTCGTATGTTAGGAGAGAATTGAAGTTGACAACAATGACAAGACCTATCTCACTTTCAGGAGTCAAGAAATAATGTGGTTTCAAAAAGAAAAGGATTAGTAAGTGTGTTTATGCATGCGTATTTATGAGTGTGTTTGTGTGTATAAATGTAATGTTTGAGATGATTTCACTCAGTTGGAGAAAGTTTAAATGCATTTTAAATTCTTCTTTGCATTTATTATTTGCTAAAATTAATGCAGCAAAGTGAAAAAAACTCACACTACAGTTTCATAAGAGGCTTTGCAGGAAAAGTTCCTAAGAAGGATATAAAGTATCCTAGGGTCTTGGTGGACACATTCTTGGGGGAATAGACATAGATTCCTGATGCAGGGAACTCATTTCCTGAAGCAGCATGCCTGTTGGCATTTCTTGAGCAGGGTATGGCCCAATTGGTGGGCCCTTGGGCGGCTGCATAGCAGGTGGAGGAGCCATAATGTCTGGACATGGAGTTGCTCCATCCTCAGGTGGGGAGTGGGATTCCCCAACCTGGTGGATACTGTTAGAACTCCAACAATGCTGGCAGTAGCAGCAACTGGAGCAGCTGCTCCAATGCCTTTTCCCTGGAAAGTTATAGACTGTTGGAATGGTCCCCCAACTCCTAAGACAGAGCCTGCTAATCGAGCAGGTGACTAGGGAATTGGGACACCAGCTAGTACTCCTTCACCAGCTGCTATGCCAACTCCAGGCCTCCACCAAAAAGTGGTACTTGAGCGATGCCAGGATCTTTGGGGAGTGGTTCCTCCACAGTCAATGGAAACCAAGTTCTCTCCATGTAGCAGCATCAGACCCCAAAACCTGCTCACATTCCTTGGTTTGATCTTTCTGAGCTCATCACTCACCCAGGTCAAGTTCATATGCTTGTCAAATGCCTTAAAGGTGCCAGTGAAGATTTGGCCATCTTGTAGAATACAACTCATTCTATAATCAGTGTAATGCAGGATCTTGCTTCTCTTACTCAAAGTCAGGATTACTGTCCCACCAAATCCAATGTCTGCAGCAAAACTTCTGGATCTTTAAGACCTAGGAGAGAGCTATAGATAAAGGTCTGATGTAGGTTCTCTTACAAACAATGCAACCTGGGCAGAAGTTTCAAACAGTAGATGGAGCTCTTGGTTGCTCAGAGATGCTGTCCTACATTTGACATGGACTTCCACTTCTGGCATCTGCTGGTCCTTAGTTTGTCTCAGGTGTAATCTGTTCCTGACCTGCTCCATGGTGCTGCTGCTGCCTGCTAATCACAATAATCTCTGCCAGCTGCTCACTCTGCTCAAATGCATTTTCGATACCCATTACATCATATTTTTATCTAAAAATGAGCAAGTAGGTATATTTACATAGAAGTTTATCAAGATCATTTGTTAAAATATCATTGTATTTATCTAAGAGAAAGAATTATTTAGATATGCCTTTTTTTTCCCACCTAAACCCTATTTTGTTTAACAATATATTATCACAAAACTGCTATTGGAATTAGCATGTGTTCTCAAAATATTTTTAAGATTGCTGATTTTTAGAATGTGGTTTCTTGACTTGGTGTTCCTGTCCATCATCCATGAATGGTCTGGGATTTATACACCCTCTAAATTATATTCATTATGTTTTTTGAGCAGACAATTTTAGGAAATAGTCTATAACCTATATTAGATTTTCAAAGGACTCCATTATTCAAATAACATTTTAAAAAGAAAATACCATAACCTGAAACTCATTTGGCTCCTACTATGATGCTGAATTAAGATAGTTTTTAGTTCCCCCAAGCTCAAAAGAAAAATTACATGGGAAAACACTTGGGGAGAGAGAAAAAACTGAGAAACTCTGTTGTGACAGGCTATTTTAACTGGGATGTGAGTGTGTATGGGGGGGGGGGGGTCTCCTGTGGGAGGAAAAAATGAAACCAACTGTTGCAATGTTGCCTTTTCTTCTCTCTTCCATTTCTTTGGGGATGACTGCCCCCATATGTGAGACAACTAAGACTTCTGATCCATGTGTCCTCAAGAGTAAAATAAAAGTAGAGGAGGAGCTTGTACATTTAGGGAATTGAGAGAGAAATGTGAGAAAATATTTCTAAAAGTTGCTTCCCTACCCAACCTACTCCAGACCTCAAGAGTTGGTGAATGTGGAATCTAACAATAGTTTCCTTTCAATATTCCTTCTCCCAGGGATCTAAGTCTCCCTCTGGCCTGAGGAACTGTTCTGTAGAGTGAGATATCATTGGCTATGGATTTCATGTGCTCGGACTCTCCACTCTAGAGCCCTAGTATTACGATTTTCAGTGGCCTTTTGGAATCAGAATGAACTTCATCATAAATTTGGTTCAGATGTCAAGACTGATGATGCCAAACACTCATCAATAGGATATTCCTTAAAATAATGAGGAATTCAGGGGAGCACAGGGCAGGCTTTCCAAATTGACTGAAATGGCTTAAGAAAAAGCAAGAAAAAGAGACTTGGTGTTTTATGGTGGTTAAAGAATGAGATCAAGGTAAGGGTTCCCCCTTGTAGGCAGGGGCTTACATAGTTTGAAACTCCTGCTGGTGCCAAATGAAGGAGCAGCCAGGATTTCCTATCAGCTGTCTAAGACGTGAGGGTGAAGGATGGGTTGGGCATAAAATCTTTCAGTAGTCAAACAGCAAAAGATGGAGTCAGACTGTTATTACAGCAACCTGACCCCTAAGCACATTGGCCTTTTGAAGGAATGAGGTCTGATCTTTATCCCTGTGAGTTAGCTGTCAGAGTATTTGATGCACATATGAGTTAACAAGCAAAAATCTTGAGACATTTGAGGACAATAATTTCAAATGAAAAGCAACTTGGAGAGTTAATGATTCCCTCAGAAGCAAAACTGAGAAGGATGGACTAGTTCTTTTAAGTTAGCATAGTAAATATAAAATAGTATAACAAAGTGAAGAGACTAGAAATATTAAATAAAATTAGAACAAAAGAAAAAAGAGCAAGAGTAAATATGAGTTATGAGAGTAAATTAAGACTATAGTAGATAATACATAGAACAGAACCATTAAATCAGAAAACAAAATTAAGGAAATGTCCCAGAGAAATGACGGGAAGAACAAAGAAATAGAAAATGAATGACAATGTAAGAAATATAGAAGATAGAAGTGGAATTGCTAATATTTAATACTAGGAGTCACAGAAAGAAAGAGAAATAAAAATGGTAAGGGAAGAACTAAGTATGAAAGTAATGATGGCTGTTCTGGAACTATGAAAAAAAAACACAGATTGAAATGACCTATAATGTATACACAGAATAGAAATAAGGGAAAAAATCCACACTTAAGCGTGTAATAAAGAAATTTAAAGGTACTGAAAACAAAGAGAAAATTCTAAATTTTCCAGAGAAATTTGATCAAATATAAAAGGGTAAAAATTAGATTTACATCAGATTTTTCAACAAAAATACTGGAAGCAAGGAATTAATGCAGTGTAGTATTTTCAAAGTATTGATGCAAAGAATATAAGAGCTAGAATTGTATCTAAGAGAAGGTGACAAATATGAAGTTATATTAGAATTACTCTTTAATCTACAAGTTTCAGAAGCTTTGCTACACAAAGATCCATAGTGAAAATAATTTTAAATATAGAAGTTAAATAAAGCAAGAAAAAAATACAACAAACTTTGTAGAAGACATATGAATAAAGTTGAAAAATATCTTGGTAAAGTTTACTGATGTATTTTTAAAAGATAAGGAAAAAGATAAAATATCAGTAAAGATACTTAAAGTCTCTAGATATCTGCAATATGAAAATGTAGGAGTAGGGAAATAAAAGTGAGGGTATGCTAAATTTCATTAATTATTAAGAAGGAAATATAAATATTAAAGTATTATTAGGGTTGTAGAAGGTTATTATCTATTGGTGACAAAATATAAATTAATCCAGGAGACACAGCATATAAAACAATTTATCCTTCCATCAAATTAGCTTCAAAAAATGTAAAACAAAACTAACAGAACTAAAGTGAAATATAAGTTAACCTTTATGGTGAGAAATTTCAGTGCTCATCTTTTGATTATTAATAAATTAAGCAGAAAAAAATTCATCAAAACAATATACAATTTAAAAAATACAAGTAATAAGTTTGACCTAATAGTCATATGTAAATTTCTTCATCAAATAATTAGAGCATGAAATACATGCAAAAATGGATCATGAATTAGATCATAATGAAAATCACTATAGATTTAAAGAATGTATATCAAGTAGACCCAAAACTCTGGAAATATCATCATTAATTAGAACAGATTTTGGAAGATAAAGAGAATATTTTTATAAGTACAGAAATTTAAAAAATATTTACAAATAATTTATAATATAAAAAAGAAATAATGGATATTTTTGAAAATACTTAGAAGTGAATGATCATGCAAGTATATACCAAAACTTGGGAGAGGCAGGAAGAGCAATGATTTGAGGGAAATTTACACCCTTATATAGTTATATTGGAAAGGAAGGAAGCCAAAATATATCTATTCCAAGAAGTTTGAAAATAGTAACAGAATAGTCAAATGCTGAATAAAGAGATAAAAAATGTTATATTAATGAAACACAAAATAAAAACAAAATTAAGAATATTAATCAAGCCAAAAAATTGTTCTGTAAAAACATGAAACAAGAAAAAGACAAATTTCTGTTAAGATGACCAGGAAAATAAATGGCACAATTTAACCATGCTATGAAAGAAAAGGTGGATACTAACTGTGCAGTAAAGATTTAAATGCTAAGAGAATCCTATTGCCAGCTATATGCCAACATGGTTTTACTGAGGTGAAAATGGCATATTTAAAAAAATAATATAATTTACAAAAGATGATTCAGAATATTAGAAAGTTGAAAAAAGGTTATAGTTATTAAGTAAATTGAAGCATTGGTTAAAACATGTCCAGAAAACAAAATCTCAGTTTCACATGTTTTCTCAGGTATTATACCAAACTTTGAAAGATGAGATCATCCATCTCAGATTTAGTCATTTACAGATGTAAAAAAAGGGGGAAAAACATTCATTTTTATGAGGAGAGCATATATGATTCCAAAACAGAAATTATATGAAATGATAGAAAACATGCAGAACTATTTGGTTCTTTCTATATATAGTTTCTATGTACAAGACACCCCAAAACAAAATATTAGTAAATGAAATTCAACAGTGTTTTAAAAAGATAATACAGTCAACTGATTTTCAGCAAGTGTAAGCACCATACAATGGGGAAAGAATAGTCTTCTCAACAAATGGTGCTGGGAAAACTGGATATCCACATGACAAAGAATGAAGGTGGACCCTTACCTTAGATTGTATTTAAAAAATAATTAACTTGAAATGGATCAAACATCTAAATTTAAGAGATAAAATTATGAACCCTTAGAAGAAGAAAAAAGGAGTAAATATTTACAATCTTGGATTTAACAAGTGTTTCTTAAGTATGATACCCAAAGCAAGGCAACAAAAGAAAACTAGGTAAGTTGGAATTCATTAAAATTTCTCTGACTAGGACAATATCAAAAGAGTGAAAAGACAACCTACAAAATGGGAGAAAATGTATGCAAATCCTGCATCTGATAAGTGTCTAATATCCAGAATATATAAGGAACTCCTACAACTCAACAACAAAAAGACAAACAACCCAATATTCTAAAAAATGGACAAAGGACTTGAATAGACATAGACATTTCTCCAAAGAAGATATACAAATGACTAGTAAGGACATGAAAAAATTCTCCATATCATTAGTCATTAAGGAAATGTAAATCAAAGCCACAATTAAATACCACTTCACACTTACTAGGATGGCCATTATATATACATACAAAATTTTAATTATAATATATATAATTTTAATTTAATTTTACACTTAAATGTTTAAAATGGGAAATTTTTTAATGTATTTTCCCACTGTGTGTGTGTGTGTATATATATTTGGAATTCTTGTACATTGCTGGGAATGTAAACTGTGTAGCTACTGTGGAAACCAATTTGGTGGTTCCTCAAAATGTTAAACTTGGAATCATATGATGCAGCAATTCTACTCCTTGGTATATAAACAAAAGAACTGGAAACAGGAATTCATACAAATACTCATGCATGACTATTCCTAGCAGTACTATTCAAAAACCAAAAGGTAGAAATAGCCCAAGTGTCCATCATCAGATGAATGAATAAGCAAAATTTGGTATATCCATATGTGGTAGATTGAAATAGTTACCCTAATAACCCATGCTATTAATCTAAGTTGCATCACTGTGGGTTTGAAACCATTGTAAATAGAACCTCTTAAAGATGTCATTTTTAGTTAAGATGTGGCCAAATAAGGCAGGGGTGGGTATTAATCTGGATTATTGGAGGCCTTCTAAATAAAACTGGAAGTCACAGAAGCCAGAAAGGAGAGGTCATTGCCATGTGATGGGAGAACCCCAAGGGTTTCTAGCATCTGGACTAGGAACTAGAATTCTGTTCTTTGGGGACAAATCATTTGACTTTGGATTTCTTCTAGCCTACAATCGTGAATGAATAAATTCCTGCTGTTTAAGCCAAGCCGTTGTGTGGTATTTGTCATAGCAGCCTGGCAAACTAAGACACAATATGATGGAATATTTATTCAACCATAAAAAAGGAATGGAGTTCTGATGCAACTATAATATGGTTAATTCTTGAAAATATTATGCTAAGTAAAAGAAGACAGAACAAAGAGACAGATATTCCATTTTTATGAAATATCTAGAATAGGCAAATTCATAGAGATAGAAAGTAGATTACAGGTAACAAGAGTCTGAGGGAATAGGAGAGAGGGGAGTAAGTTTGAGGTTATGAAAAGTTTGGAAGTGAATAGTGGTGGTGGCTGCACAACAGTGTGAATGTAATTAATGACACTGAATTTTATACCTAAATGGTTAAAATGGGAAATTTTGTTATATATTTTCCCCACAATAAGCAAAAAACTATAATAAACATATATTGCCTTGAATCCAGATATTCAAGGATAATTTAATATAAAAACACCCAAAAGTTTAAGTACTTCATTAAAAGATTAAAAGAGAAAAATACATGAACAAGTCAGTTATGAATAAAAAATTGAAATACACAGATCTTATTTGGAGCAGCAATATTTTTGACATCTTTATATTCCTAATGTTCAAAAGAATAAACTTCATAAAGTAAACAAATTTATCCTTGCCATTCTTTCCCATGCAGTTTGTTAGTAACTCTCATTACCCACGTTTTAACATTTATTTTATGTTTGACCTTGCCAAACACAACTCTCAATACGATGATTATAAAGTTATGTGTGCCTTGATCTTGTAGCCTGTAAAGATTTTATTCCACAATTTGACATGTAATTTTGATAATAAATTCTGTTGGTATAATTTTCTACTAAGAAATCACCCTTATTTCATATTAAATCATGGGTTCTCTGACTTGTCACTTTCTATTGATGCAACAATAGTAATATAGCTAGGATTTACATAACTTCTTCTTAAAATAGCTTAAAGCATTTTACCATGATTTTTTGTTCCCTTTTCCCTTTTAAAAGTTTCTGTCAGGTTAAATAGAGAAATATTTAGGTAATATATTTGATTAAGCAATAATAAGAATGGGACAAAAGCCCATTTTGTACAATTTCATACTATGATTCTACATAATTTATTCATTAATTCATCAAGTATTGCAGAGAATTTACCAGGTGCCAGACACTATTCTATGCAATGGTGGTGGCTACTTTCTAATCAGTTTGCAATAAAAAAATGAATAAAGAAACATACAAAATAGATACTCTTAAGAATTAAAAGAATTTTACATAAGGGAATAAACAGCTACTTTTTCCTGCGTGGTCAGAGTACCATATAGAAGATGGCATTTGAGATCCTATGTGAATCAGGGAAAGGAAATCGAGGGAAGTGCATTTCATGCATAATTAATACTTGTGCAAAGTTCCTAGCTTGGAAATGAGCTTGGGGTTCTGGAGAACACTGTGTGAAGGGAAAAGTGGTATTTAGTTGGCCAGAAAGAAGGTAGTGTGGCAAGTGGTTGATGATAAAGGAAGATGGGCCTACATGTCTACATTTGAGTTATCTCAAATGTAGGTATTTTATGAACTCTAGTTCAAATAATTTGTAGTTCTAGGATAGTCAGTGTTCTTAAAGCTATATGCTATTAGTGAAATTGTCACATAGATACTATATTTAATCTGCTTGAAGACAAACTACTCACCTTGAAAAAGAAAGCGCTCCGTGGTTTCATGGTTTGTTTACAACATAGCTATTTTAAAATCTAGAAAATCTAAATTCAATTTTCAAAATTATTTTTATGAAGTTGAAAAATAAAGAGTTCTATAACCCTATTATAAGACCTGAAGTAATCTAAAGAAATTTCCTCTGAATCCACACTATTGAAACCTAAGAATACTGCTTCCCAAGCAGCCTCTCAAGTTTTACTGCCTTTGCCCTTCCTGGAGAAGGTGTGCCCTCCCTTGCTTCTGATTGCTGCTTACCCAATACTTCTATTAAAGCCTTAGTAGATCGCTAGTCCCTTTGAGTCACATGCCCTCAGGTTGCACCATTAGGACCCCCTCATTTTTTAGTTAACACTGTCTTCCCTATTATTCTCCATCATTTACTGAAGGCACTTGCTTTATATTCTCTCTCTATCATTTCTCCTCCTTTCTAGATTATTTTAATACCCACTTATATGATCAATGCAATACCCTAACTGTACAGCATTTCTCATCCTCCATTCACATTAGCCACTACTGCATGGGCATATAACATGCCTTGCCATTCCCCAAAAGAACCCATTCTCAAAATTTAAATTTCTAGCATTCACTCACTAACCATCACCTCCTTCTTTCTATCACTAATACCTCAAGTGTAAAACAATATTTTTTTCCATCCAGGAGCTCTCATTCATTGACCCCCCTACCATGTTTTCACTGAAAGTAACTTTTCTTACACCTCAATTTCCTCATTATTTTATATAAATTCATTTTCTGTCTTCATGATCACTATTCCTGCCTACACTAAGTCCCTTGCCCCTCTTTCTCATCTTGATTCTTATTTGGCAAAACTTCAGCTCTATTTAAGTGAGTCTCTCTACTTAATGGTGTTTTCCTCTTAAAACAGATCAACTGTCCCTGCTCTTTTCCAAAGTCCTCCCTAGAGAAAAACATTAGTTATTTAATTAATTTATTAAATTGTTTCACAAATATTTATTGAGAATACACATACATATTTTATAACATGATCAAAAAAAAAAAACCTTTCCAGTTTCATGATGTTTTTGGGGTCTGATTTAGGGATAATAACCTGCAAAATACGAAAAGCAGGAAGACATTTAATTATAACATGTTCTAATGGCAGTATTTACACCCTATTATCCTGTTGTTGTATTGCTTAATTTTCCTTGGCATTCTCCCAGTTCTCTAGAACACATAAATAACATAACTTAGAGACATAATCTATACTATAGAGAATAAACATTGACATTTTAGTTAGCAAAATAATTACCAATAATTCATGTACATATTTCCTAATTTCACATGTGGTTACTATATATACTAAATATTAAATTATATTATATATATAGTATATGTAATATGAGATATTTTTTCCAAATTCACTCACAGACACAATATTTTCCATAATCACAATGTTCAAGTGACCCAGTCTTTCATATTAATTTGGTTAATACTTGCTCCTTTCTAATGTGTACATAAAATATAATTAACAAAACACATTGGTAATATCCTTATACACACGTACATCCCAGTCATATTCAGATAGCCATTTCTTTTTCATTTATCTACACAGTGCAACAGTAACTATGCAGAGTGACTTTGTTAGGACACCTGTGCCCTCGCTGCCCACTCATGGTACCAATTAGGGGTTAGAAATACAAAGAGCTATAGGAGAGGAAGTACTGTAATTATTCTTGGCTTCCACAAACCTCCCATTAAGAGGAGTTCCTCTAATTTTGAGACCATTTTCTATTAAGAGAGTAACTTGATTAGCATAATGTTCAAAATAGAATAGCCATCATTTCAGTCAAAATTTTACAGTAAAAATATATTTTTCTTAAGACTGTCAAGACTATCAATCTAGGGAAATGGATGTGGCTCAACCAATTGGTCTACCATATAGGAGGTCTAGGGTTTGATGCCCAGGGCCTCCTGGTGAGGGCAAGGTGGTCCACACAGTGAGCTGGCCCATGCAGAAATGCAGCCATGTGCAGGAAAGCCACCCTGTGAGGGAATGCCAGCCAACTCAGAGAGCTGGCGCAGCAAGATGATGCAACAAGAGACACAGAGGAGAGAAAATAAGAAGGTGTAGCAGAACAGGTTAGCTGAGGTGGCGCAAGAAGGTAATCGCCTCTCTCTCACTCTGGAAGGTCCCAGGATCAGTTCCCAGAGCTGCCTAATGAGAATACAAGCAGATACAGAAGAACACACAGCTAATGGACACAGAGAGCAGACAATGGGGGGAATGGGAATAGGGAGGGGGTATAATAAATCTTAAAAAAATAAAAGACTATCAGTCTTCAAGACCTATAGAACATATGCAGCCCTCTCAAAAAGTTAGGTATTATAAGAGATGTTTGACTTTGTTATATACAATCACTGAGACTCAGTTGGGATGTGAAAATGGGTCACTGTGACAGTGGGTCTTCTCATTATTGACTGAATTCAAGAGGGTTTGAGAGTTGAAAGAGGGCTTGGAGATAATCTACTCTAAATATCTCTCATTTGGCAAGTGGGGAAATGGATGTCTGAAGAAGGTAGTGATTATCTGATGTCCCAGAGTGAAGGAGATAGCAGAGGTCAGTCTTCTAACTCACTCTGAACATGTAACAGGGCAAAGCTTATCTTCAGATACTCTCAGGTCATTTGGCGGAATACTCTACCTTCAGTAAGGTAATGGATATTTCAAGTCATTAGCTTTCCTATATCCAAGAACACATTTAGAGCCTGTGCAACTGAGAAGATGAAATTGCCATTTACAGAGATGGGGAAGACTAAGACTGAGACTGTAGCAATTTCTTATACTCTGATCCAGTATATCATTAACATTTCATTGCAGAAATTAAGTAAATAACATAACAACTCAAGATTTATGTGGATAAACTTGTGTAATACAAACATAAACTCCCAAGTTTAAATTCAATCTTTGTATATTTTATATAGACATTAGGCACGTTATTTTTAATCTTGTAGAGCCAGTTCCTTAGCCATGATTTTGGGGAAAATAATAATTATCATTATTAACTTGTTAGCTTAAGGCAAGGTAATAGAAAAGAATTAAACTCCTGCCATTTCATCTTCTCACTTACCTTTCTGTGAGTTTTGTTTTTGTAACTTCAAATTGTTATTATAATGTATTTGTGAGTCGTGTATGCATTTGTGGTGGTTCTTTTTATTATATTGTGAAGATTGCTTCTTTTTAAACTATATCCAGTCCACAGATAATAACAGCAGAGTATTTATCTATGAACTGGATATGGTACAGAGTGAATGCTGTTATTGCATTGAAGGATATCAGAAGGCAGTACGAATTCATGGAAGCACTAGAAATGAAACCTATTATTAAGGATGAAAGGATCTTTTGGTCTTGTTGAGATGTAACCACAAAGAGACTATTACTTACTCTTCTCAGTCTCTATCAAGAGAGGCAAAAGTATGTTTCACAAACTAGGGCAAGAAGATTTCTTTCTGTTAAGAGAGAAACTGACCATTTCAGTCACTAGTTTTAGTTGTTAAAGAAGGTTTTATGTTCTTTTGTGAACATTGTCACTAGCAATTCTTCCTGTGCTTTTGAAAATTCAAGTCATTCACAGTGGCAGAGTAAAGGGTTTTGATGGTCCTTTGATTTCCTTCATCACCAGAGACCCAAGTACAAGTTCTGTAAGATGTTGAGAACTCCCAGAAAATATTTTCCAGAGGCTTGAAAAACATTGCTCAGTTTTTAAATTTCTCTTCGAGTTAAACAAACCTCTCTTTCCTAGAAGTAGTCAATTACAATGTATTCCTTTAATTCAGATTCTTTGTTAAAATTTGGGAAGTGCTTCCACTTTGGGCCAAAATGAAGTAAGAAATGTCCAGATTTACCCACCAATCTTAAGCAACTAGAAACAATACATGTGAAACAATGCTTTTCAGACATTGGAATAAAGGCAGAGAGAAGGGTAAATGACAAGGTAAGCCCTATAAGTGCCTTAGTTCACTGCCTGTAGATTCTAGGCCATTGCACAGTGATTGGGAACCTAAATAGACCTTGGCAGCCTCATTGAATATAAAAGGCAGAGATCAGAGTTCAGGGAGGTCAAAATGACTAGAATTTGTGGAGGCACAGTATCAGAGGAGAAAAATAGCATGACAATGCTCTGAAGAGGTTGTCTTCTCAAGCCTTTGGTTTAGTATTGATCTGCACATGCATGAGAGGTAACTTCCCAAAACTAGGGACTAAAAACACCAGAAAACTATTAAATAGAACAATTTTCACAGAGCTAAAAATAGTTCTTATTCCCATAGGCTATAATGGGAATCTTGTAATACATAGGCTATTGAGTAGAATTGTCAGACATTATTGCCTTATTAAAATCCAACAAGTGACAACATAAAATTCACAATGTCAAGTACCCAATTAAAAACTCCTATGGGGATTGTGGGAAGATGGCATCAGACTAATAGGCAGAGCATGATGTTCCCACAAAAACAATGGAAAAAGAGCCAAAATCTGTCCAAGAGACCTGCTCTGGGGATCAGCAGACCATAATAGTGCTACACAACTCCTAGGAGGGTGAGGGATGGAGACAGATGAAGAAGCCAAAACAATACGTGTGAGTTACCAAGCCCCCACAGTGGCTGGGAAGGGCTCCCCTCCCCCATCCCCAAGATATTAAGCTGGGGTAAAAACACTGGTTCACTGCAGCTGAGAGGGGAACAGACATCTCCCTGTCAACTGTTTCAAGGGAAAAGAGGGGGAGTCAGGGAAGTTTTCTTCAGTGAATTAGGCCAGCAGAGCCTGCTTTGAATCTCCACTCGAAGAATCAACAAAGGAACACAGAAAAGCCAAGACCAAAACATCTCTGCAGAAAGGTGCACTGATGAGCACCATCTTCTGGCCAGTCTGGAAATTGCATGGCCAAAAACTGTTGAGGGTTTTCCCTGTATCCTAACCCCTGGGAGAAAAATCTGTGCCCCATTAGTGAATCCCTGGCCTGATTTTGGTAACTTAAGCAGGAAAACTTTAAAGATTTAGAATAAATTGAACCAAATTTCAAAAAAAGAGCTGTGAAAATAGAAACAAGAGGCAAGAGGGAGAAATTGGCCAACAAAATAAATTCACCAATATATTTGAATAACTAGATGTCAGCCAAAAAATTATAAGCCATACTAGGAAACAGAAAGAGATGGCCCAGCCAAAGGAACTAACCAGATATCCAGAAAAGATACAGGATTTAAGACAATTAATCAGTGATAATCACACAACTCACTAAATCATAAGAATTTAAAGAGAATATGAGTAAAGAAATAAAGGATATTAAGAAGACACTGGGTGAGCCTAAAGAACAATTTGAAAGCCTGCAAGAAAAGCAACAGACCTTATGAGAATAAAAGACATGGTGGATGAGATTAAAAATGCATTAATTGAGTGGATGTGGTTCAGGCAATTGAGTTCTCACCTACACCATGGGAGGTCCTAGGTTCAGTCTCCAGTGCCTCTTGGAGAACATGGGCAAGATAGTGAGATGGTATGATGGGCAGGCATGACAAGCTGATGCAACAAGGAGACATAAAGAGGAAAGACAATAAGAGACACAACAAAGCAGGGAGCTGAGGTGACTCAAGTGATTGAGTACCTCTATCCCACATGAGAGTTCCCAGGTATGGTTCCCAGTGACTCCTAAAGAGAAGATGAGCAGACACAGAGAGTACACAATGAATGCAAACAAGGTATGAGGGATAAATAAATAAATCTTTTAAAAAAACTACATTAGAGACACATATGTGCAGATTTGAATTGCTCAAAGACAGAATTAGTGATTGTGAAGACAGAACATCTGAACTGGAAAAGACAGAAGAACAGAAAAAGAAGAGAGTGAAAAAAAATGGAACAGGGTCTCAGGGAATTGAATTACAATGCGAAATGTGCAAATATTCATATGATTGGTGTCACAGAAGGAAAAGAGAATGGAAAAGGGGCAGAAAGAATATTTGAGGAAATAATGATAGGAAACTTCCCAACTCTTATGAAAGACATAAATATCAATATCCAGGAAGGACATTGCACCTCCAACAAAAAAATCCAAATAGACATATCCCAAGACACCTACTATTCACTTGACAAATAACAGAGATAAAGAGAGGATTCTGAAAGCAGCTAGAGAAAAGTGAAGCATCACATACAAGGGAAGGAAACTCAATAAGATAAAGTGCTGACCTCTCATCAGAAATCATGGTGGCAAGAAGAAAATGGTATGATGTATTTAAGGTACTAAAAGAGAAAAACTGCCAGCCAAGAATTCTGTATCTGGCAAAGCTGTCTTTCAAAAATGACAGTAAGTTCAAAGTCTTTACAAACAAAAACTGAGAGAATATGTTACCAAAAGATAGGAGTAGAGAACCAGAGATACTAAAGGGAGTGCTGTAGAATGAAGGGAAAAAACAAAGGTGAGCTATTTGAAGAAGAGTGTAGAAATGAAGATTTTTAGGAAGGGTAAACTAAAGAGAAAGAAGACAGACAATAGAATGATATGACAACAGAGAACTAAAGGACAATATGGATGAAGTAAGTGATGCCTTTATAATAACATTGAATGATAATTGCTTGACCTCTCCAATCAAAAGATATAAACAGGGAAGTGGCTGTGGCTCAGTCAGTTGGGCTCCCATCTACCATATGGGAGACCTTGGGTTTGTGTCCCAAGGCCTCCTTGTGAAGGCAAGCCCACCCATGCACTGCAGAGAGCTGACGGCCTGTGCACTACGGAGACCTGACAGAGCAAGGTGACCTAACAGAGGGAAACAAACAGATACAGAAAAAACATGCAGCAAATGGACATGGAGAAGAGACAGCAAAAAACAAACCACAAGGCGGGGGGGGGGGGCGAGTAAATAAATAAATAAATAAATGACATAGATGGATAGAATAGATTAAAAATAATATGAGCCATCTATATGTTGTCTCCAAGAGATTCACCTCATATGAAAGGACAAAACTGGATTAAATGTGAAAGGCTGGAAAAAGATATCCATGCAAATAGTTATGAAAAAAATTTATTGGACAAAATTAATTTCAAATGCAAAACTGTTATAAGGGATGAAGAAGGTCATTATATATTAATAAAAGGAGTAGTTCACCAAGAAGAATTAGCTATGCTAATATTAGTGAAGCTAACCTGAGTGCCCCAAGATATATAAAGCACACATTGGCAAATCTGAAGGGAGAAATAGATGTCTTTACAATAATAGTTGGAGACTTCAATACATGATTCTTAGTATTGATAGAACATCTGGGCAGAGGATAAAGAAAGAAATAGAACTTGAATAATATGATAAATGAACTAGACTTAACAGACATCTATGGAGCATTGTATCCCAAAACAGCAGGATATATTTTCTTTTCAAGTTCTCATGGATCATTATCCAAGATAGACCATACGTTGGATCACAAGACAAGACTTAATAAATTTTAAAAGATTGAAATTATACAAAACACTTTCTTTGATCATAATGGAATGAAGCTGGAAATCAATAATGAATGGAAAAATGGAAAATTCATAAATATATGGAGATTAAACAACATACTCTAATCAGTGGGTCAAAAAATAAATTGCAAGAGAATGCAGCAAATATTTTGAGATGAATGAAACAGGAACACAACATATCAAAACCTATGGGGCACTGCAAAGGCAGTGCTGAGAGGGAAATATATAACCCTCAATTCTTACATTAAAAAAGAAGAGCTTAAATTGATGATCTAACTGCACACTTGGAAAAACTAGAAAAACAGCAACAGCAAGCTAATCCTAAACCAAGTCAAAGGAAAGAAGAAGTAAAGATCAGAGCAGACATAAGTAAAATGGAGAACAAAACAAGCAAACAAACAAACAAAAACCACACTAGAATCAACAAAACCATCCACAAACCCTTAGCTAGATTGACAAAGAAAAAAAAGAGAGAATATGCAAATAAATAAAATCAGAAATGAGAAGGGTGACATTACCACTGACCCCACAGAAATAAAAGGGATCATAAGAGGATACTATGAACGACTGTATGCCAAAAAACTAGCAAACGTAGACGAGATGGACAAATTTTTAGAAACATGTAAATCACCTACACTGACCCTGGAAGAAATTGAAGGCCTTAACAAACCAATCACAAGTAAGGAGATTGAAACAGTCATCAAAAACCTCACAAAGATGAAAAGCTTGGGACCAGATGACTTCACAAATGTATTCTACCAATCATTCAAAGACAATCTAATATCAAACTCGCTTAAGCTCTTTCAAAAAGCTAAATGGGAAAGAATGCTACAAAACTCATTTTATGAAGCCAACATCACCTTAATACAAAAACCAGATAAAAATACTACAACAAATTACAGACCAATATTTCTAATGAATATAGATGCAAAAATCCTCAACAAAATACTTGCAAACAGAACCTAACATATATTAAAAGAACTATACACCACAATCAAGTAGTTTTTATACCTGGTATGCAAGGATGATTCAACACAAGAAAATCAATTAGTGTAATAAATTACATTGATGACGAAGGAAAATCACATGATTCTCTCAATTGATTCAGAAAAGGCATTTGACAAACTATAGCACCTTTCTTGATAATAATATTCCAAAAGAGAACTAGAAGGAAGTTTTCTCAATATGGTAAAGTTCATACATGAAAAACCTATAGCTAGTATTGTACTCAATGGTGAAAGACTGAAAGCTTTCCCACTGAGATCAGGAACAAGACAAGAATGCCCACTGTCACCATTTTTATTCAATATTGTACCAGAGATTATCCCTAGATCAGTTAGGCTAGTAAAGAAATAAGTCACCCAAGTAGGAAAGGAAGAAGTAAAACTTTCACTATTCACTGATGATATGATCCTATATCTAGATTCTCCTGAAAAATCCATAGCAAAGCCACTAGAACTAACAGACAAGTTGAGCAAATTAGCAGGATACAAGATTAATATGCAAAAATTCATAGCGTTTCTATACACTTCTAACATGCAATCTGAGGAGGAAATCAGGGGAGAAAATTGCATTTATAATAGCATTTGAAACAATCAAATGTTTAGAAATAAACTTAGCTGAGGACATAAAGGACCTGCATTCAGAAAACTATAAAACATTTCTAAAAAGAACTGATAAAGTCTTAAATGACTGGATGGACATTCCATGTCATGAGTTGGAAGAATAAATATCACTAAGATGTCAATTCTACCAAAACTAACTTACAGATTCAATGCAATCCCAATAAAAATTCCAATAGTTTTTTTTTTTTTTTGCAGAAATGGAAAAACCAATTATAAATTTATTTGGAAGGGTAAGGTCTCCGAATAGCCAAAAAGATCTAAAAAAGAACAAAGTTGGAAGACTCTCACTTCCAGACATTAAAGCATATTACTTAGCTACAGTAGTAAAAACAGCATGGTACTGGCATAAAGACAGGCACATTGACCACGGAACCAAATTGAGAATGCAGAAATAGACCCTCACATCTACAGTCAGGTAATTTTTGACAAGGAAGTAAGCCCTCTCAGATGGGCCAGAATGGTCATTCAACAAATGGAGCTGGGAGAACTGGATAGCCATATCCAAAAAAAAGAAAAGAAAGAGGACCCCTGTCTTGCACCATATAGAAAAATTAACTCAAAATGAATCAAGGATCTAAATATAAAAGCGATAACCATAAAACTCCTGGAAGAAAATGTAGGAAAACATCTTCAAGATCTTTCATTCGGCAGTAGTTTCTTAAGCCTTACAGACAAAGCATGAGCAAGAAAAGGAAAAATTGATAAATGGAACCTTATCAAAATTCAACGCTTTTGCACCCCAAAGGACTTTGTCAAAAGGTTGAAAAGGCAGCCGACTCAAAGGGAAACATTATTTGACAATCACATATCTGATAAGTGTTTAATATCTATGATATCCAAAGAGATCATACAACTCAATAATAAAAAGACAAATGACCCAATTAAAAAATGGTCTAAAGACTTGAAGAGACAATTGTCCAAAGAAGAAATACAAATGGTGAAGAAACACATGAAAAAAAATGTTCAACATCTCTAGTGATTAGGGAAATGCAAATCAAGACTACAGCGAGATCATTTCACACATATTAGACTGGCCATTAAAAAATTAGGAAACTGTAAATGTTGGAGAAGATGTGGACAAAGAGGAATGCTTATTCACTGTTGGTTGGAATTTAGAATGTACAGCCAGTGTGGAGGTCTGTTTGGCAGTTCCTAAGGAAGTTGAATATAGACTTGCCAGGTGATCCAACAATACCATTACTAGGTATCTACCCAAAAGAACTGATGTTCATAGCAGCATTATTCACAATTGCCAAAAGTCGGAAGCAACCCAGGTGTCCATCCCCTGACAAATGTATAAACAAATTGTGGTGTATACACATGATGTAATATTATGCAGCTATAAGAAGAAATGAAGTTGTGGAGCATATGACAACACGGATGAACCTGGAGGACATTATGTTGAGTGAAGCAAGCCAGACACAAAAGGACAAACACTGTATGATTGTGCTATTATGAACTAAATATATTGTGTAAACTCATGGAGTTAATAAGTAGAATATAGGTTACTAGAAAATAGAAAGAAGGTAGAGAATGGAAAGCTGATGATTAATCTGTTTAGAATTGGTAAAATGTTTTTAAATCTTTGGAAATGAACAGAAATGGTGAAAGCATAGCATGGTATTTACAAGTAGCAAAGCTATTATAGATATGACAGTAGTTGAAAGGGTAAGTCTACAGTCATGTATATTGCTAGAAGGAAAACTAAAAACTGTAACATGGGACTGTCTAAGATAGTTAAAACCTCACGTAAAACACGAATATGGGTGATATTGCATATATAAGACTGTTTCTGCAAAATATAAATACAGATATACTAGAGAGAAGGATAAAGAATAGCAACTATGTTTGGCAGGGGAAGCATTGAGAGTTATAGAGGGTAGTTTTGTTTATTTTATGTTTATTATTATTATTGGAATCATGAAAGTGCTCTAAGAATGATTAAAGTGATAAATGCGCAAATATGTGATTACACCAAATACCATTGACTGTACACTTTGAATGAATTTATGCTTTATTAATATGTCTCAATAAAATTGATTTGCTAAAAAAAAAAATTCCTAGACAAGCCTTTGACAAGAGGCAGAAAAATGTGACCCATAACCAGGAAATAAATAAGTCAATAGAAGCAGATCCATGATTGACAACAGATGATGACACTAGTAGACAAGAAGGTTAAAAAAGCACGATCATAAATATTCTCCATATGATAAAGAGAGCAGTGGAAAATATGAGGAAGGTGAGGATAGAATTGGGGGGCATAGAAAAAGAGTTAAGACGTACTTTATTAAGCTTACAAATTTTAAATTAAAAACCTAGCTCCAGTGTACTTTAGAAATTGGGAAAATTTGGAAATTCAGAGGAATGCATGGTTAATAGTCCACAAAGAAATCCTAAAGTGCTTAATACAATATACTCAAGCATCTTTTGCTCTCCAGTGGGGAGGACCATGCTATGTATATAGGTAAGCGCTCAATATTTCTGGAAGGAATTCTGGAAACACAAAACTGCCTTTGAATTGAACTTAGATTAAAAATGATGTTTTCCTAGTTTTAATAAATTGTAGAGGGTAATTTATAGTTTAACTTAATTATACATAGCAATCTCGATATTCAACTTTGACTTGGAAGTGTACTTTTTTTTTCAATCTTGCCAATAAAGTATTTAGCATGATCCTAAATAGGCTTAAAACCGTCTTGCTTTTTGATCTCTTTGGGTCTTGGGCATGACAGGATCTCTTCCCCTGCTCTCTTGGTTTCTTTGTGCTGATTGGTCATTTGTTGAAAGTTTCTGTTGTATCTGGGCCTGTATTCCCATGCCACACCATACAGCAACTCACTCCACAGGTCTACATTGTGAAATTTCTAGAAATAAATGTGATTCATCACCTTATTTACGTAACACCACTTCTAAAGTGTCACGGGTAGATTCAAACGCATCTGTGCCCCTGGCTTTATGGATTCTACCCGTGAATTTGGACCCTGTGAGGCTAGCAGTCCTTATGATAATGGAGCTGTGCACAGAGAGGAAAGGAATCTGGAAATCCTTCCTCTCAGATTCCAGTGTGAGAAGGGCTTCGCAAGTCTGCGCTGTGAGACTCATGTCAGTGAGTGCAGTTCCAGTGCTTGCCTGCATGGAGATTACTATGACATGGTTGATGGCTTGTCCTGGTTATGCAGCCTGGACTCTGTTGGACTGAGATGTGAGCAGGACATTGATGACTGCATCCTGAATGCCTGTGAGCACAATCTACCTTCAAAGATCTGCACCTCATCAGTATCCATTAGTATTCTTATTAACCCTTAATGCGCATTAGCATTAGTTAATCAGTAACAACTTGGCTAACTTTTGTCTATGTGTTATGGTGGCATGTGTATATATACCAAGTAATATGTCTACTTCTTAAGGCTAGAAAACAGAAACTCAGGCAACAGTTTAAAAAAAAATTAATAATAGAAAAAATGTGTTCACCACTCTCTCTATTCACCATATTTGTTATATAATATTTTTTATTAAAATTATTTATTTTTAAAAATTACATTAAAAAAATATGAGGTCCCAATCAACCCCACTGCCCCCACCCCCCACTCCCCCCACAGCAACACTCTCTCCCATCATTATAATATTTTTTTATTAGAGAAGTTGTGAACTTACAAAACAATCATGCATAATGTGCAGAATTCCCAAACAACACCCATCCACCAACATGCCACATTGTTGTGGAACCTTTGTTATAAATTGTGAGAGAATATCATCAGACTGCTACCACTAGCTATGGTCTATGGTGTTCATTTAGTGTATTTTTTCCATATCCCCTATTGCTAACACAGTACTTTCTTTGACATTGATGTAAGACTATTACAAAATTGCTGTTAACTATAGTCTGTAGGGTACATTAATTATATTTTTCCCATGCATCACCATATTCTTACCACACTGTAATAGTGATGTGCATTTGTTCTAGTTCAGAGAAGGACATTCTTGTCTTTGTACTATAAACAGTGGTGATCATCAACCTCTGGGTTCACTTGTTGTCACTCCCCAGATTATTTTCTAGCTTTCTTACTATTTTTTTTATTTTAACACTTTTTTAAAATTAAAGTTAATAGATCACAAAGAATCTTACCTTTTTAAAGCAGTTTTATTGAGATATATTCACACACAATACCATCTATCCAGAGTCTGCAATCAATGGTTTTTGGTATAATTACAGTGTTGTGCATTCATCACCATAAAAATTTTTAGAACAATTCCATTACCCCAAAAAGAAAATCTCCACATACCTCTCAATCCTCCTACACTTCCCCAGACCTATATAACCACCAATCTAATTCCATCTTTACAAATAGATTTATATTTACATTTTATATAAATAGAATCACACAATTAAAAAAGGCATCTTGCTATAAGTATGCTACCTTCCTTTGTTTATCTCCAGTGAAGTCTATGAGAATATAGAATAAGCAATTGGAGTGCTTCCTATTTCTTAAACTTTCTGTATGGAGTTTAAAGAGGTTTCTTTAAAATTTTTCATACAGTATTTCCAGAGGTAGATAAAAATCTAAGACAGGACATAAAATAAAGTACATTTTGTAAGCTTAAAGCATAAATATGTTATCAAAGAAAACAAATAAAGTTTTGTAATATTATTTCAAAATAATGTTTACAGCAGCAAAATCTCCACATTCCTATTCTTGTTCTACCTGTTTTTCTCCTTTATTTCCTCTTTACGATCTGGGAAAATTTTCAGTTAAAATATTTTTCTAATTATTTTTTTCATTTCTTAGTGATTCATACCTTGCAGGAATGGAACTTCATGCATAACTTTTAGATACATGGGCAAACATGACTAATGACAAGCTACAATAAAATTAACATTGTTTTATCAGTAAGAGTTTTTCTGCAATTCTTCACAACTTGAGTGCACTAATAGATGTTAAAACATCTTTTTATAAGGGTAATTCTGATTTCCTTTATTTTAAATGTACTTTCTGAACAGATATATTCAGATTTGAATGCAGTGCTATATCTGACATTTCAATTCAAAATTAATGCCAACAACCTTTACAGCTAATGCTGTTTCATTAAATTTTGTCAGAGAGAAAGAGAGATCACTACCTTCCATATACTGAGCACATTCAAGGCTACACTTAAGGAAAAGTGTCACTTAGGCATCAACATAAATTTCAGTTTTTGATTGAAAATCAGGTAGTATTATAATCCAGACATTGGCATTCGCACTTCAGGACTAGTGTATATATCATAGAAGTGAGTACAGTTGTGCTATTCAAAAAATAAGAGGATTTGGAACTGACATACTGCAAAATATTTAATTTGCAGTTTACTTGGTGTATTTTCAGCTTTATTGTTGCCTGCATTTACTTCAATTCATAGTGTAGTTTGAACTTCTCTACATTGAATCATCATCTTACACCCATTTCAGGAGAGGACAGTTATAATCATAACCCATTAGATTTTTTTAAAATCATGCATCGCCAGAAGGCACACGAAACAAACAAAACAACAAAATATAACATGGGAAAAAAGAAAAGTTACAATCAGAAAACTCCCAAGCAGAGCTTTGACTTTAAGCTAAATGATTTAAAAGCACTGGAAAGGGAGTGTTTTTATAGCCATGGGACTTTTACTTTATCCTAAACTCTATGTGGCTTATTAAATAATTTTGTTATCATCACAAACCATATTTAATTTTAACAGCATAATGCATTCATTGAAAATGATGTTGAGAATGTCATTGCATTGACTTGTTGCCTTTATGAAGAATTTTCAATCTATGAAAACAAAACTCCTCTATGAAGAATTTGCATTCTAAGGGATATGCTTATCAATGGGTTAGACAGCTAAAGCATTGTGTTATTTTATCTTTTGTCTGTCCAAACTCTTGTTACTTTCTACCTTTCTCATAATTTGGATGATGTAAGTCTGAGGTTGATAAGAGATATTTTGTTCTCATTACAACACAAAGTTAGTGATAATGCTCCTTTTCTTTTTTGAAAATTGTTACTACTTTTTTTACAACAGTCTCAAGATCCCCCAACTCTAGATTTGTAATGTCTTCTAATTGGGTAAACAGAATGATTTGACATGTAGAAGTTAGAGAGAGGTTTCAAAACTTACTTTTTCCCTAACTCGAAAGGCAAGTTTTACAGAAAGCACAATTTTTCTGAGATCCTAGTAACCTGGAATAGAACATAAAAAATAGCCAACTCTTGAGTACTAAAATGAGGGCAGTATAATATGAAAGAAGTTTTCGAGACCCTCCTGCTTCAGGAGTTGATAAATCAGCTAAGCGTGTAAGAATGGTCAGCAGTAAAGAATTCAAGTTGAAAGATACACTTCTAGACTCAGAAATGAAACTTTAATGATTAAATAGAATCCTGAAAACTAAAATTTAGAAGTTGGATTTTTCATATTTTTGCCTGAATTATGAAATTTGTGGTAAGGATGAACTGAGTAACTTGTGAGTAAATTAGAGTTCAAACTAATTTACTTGATGTTCATTTTACACTCTTTCAAAAGGGCTGGAATCTGACTGATAAAGTTAACTAGAGCCACACATAAACATTTCTGAAGCAAAAATTTCCCTTTATTTTTGGATGTAGGGAGCATGTTATTGGCTTGCTGTTCATGTATACCTCTGTATAAGAACAAAAACTGTCTTTAAGTGTTGTAGTCATGCACTGTCTCTGCTCATCCTGTACACTGGCTAACTGGTATTTGTTAAGGTAAAATTTGGATTTATTCACAAATTCATGAAAATAATATTTGCTGATCACTTAATATTTGCAAGGCCCTCGGCTAGGTCTGGGGTGATAACGATAAGTAAGATATATTCTCTGACCTCACAAAGATTATAAACATTTACAAAGATAGGACTGTTAAGTATTAGCAGCTGATATGAAAACTATCATACCATCGCTGCATAGTTTTAGCTGTTGTTATGCTTTCAGCATTGCTGTTTCCCCTTTGATACCCCAGATACTACATTGAACAGTGTATACTCAATAAAAAAAGGCTGAATGAATGAAATTGTGGATATTAGTACTAAAATCATTCTGGGAACACTACTTTTATGAGTCTTGAGCCATTTGCTCAATGAACCTCAATAAAAATGAATTAAGAGCAGTGATAATACCAAATCTCCGATCTTCCCACCATAAAAATTCTTGCAGTTTAATGCATAATCACTTATCATTAACATTTCATTTCCTTATCTTTTACCAGTGTTGTATTATATGTAGTAATTACAATTGATTTTTATAGTATAATTTTACAAGATACCAAAATAAGTACTCTACTAAAGGCCAAAAGAAGATTAATGGTATACTTTCAGATACTAATTCTGCAATTCTATTAAAGAGAAAAACAAGTGCTTAATAATTCCATGTATTGATATATGAGTATGGTACTCATATTGTATTCTCCTATCAGTGTTTATACATAGGGTCTTTCTTAGTAAGTGCTCCCAAGATGACTCCTCCTTTACTACTCCAAAATGATTAAGAAAATATGTAAAATTTAGTCTTATTATTTTCTTAGTGCTTCAGATTCTTTCTGTCACTTCCTGCTGTTTAAAATGTTAGTATATTTATATAATTATGAATGTTGTTTCTGAAAATGGAGAATTTAGCCAAGTGCTGGAAAATTAGTTTCTTTAAAACCAACATAGAAATTCATATAAAAGACAAATTTGAAATAGCTTGGTGAAATTGCAGGCCAAGCTGCAAGGCCATTGCCTCATGGACATTTGTTAAAACTGTATAGTCCATTCTAACAGTATTTGTTTTTTTCTGGAGTTCATGGATTTTAGCAGGAGTACTGCATAGTTCACCTCTTGAGCTTTGACAGCAATTTATTTTCCATAAAACGGTCAATAAATTTATAGTTTCTGAATTGCAAAAAGCACAGGGAACTATTACCTTGTAGTTATTGTCAGACAGAATAAAGGAGTCTATTAAGGTGGCAAAGTTGATGATGATTCCTTAAGGTGGGATGGAAACTCCACCCACTTAGAAGCTGGGTGTGCCTCTCAGCTGACAGCCAGCAAAGAAATGGAGACCTCAGTTCTATGACCGCAAGGAACTGAATTCCACCACCAACCTGAATGAGCAGAAAAGGGTTTTCCTCTTTACTCTTCAGAAAGGAACATAGCCCTGGCCAAACCTTGGTGCTGGTAAACAGATTACCCAAGTGAGTCTACTGGCCCTATGACCCATAGAAACTATGAAATGTCAATGGGTCTTTTTCTAAGCTGGTAACTTTGCAGTAATTTGTTATAGCAGCAACATAAAATTAAAATGTGTGTATCTTCAATTTTTTTAGTCCTGTATTACAATCCTCTATGTAAAAGTTTATCTTATATGAAACAGTATACTTAATTTAATGTTTTTCAAAATGTGAAAAGTGAAAGATTATTCCATGGATATTTAAACAATAAAACAATCTCCACTCTTCAAAAACATTATTAATTTTTATCTAGCTTTTTTATACTTTCTCTATGATACTTGTGATTACTGCCCCCTCAAATTAAATAAAATTCCTTCTTGTGAAACTCATTGCAAGTGAATGGTGACATATTCAAAATATCAGTCAGAAAATTATGTTTTTATTTGTTGGCTTACACTATCTCCTTCTTGGAGTATTTAAGAAGAGATTTACTCTGCTAAATACCATATGCCAATCATGCAACTTGTCCTTGACCTTGTTATTTTTCTGTCCTAATGGTAGGTATTTGATTTTGTAATGAAGATATTTGTATTGAGAGACAGAGAACCTAAAAAGAAGAAATATTGTTTAAGTACTGTGGTCTTAGGTAATCATTTTGCCCTTATTAGATATCAAGTTAAGAGACTCCTTAGATATTATTATGAAACAATTCAGTTACTATTTTGTTCCATTACTATATTACGGAACAAGAAAATAAGTTCATATACATTATCTGCTCCTTTTTTGAAGTCTGTGATTTATCTCTACTAATTATAACTCTTTGAAATAGTTTGGAACCAGAATATTTACATTTTTATTTCACAGTATGAATAGTAAAGAAATGTTAGTTCTAAATTCCAAGCCAGCTGTTTAAATATATTCTCTTGTCTCCATTTGTTAAGTCAATATACTTGGTATGAGTAATCTCTCAGTATAATTTCTTCATATATCATGTAGAATACAATGTAATTAGCTAGGTCAACACATGAATAGCTGTAAATCATTTAATTTTTAATGTGTTAAAGTAAAACATGGACACACATACATATATTTATAATATAGAGAGAATGAAAATATCTTAAAATGTGTTCAAGTAACAAATTGTACTACGCATTTTTCTATTTTTTATACTTGGGTGCACTGCATTTACTTTTGAGTCACAGATTTCCATGTAATGGATATCAGTGCTTCTCCATAAGCTATATATCATGTTCTCTCTGTAGAAACGAATTCTAGCCATTGACTACTGCACCACTGAAACATGTAAATCGTATAAACAGTTATCAACTCTCACTATCCTTTCTCCTACAGTGATTGTAAGCTGTCACATGAAAAGCCCAAGGCCAACTCTTTTGAATCTATGAGCCCAAATTTCTTAGGAAACTTGATCTTTGAGTTTTGTTTTCTGCTTTATTCATGTTCTGTGATAAATCTCTTTCTTTCTGCCTTACAGGCATTCATATCCCTGATGCTATTCTGTTGTTGAACATATCTCATGAAAAAGATTCTTTTAAAACACAGCATGAAGGTTATGAAGGTGAAATTCTATACATCACAAAGTCCATGCTGATGAAATTTTCAGTGTAGAAAAATAATTATCAGCTTCAGCTAGTTTCATTTTGCTGTTTCTAAAAGGGCCAAATCCCACCACAACTAACCAAGGTCACAATACTATTTCTTCATCTGATTAACAGTGAGGGAAAGAGAATGGTTAGTTTTATAGAACTAATAAATAATTCATAATAATATGATGAGTGTAGCATTGCTGAATTTAGTTACTAAAGTGTCATTCATATTTTTTGCTATTATTCAATAATTCCATTAATACTAGAGCACACTGCTTTGACCTTGGATTGCAATTTTCCTATAAGTGAATAAAAACCCCGAGCTTCTATCTGAATTTTATTCTTTTATTTTTTAACCCTATCAATAACAATTGAATCAAGTTTGTTAATTCCTTCTTTAAAAAAAAGAAACCATGGTATCAATTCACTCTTTAGTTAAAATCCCATACTATAAGCAGAAAGGAGGTTTCAGAAATACAGTAACAATTTTCACCATTAGTTCAGGTTCCTTACTTACGGAATATGCTACAGCTTAGATTGAATGCAGTTTCAATAAAAGAGCTCTCTTACCAGTGGTTTGCTGCTAAGTTGGCTGGCTGAGGGGCACAGAGGGACTCTGACCTATAGTTTGCTAATTTCAGTACTTCCACCATGACAAATTTCAAACTACTGCTATGTTACTGCACTACTGACTAATAAGAGTTATGCACAATTGGCTCTGACCAAGTGAGAGCCTCCTCTCGCATGCACACACAGAATGCTCTAATTCTGATAATTTTTGCACAGTGAAATTTCTTTAGATCAGTGCTTCTCAAATTTTAATGTGCAAACAAATCACCCAGACATATGATTATTTCAAATGCAGATTCTTGTTCAGGTGGGTCCTGAGATTTCATACTTTTAACAAGTTCCCAGATGATGCCAAAGTGCTCATTAAGGAACCATACTAAAAGTAGAAAGAGTCTAAAACGTTGATTTCAAAACTTCAGCATATAACAGAATCATCTTTGGACTTATAAAAACAAATTTCTGGCCCCCACTTTCAGAGTTTCTGATTCCATGTATCTAGAGCAAGGCCCAAGAATTCACCTTTCTAAGAGATTCACAGGTGCCACTGGCTCTGATCTTGAGAAACACCTGGTCCAGAGAGATCTCAGAACCCTAAAGAACTTTGCCTTTAAGTTAAGGAACATCTAGACAGAGAACAATTAAAATTTAAAACCAAATGGTAGGCTGTTTTTCTTCACCCCATCATTCTGCCATGGGCATGGATTGACAATCCCTAGTGCTTGGAATATTACTCTATGTACTATGGGGAGTTACAGTAGAATTTAAAGAGACTGCTATTTGTCTTTGGGAAGTTTGCAATTTATAATGGAATATTAGCCAGAAACAAATGACAGCAACATAAAAATTGCATAAGAAAATTCACCAATACTGAAGTATGTTTATGTAAGTATTGAGTAAAGGGAAATGAGAGAAATAATTGGGAAAGTTTAAATTTACAACACATGGGTCTTTCTGTTACCAGTAGTAGGAAGATAACTGATGTCTCCAAAGGAGTGTACAATGCAGCTGTAAGGGCCAATGGTAGAGCTTTTGACCAAGGAAACTCAAACTTCCTGAGGTTTGCTCATTTTAAACTATGGATCCTATTGTTTTTTTCAACATTTACATAAGATTATGGGTGATAAAGCTGCGTACTTTTTCGAGTAAGGTGGAACACCTTACTGAGTTCTTTTGTAATGGCTCCCATAAAGTGTGTGTCTCAGGCACTTGACAGAAAAGTTGTTGTGTCCAGTTTGGAAATACAAAATCAAGCAGCTCTTTAGCCACTGTAAGGCCTGTAGATTTTCAACAAATAAACATTTCACTTGATTCTGAAAATAGAAGTTCAATAACTAAAACATTCAAATCTCATGAAGGGTGGAAGCTGGATAAAATCTATGTGTAAGTATTCAAAAGGCTCTTGAGGCTTTGATTGCTGATTGTATCAGTTAAGGTTCAATAAGAGAAATTCAAACAGTTATGAGAATTACTGAAAGGAACTGGCTTGAGCAACTGTGGGGGCTGGCTAGCAGGTCTGATATTTATATGGCAGATTGTCAGGAAGGGCAAGCCAGAACCTTCAGGGACAAGTGGCAGCTATTATCCAAAGGCAAAATTTCTTCTCCTTTAAGAAAACCTGGGCTCTGCTCTTAAGGTCTTCCAAATGATTGAATCAGATCCACCCAGATTACCCAGGATAGTCAACAGATTATGAATTTTAACCATATCTGCAAAATATCATCACAGCAACCCCTAGATAAATGTTTGACTGCATAACTGGGCACTATATTCTAGCCAAATTGAGACCAAAAAAAGACCATCTCATTAGCCATGTCTTACCTTTAAAAGTGTTCCAGAATTATATTGTTGGCAGGTGATACATGACCAGGAAATAACCTCATCTGTCTTTTAAAAAGTTTCTCCACAAATATTGATTTAAGGGAGTAACCAGTTTACATGTACCAGGATGGATAGTTTCATGGAGAAATTTAGATAATGTGCCAACTGGTACCAACAATTCAGCGTCCATCAAGTACCAGAGATTATATGAGTGGAGGGGGGGAAAAAACGTAATTTTCCATTCTTCTTTTATAGAACCAGGGGTTAAATTTTGATGTTTTGTAATGAACTCTTGGAATCCTTCTGATTAGTAACTGTATGAGGGTTTTGTTAGGATAATGATGTTGGTTAAACTGTTTTTTGCCATGATTGGTTAGAGTACTTTCTTCAGTTTCCATATCCTCCTTTATAATGCTCACCTCTCTAAGAAATAGAAATGTATCTAAAAGTTCCTTAACTTGATGCTCACTTTGGTAGGAGTTGTAGGACATGAAAAATCCTTTTTGTTTCCAAAACCTCCCAAATTCATATACTACTTCAAAAGGATACCTGCTATCCACATATGTGTGGAGGTTTTGGCTAGTTTACAAGCTTTTTGGAAAGTGCAATAAATTCTGCCATTTGGGCTGGATTTTACTGCATGTAAAGGACTATAGTCTAAAGATGAACTTAAGTTGGCTATATCATGTTCTATTTGATAAGCTCCAAGTTTCAATTGTGAGATATGAACTGTCAAAAAACAATAATAAGTCAGGGTTCTCAGTGGCATAGTTAACAAATCTGAGCAAGATACAGAAAGTCCCCTAAATGCGGTAAAACAATTGCAAGATTTCCTCTCTCCGGGTAAGGGCAGGAGAATGGCAGGATTCAGGGTGTTGCAGCTATAAATAGGAATTTGAGAGGGACTGAGAACAGAATCCCAGGAGAGGTTTGGGAAACACTCTTGGCTCTCTCCGGTTGTTTCTGTTTTGGAAGCAGGAGCAAAAACAGGGACATTGACCAAGTCCACATTCTAGGCTGATAGCTGCAATGGTTGTGATTCATCTTCTCAGGTTGCTGGCTACAAAGATTGTGGGTCGGACTGCATTTGTTATGTATGGTTTTGTCATTTTTCATTTGTGCATTCCATATATCACTAAATTTTTAAAATAGAATAAAATTTAAAGCAAAGTGTAACAACTCAGAATAGAAAAATTACAATTTAGTTTTAACAATTTATGGTAAAATAAAATATATATTATATCTAATAAATAAACTACAGTTTGCCTGTTACATTTTTCACCCAAAATAACCTACTTCTTAAGCAACAAAAGCAATATAAGTTTAACTGTGTAAAATAGCTTGTAATACCTAAAATGAAAATACTCCTAATTTATGGGTAGAGCAAAAATTTCAATCCAACCTTATTCCTGTCTCCTACATCTGATATCCTTGAAAGAAAGCTCCCACACATGTCTAAACAACATTGCTAGAGTATCCAGACCCAGTAAAAATAGGATGCAGCCTAGGAACAGAGTTCAATGAGCAAGCTTTGCCTTTTCCTCAGACAGTTGGATCCTAAGAAAGTTTTAGTACTTTCTCTCATAGTGAGGTAAACTTCATCAGAATAGTGTGGCTGAGGTTGGCAGTGGGAGATTTTTGAAAATTCACATTTCTGAGGCCTGTGATAGTAATACGTAATGAACCAAATTTTAAAGCTGTCCTTCTCAAGAACAAAATAAAATTGTTGACCCTAAAGGTCTTTTGGGTTGCATATGATTAATATTTTTGTTGTTGTTTTATAATAACTAGTGTATTTACACATCTAAAAACAAAAACTGGAATAACAATCTTTATAAAACTATAGAATGATTTAAAAGACTTAGGGGAAAATCTTAAAATCAGTCAGGAGAACTATTTTTGAATTTCAATCACCACAATTTATTATTTGTTTGATTTAATAAAAATAAAAAGGTTTAATGATTTTTAAATTACATTAACTTGAGGAAAAATTTTGTTTTCATGTGCCTATGTATACGTACAAAGGAAACACACCTTTCCCAATGATATTTCTCAGATTTCCATTTTATCTCTTTATCCTTTCTGTTAGAAATAAAGTGAATTTTTATTTCCTTTGTTTTGTTTTTTCTTTTCTCTCTCTTTTAGTTTCATTCTCCTACTTGCTAATAGAGGGAACCTGAAAATTCTAACATATAGAATTGTATAATTCCAAAGAAGCCAAAGAATATTACTTTCTAGAGAAAATAGTTATAATTTTTGCCCTATGTTTAAAGAATTGCCCCTACTGTCCCTTCAACACTTTATTTTGCTCTTGCCTTATTCTGTGACAAAATTTACCCAATTACTAAAATTGTTGTCTTTTGAAAGGAATTCATACACTTTGGGAAAACTAATTAGTCTTTTCCAAGTGTCATTTCTCTTCCTGGAAGACACACCAAACTAGGACATATAAACCATGAACCTTGATTCTCAATTTTAAAAAAAGAAAACATGAAAGAGTATTCTTGAACAATTTAATACGTACTTTTTTCTTTCAGAATATTAGGTCACAAGAACATGGAACTCTGAATAAAATTGAAGATCAATTTCTTTGTTTTATGCCATGGGTAAATGCTATATAATAAGGAAATGTCAACTATGCTCCACAGGCCAAATCCAATCCACACCTATTTTTTTAAATAAAGTTTTATTGGAACATAATCATGCCCATTCATTTATGTATGGCTTATGGCTGCTTTATTGTTCCAACTTAAGAACTGAGTAGTCATGGCAGAGGGCACGTGGCCCACAAAACCAAAAATATTTACTGTCTGGCTCTTTACAGAAAAAGTTTGCCTCTACTCTTTTTTCAGTAACTAAGTATACTTTAACAAAGAAAAAATCCTAAAATAGAGGCAAGAAAGAACTAGTCTGTAATTGCTCTTGAATTCTACTGCTGACACCCTGCTTGGTGAATTTCACTTTATCCTTCAAGTCTTAGTTCCTGAATCAGTTCCCCCACAAACCTTTCTAAATGCTTCCATATGAATGACTCACACCTCTGTGCTGCCTCCATATTTTGCACATGCTTGCACTGCGACAGTTTGCACTGTAAATTAAAATTACATTTTACATGTCTGTTTCCCTACTCTATTGTGAACTCCCAGAGGACAAGGGCCAAGTTATTACAGTTTTCACTAAGAGTTTACTGAATTACATTTGAACGAGCATGGTACTCTAAGGACCGTTTGTTAGGTTTTGCAAGGCTTAGATTCACTGTACCTGTGAGGCACAATAGTTGAAATACCAAGTGATACAGAAGCAAAAGAGAAAAATTAATTGTCTATGTTACAGTAAATGGAAGTTATAACTAGAAAAGTTTATTTATAGGAATTTCTTTTTTTAACTATTCAGTTTCCCTAGTTTTAAAATTCACCAAGCAGGAATTTATGAGCGTCTTTTAGGTGTTGGGCTTGCACGAAATGCTAAAATGTGTGAGCTGAAGAAAAATATATTAATTTTATGAAAATTCTTATGCCTTGTCTGAGTTTTCTATAGACAGATAGTGCACATTATTTATCTATTCTAACTCATTCCAGGATTAATGACTCTTGAAGCTTAGAGAAAACATTCATTTAAATGACCCACCAAGATCCAAGTTTTGATAATTTTAACATTTTGTTCCCTTTGAATCATGACACATTTAAAATTTTTGACAATACATATCTGTTTTTCAAAGGTAATTTGAAATAGACTTTTTTTTTCTAAATTTAATCTAATGTTTGCTCAGCCATTTATGGATTCCGTATTTGTAAATTTGCCTGCCCACTAAAATGTACTTGTAATCCCAAAATCAATACTTGTATGCTTTCACAGACATCTGTGGACATGTGCAGGGTGGGAAAACAATTTATTTGCCTAATATACACATTCCCACCTGAAGTTGAACAAGGCAATGTTCTGCCTCTTGTTTTAGCATACATACTGTAAACAAGTGGTCTTTTTGTGTTATAGTTGGTGCCATGACTTTACATTTTTGTGCTTTTTGGTGGTAATTTTGCTGTTTAAAATGGCCTCCAGTCATGGTACTGAAGTGCTGAAGCCCATCGAGTTCCATTCCTTATAGATAAAATACTTGTTAAAGAAATTTCATTCAGGTATGAGTTATAGTGCTGTCAGCTCTGAGGTCAATGTTAACGAATCAATAATGTATATTAAATAAGGTGTGATTAAACAGAAACAACCCATAAAGCAAGGTTATATGTTATTTATTTGATGAAAGTGTTGTGACCAGAAGCTTGCAGTAACCAAACCCCATATTTTCTCTGGGAGCAATGGTTCAGTATTCACTAATTCAGTGAATGGAGTGACTTTATTTTTTATATATGTATACACACACATATGTCTATACATATTAGGTAGACATACAATTTACCTGTTAAATGAGGATTAAAATAATTTAGTTTTCTTTCTTGAAAGTGAACTTTAATATATTATTTCTAAAGTCTTAGAGATTCAATCTCTGCCATGCAGACATTCATTCTCTCACACATGCTCTCTCTTCCTTTCTCCATCATAACTTTTTTTCTCTCTAATACCTTTATTCTCAGGCTTATCTCCTCAAAGGTGGAAAATATGGCCTGATGACCGCTAGGAGCTGTAGGTTTAAATCTTCCTAACATTAGTGATCCAATCAAAAGACAATGCCATTTCCCTGCTAGTTCCAGGATGAGTTTGGGTTAACCCACCCAGAGGAATATGATTATTCTTGGTCACATGTGGAACTAAGGAGTAAGGCTTAATCTTATATTAGATTAAAAATGGTTGGGGGAAAAATACACCATATGCAAGATAAGGAATATAGTTGGTAGTAATATTTTGATGATGCTCTTGCATAATTTGTAACAAATGCTTCACACCAATGCAAAGAGTTGTGGAGGGGTGGTGTATGAGACCCCTGTGTGATGTTATGTATGTTTATTTTGTAATTTCGCAATCTTTACTATACACTTATTGTTTATGTGTGTTCACATATGAATGATATACTTCAATTAAAAAAAAAAAAAGAATGGTGGTAGGATGATGGTACAAAGGAAATTCAAGGCTCCAAACAAACAAACTAAATGTCCAAAACAACATCTTAGCTGTTCATCATATCATCATAATAATAAGGTTGGAATTATTCCTTTCAAATATATTTCTCTTCTCTTAATAAATTATTGATATTAAAGTCATCCTTTAACATGTTATTTCCTGGCTTTACTTCAACATGAGGTCATAAATTGGATACATGAAGCACTATTTTCCTTTTTAGATTATGATTAATGTTGCAATCAAATTATTTAGACTTTGGAGCTACGGAGACCTTTATTCAAAGCCATGATACATCTTTCTTTACATCATGACCTAACTTTCTCATCTGTGTAACTGGGGTTAATGAGACCTCTTTGAAAGAGTTTTCATGACATCTGAAACAGAAAATGTTAACTCTATCATTATATTTATGCCAATTAAAAGTAATGATCTGTTTTGTGTCTGTTTTCATTTCCACATTTTGAGGATCTTGATGGCTGGAATACTTTTTCCAGGTACAGTCTCTGGCACACAGTACATGTGAAATAAATGGTAGGTATTCCTTTTCTTGCTCTGAATTCTTGAAGGTGTTTGCTTGATTAGGGACTGTGTCTTCCTGCTATGTTGTATAATGCATAGAATTGCAAGTCTTCTGATCCTATCTTAGCATTCTACCTGAAGAACAATAGCAGGCATACAGTATACATTTAATAAATGTTTGTTGAATAAATGTATAAAGTTGGAGTAATAGTACTTCGCCTGTTTTAAACGAAGTAACTAAAGGGCTGCAATATTAAGTTACTGGCCAAAGATTACCCATGAAACTAGTAGATTGATTTGTGGGATTCATATATGACATTTATTCATCCAGCCACTAACTTCAAACACATTGTTAAAACTCCCTTTCCCATATGTTAATGATAGAGACAGAGTCTAGGACTTTCTAGACAAGTGCACTACAATCCAGGTAATTAAAGTTCCTTCTGTTTCAGTGCTCATGTTCCTCTCTCCAATATTGTCCAGGCCCTAGATTGAGGAACCTAAAATGTGAAGAAGGCATGCTCATTTCTTTTATGCCTCTTTCACTTCTCTTCTGATCCTGGTTCTCTTATTGTTGAGGCAAGAAGAAGGTATTAGAGAAAAGGATAAAAAGCCATTAGTCTAAATAGCACCATTAGTTGCTCTCTGAGCCCTCAGCATAGATGATCAAATGTTGGCTCTCTCCTCAGGCATATATGAGTTGTTTGGGGAAGGGAACTTGCTTATACACATTTCTCTGACATGGAAGATCTCTCTGGTTTAATATTTTTTTTTTATTTCACTCTTGTAGTTCAGCTAGAAAGACCTTTATATGATAAGCAGCCTTCTTGATTTGCAGGCTGACAAGATGGCTCAATCCTGGTTACTGTCATCATTATCCACTTCACCCACCAAAAAGTTACCCACTCTTCTCATGTCAGCCTATAGCTATATAAGCTGCTCCCAGCGACTCCCTTTAGCCGAGGGGTTCTTAAGGGGTCCATGAGCTTAAACTGAAATTCAAAATCATTATTTTTGTGGGGATGTGTTGGTATGGGTGTGATATATTTATTAAAGAATGCACAGTATAATGTGGACTTAGTAAGGGGTGCTTGGTTTTCACCTGACTGGCAAAGGGGTTCATGGAACAAAAAAATATTACGAACCCCTGCTCTAGCCTGTCATCCTGATCTAATGTATTTCCCCTGCTCAGCATGGCAGATTGCAAAGATTGCAGTCTGTTACATAAGCAGACTTCCAAGAGTAAATAAGATATCAGTATCCCATTTTTATCATCCCCTTTTCCTAGGAACGTTTCCTGTAGTGTGTCCTTTTCACTTTGCTTGGCCTCCAGGAAAGAGGTAATACCCTCCACGCCCAAATAATCTCTTACCAAGAACATTACACTCCCGAGAATGCTTCCAATTTCCTTTCTCCTCTTAGCTCTGCTCAGGTAGACTGGAGGGATGTTGTGTGCTGATGGTAGCAGGGGTGGGTCTGCCAACTTAGCAAGTTTTATGGAGATGGGTCTTGAAGCTCCATAAGGCACTTTAGAATCTTGACATTCTAGTGTTTTCACTTTTGAGATTGAATCTCCTCTTCTAGGCCACAGGAAAAGATCCTGCTGACATTCTGTCTCAGAAAATGGCAACCTTCTTTAGATCCTCTAGTATTTTAGTCTATTCATACTGAAATAAAAGGCTTTTTTTAAGAAGGTAAACATAGTATTTACCAGAGTAGATGACTGCAGTACTGCTAAGGAAACATTCAAAATCTAAATTTCTTCTTGATCTGAAAGCCTTGTCTTTCCTACTCCTTATAACTAAGTTTCATAGAATTCTGTATGAGATCTGGGTTGTGCCAAACACTAGCCACTTCTAATTTTGAAAACTAAATTCTCCTCTCTGGTCAATGGTTCCCTGCATTGTCATTGATTGTATCTGTCCTATCTTGCAGTGATGTAGAATGAATAAATGAACACTAGGGAGGCCTGGATTCACACCTCTTCTTTGATTTGAATGGGATTTAGGATATCTAGCTTATCTAAGAAATAGTTACAAGGATTATTTTAATTTACATTTTAACTACAGTTCTACTGAAGACAATGAGAAGAGCATATTTTCAAATAGGGTTAGATAAATTTATTTTTCAAAAATTATTTAATGGAGGTTGCACACATAAAGCTCCATTATATAGGTTTTAGTAAAGGTTAAATTAAATTAAAAATATTGGCAAAGTGCTTTATAAGAAAATTGCATCCATGGTTTGGTCATATCATTTAATGGAATATGCACATTACAAAAATCACATTATGTAGAGAATACTTTCATAATTGCAAGATAGCAGACAAGGGTATTCAGTTTACTGGCCATAAAAAGGGCAATCTCTCATGATACTCATTGCTCTTACGTTGTCTTCACCTGCCATTTTTAAATGTAAATGATATTTAAACCAATATCTTATAGAAGAAATTTCCATGGTATAGTAGAGAACTAAAATTCATTTGGTAAAGCAGAAATATTCATGCACATGCTCATAAACTGACTACTTGTTTTTAAACAGAAAGTACAGCATTTGATCATTTGAATAGCCTTTCAAAATCAACAGGAAAGGAGGCCTCTGAAACTTTTGTCTTGCCTCTAGTTCTGATTGTCAAATAATTGGGTGAAATTATAAGCAAAGAAAACACAGTGGAATTATTTAATTTTGCAAACCTGTAAGAGTAAAAAATCAGAACACTAAGACAGTTGCTATATTTATTTTGGTTTAGTTCAGTGGGGTATTGATTCTTCACAATATTCTTTGAAAACTTATTGAGTTTACAAAGTGAAGAGAACATTTACAAGGCAGCACTGCAGCCAATCATTGTTCTTTAGTGAACAAAGTATTTCAGGTCTAATTCTACTAGCCATCAAAAATTCCCTTTTATTGGATCATTTTAGTAATACCTATTTTTAATCATATTAAGAATATATCCCAGTTAACAACTCAACATCTGACTATAAAACATCATTGATATTTAACTTTGAAGACTTTTTTTCAATGTAAAAGCACTGAAAAATAAAATTCTAGATTATGCAAAATAACCCTGCAGAAATACCAGTAGTAACTCTAAGACTACAACTGACAGGATATAAACACTTCTCCCAGAGAACAAAATTAGATACTTAGAGAGCATTTGAAATGTAAAAGTGCTAAGTATTCATTCACTTCATTACAGTGTGATTTAGTTAATTAGGACCATTTGTTCAGCAGTTTCTCCAAAGTTTGAAGTTAAAACTAAGAGATTTGGTACAGTGAAGAAAGAAATATTTTCGATTAAATGTATAAAAGGAATGCTATATAAAGGTGGATATGATATTTTTATATTTTGTATTTTCCACTCCAACTTCTTTCAGTTGCTATCTGATTGTTAAATGACTAGAACTAATTGGCAGCTTTGGCAAGTCTCACAGGAAATGGGACAGTGATTTGAATAGGAATTGATGATTATGCAAATATGGCATTTTTGTCCCATTTGTAATCAATCCCAGCTTCCTGCTGTAAGACTATGAAATTAAGGAGAACCAGGATGAACTATCACAACCCCAATATACTCATTTGTTGTAACTTTTGTTTCATTTCCTTGGTATGTCAGACAAAGACTTGTTTTACAAATCAAACTGAGTCACATTAACATACAACATGACTTAAGAAATCAAATTATGATTCCATCATTAATGCAATCAACTTATATTTTTATCCTGTAATTTTTTTTCTGAAATAGAAACATCTTGGCAATATCAAGCCAGTGTGTGCCACTTCTTTTCCTTAAAAACTCCCATTTCCATTTTAGTGGCATCCACTCCTACCATGCAAACCTTGAAGTTGGAAGGAAGTAAAGTAGCCTGACAAATAAGATTACCTTCATCTAGAAGAAGAGAATTAATTTGAGGCTGGCCTCAGATGAATAGTAGGACAGTAAGTTCAAGTGCTTGGAAGAGAGAGCAGCACCTTCATTCAATGGTTCTTGCCTTCTTTCATCTATGATCAACAATCTATGATCACAGGGATGCAGGCAAAATTTTGTACTACCATCTGATAGAGTTCATAAAACATGTGCATCCAGGTGCCAGACACAGAGTCAGTTGTGCCCGAATACCATTACTCATTACCACCTTTGACTTTGAAGTCACACCTAAGGTAACTTTTATATGAAGTATGGTTTAACCTTATCTTCAGTGAAAAGGTATAATTTATGACTTGATGGTTCCAGGTTGCTATAATTGCCCGCCTTGCCGGGTAACTGGAGTACAAAATTATTCTCTTTGTAGAAGAGATATGACAATCCTCCCTAAATATGGCCTTGTATTTTCTAATTGCCACTAGGGTTGCAAAGCATACATATAGTGTCTTAGTTTCCTAGATGCTAAAACAAATACCCTACAATGGGTTGGCTTAACAATAGGAATTTCTTGGTTCATGGTTTCAGAGGCTAGAAGGCTTGCTTCCTGCCACAGCTGCTATCTTGTGGCTGGTTGGTAATCTTTGGAGTTCCTTGGCTTTTCTGCCACATGGCAATAAATGTGGCCATGTCTTCTCCTTTATCTTCCAGATATTGACTTCTGACTTCTTCCTGTGACTTTTTCTCTCTGAATTTTATTCTGTTTTTGAAAGACTCCAGTAATCTGGATTAAGACCCATCCTTTTTCCATTGAGCTACACCTTAGCTGAAGTAACATATTCAAGATATCCTATTTACAAAGGGTCCACACCCACCAGAATGTAGACCAAGATCAAGCAATTGTCAAAACTGGGGTACACACATTCAATCCAATACACTGAGGGCTGCAATATCCCATTGGGAACCAGCCTTCTGTAGACTAATCTGTTCTGAATAAAAATTCCCTATAAGTAAAGTTCATTGTCTTTCAACTTCTATCACTACACTAGTTAAGTTTGGCTGTCACGTATCCAGTGGACTACTTATATTATGTAATACAGTGCTATTTACAAGCACGTATGTGTGTCTATGTGTATAAAATAAAACAAACCATTTCATTTAAAGACCTATAAAATCATACCCAAGTAACTCACTTAAGCTTAGCAGACTATGTCCTTATAATGATGAGGCTATACCTCATGAAACAATCCTGTTTCCTGGTAGGGCAATGTAATGAACCAAAGAATATCTATGTAACTAACTACTTTTGCCTAGTAGTTAAACAGCCTACTTAAAACTTTGCAAACCTTGTAAGACATTGTTTCATTAAATTCTTAGTTCAACAGATGAGAAAAGCCATGGACTGTGAAAATTCTAGGAAAGCTGTAAAGGTGTAGGGTCCTAGAGACATTTTTAAACTCATGATGAATCAAGTTAAGAGTATCAGAAGAATTTGCTAATCTGAGTTCCAGGCAATTTGTTCTGCTTAAGTACAATATTATTTTCTGCCATTTTGGCTGAAACTTGGGGCAAAACCAAAATTGTTAGCTATATATAGAGAACCATAGAGATCTTGACAATATTCCTTTGCTTGTTCCATAGGATCAGAAATAGTAATACTTGGACATGATCAGTATACTTGGAATGATTGATACTTGGATGTGATCAAACCATGAGGTATAACTGTATGATAATAAGATAGACTTTACAAGTTATGCATGAATCTCCTACTATGAATCATAGCTTATATATTGTAAATTATTTTCCAGCTAAATTGTTTTTAATATACCAATTGTGTCTAGTACAGTGTTCAGCTCTCAAAAGATCTAAAATAAGTGTCTTCAATAAATTTTCCTCTGCTCTTGAAAGGCACATTTCTAATATACTTCCTGCAGATTGTGGGACTAGACTTACAGGAAGTTGACATTCCCAAATGTGAACATGACCACCATAAGAAATTTATTCCATATTTTTAATGTAAATATTTATATAGATTATTAAATCTCTATCTAGTGAGTTTCCTTTTTTATTTTTGCTTCCCTGGCTCAAATACTACTATCATATCAAAAGTAGTCTTTATGACAGCAAGATAATTGTTAAAAATAAAGTCTCAGAGTATTGGCCATTATATTGATTCAGCTCCAAATTTGAACTTAAATCTTTTGATAACCATTTTGGAATTTAGCCTCAAGTATTTTTAACCTCTGAAGAGGTTCAAATTTCTTATGCAATGACTTAACCACTTTGTAATAGAGTCAGAACTAGAATTCACATCTCCTGACATTGTATTCCAGGGATCTTTTATTAACAATAAAGGGATCTTTTATTGACAATGTGCTGTATGTCTATAATTACATTAACTTCAAATGGCTTTAATGAGGTGGTAGGCAACAAGTTAGGAGTGTGGACACCAGACCTTCCAGAGCAGTCACTTCCATATTTCTGGAGAGATTTTAATGTTGCTTTCATGGATGGTTCTTTGATGTCCTTTAACCCCTATCATTACCTACAGAGTCCCTCTGTGGGAAAATGTACACTGTTCCTAGAAGAAATGTGAGCAGTTAAAAAGTAATCCTTGGAGATTAAGCACATGACCTTTGTAATTAGACTTTGTAGGTTTGAATTCCAACATACATCGAGTTATATAAGCTCAAACAAGTTTCTTAACCTATATAAGCCCTGATTTCCTTACCAGGAAAAGGGAGATGATTATAATTTCTAACTCAAAGTGTTGTTTTAAAGATTAATTTAGATAATCCATATGAGGCATATAGAATAGTGCCTAGTAGCTAGTCAGTGCTCAAATGACATTAGCACTATTACTATTTCACAAATTAGGCAGAATAAATTGATTTCCCTAATGCAGCTATATGTTTAATTTACATGGCGCTGCTTGGGACGTTTTCATATTTATTGCCAATTGTATTCATCAAATCATTGCTAAAATTAAAGTGACCTTTACCTATAACTTCCCTCTTAATGTATATTTTCCTTCTTAAGTTATACTTTAAAATATAGTTTTAATATGGCTTTTAAAACTCCTTCTGAACTCTCATCTTAAAAGTTTAAAGTAATCGATTTTTATCCATTTTGTTAATACTTTACTTCAGTAAGTGAAGAGTAGAAAGGGAAGTCAATTAATTATCTTGATCTTTAATTCATGTGTATATGTATAGGGGAAGGGAAAAGATTTCTACTTCCAATAGTTTTACTTTAAAAAATGAATAAGCTTGCTATAAATTTACTCTACTCTCTGATATCTAAGTTTTTAACATATAACTTGATTTACCTTCTTTTGTGAAAGGACTTTAACCAATTTGTTGGCTAGAACATGTCTATATATGTCATCTGTGACAAAATGGCTGCCCCATTTGGAACTTTCCCTCCAACCAAAGATCTCTTGGAAGGCACATGTTATTGAACAAGTTGGATGTATTGCTAGAGTGGTGAGAAAGAACACATACCATGAGAAATTGTGGGGCATCTCAGAGAGTATTAGAAAAGACATATAAGATTTGGGCTCTTGTTAAGTGATTTGGGGAAGGGTTTAAGAGCAAAGCTCTGGACTGGATGCTATAAAAAAGTAAAAGTAATTTTATGATTGGGTATTTTCATGAACCATATCTAGAAGTAGGGAAGACTGGAGCAAGGCTAAGGCTGTAATTGGTAAAGAATTGTAGTCACTCATGTCAGCCAGGAAAGAGAGATGCTTGGCCATTTTGGGATTTAAAAAATATATTCAGAAATGATTAAAGAGCGGTCAAACTTTCTTAAATATTTTTTTACCCAAGAACTTGTGGGTTTACAGAACAATCATGCATAAAATACAGAATTCCCATATACTTCCCTATTATTAACATTTTCTATTGGTATGGTACCTTTTTTACAATTGATAAAATTTTATAATTTTTCTATAGTCCATGATTTAATTTAGGGTTCACTGTTTCTGTAACATAGTTCTATGGATTTAAAGAAAATTATCTAACCTAACATTTCCCCTTTTAACCATGTTCAGATATATATGTATATTTCAGTTCTGTTATTATAATTATGCTCCCTGTTATGCTACCATTACCACCATATATTACAAAACACTTCCATTGTTCCAAATTGTCAAGACTTAACTTTCCATTTCTTATCTCAATCCCTTCAACCCTGTCCCCTGGTAACTATATTCTAGATTTTGACTCTATGAGTTTGCTTATTTCATATCAGTGCAGTAATACAATATTTGTTCATTTGTGGCTGGTTTATTCTACTCTATATGATATCTTCAAAGTTCATCCATGTTGTCTCATGTATCAGAACTTCGTTTCTTTTCATGGCTGAATAATATTCCATTGTATGTATACCACATTTTGTTTATCCATTCATTAGTTGATGGGCATTTGGGTTGTTCTCATCTTTTGGAAATTGTGATCAATGCCACATTAAACATTGGCCTGCAAATACCTGTTCAAGTCTGTATTTTCAGTTCTTTGGGGTACATACCTAACAGTGGGATTGCCAGGTCATATGGTAGGTCTGTACTTAGCATTCTGAGGAACAGCCAAACTGTCTTCCACAGTGGCTGCATCATTTTACATTCCCAACAACAATGAATGAATGTTCCTATTTCTCCGTGTCCTTTCAAACACTTGTAATTTTCCATTTTTTAAAACAGTAGGTGTTCTAATGGGTTTGAAATGGTATTTAATTGTAGTTTTAATTTGCATTTCCCTGATGACTAATGATGTTGAGCATCTTTTCATGTGCTTTTTGGCCCATTATATATCTTCTTTGGAGAGAAGTCTATTCAAACCTTTTGCCCATTGTTTTAGTTGGGTTCTTTGTCCTTTTCTGTTAAATTGAAGGATTTCTTTATATTAAAACTTTATCAGGTATGATTAGAGAGTGGTCATACTTTTGATCTGTCACTGAGTGACCTTGTGTAATATTGATGTTCTGTGAAATTGTTTATTTCAACAAGAAAACTCCACAACCAAGTCATGATTGACAGACCAGCTCCTGGATGTCAGGTGCTGCTTTTCTCTTTCTCACCATATTCATAATATCCATGAGCCAGTAAATGGTGACAAAACAAACAAAATACAACCAATATTTACCGAATGCCAATGAAATGCCAGGACTGTCACTGTGTCTAATGCATGACCACATTTACATGCACAAAAGTTCTAGTATTATAAGGCAAGTATTTTATCTTTATTTGTAGATGAGGAAACAGAGACATGGGGAGATGAAGTGATTTGCACTTAGGAAGGATTAGTTTTCAAAACTATGTTTCTCAAAAATGCATCCTTATTCCAGTAGAGTCTACCTCCATGTGTGTCAGTTGGTATGCTGGAGAGGGAAGAGTGGGGCACATGCTTTTCACACAAAACAACTTGGGCATCTCATTAAAACTACATCTATTATGGAAACAATGACTCATATTCCAAGTATTTAATTCTTTTTTAGAATCTACTTATTCTAATGTAGGTGTAGTTCTAATAAACTTACTACCTATACTTCCAGCTTATAGAAAATTTGCATGAAAAACCTAAAATGATCACACTGCTAACTGCTGGAGAGAGAATAAAGAGCAGAAAAGCCATATTTAATAGACACATGAACTCAAAGACTAAAGCAGTTTGGCACCATTGACTATGAAGACAGAGAGTATAATCAGTCTCTGAGGCCATCACTGTATGTACATTGATATTATTATAGTCATAATGATGATCCTGAGTATTTACAAAAATGTAAAATAAGATCATTTTATTAGTTTTATGTAGGCAATAAATTTAAGTAAGTATATTAAAAAGTAAAAAATACAACTAGCTGTTTGATAAATGGGTAAAATGCTGTAATCTAGAAAATTTACTGTTTATAAGTCTTCCCACTTGTCAGATAAATGTTATTAAAAATAGGAACCAAATAATAACCTTATCACTTACAATTCAATTAGAATTTTACCTTCATTCATGGGTTTGCTTAAATAATGTATGTGTTATGAGAGTAAAAAATAAAAATAAAAATCTGTAGAATAGAACTGATGTAAAAGAATCTAATAAAATAGTTTATCCAGATGGCAGGGTCAAATAGGTATATATTGCAGGAATATAATTTTATGTTCAACTTAAAATATCTAATGAAGGCAATATAACTAGTACTAGGCTTGGAAGATCTCTATTAGGAAAGGAGTTATATGAGTCAGTGAACAGTCTGGATTAGCGGTGGCAAGCCATCAGCCTAAAGAAAGAGAGCAGCCTGTGGACATGTTTGTTTAGTCTGCAGAGTATTGATTCACTAGGGATTTGAAAAAAAAAAAAACATAAACTGATCTCTACAGACAAAGATAAACAATAAACCAGCATGAGGGTGATGGAGACATCTGTGGATCCTACCTTTTTCAATGATAAAATCAGCTGGAGTCAAAGAGCTGCTGCCTTTTATAGGGTTTTGGTCAACAGAGTTCAACACATCTGGCACGTTTTTCCTCTCTATGCTGGGTCCCTGCAGACATTTGTATTTATGTACCTAGGCAAGATGTTTGCTTGAATTCCCTTCTGCTTCTGTAAGTCTTTGTATCCATCAGTGTGTTTCTCTTGTCCTGTTTCAGCTTTTAAAAAATTTTAATGCAATCTTTTAATTTTTTAAAAAAGGTTTTAGCACAAAGAATTCTCACATATAAAGAAAAGTAGGAAGAGTAGTACAATGAACACCCATATACCATAGTCAAGTTTCAACAGTGGTTAACATATTACTGTATTTGCTTCAGACACACACACACACACATATATATATATATATATATATATATATTTACTTAAACACATATATATAAACAAACATTTTGTTAAGCTCTTCCAATCCTCAGTGACTTTATGCTTATTTTAACTTTTTTGCATGTGTGTATGACCAACAGGAGGAAAGAAGTAAATTTTTCAGAAGGTGAAATGCATTTGCTAAAATATATATATATTTTTAAACAACAAAGTTTTCATTTTAAATTTAGTATATTAGTGATGTCTATATTTAGCAAAAGGTTGGCAAATATGAAGAATTTTTGTTTAATCTATTCATGTTATCAATGTTTATATTAGTTTTATTTTTAAACTTAAATCCTAAAAGTGGATTTAAATTATGACAGTGTTGTTTCAAATTCTGGAGACCAAATTATGAAATCATACAGGAAATCAATACTCACTTATTCTCTTTGGTTTACTTTCCTTGCTTTTCAATTTACTCTATAGAAGCAAAAGTAGTGGCCTCCTTACATTTCTTTGAGAGGCATCACAAACTACATTTAGAGAGATCGCTCATAAACAGAATTCATGATGTACTTATTAAACACAGAGCACAAATTACATTTTATATTGATGTCATTAAATCGCCAATCCATATTTTAGTTGTGACTTTTGCAACTTCACATACTAATTTTTCAGGTATAAGGGATGCATTATAGTTCTATTAGTTTTACCAGTAATAAGATTGTCCATTAAGATATTGTCTGTGAACACAATTCATACCTTTGTAATAACAGGCTAAAATAATAAATTTCTCAGAGATGTAATTTGTTTAAAATGCCAGCAGATTAAAATTTTTCAGTTGACTGAAATGCAAACTTGTTTAATATTTTTTTGGGATTTTAGATCCTGAGCACTTTATGACTTGTGTATAGTATTATGATCCTCTCCAAATATAACAAAATATTTCAAAGACTCTATTTTGAAATGTTACAAAACAGATTCTTTCATTTGCTATTAGAATTATTGCATCCATCTTGTGGATTACTACTCTTTACATGAATAATATATTTTCTAATTTTTACTTTAATATCTGATACTGAATTTATTCATGATCATTTGCAAAGACTTTCTCTTCTAAAATTGGCCAATTTTTTTCTGGTGTCCTTATCTAAGAGGCCAAAACTAAATCCTTCAGGTACTCACATAGAATCCAAGACTTACTGATTATCACTTTCTGGAAGGTGATGCCCAGCAAAATGTAGGGCAAATTAAATTCCTTGCAGCCAGGCTGCATGATGATTGAATGAGGGTATTGATTCTGGAGAAAAGGAGGATGAAAAAGGTCTTATCTCACCTATCCTAATGATTTCAAAGGAGGATAGAAGTACATTAGTATTAAGAAACCCATCCACTTAAGGAAACATATAATTATATAAGGTCAAGGATTAATAAGATAGAGATAAAAAAGAAAGAGCCATTCACATTCTGACAGCACATTCTGAAGGGAAAAATATAAATTTTAATAAATAGCAAATGTATTTATATATGTTGAAAGTTCTTCATGTGAAAAGGAAATAAGTGGCCTGTCCTTTTTCAGAGACTAGAACTAGCACCAAAAATGGAAAAGACAGCCCAATATATTCTATCTTAGCAGTTGTTAGACTTTTACCAATCCGATCTCTAAAGTGAAGTAATTATTATTATTTTTTTCTTCTCAGAAAATAGCTTTCAACTTTTTGAATTCCATTCTGAATTCTTTCCTTGTCCCATGGCCCATTGGTGACTAGGGATCTGTATTTTTATGCTGTAAAGTTTCTGTTTTATTTCCCATTCCAAGATGAAATTTTCCTACATACTCATTTTCTTTGATATTATTTTTTTCATTTTGTTATTATCTTTCATTCAGATGATTTTGATGGTATTCAAAGGTATTTGTTCAACAGACACTTCTGTCCTCCCTGCTATTCTCTCAGATGCCTTCCAGGAAATTTTTTAATAATCAGATTTTCCCAAACATCAGTAGGGTGGTATATGAAGTGTGTGTTTCCCATCCCTGTAGGTGTTCAAGCATAGCCTTAATGACAACAGGCAGGGGTCCCACATTGTGTGAGAAGGGGGATTTTGGACCTCAAACGACTTCAGCATCTAAGTATACATATCACTAAACTCATTTATAGAGGGAAAGAAAACCTTTTGAAAGTATTTAAACAGAACGTTGTCTATATATATTCTGTGTGCCTAGGTCTATCAAGTTCACATATCATCTGCAAAATATCTTCCTCAAAATATTTCAAGTTATGAGAGTTGCATCTTTCTAATAAAAATAAAGCATACTGTGTTTGAACTAAAAAAAAATGTTTATCATGACATGAACATAATTCATTAAAAGACAACTTTATCTCCCTGCTTTATTTACATTTTCTACAATAAAATCAATTTTATAAATTTTAGTTTTTTAAAAGGAAATAGAAGCCATTTTTTCTTCAGTGATTATTTTACACCAACTATACTATTTATTATGTTAAACTTTTCATTTGCATGTCTAGAAGAATTGCAAAGGAACACTTAGCATAATTCTAATATTCAGTGGAGTAGTGTAGATACATAACTAAGGGATATCATGCACTGCATTCTTCCATTGCTTCTCACTCAGAATAGATTCAAGTTGAAGTGCTCCTGAATGTCCTATGACCCTGTTGTTTGTCCAAGAAATTTAAGCTTATTCAGGGCCTAATATTGTTGGAGTTGTCCTTGAACTACTTCATGCATAAATCCACCAAAATAGATATAAATTTGGGGTTTTGGGTTGCTACTTAAAAAACATTTGAAATTCCTGAATCCAATTTTCAAATTATCCTGATTTCTTTGATATGCTACTGATCTTTGTTTTTCCATATATATGTATATTCATATGTATCCTAATATACATATCAATTTCAGTATATAGAATATACAAACACATATATTTAGGATTTTCTGTCTATGTATGTTTGCATGTGTGTGTGTATGTTCTGCAGCTTTTTCTAGTACAGATTTTTAGAATCTCAGGGCTAACAGTATTTTTAAAACACTGTTTGATTTGACACCTGTCCTTATTTCAAAATAAATCTTTTAGTTTAGAACAGATTTTAATTTACAGAAATTTGCAGAGATAGTATAGAGAGTTAAAATAAACTCCAACACAAGTTTCCACTATAAATACCCTCTTACATTAGTATGATACATTAGTTATAATTAACGAACCATTATTATGTATATATTATTATAAAAGCCCAAAGTTTATTCAGATTTTCTAAGTTTTTAAGAACAGTCTAGGATCCCACCCAGGCTACCACATTATACTTAGTCATCATCTCTCCATAGTTTACTCTTGACTGTGACAATTTTTCAGGCTTTCCTTGTTTGATATTTTTTTAAAAGTGTCAGGTATTTTATAGACTGTCCATCAACTGGGCTTTACGTAATTTTTTTTTTCAGTGGTTAGACTAGTGTTATGTGTTTGGAGGAGGAAGACAACAGAGGTAAAGAGCTATTTCCATGAAATTTCATCCTATCATAACAAGGGTACATAGTACCAATATGACTTTTCCCTGTTAATGTTAACCTAGATCATTTGGCCTAGGAAGTGATTATAAATTTTATTCTCAATAGATTTACTCTCTCTGCAACTTTCCCATAACCACCTCTCCCCCTTCCAAACTGTTTTCTTCAGACAAAGTTTCTATGTGCCACTGACATTTAAGAAGTGGAGGGTTAAGCTCTCCCTCCTTGAGAGTATCGACACAAATTACTTACAATTCTATATGGGCCATATGTCTCTTCTCCCTTATTTATTTATCCATTATTTGTTTATATCAGCAAGGACTCATAAATATTAACTTTGTACTTCAGTTATAAGCTAATACTACTTTATTTTGTGCTCAAATTATTTCATTTTGGCCATTGTGAGCTCATTCAATTGGCTCTGCCCCTTTGACACATCAACATTTTTTCACTTTGGAGCCCTTTCTGGATTTCTGGCGCTATAAAATGTTTCAAGTTCACCTTGTGTATTTCCTGTCTCAATGCTAGAATCAGCTGTTTTTAAAGGAGTCTTTGAAGACAGAGAAAAGAAATATACGTTCATATACTGAACATTATATTTATATGCATATCAATAAACATTCACATATATAATGGTCTCTATATTAAGTTAAACATGAGTTCACACGGATGTCTCCAATTCTAATCCATTATCATGTGGATCCTTTTAGTTTCCTTCCTTTGCTTACCAATAACATGCCATTCCAAAAGTGAGAAATTTGGGGGAGTGGGGGCCATATGGGGACCTCATTTTTTTTAATGTAACATTAAAAAAATAATGAAAATAAAGAAACAAAAAACAAAAAGTGACAAATTTGACTGCCTACCGTCCTTAAGTCATGATAGATCAGACCTTGTATAAAATTTGACCTGCATGTGCTTTCAAAGTCAAAATTATTTGCTCATTTATTGTTTTGTTTTAAGAGTTCTTTGTATATTTTAAATATAAGTCCTTTATCATATATGTTTTTCACAAATATTTTCTCCTGGTCTCTAGCTAGTCTTTTCATTCTCTTAACAGTGTTTTCAGAACAGATATTATAAATTTTAATAATATCAAACTTATCAAACATTTTTTTCATGGGTTATGTTTCTGTTGCAGTGTCTAAAAACTCATCAAGAAACCCAAGGTCATATATTGTTCTCCTATTTTTTATTTTTTATTTTTACATGTTTTTTTTATTTTGCATTTTTATATTAATTCTATATCTCTTTTTTTATGAAAGGTGTAAGATCTGTATCTAGGTTCACTTAAAAATATATATATATATATATATGTGGATGCCCAGTTGTTACAGCACCATTTGTTTCAAAGACTGCTCTTTCTCCACTGAACTGACTTTTCTCCTTTGCCAAAGATTAGTTGACTCTATTTGTATAGATCAATACGTGGACTTTTTATTCTGTTCCATTAATTTCTGTACCTATTCTTTCACCAGTGCCTCAGTATCTTAATAACTGTAACTTTCTTGTTAAGTCTTGAAATCAGGTAGTGTAGGTTCTCCAACTTTGTTCTTCTCCTTCAGTATTGTGTGCCTATTCTTGGCCTTTTACATTTCCAAATAAACTTTAGAATCAGTTTGTCAATGTTTGAAAAAAACAGGTTTTTATTGGGATTGTGTTAAATCTATAGATGAAGTTTGGTAGAATTGACATCTTAACAACATTGTCCTCCCCATCAATACACAGTATATTTTTCAATTCATTTTGATATTCTTTGATTTCTTTCATCAGTATTTTATAGTTTTCAACATACAGATCATACTAATACATATTGTATTATATTTATACTATTTCACTTTTTTTGGTGTTATTATAATGGTATTTTTTTTAATTCCATAGTCTCAGCTCATTGATTGTATATAGGAATGCAACTGACTTTCTCATATTAAATTTTTATCCTGTGCCCTGTTATATTCATATATTATTTTCAGGAGTTCTTTTGGTTGATTCTTTAAGACTTTCTTACATAGATAATCATGTCGTGTGAGAAAAAAATAGTTTCATTTCTTCCTTTATGCTATATATACCTTTTACTTCTTGTCTTATTGAACTAGGATATCTAGGATATCCAATATAATGTACAATAGTAGTAGTTAGAGAAGAATCCTTGCATTTTTCCTGATCTTAGGCAAAAAGTGCCCCTTTCTTCATCTTTAAATACAGCATCAGCTGTAGGATTTTTGTAGATGTTCTTTATCAATTTGAGGAAGTTTCTTTCCATTCCTAGTCTGCTAAGATTTTTTTTTTTAATTACGAATGGGTATTGGATTTTTCAGATATTTTTTATATCAAATTATATCATCATATGATTTTTCTTCTTTAGGCCGTTGATTTGTTGGATTACATAGGTTTTGCATACCTAGAATGAAAAACCCATTAGTTCATGGCATATAAATTTTTATACATTATTGGATTTGATTTTTTAACATTTTGTTCAAGATCTTTGCATTTATGTTCTTAAGAGATATTGGTGGTCCCTTAGAAGGTGATTTCCTTCCCTGTTTTGTCTTTAATTGATTTTGATATTAGAATAAACTTTTTTCTTAATATAAGTTAGGGAATGTTCCCTCTGCATCTAGTTTCTTAAAGGGATTGTGGAAAATTAGTATCATTTGTTCTTTAAATGTTTGGTGATGCTCATGAGAGCAACCCATCTGGACCTGGTGCTTTCTTTTTTGGAAAGTCATTAATTATTAATTCAGTTTTTTAAGAAGTTACAGGCTTATTCAGATTATCTATTTCTGAGAATGTTGATATTCCATGTCTATGATAGTCTGAGGTTTTTATGGGCCCCAGAAAATTATGTTCTAAAAGGTTTTACATTCCTGTGGGTGTAAACGTATTGTAGGTGGGAACTTTTGATGAGGTTACTTCAGTTAAAGTTCATTTGATCAGGTTTCTTCATAAGGTGTGACCCAGGGTGGTTCCTAATCCTCTTCCTGGAGTCCTTTATAAACAGGATGAATATGGAGAGGAACAAGCAGAAGCAGAAAGGAAAAAAAGCCACTGAAGTCAGAAATTGAAGTAATGAAACCTGGAGAGAAGAAAAAGACCAGCAATACTGCCATGTGAGAGAGGAGTCCAGGATCACCAGCAGCCGATCTTCAGGAAGAAATCATTGTCCCATGGTGCCTTGATTTTGACATTTTTCTCAGCCTTGAAACTAAGCTTGCAACCTGACAAATCCCCGTTATAAAAGCCAACCCATGTATGGTATATTTCATTTTCGAAGCCTTGCAAATTATAAGAGTGTCTTTCAAAAATTGGTCCATTTCATCCAAGGTATCAAATTTGTGGTAATAGATCTGTTTGTAGTATTCCTTTTTTATCCATTTAATGTCCATGGGATCAGTAGCAATGACTCCTCTTTCATTTCTAATTTGGTGATTTTAGATTTTAGTCTTTTATCTTTATTTCTTGCCTGATTAGAAGCTTATCAATTTTATTATATATATATTTTTAAATAGGCTTTCTGGTTTTCTGTATAGATTTTTGCTTTCTGTATAGTTTTCCTTTTTTCAATCCCTTTGCTTCCTGCTCTAATTTTTATTTATTTTCTTCTGCTAGATTCAGGCTTAAATTTCCCCTCCCTTTCCATTTTCCAAAGGTAGAAGCTTAGATTATTGATTTTAGATCATTATTAATTTCTAATATATGCACTTAATGCTATAAATTTTCCTCTAAGCATTGTTTTTCCTACCTCTCATAAATTTTGATAAGTTGTAATTTTGTTTTCATTTAGTTCAACATATTAAAATTTTTCTTAAGAATTCCTCATTGACCCATGTGCTGTTTAGAAGTATGTTGTTTAATGCATTTTAATAATTTTTAAATACTTTGGGATTTCCCAGTTGTCTTTGTGTTATTTGTTTCTAGTTTAATTCCATTTCATCTGAGAACACACTGTAAATGATTCCTATTCTTTTAAATTTGATGAGTGTATTTTATGTCCCAGAATGTGGCTCTATTAGTGAATGTTCCATGTATGCTTGAGAAAATGTGTATTCTGCTGTTGTTGAACAAAGAGTTTTATAAATTTTGATTAGATTAATTCGATTAGTAGTGCTTGTAGTGGGTTAAATTGTGTAAACCAAAAAGATGTATTTATATCCTAAACATTGGTTCCTATGAATGTGATCTTATTTGGAAACAGGGTCTTTGCAGATGGTAATCAAGTTAAGATGAGGTCATACTGGATTTGGATGGGTCTAAAGTCAATTACAAGTGTCTTTAGAAGAGAAAAGAGAGAGTAATTTGGACATTCATGGATAAAACACAGGGTTCCCATACACCACCCTATTATTAACACCTTGCTTTGGTGTGTGTGGTTCATTTGTTACAACTGATGATGACACATTTTTATAACTGTACTACTAACTATAGTCCATGGTTTAACTTGGGGTTCACTGTGTTGTACAAGTCCATTGATTTTTTTTTAAAGTATTCTAGTAACAAATATACCACCTACAAATGTCCCTTTCTAACCACATAACATTTATTGATTTTGTACTATATTCTTACATTATACTGGAGGCTGGAATTACAGAGATGGACAAATTAGGGTGTCTATCCTAAAAATCACATATTCTCACGAGATTAAAATATAGTCCCTTAAAAAATAATTAAAATACAAACTGTGAGAAGTCCATTAATAGAAGCCATTGTAAAGTACTACTAGACAGGCATCTTTATTGTAATGTCTCCACCCATTCCAGGCCATTCCTCAAATTAAACCTCAATTGCTCCTTCTACTATACTTCAATACTCCAGCCCCAACCCCCACAGACATTAACAACAAAACCTGAAACTGTGACGCAGTGGCCAGTTTTTCCTCAAATGATAAACAGTGTTGTGATACCCAGTTCATATGATTCCAGGCAAAAGGAAAGAAACCGCATTTTCCATTAGGTATTTGGCAATCAGAACTGAGTTATTACTTGCAGAGACCCAAAGCATGTAGTATTCCAAGGTTAGAAACTACTGCCCCATTCAGACCTTTTATATCTATCATATATTTGCCTAAAATATTTTATCTTTCATTATTATTAAACTTTGTTTTATAATTATCTCTTCAACTATAAAAGGAAGTTATTTCAGTTCAGTAATCCCATTTTATATTTCTTTGTTTCTCAAGGGCATCTAACATAGCAACTTATCCTAGCAGGCAGTAGAGAATTATTTGTGGCTTACTGAGACTAGACTTCCATAATTCAGTATGTGGTCAGGTGTTGGTTGAGCTAAGAAAAAAAATCATTTAAATTTGCATTCAGTCCTGGTCTGTGGGATGTGCAATGGCTTACCATTTCCCTTCATGAATTGCCTCCTATGACAGAGTCCATTTTTTAAAGGGATGGAGTAGGAGAATTAGTAGTTAAAGAACCCTTTTAGGATTATCGATGGCATGCTGAAACCTAAATTGAGATAATATTCCACTAATGTCTATTAATATCATATGGCCAAGAAATATTTGGCAAAAATCATAGCAAAGATAAGGTCCAAATCATCTAGATATTTATGGCCTAAAATATTCTCTCTTCTCATTCAGGATGCTAAACAATACTTAAAACAACAAGGATAATCTATTCATTTTATATTTCTAGCACCTAACAGTGTATGAACTAACTCAACAGCCTTATTTTCCAATATTTTCACTCATTCACGCCATCTAACACTAATTCATGGCATCCTAGGCAGGTCATTTGCTTTCTAAACTCTGTTCTTTGCTCTGTTTCATTGATCTGGATTTCCCCCTCCTATTCCTTGCTCTGATTACCTGAGAATTTTTCTTATGTCAAATTATATTCATTATTTTCACATCAACAGACAACTCAAAGTCAGTACTTCAATGTAGAATTATTGTACTATGTTCTTATATCTAATTTTGACCAACACATTTCTATTCTGTTAAGTAATTCAAAGTTTTAGGAAAGTTGCCTAAAAATAAGGTGCTGAACTGAGCTTAAAACAAATTAAAAATAAGTTGTTTTCTTACCTATGCATTAAATTCTATGAAAGCCACTTGAAACAGACTAGCACAAAAAATCATTCTAAAGATATATTTATGTGACTATATGTATTTACCTGCTTCTTTTTAATGAGGAAATATAGATTCCAGTCAATAACTTCAAGGATATATTTCAAACTCTAATAGAGGTACTGCAGACTTTCTCAGTATTGCTGCTTTTACGTTATTTTATTAGACGATAAAAAGACCACTAATGGAGCTAATAGTCTCTGCCAAATAAATACCAAACATAAATAAGTATAATAGTAACTTACTCTAGTGAAAAATAAATCTACCTTTCTCTTTTAAAAACATGAATGGTATTTGATATTGTCTTTTTCAAAAACAATTTAGCAGTATTACATAGCTTATGATTTTTCCAAATAACTTTTATTCACTTAACCATGTTATCTAGTTAGTCAATATTCATGTTTCATAAATAGTTTAATATTTGAAACATCATTGCTTTAAATTACATAAAATTACTGAAAAGGGGGTTGAACAAAAAACATGTTTTAGAGTAAACTTTTCCCTTTTATCTCCTACTTTAGTTATCTTATTTTCATTTCCTTTTGATCTGTATTTTTTTTTCTCTGTCTGGTTGCATCATCATCTCTTTTTGGTGTGTCACTTCACTGGGTGGGGGCTTGCACCTCTCCATGGCTGCACAGGTCTGGGACACCTTTTCTCCTTTTTTCACCAGGAGGTCCCAGGGATGGATCAGGGTCCTCCATATGGTAAATGGGAGTCAATTGCTGGAGCCACAGCTGCTTCCTCTGCATTTTTTCATGACTGTTTTAGTGTAATTTTTAAACAGTAGAAGGTAACTGGATTTCTAGAAGGAAGGGCATTGTTAAGCCCGTCTACCTCTCTGTCACCAGAACCTGGAAATGGTTCCAGTGCATGACAGGGGCTCAGTAAAAAATTTGGTGAGCAAATAATTGTAGGAAGACACTTTTAGGACCATTCAGAGCCCGTTTTCATAAACAATGTGAAACAGAAGCAGAATATTTAATCCTGCATTCTCTTGCATCCAGCAAAATGCCTGCCACATTCACCTATTATTTAATAAAAAATTAAGATATTGTAAAAAATATAGTGACTAAATGAATGAATAATAATTCATGGCAACTATGAAACTGGTGACTTTATATTGTTCCCAATTTATAGAAAGAAACAAAGGACTAATCTAAATGTCTTCCCCAGTGTCTCCTCGTAGTGTAACTGGAACTCATCTTCTGACAGTCTAGTGTTCTTTCCACCAAATGGCATTTCCCAAAAATGGTTCAACAGAAGATGTTTAATGGGATAAATATAATACTCCCAAGTCTGAAAATCATGACCTGTGTGTTCAAGTGGCACTTTTTTTTTTTTGAAGATTTATTTATTTATTAAATCCCCTGCCCCCCCCCCCCCCCCCCCCCCCCGTTGTCTGTTCTCTGTGTCTATTTGCTGCCTCTTGTTTCTTTGTCCGCTTCTGTTATCTTCAACAGCACAGGAAGTGTGGGTGGCACCATTCCTGGGCAGGCTGCACTTTCTTTCGCACTGGGCGGCTCTCCTTATGGGCGCACTCCTTGCACATGGGGCTACCCTACGCGGGGGTCAAGTGGCACTTTAAAAGTATATTCAAGATGATGTTCTTTAAATGTGAAGATAGAATCTGTAATGATTAATTTCATGTGTCAACCTGGGTAGGTTATGGTATCCAATTGTTTGGTCAAGCAAGGACTGTTACTGTAAGGTTTTTTTTGTAAATGGACTTAAATCATTAGGCAGTTGATTGCATCTATTGCTGAACATATCTACCATCTACAGAGGAGATTACTTTCAGGAATGAGAGGAGTCTTCTCATCCAATACACTAGATGCCCTAAAGAGAAAATTCAGGATTTATGCAGTCAGAAAGAAGAGTTTCTGTCTCTACTTCAGGCATCCACCTTCTGGGTTTTCAACGTGAACTTTGTCAAAGTTTCCGACTTGCAGCTTCTCCTGGGAAATTCAGCTTGACCTTTACTGAGTTTGAGGACTACCCTACAGAATTTCTTAATACATATATATTCTGTAGGTTCTGTTTCTCTGGAGAACACTGGCTAATCCAGAATCCTTTGTAACATCTTATGTATTCAGATTTTTCAGATTTCTTCTTCAGTGTCAACACTGTTTCTACAACATTAGAAGATGGAAATTTAAATAAAAATAAAATGAACAATTAACAAGGCTAACTTTTCCTTGTGCAAATCCTTGAAGTTTAGAATAGCAATATTGTAATTTTACTGATAACTGATCTGGTTTCATGATTCAGCAATATGAAACTCTTGACTCTCAATTATTTATCCAGTATTTATCTCAAGGGTTAATAAAGCTTATTCAGTCATTAAAAGAATATCTACGGTTAGATGTCCTTTGTCATCTCACATTTAATGGAAATGTTTGGCACATACGTTACAAAGAAGGTGACTGATTCCTTCTGATATCTTAAGAGTTGATCCACTTTCCTTGTCCTTCTAGAATATCCTTCCAAGTGTCAGAAGCAACAGGTTAAGTGAAATAGAGTTATTCTAAATAGATCAATTGATTGACTTATATTGTCTATGAGCATGGCATGCACCAGGACCCTTTATCCTAGAAGTTGTAGTATACTCAGGTTATTAAATCTATTTAACCTAACATTCATCACATTTCCCAAATGCAAATAATACCATGAATTATTTCACCACTAATTAAGTTTATCTCACATGCATATTTCTCTTCTCATTACATAAAATTTAAGATGAGGAAGGTGCAATCAAGAGAGGCACATGTGCAGTTAAACTGTAGTTTTGTTTACTGCTATTTTGGTCACACATCAGCTCTGGATCTCAGTGTCTTATCTGTTTCAAAGCAATGTCTTGTTTAATCATTCATTCCCTTGATTTCACTATTTTAATACTTTCATATTTATAAAACAATGAAACATTTTCTTCCACCAACATAATAGATTTGGAGCTAAGAGGGATTTGGATATCATTTTACAACTGAGAAAACTAGGGCATCTAGAGGGTTAATAATATTTATTGAGAGACTAACTCCTACTCCTATGAGCCAGGGACTCTCTCCACTGTGAGCTTTTAACAGGACATTCAAATGGGAAACCCATCACATGAAGGTCCCTTTACAACAGGAAAATTTTTGCATGAATCTAAATCATATATTTACTCAAAAGTACATTATTAAACCAAGATCATATGTTTCTTGGTAAAGAGTGTTTTCGCCTATCTCACAAGTTTAGGGATAGAGATCTCAATAATTCTCATTAAATTAAGCCATATTGATTTCAAAATATTCAACATGATAAGTAGTTAACATGACTCTAACATTCAACCACATATTGGTGGGGGAGATTGCTATGGGTGCCTTCTGATTAGTCTTCTGCAGGAACAAAAACATAATATAGGTAGATCCTCAATCACTGGACACTGAGCTCTTATCTTGTATGTATTTTTGTAAATTTGTTTTTCACTTATTAACCTTGAATATTAAGCTTCACTGTTGATCATCTACCCAAGGTTTGGATAATGAATGTGAACTGATAATTAGCTCCGGAAATTCTTCATATAGTAAAACTTTAGTTTATGGGTAAATATCCAATGGTAACTGAACTAAAATATTTTCTGTGCACTTCATGCTAAGAAATGAACTCTTTATTGATTTACTTTGAAATAGGAGGAAGTAAAAAATTGAATCATCAACATTTTTTTATGTGCTTCTAAGGTGATGTGCAAGAGCAGAAAAATTATTTCTGAAATATGTGTGAAATAGGCTGTTCTATTCCCAACACTACTTGATCCTTTAAATGTGCTATGCATCCTTAAAAGTAAAATGGTTATTTTTAGCAACTAATTCATCCATATGAATTATCCATAGAAATCTTTACAACATAATCCCTAATTTTTAAATGAAAATTTTTGTTTGACATGTTAATCTCGATATTCCTTTCTTAAATTAAGGAGTCCACTATTCAAAATGTAGACATTAATTTCTTTTTTAAGTACTAAGAACAACTTTGTATAAGGATTACTGAATTTAATCTCTTGATACAACCTCTTGGTACTACTTCTTGAGACATATGGTTCACAAATATTCTTTTTCCCTTGTTACTCCTGATCAAAATTAAATAGATAATGCATTGATTTTATGAAGTGTTACTTCTCAAATTGGTGCATAACTTTACCCTGTATTAGATAAATGTAGGTCAACCACAAAATTCATTTTGAAGAGTTATGTAGAAATAGAGATAAATCTGATAGAAAATATTAAAACATGAAAAATGTAGGCAAGATGAGAATGCCTTTATTATATAATGAGTTTAAAGAAAAATCTTTCAATGAATAAGATAAAAATGATAAATATTGAAAAGATGTTTAGAGAAAAAAATTAATGGCAATCAGTCTGTTTTATGGAAGTATATGATTGGTCAATAAGTAATTTCATGATTTTAGCAAAGCTCTTGATAATACTTATAATTAATTTTATTCAATTATTGACTTGTGTACTAACACCATTCCATATGTTGAAAACTGGATGAACGACTAAATAATATAAGTCAAGTTGAAGAATATACTCAAAAGTTCATAATTGTAAATGGCTTTATTTAAATTACCCTCAGATTACTGAAACAAAGAGTAAACTATTACTATGCTAATATTATGGACACTGAGATGTAAAATGCAAAATAAACATTGTAAACAAGAAGATTACTAACGTTTTAAAAAGTTTTAATTTACTTCTCAGACTCCCCTGTCCTATTTAGAAAATGCCCAACTGCCTTTCCCCTCTGCTATGCATTGTAAAGTTGGACAATTTATTTGATTCTACAGGTCTTCATGAATTCCTTTGTAAAATTAAACAGAGTAGACAATATAAACTAGCAGTTCCCTCAATTCTTGATTCTATTCTGCATATGACTTTTCAGAGAAATATATATTTAAATTTATTTATATTATATATCATATAATTATATATATTAAATTTAGTGAACATTTATTGCCAAAATATAAATTAATACAATTATATATGAAGACTACTACTAAATCACATGAATATTTTTAAAAAGAAAATCATTACAAAATGGTGAAGGAATATTACCTATAATTTTTTAGAAAAATAAATCTGTAGCTTATCTATATATCTGGCTAATTTCTAAAAGAATATCAGCACCTTGAGTTATAAAGACTGTTGATATTGGCAGTTAATGACCAAATGTATATATGTAATAGCTCTTGTTCCATACAATACTGAAACATAAACATAAAAACTAAGAATGGAGAACAAATAAAATTCCAGTATTACTTAAATTTCAATGATAATAAAACATATATCATAAAAATGTCTAATAAATACAAAATTTTCTCCTAATTTTATGAAACGATTTTCAGTAAGAAAATACCTTTTAGTTTGTTTGTTTGATTGTTTTAAATAACTACAAAATAAGTGACCAGGGGAATGAGTGTAGCTGAGTTGGTTAAGTGCCTGCTTCCCAGGTTTAACCCCCAGTGCCTCCTAAAAAAAAATGACCAAAATCTTGTATTCTATAAAACAAAATCTTGTATATATATATATATATATATATATATATATAGTATAAATTCACTACTGTCAGGTCATTTAATAAGTAACTTCTCTAAAATAAATGTTCACTACTACTATGGTTTTTCATAGACCTTTTTTAAGTAGCATTATACGGGTCTAATTATATGGATTCATGAATTTATTCATCAAATATTTATTGAGCTTCTTAGTACTTTATACTAGACACTGAGTTAAACATGTGGATAGAACAAATACATGCCTAGCCATCTAAGAATACAGTCAAATGGAGAGACAGATTGCAAACCAATAGTTACGCTGTAATGCTGGTAGTTTCTATAATGGATGCCTTGAGGTTTTAGGAACTATGGTAGGCAGAATAATCATTCCCCTAGATGTCCACATCCTACTACCTGGAATCTGTGAATATGTTTTACTCTACCTGGTGTAGCAGTTTGATATAGTTATGAATTCCAATAATAGATACTGGATTGTGTTTGTAAACTGGTCTCTATCTGGGTGTGATTAAATTATGATCAGAGCTCTGATTGGGCCATGTCAGTAGGGTGGTAGGTGGGAACTTACAGATAAAAGCCATGACAAAGGACAGAGTTGGAGGGTTTTTAATGTTGGAGTTTTGATGTTGGAGATTAATACTGAAGTCTTAAGCTGGAACTCCAGGAAGTAAGCACTCAGAGAAAAGAGAAGCAAGCCCCAGGAAGAGAGGAACCTGAGCCCAGGAAGAAGCAAGCCCTGGGAAAGAAGGAACCCTGAACCCAGAGAGAAGCAAGACCCTGGGAGGGAGGAACCCAGGAAACCTGAAGCCTGGCAGCCATCTTGTTCCAACAAGGAAATAAGACTTTGGTGAGGGAAGTAATCTATGCGTTGTGACCTGGTATCTGTGAGCTCTTACCCCAAATAAAACCCTTTATAAAAGTCAACAGGCTTCTGGTATTTTGCATTAGCACCCCTTTGGCTGACTAATATACCTGGTATAAAAATACTTTGAAGGAGTGATTTAAAAATTAGGGACCTTGAGATTATCCACATCAGTCTTTAAAAGGGGAGAATCTTTGCCGGCTATAGTCAGAAAGAGATGTACTTTGTTAGAGCGGCAACAGAAAACTAGTACAGGAAGACAGAGGAAGGAGGATTTACTTGTGCCTGAATCAGGGAAAACTTCCAAGCAGCGGGTCCTGTCTGAGATTTTAAGTTGACTAGCAATTTGCTTGGCAGACAATTTGGAAGAGCTGCCCCGGTAGAGGAAACAATATTTATAAAGTCACAGAGGTGTTAAATAATGTGTTCTGGGAACTTCTAATTATTCAGGATTTTTTGGATAAATAATGTGAAAGTGGAATGGAAGGAGAAACAGCTTATGTTCAGAGCTTTAGTCAGTTTTTGTACAAAAGAATGTAAAGAATTTTCCTAAACTTTATTAACAATTTTTCTTAAAAACTATCATTTTAAAATATGGCTTAAGATCAACAAATCTGTAACAAAATTTATCAGTTTGATACATATCATCTTATGTTTAATTAGCTTATACTAACAATGTTATTTAAAGGATTATCCCATGTAGTTAATTAATAGGATATTCATTTCAAATTTTATTGGTTAAAATTAGACAATTTATAGGTAAATTAGGCTCCTCATGTTTTTAAAATACAATATCAATCGTATCCTCTACCACTGGCTTTATTGTCAAAGTATATAGATCAGCTCTTATTTTTAATTAATAATAGTGAGACCCAGGAATTCCTGTGCCCCTTTTATGTGCCAAGTATTCTGTATTGTGTTCTTTGGATATTTATTTCAGTTTATTTTAGATTGTCCCTAATCGGGAAAGAAAGATCTTCATTCCAGGTCTTTGCCATAGACTATGGTGTACATTGAATTATGTACCCCAGTTTAGACTTGTTCTTAATCTTAATCTGCATTCCTGAATGTGTGAACCCATTGTAATAGGATCTCTTGAAGATGTTAATTTTGTTCAGATGTGGCTCAATTGAATGAGGTGGAGTCATAGCTCAGATTACCAGAATCCTTTATAAACAGAAGAAATTCAGACATAGTCAGAAGTAGCCACAGGAAGACTCTGGAAGCTGGAAGAGAAAGGAAGGGGCATTGCCAGGGAATGCAAGGCAGGGATATAAGCCAAGGAACCCGAAGGGTCCCTGGCAGCCAACATCAGAATATTACAGATTGGGAAGAAAGCATTGCCTTGCTGATGCCTCGGTTTTAGACTTCTAGCCTCAAAACCATGCACTAATGAATACCCATTGTTTAAGTGAACCCCTTGTGTAGTATCTGTGATAATAGATCAGGAAAACTAAGAAAATTATGTTAAATTATTTGTTATTAAGTTATTTAAAATATTATAAAAAGAAAATGTTGTGGATTCTTTGAAGGATATGCAGTTTGTCCATTGTTCTCCATATTCAGTAATTTCTGTGTTGACTTAGACAGTGAGACAGTGAGTGTATTATCATGATCCTTTTAGTGTTGACTTTGGTGAATTAAGAGTAGTCATTATAATTTTGCTCTTTACAGAAAAACATGTAACAGTGGTCTCCTTAAAATCAGTTCAGATCATCATTCCTCTGCTCAAAAGCCTCCACGGTTTCCTAACTTTATCAGCATAAAGGCCCAGATTCTTATGTTGGTCTGCAGAATCCTCTATGACCTGGCCTCCAGTGTCTCTTAGGCCTCATCTATCACACAACTCCTTGCTTACTCCACTGCTGTCACACTGTCTTCCTGGTAGGTCCAAATACACACCAGACAGGTCCTTCTTCAGGGCTATGTTCCTTGGCCTGGAATGCTCTTCCCCAGATGGCCACACCCTTGCTCCTTGATTTCCTTCAATTCTTTGACCAAAAGTCACCAGCCTACTGTCTAAAGCTAGTAAGAATTTAATCATCTCTAGTTACCTAAGGAAATTAATGTGATCAGATATCTTCTTACCAGTGCCCTGATAGTCCAGATGCTTTCTTCATTTCTCTCTGCATACAATTATTCTCTCCCTTTCTTTACAAATGTGTATTCAGTCTTTAAGACTCAGCACAAATGCCACAATCTCAAAAGCATTCCCTGACTTCACAAAGTAAAACTGGTTGCTGCATGTAAGATTTCCTTCTGTCCATCCACTAGGTCCTTTCTTAACTGAACTATTTTGATCAGACTTGCCATCTTTATAACAGCATTATGATAGTATAAGTCAGGTGCTGTAGGAGCAAACAGAGCATAGAGCTTACCTACTTCCACTGAAGGACTCTGGTGAGCAAAAATTTCAAAGAAAGGACAATGGCCTGGGCATGAAGTAGATAATATGCCTTCTTTGACATTTTACATATTTCTGAGGTATACTATAAGTAAGTTAATATGAGGGATGTGACCTTTTTATCTATGAGACTATAATAAGGCAGAAAAATTGAAAGGACAAATTATAATAAAATATGTTTGTACTGATGATAAATGGATGCCCCATTAACATCCAAAATGAAAATGTATAGAACAGGTATTATATAATAGGGTACTATGCTGAGCATTTGGCAATATCAAAATCTTTAATAACCCATGCAAGCTAACCCCAGGAATATTGCATTCAGTTATGGACTCCATGTTTTTGAAGCACACTAAGCCATTGAACTTTAAACAAAAATGAGTGGCTATGATGGTGACGTGTGTGGGCATCAAATCACATAGTGAAAGATTTGAAAAACAATCAAATACACAAAACCCATAAAAAATGCAAAATTATACAATGGGAAATAGGATAGCTATTTTTAATTAATGAAGAACTCTAATTTAAAAGAGTAAATAGAAATACATCTAGGCCCTGAAAGCATCCATGAGGTGCTCCTCAAAAACCTGAGGATAATGTAAATTAGATATGTACTGAGGATATACATATAATAATAATGCCTAAACTATAGCACAGCATGGATATTCCCAGTCATATCAGGAGAAAACTGACCTCTAGGCTGATGAGACTTACTATAATCTGGTTAAGCCATGCAACCATTTTCTTTAAGAAAATTTGTGTCCACCAGGAGGAGGCTTGGTATGAAATGAAAGCATCAACAATATGAAAGCAAAAAAGGCAAATGTTGTCAACAGACATCCAAAAATTCCTGTGAGGTAGGGCAACCTGGACTAAGCACTTTATTTCTTCAGGCCAATTGGTTTGTGAATCTGTATTGAATATGTGGAACCTTTATATCACAAAATATTTGAATTAAATAATGGACTTCCTTTGTTCTTATTTTATGCTCAATCAACTTTTTTATTATAAATTTTCTTTCCATTTAGCTTGTTATGTTGTGAAAATATAGATGCAGAAAACATGAGGGCTTAACTCACTCAATTTTTAATTTAAAACTTTAAAATTATGTTTATATATTTGAATAGCTTGTGAGTAAGCCTCCTTGAGTCTAGTAGATACTTCTGTAATGACAGAATAGCATCTCAGGCCCAGTAATTAAATATTGGCTTTTCAACTTCTACATTCCAGACTTGCAGACAGACATCTTGGGCACCCTGCAAGATCTCAGTCAAGACAGATACACAAACACACACACACACAATTATTTTTCCATCTATGTAAAGAGAGATAGTTTATATCTTGAATGTAATACCAATTGACATCCCAAAAGATTTTTTATGAAATAAAAACTGATTCCATAATTCATGTGGATAAGAAATGTAAAGGAATAACCAAGACAGTTCTGAAAGAGAAGTATAGTGATAGAAGTCTCCCCCTGCTAAATAAACAGGAAGTTTATTTATGTACAATAAGCGAAATAGTGGGGGGGGAGGGGCATGGATACAAAACAGATCTATGGAATATGTTAGAATGCAAAACAGCCTCCATCAGGAATAAAGGTTATAATAGTGTTTCTTTAAATAGGAGGTTTATTCAAGAAATGATGTTTTGAGTAGTATCTATCCATTTGATAGAGTGCAACATCTTCCTTAAACTACTCTTGTTCACACACTGACCAACTCATGTATGCAATGACATGCACATTTTAGATGAAGTAAAGATTAAAATTAAACAAACACATTTAAAATGTAAGAAATAATATTTGAAAATAATTAGTAATAATCTTTGGTGAAGAACACCTTCCTAAGAGCAAAAGCCAAGAAACTATAAATGAACAGATTTACAGTTTTGACTAAACAAAAATATTCTTCAATGCTGAAGGGTAACATTAAAAATACAAATGGCAAATGAAAATATTTTTAACAAACTTTTAGATATATGATCATGACCTACATGCCAATGAGAAAAAAATAACCTAATAAAAAAGGACAAAAGTTTAAAAACTGATAGTTCAGAGAGGAACATTTAAAAAAATATCTAAAAGGTATATAAAAAAGATCTTGTTTTCATGAGAAATGCAACTTAGCAATGATGTGTTATTCAATTCATATGATTGACCAGAAATACTGATACCTATTGTAAATGAGCATTCAGAAAATAGAACCAATCAAAGACATATGAGTAAAGTTCTTTTGAAAGATAATTTAGCCCTATTTTCAAAATTTAATATATACATCCCAAGTGACCCAGGGTTTCTCTCTAAGAATTTGTCCTAAAGCAATAGTCATATATCACTACCAACATGCATGCAAAGGATGTTCAGTGAAGAAGTGTTTATAGCACTATGAAATGGAAAACTAAACCTAAGTACCCATCAATAAGGAAATGATGAATAAATTATACTTCATCTGTGTTCCAGCCCTTAAAAGGAATGGCACTGAACTATAAATACTGGCATGGAGCAATTTTCAAGATATGAGGTTAAAAACATGTGATGGTTTGAAGTGGTTTTTATCCCAGAAAAAGATGTTCTTAAATTTAATCCATTCCTGTGAGTTTGGACCAACTGTTAAGTAGGGCCTTCAGTTAAGGTGTGACACCACTCAATCAGGATGGGCCTTAGTCCTATTACAGGAATCGTTTATAAGAAAATGAAATTCCAGCAAAGAGAGAGAAAGCCACAGGAAGTAAGAAGCTGAAATAAACAAAATTCAGAAGAGAAAGGAGAGACCAGGAAACACTGCTAGGTGCCTTGTGGTCAGAAAAAGCCAAAGATTGTTGGCCACAGTCTTTGGGTAGAAAGACTTGAAAATGCTTTGATTTGGACTTTTTCCCAGCCACAAACCGTGAGCAAATAAATTCCCATTGTTTAAGGTGAATCATTTCATGGTATTTGCTTAAGCAGCTTAGGAAACTAAAACAGGAGAAAAAATAGAACAGGAATAATCCACAAAGTATGCTCCTAGTTATGTTGAAATAAAAGATATGTATATATGTAAAAACATATATGCATACATATATATACACATAAACATATATACAGACACATACACACAGATGTATTTATATATGTAAATGCATAGTGAACTAATTGGAATGATAAACACCAAGTTGTTCGCATTGAGGTTCTAAAGATGACAGTGTGTGTGTATAATATATATGAAGACGGACTTTCTCATTTTACTCTATATATTTCATGTTATTTTAGTATGTTATGATAAAGACTTACTTGTGTATTATTGAGTAAAAGCAATCTTTCTATAATAATTGATTATTTTACAGAGTATTGCAGTAAATTGTTGAGGCCAAACTAAGCACCAATGGATCACATTTAGAGGGAAACATTTATTTGACTTGAATATAAGGAAGAACATCCTTCTAACAACCAGAATCTCTACACTTCAGGTTTCTTTACTATACAGTTGGCACCAACCATGGGAAGAGATGAGCGCTGATCTTCTGTAATACCGAGATTCCATAATCCAAATGTAAACCTTTCAATCACTAATGTATACAAATTATTTTAATCAGTCACATAATATTCCAAGCTCAAATTACTATGATGGGTATGATTCAGGTATTATAATTTAAATATTTTCAAAGCATTATACAAGTTAGTCCTTTTTATTAACCCATTAGCTTAATGCATTTTTTTTCTATTTCATAGAAAGAAGTATTGGGTTTACTGAGCTTTTAAGCTGTAATCATAGAAACACAAAATGACTATGATAGAGAACTGTAGTAAGATGAAATGAGTGCCAAAATGTTAGTAAAACTTTTGTTTCAAATAGCATAAAAACTGGGTTAATTAACTTGAATAAAAAAGTGGGTTAAATTGTTCTCCTTAAGCATGCAACTATAACAATAAACCTGAAACATCTACATAATGATTTTTGCTAATACTATTTGAATAAATCTCATAGCAATAACTCCATTCGTGGTGGCTTGGAGGTATGTGCCCCAGAAAAAAACATGTTTTAATCTTTATTCTTCCCTGTGGGTGTGAACTCATTTGTAAATAGCACCTTTTGATAAGGTTACTTTAGTTAAGGTGTGGCCCAACTGAATCAGGGTGGGTCTTCATCTATTATTGGAGGCCTTATAGAGAAGGCCACACAGAGAGAAAGCATGGGAAGCAGCCAGAAGCTGGAAGTCAACAGAACCCAGAAGAGAAAGAAGACCCCATTATGTCCTCTGCTATGTCACAGAAAATCCAAGGAACTTCAAAGGTTGTTGGCCAACCAGAAGATACTGACCCCAGGAGAAAGCAAGCCTTCTAGTCTCTGAAACCATGATCCACTAAATACAAGCTATTAAGGCAAACCATTTTTTAGTATTTACTTTAGCAGTTAGGAACGAATACACCATTGTATAATAAGTTACTTAGTTACTTTTTATACTTCTCAGTTTTTTTTAAAGATGTGCTACAATTCTGGCAGCTGAACATATTCCACCCTTGCCTACCAAAAAATTTCTTGAGATAGGGAGAGCATGCTAAATTTTATATAAAATTTATTATGGCCAATTTGTCTATAACATAAATTATCCATTCCAAAATGTTTACATGTAATCTTACATATAAGCATTTAACAATTAACCCCCAAATTTATTTTAGTATATTTCTGAGAAATTATGCTATGTAAATATGATTGTGCCCTTCCATTACCAATGGGAATTGTGATTTATGGTAAATGGTTTGGACCTTATGTTTACTGAGTACAAACATAGATTGAACAGGACACTTGACATTGTCCTTAGATAATTATGTTGCAATGTATGTGCATTAAAAAAAAAATAAAGTCAATTAATCTCAGCATTTAATAGTGTTAGTTTTTCTAAGGTGAATGTGTTTTCAGTTTGTGATTAATTAGTGTCATTACCACTTAGCTGCCCTGATTAAACATCTGTTTAAGTACTATACTCAAATAATTTATATGTACATAACAATTTATATAAATTTATATGTAAATCAGCTATATATGGAGCTCTAGAGTTTTAATATATATTTATAAAATAGTTATGATTTTAGTATATAAAATTGCATACATTCTACATACACACAAAATGTATATGTACCCTCATGCATACTCCAGATTATTAAGCTTTTGACATATATAGTTCTCTTGATTACAAAATTTAAATTATTATATTATTTTAGAAAAATGATTTAGTCAAAATTCACTTTTTGAAATTTCCGGTCTCCCTCCAGTCTGTGAGGAAATGCCAAGGGACATTTAAAAAGCTTGTATTGCTAGAAATTGTTATCATAAAATGTTTGGGGAAAAATTAATTTTATTCACTCATTCAATCAATTGGCAAATATTTATTGAGTGTCTACATTGTTCAAGGCAGTTAGAATGTACCAGTGAACAAAAGAGACAAAGAACACTGTTCTAGGAAGCAGAGAAAGCTTACGTTCTAGAGGTTATGTTCTAGGAAGGGTAGAGTGTCAATACAAAATAAACATAATAATTCAGTAAATGATATAGTATGTCCTATGTGAAAATACTGTCCATTGGCCAATTCAGGCCTGCCATTATTTTTCCATAGCATATGAGCTAAGAATTTTTTTTTTCATTTTTAAATGATTGAAAAATTCAGAAGACTTTCGTGGCATGTGTGAAATTAAAATTCCTGTATCTGTAAATAAAATTTTATCCCAGTATAGCCATGTTCATTGGTTTGCTTATTGTTTATAGCTGCTTTTGCACTACCATGGGAGAATTGAGTAGTTGAGACAGAGACCATATGTTCTACAAAGTTTGCTAACTCCTGCATTAAATAACTGAATAATACTTTACCTCTCTCTAAAACTTCACAGTTAATAAATGTTTATAAAGGAATATAAATTTGTAGATGGTTTTTTGTTCATTAGTATGTTATTTTGCTAAAACCTTTTCCAGACTGAAAATACAAACTTCAGAGTGTTGACTGGTAAAAAATATAAAGAAGTCTGTCTAACCTACCAAGTCTCTTCATTAGTAGATAGATTATTCTAAAATAAATGAAGAATGAAAAATTATAATTTACAACAAACAATTACAGAGCCTTTACTATGTTTTAAGTGCTTTAGTTACACTGCCACTTTAAGTTCTGAAAGCATCCCACTGGAATAAGTATTTGTATCTCCATTTTATGGACAAGGACAACTGAGATTAAGGAAATTCGAGGGAATTGTTTAAGGTCAGGTTACATTTAGTGGGTGGCTGAGCCTTGATTAAATTTGTCTCTTGATTCTAAATCCAGTGTTGTTGCTTCTACCTAAAGTTGCCTCTAAGTCATGTTACACAGAGTATTGGTTTTCAGCTCCTTAACAGTGCTTAGCAATCAAGCAATACTGAAATTTAAGTGTTCTCTGTAATTAGGGTTGAAATTGGGTAAACTGTCAGAATGAAGTGAGTAAATCAGGCTTATTTATTGGCCAGACATTGCAAGCAGTCATGTTTCCAAATTAATGTTTTCAACTTGGTTGATATCATAAGAATAATGTGTACATTTGATAAAACTCAGCTTGGCTTATTTATATATCTGTTTAATCAGGAATATTCCTTGCCTCTATTCATTTTTATAAATGGAGTTTTAGCATGAATTGGTGAAATGGTTATGGTGACAGTGGGCCAGATAAGAAGCTGTAAGATTAACCAGGAGGAAGGATCAAATGTAGGGAGAAAAAGGAGTGATTTTATCAAGGACTGGAGCATGATAAACATAGATAAAAGTGAACTGTGAGCTCAGGTGAAAAAGAGAACACAAATAAACAGTTTGTGTTAAAGTAAAGGATATGAAGTAAACCTATGTGAGTGTATCTCTGCAAGAGTAGGATTGTCAGAAGGGAGGCCCAAATGAGGTTCATTTGAGAGGTTAAATAGTAAGAAGAATGTTTTGGTTTCCTTACTTTTAAGCAACATTAAATAACTTGATACTTCATTCTAACTTATGATACAATTATCATTTATTCAGGTCTTCCATTTTTGTGAATTTTTCCTGGTCCTGACTTCCTTTGTTTCCCTGTTTTATTTTATAAGTCAATGCAAACTATTAGTGAAGTATATTGGAGTATCACTCATTAATTCAAAAATATATCCTGAGTTCAATTTATAGGGTCATATAGTACACTAGTCCCCAAGAAAGCAGTAGTAATGACCACCATGGGCTATTTCCTTTTTAATCTCATACATTTTATTGCAAAGACAGACAGTAAACTACTTACTACATAAGTTATTATTTAATTAAAATGTGAAAAACTCTGTGAAGGGGAAGTACAGGGTACTTTGAAAGCATATAAGTGGAAATTGATCTAGTCAGGGCTAGATTTTTTGAGGATGTAATTTTTAGGCTAAGAATTTAAAAATAAGTTGGGGTGCCTCTCTAAATGGGAGGAGACTGAGCCAGAGAAGAAATTATTTGAACAAGTCCTAAGATCAGAAGGAATATATCTGGTCCAAAGAACTGAAAGAAAGATAGCGAGTCTGGAATGTGAGAATAATAGGAAGAGAGGAGAAAGATAAAGCTGAGCAGCTAGGCAGGGATGGGATCATATTTGCCCTTTAATAACATGCTCAAGATTTTTTAAAAATTTATCTTACTAACAATTCAAATTAACTAAATGTTTTAAACAAAAATTTGATCTTTAAAGAATTCTTACATTCCAGAGAGAAGAGTGACTTGGAGGAAAGCCTGGAATGGTTAGGAAAGAACAGTTAGAAAATAACTGATGTGGTCCAAGTGGAAGCTCAATTAAGGGAGTAGTGGTACAGCTAGAGAAAAGTTAGTAGGTATGAAAGATATCTAGAAAGTAGAATTATAAGTATCTAATGGTTAATTGGACATGGGGAGTAAGGTAGTTTAAGAATGGTGCCCAGATTTCTAGCTTCCATGACTGGATGGATGGATGTACTACTGACTGTGAGAGAATACTGACAAGGATCAGATTTTGTAAGAAAGATCATAGTTTGGTTTTGAGATATAGTGTGTCTGTGATTTTAATGTGTCTGTGATATAGCTTAGTTAGGACACTGACTATTCAAATAGACATATGGTCTTGATACTCAGACAAAAGGTCTCAAGTGAAAAACGAGAATGTAGAAATAATAATAAAAGAGGGTAAGTAATATAAGTGATAGGAGCAGGGTCTAGGTGATGGGAACAAGTGTAGTAGAATGCTTTGAGGGACTTTGACTCCTATCAATGGAGATGAGACAATTGTGAACATCCTTAAGAGTTCAAGTAAGATGACAGCTGGAAAAACCTCTTAGATTTAGTACCAAGATGGTAATTGGGGAATTTGTAAGACATAATGCAATGGAAGGGTGGATGTCAAAGCCATATTTAGGCATAAATTATAGGAGAAGACATGGAGAAAGAAAATATAGCTCTTTCAAGATACATGGCTGTGAAGAGAAGGGGTTTGATAATATTGAAGGAGGTAGTATTTGGGAGAAACATTTTAAGATGGAGGATAAGGGAAGAATCATACTTGAATGCTGCTAAGAGGCATCCAGGAGAGGGGAAGTTGTTGAGACCTTAATAAAATGGCATTATATCCCAATTTTCCCTAAAAAATTTAAGTCGACTTCTGTTGTTGCTGCATAATATTAATAATGACTCTTTTCAATAAGAAATATACCATTTTAGATAATGAATTGTATGATTTTCCTAAATATAGAAGAAATAAGGAATAATTTAAAGAATAAGAAAGGATACACATCTCTCTGGTAGGGCCTCAAAATGTCTAACATAGAGTAAATATATGACCCAGCAATTCTATTCTGAGTGTACACCCAAGAAAAATGAAAACATAGGTTGATACAAAAACTTTTACACAAATGTTCACAGCATTTATTCATAAAAGTCAAAAGGTGGAAACAACCCAAGTGTCTATCAGTTGAATGCACAAACAAAACGTGGTATATCCATATCATGGAATATTACTTAACCCAAAAAATAAAAGGGTACTGATAAATGCTACAATATGGGTGAAACTTGCAATCATTAAATTAACTGAAAGAAGCCATACTCAAATGGCCATGTATTGTATGATTCCATTTATATGAAATGTAAAGAATAGGCAAATGTAGAGACAAATTAGATTAGCGGTTGCATAGGCCTGGGTAAGGGTTGCTGGAAATGGGAAGTAGAGAGTTGGAAGGATATCTCAATAAAACTGTTAAAATACAAAAAGAAGAAAAGATTATTTGTTGATAGTGAGTACAGTAATTAGAGAGCAGAGGATTAAGGAATATGGAGAAGATTTGGAATAGGTAGTTTAGGAAAAAGGAGAATGAGTTGATTTGAAAGAATCTATATGGAAAAAAGAAGGAAATAACTTTTTTATTAAACAGCTTTATTGAGGTATAATTTACATACAAATAGCATATACTTAAAGTGTATAATTTGATCAATTTTGACATATATATATCCATCCTCACAATTAAATTAATACCCTGTCATCACCCCCAAAAGATTTTTGTGCTCCTTTGTGATCTTTGTAATCCCTACCTCTGGATCTTCCATACCCTGGCCCCTCTGTCTCCAGCATCCCCCTGATTGACTACCTCTTCTTATACATTAGTTGAATTTTCTAGAACTTTGTAAAATGGAATCAAATAGTTTCTGCTCTTTTTTTTTCTGATATCTTTCACTCAGCATTATTATTGACATTTAAGTACTTCACAATGTTTTATTAATATAGTTCATTCCTTTATTGCTGAGTAGTACTCCAATATATGGCTATACCACAATTTCTTTACTCATTTACCTTGTGATGAGCATTTGGATTGTTTCCAGTTTTTGTTTGCTACAAATAAAGTTGCTATGGACATTTGTGCACAGGTCTTTGCATGGACATATGCTTTCATTTCTCTTGGGTAAATATCTGGGAGAAGAATGGCTGTATTGTATAGTAGGTACATGGTTAACTTTTTAAAATATTTTCATATTGTTTTCAAAACTGGTTATGCTGGGAAGCAGATTTGGCCCAGTGGTTAGGGTGTCCACCTACCATATGGGAGGTCTGCAGTTCAAATCCCAGGCCTCCTTCACCCGTGTGGAGTTGGCCCATGAGCATGCTGATGTGCGCAAGGAGTGTCATGCCACGCAGGGGTGTCTCCCCGTGTAGGGGAGCCCCACGCACAAGGAGTATGCCCGGTAAGGAGAGCCGCCCAGCACGAAAGAAAGTTCAGCCTGCCCAGGAATGGCGCCGCACACACGGAGAACTGATACAGCAAGATGATGCAACTAAAAGAGACACAGATTCCCGTACCGCTGACAACAGAAGCGAACAAAAAAGAAGACACAGCAAATGGACACAGAGAACAGACAACTGAGGGGGGGGGAGCGAGGGGGAGCGGAAAGAGGAGAGAAAAAATTTTTTTTAAATCTTAAAAAAAAAGAAAGTGGTTATACTATTTTATATTCCTGTGTAAGAGTTCCAGGTCATCCACCTCATCTCTAACACTTGGTATGTTCAGTTACTTTGTAATTTCAACCATTCTAATAAATATGTAATGATAGCCCAGTTGCTTTTAATATGCATTTCCCTAATGTCTGAAATGGTTATGGGTCATCAGACATTTACTAATGCAAAATGGTCTAATTACATTAATTTTTCTAATGCTTGACAAAGATCAATTGCTTTGTGGAAAGGAGAATATCATTAGGGGTCAGGAGGGATCAGGAAATCATAATAGAGGATAAAACCTTTGTTCTGCCCCCAGTAGAAATATTACAGAGTTGTAGTCTGAAGTCATTAGCCATTAGGGGTAGAGGGGCAGGAGGGTGTTGGAAATAAGCACAGAGAGAAAAGTAAAATGATGGACAATTAAAAGTTAATCATTTGAAGGGAGTGGATGTGGCTCAACAGTTGGGTGCTTACCTTCCACATGCGAGGTCCTGGGTTCAGTTCCCAGTGCCTCCAAAAGAAGAAAAGCAGACACAATGAGCAGATGCAATGAGCAGGGAGCGAATGTGGCTTAAGCATTGAACACGGCCTCCCACATAGGAGGTCCTGGGTTTGGTTCCCAGTGTCTCCTAAAGAAGATGAGCAGATACAGTGAGCAAACACAGTGATCAGACAATGAGTGGAAACAACAAGCAGACAGACAAGGGAGCCATCTCGGGGGGAGGGGTGGGAGGAGATTAACCATTTGAAAATTTTGCCTGACATTGTCTAAGAAGCAGGAATTGGTAACAAAAAGTTTTCCCTTCTCTCTTCAGAACCAAATTACTCCTTGCCCCCAGGACAGACAAGAAAGTCCTTTTAATATTAAAAGCACATAGTTTGGGTATATTTTACATTCAGTACATTTTGAAGGGTAGCTTAGGGATGAGCTAGCAGGTATTAAAGGGTATTTGATAAAAATGTGTGGAGATCCAAACAACTGGAGGAGAAATAAACTTTTGGTTCATTTTCTGTACGTAAATTGGGGATTGCATATATCCAACATATTTCTAAACCAGTACATTATTGTTGTTGTTCCTGTTGGGTTTTGAGGAGCTCTTTTACATACATAATTGCCTGTGTTAGAATAAAAGTAAGAGCTGTTCTGGTTGAATTAGAATCCAACAGGCTCAACCCCCAGCCTTCAACCCCCAAACCTAGGACAAATTTTCAGGACCACCATTCTAGAGCAAAAGGGACCAAATGTCTCAAAATAATACTAGAGCTTAGATTTCCTTAGTAAGAAACATGAGAAATATAAGTACTTCCCCTTGCTTCTGCAATATCTGTGTAAGCATGCCCTGTGTGGATAAAAGGCAAGCTGACAGATGATGTCAGTACAGAATTCATTTAAGAATAAACTACCAGTACTATACATTTGGGAAGTAACTTCAATAGAAAGCTGAAGGATAGTGGAAGGGTAAAGACTAGATCACTAAAATGATCATATTCATAATTGTATAAAATATGCATTATGTAAGGCCAGGTTTATATAATGAAGGATGATCAATTTTGCTTTAAAATATCACACTTAGTCTGATGCATTATGTTAAGATTTAGGTAAAAACAACAGTACTTTAGTCTAATGGTTCAGAAATAATTTTGTGGGCAAGTAAACTCAGCAGCTAAAGCTTTCAACCATTTTGCTTCAAATTCAGCTTTTGTGTGCTGAACAAAAGGAAAGGCAAGTTACCAGAAATATTTAGAGAAATAGCTCGAGAGATAGGAGAGTGTTTTAGTTGGCTTTGTCGCTGAAAGCAGGTATCATAAAATGGGTTGGCTTTTAACAATGGGAATATATTAGCTTACAAGCTTACAGTTACAAGGCCGAGAAAAATGTTCAAGTCAAGGTATCATCCAGCGATGTTTTCTTCCCCATCTCATGGCAAGGCACATGGAGGTGTCTGCTGGTCTCTCCCTTCTCTTCCGGGTTTCCTTGCTTGCTTCCTTGGCCTTCTCTCTTTCTCTCTGTATTTATAAAGGAGCCAGTTAGAGTATTAAGACCCACTCTGAATGAAGTGGTCACACCTTAACTTAAATATCCTTACAAAAGATCCTACTCACAATGGGTCCACACCCACAGGAATGGAGTAACTTAAAAGAACATACTTTTCTTGTGTACCTACAGTTTGAAACCACCACAGGGAGGGAAAGCAACTAATCCACAGGACTCTTGCCTGAAGAAAGCATGTGCTTATTGCCAGGAAATCATCAACCCACCTTCCTACCCCTTCACAGAGCCTCTCCCCTCTTCTGTGAGAGTGAACACTGCCTGCCTAATGTAAATAGCAGATAACTTCTTCTCACCTTACTTATAAAATGAGTAAAGCAAAGGACAAGAATACTGCAAGCCAAATAAAATGAACTGTCAATTTCACTCAGGGAAGCACTTAAAACTAGGTACGCATATAAGCTGCCGTAGCTCATTTAGTCATAAAAATCAACAACACTGCCACCTTGGTCATCAAGGGAACAATCACCACTGCAGGAAAACAGATCTGAGCTTTCATAACAATGAGATAGAAGCCACATCCTTCATTAGACTACAGCAAAGGCCAAGCTGTTTTCTCTGTTTTTGTTTTTTGTTTTTGTTTTTGGCAGTTTAGAAACCGTTGAGCATTGTTATTGCTTATTCTGCTCATTACAAGTAACTTTTCTTTCTTTCATGATATACTACTCTCTCTTAAATGGTACTTTCTTGCTAGAATACTTTGTACAGTGAAAAGGGGTGAATCACTGGAATAAGAATTTCAAATTTAATCCTAATTCTGCCATCACTCTCTATATGAACTGGCTAATGAGCATTTCCACAATGGAGAGTGAATTTGATACTACCAAATCATATTTTCTTCTTTAGAATTATGCCCATAAACTCTTTAACCAATAGGTGGTATATAACAAATGTTAGATTCTGTCTCTTTATTTATTTGATACATTTAGAGAGATAACCAATGAGAACACTTTATGAATCTAAACATTGATTTCTAGTTAAGGTCTTCACTATCCAGCACAAAATGTGCTTCACACATTTTAAGCCAAAACAGACTCAATATACCACATAACATAGTATGCTTTTAATTATTTGTCCAAGGGCAAGTCATTAGGGCAGTATTCTGATGGAAATTAGAGGTTCACCAATTGACATTAGTTTTCATTTCTTATTGTGAAAGTGCAATAACCAGGCAAGAATAGAATGAAACCAGTTTAGAGAGAAGTCCCAAATTTGGAAGCATAAGCAAGCAATATCTTTATCGTTTTCCCCTTCTTCCCTTCATTTGTACACTGTAAAGCCTCCCTTTCTTTCTCTGTAATACGTGCATAAATAACATCTTTATCTGATTTCATAACACTGCTCTTACTTTTGGTTAAGAGTGCAGTTTTTTTCCTAAATGTACGCCACAATCGTGCTCAAAGGCAAATTTGAGTCAAAACACACCTCTTGCTCTTCCCCAGAAGTGGCTCTGTCTGGAGTGGAGAACTAGAAGCATGGCCTTTCTGACCCACCTCACTCAGTTTTTGTCTCTATCAGTGTTTGAGATCTGGGAGGAGAGAGAGAGAGAGGGGGAAGCTATATCTTCTTTATGTCAGAGTTCCTCACCCAAATGTTATGTCTATTTCTACTAATGCTGATGTGGTGGGCTCGCAACCAGTGATGTGACTCTCCCAAGAGCAACACTGCTGAATTTCCTCCTCTGATGGAGGGATCTTTGTCTCCATTTGCCCCTGCTGGGAATATATACCACAGTACTTCTCAGAGTGTATCATCCTGGAAGTCCCAGAGCTCATGCCCTTCTACTAAAGTCAGTCTCACATCATTACTGGACTGTAAAACTTTAAGGGGAGGGTGGTTTTTTGCCCTCTTTAAGGTCTGTGGAGAACTGAGACATGGAAAAAAGGTTGCCCCATATTCTACCCAAACAAAATTTATCACCACTTTCTCAAGCCCTGCTTCCGCATTCTACACCAAGGACTCACGCCTTTAGAAAACTCTAGACCTCAGCTGAATTCTATTCTCTGTCTAAAAGATGCCCCTAAACTTCAGTAGATACATGAAAATGTTTGCCTCCTCTACCCTTAATTGGAGAGGAGGTCTAAATAAAGTCAACCATTTTAAACAAAAATTTCTGGAATGCTCTTCCAGTACTCTCTGTACCAGGGTGGATCTGTAGGTTCTGTGCCTCATAGGCTTCCAGCTCTATTGACCTGTACTCCCAAACTTAACAAGATAGTCCTTTAAGGCCCCTTCACCCACCATCTATGCACTTGAATTCTTGGAAAGCACCCCCCTTCATCCTGAGAGAAGTCAAACTAGTCTTTCACATGCATTTGTAACCCTACTATCCCCCTCTCTACTTTTTCAGATATTAGGCAAAGAATAGACTATTCCTTAGACTGGTTCTCACCAACAGTTTCTCAAAAATCTCTGCAGAAATATGAGGGCCCCAACTGATGGAAGCTCTTTTTCTGAAGAATGTAGCAGTTTCCCACAATTTCAATACCAAAGGAAAAGTTCACATACATGTATATATGCATATATATTCGTAATTTTCCACACAGTGGCAATAGAAGAGCCACATTAGAAAATCCAGATCTGGTTAGACAGTCTGGCACATCCATTTCTAATATGGGAATTCTGTATTTTGTGTTAATATTGAAAGATAAAATCTAGGATAGTAGGAAAATATTTTTTTTCAGGTAATTTTTCAAGAAATAAGTATTCAAAATCAAATATGTTTATAATATTTGAGGCAGAACTTGGGATGCTGTCTTGCTAATATCAACACATTTCAGAGTTTTGACTCATTTTCTTAATTTAATTTCTTATTTTGTCAACAAATCACATTATTTGCTTATTATTTTAGAAATGGTAAAATGGGAATAATAACCATTCTACAATTTGTTGTGTATTAATTTGTTAATTTTGTTAAGCAATTGGAAAACTGAACACACTGTTATTATTGTTTGAAGAACAAAGATGTCTCCAACAAAATATAGAAGTGGAGCTGCAGAGCTACAGTAAATTCAACCTGATGCTGCTATTAGTTTAAATGCCTGAGCTAAATGGTACCAACTAAGATCATTAACTTTGCTTTCATAGCAATTTTCTTAATGCTACTTAGCAACTTCACTTTGAAAATACCCATTTCACATCACTGTAGCCTAAGGAGCATCATTAGTAGTAAAATAACAAGTTCGATTGCATAGCCAGGGAAAAGTCAATGCCATGTCCTAAGAATCTATTACCAGCTGCTACTGCTACAAGACTGCTCAGAGAGTGTGTCTTACTGCACTCTACCAGACTCAATAGTGGAAGGCATATTAAAAGGGTAAAAATTAATCCACCATAAATTTAGAATAGTAAAGGAAGCAATTCCACATGTGATTTATTGCAACATATCAAATTAGTATCTATATATTATTGTCTAATAAGTACACAAATCAACAAAATGGTTTCTGTAAGACAAAAATTATTTGAAATACAAAAACTAAAATAATTGAATGCCTCTGTCCCTTGAGAATTGTACAAATATTTCTTAATATAAGCTAGGAATGATCATGCCTTTAGCAAATGAAAATTCATTCAGTGATATGAAAATATCTCTAGGGTAAAAATTCCTCCAGAAATCAACGCAATATAACAACTATTGGAACTCAAAAGTAATCAAAATATTTCAGTCAAACCAATTATTTATTCCTCCTTCCTCATTTCTGTATTTTTCCCAAATGCTTATAATGAGCACGTATATAACTTTTGAGAGAGAAGTGTTTTTATTACCTTTGAGCAAAGGTGTTTAACTTAGACCAATTAATAGTTATTGGATTCCTATATACAGGTAAGTACTCCATGTACAGGCACTACTAATTAATTATTTTTAAATTATTAAAATAGCATTTTAGGTAGCTCATCTTTATTCTAGCAATATGTTTTTATATTTTAGGGTACACAGGCATTTTCTCTTCATTGCCTTATTAAAGGCAGGAATCATCCCTGTTCTTAGAGAAGAAAAAGTACAAAACCACTTTAATATTATTAATAAATTCAATCTCTTCTTCCATATTTGCATAACATGGTCTCTAGTTTTCTTTCTATTCCTTCATTCTCTCTATTACAGACTTTTTTTATTTTTCCTTAAATATGCATATCTGTTAAGACTTACTTCCTCTTTGTTCACACACTTTAATGACTTCTCTGTCATTTTAATATAATTGACACTTCAATTAATATTCATCTATTCACCATTTGCTGACCCATGTATCTATCTACCCATTCATTCATTCAATATGTGTTGAGTACTACTATATTCCATGTAAGAGGACTAGGTGCTAGTGATTTAAGAATGAGTAAGACACAACCCCTGCTTCAAGAGTCAAATGAATGTTGGATGTTTCTCAATAGGCTCAACTCAACATATCTTAAGTTAAGTCTTTTGAACACCTGGAACAGGGAAGGCGATGTGACTCAAGAGAGTGGGCTTCCATCTACCAGATAGGAGGACTCTGGTTCAATTCCCAGGGCCTCCAGGTAAAGGTGTGCCTGCGCAGGCTCATGCTGCCAGCACAGCAGCAAGATGATAATGCAACAAAAGAGAGAAGCAGGGGAGAGTCAAGGCAAGATGCAACAGAAACCAGAAAATGAGGTGGCGCAAGTGAAAGGGAACCTCTCTCCCACATCGGAGGTCCCCGGGATCAAATCCCAGTGAAGCCTAGAGGAGAAAATGAGAAGAGAAGACAAAACAGAGATAGAAGATCTCACAGCAAATGGACACAGACAGCAAAACAGCAGAGGGGGAGGGCGAGAAAAAAATGAAGAAATTGCATTTGTTTAAAAATAAAATAAATACCTGGCATTGGATCTCTAGTCTATATAATCTATTTCTGTTTGTGGTTATTCATATTTCCAGTTTATCAGGCTTAATTTCCTGACCCTGACCTCCTCATGAAGCCCACCCAATCAATCAACATTCCTACCTTCACAGGACTATCAGAGTTTACAAAACTTCTTTATTTATAACAGACATATTTTAAAATATCATAACAGTAAATCATGATTAGGGTAAACATGAATATTAGGGTAAACATGAATATTAAATATATCATGATTAGGGTAAACATGAATATTAAATAAGTACAGTAAAAATCTACTATCTTTCACTCCTACCACACAGAACCACTCCTTAGAGGTACTAAAAATAACTAACATTTCTAGCATTTATTTTTTGGTTTCTATATGTCAGGTACTGGGCTATTTATTTTTCATTCATTATCCAGTAATATTACCACAATACCCTTTGAGGAAGGTTCCATTTTTGTCACCTGTCTAGAGGTGAGGAAATAGGATTAGAGAGACAAGTGAATTGATTAGACTTGTCTAACTAAGGAATAGCTATCCAGATTTAAATCCAGGAAATCAGATTTCAGAACATATTCTTCACTCTTATGATATTGTATCCTGAGAAGAGTAAATTATCTTTGGCATTTCTAGTTATGTCCACAACCCATATGTCTTTTTACAAATCGATTTAAACAATACCTATTGGCTCTGCCCTAGGAAAGATAACTCTGAACTTAATCCTTGCAAATCCTGCAAAAAAAGATAGAGGCCTTGTTTGAGTAGTGGCTTCCTCTGCTGTGTTGCTTTTCTTATAAGTTTCAATCTGCTTTCTATACTTCAATTTTTATATTTCTCACAGCTCTGTTGTTATGAACTCATTCACTTTTTTGTTATGTCTTTATTTTTGGTTACATTGACTCTTAAGTTGAAGATTAGATGAAAAGTCTTCATTAAGTCTTATAATGGAAAAATTGCATTTATTTTTAAACAAATTGTTATATTCACAACGTTCCTGGAAGAAAATAAATAGTGTGAACCCTGTACTTTATTAGGGATCTTCTGGATTATTACCATGTATTTGTTTGCATGTCTAAGTTTACTGTATATAATTTTCTCCAGCTGTTATTTTACCCAGATTTTGGTCACATATGAAACTACATGCAAATAAGAAAATAAGCAATTATTTAAAAATCACAAATGCAACACTATAAATATAGGGTATATAAAAAAGACCAGTGGAAACTATAATGTAGAAATACATACAGAACATATATTCTACATACATGTTAGAGAGAAAGTGATCCATCTGTTCACCTAGCTTTTGTGATTTAATATACGTAACATAGGAGAGCTATAAAAATGAGAAAGAGGAAGGACTAGTTAAACCATGCAGGAAATTGAGTAACCAACTTCCTAATGAGCTTGTGATGAGAAATGTGAAACTACTACACCTCCATGAACGGTGGTCACTCAGTTCCTAGCTACTACTCATGGTGAGAGCATCTTGCACCACTGACTGAGAATTTGGAGTCTGAATATATATATGCAAAATAACTTCACCTAGACTTACCTAGAGAATAACAATCATTCTCAACATTAGAGAAGACACTGGTTTGATGGTGTTTTAATTTGCTAAAAGCTGCTGGCAGCAATATAAGAGAACTAGTTGGCTTTTATAAATAGGAATTTTTAGCTTAAAAGCTTACAGTTCTGAGGCTGTGAAAATTGTCAAATGAAGGCATCATCAGAGATGCTGTCTCACAGAAGATCGACTGCTGGCAATCCTGATTCCTGCCACGTGGCAAGATACTATGGCAATTTGCCAGTCTTGGACTCTGCCTTCTCCTTTAGGCTTACTTTATCCCCCAGTTCAGCTGTGGGCAGCCAGGTATGGATTATCTCTCCCCTCTCATCCAGGCCTCCCTATAAACCTCTTGGGGACCTCTTTACAAGCTCTCTGTTCTCTGCCAATTCCAGCCTGCAGCCTCTGGGACCTCTTTCTCAGCTGCTTTGGGTTTCTCTGTTTTTGCAGCTTTTTTCTGATTGTCTCTGTGTCTGCAGCTTTTTCTCAGTCCCATTTATAAAGGACTCCAGCAAGAGGACCAAGACCCACACTGGGTCAGGCCTTACCAAACTAATCCAATCAAAGGTGCCAGCTGAAACCAATCTAACCAAAGGGTCCCACGTTCACAGGAATGGATTAGTCACATTGTAGGGTGGTTTCTAAGGTGGAAGGTAACAGTGAATTTTTAGGGATACCTTTTGACTATATTATTTTACCTTTTGTGCTAACTTTAAAATCTAACTCCTGTATAAGATAGGACTCCACTATACTACAATTGACTGGTTGATAATATACAAGAAAAGCCCTTCCAAAAATGATATATGATTCTTTACATGATTCTTATGCCCAATAAAAGAAATTGTACATATTCCTCATGGGAAGCAAAATATTTCTTAGAACTTGGTACTGATATGAGTTGGGATTTTTTGTTGTTTTTTTAAAATAGGTGCCAGGGATTGAACCCTGAACCTCATACATGGGAAGCAGGCACTTAATCCACTGAGCTATACCCACTCCCTGATAAGAGTTTTTGAGTGACTCTGAATTGAGGTGATAGTGAGTGAGGTAGTGAACAAGAGGAATACCTACCAGGTAACATTATACTGCCTACCTTTGATAGTGATGGGAGAAAAACAGTTAAAGACAAAGCTATACTTTTTTATTTGTAAGCCTGGAGAAGCCTCAGAGGATATCCATTAAAGAAATCAATACTGCATATCATGATTGTTTTTTCCTTTTAAGTGAATCTACTGGGGTCAAGTCATCTTGCAAAGTACATCGTTAAAGGTAGTTAACCTGGAAATATAAGCTTAGTCCAACTACTTTTACAAGTTTGTGTAAAATAGATCTTAAGGTCTCATTCAGAGATAGCTTCTTAGTTGCTAACAGAGTCTACTAATGTATATTAAGAAAAGAGGAGGTATTTACAGAAAGCTATCTAGAATATTTTTGTATTATTTTAGTAAAACATAGATGGAAAATTCAAGCCAACTTCCAAAATAGAATAATTTGGATTAATTGTCTAGGTTACAGATAGCCTATATAATTTTTTGTTTCCCACCTTCATTTTTTATTGAATGTTTATATTAGTAAAAAAAAGGGAAAGAGTCCTGTTACTAATGTTTTCAAACAAAAATAATAACTACATATAATTAATCCTATCTTCTCTCAGTTTTCTTATTTTTGGGCCAATATATAATAGGTTCATGAATCCTTTAGAACGTATATGGCTGCTGCTGATGTAGTGATGAGCATACCCTGTCTTGGACTATGTCTTGACTGAGTTAAGGTATATTTTTCTTTGTTTGGCTTGATTTGACAATGCAAAACATTCTAATTAAATCAATTCTCAAAATATCATTTAAACAAGGAAGATGTACCCTATTCCATTCCCACACCCTACCAGAGGCTTGGCCCTGTTATAGCGTCTACCTATAATTACATGTTTGTACTGCAGCCAGCTTCTTCAGATTGGCCATATACCCCAGGACAATTACAACACAAGGGCATTCTCTCACTGTCTTATTTCTTGCAAATATTCATTCAGAGGTATAGGTGTCTAATCATTATTGGCTAAAATATATTTTAGCCTGGAAACTGAGTTTGAATAAAAAGAAACATAAAAACATTTCAATGATCAGCTTGTACTGACAGTTCAGAATTATCTCTACTTCATGTTATATATTATACCAAAGTGTACCCAAAGGCTTGACATTTTCTGTAGGAAAATTCATACACAACCCTTGATACTTACTTTATTCATTCCAGGAATTACAAATTCCTACCTCAGGGTAGGATTTAAGAATGATCCTGTAAAGCTCAGCTTTAGTAATCAATTGTACTGATCCAGGCTTTTAAAATTATGTTATACATAGCTAGAAAAGAAGTCTGACAAACTTCTAGCTTCAAGAAATTCTTAGAAAACAATTTCCTTGTACATATAAAAGCTTGCAATAAAATAAATTTATGGCGTATTGGCTAGTTTTGGGGGAAAATGCTTTAGACTTTAACTTTATGCATTACACCAAAAGAATTCAATGTGGATTTAAAAGAATTTAAAAATTAAAGGGAAAAGAAAATGTAAATGCATTTTTTCTTCTTATAAGAAAGCACTTAATATCAGTGGGATAACATTTAAAAGATTTACAGAATAATTCATCTACAAATATCTGTCACAAAAAATCATTCAAAATTAAGAAAACAAGAAACTGAAAATAGTTTCATGTTATTAAGAGAATCTTTAAGACTCCTCCACAAGAAAAATTATTGCAACAGAGTTGCCATATTGCATTTCCATGTGGGTACCATTCTTATCATAAAAATGACAAAATTGTAATAACAATATTAATAATTCCTAAATATTCTTGCTAACGTCATTATTGTTAAAAGAACTACTTTTTAAAATACATTTTCCATTTATTAAACTTTTATAAATTTCAAATTCTATAATAATAAATAAAAAGAGACTTTTTCAATTAAAATACTCATTTTTTCCAGAGGTAGATGAAACTTGCAAGACACATTGCTTCTGGAAGTAAAAACTGGCAGCAGCATTTTGTAAAACATTTACTATGTGTTTTCAATCCATTGATTTGTAATTTCACTTGTAAGAAGCTATTATATAAAAATAATCCAGAATTTGGATGAATATTTACATGTAAAAATATTTATTATACATCCTAACTGTTGAGCACACAAAGGATGCTTAGAAAAGTTATGGTCCAACTAGGCAATGGACAATTTCATAACTATTTAAAATTATTGGTAGACTGGGACCAATTTTAAAAAAAACAAAAAAATTATTTCCATCTATCTCACATGCATATCCTCCACAGAATGCCTGGTATACAGAACATGCTTAAGAAAATGTAAAAGCATTCATGTAAAAAAGTTACATGTTCAAGTTAAGAGATTTCCTATGACCATAGGATTATAAATGATATTTATAATCTACATATTTATTCAGCAATTTTCAAATTTCTGAAACAACTTGTATTCCTTATATTATCAGGGGAAGAAGTTTTTTTTTTTTTAATTGCTTGCTAGAAATTGTTGTTAGCCAGCTATCCACTAAGAAAGGATAAACTTTCAAAGAATCAGTCTCAATGAATGTATTTGAGAATTAAATGTAGCATCTCCTAAATCAGAGTCATCTGGTAGGCGTATTTACAATGTAGATTTCTGTGCCTCACTCTAGATGTAATGAATCAAAATATCTGGAGAGGGATGGATCTACGTTTTTTATCACATTTTTGTTCCCAGGTGGTTCTCACTCACAATAAAACTAGAGAATCCCTGAATTAGGAAGATAATCAAAATTCTGAAAAATAAACAAAATGCATGATTGGTAGATTTTTAGAAGAGTTTCTTAAAAGTCTGCTGAAAATGGTTGGCAAATTGGTATAACATTTTTTACAACAGTTTATGACTATATGAAAGATAATGGAATCCAAAGTAATAAGGGGAAAGGAATCATCAGCAATAAACAGAATCAAGTTTGTAAAGGAAAATCATTTTAGATATCCTTTATGGCTTAGAATTTGTTTTTTTTCCCAAACATATGAATAAAAAAATGAACCCTCAAAGTCCAAGGTGACTTTTCCTAATATGAGAAGCAAAGCATCAGAGATATTTTATTAAATAATTCTAAATTACTAGTCTTTGCTGACTGGCACTATACATAGAGGTCTGGTACATGCAGAATTTATATATATATTATTCTCTCCCTCAAAACAATTAAAGTCCATAGATATTCTGAGGCTCTATTTTCGATGATCTTAATATATGTAAACCAAAATCCATCAGCCTTCCAACAAATATTAACTACTTTCTATGTATAGGTAGAGATCTAGGCATTAGATATAAAATGGCAAACAGGACAACATTAGTGCTGTCAAGGAGTCTCCATCTTAATGCTTGAACACAAATACTAATTACATAAACATGTAAACAAAGATAATTTCAGATAATATTGACTGCAGTGAAGAAAATAACACAGGTAGCAAGAGTTGTGGATGTTAAAGATGTGGCTGGGTTGTATAATAAAAGAGGTGGCCAGGCAAGGGTAAGCACTTCAAAAATGTTAACTAGCAAATGGAGAGTCTCTAAAATGGGAAAAAATTGATATTGTCAAGGTTTGAAATTAATATGGACAAGATGGAGATGAAGTCAAATTTATTGTCTGAGCAAGGATGATGGAGGTCATGGTAAGGAGACTTGCTGGATAAATCACTGGGAAGTTTGAGGCAGAGGAATAGCATGATTAGATTTTTCACTGGACTTTAGATCTTACAATGGACTATAGCTAAACCAGAAGGGAGACTATTTAGAAGGCTGTTGCTGTTTAATAGGTTAAAAAAAAATTATGGGTGTTGAGCTAGACGTGAGGCAATAGATGATGTGAAGTGATTGCATTTGTAAGTAGTTCGGGTACCTTGACTGTGGATGTGTCAGAAAGGGAGGAAATCAAGGATATATACCAGATTTTTTGCTTGAGGAACCCTTTTCAAAGTTAAAGCAGATTTGGGGAAGTCTAGGTTTGATGTGAGGGAAAATCAAGTGTTTGGTTATACAAGATGTCAGTTAACTTCTAAGCAGAGTTGTTAAATAGACAATTAGATTGTTTTAGTCTAGGGCTCAGGAAGAGGCTCCAACTGAAGATAAATATATGATAATTCACATATATTTAAAATTTGGGACTAGGTAAGATCATTAGAGAAAGTATGTATAGAGAATAGAAGAATGCCAAGGACCTTTATTTTGAGAAGTTTGCTATGATGGGCAAAGAGAAATTGGCAGTAGCTTCAGGAGGATAAGTCAAAGGATAATGTTTTAAGATTGTTGTTTGTAAGACATGTTTGTGTGCTGATGGTAATGAACCAGAGAATGGGAGCAGTGTTTGAGGCAGGAGAAAAAATAGGATATTTGCAAAAGCAAAATGATTGAGTTGATGATAAGGGAGGGGATTCAGGGCACAAATGTATATTAGAATACATTTCCCATTAATACCTAAGGAGAAAGTGGAATGTATGGAGGGAACAAGAGATTGTTTTATATGATTATCTCTATGAATTAAAAGACAAGGTCATTATCTGAGTGTGAAACAGTGAGCAGGGTAAACTAATAGGAGGTCGCAATGAGATTCAAGATCTGAGTGATTGGGAATACTATAATGGCTAGGATGGAAAGATAGAAAATGTTGATCTGAGAGTGGAATGCTTGAGGTCATGGTGGCAGTGCTAGTGTTATTATTGGGAATCAGTTCATGACTGATGTTGAGACAATAGTTGAAGCTGAGGATATAAAAAAGCTGAAAGATCAAGGTGTGAGATAGCATCACTTCATGAATGTTGATTTCATCAATAATTAAGACTGGCGCCAGAGAGGTGAAGAAGATAGCAGCAAACCAGATGCAATCAATAAATGAATTATGAGTAAATGAATGAGAATCCAGTAGCTTATATCATAAAGGAGGAAAAGCCTGATGCCATGTGCTCTTAAAAGAGCAAGGAGGTTGGAAAAATAAAGGGAAAAAATTCTTTAGATGCAGGAAAGGATAACAACCTATGTCTAGGTCCTAATACATGGGGTGTGTTACTAAATCAAGTTTTATGTAAGCAGGGTTCGCAAGGGTAAGCCAAGGGTAGATATTAGAAGAGAGAATGTTGAAATATATAAGTTGGAAAACTACAAAGTGAAAGTCAAAAAGGATGTAAATAGATTTGTCCAGCAATGTTGAAGGCAATTTTGAAAATTGTGATAAAAAAATTAAAAAGAGTATAATCTGTGTGATTATAAGATTTTCTCCAAGGATCTTCAAGCAAGGGGATTCAGGTGTTGAATAAGGTATTTTTAATGTAGCTTAGAATTACCATCAGTTACACTAAATTGACTAAGCACTGGATAAGCAGAAAGCATTGGAGGTGAGAGAAAAATGTATGCTAGGCACTGATAAAACACAGCAGGCACACACACACACACATGTAGACACTCCCTTGGACTTTCTGAACTATGATATCATGAAGTGGGAATCATACCAATCTTATCGATGAGTAACAGGATGATGTTATTATTATAACTTCAGTTAGGCATAGATTCCTTCTCAGTAAAACTCCTGGGAATTAGAACTTGGCAAATAATATTGGAAATGCAGTAGGTTACAAAATGCCTTATGATGTTGAAAGAATAATGAAATGGGATTGTTTCTCTGACTATAGTAGTTGGCCAAGAGGACATCTATTGAAGTGACAAAAGTAGTTAAATGGAACTGATTTTTCTAGCCTTTTGAGCTTACCTGCTATTTAACGTTTTTAAGTCTCAATTGTCTTAACTGGCAAGTTGGGATTTTGATATTTACTTCATCACATTGTTGTAAGCATTAAAGACAATGAATTGATAGCATCTAATTAAATGTATAAAATGTAGAAAACCATAAATAATTATTGGCTGCTAGTGAATTGTAATATTTTGTGATATAGGCTGAACTTACATAAATATATAAATTAACACAAAAGTTAAAATCTCTATTTTTATTCATTAGTGACCACATTGTTCAGTATTCTAACCTATCTTAATGATATAAGCAGGTTAGAGTCTACTTCCAAAATAAATTCTGTAAACTCTTTAAAAACTCAGTTCCCTCCATACATCATTCTGTAATATTTCAACTGCAAAAGAAATACTATATTTATATATTGCTGATTAATTTCTACTCTTAAAAATCAAGAAGTCATTTTATTTTATTAATATATTTTTAAATTTATTTTTAAAAGATACATAGATCACACAAAATATTACATTAAAAAAATATAGAAGTTTCCCATAGACCCCACTCACCATACTGCCCACTTTTCCCACATCAACATCTTCTTTCATTAGTGTGGTACTTTCATTGCAATTGATGAATACATTTTGGAGCATTACTACATAGCATGGATTATCATTTACATTGTAGTTTACAATGTAGTTTACCATTCGGTGGGTTATGGAAGGATATATAATGTCCTGCATCTGTCCCTGCAACATCATTCAGGACAACTCCAAGTCCCGAAAATGTCCCCATATCACATCTCATTTTTCCTCTCTCTGCCCTCAGCAACTCCCAAATCTACTGTCTCACATCAGTGATACAATTTCTTCCATTGCTAGAGTCACAGTAATTCTATAGTAGAATACCAGTAAGTCCACTCTAATCCAAATTTTATTCCTCCATCCTGAGGATCCTGGGGTGGTGATGCCCACTCCACCTCTCAATTGAGAGGGGGCATTGATAACACATGAAGAAGCCGTTTTAAATGATATTTTGATGATCCTGAAGCTGTATACGTTTCTTCTCAATAAATCATGAATTTCCACCCCAAAAGTGGCACAATAGAGAAATACGGACAGATGGAAGACTCACTTGATCCAACACAAGGTTGAAGAGGGA